>NW_024037048.1:4804870-7376225 GCF_015706575.1 Patiria miniata
TTCACACGAGGTGCCTAGAGGCCAGAATTGAATTCCCTGAAGAGTTCAACTCATCACATTCAGTATCCAGTGAGAAAAGACAACTTTAGATTTTTTACAAAATGCCCCAAAACTTCAACGTTTTCCATAGCCGGCATCATCGAAAAAGTCAGTTTTTGACCCAAAAATCCAAGTTCATCAAATTTCCTCAAAAGTTCACACGAGGTGCCTAGAGGCCAGAATTGAATTCCCTGAAGAGTTCAACTCATCACATTCAGTATCCAGTGAGAAAAGACAACTTTTAGATTTTTTACAAAATGCCCCCAAAACTTCACGTTTTCCATAGCCGGCATCATCGAAAAGTCAGTTTTTGACCCAAAAATCCAAGTTCACCAAATTGGCTCAAAAGTTCACACGAGGTGCCTAGAGCCAGAATTGAATTCCCTGAAGAGTTCAACTCATCACATTCAGTATCCAGTGAGAAAAGACAACTTTTAGATTTTTTACAAAATGCCCCCAAAACTTCAACTTTTCCATAGCCGCATCATCGAAAAAGTCAGTTTTTGACCCAAAATCCAACTTCATCAATTTCTCAAAAGTTCACACGAGGTGCCTAGAGGCCAGAATTGAATTCCCTGAAGAGTTCAACTCATCACATTACAGTATCCAGTGAGAAAAGACAACTTTTAGATTTTTTACAAAATGCCCCCAAAACTTCAACGTTTCCATAGCCGGCATCATCGAAAAAGTCAGTTTTTGACCCAAAAATCCAGTTCTCCAAACTTCCTCAAAAGTTCACACGAGGTGCCTAGAGGCCAGAATTGAATTCCCTGAAGAATTCAACTCATCACATTCAGTCCAGTGAGAAAAGACAACTTTTAGATTTTTCAAAATGCCCCCAAAACTTCAACGTTTTCCATAGCCGGCATCATCGAAAAGTCAGTTTTTGACCCAAAAATCCATGTTCACCAAACTTCCTCAAAAGTTCACACGAGGTGCCTAGAGGCCAGAATTGAATTCCCTGAAGAGTTCAACTCATTACATTCAGTATCCAGTGAGAAACACAACATTTAGATTTTTTACAAAATGCCCCCAAACTTCCAACGTTTTCCATAGCCGGCATCATCGAAAAAGTCAGTTTTTGACCCAAAAATCCAACTTCATCAAATTTCCTCAAAAGTTCACACGAGGTGCCTAGAGGCCAGAATTGAATTCCCTGAAGAGTTCAACTCATCACATTCAGTATCCAGTGAGAAAAGACAACTTTTAGATTTTTTACAAAATGCCCCCCAAAACTTCAACGTTTTCCATAGCCGGCATCATCGAAAAAGTCAGTTTTTGACCCAAAAATCCAACGTTCACCAAACTTCCTCAAAAGTTCACACGAGGTGCCTAGAGGCCAGAATTGAATTCCCTGAAGAGTTCAACTCATCACATTCAGTATCCAGTGAGAAAAGACAACTTTTAGTTTTTTTACAAATGCCCCCAAAACTTCAACACGTTTTCCATAGCCGGCATCATCGAAAAAGTCAGTTTTTGACCCAAAAATCCAAGTTCACCAAATTTCCTCAAAAGTTCACACGAGGTGCCTAGAGGCCAGAATTGAATTCCTGAAGAGTTCAACTCATCACATTCAGTATCCAGTGAGAAAAGACAACTTTTAGATTTTTTTAAAATGCCCCCAAAACTTCAACGTTTTTCCATAGCCGGCATCATCGAAAAAGTCAGTTTTTGACCCAAAAATCCAAGTTCACCAAAATTCCTAAAAGTTCACACGAGGTGCCTAGAGGCCAGAATTGAATTCCCTGAAGAGTTCAACTCATCACATTCAGTATCCAGTGAGAAAAGACAACTTTTAGATTTTTTACAAAATGCCCCCAAAACTTCAACGTTTTCCATAGCCGGCATCATCGAAAAAGTCAGTTTTTGACCCAAAAATCCAAGTTACCAATTTCCTCAAAAGTTCACACAAGGTGCCTAGAGGCCAGAATTGAATTCCCTGAAGAGTTCAACTCATCACTTCAGTATCCAGTGAGAAAAGACAACTTTTAGATTTTTTTAAAATTGCCCCCAAACTTCAACGTTTTCCATAGCCGGCATCATCGAAAAAGTCAGTTTTTGACCCAAAAATTGACCTTCATCAAATTGCTCAAAAGTTCACACGAGGTGCCTAGAGGCCAGAATTGAATTCCTTGAAGAGTTCAACTCATCACATTCAGTATCCAGTGAGAAAAGACAACTTTTAGATTTTTTTTAACAAATGCCCCCAAAACTTCAACGTTTTCCATAGCCGCATCATCAAAAAAGTCAGTTTTTGACCCAAAAATCCACCTTCATCAAATTGGCTCAAAAGTTCACACGAGGTGCCTAGAGGCCAGAATTGAAATCCCTGAAGAGTTCAACTCATCACATTCAGTATCAGTGAGAAAAGACAACTTTTAATTTTTTACAAATGCCCCCAAAACTTCAACGTTTTCCATAGCCGGCATCATCGAAAAAGTCAGTTTTTGACCCAAAAATACAAGTTCATCAAATTGGCTCAAAAGTTCACACGAGGTGCCTAGAGGCCAGAATTGAATTCCCTGAAGAATTCACTCATCACATTCAGTATCCAGTGAGAAAAGACAACCTTTAGATTTTTTACAAAATGCCCCCAAAACTTCAACGTTTTCCATAGCCGGCATCATCGAAAAAGTCAGTTTTTGACCCAAAAATCCAACTTCACCAAATTTCCTCAAAAGTTCACACGAGGTGCCTAGAGGCCAGAATTGAATTCCCTGAAGAGTTCAACTCATCACATTCAGTATCCAGTGAGAAAACACAACTTTTAGATTTTTTACAAAATGCCCCCAAAACTTCAACGTTTTCCATAGCCGCATCATCGAAAAAGTCAGTTTTTGACCCCAAAATACAAGTTCACCAAATTCCTCAAAAGTTCACACGAGGTGCCTAGAGGCCAGAATTGAATTCCCTGAAGAGTTCAACTCATCACATTCAGTATCCAGTGAGAAAAGACAACTTTTAGATTTTTTACAAAATGCCCCCAAAACTTCAACGTTTTCCATAGCCGGCATCATCGAAAAAGTCAGTTTTTGACCCAAAAATACAAGTTCACCAAATTTCCTCAAAAGTTCACACGAGGTGCCTAGAGGCCAGAATTGAATTCCCTGAAGAGTTCAACTCATCACATTCAGTATCCAGTGAGAAAAGACAACTTTTAGATTTTTTACAAAATGCCCCCAAAACTTCAACGTTTTCCATAGCCGGCATCATCGAAAAAGTCAGTTTTTGACCCAAAAATCCAAGTTCACCAAAATTCCTCAAAAGTTCACACGAGGTGCCTAGAGGCCAGAATTGAATTCCCTGAAGAGTTCAACTCATCACATTCAGTATCCAGTGAGAAAAGACAACTTTTAGATTTTTTACAAAATGCCCCCAAAACTTCAACGTTTTCCATAGCCGGCATCATCGAAAAAGTCAGTTTTTGACCCAAAAATCCAACTTCACCAAATTTCCTCAAAAGTTCACACGAGGTGCCTAGAGGCCAGAATTGAATTCCCTGAAGAATTCAACTCATCACATTCAGTATCCAGTGAGAAAAGACAACTTTTAGATTTTTTACAAAATGCCCCCAAAACTTCAACGTTTTCCATAGCCGGCATCATCGAAAAAGTCAGTTTTTGACCCAAAAATAAAGTTCACCAAATTCCTCAAAAGTTCACACGAGGTGCCTAGAGGCCAGAATTGAATTCCCTGAAGAGTTCAACTCATCACATTCAGTATCCAGTGAGAAAAGACAACTTTTAGATTTTTTACAAAATGCCCCCAAAACTTCAACGTTTTCCATAGCCGGCATCATCGAAAAAGTCAGTTTTTGACCCAAAAATACAAGTTCACCAAATTCCTCAAAAGTTCACACGAGGTGCCTAGAGGCCAGAATTGAATTCCCTGAAGAGTTCAACTCATCACATTCAGTATCCAGTGAGAAAAGACAACTTTTAGATTTTTTACAAAATGCCCCCAAAACTTCAACGTTTTCCATAGCCGGCATCATCGAAAAAGTCAGTTTTTGACCCAAAAATCCAAGTTCACCAAATTTCCTCAAAAGTTCACACGAGGTGCCTAGAGGCCAGAATTGAATTCCCTGAAGGTTCAACTCATCACATTCAGTATCCAGTGAGAAAAGACAACTTTTAGATTTTTTACAAAATGCCCCCAAAACTTCAACGTTTTCCATAGCCGGCATCATCGAAAAAGTCAGTTTTTGACCCAAAAATCCAAGTTCACCAAATTTCCTCAAAAGTTCACACGAGGTGCCTAGAGGCCAGAATTGAATTCCCTGAAGAGTTCAACTCATCACATTCAGTATCCAGTGAGAAAAGACAACTTTTAGATTTTTTACAAAATGCCCCCAAAACTTCAACGTTTTCCATAGCCGGCATCATCGAAAAAGTCAGTTTTTGACCCAAAAATCCAAGTTCACCAAATTTCCTCAAAAGTTCACACGAGGTGCCTAGAGGCCAGAATTGAATTCCCTGAAGAGTTCAACTCATCACATTCAGTATCCAGTGAGAAAAGACAACTTTTAGATTTTTACAAAATGCCCCCAAAACTTCAACGTTTTCCATAGCCGGCATCATCGAAAAAGTCAGTTTTTGACCCAAAAATCCAAGTTCACCAAATTTCCTCAAAAGTTCACACGAGGTGCCTAGAGGCCAGAATTGAATTCCCTGAAGAGTTCAACTCATCACATTCAGTATCCAGTGAGAAAAGACAACTTTTAGATTTTTTACAAAATGCCCCCAAAACTTCAACGTTTTCCATAGCCGGCATCATCGAAAAAGTCAGTTTTTGACCCAAAAATCCAAGTTCACCAAATTTCCTCAAAAGTTCACACGAGGTGCCTAGAGGCCAGAATTGAATTCCCTGAAGAGTTCAACTCATCACATTCAGTATCCAGTGAGAAAAGACAACTTTTAGATTTTTTACAAAATGCCCCCAAAACTTCAACGTTTTCCATAGCCGGCATCATCGAAAAAGTCAGTTTTTGACCCAAAAATCCAAGTTCACCAAATTTCCTCAAAAGTTCACACGAGGTGCCTAGAGGCCAGAATTGAATTCCCTGAAGAGTTCAACTCATCACATTCAGTATCCAGTGAGAAAAGACAACTTTTAGATTTTTTACAAAATGCCCCAAAACTTCAACGTTTTCCATAGCCGGCATCATCGAAAAAGTCAGTTTTTGACCCAAAAATACAAGTTCACCAAATTTCCTCAAAAGTTCACACGAGGTGCCTAGAGGCCAGAATTGAATTCCCTGAAGAGTTCAACTCATCACATTCAGTATCCAGTGAGAAAAGACAACTTTTAGATTTTTTACAAAATGCCCCCAAAACTTCAACGTTTTCCATAGCCGGCATCATCGAAAAAGTCAGTTTTTGACCCAAAAATCCAAGTTCATCAAATTGGCTCAAAAGTTCACACGAGGTGCCTAGAGGCCAGAATTGAATTCCCTGAAGAATTCAACTCATCACATTCAGTATCCAGTGAGAAAAGACAACTTTTAGATTTTTTACAAAATGCCCCCAAAACTTCAACGTTTTCCATAGCCGGCATCATCGAAAAAGTCAGTTTTTGACCCAAAAATCCAAGTTCACCAAATTTCCTCAAAAGTTCACACGAGGTGCCTAGAGGCCAGAATTGAATTCCCTGAAGAGTTCAACTCATCACATTCAGTATCCAGTGAGAAAAGACAACTTTTAGATTTTTTAAAAAATGCCCCCAAAACTTCAACGTTTTCCATAGCCGGCATCATCGAAAAAGTCAGTTTTTGACCCAAAAATCCAAGTTCACCAAATTTCCTCAAAAGTTCACACGAGGTGCCTAGAGGCCAGAATTGAATTCCCTGAAGAGTTCAACTCATCACATTCAGTATCCAGTGAGAAAAGACAACTTTTAGATTTTTTACAAAATGCCCCCAAAACTTCAACGTTTTCCATAGCCGGCATCATCGAAAAAGTCAGTTTTTGACCCAAAAATACAAGTTCACCAAATTTCCTCAAAAGTTCACACGAGGTGCCTAGAGGCCAGAATTGAATTCCCTGAAGAGTTCAACTCATCACATTCAGTATCCAGTGAGAAAAGACAACTTTTAGATTTTTTACAAAATGCCCCCAAAACTTCAACGTTTTCCATAGCCGGCATCATCGAAAAAGTCAGTTTTTGACCCAAAAATCCAAGTTCACCAAATTTCCTCAAAAGTTCACACGAGGTGCCTAGAGGCCAGAATTGAATTCCCTGAAGGGTTCAACTCATCACATTCAGTATCCAGTGAGAAAAGACAACTTTTAGATTTTTTAAAAATGCCCCCAAAACTTCAACGTTTTCCATAGCCGGCATCATCGAAAAAGTCAGTTTTTGACCCAAAAATCCAAGTTCACCAAATTTCCTCAAAAGTTCACACGAGGTGCCTAGAGGCCAGAATTGAATTCCCTGAAGAGTTCAACTCATCACATTCAGTATCCAGTGAGAAAAGACAACTTTTAGATTTTTTACAAAATGCCCCCAAAACTTCAACGTTTTCCATAGCCGGCATCATCGAAAAAGTCAGTTTTTGACCCAAAAATCCAAGTTCACCAAATTTCCTCAAAAGTTCACACGAGGTGCCTAGAGGCCAGAATTGAATTCCCTGAAGATTCAACTCATCACATTCAGTATCCAGTGAGAAAAGACAACTTTTAGATTTTTTACAAAATGCCCCCAAAACTTCAACGTTTTCCATAGCCGGCATCATCGAAAAAGTCAGTTTTTGACCCAAAAATCCAAGTTCACCAAATTTCCTCAAAAGTTCACACGAGGTGCCTAGAGGCCAGAATTGAATTCCCTGAAGAGTTCAACTCATCACATTCAGTATCCAGTGAGAAAAGACAACTTTTAGATTTTTTACAAAATGCCCCCAAAACTTCAACGTTTTCCATAGCCGGCATCATCGAAAAAGTCAGTTTTTGACCCAAAAATCCAAGTTCACCAAATTTCCTCAAAAGTTCACACGAGGTGCCTAGAGGCCAGAATTGAATTCCCTGAAGAGTTCAACATCACATTCAGTATCCAGTGAGAAAAGACAACTTTTAGATTTTTTACAAAATGCCCCCAAAACTTCAACGTTTTCCATAGCCGGCATCATCGAAAAAGTCAGTTTTTGACCCAAAAATCCAAGTTCACCAAATTTCCTCAAAAGTTCACACGAGGTGCCTAGAGGCCAGAATTGAATTCCCTGAAGAGTTCAACTCATCACATTCAGTATCCAGTGAGAAAAGACAACTTTTAGATTTTTTACAAAATGCCCCAAAACTTCAACGTTTTCCATAGCCGGCATCATCGAAAAAGTCAGTTTTTGACCCAAAAAACAAGTTCACCAAAATTCCTCAAAAGTTCACACGAGGTGCCTAGAGGCCAGAATTGAATTCCCTGAAGAATTCAACTCATCACATTCAGTATCCAGTGAGAAAAGACAACTTTTAGATTTTTTACAAAATGCCCCCAAAACTTCAACGTTTTCCATAGCCGGCATCATCGAAAAAGTCAGTTTTTGACCCAAAAATCCAAGTTCACCAAATTTCCTCAAAAGTTCACACGAGGTGCCTAGAGGCCAGAATTGAATTCCCTGAAGAGTTCAACTCATCACATTCAGTATCCAGTGAGAAAAGACAACTTTTAGATTTTTTACAAAATGCCCCCAAAACTTCAACGTTTTCCATAGCCGGCATCATCGAAAAAGTCAGTTTTTGACCCAAAAATCCAAGTTCACCAAATTTCCTCAAAAGTTCACACGAGGTGCCTAGAGGCCAGAATTGAATTCCCTGAAGAGTTCAACTCATCACATTCAGTATCCAGTGAGAAAAGACAACTTTTAGATTTTTTACAAAATGCCCCAAAACTTCAACGTTTTCCATAGCCGGCATCATCGAAAAAGTCAGTTTTTGACCCAAAAATCCAAGTTCACCAAATTTCCTCAAAAGTTCACACGAGGTGCCTAGAGGCCAGAATTGAATTCCCTGAAGAGTTCAACTCATCACATTCAGTATCCAGTGAGAAAAGACAACTTTTAGATTTTTTACAAAATGCCCCCAAAACTTCAACGTTTTCCATAGCCGGCATCATCGAAAAAGTCAGTTTTTGACCCAAAAATCCAAGTTCACCAAATTTCCTCAAAAGTTCACACGAGGTGCCTAGAGGCCAGAATTGAATTCCCTGAAGAGTTCAACTCATCACATTCAGTATCCAGTGAGAAAAGACAACTTTTAGATTTTTTACAAAATGCCCCCAAAACTTCAACGTTTTCCATAGCCGGCATCATCGAAAAAGTCAGTTTTTGACCCAAAAATCCAAGTTCACCAAATTTCCTCAAAAGTTCACACGAGGTGCCTAGAGGCCAGAATTGAATTCCCTGAAGAGTTCAACTCATCACATTCAGTATCCAGTGAGAAAAGACAACTTTTAGATTTTTTACAAAATGCCCCCAAAACTTCAACGTTTTCCATAGCCGGCATCATCGAAAAAGTCAGTTTTTGACCCAAAAATCCAAGTTCACCAAATTTCCTCAAAAGTTCACACGAGGTGCCTAGAGGCCAGAATTGAATTCCCTGAAGAGTTCAACTCATCACATTCAGTATCCAGTGAGAAAAGACAACTTTTAGATTTTTTACAAAATGCCCCCAAAACTTCAACGTTTTCCATAGCCGGCATCATCGAAAAAGTCAGTTTTTGACCCAAAAATCCAAGTTCATCAAATTTCCTCAAAAGTTCACACGAGGTGCCTAGAGGCCAGAATTGAATTCCCTGAAGAATTCAACTCATCACATTCAGTATCCAGTGAGAAAAGACAACTTTTAGATTTTTTACAAAATGCCCCCAAAACTTCAACGTTTTCCATAGCCGGCATCATCGAAAAAGTCAGTTTTTGACCCAAAAATCCAAGTTCACCAAATTTCCTCAAAAGTTCACACGAGGTGCCTAGAGGCCAGAATTGAATTCCCTGAAGAGTTCAACTCATCACATTCAGTATCCAGTGAGAAAAGACAACTTTTAGATTTTTTACAAAATGCCCCCAAAACTTCAACGTTTTCCATAGCCGGCATCATCGAAAAAGTCAGTTTTTGACCCAAAAATCCAAGTTCACCAAATTCCTCAAAAGTTCACACGAGGTGCCTAGAGGCCAGAATTGAATTCCCTGAAGAGTTCAACTCATCACATTCAGTATCCAGTGAGAAAAGACAACTTTTAGATTTTTTACAAAATGCCCCCAAAACTTCAACGTTTTCCATAGCCGGCATCATCGAAAAAGTCAGTTTTTGACCCAAAAATCCAAGTTCACCAAATTTCCTCAAAAGTTCACACGAGGTGCCTAGAGGCCAGAATTGAATTCCCTGAAGAGTTCAACTCATCACATTCAGTATCCAGTGAGAAAAGACAACTTTTAGATTTTTTACAAAATGCCCCCAAAACTTCAACGTTTTCCATAGCCGGCATCATCGAAAAAGTCAGTTTTTGACCCAAAAATCCAAGTTCACCAAATTTCCTCAAAAGTTCACACGAGGTGCCTAGAGGCCAGAATTGAATTCCCTGAAGAGTTCAACTCATCACATTCAGTATCCAGTGAGAAAAGACAACTTTTAGATTTTTTACAAAATGCCCCCAAAACTTCAACGTTTTCCATAGCCGGCATCATCGAAAAAGTCAGTTTTTGACCCAAAAATCCAAGTTCACCAAATTTCCTCAAAAGTTCACACGAGGTGCCTAGAGGCCAGAATTGAATTCCCTGAAGAGTTCAACTCATCACATTCAGTATCCAGTGAGAAAAGACAACTTTTAGATTTTTTACAAAATGCCCCCAAAACTTCAACGTTTTCCATAGCCGGCATCATCGAAAAAGTCAGTTTTTGACCCAAAAATCCAAGTTCACCAAATTTCCTCAAAAGTTCACACGAGGTGCCTAGAGGCCAGAATTGAATTCCCTGAAGAGTTCAACTCATCACATTCAGTATCCAGTGAGAAAAGACAACTTTTAGATTTTTTACAAAATGCCCCCAAAACTTCAACGTTTTCCATAGCCGGCATCATCGAAAAAGTCAGTTTTTGACCCAAAAATCCAAGTTCACCAAATTTCCTCAAAAGTTCACACGAGGTGCCTAGAGGCCAGAATTGAATTCCCTGAAGAGTTCAACTCATCACATTCAGTATCCAGTGAGAAAAGACAACTTTTAGATTTTTTACAAAATGCCCCCAAAACTTCAACGTTTTCCATAGCCGGCATCATCGAAAAAGTCAGTTTTTGACCCAAAAATCCAAGTTCACCAAATTTCCTCAAAAGTTCACACGAGGTGCCTAGAGGCCAGAATTGAATTCCCTGAAGAGTTCAACTCATCACATTCAGTATCCAGTGAGAAAAGACAACTTTTAGATTTTTTACAAAATGCCCCCAAAACTTCAACGTTTTCCATAGCCGGCATCATCGAAAAAGTCAGTTTTTGACCCAAAAATCCAAGTTCACCAAATTTCCTCAAAAGTTCACACGAGGTGCCTAGAGGCCAGAATTGAATTCCCTGAAGAGTTCAACTCATCACATTCAGTATCCAGTGAGAAAAGACAACTTTTAGATTTTTTACAAAATGCCCCCAAAACTTCAACGTTTTCCATAGCCGGCATCATCGAAAAAGTCAGTTTTTGACCCAAAAATCCAAGTTCACCAAATTTCCTCAAAAGTTCACACGAGGTGCCTAGAGGCCAGAATTGAATTCCCTGAAGAGTTCAACTCATCACATTCAGTATCCAGTGAGAAAAGACAACTTTTAGATTTTTTACAAAATGCCCCCAAAACTTCAACGTTTTCCATAGCCGGCATCATCGAAAAAGTCAGTTTTTGACCCAAAAATCCAAGTTCATCAAATTTCCTCAAAAGTTCACACGAGGTGCCTAGAGGCCAGAATTGAATTCCCTGAAGAGTTCAACTCATCACATTCAGTATCCAGTGAGAAAAGACAACTTTTAGATTTTTTACAAAATGCCCCCAAAACTTCAACGTTTTCCATAGCCGGCATCATCGAAAAAGTCAGTTTTTGACCCAAAAATCCAAGTTCACCAAATTTCCTCAAAAGTTCACACGAGGTGCCTAGAGGCCAGAATTGAATTCCCTGAAGAGTTCAACTCATCACATTCAGTATCCAGTGAGAAAAGACAACTTTTAGATTTTTTACAAAATGCCCCCAAAACTTCAACGTTTTCCATAGCCGGCATCATCGAAAAAGTCAGTTTTTGACCCAAAAATCCAAGTTCACCAAATTTCCTCAAAAGTTCACACGAGGTGCCTAGAGGCCAGAATTGAATTCCCTGAAGAGTTCAACTCATCACATTCAGTATCCAGTGAGAAAAGACAACTTTTAGATTTTTTACAAAATGCCCCCAAAACTTCAACGTTTTCCATAGCCGGCATCATCGAAAAAGTCAGTTTTTGACCCAAAAATCCAAGTTCACCAAATTTCCTCAAAAGTTCACACGAGGTGCCTAGAGGCCAGAATTGAATTCCCTGAAGAGTTCAACTCATCACATTCAGTATCCAGTGAGAAAAGACAACTTTTAGATTTTTTACAAAATGCCCCCAAAACTTCAACGTTTTCCATAGCCGGCATCATCGAAAAAGTCAGTTTTTGACCCAAAAATCCAAGTTCACCAAATTTCCTCAAAAGTTCACACGAGGTGCCTAGAGGCCAGAATTGAATTCCCTGAAGAGTTCAACTCATCACATTCAGTATCCAGTGAGAAAAGACAACTTTTAGATTTTTTACAAAATGCCCCCAAAACTTCAACGTTTTCCATAGCCGGCATCATCGAAAAAGTCAGTTTTTGACCCAAAAATACAAGTTCACCAAATTCCTCAAAAGTTCACACGAGGTGCCTAGAGGCCAGAATTGAATTCCCTGAAGAGTTCAACTCATCACATTCAGTATCCAGTGAGAAAAGACAACTTTTAGATTTTTTACAAAATGCCCCCAAAACTTCAACGTTTTCCATAGCCGGCATCATCGAAAAAGTCAGTTTTTGACCCAAAAATCCAAGTTCACCAAATTTCCTCAAAAGTTCACACGAGGTGCCTAGAGGCCAGAATTGAATTCCCTGAAGAGTTCAACTCATCACATTCAGTATCCAGTGAGAAAAGACAACTTTTAGATTTTTTACAAAATGCCCCCAAAACTTCAACGTTTTCCATAGCCGGCATCATCGAAAAAGTCAGTTTTTGACCCAAAAATCCAAGTTCACCAAATTTCCTCAAAAGTTCACACGAGGTGCCTAGAGGCCAGAATTGAATTCCCTGAAGAGTTCAACTCATCACATTCAGTATCCAGTGAGAAAAGACAACTTTTAGATTTTTTACAAAATGCCCCCAAAACTTCAACGTTTTCCATAGCCGGCATCATCGAAAAAGTCAGTTTTTGACCCAAAAATCCAAGTTCACCAAATTCCTCAAAAGTTCACACGAGGTGCCTAGAGGCCAGAATTGAATTCCCTGAAGAGTTCAACTCATCACATTCAGTATCCAGTGAGAAAAGACAACTTTTAGATTTTTTACAAAATGCCCCCAAAACTTCAACGTTTTCCATAGCCGGCATCATCGAAAAAGTCAGTTTTTGACCCAAAAATCCAAGTTCACCAAATTTCCTCAAAAGTTCACACGAGGTGCCTAGAGGCCAGAATTGAATTCCCTGAAGAGTTCAACTCATCACATTCAGTATCCAGTGAGAAAAGACAACTTTTAGATTTTTTACAAAATGCCCCCAAAACTTCAACGTTTTCCATAGCCGGCATCATCGAAAAAGTCAGTTTTTGACCCAAAAATCCAAGTTCACCAAATTTCCTCAAAAGTTCACACGAGGTGCCTAGAGGCCAGAATTGAATTCCCTGAAGAGTTCAACTCATCACATTCAGTATCCAGTGAGAAAAGACAACTTTTAGATTTTTTACAAAATGCCCCAAAACTTCAACGTTTTCCATAGCCGGCATCATCGAAAAAGTCAGTTTTTGACCCAAAAATCCAAGTTCACCAAATTTCCTCAAAAGTTCACACGAGGTGCCTAGAGGCCAGAATTGAATTCCCTGAAGAGTTCAACTCATCACATTCAGTATCCAGTGAGAAAAGACAACTTTTAGATTTTTTACAAAATGCCCCCAAAACTTCAACGTTTTCCATAGCCGGCATCATCGAAAAAGTCAGTTTTTGACCCAAAAATCCAAGTTCACCAAATTTCCTCAAAAGTTCACACGAGGTGCCTAGAGGCCAGAATTGAATTCCCTGAAGAGTTCAACTCATCACATTCAGTATCCAGTGAGAAAAGACAACTTTTAGATTTTTTACAAAATGCCCCCAAAACTTCAACGTTTTCCATAGCCGGCATCATCGAAAAAGTCAGTTTTTGACCCAAAAATCCAAGTTCACCAAATTTCCTCAAAAGTTCACACGAGGTGCCTAGAGGCCAGAATTGAATTCCCTGAAGAGTTCAACTCATCACATTCAGTATCCAGTGAGAAAAGACAACTTTTAGATTTTTTACAAAATGCCCCCAAAACTTCAACGTTTTCCATAGCCGGCATCATCGAAAAAGTCAGTTTTTGACCCAAAAATCCAAGTTCACCAAATTTCCTCAAAAGTTCACACGAGGTGCCTAGAGGCCAGAATTGAATTCCCTGAAGAGTTCAACTCATCACATTCAGTATCCAGTGAGAAAAGACAACTTTTAGATTTTTTACAAAATGCCCCCAAAACTTCAACGTTTTCCATAGCCGGCATCATCGAAAAAGTCAGTTTTTGACCCAAAAATCCAAGTTCACCAAATTTCCTCAAAAGTTCACACGAGGTGCCTAGAGGCCAGAATTGAATTCCCTGAAGAGTTCAACTCATCACATTCAGTATCCAGTGAGAAAAGACAACTTTTAGATTTTTTACAAAATGCCCCCAAAACTTCAACGTTTTCCATAGCCGGCATCATCGAAAAAGTCAGTTTTTGACCCAAAAATCCAAGTTCACCAAATTTCCTCAAAAGTTCACACGAGGTGCCTAGAGGCCAGAATTGAATTCCCTGAAGAGTTCAACTCATCACATTCAGTATCCAGTGAGAAAAGACAACTTTTAGATTTTTTACAAAATGCCCCCAAAACTTCAACGTTTTCCATAGCCGGCATCATCGAAAAAGTCAGTTTTTGACCCAAAAATCCAAGTTCACAAAATTCCTCAAAAGTTCACACGAGGTGCCTAGAGGCCAGAATTGAATTCCCTGAAGAGTTCAACTCATCACATTCAGTATCCAGTGAGAAAAGACAACTTTTAGATTTTTTACAAAATGCCCCCAAAACTTCAACGTTTTCCATAGCCGGCATCATCGAAAAAGTCAGTTTTTGACCCAAAAATCCAAGTTCACCAAATTTCCTCAAAAGTTCACACGAGGTGCCTAGAGGCCAGAATTGAATTCCCTGAAGAGTTCAACTCATCACATTCAGTATCCAGTGAGAAAAGACAACTTTTAGATTTTTTACAAAATGCCCCCAAAACTTCAACGTTTTCCATAGCCGGCATCATCGAAAAAGTCAGTTTTTGACCCAAAAATCCAAGTTCACCAAATTCCTCAAAAGTTCACACGAGGTGCCTAGAGGCCAGAATTGAATTCCCTGAAGAGTTCAACTCATCACATTCAGTATCCAGTGAGAAAAGACAACTTTTAGATTTTTTACAAAATGCCCCCAAAACTTCAACGTTTTCCATAGCCGGCATCATCGAAAAAGTCAGTTTTTGACCCAAAAATCCAAGTTCACCAAATTTCCTCAAAAGTTCACACGAGGTGCCTAGAGGCCAGAATTGAATTCCCTGAAGAGTTCAACTCATCACATTCAGTATCCAGTGAGAAAAGACAACTTTTAGATTTTTTACAAAATGCCCCCAAAACTTCAACGTTTTCCATAGCCGGCATCATCGAAAAAGTCAGTTTTTGACCCAAAAATCCAAGTTCACCAAATTTCCTCAAAAGTTCACACGAGGTGCCTAGAGGCCAGAATTGAATTCCCTGAAGAGTTCAACTCATCACATTCAGTATCCAGTGAGAAAAGACAACTTTTAGATTTTTTACAAAATGCCCCCAAAACTTCAACGTTTTCCATAGCCGGCATCATCGAAAAAGTCAGTTTTTGACCCAAAAATCCAAGTTCACCAAATTTCCTCAAAAGTTCACACGAGGTGCCTAGAGGCCAGAATTGAATTCCCTGAAGAGTTCAACTCATCACATTCAGTATCCAGTGAGAAAAGACAACTTTTAGATTTTTTACAAAATGCCCCCAAAACTTCAACGTTTTCCATAGCCGGCATCATCGAAAAAGTCAGTTTTTGACCCAAAAATCCAAGTTCACCAAATTTCCTCAAAAGTTCACACGAGGTGCCTAGAGGCCAGAATTGAATTCCCTGAAGAGTTCAACTCATCACATTCAGTATCCAGTGAGAAAAGACAACTTTTAGATTTTTTACAAAATGCCCCCAAAACTTCAACGTTTTCCATAGCCGGCATCATCGAAAAAGTCAGTTTTTGACCCAAAAATCCAAGTTCACCAAATTTCCTCAAAAGTTCACACGAGGTGCCTAGAGGCCAGAATTGAATTCCCTGAAGAATTCAACTCATCACATTCAGTATCCAGTGAGAAAAGACAACTTTTAGATTTTTTACAAAATGCCCCCAAAACTTCAACGTTTTCCATAGCCGGCATCATCGAAAAAGTCAGTTTTTGACCCAAAAATCCAAGTTCACCAAATTTCCTCAAAAGTTCACACGAGGTGCCTAGAGGCCAGAATTGAATTCCCTGAAGAGTTCAACTCATCACATTCAGTATCCAGTGAGAAAAGACAACTTTTAGATTTTTTACAAAATGCCCCCAAAACTTCAACGTTTTCCATAGCCGGCATCATCGAAAAAGTCAGTTTTTGACCCAAAAATCCAAGTTCACCAAATTTCCTCAAAAGTTCACACGAGGTGCCTAGAGGCCAGAATTGAATTCCCTGAAGAGTTCAACTCATCACATTCAGTATCCAGTGAGAAAAGACAACTTTTAGATTTTTTACAAAATGCCCCCAAAACTTCAACGTTTTCCATAGCCGGCATCATCGAAAAAGTCAGTTTTTGACCCAAAAATCCAAGTTCACCAAATTTCCTCAAAAGTTCACACGAGGTGCCTAGAGGCCAGAATTGAATTCCCTGAAGAGTTCAACTCATCACATTCAGTATCCAGTGAGAAAAGACAACTTTTAGATTTTTTACAAAATGCCCCCAAAACTTCAACGTTTTCCATAGCCGGCATCATCGAAAAAGTCAGTTTTTGACCCAAAAATCCAAGTTCACCAAATTTCCTCAAAAGTTCACACGAGGTGCCTAGAGGCCAGAATTGAATTCCCTGAAGAGTTCAACTCATCACATTCAGTATCCAGTGAGAAAAGACAACTTTTAGATTTTTTACAAAATGCCCCCAAAACTTCAACGTTTTCCATAGCCGGCATCATCGAAAAAGTCAGTTTTTGACCCAAAAATCCAAGTTCACCAAATTTCCTCAAAAGTTCACACGAGGTGCCTAGAGGCCAGAATTGAATTCCCTGAAGAGTTCAACTCATCACATTCAGTATCCAGTGAGAAAAGACAACTTTTAGATTTTTTACAAAATGCCCCCAAAACTTCAACGTTTTCCATAGCCGGCATCATCGAAAAAGTCAGTTTTTGACCCAAAAATCCAAGTTCACCAAATTTCCTCAAAAGTTCACACGAGGTGCCTAGAGGCCAGAATTGAATTCCCTGAAGAGTTCAACTCATCACATTCAGTATCCAGTGAGAAAAGACAACTTTTAGATTTTTTACAAAATGCCCCCAAAACTTCAACGTTTTCCATAGCCGGCATCATCGAAAAAGTCAGTTTTTGACCCAAAAATCCAAGTTCACCAAATTTCCTCAAAAGTTCACACGAGGTGCCTAGAGGCCAGAATTGAATTCCCTGAAGAGTTCAACTCATCACATTCAGTATCCAGTGAGAAAAGACAACTTTTAGATTTTTTACAAAATGCCCCCAAAACTTCAACGTTTTCCATAGCCGGCATCATCGAAAAAGTCAGTTTTTGACCCAAAAATCCAAGTTCACCAAATTTCCTCAAAAGTTCACACGAGGTGCCTAGAGGCCAGAATTGAATTCCCTGAAGAGTTCAACTCATCACATTCAGTATCCAGTGAGAAAAGACAACTTTTAGATTTTTTACAAAATGCCCCCAAAACTTCAACGTTTTCCATAGCCGGCATCATCGAAAAAGTCAGTTTTTGACCCAAAAATCCAAGTTCACCAAATTTCCTCAAAAGTTCACACGAGGTGCCTAGAGGCCAGAATTGAATTCCCTGAAGAGTTCAACTCATCACATTCAGTATCCAGTGAGAAAAGACAACTTTTAGATTTTTTACAAAATGCCCCCAAAACTTCAACGTTTTCCATAGCCGGCATCATCGAAAAAGTCAGTTTTTGACCCAAAAATCCAAGTTCACCAAATTTCCTCAAAAGTTCACACGAGGTGCCTAGAGGCCAGAATTGAATTCCCTGAAGAGTTCAACTCATCACATTCAGTATCCAGTGAGAAAAGACAACTTTTAGATTTTTTACAAAATGCCCCCAAAACTTCAACGTTTTCCATAGCCGGCATCATCGAAAAAGTCAGTTTTTGACCCAAAAATCCAAGTTCACCAAATTTCCTCAAAAGTTCACACGAGGTGCCTAGAGGCCAGAATTGAATTCCCTGAAGAGTTCAACTCATCACATTCAGTATCCAGTGAGAAAAGACAACTTTTAGATTTTTTACAAAATGCCCCCAAAACTTCAACGTTTTCCATAGCCGGCATCATCGAAAAAGTCAGTTTTTGACCCAAAAATCCAAGTTCACCAAATTTCCTCAAAAGTTCACACGAGGTGCCTAGAGGCCAGAATTGAATTCCCTGAAGAGTTCAACTCATCACATTCAGTATCCAGTGAGAAAAGACAACTTTTAGATTTTTTACAAAATGCCCCCAAAACTTCAACGTTTTCCATAGCCGGCATCATCGAAAAAGTCAGTTTTTGACCCAAAAATCCAAGTTCACCAAATTTCCTCAAAAGTTCACACGAGGTGCCTAGAGGCCAGAATTGAATTCCCTGAAGAATTCAACTCATCACATTCAGTATCCAGTGAGAAAAGACAACTTTTAGATTTTTTACAAAATGCCCCCAAAACTTCAACGTTTTCCATAGCCGGCATCATCGAAAAAGTCAGTTTTTGACCCAAAAATCCAAGTTCACCAAATTTCCTCAAAAGTTCACACGAGGTGCCTAGAGGCCAGAATTGAATTCCCTGAAGAGTTCAACTCATCACATTCAGTATCCAGTGAGAAAAGACAACTTTTAGATTTTTTACAAAATGCCCCCAAAACTTCAACGTTTTCCATAGCCGGCATCATCGAAAAAGTCAGTTTTTGACCCAAAAATCCAAGTTCACCAAATTTCCTCAAAAGTTCACACGAGGTGCCTAGAGGCCAGAATTGAATTCCCTGAAGAGTTCAACTCATCACATTCAGTATCCAGTGAGAAAAGACAACTTTTAGATTTTTTACAAAATGCCCCCAAAACTTCAACGTTTTCCATAGCCGGCATCATCGAAAAAGTCAGTTTTTGACCCAAAAATACAAGTTCACCAAATTCCTCAAAAGTTCACACGAGGTGCCTAGAGGCCAGAATTGAATTCCCTGAAGAGTTCAACTCATCACATTCAGTATCCAGTGAGAAAAGACAACTTTTAGATTTTTTACAAAATGCCCCCAAAACTTCAACGTTTTCCATAGCCGGCATCATCGAAAAAGTCAGTTTTTGACCCAAAAATCCAAGTTCACCAAATTTCCTCAAAAGTTCACACGAGGTGCCTAGAGGCCAGAATTGAATTCCCTGAAGAGTTCAACTCATCACATTCAGTATCCAGTGAGAAAAGACAACTTTTAGATTTTTTACAAAATGCCCCCAAAACTTCAACGTTTTCCATAGCCGGCATCATCGAAAAAGTCAGTTTTTGACCCAAAAATCCAAGTTCACCAAATTTCCTCAAAAGTTCACACGAGGTGCCTAGAGGCCAGAATTGAATTCCCTGAAGAGTTCAACTCATCACATTCAGTATCCAGTGAGAAAAGACAACTTTTAGATTTTTTACAAAATGCCCCCAAAACTTCAACGTTTTCCATAGCCGGCATCATCGAAAAAGTCAGTTTTTGACCCAAAAATCCAAGTTCACCAAATTTCCTCAAAAGTTCACACGAGGTGCCTAGAGGCCAGAATTGAATTCCCTGAAGAATTCAACTCATCACATTCAGTATCCAGTGAGAAAAGACAACTTTTAGATTTTTTACAAAATGCCCCCAAAACTTCAACGTTTTCCATAGCCGGCATCATCGAAAAAGTCAGTTTTTGACCCAAAAATCCAAGTTCACCAAATTTCCTCAAAAGTTCACACGAGGTGCCTAGAGGCCAGAATTGAATTCCCTGAAGAATTCAACTCATCACATTCAGTATCCAGTGAGAAAAGACAACTTTTAGATTTTTTACAAAATGCCCCCAAAACTTCAACGTTTTCCATAGCCGGCATCATCGAAAAAGTCAGTTTTTGACCCAAAAATCCAAGTTCACCAAATTCCTCAAAAGTTCACACGAGGTGCCTAGAGGCCAGAATTGAATTCCCTGAAGAGTTCAACTCATCACATTCAGTATCCAGTGAGAAAAGACAACTTTTAGATTTTTTACAAAATGCCCCCAAAACTTCAACGTTTTCCATAGCCGGCATCATCGAAAAAGTCAGTTTTTGACCCAAAAATCCAAGTTCACCAAATTTCCTCAAAAGTTCACACGAGGTGCCTAGAGGCCAGAATTGAATTCCCTGAAGAGTTCAACTCATCACATTCAGTATCCAGTGAGAAAAGACAACTTTTAGATTTTTTACAAAATGCCCCCAAAACTTCAACGTTTTCCATAGCCGGCATCATCGAAAAAGTCAGTTTTTGACCCAAAAATCCAAGTTCACCAAATTTCCTCAAAAGTTCACACGAGGTGCCTAGAGGCCAGAATTGAATTCCCTGAAGAGTTCAACTCATCACATTCAGTATCCAGTGAGAAAAGACAACTTTTAGATTTTTTACAAAATGCCCCCAAAACTTCAACGTTTTCCATAGCCGGCATCATCGAAAAAGTCAGTTTTTGACCCAAAAATCCAAGTTCACCAAATTTCCTCAAAAGTTCACACGAGGTGCCTAGAGGCCAGAATTGAATTCCCTGAAGAGTTCAACTCATCACATTCAGTATCCAGTGAGAAAAGACAACTTTTAGATTTTTTACAAAATGCCCCCAAAACTTCAACGTTTTCCATAGCCGGCATCATCGAAAAAGTCAGTTTTTGACCCAAAAATCCAAGTTCACCAAATTTCCTCAAAAGTTCACACGAGGTGCCTAGAGGCCAGAATTGAATTCCCTGAAGAGTTCAACTCATCACATTCAGTATCCAGTGAGAAAAGACAACTTTTAGATTTTTTACAAAATGCCCCCAAAACTTCAACGTTTTCCATAGCCGGCATCATCGAAAAAGTCAGTTTTTGACCCAAAAATCCAAGTTCACCAAATTTCCTCAAAAGTTCACACGAGGTGCCTAGAGGCCAGAATTGAATTCCCTGAAGAGTTCAACTCATCACATTCAGTATCCAGTGAGAAAAGACAACTTTTAGATTTTTTACAAAATGCCCCCAAAACTTCAACGTTTTCCATAGCCGGCATCATCGAAAAAGTCAGTTTTTGACCCAAAAATCCAAGTTCATCAAATTTCCTCAAAAGTTCACACGAGGTGCCTAGAGGCCAGAATTGAATTCCCTGAAGAGTTCAACTCATCACATTCAGTATCCAGTGAGAAAAGACAACTTTTAGATTTTTTACAAAATGCCCCCAAAACTTCAACGTTTTCCATAGCCGGCATCATCGAAAAAGTCAGTTTTTGACCCAAAAATACAAGTTCACCAAATTTCCTCAAAAGTTCACACGAGGTGCCTAGAGGCCAGAATTGAATTCCCTGAAGAGTTCAACTCATCACATTCAGTATCCAGTGAGAAAAGACAACTTTTAGATTTTTTACAAAATGCCCCCAAAACTTCAACGTTTTCCATAGCCGGCATCATCGAAAAAGTCAGTTTTTGACCCAAAAATCCAAGTTCACCAAATTTCCTCAAAAGTTCACACGAGGTGCCTAGAGGCCAGAATTGAATTCCCTGAAGAGTTCAACTCATCACATTCAGTATCCAGTGAGAAAAGACAACTTTTAGATTTTTTACAAAATGCCCCCAAAACTTCAACGTTTTCCATAGCCGGCATCATCGAAAAAGTCAGTTTTTGACCCAAAAATCCAAGTTCACCAAATTTCCTCAAAAGTTCACACGAGGTGCCTAGAGGCCAGAATTGAATTCCCTGAAGAGTTCAACTCATCACATTCAGTATCCAGTGAGAAAAGACAACTTTTAGATTTTTTACAAAATGCCCCCAAAACTTCAACGTTTTCCATAGCCGGCATCATCGAAAAAGTCAGTTTTTGACCCAAAAATCCAAGTTCACCAAATTTCCTCAAAAGTTCACACGAGGTGCCTAGAGGCCAGAATTGAATTCCCTGAAGAGTTCAACTCATCACATTCAGTATCCAGTGAGAAAAGACAACTTTTAGATTTTTTACAAAATGCCCCCAAAACTTCAACGTTTTCCATAGCCGGCATCATCGAAAAAGTCAGTTTTTGACCCAAAAATCCAAGTTCACCAAATTTCCTCAAAAGTTCACACGAGGTGCCTAGAGGCCAGAATTGAATTCCCTGAAGAATTCAACTCATCACATTCAGTATCCAGTGAGAAAAGACAACTTTTAGATTTTTTACAAAATGCCCCCAAAACTTCAACGTTTTCCATAGCCGGCATCATCGAAAAAGTCAGTTTTTGACCCAAAAATCCAAGTTCACCAAATTTCCTCAAAAGTTCACACGAGGTGCCTAGAGGCCAGAATTGAATTCCCTGAAGAGTTCAACTCATCACATTCAGTATCCAGTGAGAAAAGACAACTTTTAGATTTTTTACAAAATGCCCCCAAAACTTCAACGTTTTCCATAGCCGGCATCATCGAAAAAGTCAGTTTTTGACCCAAAAATCCAAGTTCACCAAATTTCCTCAAAAGTTCACACGAGGTGCCTAGAGGCCAGAATTGAATTCCCTGAAGAGTTCAACTCATCACATTCAGTATCCAGTGAGAAAAGACAACTTTTAGATTTTTTACAAAATGCCCCCAAAACTTCAACGTTTTCCATAGCCGGCATCATCGAAAAAGTCAGTTTTTGACCCAAAAATCCAAGTTCACCAAATTTCCTCAAAAGTTCACACGAGGTGCCTAGAGGCCAGAATTGAATTCCCTGAAGAGTTCAACTCATCACATTCAGTATCCAGTGAGAAAAGACAACTTTTAGATTTTTTACAAAATGCCCCCAAAACTTCAACGTTTTCCATAGCCGGCATCATCGAAAAAGTCAGTTTTTGACCCAAAAATCCAAGTTCACCAAATTTCCTCAAAAGTTCACACGAGGTGCCTAGAGGCCAGAATTGAATTCCCTGAAGAGTTCAACTCATCACATTCAGTATCCAGTGAGAAAAGACAACTTTTAGATTTTTTACAAAATGCCCCCAAAACTTCAACGTTTTCCATAGCCGGCATCATCGAAAAAGTCAGTTTTTGACCCAAAAATCCAAGTTCACCAAATTTCCTCAAAAGTTCACACGAGGTGCCTAGAGGCCAGAATTGAATTCCCTGAAGAGTTCAACTCATCACATTCAGTATCCAGTGAGAAAAGACAACTTTTAGATTTTTTACAAAATGCCCCCAAAACTTCAACGTTTTCCATAGCCGGCATCATCGAAAAAGTCAGTTTTTGACCCAAAAATCCAAGTTCACCAAATTTCCTCAAAAGTTCACACGAGGTGCCTAGAGGCCAGAATTGAATTCCCTGAAGAGTTCAACTCATCACATTCAGTATCCAGTGAGAAAAGACAACTTTTAGATTTTTTACAAAATGCCCCCAAAACTTCAACGTTTTCCATAGCCGGCATCATCGAAAAAGTCAGTTTTTGACCCAAAAATCCAAGTTCATCAAATTTCCTCAAAAGTTCACACGAGGTGCCTAGAGGCCAGAATTGAATTCCCTGAAGAGTTCAACTCATCACATTCAGTATCCAGTGAGAAAAGACAACTTTTAGATTTTTTACAAAATGCCCCCAAAACTTCAACGTTTTCCATAGCCGGCATCATCGAAAAAGTCAGTTTTTGACCCAAAAATCCAAGTTCACCAAATTTCCTCAAAAGTTCACACGAGGTGCCTAGAGGCCAGAATTGAATTCCCTGAAGAATTCAACTCATCACATTCAGTATCCAGTGAGAAAAGACAACTTTTAGATTTTTTACAAAATGCCCCCAAAACTTCAACGTTTTCCATAGCCGGCATCATCGAAAAAGTCAGTTTTTGACCCAAAAATCCAAGTTCACCAAATTTCCTCAAAAGTTCACACGAGGTGCCTAGAGGCCAGAATTGAATTCCCTGAAGAATTCAACTCATCACATTCAGTATCCAGTGAGAAAAGACAACTTTTAGATTTTTTACAAAATGCCCCCAAAACTTCAACGTTTTCCATAGCCGGCATCATCGAAAAAGTCAGTTTTTGACCCAAAAATCCAAGTTCATCAAATTGGCTCAAAAGTTCACACGAGGTGCCTAGAGGCCAGAATTGAATTCCCTGAAGAGTTCAACTCATCACATTCAGTATCCAGTGAGAAAAGACAACTTTTAGATTTTTTACAAAATGCCCCCAAAACTTCAACGTTTTCCATAGCCGGCATCATCGAAAAAGTCAGTTTTTGACCCAAAAATCCAAGTTCACCAAATTTCCTCAAAAGTTCACACGAGGTGCCTAGAGGCCAGAATTGAATTCCCTGAAGAGTTCAACTCATCACATTCAGTATCCAGTGAGAAAAGACAACTTTTAGATTTTTTACAAAATGCCCCCAAAACTTCAACGTTTTCCATAGCCGGCATCATCGAAAAAGTCAGTTTTTGACCCAAAAATACAAGTTCACCAAATTTCCTCAAAAGTTCACACGAGGTGCCTAGAGGCCAGAATTGAATTCCCTGAAGAGTTCAACTCATCACATTCAGTATCCAGTGAGAAAAGACAACTTTTAGATTTTTTACAAAATGCCCCCAAAACTTCAACGTTTTCCATAGCCGGCATCATCGAAAAAGTCAGTTTTTGACCAAAAATCCAAGTTCACCAAATTTCTCAAAAGTTCACACGAGGTGCCTAGAGGCCAGAATTGAATTCCCTGAAGAGTTCAACTCATCACATTCAGTATCCAGTGAGAAAAGACAACTTTTAGATTTTTTACAAAATGCCCCCAAAACTTCAACGTTTTCCATAGCCGGCATCATCGAAAAAGTCAGTTTTTGACCCAAAAATACAAGTTCACCAAATTTTCTCAAAAGTTCACACGAGGTGCCTAGAGGCCAGAATTGAATTCCCTGAAGAGTTCAACTCATCACATTCAGTATCCAGTGAGAAAAGACAACTTTTAGATTTTTTACAAAATGCCCCCAAAACTTCAACGTTTTCCATAGCCGGCATCATCGAAAAAGTCAGTTTTTGACCCAAAAATCCAAGTTCACCAAATTTCCTCAAAAGTTCACACGAGGTGCCTAGAGGCCAGAATTGAATTCCCTGAAGAGTTCAACTCATCACATTCAGTATCCAGTGAGAAAAGACAACTTTTAGATTTTTTACAAAATGCCCCCAAAACTTCAACGTTTTCCATAGCCGGCATCATCGAAAAAGTCAGTTTTTGACCCAAAAATCCAAGTTCATCAAATTCCTCAAAAGTTCACACGAGGTGCCTAGAGGCCAGAATTGAATTCCCTGAAGAGTTCAACTCATCACATTCAGTATCCAGTGAGAAAAGACAACTTTTAGATTTTTTACAAAATGCCCCCAAAACTTCAACGTTTTCCATAGCCGGCATCATCGAAAAAGTCAGTTTTTGACCCAAAAATACAAGTTCATCAAATCGGCTCAAAAGTTCACACGAGGTGCCTAGAGGCCAGAATTGAATTCCCTGAAGAGTTCAACTCATCACATTCAGTATCCAGTGAGAAAAGACAACTTTTAGATTTTTTACAAAATGCCCCCAAAACTTCAACGTTTTCCATAGCCGGCATCATCGAAAAAGTCAGTTTTTGACCCAAAAATCCAAGTTCACCAAATTTCCTCAAAAGTTCACACGAGGTGCCTAGAGGCCAGAATTGAATTCCCTGAAGAGTTCAACTCATCACATTCAGTATCCAGTGAGAAAAGACAACTTTTAGATTTTTTACAAAATGCCCCCAAAACTTCAACGTTTTCCATAGCCGGCATCATCGAAAAAGTCAGTTTTTGACCCAAAAATACAAGTTGATCAAATTGGCTCAAAAGTTCACACGAGGTGCCTAGAGGCCAGAATTGAATTCCTGAAGAGTTCAACTCATCACATTCAGTATCCAGTGAGAAAAGACAACTTTTAGATTTTTTACAAAATGCCCCCAAAACTTCAACGTTTTCCATAGCCGGCATCATCGAAAAAGTCAGTTTTTGACCCAAAAATCCAAGTTCATCAAAATTCCTCAAAAGTTCACACGAGGTGCCTAGAGGCCAGAATTGAATTCCCTGAAGAGTTCAACTCATCACATTCAGTATCCAGTGAGAAAAGACAACTTTTAGATTTTTTACAAAATGCCCCCAAAACTTCAACGTTTTCCATAGCCGGCATCATCGAAAAAGTCAGTTTTTGACCCAAAAATCCAAGTTCACCAAATTTCCTCAAAAGTTCACACGAGGTGCCTAGAGGCCAGAATTGAATTCCCTGAAGAGTTCAACTCATCACATTCAGTATCCAGTGAGAAAAGACAACTTTTAGATTTTTTACAAAATGCCCCCAAAACTTCAACGTTTTCCATAGCCGGCATCATCGAAAAAGTCAGTTTTTGACCCAAAAATACAAGTTCATCAAATTGGCTCAAAAGTTCACACGAGGTGCCTAGAGGCCAGAATTGAATTCCCTGAAGAGTTCAACTCATCACATTCAGTATCCAGTGAGAAAAGACAACTTTTAGATTTTTTACAAAATGCCCCCAAAACTTCAACGTTTTCCATAGCCGGCATCATCGAAAAAGTCAGTTTTTGACCCAAAAATACAAGTTCATCAAATTGGCTCAAAAGTTCACACGAGGTGCCTAGAGGCCAGAATTGAATTCCCTGAAGAGTTCAACTCATCACATTCAGTATCCAGTGAGAAAAGACAACTTTTAGATTTTTTACAAAATGCCCCCAAAACTTCAACGTTTTCCATAGCCGGCATCATCGAAAAAGTCAGTTTTTGACCCAAAAATCCAAGTTCACCAAATTTCTTCAAAAGTTCACACGAGGTGCCTAGAGGCCAGAATTGAATTCCCTGAAGAGTTCAACTCATCACATTCAGTATCCAGTGAGAAAAGACAACTTTTAGATTTTTTACAAAATGCCCCCAAAACTTCAACGTTTTCCATAGCCGGCATCATCGAAAAAGTCAATTTTTGACCCAAAAATCCAACTTCATCAAATTTCCTCAAAAGTTCACACGAGGTGCCTAGAGGCCAGAATTGAATTCCCTGAAGAGTTCAACTCATCACATTCAGTATCCAGTGAGAAAACACAACATTTAGATTTTTTACAAAATGCCCCCAAAACTTCAACGTTTTCCATAGCCGGCATCATCGAAAAAGTCAATTTTTGACCCAAAAATCCAACTTCATCAAATTCCTCCAAAGTTCACACGAGGTGCCTAGAGGCCAGAATTGAATTCCCTGAAGAGTTCAACTCATCACATTCAGTATCCAGTGAGAAAAGACAACTTTTAGATTTTTTACAAAATGCCCCAAAAACTTCAACGTTTTCCATAGCCGGCATCATCGAAAAAGTCAGTTTTTGACCCAAACATCCAACTTCATCAAATGGCTCAAAAGTTCACACGAGGTGCCTAGAGGCCAGAATTGAATTCCCTGAAGAGTTCAACTCATCACATTCAGTATCCAGTGAGAAAAGACAACTTTTAGATTTTTTACAAAATGCCCCAAAACTTCAACGTTTTCCATAGCCGGCATCATCGAAAAAGTCAGTTTTTGACCCAAAAATCCAACTCACCAAATTTCCTCAAAAGTTCACACGAGGTGCCTAGAGGCCAGAATTGAATTCCCTGAAGAGTTCAACTCATCACATTCAGTATCCAGTGAGAAAAGACAACTTTTAGATTTTTTACAAAATGCCCCCAAAACTTCAACGTTTTCCATAGCCGGCATCATCGAAAAAGTCAGTTTTTGACCCAAAAATCCAAGTTCATCAAATGGCTCAAAAGTTCACACGAGGTGCCTAGAGGCCAGAATTGAATTCCCTGAAGAATTCAACTCATCACATTCAGTATCCAGTGAGAAAAGAAAACTTTTAGATTTTTTACAAAATGCCCCCAAAACTTCAACGTTTTCCATAGCCGGCATCATCGAAAAAGTCAGTTTTTGACCCAAAAATACAAGTTCATCAAATTGGCTCAAAAGTTCACACGAGGTGCCTAGAGGCCAAAATTGAATTCCCTGAAGAGTTCAACTCATCACATTCAGTATCCAGTGAGAAAAGACAACTTTTAGATTTTTTACAAAATGCCCCCAAAACTTCAACGTTTTCCATAGCCGGCATCATCGAAAAAGTCAGTTTTTGACCCAAAAATCCAACTTCATCAAATTGGCTCAAAAGTTCACACGAGGTGCCTAGAGGCCAGAATTGAATTCCCTGAAGAGTTCAACTCATCACATTCAGTATCCAGTGAGAAAAGACAACTTTTAGATTTTTTACAAAATGCCCCCAAAACTTCAACGTTTTCCATAGCCGGCATCATCGAAAAGTCAGTTTTTGACCCAAAAATCCAACTTCATCAAATTGGCTCAAAAGTTCACACGAGGTGCCTAGAGGCCAGAATTGAATTCCCTGAAGAGTTCAACTCATCACATTCAGTATCCAGTGAGAAAAGACAACTTTTAGATTTTTTACAAAATGACCCCAAAACTTCAACGTTTTCCATAGCCGGCATCATCGAAAAAGTCAGTTTTTTACCCAAAAATACAAGTTCACCAAATTTCCTCAAAAGTTCACATGAGGTACTTAGAGGCCAGAATTGAATTCCCTGAAGAGTTCAACTCATCACATTCAGTATCCAGTGAGAAAAGACAACTTTTAGATTTTTTACAAAATGCCCCCAAAACTTCAACGTTTTCCATAGCCGGCATCATCGAAAAAGTCAGTTTTTGACCCAAAAATACAAGTTCACCAAATTTCCTCAAAAGTTCACACGAGGTGCCTAGAGGCCAGAATTGAATTCCCTGAAGAGTTCAACTCATCACATTCAGTATCCAGTGAGAAAACACAACTTTTAGATTTTTTACAAAATGCCCCCAAAACTTCAACGTTTTCCATAGCCGGCATCATCGAAAAAGTCAGTTTTTGACCCAAAAATCCAAGTTCACCAAATTTCCTCAAAAGTTCACACGAGGTGCCTAGAGGTCAGAATTGAATTCCCTGAAGAGTTCAACTCATCACATTCAGTATCCAGTGAGAAAAGACAACTTTCAGATTTTTTACAAAATGCCCCCAAAACTTCAACGTTTTCCATAGCCGGCATCATCGAAAAAGTCAGTTTTTGACCCAAAAATCCGACTTCACCAAATTTCCTCAAAAGTTCACACGAGGTGCCTAGAGGCCAGAATTGAATTCCCTGAAGGGTTCAACTCATCACATTCAGTATCCAGTGAGAAAAGACAACTTTTAGATTTTTTACAAAATGCCCCCAAAACTTCAACGTTTTCCATAGCCGGCATCATCGAGAAAAGAATTTTTTTTGATTTTTTCATCATGGAATTGATAACGCTGGTCTATTTCCATAAATTTAATGCAAAAAATTACAGCAAAAGCAAATGATGTATATTCCCTTCCAAGTACATGTACTTAAGTACAGTTGCGAGATTTTATTTTAAATTTTTTTTTTTTTGGAACTTTGAAAAAAAAAATTAATGGACTTATCTCATACATGGGATAATCGGTATCGAATATACTCGATATTTGATTTCCGATATATCGATTATTGAAGATTCTTATATCTACGGTGCTTACAAACTCATCAGCTGGGTGTAAATTTTAACCTTGGAATGCTGTGAAATCAGATAGCCGTTATTCGGTTTGAAAAAATAAAGGAAATAACCGGATTTGTAAATCTCTGATTTCTCTCAGTCAGTGCACACTGTTGAATTGTCCAAAATGTACTTTTTTACACTTTGGAACTGCCCTAAAATCAAGCATGGAAATAATGCTGAGGTTCGTTACATTCCCCTAGTGTACGTGTACATTAGCTCACCCAATAAGCGTAGTCGGTTTTGCTTGTTGCCAAAGCGGTTGATCATCTCTCCTTCTGTGAGGGCGCTATAGGGACAGTTCAGCTCGCTCAGTAGACCGCTCAGCTCCAGCTCAAAGGACTCAGCTTCATCGGCAGCTGTTGAGGATCAGGGGTTGAAAGGTTTGATGATATTTGGCAGTGCAATTTAAAGGTATAGTCCATCATTTGTAATTTGTGCATTTTGTTCGTTTGAAGCAACAAAATTGCTCAAAATCTAAAGAAGGGTGCTGAACAACTAACTTGTTGAAGTTTCAGCTCTGCTTCAGCTGTATATTTTGAGAAAAACAACATTCTAGGATCTCAAATCAAAAGTTGCTGAATCATGTTTTGAATAGGGCCTGAATTCAGCGTCCGAGACAAGTTCTCATCACTAGCCAATTGCAGCTACACGATGTCGCGCACCGATCCGACGAATTATAGCAACCACGCGCGCGTGTGCGTCGTGTCAACGCTTGTGTGCACTTCGCCGAATAAAACAACAAACTACTAACGGAAATTTCCAACGGTGCTTCTTAAGAAGCACCGTTGGAAAGGCCTTCTTTCGTTAATTTCTTCAAAATGACAGCTGCCAGAAAGAATAATTTCACAGGGAGTTTAGTCCCCTTACTATCTTTCAACCAGTATGTTTTTCAACAATAATTACACCAGTTACTTTTTGGATAGCTGCAAATGATGGACTCGGGCTTTAACAGACCTGATGCATTGCAGGTGCCTCAGACAGTGTTCTTTGTTATGCAAATTTTAACAACAAAAGCATGTATAGGGCCGGTCTCAATTCATATCTGTGACGAGTTCCGGACAAGTTGCGGGTAGAATCATTCACTTTGTCGGGAAAAAGCTCTGCATTTGTCCCGGACATGTCCTGGGGAAATTTTCATTAGCAACTGCTCGACTCACCAGTACTAATAACTTCATTGCGGGAAGATTGCAGGGAAATTGTTCAGAATCCTGCCTTAGTTATACCCGATACAATGTCCGCAAATCGTTCCAGACACGAATTGAGACGGGCCCTTACTCACGCCTATCCAAGAGATGATACAAAAACATTTGTCCGCTAACTTCGCCTTACCACATAAAGGTATATGGACTGATCCAAACATTTGTGATTTTGTGATTGGCCAAGACATCATGAGGCGAGGCCTAATTGATTAGTCTCACATTATGTTTCAAAACCGATGTGAGGCCTGGTCGCTGATAGCCCTTGATAATCACCTAACTTTGGCTCTGGCCATTATCCCTTACCCCAAGGGGTATTCTCTAGGCACCCTGCCAAATGCAACAGAATGCAGTGAACTAATACATGCCAACCTTAGGCCCCCCAAAAAAGTCTCCGGTTTCTGGTATGGAGCTTGCCCAAAAAGTGGTGCGGCGACGCGGCTTTTTTTTTTTTTTTACCTGATTTTTTGGTTTCAAATGTCGGCTGATGACTTCAAATGGTGCGTGACTAAACTAAGTGCAAATATATGGGAGTCCAGAGAGGCCACATAAAGCTTATTCTCGACCATAACCCAATCTAAAAACACGTTAAAATTGTGTAGCAGCAAGATTCCAGTCAAACCAGTGAGTTTGGCGGTTTTGAGACATCATCTTTCATTGAAAAAAAACCTTTTTCATCTTGCCGACGCGCATGGCTATGGCGACGCGCGCGCATACCAGAAACCGGAGACTTTTTTTTTTGGCCTTAGTACCAAGTACCTACCCTGCTAAATGCAACGGAATGCAGGGGTGCAATGCATCAGATCGGGACACTGCTAAATGCAACAACTTGCAACAACTTTTTACCACTGGTGCATTCTGTTGCATTTAGCAGGGTGAGGGTTATCGTACCTTGGTTGAAAACACAGGTCCGCCTTAATGCGGAACCGGGTTCCATCGAACAGAGGTAGGAAAAGCGCACTGTTCACACTATGTGGACAAGGGTTGTAGATACTTGGTTTTCTACCCAGGTTGAACATCTCAAACCTCGATCCCAACCAGGGTTGGATTTTAACCGGGGAGAGTGCTGGACCCCTGTCGAGCTCATGTTGGATCTCGCTAGTGTGAAAGGGGTTTCAAAAACTCTGTGTTGGACCTGGGTCCAACATGGAGATTTGGGTCAGTGTGAAAGGGTGTTATCATTTTCTATTGACCAAAAACAGTGACACTAGAAAACTGCATTCTATGAATTAACCCTGCATCACTCAGACCATGCCATTATATAAGCCTTACACTTACAGGAAGTGGCCGAGACGGCAGCCTCTATGCTGCTCAGTTTGTTGAGTTTTTCAACTAGCCAACTGACGAGGGCGGTAAACTCGGTTGAGCTGGGACCTCCATCGACGGCTTGCTGAAATGCTGCTTCGTCTTCAATGAGGGGTCCATCATACCTGTGTGTGGGGCAAAAAAGAGTTGTTAGAGAAAACGGTCATCTTACAGAAATGACACACAGGGTTTCATAGTGATTCCTCAAGAAACTGAAGATATGAACCACTGAGACGGTGAAATTATTTGTTTGACAATAAAAAAAAACCATCTTATGCATCTTCTCCTGCTTCTTCTTCCAAGAAAGTACATCCCTCTTAGGAGCTAGAGCTCCCGAGGATTCTGGATACGATGCAAAGGGTGCGATGCGGGAACAAAATTTCACATAAAGATAAAACACAGAAAAAGTGATGACGAAGTGCGAGTAAATAAAAAGGGGGGGGGGGGATTAAATAATGTAGGGACAATGGGCTCAGCCAGTTCTGGTTGGCCTCCAGTGATGGGGTGGACAACTGAGACGGGTAATACGTTCCACAGGCATATGACGCTTGGGAAGAAAGTATTTTGGTATGATTGGATTCTGCAATGTTGTTGTCCGAATTGATGAGAGTGACCTCTGGTGAAACCGGTAGTTGGAAAGTGGGCGGCATGGGGTGGCTATTGTCCATGGACGATTCTGTAGAGCATGCATCTTGTTCATGTTGTTGTGGGCACTACGTTCACACAGAGTTTGCCATTGGAGGTCCGTGACCATTAGTTATGCTAGTATGAATTGTTTGCGCAAATCACAAGAAAGCGCACAACAGGTGCATTATTATCTTTTGGATGTAGTGCATTATGATCTTTTGGACGTAGTGGGGAATCCCCCAGCCCCATAACTAAGTGGAAAACAATTATTTGAACTCCTCTGTATTATAAGAGCAAACACACAATTTTTATTTGTGAATGTGAACGTAACAATTTATCAGGGTTTTTTAGTTTTAATATGGAATCTATTATAAGTAAATGGCATATTTAATTTGGTGACCCATTATTCCCAGGCATGCCAGGGCTGATTCTTCCCCCCCCCCTTGATTACCCTGTCCCCCCCCCCCCCCCCAAAAAAAAACAACAACAACAACAACAACACCCACCACCTCCCCAACCTCCCCTTAGCATGCTTAGAAACAAATTTACCCTAAATCTTCCAGACTATCTAAAACATCTCCACACGTAGTAGCTGCAACATTATCCATGCTTAACACCACCAAGATTAGTTGCCCGAACTGTTCAGCAAAGAGTGAAAATCTCGCTTGAATCTGATGATGCCACGTGCTATATATAGCTCGCTGACTGCGGCCAAAATTTGACTGACAATATAATTGAAACAGCGCCCTCAAGGGACTGGATCGATTATGTAAACAAACACGTTGGAACGGCCAAAACTTGCAACTTCACTCACGATTCACTAGACTGTAGTGTAAATAACGAAATAGTTTTCTCCATACTAGTAAATTAGTGAATAAAAATGCCTGTAAGGACTTCCAGTGATGAGGGTGTTGGCTTACCAAGTACAGTAGAAATCGGAGCTCGTTTCATTAGCGAAGACAGTTTTGGAACCTTGCGATACGTTGGTGAAGTTCCGCCCACGAAAGGTAACGATCGACACGCGTTGTGTTGGCTAAAGTCCTTAACCAGTTGCGATATTAAATTTGTATCCGAGTCTACATCACGTAAGTTCTAATTCAGATCGCTCGTTGGGTTTATATGCTGATTAGAAGGTATTACGGGGCGATTTCCACGTGTTATACAACACCTGAATGAATCCCCGTCATCTGTCATGTCTGTGATTGGTCATGTTGGTGGATCGTTGATCACACGTCATTGAATTATGGCAGTGGATATTTTGCCGGAGACGGCAAACCTAATTAAGGCTTCAGTAAACGTTAGTTTGCCGGATATGCACTGAACATGCGCAGTTACTGTTTTTTTGTACTTTAAAATTTTCCGGTGACAAATTTTAGTCTGGCTCCATGCCAATATTATCGTTGTAACTTTGTATTTACAAGATGGGAATCAGACCATTTTATAATTTTGGACTTTATTTCCCTTTAAAAAAATCCTCCAGAGCCACAAATCTGAAAAAGAAAAAGTAATACTCTGCAACAAAATGTTTGAGACAATAAAAGAAGAATATTCTTATTTATTTGGGGATGGGAAAAAAAACCTTAACAATGTGGCGGGGATCAGGATTCGAACCCGAGACATCCCACTCTCTAGAGCCATTGCTTAACCACTGCACCGATTGTGCTTCACAACTTTGATGGGAATTTAATACATGTTATAATTCAGCCCTATCTTAAAGAGTACAGCGCCCTCTGTTGATATGGATTGCCGCCGGCAAACCTTTAGTAAACATTTGTTTGCCGGCGTTACCTCCGGCAAAATATCCACTATCTTGAATTATTCGTTCCAACGCATGGCGCGCGCGTGGTGCTCAGCGCACAGTGCAATGGAAGTTCTATTGCACAGTGAATAAAACTTCCATTGCACGGTGTCACTGCTGCTGGTTGGTGGTGGCGCTGTTTTAAATCGAGATAAATTGAATATGATTGTTCTCAACCTGTTGAACAGTTTGCATTAATTTAATATGATGAACTTGCCGAACTTTTAAACAGTTTTTAACCTGAATAAATTGGCTATTATTTAATAATAGCCAATTTAATAGTATTAAAAGTCAACCAATCAGATGACAAGGATTTAGTCAGGTGTTATATAAAACAAATAATGAATGTTTCACGTTCGTGCAATGGAAAGAATAATTTCATTCGGTGACAGACGAAATGTTCCATTCCACTTGGCTTCGCCTCGTAGAATGGAACATTTCATCTGTCACCTCATGGGATTATTCTTACCATTGCACTCACAAACATTCATTACATGTACTTGTATATTATTGATTGTCAGCCATAATTTTCATACGTCAACAGTAATGTGTGCAAAATACTGGGAAAGAATCGCAAGTGTTTAAGCCGAAACAGTCCACCTCAAAATAGGACTCAACTTCAGACTGACTTTTCATATAAGGCGAAATTTAAAAAAAAGGAAAATATTTGATGGTTTTACTTTTAGCCCAAAAAAGTTGGGAATTTGAAGTAATTTTTTTTAAAATGTTCAAACTAATAATGGAACCAAAGACTCCGTCTTGCATGTCTTGGATTCGTGCATTAGGCCTATTAGTATTACATTGTCTGGACTGTTTTTTTGGCGATCGTGTATCTAAGGGCCCGGTTCTTATAAGGGAACAAAATCCACTTTAAAATTATTTAACCTACCAAACTAGGCCAAGATGGCGACATTAAGAACATACATTTGTACATGTACATGTATGTCATAGATAAACTGCAGGGTTTTGAATTTTTAATGAAATTTCTGGGTAAAATGAAGATGACAGCGACAGAATGCAACATAAGATAAGAATGCAACAGAATGCAACGTAATTTCTACCCCAACTGCCCAAGAAACTGGTAAGAAATTACCAAAAGGTGTCATTACATTGAAAGAAGTCTACATGTACTACATGTAGGTTGACAATGACATTTTTTAGTAATAAAAAAAACATTGATTCTAATTTGATCAAAACAGAACAGGGGCCCTACACTACACGTTTGCTGGGTTTTTTTTAGCATTATAAACTCAAATTTTCAGTGAAAAACATCACTAACTCCTGCATGAAGGACAATTTTGGGGTCATGTCCGGCCCTTTTAGGGTTACAAATGTACATGCAAGTATTTATTAACAGAGGCTGTGTATTGCAAATAATGAGGTTTCACATGGTATTATTAATTTATTCATCAACCCCTCATTTCCATATTTTAAAGACTATTTTGAATTTCATTAAGACTTGTACAATATTGAGCATAAGGGGCCAGATGATGTTGTTTACATCTACACGTACATGTACAACTTGATGGAGGACATTTCTTATGGAGATTTGATGATACAGGAGGAGGAACTGTGATGTGGGCTTTAGGCCAAAAAAAAAAACTCCCTGGTTTCTGGTATGCGCGTGCGTCGCCGTACATGTAGCCATGCGCGTCGGCAAAATGAAAAAGTTTTTTTTTCAATGAAAGATGATGTCTCAAAACCGCTAAACTCACTGGTTTGACTGGAATCCTGCTGCTGCACAATTTTAACGTGTTTTTAGATTGGGTTATGGTCGAGAATAAGCTTTATGTGGCCTCTCTGGACTTCCATATATTTGCACTAAGTTTAGTCGGGCACCATTTGCAGTCATCAGCTGACATTTGATGCCAAAAAATCAGGTAAGAAAAAAAAAGGCCGCGTCGCCGCACCACTTTTTGGGCAAGGTCCATACCAGAAACCGGAGACTTTTTTTTTTTTTGGTCTTAAGTTGAATTATACCTGCGACAGACATTTTAAAATCTCACAAATTTATCAATTTAAACAGCCAATAGGCCCTATCTCACGAACTACATGTAAGATTCTTATTTGGAAACAAATACATCCTTGAATTCCTCTTAGCTGCAACTTGATGTATCACTTACAAAAAATTTATTTACATTTTTTGGGTGCAGTGGGGTATTGCAAATTTATGCTACGTGTATATGATGGTCACATTAGCGGCACACAAATTAAAAGTGCACGAAACCCAAAAAGATATTCAAACACAAAGTGCACCACTCATTCTCTCTCAGCAAGATCTTCAATTTGATGTATAACTTGATACATTTAGACAATTCGGGCAATTCACAATGCAGTGCGCCACCAAGAGTTTGCCAAGGAGAGTTCATTTTTCCCAGTGCATTGTGGGAGAGAGTCGACAAATTTGCAGCACGGGACATTTGAAATTGTTCGTTTTTCCGGTCAGTTGTTTCGTCACGTAATCGTTTGATTCGAGTATCCGTTTGCCCTTTTCTGTTCTTTTTATCAATATGGTGTTTTTTGTAAGGCGGCAGAACGATATGCTCCAATCTATACTACAAATTAGCTCAAGTTGTCTACCGACACTCATTCCAATGGGCCATGTTTTGTCGACCGTAAACTTGAAAAATGAACTCTCCATGGCAAGCTCTTGGTGGCACACTGCATTGTGAATCGCCCGAATTGATTACATTGAGATTTTAAAAGAGATCTTTTTTAATTACGGTGTTATAAATACAATCTACCTACAATGTAACAAATGTCTATTAAAATTCTGTGAGCATAAATGTAGCAAAATACTTCCTGTGGCTAAAGCTACATGTACATGTACGAAACAAGTCACTACTATTTTTTTTACTGAACTTGTTAGGCCTACATATATTATACTTGTATGTACAAAAAAAGATTGGAGTTCTCGGATCCAACGTGATATCACTTTTGTTCCAGTCATTGACCAATAACGGTAGACCTAGCGATGGGTAAAAACAAAACTTGCCACCACTTTGACTTCATGTGTGCATGGTGTGTGTGCGTCTGTGCGTGCTGAAATTCTTCTGGTTTTTTTTTTTAATCATTATTATTAATTGTTTATTTTAAAACTTTCAATGCCAAAAGGCGGAATCGCAGTTTAATTCACAGTTACACACATGAAACATTTTTATATATTAAAATTACAGAGAATTACACCATGTGAAAAATACTTTAAAAAAAGTAAATCACAGTGCTTAAGATACACACAAAGTAAACAAAATCGGAAAAAAATTGAATCTTTGAAAAGAAATTAAGAAAACGTACGTTACGAAGTTAGAAGTTAAGAAAACGTACGCCCAACCCCCGGATCCGCCCCTGGTACATGCGTGAACATATACACTGTACTATCAAAAACAATTCTTCAGTAGCTTGACCTACATGTAATGACTCAACTCGACTCGAGTGACTACTTTAAAATGACTAGACTAGTCTTTTGAGTCACTCATTACAACTCAGGTACGTACATTTACATCCACCTGTCAGAAACACTGGCATTTTTTGTTTGCTTCTATTACTTGAAAAGTCAAGACGCCAGTTCAAAGTAATCATGGCGGCAGCCACTGATGTACAGTTCCGATTTCAGCGGATTTAGTATGCATAACTTAAGTGAACAGTTCTTCTTGCAGTTTGGTTATCATCATCCAAGAGTACTGTAGGGAGTAGTCCCTGCCTTTCCAAGTGGACCAGACTATCCCATGGCCCTGACCCTGACCCTTACTGGCAACCAGCGTCTGGTTCACTTTACCCAAGTATTTGCCGTTTAGGTTAGAGTTGAGGCAGTCCTTGAACCACCATCCCCCGCTGTAGAGCTTAGCGCAGTTGGCGTTCGACAGGTCGTTGTCTCTGTCCTGGGTAGAGAATTGCATGCCACTGTGTGCCTTCAAGGCATCCCCTGGACCTAAAGATGAAATGAGTGCCCAAAAAGAAGAGTTGCAGTAATTGTACTGGTAGTACATGTATAAAGGCGTACGTGTACGCATAGTTTGCGGACAACAAGGAGGTGACAGGGGAATACGTCCGATGGCCAATTTCCAATGGGGCTGCAGTGCATGTGCCCTTGGGCAAGACACTTTGCCACAATTCGCTTCTCCCCACCCAGGAGCAAAATCGATCATTTTGCTAACAACGAGGCAATTAATGTGATGCTTTCTGCAGGTGACAGGGGAATACAGCAGCTCAATAGTTTCTCGCTGAGCAATTAATTCTGTAGTCAAATAGACACTTCCTCCCCCCTCCCAGATTTTCCCAGGCCAACAAAAGTGCTCCTCTCAAGGTGATACATGTGTCCCCCTCAAGATGAAAACAAAACTGCCCCTCAAACGCACACGTGTGTTACAAATAAAATCGTCTCCTCTCTTGTAATCAAAACTGCCCCTCAACAACACAAGTACATGTACCCCTCTTGCATTAACAAGATTGCGCACCTTCTTGAGATGGAAAACTACCCCTCGAAAGCACAAATAGGCCTACCGGTACCACTCTCGCAAATAAAATTGTGCTCCTCTCGAGATGGAACATGTTCAAAGTTTGCACCGTGCCACCGCGAAGGTCCGCGGTTTTGGCAGTTTTCCGCGGTGCTACGGCGATCAATGACGGAACCACTGCGGAACCACGGCGATCATGGCGGTGCCACTGCGGTTTATGCCGTACAAGCACCGCAGTGGCACCGCACCTCCGGTGTGACGGGGGTATTACTGCCCCTTGAAAGCTCAATTAGTGCCCCGCTCGCAACATTAAAATTGTGCCCGCTCTCAAGATGGAAAACTGGCCCCTAAAAAAAATATTGCTCCCCATGTGAATAAAGTGGTCACTAAAATCGCCATCAAAAGCAACAGTGTCCCTCTTGGAATTAATAATAATATAATAATAATAATAATTTGGGAGGCTAATCATCCTTTCTGGCAGCTGTGTGCTGAATTGCGAAGGACGCGGCTACAACGTGGTCGGGCCGCTGGCACGTAAAGGCGCCTATGGCTGCCGGCCCATATATGACCACGGAGCACAGCCTGAGATCGAAAGTGTGTGATTTTTCCAAGGGGGAGGAAAACCGGAGGGCCCAGAGAGAAACCCTCGTGGCACAGGAGAGAACCAACGCACAACTCTACTCACATGTGATCCGCGGCCAGGATTCGAAACCGTGGTCACCTTGGTGAGAGGCGAGCGCTTTGCGCACAAGCCATCCATGCCACCCTAAAAAAATGGTCTCTCTACATTCATGTATACATATACATGCAACTACCGGTAAGGTAAAAGAAAGAGCATGATGGACAACGCATTCATAATTATTTGTTCCTCGTCATACAGGTTTATAGTGAAATGAACCGGACCGTATTCTTTCCCCCACTTTCACACCGACGGAAGGTGCCCCTTTCTCTGAGCAAGTGCCTTTTTTGGTGTTGGGCCCCCCCCCCCTCCCCCCACCAGTTTGAAAAGTGTTCCACCGCCCAGCGTACCTTCATCACTGTCAAAGGAATATCCATCGGCATATAGCCTGTAGCCCTCAGCCTCATCGGAAATGTTGAAGTTGAAATAAGTACAGGACCGTGATTCCCCGTCCCAGTCCTGGAGAACGACCCCTAATGCCCATGAGCCGGAGGAGGTCAGCTTGTGTAGGTTCTCATTGCCCAGCCACAGGTTGCCTTGGGATGGGCCGCCAAACCCATGTTTGTAGTCATCCCAGCTGCGGTTGAATTCTTCGCGGGCATTCAGGCGAATCTGAATAGCCTGCAATAGATGACAAATGAGTAGGATATTTATTATGATAATATTAATAATAATGATAATAATAATAATTACCGAAAATGGGACCATAGGGAGACATCCCTATAGACTTGTGCACAACATTTTTCCAACTTAAATGTGCCCTAACCCAATATTCCCTGGTCCTTTTTCTGTGAATTTCGGTATTTTTACTAATTAGACCACGAGCAACAAATATAACCTGGTTGCGACAGCAAAACGTTGCCTCTAAAGGGGGACTGTGGAATTAGGGAGACATGAAAATGTCTCCCTAATGACCGATGTGTCCCAATTGTCGAAGAAATTACGATAACGTGTCTCCCTAATGCTACATTTGTCGTTTTAATTATAATACCATCTGAGTGTTATAGCGCACGCATCTACCGACAATTAGGTACTGGAGATTATGTCAATAATTAAATACAGGTAAATGAAGTACATGAAAAATATGAGACCCATTATGTACATGTAGCACCTTAAGGGTTTACAAGGTGCTGCGGCGCATATTGCAGCCACGCCAGAAACACCGGGGCAAACCCCTTCTGTTAGCGATAAGTGTTACTGGGACCACACGGGACCTATACGTCCCATCCGAAGGACGAAGTAATAATGGTAAAGTGCCTTGCTCAAGAGCACAAGCACCATGTTCCCACGGTCAGGATCAAACCCATGTACCACGGCACACGAGTCAAACACCGTAACCATTGGTCTACATGTACATTGTACTTAATTGTACATGTACACTGAAGTTTTTGTTTTTTTAATTCACTTCGCAATTGCATTCACAACAGTAACTATAATGTCATGAATGTAAACATACATATACATGTACGTACTGAAAATGTACGTACCGGTACATGTATACCATGAAGTTTGAATACAAACAAGCAGTATGAAGTCTAGTTGATCAAGTGAAGGGGGGCGCCTACAGGGGGCACAGGGGAATTAAGACACTAAATAATCCCACCTGTACTGTTTTAACAAAGGGTCCACAATTGACCGATACATATACCCGGTAGTCCATGATTGAAATTCGTGTACAAAATAAATGAGAGCTGTAAGTACAAACAAAGGAATGAGGATAAGGGACAATAGGGGCCGGGTCCACGATTGCCGGTGTTTACAAAGATGGTTGCATTTGTTTATGGTGTAAATCGAGGACACACACGTGCAACATCATCGACAAATCGAGGACAGAAACCAAATGGAGGACTCCTTGGTTGGAAAACGTGTACAAAACCAATGAGAGCTGTTGCGAAAAAGTTAATAGTACAAACAAAGGAAAAGGGAAGAGAAACAAAAGAAAATCCTCGATTTACACCATAAACGAACGGGTGTGACTTTGTGTGTGTGTGTGTACAAAACACACATGGGATTAGCCGGTTGAGACTTCACCCAGAGACGAGTGCAGGCAATCTTGACGTTTTAACCCGTCAGCCGTGCCTGTGTATAAAAACAGCCAGTGCGTGTTTTCACGTCCTCCGACGCAAGCTGTTTAACTACATTTGAGTGAAGCAAGCAATGTTACAAATGTACTTACTATCCATGGTCCGAAACACAATACTTCCAGTGGCTCCTCAAAGCCTATGGGCTGAATCATGGAGATGGTGTTTACTTCGTCCTGGCCCTTGTAGTATGCGTCAATGTCATTGCAGTCTCGGAAAGTAAGATCGGAGTTATCACCAGAATAAGTCGCGTCATATTCTGGAAAAACGCCAATTGACTACATTTTAGGAAGCAAGACTTTGCAAAACCATAGAACTTAAGGTGTTGGGTATTTATAAGCAAAGAGCCTAGAGTGCCCCCCAATATTTTCGAAAGACTGCCCTTTTCCATTAATGAAATGCCCTTTTTTTCACCAACTCTACCGCCCCCCCCCCAATATTTTTGTAGAAGTGCCCTTTTTTATGAAGAGGTGCCCTTTTTTCTGAACAAGTGCCCTTTTTAAAAAGAATTGGTGCCCTTTCTGTAGTAGCTGCCATTCGGATGCCTTTTTTGTTTGTTTAATTTGACGCATACATCACCCTGAATAGCCCCACATATTGCCTGTTCGTGTCAATAATGGTCGGTTTTGAACAGCGCCCCCATACCTGCCCCCCGCCCTCTTTTTTGTTTTTTATTTTACGGAGGCCAAGTGTCCGGGGAATAAAAAACGGGGTAACATTTTACGACGGATGTGCAAGTGCCCTTTTCAAAAAATTTACCCCCCCCAATCAAAATGACCGTGCTACGCCCCTGCAGTGGTTATATTTACTCTTTCAGCAGACTGGGACATTGAGTACGGAAAAAAAATATGCAAAACAATATTAGGCCAGCTTTACTCACACTTTAGCCTACAAAATTCCTTAAAATTCCAAAAGGCGAAAGACAAGGTCCTCAGTATTTCACCAGCCAAGTTTGAGGTTTCAATTAAATATGTAAAGGAGGCTTTTCTTCAACTTTTTGCACCTTGGGAGTTATGCAAAGCGATTTCAGTTTGAAGCCTATGACTGTAGACTGGTACATGTCCAACTTTTTGGAAAAAAAATTACTGACCAAGTGACCTTGATACTGGAAAGCAATTAGGAAACTTAATTAGGTGCTAATGGCCAAAGCAATCTAAAGACTGCGTGATAAATCTTTCTTCCCGATTGTCAATTAATCATTTACGTTTCAGGGAATTTAGACAATCGAGGCCACTTGTAAACACTTTAATAGAGCGTCCTTCTTCCACAATATTTAAACTACGCCATACATGTCCCATCTCTTCAAACACTGTCAAAGATTAGGAAGAAATATTAAAATGAAAATATATGGTTCCCCTCTTTATATTTAACACACTTTAAAGAGCAAGTTTATTTTAAAATGAAATAAAAATTGCTAAAACTGTTGCTAAAAAAATCGGTTAAAGTGGTGAGAAATTGTCTCAGATATTGCACCACAGAGCATCTAAAAATCCAAAAATTTTCCTGACCCAATGCTCCATGCTCACATCCAGGGGGTCGGGGGCCAGGGGGAGGGGGGGGGGGGGGTTTCAAATGTAGGTACACGTACATGTATGTCTCTCTCCCCCCCCCCCCCCCCCCCCACACACACACAGGTTTACATTACATACCTTGTGTGGACATTGCTTTGTTTTCGTGTAGTTAAGAAAACTCGGTACAAAAAATAACTTTACTTAAACTGTGAAAACTCTTTTAACCCAATTTTTTTCTATGATTCCCTATAGTGTTTCTCTTCATTCTGCTACAGATAAACCTAACCCAAAAATGCCTCTAAACCTGTTTTCCAGAAAGGGCAAAACCTTATGTGGACACGGCTTAGTCCACATAACGTTAACACAACCTGCATTATGTGGACATCTCTTGTTCACAAGTCCACATAGGGAATGTAAGACAAACTCACTGTGGGAAGCAATCCACGCCCATGCAAACACATATTGTAAGAAAAAAGGGATACTGTATGTAACATATAATTGGTTGATCTGTACTGTGTGATCGATCATGCTGGGCCATCAGACGATCATGATCGACGGATAGCGTCATGATCGACCAATAGCACAGCGCAAACGACCAATAGAGCACATCGACTGATCGTGCCCAACATACATTTGTACATGTTTAAGGATATCTCACCTTCATGAACTTCTAAGCCTGGTGTCTCAAGTTTGGAGCTACAGGGTGATATCTGAAATGAGATGTGTCCCTTTTTATTCATCGTTCATGTCATTACTTGTGTGTTTTAAGGGAGTTTATAAATGTCATATTCCGTAACGTTTCAGTTGGAGTGTTGGGTATTCCAAGCATTGGTTAATACACAAGAAGGAACTGTTAACCAGAGTTGTAACGAGTCACTGATTTTTGTGACTCGAGTTGAGTCGAGTCTTTTAAAGAAGTGACTGGAGTCGAGTCATTAGGTCAAGATGGTCAAGATGGTCGAGTCGAGTCGAGTCACAGTGTGTAGTCGAGTGGAGTCAAGTATTTAGCTCGAGTCAATTCGAGTCACACAAATTTGAGCACTATACAATAAGTGAACACAAGAGAGAAAGTCATTTTTTTGGCTTTTTAGATTTTAAATTTGGGCTACTGCATGTGGCGACACCACATTTGATTCTTAATGAAAATAAAAAGGGGGTGCCAGCTGATCGCCATTCAACTAATGGGGACACTGATCAAGCCACGTATGTACATGTATACATTATTCGCGAACATTCTAACGTGACGTGAACAAAAACCGGCACCGGCGTAAGTCATTGCAAATATTTTTCGCAAAGTTTTGCTTTTATTTTTGGGACTCAAGTCTCATTTAACCTTTCTCGAGTCGAGTCGAGTCATTCTGATGAGGGACTCGAGTCGAGTCGAGTCGAGTCATTTACTCGCAGTGACTCGAGTCGAGTCGAGTCATTTGCCCTTAGGGACTCGAGTCTCATTAGCCTTTGTCGAGTCGAGTCGAGTCATTCTGATGAGGGACTCGAGTCGAGTCGAGTCATTTACTTGCAGTGACTCGAGTCGAGTCGAGTCATTTGCCCTTAGGGACTCGAGTCGAGTCGAGTCACCAAAAATTGTGACTCGAGTCGGACTCGAGTCATTACAACTCTGTTGTTAACTTACGTACAGTGTACAATGTACATTGTACATGTGTGTATACATGTACATGTACATGTAAGTTTCAATAAAAATGTGAAAAGGGATAAATTGTCTCAAAGCATTTCAACCATGTCAACGGTGCGATTCAGTTCTTTTCAGCTTGAAATACTGACTGAATTACATTCAGGTAATTGACCTATCACTGTTTGCGAGTTAGCATGGTTAGTCACGTCCCTTAGACAAGCCTATGGAATTTTGAACGTTAAGTTTTGTTTGTCTCAGATTTTGCGCATTCTGCACCCATTTGTATATAATTTAATTTGATGATATTCACAAGCTGTGTTGACGCAACCTCGTCCCCAGTGCTTACTTTATTTCCAACCTCGTTTCCAATAGTAAGCCCTGGATAAGAAACTTTCTTCCTGTATCCTGATTCGATACCGCATTGGCTAGTAATGGTTTTTTATCGTGTACTTGGTGCTATTATTCACAACGTGCAGTACGTGTTTTCGCAATCATTAATCGTCCACGCCTTCTCAAAAATACTAATTTCCTTTCCAATTTGCTCATGTTAATATGAAATATGATACTGCATGTTGTCTCGATAAGATCATAACAGTTTAATTTAAAAATCGTGTTTTCGTAACTCATGCCATGCTCGCACTGCGACGACTCTGTTTTTACCCCAGACACCGCATACAAAAACAAACGCTAATGTAACGCATATCCAGGCACCAGACTGTTCCTCATTTGCATACGTGTTCAAAAATCTTGCGCATGCAAATGATCCAATACCAGGGTGAGAGAGGAGGTAGTGATGGGTGCGTACTGTTCGACACACTGGGGAGGAGGTTGGTGTTGACGCGATTCAATTGCGATTAATTGAGGTTTAAATTCCGGCAATGGCCTGCATGGTTTTGCCCTGGAGCAGCACATACGTTTACATAGATACATGTACGTACATGTACATTTGTACATGTATCCGCATTACATGTATTAACACAATTGTGGAAAAACTAACTTAAAAAAGAAGAAAATTTACATGAAGTACATGTAAACAAAAATATTACATGTACTGGTACGAAAGTTAAAAATTCTTGCTTGATAGCCAATGCGCCATTGCTATGATGTCATTTCAGGAATTCAAGACACTGTTCATTGTCAACCCAAAATTTGCTCAATGAAAACATTCATGAGAAAGGATTGCTCATTGGCTTAAGATGGCCATGTCCTTGTACACTCTAGCTTGCACAACATAGAATCAAGAAGGAAAAAAAAAACATTTATGACAGCAAAATATTCAAAATTCTAGCAACTTTTTGTGCTGAAGTAGCTGTATCGTTGAAGTTTCTACCCAAAATGACATCGTAGTTTTGCTCATGAATATGGAATTTTGCGAAAAAAAATCCAAAAGGCACCAAAATTTCCTTGGGAAAATGGCAAAACGAAAATTGAAAAATGAGGTTTAAATGGGACACAAAGGTGCATTTTCAAGGATAGCATGTAGCATTGCATGGGCCCTTAAAGGGAACATTTGCAAGCATCAAAAAACAAAACTACCAAATTATCATGAAATATCTTACTGGACTGTTAGTGAATGACATCCTAAAGCATCCTGCAAAATCAAAGCACCTGATTTGCCGACGTTTTCAAGAAAAGTGGTATTTTCGTATCGATTCCCAGCATTGGAAAAAATCAAAATCCATCAATTTCTGAAAGTTACAGCAAAGGCAAATGTTGTATATTCTCTTTAAAGCACAACCTTTCTGCCAACGGTTGTAAAAAAAAAAGCATCATGAAATTGATTCATGTACTCACCCCAAAATGAGAAGTTTCTTCAAACCGCTGAATATCGTAGCTGACAGAATCTTCATTCAGGTCGTGCTGTGTTTCAGTACTGCTGTTTGACGGAAAATCATAGAGGCTGCAAACAGTAACTGTCGATCCCGAGCCTTGCAGAACTTCATCCATGTAGCTCCACGACACGCACAGCGGATGGGACAGACAGTTTGCGAAACACTTCTCTGGCGAGATTCCTCGAAATACCGCCAGGGAATTGTGAGCAGGCACTTGGCCAAACGTGGCCGTGGCGCTGGCTGATCGCAAGTGTGCAGAAGAGGGAGTGGGAAACTGCAGGACGCTTAGAAATAATACGACAAATGTGCAGAAACATGCACCCTGACTAAGAACTGCAGGCACGCCCCAGCATTTAAAAAGAGACATTTTTTTGTATAATACTCGTAGCTGTCAGTCAAATTGCACAATTCTTTCTTTCGGATCAAACAGCAGTCTGTGCAATGGAATCTGTTCAGAGTTGACACATCTGGATTTTGCCGAAATCTGTCACTCGGAAATACCACAGATAGTGCAGTGTCGTCCTTTGGATTCAGTGTTCAGCTTACCGTAACTCTGGAAACAGATTCAGAATAGCACTAGAAAATACATGTACGGCACAGTTGACCCTCATTAATACAAGCTCTAGTAATACAAATTCTGGTTATAGCAAACATACGTTTGTGTTGTAAAGCCTTGGTCCTGACTGCTGTTATGCGTACAGTGAATAGGACCGGCACTTCACTTTAAAATTCTGATATAACAAACGTTTTGGCTAGGTCCAGGTTTTAGGTTTGTAGGCCTATTTAAACGAGAGTCGACTGTACATAATGGCTACTTCTGGTCTTTATATACTGCTTTGCAGTATTACACAAGTACTCCGGTGCGCTTACGCAAGAATTTCCAGCGAATAAATTGGTAATCAGTCAGACAAATTAGAAAAAGGACTTGAGAAATTGCTAGAACCCGATCCAGAAGGCCTGTCATTAACCATGGTGACAGGTGTGGATGGAAGCTAATAATTGCTGATCTATCTTTACTGCTCCAGTAAATAACTGGTACAGGTACGCTGTCTCCATGTAAGTCCTTGGCCACACGTTAATTAACCAGTTTCGTAAGTCCGTCAAACCGCTTGAATTAATTTGCTGGTTCAAGCTTAGTTTTCCTTCAAAGTTTGCAACGGTGACTAAAGTTTTATAACAACTGGCAAAATGGCAAAATAAATACTTCAGATTCTAGCCCAAAAAAAATGCTTTGTATTGTGTCTACTGGTTTATTGTTAATTCCCATTCTCTTGTTTCTTCTTTTTTTTTATCAGGAATTTGGCTGGGCGTGGAATGGGACAATCCAGAGCGGGGTAAACATGATGGCTCCAACAATGGTGTGCAATACTTCAAAGTCAGGTACACATGTATGAGTTGATGCAACTATTCCTGGCGTCAGATGGTCTCTGGTCCTCTAGGTATCCCTCCCCTCCCCTCCCCCCCCCCTTACTTTTTAGGTGTCAGGCGGTCAGTCAATTTCTGGAATAAAACAATTTGCTCCCAACGTTACTGCTGTCTATGTTTTAACTGACTATTTGCATACATGTATTGATCATACTTTCCTATGCACAGAATATATGAACCTTCTGATCAGGTTAAAGATACAGTCCATCATTGGCAGCTATCCAAAAAGTAAATGACGCAATTACAAACTTGGTTGAAAGATAGTAAGGGGACTAAACTCCCTGTGAAATTATTCTTTCTGGCAAGCTGTCATTTTGAAGAAATTAACGAAAGAAGGCCTTTCCAACGGTGCGTCTTAAGACGCACCGTTGGAAATTTCCATTTGTAGTTCGTTTTTTTATTCGGCCAACGCGCCCAAGCGTTGACACGACGCACACGTTCACACGGTTGCTATAATTCGTCAGATCAGTGCGCGACATTGCGTAGCTGCAATCGGCTCAGTGAGAAGGTGTCTCAGACGCTGAATTTAGGCCCAATTCAAAATACAATTCAGCAACTTTTGATTTGAAATCGAGATCCTAGAATGCTGTTTTTCTCAGAATATACAGCTGAAGCTGAGCTGAAACTTCATCAGGTTAGTTGTTCAGCACCCTTCTTTAGATTTTGAGCACTTTTGTTGTTTTAAACGGACAAAATGCAGAAATTACAAATGATGGACTATACCTTTAACAGAGGTGAGTTATGTCCAGATTTTCTAAACTTATAAAGAAACCTAAATGAAAATTCTTGTATTTATTTTTTAAAGGTTCATGAAAGGGTAGCACAGGGCATTAAGAGTGCCCCTATCAACAAATTCATATACTGTAAACCCTGCCCAGGACCTTGATGCCCTTAGCCCGCAGGTGATTTTTATTTTTTGTTGACTTTTAATTTTTCCCTGAACCTCATCACGCCGTATTTGTTTTTTCTATTGTTATACATGTAGTTCACCCACGGGTGGGTCCTTCATCCGTCCCAAGAAAGCAGACTTTGGCGTGGACTTCCTCTCGGCACTGCGTGACCGGTACGTCCCTGACAACGCCCACACAGCGGACATTGACGAGAAGGAATTATTCATCCGCGGAGCCAACAACCAAATCACTATGGTGGAGATGGTTGGTGCTGTGAAGGTTGCTAAGGAACAAAGGTCAGAGACTGGAGAATGCATTTGTAGTTGAGTACATCACGAGTCAAATCTCAACGGAATGCCGTTATTACAGTTGATTTAAAGAGCAATACCACTTGACTTGAGACTGGATGACTTGTTCCCGACTTGTGACTGAGTTGTGACTGACTTGTGACTGAGTTGTGACTGACTTGTGACTGACTTGTGACTGACGTGTGATTGACTTATGACTGATTTGTGACTGACTTGTGACTGACTTGTGACAGACTTGTGACTGACTTGTGCCTGACTTGTGACTGACTTGTGACTGCCTTGTGACTGACTTGTGACTGACTTGTGACTGACTTGTGACTGACTTGTGACTGACTTGTGACTGACTTATGACTGATTTGTGACTGACTTGTGAATGACTTGTGACTGATTTGGGATTGACTTGTGACTGACTTGCGACTGACTTGTGATTGACTTGCGACTGACTTGTGATTGACTTGTGACTGACTTGTGACTGACTTGAGACTGACTTGTGACTGACTTGTGAATGACTTGTGACTGACTTGTGGCTGACTTGTGACTGACTTGTGACTGACTTGTGACTGACTTGTGACTGATTTGAAAAATCGGAAAGGTGTGCCCCTGGCTTCAGTCTTGTAGTCAAGCTCTTTGTCCAAGTCCAGCAGGTGTTCTAAAATGTGGTGTAAGGATCAAGACTGAGAAACTACAGGTAGATAATGTGGTCGGAGTCGTAGGGACTTTATCGAGGATAGGAGCCTGATCATTTTGACCAAAAGCATGCAGAACATGTCAAAGAATGTTGCTCAAGTACTAGAATAGGGCCTGAAGCAAGGTATGCATTGATGGGAACACAGATTTTATGGGGTCTTTGGATTCCCCTTGTATTGCCTAAACAAACCTTTCAAGTTAAAATCTGACTAAATCACTGAAGCCATGAAATAAGGTTGAAAAAAAAAGTTAAAACATAATGCAGCAATTCCCTAGTTTGGGTGCACCGTAAGGAAGATCACTTTTAGTTGGAAAACGTGTGGTGAGTTGTGGGGAGTTCAAATATTCTATCAAATTTATGGTCCCCATATTAACCAACGTACAACTCAAGTGCATTCCCCACTTATGAGAAACGAGAAGGCATGCAAGTACCGGTAGATTGTACCAGTGTTTTGTACAAGTCTTGTGTTGTTTTTTGTTGTTGCAAACAGTACCTTTGCATCCTTGAGAGATGTCGTCTTGCGAGACATGAGAATAAACCAAGTCGGAACCACACAGCTGGAACAGGAAACACCAGGTATGAATACATGTATTCTACATGTACATATTACATTTTGAATTGATCAAGTACATGTAGTCCCACTGAATCACCCTCTGTAAATTCTTGTTTGTCTGTTTTTTTTTTCTCCCAAAAAATCAGCTATACGTATCTTTGTCTAGTTACAAGTTTATGTACATGTGTAGATATCACAACCTGTGCAAATCTTCTCCAGCAAAATGAGGATGAATTGGGGTTTTTTTATATGAGATTTCAGTATCATTGAAAGAAAATTGTGTCTTTTAAAAGACTTACATGTAAGATGCAAAAAAAAATCTTGCAGCGCTAGCTTAATTGGGTTTTTTTAACACCAGTGAGCATGAGCAAAGAAAACTAGACTAGATTTTGAGGAAATACCATGTTTTTTTTGTACAATTCTCTGCCAAGTTTAATATTAAGGATATAAAATCTTACCAGAAAGATATAGGCAGTGTACACAATGTGTTAGTTTCACTTTGATTATCCCAAAGGTATAAAGGAGCTTTATTTGTCCAAGAACCTGCTGCCATCTTGGCAAGCTGTGTCTGAACTGACCGGTCAGCTCAAGCAGTTGAAAAGACTTTCACTGAGGTAAGGTACAGCCATTGGGTGACATATGCCCTAAATGGTTGTAATCTGTACATACAGGGTGAATAAAAAAAAAACGAAACCCAAATGTCAGAACCATTGTTTTGCTGAAGTTCTACATGTAGCACTTTCAAAATCTAGGATATTAAAGCCCAATTCATAAGCTTTCTTTTAGTACAAGAATCATTTAAATCACTTATGTACTTGTCAAGTTATGGAATTTTAAACACAACCACCGTTTTAATGTTCTGTCCACACGGATCACAAGAAGGTAAGTGTTCTTTCAGCAAAACGAAAACAAATCATATAGAGATTTGTGTGAATTTGTATTCGTTTTGCTGAAAGAACGCACACCTTTTTTTGTGATCCGTGGACAGAACCTTAAAACGATGGTTGTGTTTAAAATTCTGTAACATAAAAAGTACATGAGTGATTTGAATGATTCTTGTACTAAAAGAAATTAAGCTTTTGAATTGGGCTTTCATATCCTAGATTTTAAAAGTGCCACATGCTAAATCAATAGTCAACATTTGGGTTCCGCTTTTTTTGACTCACCGTGTATAAACTCTTGCCATTCTGTCACAGTCTCATCCGAGAAGCGATGAGAGAAAGAGCACATTTTTGCAATATCACCTCTGTTCTTTTTTTTCCTGGACTTTTTGGGGTGACGTCTTGCACATGCGTTGACATCAGTCTGATAAAATTGAGACATACTATTCTCCCAAAATATCAGCTTTTAAAATGAAAAGGAGGGCTTTTTTATTGTGCATGGAAATAGTGTCCCCTCGCAGACTCTTGCTTGCAGTCAATGATGACAATTGAAAAAAAAAGAACAATTGTATCCAAACTTTGTGAACATATCAACACAATTAAGCCTGAATGTCAAATTTCAATCAAATCTGTCATTGAATGGCTAAGATTTGGGGGGATTGGAGGTGGGAGAGGGGGTGAGAAGGTCCAACTCTTCCCTAATATTTCTTCGATGAAGAGAAGCAGTGAATGACAAGGAGTTTTGCCACAGGGCCCATGCACCATAATGGACTTTGACCCACGATCTACAGAATTAGTAAGAATGATATGCAATATTGCATACTAGGCATACAGCCTTTCAATTTCTGTGATTTCTTCCCCAGTGAGAACAGGCTGCAGATTCCACCCACTCCCTCCAGTCTAGCCAGCTGTTTCTCACGTCTTCAGGAGCTGTCAATCAATTACATGAATCTCACATGGGCTATGGTAAGTCGCTGGCAAGTGAGATCTAGCTGCACACAGTATGGTCAACTGTATGGTCAACAGTAGTATGAATTGGGTTTTCTGACAGGCAAATTTTAAGTATTAATTTTCCATGGCATCAATTATTGTGCTTTGTAAAAAAACAAAAACCCGAAAACTTGGTCTTTCATTTGATCCTAATAAGTACATGTAGCAACGTATAATAATTAGCAGCATATGTCTGTATGAATTGTTCATTCCTGCTGTGTACTTTATAGGTGGCTGAGTGTGCACCTATGTGGCCTAGTCTACAGAAACTCCATGTGTGCTTCAACCAAATATCAAGCATAGACAGGTACATGTACGTTTGTATATGGTTGCTGGTCTTCATCAGTTTCTTCATAACACAGGAATTGTGCCCAGTTTTCTCAAAAGAGTGTTTGAATCTCATTGGATATTGTTTGGTCATAGACATTAGTGTTTCAATGCCTGAAAACAGAAACACAAGCAAAAAAAAGTAAAGGCCAGGTGCCAATGAAACAGTATCAAGTACATGACATTTTGGTTTTTCTCCTATTCACTTCTTTCTCAAAGTAGGAAATATATGCTGTCAAAATAACTTCTCTTAATTTTGTTTGGAGACTGTTAACTCAAGATTTAAAATAGGGATATTTAGAGCTGTATGGAATTTCACTTCCTTTGAAATTCGGGGTGAAGTTTTGCACTTGCAAAATCCAATGACATTTCCGAAGCTGTGAAGACATTGCCTTGTCTCATATACGAGGTGATCCAGGTGAAAATTCCAGTTGAAACCATTTCAACTGGTTTCGAACTGGTTTCAAACTGGTTTTGAACTGGTTTAACTGGTTCAAACCAGTTATACCAGTTTTCAAAACCACTTTGCAACCAGTTAAACCAGTAGTCACCCAGTTCCAGTTCAACTGCTACGTGTAACAGTTAAAACAGTATGAACTGGTTTCAACTGGAATTTTCACCTGGGAAGGTCACTTGTCCATACTCCAAACTTTGACTCGCATACTTGATGAACCCTCTCATTTATTTTGCACACAGATTAGCTCCGGGGACATTTGAGACGTTACAATTACTAAACCTAGAAGGCAACCAAATATCTGAGTGGCAACACATTATGTGTCTTTCACATCTACCGAGGTAAGCCTGCAAGAATTTGTGAATGGTCTGTTTCCGAACTTAAGCGCAGGTAGGACTCTCTAAATTTAAGCATTCCTCTATTTTTCAACACCTTCTTCCCATTGGGAGCTAATTAAAGTGTTAAAGCTTGTTTGAAGAACCTTGCTTTTATTTTTCAGAAAGAGTAAGGATAAATATAAACAATAATCAATATTTGAAGCATTTACAGAATTTTGGGTAGGAAAACCAAACCTCATGTGTTGGGGTTCAATATCCTCTAACTTGTGTTTTTTTGTGAAACCCAGATATTTCGCTTCTTTTCTTTTTTTTTGGATCCCAAAATTGTTAATTCAAGAGATGGTTATCGTGATTGAATTAGCTTCCTTGTGCCAAACAGGCTGCATCGAGCTGTATACTCCCCAGGGAGCTGAGATGGTATTTGGAATGTTTATAATTGGCCAAATAATCAGGGGTAATAGTAATGTAAAGCGCTTTGATCTTTGTTAAAAACGCTTTATAAGAACCTGCTATTATAATCATTTATTATTAAGAACAACTCTTGATTCCATCCTCAAACAAAACACGTGAAGCTTGAATTGTCATCCTTTTCCTTACCAAAATAACAGTGCCAGACGCTGAATTGTAAAATAGCATGTGATGAAATCCTCCTGAGATTTCTGCCCTAATTTGGGCATTTTTCCCGTGATTTTATTGCAGGTTGGATACCCTTATCCTCAATTCCAATTCCCTGACAAGCTTGATGTTTGAAGACACCCCTGCCTCTGACAAGACCCAGCACTTCGCCAGTCTCAGGTCCCTATCAGTCAGTGACAATTTGCTCAGTAGCGTAAGTGCACATAACGTTTGAAGCCTTGGTCTGGGAAGAACAAATGTAGCATGAAGATACACTCATGCAGCTCATACACATGTATCATGCAGATCACATGTGCTATTTGGGTGTGGATTATTGGGATTATATCAGTCTTCACATTTAGTACATAATGAAATGATATTAGAGAAAACAAAATAGAGTTCAGAATTTCTGTAGGAAAAAAATATACATTTTACTTCTGTAATTATATAAATAGAGTTTTAATGTGAGCAATGAACTCTGAGACAGAATTTTGTGTAAACAAGCCCATGTGATGCTGACAGCTAGCCATCTATAGACCTTTATCATGCTGCCACCATTTCAGTCATGTTTCCTGTATCCAATAACAGTACTGAATGATATAGGTTTTTGTGCAAAAAGGAACCAGACTATTTTTCCTTCCAGCCTCGCTTTGGTAACGTTGATTTGAATGGGAAAACATCAAGATGGCCGCAACATGATAGTGGTCTATAGGACTAGCTATAGGCTTTAATTATGTGCCTTGTTTGAAGAAAAAAAATGCATTGTTAATGTGAGTTTGCACATTTGTCTTAGTCATAACTTTTTCAGCTACACACTCAGTTGGTAACAGTAGTTCTTAAAAGCGGCTCTTCCAACATAGCCACAGTAAGCATTTGCTTCATAGTATTGTGTCTGCGAGTCTATGGGCTCCGTGCACAAGTACAATGTACCCCTTCAACAGCCAGAAAAGGAGAGTTGGGGGAGACCTAGACTGCTTCCCGGTTCATAATAATAATAATAATAAAACAGCATTTATATAGCGCAATGTGAATCAAAGATTCCTCAAAGCGCTTTACAATAGAACAAAAAACAGTAAAATAAAAAAAGGCATTCCAATGGCTTTTTGAAAAAATTCATCCAATGAAAAAATTCATCCAATGCGTATTTGGAAAGATCCAAAGTTGTTGGGGGCGGGGATTAGTTTGGGAGACCATCGCAAGCATCGCAAGTTAAATTTGAATGTATTCACGCGCCAACAACGCCAAACGCTCATGCGAAGACGCTGTGGCTATAGCTTTGGTACTTTCAGGAAGTCTTGCGTACTTCCAGCGCGAACTAGTACAGTACTTTACGCACATGCTGTGTGTCCTGCCCACAGGCTCTCAAAACTGGTAAAAAAAAGCACCCTGTTTTGTTTTCACACGGAGCCAATACAATAATTGTGTGCCAGTCTTTGAAATATGCTGAAGCAAGCCAAATTACTTGTTACTCTGACAGTGACCAAACTTTCTTAAGAATTTAATCCAATCTTTTGGTCATTTTGCATTCTACAGTGGCGAGATATTGCCGAGCTGGAGAAGCTAGCCTCTCTGACAGAGCTTAAAGTCAGGAGGAACCCCTTCATGAAGGACATACTGCCAGTGGATGTCAGATCCTTACTGATAGCCAGGCTAGGAGGGCTCAAGACCTGCAACGGCAGCATAGTGAGTGTTGCAGCAGGCTATTTCACTTTGGATAGGGTTAATCACTTTTTATCAGCAACCAATTTTCATGAACCATTGCATAAGCTTGTCAAGGAATTTGCAGCATGACTAACAGTACGACTGAATGGTGATTGAATTGTAATTGATTTGTAAGGACTTGTTTGACATCCCTAGAACACATCACCGTCAACAAATATTCCATCTTGTGAATAGATATTCTCCAAAAGAACGACAAGGATTTTCCTTTACGAGGTCTTTTTATAAGATGGAATTTGCGTCGGGGTGATGCAAATTCAATATTAGGTTTTGCCCTTCACCGACGTATAAACACAGTATAATCAGTGTGTTACCTCCCGAGTGAACGCTGGAAAACTAACTCAGTTGAGACTGAAACCACGACCTCCTGCTTTCTAGTGCAGACGTCTTACCACTTGACCACCGAGCTTGTGGGATCGGTTGGCTGGTTCAAATCTGATGTAGCAGTGGTACCGCAATGAAACTATTCATAAGATGGAATTTGCGTCGGGGTGATGTAAATTCAATAGAGGTTTTGCCCTTCACTGACCTATAAACACTATATACTCATTACGTGTTTTTCCAACTTTCACTCAGGAGGTAGCACACTGAGTATACAGTGGTTATACGTCGGTGAAGGGCAAAACCTACTCTTGAAGTAGTTTTACATTGTGCTTTCATAAAATGCCCAGCTTTAAACCATCATTCATAAATACTGAAGACAGTTTACCCATTCCTATTGGTTGAGAGCCTGTCATGTGGCTGGTCTTAAACGAATGATAAACACATGGCTAGCTGGTCTTAAACAATTTTCCAGTGTCACATGAATTTTTGACTCCTAAAAATCCAGTGCCACTTAACGCTCTATTGGTTGAACGTTCACAATCCTCACGTAGGCATGCGCAATATCACCAGTGAGTCAAAATTTTATAGTCCCAAAATTCACAACGCAACGCCCCAGGTGCATTCAGCGCGACATCGTGCAGTATGCGCGCCCCAATCTCCATAAAAGGAGTTGTTTACATCTTACTCGCCAGCTGGACACTCCATTATTTAGCTAGAGGGGTGTTTAAAAAAACATGAATGTGAACTTGTTGAACAAAATCGGTTGTTTTTGACCAAAAAATTTTGATTTTTTTTTTTTTACCTTCGGCTCGGGTAATTATCAGCACCTAGACTCCAAGCGGTCTTAAACAGAGTGATTAAAACCTCCCGAGCACACATTTATTCCCTTTTTTTTTTGGCTTGGTTACAGATTATGGCAACTGAGAGAAAAGGCTCAGAGATTGAATACATCAACAAAACTTGCAAAGAGTGGCTGGCTAGTGGGGGCAGCAGGGACAGTGAGAAGAGTGATCCGAGTCTAGAATTCCTCCAACTCCATCCCAGATATCAACAGCTTATCAAAAGTAGGTTCAATGTGTTTAGGTCTCCGAACAAATTGTTGTACATGTAGTGGCCAGGGTTGAGATTGAGGGAAAATGAAAAAAATCCATCGAGGGTCACCCAGGGACCTAGAGCAATGTAAGGTCTATAGGACAAAAACAAGTGTGAGGAGTGCACAATAAGCTGTGGCCGTGTTGCAAGAAGTCTTGCATGAAAGTCTTGCATGAATTCGATCAAAGAGATCCCTACCAGAGCTCAAACATTGGATGCCGAAAAATGTGACGCCGATGGCACATATGGAACACCATACTTGTGGTAAATTTTCGGGGACAGACAGACAGACCGACCGACCGACCTCCAAGTGACATGAAGAAGCTCCTGCCAGAGCTTAAAAAGTATAAGTAAAGTCTGTCACGAGCCAATTTGGCCCGTCAGGCCGGCGCTTATCTCTGTTTTCAGTAGCATGAAATGACTGTGAATATTTCTATTTCCCCTGGATGGGATGCTAGTCCATAGCAGGTTACTCCCCAGCTAATGCAGGTACCCATTTATACTCCTGGGTGGAGAGAGGCAAGTGGGGGTGTGGTGGCTTGCCCAAGGACACAGCATAAGGCCAGCAGCTGGATTCGAACCCCTGACCCTCTGATCATGGGTCACAAACCCTAACCACTAGGCTACACTCCCCCACCTAAAAGCAATCCTTAAAATACCCATTTCTTTTTGTTTATATAAACTTTGATAGGTAAAAATACCATTATCGTAAAACCCAGGAGTTCCAGATTTTAATAGAGATTTCTCTCAAAATAATCTGATATAAAAACAAAAGACATCCCGATACATCTCACCCCTGAGTTGCACTTAAAATAACTCAACTTGTTTGTTTCTCACAAAATCTGTGTTTGCATTAAGAGTATGGAATACCAGAGGAGTCGGAGTTGGTTGTCAAGACCCACACTTTGAAGGACGGCCTGATTGCGGTCACCATCAGATGTCCAGACGATCCTAATAAGAGAGTACTGACCAAGAAACTCCCAGGTGAGAATCAGTCAACCGTTCCCTCACTGCAGGAGAAGTGATTTGAATCGGAAATCTGACTTTTTCAAATTTATTTCCAAAATTCTGATTTTTCTGACGACCGTTTCCCCACAAAGTCTGATTTTTCAATTAAATTTTCAACGAATTTGATGGAAAACGGCGCAATGAAATCTGTATTGCGAGCGCAATTTTAATCTGTTCTACCAGTCGTCAGTGCACCGATTGTATGGTAGACGCACATAAGTAAGCCTGTGTTGAAGTAGTTAACGGCTGAAATAAGTTTAAGCATTAACCTACACACGTACAAAATACAAATGATCCTACATGTGTGTATCTTGAAATAGATACAATTGGGACACAGTGTGGCCTGAAAAACTTGTGAAACACATATTTCAGGCATGCAACTGGGAATTTAGAAGGAAAAAAACAAACAAGGAAATTCCAAACCACACAAGACTTTGTACCGTATTTTTCAATTTGTAATGGCATTCAAGAGAAGTAAAAAAACGAGGAAATCAGCGGATCTGAGGAAAAGGTGCATGCCTGATATTTGTGATGGGCAAGGTACTTGGTTTTCACAGTGCCCGTAATCTGAAGTAGTCCCAAAAGTCCCAAAAGTGCACAAATGTTTTTGAATTTTTTTCGTCTGAATTTTCTTACTAAAGGAACGATGGAGTTGCAGAAGTTGAAGAGTCTGATTCACAAACTGCTCAAAGTAGACGTCAGTGACCAGAGACTGACATATACAAGCCAGAAGGTAAGTGTGGGAAAATGTTAGTAAAGTGAAGTCAGTCACGAGCCAATATGGCCCATCAGGCCGGTGTTTATCTCCGGTTTTCTTGGCATGAAACGGCTGAGAATATTTCGATACCCCCTGGATGGGATGCCAGTCCATCGCAGATTACTTCCAAGCTAATGCCGGCACCTATTTGTACTCTTGGGTGGAGAGTGTTTTTTGTCCAAGGACACAATATATGGCCAGCTGCTGGATTCGAACCTCTGACCCTCTGATCATGAGTCATGAAACCCAAACTACTTGGCCACAGTCCCTTGGAAAATGTTGGGCCCTGTTCGAACAGTTGTTGTGGCAACAGCTGTTGTCAGCATTTGCCAACATACAGGTAGTTGTATTTGATAAATTTAAAGACCTACAAGTAGACAGCAACTCCACATTGAAGATTCAGATGTGGCCATTGATGTTAAGCAGATACCAGCCACATTAAAAAAAGACCGAAGTTTTCCCCTTATATTGCGACCAATTGTACCTGTACTCTTTTGAGTTTGAGTTTTTTTTTAATGATTTGACGGAATCTTGGTTTTCGTGCACATTATGGTGTCAATACATAACTGGGTTCTTAAAAATTAGACCGAGTTACATGGCCTTGCCAATCATGATCGGTACTGCAAGATATGCACTTAATCCACAAACCACAATTAGAAGGCATTACTGAGGTGGTACTGTGTGCTTGTACCATGCAATTGCAATCTTTAATTTGAGGTGCATTATGGAAAATGGGACCGGCTCCTCAAAAGTGTAATGTGTAATGGCCCGCTCAATGTTGAGAGGGTAACAATCTTGTCAAAATGTAATTTTCATTTTTTGTCATGAATGACATCTTTAATACCTACAGTTTCAGGTTTCATTCACAGAAATGTTGATTTTGATGAATAAAGTAGGGAAAAAAAACCCGACCATTTTGTGTGCATCGTTCTGTTGTTCTACAATAGAGCCAGCTATTTCAAAGCCAGTCTTCTCAGTTATACAATTCAAACTCCAAGGAAGTAATTAATATGCAAATACGCCATATCTCCAGAACAGGAGATGTATATTACTCAATTTCACTTTTTTGCGACATAATACCCTTTTTTGTGGAGCCGGTCAGATTTAATATAATTTATCAGTGAAGGAACATGGAAAGTGTGCATTATCAACCTGTGTGTGAGCCTGGTATCACTGTCAAAAATAACTCCTCTTTTACAAGGGGAATGTGATGGGTTCTCTTTAAAGGATTATACAATTTTTCTTCTTCCCTTTAGGTCCCTGGCCAGGAGATGGAGTTGGACAATGACATGCGGGAGTTGTCTTACTTTGCCATCGAGAGCGGCGACACGATACTGGTCAGATGGTGACACCCATGGCAATGTGATCATTAACTGTTTTGAATACAATTGCAGAAAATTCAGTGTAATATTCAGCTAGTAAATAAAGGTACTTCCATGGAAGTTCCACGAATGTATTCGTCTAGGAATTCTTTGTCTTTAATCAAAACTGCAGTGTCCATTTTGTGGCTGTAGCTAGGAAAGACTTCATTTGTCACAATCGTTGTCATCGTCAGGTTTTTGCAATTTACCATTTTGCATGGAGCTGCCTCATAAGAGCAAATTAGTGAGACTACTTTGGCAACACAAAGTCTTTTGCATTGTTGCCGTGTTGATTGCAGATATGCCAAAATCCTTTCACGTTTGTTGCAAACTGCCCACGTAATCATTTAAAGATTGTGTGGCGTCACATTTTTTGTTGAACTTTATCAAAACACTTATAGCCATTTGCAAGCATGCAAACACACTTGGTTTTAACCCCTTAAGCACGGGGTGTAATGGGGACATTCCTCCACACATAGAGCAAGTGGCCCGCATGACTGCACAGCCTTTGTGTGGTAGCGGGACTGCACAAAAGCAGCAGCTGTGGAACTACCCACTAGCCATGTGCCACGGCATACCACAGCTGGCAACTGCATTCCAATGAGGATTAGCGGCCGTGGCCATGACCGCTTCCCGAGCGCATGGGGTTAACACGTCAAAAAAAAACAATTTTGCTTATACCAAAGGACTAGTGGACCTGAAAATTGGGTTGCCTCTGTATAGGGCTCGCTCAATGACGGCTGTCTCTGTAGGAGAACTGCAACTGCGTATTTTACGCAATCAAGCACGCATTACGCAGTGTTGAAAATGTTCCAAACACGCGCGCTTGTTGCTCAAAATGTGTTCGAAATATGATGCAGCCGATGTGCGTCATGCAAGTTGACGCCCAAAATGCCGATGCACGTGGATGGTCTGTAGGAAATGACATCATTTGAACGAGCTCAAATCTGTTTGACACTGTACATTTCTTTCTTCCATGTTAGTACCCCTTAAAAAAAAGCTGTGTAATGTGTGTGTCTTTTTAATTTTGAATTGTACTTAAATGTAGATATAATACCATGCAATGGAGAAATGCCAGTAATTTAATTTTGTTCCAATATAGCACAAGACAGTGAATTTTTGTGTGGTGCCAGGTAGTGAACTTGAGTTAATTAAACCTAAAGTGTCTTGAATTAATTTTCCAACTGACTAAATTGGCACATGTGAAGTGTTTAATGAATACGTTACTTGTTGCTAATTTTGATGGTAAAAAAATTACTATTGGTTATATTCGTCAAAACATGACACATTTCCCCTCAGGTCAAAAGGCTACTGTTCTTTCTGGGTTGATCGATTTAAGTACATGTAGACCGTGTCAACTGGGTACAATTATGGGCGTTGCCAGGATTTTTTTTTGGGGGGGGGAGCACATTTTGTTCCCCCCAAAATCCTTGTACTTTCTCTAGCATATTCTCAATTTATCATTTTTTTGAGTGTGTGCGGGGACATTTGCCCACCCCACCCCATTGACACCCTGCAGACACCCATTTTGTTAAATGTGTATTAAATTACATTTTGTAATAGCAAATGTGACTTCACACCTCTTTTTGATTTTTTTGCTTTTCCGGCGGAAGGGGGGGGGGGCAACACCCATGGGTACAATCCTCCATATAAGTCAACAAACAAGACCAACAAATTGTGAATAACACAATTATTTAATGACAATATTTACTGAGTTTGTTTTAATGCCTATACAATTTTGTATGCAAATTGTAATTGCCTTCCAAAGAAATTAAGTAATTTATATAAAGAAAATTGGGAAACTCAATTTTTCACAAATCAGTAAAATACCAGCATTGTTATTAATTTAGACCAAGAAAAACTATATTGGCTATATCTGAGGACATTTGTTCTGGCATAATTATAAACAAATACATGTATATTGTTTCTCTTCACTTGAGCAGGGGCTAGTTTTCATAAAAATTGATCTGTTTTGTCCAGCCCCTGCATATTTTGTTAAATCAAAACTGCATCTTACAAAATGCCATCAATAGAATTAGGCTGCAGCTGCAATGACACAGCACTAGGCTTGGGCAATTCTGGAATTGGAATCGATTCCGGACTCTGAATCAAAATCTGGATTCCGACTTTCTGTTTATACATGTAGGCGACATTGTTGGAATCGTTTTTGAAAGATTGTAAAACTTAAACATGCTTGTTTATTGATTCATTGATTCAGAAATTGCTGGTACTTGGTGGAATAAAATGTATACTATTTTTAAAACAGTGAAGTTTATGACTCCGTGAGGGTATTCATTATTTCAAGTTTATCTTATTAAACTCACAATCGTAGATCATGTGCTCAATTTCAAAACAATTGTTTGAGAAAGATGATCATGTTTTACAGAGAGAGTACATTTCTTAACATAACACAAGAATAAAACAAAAACACCCAGTTTTTAAAGGATAGTTGTGTGGATGTTTATATCCTACTTTTAAATGTTCTTTTCGATTAACAGCATTTCGTTCAAAGTGCGTTTTGTAGCCCAAATTGAGTTATTCCAGGATGCAGTGTCCCTTTAAAGTTGGGAATTGCCATAAAATGTTTGTATTAGAGTGGGGCAAAGTTTGAAGGGTTGTCCAATTTTTTGTTTTGAGGTAAATCTTAATCTCTAAGTGCTGTTTACCTTTCTCCAATTTTTGTTTGTTCTGTCAAACATCTTTCATGTATTGGTTGACTGTTCATTATATTCACTGTAATGCAACTGTGGGAGTTTTAAATGCCATTTTCTCAAGAATCAGTTTTACAACTTCAAGTAAGTTGGTGGTCTACATTTCCGTTACTGAACTCAATACCTCTTTAATGTTGTAGACCATTGGAAAGCTCTTGTTTGGCAGAATCCTGAGTATGTATTTATACATATATATAAATATCAAATTCTGAAGAAAAAAAAAAATTCAGCTCATTTTGTGATGACAGGTCACATAGGGAAGTGCAATACATTTCCAGTTGTACCACAGTAAAATGTCATCACAAAACAGTCCATGCTCTGTGTTATACATACACATGTACATTTCCAAATGCTTGGCTCTTGGCAGTACGCTGGTAAATACTATCTTTGGTATGACCAATCGCAACCTCAGCAGGCCTATAATGAATATTTTTACGACTTGCTGTTGTTAATGTTGACGAGCATTTGTTTGATGAAGGCCATTGAAACTATGGTTAGCCGTAAAAGTTCAAAATCAAACTTTTCCGAGGAGCACGAGTGCACAACTTTAAATGGTACTGAATCGCCCTCCCTCACAAGAAACTTGTGTACTTTCAGCACTTAGCGGGCAAAGGTGTGCTGAGAGCCGCACACAATCAGCAGGACTCAGTGTGCAGGCCTACACCGCGTTATCGGGACGTTTTTATTGTTAGGCAAATTAGGACCGAGTTATGGGGACTTTCTGCTGTCCCCACAGCGTTTTCAGTTGCCACAAATACCTCGCACAGACGAGTGCATGTCCCCACAACTACGGAACAAGTACTGATGTCCATGTGTATCACACACTTGATGGCGTGGCTAGCTTGCTTCATCGATGCTGTTCTATCAGCCGGACTGGCTCCAGGATTTTGGCCTTGCTAGTCTCCACAATGCAGCCGTTCATGACCATCTCATCCAGGATCATGTACACCTTGTCCAGATTGAACATGATCTGTGTTTGCAAAGGACTGGGGTTAAGTCTAATAATTTAGTATACATGAAAAATTAAAGACCATCTTTCTTCAGTGCCATTTCCCAAATCTCGACTTCATCCCTGAAATCGGTTTTGGGCTGCATCCATTTTTGCCACAGGGGCATCAAATCCTGTATATGTTATACAATGCCAACTTTAGGAGTCTACATTTGGTTTGATTATTATGGTTTAAAATTGGTAGTGGACAAGAGCCAAAACTAGAAAAGAAGCCCAGTTTTCAGAAATGCCTCTACTTTCCATTTTCTTCTTAAGCTTTATAAAGGCTGGCTCATACAGGGTGAGTCAAACCTGTTTCAAAGAATGAGCCTTTCAAAAGAAACTGAAGTGTTTAAAAGGATACATCCAAGTCGGTCTGTCATGAGAAAGAAAAAGAGGAAAATGAGAAATTACATAAAACATGTTTTGTTCAGGTGATATAAAAAAAAAAAAAAATCTAAAAATTCAGATCATATGTCCCTGAAGGACAAAACTCAAAATTGAAAGCCTCATCTACTTGGAAGAATGTCAGATATTTTCAAAAGTCATCCTGACTGAATGTTTACACCCGATTTAATAATTTCATTGGTGTCAGATGAATCTGTACATGTTGTAACGGATGACGTCAATTAAAACATACAAATTTAAAATTTGTGAGAAGAAAAAGTGGAATACATGTACGCTGAAGAGCATTAATAGACAACTTCAAGCAGCTGACTTAATGGGCAATACTTCAATTCCATTCCTTAAAGGGAATATACATCATTGGCTTTTGCTGTAATTTTCAGAAATGAACTATTTGAGGGGTTACTATAATAGATCAAACATTGTTACACTGACATGCTTGAAGTTTTGTGTTCGAAAATGCTGGGAAAAATCAAGAAACACACAAATGGTGGAGTAGTCTGGTTCCCTGACTCCACTAAAGATAAAAATTGATCAATTTTTAGATGCCGAAAAATTGTAAGGTAAGGGAACCAGTCTCATGAACATGTAACCAATAGCAAACAAAATTTGGAGTGAAAAAAATGGTGAATTTGGAGCAGCAGTTGGAAAAATAGTTAGGTTTTTCCAACGGTGGTCAGCCGACCACCGTTGGAAATTTATACAAATGATTTGAAAAATGACTTCACACCAGGTGCCATAATTTTACAGGATGCTTTAGACTGTCATTTACCAACATCCTAGTAAGGTGTTTTGTCAAAACTTGGTAGTTGTATTTTTCGATGTTTGCAAATGATGTATATTCCCTTTAAATCTTACCACTTTCGGGAAGTACTTGTCCAATGTTTCCACAATTAGGTGGATAAACTCCAATATTGCCACTTCATTCTGAAAGAGGAAAACAAAAATTCCAAAACAAAAATATATACAAATATCAGGAGTGTCTTTTTGCAAGAACCTAGCAAATGTATCACGTAGATTGCGCGAGGATACCTTAAAGAATAGTTAGATTTGGTGATAGTAAAGGATTGGTGATTGCACAAGTCCATGTGCAAGCAGGCCCTACAGGCGCATTGACACCAGAAACCTCCCCTCAACAAAAAGCCTGTTATTAGTTTACCGTCACACTTTTGTTTAATACCATGGTATATGAACGAGATGTCAATCACCATAATTACCTCTTCTTTGTCAATTCCGATGAGGAAATAAAGAGACAAGTATCGCCGGTACACAACTTTGAAGTCTTGATAATCCACAAAGGAGCACTGAAAACAAAATATTGAAATTATTCATACAGTTAAATTAGTTTATGTATAATGTTTAAAGCCAATAGAAACCGATGAAGCAAAAAAACAGCGAGGGCTGGGGCAGTTTCGGCACTACGCAGAGTAACAAGCAGGGCAATTGGGGTGTTACAGTGAAGTTAAGAGTTAAGTACAATGTAGGGGAGGGGGTGGGGGGCTTGTACCATGCTTTCAATGGGGGCGCTGTTCAAATCCAGATAAGCCATGTGTACCAATTAAAAGTCCAAAAAACCACCAGCACGTGGTGGTGGATTTGGTCCTGAAGCATTATGTGAAACAGAGTGAGTGATGGATTTTGATGGACATGGTCTTCTACTCAGTCAAACTAAGTAGGAAGTTTGTGTAGGGTGCTATAAGCTGGGCTCTTGCATAGTGGTCGATTTTAGAGAATCCGAGATGGTTCATGGCACAAATGTCAAGAGAGAGGTACTGTTAGGCCACATCCAAATGTCTTGTCTACAGCTGCTGTGTGCTGTCTATAGTAGTGAAGTCTGTCACAAGCTAATTAATATGGCCTATCAGGCCAGTGTTTATCTCCGATTTGAGTGGCATGAAACAACTGAGAATATTTTTCCCCCAGGTGGGAAGCAAGTCCATCGCAGGTTACTCCAATTTATCCCGGTACCCATTCATACTCTCGGGTGGAGAGAGGTAAGTGGGGGTAATGTGGCTTGCCCAAGGACACAACATATGGCCAGCAGCTGGATTCGAACACCTGACCCTCTGATCATGAGTCATGATCCCAAACCACCAGGACACTCCGCTGTCTAGGTCTTCCACAACAAAATCTATGTGGGAATGTTGAAAACAGACTTGCATGTAGCTGTCTCTGGAAATCCATTTAGAACCGTAGCCTTACAATTGAAGCAGTCATTACTGACCCCTTTGGTTCCTCTAAGGAGAACCTTTCTGATCAGATCAGCCTCCAGCGATGACCTTTCCACTGGCTCTCTCCTCTCATCGTAATACTGGGCCAGGCGAGTCTGGCCCTGCTTGGAGATGATCAGGATGAACTTCAACATGATGGGGAGCAGTCCTGGATCACATCCATGAAGATCTCTGGAAATAAAAAGAAGAGACAATAGTTACTGACAGCATCCATGCACAAGAACTCGGATCTGAAAACCATTTGCATGAGGGTCTCTTGACCATACAGTGTAATGTTTACAGATAAAGTGTGACATTGGATGAGATCTTGCAAGTCATAACATTATGAAGCCATTTGACATAATTTTTTCTATACATTCCATACTGGTTGAGGATTTTACTTACCAAAAGTTCAACAACGGTCTTCAGCATTTAACAAATACGCAGTGGCTATTGTTACTATTGGCTATTGACCATCCGGTTCCATGACCTAATTGTATTCAACGTCAGAATGTTCAGCTCTTGGAACCAGACTACAAACCGAATGGTTCTTGGAATTTTTTTCCCTCCAAAGCCACGGATTAGGAAGAAGAATGTGAAATCTACTTAAATAAAGGAGTTGATTGAAAACATTAATAAAAGGTAATGCATAGTCCGAATTTGATCCTGGGACCTTCGGCATGGTAGTTAAGCATTTAACCAACAGAGATACCAGTTAAAAAGCGCATTATATGGCTGCTGTACCCATAGCCACTACGTGAACCTAACATGTCTAAGAAACAACATTTTCTCCTGCAGCCACCAAAATTCCCAGAAAGCGATAACATGTCATAAAAAGTCAAATTTAACAGGGAAGATATTGAAGCATTTACAAAGAAAACACTTGGAATTTTTATTCTCATTCTGTCGAGAGTGCTCCTGTAAAATTTGGCAGTAACATGAACAGCACACCAGTCACAAAAAAAGGTTTGTTGAAAGTGACATGATAGATGACTACAGCCCTTTTTTTGAAGGAAAATGTATTAGCAAAATAGAGGAAAGTTAAATGAATTACAATACGTGACTAGTAATACGCTACCTAAGCTTACTTGATCGATGATGATGCAGGCAATTTCCCTATGCGGTGTACGTGTTGTTTATTTCAACAGCGCCCTCTTTCGTCCAACTCTACAACAAGAAACAACAACAAGGTTTTTGCCACCATCTGTTCCGTTTTTTAAGTGATTTACAAGCATTGTTTAGTTGTAAGACAGTATTGACCGAGCCAGGAGAGGTGATTTGATTGTTGTAAGTACTACTTGCACATGCCAGGGAATAAAATATTCATCTTTTAGTAGAAACAGTGTACGGGAAGTTGCGGGACGGACGGATACGTGTACTATTAGTATCAATATAATTGTGCAGTCACTTCAGGGGCGGATCCAGGATTTTTTTGCGGGGGGGGGGGTGGGGGTCATCAGTAAATCAGTGCTGAATGTAGACAGGTTTTTTTCGGCGATCGTGTAGTGTAGGGCCCCTGTTTAGTTTTGATCAAATTAGAGTCCTTAAGGGTGTTTTTTATTACTCAAAAATAACCTTTTAAACCTAGAGCAGACTTCTCTTAGGCCCGTATGGAGTAGCGACACTTTTTTGGAATTCTTAAAACAGTTTCTTGGGGTAGAAATTACGATTTTCCTGCGCGGTTTACAGTTGGTGCCGTGCGATCAGCGCGCCTTGCACGTTCATGGTAGGCCTACATACTGACATATCGCCAGCTTTTTTTCTGACACTCCTCAAGAATCGAAAGTCTTTCTAAACATTCTTTCTCCTCTAGGTAGGTGCTTTGACCTGTGTGTTATACCCTCGACAAGACTGCCAGATTGTTCAACATGAAAGCAGACATCTTGAGTCTTGTCAGTTTCCTAGGCCTGCATGCCTGTGTCGGCATGGTAACAGGCCAAGGAATGCCAGGCCAGGGTGGTCAGCCAAATGCTCAGGCCGGTCAGCAGGTCCATCAGATGAACCAAGGAGGCAACCCCAACATCATCAAAGTTCATTCACAGGACAAAGAGTAAGTAAGTCTATCTATAAAGGAAGCTTTGCTGCCCTCTGTTGGTGTCAAGAGCAGAGTTGCTGACTCGGGTAACAATAATGTTGAACGCACAGCAGAACTGCAGATACCAAATGATAGTACAAAGTCAAATTCTCATTTTGGAAAAAAAAGTTGCAACCTGACGCCACTTTTTTTTCATATATATCATCTCAGTGAAGGTCAGTCATTGCAAAAATGATGATTAGACATGAATCTGGGGCTGAGAAACATTTCCAATTTTGTTAGGAAATACTTAGAAAATTGTCTTGACTCTCCATAGACTTTGTACACAACTGCTGAAGTGGTGTCAGGTTGCAACATTTTTTTCCTTCGCTTCCAAAACCAGGACAAGTGCGACACATTACAAACACAGTGAAAGAAATTTTTCGATTCGTCATCTTTCTATTTCTGTTTATTTATTTATCTTTTTTTTCCCATTTTTTTTTTGGGGGGGGGGGGGGAGGGACCGACTGTTGGGTTGTTACACCATAACTGAGGCAATTACTCCAATTATGGCTAATCCACAGTTGGGTAGTCCCAACTACAGTTTGGCTATTGTTACGCATGCCAACTGCATGGCTAAACTATAACTAAGACTACCCTAAACTGTGGTGGATCCACACTTGGGCCAGTTGCACAATTGGGATGTAACACGGTGATATTAAACTGACATTTCCCTCGAGTGAACAAAAATCAAGTTCTTATAAGTCAATCACAAGTCATCATGTCTCAAGCAGATTTGTAATCAAATCAATCATTAATCAATCACAAGTAAGGTCACAAATATAACTGGCACTGATGAACATTGGCAAAGGAATGCCTTTTTGTCACTAGGTCTCCAGGCCTACATGTGCACATGTAGGAATGGTGACTTGGATTGACCATGGATGACTTGTGATGACGTGCCATGGCTCGTGAAGGGCTGTCCATTTTCAAATAATTTAGTATTCGATTGCTAGAAACTGCATTTATATTCGGAACTGCCAACTGCAACGTCATGTTGCGCCAATAAAATGTGCACGAAGAGTGTGCGGCAGTCGATATGGGGTGCTGGAGTGATTGGCAGTGTTTTATAACTGCAAAAAGGGCTTTTACCCAAAAGGATGTGAACATTGAACCGTCTACAAAAAAAATTACCGTAGACAAAAAAGTGGCACCTGACAATAAAGCGCTGCCACTTAACCTTGCGCCGAGTGACCTGTTGCCCTTTGGGCCCCAGGTAACCGAATTATTCGAGAAAAAAAAATTGAGGGCCAATGACGGTCACCTTCCATCTAATCCTCATTCGACCCTTGCCAAATAAGCTGGTTCAATGAACTTTACAGCCAGGGCTTCACCCAGGCCGTGTCAACAAACTGTCGACCAGGCCTCCTGCCAAGTCTCATTGAAACATCAACAAAGACCTGTAACTTGACACAGTCATCTCCCTTCATAACTGCATACAACTGCATACCACAGCCACCAGTCAATTATCTTTCCAGCTCACTGTCTGGCAACTGTCTGGACACTGTCTGGCACATGGCTTTTTGTTGTATTGCTATGAATAGGGTCTTGCGTAGTGCGGGAAAGTACCTGCTGCCCAGAGGGCAGCAGTTGACGAGTTGTTGTAAAGTTTTTTTGTAAACGCTGCGCAGGGTTAAGGATAAAATAACATCACAGCATTGTGTGTACCAGCGTAGTTTTTGTTTTCGAAGTTCAAACCGGCAAAAATATTCAGTTGATGATTGAATATTTGAGTATGCGGTATATTCGGGGCAGCCCTATGACCGACTTGATGGCAACTATGGTCTTAAACCAAGGGAGAAGTTATCCAAATGAACTGTGAAAGAAACTTTCCTTTGTCACTGTTTTGTTCATCTTCTGTTACCAATAACCCAACTTTTGTTTTGGCTTGAGAATAACCTAAATACAACTCCCATCCCTCCTGCCAATTGTCTCATCAACCTCTTTCAATTCCCCCCCCCCCCTTTTCCCACAACTCCAGCGGTAACCTCCCCAGATTACAGAAATACCAATAAGCTCAGTTTGAAACTCATGCTTGGATTGCTGTCACAAGGTTTTAATTCACAATTCACAGTGGTGTCTCAAGTAGCAAGTAATGTGTACAGTAGGATGTGGCAAACAATCAGGCTGCAAGTAGTAGTAAGCAAGTAGCAAGCAAGCAAGCAAGCAAGGTTCAACTATAAGAATAAAGAAAAACAAAAACTAATTTTGAGTCAAGTGCTATATAAATCTATCAATGGTAAGTATAAATAACAAACAATTTTCATCCTACAATGTCTTTCAATCTTACAAAAGGGCTCAATGACAAACAAGGAGTGGCTCACATGGTTCAATTTGACTGGCTAAATAATCCAAATTTACACACAAATTTCCCTTTAAATTATGAAAATAAATCTCTAATCACAATCACAAAATAAGTAAATAAATGTCAGTAAACTTACTTTTGCTGAGCTTCCAAAGGGATGTCACATATAAATGGCAAATTACAGAGTGATGTCAGTCAAAGCATGTCTGCAAACATGTAGGTGTCTGCATAGGTGTGCACATGTACATGTACATACACATGTACATGTGGTCATGCATGTCCAAGGAGCTGACCACACCCAATCCAACAGCGCCCTCAGGCAACAAAAATGCAAGAGCTTTTATGCATAATTATGCAAATAAGGAAAGTTTGATAGACTTGTTTACAAGTGTCAAATTCTGTCTGTAACACCAGCCACATCATGGAGCACCTGGACGGCGTGATCGACAAACCAGAAAGCGAGATGACCCCAGAGGAGCTCCAGCGACACTACTTCAAGCTCCACGACTACGACAACAACAACATGCTGGACGGCACGGAGCTGATCCAGGCCATCACCCACTACCAGGACGAGCCGGACAGCAAAGTCATGAAGGAGGATGAGCTGATGAAACTGCTGGACCCCATCCTGAAGAGTGAGGACCGCAATGGGGACGGGTACATCGATTACCCTGAGTACGCCAAAAGCCAGAGGACCTCATAAAACCACGCATGCTAGCAGTCACAATTTGAGCAATATTTGTTCCAGGGTTTCCCTGCCCACATTTCTTCCAATTTCTTATAAGGCCAAAAAAAATTATACTTTTGCTTCCTTTTACCCTACTTACCATATCGTAACAGTCTCTACTGTAATTTATTTGGGGGAAAATGAGGGGGAAAAAACCAACTGAAAACCATCAATAACTACCATTAAACCCTTGACTACATGCGGACATCTACATATAATCAACACAAAGCAAAAATGCCAAAGAGAAAAAGAAAATCCTACCCACGTACCCTATTTTCAAATGCCATGTAATCGGAAGCAGAAATATTGTATGTTTGGCCTCATCAGTTTTCATCTTCTTTTCTTTTGGTTTTGTCCTTTTTTCTGTCTTGTCTCTCAAAAGAGAATTCTAAACAAGGTTGTAATGATTTTATCAATGCATCATGAATATGACATTTGAGTGCATATAAGTTGCTGTAGGACTTCCACTTCCAGTGCTCTGCATGACTAACACTCGCATACTCATGCACAACATGTGGACAACATGTTTTTTTTTTCATTCCTTGTTAGGACTGGATTTCAACTCTTGATACCGGAGTACATGTACTTATTCTTTTAATTTGAAATTATCTGAAAGTACTTGTGCCCAATACATTGTGAGAGATAATGTGCCTTAAAGGGAATACACATCATTTGCTTTTGCTGTAATTTTCAGAAATGGATGGAATTGGGGGTTTGGAAATATATAGCAAATATAGTTACACTGACTTTTTTGAGGATTTGGGTTCAAAAATGCTATAAAAACCAAGAAAAACAATCATTTTCCTGTAGTCTGGTTTCCTGACTCCATTTAAGAAGAAACAGAGCAGTTTACATACATTGGGGAATTGTAAGGTCAGGGAACCAGTCTAGCTGGCTTGTACCCGTTCATAGGTGTGTAATCGATTGCAAACAAGTGCGATGGTCAACTGGGGCCAGTATTTGAAAAAAAAGCCAGTTTTTTCCAACGCTGGTCGGCCGATCAGCGTTGGAAATTGATACAAAAATACCACTTTTCTTGAAAATGACAGTATACCAGGTGCCATGATTTTACAGGATGCTTTACAACGTCATTCACTAACAGGCCAGCAAGGTATTTCAAAATTATTTGGTAGTTTTATTTTTTGATGTTTGCAAATGTTGTATTTTCCCTTTAATATGACTTACTATATGCCCTTAATTGTGAATTTTGTATATGTGACAAGTTCGATTTTTTTCCCTTTAATAATGAATGTTGGATAATGTGTTCCAGAACTGCCAATGGTTGGTTTACACACATGTACACAATTAACGTAATTATGTGATGTTTCCCAACAGTGACCAACCCACTCTCTTTAACCAACAAACAACAAAACACCATCGTTAGTGAAAGTCACTGCAGAACTTTGTGTGATTGATTATTATCGTTATTAACAATTTTCTTTTAGTTTTTTGTTGGGGGGGGGGTTTGATGCTGGGTTTTTCTTTTCCTTAAATCTTGTTTTCAGGACAGTGCTGTAGAAGATGTGCACAAATATTCATTGAATCCTTTGCTTGGTTGGGGGAAATTGGTTTCTTTTCATTTATTTTTGGTGTCGGGGATTTGTGGTTGTTTTTTGGGGTGTTTTTGGTGAAGATATGGAATTGGACATGTACTTGAAGTAGAAAGTTTGTGTTATTGTGGCACACCTCCCCATAAGACCCCCAGATTTGTTGTGGTTTGTAAGTTTCTTTGTTTGTCGGAAGCGGTGGCAAAAATGATATTATCTCAGTCAAAGTTATTGTCTTCCCAGAGCCTTGAATTGTCATATATATTTATTTATATATTTGTTTAATTAAAAAAGTTAAATTTGAATGCATTCCCTTGTGCTCAATAATACGCCAAAACAAATCTCCAGTTTTCCCACCAAAACAGGTCCTCCACCATAAGTGCCTTGTCTTTTAACTGGATGCTGCACAATTTTGTAACAAAAAAAAAAATTAAAATCTGATGCTCTATATTTTCCCGCATTGAATATTCAGGTTCTATATTTATAATTCCTTGAAATGTTCACGGGAATTACAAAACGGCTCTTGCTATTTTCTTCAGGATCGATTCCACTGTTTCAAAACACTCTACGCATGCTGCATATAAGCTCTCAACGTTTCAATGCATTTATTTAACAGTTGCTTAACTTATTGTAAAAAGGATACCCAGTCACAGTCATTGAATGACATCACTCATGCTCTTCTAGATATCACAAACTACCTTAGGAAAATGACATGTTCATCAATAGATTGTTTGGGCTGCATTTTTTAGGCGTGTGCCTTTGTTCATGAATTAACATACAGGTAAAACACGCCTCAAAGATGCACGCCTACTGAATGCAATCGATCTATACACGGTGAGTAAAAAAAAAACGAAACCCAAATGTCGGGACCATTGTTTCAGTGAAGTTCTGCATGTAGCACTTTCAAAATCTAAGATATGAAAGCCCAATTCATAAGCTTTCTTTGAGTACAAGAATCATTCACATCACTCATGTACTTTTCAAGTAACGGAGTTTTAAACACAACCACCGTTTTAAAGTTCTGTTCACGGATCACAAATAAGGTGTGCGTTCTTTCAGCAAAACGAAAACAATTCACACACATCCTTATGTGATTTGTTTCGTTTTGCTGAAAGAACACTGAACTTTTTGTGATCCGTGGACAGAACCTTAAAACGGCGGTTGTGTTAGAAACTCCGTAACTTTAAAAGTAAACAAGTGATTTGAATGATTCTTATACTAAAAGTAAGCTTATGCTAAAAGAAAGCTTATGAATTGAGCTTTCATAATCTTAGATTTTGAAAGGGCTACATGCAGAATTTCACTAAAACAATGGTTCCGACATTTGGGTTTCGTTTTTTTTTTACTCACCCTGTATGATTAGAATTACACAAAATGTATAATGTTGGTTTCTACCTCACAGATCTTACGTATACCATTCTTCGAAAAATACGAGAGCTTCCGGCCCTGAAACTCCCAGAAAAGTTGGAGGTTTATTAAATTAAAAACTAGCAGATTGTACCTCGCAATTCCATCTCACTGATGTCTAGTATTTACTTATGTTGTTATATGCACTTATAAATTAAGATATTTTGTTGGGATCCAAATACATAATATATTATGAAGTCAGATTTTAACAATCTTTGTGTTGTCCTGTTTTTATATAATTAAATTATTTATTTTTTATTTGCTGTTTATTTCGGGGGAAAACAGCATTCCGAATCGTTGCAAGCTCATATAATCTGCCGGACTTATGCGATATCATTCCCCTTCCCTCACACTCACCTTCTTCCGTCAAACTTTGAGTAAAGGGGGGACCCAAGGGGGGTGTTGGGATGGGTAACCCCTCCTCCCCTCCCCGACCTACCTCTGTTTCTTTTCAAGTGACATTAAGTTCCCTGAATACTGCTATAACTCAATACTGCAAATTTACTGATTACTTGGGGCCTTTTGTGGTCTTTTTTTTTCGTTGACGGCATTAGCGCCACATCTACCTGCATTTTGATTCGTTTCCAATTACATTGTATATGATATAACACCACTCAAACTTCAAAGAAGAATATTTCAAAAGCTTAAACCTGTTGAAGTTTCAGAATGGATGTTATAGGCTCCTACACTTTTCGAGAAAACACTGGAAAACATGCACGACCTTTTGATCACGAAACACGATTTCGTCCGTAGGCCTATACATGTAGCATTCCATTTCCAAAAATCAGTCAACTGACTGATAGTTGGAAATCAACTTCACGTTATTTCTTCATAATGACAGCAAGCCAGACGGAATAATTTCACGGGATATTTAGTATACCATTGAGATCTTTAATTCAAGTAAGCTTTTTGATAATTCCCCGGGTTGGGATAATTGCAAATGGGGATCCTACGCCAAGTTTTAATTTTCAAAAAAAAAAGCAAACGAATGAATTTCATTACGTAACAAAAATTGTAACAATTCAAAAAGATGCTTATGAAAAGTTTGTAAATGGAGGCAAAATATGTGCAGTAATGTTATAGTCACGTGGTATTTATCACACAATCGCTATAAATCATGGTATGAATCTAAAGTATGATGTTCCATAATGTGCCATCGGTGTCGCACTTTTAAGCTCTGGCAGGGACCATTTCGATAGATTTCATGCAAAACTTTCATGCATCGGCCACAGCTATGGGGCTTGACTTGAACGTTTTGTAGTTCTCCAAAACAATTGAAAATTGGTAAAGGTTTGTGGGACTGGGAGAACGCTTAAAGTCGTACACAGACGTTATAAAGGTTTTACATGACATTTTAGCCGTGTAGAGATGGAACTTCACTGCCTCTTGACTCCCTCTTCCATGGCCTTGAAGTGTTCATCCAACGCTCGTTTGCTCATCCAATGCTCATAAGACCTATAATGAGATCAGTCCTCCCCACAGTCCTCATAGGTCCACCTTTCCCTGCTTCTTTAAATCCTCGCTATTCTCCCCGTAAGTTTTAATTAAGCAGTGGAAGGTGGCCGCTTTCGTAATTACCAGCCCGCCTCCTGCGCCCTCCCCTTCCCCGGTTCATCAGAACCTAGCTGCCGCTCGCCGCTCTCGCTCCCGCACTAATGAAATTAGTAAGCTTGATCGACGTGCGCGGCCACTTTGCTGAATTTGTGTCCGAGGCAAACATATTCCATTGGCCAAGAGCAGACAAGTTATCCCCGACTGTAAGTATAAAACAAGAAGTCTTGGAATCCGTGTTTCTCTGAACTCGCAACTCTTGGTACGCGAGTTGATGTCTTGTGTCTTTAAGGAGTTTTCCTACAATACAAGTTATCGGGGTCTTAAGACTTGCCAGTTTTTGGATAGTTTCCTGGGGTCTGGTTCCATAACTCAGTTCATGTTAAACATGATGACTTCCAACTATGGTACAGAGTCTTGTATCAGCCAGATACCAAAATCCAAAGAACACCGATCCATTTACAGCTCCAGTCCACAGTTCTACCTGCCAGGTGACGTAGGAAGCGACGGTAAGTAATTATATTTTGCTTCAAACCAAAAACCAACCCCCAAACCCCTCCCCCTCCAAAAAAAGTTCTTGGCCAACCTAAAATTCACCGCAAACATCGAGGAATAGCTAAAGTTGCACCACAAAATAGGCCTATTTTAACGTTAAATTGTGTGGTATCAACTACGGACGAGCAATCGTCTTTTCAACACGTGCTTGTGTGTAAAGTGTTGATGTAAAGTGATGAAGTCCTCCTACGCAGGAGCTGATACACAATTTGGACGCAGAGTAGTCCCGTATTGAAGCTTTTCGTTTATCTGTGTTGGAAAAAAAGGACTGCAAAATTGATCATAACGATGATTATTAGGTACAGGGTGAGTCAAAACAAACGGAACCCTAACCCCCCCCCCCCCAAAAAAAAATATATATATTTCATATTTTAAAAAATATGTAGCACCAAAAAATAATAATGACTGGAAAGCCGATTTCATTAGCTACTTTTAGATGAAAAAAAAATACTGAAACTGCTCAATTCGTTCAAAGAATATCACTATTTAAACACAATGACCCTAAAACCTGTCTCGTCCAAAAAGAAGCAATTTATTGTGTGTTTTGACTGTTTGGAACAACACAGAAAATGACACAGAATACTTGTTTCAACAACTGTCAACATATATATATTCTTTAAACGGATTGAGCAATTTCAGTAATTTTTTCAAAATTTGGAATCCTGCTGCTGCACAATTTTAACGTGTTTTAGATGGGGTTATGATCGAGAATAAGCTTTATGTGGCCTCTCTGGTCTCCAATAATATTTGCACTAAGTTTAGTCGGGCACCATTTGCAGTCATCAGCCGACATTTGAAGCAAAACAAAACAGGTAAAAAAAAAAAAAAGCCGCGTCGCCGCACCACTTTTTGGGCAAGCTCCATACCAGAAACCGGAGACTTTTTTTTGGCCTTACCTAACGACTTTTAAAATATTTGCGGCCCTACCATATTCCAGTAGATCCTTTTGTGAGTTAGAGGCGCACAAGCAATCCCAAAGAGAGACATTTTTCGAGAGTTTGCGATGCCCTGCACAGATTTTTTTTGTCATTTAAAAGAACGTACAAATTGGAAATTGAAAAGAGAAAACAAAGAATTTGTTGAAGAGCATGGGGAGCAAATTGACGATAGCTTTTTTCCTAACTAATTTTTCTCACACTGCAAGCTTACACGGAAAAAAGTTTAGTTTTAAGCAAAATGTGAAAAGAAAGACAAATCTTGTTTAACTGTTACGATTGCTTCCTCCATTTAAAAAAACAAATTTAAAAATCAAGGTATCAAACTAACCTCTAGGTTCCTACGCTCCAGTTTCCCTGAGAGCTCTGCCCCTATTTTGGACTGGTGCGCGGGGGCGGATCTAGCTCTCAGGAAACGGGGGGGTGTTGATATAAAGGGGGTTGAGTCTAAGGTGTGCCCAAGGCACGCCCTGCTGCTGCTGAGGGGGTCCGAGGGCATGCCACCCGGAAGTGTTTTTTTTTTTAAATCTACGATATAAAGCAATTAGAGAATTAATTTAGGAACTTTAGCATCCCTTTATTATTTTTAGCCCCATTGTATATAGTCATCCCCCCACCCCACTATATCCGCTTCTTTGGGTGCGGCTCATGATGCCAGATATAACACGGCTTTTTGATCTACTCAGACGTTCGGTTGTATGAAGCTTAATTGCAGTTATCAATTTGTATGCAATAAGTGAGTGTAATGAATCGATTCCTCCCAACAACATGATTTTTTGAATCATTTCTTCTTCTTTTTTTGGGGGGGGGGGTTGGCCTCTGTAATCCTAAAATATTTTAATAAATGACAAATTACGCTCTTAAAGGTCCGCGTCCAATTCGACGCGAAATACGGGTCAGAAATTGACACTTCGCGGGGTCAAAATGACAATTTAGTGTGTGTGTCAAACTGGTACCTTTCCGGATCAAATGGCCCGGAATTTAAAAGATCCTCAGAGAAGTTTCGTTTTGACCCGGAAAAGTGTCAGGTCAAATGTGATCTGGATTTGGGTCGAATTTGACTCGGGCTAGTTTTAGACTCTTAATCTCATCCGCCATGCAAAGCTTCAAGTCATATATATCTTAATCGTGAACTTAACCGGTGCAACCATTTTTGTCATTATCCATATAGCGTCGATAAATCCTCATATTGTCAATAGCTGCTCTTCAGAAAAAGAAAATCCCAACAACTGTGCACCCGGCAACCAACATGTGGACAGCGAGCATTCCCCCGACCCGACCGCCGGTCATCCGAACCAGTACCAGTCCCAGGACCGCGGTCCTGCCGCCGGCGGACCGCGGCGCAGACACCGTACAACTTTCACGCAGGACCAGCTCCGGGCTCTGGAGGCCTCGTTCGACAAGAACCACTACCCTGATATCTACGAACGTGAGGAGCTGGCGAGGGAGACCGGATTGAATGAAGCCCGAATTCAGGCAAGTAATACACCATGAAAATAATCGTTGGCAAACCAAACTTTGTTGCTGAACTTCTCATCATGACACGGTTAAATTTGATCAGCTATTCCAATAAGCTGCTAGGCTTAAAACCTTTATTGCTATAACGCTGAAAAACATTTGCTTATGAGCAAGATTTAGCCCAAAATACTATGTAATGTATAATTGATTGTGATTTTTGCTTAGACATTTGCCAAGCAAAATTTTTATGCTTAGCTTCTCCATCAAATCGGTTCTTGAACTGCCTAAATCTTTTGGCAGTTTGCAAAAGTTGGGAAACGCAGTCACAATTAGCAGAAGTTGATGTAAGTGCTTACCAAAAATTTAATGTCGGGTATAATATTCAAAATTGTCCATTTCTTTCCACTACGACGTTGTTTGGTCGTATTTGCTTCGTAAAACCTTCGCTTACTTGATTTCTTGGTTGAGTTGTTTATGAAACAATGTCATTTCATATTTTCCCCAGCTTTGGGCTCAAAATTTGTAAGAAAAAAAAATAGGTTATGGAAGTATACTCTACGATTATGATTATACTTTTTTTTTTACCAATGAGATAGGTATGCCAAGATTTGAAGTTTGCAGATATAAATTGCATGCACTGTTTGCTCCTGTTGGAACTGTGATTTAAGTCAAATTAGGATTTAGCTGATCTGTACGATCGAGAGCAGAGTGGGTATTATGGTATAGCACTCCAGCAGCGACGTCGACCGCTAACGAAGCAAGGACAACAAGTTGGTCCCGGTAAACAAGCTAATTGTGGCGCGATCCCCAGATGGTGTTTGGCCCTGCCTCTCCCCGTAGCCTACCCACTAATGAACCTGATGCTCACGGTGCATCCATCTCGAGGGAGTTTCTGAAAGAAAAACAGGCAAATGGCAGGCTGATCACCTCACTAACGATCAGATAATAGGATTAGAATGACGGTTTAGCTGCAATCGACCATTTCCGCCCTCTACATAATTATGTCGCATTGAAGGATTTTTGTTTTAAGTTACTTCAAACATACTGGAAAAGGCCTACAGCTGTCACATGCTATATTGTGTCAAGTGTGAAAGCATTTTGTTTTCCACATCTTTTGAAATGTCGAAAGCACTTTTGCATTAACTTAAAGACCTATCGTGTCAGACCCTTTGGTCTATTATTTGAACAAGTTATTGAAAATAGATCAGCATGTTTGTATTTGACGAGCGCCGTCTTTGATGCGTATAAATTTGTACAGTTTTTCATAATTACAGTTTGAGTTCAGGATGGAAATGTTCGTTTTTGAACCTGATCTCTGAATGAATGGGAGGTTTTCGGTAACATGCATTTGAATGATATCTCTTAGTGAGTTAATTGTGTGGTTCTAAGAAGAACCAGTTGGTTTAACTCGATGTTTCGAACAGTATGCTCTGCTCGTCATCACTAGACTGCTTGTCATCGAAACCAACTGATCGAAACCAACTGGTTCTTCTCAGAACCACACAACTCACTAGGAGATATCATTCACATGGTGTTACCGCAAACCTCCCCTTCATTAATCATATATATCCACTATGTAAATCTTACTGAACGTGATCTCATTATATCGTCTTAAATATATATTTTTTAAGTTATGTAATTGCTTTTAAAAATGCCATCGACAAATCCAAATTTGAGGGTCCAATATTTTTTTTTTTGGGGGGGGACTATTTTCCAAGATATGTTTTCCGTATTCGGTATAATTTTCGGTGTAAAAATAAAGTCAAGGCAGAAGGTGTCGTTTCAAAACGTTTGGAAAATAAGTATTCCATTTTTAAATTGTTACTGGTGTTATTATACCACAACAGGTTTGGTTCCAAAACCGCCGAGCTAAATTCCGAAAGCGAGAGCGTCAGCTGTCCAAACGGATCTTCCCGGCCAGCGTCTCCCCTTCGACTAGCGGAGGTTCCACGTCCGCGTACGCGGGGATGATGCACGCCGTCTACCCTCCCACGCCACCGGGGTATCATCCCTACATGCCCAGCGTCAGTCCCCACCAGTACTACCACGCCACGGCCGCTGCATCGGCCGGGGCTTGCCTGCACCAGCCGGCCCGTCAGTACTCGCCCGCGAGCCTGGGTGCGGCCTGCGGCATGCCGTCACAGACCGAGGAACGACCGGCCATGATCGTGTCCAGCAGGGAGGAGGAATGGTTCAAGGGGCAGGCGTTTGTTCACAGCTCGTCCGCTCACCATAACTCCATGTTGTACCATGCTTAATTTTCAGACTTTATTCTTCGCTTTCACAAAATTGCATGCATTTGATGGGGACTTGCTTCCATTTGCCGTGCACCTCTTTAATATCATTTCGACTTTTTTGATCTCCAACACATGAAGATTGAAGTTTTAAACTCCGATACCACATTAGGCCTACAGCAACATAAATCTATTAAAAAACAAAGTACTCGTTTGTGTGTGTTAAATTAAATTAAATTAAAGATTGATATTAAAGACATCTGAAATTAAAGATATTTGAAAAGGGGGCATCTAATAACGTCGTTTAGGATATGCAGGCTGTGGGCAAACACAATTTTAGCGTGAGATTAGTAGTTAAAGGTGACAAAAAATTCAAACAAGACTGTTGGGCAATAGTCACTATTTAAGTAGGATATGGGCGTAAATTAAAAAGGTATATGTAAGGCCAAAAAAAAAAGTCTCTGGTTTCTGGTATGCGCGCGCGTCGCCGTAGCCATGCGCGTCGGCAAAATGATTTTTTTTTTTTTCAATGAAAGATGATGTCTCAAAACCGCCAAACTCACTGGTTTGACTGGAATCCTGCTGCTGCACAATTTTAACGTGTTTTTAGATTGGGTTATGGTCGAGAATAAGCTTTATGTGGCCTCTCTGGACTCCCATATATTTGCACTAAGTTTAGTCGGGCACCATTTGCAGTCATCAGCCGACATTTGAAGCAAAAAAATCAGGTAAAAAAAAAAAAAAGCCGCGTCGCCGCACCACTTTTTGGGCAAGCTCCATACCAGAAACCGGAGACTTTTTTTTTGGGGGGGGGGGGGCCTAATCTGTAAAACGTATGAATCATTACCTGTTATTCTTTATGGTATTATGAGTGATATATATATCGTTTTTGATTCAGTTTAAAAGTGTGCTGTCGGTGCTGGGTTATACTCGAATATAGTGCATCTTGTTGAACCCGAAAACGAATTTGCTTTACAACGCCGATCGCCAAATGAGACGAATACACCGAAAATTAGGACGAATGAGAATACTACAAATTTGAAGTATACTGCACCTTAAATGAAATTCATTGGTGGCTTTTTGAAATTTAATTGAGAATTGAACTTGACGATGTCCACGGACGAAATTAAGGTATCGCTATTGGGTATAATTATGTGTGATATAGGCCTAAGTGATTCAATAACTGGGAAACCTATATTAAATTGATTTATAAACTATCATGTTGCTTTTCTTATATTATACCCCATTCTTGCCGACCTGAAGTTAATTTGAAACACCGCCAGAAATAAAAGTGAAAAACAGAAAGTTGTAGGTGTTGATTCAACTTGAAGGTGCGTTCCCCATGCTATATTCGAGTTTCACCTCGAAAACATAGATTTATTTTACTAGCAATATAAAAGTTATTCACTCTTGAATGAGACATCAAACGAAAAAAAAATCGACCGACGTTTAGTCATTGAATTATTTCTTTAAATAAAAATGCAATGATTGGCTGGCAGACAAGAATTAGGCTCTTTCAGGACGGCTTCATTTTATACGCGATATGAAATCCCCTTTTCAGAGGTTGCAGACGCCAAAAAATGGGATAATTATGTTTTTCGTTAAAAAAACAAAACGTACATGTACACATTTTAAAATTCGGAAAGGGGGATGGGGGGGGGGGGGGTTGCCCTATAGCCTACTTCCGGCACCTGGTTTGATATAAACATGTGTAAAACCATCGAAAGCAAATTGTTACAAGTAGCACAAAATCTGTTACTTTTCACTGGTTTCTTCCTTATGGGATATGCATATCACACCGCGCGCTTGTGACACGTGCAAATGCTAGCGCATCCTGGTGCTCATAATCCATTGAACCCATGTAGGCACGCTAATTAATCATTGCCACTGGTTATCGATTTTCGTCATAATACACCTAATTTGCATGATGAGATTTGAAACAGATGCGTGTGGGTTAATCAATTAATATCACCAATTGCTACAAACCTTTCCGCTCTGCCGCTGATGAAGAGAAATTCTCACGGGCGGTTGTTTCAAAGAAAATAGCATTTCTGTATAACGGCCAGTCTTTGTTCGTGCCGGGCTTGACAGTGAAGGAAAGGAAGACATCCCCGCTGAGTTTGTTGTTTTAATTTTCATTTTGGAGGTATAAATTCTCCAAACCATGTTTACCGACAGTATCATAATTCTCTTGGCATCGGTAGCGTTTTTGCAATGCCAATGCGAAAAGTCCGCGTCTCAAACCACCGAGGAACAGACCGAGGAAGGTAAACCTCGTCGGCCGAGCGAGCCGGCGTCCTACTCGCGCCGTCTGTCCCCCGCCCAGGATGGAGACAGTTACGTGTTGGAGTGGAGCTACACGGAGGAAGACGTGACATTCAGGGTTAGAGCCAAGACACTGGGCTGGGTCGGCCTGGGGTTCTCTCCGAGCGGGGGTATGAAGGGAGCAGATATAGTCATCGGTTGGGTGCGGGACGGGAAACCCTACTTGTCGGTGAGTATAACTGTTACAAAATCCAATCAGTTTTGGAGAGTTTCCCGCATTTATTTTCTCTGGTCATGGACGTCGGGGGGGGGGGGGGAAGCAAATGTTCCCCAAAATTCCTTACCTTTTTCATAATATTCTCAATTTATCATTTTTCCGGGCGGGAGCAGGGGAGCAATTTTGCCCTACCACCCCCATCAAATTAACAGCAATATGGCTTCGCACCTCTTGTTCCTTTTTTTTTCTTTTTCCTTTTTTTTTTCGTTTTCCAGGGGGCAAGTGCCCCCTTGCCCCTCCTCGCGACGCCCATGGTAATAGTTTTGTGTTTTCCGTTATAATAAAGAAATACATGTCATTGGAACTAATTATAGACATGATGATTTATCCACACTATCCATTCTATTCTATGAGGAGATGATCACAATACAGTGTGTCCTGCAACAGTGGCATTATGGGGAGGCGTGTGCAATGCCCCTACCCCTTTGGAAGAGTTTAAAGAATAATAAAAATAGGCTTTTCACAAGCGTCTGCTAGATTATGCCCCCCCCCCCCCCTCAGCAAAAACCAACATACGCCACTTTATTTGTATATGGGAAAATGAAATAAAACACAATTGGGTATGCAGCATTTTACGGAAAGGGGTTGGGGCGAAAGTGGAGGCGAAAGCCGAACAAACAAGCGGGCCATTATTTTGCTCATGTGAGTGAAAATGTGTGTCTTTGAAGTAATTAAATAACCAGTTGACAGCAGAGGAAACAGAAATTGAAAAAAAGACAAGACATACTTCCTAAAAAAAAAGGGGGGGGGAGGGTTGTGCCGCCTCTGAATCCGCTTCTGTTGCGCAAAGATACTTGAATATCGAATATCTAATCTAAAACATCAACCACGGACATTTGTCACTGTCAGGGGCGTCAATCGCTTCTCAAAAGTGGGGGGGGGGGGAAACCTTGATCAGAACTGATGCGAGCGCGAAGCGCGAAGCTCTTACGGCGTGGGGTTCGGGGCCCACTTAAGGGCCCCGGAAAAAAAATGCATTCTAGATGCTCTGTGGTGTGATCTGAAGCAATTTCTTACCACTTTTCTCCATGCTTAAACTAATATTTTCGTAGCAAAAGATAATTATTTGAACATCGTTTTCGAGGTTGGAGTCATTGAATTGGCTACCAGAGTTGTGAGCTACAGGCGTGGGGTTGGGGGCCCGATTAAGGGCCCCGAAAAAAAATGTGGATTCTAAATGCTCTGTGGTGCTATCTGAGGCAATTTTTGACCACTTTGACCAATATTTTTTCAGCAAAAGATACATTGAAGTACATAATAGGGCTCTGTAAATGAGACACGTGTTCAAAAATCTGGGGGGGGGGGGGGGAGACATTTGATATTGTGTCCCCCGCCCTTCAAAAAATGGGGGGGGGGGGGGAAATGTCCCCCTGTCCCCCCAGGATTGACGCCCATGGTCACTGTGACAAGTCTATAGGAAACCACATATGTCTTCAGGAACACTAATATTTGCAGTGCAAATCACCAGTATCAAAATAAAACACTCGTATTTGTCGCATTAAGTTATTTCCCCATATCGAACTAAAATTATTGTCATAAAACAACTGTTCAGTTTTAGGAGTATACAGAAGGGGAAAACTAACATCCCTGGGATAATTCAGAAATCAGGCAGGGGAATGTAGACGAAATCCACCTGTGGGATGGATTTGAACACGGGTCACAGAAGTGAAAGGTGAGGTAAACTTCAGATATTTCTCAAATTTCTATAAATTAAAGGATCGCTACGCCACGGGAAACGAGCAGCCAAAGGAAGACAAGCATGACGACTATGAGCTACTGAGCGGCAAGGAGGCTGACCAGTATACCACGCTTGTCTTCAGGAGGAAACTCAACACATCGGATTGCCAAGATATGGTCCTCACGGTGCGTGTATAATGATAAGAAACTTTTCAAGGGTTCATTTTTTTGGACCGTATTATGTGCAATGTTCTACTGCTCTTAAATGTATGAAAATTACTTGACATCCATTTTTTTGTTAATGTTGTGAAAAGTGCACTTCTTGAAACATTTAAAATTGTCCATGCTTTTCCGGACAACTGAGAGCGTTGTTGCTGTGGTGTCATTCCAGGAAGACACTGTTCAGTTGAGGGGTTTTCTGTTCAAATTGTGAACCCAAACATTATTTTGCTTGTTGAAAATATTTGTAAGAAAACTTTGTTCATTGGCTTACTGAAACAACAATGAATCACAAAGGAAAAATATAATTTACGACAGCGAACTATCCAAAATTCTGGCAAGTTTAGATGCTGAAATAGCTGTAATAGCTTAAGGTTTCTGCCTGAAATGACATCACACTTTTGCTCAATATGGAAATTCGCATTAACATAAAACAAAAAGGCACCTAAATACCCTTGAAAATGGCAAAACAAAAACTGACACTGGAATTAATTTGGATGAAAGGTTGCAATTCCAAGGATTGCATTTAATAAAAAGAAGTTACATGGTCCTTGAAATAGTGGACAACAGCTTGAGAACCATACGACATCTTTTATTTGGCAGGTTTGCACGTAAAATTGAACGTAAATACCGTAAATAACGTAGGCAATCAAGACGGAAACTTGGATTTATATTTTTCCTTATAAATTAATTATATGATGCAAATTCACAAGTCCTACAGGCCAAGTCTAATCTATAGAAAAACCTTTTGATACACAGCGGATCTGTGAACGTGGGAGAGGAAGTAGTTTGTAAAACGCATTGAATAATCGCCATTGTTTCCATGAAATAATCAATTACTATACCGTACAGTTATATTTACGCACAGTATAAAATCAATGCTACCGACACCTTTACACAATGAATAGTTGAAGAACAAAGGAAACTGTACCAAGCTCCGCTCATTTTTGTTGTGTTTGGAAGTAATAAAGGACCGTATCCATGCATGTATGGGAGAATCTTACATGGTACATAGGTCGAAAACCATTAATTAACAAAGTGTACCTGTTATGCACTTAGCTTCAGTGTGGAAATAATTGACAGGGGCGGAGCTATAGCTTTCAGGAAACGGGGGTGGGGGTTGATATGAACGGGGGAGAGGGGGTGAGTGAAAGTGTGAGTGAAGCCACGCCTTGCTAGTGGGTCCGGGGCATCCCCCGGAACATTTTGAAATCCACGATACCATCTCCTGCATTCTTTACGACAATTTAGAGAATGTACAAATTAGCATTCCATAATTAGTAGCCTAGTCATAACAGCAGTCAGCGGGCAACCCCCCCCCCCCATTCACTACTGATGGAAGAATGTCGTTGTTTTTGTTGTTGTAGTTGTTGTGGGTGTGGTGGTTGTGTTGGTTGTAGTGAGTTTGTTTCTGCATTCAATAGGGGACGTTGAACAATAGTGGACAATAAAGGGTCGCCATGCAATTCCCGAGAGGTCCCCAATTTCGATTCGTGTACAAAACATATGGGAGGCCTTCCTAAAAAATTTAAGTACAAACAAAAGAGGGTCAATACAGTGGTCCGCGATTGCAGGCAAATACACACTTGTGTTGGTTGTGGTGGATTTTGTGGGTGTGGTGGTTGTGGTGGTTTGGGTGGTTTGGGTGGGTGTTATGGTTGTGGTTGTGGTGTTTTTTGTGGGTATTAAGGTGACCACAAATTCGTATCCTTGCGGAGACTCACACACAATAGGGAACAAAACATTGTAAAGGTCTCCACAGGGCAATTTCTATAGATAAATAGGCCTCCACAAGGTTTTCACGGGTTTCACTCAAAAACTAGGAATTTCCAAGGTGGGTTGATTTGTCGCAAATGGAAGAGTTTTAGAAAAGGGAATATTAAGTCCAAATTTCAGCCAAGGAAACTAATTCTGGTTAAAATAAGAGCATTTTGAAACTTCACTTTCAAAATTGAACACTTTACTACACGAGAACAAAGAAATGTCTCCACAAGGATACAAATTTGAGAATGGGTGGTGGTTGTGGTGGTTGTGGCTGTTGTGGTTGTTGTTGTTAACAATGTGACCTGCATGCATGCATGGGTAAACATGTTATTGACCTCATTCAGGTATGCTTAAGATGTCAGTTAGCTTTGCAATCCTCATTCCATTTTTAATAAGATCCACGCATCTTGTACAAAATGTGCAGCAAAGCTATAACGGGGAAATGATTGCCTCGTGGTTGATTTACACATGATAACTATTGAATTGTACATGTAATTGATACAAACCTTCCAATTAACCCTTAAATGGTTGATGATGTCGTCATACGATAATCCTGTCTACATTTACCCATCATTTTGTGCATGCAGCCCGGCACAACTCGCCTGCTGTGGTCATACCACGATGACGACCCGAGCGAGGCAGACGGACCAGCTTACCATGGGCCCGACCACCGCGGCACACACTCCGTCATGCTTCTCGCTCCAGATCACTCCGAGGCACGCAATTTGCCTCAAGATGTCCAGACACACGAATTCCTCAATAACAAAGTAAATTGTTTTCTTTCTTTATTTTATTGATTTATGAGAACAGTGATCATTATGAAAACATACAGTTTAGCCAAAGTACTAACCATTATGGTAATGGAGCCTGAAATGAAAAGGTCACGCGGCTCAGCTTCCGCCCTCGCGCGGCTCACCAATGGGCATTTGACATTGTGTTGCCCTTTCACCTGCTATACTTTTTGGCAAAATGATTTCAAACATTCAAATTGGATATCGGTATTGTGCCAGTAAAAGTCAATCACTTGGAGATGGGTACAAACGAACTTTCACATCTTCTAAAAAAAAGCATTGAAATAGAAGTTTACTTTACACTTATACCAGTCAGCTCTGATGAATAATTTAAAATATGTAACATACCTTAATGTCTTAAGCCACATTTAAACAATAAATTGAAAGTGAGGCTTGCAACGCCCCCACCCCAACCATAAAATAGTCTGGCATCATCCCATTCGACAGTTTACAATTTATAAAACAGATTCAGGATACCCGATTGAAAATGGCTTCCTCGTGTACAATGCGAGCGCTTTGTGAATTGTTTTAAAGAGGGTGACAGTTTAGCAAACTTAATACGGCACCCCCTTTTCCAGTGCGACAGCAGATAATTATCTAAAATATTTTTCCTTGGTTTGACTAAAATAGGTGCGACCTCTCCGACAAGACCAGACTCTGTACTGGTGCACCATTTGCCGATTCCCCAAAGTGGATACCAGACACCACATCATCAGGGTATGATTTCTTTCCAATTTCATTACATGATTAGTATAGGTCTACAGCGCCATATTGTAGTCAAGTCCGTCACAGTTTCTCGCAAACTCTATAAAGCTGGTCATCCAGTCCCGTCCAGTCACAAAGTACAGGGTGTCTCAAAACAAGCCACCGAACCCTCAAAGCGTCCTCTTTTTGACAGCTTTAAAAACACATCGCAAACATCTGTACATAGCTTTTCAACAACAACAAAAATCTTTCCAATTGGTAAATATTTATTGAGTTATGGCCAATTCAAAATAAGTGCTGATTTTTCAATCTGTCGGTCGCAGTATTGTCATTTATTCGGAAAGAAATGGATTTGGGGTGAGGGTAGTTTGGATGTCTTTAATGTTTTCATCTTTCTTTATATATTTTGTTCTTTTTTTGCAACAATAGTCATTTATCCTTTTGGACCTAATGGTTGCCCCGAAAAGTACTGTTTGGTTAACTTCTTAGATGTTTACCGTGCTTCTCTGCCTCTACTTGCTAGCCTTTTTTCACAAATGCAACTTTCTGTCCGTGTTCTTAATGCGTCAGTCACAATATCGGTCGCCGTGGACAAAACGAAAAGGGAGTACTTGTTTTCAAATTGGCTATAACTCATTAAGTATTAACGGGTTTGGAAAGTTTTTTTCGTTGTTGAAAAGCTAATGGACTATACGCTCTCTCCCTGTACATAGATATTTGCGATGTATTTTTTTGAAAGCTATGAACGAGAGAACGCTTTAACCCTAAAGGGGCCGGGTTATTTTGACCATCTCTCAGCCGGGGGGGGGGGGGGGCGGATTCCGCCCCCCCTAAGATCTCGGCCATTGAGTGACGAAAAATTTTGAAACTCAGCACATGCATAGAGCAACTCTTCCTAAACATGCCCAAGAAATTTCATGACTATAGCTCAAAGGGTTTTGGAATTATGGCTAATTAATTATTCATATGTATGAATGGCAATTCTGCTCGGTGTACACGACGTATATGCAAAAATTTAGTTTTCACGGCGCGTAGCGCCGGAAAATTTTTCGCTACGGGCCAACCCGTGGTCCGATTTTTATGTTTTTGGTATCAAAAGATGCGCAAAGCTCGAGGCTAAAAAGTCACAACAGCTTGGGTCGCGAAAAATTTTTTTTTAGAAGCTATCGCGGAAAATGTTGAGGGGGGGGGGGCGGATTCCGCCCCCCGGCCCCTTTAGGGTTAAGGTTCGGTTTTTTAGACACCCTGTATTCAAATGAACTTTGACACATACAAATTACACTCACCTCTGTTATACTTGTGCATGACTGGACTTGTGATGTACTTCTGAATCAATTGAATAGAATTATTTTGTGATCTGAGACCATTCCGAAGCTTACATAGTCCTATATGTGTATATTATGTCAAATCTATGGAAAAATCTGTTCACAGCCAGCATATAAATGTATTACTTCCGTCTTTTATTTTGGTACCAATTTTCATTCTAGTATGAGCCAGTTTTAGCACCAGGCAGTGAGCCGTACATCCACCACATTTTCGTCTATGCCTGCTATGCGGCCCCTCCAGACGAGAAGCTCTACGGCTTCTCCGATCTCTGCGTCAAACTACCCAAGGATATCCAGAACTGCATCTCGCTCGTCTTCATTTGGAGCATCGGTGGCGGGGTAAGGGATCGACAGAGGGAACCTCCCCGTAAAAGTGATTTTTTTTCTTTCTTTCAAAGTTTGTGTTGAAAATAACCTGAATGTACATTGTATTCTCATAAAGAACGTTCAAAGGTAAGTGCACTCCCCATAATCATATTGGCTATAGGATTTTTAAAGCTAAACACCGCAAAAATAATTCAAATAAAATTCCCCAAAGGTCTATATTAATAACGTCATCATAGTACGATCAGATTCAAAAATATGACCCCTCCAATGAGTGTGGATTTTCTGTTTTGCGGTGTTTATATAGTGCCGTGTGTAAACGAGATTTTGAACCAATTTGGTTATGCGTATACAATAGTCCAAATTATTTTATATGTTAAATTTACGAGCCTGAATACTGTCAGTGTGGTAAGTCTCACAGTCTTCTCAGAATCAAACCTAGCAAAGCATGACGTTAGATGAGATTTGAAGGTTTGCATGGTGGAAAGATACTAAGATACTAAGCATGACGTGTATCTTATATCTTGAAATTGGAGGCACTCAGTAATCCATGACCAAAGCTGTTGAACAGATCTTTCAGACGCATCCACACTGACAAGTGTTAAAGTTCATTATTAACCCATTATTTTGGGACCACCTTTTTCGACACTTAACCCAAGAAACGGTAGGTATAAAAAGGGTCGTTTGGATAAAGTCAAGACCATTGGACCGATCTAAACCCTCCCTCCTGCATGGACGGGAGTTGTGTGATGGGATTGTGCCTTTTGTGATACAAGCATGGAATTTGGCACACAGTCAGAGTATGCCATGAGAAAGATATTTGGCTATAGGGTCATCGCACATTTGTCCTTTGAAAAAATATAGGTAGAATAACAAGCAATTTTAAATGGCTGCCATTGCCTGTTATTCTACCTATATTTTGTCAAAGGACAAATCTGCGATGTCCCTATAGCCAAATATCTTTCCTAAGACATACTCTGAGTCAGACTGAGTGTGTGCAAATGCCATGCTTGTATCATCAAAGGCACAATTCTCCCAAATATTTCCCCTATCTGCCTCACTAGTTTGTGTACCATGGCATTATTTTTTTCTATAGAGTCTCTATTCATATCGAAACACGTGCATTCTTTGCAGGCATTTGAATTTCCCGCGCACGTTGGCTACTCCATCGGTGGGCCCGGCGATCCTCTATTCCTGCGCATGGAAGTGCACTACGACAATCCACGACTTCCAGACGGTGGGTTGCAAATATCAAAGGTCATAACTTTTAACTAGAACGTTTGAAGTCTGAATTTTTCTTATAAGTTCTTGGATTCCTTTTAGAATTTTTAAAATATTAACAAAACAAAACCAATTGAAGGCATTTTTTGGGCTTAGTTAAGTTTAAATCTGAAGCTTAAAGTTTACCACGTCGATGCTCCCAGTGCTGAGCCATTGTTGAAGCTAGAGAAGCTTTTCCTGTTTTTAGTCCATTATATGGGGTGCATTCTGGAAACTATAGGAAGGATATGGAAGTCCTCCACTGTGACCCAAGAGCTAACACTGAACATCTTCAAGACAGCCTGTCTACCCATCCTGTTATGGCTGTGAGACATGGGTCATGATCATTAGCAAGTCCCTTGCCGCATTTCTTAACAGCTAACTTACAAACTGCCTCAGGGTCATAGTATATAACCGAGGTATATGAAGTGGAGTGCCGTGGCCTCGTGGTCTGGGGCATTGAATTCGTGGTCTGTAGGTAATTCTGCGGGTTGTGGGTTCAAGTCCAGCCTGGGGTCTTTGTGCGTGTGCCCTTGCGCAAGACACTTTGTCACTCATTGCTTCTCTCCACCCAGGAGTAAATGGGTACCTGTGAGGGCAGAGATGGTTATTGTGATTGAATTCGCTTCCTTGCGCCTAACAGGCTGCATCGAGCTGTATACTCCCAAGGGAGCTGAGATGGTATTTGGAATGTTTCATTGGCCCAATGTTCAGGGGTAATAATAATGTAAAGCGTTTTGATCTTAGTTAAAAACGCTATATAAAAACCCGTTAGGCCTATTATAATGATTATTATTATAGCCTAAAAGCCGATGAAAAAATGAGACACTCCAAACGTAAGGCTTGATAGCGCAGTTGGTAAAGCGCCTATGTCACCCTTAGTATTTCAAATCCAAGTGAAACGAATTTCTCTCCGAGTAAAGTTTCACTTTTATATGTAAATCATCAAAGTAAGCCGCGATGGATATGGATAAGCCGCGATGGATTTTTTTTTTTTTATTAAATTAAAATATGTTCTCCCTTTCCTTATGACGACAGATTTTCAAGACAGTTCCGGGTTCCGATTCTACTACACGCCCACCTTACGGCAACATGACGCGGGCATCTTTTTGGCGGGAGTTTTCTCCATGTGGTGGCTGGTAATCCCGCCCAAACAAGAAGAGTTCGTATCAAAAGGCTGGTGCCTTGAGGAGTGCACAAAACTGGTATTCTACATAATGTTATTGCTTTAATGAATTCTCATAGTTCAGTGTTCAAAAATGTACTTGATCTGCTGAAAAGAGTATCGTTGAATGGATGTGCCCTGCTCAAAAAAACATGAAAGAAAATATAGTTTTAAACGAAAACATGCTACATCTATAGCACTCTATAGGGTCAGTCAAAAAGAAAGTTGCCTAATTAGAAAACATATTTTAAAAAAATGGCTCCATTTAATAAAATCAACATAGGGATAAAGTACATTTTATAGACTAGTAACTATCAAAATATTTGCTAACTATGTTCACAGGTTATGTCTATTTTAATAGAAACATAATAAAAATCAGCTATCCACCAATGATCATTTACCGTTTAATGAAACAAGGACGTTTTCCTGCCTTCATGAATGAACGAAAATTTGCCCAGGAACGAAAACAGACAAAATCACCATCATTATTTCAGAAACAATTCTTCATATTCAAAACACAAAATCTGACGGTAAAAATAATGTTTCAGTCTTGACAAAAATGAGTAAATTCTCATTTGTATCTGAAAACCTGTGTGTAATCTTTGGTTCTCACACTCAGCTCAATTGGCATTCCACGGACAGCTGTAGAAATGGATTCTTTTAATAAAATAAAATTATGTATAACTTAATTCTCATAGAATGGATACATTTCAAGGGCGGATCCGGGGGGGGGGGGCAACGGGGGCCATGCAGAGCATCTAGAATCCAAACAAATCCCGGGCCCCTTAAGCTGGCCCAAACCCTACGCCGTAATTTTTGGACTCACTTTTCGGGGGACCAAAATTGTTTTGCCCCCCTCTCCCCCCCTCCCCCCCCCCCCAAAAAAAAAAAACCACATTGTGTTCTGCATCCGCCCTGGATACATTTCAGTAATTCCCCAGCTTTTTCAAATCAGTTGAAGAACATGCTCGTATAACCTTTAATACGAGCGGATAATAGCATGCTGTCAGGTTTGTGTCATAGGGCCTACACGAAACATTAAAATAATTATGCAACGGAATCTTGGTCGATCCAAAATGTTGTTGCATTAATTCTTGAAGTATTGATTTCGTCTCAATAATTATGTTCACAGTACTTCCCTCCAAAAGGAATCAAGATTTTTGCTACAATGGCACATACACACATCTCTGGTAAGCATTACTGTTTGATAAACTTCATTTTATGGTTGACTTGCATTAACTGTGGCCGGTTAGGCTCCTAGAGTCCCGTTTATCAAGGGTGGAATGGGGAAGGTCCTTCAGGCAAAACATACCCTTTTTATCAATGTCAACTATTTCTTTTTGATCAATGTCAACTATAATAGAAAAGCCCAATAAGTTCGTTTTTTTTTTAAATCACTGCTTTAAACGGCATTTTGGTCTCTGTATAAGCCTGTGTATTGACTTCAACATCTTAGCCGTATAGAGATCAGATCGGCCAATGTACGATTGAGCTGGCTGTATGACAAATAATGTCCGTCTTGTATGAGCTTCTCGTTCAGTTGAATCAAAAACACAATATGTTTTTGGGGAGTCAGGTTGGTGTAGCGGTACTTTCTTCGCCTTACACCGCTGTGATCCGGGTTCGAATCCTGCCTGGGCCAATATGTGGATTGGGTTTTAGGTCCCTGCCTAATTTCGTGGGTTTTCCTCGGAATTCTCTTCTGAGCTTTTCCTCCCACCTCTAAAACTGTAATTTCTTCGCATTTTCTTCTCTTTACTTGGACCCATGGGAGATCAGTGGCTTCCACTGAATGGGATACCCAGTTAAAATAAGAAATGAATAAATTTGTCAACTCTTGATGATCCGGAAGAGACCGTACACCGCATTATATTGACTATATACTTCCACCATGTTATAGTTAAAATGCACTTCGTCCATCACGGCCACTAATGAAGCCACTGATGTTTTTTCACAGGTAAAAAGCTCAGATTTCGTCAGTTTCGAGACGGCAAGCTCTTCGATGAAATAATTAGTGAGGGCAATTTTGACTGTGACTTCCAGGTCAGTCATTGTCAGATCTAAATGCACCCCCCCCCAAAAAAAAGCGGTTAAAGTTGCATTGGTATATACGTACTTTTTCAAAATTTTCTTTTCCGAACGACATTTAAAGGAATATTGTCATGTAACACATACATTTGCTTGTTTGTATTTGCAGGCCTTTATACAGTTCTAAAAAAGGGTTTTAAATGGCGCACTCAAGTTCAGAAACTGCGCACATCATTCAGAACGAATTAGGATCGTCTCGCTCTTAATTCAAAAGTTGAAATTAATTAATTGACTGCTTGTCGTGGGCCGATTTTTTGTGCGACGTCTCATTGGAAAGCTCATAACTAATGTAATGTTAGAAAATTATCAATTCAATTTTAAAATCTATTTTTGAAGGTGCCATACCCAAAAAGCACGGATACACCAACTTTAACACGCTTTCAGTGAAACCAATAATTAGCAAATTGCCTTTTTCCCTTGGTATTGTACGTCTTTATTTTGTTCTCAATAAGGAATTCCAAACAGTAGCCCAATCGTTGAAAATAATTTGTAGAATTTTCCTAACTGTGATTTTGGGTCGGTTGGTATAAAATATATTTAATAAGGTATTTCAATTATGTCTTGTTAAAAGTAATTTTTTTAACGTTTTTTTTTCTACAGGAAATACAACTTCTTGAAAATGAGAAAACGATTATGCCTGTGAGTATATTATGAACTACATTTTTCACTTAAATTTCTGCATATATGGATCTATATGCCGTTGACTATAGATTCAGTGGCGCACCCAGGATTTGGCCTGGGGGCGGGGGGGGGGGGGGGGGGCTCACACATTTTTGTTCAATTTTTTTTAAAGAAAGTTGAATTAAAAAATAAATGTTGCCCAAAATTTTTGGCCGCGGAAAAAAATTGTGTTTTTTTGAAATTCTTTTTGGGGACGGACTATTGTGACTTTGGTGGCGCCATTTATACCCCTATTATACTACTCGAAAATAGGCCACACACATATCACCACGGTCAAATCTTGGGACTAAAAACAAAAACTGACCAACTGGGGGGGGGGGGGGGCTCAAGCGTCCTCCCCCTCCCCCCCCCCCCCACCCCCTGGGTGCGCCACTGACTAGATTATCTTCAAGTCCGTTAAATTTAGGCATTTGTCTGGTTTTTATTACCGAATTCTCAAAGTCATTTTGCTGGGTCAAAGAAAGTGTACTAAGTCAAGCCAAAGTTTGAATTTATTTACTGTTTTTGTTCAACAGGGAGACGTCATGTTAACAGAATGTACATTCAAGACGACTAACCGGACTAGTATAACATATGTAAGTTGATATGAAAGTTGTTTTTTATTTCAATTTTCGACAGCGTAAAAAGAAATCCTGGAAGAAACAAAATAATTTGAAAAAAAAAAACACATTTTGTGGAACACAACATTGCAAATCAGCCAAGCTGTACATTCTAACCGTATTTTGTAAAACAAGAACACATTTTTATCACTAAAACTTTGGTAAAACTGAAAAAAGACGAGGTCACACATAAAAAGAAACAGAAATACGCTGGAATTGTAGACACAATGTAGACATTTATGTAAAACATTTAGAAATAGTTCTACCAATATATTTGCCTCTTTCTTTCACTTTAATTTCACATTTGCTACCGTCGGCCTATGGAATAACTTTGTTGCATTTTCATAATTTGCTAAGGGTGGATGGGGGAGAACCGACGAAATGTGCCTGTCCATTCCCTTCTACTACCCGAGGATTGACAACTTCGGTGACTGCCTGTCCACCACACAGCCCGTGGAAGTGCTGAAACGGCTCGGCTACCAAAACGCAAGGTTGTATTTATTATAACTTTGTGCTCTGCTATAGATCAGTTGATTACAACTGACTTTGATAAATTTCAAGTCCCAAGTCAAATTTTAGCAAGTCAAGTCAAGTCTCAAGTCATTTTTTCCAAGTCAAGTCAAGTCCCAAGTCAAATTTTAGCTAGTCAAGTCAAGTCTCAAGTCATTTTTTTTCCAAGTCAAGTCAAGTCTTGAGTCATTTTTCCCCAAGTCAAGTCAAGTCAAGTCTCAAGTCAAAAAATTGCGATTCGAGTCCGAGTCAGCGACTCGAGTCAACAACACTGGTCAGTGGTTTGGTCGACTCGAGTCAACAACACTGGTCAGTGGTTTGGTCGACTCGAGTCAACAACACTGGTCAGTGGTTTGGTCGACTCGAGTCAACGACACTGGTCAGTGGTTTGGTCAAATTTTCCAGCGTACCCCATTAGTTATGATTATATTGGGATATACCAAACTCTGAAAAAACGACCAATGCATCGATTCTAAAACTGGACCTAGTCTGATCATATCTAGTCTTATCACATTTGTTATTTAAAATGACTGCATTTTGCCCCCCCCCCCAAAAAAAAACCCCCAAAATTTCCAGACTGAAAATTTCAACTTCAAGTGTGAGAAATTCTTTTGTCGTTTGATTTGGCCTCATGCAGTGACGATTGGTCTTGGGATTTGATTCCCAGACGCATTGCTTTGCTAAACAGGAACCGACATACGAATTCAAGGGGAATTTAAGTAAAATCACTCCTTGAACCAAGACTATACTTGATGTATGAATATTATTTTTCTCATGCACAAAGTAAATACTGCAGTTTTAATCAACATCTATCGCACTTATATCCAACCAATAGTGACTTGCCTGTGGAGCTGGACCAGGCCAGTTCTATCAAGGCATTTGAAAGTTTCAACTGGACGGATCCCGATTTCGTCCTCAAGTTCAAAGAGGCCGTCAACGACGCCCACCTGTATTTCCGATGCGACAACGAAACCAGACTGGAGCAAATGGTAATTACACCTTGCATCAAAGAAATGTTTCACAAAAAGAAGGCTGGTTTATAGGCAAATGTAGGAAGCAAACTTCGTCACCAGTCAAAAAAGAAATAAACTCATACAACGGTTTTGCTTTTGGTGCATGGTCATTTAAGATCTTCCCCTTAAACCTCAACATCATTTACACCCGACAAATACTGTTCTCAGTTAAGACGTGATTAGAGCTATTATGGAAATGACTGCCAATGCTCTGACTTCTGGTGATCAGTGGCTTTCTGCAGTTTTCAGAAAGGCTCTGTAAAAACACATTTTCTACCAATGCCCGAATGGACTCCCGAGACAGAGGCATACCGACTGCATGCAGCCAGCTAAACCGTTTGTACACAAAATCTAGTCGCGAGCATAGATGCCTTATTTTGCCGAATATGAACATCTGTACAATACTATATGTTAAAATTGCAAAACATTTTCAGAATTCTCTCCCGTACGTTTTTAAGTCAGACGTGGAATTTACTAGTGCGGCCATGAAGCAAACTACACACTCAGTGAATAGCTCCTTCCGACGTGTATAGGCCTACCGCCCATGCGACTGATCGGCTACCAGACTATTATACCAAGATTACCGACCTCTCTGTTTCTACTTTCACCAGGACCCATTTGCTGAGTGGAAAACTCCCCAAATCGAGTATCCAGTCGACGATGACAAAGGTGTATGCTGATATGACGAAGAATGATAAATCACCAACTCCAAACAAACTGCGACCAACGAACACCAGAAACGGGCATTTTCAGTTACTGTTTATTGCTCATCGTAGTGGCGTAGCCAGGATTTTATGTGGGGAGCTTGGGGTTAAGTTGGGGTTGGGGGGGGGGGGAGCCACCAGCTTTTTATGGGAGGGCAGCAAGGGCGGACCCGCTCAAAAATTGTCACCAAATTTTCAGGGCGCCTACTGGCCGGTCAGGTGCTGTAATTTCGAAAAGCAGGGGAAGGGGGGGGGACACTTTGGACGTAAGAGAGCGCTCTTCTTCATTATCAGTTCATTTAGATTTCATAAATCCCTAGGGTTAAAGGCATATAGAATCAAGTAAAAAAGCTAGTCATCTACATTGTTCTTATGGTTCTATTACTAAAAAAATAAAACCTTGGTCGAGGGCAAAGTACTACCTCCTTCCGGTTCCTTGCTTGACAATCACCTCAGCTATAGTCTTAATGTTGATGTAATTTTGTACAAAATGAAAGCGCTGTCCATCATTTCCACCAAATACTTTACAGTGAACATGAACAGATACAAATTTTTTTTTCACCTGTTAATTTAGGACCGTATCGAATAAAGGCACCTACTTGTTTTTACTAATAATAAATGTATCGAAATACCCTTCTGTAATAATTGGCTTACTATTCTGACATTTTTTTTCTCTATGAGAAAAATAGTGTTGTATGATATATATTAGGGCTAAAAGTAAGCTTATTAAAAAACAAGATGTATAAACGGATTATTATTGATAAAATTGCACTAAGAATGCAATAACAGATATTCAGAACAATACAGTCGGTTTCCTTGATTTGTATTTGTTATGGTCGCACTTCCAGGAATTATCAGCACTAGTTGAGTGCGAATATTTTCTAACACGCCTGAAGTAGTCCGTGGGACAAGAGGTCGAAATGCTTTAGTTTTCGAGATAGGCGATAGCTGGTTCCCCGATTTTTATAAAACTTTCCAGACATGAAGATTATGGTGTATCCTATCAAAAAACTTTGTTCCCCGATCCACAGTTTGTTTGGGAATGAGAAAATCTGGGCATAAAAACGCCAAAAATTCTTCGTGAGGGAAAAACATAAGAACGAGCGAAATTCGGCGAACCAGACTGCCTGGCAAGCGAAAAAAACGGCCTCGTCCCACGGACTATAAGGATGCTAAATCAGCATCACAGGTGCACTCACCATAAAAGCACCAAGAATTGTCAAATAGTGAACCTTCAGGTACTATGTTTAGCCTTTTTTAAATTTTTTTAGAGTGCAATAATAAGAGGAAAAAAGAAATTGTTCGTAAACGCGGGATGCTTCTCCTGTAACAGTACTATTCCTTTTGCCAGCATCTCTTCCGCACATTCCGTTCCAAAGAAGCAACCCCATCAAAAATAATAGCGTGAGGGTTTGATTGAATAGATGTCAATGGTGTGTAAAGACTTGAGAAGGCCGTGAAAGCTAGGTAACCAGTGTTGTACCCCATCAATGACTCCATCACATTAGTGGCTAATGACGATCCAGTGGGATAAGACAAACTGAAGGCGCTGACCGGCAATTAAGGTTATCTGCTGTTAGAGCATTTTGTGGGCCATGAACTTCAAGGGCGGATCCAGAATACAATTTTGGGGGGGGGCCAAAAAAATTTTGGTCCCCCCAAAAAGTGGGTCTAAAAAATTACGGCGTGGGGTTCGGGGCCCGCTAGGGCCCCGAAAAATTTTTGGATTCTAGATGCTCTGTGGTGCGATCTGAGGCAATTTCTGACCACTTTAACCAATTTTTTTTTGAGGAAAAGATGGTGGTGTACTCATTGCCTGCCTTTATTGCGATGTCACATAAAAAAAAAAAAAAAATTGGTTTCGTTTTGGGGGGGGGGGCCATGGCCCCCTTTGGCCCCCCCCTGGATCCGCCCTTGATGAACTTGAGGGTTTGGAAAAAAAAGAGGGATGGGAGCCGTGAACAGGGCTGCGCCTGCGAGCTTCAATTTGGATGAAATTGGCCTAGAATTTGCTTTGTTTTGAGTTCTGGAGAGTTGTGAGTAGCTTAATTATTTGTCCTTTTTTTTTTTTTTTTAAAGTGGGGATATTTATCACTGGGGTATATGTCAGTTTATTTATTCGTATGCAACCTATTAGTTTAACAAATGGTGGCATCTATCATGACTGTAGTTTCAGTGGGAAAAGGGAAATCAACAAACTTCAATGCAGTCGGATGGACAAACTCTGAGCCGTCGTCAGCCCCGAGCATCAATCAGGGGGCCGTAGTTCCAACTGGGGGGGTTGGGGGGGGGGTGTACTACCATAAAAAATACAAAAATACATATGTGTGGCTTTTGCCGTTGGGCCTATTGCTCGCCAAGGGGGGCCATCCCACGTACTATGCAGCCCCCCCCCCCCCCCCCCCGCCCAATTGGCGACGAGCCTGCAACCACGTCCTCATGTTCAGGCCCGGACTGACCTGGGAGTATTTTTCCCTCACCAAACAATAGATGTGAGATGATGTATTGATCCCAAGTTCCTCTTGCCCCAAGAGTGGTTTGTTGAGGGTGGGGGGGGGGGGGGGGGGGGGGTCAAGCAACCGTAAGTGTGCACACCTGTAAATAGGCCTAAACCCATCCGCCGATCGAGCTCATGAATAAAAGTTATACCCTCAAACTATATAAATGTATTAAAGAGTTCTGAGAGCCATAAATTTGGGGAAAAGATATGGCATTTTTACCTCAGGCCCGGCTTTGGGACTTCCAGTTCTCAGCATTTTTGGATGCAAGTGGGCTCGGAATCATTGCGCTATTTTGCCATGTTGTGGAGAGATTGTTTTTCAAAATGGCTACTTTACCGCTTCGTGAAAAATAGGGGGCGACAAGATCAGAGTTTTGAGTATCTTTTTACAGAATTTTGAAGTATGGGCATTTAGCACTGGTGTGGAATTTTAAAACAGGGATGCAATCGTACCTACCTGTGATCAATGTCCCATCAAATGGTGGCGCCCTTTACAACGATTGGTTGGCACCTGGACGTATAGCATGCAAATAAGATAATATAACATTCTGCGCACCAGACGGTTCCTTGTCAAAACAAAAATACTTACATTTGTACGTTCAAGGAACTGGCTGCATGCTGAAATAAAAACGTTAGGCCTATATTGTAAATTGCTCCCTATGAGTTTGGGTTGAAAAGCTTCGTTTGCCGAGTATAGGTATGAATGAATAATGGATAAGTGTGAAGACATAAAGTTTCCTGAGATTCCGATGGTCCATGATGAGGAAATTGCGGTAAGAAAATTTGACTTTTTAAATTTTATCATCACAGTTGTCAAGACATCATTTTTCTTTGATAGTGGATATTTTGCCGGAGGTCATGACGGCAAACTAACGTTTACTAAAGGTTTGCCGGCGGCAATCCATATCAACAGAGGGCGCTGTACTCTTTAAGATAGGGCTGAATTATAAGATGTATTAAATTCCCACTAAACATGCTAAAAGTTGTGTAGCACGTTTGGTGTAGTGGTTAAGCAAAGGCTCTAGTAAGCGGGATGACTCGGGTTCGATTCTGACTGCAGCACATTTTTAAGTTTTTTTTTCTCATCCCCAAATAAATAAGAATATTCTTCTTTTATTATTTTAACATGTCTCAAACATTTTTTTGCAGAGTATTACATTTTCTTTTTCAGATTTGTGGCTCTGGAGGATTTTTTTTAAAAGGGAAATAAAGTCCGAAATTATAAAATGGTCTGAATCCCATCTTGTGAATACGAGGTTACAACGATAATTTTGGCATGGAGCCAGACTAAAATTTGTCACTGGAAAATGTTTAAGTACCAAAAAACAGTAACTGCGCATGTTCAGTGCATATCCGGCAAACTAACGTTTACTAAAGGTTTGCCGTCTCCGGCAAAATATACACTGCCATAAATATACGCAGTGGCTATTGTTACGGCAGCCGTAACGCATTTCCCATTTTCTATCATTACGGTAGTACTTCAACTTTTATAAAAACATGAGAAGAAAATATAAATTAGAAGGAAAAAAGTGAATTTGAACGTTATGAAATTCGGACTTTATTTCCCTTTTAAAAAAAATCCTCCAAAGCCTCAGGTTAGAAAAGGAAAAAAATTCGAGTGCAAAACTGAGATGCGAACCCGCAACCTCGCGGTGCAAAATCCTACCCTCTATCGACTGAGCTGTCGCACTGCTTACCAAAACGTGGGGAAACAAATAATTATATACCTGCGTGCGTATCAAAAAAGTATCGTAGAGGGCGCTAAACAATGAATGCCGTAACGATAGCCACTTCGATAAATATAATTAAGAGATCGTTTCCTGAGGTTGCAGTGTTAAGGGGAGCGACAAAACTTTCTTTAGAATAACAAAAAACGGAGGTGTCCTCAACTATTGTGCCTTCAAATTGATTTGTTTCATCAGCCGGTCAACGCAGTGGCTAAAGTAATGATTGTACGACAGCCGTAACACAATTGTCCACTACTGGAACCAGACTATCATTCAACAGAAGGGTTTCTCGGACTTTATTTCCCTTTCAAGTTAAAAAAAAAAAATTCTCCAAAGCCATGGTCACGGATTACTAAGAAGAAAATGAGATGTCTACTTTTTAAAAGTAATAATGATTTGACTAAAAACATGAACATGATGAAAGTAAAAAGAAAACATTACATTTTTTTTTAAATTGTGCAAAGACATGATAGAGGACATTCTGGAGTTTATGTAATATCGGTAGAGCTTGTTTCTACCAAAGAGCTCATAAATTCAAGACCTATAGATTTAACAAAAAGAAAACCTCATAATTATTTTTTTTCTCACTTTGTTCTTTGGCTTTTGGCTGCAGGACTGGGTGTACAGTGCAAGGAGGGAGATGCAGGTAAACTACTAGTCCGAAAACAATTTTTTTGTCATGAGTCTGTACAGTGTAGTTCATTTAATCAACATTCAAAGAGAAAAGTCCTGTTACCATGGTTACGTTATTCAAAAAAGTGTAGGTCAAAAAGAGTCCATTCAAAGTACAATAGTTTTGATGTTAAAGATGCGTTCCCCGTGCTATTTTTGAGTTTCTTCTTGAAAAAATAGATTTGTTTTTTCAATTGCTATTTTCCTCCAAATATATTAGTTATTCACTTTGGAATGAGACATCAAACGACACAGTCCCCCAAACTTTAGTTATTGAATTATTTCATCACACAAATCAAGGCTGCAAGACAATAATTCGGCTCTTGCAGGGTTTGTTCTTTGTGCTTAAAATGAAATTCCTTTTCAGAGGGTTGCAGAGGGCCAAAATGGGATGTTTTTCGTTAAATGAAACAAACAAATTGAAAATTTGTTATTGAGAAATAAAAAATCCATTTTTGAAGAGCGTTGGGTATGCATCTTGTAAGATATCAATTCACACAAATCAGGTCCATCAAGGTAGTTTCATTGTAAGTTTTCAACTTACATGTATGGAGATTTTTGAATGATAATGCAGCCCCTGACATGCCTTGAACAGATAAACTTACTCATTTGCAGGAGATCGTGCCAGGTCTTTTCCTTGGACCCTATGCTGCTGCTACAAAAAGCCAAGTAAGTATTTGATAAGTGGGCATATTCCATTTTTTTTTTTGCAAACTGAGAAACACAAATTCTGTATGTACAGTATGAACAATTTTACTTAGAAATCTAAGCGCAAAATACTTAATTATCATTGCAAAAAGAAAGTGACACCCTCTTTGAATCAAAAGGAGCTACTTATTGCAGTCATGGTGGAGTAGTTAGTGTACGTAGCTTTATGAATTAAACATGCTGCTCGTAAAAGATTTACAGCAATTATTATAAGTTCTACATGTTAACATAAATGGAAGTATGGAACCCCTTGAGAGCGGAGACAACAAACTGATTTGTAGTTGCTTGATGTCGATTGTGAATTGGTTATAATTCCATCAAATTAAAGCAGTTAAGAGTTTACTGTTCTTTGTACCGTAATTTTCGGAATATAAGCCGCGCGGCGTATAAGCCGCAGCACGCAAAAATCTGCAAATTAAGATTTGAAATCGGCGTATAAGCCGCACCGGCGTATAAGCCGCATCGACCGCTGCGGTTTCAATTTTGTAAGGCCTCCAAATTCTAGTCAAAATGCTCTGAACCAGTTCCATTTACACTACAGAAGCTATTAAAAGGGCCACAAAAGTTATATCAAATCATTTACAATCGATACTTTTAGAAACAAATATGGGAATTGATGAGAAATAAACACCGGGAACTGCTGTCGGCTGCCCCGTCATAGCCCGGCAGCCTGCGCCACGCACGCCGGTGAATGACAACATTTTCCACAGCACGTGAGAGAGTATGAAACCCACCGTGTGTTGTCTGACTGGAGCGCTACAAATCTTGCTTTGTGGCAACAGATGCTGATTTGTTTTGTCCTAAGAATAAACAGGTCCGTTTTTACCTCAAAACTTATCAAATTGTTGCGATTACTAACGAGTAGTTGCGTACATGTATTTCATCATAAGTCTTATCATTGAATTGATGTGAGAATGGGAACCTTTAAAACAGGCGTGCAACTTTTCCTCAGATCAGCTGATTTCCTCTTTTTTTTACGTCCCATGTGTTCCATTAAAAATAGAAAAACACTGTACATGTACAAAGTCTTGGAAAGACTCTTTTTTTGTGTGTAACATCCCAGTTGCACACCTGTTAAAAGTAATTCCTGTTTGGATTGGATCGGATATGTACACTTGCTACTTTGTTGTTATACTTTCAGCTGCCAGTCTTGATGGACCACGGTATCACGCACATCGTCTGCATTCGTCAGGACATCGAGGCACAATTTATCAAGCCCAACTTTCCAGAGCACTTTGAGTGAGTGGTGATGTACATGTATATTGACCTATCGCCGTTTGCGAGTTAGCCACGCCCCTTAGACAACCCTATGGAATATTTGTAGACTAAGTTTTGTTTGACTCAGATTTTGTGCGTTCCGCGTCCATTTGTACATCATATAGTATTTCACAAGCTTCGTTGACGAGATTCTAACGCAATTCTACCGCGATAGGTCAATTGGCAATGATAGATTCCATATTTTTTTTGCTATTTTAATTCTGCTTTGATTAACCCTAACTCCCTAGTGACTTTTACTAAGCACTGGACCAAGTCCACCAAATCCAGCACTGACCCTGCGTCACATATTGCTTCAGGACCAAATCCGCTGAAATCCACCACAAGACCACCACTACTACAGGTGTAGGTGGATTTAGATGGACTTGGTACTCATGGCTTGCCTACCAAAATCTCCAAAATTGGAGAATGGATTTTGATGGATTTGGGAAGGTTAGGGTTAATGTATTTCCAACAATCACAACAATATTCCCCCCCCAAAAAGAGAGATATACATACACTAATTAAGTTGGGGGATTGGAGCTGGCAGAAAGCCAAACCTTTTACAGGGTTGTACTTGGTCAGACCCCTACAATATATGTTGATAAATCTTCATCTTAAACTCAGGTAACACACTGAGTATACAGTGTTTATACGTCGGTGAAGGGCAAAACCTAACATTGATTTATATCACCCCGACGCAAATTCCATCTTATGGATAAATCTTCATCTTGATCTACATATAGACTAAGTGTGCATTAGATACATTCCATTAGATACCAAAGATACCTTAGATACCAAAATTTGCATTTCGTGAAACAATTTATGAATCGTGCATAATGATTGGGATTTCGCTGCCTGATTTTGTCTATAATAGATGTAATATTTGTACAAGAACTCGCAAGAAATTTATGTTGGCTTCAATTAACCAAACCTTTTTGTCTCTTGTTATAGGTATTTGGTATTAAATGTTGCGGATAATGCCACTGAAAACATCATTTCCCACTTTTCAAAGGTACTGTTTATGTAAATGATGTAATTTTTTATGAAGTGCAGATATCTCTTCCAGTTATTTAATCTATTTTTGGGGGGAAATTTAAAAACTTAACAAATCAAGATTTGATCAGAAAAAAAGACAAATGATGCAAACCAGGGATGTGGAAATTATTTCCTCTCTCTTCCTGACTTATTCTCTTTGGTGGAGTGCCGTGGCCTCATGGTCTGGAGCATTGAACTAGTGGTCTGCAGATAATTCTGCAGGTTGTGGGTTCGAGTCCAGCCTGGGATTATGGTGTGTGTGCCCTTGGGCAAGACACTTTGTCACTAATTGCTTCTCTCCACCCAGGAGTAAATTGGGTACCTGTGAGGGCAGAGATGGTTACTGTGATTGATTGTAGCTGCTTTGCCCAGAAATGGCAGCATCGAGCTGTATACTCCTGAAGGGAGCTGAGATTGTAATTTGAATGTTTCATTTGCCCAATGATCAGGGGTAATAATACTGTATTAGCGCTTTGAACTTAATTAAAGGCGCTATAGAAGTACTCGTTATCGTCATCATTACTGAGAGATAATTGCACTTCAGCAAGTGCAGGTGCGTCATATGTCAGGGAACCAAACCTGTTCAACTGCCAGTGTTTCTAGCTTTTAAGGCCGGATTCCTGTCCACTCATCACATGTGGGTTTCATGGCCAGCGGGCACACTTTAAAAAAAAAAAAAAAAAAAAAAATCAAATTTTTTCCTTCCAAATGATACTATTTCAGGCAGAATAACTTCACAGATATTTGGAACCTTTCTTCACTTTGGGAACGTTTTTTCCTCATTAAATCAGTTGCTTAGTTCCAGGATATTACCAGTGTTCCTACAGGCCTTTAAACATAATAACTTATATACAACATTTGCAAACATCAAAAAACATACCTGCCACTTTATTATGAAAAATCTTACTTGAGTTTAAGTGAATGATAGTCTCAAGCATGCTGTGAAATTATGGCACCAGGTGTGCTGTCACTTTCAAGAAAAGTGGAATTTTTATTCAATTTGCAACAATCATGACAATGGTGGGCCGACCATCGTTGGAAAAAAACTGACATTTTTCAAATACTCATTGACAACAGATCTGATAGGTGAAATACATCATTTGCTTTTGCTGTAATTTGCAGAAATGGATGGATTTGGGGGGTTAGTATTCTATAGCAAATACTGTTGCACTGACCTGTTTAAAGTTTCGTGCTCATGGATGCTGGGAAAACCAAGAACAAAAAATTGCTGTTCTTGCAGTCTGGTCCCCTGACCCAACCTCAGACAAAACGGAGCAATTTATAGACGTCGGGGAATTGTCAGGTGAGGGAACCAGACTAGCTGACTTGCAACCCGTTCACGAATGTGTAAACGATTGCAAACAAAATGTGGACTAAGCAACTTTTGGTAAATTGGAGGCAGTATTAACTTGTCATTCAGTTTAGAGTAAGTTGGCATTTGGTCACTGCTCTCCACACTGTTATGAACCTGTCGTTTGGTAAATTCCTGTTTCAGGTCAAGGATTTCATTGACAAGAGCAACCTTTTTGGAGGGAAGGTACTTGTGCATGGCAATGCCGGAATGTCAAGAAGGTACAAAAATGCTCACCTCGAATCTGCAACTTGTTCTCTTCTCAATTCGGGCGATTCACAATGCAGTGCGCCACCAAGAGTTTGCCACGGAGAATTCATTTTTCCCAGTGCATTGTGGGAGATGGTCGACAAATTCGCAGCGCGGGACATTTGAAATTGTTAGTTTTTCCGGCCAGAAAGTTTGTAAAAGTATGATTCGAATATAATGTTTGCCCTTTTCTTTTCTTTTTATCAATATGGAGTTTTTTTGTAAGGCGGCAGAACGCTTTGCCCCAATCTATAACAAATTAGCTCAAGTTTTCTACTGACACTCATTCAAATGGGCCTTGTTTTGTCGACCGTAAACTTGAAAAATGAACTCTCCATGGCAAACTCTTGGTGGCGCACTGCATTGTGAATCGCCCGAATTCACTTCTTTTTGTGTAAGGCCATTTATTGTCAACAAATCATCATGAGTATTGGTATCGTCCGTGAACCTGTTTTCGAGGCATCAAGTTTTCGAGGTTTGACCTTGTAGCGACGCACACGCGCAGATTCGTACCACACAAGCAGTTGATTTGTTGTGCGTGCGGTACGTGTTCCACCGCCAGCCCCCAAAATTTGGAAATCGAAGGCTATGTCGGTGTTTTTCTCCTGCTTGAAATAAATCCTTACACCCTCGAAAATAGGTACAACGTGGATATATCTCACAGATCACTTAGTTTTAAAGTCAAAAACATTTCCAATGAACTTCGATAAAAACATTCCTTTTGAATCAACTTGTATTACACTCAACTACAGCTCTGGTTCCTCAGCGAACCCTAACCCGAATACATGTACATGTAGCTTCAGTGAAGTAACATAGGCAGAGATTTAAAGGGGCCATGCGATGAATTTTTCTGAGGAACGCATTTTGTGCAACCTTCCACTCCTAAGAAAATGTAAGAAAACTATTTGATACCTGTTTTGGTCAATATTATTGAAAAGTGCACTTCTTTTAATAAACATTAACAATTTTCCGTGCTTTTCCAGGCAACTGAGGGCGTTGGTGCTGTGATGTCGTTTCAGGAAGACCTTACTGTTTAGTTTAGGGGTTTTCTGTTCAAATTGTGAACCAAAAATTTGCTGCTTAAAAAACAGTTGTGAGAAAGGTTTGCTCATTGGCTTACTGCCATGTTCTGACAACAACGAATCACCAAAGAAAAGAACATGTTCGACGGCAAAATATCTAAATTCTAGCAACGTTTTGTGCTGAAATGGGTGTAACTTGGAGGTTTCTGCCTGGAATGACATCACAGTAGTGCTCGTGAATATGGAAATTTGCATTAGCATTAAAAAAGGCACCAAAGTATCCTTGAAAATGGCAAAATGAAAATTTAAAATGAGGTTGGAAACAGGCCACGTACAAGCGTTTATTTTTCGCATGGTATCCCCATTCATCACCCCCTGTGCATTTTGTAAATAACTGTGTTACATTATTTATTGGGATGTTTGGGAAATAAAACAACACCAATACCAAATGGGACACAGAGGTACATTCAAATGACATATTTTTTTCTTGGTCTAACACCAAAGAACCCTGAAGTATTTCAACATGTTCAAAGTAAAAAGAATTGTGAGCCTAATTTGTCTAATTGAAGCTTTTCCTTCTTTCGTTTGTGTCTCTTTTCATTGATTCAGCGCTGCACTTGTCATTGCTTATGTAATGGAAACATTTGGATTGGCATTCAAGTAAGTATTTAACATTTTGCCTTTTGTGTCTGAGTTTAATGCAATTGGTCAGAATGCTAAAACAATGTGGAAAAGCCTGAAGATTCAAGAATGACGTAATTCAACATGTTGGCATAGCCTTACAGATACCATAAGACAATCGGGGTCCCTAAATGTATTCACAAAGAAATTTAAAACCAAGCTCACATCAAACATTGCATAACTCAATTCTTTGTTATGGTCTGATCTCCTGTTGTTTTTTGTTGTATTTTGTTGTTTAATGTACTCTTGTAATAAGTTGCTTGTCCTTGTACTTTTATGTTTAACAAGGTTAATGTTACAATGTCACTATAGTACTGGTGATATAGGAAATGTGATAGGGGGAAATAAAAGCGCTTGGCTTCTCCTGACCCCCTATGCTGACACTTCTGTAGATCCATCTTAAAACAAGTTAATCCAAATTTATTTCATGACTTGTTTTATGCATCCAATGTTAATGTCAGCATGAATAAAACAACATAAAACAACATAATTGACTAATACCTGGTATACTGCATTACATACACAGATTATAATTTTGCAGGGGGCGTGGCTTTTCCAACATCCACGTAATTAGGCTCTAATATCTCAATGTTTCTCTGCCACTGTATTCAGTCTAGACTCTAGACCCCACCATCTGTGAATTCCATAAACAGTATTATAAACGTATTTCTAGAGGGGTCAAGTTCCCAAGAACTGTGTTTTTTTAAAGAAAGAATTATGTTTGTGATGATCACCACCCCTGGTGTGTACAAGCAATTTGAATTGATAATTTGACCTAGATTTGTAAGGCTGAGCCTTTAAAAAGAAAAGTGGAAAAATAAAGCCCAATTCATACTTGGCGGGAAAGCAAAAGCGAACGCCAATTTGTGACGTCATGGGGAGTATTCGCACAGCGAATTCATAAAAATTGAACATATTTCAATTCGGGCGGATTTCACAGCGAATGTTGCATGACGTCAAATTCGCTTCGCATTCGCATTCACTTGAAGTATGAATCGGGCTTAAGTCTTGTAAGGCGTGGAATTTCCTCTTTTTTCCCCTCCTAGTTGCATTTTTCCCTCTTAACATTTGATTCATCTCTTCATGTGATTGGACACAGGGATGCGGTGCACTATGTACAGCAGAGACGGTTTTGCATTAGCCCCAATGAAGGCTTCATGAGACAACTAGAGGTCAGTCCCACTCCTTGAATCGTGCAGCCAACTGGGCCCAATTTTATGGCTCTGCTAACCACGAAATTTCACGCGTATATGAACATCTTTCTTTGGTAACAGCGCTAGCAAAGAAAATCTGTGTTGACCCTTTAAGCCCAGAATCCTGAATTGTGGGTAGTTCATGTGCGCATAAGCCATAATTGCTTGCTAACCCATGAAACATGCTAACCGTAAGAAGAGCCATACAATAAGCCAGTTCGGTATATCAATGACCTGAGGTCATTCGGGATATGCGATGTTACAGGCATGCCCATTATGCTCGTAATTAACACGCAAGAGTCGTGTGCCCGCGCGTTCATGCGCCTTCGATCGTTCGATTATCCCAAATGACCAGTGACGCATATCCGTGTGCACATGCGCACTGGCATCTGTGTGCACATACCGAACTGGCTTATTGGGCCCAGGGCCCAGTTGTATGGCTCTGCTAACCACAGAATTCTGCACTTACGATCACCATTTTGAGGCATTCTCAGCTAACGCCATTGCGCTGTTTGCGTAGAGCAAAATGACACGCTCATTTGCTGATCGAGCGTTTCGGTTTTGGGCGTATTGGCTTCGATAACGCACCGGTATGGAATACAAATGCAGATATGCAAATAGCCGTACAAAAGCCGTACAAAATGTCTAGGTCTCCATAGGTTTGTGCACAAACATGGATGCGCGCCCAGCAGGCATGACTTTGTACATGAAGTTAGCGCTCTAGTAATTTAATATAGCTCTATGGTACTACCCCAATTGTGCAAAGTGATTTCTGTTGAGAAAAACAATTCTCATTTGAATATGGAATATTGATACATAATTGATTATGATACATGTATATTTCCCACCAGGAATATGAGCCTATTTTTACTGCAAGATTACAGATGATGTCGCAACAGGAAAGACCAGAGACATCAGGTAGGTAGCAAAAAACAAGTGAAAATTGTCACAAAAAAAGAAGTACGCAATGTAACAAGTGCACTTATTTTTGTTGCACATGTTGGTGTTGCGCTTGTTGGTGTTGTACTTAAGTGCAACACAAAACAAACTTAAAACGGAAAGTTGTTAAAAACTACTGCGTATTGCAGAATGAGGAATTAGTGAATGGAGATGTACTCAAATTTTTAACTTTCATATGTGATCAGCAGATCATGAAAAGGTTACCAGACCTAAAGCTCTGGACCCATGAATTATGAACATAAGCTTACATGAATTTAAAAGATATTCTGGGCACCAGTCTTTAGAAACCAGCCTTGCGAACTTGCTGGAAGTAATACATGTTTCATTTAGTAGACCCAGGTTTGATTCCAACTAAGTGTTTTTGTTGTTCAAGATTTTGACAAATTTGGGAACCGCCAACATAGGGCTGGATAGCTCAGTTGGTAGAGCACTGGAACGGTAACTTGGAGGTCGCAGGTTCAAACCCCATTCCAGTAAAATTTCTTTGTTTAACTTTTCAAAATTTGTTGTAATTCACCTAGTCAGTTTCCCTTTGTGGTTCATTTGAAAGATTGTTTGAGAGTGTTTGAGGAGAATACAAAAGACTGTATAGGGTTTCTGTGCAGTTTAAGAGGATATAAGTCTGAGTAGAAATAAATATGTGGCCTAGCATCGGGGTGATGTAAATCAAATTAGGTTTTTGCCCTTCACCGACGTTTAAACACTGTATACTCAGTGTGTTACCTCCCGAGTGAAAGTTGGAAAAATTTCTCGGGTTGGACTCGAACCGACAACCCCCTGCTTTCTAGTGCAGAAGTCTTACCACTCGACCACCGAGCTAACGGGATCGGATGGCTGGTTCGGGTTCGAATCTGATCAGATTCAAACCAGCCAACCGATCCCGTTAGCTCGGTGGTCGAGTGGTAAGACATCTGCACTAGAAAGCAGGAGGTCGTGGGTTCGAGTCCCACCCGAGTGATTTTTTCCAACTTTCACTCGGGAGGTAACACACTGAGTATACAGTGTTTAAACGTCGGTGAAGGGCAAAACCTAATTTAACTTAGGGCCTGTTTTCTTGCTTTGGACGTTTTCCAAGTTATTAGTCCAAAAAGCTTTCTTCTCAGTCAGTTCACAATGACGAAAGGCATTCTTAACTCTTGTTTGTTTGAAGGATTGAAAAGACCACATGAAGATGTCGACTATGAAATGGCAGATGGCAGCTGATCACATGACTTCGAATTGTAAATAGACAACTTTTGGACTGCTGTGGAGTACAATGTATCAGTATGTGAATCTTGCCAGCTCGTGTTTGTACAGTAAAAGCCTCACCAAAAAAGCTGAGAACTGAAGCAATTTACTCCACAGTGCACCGCCAAGAACCTAGGCCACTTGAAGTTAGACTGGAAACCTGACTTGATCACATACATTTGTGTATGTGTATGTGAGGACAGACACCACCCTAAGTGACTCTGAAACTGGATCAGCTGCTATGCTCCTTGACGATGTCATTTTACTTGTCGTGTTATTGGCTGTCTCACACACACATTTGCCCAATATTTTTACAATTTTGACAATTGTGAAAATCTTTGGAAAAAATGTTGCAACCTGACGCCACTTTTTTCTTCACATATCATCTCAGTGAAGGTCACTCATTGCAAAAAAAAGATGAGAAGACATGAATCTGGGACTGAGAAACATTTCCAATTTTGTTAGAAAATACTTCGAAAATGTTCTTGACTCTCCATAGACTTTGTACACAACCGCTGAATTGGGGTCAAGTTGCAACATTTTTTTCAAATCTTTTAATTTTACAATTCTGAAGTTAAGTAAACATGGTAAACCTCTACAGTTCCCCTCGAGTCTATTTGATACATCTGGACAATTTACCCTGGGCCGAATACCGTACATAAAAACTAGCAAATATGCTTTTTCTAGAAATTTGCTGACATTTTTATACATAAAAATACGGAACTGCTAACGAGCAAAAGCTTCGACTTTTAAGCAAAAGCAAAAGCTTGTTTCTTGCAAGCAAATGCCTCTCAGATTAGAAATTGCTAAAAAACATATGCAGTGTGAGTAAAAAAAAAGTGAAACCCAAATGTCGGGACAATTTGTTTAGGGAAGTTCTGCATGTAGCAATTTCAAAATCTAGGACATGAAAGCCCAATTCATAAGCTTTCTTTTAGTACAAGAATCATTCAAATCACTCATATACTTTTCAAGTTACGAAATTTTAAACACAAAGACCGTTTTAAACTTCTGTCCACGGATCACAAAAACGGTAAGTTTTTTTCAGCAAAACGAAAACAGTTCGCAAACATCCCCATGTGAACCCCCCCCCCGCAAAAATTCTTGGATCTGCCCCTGCTCAAGGTATTTTTTCTGTATTGAATAGGAAACATCAATAATCATAAATGCTGCCATATTTCAATTTCAATTGACGTAGGGCAGCATCACGTGACCAAGTCGTCATCATGTGACCACGATAGCAATTTTGTAAACAAATGTGGCATGGTATAATTATTTGTTCCTGTGGTTGTTTTGGGCTGGTGTAAATTGCAATACATTTGTATTATCACACATTGCTTTACAGAGCTATTCAGATCATAGCTGCATTTTTGAACCAGTGTTAAAATTAGTGGGGAAAAAGCTCAGTTTTCAGATTGTAAATACGTATAAATATATTTATAACAGATGAATTAAATACTGTTTGTAATGGACAATGTTTGTTTTAAAAACACTGTTAATTTTCAAGATATACCTTTTTTTCAAAGTTTCCTTTACAGAACCTAAAATATATCCATTATCTCTTGTTTGGAGAAGTATTCATCTAAGTTATTTATGACAGCCTAAAGATATTTTTTGTTTTTATTTAAATAAATAGCCTTCGGAAAAAAAAATCAAGGTAGACTTATCTACAACAATCCCAAACAGTGTTTATGGAATATCTCTTGCATTCTGCACTCTGTCATATCAAAAATGGTATCTGTTAGCTAAAAAGTAACGCATGCCGTTTAGTACACAACTAACCTATTACCGTTTTGATAACCTAAAAACCATCAATTAATTGTCACTGTCGAGCAAAAATATTTTTCCCGTATTTTTGTGCACAATCTCCAACAACAATCTCAATGTCTAATGAAAAAAAATTTTGTAATCAATTTGCTATGTTTTCTTTCGGATTATGAACCACGCTCGAAAAAAAAAAATATATATAGACTATATATACATGCAACTTATATTTATAAACCTTATAAAAACCTTCCATGCTATGCAAAATGTATGCGATGCAAGGCAACAAATTGTTAAATGTTTCCTGCAACACCTTTTGAATTTCAAAATGCAATATCATTTGAAAACAAAATAAGTGAAAACATTACACAAAAATTGTGAAAACGTATTGAGCTTACACAGCATAATAAGTTGTGTTTCACTATCATAACAGCGGCGTCGATCGAATATGACTTTTGGCAAGTAGGAGAAGATGGGATTCTAAAAGGTAAGGAAATGGCGTTAATTGTTGCGTTTTCGTTTTTTTTGGGTGTAAATTCTTATACAAGAATGTCACACGCACTGTCTAGCTGGTTACTCTAACAATGATTTAACTAAGTTTTCAAATAAAAAAAATAACGATACATGCATTTTGTTACGAATATGGAAATATCCTTTAAAGGGAGTGTACGACATTTGCACACATTAAAAAGGAAAACTACCAAATTATTATGAAATACCTTATGACTTTTAGAATGACAGTCTAAAGCATCCTGTAAAATCATGGCACCTGGTGTGCTGACATTTTCAAGAAAAGTGGTATTTTTTGTATTAATTTTCAAGGCTGGTCGGCTGACCAGCGTTGGAAAAAAACTGGATTTTTTTCAAATACTGTTCCCAATTTACCATACTTAATTTGTACCCGATTACACACCTATGAACGGCAAGAGAGACCGGTTTTCTGACCTTACAACGTACTCTGGTTCCCTGACCCCACTTAAACTGAAATGGGGTCAGGGAACCAGAGTACCAGAGTTGCTATACAATGCTACCCACCACCCCCTCCAAATCCATTCATTTCTGAAAATTACAGCCACCGGAAATGTTGTAGATTCCCTCTAAAGGCAGAGGATATCATTTGCAAATTACTGAAATTACCAAATTACTATGAAGTTGATTCCAGTAAACTACAGTATACAAATATTGAATGCTTCGAGTGGTGTAGTAAAACTAGCCTCCCGAGATGATCCATGGACATTCTATTTTCCCGAGGCGAAGCCGAGGGAAAATAGAATGGTCAACGCGCACACCAGCATCCATTTGCACACAAATACCGCGCCGTGGAAATAGTACTTTGGTTGCTAATGGTATAGTACTTTGGTTGTTACGGGTATAGTACTTTTGGCCATGCACAGAAAGATAGCAAAATTAGAAAGTAACATGTGACTCGCTCTCGGCCTATCAAGACACATAATCTGTGGGTGAGGTGTTATAATATTTGTTATACCTTTGTCTTGAATACTGTATTTTCATTGGCCTAGAACGATCACGGCATGGCACACTCCCTGTGGGATATCACGTACGTTAAACGCTTGTATCGTTGGTACCCACGCTATTTTCAGCATGTTTTCACGCATGAGTGGGAGCAGCGAACTAGCAGATGATCAGCTGTTTCGAGCACGCGACATGCATGTGAGTTGACGTTCGATTGACATGATTGTTGTGTTGACTGCTGTTTGTTTTCGTGATTTTTTACATCAAAATCCAAAGAATCCAAGACAGAGGTATAACAAAACAACTGTTGACTGCTTTGATGTGGGATATGCCGTTTTGAATACCCGAGGGGCGCATGGCACCCTCGGCTTCGTCTCGGGTGCTATGCGCCCTTCGGGTGTTAAAAACGTCATATCCCATTCGCTCGTACCCCCCCCCCCTCCCTCCCCCCGTCATGCAAACATGACGCTGGGAAGGGCTGATGAATGCACGCTCCGATTGGATATTTTTTGTGTGTGACCTGTGACCGGCAAGTCATCACGGCCACGACCCTGCGAGGTTTTAAAAGGCCGTCAACAAAAAAATTTGTTTCCACCAATGTCAACGAATTCTAGAATTTTTGTTTGTTTGTTTGTTGGGTTGTTTGTGTTTTTTTACGTGAGCCTTCGTTATCTCTACTCGGTATCCACGTGAATGGTGAGAAAGTCCGCGCGTCCAACCGTAACGTCACCTGTCAACATTAGAAAAAAGACATGGTTTTTAAATAAAAATCTCAAGCGACTGCCAAAAAGGATCAAAGGGAATATAACTATCCACAGTTAGCTTATTTGAAGGGAATTTCTTTGTCATCAACGCTTGCCAAACATGAATATGCAGCCCCAATATTGGTAGCTCAGTGGCGTAGCACGGTCATTTTTATGGGGGGGGGGGGTCAAAAGTTCATGAAAAGGGCACTTGCACATCCGAGGTGAAATGTGGACACGTGGCCTCCGTAAAATCAAAAAGCAGGTGGGGGCTGGTACCAGCTGTCGATGGGGGCGCTGTTCAAAACCAACGATTATGCACACTAACGGACAATATATGGTGCTTTTCAGGGCGATGCATTTTTCAAAAAGGGCACTTGTTCAGAAAAAGGGCACTCTTTACAAATTAGGGGGGGGGGTAAGCACTGGTGAAAAAAATGGCATTTGAATGGAAAAGGGTAGCCTTTCCAAAATATTGGGGGGGGGGGAATAACCCCCCCCCCCCCCGCTGGCTACGCCTATGTAACTAAATCTAAAAACGACTTTCCTGATGTGAAATTTTAACCAAACACCGACATCAACGCTAACAAAAAATACCTGTATAGAACATGACTCTCCACCTTGCAGCAATTGTAGACCTGCTGTACAGTATGAGTGGGAAGCTCGGATACTCCGTCGAATTTTTCTCCCAGTCGCAATCGCCACCGACTAGGGACTCTTTCACGACCAACCAGCCTCTGTCGTAAGTACATGCATAGTGGCTTTTACTCATGTAGAATCTTCGTCCACTTTGCATGTCGTGGAGAAAGGATGAAAATAAAAGCTTCTTAACGTATACAAGGAATCGCAAATAGACTAATTACAACGAGAGGGAGGCTGTAATTTCTTATACTTTACTTTACTACTGTAATCTGAGCTATTATGATAGTATCAATTCAAGTGGATGTAACCTCCGCATTTGCTTTTGGGTAGCAGGGTAGCTATGCCATAGTTGCCACAGGGAGTGGTCGCCCCTGCCTTTATGTTAGCCTGATCTGCAGGTCCAATTGAACCGGTTGGTGGTACCTGGCAACTGTCCCGATCTCTGGGTTACAAGTACTCCCCAGCTTTGGGTAATAGCAGGGTAGAAGGAGCTCTTTATCATTGGCTGGAAGTCCTTTTAGGTACGGATACTCCGACAAACAAATAGACTAATGACAATTAAAAATTCCCGACGATGTTAAAGAAGTGTTCTATGATGAGCTCATATCATTTCTGGCGATTTCAAGTTGCGTCCTTGTGGGAGTGTCCGGAGTGGACTATGCCGCAACGACATCGACAGAGGAGTCTACATGAAGTTTTGCACTGATGGAAACCTCTTCAACTTACGCCGACTCTAGGTGTTTGAAGCACTACATGGACTGGGAGATTTCTTCTTCGCAGATGAATGTGCACTTTTAGCACATCATCCCATGAAATTAAGTCACATCATGAAAACGTCCTCACATGTCATGTCACATATTGAACATCACCTTCAATTGAACACATCGCAATATCTATAATACAGAAGTATCGTTCTTGGATGGAACTTCTACAATATAACTGTACATGCCAGATGTCACCAAAAAGATTGCCGAAACAGCCCTGTCTTTGTCAACAAACATAGGTCTAGTTTGTACTTACTTTGCTGCAAACCCTTCAGTGCTGAAGTAGTTTGGTGTGGTTGATTTCACGTCTTCCCAGGGGCTTGAGATGAGGCGCTCTTGGGTGAACCAGTTATGGATATCCGTCCCGGTACCGTTGAATATTAGGTCAGCTCTGCGCCCCTCGAAATCACGCACGGACAGTTTTACCTTGACAACAAAGCATGAGGAAAAAAAGGTGTTTTGTGCGTGCAAAGCCTTGCTAGTATGTCCCAGGTCAAGCATGGGGTTGCCATGCAATTTTAATGATTTCATCGAGAAAATCATTTAATGCAAAGACATTGTCTGAAATCATGTTGTGTGTATAAATCACGCACGGTCTCAGGTTGTACTTAGCTTCGACCTCCTCCTCGATAGTGGTCCCTCTGATAGCAACATTTGCCATCTCATGATCATAAAAAACGAACAAGATCGACTTGCGATTTTACAGACATGAGATTATTTCACACCTGATCATAATAAATGTGCACAATTTTTGGAGGTGCAATAACAAATTTTTGTTCAACACTCACTCGTGTAACATTCAGTTCTCCACTTTTCCAGGCATCATGCAGCGATTCATCCCGCCAACTCCCACTGACACCCATCGTGTTTTCGTCCCAAGATGTTGTTGTCCACATGTCATATATCCCAAATCCGGTCCCCGCCATTCCTTTAAAAACCAACTGCCATTCCGAAGCTGGAGCAGCAATGAAACGGTAACGTGAACATCTTTATCAAACTCAATTCTTCCTTAAGCAAAGTCGTCCTTTGGTATCACCGAACAATAAAAAGTACACATACAAATTTGTACTGAAATTTGTATCCTTGTGGAGTTATTTCTTTGTTCTTGTGTAAATTTAGAATGTGAAAATCTAGTTTCGAAATGCTCCTATTTTGACAAGAATCAATTTCCTTGGCTGTAATTCGGACTTAATAACCATTACACAAAATACTTCAATTTGCGACGGATCAACACACCTTGGAAATGCCTAGTGTTTCAGGCAAACCCATATATCTATTTCGTGATAACCTTGTGAAGACCTTGTATTCACCTATAGAAATTGCCCTGTGGAGACGTATATAATTGTTTATACCCATGTCTCCACAGGGTACCGTGTATCAAATCAGAATGAATAGTCAAACATATATTATGTAGAACTAGTTTGGTAATAAAATACAAAGTTAAATGAAACGTTAATTGACCAAAAGAATTGTCGTGTAGTTTCAAAAGAACATTTCAAAACGTAAAGACGTGTATTTACTAGCCCAGGTTGGATGGACTCCGTTGTGACAGAATAACAATGAATGCTCACTCATCCGTGACCACAGACACACTATCCAGTATCCAGGTATCATTGGAAAGAGAACACCTTGGTGTTTCACATGATCTTTAACTTCTTTGCAAATATTTATTAGATTTTTTTATAATTTACATTACATCTGGGTTTCCTGGGTTTCTTTTATACACCCTGTATAAGTAACTGCCTTGTTGGGCAAATCCAACCGAAGGTGTAATAACTTGTGACGATATATTTGTCAATGCACACGAAACGGCAAGCATATTTATGATGACAAATCAGGGAGACAAAAGGATTTTGTGTTTTGGTCTTGGGGCTCCGGTCAGTTTGTACTGGAACGGGCACTTTTCTACAGGCACGAACTAAAGCTCATTAGTTTCTAGCAATCTTGCATGAGTAATGGGAATGAAAAGTAGAAATTGAGATTGTGCGTTGTGCGCGGTCACGAATAACCAGCAACACAATAGCATACTGTTTGATCTGCTTCAGTGTTTCACAAAAAAGGCCCTCTGAAACGCCTACCTTTCTCGCAAGGGGCACGGGCAAGCGCTTTGACAGCTTCCAGCTGGCCCCAAAATGTGTCAAGTTGACTGTACAACGGAAGGAGAGCCATGTCCAGAGCTGACTCGCACTCCTCGCACGACGCGCAGTCTTCATTGGTTTGTACGATGGTGCCGATCAGGCTGTACTGCGCCACCATGACGAGACTAACTACCAAACCGAACTTCATCTTGCTCATCAGCGATACACAATGTTTACCCTGCTGCTACTCATAGATCAATTTCAGAATTGCGATTGTACAGGTTTATTTCTCAGGTCCACTCCTTCATTCCCTGAACCTGTACGTGGTTGTTCCTGCGCAGCCAAAAAAAAGAAAAAAAGAAGACCTGGCACACTGTGACCAGACTTTAAGTGGGTGCGACTGATCGTTCTTGGGGAAGGGTCGCCGAGATCGTCCATACACGTCAATTCAAAACAACGGATATTTCGTCTTTGCTGTGCAGGTCTATATAAAAATGGCCGCCGATATGAACCGTTATCGACGAGAAAGCAAAACTTGAATCCTCAATCCTGCTGGTTGGTCGATCTGTGGCATACAACAATAGTGTGATATTATACCTAATCGCAAGGTCCGTAAAGTTCTACGCGTATATGGCTATTTGAAGATGCGAGCGCAATTCCAACTTCATGCGCTAAACCGCTTAAAGGTAGAGTCCATCATTTGCAGCCATCCGAAAAGTAACTGGCGTAATTATTGTTGAAAAACTAACTTGGTTGAAAGATAGTAAGGAGACTAAACTCCCTGTGAAATTATTCTTTCTGGGAAGCTGTCATTTTGAAGTAATCAACGAAAGAAGGCATTTCCAACGGTGATTCTTAAGAAGCACCGTAGGAAAATTTAAATTAGTAGTTCGTTTTGTTATTCAGCGCAGCGCGCACAAGTATTCGAACGACGCACACGCGCGCGCGGTTGTTATAATTCGTCGGATCAGTGCGCGACGTCGCGTATAGTTGCAATTCAAAACAATTCAAAACATGATTCAGCAACTTTTGATTTGAAATTGAGATCTTAGAATGCTGTTTTTCTCGGAATGTACAGCTGAAGCTTAGCTGAAACTTCATCAGGTTAGTTGCTCAGTATCCTTCATTAGATTTTGAACACTTTTGTTGCTTCAAACGAACAAAATGCACAAATTACAAATGATGGACTCTACCTTTAATGGTTCGTCTAAAGCGTGCCAGTTCCAACTGTGCGCGCGTCCAGTTTGCTTGCAAATAAGTTCGTTATCGCGCTCGCGCTCGTGGAACACGGTAATGTAGTGCGTCTGTGTCCCTCAAGTAAAAGGTGTGGGGTGGGCAAAGTTTGTCCCCGACCTACCCTCGAAAAAATGATAAATTGAAAACATGCTGGAGAAATCACAAGGATTTTGGGAAAAAGTGGGATTCGGCCCCCTCTAGAAAAACCCTGGCGACGCCTATGGTAATGCATTGCAATGGGCTAATTGGTAAAGGGGCGTACATTGGTTAGAGGCGATATGAAATGGAACGAAGTTGAAATGCGGCGAAGTGACCGACATCCGAACGAAGCTTGCATTTACTGATATGTGCCCCAATGCGCCATGTCAGATGAAAATCGGCCGATAAGAATTTACTTATGATAGGTCTAACCCGCCCCCACCCCCCAAAAAAAACCCCACTGATAACAACAATTTATCATTTTTTTATGCTCTCTTTATTTAAGCACAGTCATTCCGAAAAATTGTTTTCACTAAGTACTAAAGCGAGAATGTTAAAAAATCATAACAAAACAAAACATAACAAAACAAAAACATAAAACTATACAACCTTATATTAAAATCCCGAAAAAAATCCAGTTAAATGCTTCCAATGCAATTACATGTACTCACAATATCAAGCAAACAAAAGTCGTGGTCATCCTGTAACAGCATTTGAATTTTTCTGGAACAATCTCAAGCACTGTCTACGGTGATGGGGCCGTATCATAAGTCCGACGCCTCATAGTTCCGACGCCTCATAAGTTCGAAATTTCGGACTAATGAAGCGTCTTATGAGGCATTAATTCCACCTCATAGGTCCGACGCCTCATAAGTCCGACAATGGACAAACGCTGTTTCGGACTTACGAGGCGTCGGAGCAATGAGGCGTCGGACTTATGCGGCGTTGGACCTATGAGGCGGAATTATTTTATTTTATGCCCCATTACGTCCGACCCCTCATATTAAGTCCGACGCCTCATAGGTCCAAAATTTCGGACTTATGAGGCGTCGGACCTATGAGGCGGCGGACCCCACGGTGATAATGCATTCTGCACTCTGACTGGTTCTACCAAAAATGGTTTCCATTAAAGCGCGAAATTTAAAAAGTAATACATACACTTTATTAGTACATAATTAATCTTTAACACTTTTCAAAACCTAAAAACTATCAATTTATTTGCAAAGTCAAGCCAAGATCCTCTTTTTCTGCACTGTTTTTGCACATTCTCTTACAACAATCTCAAGTAATGTCTGAAGAAATCTAGGCTATGCTTTCTTTTTATTAAGTACCCATCACGCTCGAAAAAAAAAATACATGAGCTGTATATATTAACACGCACTTATCCTTTAACCTGACACATCTTCCATGCTATGCCATCAATGGACCGATCCAGTAAGCCCCTCCCACTGCGCACGTGACAAATTAACACGTGCTCCTCTCCAATGCCACACTGCATTTTCCTGCCGCGCGCGTCCTACGCGCGTGCACGTCGGACTTTTGTGCACGCACGTCGGACATAAATCACGGCTGTGATTGGTCAGAATACCATGGGGCGGTGCTTACTGGATCGGTCCATTGACCGATCCAGTAAGTACCGCCCCATGGTGTACTGACCAATCACAGCCGTGATTTATGTCCGACGTGCGTGCACAAAAGTCCGACGTGCACGCGCGTATGATGCGCGCGGCAGGAAAATGCAGTGTGGCATTGGAGAGGAGCACGTGGTAATTTGCCCACGTGCGCAGTGGGCGGGGCTTACTGGATCGGTCCATTAAAGGGACATCACGGCCTGGCATGCGCCCAATTGTACTCGGCATTAGTGTTGTGCATCGGGTCGGGTTGACCAGGCCAAACCGTCTCAAAACATAATAGAAATAAATCAAATCCAAACCGAAACCGATCTGAACTCCCTAAAACCGACCCGATCCGACCCGACCAAAAATCAAGGGAAACCGTCCCAAACCGACCCGAAACTGAACCGACCCGAAACAAACCCTAATGTTTGGCTTGGGCAACTGTGTCCGCTTTTTGTGCTTGAACTTATACCCATGTCATGTGAAAATCGTTGTCTCTCGGTATGAAACTGAATCATACCGTATACGGTACTCACAACGTTACCTGGGCCTACATGTTATAGACCGATCGTGATAGACCGCAAACCATTTAGAGAATCGCAAACGCAAAACAGAAACCGACCCAACCCGACTGAAATGATGGACAAACCGACCCGACCCGACCCAAAGTCGGTTTCGGGTCGGGTTTGTACAACACCACTAGGTATCGATTTGGATGGTGAGAAAGTCTGCGAGTCCAACTGTAACATCCCCTGTGAACATAAAAAAAATCGGTAAATTAATATAACATATCTGAAAGGACTGCCATATGATTATTTTGCCTAACAATAAAAAAAACTTCCCCATAACGCGGTGTTTAGGCCTACCCACATACACAAATCAACTGCAATGCAAAACCCGCCGTAAAATTGATACGAATTCGAAGGTGGATATGTCAGCCCGCCCCTCTATCTTTAACCAACCACGCCTTATATAACCGCCATATATCATGGGCCTTATTCACGCGTTGGCCATTTTGGTCGAGTTCCCTGAATGTATTTCATTAATTGTTAACTGTTGAATGGGATGGTGCCAGACTGTTTATGCAGGCACAATGCGGCCTTATTTTACTGTCAATTTTTTTTGTAAATATGACTTAAAACATTTGGGAATGTTTAATTACTAATTTTAAATTATTCGTTGAAGCAGACTGGAATTCATAATAAGTTAAGTTGATTTCATTTCTCTTCGCCAATTAAAAAAAGTAAGATTTTACTAACTTTCAATTCAATACGGGCGACTCGTGAATAAGTCCGATGTAAAGCTAAACCCACCCCCGTACCTGCACCGAGCACGCTATGCCACCGTACTTTACTTTCCAGCCTGCTGTACATGATCGGGTAGGTGTACTCTGTGGCCGGTCGCTCCCATGCGCAATCGATGCTGCTATTGGAGTTGGTCACGACCAACCAGCCTTTATCGACGCCACACCCACCGTAGTTGTTATTAATGACGAAATGCCGATCTCTTTGCATGTCGTGGCAAAAGGATAGAAATGAGAGCTTCTTACAGTGCCCAGAATTGCAAGAAAAGGCCTATATTGCAACAAAGAGAGGCTGCAATATATCACACAAATTCTCTAGAAACGAAACTTCAATTTCGTTTCAAAACATGCCGGGACCTGCTCAATTCTCAATTTCAAATAGCCACCATCATAGGTGCAGAATAATTTAAACTTGTTCCATTCTAATTCGCTCTTATTTCGCTCAATTCCTCTCATGTGGCGATCGGCGTTGTATTAAAAGAGCATAATCGTTTATTATCGCTCATTTTGATGCTGATTTTGACGGAGTTCAACCAAGATCGAGTCTCACATTTACGGAATTCTAGGGGCAACGGAACCGGGGTGTCTAGGTTTTATTTATAGAAATCCATGGCGAGACCCGATATAGAAAGCGCCCGCTGATTGGTCAAAATCTAGAGGTCCAGAGGCGGTTGTCTTGCATAATTAATCAGAAAATCGGCTCACAAGGGTCTATTACATAGACTAAACCCCCCTCCCCGGGGACCCACCGTGACCACTGAAAAAAATCCTGGCTACGCCACTGTTCCCACTTGGTGGCACACTATTCATCGCTTTTATATAATATACTTACTTGGACTTATCCCCTTCAATGCTGAAGTAGTTTGGTGTGGCTGATGAGTTCAAGTCCTGCCAGGGGCTGGAGATGAGGCGCTCTTGGGTGAACCAGCTATGGATATCCGTCCCGGTACCGTTGAATATCAGGTCAACTCTGTCCCCCTCGGAACCATACAGGGACAGGTTCACCTTGACATCAAAACAAAAAATGATAAAAAAGTGCTATGCATGTTATGTGCAAAGCGTTAGCGCCCTATCCCAGTGCGCGTACACAGGCTTGAATTTTTTTGAATTGCACCCAAATGTTAGTGTCTGGCGCCGCCACTGAACGTATTATGTACCCAATGACATGCAGTGTATTACTACGGTGAACTCTGACTATAGAATGATCCAGCATGTAGGAGAGAATGCTAACAAATCACCTTCACATTGTTCCACACTCGATAGTAAATAAAACGAGCATTTCACTTTTATTATTGTTGAAACAACTAACCGTTGAGAAATTAATGCATGCACTGCATGCATACGATGTGCATGACGAACTTGTTGCGTTGCTGAATTTGCACGCATGATATATGTTAAAGGGGCACTGGCGGTCCTGAAATCCCCGAAAATGTCATGTTTTGGATCGTTTATTTATTCTATTTCAAACATCTGGTTCGCTGTTCAAATTCGACGATTATTAACACTAGATTACAGAATGGTGTACCGTATTTTGCACAGGCGGACATTATACCAGTATAATTTTTGGGGGGTGTCACAGCGGGGGGGGGGGGGGGGGGGGGGGGGGGGGGGGGGGGGGGTCGACTTATTTTTTGGAATTTGTATGATAATTTTTTTTTTTGACAGAGCTGGGGGGGGGGGGGGGTTTGACCCCCCCCTCCCTCTGGATCCGCACCTGCCGGTTGTTTACATCGGACACGACGGACTACGAATACGCTTTTCCTGTCGTTAACACTTTCAGTCAATATACGTACGATAGGCCTATGTATATACACAGCACCGTGCTCGCGAACAGCGCGCGGTGACCAATCACCAACGCACAAAATATGGTTTCATACACGTCTTCAAACGGCGACCATTTTACGGAGGAAATCACTAGCATCAAAACAGCTCGAATTTTTGGACCCCGAAATTCGTTCACGCACGCATAATACAGGAATTACATAAAAACGCCCAGTTTTGAATGGAAAGTTGACTTGTGTGGATGCTGATATCCTACTTTTAAATGTTCTTCAGATTTTTTAAGCATCATTTCGTTCAAAGTGCTTTTTGTAGTCCAATTGGGCTGTTCTAGGACCCAGCGTCCCTTTAAGGAATTTATTGAACCGCCGCAGGCTGCGTAGGAACGCTTATTACGTAAATGTTTTGCGCATGAGCAAGAGTGATTATTTTGCACTCTTAGATCATGGGGTGCTTATATCTGTCGTGAATACCAAATTAGGCACCCCACTTAAGCCGCTAGTAGGATGCTTAGATTCAAGTCTGACTTATTCTCTTAAGTTTGTGTTTTGTGAATACGGCCCCAGATGCCATCACGGACAGCATCGACGAACGCCTTAACCAAGGATAACTCACTCGCCTAACGCTCAGTTCTCCACTTTTCCAGCCGTCATGCAGCGATTCATCCCGCCAACTCCCATTGACACCCATCGTGTTGTCGTCCCAAGATGCTGCAGTCCACATGTTGTATAACCCAACTCCTGTCCTCGCCACACCTTTAAAAACCAACTGCCATTCCGAAGCTGAAGCATACATGAAATGATAGCCATAAAGTCGTTATCAAACTAAATTCTTCTTCACCAAGCAAAGACATCCTTAACAAAATACTGGTATCAACAAACAATAAACAGTATTAAAATTATTCTCTTCGATTGATGTTTTCTAAAATTAACGAATTTAACTGGAAACATTTTCCTGCCTTCAACAATTCATCGTCCTCTGACGATTTCAAAAGTTTAGCACTCCAATGGGAATGTTACTAAAAGCCAACCAAAGGGGCCGCCATTGTTGTACGTTTATGCACACAAAACGGCAAGCATGTTGGAGCTCCGGTCAAGTCTGTACTGGCACTGACACCTTTCCATAGGTACGAATTGTAGCACATAAGTTTTGAGCAATGTTTAGTGAGTAACGGGAGAAAAGAAAGAAGAAACTGAGATGGTGCCACTGAGTGAGGTGATGAATAAACAGCAGCACAATATTGCATACTGCTTGGATCTGGTTTTGATTCACAAAAGCATCGCTGCAGCACCTACCGTTCTGGACAACCAGCCCTATGACAGCATCCAGATGGCTGCGAAATGTGTCGAGTTGAGTGTACAGTGGAACGAGAGATGTCTCCAGAGCGGACTTGCAGTCTTCATCGGTGCTTGCGATGGTGCCAATCAGGCTGTTCGGGACCATGACGAGACTAACTAGCAAGCCCAACTTCATCTTGGTCAACAGCAAAAATGTTAACTCAGTTTTACTCGAAAATCAATTTCAGAATTGCACTCTCGTACGTGTATTTCACAGCTCGAATCCTTGAGTCCCTGAACCCGTGCGTGGTTGTTCCTGCGTATCAAAACAACCTGGTGGACTGCCACTTGTACCAGACTTCGGGGTGCGACTGATGACGTTCTTGAGGGGAAGAATCGCCAGGATCGTCCATTTTGCTGTGAAGGTCTATACAAAAATGCGAATCAGCAAACTTGAAATTCGATCATGGTTGATCGATATCCATCGCAACAACAGTGTGATATCAAACCTAATCGCATGTCCATATCTCTCTCCGCGTATTGCGCTATTCCAAGATGCGAGCGCCATTCCAGCTGCTGCGGCCACAGATAGAACTTAAAGCTATAGTCCATCATTTGCAGCCATCCGAAAAGTAACTGGCGTAATTATTGTTGGAAAACAAACTTGGTTGAAAGATAGTGAGGGAACTAAACTCCCTGTGAAATTATCCTTTCTGGGAAGCTGTCATTTTGAAGTAATCAACGAAAGAAGGCATTTCCAACGGTGATTCTCAAGAAGCACCGTAGGAAAATTTAAATTAGAAGTTCGTTTTGTTATTCAGCGCAGCGCGCACAAGTATTGGAACGACGCACACGCGCGCGCGGTTGTTATAATTCGTCGGATCAGTGCGCGACGCCGCGTATAGCTGCAATTCAAAACAATTCAAAACATGATTCAGTAACTTTTGATTTGAAATTGAGATCTTAGAATGCTGCTTTTCTCGGAATGTACAGCTGAAGCTTAGCTGAAACTTCATCAGGTTAGTTGCTCAGTATCCTTCATTAGATTTTGAACACTTTTGTTGCTTCAAACAAACAAAATGCACTAATTACAAATGATGGACTATAGCTTTAAAACGCACTTCCGAAATTACTTCATTCTCTGGGCGCAAACATTTTGAATTTATGTGTGCGTTTGTAGAACACAATCAAAATGCAAGTGTAGCTGGATTAAATTTTAAAAGTGTACTCTAAATGCAACGCGCAAGTAGAAGATACGAAAACAACTTAAAGCGTGTCATGACAGTTCAAAAACGTCACCGCGAAAAGCATCTATCTGCAGCGGAGGGACGCGCACACGTTGCGCTGTTTGCGTAGAGCAAAATGACACGCTCATTTGCTGATCGTGAGTTTCGGTTTTGGGCGCATCGGCTTCGATGACGCACCGGTATGGAATACAAACGCAGATATGCAAATAGCCGTACACAATTTCTAGTACTCTATAGGTTTGTGTACAAACATGGATGCGCCCAGCATCACTTTTCCCTTTGCACTTGAGTTAGCCCTCTGGTACCTAGCTCTATGGTCATCACTCTTTTATGCCAGTTCATAAATGTTTTTTTTTCGTTGAAAAGCGTAATAATGTATAGGAAAAGCTGTGAAACTTATCTGTTTTGTAACTTTCAATTCCCGTCACTCGCTCATCAGGCTCCGTTTTGAATTCATCACAACGGGTCAACTTGCATATCATGCGACGCTCAAATTGTATCCACATGGTCCGCAATGAAAAAAGAAATCACATCCGGTATAGAATGTGTGCATTTCTATGGAAAAGGTCTGTTTATTTTATGGAATGAAAAAAAAAACTTTTCCGGAAATTTTGCTGTAGGAATACGGAACGCTATTTTTTTTGCTGGCAGCAAAATTTCCGGAAATGTTTTTTCATTCCGTAAAATAAACAGACCCTTAGGCCAAAAAAAAAATCTCCGGTTTCTGGTATGCGCGCGCGTCACTGCAGCCATGCGCGTCGGCAAAATGAAAAAGTTTTTTTTTCAATACAAGATGATGTCTCAAAACCGCCAAACTCACTGGTTTGACTGGAATTCTGCTGCTGCACAATTTTAAAGTGTTTTTAGATGGGGTTATGATCTAGAATAAGCTTTATGTGGCCTCTCTGGACTCCCATTATATTTGCACAAAGTTTAGTCGGGCACCATTTGCAGTCATCAGCCGACATTTGAAGCCAAAAAAAAAAAAAAAAACCAGGTAAAAAAAAAAAAAGCCGCGTCGCCGCACCACTTTTGGAGCAAGCTCCGTACCAGAAACCGGAGACTTTTTTTTTTTGGCCTTAACATGAGTTTGGACATGTGTACTCGGTTGTGGGTGAAATAACAATATGTACTTGGATGTACTATATTATGTGTAGGCGTTTGGGCCGATGTGGTTGATTGTAATCACGTTAATTAGCATAATTAATATTTGCATTTACGGAAAGTCCGTAAAATTACGGCGAAAATACGGAATATATCACTTTACGGAGTCTGTAAATTTACGGATTTTTTTTTACAGTGATAGTAGATAAGAGATCCGAAAGCCAGCAAAGTGTGTATGTACCCGACCCCATCGGCGTAACCTGCATGACCATTCCCCAAGAATGTCATCAGGCACTTTACCATGCGCCCACACTGAAAAAGTATTTGGATTAAATTTTAACCAACACTTTGGGTACCGGAATTTGGGTTATATTATTTCAGGTTAAAACAATCAAGGTTAATCTGACGAGTATGGGTTGAAATTCTGGGTTATAAACTGACTTAGTTCAAATTCTGGGTAACAGAAAGTGGGTTATATTTTGGGGTTAAAATGATCGTAATGATAACCCACCTTTTTGTTAAAAGTGGAATTTCCACTGTTGAAATTGTGGGTAATTATTGGGAGGGTTAGATTTCAATTCAGACTGCTGGTTATAACATTTTGGGTAACGAGGTGGCAATGCACTGCAATGGGGCGAATCGGTAAAGGGGCGAAGTGGTTAGGGGCGATGTGACCGATACCCCAAGCGAAGTCTGCATTTACTGATAAGCGCTCCAGGGCGCCATGTTAGATTATGTTTGGCCTCAACGAAATTTATTTAGATAGCGAAAAAAGGATAAAACAATTTATCGTCATTTTTCAATGCTCTCTTTATTTTAGCATGGCCATTTCAAAAAGAAAAATCACTAAGTGCTAAAGCGCGAAAGTTAAAAAAACAAAACAAAACAAAACAAAACATTAAACCATCCAACCCTATAAAACCACTAAAATCCAATTAAATGCTTCCAATGTAATTAAGCCAATTAATTAACTCGCAATATCAAGCAAACAAAAGTCGTTGTTATCCTGTAACAGCATTTGAATTTTTGTACATCAATCTCAAGGACTGTTTGGGGTGACATTAGTCGTAATGCATTCTGCACTCTGACTGGTCCTACCATAAATTGTTTCCATCAATTTCAAAGCGCGAAAGTTAAAAAGTAATACATGAAAGTAAAAAGAAGCATATTCTCCGACAACAATCTCAGGTAAGGCCAAAAAAGTCTTCGGTTTCTGGTATGCGCGCGTCGCCGTAGCCATGCGCGTCGGCAAAATGAAAAAGTTTTTTTTCAATAAAAGATGATTTCTCAAAACCGCCGAACTCACTGGTTTGACTGGAATCCTGCTGCTGCACAATTTTAACGTGTTTTTAGTTGGGGTTATGATCAAGAATAAGCTTTATGTGGCCTCTCCAAACTCCCATATGTTTTCACTAAGTTTAGTCGGGCACCATTTGCATTTGCTGCACCACTTTTTGGGCAAGCTCCATACCAGAAACCGGAGACTTCTTTGGGGGGGTCTAATGTCTGAAGAAAAAAATTCTAACTATTGTTCTAAGCTTTTTTTTAAGTACCATGCTAGAAAAAAATACATGCACTTATAACATTTAAACATCTTGACAACCTAAAAACCTTCTTCCAAGCCAACAACCATATCACCTTTTCCCTGCATTACCTTACCGCATTACCGTGAAAACTGAATTTCCCCATATACGTAGTGTACATTCCATGCATGCATATGAATAATTAATTAGCCATAATGCGAAAACCCTTTAACCTATAGTCATGAAATCTCTTCGGTATATTAATGATAAGTTGTTCTATGCATGTACCGAGTTTCCAATTTTGTCGTCACTCGATGGCCGAGACCTCGGGGGGGGGGGGGGGGGGGGGGGGGGGCTGCGGAATCCGCCCCCGGCTGAGAGATGGTCAAAATAATCCGGCCCTCTTAGGGTTAAGCGCCAAAGATAAAGAAATACATTTAACTATTCTATGAATACACAAATATCCTTTAACCCTATTAAAGGCAGGGCATTATTTGCCAAAAGTCCAAATTATCATATTAATATGGAATTGATTCAAGTAAATAACAGCATAAAACATTATCCGGCGAAAATCGTAGTGCATGGAATACTTGCGATGTAGAGCGATTGTCAACAATTTTGTTCTCGTCGAATACTATATAAACGGGCAAGTCAGCTTATTGATCTCGTGCATACGCTCGGTTAATATACGCAGTTATGTATATTGTTACCTTGACAACGCCAGCAATGACGGCACGGCCTGTCTGTTACCTATGGGTTTTATGCAAAACAAATTACACGAGTTGCATTTTGACACAAAAAATTAAATAGGCCGTCGGTGGAATGATAACTGGTGTATATTTTTAGCCCAAAATCAGACCACTTTTTAAATTTCGGGAAATGCAGATATTGCCTACTAAAAACCTTAAAAAAAAACCAAAATGTAAAACGCTTTCAATAATTAAACACATCAATTTACTTGCAAATTATGTCAAGCAGAGAAGATACATTTTTATGTGTCTATAGCTTTTATACATTCTCTACTGTTTCCATTAATGTCCATGAATTAACTGTATTTTGTTGTTTATTTGGGTTAGCCTTTGTAGTCCCTACTTGGCATCGACATGGATGGTGAGAAAGTCCGCACGTCCCACTGTGACATCACCTGTCAACATTACGAACAATAAAATAAAAGACGTGGTATTTTAATAAAACTCATAAACGACTGGCATATGATCAAAGAGTATAATTATCCCCAGTTAGTTTAGTTGCAGGTGATTTTTGTTCTTGCTGAACGGGAATATGCAGCCACATTATTGGCAGCTAAAGCTTAAAGGGCTATGTAATATAATTATTATTCGAATGCAATCCTTCTTGAAGGTGCGCCTTTGTTTCCCATTTAATTTTACTTTTAAGTTTCATTATTTCCTTTTTCACGGGTATTTTGATACCTTTTTGGATTTATGCCAATGCGAATTTCCACATTTTTGAGGAAAATTTCAAATTAGGCAGACACTCTTATGCCTGAGTTTGTTACATTTCCGCCTGTCCGCAACAATCGGACATGAAAAATCAGACGGGCCTGACCCCCCCCCCCGCAAAATTCCTGGATCCGCCCCTGTCCCCCACACACTTATACAAATCAACCCAATGCGACACCCGCAGTAAAATTGATACGAATTCCATGGTGGACATGTGACCCAGTGGCGCACCCAGGATTTGGCTGGGGGGGGGGGGGGGGGGGGGGCCTCAAACAATTTTCGGGGTGCGGACTATTTTGACGTTGGTGGCGCCACTTACACCCCTATTATACTACTCGAAAATAGGCCACATACATATCACCAAGGTCAAATCGTGGGACTAAAAAAAAATACCGGGGGGGGGGGCTCTAGCCCCCGAGGGCCCCCCTTGGGTGCACCACTAATGTGACCACGCCCCTTGATCGCTAACCGACCACACCTTATATTAGCATCGATTATGTGAAGCAAAACCCAACCCGTACCTGCATTGAGCACGTTATGCCACACTACTTTACTCGCCGACTTGCTGTAGTGTATGATCGGGTAGGGGTGCTCCTCTGACGGGCGCTCCCATTCGCAATCGGTCCCGCTATTGGACTCGGTTACGACCAACCAGCCTTGGTCGATGGAACATCCACCGTAGTTGTTATTAATGAAGAATCGTCGATCTCTTTGCATGTCGTGGCAAAAGGATAGAAATAAGAGCTTCTTACAGTACCCAGAATTGCAAAAAGGCCTATTGCAACAAAAGAGAGGCTGCAATATATCACACAAATTCTCTAGAACGAAACTTTAATTTCGTTCCAGAACATGGACGAGCTCAATTCTCGATTCAATTTCAAAATAGCCATCAGTGGATTTCATTTAAAGTGCAGAATAATTCAAACCTATGGCACTCTAATTCGTCCTTATTCGATAAATTTGTCTCATGTGTCGATTGGCGTTGTATTGAAATAGCATAGTCGTTTTTTATCGTTCATTTCGATGCTGATTTTGATGAAGTTCAACAAATCGAGTCTCACATTTACGGAATCTTTGCCAGGCGTAATGCCCATCAGTATCTCTTTGTCCAATTAGGCCTTGTGCTTCAAACGTGCACTAAGACGAGGGCAGGGCCAGGGCCTGCTCCATCATATTATATTTTTGAAAGTGACAGCTACCTGACCTAAGATCAAAACGATCAGGTCAGGGAACTCATAATGCCCAATCGGTGGCACACTAATCATCGCTTTTGTGTTGTACTTACTCTACTGTATCCCCTTCAACGCCGAAGTAGTTTGGTGTGGATGATTCCACGTCTTCCCAGGGGCTCGAGATGAGGCGTTCTTGGGAGAACCAGTTATGGATATCCGTCCCGGTACCGTCGAATATCAGGTCAACTCTGCGCCCCTTGAAATCACCCACGGACAATTTTACCTTGACACCAAACCATAACGTGAGGAGAAAAATGTGTACTACATGTTCAAAGCTTTGTGAGTATAACTATGTCTGAGATCAAGCATGAGGTTGCGCCTAAATTTAGTGATTTCATCGAGAAAATCATTTCATGCAAAGTCATTCTCTAAAATCATGCTGTGTGAATGTTGAAAGTCACGCACGGTCCCAGGTTCTACTTAACTTCAACCTCGTCCTCGATAGTGGATCATGGGAGAGTAACATTTGGCATCCAAAATCAATTAAAAATATAAAAATAACAAGACCATTTGCTTGCAGTTTTGTAGACATCAGACCATTCAACACCTGATCATGAGAAATGTACACGATTTTTGGAGATAAATTTAAAAAGAATTTAATTAAGCAAATATATAGTCCAGTACTCACTCGCCTAATATTCAGTTCTCCGCTTTTCCAGCCGTCATGCAGCGATTCATCCCGCCAACTCCCACTGACACCCATCGTGTTTTCGTCCCAAGATGCTGTAGTCCACATGTCATATATCCCAAATCCGGTCCCTGCCATACCTTTAAAAACCAACTGCCATTCCGAAGCTGGGACAGCAATGAAACGATAACATCAAGTCTTACCTCCCCAGTGTCCGGTCAATTTATGTTAACCCTAAAAAAGGACCGGGTTATTTTGACCATCTCACAACTGGAAGGAGGGGGTGGATTCCGCCCCCCCCCACTCCAAGATCTCGGCCATCGAGTGACGATAAATTACGAAACTCGGTACATAACATATGCACAGAACAACTTATCATGAACGTACCCAAGACATTTTATGACTATAGGTCAAAGGGTTTGGAATTATGGGTAATTCATTATTCATAATTTTTCACTGCGCGGCAACCCCTAGTCCGAATTTTATGTTTTTTGTATTATAAGATGCGCAAGACTCGAGTCTAAAAAGTAAGAACAGCTCGGGTCGCGAAACAATTGTTTTTGATATGGCTATCATGGAAAAAGTTGAGGGAGGGGGGGGGGCGGATTCCGCCCCGGCCCTTTTAGGGTTAAGACCTAAAACTAATTGCAATAGAAATCATTCAAGCGTCAAACAATTTCAAATAAATACACAAACAATATGTGAAAAATCTAATAGTTTCTATCGAGTGGAAAGGTGTTTTTTCCAAGCACCTTTTGGCAATTAAAATTTGGGACTTTTGTCCTCAATCAATTCGTCTGGCGACTTACTTCAGTATGCATGCCGATATAAGATAATGTTTAGGATTCATGACCAAATGCAAGTGCAGCAGAAGACAGAACATCGGAAACTTAAATAAAAATGAGTGTGTAGAACTTCTTTTTGCCTTTCGCATCAACTTTTACAGTACGCTTTATAGTAAGATGCATACAAGGTTGTAACTTGGTTCACGGTTCTACATTTGGCGGGAGTATTGTCTGTTCCAAGTCATAATTTCATCCAGGGCACTCGGACAGAGTGGACGATATTCCGCGCAATAGTCCGCAAAAAATCCATAGACGAGATAGTGTGACATTTGCAAAAAGGGATATAAAAAATATCATGTTTGATCATACACGTACGAAAAACGATTGGACATACACGGACCGTTTGGAAAGGAAGGCGAAAACCTTATTTAAAGACAGGCGCGGATCCAGAGGGGGGGGGGGGGGGGTCAACCCCCCAGCTCCGTCCCCAAAAAAATTATCATACACATTCATAAAAAAATCAGTCGAAACACCCCAACCCCCCCCCCCAATAAAAATTATACTGGTATAATGTCCGCCTGTTGAAAATACGGTACCCATTATGTAATCTAGTGTTAATAATCGTCGAATTTGAACAGCGCCCCCTATTGAAATATGGTACCAGCCCCCCCCCCCCCCCCTCTGCGAAAATTCCTGGATCCGCCCCTGACAATGTCGATGACGAACACATGTTTTGGATATTTGGTAAAGAAAATGCAAAAAATACTCGGCTCGGATTCTGATGCTTACACAATTTGAGAAACTGATGTAGTTTCGTACATGAGCTCTGCATGCACATCGCACATTTCCCATAAATAATTTAATCACCTAAATCGAGATGATCCTTCGTTATAAAAATAAGGTTTGATTGATACATTTACTGGCCAAAAGTGACATTAAATAAATTTACTACGCCAGACAAGCATACTCGAGTCCCGACGAAATGATTCTTTGGATGAACCGACCTCCCGTTTCGCTCACAACCGTCGCCCTGCAAACAGGACGCTGGGATACTCTGATGAGCTTCACAGAATCTTGTGAAGGAAGTGGCCTATGACCTATGTATAAAGCATCTGGTTGCAGCTGTTCAAGACTGCAGCTACACAATGTGCACAAATGCTATTCGAAAACATCCAATAGAATTGCCCACATTCCATACCGGATGTGATTTCTGTTTCTCTGCGGACCATGTAAACCAAATTTTGAGCGTCGCATAATGCAATCCGACCGTTTTTGATTCGAAACGGAGCCTGAGCAAGTGACAGGAATTGTAAATTTACAACACAGATAAGCTTTACATAATTTCCTACATTATTACGCTTTTCAACAAGAAAAAAACATCTCTAAAATGGAATAAAAGAGTAATGAATCAGTCTTAACGGCCGATTCAAACCTTGCAGAGTCATGACCTTGATGACGCACAGGTCACTGGTCACGCAAAATCCAACCAATCAGAGCGTGAATTCATCAGAGTATCCCAGCGTACTGTTTGCAGGGCGGGGGGTACGAGCGAAACCTCCCGTATTACTTTGACAAATTGAACGCAATGGCAAGCGGACAGGGAGGTTGGTTTAAACCCCCTCCACCCTTGCGAAATCATCTGCGGAGTCGTCTGCTGTGATCAGTCGTGTTTACGTTTCGCAAAGTCTCATGCGTGATGCTGAACGGATTTTCTGTTGGGTAACGGACGCAAAAGAAAACATGGCGCCCTCCATACGAATGTTTACGCATGATAAAAAATTAGTCGCGAAAAAGTGAATAAAAACACTCTTTTACTATTTTAAGTTTTAGTATGTTAAACAGCGATACATCCTTCGCGTGAGAGTGTTAAAATAAATTCTATTGCAATAAGTTCTAGGTCAGGTCCTGTTTTAAGTTGACCGGACTACAACCAGAGTCGTTCTTAACACTGATTATTGTCCAACAATAAACAGAAGTATAAAAATGACCCTCTTTAATTTCTGATTTCTAAACTTAAAGATATTAACAAAACTATTTTCTCGCTTCAATATTCTAGTTCTCAAGTAAGATCTTAATACGTTTTTACTTTGACTACTAGTTTCCAAAACCATCCATTGCTCTCATCCTTAAATCTCAAACGGTACGATACTTTTGACAGAAAAGGCTTGCGTGTTCATGATGGCAAGATGGTAGCGACGAGTGTTCATTGTTTCACTCATGAAAATGGAACATTTGTAGGAAGACATTTTTTTGAACCGCCGCTTGCACTTATTTCCTGCAATACAAGTACCACTAGCAACTAAAAAGCACATTATCTGCGAGCCATCTTGAAAGAGTAAGATAGAGAATGATAAAAGAAATTGCTCTCTTGTTGCCGTGATAAATATAAAAGCAGAGAACGTACGTAGCACACTGCTCCATTAGACTCTGCCTGTGCCTAATAAAGTATCTTTGAATTAGCACCTTTATACCGTACCTTTACAAGTAAGCGCTTTGACCGCATCCAGTTGGTGCCGAAAGGTATCGAGTTGACTGTACAACGGACGGAGAGCTTGGTCAAGAGTTGACTCACCAATCACGGCACCAATCAGCCAGCACTGGGCCACCACTGCTAACGTAGCTACCAGAACGACTTTCATCTTGGCAACGAGAGATTCAAAATGTTAACAATGTTCCCTGATCAATACAGAGTCGCGCTTTTATAGCTCTACCTCCTACCTGGAAGCCTTGACCCTGAGGCTCTCAGACATGGGGACTGTCACGTATACCACTTTACGGAAGCATAATGCTGCCACATAAGAAAACAATTTTTTATTAGTTTTTGTTATCAGGAGAGGTTTTGTGATAACAAAAAGATTTTTGGGTATAAAATTATAAGGAAAAGCTACAACGAACAATTTTATAAGGAAAAGTTTTAATTCAGGTAAGTTATTTTCTTGTGTGGCAGAAATACGCTTCCGTACCGCTAATATGTTTCAGGCCACTGTATTTTCCACATCGCATTCTTCACTACAGGCGCTTATAGTAAAGTGCCCGGTGACGTTCTTGCGGAAAGGTATACGCCATGCAGGTTGAATCGGCGGGGTTGTCCATACACTTTACTTAGAACTTAGAACTGTAAGTACGCCCATTGCCACTGTGTGGGAACAAGCTGACTAGACCTAGCCGTAGCCGGCAGGACACACGGCCTTTTATTGAATGCCACGGATATTGCGTGTTTTTTTTTCATGGCGATGTGAAACACCCCGTGGACTTGAGCGTGAATGATCGTGAATAACCCACCTATTTGTTAAAAGTGGAATTTCCGCTGTTGAAATTGTGGGTAATTATTGGGAGGGTTAGATTTTAATTCAGACTGTGATTATAACATTTTTGGTAAGGAGGTGGCAATTGGTAAAGGGGCGAAGTGGTTAGGGGCGATGTGACCGATACCCCGAGCGAAGTCTGCATTTACTGATAAGCGCTCCAGTGCGCCATGTTAGATTATGTTTGGCCTGAACAAAATTTATTTAGATAACGAAAAAAGGATAACAACAATTTATCATCATTTTTCAATGCTCTCTTTATTTTAGCATGGCCATTTCTAAAAAAAAATTCACTAAGTGCTAAAGCGCAAAAGTTAAAAAACAAAACAAAACAAAACATTAAACCATCCAACCCTACTAAAAGCCGCAACAATAAAATCCAATTAAATGCTTCCAATGCAATTAAGCCAATTAATTAACTCGCAATATCAAGCAAACGAAAGCCGTAGTTATCCTGTAACAGCATTTGAGTTTGTGTACAACAATCTCAAGCACTGTCTGGGGTGACACTAGTTGTAATGCATTCTGCACTCTGACTGGTCCTACCAAAATTTGTTTCCATCAATTTCAAAGCGCGAAAGTTAAAAAGTAATACATGAAAGTTAAAAAGTAGCATATTCTCCGACAACAATCTCAAGTAAGGCCAAAAAAAGTCTCCGGTTTCTGGTATGCGCGCGTCGCCGTAGCCATGCGTGTTGGCAAAATGAAAAAAAGAATCAATAAAAGATGATTTGTCAAAACCGCCAAACTCACTGGTTTGACTGGAATCCTGCTGCTGCACAATTTTAACGTGTTTTTAGACCGGGGTTATGATCGAGAATAAGCTTTATGTGGCCTCTCCGGACTCCCATATATTTGCACTAAGTTTAGTCGGGCACCATTTGCAGTCATCAGCCGACATTTGAAGCAAAAAAATCAGGTAAAAAAAGAAAGTCGCGTCGCCGCACCACTTTTTGGGCAAGCTCCATACCAGAAACCGGAGACTTTTTTGGGGGGTCTAATGTCTGAAGATAAAATATTCTAACTATTGTTCTAAGCTTTTTTAAGTACCACGCTAGAAAAAAATACATGCACTTATATCATTTAAACATCTTGACAACCTAAAAACCTTCTTCCAAGCCAACAACCATATCACCTCTTTCCTGCAACACCTTTTAAAGAGTTTATCTCTGAAATGCGATATATATATATATGACGAGAAAAGAAAATAAGTGAACAAGTTACACAGTTGTGAAAACGTATAGAGCATTCACAGCATATAACAGCTGTTTCTAAACTGCGTTTTTCACTTTACTGTAGAACCTTTTCTTAGGTTGTGCTTAGCTATTATAACAGCCGTCGAAACTCTGTGCAACCAGGAGAAGATGGGACTGAAAAAGGTAGCGATTATCGCGTTTTGGAAACAAATTCTCTTCTTTTGTAAATTCTTTTACAGCAATGTCAAGCACCGATGTTCCTTCTAGTCGGTTATTCCATGATTGATATATACAGGGTGTCCCAATAGAAGGTCCCTCTCAGGGTTGTGGTAAAATTCGGAAAAAAAATGAAATGCTATCTCTACTTTTCTTAATAATTGTGAAGCATATATTTCTTGCACTATTTTCTGTAAATATTTCCATCGCGTGCGGTTCACCGATTTCGCAATAAAGGCTATTGCTTTTTTATTAAATTATTAAACTAAACAGGAGGAATATAAAAGGCAGGGGACATCATTTTGCAAACGTCCATATTGCCAAATTACTAAAGAATTGACTAAAGTAAATTACAGCATGACAAAATTATCCTGCGAAAATCATAGTTCATAGTTCACTCACAATGTCAGAATTTTCCCCCTAACATCTGCCAACGGTAGCAAGTCAGCTTGCTGATCTCGTGCGTAGTATACGCTTGGTTAAAAGCAGCTACATATTGTACATGTATTTTTCCCTTGACACCGCCGGCAGCAAGGCACGGCCTGCCTGTGACCTATGGGTTTTATGCAAAATAATTTCTGTGAGTTGCATTTTGACAGTTGAAAACGAAGGGGCTTTTCCCCTCCCCCACCCTCCATTTTCTGCCACCGATGGACAAAATACATTCAACAGGTCAGTGGAACAATAGCGGCTATACAGCTCTGACTTCTAGCACCAAATCAGACCATTTTTACCGAAAGTGTAAATGATGTCTATTACCTTTCAAAGCATATAAAAAACTTGTACAATTCTTTTAATAAAACACAGCAATTATAACTCGCAAACTACGCTGAGCAAAAAAAAAAAAGCGTTCTTTCTGAAACTACTTGTTTCCGTCAATTTCAATGAATTACAGAGAATCTTTGTTTTTTGTTTTGTTTGAGTTAGCCTTGGCTATCTCTACTCGGCATCGACGTGGATGGTGAGAAAGTCTGCGCGTCCAACTGTAACGTCAGCTGTCAACATTAAGAGAAAAAAGACATGGTATTTTACTAAAAATCTCAAACGACTGCCATAGGATCAAAGGGTTTATAGTTATCCACAGTAAGTTAAGTTGCAGGTGATTATTTTAATTAACGCTTGCCGAACGGGCATCTGTAGCCCCATTTTGGCAACTACAGCAGCTTTAAACGACAGGCCATTATGTGCCAAATCTAGCACCAAAGCAGACCACGTTTATAGAAAGTGTAAATGTTTTCTATTACCTGTAAAAGCCTTTTAAAACGTGTACAATTCTTTCACAGCAATTAATTCGCAAATTACGCTAAGCAAAAAACAAATAATAACTTTCTTTCTGAAACTACTTTCTTTGCGCCAATTTCAATGAACTACAGGGAATCTTTGTTGTTTGTTTGAGTTCATAGCCTTCGCAATGCCTTCTCGGCATCGATGCAGATTGTGAGAAAGGGAACATAGTTATATGCACATTTAGTTTATACTTAAGGTGATTTTTTTTTATTAACGCTTGCCGAACGGGCATCTGTAGCCCCATTATTGACAATTAAAGCTTTAAAGGACTTGCCATTATATGTATTTCAAACCGAAAACCGGGGAAGCCATGGACATCAACGAAATAAAACACCACCAAAAATTAACAAAAAACAAAGCGTATACCTGCATTGACCACGTTATTCCACAGTACTTTAGTCGCCAACCTGCTGTACACAATAACCGGGTAGGGGTGCTCTGTGGACGGTCGCTCCCATCCGCAGTCGTACCTGACTTGGGACTCGGTCACGCACAACCAGCCTTGGTCGTTGCCACATCCACCGTGGTTGTTACTCATGTAGAATCGTCGATCTCTGTGCATGTCGTGGCAAAAGGATAGAATTAAAAAACTGCTGACATTTCACAGAACTGCACGTAGGCCTATTGCAACAAAAGCCAGGCTGCAATTTCTTACTTGACGTTACTACTGTCATCTCAGCAGCCTATGGTGGTATATAATCAAGTGGATACCTAATTGTCACTACTTTTCCAAATAACCAAACATTGGTAATACAATGTAAACCAGTCGCTACAAAATGAATAGTGTCTTTTTCGTTTCCGAACATTTTAGGTTCATCAAATCGAGTCTCACTTAAAACCCCCAAAATATTTACCAGGCGCAATGCCAAGTATCTCTATTTCATTTAAAGTCCATTTATATTTTGTGCTTCAAACGTGCACTCACACGAGGGCAGGGCTTGCTCCGTCATGTTATAACTTATGTTTTAATGTGACAGCTACCTGACCTAGCATCGAGACGATCAGGTCAGGGAACTCATAACGCCCACTTGGTGGCACACTGTTTGCTTCTACATGTACATGTACTTACTCCAGTGTGTACCCTTCAATGCCGAAGAAGTTTGGTGTAGATAATTCCACGTCTTCCCAGGGGCTTGAGATGAGGCGCTCTTGGGAGAACCAGTTATGGATATCCGTCCCGGTACCGTTGAATATCAGGTCAGCTCTGCGCCCCTCGAAATCACGCAGGGACAGTTTTACCTTGACATAAAAAACACGAGAAAAACAGGTATTCTGCAAGTGCAAAGCTTTGTAGTCCAGTAGCTAAAGAAGAATCGTGACACGCCGGATTAAAGCACCAAATTTACTGACTATTACTGTATAGGTCCATAGAAGAAACTCTCGACGGGGTGTCCGGTTGCGAATGTTTTTTTTTCTCCCAAACGTCATCCACATATGGGTGTACGCAATGGCGTTTTGGACTAACTTTTATAAAAACATGAGAAGAAAATATAAAATTAGAAAAAACGTGAATTTGAACGTTATGAGATTTTGACTTTATTTCCCTTTTAAAAAAAATCCTCCAAAGCCTCAGGTTAGAAAAGGAAAAAAAAATCGGGTGCAAAACCAAGATCTGAACCTGTAACCTTGCGGTGCAAAATCCTACCCTCTATCGAGCTGTCGCACTGCTCGTCAAACGAAGGGAAACAAATACCTGCGTGTGAATCATAAAAGTATCGTAGAGGGCGCTGAACAACTATGTATGGGGATGTGGTTTGGGAGAAAAAAATTCGCTGCCTGGTTTTGGTGGCCTAGGTCAAGGTCAGGCCAAGGTCAAAATTCATTGTGTACCATACTGTATTTGGTCTTGTGAATTTCCACATAGGTCTGAAATTTTAAGTTCTGAATTGCATAAAGGACGTCCTTGGAATATCAGAAAAAAATCTACCATATTAGAAAAAAAGTTCCGTAAAAAAAGTGCCCATTTAAATAGTAGAGTTTATTTCATTCCGAGAAATACGTAGTCATGCTGTTCAGCACTTAAAAAAAAAGAAAGCTTTCTGTAACTTCACTCTTGGAGAAAAACATGCCTTTTCTTGTTCATTATAACTTTGATATGAGAATAATTACAAGCATAGATGAGGCTTTTCCTCTGATGTATTCCTTAGCTTATACCTTATTAATTATCTAATTAAGCGTTTGTTTGCTTCATATGCTGATTTGAAGTTGTTATGTCTGTGTATGTACATAATATACACATCACATTCATTAAAGTCACAAGGAAAGGTGTACGAAAGTGTACAATCAGTTTTAGTATTCCAATTTCCCCTGAAAACCGATTGGTCCAGTTGAATAGCTTGGTCCTGTTGTAATACTAGTTACCCTGCAGTGTGAAAGGTACGTGTATATGAGAAATCTCAGTACAGCATTCATATACATACACTCATTTGTTATGCTCACAAGTTTTTATTTTCTGATTGACATCATATATTCAGTACTACTTCCGTGGCCTTCAGTAGAAACTCAAGAGAATGCAATGCACGATTACAGTCATTCCTCATCAATAGCCTAATTGTATCATGATAATTTCAGCAACTTATATTTACGGATGTCTTAATGGAATGAAATCTTCTTTTGAATTGTTGTTCTTATACCATTATCTTTTGTGATCAAGACACACATCAAGGTGTAGGACATAATATCAGCACAGGTACGACCAATTTCGAGCGTTTCACAAAGCAGTGTGCCACCAAGAGTTTGGCAGGGGAGTCAATTTTTCAAGTTTACTTGGGCTAATTTGTTAAGGATTGGGGCATAGCGTTCTGCCACCTTACAAAAAACACCATATTGATACAAAGAAAAGAAAGGGCAAAAAGATACTCGAATCATACGCTTACGAAACAACTCACCGGACAAGCTAACAATTTCAAATAGCCCGCGCTGCGATTTTCTCCCACAAATGCACTGGGAAAAATGAACTCTCCGTGGCAAACTCCTGGTGGTTTTTCTAATATGATAGGTTATATTTATTGCCAGAACATCCTATAAGGCTATTCCGACTCAAATTTAAGACTTTTGTGGAAATTCATTACACCCATAAACAATGTGAACTTTGACCTTGATCAGACCTTGACCTATGCCACCAAAACCGGGCACCTCCCTTTTTTATGTCTTCTAGGGACTTATACATATACAGTGCATGTTATAAATTTGGTGCTTTAACCCGGCGTGTCACGATCTTATCCAAAATTGGTTCTAGGCCACCGCGAGCATGCATGTCTTGATCAGGTCAAGCATGGTGTTGTGCTTAAATTTAATGATTTCATCGAGAAAATCATTTCATGCAAGTCACGCACGATCCCATGTTCTACTAAACTTCAACCTCGTTCTCGATAGTGGATCATTGGATAGTAACATTTGGCATCCCATAATCAATAAAAAACGAACCAGAGCGTTTGCTTGCGATTTTGCAAACATCAAACTATTTCACACCTGCTTATCATACATTTTGGAGATGCAAAAGAAAAGTCCAACACTCACTCGCCTAACGTTCAGTTCTCCACTTTGCCATCCATCACGCAGCGATTCATCCCGCCAATTCCCACCAACACCCATCGTGTTTTCGTCCCAAGATGCTGCAGTCCACAAGCTGTACAACCCAACTCCGGTCCCTGCCACACCTTTAAAAACCAACTGCCATTCTGGAAATGAAGCATAAATTAAACAATAATGTAAAAGTTTTAATCCAGCTCAATTCTTCCTCACCAAGCAAAGTCGTCCTTGACAAATACCGATATTACCAAACAGTAAACAGTAGTATAAATATCACCCTCTTTAATTTATTTTTTTGAATTAAAATTAACGAAAGTGACGGAAACCATTTTCCTGCTTCAATAATTCATCGTCCTCTGACGGTTCCAAAGTTCTAGTTCTCCAATAAGATCTTGATTGGGATTATATTGTGACCTTTGGTTTCCTAAACTTTAACCACCGCTCTTATCCGCTAATGTCAGGTGGTGCTATACTCGTGCTCATATGCAGGTAGCGAAAAACGGCAAGCATGTAATAATGACAAATCGGGGAGGAAAAATGATTTGTGTTTTGTTCTTGGAGCTAATAAACCCACATTACGTCCGGGCAGTTTGTACTGGCATTGGCACCTACGGGCATCACAAGTTGCAACTAATTAAAGCCCATTATTTTTGAGCAATCTTGAATGTTTAACTGGGAAAGAAAAATATTGAGATTGTGTGCGGTGGTGAATAAACAGCAGCACAATTGCACACTGCTCGGATCTGCCCAAGATTCACAATATCGAAAGTCTCTCTGCAACACCTACCTTTCTTGCAAGGGACACGGACAAGCGCTTTGACAGCATCCAGTTGGTACCGAAAGGTGTCGATTTGACTGTACAACGGACGGAGAGCTATGTCCAGAGCTGACTCCGAGTCTTCAACGGCGTGTGCGATGGTGCCAATCAGGCTGTACTGGCCCACCATGACGAGACTAACTACCAAAACCAACTTCATCTTGGTCAACAACGATTCAAAATGTTTACCGTGTTCGTGTATCGATCTCAGAATTGCGCTTTTACAGGTTTATTTCTCAGCTCGAATCCTTCGTTCCCTAAACATGTACGTGGTTGTTCCTGCGTAGCAAAAAGAAAATGGCGGACTGCCACGTATTCCACTTTACGGAATGGTATTACTGCCACATCAGCAAAGTTGCCTTTGTTATATTAAAGGCAAGGTTTTTTTTTTAAACGAAAGCTTAGGCCAAAAAAAAAATTAAGTCGGTCTCTGGTCAGCGCGCGCGTCGATTTTAATCAAGCGCGTCGATCTTTTTTTCCCCAAAATGTTCCGCGGTAGCTCCAACAGCGCCCTCTATTTCCGCGCCTCCTCAATTTGTTTTACCAAAGAGCACCAAGGAATGGGAAATTGCACCAAGGAAAATGATCAAAAGCACCAAGGCAAATTATGGAGGACACCAATGTACATGAGGACACCAAAAAAGTAAAATAGTACCCCACCTTGTCTGTACAATCCAAGCTTGAAGAAAAGAAAAAAAAAGCAAAAAAAAAAAAAAAAAAAAAAAAAGCCGCGTCGCCGCGTCAATTCCGGAACTTTGGTCTGACCAGAGACCGAATATTATTTTTTTTGGCCTTACGGCAATATTTTTCTTTTGTGGCAGCAATTTACTTCCGTACCATTGTACCAGGCTGCGTATGCATTACTCACAATGGGTGCGTCTAGACTATTGACGTTCTTGGAGAAGGGTCGCCGGGGTCGTCGATACACATTTTCGTTTTTCTGTGTTTAGGTCTATACATGTATTGTCATCACTCTTTTGTGCAGATTAATACGTTCCGCGAACATCAAGAGCGATTTACCCGTTGGTTTCCATTCGTCTTCCGAATCGTTCAGTTTGTGACGATAAGAATTTGGTTTTGATCGAGTCTACCCGCTGCAGCGATACGGTAGAAGGTTTTATCTATTATTTCAGATGAAAACATGGACGTACAAGACAAATCTTTCGCACACAGTTACCAGTTTCTCTGATTTTCCGTCGCCCTCGTTGTCACATTGCCACATTTTGGCGCAGATAACGAATTTTCTATTTTGTACAGGAATTATATACCTTTGTTTACCCTACTGAATGTGGTAAGGACATTATGGCACTGAGAACTCACAAAGTGCGAAATGCCCTCAGCCCTCGTCCGACACGGACTTTGGTAAATGCGTAGACCCTTTGCACGGTACACCATGACAGCGGGCAGGTCTTTGTTCCTGTGTGATGCCCTTGATATGTATTTTGTGCTTTCACTGTAACTGGGGATCATGACAGCTACGTTCGCGGGGTGATCCTGTTAAGAGAAGATTTCTCGAACTGAAGCTGTTAACCCGGACACCATCTACTACATCGCATTTCTCGCCAAGATTTGCCTTCGAACGGTTGCCGCAACGCACTAGGGAACACGTACGCGTCCTCTTCAGGATGGCTACCGACGTGTGTATCCTGCACCTCAACGTGGAAGGCCTATATAGAGCTAAAAGAGACGTCATCCGACATCTTGCTTATAAACATCACGCAAACGTCATCCTCTTCAAGAAACCCACTGTGAGTCAGAGGAGCAGCTGCAACTGGAAGGTTTCACCCGTATCAGTTTCATTGCCCACAAGAAGAATGACATTGTCATCTATGACAAGCAAGGTATTGAAACAAGAGCTACTGACCGTTCACCAGAGAACCCAAGTATCCAGTGGTCAACCATGGAAGCCCTAGTTACCACCTTTTGCAATGTGTACAAACCACCTCCTGCTGAATTAGATGTTTCTTTACTTCCATCAATTCCTGCAAGCGCCTTTGTCTGTGGTGACTTAAATTGTAGAAACACCAGATGGGGATACTCCAACACTGATATAAATGGATCAGTTGCAAGTGACTGGGTGGAGGCCCAAAACCTGCATCCCTTCTTCGACAACAAGGATCCTAAAACTTTGTACTGTGACGGGTCGTGCCAGCTCTCCTGCGTCAGGCTGGTTTGGTTGGTAGCGTGCCGTCCCGATGGTGTCCTATCCCTGAAGTGATGGGCCACAGCACCAGGCTATCCCCTTTCCTGGGTTGGTCGGATCAGCCAGTAGACTGGTAGTCAGGGCAAGGGAATGGGAGTGGGAACCGGGAATCGGAATGTGGAGTCGTAGGAAGTGGGTGGAGTCGGAACGTGAGTGGAGTAGGAATAGGGCGGAATATGCGGAGTCGGAATGTGGGCGGAGTCGGCGGAGTCGGAATGTGGGTGGAGCCGGCGGAGTCGGAATGGGGGTGGACCAACTTATATCCCTTGGGGCTTTGCCCTTGACTCAGTCCTAAGTAGACCCTATGCCCTAAGACAGACTCGTAATTGGTGAACAGAAACAGTAATCAAGTACGGTGGTCAAGCCTTTAATCATTATCATCTGTCATGTCATTCCACATAATCAAGAGCCTTAACAATTATTCTAATCATAAGAGAATCAAGCAATCAACTGACTAAATCCTAGCCCTGCAGCTCCTTTTATAGACTTTGAGCCCCATAAGCTAGTGCACAACTTCTCTTTGCCATACAACAGTGCATAAACTCAATTGACCAATCAGAAACAAGGATTCCTTATATGCAAAGTGTGGGTGACTCACAGTGTGCTAGTGTATTTAAAACATACAGTTGGTGACTTAATTCCTATTCCGTCACAGTACTCTGGCTGACATGGAACCTGGACCTGCCCAGACTTGTCTGTTGTATCCAACAACATCAACACCTTTTGCTCAAGACTGGCCTCACCAAATTTCCTAGATCTGGCCACTGTCCTGTCATTATCTCCAGTGACATTAAACTTGCCATTTCCAGCCTCTTCAAAAACTTAACCAAAAAGCTGACATCTAGGCTACCTGACCCTTACTCCGCCTTCTGCGTCATAATCAACAGGTCAGCGAAGCACACCATCCCCAGAGGCCGTCGATACCTCTTTGTCCCCTGTTGGGTCAAAGACTGTGACCGCTTATTTGAAGAGTATTAGAACACCAACAATCCTGATCTTCGTTCCTCTATCGGCGATCAGCTCCTGGATCTTCTAGGCCAGAAGAGACAAGCAAGATGGGAAGAGGAAATCAATAACATCAATTTTATTTACTCCAGCCGCAAGCCATGGAACACCATCAGCCGTCTCATAGGCAGAAGTATTCTAGCTAAGCCCTGCTTCGTCTCAGCTAACCCCATCGCTTCTGTTAATGGAAGGCAGAGTGACCGAACCCCAGAAGCTAAGGCTTTCACTCGCAAAGTCAATGCAGAGATCAAAGAGCTGATCAAGACGCTGCCACAGTCTAACCCCCCTCTCGAAACCTATTTCTCTCGAGGAGATAGTTGCAGCCATTAACTCCCTTAAGAAAGGCAAAGCTCCAGGAGATAACAACATCCATACAGAGTTTCTAAGGCACATGAGTACCGAATCCATGAGTTGGCTCCGGCTCTCCTTCACTACTTGAATCCCAACAAGCACCATCCCTGCACTATATATGGAAAACACCAAAAGTCATCGCGATCCTCAAGCCAAGGAAGTCACCTGATGACCCCAACAGTTACCGGCCAATCTCACTCTTTTCATATCTCTACAAGCTGTTCGAGAGATTTCTCCTCGCCAGAATCCACGATACTGTAGAAAAGAAGGTTCCCCACACCCAAGCTGGTTTCCAGAAAGGCCGTTCTACAACTGATCCTGGTCAATAATAATAATAATAATAAAACAACATTTATATAGCGCAATATGAATCAAAGATTCCTCAGAGCGCTTAACAATAGAACAAGAATCCCGATTTAAAACCTAACTTGGTTACAAACTTCGGCCGGACCAGCTGTTGTCTGAATGATTAATCGTTAAAAATCGATATTGAAGCCGCTTTCCAGAGGAAGGGGAGGCTTGGCACAGTGTTTATTGAACTCACGGTAGCATACGACACTGTTTGGCAAAGGGGCTTATACCTTAAGCTCTTGAAGACCCTTCCTGATGTCAAACTTGTGAAATTCATAATGGTGCTCATACAAAATCGCATATTCGTCCTTGAGACATCCACTGGTCAACGAAGCAAGAAGAGGAGAATTGAAAATGGCCTTCGCCAGGTCTCTGTTCTTGCCCTTGTGATGTTCAATATTTACACAGCTGATATGTTGTCCGGCAAATGCTCGCTGTGCACCTACGCTGATAAGTCTGCATTGGGTTGTACTGAAAAGTACAACAGATCTCAACAGCCTCAGTCATTACTTTAACCAGTGGCACCTCAAACTCAGCCTCCCCAAAACTGTCTGCTCTGTATTCTATCTGGCAAATCGATGTGCTTAGAGGACATTAGACATCAACCTGAACGGTGCCATGCTCAACATTGATCCTACACCAAACTGCCTTGGCGTCACACTGGACAGAAGTCTCACGTTCTCTCACCACATCCAACCATTGTATCCAAGACCGAAGCCAGAGTCAACCTCCTGAAGAGACTTGTCGGCACTGAATGGGGTGCCTTCTTCACCACCTTGCGCACCTCTACACTGGCCCTGGCGAACTCTACCGCTGAATACGCTGCCCCAGCCTGGTCCCACAGCACCCATACCTAGTCGATCAATGTGGTTCTAAACTCAGCGATAAGACTAATTAGCGGCACTCTCACATCGACACCTGTGGAACGCCTACCTGTTCTCTCCGGCATCGCACCTGCTGTACTTCGCCAAAACTTCCTGACGATGAAACTAGCCTGTAAATGTGGCGACCCCGGCGCAGCCTTGTCCCCTGCCCGAGCCTGTAGACCGAGCCAGCCTGAGACTTCCTCGCAAGCACTTCTCCACAGATGTTCATAGAGTAGACTTTCCTCATCTCAGCCGTACCATCGTGACTGGATCAACACGACCTTTGTGGAGCGGTGGTCTGCCGTAGCTACACAGCTGAGATCCTACATCGACACTCCATCAAACAGGCCACTGGGATGGGAACTCCCCCGCTGCTGGCTTGATGACCATTGATGACGCTACCTTCAACTGGTGGCTGTCCTCAGACCTCCCAGTTAAGACGACGATGGTGTCCACACGAACGAACTATAACTGAATTTAAATGAAAAACCTGCCCACTGTCATGGCGTACAGTGCAAAAGGTCAGGAGAAAGAACAAGGCTAGATTAGCATTTCTCATGAGCTTTCCTCCACTAGTTTGATCTAAAAAACTAGTTTTCTTCTTTTTTGATCGTTGTTTCCTACCACAAGTGATTGTCTGAAAATTATTGTAAAAATGAATTGTTAAGTGCGCGGGTTATAGAGCTATAAACCTGTAAGTATGTGTGCACTGAACTATCAGGTGATTGTGTGTGGATATGGATTCCACTGCGTTGACGTGCAAGTACTTGTACATCAACCATTGATATTATAGGCCTATACTGACGGAAATTGTCCAATGCCGCGTCATGCATGTCATTCGTAAATAAGCTGTTCGGTGAACGATTGACTCTCGCAAAGTTACGTACAGCAGATTGACACTCTTATAAAATTGAATGGAAAGCTAAAATTCCCCGAAACATCAATCCACGTTCTACGTAGGTCACATCTCATTATATTTTGAAGACAATATAAAGCCCCAAACTGGTGGCCGAACTGAACTTTCCGGTGACTTTTATACGTGTAGCACCGCCGTCAGATTAAGAAGCATCACTTATCAAGACTTTCTTGAGTCAGGGGGATCGGATACAGTGCGCAGCCGGAACTAATTGTCTTCATGAAAATGGAGAAATGTTTCATTGTTCTTACGGGGCTCCAGTTTCTCTTGCACTATTATTTCGGTTGTGTAAAAATCAAACGGTTGTGTACTATATGAACCTAGCAACCCGTTGTGTAAACTGTTGTTTACACAACTTGTGTAAAATATTACACAACTTGGTCAATTTGTTTTTACACAACTGGTTGCTAGGTTCATATAGTACACAACTGAAATAACAGTGTGACTTTATGAAAATTACAGATCCTGTGCGAAAGACAATTCGCGGATGTTCTAATTATAATTTCAGTACCTCCTATTAAACAGATGCAATTTCAGCTCAGAAAACGCCGCGGACGGAAAAGTGAAAATGGAAAGTCTATATTTTCTCTTATCTGACGGTAGTGCTTTGCGTGTATTAAAAACTAACACGGAAACTTAAGTTCGCGGCCACTGGTTTTGGGCTTATATATTTATAAGCTCCTTCATCAAAATACAATGATCGAGACGTACGTAGGTGACCTACCTGAAATGTTGATTGATATTTTGGGGAATTTGGGCTGCTGTTTATCCATTTACAAAAGTGTCAATCTGCTGTAACTTGCGAGAGTCACTCGTTCACGTCGACTGGGGGCAGCCACAGACTAGTTAACGCCTCCATGTTTGTTTGCGTTATATGCCTCGCTTTGAGTTTCAAGATGGCGCACCATGATAAAGGTCTATTTTCCCTTCAATGTGCCAGGGCGCTAATTTTCTTTTCCCAAACGACACCCGCATACATGGTTATTTAGCGCCCTCTACGATACTTTTATGATACGTACGCAGGTACATAATTATTTTTGTCCCCACGTTTTGGCTAGCACTGCGATAGCTCAGTCGATACAGGACTGTGATTTTACACCGAGAGGTTGCGAGTTCCAAACAAGGTTTTGCGCCCGATTTTGTTCTTTTCTTACCTGAGGCTTCGGAGGACTTTTAAGGGAAAACTAAGTCCAAATTTCAAAACGTTCGAATTCATTTTTCCCTTAATTTTATATTTTCTTTTCAAGGGCGGTAGAGGGCACAATCAATATAAACAAAAGAAAATTACCAGTCTTGCAACATATCGTTCCAATGAAACGATCTTGCTGCAACATATTGTTTCTATTGGTCTAATGGTTGATCCCAAGTACTCTTTTTTTGGGGGGGGGGGGGGGTTGTTATTATATTTCATTTTAATATTTCACTACGATAAGTATATGTCTCTATCCCGATCGGAATTTCATGGACTATATACATAACTAACGCCGTTTCTGAAATCCGTTACGTCACCGGCTTATTTCATGCATGTCTTTCTCCAATTCCTTAAAATGTTCAAGAAATAACAAAAGTCCACATGTGTGTCTGGTTTACGGTGGATCGAATGTGAAGACGCGCCCGGATCCGGATGAAGCATGGGCAGAGGATTCTGCGAATTTCCGAAAAGGTTCGGTACTGATTTTACCGAACACCTTCGACCGGATCAGGAGTGGATTAACACTCATATCCCACTGGCCGAACCAGGGCCAAGGGCATATCTCACACTTTGCAGGTTCTTCTATATCACTCGAGGAAGCCACGAAATGAGGTAACCTCGTTCCCTTGGTGGCGAGCAGTACGCTCCCACCACTACCTGCCATCCACCCTGGTTTTGGATCATTTGCATGTTCAAAAATCTTGCACGAGTATGCAATTAGGCGCCTGGGGTTCAAACAGAATCAATTCGTCACAGCGTGAGATCCGAAAACACTTTCTTTTTTTCGAATGTAACTTGTTACAACCTTATCCAGCCAATATGCAATATCACATTACGTATTATTATTAAAAAAAAATGGAAAAGGAAAGATTGTTTATGTAGAGGAGTGCATGTGTATTCACAGTGAACGTTAAAATACGTCATACACGTTGAAAATAGAAACACCAAGAACTAGACTGGTTCCCGCCCCTCCCCCTTAAATATGTAATTAAGTAATTTGTATACATTTGTAAAAGTTCCCGCCATCTTCATTCTAGCTAAACACAAAATCGTGGCGGTTGACACCGGGCAGACACAAGTGTCCAGTGAAAGCTAATCGAACGCTCTCGTGTAAGTCTATTACACGTGAAAGCTAATCGAACGCACCCTTAAAATGTAAGACAATTGGGCGTATTCGAACCCTGTCCTCGTGTTGATACAACGCGAGAACGGGTTTTCGAATACGCCCCTATTAACATAAACATGTCAGAATCAAAGTATAAAGTAACAATGCCTGGATGTGCATACGATTTTGTGCATAGCCAGTGCACTGAATGAATCGGCCAACCATAAAAATGAATATGCATGTTGACGGATTTGAATAACGTTACCGAAACCTTTGTTACTTTATGTGCATTGTCCCCGTCTAGTTTGTTTAACAATTCTTTCGTGTAGCCATGTGATAGAGAGAAATGTTAATCACCGCGAGACAAAAAACCACAGAGATTGCCTTTGGTAGCGACATTTTGAGCTGCGTATGCAGGGTATTGTAGCTGATTTTAAAACAGGGTTGGTCTAAAGATGGCGGAAACCAGGCGACCAACATCCCGTCTGACTGTGTGAGTATGAATTATTCTTCTCATGTTGGGATTTCCGATGAGTTTAACAGGTATTTTAACCTTGACAATCTGGTCTTAATCAACGAATGATTTGTTGACGGTCGTGCATTACGTTTGACGCAGTGAACTTAGCTGATTTTCTTCATATGAATCTGAGTGGTTGTATTATATTCATTAAAATGGAAAATTTTCCTTTTTTTTCCACATTTAAAGAAATGTGGGGAAAATGTTGCAACCTGACGCCACTTTTTTCTTCATATATCATCTCAATGAAGGTCATACATTGCAAAAATGATCATAAAACATGAAACTGGGACGGAGAAATATTTCCAATTTTATCAATGAAGGTCATACATGGCAAAAATGATCATAAAACATGAAACTGGGACGGAGAAATATTTCCAATTTTGTTACGAAATAATTAGAAAATTTTCTTGACTCTCCAGAGACTTTGTACACAATCGCGGAAGTGGCGTCAGGCTGCAACATTTTTTTCCACAACGGCTGCAGTGGCGTCAGGTTGCAACATTTTCCCCAAATTCCCATACCTGGCCATCACTAATTTTCCCCTGCAGTGACCTATCGGCCATCAGAAAGTGATAATATTTCCCAAAAAGTATGTTTTTATGTTTTGACTGCATGCAACGCCTAAACACCATTCCCCCCGTCTTGCAGTCAGTGCTGTGGAGGGAACGGGCACGTGCCACCCCCCCCCCCCCCCCAGCGGAGGTCCGTGCCCCCCCCCCCCCCCCCGTGGGCCCCCGTTTCCCCGCCCCCATTTAAAAACTTGAATTGCGAAAAATCCAGTATATCAGTTGCCTTCAGTGCCCCCTTGTTAACTTGGTGCACCCCAGGTTCTCCCTACAATTTCAACCCTAGTTAATACGCCGCTACTTGCAGTATCTTGGAATTCAACACCACACACACCCCACTGGAATTATTCGATTTCACGATTAATCCAATTAAGATTCAAATTTCTACATGCAAAACCGCATAATAGCGACTGAAAAAAAATCTAGTTTCGTGAATATCGAATTTTCTTTAATTTACTTTGTATTTTTTTCTTGGTATTGATAACATTAAAGTACGTTTGCAAATATAGGGCTACACTTTTATTTTGGTTTAGGCTTTTGAATACTTCTTGGTGTGACATTTTATCTGGGAAGGTGTAAAAACTCTAGATAAACCCTGTATTAATTCCTTGCAAATAGTGACGTTAAATTTCTTTGAATAATAAGGCATATCCAGGACACCGTAGAACTAGCTAAAGGAAGGATTAAAGGTCTTGTGCAGTTGACAGACTGGCTGTCTGGCCGTCTACGTCTTGCGCAGGAAGCACTGTCTGGATGCCAGTGGGGAAAGAATGTTGCAACCTGACGCTACTTTCGAAAAAGAAAAAAAAAAGACATTTTTGTTGCTGATCTTGTACCTCAGAGAGTATACTTTCATGTGAGAACTGTAAGGAATATGTTGACAAAGTCTTTAAGAGAGATTTGCAGGCGAATGTGTGGCCAACTTAGTGAATTTTTACATGTCACTGCATGTTGAAGCCCTTAACCGACGCTTGACATGTACAAATTTACTTAAATGGCCAGACATTCGCCTACAAATCTCTCTTAAATCAACATATTGCTTAGGCCAAAAAAAAAAGACTCCGGTTTCTGGTATGGAGCTTGCCCAAAAAGTGGTGCGGCGACGCGGCTTTTTTTTTTTTACATGATTTTTTGCTTCAAATGCCGGCTGATGACTGCAAATGATGCCCGACTAAACTTAGTGCAAATATATGCACTCTAAAAAAGAAGTGTAAATTTATGTTGTGTAAAACTGTTGTGTAAAAAAATTGTGTCATTTCTGCTAAATATTGAGCAAAATGAAAATTTCGCTTGTTCCTCCTACTTGTGTCAAATGTGTTACACATGAAAAGGGTAAAATAATACCCAACATTGACTACAAGTTCCAGCAGCACAGGCATAAAGTTAAAATCATGGTATTATTACCCAAGTAATGGGTTAAATAAACTCGATTTACCCCACCACTGTGTAACAATTCTTTCATTGTACACGTCGAAGAGTAGAATTTACCACAACATTAGTCAAATGTTACCACGGTGCGGGGTAAACTGACGCACGTGACAACGTTTACCCAATATTTTGCACGCGTATCACTCATGTACAAGATAGCCACCGCTTGTGAGACCTTCAACAATTTGGGGACTTTGAAGACATGATTTCTTTGTTCCAGGTAAGTCAGTGAAATGAATTTCAGTGTTGTTTCATCCAAATGCGATGCTGATGTATAAGGATTAATATCAGGGAGATTGGAGAAGTGACATGCTTATTATTTAGACATTACTTGCAACTTGGACCGTCACGGCTCTGCCAACCACGATTCCATGCACATGATGCATGCGTTTCATGTACCGTATAGTGAGTGTTCTCATATCTAGAAACACGCAGTAAAGTGACCGACATTTGGGGCATTGTTTTTGAATGAGTTGATTCAGGGAAATTCTAACACCCTTGCCCATCATTTAGCCCACGTTCCTCGTAATAGTCCTCATGCATCAGCACCATATTTGTGGAAATACCATCTTATTCATTTTACTGACTTTCCAACCCAGGACTTAGTTATTGAAATCCCTCGCGATTGCTATCTCTAGCACACAATTCACATTGCAGAGTTCATAGTTGAATAAAACCGCAAGGGTCAGTAACAAAGGTACACAACAACTAATTTAAAAACAACCCAAGTGATGGGTCAATTTAGAACCCAACAGTGCAGGGTAAAAATTAAAACCCAATATCTGGGTAAGAAACTGACACAACACTTGGGTAAAAGGAGGGTTGGGTAAAGTTTACCCAATAATTGAGTAAAAAGGGAACATGGTCGTCACATGGGTAAACTATCTTACCCAACATTGTTGTGCAAACACGTAACACAATTATGGGTAAAAGTTACACAGAAATGGGTACTTTTCTACACTTTAGCTGTTGTGTAAAAAAAACTAAACAAGTTGACGACCATGTTCCCTTTTTACTCTCGAAAAGGTATATTGAGCAACTATTTTTTAGAGTGTGGGAGTCCAGAGAGGCCACATAAAGCTTATTTTCGACCATAACCAAATCTAAAAACACGTTAAAATTGTGCAGCAGCAGGATTTCAGTCAAACCAGTGAGTTTGGCGGTTTTGAGACATCATCTTTCATTGAAAGAACAACTTTTTCATTTTGCCGACGCGCATGGCTACGGCGACGCGCGCGCATACCAGAAACCGGAGACTTTTTTTTTTTGGCCTTTCTGTTCTCACCTAAAAGTATACTCTCTGTGGTACAACATAAGCAAAAAAGAAAGTTTTTTTTCTGTTTCGAAAGTAGCGTCAGTTTGAAACATTTTTTTCCGAAAACTGCAATTGTGCCCAGACATGGCTTCCGGGCTGTTTCACGACTCGTCCCATCAGTCTGGTCATGGCGCAAGCGTAGTGGCTATCATCACGTCAGCCGTAACGCAACTTTCTACTGCTATCGTTATGGAACTGTCCGGTTAGTATTCAAGGTCACGATCTTAGGCTTTTGGAACCAGACTATCAATGAACCGAACGGTTCCCGGACTTTGTTTCCCTTTAAAAATAAAAATCCTCCAAAGCCTCTAATTTCAAAGAAGTAATGAAATCTAGTGAAGAACGTACGATTTGCTTACTGAAAAACCTGAAGGTTGAGAAATCTATTCCAAACAAAAATAAAAATGATGAACTATAAGCGCGGCAGCGGGTTCGAATCCGGATTCCGGCACATGCAGTACACTAAAGTGTGACCAATTGTGCTGCCGAAGCGGTCTGGTTGGAAGAGCAGTAAAGTGATATACATCCTCAGTGGTGATTTGCAATGCTGTATCGATAGTAGTTGAAAACTGTGTTACGGCTGCCGTAAGGATAGCAGTAAATTAGACGCAATGCAAGCGGCCGTGCTGGTGAAAGATGTGCATGCTGCTGCTCTGGCAATATGTAGGTTTTTTTCATCGATCACTCCCACGCCATTTTCAGGCATTTACAAGATTTCAGGAGGAAGCCTACAAAGGCTCAGAAAATTCAAGAGGGTTAATAAAGGTGGCATTCAGGATATCAAATCGACAAGATTTCAAGAATTATCGAAAGATAAGAAGTATTTTGAAGACCGTAATACTCATTCAGGTAGCTTTCGAGTTGTACAATTTACACTATTTTAAGATTTGCAGATTTTTATATTCAGTTGATAGAGGTCTAATAATACTCCGGCCGGCCGTTGTACTAATTTAAGAGAAATCAAGCTACCAGTTTTCTGGAACTATGATATTTGCAGGATTGAAGATAGATTCAGGAAAACTCATGAGCTAGTTTTTAGATTTCGAGCAAACTCAGGCAGATTCAAGAAGTGTTCCGATTTCAAGAGGACTTAGCATTGAAGACAAAATAATTCAGGTAGAATTATAAAATTAACAACATTTGATGATTTTATAATTGCAGAAGCCAAGAGACATTCAGGAAAATGTGTGAAGTTTCAAGCAAACCGAGGAAGACTCAGAAGACGATGAAAACTCCAATAGACTCCGGAAAAGTCAGGTAGATTTAAGGATTAATATCATTACAAATATTTCAAGATTTCAAGATTTCAAGCTTCAAGACAGCGTCATGACGAAACTCGGGAAGTTTCAAGATTTTAAGTAAGGTCAGGCAGACACAAGAAGTACCAAGATTCGAGATGGCTGAAGAAGAACCTGGAAATTACAAGATTTCAAGTAGACTAAGTAAGACTTCAAAACAGGAAAAAGAAAGACAATTCTCAATGAAATTACGATAAACAGGAAATTACAACATTTCAATAGGACCTAAGAAGGCATTTTGTAGACTCAACACATTAAAAGATGCTTCAGGAAGATTTCAGTATAAAACATTTGGAAAGATTTCAAGATTGCAAGATTCAAGACACGTTCAGGGAAATGCATGACGTTTTTAGCATTCAAGAGGACACATGAAGACACAAATTTCAAGAGGACTAGCATTAAAATAAAAAACAAGACTTCAAGATGTCAAAATTTAAAGAGAGATTCAGGCAAAATCACGATGTTTCAAGATGTTAAGCAAAGTCACGCAAACTCTAGAAGCACCAAGATTCAAGATAACTAAAGGAGATCAAGGAAATTACAATAATTCAGGAGGATAAAGGATAATATACTCTTGGAAATTCAATACTATTCATGTAGATTACGAGGTGCTAACTGACATGATTTCAAGATTTGAAGTTTGCAAGATGAATGTTCGAGATGTCAAATTTCAAGAATGTTCAAGATTTCAAGTTTCAAGACATCAAGCGTACTCAAGAAGGCAGGCAATTTCAAGATTTCAAGATTCAAGACAGCTTAAGGAAAACTCATGAAATTTCAAGAACTCCAGATTACACGAGGAGGCACAGGAATTCTCAATATTTCAAGAGGACTGATGAAAACTGCAATGGACTCCAAAGAAATTAGGTAAATTGTCACATACACAATACACAAGATTTCAAGGCAAGATGACAAGATTTCAAGAGAGATTCAGGGAAAATCATCAAGTATGAAGATGTTAAGCAAAGCCACGCAAACTCTAGAAGCACCAAGATTCAAGATGCCTAAAGAAGATCCAGGAAATTAGAAGAATTCAAGAGGATAAAGAAAGACTTAATAGACTCGTGAAAATTCCAGATAATTCATGTAGATTACGAGATGCTAACTGACATGATTTCAAGATTTCAAGGTTACAAGATTCAAGACAGCTTGAGGAAAACTCATCAATTTTCAAGAACTCAAGAGGACTCGAGGAGACACAGGAATGTTCAAGATTTCAAGTTTCAAGAAATCAAGCGGACTCAAGAAGGCAGGCAATTTCAAGATTTCAAGATTCAAGACAGCTTCAGGAAAACTCATGAAATATCAAGAACTCCAGAGGACTCGAGGAGGCACAGGAATTCTCACTATTTCAAGAGGACTGATGAAAACTGCAATGGACTCCAAAAAATTGAGGTAAATTTCCACATATACAATTGACAAGATTTCAAGGCAAGATGACAAGATTTCAAGAGAGATTCAGGGAAAATCATCAAGTATGAAGATGTTAAGCAAAGCCACGCAAACCCTGTAGCACCAAGATTCAAGACGCCCTAAAGAAGATCCAGGAAATTAGAAGAATTCAAGAGGATGAAGAAAGACTTAATAGACTCGTGAAAATTCAAGATAATTCATGTAGATTACGAAATGCTCACTGACATGATTTCAAGATTTCAAGTTTACAAGATTCAAGACAGCTTGAGGAAAACTCGTCAATTTTCAAGAACTCAAGAGGACTCGAGGAGACACAGGAATGTTCAAGATTTCAAGATTCAAGACATCAAGCGGACTCAAGAAGGTAGGCAATTTCAAGATTTCAAGATTCAAGACAGCTTCAGGAAAACTCATGAAATTTCAAGAACTCCAGAGGACTCGAGGAGGCACAGGAATTCTCACTATTTCAAGAGGACTGATGAAAACTGCAATGGACTCCAAAAAAATGAGGTAAATTTTCACATATACAATACACAAGATTTCAAGGCAAGATGACAAGATTTCAAGAGGGATTCAGGGAAAATCATCAAGTTTGAAGATGTGAAGCAAAGCCACGCAAACTCTGGAAGCACCAAGATTCAAGATGCCTAAAGAAGATCCAGGAAATTAGAAGAATTCAAGAGGATAAAGAAAGACTTAATAGACTCGTGAAAATTCAAGATAATTCATGTAGATTACGAGATGCTAACTGAGATGATTTCAAGATTTCAAGTTTACAAGATTCAAGACAGCTTGAGGAAAACTCATCAATTTTCAAGAACTCAAGAGGACTCGAGAAGACACAGGAATGTTCAAGATTTCAAGTTTCAAGAAATCAAGCGGACTCAAGAAGGCAGGCAATTTCAAGATTTCAAGATTCAAGACAGCTTCAGGAAGACTCATGAAATTTCAAGAACTCCAGAGGACTCGAGGAGGCACAGGAATTCTTACTATTTCAAGAGGACTGATGAAAACTGCAATGGACTCAAAAAAAATTGGGTAAATTTTCACATATACAATACACAAGATTTCAAGGCAAGATGACAAGATTTCAAGAGAGATTCAGGGAAAAATCATCAAGTATGAAGATGTTAATCAAAGCCACGCAAACTCTAGAAGCACCAAGATTCAAGATGACTAAAGAAGATCCAGGAAATTAGAAGAAATCAAGAGGATAAAGAAAGACATAATAGACTCGTGAAAATTCAAGATAATTCATGTAGATTACGAGATGCTAACTGACATGATTTCAAGATTTCAAGTTTACAAGATTCAAGACAGCTTGAGGAAAACTCATCAATTTTCAAGAACTCAAGAGGACTCGAGGAGACACAGGAATGTTCAAGATTTCAAGTTTCAAGACATCAAGCGGTCTCAAGAAGGCAGGAAATTTCAAGATTTCAAGATTCAAGACAGCTTCAGGAAAACTCCTGAAATTTCAAGAACTCCAGAGGACTCGAGGAGGCACAGGAATTCTCACTATTTCAAGAGGACTGATAAAAACTACAATGGACTCCAAAAAAATGAGGTAAATTTTCACATACACAGTACACAAGATTTCAAGGCAAGATGACAAGATTTCAAGAGAGATCCAGGGAAAATCATCAAGTATGAAGATGTTAAGCAAAGCCACGCAAACTCTAGAAGCACCAAGATTCAAGATGCCTAAAGATGATCCAGGAAATTAGAAGAATTCAAGAGGATAAAGAAAGACTTAATAGACTCGTGAAAATTCAAGATAATTCATGTAGATTACGAGATGCTAACTGAGATGATTTCAAGATTTCAAGTTTACAAGATTCGAGACAGCTTGAGGAAAACTCATCAATTTTCAAGATCTCAAGAGGACTCGAGGAGACACAGGAATGTTCAAAATTTCAAGTTTCAAGACATGAGGCGGACTCAAGAAGGCAGGCAATTTCAAGATTTCAAGATTCAAGACAGCTTCAGGAAAACTCATGAAATTTCAAGAACTCCAGAGGACTCGAGGAGGCACAGGAATTCTCACTATTTCAAGAGGACTGAGGAAAACTGCAATGGACTCCAAAAAAATGAGGTAAATTTTCACATACACAATACACAAGATTTCAAGGCAAGATGACAAGATTTCAAGAGAGATTCAGGGAAAATCATCAAGTATGAAGATGTTAAGCAAATCCACGCAAACTCTAGAAGCACCAAGATTCAAGATGCCTAAAGATGATCCAGGAAATTAGAAGAATTCAAGAGGATAAAGAAAGACTTAATAGACTCGTGAAAATTCAAGATAATTCATGTATATTACGAGATGCTAACTGAGATGATTTCAAGATTTCAAGTTTACAAGATTCAAGACAGCTTGAGGAAAACTCATCAATTTTCAAGAACTCAAGAGGACTCGAGAAGACACAGGAATGTTCAAGATTTCAAGTTTCAAGAAATCAAGCGGACTTAAGAAGGCAGGCAATTTCAAGATTTCAAGATTCAAGACAGCTTCAGGAAAACTCATGAAATTTCAAGAACTCCAGAGGACTCGAGGAGGCACAGGAATTCTTACTATTTCAAGAGGACTGATGAAAACTGCAATGGACTCCAAAAAAATTGGGGTAAATTTTCACATATACAATACACAAGATTTCAAGGCAAGATGACAAGATTTCAAGAGAGATTCAGGTAAAAATCATCAAGTATGAAGATGTTAATCGAAGCCATGCAAAATCTAGAAGCACCAAGATTCAAGATGACTAAAGAAGATCCAGGATATTAGTAGAAATCAAGAGGATAAAGAAAGACATAATAGACTCGTGAAATTCAAGATAATTCATGTAGATTACGAGATGCTAACTGACATGATTTCAAGATTTCAAGTTTACAAGATTCAAGACAGCTTGAGGAAAACTCATCAATTTTCAAGAACTCAAGAGGACTGGAGGAGACACAGGAATGTTCAAGATTTCAAGTTTCAAGACATCAAGCGGACTCAAGAAGGCAGGCAATTTCAAGATTTCAAGATTCAAGAAAGCTTCAGGAAAACTCATGAAATTTCAGGAACTCCAGAGGACTCGAGGAGGCACAGGAATTCTCACTATTTCAAGAGGACTGATGAAAACTGCAATGGACTCCAAAAAAATTGAGGTAAATTTCAACATATACAATTGACAAGATTTCAAGGCAAGATGACAAGATTACAAGAGAGATTCAGGGAAAATCATCAAGTATGAAGATGTTAAGCAAAGCCACGCAAACTCTAGAAGCACCAAGATTCAAGATGCCATAAAGAAGATCCAGGAAATTAGAAGAATTCAAGAGGATGAAGAAAGACTTAATAGACTCGTGAAAATTCAAGATTATTCATGTAGATTACGAGATGCTCACTGACATGATTTCAAGATTTTAAGTTTACAATATTCAAGACAGCTTGAGGAAAACTCATCAATTTTCAAGAACTCAAGAGGACTCGAGGAGGCACAGGAATTCTCACTATTTCAAGAGGACTGATGAAAACTGCAATGGACTCCAAAAAAATGAGGTAAATTTTCACATACACAATACACAAGATTTCAAGGCAAGATGACAAGATTTCAAGAGAGATTCAGGGAAAATCATCAAGTATGAAGATGTTAATCAAAGCCACGCAAACTCTAGAAGCACCAAGATTCAAGATGCCTAAAGAAGATCCAGGAAATTAGAAGAATTCAAGAGGATAAAGAAAGACATAATAGACTCGTGAAAATTCAAGATAATTCATGTAGATTACGAGATGCTAACTGACATGATTTCAAGATTTCAAGTTTACAAGATTCAAGACAGCTTGAGGAAAACTCATCAATTTTCAAGAACTCAAGAGGACTCGAGGAGACACAGGAATGTTCAAGATTTCAAGTTTCAAGACATCAAGCGGACTCAAGAAGGCAGGCAATTTCAAGATTTCAAGATTCAAGAGAGCTTTAGGAAAACTCAGAAATTTCAAGAACTCCAGAGGACTCGAGGAGGCACAGGAATTCTCACTATTTCAAGAGGACTGATGAAAACTGCAATGGACTCCAAAAAAATGAGGTAAATTTTCACATACACAATACACAGATTTCAAGGCAAGATGACAAGATTTCAAGAGAGATTCAGGGAAAATCATCAAGTATGAAGATGTTAAGCAAAGCCACGCAAACTCTAGAAGCACCAAGATTCAAGATGCCTAAAGATGATCGAGGAAATTAGAAGAATTCAAGAGGATAAAGAAAGACTTAATAGACTCGTGAAAATTCAAGATAATTCATGTAGATTACGAGATGCTAACTGACATGATTTCAAGATTTCAAGTTTACAAGATTCAAGACAGCTTGAGGAAAACTCATCAATTTTCAAGAACTCAAGAGGACTCGAGAAGACACAGGAATGTTCAAGATTTCAAGTTTCAAGAAATCAAGCGGACTCAAGAAGGCAGGCAATTTCAAGATTTCAAGATTCAAGACAGCTTCAGGAAAACTCATGAAATTTCAAGAACTCCAGAGGACTCGAGGAGGCACAGGAATTCTTACTATTTCAAGAGGACTGATGAAAACTGCAATGGACTCCAAAAAAATTGGGTAAATTTTCACATATACAATACACAAGATTTCAAGGCAAGATGACAAGATTTCAAGAGAGATTCAGGGAAAAATCATCAAGTATGAAGATGTTAATCGAAGCCACGCAAAATCTAGAAGCACCAAGATTCAAGATGACTAAAGAAGATCCAGGAAATTAGAAGAATTCAAGAGGATAAAGAAAGACATAATAGACTCGTGAAAATTCAAGATAATTCATGTAGATTACGAGATGCTAACTGACATGATTTCAAGATTTCAAGTTTACAAGATTCAAGACAGCTTGAGGAAAACTCATCAATTTTCAAGAACTCAAGAGGACTGGAGGAGACACAGGAATGTTCAAGATTTCAAGTTTCAAGACATCAAGCGGACTCAAGAAGGCAGGCAATTTCAAGATTTCAAGATTCAAGAAAGCTTCAGGAAAACTCATGAAATTTCAGGAACTCCAGAGGACTCGAGGAGGCACAGGAATTCTCACTATTTCAAGAGGACTGATGAAAACTGCAATGGACTCCAAAAAAATTGAGGTAAATTTCAACATATACAATTGACAAGATTTCAAGGCAAGATGACAAGATTTCAAGAGAGATTCAGGGAAAATCATCAAGTATGAAGATGTTAAGCAAAGCCACGCAAACTCTAGAAGCACCAAGATTCAAGATGCCATAAAGAAGATCCAGGAAATTAGAAGAATTCAAGAGGATGAAGAAAGACTTAATAGACTCGTGAAAATTCAAGATAATTCATGTAGATTACGAGATGCTCACTGACATGATTTCAAGATTTCAAGTTTACAATATTCAAGACAGCTTGAGGAAAACTCATCAATTTTCAAGAACTCAAAAGGACTCGAGGAGGCACAGGAATTCTCACTATTTCAAGAGGACTGATGAAAACTGCAATGGACTCCAAAAAAATGAGGTAAATTTTCACATACACAATACACAAGATTTCAAGGCAAGATGACAAGATTTCAAGAGAGATTCAGGGAAAATCATCAAGTATGAAGATGTTAATCAAAGCCACGCAAACTCTAGAAGCACCAAGATTCAAGATGCCTAAAGAAGATCCAGGAAATTAGAAGAATTCAAGAGGATAAAGAAAGACATAATAGACTCGTGAAAATTCAAGATAATTCATGTAGATTACGAGATGCTAACTGACATGATTTCAAGATTTCAAGTTTACAAGATTCAAGACAGCTTGAGGAAAACTCATCAATTTTCAAGAACTCAAGAGGACTCGAGGAGACACAGGAATGTTCAAGATTTCAAGTTTCAAGACATCAAGCGGACTCAAGAAGGCAGGCAATTTCAAGATTTCAAGATTCAAGACAGCTTCAGGAAAACTCATGAAATTTCAAGAACTCCAGAGGACTCGAGGAGGCACAGGAATTCTCACTATTTCAAGAGGACTGATAAAACTGCAATGGACTCCAACAAAATGAGGTAAATTTTCACATACACAATACACAAGATTTCAAGGCAAGATGACAAGATTTCAAGAGAGATTCAGGGAAAATCATCAAGTATGAAGATGTTAAGCAAAGCCACGCAAACTCTAGAAGCACCAAGATTCAAGATGCCTAAAGAAGATCGAGGAAATTAGAAGAATTCAAGAGGATAAAGAAAGACTTAATAGACTCGTGAAAATTCAAGATAATTCATGTAGATTACGAGATGCTAACTGACATGATTTCAAGATTTCAAGTTTACAAGATTCAAGACAGCTTGAGGAAAACTCATCAATTTTCAAGAACTCAAGAGGACTCGAGGAGACACAGGAATGTTCAAGATTTCAAGTTTAAAGACATCAAGCGGACTCAAGAAGGCAGGCAATTTCAAGATTTCAAGATTCAAGACAGCTTCAGGAAAACTCATGAAATTTCAAGAACTCCAGAGGACTCGAGGAGGCACAGGAATTCTCACTATTTCAAGAGGACTGATGAAAACTGCAATGGACTCCAAAAAATTGAGGTAAATTTCAACATATACAATTCACAAGATTTCAAGGCAAGATGACAAGATTTCAAGAGAGATTCAGGAAAAATCATCAAGTATGAAGATGTTAAGCAAAGCCACGCAAACTCTGAAGCACCAAGATTCAAGATGCCCTAAAGAAGATCCAGGAAATTAGAAGAATTCAAGAGGATAAAGAAAGACTTAATAGACTCGTGAAAATTCAAGATAATTCATGTAGATTACAAGATGCCACTGACATGATTTCAAGATTTCAAGTTTACAAGATTCAAGACAGCTTGAGGAAAACTCATCAATTTTCAAGAACTCAAGAGGACTCGAGGAGACACAGGAATGTTCAAGATTTCAAGTTTCAAGACATCAAGCGGACTCAAGAAGGCAGGCAATTTCAAGATTTCAAGATTCAAGACAGCTTCAGGAAAACTCATGAAATTTCAAGAACTCCAGAGGACTCGAGGAGGCACAGGAATTCTCACTATTTCAAGAGGACTGATGAAAACTGCAATGGACTCCAAAAAAATGAGGTAAATTTTCACATACACAATACACAAGATTTCAAGGCAAGATGACAAGATTTCAAGAGAGATTCAGGGAAAATCATCAAGTATGAAGATGTTAAGCAAAGCCACGCAAACTCTAGAAGCACCAAGATTCAAGATGCCTAAAGAAGATCCAGGAAATTAGAAGAATTCAAGAGGATAAAGAAAGACATAATAGACTCGTGAAAATTCAAGATAATTCATGTAGATTACGAGATGCTAACTGACATGATTTCAAGATTTCAAGTTTACAAGATTCAAGACAGCTTGAGGAAAACTCATCAATTTTCAAGAACTCAAGAGGACTCGAGGAGACACAGGAATGTTCAAGATTTCAAGTTTCAAGACATCAAGCGGACTCAAGAAGGCAGGCAATTTCAAGATTTCAAGATTCAAGAAAGCTTCAGGAAAACTCATGAAATTTCAGGAACTCCAGAGACTCGAGGAGGCACAGGAATTCTCACTATTTCAAGAGGACTGATGAAAACTGCAATGGACTCCAAAAAAATTGAGGTAAATTTCAACATATACAATTGACAAGATTTCAAGGCAAGATGACAAGATTTCAAGAGAGATTCAGGGAAAATCATCAAGTATGAAGATGTTAAGCAAAGCCACGCAAACTCTAGAAGCACCAAGATTCAAGATGCCATAAAGAAGATCCAGGAAATTAGAAGAATTCAAGAGGATGAAGAAAGACTTAATAGACTCGTGAAAATTCAAGATAATTCATGTAGATTACGACATGCTCACTGACATGATTTCAAGATTTCAAGTTTACAATATTCAAGACAGCTTGAGGAAAACTCAGAAAATTTCAAGAACTCCAGAGGACTCGAGGAGGCACAGGAATTCTCACTATTTCAAGAGGACTGATGAAAACTGCAATGGACTCCAAAAAAATGAGGTAAATTTTCACATACACAATACACAAGATTTCAAGGCAAGATGACAAGATTTCAAGAGAGATTCAGGGAAAATCATCAAGTATGAAGATGTTAAGCAAAGCCACGCAAACTCTAGAAGCACCAAGATTCAAGATGCCTAAAGAAGATCCAGGAAATTAGAAGAATTCAAGAGGATAAAGAAAGACTTAATAGACTCGTGAAAATTCAAGATAATTCATGTAGATTACGAGATGCTAACTGACATGATTTCAAGATTTCAAGTTTACAAGATTCAAGACAGCTTGAGGAAAACTCATCAATTTCAAGAACTCAAGAGGACTCGAGGAGACACAGGAATGTTCAAGATTTCAAGTTTCAAGACATCAAGCGGACTCAAGAAGGCAGGCAATTTCAAGATTTCAAGATTCAAGACAGCTTCAGGAAAACTCATGAAATTTCAAGAACTCCAGAGGACTCGAGGAGGCACAGGAATTCTCACTATTTCAAGAGGACTGATGAAAACTGCAATGGACTCCAAAAAAATGAGGTAAATTTTCACATATACAATACACAAGATTTCAAGGCAAGATGACAAGATTTCAAGAGAGATTCAGGGAAAATCATCAAGTATGAAGATGTTAAGCGAAGCCACGCAAACTCTAGAAGCACCAAGATTCAAGATGACTAAAGAAGATCCAGGAAATTAGAAGAATTCAAGAGGATAAAGAAAGACTTAATAGACTCGTGAAAATTCAAGATAATTCATGTAGATTACGAGATGCTAACTGACATGATTTCAAGATTTCAAGTTTACAAGATTCAAGACAGCTTGAGGAAAACTCATCAATTTTCAAGAACTCAAGAGGACTCGAGGAGACACAGGAATGTTCAAGATTTCAAGTTTCAAGACATCAAGCGGACTCAAGAAGGCAGGCAATTTCAAGATTTCAAGATTCAAGACAGCTTCAGGAAAACTCATGAAATTTCAAGAACTCCAGAGGACTCGAGGAGGCACAGGAATTCTCACTATTTCAAGAGGACTGATGAAAACTGCAATGGACTCCAAAAAATTGAGGTAAATTTCAACATATACAATTGACAAGATTTCAAGGCAAGATGACAAGATTTCAAGAGAGATTCAGGGAAAATCATCAAGTATGAAGATGTTAAGCAAAGCCACGCAAACTCTAGAAGCACCAAGATTCAAGATGCCATAAAGAAGATCCAGGAAATTAGAAGAATTCAAGAGGATGAAGAAAGACTTAATAGACTCGTGAAAATTCAAGATAATTCATGTAGATTACGAGATGCTCACTGACATGATTTCAAGATTTCAAGTTTACAAGATTCAAGACAGCTTGAGGAAAACTCATCAATTTTCAAGAACTCAAAAGGACTCGAGGAGGCACAGGAATTCTCACTATTTCAAGAGGACTGATGAAAACTGCAATGGACTCCAAAAAAATGAGGTAAATTTTCACATACACAATACACAAGATTTCAAGGCAAGATGACAAGATTTCAAGAGAGATTCAGGGAAAATCATCAAGTATGAAGATGTTAAGCAAAGCCACGCAAACTCTAGAAGCACCAAGATTCAAGATGCCTAAAGAAGATCCAGGAAATTAGAAGAATTCAAGAGGATAAAGAAAGACATAATAGACTCGTGAAAATTCAAGATAATTCATGTAGATTACGAGATGCTAACTGACATGATTTCAAGATTTCAAGTTTACAAGATTCAAGACAGCTTGAGGAAAACTCATCAATTTTCAAGAACTCAAGAGGACTCGAGGAGACACAGGAATGTTCAAGATTTCAAGTTTCAAGACATCAAGCGGACTCAAGAAGGCAGGCAATTTCAAGATTTCAAGATTCAAGACAGCTTCAGGAAAACTCATGAAATTTCAAAACTCCAGAGGACTCGAGGAGGCACAGGAATTCTCACTATTTCAAGAGGACTGATGAAAACTGCAATGGACTCCAAAAAATTGAGGTAAATTTCAACATATACAATTGACAAGATTTCAAGGCAAGATGACAAGATTTCAAGAGAGATTCAGGGAAAATCATCAAGTATGAAGATGTTAAGCAAAGCCACGCAAACTCTGTGACACCAAGATTCAAGATGCCTAAAGAAGATCCAGGAAATTAGAAGAATTCAAGAGGATAAAGAAAGACTTAATAGACTCGTGAAAATTCAAGATAATTCATGTAGATTACGAGATGCTAACTGACATGATTTCAAGATTTCAAGTTTACAAGATTCAAGACAGCTTGAGGAAAACTCATCAATTTTCAAGAACTCAAGAGGACTCGAGGAGACACAGGAATGTTCAAGATTTCAAGTTTCAAGACATCAAGCGGACTCAAGAAGGCAGGCAATTTCAAGATTTCAAGATTCAAGACAGCTTCAGGAAAACTCATGAAATTTCAAGAACTCCAGAGGACTCGAGGAGGCACAGGAATTCTCACTATTTCAAGAGGACTGATGAAAACTGCAATGGACTCCAAAAATTGAGGTAAATTTCAACATATACAATTGACAAGATTTCAAGGCAAGATGACAAGATTTCAAGAGAGATTCAGGGAAAATCATCAAGTATGAAGATGTTAAGCAAAGCCACGCAAACTCTGAAGCACCAAGATTCAAGATGCCTAAAGAAGATCCAGGAAATTAGAAGAATTCAAGAGGATAAAGAAAGACTTAATAGACTCGTGAAAATTCAAGATAATTCATGTAGATTACGAGATGCTAACTGACATGATTTCAAGATTTCAAGTTTACAAGATTCAAGACAGCTTGAGGAAAACTCATCAATTTTCAAGAACTCAAGAGGACTCGAGGAGACACAGGAATGTTCAAGATTTCAAGTTTCAAGACATCAAGCGGACTCAAGAAGGCAGGCAATTTCAAGATTTCAAGATTCAAGACAGCTTCAGGAAAACTCATGAAATTTCAAGAACTCCAGAGGACTCGAGGAGGCACAGGAATTCTCACTATTTCAAGAGGACTGATGAAAACTGCAATGGACTCCAAAAAAATGAGGTAAATTTTCACATACAATACACAAGATTTCAAGGCAAGATGACAAGATTTCAAGAGAGATTCAGGGAAAATCATCAAGTATGAAGATGTTAAGCAAAGCCACGCAAACTCTAGAAGCACCAAGATTCAAGATGCCTAAAGAAGATCCAGGAAATTAGAAGAATTCAAGAGGATAAAGAAAGACATAATAGACTCGTGAAAATTCAAGATAATTCATGTAGATTACGAGATGCTAACTGACATGATTTCAAGATTTCAAGTTTACAAGATTCAAGACAGCTTGAGGAAAACTCATCAATTTTCAAGAACTCAAGAGGACTCGAGGAGACACAGGAATGTTCAAGATTTCAAGTTTCAAGACATCAAGCGGACTCAAGAAGGCAGGCAATTTCAAGATTTCAAGATTCAAGACAGCTTCAGGAAAACTCATGAAATTTCAAGAACTCCAGAGGACTCGAGGAGGCACAGGAATTCTCACTATTTCAAGAGGACTGATGAAAACTGCAATGGACTCCAAAAAATGAGGTAAATTTTCACATATACAATACACAAGATTTCAAGGCAAGATGACAAGATTTCAAGAGAGATTCAGGGAAAATCATCAAGTATGAAGATGTTAAGCAAAGCCACGCAAACTCTAGAAGCACCAAGATTCAAGATGCCTAAAGAAGATCCAGGAAATTAGAAGAATTCAAGAGGATAAAGAAAGACTTAATAGACTCGTGAAAATTCAAGATAATTCATGTAGATTACGAGATGCTAACTGACATGATTTCAAGATTTCAAGTTTACAAGATTCAAGACAGCTTGAGGAAAACTCATCAATTTTCAAGAACTCAAGAGGACTCGAGGAGACACAGGAATGTTCAAGATTTCAAGTTTCAAGACATCAAGCGGACTCAAGAAGGCAGGCAATTTCAAGATTTCAAGATTCAAGACAGCTTCAGGAAAACTCATGAAATTTCAAAAACTCCAGAGGACTCGAGGAGGCACAGGAATTCTCACTATTTCAAGAGGACTGATGAAAACTGCAATGGACTCCAAAAAATTGAGGTAAATTTCAACATATACAATTGACAAGATTTCAAGGCAAGATGACAAGATTTCAAGAGAGATTCAGGGAAAATCATCAAGTATGAAGATGTTAAGCAAAGCCACGCAAACTCTGTGAAGCACCAAGATTCAAGATGCCTAAAGAAGATCCAGGAAATTAGAAGAATTCAAGAGGATAAAGAAAGACTTAATAGACTCGTGAAAATTCAAGATAATTCATGTAGATTACGAGATGCTAACTGACATGATTTCAAGATTTCAAGTTTACAAGATTCAAGACAGCTTGAGGAAAACTCATCAATTTTCAAGAACTCAAGAGGACTCGAGGAGACACAGGAATGTTCAAGATTTCAAGTTTCAAGACATCAAGCGGACTCAAGAAGGCAGGCAATTTCAAGATTTCAAGATTCAAGACAGCTTCAGGAAAACTCATGAAATTTCAAGAACTCCAGAGGACTCGAGGAGGCACAGGAATTCTCACTATTTCAAGAGGACTGATGAAAACTGCAATGGACTCCAAAAAATTAGGTAAATTTCACATATACAATACACAAGATTTCAAGGCAAGATGACAAGATTTCAAGAGAGATTCAGGGAAAATCATCAAGTATGAAGATGTTAAGCAAAGCCACGCAAACTCTAGAAGCACCAAGATTCAAGATGCCTAAAGAAGATCCAGGAAATTAGAAGAATTCAAGAGGATAAAGAAAGACTTAATAGACTCGTGAAAATTCAAGATAATTCATGTAGATTACGAGATGCTAACTGACATGATTTCAAGTTTACAAGATTCAAGACAGCTTGAGGAAAACTCATCAATTTTCAAGAACTCAAGAGGACTCGAGGAGACACAGGAATGTTCAAGATTTCAAGTTTCAAGACATCAAGCGGACTCAAGAAGGCAGGCAATTTCAAGATTTCAAGATTCAAGACAGCTTCAGGAAAACTCATGAAATTTCAAGAACTCCAGAGGACTCGAGGAGGCACAGGAATTCTCACTATTTCAAGAGGACTGATGAAAACTGCAATGGACTCCAAAAAAATGAGGTAAATTTTCACATATACAATACACAAGATTTCAAGGCAAGATGACAAGATTTCAAGAGAGATTCAGGGAAAATCATCAAGTATGAAGATGTTAAGCAAAGCCACGCAAACTCTAGAAGCACCAAGATTCAAGATGCCTAAAGAAGATCCAGGAAATTAGAAGAATTCAAGAGGATAAAGAAAGACTTAATAGACTCGTGAAAATTCAAGATAATTCATGTAGATTACGAGATGCTAACTGACATGATTTCAAGATTTCAAGTTTACAAGATTCAAGACAGCTTGAGGAAAACTCATCAATTTTCAAGAACTCAAGAGGACTCGAGGAGACACAGGAATGTTCAAGATTTCAAGTTTCAAGACATCAAGCGGACTCAAGAAGGCAGGCAATTTCAAGATTTCAAGATTCAAGACAGCTTCAGGAAAACTCATGAAATTTCAAGAACTCCAGAGGACTCGAGGAGGCACAGGAATTCTCACTATTTCAAGAGGACTGATGAAAACTGCAATGGACTCCAAAAAATTGAGGTAAATTTTCACATATACAATACACAAGATTTCAAGGCAAGATGACAAGATTTCAAGAGAGATTCAGGGAAAATCATCAAGTATGAAGATGTTAAGCAAAGCCACGCAAACTCTAGAAGCACCAAGATTCAAGATGCCTAAAGAAGATCCAGGAAATTAGAAGAATTCAAGAGGATAAAGAAAGACTTAATAGACTCGTGAAAATTCAAGATAATTCATGTAGATTACGAGATGCTAACTGACATGATTTCAAGATTTCAAGTTTACAAGATTCAAGACAGCTTGAGGAAAACTCATCAATTTTCAAGAACTCAAGAGGACTCGAGGAGACACAGGAATGTTCAAGATTTCAAGTTTCAAGACATCAAGCGGACTCAAGAAGGCAGGCAATTTCAAGATTTCAAGATTCAAGACAGCTTCAGGAAAACTCATGAAATTTCAAGAACTCCAGAGGACTCGAGGAGGCACAGGAATTCTCACTATTTCAAGAGGACTGATGAAAACTGCAATGGACTCCAAAAAATTGAGGTAAATTTCAACATATACAATACACAAGATTTCAAGGCAAGATGACAAGATTTCAAGAGAGATTCAGGGAAAATCATCAAGTATGAAGATGTTAAGCAAAGCCACGCAAACTCTAGAAGCACCAAGATTCAAGATGCCTAAAGAAGATCCAGGAAATTAGAAGAATTCAAGAGGATAAAGAAAGACTTAATAGACTCGTGAAAATTCAAGATAATTCATGTAGATTACGAGATGCTAACTGACATGATTTCAAGATTTCAAGTTTACAAGATTCAAGACAGCTTGAGGAAAACTCATCAATTTTCAAGAACTCAAGAGGACTCGAGGAGACACAGGAATGTTCAAGATTTCAAGTTTCAAGACATCAAGCGGACTCAAGAAGGCAGGCAATTTCAAGATTTCAAGATTCAAGACAGCTTCAGGAAAACTCATGAAATTTCAAGAACTCCAGAGGACTCGAGGAGGCACAGGAATTCTCACTATTTCAAGAGGACTGATGAAAACTGCAATGGACTCCAAAAATTGAGGTAAATTTCAACATATACAATACACAAGATTTCAAGGCAAGATGACAAGATTTCAAGAGAGATTCAGGGAAAATCATCAAGTATGAAGATGTTAAGCAAAGCCACGCAAACTCTGTGACACCAAGATTCAAGATGCCTAAAGAAGATCCAGGAAATTAGAAGAATTCAAGAGGATAAAGAAAGACTTAATAGACTCGTGAAAATTCAAGATAATTCATGTAGATTACGAGATGCTAACTGACATGATTTCAAGTTTACAAGATTCAAGACAGCTTGAGGAAAACTCATCAATTTTCAAGAACTCAAGAGGACTCGAGGAGACACAGGAATGTTCAAGATTTCAAGTTTCAAGACATCAAGCGGACTCAAGAAGGCAGGCAATTTCAAGATTTCAAGATTCAAGACAGCTTCAGGAAAACTCATGAAATTTCAAGAACTCCAGAGGACTCGAGGAGGCACAGGAATTCTCACTATTTCAAGAGGACTGATGAAAACTGCAATGGACTCCAAAAATTGAGGTAAATTTCAACATATACAATACACAAGATTTCAAGGCAAGATGACAAGATTTCAAGAGAGATTCAGGGAAAATCATCAAGTATGAAGATGTTAAGCAAAGCCACGCAAACTCTAGAAGACCAAGATTCAAGATGCCTAAAGAAGATCCAGGAAATTAGAAGAATTCAAGAGGATAAAGAAAGACTTAATAGACTCGTGAAAATTCAAGATAATTCATGTAGATTACGAGATGCTAACTGACATGATTTCAAGATTTCAAGTTACAAGATTCAAGACAGCTTGAGGAAAACTCATCAATTTTCAAGAACTCAAGAGGACTCGAGGAGACACAGGAATGTTCAAGATTTCAAGTTTCAAGACATCAAGCGGACTCAAGAAGGCAGGCAATTTCAAGATTTCAAGATTCAAGACAGCTTCAGGAAAACTCATGAAATTTCAAGAACTCCAGAGGACTCGAGGAGGCACAGGAATTCTCACTATTTCAAGAGGACTGATGAAAACTGCAATGGACTCCAAAAAAATGAGGTAAATTTTCACATATACAATACACAAGATTTCAAGGCAAGATGACAAGATTTCAAGAGAGATTCAGGGAAAATCATCAAGTATGAAGATGTTAAGCAAAGCCACGCAAACTCTAGAAGCACCAAGATTCAAGATGCCTAAAGAAGATCCAGGAAATTAGAAGAATTCAAGAGGATAAAGAAAGACTTAATAGACTCGTGAAAATTCAAGATAATTCATGTAGATTACGAGATGCTAACTGACATGATTTCAAGATTTCAAGTTTACAAGATTCAAGACAGCTTGAGGAAAACTCATCAATTTTCAAGAACTCAAGAGGACTCGAGGAGACACAGGAATGTTCAAGATTTCAAGTTTCAAGACATCAAGCGGACTCAAGAAGGCAGGCAATTTCAAGATTTCAAGATTCAAGACAGCTTCAGGAAAACTCATGAAATTTCAAGAACTCCAGAGGACTCGAGGAGGCACAGGAATTCTCACTATTTCAAGAGGACTGATGAAAACTGCAATGGACTCCAAAAAATTGAGGTAAATTTTCACATATACAATACACAAGATTTCAAGGCAAGATGACAAGATTTCAAGAGAGATTCAGGGAAAATCATCAAGTATGAAGATGTTAAGCAAAGCCACGCAAACTCTAGAAGCACCAAGATTCAAGATGCCTAAAGAAGATCCAGGAAATTAGAAGAATTCAAGAGGATAAAGAAAGACTTAATAGACTCGTGAAAATTCAAGATAATTCATGTAGATTACGAGATGCTAACTGACATGATTTCAAGATTTCAAGTTTACAAGATTCAAGACAGCTTGAGGAAAACTCATCAATTTTCAAGAACTCAAGAGGACTCGAGGAGACACAGGAATGTTCAAGATTTCAAGTTTCAAGACATCAAGCGGACTCAAGAAGGCAGGCAATTTCAAGATTTCAAGATTCAAGACAGCTTCAGGAAAACTCATGAAATTTCAAGAACTCCAGAGGACTCGAGGAGGCACAGGAATTCTCACTATTTCAAGAGGACTGATGAAAACTGCAATGGACTCCAAAAAATTGAGGTAAATTTCAACATATACAATACACAAGATTTCAAGGCAAGATGACAAGATTTCAAGAGAGATTCAGGGAAAATCATCAAGTATGAAGATGTTAAGCAAAGCCACGCAAACTCTAGACACCAAGATTCAAGATGCCTAAAGAAGATCCAGGAAATTAGAAGAATTCAAGAGGATAAAGAAAGACTTAATAGACTCGTGAAAATTCAAGATAATTCATGTAGATTACGAGATGCTAACTGACATGATTTCAAGTTTACAAGATTCAAGACAGCTTGAGGAAAACTCATCAATTTTCAAGAACTCAAGAGGACTCGAGGAGACACAGGAATGTTCAAGATTTCAAGTTTCAAGACATCAAGCGGACTCAAGAAGGCAGGCAATTTCAAGATTTCAAGATTCAAGACAGCTTCAGGAAAACTCATGAAATTTCAAGAACTCCAGAGGACTCGAGGAGGCACAGGAATTCTCACTATTTCAAGAGGACTGATGAAAACTGCAATGGACTCCAAAAATTGAGGTAAATTTCAACATATACAATACACAAGATTTCAAGGCAAGATGACAAGATTTCAAGAGAGATTCAGGGAAAATCATCAAGTATGAAGATGTTAAGCAAAGCCACGCAAACTCTAGAAGCACCAAGATTCAAGATGCCTAAAGAAGATCCAGGAAATTAGAAGAATTCAAGAGGATAAAGAAAGACTTAATAGACTCGTGAAAATTCAAGATAATTCATGTAGATTACGAGATGCTAACTGACATGATTTCAAGATTTCAAGTTTACAAGATTCAAGACAGCTTGAGGAAAACTCATCAATTTTCAAGAACTCAAGAGGACTCGAGGAGACACAGGAATGTTCAAGATTTCAAGTTTCAAGACATCAAGCGGACTCAAGAAGGCAGGCAATTTCAAGATTTCAAGATTCAAGACAGCTTCAGGAAAACTCATGAAATTTCAAGAACTCCAGAGGACTCGAGGAGGCACAGGAATTCTCACTATTTCAAGAGGACTGATGAAAACTGCAATGGACTCCAAAAAAATGAGGTAAATTTTCACATATACAATACACAAGATTTCAAGGCAAGATGACAAGATTTCAAGAGAGATTCAGGGAAAATCATCAAGTATGAAGATGTTAAGCAAAGCCACGCAAACTCTAGAAGCACCAAGATTCAAGATGCCTAAAGAAGATCCAGGAAATTAGAAGAATTCAAGAGGATAAAGAAAGACTTAATAGACTCGTGAAAATTCAAGATAATTCATGTAGATTACGAGATGCTAACTGACATGATTTCAAGATTTCAAGTTTACAAGATTCAAGACAGCTTGAGGAAAACTCATCAATTTTCAAGAACTCAAGAGGACTCGAGGAGACACAGGAATGTTCAAGATTTCAAGTTTCAAGACATCAAGCGGACTCAAGAAGGCAGGCAATTTCAAGATTTCAAGATTCAAGACAGCTTCAGGAAAACTCATGAAATTTCAAGAACTCCAGAGGACTCGAGGAGGCACAGGAATTCTCACTATTTCAAGAGGACTGATGAAAACTGCAATGGACTCCAAAAAATTGAGGTAAATTTTCACATATACAATACACAAGATTTCAAGGCAAGATGACAAGATTTCAAGAGAGATTCAGGGAAAATCATCAAGTATGAAGATGTTAAGCAAAGCCACGCAAACTCTAGAAGCACCAAGATTCAAGATGCCTAAAGAAGATCCAGGAAATTAGAAGAATTCAAGAGGATAAAGAAAGACTTAATAGACTCGTGAAAATTCAAGATAATTCATGTAGATTACGAGATGCTAACTGACATGATTTCAAGATTTCAAGTTTACAAGATTCAAGACAGCTTGAGGAAAACTCATCAATTTTCAAGAACTCAAGAGGACTCGAGGAGACACAGGAATGTTCAAGATTTCAAGTTTCAAGACATCAAGCGGACTCAAGAAGGCAGGCAATTTCAAGATTTCAAGATTCAAGACAGCTTCAGGAAAACTCATGAAATTTCAAGAACTCCAGAGGACTCGAGGAGGCACAGGAATTCTCACTATTTCAAGAGGACTGATGAAAACTGCAATGGACTCCAAAAAATTGAGGTAAATTTCACATATACAATACACAAGATTTCAAGGCAAGATGACAAGATTTCAAGAGAGATTCAGGGAAAATCATCAAGTATGAAGATGTTAAGCAAAGCCACGCAAACTCTAGAAGCACCAAGATTCAAGATGCCTAAAGAAGATCCAGGAAATTAGAAGAATTCAAGAGGATAAAGAAAGACTTAATAGACTCGTGAAAATTCAAGATAATTCATGTAGATTACGAGATGCTAACTGACATGATGATTTCAAGTTTACAAGATTCAAGACAGCTTGAGGAAAACTCATCAATTTTCAAGAACTCAAGAGGACTCGAGGAGACACAGGAATGTTCAAGATTTCAAGTTTCAAGACATCAAGCGGACTCAAGAAGGCAGGCAATTTCAAGATTTCAAGATTCAAGACAGCTTCAGGAAAACTCATGAAATTTCAAGAACTCCAGAGGACTCGAGGAGGCACAGGAATTCTCACTATTTCAAGAGGACTGATGAAAACTGCAATGGACTCCAAAAATTGAGGTAAATTTCACATATACAATACACAAGATTTCAAGGCAAGATGACAAGATTTCAAGAGAGATTCAGGGAAAATCATCAAGTATGAAGATGTTAAGCAAAGCCACGCAAACTCTAGAAGCACCAAGATTCAAGATGCCTAAAGAAGATCCAGGAAATTAGAAGAATTCAAGAGGATAAAGAAAGACTTAATAGACTCGTGAAAATTCAAGATAATTCATGTAGATTACGAGATGCTAACTGACATGATTTCAAGATTTCAAGTTTACAAGATTCAAGACAGCTTGAGGAAAACTCATCAATTTTCAAGAACTCAAGAGGACTCGAGGAGACACAGGAATGTTCAAGATTTCAAGTTTCAAGACATCAAGCGGACTCAAGAAGGCAGGCAATTTCAAGATTTCAAGATTCAAGACAGCTTCAGGAAAACTCATGAAATTTCAAGAACTCCAGAGGACTCGAGGAGGCACAGGAATTCTCACTATTTCAAGAGGACTGATGAAAACTGCAATGGACTCCAAAAAATTGAGGTAAATTTCAACATATACAATACACAAGATTTCAAGGCAAGATGACAAGATTTCAAGAGAGATTCAGGGAAAATCATCAAGTATGAAGATGTTAAGCAAAGCCACGCAAACTCTAGAAGCACCAAGATTCAAGATGCCTAAAGAAGATCCAGGAAATTAGAAGAATTCAAGAGGATAAAGAAAGACTTAATAGACTCGTGAAAATTCAAGATAATTCATGTAGATTACGAGATGCTAACTGACATGATTTCAAGTTTACAAGATTCAAGACAGCTTGAGGAAAACTCATCAATTTTCAAGAACTCAAGAGGACTCGAGGAGACACAGGAATGTTCAAGATTTCAAGTTTCAAGACATCAAGCGGACTCAAGAAGGCAGGCAATTTCAAGATTTCAAGATTCAAGACAGCTTCAGGAAAACTCATGAAATTTCAAGAACTCCAGAGGACTCGAGGAGGCACAGGAATTCTCACTATTTCAAGAGGACTGATGAAAACTGCAATGGACTCCAAAAATTGAGGTAAATTTCAACATATACAATACACAAGATTTCAAGGCAAGATGACAAGATTTCAAGAGAGATTCAGGGAAAATCATCAAGTATGAAGATGTTAAGCAAAGCCACGCAAACTAGAAGACACCAAGATTCAAGATGCCTAAAGAAGATCCAGGAAATTAGAAGAATTCAAGAGGATAAAGAAAGACTTAATAGACTCGTGAAAATTCAAGATAATTCATGTAGATTACGAGATGCTAACTGACATGATTTCAAGATTTCAAGTTTACAAGATTCAAGACAGCTTGAGGAAAACTCATCAATTTTCAAGAACTCAAGAGGACTCGAGGAGACACAGGAATGTTCAAGATTTCAAGTTTCAAGACATCAAGCGGACTCAAGAAGGCAGGCAATTTCAAGATTTCAAGATTCAAGACAGCTTCAGGAAAACTCATGAAATTTCAAGAACTCCAGAGGACTCGAGGAGGCACAGGAATTCTCACTATTTCAAGAGGACTGATGAAAACTGCAATGGACTCCAAAAAAATGAGGTAAATTTTCACATATACAATACACAAGATTTCAAGGCAAGATGACAAGATTTCAAGAGAGATTCAGGGAAAATCATCAAGTATGAAGATGTTAAGCAAAGCCACGCAAACTCTAGAAGCACCAAGATTCAAGATGCCTAAAGAAGATCCAGGAAATTAGAAGAATTCAAGAGGATAAAGAAAGACTTAATAGACTCGTGAAAATTCAAGATAATTCATGTAGATTACGAGATGCTAACTGACATGATTTCAAGATTTCAAGTTTACAAGATTCAAGACAGCTTGAGGAAAACTCATCAATTTTCAAGAACTCAAGAGGACTCGAGGAGACACAGGAATGTTCAAGATTTCAAGTTTCAAGACATCAAGCGGACTCAAGAAGGCAGGCAATTTCAAGATTTCAAGATTCAAGACAGCTTCAGGAAAACTCATGAAATTTCAAGAACTCCAGAGGACTCGAGGAGGCACAGGAATTCTCACTATTTCAAGAGGACTGATGAAAACTGCAATGGACTCCAAAAAATTGAGGTAAATTTTCACATATACAATACACAAGATTTCAAGGCAAGATGACAAGATTTCAAGAGAGATTCAGGGAAAATCATCAAGTATGAAGATGTTAAGCAAAGCCACGCAAACTCTAGAAGCACCAAGATTCAAGATGCCTAAAGAAGATCCAGGAAATTAGAAGAATTCAAGAGGATAAAGAAAGACTTAATAGACTCGTGAAAATTCAAGATAATTCATGTAGATTACGAGATGCTAACTGACATGATTTCAAGATTTCAAGTTTACAAGATTCAAGACAGCTTGAGGAAAACTCATCAATTTTCAAGAACTCAAGAGGACTCGAGGAGACACAGGAATGTTCAAGATTTCAAGTTTCAAGACATCAAGCGGACTCAAGAAGGCAGGCAATTTCAAGATTTCAAGATTCAAGACAGCTTCAGGAAAACTCATGAAATTTCAAGAACTCCAGAGGACTCGAGGAGGCACAGGAATTCTCACTATTTCAAGAGGACTGATGAAAACTGCAATGGACTCCAAAAAATTGAGGTAAATTTCAACATATACAATGACAAGATTTCAAGGCAAGATGACAAGATTTCAAGAGAGATTCAGGGAAAATCATCAAGTATGAAGATGTTAAGCAAAGCCACGCAAACTCTAGAAGCACCAAGATTCAAGATGCCTAAAGAAGATCCAGGAAATTAGAAGAATTCAAGAGGATAAAGAAAGACTTAATAGACTCGTGAAAATTCAAGATAATTCATGTAGATTACGAGATGCTAACTGACATGATTTCAAGTTTACAAGATTCAAGACAGCTTGAGGAAAACTCATCAATTTTCAAGAACTCAAGAGGACTCGAGGAGACACAGGAATGTTCAAGATTTCAAGTTTCAAGACATCAAGCGGACTCAAGAAGGCAGGCAATTTCAAGATTTCAAGATTCAAGACAGCTTCAGGAAAACTCATGAAATTTCAAGAACTCCAGAGGACTCGAGGAGGCACAGGAATTCTCACTATTTCAAGAGGACTGATGAAAACTGCAATGGACTCCAAAAATTGAGGTAAATTTCAACATATACAATACACAAGATTTCAAGGCAAGATGACAAGATTTCAAGAGAGATTCAGGGAAAATCATCAAGTATGAAGATGTTAAGCAAAGCCACGCAAACTCTAGAGCACCAAGATTCAAGATGCCTAAAGAAGATCCAGGAAATTAGAAGAATTCAAGAGGATAAAGAAAGACTTAATAGACTCGTGAAAATTCAAGATAATTCATGTAGATTACGAGATGCTAACTGACATGATTTCAAGATTTCAAGTTTACAAGATTCAAGACAGCTTGAGGAAAACTCATCAATTTTCAAGAACTCAAGAGGACTCGAGGAGACACAGGAATGTTCAAGATTTCAAGTTTCAAGACATCAAGCGGACTCAAGAAGGCAGGCAATTTCAAGATTTCAAGATTCAAGACAGCTTCAGGAAAACTCATGAAATTTCAAGAACTCCAGAGGACTCGAGGAGGCACAGGAATTCTCACTATTTCAAGAGGACTGATGAAAACTGCAATGGACTCCAAAAAATTGAGGTAAATTTTCACATATACAATACACAAGATTTCAAGGCAAGATGACAAGATTTCAAGAGAGATTCAGGGAAAATCATCAAGTATGAAGATGTTAAGCAAAGCCACGCAAACTCTAGAAGCACCAAGATTCAAGATGCCTAAAGAAGATCCAGGAAATTAGAAGAATTCAAGAGGATAAAGAAAGACTTAATAGACTCGTGAAAATTCAAGATAATTCATGTAGATTACGAGATGCTAACTGACATGATTTCAAGTTTACAAGATTCAAGACAGCTTGAGGAAAACTCATCAATTTTCAAGAACTCAAGAGGACTCGAGGAGACACAGGAATGTTCAAGATTTCAAGTTTCAAGACATCAAGCGGACTCAAGAAGGCAGGCAATTTCAAGATTTCAAGATTCAAGACAGCTTCAGGAAAACTCATGAAATTTCAAGAACTCCAGAGGACTCGAGGAGGCACAGGAATTCTCACTATTTCAAGAGGACTGATGAAAACTGCAATGGACTCCAAAAATTGAGGTAAATTTCACATATACAATACACAAGATTTCAAGGCAAGATGACAAGATTTCAAGAGAGATTCAGGGAAAATCATCAAGTATGAAGATGTTAAGCAAAGCCACGCAAACTCTAGAAGCACCAAGATTCAAGATGCCTAAAGAAGATCCAGGAAATTAGAAGAATTCAAGAGGATAAAGAAAGACTTAATAGACTCGTGAAAATTCAAGATAATTCATGTAGATTACGAGATGCTAACTGACATGATTTCAAGATTTCAAGTTTACAAGATTCAAGACAGCTTGAGGAAAACTCATCAATTTTCAAGAACTCAAGAGGACTCGAGGAGACACAGGAATGTTCAAGATTTCAAGTTTCAAGACATCAAGCGGACTCAAGAAGGCAGGCAATTTCAAGATTTCAAGATTCAAGACAGCTTCAGGAAAACTCATGAAATTTCAAGAACTCCAGAGGACTCGAGGAGGCACAGGAATTCTCACTATTTCAAGAGGACTGATGAAAACTGCAATGGACTCCAAAAAAATGAGGTAAATTTCACATATACAATACACAAGATTTCAAGGCAAGATGACAAGATTTCAAGAGAGATTCAGGGAAAATCATCAAGTATGAAGATGTTAAGCAAAGCCACGCAAACTCTAGAAGCACCAAGATTCAAGATGCCTAAAGAAGATCCAGGAAATTAGAAGAATTCAAGAGGATAAAGAAAGACTTAATAGACTCGTGAAAATTCAAGATAATTCATGTAGATTACGAGATGCTAACTGACATGATTTCAAGATTTTTACAAGATTCAAGACAGCTTGAGGAAAACTCATCAATTTTCAAGAACTCAAGAGGACTCGAGGAGACACAGGAATGTTCAAGATTTCAAGTTTCAAGACATCAAGCGGACTCAAGAAGGCAGGCAATTTCAAGATTTCAAGATTCAAGACAGCTTCAGGAAAACTCATGAAATTTCAAGAACTCCAGAGGACTCGAGGAGGCACAGGAATTCTCACTATTTCAAGAGGACTGATGAAAACTGCAATGGACTCCAAAAATTGAGGTAAATTTTCACATATACAATACACAAGATTTCAAGGCAAGATGACAAGATTTCAAGAGAGATTCAGGGAAAATCATCAAGTATGAAGATGTTAAGCAAAGCCACGCAAACTCTAGAAGCACCAAGATTCAAGATGCCTAAAGAAGATCCAGGAAATTAGAAGAATTCAAGAGGATAAAGAAAGACTTAATAGACTCGTGAAAATTCAAGATAATTCATGTAGATTACGAGATGCTAACTGACATGATTTCAAGATTTCAAGTTTACAAGATTCAAGACAGCTTGAGGAAAACTCATCAATTTTCAAGAACTCAAGAGGACTCGAGGAGACACAGGAATGTTCAAGATTTCAAGTTTCAAGACATCAAGCGGACTCAAGAAGGCAGGCAATTTCAAGATTTCAAGATTCAAGACAGCTTCAGGAAAACTCATGAAATTTCAAGAACTCCAGAGGACTCGAGGAGGCACAGGAATTCTCACTATTTCAAGAGGACTGATGAAAACTGCAATGGACTCCAAAAAATTGAGGTAAATTTTCACATATACAATACACAAGATTTCAAGGCAAGATGACAAGATTTCAAGAGAGATTCAGGGAAAATCATCAAGTATGAAGATGTTAAGCAAAGCCACGCAAACTCTAGAAGCACCAAGATTCAAGATGCCTAAAGAAGATCCAGGAAATTAGAAGAATTCAAGAGGATAAAGAAAGACTTAATAGACTCGTGAAAATTCAAGATAATTCATGTAGATTACGAGATGCTAACTGACATGATTTCAAGTTTACAAGATTCAAGACAGCTTGAGGAAAACTCATCAATTTTCAAGAACTCAAGAGGACTCGAGGAGACACAGGAATGTTCAAGATTTCAAGTTTCAAGACATCAAGCGGACTCAAGAAGGCAGGCAATTTCAAGATTTCAAGATTCAAGACAGCTTCAGGAAAACTCATGAAATTTCAAGAACTCCAGAGGACTCGAGGAGGCACAGGAATTCTCACTATTTCAAGAGGACTGATGAAAACTGCAATGGACTCCAAAAATTGAGGTAAATTTCACATATACAATACACAAGATTTCAAGGCAAGATGACAAGATTTCAAGAGAGATTCAGGGAAAATCATCAAGTATGAAGATGTTAAGCAAAGCCACGCAAACTCTAGAAGCACCAAGATTCAAGATGCCTAAAGAAGATCCAGGAAATTAGAAGAATTCAAGAGGATAAAGAAAGACTTAATAGACTCGTGAAAATTCAAGATAATTCATGTAGATTACGAGATGCTAACTGACATGATTTCAAGATTTCAAGTTACAAGATTCAAGACAGCTTGAGGAAAACTCATCAATTTTCAAGAACTCAAGAGGACTCGAGGAGACACAGGAATGTTCAAGATTTCAAGTTTCAAGACATCAAGCGGACTCAAGAAGGCAGGCAATTTCAAGATTTCAAGATTCAAGACAGCTTCAGGAAAACTCATGAAATTTCAAGAACTCCAGAGGACTCGAGGAGGCACAGGAATTCTCACTATTTCAAGAGGACTGATGAAAACTGCAATGGACTCCAAAAAAATGAGGTAAATTTTCACATATACAATACACAAGATTTCAAGGCAAGATGACAAGATTTCAAGAGAGATTCAGGGAAAATCATCAAGTATGAAGATGTTAAGCAAAGCCACGCAAACTCTGAGCACCAAGATTCAAGATGCCTAAAGAAGATCCAGGAAATTAGAAGAATTCAAGAGGATAAAGAAAGACTTAATAGACTCGTGAAAATTCAAGATAATTCATGTAGATTACGAGATGCTAACTGACATGATTTCAAGATTTCAAGTTTACAAGATTCAAGACAGCTTGAGGAAAACTCATCAATTTTCAAGAACTCAAGAGGACTCGAGGAGACACAGGAATGTTCAAGATTTCAAGTTTCAAGACATCAAGCGGACTCAAGAAGGCAGGCAATTTCAAGATTTCAAGATTCAAGACAGCTTCAGGAAAACTCATGAAATTTCAAGAACTCCAGAGGACTCGAGGAGGCACAGGAATTCTCACTATTTCAAGAGGACTGATGAAAACTGCAATGGACTCCAAAAATTGAGGTAAATTTTCACATATACAATACACAAGATTTCAAGGCAAGATGACAAGATTTCAAGAGAGATTCAGGGAAAATCATCAAGTATGAAGATGTTAAGCAAAGCCACGCAAACTCTAGAAGCACCAAGATTCAAGATGCCTAAAGAAGATCCAGGAAATTAGAAGAATTCAAGAGGATAAAGAAAGACTTAATAGACTCGTGAAAATTCAAGATAATTCATGTAGATTACGAGATGCTAACTGACATGATTTCAAGATTTCAAGTTTACAAGATTCAAGACAGCTTGAGGAAAACTCATCAATTTTCAAGAACTCAAGAGGACTCGAGGAGACACAGGAATGTTCAAGATTTCAAGTTTCAAGACATCAAGCGGACTCAAGAAGGCAGGCAATTTCAAGATTTCAAGATTCAAGACAGCTTCAGGAAAACTCATGAAATTTCAAGAACTCCAGAGGACTCGAGGAGGCACAGGAATTCTCACTATTTCAAGAGGACTGATGAAAACTGCAATGGACTCCAAAAAATTGAGGTAAATTTCAACATATACAATACACAAGATTTCAAGGCAAGATGACAAGATTTCAAGAGAGATTCAGGGAAAATCATCAAGTATGAAGATGTTAAGCAAAGCCACGCAAACTCTAGAAGCACCAAGATTCAAGATGCCTAAAGAAGATCCAGGAAATTAGAAGAATTCAAGAGGATAAAGAAAGACTTAATAGACTCGTGAAAATTCAAGATAATTCATGTAGATTACGAGATGCTAACTGACATGATTTCAAGTTTACAAGATTCAAGACAGCTTGAGGAAAACTCATCAATTTTCAAGAACTCAAGAGGACTCGAGGAGACACAGGAATGTTCAAGATTTCAAGTTTCAAGACATCAAGCGGACTCAAGAAGGCAGGCAATTTCAAGATTTCAAGATTCAAGACAGCTTCAGGAAAACTCATGAAATTTCAAGAACTCCAGAGGACTCGAGGAGGCACAGGAATTCTCACTATTTCAAGAGGACTGATGAAAACTGCAATGGACTCCAAAAAATTGAGGTAAATTTCAACATATACAATACACAAGATTTCAAGGCAAGATGACAAGATTTCAAGAGAGATTCAGGGAAAATCATCAAGTATGAAGATGTTAAGCAAAGCCACGCAAACTCTAGAAGCACCAAGATTCAAGATGCCTAAAGAAGATCCAGGAAATTAGAAGAATTCAAGAGGATAAAGAAAGACTTAATAGACTCGTGAAAATTCAAGATAATTCATGTAGATTACGAGATGCTAACTGACATGATTTCAAGATTTCAAGTTTACAAGATTCAAGACAGCTTGAGGAAAACTCATCAATTTTCAAGAACTCAAGAGGACTCGAGGAGACACAGGAATGTTCAAGATTTCAAGTTTCAAGACATCAAGCGGACTCAAGAAGGCAGGCAATTTCAAGATTTCAAGATTCAAGACAGCTTCAGGAAAACTCATGAAATTTCAAGAACTCCAGAGGACTCGAGGAGGCACAGGAATTCTCACTATTTCAAGAGGACTGATGAAAACTGCAATGGACTCCAAAAAATGAGGTAAATTTTCACATACAATACACAAGATTTCAAGGCAAGATGACAAGATTTCAAGAGAGATTCAGGGAAAATCATCAAGTATGAAGATGTTAAGCAAAGCCACGCAAACTCTAGAAGCACCAAGATTCAAGATGCCTAAAGAAGATCCAGGAAATTAGAAGAATTCAAGAGGATAAAGAAAGACTTAATAGACTCGTGAAAATTCAAGATAATTCATGTAGATTACGAGATGCTAACTGACATGATTTCAAGATTTCAAGTTTACAAGATTCAAGACAGCTTGAGGAAAACTCATCAATTTTCAAGAACTCAAGAGGACTCGAGGAGACACAGGAATGTTCAAGATTTCAAGTTTCAAGACATCAAGCGGACTCAAGAAGGCAGGCAATTTCAAGATTTCAAGATTCAAGACAGCTTCAGGAAAACTCATGAAATTTCAAGAACTCCAGAGGACTCGAGGAGGCACAGGAATTCTCACTATTTCAAGAGGACTGATGAAAACTGCAATGGACTCCAAAAAATTGAGGTAAATTTTCACATACACAATACACAAGATTTCAAGGCAAGATGACAAGATTTCAAGAGAGATTCAGGGAAAATCATCAAGTATGAAGATGTTAAGCAAAGCCACGCAAACTCTAGAAGCACCAAGATTCAAGATGCCTAAAGAAGATCCAGGAAATTAGAAGAATTCAAGAGGATAAAGAAAGATAATAGACTCGTGAAAATTCAAGATAATTCATGTAGATTACGAGATGCTAACTGACATGATTTCAAGATTTCAAGTTTACAAGATTCAAGACAGCTTGAGGAAAACTCATCAATTTTCAAGAACTCAAGAGGACTCGAGGAGACACAGGAATGTTCAAGATTTCAAGTTTCAAGACATCAAGCGGACTCAAGAAGGCAGGCAATTTCAAGATTTCAAGATTCAAGACAGCTTCAGGAAAACTCATGAAATTTCAAGAACTCCAGAGGACTCGAGGAGGCACAGGAATTCTCACTATTTCAAGAGGACTGATGAAAACTGCAATGGACTCCAAAAAATTGAGGTAAATTTCAACATATACAATTGACAAGATTTCAAGGCAAGATGACAAGATTTCAAGAGAGATTCAGGGAAAATCATCAAGTATGAAGATGTTAAGCAAAGCCACGCAAACTCTGTGACACCAAGATTCAAGATGCCTAAAGAAGATCCAGGAAATTAGAAGAATTCAAGAGGATAAAGAAAGACTTAATAGACTCGTGAAAATTCAAGATAATTCATGTAGATTACGAGATGCTAACTGACATGATTTCAAGATTTCAAGTTTACAAGATTCAAGACAGCTTGAGGAAAACTCATCAATTTTAAGAACTCAAGAGGACTCGAGGAGACACAGGAATGTTCAAGATTTCAAGTTTCAAGACATCAAGCGGACTCAAGAAGGCAGGCAATTTCAAGATTTCAAGATTCAAGACAGCTTCAGGAAAACTCATGAAATTTCAAGAACTCCAGAGGACTCGAGGAGGCACAGGAATTCTCACTATTTCAAGAGGACTGATGAAAACTGCAATGGACTCCAAAAATTGAGGTAAATTTCAACATATACAATACAAGATTTCAAGGCAAGATGACAAGATTTCAAGAGAGATTCAGGGAAAATCATCAAGTATGAAGATGTTAAGCAAAGCCACGCAAACTCTAGAAGCACCAAGATTCAAGATGCCTAAAGAAGATCCAGGAAATTAGAAGAATTCAAGAGGATAAAGAAAGACTTAATAGACTCGTGAAAATTCAAGATAATTCATGTAGATTACGAGATGCTAACTGACATGATTTCAAGATTTCAAGTTTACAAGATTCAAGACAGCTTGAGGAAAACTCATCAATTTTCAAGAACTCAAGAGGACTCGAGGAGACACAGGAATGTTCAAGATTTCAAGTTTCAAGACATCAAGCGGACTCAAGAAGGCAGGCAATTTCAAGATTTCAAGATTCAAGACAGCTTCAGGAAAACTCATGAAATTTCAAGAACTCCAGAGGACTCGAGGAGGCACAGGAATTCTCACTATTTCAAGAGGACTGATGAAAACTGCAATGGACTCCAAAAAATGAGGTAAATTTTCACATACACAATACACAAGATTTCAAGGCAAGATGACAAGATTTCAAGAGAGATTCAGGGAAAATCATCAAGTATGAAGATGTTAAGCAAAGCCACGCAAACTCTAGAAGCACCAAGATTCAAGATGCCTAAAGAAGATCCAGGAAATTAGAAGAATTCAAGAGGATAAAGAAAGACTTAATAGACTCGTGAAAATTCAAGATAATTCATGTAGATTACGAGATGCTAACTGACATGATTTCAAGATTTCAAGTTTACAAGATTCAAGACAGCTTGAGGAAAACTCATCAATTTTCAAGAACTCAAGAGGACTCGAGGAGACACAGGAATGTTCAAGATTTCAAGTTTCAAGACATCAAGCGGACTCAAGAAGGCAGGCAATTTCAAGATTTCAAGATTCAAGACAGCTTCAGGAAAACTCATGAAATTTCAAGAACTCCAGAGGACTCGAGGAGGCACAGGAATTCTCACTATTTCAAGAGGACTGATGAAAACTGCAATGGACTCCAAAAAATGAGGTAAATTTTCACATATACAATACACAAGATTTCAAGGCAAGATGACAAGATTTCAAGAGAGATTCAGGGAAAATCATCAAGTATGAAGATGTTAAGCAAAGCCACGCAAACTCTAGAAGCACCAAGATTCAAGATGCCGAAAGAAGATCCAGGAAATTAGAAGAATTCAAGAGGATAAAAAGACTTAATAGACTCGTGAAAATTCAAGATAATTCATGTAGATTACGAGATGCTAACTGACATGATTTCAAGATTTCAAGTTTACAAGATTCAAGACAGCTTGAGGAAAACTCATCAATTTTCAAGAACTCAAGAGGACTCGAGGAGACACAGGAATGTTCAAGATTTCAAGTTTCAAGACATCAAGCGGACTCAAGAAGGCAGGCAATTTCAAGATTTCAAGATTCAAGACAGCTTCAGGAAAACTCATGAAATTTCAAAAACTCCAGAGGACTCGAGGAGGCACAGGAATTCTCACTATTTCAAGAGGACTGATGAAAACTGCAATGGACTCCAAAAAATTGAGGTAAATTTCAACATATACAATACACAAGATTTCAAGGCAAGATGACAAGATTTCAAGAGAGATTCAGGGAAAATCATCAAGTATGAAGATGTTAAGCAAAGCCACGCAAACTCTAGAGACCAAGATTCAAGATGCCTAAAGAAGATCCAGGAAATTAGAAGAATTCAAGAGGATAAAGAAAGACTTAATAGACTCGTGAAAATTCAAGATAATTCATGTAGATTACGAGATGCTAACTGACATGATTTCAAGATTTCAAGTTTACAAGATTCAAGACAGCTTGAGGAAAACTCATCAATTTTCAAGAACTCAAGAGGACTCGAGGAGACACAGGAATGTTCAAGATTTCAAGTTTCAAGACATCAAGCGGACTCAAGAAGGCAGGCAATTTCAAGATTTCAAGATTCAAGACAGCTTCAGGAAAACTCATGAAATTTCAAGAACTCCAGAGGACTCGAGGAGGCACAGGAATTCTCACTATTTCAAGAGGACTGATGAAAACTGCAATGGACTCCAAAAAATTAGGTAAATTTTCACATATACAATACACAAGATTTCAAGGCAAGATGACAAGATTTCAAGAGAGATTCAGGGAAAATCATCAAGTATGAAGATGTTAAGCAAAGCCACGCAAACTCTAGAAGCACCAAGATTCAAGATGCCTAAAGAAGATCCAGGAAATTAGAAGAATTCAAGAGGATAAAGAAAGACTTAATAGACTCGTGAAAATTCAAGATAATTCATGTAGATTACGAGATGCTAACTGACATGATTTCAAGATTTCAAGTTTACAAGATTCAAGACAGCTTGAGGAAAACTCATCAATTTTCAAGAACTCAAGAGAACTCGAGGAGACACAGGAATGGTCAAGATTTCAAGTTTCAAGACATCAAGCGGACTCAAGAAGGCAGGCAATTTCAAGTTTACAAGATTCAAGACAGCTTGAGGAAAACTCATCAATTTTCAAGAACTCTAGAGGACTCGAGGAGACACAGGAATGTTCAAGATTTCAAGTTTCAAGACATGAAGCGGACTCAAGAAGGCAGGCAATTTCAAGATTTCAAGATTCAAGACAGCTTCAGGAAAACTCATGAAATTTCAAAACTCCAGAGGACTCGAGGAGGCACAGGAATTATCACTATTTCAAGAGGACTGATGAAAACTGCAATGGACTCCAAAAAATTGAGGTAAATTTCAAAATATACAATGACAAGATTTCAAGGCAAGATGACAAGATTTCAAGAGAGATTCAGGGAAAATCATCAAGTATGAAGATGTTAAGCAAAGCCACGCAAACTCTAGAAGCACCAAGATTCAAGATGCCTAAAGAAGATCCAGGAAATTAGAAGAATTCAAGAGGATAAAGAAAGACTTAATAGACTCGTGAAAATTCAAGATAATTCATGTAGATTACGAGATGCTAACTGACATGATTTCAAGATTTCAAGTTTACAAGATTCAAGACAGCTTGAGGAAAACTCATCAATTTTCAAGAACTCAAGAGGACTCGAGGAGACACAGGAATGTTCAAGATTTCAAGTTTCAAGACATCAAGCGGACTCAAGAAGGCAGGCAATTTCAAGATTTCAAGATTCAAGACAGCTTCAGGAAAACTCATGAAATTTCAAGAACTCCAGAGGACTCGAGGAGGCACAGGAATTCTCACTATTTCAAGAGGACTGATGAAAACTGCAATGGACTCCAAAAAAATGAGGTAAATTTTCACATATACAATACACAAGATTTCAAGGCAAGATGACAAGATTTCAAGAGAGATTCAGGGAAAATCATCAAGTATGAAGATGTTAAGCAAAGCCACGCAAACTCTAGAAGCACCAAGATTCAAGATGCCTAAAGAAGATCCAGGAAATTAGAAGAATTCAAGAGGATAAAAAAGACATAATAGACTCGTGAAAATTCAAGATAATTCATGTAGATTACAAGATGCTAACTGACATGATTTCAAGATTTCAAGTTTACAAGATTCAAGACAGCTTGAGGAAAACTCATCAATTTTCAAGAACTCAAGAGGACTCGAGGAGACACAGGAATGTTCAAGATTTCAAGTTTCAAGACATCAAGCGGACTCAAGAAGGCAGGCAATTTCAAGATTTCAAGATTCAAGACAGCTTCAGGAAAACTCATGAAATTTCAAAAACTCCAGAGGACTCGAGGAGGCACAGGAATTCTCACTATTTCAAGAGGACTGATGAAAACTGCAATGGACTCCAAAAAATTGAGGTAAATTTCACATATACAATTGACAAGATTTCAAGGCAAGATGACAAGATTTCAAGAGAGATTCAGGGAAAATCATCAAGTATGAAGATGTTAAGCAAAGCCACGCAAACTCTGTGACACCAAGATTCAAGATGCCTAAAGAAGATCCAGGAAATTAGAAGAATTCAAGAGGATAAAGAAAGACTTAATAGACTCGTGAAAATTCAAGATAATTCATGTAGATTACGAGATGCTAACTGACATGATTTCAAGATTTCAAGTTTACAAGATTCAAGACAGCTTGAGGAAAACTCATCAATTTTCAAGAACTCAAGAGGACTCGAGGAGACACAGGAATGTTCAAGATTTCAAGTTTCAAGACATCAAGCGGACTCAAGAAGGCAGGCAATTTCAAGATTTCAAGATTCAAGACAGCTTCAGGAAAACTCATGAAATTTCAAGAACTCCAGAGGACTCGAGGAGCACAGGAATTCTCACTATTTCAAGAGGACTGATGAAAACTGCAATGGACTCCAAAAAATTAGGTAAATTTCACATATACAATACACAAGATTTCAAGGCAAGATGACAAGATTTCAAGAGAGATTCAGGGAAAATCATCAAGTATGAAGATGTTAAGCAAAGCCACGCAAACTCTAGAAGCACCAAGATTCAAGATGCCTAAAGAAGATCCAGGAAATTAGAAGAATTCAAGAGGATAAAGAAAGACTTAATAGACTCGTGAAAATTCAAGATAATTCATGTAGATTACGAGATGCTAACTGACATGATTTCAAGATTTCAAGTTTACAAGATTCAAGACAGCTTGAGGAAAACTCATCAATTTTCAAGAACTCAAGAGGACTCGAGGAGACACAGGAATGTTCAAGATTTCAAGTTTCAAGACATCAAGCGGACTCAAGAAGGCAGGCAATTTCAAGATTTCAAGATTCAAGACAGCTTCAGGAAAACTCATGAAATTTCAAAAACTCCAGAGGACTCGAGGAGGCACAGGAATTCTCACTATTTCAAGAGGACTGATGAAAACTGCAATGGACTCCCAAAAATTGAGGTAAATTTCAACATATACAATTGACAAGATTTCAAGGCAAGATGACAAGATTTCAAGAGAGATTCAGGGAAAATCATCAAGTATGAAGATGTTAAGCAAAGCCACGCAAACTCTAGAAGCACCAAGATTCAAGATGCCTAAAGAAGATCCAGGAAATTAGAAGAATTCAAGAGGATAAAGAAAGACTTAATAGACTCGTGAAAATTCAAGATAATTCATGTAGATTACGAGATGCTAACTGACATGATTTCAAGATTTCAAGTTTACAAGATTCAAGACAGCTTGAGGAAAACTCATCAATTTTCAAGAACTCAAGAGGACTCGAGGAGACACAGGAATGTTCAAGATTTCAAGTTTCAAGACATCAAGCGGACTCAAGAAGGCAGGCAATTTCAAGATTTCAAGATTCAAGACAGCTTCAGGAAAACTCATGAAATTTCAAGAACTCCAGAGGACTCGAGGAGGCACAGGAATTCTCACTATTTCAAGAGGACTGATGAAAACTGCAATGGACTCCAAAAAATTGAGGTAAATTTTCACATATACAATACACAAGATTTCAAGGCAAGATGACAAGATTTCAAGAGAGATTCAGGGAAAATCATCAAGTATGAAGATGTTAAGCAAAAACACGCAAACTCTAGAAGCACCAAGATTCAAGATGCCTAAAGAAGATCCAGGAAATTAGAAGAATTCAAGAGGATAAAGAAAGACTTAATAGACTCGTGAAAATTCAAGATAATTCATGTAGATTACGAGATGCTAACTGACATGATTTCAAGATTTCAAGTTTACAAGATTCAAGACAGCTTGAGGAAAACTCATCAATTTTCAAGAACTCAAGAGGACTCGAGGAGACACAGGAATGTTCAAGATTTCAAGTTTCAAGACATCAAGCGGACTCAAGAAGGCAGGCAATTTCAAGATTTCAAGATTCAAGACAGCTTCAGGAAAACTCATGAAATTTCAAGAACTCCAGAGGACTCGAGGAGGCACAGGAATTCTCACTATTTCAAGAGGACTGATGAAAACTGCAATGGACTCCAAAAAAATGAGGTAAATTTTCACATACACAATACACAAGATTTCAAGGCAAGATGACAAGATTTCAAGAGAGATTCAGGGAAAATCATCAAGTATGAAGATGTTAAGCAAAGCCACGCAAACTCTAGAAGCACCAAGATTCAAGATGCCTAAAGAAGATCCCGGAAATTCGAAGAATTCAAGAGGATAAAGAAAGACTTAATAGACTCGTGAAAATTCAAGATAATTCATGTAGATTACGAGATGCTAACTGACATGATTTCAAGATTTCAAGTTTACAAGATTCAAGACAGCTTGAGGAAAACTCATCAATTTTCAAGAACTCAAGAGGACTCGAGGAGACACAGGAATGTTCAAGATTTCAAGTTTCAAGACATCAAGCGGACTCAAGAAGGCAGGCAATTTCAAGATTTCAAGATTCAAGACAGCTTCAGGAAAACTCATGAAATTTCAAGAACTCCAGAGGACTCGAGGAGGCACAGGAATTCTCACTATTTCAAGAGGACTGATGAAAACTGCAATGGACTCCAAAAAATTGAGGTAAATTTTCACATATACAATACACAAGATTTCAAGGCAAGATGACAAGATTTCAAGAGAGATTCAGGGAAAATCATCAAGTATGAAGATGTTAAGCAAAGCCACGCAAACTCTAGAAGCACCAAGATTCAAGATGCCTAAAGAAGATCCAGGAAATTAGAAGAATTCAAGAGGATAAAGAAAGACTTAATAGACTCGTGAAAATTCAAGATAATTCATGTAGATTACGAGATGCTAACTGACATGATTTCAAGATTTCAAGTTTACAAGATTCAAGACAGCTTGAGGAAAACTCATCAATTTTCAAGAACTCAAGAGGACTCGAGGAGACACAGGAATGTTCAAGATTTCAAGTTTCAAGACATCAAGCGGACTCAAGAAGGCAGGCAATTTCAAGATTTCAAGATTCAAGACAGCTTCAGGAAAACTCATGAAATTTCAAGAACTCCAGAGGACTCGAGGAGGCACAGGAATTCTCACTATTTCAAGAGGACTGATGAAAACTGCAATGGACTCCAAAAATTGAGGTAAATTTTCACATATACAATACACAAGATTTCAAGGCAAGATGACAAGATTTCAAGAGAGATTCAGGGAAAATCATCAAGTATGAAGATGTTAAGCAAAGCCACGCAAACTCTAGAAGCACCAAGATTCAAGATGCCTAAAGAAGATCCAGGAAATTAGAAGAATTCAAGAGGATAAAGAAAGACTTAATAGACTCGTGAAAATTCAAGATAATTCATGTAGATTACGAGATGCTAACTGACATGATTTCAAGATTTCAAGTTTACAAGATTCAAGACAGCTTGAGGAAAACTCATCAATTTTCAAGAACTCAAGAGGACTCGAGGAGACACAGGAATGTTCAAGATTTCAAGTTTCAAGACATCAAGCGGACTCAAGAAGGCAGGCAATTTCAAGATTTCAAGATTCAAGACAGCTTCAGGAAAACTCATGAAATTTCAAGAACTCCAGAGGACTCGAGGAGGCACAGGAATTCTCACTATTTCAAGAGGACTGATGAAAACTGCAATGGACTCCAAAAAAATGAGGTAAATTTTCACATACACAATACACAAGATTTCAAGGCAAGATGACAAGATTTCAAGAGAGATTCAGGGAAAATCATCAAGTATGAAGATGTTAAGCAAAGCCACGCAAACTCTAGAAGCACCAAGATTCAAGATGCCTAAAGAAGATCCAGGAAATTAGAAGAATTCAAGAGGATAAAGAAAGACTTAATAGACTCGTGAAAATTCAAGATAATTCATGTAGATTACGAGATGCTAACTGACATGATTTCAAGATTTCAAGTTTACAAGATTCAAGACAGCTTGAGGAAAACTCATCAATTTTCAAGAACTCAAGAGGACTCGAGGAGACACAGGAATGTTCAAGATTTCAAGTTTCAAGACATCAAGCGGACTCAAGAAGGCAGGCAATTTCAAGATTTCAAGATTCAAGACAGCTTCAGGAAAACTCATGAAATTTCAAGAACTCCAGAGGACTCGAGGAGGCACAGGAATTCTCACTATTTCAAGAGGACTGATGAAAACTGCAATGGACTCCAAAAAAATGAGGTAAATTTTCACATATACAATACACAAGATTTCAAGGCAAGATGACAAGATTTCAAGAGAGATTCAGGGAAAATCATCAAGTATGAAGATGTTAATCAAAGCCACGCAAACTCTAGAAGCACCAAGATTCAAGATGCCTAAAGAAGATCCAGGAATTAGAAGAATTCAAGAGGATAAAGAAAGACATAATAGACTCGTGAAAATTCAAGATAATTCATGTAGATTACGAGATGCTAACTGACATGATTTCAAGATTTCAAGTTTACAAGATTCAAGACAGCTTGAGGAAAACTCATCAATTTTCAAGAACTCAAGAGGACTCGAGGAGACACAGGAATGTTCAAGATTTCAAGTTTCAAGACATCAAGCGGACTCAAGAAGGCAGGCAATTTCAAGATTTCAAGATTCAAGACAGCTTCAGGAAAACTCATGAAATTTCAAGAACTCCAGAGGACTCGAGGAGGCACAGGAATTCTCACTATTTCAAGAGGACTGATGAAAACTGCAATGGACTCCAAAAAATGAGGTAAATTTTCACATATACAATACACAAGATTTCAAGGCAAGATGACAAGATTTCAAGAGAGATTCAGGGAAAATCATCAAGTATGAAGATGTTAAGCAAAGCCACGCAAATTCTAGAAGCACCAAGATTCAAGATGCCTAAAGAAGATCCAGGAAATTAGAAGAATTCAAGAGGATAAAGAAAGACTTAATATACTCGTGAAAATTCAAGATAATTCATGTAGATTACGAAATGCTAACTGACATGATTTCAAGATTTCAAATTTCCAAGATTCAAGACAGCTTGAGGAAAACTCATCAATTTTCAAGAACTCCAGAGGACTCGAGGAGACACAGGAATTCTCACTATTTCAAGAGGACTGATGAAAACTGCAATGGACTCCAAAAAATGAGTTAAATTTTCACAATACAATACACAAGATTTCAAGGCAAGATGACAAGATTTCAAGAGAGATTCAGGGAAAATCATCAAGTATGGAGATGTTAAGCAAAGCCACGCAAACTCTAGAAGCACCAAGATTCAAGATGCCTAAAGAAGATCCCGTAAATTAGAAGAATTCAAGAGGATAAAGAAAGACTTAATAGACTCGTGAAAATTCAAGATAATTCATGTAGATTACGAGATGCTAACTGACATATTTCAAGATTTCAAGTTTACAAGATTCAAGACAGCTTGAGGAAAACTCATCAATTTTCAAGAACTCAAGAGGACTCGAGGAGACACAGGAATGTTCAAGATTTCAAGTTTCAAGACATCAAGCGGACTCAAGAAGGCAGGCAATTTCAAGATTTCAAGATTCAAGACAGCTTCAGGAAAACTCATGAAATTTCAAGAACTCCAGAGGACTCGAGGAGGCACAGGAATTCTCACTATTTCAAGAGGACTGATGAAAACTGCAATGGACTCCAAAACAATGAGGTAAATTTTCACATACACAATACACAAGATTTCAAGGCAAGATGACAAGATTTCAAGAGAGATTCAGGGAAAATCATCAAGTATGAAGATGTTAAGCAAAGACACGCAAACTCTAGAAGCACCAAGATTCAAGATGCCTAAAGAAGATCCAGGAAATTAGAAGAATTCAAGAGGATAAAGAAAGACTTAATAGACTCGTGAAAATTCAAGATAATTCATGTAGATTACGAGATGCTAACTGACATGATTTCAAGATTTCAAGTTTACAAGATTCAAGACAGCTTGTGGAAAACTCATCAATTTTCAAGAACTAGGAGGACTCGAGGAGACACAGAATGTTAGAGATTTCAAGTTTCAAGACATCAAGCGGACTCAAGAAGGCAGGCAATTTCAAAATTTCTTGATTCATTTCTTGAAAAATCATCAAGTATTAAGATGTTAAGCTAAGCCACGCAAAGTCTAGAAGCAACAAGATTCAAGATGACTAAAGAAGATCTCGGAAATTACAAAATTCAAGAGGATAAAGGAAAACTGAATAGACTCGTGAAAATTCAAGATAATTCATGTAGATTACGATATGCTAACTGACATGATTTCAAGATTTCAAGTTTACAAGATTCAAGACAGCTTGAGGAAAACTCATCAATTTTTCAAGAACGCAGGAGGATAAAGAGGATAAAGGAAGGCTTAATAGACTCGGGACAATTCAAGACGATTCATGTAGATTACGAGATGCTAACTGACATGATTTCAAGATTTCAAGTTTACAAGATTCAAGACAGCTTGAGGAAAACTCATCAATTTTCAAGAGCTCAAGAGGACTCGAGGAGACACAGCAATGTTCAAGATTTCAAGTTTCAAGACATCAAGCGGACTCAAGAAGGCAGGCAATTTCTAGATTTCAAGATTCAAGAAAGCTTCAGGAAAACTCATAAAATTTCAAGAACTCCAGAGGACTCGAGGAGGCACAGGAATTCACACTATTTCAAGAGGACTGATGAAAACTGCAAAGGACTCAAAAAAATTGAGGTAAATTTTAACCTATACAATACACAAGATTTCAAGGAAAGATGTCAAGATTTCAAGAGAGATTCAGAAAAACTCATGAAATTCAAGAACTCCAGAGGACGGAGGAGGCACAGGAATTCTTACTATTTCAAGAGGACTGATGAAAACTGCAGTGGACTCCAAAAAATTGAGGTAAACTTTAACCTATACAATACACAAGATTTCAAGGCAAGATGTCAAGTTTTCAAGAGAGATTTAGGGAAAAATCGTCAAGTATGAAGATGTTAAGCAAAGCCACGCAAATTCAAGAAGCACCAAGATTCAAAATGCCCTAAAGAAGATCCTGGAAATTAGAAGAATTCAAGAGGATAAAGAAAGACTTAATATACTCGTGAAAATTCAAGATAATTCATGTAGATTACGAAATGCTAACTGACATGATTTCAAGATTTCAAATTTTCCAAGATTCAAGACAGCTTGAGGAAAACTCATCAATTTTCAAGAACTCCAGAGGACTCGAGGAGACACAGGAATTCTCACTATTTCAAGAGGACTGATGAAAACTGCAATGGACTCCAAAAAATGAGTTAAATTTTCACAAATACAATACACAACATTTCAAGGCAAGATGACAAGATTTCAAGAGAGATTCAGGGAAAATCATCACGTATGGAGATGTTAAGCAAAGCCACACAAACTCTAGAAGCACCAAGATTCAAGATGCCTAAAGAAGATCCCGTAAAGTAGAAGAATTCAAGAGGATAAAGAAAGACTTAATAGACTCGTGAAAATTCAAGATAATTCATGTAGATTACGAGATGCTAACTGACATTATTTCAAGATTTCAAGTTTACAAGATTCAAGACAGCTTGTGGAAAACTCATCAATTTTCAAGAACGTAGGACGACTCGTGGAGACACAGCAATGTTAGAGATTTCAAGTTTCAAGACATCAAGCGGACTCAAGAAGGCAGGTAATTTCAAAATTTCTTGATTCAAGACAGCTTCAGGAAAACTCATAAATTTCAAGAACTCCAGAGGACTCGAGGAGGCACAGGAATTCACACTATTTCAAGAGGACTGATGAAAACTGCAATGGACTCAAAAAAATTTGAGGTAAATTTTAACCTATACAATACACAAGATTTCAAGGAAAGATGTCAAGATTTAAAGAGAGATTCAGGAAAACTCATGAAATTCAAGAACTCCTGAGAACTCGAGGAGGCATAGGAATTTTCACTATTTCAAGAGGACTGATGAAAACTGCAATGGGCTCAAAAAAATTGAGGTAAATTTTAACCTATACAATACACAAGATTTCAAGGCAAGATGTCAAGATTTCAAGAGAGATTCAGCGAAAAATCATCAAGTATTAAGATGTTAAGCTAAGCCACGCAAAGTCTAGAAGCACCAAGATTCAAGATGACTAAAGAAGATCTCGGAAATTACAAGAATTCAAGAGGATAAAGGAAAACTGAATAGACTCGTGAAAATTCAAGATAATTCATGTAGATTACGATATGCTAACTGACATGATTTCAAGATTTCAAGTTTACAAGATTCAAGACAGCTTGAGGAAAACTCATCAATTTTTCAAGAACGCAGGAGGATAAAGAGGATAAAGGAAGGCTTAATAGACTCGGGACAATTCAAGACGATTCATGTAGCTTACGAGATGCTAACTGACATGATTTCAAGATTTCAAGTTTACAAGATTCAATACAGCTTGAGGAAAACTCATCAATTTTCAAGAGCTCAAGAGGACTCGAGGAGACACAGCAATGTTCAAGATTTCAAGTTTCAAGACATCAAGCGGACTCAAGAAGGCAGGCAATTTCTAGATTTCAAGATTCAAGAAAGCTTCAGGAAAACTCATAAAATTTCAAGAACTCCAGAGGACTCGAGGAGGCACAGGAATTCACACTATTTCAAGAGGACTGATGAAAACTGCAAAGGACTCAAAAAAATTGAGGTAAATTTTAACCTATACAATACACAAGATTTCAAGGAAAGATGTCAAGATTTCAAGAGAGATTCAGAAAAACTCATGAAATTCAAGAACTCCAGAGGACCGGAGGAGGCACAGGAATTCTCACTATTTCAAGAGTACTGATGAAAACTGCAGTGGACTCCAAAAAATTGAGGTAAACTTTAACCTATACAATACACAAGATTTCAAGGCAAGATGTCAAGTTTTCAAGAGAGATTTAGGGAAAAATCGTCAAGTATGAAGATGTTAAGCAAAGCCACGCAAATTCAAGAAGCACCAAGATTCAAAATGCCCTAAAGAAGATCCTGGAAATTAGAAGAATTCAAGAGGATAAAGAAAGACTTAATATACTCGTGAAAATTCAAGATAATTCATGTAGATTACGAAATGCTAACTGACATGATTTCAAGATTTCAAATTTTCCAAGATTCAAGACAGCTTGAGGAAAACTCATCAATTTTCAAGAACTCCAGAGGACTCGAGGAGACACAGGAATTCTCACTATTTCAAGAGGACTGATGAAAACTGCAATGGACTCCAAAAAATGAGTTAAATTTTCACAAATACAATACACAACATTTCAAGGCAAGATGACAAGATTTCAAGAGAGATTCAGGGAAAATCATCACGTATGGAGATGTTAAGCAAAGCCACACAAACTCTAGAAGCACCAAGATTCAAGATGCCTAAAGAAGATCCCGTAAAGTAGAAGAATTCAAGAGGATAAAGAAAGACTTAATAGACTCGTGAAAATTCAAGATAATTCATGTAGATTACGAGATGCTAACTGACATTATTTCAAGATTTCAAGTTTACAAGATTCAAGACAGCTTGTGGAAAACTCATCAATTTTCAAGAACGTAGGACGACTCGTGGAGACACAGCAATGTTAGAGATTTCAAGTTTCAAGACATCAAGCGGACTCAAGAAGGCAGGTAATTTCAAAATTTCTTGATTCAAGACAGCTTCAGGAAAACTCATAAAATTTCAAGAACTCCAGAGGACTCGAGGAGGCACAGGAATTCACACTATTTCAAGAGGACTGATGAAAACTGCAATGGACTCAAAAAATTTGAGGTAAATTTTAACCTATACAATACACAAGATTTCAAGGAAAGATGTCAAGATTTAAAGAGAGATTCAGGAAAACTCATGAAATTCAAGAACTCCTGAGAACTCGAGGAGGCATAGGAATTTTCACTATTTCAAGAGGACTGATGAAAACTGCAATGGGCTCAAAAAAATTGAGGTAAATTTTAACCTATACAATACACAAGATTTCAAGGCAAGATGTCAAGATTTCAAGAGAGATTCAGCGAAAAATCATCAAGTATTAAGATGTTAAGCTAAGCCACGCAAAGTCTAGAAGCACCAAGATTCAAGATGACTAAAGAAGATCTCGGAAATTACAAGAATTCAAGAGGATAAAGGAAAACTGAATAGACTCGTGAAAATTCAAGATAATTCATGTAGATTACGATATGCTAACTGACATGATTTCAAGATTTCAAGTTTACAAGATTCAAGACAGCTTGAGGAAAACTCATCAATTTTTCAAGAACGCAGGAGGATAAAGAGGATAAAGGAAGGCTTAATAGACTCGGGACAATTCAAGACGATTCATGTAGCTTACGAGATGCTAACTGACATGATTTCAAGATTTCAAGTTTACAAGATTCAAGACAGCTTGAGGAAAACTCATCAATTTTCAAGAGCTCAAGAGGACTCGAGGAGACACAGCAATGTTCAAGATTTCAAGTTTCAAGACATCAAGCGGACTCAAGAAGGCAGGCAATTTCTAGATTTCAAGATTCAAGAAAGCTTCAGGAAAACTCATAAAATTTCAAGAACTCCAGAGGACTCGAGGAGGCACAGGAATTCACACTATTTCAAGAGGACTGATGAAAACTGCAAAGGACTCAAAAAAATTGAGGTAAATTTTAACCTATACAATACACAAAATTTCAAGGAAAGATGTCAAGATTTCAAGAGAGATTCAGGAAAACTCATGAATTTCAAGAACTCCAGAGGACTCGAGGAGGCATAGGAATTCTCACTATTTCAAGAGGACTGATGAAAACTGCAATGGGCTCCAAAAAATTGAGGTAAAATTTTAACCTATACAATACACAAGATTTCAAGGCAAGATGTCAAGATTTCAAGACAGCTTCAGGAAAACTCATGAAATTTCAAGAACTACAGAGGACTCGAGGAGGCACAGCAATGTTCAAGATTTCAAGTTTCAAGACATCAAGCGGACTCAAGAAGGCAGGCAATTTCTAGATTTCAAGATTCAAGAAAGCTTCAGGAAAACTCATAAAATTTCAAGAACTCCAGAGGACTCGAGGAGGCACAGGAATTCACACTATTTCAAGAGGACTGATGAAAACTGCAACGGACTCAAAAAAAATGAGGTAAATTTTAACCTATACAATACACAAGATTTCAAGGCAAGATGTCAAGATTTCAAGAGAGATTTAGTGAAAAATCATCAAGTATTAAGATGTTAAGCAAAGCCACGCAAAGTCTAGAAGCACCAAGATTCAAGATGACTAAAGATGATCCCGGAAATTACAAGAATTCAAGAGGATAAAGGAAGACTTCATAGACTCGTGAAAATTCAAGATAATTCATGTAGATTACGAGATGCTAACTGACATGATTTCAAGATTTCAAGTTTACAAGATTTAAGACAGCTTGAGGAAAACTCATCAATTTTTAAGAACGCAGGACGACTCGAGGAGACACAGGAATGTTCAAGATTTCAAGTTTCAAGACAGCTGAAGGAAAACTCATGAAATTTCAAGAACTCCAGAGGACCGGAGGAGGCACAGGAATTCTCACTATTTCAAGAGTACTGATGAAAACTGCAATGGACTCCAAAAAATTGAGGTAAATTTTAACCTATACAATACACAAGATTTCAAGGCAAGATGTCAAGATTTCAAGAGAGATTTAGGGAAAAATCGTCAAGTATTAAGATGTTAAGCTAACCCACGCAAGGTCTAGAAGCACCAAGATTCAAGATAACTAAAGAAGATCCAGGAAATTACAAGAATTCAAGAGGATAAAGGAAGACTTAATAGACTCGTGAAAATTCAAGATAATTCATGTAGATTACGAGATGCTAACTGACATGATTTCAAGATTTCAAGTTTACAAGATTCAAGACAGCTTGAGGAAAACTCATCAATTTTAAGAACGCAGGAAGACTCGAGGAGACACAGCAATGTTCAAGATTTCAAGTTTCAAGACATCAAGCGGACTCAAGAAGGCAGGCAATTTCAAGATTTCAAGTTTCAAGACAGCTTCAGGAAAACTCATAAAATTTCAAGAACTCCAGAGGACTCGAGGAGGCACAGGAATTCACACTATTTCTAGAGGACTGATGAAAACTGCAACGGACTCAAAAAAATTGAGGTAAAATTTAATCTATACAATACACAAGATTTCAAGGCAAGATGTCAAGATTTCAAGAGAGATTGAGGAAAACTCATGAAATTTCAAGAACTCCAGAGAACTCGAGGAGGCATAGGAATTCTCACTATTTCATGAGGACTGATGAAAACTGCAATGGACTCTAAAAAATTGAGGTAAATTTTAACCTATATAATACACAAGATTTCAAGGCAAGATGTCAAGATTTCAAGAGAGATTCAGCGAAAAATCATCAAGTATGAAGATGTTAAGCAAAGCCACGCAAAGTCTAGAAGCACCAAGATTTAAGATGACTAAAGAAGATCCAGGAAATTAGAAGAATTCAAGAGGATAAAGAAAGACATAATAGACTCGTGAAAATTCAAGATAATTCATGTAGATTACGAGATGCTAACTGACATGATTTCAAGATTTCAAGTTTACAAGATTCAAGAAAGCTTGAGGAAAACTCATCAATTTTTAAGAAGTCAAGAGGACTCGGGAGACACAGCAATGTTCAAGATTTCAAGTTTCAAGACATCAAGCGGACTCAAGAAGGCAGGCAATTTCAAGATTTGAAGATTCAAGACAGCTTCAGGAAAACTCATGAAATTTCAAGAACTCCAGAGGACTGGAGGAGGCACAGGAATTCTCACTATTTCAAGAGGACTGATGAAAACTGCAACGGACTCAAAAAAATTGAGGTAAATTTTAACCTATACAATACACAAGATTTCAAGGCAAGATGTCAAGATTTCAAGAGAGATTTAGGGAAAAATCATCAAGTATTATGATGTTAAGCTAAGCCAAGCAAGGTCTAGAAGCACCAAGATTCAAGATAACTAAAGAAGATCCAGGAAATTACAAGAATTTAAGAGGATAAAGGAAGGCTTAATAGACTTGGGACAATTCAAGATGGTTCATGTAGCTTACGAGATGCTAACTGACATGATTTCAAGATTTCGAGTTTACAAGATTCAAGACAGCTTGAGGAAAACTCATCAATTTTCAAGAACTCAAGAGGACTCGAGGAGACACAGCAATGTTCAAGATTTCAAGTTTCAAGACATCAAGCGGACTCAAGAAGGCTGGCAATTTCTAGATTTCAAGATTCAAGAAAGCTTCAGGAAAACTCATGAAATTTCAAGAACTCCAGAGGACTCGAGGAGGCACAGGAATTCACACTATTTCAAGAGGACTGATGAAAACTGCAACGGTCTCAAAAAAATTGAGGTAAATTTTAACCTATACAATACACAAGATTTCAAGGCAAGATGTCAAGATTTCAAGAGAGATTCAGGAAAACTCATGAAATTTCAAGAACTCCAAAGAACTCGAGGAGGCATAGGAATTCTCACTATTTCAAGAGGACTGATGAAAACTGCAATGGACTCAAAAAAATTGAGGTTAATTTGAACCTATACAATACACAAGATTTCAAGGCAAGATGTCAAGATTTCAAGACAGCTTCAGGAAAACTCATGAAATTTCAAGAACTCCAGAGGACTCGAGGAGGCACAGGAATTATCACTATTTCAAGAGGACTGACGAAAACTGCAATGGACTCCAAAAAATTCAGGTAAATTTTAACCTATACAATACACAAGATTTTAAGTCAAGATGTCAAGATTTCAAGAGAGATTTAGTGAAAAATCATCAAGTACTAAGATGTTAAGCAAAGCCACGCAAAGTGTAGAAGCACCAAGATTCAAGATGACTAAAGGAGATCCAGGAAATTACAAGAATTCAAGAGGATAAAGGAAGACTTAATAGACTCGTGAAAATTCAAGATAATACATGTAGATTACGAGATGCTAACTGACATGATTTCAAGATTTCAAGTTTACAAGATTTAAGACAGCTTGAGGAAAACTCATCAATTTTAAAGAACGCAGGACGACTCGAGGAGACACAGCAATGTTCAAGATTTCAAGTTTCAAGACATCAAGCGGACTCAAGAAGGCAGGCAATTTCAAGATTTCAAGATTGAAGACAGCTTCAGGAAAACTCATGAAATTTCAAGAACTCCAGAGGACTGGAGGAGGCACAGGAATTCTCACTATTTCAAGAGGACTGATGAAAACTGCAACGGACTCAAAAAAATTGAGGTAAATTTTAACCTATACAATACACAAGATTTCAAGGCAAGATGTCAAGATTTCAAGAGAGATTTAGGGAAAAATCATCAAGTATTAAGATGTTAAGCTAAGCCACGCAAGGTCTAGAAGCACCAAGGTTCAAGATAACTAAAGAAGATCCAGGAAATTACAAGAATTTAAGAGGATAAATGAGGGCTTAATAGACTCGGGACAATTCAAGATGGTTCATGTAGCTTACGAGATGCTAACTGACATGATTTCAAGATTTCAAGTTTACAAGATTCAAGACAGCTTGAGGAAAACTCATCAATTTTCAAGAACTCAAGAGGACTCGAGGAGACACAGCAATGTTCAAGATTTCAAGTTTCAAGACATCAAGCGGACTCAAGAAGGCAGGCAATTTCTAGATTTCAAGATTCATGAAAGCTTCAGGAAAACTCATGAAATTTCAAGAACTCCAGAGGACTCGAGGAGGCACAGGAATTCACACTATTTCAAGAGGACTGATGAAAACTGCAACGGTCTCAAAAAATTGAGGTAAATTTTAACCTATACAATACACAAGATTTCAAGGCAAGATGTCAAGATTTCAAGAGAGATTCAGGAAAACTCATGAAATTTCAAGAACTCCAAAGAACTCGAGGAGGCATAGGAATTCTCACTATTTCAAGAGGACTGATGAAAACTGCAATGGACTCAAAAAAATTGAGGTTAATTTGAACCTATACAATACACAAGATTTCAAGGCAAGATGTCAAGATATCAAAACAGCTTCAGGAAAACTCATGAAATTTCAAGAACTCCAGAGGACTCGAGGAGGCACAGGAATTATCACTATTTCAAGAGGACTGACGAAAACTGCAATGGACTCCAAAAAATTCAGGTAAATTTTAACCTATACAATACACAAGATTTTAAGTCAAGATGTCAAGATTTCAAGAGAGATTTAGTGAAAAATCATCAAGTACTAAGATGTTAAGCAAAGCCACGCAAAGTGTAGAAGCACCAAGATTCAAGATGACTAAAGGAGATCCAGGAAATTACAAGAATTCAAGAGGATAAAGGAAGACTTAATAGACTCGTGAAAATTCAAGATAATACATGTAGATTACGAGATGCTAACTGACATGATTTCAAGATTTCAAGTTTACAAGATTTAAGACAGCTTGAGGAAAACTCATCAATTTTAAAGAACGCAGGACGACTCGAGGAGACACAGCAATGTTCAAGATTTCAAGTTTCAAGACATCAAGCGGACTCAAGAAGGCAGGCAATTTCAAGATTTCAAGATTGAAGACAGCTTCAGGAAAACTCATGAAATTTCAAGAACTCCAGAGGACTGGAGGAGGCACAGGAATTCTCACTATTTCAAGAGGACTGATGAAAACTGCAACGGACTCAAAAAAATTGAGGTAAATTTTAACCTATACAATACACAAGATTTCAAGGCAAGATGTCAAGATTTCAAGAGAGATTTAGGGAAAAATCATCAAGTATTAAGATGTTAAGCTAAGCCACGCAAGGTCTAGAAGCACCAAGGTTCAAGATAACTAAAGAAGATCCAGGAAATTACAAGAATTTAAGAGGATAAATGAGGGCTTAATAGACTCGGGACAATTCAAGATGGTTCATGTAGCTTACGAGATGCTAACTGACATGATTTCAAGATTTCAAGTTTACAAGATTCAAGACAGCTTGAGGAAAACTCATCAATTTTCAAGAACTCAAGAGGACTCGAGGAGACACAGCAATGTTCAAGATTTCAAGTTTCAAGACATCAAGCGGACTCAAGAAGGCAGGCAATTTCTAGATTTCAAGATTCATGAAAGCTTCAGGAAAACTCATGAAATTTCAAGAACTCCAGAGGACTCGAGGAGGCACAGGAATTCACACTATTTCAAGAGGACTGATGAAAACTGCAACGGTCTCAAAAAAATTGAGGTAAATTTTAACCTATACAATACACAAGATTTCAAGGCAAGATGTCAAGATTTCAAGAGAGATTCAGGAAAACTCATGAAATTTCAAGAACTCCAAAGAACTCGAGGAGGCATAGGAATTCTCACTATTTCAAGAGGACTGATGAAAACTGCAATGGACTCAAAAAAATTGAGGTTAATTTGAACCTATACAATACACAAGATTTCAAGGCAAGATGTCAAGATATCAAACAGCTTCAGGAAAACTCATGAAATTTCAAGAACTCCAGAGGACTCGAGGAGGCACAGGAATTATCACTATTTCAAGAGGACTGACGAAAACTGCAATGGACTCCAAAAAATTCAGGTAAATTTTAACCTATACAATACACAAGATTTTAAGTCAAGATGTCAAGATTTCAAGAGAGATTTAGTGAAAAATCATCAAGTACTAAGATGTTAAGCAAAGCCACGCAAAGTGTAGAAGCACCAAGATTCAAGATGACTAAAGGAGATCCAGGAAATTACAAGAATTCAAGAGGATAAAGGAAGACTTAATAGACTCGTGAAAATTCAAGATAATACATGTAGATTACGAGATGCTAACTGACATGATTTCAAGATTTCAAGTTTACAAGATTTAAGACAGCTTGAGGAAAACTCATCAATTTTAAAGAACGCAGGACGACTCGAGGAGACACAGCAATGTTCAAGATTTCAAGTTTCAAGACATCAAGCGGACTCAAGAAGGCAGGCAATTTCAAGATTTCAAGATTGAAGACAGCTTCAGGAAAACTCATGAAATTTCAAGAACTCCAGAGGACTGGAGGAGGCACAGGAATTCTCACTATTTCAAGAGGACTGATGAAAACTGCAACGGACTCAAAAAAATTGAGGTAAATTTTAACCTATACAATACACAAGATTTCAAGGCAAGATGTCAAGATTTCAAGAGAGATTTAGGGAAAAATCATCAAGTATTAAGATGTTAAGCTAACCCACGCAAGGTCTAGAAGCACCAAGATTCAAGATAACTAAAGAAGATCCACGAAATTACAAGAATTCAAGAGGATAAAGGAAGACTTAATAGACTCGTGAAAATTCAAGATAATTCATGTAGATTACGAGATGCTAACTGACATGATTTCAAGATTTCAAGTTTACAAGATTCAAGACAGCTTGAGGAAAACTCATCAATTTTAAGGAACGCAGGAAGACTCGAGGAGACACAGCAATGTTCAAGATTTCAAGTTTCAAGACATCAAGCGGACTCAAGAAGGCAGGCAATTTCAAGATTTCAAGATTCAAGACAGCTTCAGAAAAACTCATAAAATTTCAAGAACTTCAGAGGATTCGAGGAGGCACAGGAATTCACACTATTTCAAGAGGACTGATGAAAACTGCAACGGACTCAAAAAAATTGAGGTAAATTTTAATCTATACAATACACAAGATTTCAAGGCAAGATGTCAAGATTTCAAGAAAGATTCAGGAAAACTCATGAAATTTCAAGAACTCCAGAGAACTCGAGGAGGCATAGGAATTCTCACTATTTCAAGAGGACTGATGAAAACTGCAATGGACTCTAAAAAATTGAGGTAAATTTCAACCTATATAATACACAAGATTTCAAGGCAAGATGTCAAGATTTCAAGAGAGATTCAGCGAAAAATCATCAGTATGAAGATGTTAAGCAAAGCCACGCAAAGTCTAGAAGCACCAAGATTTAAGATGACTAAAGAAGATCTCGGAAATTACAAGAATTTAAGAGGATAAAGGAAGGCTTAATAGACTCAGGACAATTCAAGATGATTCATGTAGCTTACGAGATGCTAACTGACATGATTTCAAGATTTCAAGTTTACAAGATTCAAGACAGCTTGAGGAAAACTCATCAATTTTCAAGAAGTCAAGAGGACTCGGGAGACACAGCAATGTTCAAGATTTCAAGTTTCAAGACATCAAGCGGACTCAAGAAGGCAGGCAATTTCAAGTTTACAAGATTCAAGACAGCTTGAGGAAAACTCATCAATTTTCAAGAACTCAAGAGGACTCGAGGAGACACAGCAATGTTCAAGATTTCAAGTTTCAAGACATCAAGCGGACTCAAGAAGGCAGGCAATTTCAAGATTTCAAGATTCAAGACAGCTTGAGGAAAACTCATGAAATTTCAAGAACTCCAGAGGAATGGAGGAGGCACAGGAATTCTCACTATTTCAAGATGCCTGATGAAAACTGCAACGGACTCAAAAAAATTGAGGTAAATTTTAACCTATACAATACACAAGATTTCAAGGCAAGATGTCAAGATTTCAAGAGAGATTTAGGGAAAAATCATCAAGTATTAAGATGTTAAGCTAAGCCACGCAAGGTCTAGAAGCACCAAGATTCAAGATAACTAAAGAAGATCCAGGAAATTACAAGAATTTAAGAGGATAAAGGAAGGCTTAATAGACTCGGGACAATTCAAGATGATTGATGTAGCTTACGAGATGCTAACTGACATGATTTCAAGATTTCAAGTTTACAAGATTCAAGACAGCTTGAGGAAAACTCATCAATTTTCAAGAACTCAAGAGGACTCGAGGAGACACAGCAATGTTCAAGATTTCAAGTTTCAAGACATCAAGCGGACTCAAGAAGGCAGGCAATTTCTAGATTTCAAGATTCAAGAAAGCTTCAGGAAAACTCATAAAATTTCAAGAACTCCAGAGGACTCGAGGAGGCACAGGAATTCTCACTATTTCAAGAGGACTGATGAAAACTGCAACGGATTCCAAAAAATTGAGGTAAATTTTAACCTATACAATACACAAGATTTCAAGGCAAGATGTCAAGATTTCAAGAGAGATTCAGGAAAACTCATGAAATTTCAAGAACTCCAGAGAACTCGAGGAGGCATAGGAATTCTCACTATTTCAAGAGGACTGATGAAAACTGCAATGGACTCCAAAAAATTGAGGTAAATTTTAACCTATACAATACACAAGATTTCAAGGCAAGATGTCAAGATTTCAAGACAGCTTCAGGAAAACTCATGAAATTTCAAGAACTCCAGAGGACTGGAGGAGGCACAGGAATTCTCACTATTTCAAGATGCCTGATGAAAACTGCAACGGACTCAAAAAAATTGAGGTAAATTTTAACCTATACAATACACAAGATTTCAAGGCAAGATGTCAAGATTTCAAGAGAGATTCAGGAAAACTCATGAAATTTCAAGAACTCCAGAAGACTCGAGGAGGCACAGGAATTCTCACTATTTCAAGAGGACTGACGAAAACTGCAATGGACTCCAAAAAATTCAGGTAAATTTTAACCTATACAATACACAAGATTTCAAGGCAAGATGTCAAGATTTCAAGAGAGATTGAGGGAAAAATCATCAAGTATTAAGATGTTAAGCAAAGCCAAGCAAAGTCTAGAAGCACCAAGATTCAAGATGACTAAAGAAGATCCAGGATATTACAAGAATTCAAGAGGATAAAGGAAGACTTAATAGACTCGTGAAAATTCAAGATAATTCATGTAGATTACGAGATGCTAACTGACATGATTTCAAGATTTCAAGCTTACAAGATTTAAGACAGCTTGAGGAAAACTCATCAATTTTCAAGAACGCAGGACGACTCGAGGAGACACAGGAATGTTCAAGATTTCAAGTTTCAAGACATCAAGTGGACTCAAGAAGGCAGGCAATTTCAAGATTTCAAGATTCAAGACAGCTTCAGGAAAACTCATGAAATTTCAAGAACTCCAGAGGACTCGAGGAGGCACAGGAATTCTCACTATTTCAAGAGTACTGATGAAAAATGCAATGGACTCCAAAAAATTGAGGTAAATTTTAACCTATACAATACACAAGATTTCAAGGCAAGATGTCAAGATTTCAAGAGAGATTTAGGGAAAAATCGTCAAGTATTAAGATGTTAAGCTAACCCACGCAAGGTCTAGAAGCACCAAGATTCAAGATAACAAAAGAAGATCCAGGAAATTACAAGAAGTCAAGAGGATAAAGGAAGGCTTAATAGACTCGGGACAATTCAAGATGATTCATGTAGCTTACGAGATGCTAACTGACATGATTTCAAGATTTCAAGTTTACAAGATTCAAGACAGCTTGAGGAAAACTCATCAATTTTCAAGAACTCAAGAGGACTCGAGGAGACACAGCAATGTTCAAGATTTCAAGTTTCAAGACATCAAGCGGACTCAAGAAGGCAGGCAATTTCTAGATTTCAAGATTCAAGAAAGCTTTAGGAAAACTCATAAAATTTCAAGAACTCCAGAGGACTCGCGGAGGCACCGGAATTCACACTATTTCAAGAGGACTGATGAAAACTGCAACAGACTCAAAAAAATTGAGGTTAATTTTAACCTATACAATACACAAGATTTCAAGGCAAGTGTCAAGATTTTAAGAGAGATGTAGGGAAAAATCATCAAGTATTAAGATGTTAAGCTAAGCCACGCAAGGTTTAGAAGCACCAAGATTCAAGATGACTAAAGAAGATCTCGGAAATTACAAGAATTCAAGAGGATAAAAGAAAACTTAATAGACTCAAGATTTCAAGTTTACAAGATTCAAGACAGCTTGAGGAAAACTCATCAATTTTCAAGAACGCAGGAGGACTCGAGGAGACACAGGAATGTTCAAGATTTCAAGTTTCAAGACATCAAGCATAATCAAGAAGGCAGGCAATTTCAAGATTTCAAGATTCAAGACAGCTTCAGGAAAACTCATGAAATTTCAAGAACTCCAGAGGACTCGAGGAGGCACAGGAATTCTCACTATTTCAAGAGGACTGATGAAAACTGCAATGGACTCCAAAAAATTGAGGTAAATTTTAACCTATACAATACACCAGATTTCAAGGCAAGATGTCAAGATTTCAAGAGAGATTTAGGGAAAAATAATCAAGTATGAAGATGTTAAGCAAAGCCACGCCAAGTCTAGAAGCACCAAGATTCAAGATTACTAAAGAAGATCCAAAAAATTACAAGAAATCAAAAGGATAAAGGAAGACTTAATAGACTCCTGAAAATTCAAGATAATTCATGTAGATTACGAGATGCTAACTGACATGATTTCAAGATTTTAAGTTTACAAGATTCAAGACAGCTTGAGGAAAACTCATCCTTTTGAAGAACGCAGGACGACTCGAGGAGACACAGCAATGTTCAAGATTTCAAGTTTCAAGACATCAAGCGGACTCAAGAAGGAAGGCAATTTCAAGATTTCAAGATTCAAGACAGCTTTAGGAAAACTCATAAAATTTCAAGAACTCCAGAGGACTCGAGGAGGCACAGGAATTCTCACTATTTCAAGAGGACTGATAAAAACTGCAATGGACTTCAAAAAATTGAGGTAAATTTTAACATATACAATACACAAGATTTCAAGGCAAGATGTCAATATTTCAAGAGAGATTCATGGAAAAATCATCAAGTATGAAGATGTTAAGGAAAGCCTCGCAAAGTCTAGAAGCACCAAGATTCAAGATTACTAAAGAAGATCCAGGAAATTACAAGAATTCAAGAGGATAAAGGAAGACTTAATAGACTCGTGAAAATTCAAGATGATTCATGTAGATTACGAGATGCTAACTGACATGATTTCAAGATTTCAAGTTTACAAGATTCAAGACAGCTTGAGGAAATTTCATCAATTTTCAAGAACGCAGGACGACTCGAGGAGACACAGCAATGTTCAAGATTTCAAATTTCAAGACATCAAGCGGACTCAAGAAGGCAGGCAATTTCAAGATTTTCAAGTTTCAAGACAGCTTCAGGAAAACTCATAAAATTTCAAAAACTCCAGAGGACTAGAGGAGGCACTGGAATTCTCACTATTTCAAGAGGACTGATTAAAACTGTAATGGACTCCAAAAATTTGAGGTAAATTTTAACCTATACAATACACAAGATTTCAAGGCAAGATGTCAAGATTTCAAGAGAGATTCAGGGAAAATCATCAAGTATGAAGATGTTAAGCAAAGCCACGCAAAGTCTAGAAGCACCAAGATTCAAGATGACTAAAGATGATCCCGGAAATTACAAGAATTCAAGAGGATAAAGGAAGACTTAATAGACTCGTGAAAATTCAAGATAATTCATGTAGATTACGAGATGCTTACTGACATGATTTCAAGATTTCAAGTTTACAAGATTCAAGACAGCTTGAGGAAACCTCATCAATTTTCAAGAACTCGAGAGGACTCGAGGAGACACAGGAATATTCAAGATTTCAAGTTTCAAGACCACAAGCGGACTCAAGAAGGCAGGCAATTTCAAGATTTCAAGATTCAAGACAGCTTAAGGAGAACTCATGAAATTTAAGGAACTCCAGAGGACTCGAGGAGGAACAGGAATTCTCACTATTTCAAGAGGACTGATGAAAACTGCAATGGACTCTAAAATATTGAGGTAAATTTTAATAGATACAATACACAAGATTTCAAGGCAAGATGTCAAGATTTCAAGAGAGATTCAGCGAAAAATCATCAAGTATGAAGATGTTAAGCTAAGCCACGCAAAGTCTAGAAGCACCAAGATTCAAGATGACTCCCTGAAATTACAAGAATTCAAGAGGATAAAGGAAGACTTAATAGACTCGGGAAAATTCAAGATAATTCATGTAGATTACAAGACGCTTACTGACTGATTTCAAGATTTCAAGTTTACAAGATTCAAGACAGCTTGAGGAAAACTCATAAATTTTCAAAAAATCAAGAGGACTCGAGGAGACAAGGGAATGTTCAAGATTTCAAGATTGAAGACATCAAGCGGACTCAAGAAGGCAGACAATTTTAAAATTTCAAGATTCAAGACAGCTTCAGGAAAACTCATCAAATTTCAAGAACTCCAGGGTACTCGAGGAGGCACAGGAATTCTCACTATTTCAAGAGGACTGATGAAAACAGCACTGGACTCCACAAAATTGGGGTAAATTTTAACATATACAATACACAAGATTTCAAGGCAAGATGTCAAGATTTCAAGAGAGATTCAGGGAAAAATCATCAAGTATGAAGATGTTAAGCAAAGCCACGCAAAGTCTAGGAGCACCAAGATTCAAGATGACTAAAGATGATCCCAGAAATTACAAGAAGTCAATAGGATAAAGGAAGACTTAATAGACTCGTGAAAATTCAAGATAATTCATGTAGATTACGAGATGCTAACTGACATGATTTCAAGACTTCAAGTTTACAAGATTCAAGACAGCTTGAGGAAACCTCATCAATTTTCAAGAACTCGAGAGGACTCGAGGAGACAAAGGAATGTTCAAGATTGCAAAATTCAAGACCACAAGCGGACTCAAGAAGGCAGGCAATTTCAAGATTTCAAGATTCAAGACAGCTTCAGGAGAACTCATGAAATTTAAGGAACTCCAGGGTACTCGAGGAGGAACAGGAATTCTCACTATTTCAAGAGGACTGATGAAAACTGCAATGGACTCTAAAATATTGAGGTAAATTTTAATAGATACAATACACAAGATTTCTAGGCAAGATGTCAAGATTTCAAGAGAGATTCAGGGAAAAATCATCAAGTATGAAGATGTTAAGATAAGCCACGCAAAGTCGAGAAGCACCAAGATTCAAGATGACTAAAGATGATCCCGGAAATTACAAGAATTCAAGAGGATAAAGGAAGACTTAATAGACTCGTGAAAATTCAAGATAATTCATGTAGATTACGAGACGCTAACTGACATGATTTCAAGATTTCAAGTTTACAAGATTCAAGACAGCTTGATGAAAACTCATCAATTTTCAAAAAATCAAGAGGACTCGAGAAGACACAGGAATGTTCAAGATTTCAAGATTGAAGACATCAAGCGGACTCAAGAAGGCAGGCAATTTTAAGATTTCAAGATTCAAGACAGCTTCAGGAAAATTCAAATGAAATTTCAAGAACTCCAGAGGACTCGAGGAGGCACAGGAATTCTCACCATTTCAAGATGACTGATGAAAACTGCAATGGACTCCAAAAAATTGAGGTAAATCTTAACATATACAATACACAAGATTTCAAGGCAAGATGTCAAGATTTCAAGAGAGATTCAGCGAAAAATCATCAAGTATGAAGATGTTAAGCTAAGCCACGCAAAGTCTAGAAGCACCAAGATTCAAGATGACTCCCGGAAATTACAAGAATTCAAGAGGATAAAGGAAGACTTAATAGACTCTTGAAAATTCAAGATAATTCAAGTAGATTACAAGACGCTTACTGACTGATTTCAAGATTTCAAGTTTACAAGATTCGAGACAGCTTGAGGAAAACTCATCAATTTTCAAGAACTCAAGAGGACTCGAGGAGACACAGGAATGTTCAAGATTTCAAGTTTCAAGACATCAAGCGGACTCAAGAAGGCAGGCAATTTCAAGATTTCAAGATTCAAGACAGCTTGAGGAAAACAAATGAAATTTCAAGAACTCCAGAGGACTCAAGGAGGCACAGGAATTCTCACTATTTCAAGAGGACTGATGAAAACTGCAATGGACTCCAAAAAAATGAGGTAAATTTTCACATACACAATACACAAGATTTCAAGGCAAGATGACAAGATTTCAAGAGAGATTCAGGGAAAATCATCAAGTATGAAGATGTTAAGCAAAGCCACGCAAACTCTGTAGCACCAAGATTCAAGATGCCCTAAAGAAGATCCAGGAAATTAGAAGAATTCAAGAGGATAAAGAAAGACTTAATAGACTCGTGAAAATTCAAGATAATTCATGTAGATTACGAGATGCTAACTGACATGATTTCAAGACTTCAAGTTCACAAGATTCATGACAGCTTGAGGAAAACTCATCAATTTTCAAGAACTCAAGAGAACTCAAGGAGACACAGGAATGGTCAAGATTTCAAGTTTCAAGACATCAAGCGGACTGTAGAAGGCAGGCAATTTCAAGATTTCAAGATTCAAGACAGCTTTAGGAAAACTCATATGAAATTTCAAGAACTCCAGTGGACTCGAGGAGGCACAGGAATTCTCATTATTTCAAGAGGACTGATGAAAACTGCAATGGACTCCAAAAAAATTAGGTAAATTTTCAGATATACAATACACAAGATTTCAAGGCAAGAAGACAAGATTTCCAGAGAGATTCAGGGAAAATCATCAAGTATGAAGATGTTTAGAAAAGCCACGCAAACTCTAGAAGCACCAAGATTCAAGATGCCTATAGAAGATCCAGGAAATTAGAAGAATTCAAGAGGATAAAGAAAGACTTAATAGACTCGTGAACATTCAAGATAATTCATGTAGATTACGAGATGCTAACTGACATGATTTCAAGACTTCAAGTTCACAAGATTCATGACAGCTTGAGGAAAACTCATCAATTTTCAAGAACTCAAGAGAACTCAAGGAGACACAGGAATGGTCAAGATTTCAAGTTTCAAGACATCAAGCGGACTCAAGAAGGCAGGCAATTTCAAGATTTTAAGATTCAAGACAGCTTTAGGAAAACTCATATGAAATTTCAAGAACTCCAGTGGACTCGAGGAGGCACAGGAATTCTCACTAATTTCAAGATGACTGATGAAAACTGCAATGGACTCCAAAAAATTGAGGTAAATTTTAACATATACAATACACAAGATTTCAAGGCAAGATGTCAATATTTCAAGAGAAATTCAGGGAAAAAATCATCAAGTATGAAGATGTTAAGCAAAGCCACGCAAAGTCTAGAACCACCAAGATTCAAGATGACTAAAGATGATCACGGAAATTACAAGAAGCCAAGAGGATAAAGGAAGACTTAATAGACTCGCGAAAATTCAAGATAATTCATGTAGATTACGAGATGCTAACTGACATGATTTCAAGACTTCAAGTTTACAAGATTCAAGACAGCTTGAGGAAAACTCATCAATTTTCAAGAACTCAAGAGGACTCGAGGAGACAGAGGAATGTTCAAGATTTCAAGTTTCAAGACCACAAGCGGACTCAAGAAGGCAGGCAATCTCAAGATTTTAAGATTCAAGACAGCTTCAGGAAAACTCATGAAATTTCAAGAACTCCAGAGAACTCGAGGAGGCACAGGAATTCTCACTATTTCAAGAGGACTGATGAAAACTGCAATGGACTCCAAAATATTGAGGTAAATTTTAATAGATACAATACACAAGATTTCAAGGCAAGATGTCAATATTTCAAGAGAGATTCAGGGAAAAAATCATAAAGTATGAAGATGTTAAGCTAAGCCACGCAAAGTCTAGAAGCACCAAGATTCAAGATGACTAAAGAAGATCCCGGAAATTACAAGAATTCAAGAGGATAAAGGAAGACTTAGTAGACTCGTGAAAATTCAAGGTAATTCATGTAGATTACGAGATGCTAACTGATATGATTTCAAGATTTGAAGTTTACAAGATTCAAGACAGCTTTAGGAAAACTCATCAATTTTCAAGACATCAAGCAGACTCAAGAAGGCAGGCAATTTCAAGGTTTCAAGATTCAAGACAGCTTTAGGAAAACTCATAAAATTTCAAGAACTCCAGAGGACTCGAGGAGGCACAGGAATTCTCACTATTTCAAGAGGACTGATGAAAATTGCAATGGACTCCAAAAAATTGAGGTAAATTTTAACATATTCAATACACAAGATTTCAAGGCAAGATGTCAAGATTTCAAGAGAGATTCAGAGAAAAATCATCAAGTATGAAGATGTTAAGCAAAGCCACGCAAAGTTTAGAAGCACCAAGATTCAAGATGACTAAAGAAGATCCCGGAAATAACAAGAATTCAAGAGGATAAAGGAAGACTTAATAGACTCGTGAAAATTCAAGATAATTCATGTAGATTACGAGATGCTAACTGACATGATTTCAAGATTTCAAGTTTACAAGATTCAAGACTGCTTGAGGAAAACTCATGAAATTTCAAGAACTCCAGAGGACTCGAGGAGGCACAGGAATTTTCATTATTTCAAGAGGACTGATGAAAACTGCAATGGACTCCAACAAATTGAGGTAAATTTTGACATGTACAATACACAAGATTTCGAGGCAAGATTTCAAGATTTCAAGAGAGAATCAGGGAAAATCATCAAGTATGAAGATGTTAAGCAAAGCCACGCAAACTCTAGAAGCACCAAGATTCAAGATGACTAAAGAAGATCTCAGAAATTACAAGATTTCAATAGGATAAAGGAAGACTTAATTGACTCGTAAAAAATCAAGATAATTCATGTAGATTACGAGATGCTAACTGACATGATTTCAAGATTTCAATTTTACAAGATTCAAGACAGCTTGAGAAAAACTCATCAATTTTCAAGAACGCAAGAGGACTCGAGGAGACACAGGAATGTTCAAGATTTCAAGTTTCAAGACCACAAGCGGACTCAAGAAGGCAGGCAATTTCAAGATTTCAAGATTCAAGACAACTTCAGGAAAACTCACGAAATTTCAAAGACTCCAGAGGACCCAAGGAGACACAGGAATTCACAAGATTTCAAGAGGACTGATGAAAACTGCAATGGACTCCAAAAAATTCAGGTAAATTTTAACATATACAATAGACAAGGTTTCAAGCCAAGATGCCAAGATTTCAAGCGAGATTCAGGGAAAAATCATCAAGTTTGAAGATGTTAAGCAAAGCCACGCAAAGTCTAGAAGCACCAAGATTCAAGATGACTAAAGAAGATCCCGGAAATAACAAGAATTCAAGAGGATAAAGGAAGACTTAATAGACTCGTGAAAATTCAAGATAATTCATGTAGATTTCGAGATGCTAACTGACATGATTTCAAGATTTCAAGTTTACAAGCTTCAAGACAGCTTGAGGAAAACTCATCAATTTTCAAGAACTCCAGAGGACTCGAGGAGACACAGGAATGTTCAAGATTTCAAGTTTCAAGACATCAAGCGGACTCAAGAAGGCAGGCAATTTCAAGATTTCAAGATTCAAGACAGCTTCAGGAAAACTCATGAACTTTCAAGAACTCCAGAGGACTCGAGGAGGCACAGGAATTCTCACTATTTCTAGAGGACTGATGAAAACTGCAATGGACTCCAAAAAATTGAGGTAAATGTTTACATATACAATACACAATATTTCAAGGCAAGATGTCAAGATTTCAAGAGAGATTCAGGGAAAAATCATCAAGTATTAAGATGTTAAGCTAAGCCAAGCAAAGTTTAGAAGCACCAAGATTCAAGATTACTAAAGAAGATCCCGGAAATTACAAGAAGTCAAGAGGATAAAGGAAGACTTAATAGACTCGTGAAAATTCAAGATAATTCATGTAGATTACGAGATGCTAACTGACATGATTTCAAGATTTCAAGTTTACAAGATTCAAGACTGCTTGAGGAAAACTCATGAAATTTCAAGAACTCCAGAGGACTCGAGGAGGCACAGGAATTTTCATTATTTCAAGAGGACTGATGAAAACTGCAATGGACTCCAACAAATTGAGGTAAATTTTGACATGTACAATACACAAGATTTCGAGGCAAGATTTCAAGATTTCAAGAGAGAATCAGGGAAAATCATCAAGTATGAAGATGTTAAGCAAAGCCACGCAAACTCTAGAAGCACCAAGATTCAAGATGACTAAAGAAGATCTCAGAAATTACAAGATTTCAATAGGATAAAGGAAGACTTAATTGACTCGTAAAAAATCAAGATAATTCATGTAGATTACGAGATGCTAACTGACATGATTTCAAGATTTCAATTTTACAAGATTCAAGACAGCTTGAGAAAAACTCATCAATTTTCAAGAACGCAAGAGGACTCGAGGAGACACAGGAATGTTCAAGATTTCAAGTTTCAAGACCACAAGCGGACTCAAGAAGGCAGGCAATTTCAAGATTTCAAGATTCAAGACAGCTTTAGGAAAACTCATGAAATTTCAAGAACTCCTTAGGACTCGAGGAGGCACAGGAATTCTCACTATTTCAAGAGGACTGATGAAAACTGCAATGGACTCCAAACAATTGAGGTAAATTTTAACATATACAATACACAAGTTTTCAAGGCAAGATGTCAAGATTTCAAGAGAGATTCAGGGAAATATCGTCCAGAATGAAGATGTTAAACAAAGCCACGCAAAGTCTAGAAGCACCAAGATTCAAGATGACTAAAGAAGATCCCGGAAATTACAAGAATTCAAGAGGATAAAGGAAGACTTAATAGACTCGTGAAAATTCAAGATAATTCATGTAGATTACGAGATGCTAACTGACATGATTTCAAGATTTCAAGTTTACAAGATTCAAGACAGCTTGAGGAAAACTCATCAATTTTCAAGAACTCAAGAGGACTCGAGGAGACACAGGAATGTTCAAGATTTCAAGTTTCAAGACTGGGGAAGACGGGCAATTTCAAGATTTCAAGATTCAAGACAACTTCAGGAAAACTCACGAAATTTCAAAGACTCCAGAGGACCCAAGGAGACACAGGAATTCACAAGATTTCAAGAGGACTGATGAAAACTGCAATGGACTCCAAAAAATTCAGGTAAATTTTAACATATACAATAGACAAGGTTTCAAGCCAAGATGCCAAGATTTCAAGCGAGATTCAGGGAAAAATCATCAAGTTTGAAGATGTTAAGCAAAGCCACGCAAAGTCTAGAAGCACCAAGATTCAAGATGACTAAAGAAGATCCAGGAAATTACAAGAATTCAAGAGGATAAAGGAAGACTTAATAGACTCGTGAAAATTCAAGATAATTCGTGCAGATTACAAGATGTTAACTGACATGATTTCAAGATTTCAAGTTTGCAAATCTCAAGACAGCTGTAGGAAAACTCATCAATGTTTAAGAACTCAGGAGGACTCGAGTAGACACAGCAATGTTGAAGATTTCAAGTTTCAAGACATCGAGAGGACTCGGGAAGACACATGAATGTTCAAGATTTCAAGTTTCAAGACATCAAGCGGACTCAAGAAGGCAGGCAATTTCAACATTTTAAAATTCAAGACAGCTCCAGGAAAACTCATGAAATTTCAAGAACTCCATAGGACTCGAGGAGGCACAGGAATTCTCACTTTTTCAAGAGGACTGATGAAAACTGCAATGGACCGCAACAAATTCAGGTAAATTTTAATCTTTACAATACACAAGATTTCTTGTCCAGATATCAAAATTTCAAGAGAGATTCAGGGAAAATCATCGAGTTTGAAGATGTTAAGCAAAGCCACGAAAACTCTAATTTAAGAAATTTAACTGTGAAAGACATTAATAGACTCAGGAATTTTCAAGATTATCATATATATTTAAGGAGGTAAATTAACAATTTTTCAAGATTTGAAGATTTCAGATTGCAAGATTCGAGACAGCTTCAGGTAAGCCCTTTGAGTTTAAAGATTGTAAGAGATCTCCGGAAGACAGGATGTTTCAAGATATCATGAGGACTCAGGAAGACGCAGTAAGTTTTAAGATGTCAAGAGGCCTGATGAAAACTCTAATATACTCTGTAAATTCAAGTAGATTGATTTCAAGATTTCAAGGGAAATTCAGGAAAACTAAGGATATTTCATGATTACCACCAAACGCAGGCTGACTCGAGAAGTTTGATGATTTCAAGAGGAAGTGGAAGACACGGGAAAGCTCAAGATTTCAAGACGACTAAGTTCAAGATATCAAGGCGACTTGGTAAGTCTTTTAGACATGAACGATGAATCAGGTGGATTTCAGGATATCCAATTCACAAAATGTCTAGCTATATAGCTTGTTTGATTCAAGACAGATTCAGAAAACCTCATGAAGTTTAAAGATTTCAAGCAAACTAAGAAAGGCGCATGAATTTTCAAAAATTTCAAAAAATCAGGCAAGATTTCAAGAGGACTTAGAAAAACTCTTAAAATTCAGTGTGATTCAGGTAAAATCCAGTGTGATCAGGTAGAATTCAGGAAATTAACAATATTTTAAGATTTTGAGATTTCAAGATTGCAGGATTCAAGAGAGATACAGGGAAACTCATGAAGTCTCAAGATGTCCAGCAAACCGAGGACGACTCCGGAGGTTTCAAGATTTTAAGATGAGTCTGGAAGACACAGGGCGTTTTAAATTCAGGTAGATTTTAAGATATAAACAAGAATAAAGATTTCAAGATTGCAAAATTTCAAGAGAGATTCAGGAAAAGTCATGAAATTTCAAGATTTCAAATAAAGTCAGGGGACTCAAGAAGTTTTCAAGAAGAATAAAATGGCTCAGGAAATTTCAAAATCTCAAATGGTTTTAGTACGTCTGTTATTGGTTCAGGAAACCTCCAGACTATTCAGGTAGATTTATAAGGTATACAATTAACAAGATTTCTAGATTTCAGGATTCAGAAAAACTCCCAAAGTTTCAAGATTTCAAGAGGAGTCTACATGGAAGATACAGGAAGTTTCAAGATATCAAGAGGGCTCAAGAAAGCACGGGAAAATTATATTTTTAAGGTGACTTATGAAAATCTTTTTCACTACTGAAAATTCAGGTAGATTTTAATATATATATATGAAAAAAAATATTTCAAGTTTGAAAGTTATCAAGAGACATTCAGGAAAACTCGGCCAGATTTCAAGCAAACGCGGGCATACTGAAAAGATTTCCACGATTTCTAATGGTCTTATGAAACTCTAATGTACTCTGAAAATTTATTCTGTTATATACAATTTTAAGACCTCAAAGATCTCAACATATATTAGGCATATCTTTATAATAATACGATTTGTAGTTCTTACAGATTTCAAGCAAGCTTAGGAAGACTAAGACAGTTTCAAGTTTTCAAGAGGACTCAAGAATACTCAGGAAGATTCAGGAAGTTGCAAGATTTTAAGAGGGACTCGGGAAGAAACAGGAAGTTCCAAGATTTCAAGAGGACTCAAAGAGACTCAGAAAGTTTCAAGATTTCAAGAGGACTGGGGGGGGGGGGGACAGGAATTTTCAAGATTTTAAGAAAATTGAGGAAGATTTGAAATAGGTCGGCTTTGTTTTTGAGTAGTTACATTTAAACGATGGTCATCGGTTCTAATAGTTATCATTTTTAATCTGAGAAAGTAATTGTACATTTCTACAGCGATCAAGTTCATTTTTTTGTGTCTAATGTGTGTAGAAACCAACAGAAATTATATCGTCTAGGTTTGATAAAAAATGTCACCGCTACGTCCGTGTTGAATTACCAGCCTCCGGCGTGATGCTCAGTAAAGCTCCTTATCCTACTCCAAGACTTCTCTTACAGTGACCCTATAAAAGCCTACGTTAAAAGTAACATTTAATGTGATACAAAAATCACCATGACTGTTATATATATGTTCTGACAGCTCAAAACTTCGCTCGCACTTTGTCACGTAAAACGTATTATGCAAAGTTAAACCCTATTGTTTTTAAGCTCTGGCAGGAGCTTCTACATGTCACTTGGTGGTCGGTCTGTCAGTCCCCGAAAAAATGACCAACATAAGCCCCCTAACTTTCCTTAAAATATAACTACAACATTTTAATCTTCAAAAAAAGCAAATAGAATAAATTAAATACTTAACAAAAATGTTTTTAACATTTTGGAAAGATGTTTATGACAAGTTTGTAAATTGAGGCAAAATATGTGCACTTGTGTTACAGTCACGTGGTATTATTACAAATCACTGTAAATCTAGGTACAAATCTAAGGTATGGTGTTCCATATGTGCCATGGTAGTCGCATTTTTGGGCGTCGCACTTTTAAGCTCTGGCATGAATCATTTAGATAGATTTCGTGCAAGACTTTCATGCAAGACGGCCAGAGCTTAATGTGCATTCGCACTTCTTTGCTCTTAATTTAGTAAACATTATTTATTATTAAGAAATGGATTTAAGAAAACTTGAGATCGTAGTCAACGCGGCTAATAACTCATTCCTCGCGATTTTTTCGGATTTATTCAGCGATTATCGGTTGCTCGACGTTAAAACGGATGAAGATGTAAAGAGATACAATTTTGATACACTGACATTTTATCCAAACCAACGAAATGTTGCAGTGTGGTGCAGTACGACTACTGGTTGAGTTTCGGTGTCTTGTAAAGTTTCAACAATGTCGCTAATATCATCGGCGGCTTTGGGTAGTTCTCTCAACTGGATACTCTCGGGTTTGTCGTGGATCGAGTTTTTCTGTCTATTAGGCACCGAGTGTCTTTATTCGAATTCAGAAAGGTTGAGGTCACGCGAATAAAAGCGATACGGTATCTATTTGTTTACGTTGCTAATTTGTAATTTCACCCGCCCCGCATATAGGAAAATTGGCCAGGACCACTACCTTCCTGTTTTAATGTATAAATTTATATCGACACCCACTTTAAAATCATTGAGATCCACAAATATGGGAGCGTTTTCATATACTTTGGTTTTAAGACACCGTACAATATGGTGTTCCATATGTGCCACCGGCGTCACATTTTGGGTGTCGCATTTTTAAGCTCTGGCAGGGATCATTTTGATAGATTTCATGTAAGACATTACTGCAAGACGGCCAGAGCTTATTGTGCACTCGCACTTGTTTTTTCTTTATTTAATGAACATTATTATTATTAAATGGAGTTGGCAAACTTGAGATAGTAGTCAATGCGGTTAATAACTCATTCCTCGCTAGTTTTCCGGATTTATTCAGCGATTATCGGTTGCTCGACGTTAAAACGGATGAAGATTTAAATAGATACTATTCTGATACACTGAAATTGTATCCAAACCAACACAAATTAATGTTGCAGTGTGGTGCACAACTACTGGTTGAGTTTCGGTGTTTTCTTGTAAAGTTTCAACAGTGTCGCTAATATCATCGGCGGCTTTGGGTAGTTCTCTCAACTTGATACCCTTGGGTTTGTTGTGGATCGAGTTTTTCACTCTATTATAGACACTGAGTGACTTTACTCGTAATTCAGAAAGGTTGAGGCCACGCGAATTAAAGCGATACGGTATCTATTTGTTTACGTTGCTAATTTGTATTTTGTACCCACCCCGTCTGTAGGAAAATTACCCAGGACCACTCCGTCTCTGTTTTAATGTATACATTTATATCGACACCCACTTTGAAATCATTGAAATCCACGAATATGGGAGCGTTTTCATATATATTTTTAAGACACCGTACAAATCGGGAACATCATCTTTAAGTACACTTCACCTAAGATCGCCAAGTGTACATGTGTCGATAATACTTTCTGTGTCGAGTGGTGCAGGTTGGGTGATGTCAAAGGTGTCATCCCATCAAAGATTAGTTTCCTCGGTGTAATCCCCGAGGCCTTGTGTTTGTAGAGTGTCAAAGGGATCCCGTTCGAAATCCTCTCCAACTTCTGCCATTTCTATACAACTACTATAAAATATATTTGGTAGAGTTAACAATATTTGGTGGTAGTATACCATGACTCGCTTGCCAGATTTTTCTGTAAATTACACCCCGGGCTGCTGGTAAAGCCCTTTGTCCCACTCCAAGGCTTTTCTGATGGCGACCTTATAAAAAACCCACGTTAAAAGAAGTGTTTAATGATACAATCACCATGACAGTTATGTATAGGTTCTGGCAACTCAAGGCTTTGCTCGAACTTTGTTACGTTAAACGTCTGTGGCATTAAACCCTCTATTGTTTTAAGCTCTTGCAGGAGCTTCTACATGTCACTTGGTTTTCGGTCGGTCTGTCTCCGAAAAATTGACCAAAAAATACCCCTAAATTTCCCATAATGTATAACGACCAAAATTTAATTTTAAATTAAAAATAAAGCAAACAAATAGATTAAATACTTAGCATAACAAACATTATTTGTCAAAATTCGGAAAGATATTTATAAAAAGAGTGTGTTTATATGTGCTGTAATGCTAATTGTCGCGTGGTATTTATCATAACTCACTATAAATCTAGGTAAAATCTAAAGTATGGTGGTCCATATGTGCCATCGGTGTCACTTTTTTTGGGCGTCGCACTTTTAAGCTCTGGCAGGGATCATTTTGATATATTTCATGCAAGACTTTTGTGCAAGACGGCCAGAGCTAAAAATTGTGCACTCGCACTTGTTTATTTTTTCTTAATTTAATAAACTCTGTGATTAATACCGTGGATTTAAGCAAACTTGAGATCAAAGTCAACCCGGCAAATAGCAACTCATTTATCGCGAGTTGTCTGGATTTATTCAGCGATTATTGGTTACTGGACGTTAAAACGACGAAGATGTAATGAGATACAATTTTGATACACTGACATGTTATCCAAACCAACTTAATTTTGCAGTGTGGTGCAGCAGTACCACTGGTTGAGTTTCGGTGTCTTGTTCTAGATTATGTCACTAATATCATCGGCGGCTTTTGGGTAGTTCTATCAACCTGATACTCTCGGGTTTGTCGTCGATCGAGTTTTTTTCTCTCTTAGACACTAAAGTGCTATTATACGATAGTCAACCAGAAAGGTTGAGATCACGCGAATTAAAGCGATATGATATCTATTTGTTTATGTTTCTAATTTGTAGCATTTTTGTACCCACCCCGTCTGTAGGAAAATTACCCAGGACCACTCCCTCTCTGTTTTAATGTATACATTTATATCGGCACACACTTTAAGATGATTAAAATCCACGAATGTGGGAGAGTTTTTATATTATTTTGTTTTTATGACGCCGTAAAAATCACAAACATCATTTTCTAGTACACTTCTAGTGTACATGTGTCGATAATACTTTCCGTGTCGAGTGGTGCAGGTTGGGTGTTGTCAAAGGTGTCATCCCATCAAAGATGTCATCCCATCAAAGATTAGTTTCCTCGGTGTAACCCCCGAGGCCTTGTGTTTGTAGAGTGTCAAAGGGATCCCGTTCGAAATCTGCTCCACCTTCTGCCATTTATATAGTACTACTATGAAATATATTTGGTAGAGTTGACAATATTTGATGTTACATGTAGTGTACCTTGACTCTCTTGCCAGGATTTTGTGTAAATCGCACCGCATCCGTGGCCGTTATATTTGCGGTGTCAATAATTTATTATCTGGTTTTCCTAGATCTGCTGTTTTGATTTTCAAATTAGTTTCTTAACCAACATGGTATTACCTACGGTTATCGCGCGTAATACGGTGCCTTAAAAAAAGCAGTAGCGATATAGTCTTCGATCATCTGAATAATAAAAAACAATATTCCATTTCTAACATTTTTTTCATCAAACTCAATTGGTGGTGGTAGTAATGGTTTATCTTGTCTTACTATATTGGGATTTTTTTTGTTTTACTCGTAACAATTGTTGTCTATTTTACAGTCTCCATCTTCTTGTATGGCACACTTTGTTCCACTTCTGACTGCGATGTCTGATTCACCTTTTATTGTATTATATGTTTTTTTAGTAGATGATTATATACAGTTATCAACAAACCTTCTGATGGAGACAAATACAAGCCCGTAATTGTAGTAGACTTGGCAAAGTAAACTTGCCATACTGATGGATACCACCAGATAATTGTCCAAGTCTTCAGTGGCGCGTGCCAATTGTCAGTGGTCCGGAAACAAGCCACTAGAGCAACTTAGAAGTGTAGTCGTATTTAGGAATGAGAAATGTATCAAAAGACGTTTGGCTGCACACTATCTACGGCTGTATGAATGCATGCGTGGCGTGTTTTGTCCACCAAAGTGCCGATGTTTATAATTCCTTTATTGGTCAAAACTGTGTCCACAGTGACATTTTATGAATCTTAACAGCGAAGAATCTATGTGTTAATAAAGTGTTGGGAGAAATTGGGAAGGGGGGGGGGGCAAACTGGGGACGGGGCAAACTGAGGGCAAGGAAAAAGACTTGGGGGAAATGCCCCCCTCCCCACCTCCCCTTGCAGTCCTCCCCTCCCCCCTTAGCGCCGCTACTGCAAGTTTTTCGTAAGAGAATCTTCCGAGTCTACCGATGGTAAAGCCCGGGGTTTAATATTTGCGCAGAGTCCCGCTTAATACTCTAGTATAAAGACTGAACATCTGCCCAAACTCGTAATCATTTCTTTACCCAGATAACTAGCTTTGTAATTGCCGTATAGCTTATGGTCTTGTTTTTCAAAGTCTAACTGTACCATTTACTCTTTATTGAGATTCTTTTTTTATAATCACCGGCTGAAATCACTCTTAATAGTCTATTTTTGTTTTACGTTTTTCGCATCTTGCGTTTGCAATGTATTTTAGAGAATTCATCTTGGTGCTTATTTTTGAACAGTCTTAATATTATTTCATCGGTTTTATTGTATCGTAAAACGTGAACTTGAAAGAAATGTACTCGTAAGACAAACTCAAATTGTACGCAATATCCAACATGGTTACTAAATAAAAGTGCTCTATCATTTAATTAAACGCAGCATTTTTTTAATGCAACTGTTTACACAATTATAGCTGTCTAACAAAATCGTAAAAAACACATAGCAAAATACAACAAGCTGCAAAGTACAGCAAACTGTGGGACTTGTTCTTAAAATCAACTTGCTGTAAAGTGTATCTCTGACATGGTCCTACTGTTTTTCCTCTATAAAAGCACGACGTCATTTTCTTCGAGACATTGTTCGGAACTCTTTTGTCTTTGCAATAGAAAAAGAGCTTTGGTATCTGCTTTTGCCTTGTTTTCCCCAGAAGTGAAGGCAAATGATCTGCATCACTGGCTTTATTTCTGATTTTTGTGATGGTTTTGTGATTTTAATAATGGATGATATTGATCTGTATGCACATGTTTAAAGTTTAGAGTTTAGAGTTTAGAGTTAAGAAACTCGTAACCTTCGACACACACTCTTATTTTGTTTGATTAGATATCGTCCCAAAATTGTTGTACGGATTCCTTCAGACCCTAGATCGATGTTAAAAGCCAGTTCTTCAGTACCCGGAACTATTGCATCGTCGGGACTCAAACTGGGAAACTTAACTATTAAAATGTTATTCGCACTGATTGTGCTCTGGTTGTGAGTGATGATTACCGTTTGTCTAGTACCTGTAATACCTCCAGTATTTTTCTGTGAGGGTTGAACTCACTTCCGTAAGTCCCGCTCATTTTGCTATGTGCGGATATTATTTTAAAGTATTTTTAATTTTAAAATATGGCTGGTATTGCTATGATGATTGGAGGCGCTATCGGTAATGCTTTAGCCTTTACTGGCTGAAACCCGTTTTTTTAAATGTCGAATATAAAACAACGGCAAGTTGACGAAGAGCGTCAAAGACACGACTTGGCTTTAGAAAAATTAGCAAAAAAAAATAAAAAAATAGGAAAAAAATGAACCAAATATTTAAATTGTATAAAAAAAACAACTTAAAAAAGAAACGAAGCGCGAAGGACGTTTAACGAAACTGACGATGCCCTTAATACAACTGCCTATATACCTACAACACGAACCAACGGTGTTGGACTTTTATACACCTAGCGAAGAACAAAGAACTGACGAGATCACAATATCTTAGGAGGTTCAGCTGCACTAGGTTTTTTGTTATTTTTTGTTATTTATTTTAGTATATAGGTAATGAAAAACACCACAGTTAGATATAGAAGCTGGACTACAAAAATAGTGTACAGTCCTATTGCTATTGCTATTGGAAGGGTGAAGGAGCCGTCAAACGGTTATCGGGAAAGGTGGTCTGTGTCGAAAGAAGTAAGATAATTGAAAACAAACAGTTTGGAAAATATATTCGCCCACCGCCCAAGTATTATATACCTCGCCCAACGAGTTAAAAAAAAAAATCACCGGTTATTTCTGATGAAGTGCATGAAGCCGTCTGTAGGAAATCATTCAAGTTCGCGTAATATCTGTTGTTGACGTGACGACCAGATATAAGGAGGTGGAGTTTCCTCCGAAGAGAACGAATACTGAGGTCGTCAAAACTATTAGTAACATGTATAAGAGGTCGGCATTAACTTGGCAAAAAAAGTATCAAAGTGGACTCCGGTAAAAATTTGTATGGCAAATTTTTAAAAATGATGAAATTAAAAATGTTGATTTTTAAAAAAATATTATGTATAGTTTCAAATTGATCAGATTTCCAAAGATCCTGGCCAATTTGCTTTATCATTATCTCAAAAATGGGCCGAATCCTTCATTTGTAATTAGGCAAGAGCTTCAAGACAAACTGGATAATACCGAGTTACCGGCCAACGAAAAATGACCGAAAGCTATCGTGTTTATACCGGACGGTATATTGTATATATTGGTGTCTAACGGAATGACAGTTTAGCCCGTGACACGGTGTAAATGGTGTGATTTTCTTATTGAATTTGACTCATCGTGTGAAAATGATACTGGTTCTCTAAAGATGTAGTCGTATATAATAATGACTTTGCGTCCAAACTTGGTCCTTTAGTTTACTGATGACTTTTTATTTTAGCGTTGTACAGCATGTGGTCTGATTTGTAGAATGAGAAATCGTATACAATTCAAGTCCCAGTCACCGAGTGTTTTCCATGTCGTCGTATACATCGTTTGTGTCCTAAATGGTATATTAAATACACGTCTGTGTCGGTATCCGTACATCTTTTTCATGTGAATGTTGTAAAAGTAGTTTTTGACATATCCAAGTCAAGGGCGGATCCAGAACACAATTTTTGGGGGGCAAAAAAAAAATTTGGTCCCCCCAAAAAGTGGGTCAAAAAAATTACGGCGTGGGGTTCTAGATGCTCTGTGGTGCGATCTGAGGCAATTTCTGACCACTTTAACCAATGTTTTTTGAGGAAAAGATGGTGGTGTACTCATTGCCTGCCTTTATTCCGATGTCACATAAAAAAAAAAAAATGATTTCGTTTTTTTTTTTTGGGGGGGGGGGGCATGGCCCCCTTTGGCCCCCCCCCTGGATCCGCCCTTGATCCAAGTTGGATGTTAGTATTTCTCACGTCTTCATCGTCTTGCCAAACACGGAGTTGTTCATCAGCTTGACGACTTTTTTGAAGTCCGACTTTGCTTTTGTTCTGTGTTAATATATTGTTGTCAATGTACGACGCGCCGTCCTGCAGGTACCTGCTTACATTTTAGAACGCCATGTACCTGTGTACGTTTTTGAGTTTTAACCCAACTGTTAGAAACAGCTCAACGTGACGTAGTGTAATACGTATTTTGCGTACGGGGTTTATTAGTGACGGTCAATTTTGGCACTCGGCTCGATCGACAATAAAATTCGTTGATAATCGGGCAAAAAAAGTCCGGTGTGGTTATATTTTTCGGTGCTATAGTGGGTAATCGTCGTGTGTGTCGTGAAGTTTGATGGATAATTATGTATCCCCCTTCGAGTGTTGTCTCACGCGTTTCCTTTTTTGTGTGTACAAGTTCCTTTTTCTCCAATAGTGCCGACCGTCGGCAATTGTGCCGCCATGAAGAGCGCCATCTGTTGTCCGATAGTGCCCATAATCGTCCGCCGGCCCCCCCCCCCCCCGCCCGCTTTTTGATTTCACTCTCTCTAAATTTCAGCACGGACGATTTTGCGATGTTTAATGTGCCTTTTTTTTTTACGTCTATCCCCCAATCAAAATGACACTACTGCAGAGCATCCCACGATAACCCTGCTGCGTAATAATAAGCACTTAAGATCCAACTTGCAGTCCATTTTTCACATTTGCCTAAAATTCTCAAAAATAGAGCGGCAAGTACTATATAGGATGTGTGTAGTCACGTACAAGTCGTGATATTCGCCCACGTTTTTTACGTTAAAGTTTGCGGCCACAGTTGTTGAGCTCTGACGTTTTCTTTTAAATAATCATCTTTGATGCTGTAAAATCTTCGTGTGTGACGTGACTTTGATTAGTGTAGCTCTATCACAAACATGTACCCGGTGCTAGTAATAGTCGTGTGTGTCATGAATTTTAATTGGTGACCTGTAATCTAGGTCTACATCACTGTACCTCAAACATGTACCCTGTGTTTGAGGTTTTCCTCATATCGACGTGATGTAGGCCTACTCTGTAGTAAGTTGCTTGGGATGTATCCATTTAAATTCATACGATAGGTATTGATTCATGGCCCAACCGTATAAATTGTTGGTATCGAGATAAACAATAATCGAAGACGGCTTGTCTAGGTCGTAGCTTTGGTCGTAGTCTGGCAGGTATTTGATGTTTGCCTTGAAATAGCTCGTGCTGTGCTGACCGCTCGATATTTCTCCTCTTTTTGGTCTTCCCGAAAAAGAAATGCTTGTCTACGTCTGTCAACAGCTCCAGTTGGATTTGAGAGTGTTTTAACAGAGTAGTGGGGTAAGGGGTGTATATTTAACCCACCTACGCCAATAGTTTCTCACAAGTGTTTTGGTTTTCACAATTGCCCTTTTTTTCACAAGCGTCCTTTGTTTTAATGTCCTGCGAGCGTCGGCAGTTGTGCCGCAATGAAGAGCGCCACCTATTGTCCGATTATGCCGGTGATTTTTTCGAAATTTCAACACGGAAGATTTTTTTTTACGTCTCCCCCGCTCCCCCCCCCCCCCCCAACAGCCCCCCGCCTAACAAAAGTCCTTGCTACACGCGTGCAGAGCATACACTGGGGCTGTGTAATAATTAGCAGGATCTAACTTGCAGACGGTTTTACACACTTACCTAACATTCTCATATATACACCGGCGAGCACAAGCCTATATGTAGTCACGTACAAGTCGTGATATTGACCCACGTTTTTAACGTTAAAGTTTCCAGGTACACTTGTTGAGCTCTGACGTAATTTTCTTTTTAAATAAAGCTCGTCTTTGAGATTGCTGTAAAAACAATTATGAGTAATGTAAACGACTTCCTTGGACAAGCTCTGACCGATTTATCCAACGACGTCGCCAATTCACGAGCCTATAAATTCAATTGAATGTACAGGCCTACCCGTCGGATTGTTTTCAGCAGTGCAAGTCAATTTGACATCATGAGTATAGAACTTCCTGGCATAATCAAATGTGCATCCTTACTTTCTAAATTGAGAAAAATGATGGGTATCAGAGTACGATCTCTTTAAATTTTAATGTTAGATTGAAGTAGGCATGCGCAGCGGCTCATTTGTCCGTGACGTGACAACGATCTCAGATCTTGCTGAAATTGCTAATCTTCTTTTCGCTGTGTACGCAAAACTCTGTAAACGAGTACTTTTCTTTTTCTTTTTTTCGCATCGACTGACAAGGATTCGAGTAATTGGGGTAAATCCGTTTTTCGCAAAGTCAACAGGTGTTTGATTGTTTAATTGATATCGTCTTGTGGAGTAAATTATCATGAGTTGTGCATAACCAAATATAAGATTAATGTCTGGCTGTTCATCTATCAGCGAGCCTATAAAATGAGTTGTGGCGTCTCTTCCTTTGTGGGTCTTTTGACTCATGTTTCAACTGTCGCATCTCACGACCAGGTACGAATAGCATAGCTCTATGAACGTGCGTTTTAGCGTAAATGTAGTCTGTTATTTTTTTTCTGGTTTTGGTTCAAAATCGACATAAATGACGGATTGTTCATTCGCAAGGTAAGAGCTTCGAGACGAACTATATAATACCGAGTTAGGCCTACCGCCGAACGGAAAATGACTTGCTTGAATTTATACCGGACGGTAAAATGTATCTCTTTGTGTCTAACGGACCTAATGACAGTTAAGTCTGTGACACAGTGTAAGTCAATGTGATTTTCTGATTAAGTTGACTCATATCGTGTGAAATGACGCTCGTGTTTTGAATATGTAGTCGTAATAATTAATGACTTTGCGTCCTACTTTGTCTTTCAAATTACCGATGACCTTTTTTGTTTGTTAGCGTTGTACAACTTGTGGTACGATTTGTAGTTCGATAAATCGTACAATTCAAGTTTTTCATAGCCTTGGTCGTAGTCTGGCAGGTATTTGATTTTTTTTGCCTTGAAATATCGCGTGCTACCGGCGCTTGATATTCGTCTTCTTTTTGATTTCTCGACAAACAAATAGCCCGCATGTCTACGTCCGTCAACAGCTCCAGTTGAATTTCAGAGTGTTTGATTTGATTTGAGTAGTGGGGGTAAGTGATATGTATTTAACCCACCAACTCCATATAAATTTCCCACAAGTGTTTTTTTTTCACACGTGCCCGCTTTTTTAACGACCCACGATCGTCATCAGCAGTTGTGCCGCAATGAAGAGCGCCACCTATTGTCCCGTAGTGACCGTGATCGCCTCCCCCCCCCCCCCCCCGGTTGTTTGATTTAAATTTCAGCACGGATGATTTAGTTATGGTCAAAGTGCCCTTATACGTCAACCTCGTCCCCAGGGTGTCGAGCAGTACGCGCCCACCACTACCTGCTCTCTCACCCTGGTATTGGATCATTTGCAAGTGCAAGATTTTTGAACACGTATGCAAATGAGAATAGTCTGGTGCCTGCATGTGCGCTACATTAGCGTTTGTTTTTGTATACGGTGTCTGGGATAAAAACAGCATCACTTCTTCGCGCCGTGAGTTATGAAAACACGGTTTTTTTGGAAGTTAAAATGTTACAATCTGGCCCGCCAATATGCAGTATCACATTTCCTATTAATATGAGCAAACTGGAAAGAAAAGGAGTATTTTTGAGAAGGCGTGGACGTTATAATCACAATAATCGTGAAAACACGTAATGCACGTTGGAAATAACAACGCCAACTACACGATATTAATCCATTACTAGCAAATTGCGGTATCGAATCACGATACAGGAAGAAAGTTTGCTATCGAAGGCTTACTATTGGAAACCAGGTTGGAAATAAAGTGAGCAAAGGGGAAAACATGTCCTTGCTACACGCCTGCGATAACCCGGGGCTGAGCAACAATAATTTAGCCGGATCTAACTTGTAGACGATTTTACACAATTGCCTAAAATTCTCAAATACACCGGCAACTAAATGTACTAGCGTGTCTGTCTAGTCACGTCATCATCATCATGGCCCATCCCGTCGCAAACGACGATGGAGACGACGTCTCTCCCATTCATCAATGTAAAGTTGTCTTGAGGAGGATAAACCGTTATAGACAGCAGAGCGCCAATAGAGACGGTTGCTGGCAGTTGACTCCCAAGTACCATGAGTCTAGTCACGTACAAGTCGTGATATTTATATTTGGCCACGTTAAAGTTTGCAGCTGTATTTGTTGAGCTCTGACGTCATCGTCTTTGAGATTACTGTAATATTGGACCATTGGTATATAAAAGAAGGTTTGATTAGGCCTACATATATCAAACAAGTCCATATACTACGGATAAACGCCTTCTTGAAGAAGCACATCGGTATAAATAATCTCTGAGTAAAGTTAAGCGACTCTTTTGGACAAGCTTTGATCAATTTATCTAACGACGTCGCCATCAAATTAAAAGAGTCTATAAATCTCGATTGATTGATTGAAAATGACATGTATACAAGTACATACCGTGCAGGCCTACTACCTTTCGGATTGTTTTTCTTTTAGCAATGCGCGTCAATTTGCCGTCGTGAGTAGGCCTATAGAACTGCCTGGCATAATCAAATGTACATTCTAACGTTCAAGATTGTGACAAATGATGGGTGTCAGAATACAATCTTTTTAAAGTTTGAATGTTGTATTGAATTAGGCATGCGCAGCGCCACCGTATTTGCCCCTGACGAGGTGGTTGTCTATCACCTTCTGGATTTGTTAATCTTCTTCCGCAGTTTACGCAATTAAACTCCCTTTTCATTTGTCATCTTTAAGTTGGATCGCCGTCATGATGCCATGCCTCTTCTAAGATCGCTTCATTGGTTACCAATTAAACAGAGGATTGTGTTTAAGATTCTTTTATTTGTATACAAATTCTTTCATAATCAGGCCCCAGAGTATTTTAATGAGTGTCTTGAGTTGTATCAACCTGTGCGTACTAATCTTCGCTCCAATGCAGATCCATCTCGGCTAACTTTTCCCAGGACTCGTAGTAAGGCAGGAGATCGTACATTCACTGTTACAGCAGCTAAGGAGTGGAATGAACTTCCCTCCTATATTAAATCTGCTCCATCAGTGGATGTGTTTAAGAAGATCCTCAAAACATACCTCTTTCCCAATTGATGTATTATTGTTGTTTTGTTTGTATAATGTTTAATGATTTGTTGTTATATTGCTCATTACTACTGTAATCGCTGTGATATAGTTATACTATGAATAGCGTACCTAAATGCATAATAATAATAATAATAATAATAATAAAGGAGTACATTTTTTCCGGGTTTTTGTCCGTTTTTTTTCCGTCTAGGTTTTTTTGGTGTTGGTCGCACTGACAAGATTCCAGTACAATGTAATTGGGGTAGATCCGTTTTTTGAAAAGGGGTTTGATTTTGTTTTATTGATTTCATGGCAACTGATATTTTGAAATGAATGTCTAGCTGTCAATCTAGCAGCGAGAGTACATAGTGAGTTGTGGCGTCTCTGCCTCTGTGGGTCTCGAACGGAAAATGACTGAAAGCTATACTGTGTTTATATACCAGATGGTATTAAATAGTGTTTCTTTGTGTCTAACAGACTTAATAACAGTCATTAGTCTGTGACGCGGTGTAAATGGTGTTATTTTCTGATTTAATGTAGCTCGTGCATGTGAAAAATGACGCTCGTGTTTTGAAGATGTAGTCGTAACAATGACTTTCGGTCCAAACTCGTATTAAGTTTCTTTGAGTTTATCCATTTATATTGTTTGTAATTATAAGATAGTTATTGACTCACGGCCCTACCGTATACTTTATTGGTATATGGAGATACAATAATAGGCTATATACGAAGACTACTTGTCTGGGTCGTAGTCTGGCAGGTATTGTTGTTTAGCCTGAATGACACTTGTTGTAGCCTGAATGACACTTGGCGCGTGTTTAACGTAAGGGTTCTTAATTTTTAATCCGTTTGTCTTTTGGAAATACAATCTTGAGTGCGGCTTTAGGCCTATATCCATTCCTAGCCTTGGCAATCTTCGTCTTTGTCGAACCTTGCTTGCGAATTAAAATGCGATATTCTTTATAGCAGAAATATTATTTACCGTTGTGGTCTGCACAGTGTGAAAAAATAATAAAGAATAGTCTTTCACAGTATAGTGACCATTTTTACTATGGCTCTGCATTTTTATTTTCAGATACGTGCGTGGGGGGATATAATTATCTTTTTCCCGTGTATACCCACTACGTAAATCACCAGATTATTTCATATTTTTTGTTCTGGGTATCTGATTTACGAGTGTATATAGGGAAATCAACATCGTTCAAGTTTAATCCGTCGTTTAGTTATTAACATAAGTAATAAGTATTGATATTCCGTATCTTCGTGAATCTAATAATTTGGGTGGTCAATTTTGTTTTTCACATTGTCGGAAAACTTAACTAGTTCTTAAACACCATCTAAGCTTCCAATGTACTCTTGGTCTTCGTTTGAATGATCGACTGTTTTTGTTTTTTTGTTTTTTTTTAGCCATTTAGGCAAATCTACGTTTAAGAGGTATACATCTTAAAGATCTTTACCGGTCGGTTTACGTGGATATATAAAACGCCAGTATCTTATCTATGACCGAACCTGTTTTTTCCCCGATACGTTTTCTAATATTTTTGTCCAAATTGTTCGCGAACAGCCTTGCTTTGTTTGTCTCTCATTTAAGATAAGTTTCTGACTGTTAACGAAATGGAACTCCATTGTCACAAAATCGTCTGGCCTGTTCTTGTCTGTTAATGACGAATCGAACTTCGGAGCGCAATATGTGTGTGCAATGACTGAGTATCGAAGTACGGTTCTGGATCGTTATTAAACAGTCTCGGTTGGTCGCTTCTAAAGTTGTTTTTGAATCTTCTTGTCGCTCGAAACTTATCGGCTTCTTGAAATGCTTCAGGAGATGTACATATTTTAATCGCTTCGAAAAACTTCAAAAAACTTTTAAAAAGACCCCACCTTTTGGGCAGAGGAGGGGCATGGGCCATTACATCATCACCCAGGTTTTTGTAGTGAGGAAGAAATGCCGATGTTAAGGTTATTTTCTAACCTTCCAACAGCCCAAATGTTTTAAATATATCACTGAAAATTGGAGAACAAACATAAAGCTTTACATGCGCCGTTTGGATGTAAGGTTAACCGTTAGCTCTCAAGTTGCATAAAAATGTACCCTCTATCATGAACAGCGCCCTCTTGTCGTGTAGTGTGCCGACCCCCCCCCAAAAAAAATTAGTCATTCACACCCCAGGCCTACTGTACAACTAACTTTTTTTTATTATCGTAAACATCAGTTTTTTTCTGCAAATTCTTAGGTTTGAGGTGCCGTGAAAGACTATTTCGCTTTCTGTAAATTCTGTTGTACTTGAACATAATGTTGGGGATAAAATAGGGATATAAAATAGTTCACAAATCACGGACTTTTTCACATTCAAATGATTAAGTTAAAATGTTACAGCGCCCTCATTTGCTCAAAAATACCAATATGGCGGCCTCCATGACCAAAATCACGCTTTCCCAAACCTCTGTTCTCCTACCGTTAAAAAGACTTTTCTGGCGGTGCAAGAACTGTTCTCGGCAATGGGTAATTGGTCCCAGGAGATGGAGGCATATGAAGCCGGTAACTGGAGTAGATGATACGGACTCGGTGGAAGCAAACGTTGGGGATAAGTACGGTTATTTCTGTCGAATGGCAAAATTGGTTCACTTCAATCCAAGTTCCATGCATATTTACATCACTTGAGTTGACGATGACTTATTCCGAGTTGACGCCCTGTGCATAATCCCTATGAGACTGGCCTGAAAAATTGAAAAAAAAATTGTTTTCTCAGTAAATGCTTCAATATTTTCTCTGCTAAATTTGACTCTATAGTTGCTCCTTTGACTTTTTAGGACATGTTAATCATGTTAATTGTACGGAATTTTTTCCTAATGTTATTGCTTTCAGATTGATAGTCAGTGGCGTACTTCTAGAGTTAGATTTAGGAGGCTTCTCTCCGGAGAGAAGCCTTCTAATTCTAGAACTAGAAGTAGTCAGTGGCGCACCCATGATTTGGCTTTGGGGCCGGGGGGCGCACAATTTTTTTTTCTTTTCATTTTGTTGATATTTTTTTTTTTTCAACAAATTGGGTTTTTGTTGGGGGGGGGGGACTTTTTTGACGGTGGCGCAACTTACACCCCAATTATTAATACTACTCAAAAGTAGGCCACATACATATCACATGTATCACCAAGGTCAAATTGTGGGACTAAAACAAAAAAAATAACAACCTTGGGGGGAGGGGGAAGGGGGGGGGGGGGGGAAGGGGCTCAAGCTCCCCCGAGCTCCCCTGAGTCCCCCCCCCCCCCCTTGGGTGCGCCACTGCAGATAGTTTTAGTAGGCCAAGTGTCAGTGATAAGTGATGTCCATGTGTATGGAATTCTTCCCCAAGTCAAAACTTCACAAATTTCCAACGATTTTGATCAACAAGTTACTTCATGTTTTGTTTAACGCCCCTCTGGCCTTTTCTGTGGTACACGTTCATGTATGATGTATGTGCCATGATATTTGTACATTTACATTACAACAGGGTGATTAAAAAACAAAAGGAACCCTCAAAGTCTCTTCTTTTCCACAGTATTAAAAAAAATTGCAAATATCGAAGCACATTTAGAGAGTATTTTCATTGGCTTTTGAACACCCAAATTTTTTGGAATGGGGTAAATATTTATTGAGTTATGGCAAATTGAATACAAGTACCGCTTTTTCATTTGTCCAAAGGTGACTGATATTTTGACTGCCACAATAAGAACAAAGGCCGAAATAAAAATATAAAAGAACCAAATAAATAAATAAGGAAAGTTTACAACATTAAAGATAGCTAAACTGCCCTCACCCTAAATCCATTACATTCTCAGGGGTGTGAAATCGCAACTTTAAAGCGGATTTCAGCCTTTTTTTAATTTTGGATTTCAGCTTTTTTCTTTCACTTGCTGTGTACAAAAGTATAGGAGATTTCCAAAGTTCAGCTTTTTTAAAAACCTTTTTCAGCTGTTTTCAGCTATTTTTATCAGTGGTCACTCACACCCCTGCATTCTTAACAAATGACAATTGAGACCATGGACAGATTGAAAAATTGGCCATAACTCTCTTTTTTTGTTGGTGAAAAGCTAATGAACTTTAATCTATGTTGAGATATTTGCAAGGAATTTTTTTAAAGCTGTGAAAAAGAGGGGACTTTAAGGATTTGTTTATTTTTAGACTCCTTGCTACTGCATGCATTCACAAGTTCACAGTGTATTCTTTCATCGTTTTGTAGAATACTTCGCTTGTCCACTGGAAAACTGGCGCGATTTGCCGATGGATGTGCTGTGGCTCAGGTAATTTTCCCTCTAATTAACATTTAAAGTATTCATTATTAAAATTTGCAATTTGCAGGATTGAGGTTACATGGCAAAAGTGGGTTGCTGATTTCGAAGTACGCACTGTGTCAAGGTCTTGGGCCGGACGTTGTGTTGTTTATGCTCAGCCGTGCATAAATTTAGCCCTTGATTATACTTGACATCCTCCGCACTGCTCAAGGATGTCACTACCTCTGCCTCAGCCTGTTGACAGCCATAGCCAGAGGATTGTGCAGGATTCAGGCAGTGGTCACTCCTCAATGGACCATATTAAAAAAATAGCGGAGGAATTTGCAGGATTGAGGCTATATGCTATTTTTCCATGAGGCCAATTGGAGGATTTTGCAGGATTTGAGGCTACATCCTAGCAAAAAGGCCTAGGGAGTTGGGGTTAAAGTGACACTGCATCTTGGAACAGCCCAATTGGGCTACAAAAATGCACTTTGAACAAAATAATGTCAATCGGAAAGAACATTTAAAAGTAGGATATTTACATCCACAAAGCTATCCTTTAGAAAATGGGCATTTTGTGTTAGGCCAAAAAACAAAATAAGTCGGTCTCTGGTCAGCGCGCGCGTCAATTTTAATTCAAAATTCATGCGCGTCGATCTTTTTTTTTCTTAAATGTTCCGCGGTAGCTCCAACAGCGCCCTCTATTTCTGCACCTCCTCAATTTTTTTTTACCAAAGAGCACCAAGGAATGGGAAATTGCACCAAGGCAAATGATCAAAAGCACCAAGGCAAATTATGGAGGACACCAATGTACATGAGGACACCAAAAAAGCAAAGTAGTACCCCACCTTGTCTGTACAATCCAAACTTGAAAAAAAAAAAAAAGCAAAAAAAAAAAAAAAAAAGCCGCGTGGCCGCGTCAATTCCGGAACTTTGGTCTGACCAGAGACCAAATATTTTTTTTTTTGGCCTTATTCCTGTATTATGCGTGCGAGAACGACTTTTCGGGTGCACTTTTGCGACCCCAAAAAATCGAGCTGTGTGGGTGCTAGTTGTTTTTCATCCGTAAGGTAAACAATTATTTGTCAACTTGTGTAACGCATGAAGAAATATGTTTCATTCAAGAAAAAAAAGAATGTTTCGCTTGAAATTGCCTAGTTCAATTAGTACATAAATTAGTTATTTTACGTAGTAAGATAACAAAGTTATTGATATTAACCTGATCCAATTGATAATTGGCAATTTGCCAATTGATATCTGTGATTTTTGCTTGCGATTTATGTGATCTATATTTATTGTGTCATGCTGTTGTAGCTTGGTGACACATCAGTTCTTGTGACGGCTGTGGGCAGGAAGACCCCCACCTCAACCAATTTTCTCCCTTTGACCGTAAGTATCCATGTGGTGACCTCAAGGGGCCAATTTCACTGCGCTGCTAAGCACAACAATTTGCTTAGCACAAAAACGTCAGGCTTATAAAAGCAGGTTACCAGCCAAAACTCCATGTGATGTATATTGCTCGTGATTAGTATTCAGCTGTTGTTTGCTTAGCACGAAAATCACATGGAGTTTTGGCTGATAACCTGCTTTTATGAGCCAGACGTTTTTGTGTTTAGCAACTTTTTGTGCTTAGCAGCGCCGTGAAATTGGGCCCTGGATCACGTTAATATTTACTTACTATTAGAGAACATTGTGGCCGGGCTTCACTCAGCGACCGACATGCTGCAAATACTGGCACTGCCTTTGCATGTGGTGTGTAGCTTACTATTGCTGTAGAGGAATTGGGCCCAATTTAATTTCCCTCTGCTAACTATGGAATTCTACACATATACATGTATGTTGGGCGTGATCGGTGGATCTGTGCTATCACTCGATCGCGCAGAAATGTACTTTATCTCTGACTTTACTTCACTTTAAAAAAAAACCAGTCTTCCAGAGCCATGAACTATAAAGGGATGGCGGCGCAATCAACCAATGGTGGCACTATTGACAGATAGTGAAGCTACATGTAGTATGGTCAACGGTCTGAGCTTACTGTGCTAGCATAGTGCCAGTTATATAACTGACATACAGATCCCTGTCATTTTGATCACGTTTCAATCATTATTGCTCCCATTCACGCAGGGGCTCAAAAAGTCCCATTCGCCCACGGTGAATGGGATTTACTATTCAACAGTTAGGATCATCCTTGTCCCATGGCACTGTATTTGTGTGCAAATGAATGCTGGTGTGCGCGTTGAGCGTATTGTTCCCAAGAGCCATTAGCTACAGAGTTGGGTTCAAACATTTTATGAAGGGGTGGTTCGGAAGAGAAAAATACATTTCCCACCAATTTTGCATTGAAATATAGGTTCATTTTTTACTGTAAATCAAATGACAAGGATCTATGTCAGTTATACATGTAAAACAAATATCGAGTGGCTTAAAATTGTGAAATGGGAGGAATATTATCGCTCAACTGGACTTTTCCATTTCACTCGGCTTCGCCTCATAAAAAAAAAGTCCAGATTTTTCCTTGCAATAATATTCCTCCCATTCCAATCTGAGCCACTCAATATTCTGCGCAAACCTTGTAAGCACAAATTCCATAGACTTTACAGACTGTACACTTGTGCGCAAGCCAAATTCCTAGCTTTTAAAGATTGATAGTTATGAGATACGCTTACTGTCAGCACAGACTTTTCCTTTGTGGTAAACGAAGTTATATGCTATTCTCAAGATGGAAATCGGGGTGATGTAAATCAATATTAGGTTTTGCTCTTCACTGACCTATAAACACTGTATACTCAGTGTGTTACCTCCCGATTGAAATTTGAAAAAAAATCACTCAGGGTGGGACTCAAACCCACGACCTCTTGTTTTCTAGTGCAGACGTCTTAATACCGGGATTGGTTGGCTGGTTCGAATCTGATGTACATATAGCAGCGGGTACCGCAATTCAACTATTCACAAGATGAAATTTGTGTCGGGGTGATGTAAATCAATATTAGGTTTTGCCCTTCCTTGAATAAAGTAATTGCGTTACCCGCTGCTACATGTACATCAGATTCAAACCAGCCAACTGATCCCGCAAGCTCGGTGGTCGATTATTCACAGATTTCACTGCAAAAGTTTTGATGGCTTTTGTTATGATTATTATCCTCAGGTGGATTACAGACAGAAAGCCGCAGCTGCAGGTAGAATTCCCACCAATCACCTGAGACGAGAGATGGGGAACACCGACCTGGAGATTCTAAGAAGCAGAATGATTGGTTAGTGCCAAATCTTCTCATCGATATCAAAACTCCGGCATTGATTACTTGATAAATGTAGCCTCTAACGTTTGATTTATTTTTTATCTCAAAAATGTTGACTTATTCGGAAGTTACAAAGTGTATGCTCTAAAAAGATTCCTAAGAATTTTAGTATTTTAACTTGATGAATTGTAAATGGTAATATTTGTTTATGTTTACAGATAGATCAATACGACCATTGTTTCCGAAAGGCTATTTCTATGAAACACAGGTACGTAATTGTTTTAAAAAATATTTAAAAGTTTGTTATTATTGTAGAAGTCTTTATTATTATTATTAATTATTTCTGGTAATGAAACCAAGGATTCCTCAAAAGCGCCCTAGGCACTGTAGCTCGCAAGCCTGAAGAAACCTGTGGAGAGAAGACAATGAGAAGAAATTACAGTTTTAGAGGTGGGAGGAAAAGCCCAGAAGAATATTCCAGGGATAACCCACGGAATCAGGTAGGGACTGAAAACCCAATCCACATATTGGCCCAGGCAGGATTCGAACCTGGGTCACAGTGATGGAAGGCGGGGAAAGAACTGCTACGCCAACCTGACTCCCCATTGTTTTTAGAATACACTTTCTTATTCTGACCACACTAAATCCACAAAAAGTCTTTGAAATTGTTAATTCCAATTAAAAAAAAAACAATTGGTGTCTTTGAGGGATGGAACATGATCTTAAATTGTTGATAGCCTAAATTTGGAATTTGGTCTTGTTTTGTTTTTTACTTTAAATCCATGTTGAAGACTTTTGTGTTCTAAAAGCACTTTCTGATCACTTTGATCATTAATTTTTAATGTTAAGAATATTTTGCTATTTTTGTTAAATCTGCGTAAAGTGCTTTGGGACGTCAGTATGATGCGCTATTTAAAGGGAATATACAACATTTGCAAACATCGAAAAACAAAACTACCAAATTTTTACGAAAAACCTTACTAGGATGTTGGTAAATGACAGTCTAAAGCATCCTGTAAAATTATGGCACCCGGTGTGAAGTCATTTTCAAGAAAAGTGGTATTTTTGTATAAATTTGCAACGGTGGTCGGCTGACCACCGTTGGAAAAACCTTACTATTTTTCAACTATTTTTCAACTTACTATTTCTTTTCAGTCCAAATTTTGTTTGCTATTGGTACGGGTGTAGGTTCCCTTACCTTACAATTTTCCGGCATCTATAAATTGATACATTTCATAATAGTGGAGTCAGGGAACCAGACCACATTTTTTGTTTGTCTTGGTTTTTATAGCATTTTCGAACACAAAACTTCAAACATGTCAGTGTAAGAATATTTTGATCTATTTTACTAACCCCTCAACTAGTTCATTTCTGAAAATTACCGCAAAAGCCAATGATGTACACTCCCTTTAACAAATGTTTTATTATTATTTGTAGGTAGTTTGTAATCTGTTAGCTGTTGATGGCGTGAACGATCCGGATGTTGTGTGTATAAATGCCGGTGAGTTGACACCAAATACCTTTTCCTGACATTCCCTCAAAAGGTCCCAGACAATATTTCTTCAAGTCTGCCTTGGACAGTCATGTTTTTATCCCAAAATCCTCCAAATCAACAACTTGGTATTGCATTCCAGTCACGCGAATATTTCTGCATTCATTAGCTAGTAGTCTGGTTCCCAGACCAAACGATTCTGACTATTCCTGATGAATCTTATAGGTCAGGCAGCCTCCGTGGCTAAAAATAAACATGACGACATTGATGGCCCTTTCGCAAAGCTCGGCTTCGTTTCCGATTTCGCTTTATCGCTTGTAGCTTTTAAAGTTCTGATCAAATTTTTAAATAAATCACTTGCTTCGTAATATCATACAGTTATGATAATACAGTTTGATGTTTCAGTAAGATAACATTGACTAATGTTGATCTGGAATCTTCAAAATTAGGCACCCAAATAGCACTGTTAGCAGGCGGAGCTGAATGAAGACCAAGTTTTGGAAAATCTCGGTAACGGTCGTCAAATTCAAAATTATACATGACGCAGCAAAAAGTTAGCCCATACGATCCGAGTATATTTGATGCACAAAATCGTCATTGAATTTCAAGTTTTCTAAATGAAAGCAATGAATATTAATTATCAATGCATTTAAAATTAAATTAATAAGCATTTAGCAGTTAATTAAACCTATATCATGTACTCGGAAATACTCGGGCGCTATCCGATTGTCGACAAAACGACTTCGGAAAACTTTGGAAATTTTCAGAAAAAGGAGGAATTCCTCCCGTTTTAGTCACGTGACGTAAATTGTAATACAATGTATTACTGGAGGCTACCGGACCTAAGATTTATCAGGAATAGTCAGAATATTTTGGTCTGGGAACCAGACTAGCTAGCTAGGCCCCAAATGGAAGGATAAAATCATTGAAAAGCTCCTGTCAAAGAGGCGGGGCCCTGTGTGCCAATCCTACAAGTATGTTTGGATAGCAGTTTTTAAATCCTCGAGAAATTAATTGTGACTTGAAGTCAATTTTTTTACAGAAATATATATACTTGTCAGCACCGACAGAATCATTACTGTTCATTGTGTGTGTCGGCAAATTGGGCCAACATGGCTACTAAGGCCCATCTCAATTCATATCCGTGACGAGTTCCGGACAAGTTGCTGGTAGAATCATTCACTTTGTCTGGAAGAAACTCTGCATTTGTCCCGGACACGTTCCGGGGAGACTTGCATAAGCAACTGCTCGACTCACCAATACATGTACTGGTAACCTCATTGCGGGGAAGTTGTTCAGAATCTTTCAAATTATACCTGATACAATATCCATGTCAAAGTCCGAAACTCATCCCTGGTATAAAATTGAGACAAGCCCTAATGACTCAGGAAGACCGTTTGCTTTGGTTGGTAACATTTGCCAACATTTGTGGCAAACAGCTGACCCCACTTGCGCAAATGGGCAAACTTGGCCAACGTGCCAAACGACAGCATTGTTTACGTAATAGTGGAACGCACCCCCTCTTTGGCAGTACAGTGGAACGCCGCTATAACGAACATCGTGGGATCCACAGAAAAATGTTCGTAATAACAATCGTTCGGTATTGCGATTTTGAACCGCCGGTACCCTCTTTTGACCAATAGTGAAGTCACTGAACTGGCATTTCTCACATCCCGCCACCACACAAGGAGTTGTCACAAAACTTTAGTAACGGGTGGTTTTCCCTATTATTCCTTGGGGAAACAATGGCCATATATCACTCTTCAACATTCAAACACGATGTAACCATGGGTGGTTTTGATGTTCGGCAATTAAAAGGGGCCCAAACAGTGTTTAGTACATGTACAACCGGTAGGTTTTTGTTAATCTGTTGACTTTTTTCAACAACGATGTTTGGTATGTTTTGTACATTAAAACCGGGAGCCAAGGATGATGTTCGGTATTATACAAATATTGAATGCTTCGAGTGGTGTAAAACTAGCCTCCCAAGGTGATCGCCGAGGGAAAATAGAATTGTCCATGGATCACAGAGGGAGGCTAGTTTTACTCCACCACGAGATAAAGCATTCAATATTTGTTTTATGACACTTCACCCACCGATTCTGCTTGATTTTAATATTTTTAATTATCTAAATCTGAACACAGTTGAAATAAACTTCAATTTCAATACAAAATTGGTGGAAAATGTATTTCTCTCTTGGAACAATACGCGCTACGCGCAATGCGCAACGCGCACACCAGCATCCATTTGCACACAAAAACCGCGCCGTGGAAAAAGTACTTGGGTTACTAATGGTATACATGTAGTTCTTTGGTTGCTATGCGCATAGTACTTTTGGCCGTGCACAGAAAGATAGCAAAATTAGAAAGTAACATGTGACTTGCTCTCGGCCAATCAAGACACAGAATCTGTGGGTGAGGTGTTATAAAACCGAATGTTCAGTATAGCGGTGTTCGGTATAGCAGCATTACACTGTATTCTGATAATTCAGAACTGTTCAGCCAAGTCACTTTGACTGTATATTTGGGTGGCTTCCTCAACTTGCACATGCACAAGAGATCCAACAATTTGTCAGAAGGTTACTGCCCAGTGTTGGAGGTAAATGTAACCTGTAACACAGATGAGGTTACTCATTTCAGATATATTTCAGAATTTTAATTTTGAGTTTTGAATATGCCAGAGTTAAGAAGTGATCTTCTGACAACTTTCTTGCCCCTTTTCTTTCCTCCTTCGTCTGTGTAGCTTCCACGGCATTGACACTGTCAGACATCCCCTGGGGTGGTCCCGTGGGTGCGGTCAGGGTGGGGATGGTCGATGACGACATCGTCATCAATCCCACCAGGCTACAGTTGAGCAAGAGCCGTCTCAACCTGGTGGTGACCGGAGCAAGGAAGAGCAGTATAGGTGACTTGCTTCTTGGATTTGACTAAGAAACCTATTTTATTTTCATCTATTTCATACTGGTGGTGGGCTATTATTCAGAAGTTGAAGCTAAATAATTTTTTTTTTTGAAAAAAAGTTTTTATGTGATGTAATACAAAAGATTATTGTTCACTAAAGTTTGCTAGTAAGTAAAAATGCAAATTTCTTACGAAGTTTTATAAGTTGGTTTTTCCGTGCATAAATTAGCATAATTGTAATTACAAAATGTCACACACGTGACCGATCAAAATGTCACACACGTGACCGATCAAAATGTCACACACGTGACCGATCAAAATGTCACACACGTGACCACAGAACAATCCCCATTTAGTAAAACTAAAGCAGAGGGTGTACATTGTTTATGTCTTCTGTAAATCGCAAAAGACTAGTCTTGCTCCCAAATAAGTATGGGGGTGTGTGTCCATAGAACTTTGGAGAAGAGTGTAACTTTCTGATGTGGGCCGGATAAATTTTTTTCGTCTGATGTCACACACATGACCAAACTTTGATGACCCCTCCTAATATTTTGACACAATTTGTGAAAGTAGAAACTCTACCCTGAGGTAGGCAGTATGTGTCAGATAAAGTTTACAAAGGCTAAAGCTTCAAAAATCAGACGAGCCCAATTTTATGTCACACAGTGACCAAAGAATGTCCCTGTTCCAGAATCATGTCTAAGATTTGAATTACGTACTTAAAAAGTTCAATGATGCAGTAAGAATCAGACTTTGTCAAAATATTGACCGTTAATTGCAGTCATTCGGAATAATTTCAGAGAACAAGTAGCAGCAGAGAGTTATCCGTGCCACCTATAGTAACAGTCTCGTGAATTCAGTAGAAAAGGGCCCTTTGTTAAACAATGCATATAATGCTACATAGCCAACAGGCCAAGAGGTAATTTAGGGAAGTAGTTTGTCCACAGATGGTCATTCAAAAATAAGGGGTTACCCCTAATTTTTTTCACAATTTTTTTCACAATTATTTTCGACCTTAATATTGAAACCTTCCCCTAAAATAAGACTTGCATGTATATTATAAATGTGACATAAAGTCGGGAAAATCTGTATTTACATTTGAAGACTTAACATTCTCCCTTGTAGTGATGCTAGAAGCTTCAGCCGACAACATCCTGCAGAATGACTTTGTCAAGGCCATCCGGGCTGGCTTGAAAGAGACTCAGGTCATCGTTCAGCAGATCGAAAGGCTGACCAAGAGATGCGGCAAGGAGAAGAGAGTGCCTGAGAAGCTGTTTACTCCATCTGAGGAACTTATAGAGGCTGTGAGGAGGTAAGGCAATGCTGGCACAGAACCGTTATTTCTCCCTTTAAGCATGGATCCCCTACACCAGAGTTGCCACTTTTCCGGTTTTAACCGGAATTCCGGTTTTTAAAAAAAATCTCACAAAATTCCGGTTTTTCCGGCCGTCAAATTAACCAGAAAAAGAGAAGAAAAACTGTGGAAATGCATTGATTTTTACCTCGATTTAGTACATTTAGGCGCACACATGGCACAACATTGTTCGTTGAAGTAGTCTTAAAAACAGTCTTTGTGTATGTTGTTGCCGAGCCTGCATGCGATACAAGCGGCCAACGTACTTTATTGCACGCAGTATACAACGCCGCGTCGCGCGTGCTTCACCGCGTGCGGGCGTGTTGTGTGCTAAGCACACGTAGCATTCAGCCTGGAAATCAAGTCCATCATTTCAGCTATCGGTGGTTTCCGATTTCAGTGATATATGTGAATACAAAAAATGCGGGTACCAACCATGTTTTCCTTGAGCGCATCGCGTAGTGCAAGGATCATGTACACCGACAGCAGTGTTGTGGAATCATGCACGTTTCGTGTCGAATATTACGTTGGAAATTCGGGTAGGCAGAATAAATATTAGGAATATGGAAAAAGTCAAAGTGATTGAACGAACTGACAGCTTTAAAGGCCATAGAAGCAAAATTAAAAAATAAACAGAGCTTGGCTTGGCTACAAGATCAAGATGACAACGGGGACTTTGTCTCGGACACGGAGTGGCTTTTTCACACACAAAAAAAGTTTTTTTTCAAGCAGCCGTTCCGGTTTTTTTCAAGCAGACCCAGTTCCGTTTTTTTCAAGCAGACCCTGTGGCATCTCTGCTACACAAGGATAAATGACTTCCCAAAATTTCTGGTTACATGCGTGATACGGCACTTGGGCATGGTACTTGTGCGTATGCGAGACGCGCACGCCAGCATGACTGCGCAGTCGAATTTGGAGGGTGCCAGTGTTTAAGCAATTGGAATCCTCAACAGTTTGGTTTGATGAAAATGGACATTGTGTAGAATTTAAAATGTTGAGGATTCCAATTGCTTAAACACTGTGCAACATTCTTTCAAAGACCTTTAGCTCAAAAGTGGCTTTGGAGACATGTGACTCATTTTTGCAGAGCGGGTCACAAATGGTCATTATCTACAAGTTGAATCAAATGTAGTCTTTGGAACTTTGGCAGTGCTACCCAGGAAATTCAGAGCATACCTCATGCGAATGCATTGAAGTGCATTAGCTTGAATACAGTGCGCATGAGGAATTTTCTGGGCAGCGCTGCTGAATTCTGGATTAAGGAAAGCTGTATTAAGGAAATACGATTCAATGTAGTCTTGGACTACATGTTAGCTAATCTTTTAGTATGTTTTACGAATTTTACAAATTTGTAAATGTGAAAAGGGAATGTGAAGTTAATGAGGATGCTTCATGGCAGAGGCATGTTTAAAAGAGAGCGAACAGAGGTTGCATCTCTCTAAAAAATCCAATATTTTGCCTGTTTAAGTGACTGATGGTGAAGAGTTTGTCGGAAATTATCATTTTGTTTCACTCATTTTCTGCAAATTCTGGGGGGGGGGGGAGATAGACCTTTATCGTGCTGCCACCATTTCTGTCATGTTCCCTGTACCCAGTAACAGTACTGAATGGTAATGGTTTTTTTTAGTGCAGAAAGGAACCAGACTATTTTTCCTTCCAGCCTCGCTTTGGTTACGTTGATTTGAATGGGAACATATGAAGATTGCCCCAACGTGAAAATGGTCGATTATCTTTGTTGACAAATCTTATCTTTGTTGACAAATCTTATCTTTGTTGACAAATCTTATTTTTGTTAAAAAAAATGTCTTGTTGTACCTTGCTGAGTTAAAGCTTTGACGTACTTCATTATGAAATTGAAACAAATATACGCCTGCTTCCAGGATTTTATTGTTTCAGAATTTGAGAAAAAAAGGAAACAAATTTGTGTAGATCAAATAGTCCACTTTGCTTTTATGAACCTACAGAGATACGTGAAATACTGGTTCGATTTGACAATTTTCTTGTTCGTTGTTTTACAGATTAACAAGAGACAAGTACTGTGAAGTCTATACAGATGAAACACATGATAAGGTAAAGTTTATATTCTTTGAAAAGAAAACAACCAAATTTAGAAATAATGGAAAATTGCGAATCGTGCCTGTCAACATTTAGTAAAATGAATTGCAATATTTTTTCGTTCGTGTTGATTTCAGTTGTTACTAAGAGAGGTAGAAAAAAAGGGGTCTTTTTTGGAAGTAGGAACTTTCAGGGATGCCTTTTTTTATGTAAAAATAAAAACAAAATACTAGCCAAATTGTACTGGAAACAAACTATTGTTTATCTCTTTTAAAAAATTGGAGGATAAAAAAAGTTGAAATCAGAAACCCAAATTGTTTGAAGGGATGAATCAATTTGTTAGCTGTGCTGTCTTCACATTTTCCCTGTTTTATTCAAAAAGACATATTGGCTTCAATCGCTTTGGACAAATAAAATGAAAATTGTTCCCAATGAATGGGGCCTTGTGTGAAATAGCGCAAAAAAAAGGAATTACACTTGGAAAAAATAGGCACTGACCCTATCAATCTGTGGGCTCCGGGCACAAATACCCCTTCAACGGCCAGAAAAAGAGAGTTATGGGTGACCTAGACTGGTTCCCGGTTCAACCACTGCATATTTCGAATGATTCAAAGTTGTTGGGGGCAGGGATTAATGTGGAAGACCATCGCAAGTTTAAGTCGAATGTATTCGCGCGACGACGCTTGACGCTCACGCGCAAAGATGCTATGGCTTAGCATTGTGCACATTCAGGATAAAATAAGTCGTGCGTAAAACGTACTTCGCGCGCAAACCAGTACAGTACGCACATGTGGTGTCTGGTCCAAGGGGCTCTCAAAAGTGATAAAAACGCGCCCTCTTTTGTTGGCGCACGGAGCCCATAGTGCTCGATGGTGCTTGTGTTCCTGGGAAAGACGCTTTATCACAATTACCTCTCTCTACCCAAGAGTATCAAGACGCACAAAATCGGTTACTCACGTTACGAAAATGTAACGTGAGTAACCGATTTTGTGCGTCTCGTTTATCATACATAACACATTTTTCTGGATGCCATCTTTGGTGCTTACCGGTAGGTAGGTCTAGATCTACTCTATCTACCATGGGGATAACAGTTATTAAACCTTTTCAGTAAGGTCATTACAGCCCAAGGAAACTCAAAAGTACATCAAAAATGTAACGTGAGTAACCGTGGAATTGCCCTTATTGTTATAAGATAGAGCAGCTTTTGTCAGTGTGCTTTTCGTTCCTTTTCAACAGTTTTCAAGAGACAATGCAGCTACTGCCGTGAAGGATGAATTTCTAGATCATATCAAAGGTGAATGAGCAGTATTTTTGTTGTATTTAAGAGTCTTGAATAAGCTTATTTTTGTGGTGCATATATCAAGACCATGTGCAGTGATTTGACCAATGGGAGAGTAGGAGATCATGAAATTTGGTTTCAGTGCTCCCATACGTATGTGCAGCATTCTTTCTTTTGGTGTAAATAAAAAGCAATATTAGGCTCTAGTACAATCCCAGTGGCTGTTATTCAAGGATGTGTAATTTCACAGAATAATTGTGTTTCATTGTATTACATCGAAAATTATTTTATTTCACAGAATTATTTCCGTCGGAGGAGCCATTTCTCATCAATGAAGCGTTTAGTGCAGTTGCCAAAGAAGTCTTCCGTAGTCTTATACTGGAGCAAGACAGAAGGTAAATATATATGTTACATTAATCAATATGTTAACCTAAGCTGAGAATATTCAAACATTGAAAAACAATTCATAAATACCTAAGACAGCATATTCCCATTGGTCAAGAGCCCGTCACATGATCGGTCTTAAACGGATGATAAAGACATGGCTGACTGGTCTTTGGCTGACTGGTCAGTGTCACATGAAATTTGGACTCCCATGAAATCCGGTGCCTTTTGCCGTTTTATTGGTTGAATGTTCACAATCCTCACATAGGCACGTGCAATACTACCATTGAGTCAGTATTTCATGGTCCTAAATTCACAACGCACTCGCCACAGCTGCATCTGCATGTCACTGCGCAGTACGCCTTGGGTAATTATCAGCATTCCAGACTCCAAGTCTTAAACATAGTGTTTAACACCTCCCAAGCACACATTTATTCCCTTATTCATAAATACCTCAGACAGTTTAGCCATTCCTATTGGTCGAGAGCCCATCACGTGGCCGGTCTTAAACGGATGATAAAGACATGGCTAGCTGGTCTTAAACACTTTTCCAGTGTCACATAAAATGTGGACTCCTAAAAATCCAGTGCCTCTTACCATTTCATTGGTTGAACGTTCACAATCCTCACGTAGGCATGCGCAACACTACCAGTGAGTCCGAATTTTATAGTTCTAAATTCAAAACGCAACGCCCCAGGTGCATTCTGCGCGACATCGCTCAGAACGTGCTACGCGCGCGTCAATCTCCATAAAAGGGTTGTTTACATCTTACTCGCCAGCTGAACACTCCATTATTTTGCTAGAGGGATGTTTCAAAAAGCTGGAGTGAACTTGTTGATCAAAATCGGGATTTTTGAACGAATTACTTGATTTTTTTTGACCGAAAAGGTATTTATGAATGGGAATTAATATGTGCTCGGTCGGTATTAAACACTCTGTTTAAGACTGCTTAGAGTCTGGGTGCTGATAATTACTGTCGCCTCCGGCTCGGGTAATTATCAGCACCCAGACTCTAAGCAGTCTTAAACAGAGTGATTAAAACCTCTCGAGCACACATTTATTCCCTTATTTTTAACTGTACCCAAGCCGGGAATCAAACCCAAGCCACAGCAGTGAGAGGCAATTTAGTTTAATGGTCATTCAGTTTAATAGTCTGTTGTCTTCCAAAGACACTTCCTTTTGAAGTCAAGTAGGTCATTTTTGAACCAACGTTCGTTCATGCGTTTTGTCTTTTGTAGATGTGATGGGCGGGATTTGAAGCAGCTTAGAGATATCCGGTGTGAGGTAGACTTGTACAAGCCTCTCCACGGTTCAGCACTCTTCCAGCGGGGACAAACGCAGGTGAGAAATTCACTAGCCAAGTCTGTGACTAATAGAGTTGCAATCAATTTGTCAAGCATGTAAAAGTCACCAGTCTATCTCAAGTTATCTGGTATGAAAATCGGGTATAATCTTTGATTGACTTTTAATCTTCTGCCTTACTGCTCTGATCACAGTACCCTCTCACGGCAAAAGGATGTATAACTTGGTAAAACGCGTTTCGAGAAAAATCAAGGTCTTCAATGTTTTTTTGCATGTATTTACCATCACTTAAACCATTTTTTTTCCACAACATGTTGTAAACATAAAGTAGAAATTTCAGTTCCTTGGCATCATTGGTTTAAAAAAAAAAGAAGCAACTTTAAAGGGAAAATACAACATTTGCAAACATCAAAAAATAAAACTACCAAATCATTTTGAAATACCTTGCTGGACTGTTAGTGAATGACAGTGTAAAGCATCCTGTAAAATCATGGCACCTGGTATACTGTCATTTTCAAGAAAAGTGGTATTTTTGTATCAATTTCCAACGCTGATCGGCCGATCAGCGTTGGAAAAAACTGGCTTTTTTTCAAATACTGGCCCCAGTTGACCATTGCACTTGTTTGCAATCGATTACACACCTATAAACTGGTACAAGCCAGCTAGACTGATTCCCTGACCTTACAATTCCCCAATATATGTAAACTGCTCTGTTTCTTCTTAAATGGAGTCAGGGAACCAGACTACAGAAAAATGATTGTTTTTCTTGGTTTTTATAGCATTTTCGAACCCAAAACCTCAAAAAAGTCAGTGTAACTATATTTGCTATATATTTCCAACCCCCCAATTCCATCCATTTCTGAAAATTACAGCAAAAGCAAATGATGTATATTCCCTTTAAACCATTTGCAGCATTTTCCCATGAAGTATCACAAACATTATACACAGGGTTAATTTGGTAAAAGGATATATCTTGAGATAGCATATCCAATGCACTATTAATTGCCCTTTGGTGATGAGCATAAAGCATACTATGTAATAAGGCAAAAAGACGCATCTTGTATAGTTACACCTTTTTGCCTCATTACAGGTCAATTTCTAGCGTAAAACAGCATGTATCTAAGTTTCATCCTTTTGTCAAAGAACCTGAATCAAACATGCACAATTGTGCACAAGGTATACCCTGCTATATGTTAAACGGAAGGCATTATGGACTTGAAAGTTCGGTAATTGGAAACAGCACCCCAATGGGCTCTGTGCGCCGACAAGGAGGGCGCCCTTTTACCTAGCAACGACGTCCCATGGGCGGGACATTTCGCTGGTTGACGCGCACCGTTCCTTGTGTGTGACGCACATACACCGGGGGATTTGTACTATGTACAATACACGCAGTGGCCGCGCTTCGCAGGAAATGAAATTGCAGTCAGGCAAGATGGCGTCGGTCGGCCACCCCCAACTGTACTCTCTTTGCCGGTGAGGGGGTGCTTGTGAACGGAGCAGATAACCCCAAAATGACTTTACCTCAACAAGGCCAAAAATTCAAGTTGCATCCTTTGTTGCCGTGAGAGGGCATGGGGGGCTCTTCTTGTCATCAGCGTTGTACCTCATGGAGACTTGTGCGTGCTAGGGTGCGTATAAGCTGATGAGGTTGACCACATGCATCCGATGGTGAAAAAAAAACACATAAGAATCCCATCACAGCACAGAGTTTCTAAGATTTTTGATACCAAGGAAAAGTGACCAATAACGCAAACAGTGTTTAAAAAAAATCTTTTGCAAATTGTTGATGACTCATTACCTGAGATTATCAATTGTATCAATATTGGCATCATTATCAATATTGGCATCGCATCGTATGCAGTGAGCCTGATTCATAGTTTTTAAACAATTAAAATTGCTTTCTTCCTTTTGTATGTGCCCTTTAGTGTATGTGTACTGTGACGTTTGACTCCATCGAATCAGCACTGAGAACCGACCCGATTCTAGAAATCACTGGGTATGTATATGAGACAAGTCTAGTGGTATGTTAAGTGATTGTTAAATGTAGAGTTATATACTGTGCATGATAGACCGCAAACCACATGCATTACTGCGCGGTGGGTTGACATGGTAGTACGCGCGCAGTACCAGGCACAGTGACCCTGCAATAACCCTTACCCTACTTGACCCTCCAACGCATGCCAATTGTGCCTCAAGAAAATCTCCTATGTTTTTTGCATGGCCCTCCAATATCTGCCATGTCATTTCAAGGGTAACTGGACAGGCACTCCAATACATGCCACAGAGAACAATGAGAGTCCTCTGATAACAAAGTGAGTGCCCCCAGCTGGTCAGTATCAGGCACCCTCCAGGGCCTCCAACTCCTGCCAATTGGAGCCTTCACTGTTAAGACTTGTTATCTGCCAAATAACTGCAGCTGGAGGGCATTGGCATAACCAACTGACATGCAGTAAACTACCCTCAGAGAGTAAGGGTTAATGCACCACGTGAATTTCCAAACTGTGTCAGTTTGTTGGGGTTATTCACATCGTTTTACAAGATGGCTTGACTGACCCGACCTGACCTAAAAAATCGCAAACGCAAAACCGGAACCGACCTGACCCGACTGAAATATGGAAAAACTGACCCGGTCCAAACCGAAGTCAGTTTCAGGTCGGGTCGGTCTCGGTTTTGGGTCGGGTTTGCACAACAGTAATGCAAAGACGTTACAGGTTTGTGCATAGTCCTAACAAAATTAGTCATGTTTTACTTACACGCCATACGCGCACGAACCAGTATGCACATGTGGTGTGTCCATACCACTGGTGCCCTTGAACGCCATCACAAAGCACCAGCATTTACCGCTCATGCACTGCAGTCCATAGAGTTACCCACGTGTTTTTAACTGCAGTTTCCATGGTTTAAGCACTCGTCTCTTGTTTTTGTTTATCTTGACAGGGGAGTGAAGGACAAGAATTTTATGTTACATTATGAGGTACGTTTTTGTGACATCGTAAAACTCAAAATTTTCCAGTTCATTAAAGAACGGTCCCTTTTGAACACTGTTTGTACTCAGTCGGGACCCAGCAGTGTTTCTAGCATGCACCCGGCTTGAACAACATGTTTCTGTTATAGCATGTTTAGTGTAAATATATTCAAAGGAAAAAAATTTCCATGTGAGAACAGATGGCATTCCTACACTATTTCCAATGGGAATTGTTTATATTTTCAGTAAGAACTAGGTCAAAGCGTTCGACACTAGTGTCCGATGGTCGATGGTCGGTCCAGCTCTCTGTCCATGTAAAATTTGAGCCTGCAAGTACTGAATAATAATCTGACCAAGTACTGAATAATAATCTCATCTTTATTCGCATACAGGGGCGTCGCTGGAAATCCAGTGACAAAATAGAGAAAAACACAGATGTTCTAAGGCGTTCATTCAGCACCAGCTGATTTTCAAATTGCAGCCCAGTGGCGTTAGATCGCTGTTCTCGCTTCATGCAGTACGTGTGAATACATCGCATACAGTTACTAATGCTCACGGCCAACCATCAATCATCACTTTATCGTCGAATGCCTTGACCAAAGCTAAGTTAGAACAGGCAGCATTTTCCCTTAAACATTCTGATTGTCCTGTGATTTTAGACATTCTAAAAATTGATCAATAAAGGCTGGTTAATACTTGATGCCATGCGAAATGTTAATTGTGCGACTCCATTCTGCAAATTCACTATAAAGGCTTAACACATATCAACCCGGCCAACTGAAAATGTTTTTTGAAGTCAAATGCATTTTGCATTTCCTTCATCATGAAGTTATAACTGGCGTACAGTGGTGTCATAATTTTGTTGTTTTGTCAAAATCAGTGTTGTAGATATAACTGATTTTTAAGTTAACTCATCAGTTAAAAGATAAACATCTAAAACAAATCTCTTTCTTTGGAATTTCCAAAGCTTTTATGTATTTTAAAAATTATTTTTGTTTTTACTTTTAGTTTCCACCTTATGCAACCAATGAGACGGGACGGTTATCAACAGGAAGAAGAGAACTGGGTCATGGTAAGGAGGAGTTGGGCTTGTCACTGAAGATAAAGCCTTATTTTTAGACCTTGATTGAGAACAAGAGTTTGGACCCCCTTAAACTGTGACAGCGATATGAAACACACATAATATCATTGCCAACTTGTGCCTGTGAGCCTTGCCCACATATACTTGTGGGGAAGACCTTTGTTTCCCTTCTTTTGTTTTCCTTTGTTCCTGTTGAAATCTCAAACTCCATAGCGTTTCCCTTATGGGGTAGATTGATTTCCAAAGACTTCCTTGTGGGGTCTATTGTTCTATTGTGTTTCTACCCCATAAGGAACCCTGTTTATGTACCTACAAAGATATTATGGGTTGTGCACACTCGGGGCAAGTTCAGGCATGGTTCAACTATTTTATTTTATTTTATTTTATTTTATTACCTTCATTGCACAAATACATTAGAAATGACATGTGGTGCAAAAGGGAAACCCCGAACAGGCACACAGGCCCACTAAATGGGGACCCTTGTTCACACATCAAAAGCGAAAAACAGGGGACAAGCACAACAACAAGCAAACAACCGAAGAAAACAAAGAAATACTGTTCAAAGAAAAAAATTACAAAAAGAAAAAGGAAAAACTACAATTAAAAGCGGCCACAAATTATTGCACTAGCACAATAAAAAATATACGGGTAAATGTTCCGCGCGTAGCTCCAACAGCGCCCTCTATTTCCGCACCTCCTCAATTTTTTTTACCAAAGAGCACCAAGGAATGGGAAATTGCACCAAGGCAAATGATCGAAAGCACCAAGGCAAATTATGGAGGACACCAATGTACACGAGGACACCAAAAAAAGCAAAATAGTACCCCACCTTGTCTGTACAATCCAAGCTTGAAGAAAAAAAAAAAAGCAAAAAAAAAGAAAAAAAAGCCGCGTGGCCGCGTCAATTCGGGAACTTTGGTCTGACCAGAGACCGAATATTTTTTTTTTTTGGCCTTAGATGGAATTTTGTTCCAGGAGTTGTATATGCAGTTAAAAAAAGTTTGCCTAAAAACATATACCTTTTTTTAACCGCTAAAGCCATCCCAACTACCATTTCACTTGAACGAAGGAAGGTTGGACTACTATCTAGTCGACTACTTGGAACCAGACCACAGGGAACGGTTACATCGCTGGTTACCAATAGCCGCGCACAAACTGAATAGTCGATTCTCAAAGCATCTGGAGTAATGGGCCAGGTTAAAGCAGTTCAAGAAGTTCGATGAACATTGAGCGCGATCAAAGTATTCGCGCCAATTTCACTCCCTGTGGCATGGATGCGAGAGAGGGTATTGTGAGCATGCGGCTATGCACATTCTTAAACTGTTTGCCCCAACTTTGCATTGAATTGAGTTCGGCACGGCAATGGCACGGCATTTAGAACAGTGCCGTGCCACTGCCATTCGGAATGACGATAGTGCGGTAGCCCTGTCGAGCCAAAGGGTGGTGTCGTGCCGAACTCAATTTGCCTAGCCAAATGGTTCTGCCAAATTAAAAAAAAACACCAAATTAATTGAGTTCGGCAAGGCAGTAGCACAGCTTCTCAAACGGGCCTTTAGTAGTACACTTCCAGCAACAAATGGTACATGTATTTGCTTCTTGCATATTAGTGTTTTGTCAGAGAGTACAATTCAATGGAGTTATTTGTCTGTCATGTTTGCCTACAGGTGCTTTGGCAGAGAAATCTCTCAAGCCAGTCATCCCCAGCGATTTCCCATTCACCATCCGGCTGACCAGTGAAGTACTAGAATCCAATGGTAGGTGGTAATTAGCTTGTGAGTGTGTCAGCAACACTGTATACTGATGTGATCATCATTGTGTACAATGCTGATGCATTTTACCCCTCGATATTGCTGCCATACTAAATACAGTCATCCCATGCAGGCATTGATTTCTGTATAGGCAATGCACTCTATGCACTATGAAGAGAGATGGTTGCCAAAACTATACATGTTTGTGCACATTCAGAATGAATGTAGTCGTAATTTTGTAAACTATGTTCCCCAACCTGTTTGCAGGAGCGTCGCTACAACATTTTGAATGAGGGAATAAATGTGTGCTTGGGAGGTATTAAGACCGGTTGGAGTCTGGATGCCGATGGGCGATTATGAGCATCCAGACTCCAACCTTCAACAGTCTTAAACATACATGTAGTGTTTAATACTGACCAAGAAATTTACTCCCATTCATAAATACCTTTTTGGTCCAAAAGTCACAACAAGTCAAAAAATTAAAAGTTTCCAACAATTTTTTTTCAACAGTTTTCTCATGTTTTTCGAAACACCCCTCTAGCTAAATAATGGAGTGTCCAGCTCGCGAGTAAGATGTAGACAACTCCTTTTATGGAGATTGGCGCGCGTACTTCGCCATGTCGCGCAGATGCAGCTGTGGCGAGTGCATTGTGAATTTAGGACTATGAAATACTGACTCAATGGTATTATTGCGCATGCCTACATGAGGATTGTGAACGTTCAACCAATAACACAGTAAAAGGCACTGGAATTCATAGGAGTCCAAATTTCATGTGACACTGGAAAAGTATTTAAGACCAGCCAGCCATGTCTTTATCATCCGTTTAGACCAGCCACATAACGGGCTCTCGACCAATGGGAATGGGTAAACTGTCTAACGTATTATGAATTGGGGTTATGACAACAATTTTGTTTTTATCAAGAAGACCAGTGTCTAATTTCTTGAGGGATCATCCTCTGATCTTGTGGATTGTGCCAGAGTCTTTTAAACTTTACACACTGTGTAAGATATTGAATGGTCATATGAATTGACACATGAAATCTGAAATCTCTGTGTTCATTAATGGGTCATTTTTTCCCCCAAATCAAGAGATTAATTTTCTGACATTTTGGGGTCATTGAGACATCGTGTTTAAAATAATAATTTGTTTTATTAAGACTCTGCCTTTTTTCTTGCATGTCTTTACAGGATCTTCCTCAATGGCGTCTGCCTGTGGTGGAAGCCTTGCACTCATGGATGCAGGTGAGTTTGCCCTTTTTATGTAGTTTTTGTTCTGGTAATGAAATCAGAACAGATTCTCAAAAGTACACAGGCACCTTAGCGTGGGACTCTCAAGAAACCTAGAGGGAGACCAGATGAGGAAAAAAAACGGTAAATTTCTTAGAGGTGGGAGGAAATCCCTAGTCTATGGAATATCCACTTGCACACAAGCGTCTATGATACGCATGAAGGTCCGGCGATTAACTATGCAAAACAAGACCGCGTCTTGACCTCCAGATTCTGACCATTCAGCGGGCGCCTTCTACTGGGTCTTCGGTAACCCGTTGTTGTATTACATAAACATGGCACCAATTAAATTGACCAATCAACAGCTTAGTGCACATTTCTGCACAAAGATTTTACAATTTCTAAAGTCGACTCGTATAGGCTGGCGCGCGGGGTCGCATAAATTTGCATTTGCACACATATATCAGACGTTGTTGCGTTCTGGCTCCGTTGAACAACAGATGATACTCAGACTAAGAAATCCCTGGCATAAAATTTAAAGGCAAACTCTACCCAATTCATATTTCAACCTTGGTGGGATTTGAACCCGGGTTATGGCGGTACTGAGAAGGCACAGAAGGTACTACGACAAAAACATGAAGCTTTTTTTTGTGTGAAAGAAAAATGTTGATTATGGACAGACTTTTATCAAGGGATTGTTCAAAAGATTACCAAAGACCCCGGGATGAAATGCGGATTTGTAACATACACTTGTGTCAAAACTTGAAGCGTTAGACTTCAGAATTTAAATTGAAGGATTAATCAGTGTTGCATGCGCAACACTGCCAGTGAGTCAGAATTTTATAGTTCTAAATTCAAAACGCAACGCCCCAGGTGCGTTCTGCGCGACATCGCGCAGAACGTGCCACGCGCGCGTCAATCTCCATAAAAGGGTTGTTTACATCTTACTCGCCAGCTGAACACTCCATTATTTTGCTAGAGGGATGTTTAAAAAAGCTGGAGTGAACTTGTTGAACAAAATCGGGATTTTTTAAAGGAATTACTTGATTTTTTTTTACCGAAAAGGTACTTATGAATGGGAATAAATATGTGCTCGGTCGGTATTACTCACTCTGTTTAAGACCGCTTAGAGTCTGGGTGCTGATAATTACCCTCGCCTCCGGCTCGGGTAATTATCAGCACCCAGACTCTAAGCAGTCTTAAACAGAGTGATTAAAACCTCTCAAGCACACATTTATTCCCTTATTAAACTCATCAAGACAAGTTACATCTTAAATGAGGGGGAAAAGTTAAACTGCTCTGTGTACACTTCCTGTTTGGGAAAATTCAGTTTTCACGGCGCGTAGCGCAGGAAAAGTTTTCGCTGAGCAGCAACCCTTTGTCCGATTTTTATGTTTTTGGTATCAAAAGATGGGCAAGGCTCGAGGCTAAAAAGTCAGAACAGCTCGGGTCACGAACAAATTTTTTTTGAAGCTATCGCAGAAAAAGTTGAGCCCCCCGGCCCCTTTAGGGTTAAAGAATTCAACATATACAGTGGAAGAAATGAGACTGTTAAAGTGTTCTGTTGTTTTAGGAGTTCCCATCACTAGCCCGGTGGCTGGTGTCGCGATTGGTCTGGTTGCGGCCACTTCTCCTGATGATCCACATAGCATTATTGATTACAGGCTGTTGACAGATCTCCTGGTAAGAACATTTGGCTTGTACTCCCGTCCTTTAGAAACCGTTATTTGGCAGTGAATTGAGCCGTCATAGTTAGGTACATCCCTTTTTATGCTTTACAAATACATCAGATAGCAACATAAATTTTGATACTGAAGATTTGTAAGACTTATACAGAGTGGTCCAAAACAAGTTGACACTTTTCCAGACGCAGATTTCTCGGAATTGGGGAGACATGTTAAAATTGTTTTAAGATATTCTTAACTACAGCATCCTGGTGGTTTATGGTGAAATAGCGCTGAAAATAAAGCCTAAATTAAGAAATGGTGATGGTTGAAAGAAAGATGGTAAAAACCAGCTTGTCATCATGCAAGTCTATGAGATATGGTCAACACAATAGCAAAAGAACTTCATTAATGTAAATCAAATTAGGTTTTTGCCCTTCACCGACGTATAAACACTGTATACTCTGTGTGTTACCTCCCGAGTGAAAGTTGGAAAAAAAATCACTCGGGTGGGACTCGAACCTAGCTTTCTAGTACAGACGTTTTACCTCATACAATAATGAAATTAGGTCTACATGACTGCCATAAACCTTTGTGTGGACAAACTAGTTTTTGACCAATTTTCTGTAAATGGCTGCTATTTCATAACTTGAGCTTTATCTTCGACGCTGTTTTCACCCATATACCACCAACATCTTGTAGTTTAGGAATGTCTTAAAACAATTTCAACATGCCTCCCAAGTTTTGAGAAATCTGCCTCTGCAAAAGTGTTAAAACAAACAAATTGGACCACTCTGTAGTGCATATTCAACTTAAGATATTGTTTCTGTAATTTCCTCTCACAGGGTATTGAGGATTACATGGGTGATATGGATTTCAAAATGGCCGGGACTAGGAAAGGTGTTACAGCATTGCAGGTAACAATCACAGAGTTGTAGCAGGATCCATGGATGAGTTTCAAGAAATAAACTGGAAAGCAGTGGCGGACACTTAGGGGGTGATACATAAAGGGGAAATAAAACAAAAGGCAAATTTGTAACCCCCACCTGTTTTAATGTTTGTCATCAGCAAAATGTGTCTGTTGTCAGCAAATATGCCATTACAAATAATGCCAGTGTATTATCCGTTATTAATAAATACCTAAGACAGTTTACCCATTTCTGTTGGTAGAGAGCCCACCGTGTGGGTGGTTTCAACTGGTTGGTAAAACACTGGCCGGCTGGTTTGAAACACTTGCCGATGCCTCTTGAAATTTGGACTCTTATGAAATCTGGTCCCTTTTACTCTTTTATTGGTTGAACATTCACAATCTTCACTTAGGCATGCACAATACTACCAAAGAGTCCGTATTTCATAGTCTTAAATTCACACTACAGTAGCACCGCTGCATTCTGCGTCACACCGCCCAGTGCGCGCCACATGCACACCAATCTCCATATAAGGAGATTTTTAGTACTACTCGCGAGAGGCACATACCTTAAACATACATGTAGGTAGAGGGGTGTTTCACGAAACATGAAGTAAAATTATTGAACAAAATCGTTGGAAATGTATAATTTTCGACTTGTTTTGACTTTTTGACCAAATGGTGTTTATGAGGGGAATAAATATTTGCTTGGCCGGTTTTAAACAAGTATGTTTAAAACTGGCTTTGGGCCTGGACATGGTTAAAGGCCGGAGTCCTCTGAACATCGCTGCCAGTAAAAAGATCGTGTCAAGCCCCATCCCCCCCCCCACCTCCCTTTTTGGGATTTTGCCTCATCCGTATGACTGTGGAAACATGCCTGGCTACCCTCTAGCACAGACTGTCTGTTTTTAGGTTAGAGGGCCAAGCAACCCTTGTGCCCTTCTTTGTAAAATATTTTTGTAGCCCCTTACCTATAATGGCTTTCAGCTGTAGATATGGGTACCTTGAATAAAATGGTTTGTAAAAATTGTCCACACCCTTTCAGACCGATTTGAAGTTACCGATTCCAATGAAGATCATCGCTGAAGCTATTCAGCAAGCGACGTCGGCAAAGAGCGAGATTCTGACCATCATGGCAACGGCGCTGAAGAAACCACGTGAGGACCGCAAAGAAAACAGCCCTGTGACAGGTAATTAACGAGATCTTTTGGCTCTGTTTCACAACCATGGCCCTGTATTGGTAAATCTGGATATGTTTCCATTTTATGTCTTTATAATGTTTTCATATTAACCCTCCTAGTGGGAAGTCAAGTGTTAAACCAATTAAAACCCTTCAGTGTTAAAGTAACTGTGTCACACAGAGAGTCACTTGCCCCTCCCCCCTAAAAAGGCAATGTGGAGAATAATAGTGAAGCATGACTAAATTCACCTGTTTGCCCTGAGCTTTAAACCACACACACAAAATGTGGAGAGATTTGTGTTTTCCATATTCCACAGAAGTGTGGGTGCTAACTCTATGGGCAAAAACAACCATTGTTTAAAACTTTAAAGAGTGTTGAAGTGCAGACGACTATTGGACGGTTAAGAAGAAAATGGAAAGTGACCTTTTTGGGACTTAAAATTACAGAGCTCGTATCAGGAGCTTGTGACACTGTTATGAGAACTAGGGTTCCTCAAAAGTGTAAAGGCTCGTCTTGTGGATCGAAACTTTTAAGAAATCTATGGAAAAAGGGTGATGAAGAAATCTTCGTTATTAAGAGATGGGAAGAAAACCTCAGAGTGAAATCAAGCATGGACTGAACGCTTCATTCCACATTTTTACCTCGATGGGTTCAAATCAGGGATAAGGCAAGCACCACAAAAGATTGTATACGTCTCCACAAGGCAATTTCTATAGACGAATTCGTCTCCACAAGGTTTTCACGAAATAGATACATGGATTTTACTCAATAACTAGGAATTTCCAAGGTATGTTGATCTGTCGCAAATGGTAGAGTTTTAGAACAGGGATATTAAGTTCGAATTTCAGCCAATGAAATTAATTATGGTTAAAATAAGAGCATTTTGAAACTGTACTTTCAAACTCGAAAACTTTAGTACACGAAAACAAAGAAATGTGTCCACAAGGATACAAATTTCAGTATCTGTGGATGCACATGTATTCCTACCAAAAGGCACTATGCTACTGTTTTGTGCACATCATATAAATGGTGACTGCTTCATGAACGGTTCACATCATTATCAGTCAATATGTGTGTACCATCTTCATCTGACAATAAAAGAGTAGCTCATTTCCCATAATACCAGAGTGATGATTTGTACCGGTTTATGTATACTTTCAGAAACCATTGACGTTCCTGTCGCTAGAAGGTCAAAGTTTGTGGGCCCTGGAGGCTATAACCTGAAGAAATTGAGGGCGGAGACAGGTAAGCAACAGATTTTGGTGGCCGAGTTTGGGTAAGTTTGACTCGGTGTACAAATTTGCCGTTTCAGGATTGTGGCAAAAGGATTTGAAAGATTGGTGGATATAATTTGATGTCATGACAAATTTGTTTCGGAAGTTGCCAGATTTGAAATATCTTAAAGGGCCCATGCAAGGTAATTTTTTTTTTAATGCATTCCTTCAAATTTGTGTCCCATTGTATAATTAACCTTATTTTCAATTTTTCGTTTTGCCATGAAAAGGTGTTTTGGTGCTTTTTTTGTTTTTATGCTGATGCAAATTTTCGTATTCATGAGCAAAACCGTGATGTCATTCAGGGTAGAAAACTCATTGTTACAATTATTTTGCTAGAATGTTGGATATTTTGCTGTCGTAAATATTCTTTGCTTTGGTGATGTGTTGTGTAAGTAAATGGCAGTAAGCCAGTGAGCAACCCTTTCTCACACATTTTTCAATGAGCACATTTTGAGTTCCGTTTGAACAGAATTGAACCCCTAAATTGAACAGTGTCTTCCTGAAATGACATCACAGCAACAGCCCTTTCAGTTGTCCGGAAAAAGTATGGACAATTTTAAAGGGAATGTACATCATTGGCTTTTGCTGTAATTTTCAGAAATGAAATATTTCAGGGGTTAGTATAATAGATCAAATATTGTAACACTGACATGTTTGAAGTTTTGTGTTCGAAAATGCTGGAAAAACCAAGAAAAACAAAACTGTTCAAGTAGTCTGGTTCCCTGACTCCACTAAATATAAAATGGATCAGTTTACAGATGCTGGAAAATTGTAAGGTAAGGGTACCAGTCTAGCTGGCCTGCACCCGTTCATGAACATGTAACCAATAGCAAACAAAATTTGGACTGAATTAATGGTAAATTTGGAGCAGTAGTTGAAAAATAGTTAGGTTTTTCCAACGGTGGTCGGCTGACCACCGCTGGAAATTTTTACAAAAATACCATTTTCTTGAAAATGACTTCACACCAGGTGCCGTAATTTTACAGGATGCTTTAAACTGTCAATTACCAACATCCTATTTAGGTATTTCGTAAAAACTGGGTAGTTTTATTTTTCGATGTTTGCAAATGTTGTATATTCCCTTTAAATGTTTAAAGATCTAGAAGTGCACTTTTCAATAAAATTAACCACAAAGGGATTTCAAATACTTTTCGTACATTTAAGAGGAGTAGAAAGTTGCTCAAAATGTGTTCCTAAAGAACTCTTCATCGCATGACCCTTTAAAACCTTTACAAAATCACACATGTGTTTGTTTCTGCACTATGAGTTAACTGGCCCTTGCTTCATTTTGTTTAAGCTGATACTGATGTTTTATGTGTCGGATACTGCTAACACATTTTCTAAGTTTTACTTTAAATTCCAATTTCTCCTCAGGTGTGACAATCTCCCAGCTGGATGAGAGTAACTTCTCCGTCTTTGCGCCGACGCCCAGCGCCATGGATGAAGCCAAGGAGAAGATAGAGGAACTGCTGCAGGATGATGTAAGATTCCATTGAAATCACTGACATACGCTCACTATAAACCGTGGATGTCTGAAAAGCTTTTGTTACGGACAAAATGTCAAAAAAACGTGAATAATGATGATTATATTTCAGACATTTGGTAACCCTTTCAGACATTTGGTCTGATGTCAGAAACATTATCCCCTCTTAAGTTTCAGACATTTTGAATGTCTGAAACTCACAGGATAGATCTGTTTCTGCTCAAAAGCAACCCCAACTAAAAACTTTTTGGAGGGTTGCAAACACCCAAAGTTTAAAAAAAAATAACAATTTTTTTAAATGGTCAAACGCCATTATCAGAGGAAAAAAATGAATTTATTGGAGATCATGAACAGTGTTTCTTTAACAACGGAAATCCTTTATTCATTATTGTTTGTATTTATTTTCGATTTCAGAGAGAACCTGAGCTTGCATTTGGTGCTATATATGTTGCTACAATCATCGAAGTCAAGTAAGCATGCAACTCCATCTGACCATTTTCAATTTGTGTATTTATTCTGATTCCTTTCAACAGCAGCACTCAAAAACATCTTAAAATACCACTGTTATTATCTGTGTACAGAGATAATTTTCCATAACAAGTTGGTCACCCTTCTTTTGAATGACAGCATGTCAGATCAAACGATTTTTAATAGGATATGCATTGCGCCAGCACACAGCCATCACAAGTCAACCGCAAGTCAGTCAAGTCATCCAGTCTCAACTCTCAAGTCAAATACAAAGCTATTCAAATGAACCATGCCCTTCAGGAAACCGACATTCATAAATACCTCAGACAGTTTAGCTATTCCTATTGGTCGAGAGCCCGTCACATGGCCGGTATTAAACGGATGATAAAGACATGGCTAGCTGGTCTTAAACACTTTTCCAGTGTCACAATAAAATGTGGACTCCTAAAAATCCAGTGCCTCTTACCGTTTCATTGGTTGAACGTTCACAATCCTCACGTAGGCATGCGCAACACTACAAGCGAGTCAGAAATTTATAGTTCTAAATTCAAAACGCAACGCCCCAGGTGCGTTCTGCGTGACATCGCGCAGAACATGTTACGCGCGCGTCAATCTCCATAAAAGGGTTGTTTACATCTTACTCGCCAGCTGAACACTCCATTATTTTGCTAGAGGGATGTTTCAAAAAGCATGAAGTGAACTTGTTGAACAAAATCGGGATTTTTTGAACGAATTATTTGAAATTTTTTTACGGATAAGGTATTTATGAATGGGAATAAATATGTGCTCGGTCGGTATTTATCACTCGTTTAATACCGCTTAGAGTCTGGGTGCTGATAATTACCCTCGCCTCCGGCTCGGGTAATTATCAGCACCCAGACTCTAAGCGGTATTAAACGAGTGATAAAAACCTCCGGAGCACACATTTATTCCCTTAGTCATACATACTTAGGCGTTGACATCACGAGCAATCTCAGATGGAATCAACACATCAACAAGATCACTTCCACTGCTAACCGCAGCCTAGGTTTTCTACGTCGCAACATCTCCATCTGCTCAAGAAGAACCAAAACCAAGGCCTATACCACATTTGTTAGACCTCACTTAGAGTACAGCTCGGCTGCTTGGGATCCATATACACAAGATCAGATAACGCAGATTGAAGCTGTCCAACGTAGAGGAGCAAGATTTGTGTTCTGAGACTACGACTACAAGAGCAGCCCATCAGCTATGATCTCAGCACTTAAATGGGATACTCTCTCATTGAGAAGAAAGGAGCACCGCCTCAACGTCTTCAACAATGGATTACACGGTCACCTGGCCCTCCCGGCATTAACCATCTTACGCCCGACCACACGCTCATCTAGATTCTCAAACGCAAACACCTTCCTCAGACTACAAGCAAGAAAGGACTGTTATAAATACTCCTTTTTTCCAAGGACTGTAACCGAGTGGAACCAATTACCTGTGAATATTACATCGATCATTGACAAACTACCCTTCAAGCAACAACTGTACAAGCACTTAGGAAACTAGAACCCACCCACGGAGTTTGAGCGCCGTGCGACCTGCCACTTCCAAGAATAAGCCTGAACAAACATCCAAACAGAGACTTGCGTATTATTATATAGATAATAATAAAACAGCAAAACTTAAAAATACAATGCACATTTAAACACGCAGGTGACAAGGCTTTTTCTGTAGCAGGACCTACAATCCTGGCCAAAATGGTTGGGACACTTCCTGAGCCTGCCACGGTCACCCACTCCCCCGCTCCCCCGGTCAATGTTGTTCTCTCCAGCTGATGGAGCACACACCGCACAATGAGAGACAACATTGAACGGGGGCTTTGGGGCCCAGCGAGATTTGGCCAGGATTGTAGATACTGAAACTAACTCAATTACAAATGAGACGAGGGATGCCAGTTATCAGGCTATGTAGCTTGAATTCAGACTTTTTCATTTTTTTTAAAAACAAACAGCAGCATTCCATCCCTTCACAGGTGGGAAATATAAATCCTTGTGCAGCACGCACAGACAAAACAAAATTGTGCATGGTATTGCAATATGTTCATGATGTTTTGCAATCATTTTGTACATTTCGCCGTCTTTCACATTCCAAATTTTCAGGCCCTGGAGCAAAAAGCCCACTGGCATCCCTGAAGACTCCAGGTGAAATGAAATTTCTTTTATTCATCAAGATAACATCTTTTTCTTGATGCAGGAGACATTAATTGACTGGAATCTTTTTTTTTTCTTTCTTGGTAACTCACAGAGAGATTGGTGTTACGGTGAAACTCTATCCCACAATGCAACCTGCTCTACTGCACAACTCACAGTTGGACCAGCGAAAGGTAAACTATTACCGCGTGTGATGCTTTTTTTTTTTTTTTTATCTGTGTCGCTCTGCGTGCCACTTTTGCCCACACCTGGCTTAGTAAATCTAAGTCATAAAATGTGATGCATTATATTGTGGCAATTTTGTGTGACAACTCATACAGAATATGAATGTGTATTGAAACAAGGCATATCATAATAAACAAATTGTCTGTAAGGAGTCCAGTGAAAAGTGCTGATATTGTAGCTGAATCCAGAAAGACTTTTGTACATAAAAATGTACATTTGTCCAATTTTCACATGTGTAAAAATTGTGCCATGATGCATCATGTATGTTCATAGCCTATTGCCGGTGTAGTCACTTGGGGTTTACTTGCTGCACATGCGCAGTGTGAGACATCCACTAGTCTTCGCATGTTGGCAACATTTCACCAACATATTCTGGCGCTATGGTGGCATAGAATGTCCAAAATTTCCATTATGTGAGTTTTCCCAAAGTTATACCCCAAAAAGATCTACTTAAAATAAGTTTCCAATAAAACTCACCATATAATCAACTGAGCTACATTTCTTTGAAAGGAATATTCGTTGCTTTCTTTTTGCCATGCAAATTGACCATGAATTATACTGATGAAGAGCAAATCAATAATTGTGAATAAAAAAAAATGGTTGCTCCCTATTTATCACCTGGACGGGAACATTGACATTGCTGGCTTCACTTCCATAGGTCTCACTTATTCCTAAAAACTCAGTTTTTAAGGAAAACAAAATAAACATCTTAATCAACGAAAATCACTGCTTGCGAAAAGACTACTACATCATTTGAATAGGGAGCATCAATAGACCTATTGAAACAACAATTAGAGTAAGAAAAGACTGATTATGTCATGCCGCATTTAAGCCTTATTAAGGGACAAAGGCTGAAGTCGTCAAGTGGAATACCTGGGCACAGTAGACAAACTAAGTGGAGCGAAGGAACATACGTGGCATACATTAAACTTTTTTTGGGGGGGGGGGGTTTCCTTCTTCAATTTTGTATCTGTACACTGCATTCTGAGACAGCCAACTTGTTCTAATGACAAAAGAATGAACCATCACCAGTCACAACTCATCCAGTCTCAATTCACAAGCTTTTCAAATGAAATGTGAACAGTGACCCATTATTCTTCATCCCATATTACTTGTGACTGACTGGTGAATTGACTTGTGACTGGGCTTTGACCGGCTTGACAGCAACGCTGCATCATGGCGACTTTTCCTTTTATCGCAGGTGAATCACCCGAGTGCCCTGGGCTTTGAGGTCGGCCAGGAGATCTCCGTCAAGTATTTTGGGCGGGACCCGGTCAGCGGCAAGATGAGGTTATCCCGGAAGGCCCTCCTGGCGCCCGCCTCGGCCGTTATCAGGAACCTAACGGGCAATAAGAACGGCAGCTCCTCCTGACACGAGTCTGGGCACCATACGGGTTGACTCCATGCAGCTGTCCTGTTTTTTGTTGTTCAGAGAGATCCACACAGTTATATTTAAATAAAAAACAACTAGAGAGCACACTCATTATGTGTGGACATGCCGACACGGATGCGCGGATTATTTCACAATCGTGCCAAGTTCTAATTAATACTCTCTGCATTTTCCCTTCTATAAAATGGCCACCATGTATTCTCGTCGGCACGTCCGCGTGTGCGCATACATGTAGTATAGCGAGTGCACTCTCTCATTTAATATAATGTATGGAGAGATCCCATCAGAAAGTTTGGAACCGATAACCAAAGTTCTTCCAAGAGGGTTGTTAAAGCTACTGTCGTGGAATGATTGGTCATTGTAATAGAATGTATCATTCATCTAAGTGTGTACAATTGGGGAATTGGGTATGCACAGGATATGTATAGGTCTCTCTCAAATGATGTCATTTCCTACAGACCAGCCACGTGCATCGGCATTTTGAGCATCAACTTGCATAAAGCGCAGCGGCTGCATCGTATTTCGAGCACATTACGAGCAACAAGCTCATGTGTTTGGAACATTTTCAACACTGCGCAATGCATGCTTGATAGTGTAAAATACGCAGATGCAGTCTTCCTACAGAGATGGCCGTCTTCCAGAGAGACCTATAGATACCACTCACAAGGGCCAAGCGAGGAAAGTTTGTTAACAGTGTCACTCTGCGTCAATCTGCAAAATGAATGTAGAATTGACCAATTTCATTGTCAATGTTCACATGCGAGGAATAAATTATGGCCTGGTATCATAGTGCTCCTACATGTAAGCACACAATTTTCAGCTTTAAAAGAGTTTCTGTATTTTTCATGGATACTGTAAGCAGTCAGAGATTAAACTCACATAATTTTTCCCTTCTCATTGACTTTTCTTCGAAATTATGATTTAAATAAAATGACATATTGTGGACAAATCATTAAAGAAAATTGGAAAGTTCGTTGGAAAAGTAAAGTTTCATCTCTGAGCAGTAAGCACAGCAAAGAGCATACCGACTTCTGAGGTGGAATTATCTCAGGTTGAACTAGTAATGAACAGTAGAAATGTCCATGCAGGTCTGGTGAAACAAAACCATGTTGCACCCGGTAATACCCGAGCTACAGGTATCAGGAACTTCTCTTAATGTAAATGTAATGCATGTGGGAAACTTCCGACTTTTTCATAAATGGGCAGGATCCTGGCACCTACATGTATCTGACCTAAGATTTGTCCCACAGTAGGCAGAATCTTTTGGTCTGGGAACCAGACTGTCTCCATGTATATGCTCGAGCATAAGCCCGTCTGCGCAGTGAAATACACTAATGATTAGAGATAAGTGCCAAATTGAAACTGCAAATCCGAGGAATTCAGCGTTTACAGACAGCAGATGAAATCCCGAAGAGTAGTGAATTTGCATAATCGAGCTGAGATGTTACAAGGGCTCTAATAGCAGCGTGGCAAGATGATTTATCAATGTAAATTCTTATCCGTGATAGGTTGCGTAATTTGAAATTAACAGATTGACAAATGGCAGTGACTTGGTTGGACATCTGCATGGTCTGGTCAAATTCCACTCCAAGATATCTGATCTCAGTGGAAGTCTGGATGATTCCAGCGCCTACTTGGAGGGAAACATCAGATAAAGAATTGAGAATTCTAGTATTGGCACAGACAAAGAATTCTGTTTTTTATAATTCATTCAGTAGAAGCATGTTACTTATGCGCCTATCAAATTCCCCCCCCCCCCCCCCCCCGCCCCAGGTCCGATGTCGGGATTTGGTCATGTGTTGCTTGCCCCGGGGTGGGAATTTTGGTCACTCAAATTACATTGTTACCATTGGCGTACTACATGGAAATGCAATTACTAGTGTGCCCAACGTATGTAGGTCGGGCATTTTCACTTAAATTTTGCCTGAGGGGTGGGGATTTTGTCACTTCAAAAGTGACAATCCCCACGTTGAGGGAAGGGGGGTGGACGGTGGGGGTGGGGGGGGGGTGGGGGGGGGGGGGGGGACAATTGATAGGCGCATTATAACATCCAGTGCTTTATGGCCATGATGCATTCAGATAATGTTGACAAAGCTCGGTTAATTTCACTAGTGCTAATGAGTTAAAAGTAACAATGACACAGACATTTGAGTCACTGGGGTGTAATTTATTACTGGTTTGGCTTGCCTTATTTACACCGAAGCAAAAGAACATACTGTAGATGTACATTTACATTGTTTTACAACGCTGCCCAAAACTGTGCTACTGCCAAATACATTAGAAGAGTGTGCAATCACTATAGTTTTTGTGTTATTAAATATATACATGTAAAACCTTGTCAGTTCAGTCCCGCACCTGGGATCTGGAGACCAACTATATATCAAGTATGGTACTGAAAAAGTTGTGGATACCGGTGTATTGTAAAATTAGGACTGCATGAAATATGGACTCAATAAGTTTAATATTGCACATGCTTCATTGATCATGCATGTAATTTGGACAGTGGCTGGCCACGTGTAAGAAATAGAGACGAGATTTCAAAGGAGTCAAAATTCATACGACACCGGGTACCTGATGTCATGCTTATATACATGTAGCGCTTTATGCCGAAGTTCTCAGACGCTTCACAATTATTACCCCTTTTTATTAATCACCATTTTGTGCTTACCGCACTAGCAGAAAAATTCTGTGCTAACCCTGTAAGCACATAATCCTTAGTTACGAGATATACGCATGTGCATAAGCCCAAATTCCTCACTAATCCGTGAAAAAGGCTTACCGTAAGCACACAATTTTCTGCTACAGTAAGCAGGCAATCGGAGGCAATTGTAGTAAAGTGTCTTGCCCATGAACACAATCACGATGTTCCCCGTCGGGGTTCAAACCCACGTAACATGACACGAGTCAAACACTGTAACCATTGGCCCACGCTTCTTTCAGTATCCAGTTCCTAGCACATAAGCCTAGCTTTGATTATTAACCCTGCGCAGCGTTTACAAAAAAACTTTGCAACAACTCTTCACCTAAAGGGCAGCAGGTACTTTCCCGCACTACGCAAGACCCTATTCATAGCAATACAACAAAAAACCACGTGCCAGACAGTTGTCAGACAGTGCGCTGGAAAGATAATTGACTGGCGGCTGTGGTATGCAGTTATGAAGGGAGATGGCTGTGTCAAGTTACAGGTCTTTGTTGATGTTTCAATGAGACTTGGCAGGAGGCCTGGTCGAAAGTTTGTTGACACGGCCTGGGTGTAGCCCTGGCTGCAAAGTTCATTGAACCAGCTGATTTGGCAAGGGTTGAATGAGGATTAGATAGGAGGTGATAGGAGGGTTTAAATGTCCACCAATTGCCTCCAGTGAACCCGTGTACTTATAATTGATGTGGTGACACAAACAATTAAATTTCACTGTACAATCATACTACAATGTGAAGGACAAAAATACATACATATAAAGAAGCTGTACCATTATTTTACATTGCAACTTGTTTAATACCGAAGGAATAAGACAAACGTTGATAATCTTAGTCTATAAGATTCTGTCGTAGGCATACATTTTCTGGGGAAAAAAATACACGTATTTCATGTTGGTTCACCAACATGTAAATGAATTGGACATTTATAATACAATAAAAAATATTTTTTAAATAACAAAAGTGAGAGTTGCCATTGTTTTCTGTGCATGAATATGTTTGTAGCACCCTCACCCCCCCCTACTTGGCACATTATTTCTTCAGACTCTTCAGAGAATTAAAAAAAAATAAAACAATGAAGTACAAAAATATGTCTGAAACTAATACAAGCCTTGAACTTTGCCTTTTTCTAGGGTTGCATTTACACAGCTTTATATTTACAGTGTGATTTTTTTTTGGGGGGGGGTGGGAAAACAAGACTCAAGAATTCAAAATTGTTTTTTGTCCAATGAAACATCTTAGGCCAATGAAAGTCTTGCAGTAGAATTGTCTGAGTACAACTTTCAAAACTGCCCCAATCAGGTGACCTAGAGAGCAACACGGTTAACCCTCCGAGCAGCGAAGTGGTGATTTCATTCTCCACATTTTCCAAATATGGGCATAATTTTTTTTCAATGGGCCAATAAGGCCAAGCTTCCATGTAATCCTCACCCCTACTATACACCACAAGCCTGTAGACTCCCATTGGCCAGACCCTACCCACTCTGGAGTAAGGAGTGTTGAAAGACAGAAGCCAAGATGGCGCCCAATGCCTTTGTGCAGTAATGGGAGATCTTAGTGGCCAACCTTAAGTGCCGATCCCTTTGTGTCAACCCCTCGTGCCGCCAGGAGCCCAGACATGGTTGTAAACAATCCCTGGCCATGTGAATGACCTATATCTTGTGCCTGTACAGGCATGCCAGGGTTATTGACCTATAAACACATGTGGTGATTCAATTCTCCACGTGGTTCCACGGTGTGATTTTTTTTTGGTAAGCTGCTCGGAGGGTTAAAGGAAATCTCAAATTGTTACCCAAAACCCCAGCAATGCTGGTTCCATTTAAAGTGCACTATTAAAAGCTTATTTACATGGTACAAGCCAATTCAGTACACAACTGCACATATAAAGATCGGGATAAAACAATCCGCCATGTAGCCGTGCAGATTCATGGAATTTCTCGGCAGTAACAACACTGCAGGGAAATTCTCGATCTAAAGTAACTACAGAGTTGCCAAAAGTCTGAGCTACACTTTGCTTGTTGTGCTCCAACGTTAATATAGGGGCAACCTTTCTATTGTGTTTGCATGGGCTCGGCGCACAAGTACTGCGAACCAGTATGCGCGCGTGTGGTGTGTCCCGTCCATGGGGCTCCCTAAAGTGTTAAAAAGCGCCCTCTCCTGTTGGCGCACAGAGCCCATAACATGAACAACTGCAGATTGCATATTTGGTTACCCCTGCCAACATCCCCCCTACAGATCTGTGTACATTCATCTGCTGCGATTATATCCCAAACTGAACACCATCACATCTTGATGTATACAGGGGAATTTACAAACTGGTAACTGCTAGACGCAGTATAGACAGCACCCTGTGTAAATAGGCCAGTTCGGTATTTCAACTGCGATCTAGGTCACTGGTCATTCGAAATCGAACGCTCCTCTAAGGTGCGTGAACGCGCAAGGAGATGATCGCACGAAACTCGCACGTTAATTACGGGCAGAATGGGCAAATCGAGTACCATCACGTAACATCGCAAATAACCTTATCCTGAATGACCTTTGACTTGGACTAGTTCATCGAGATACTGAACCGGCTTGAATACTCAGATACTAGTTCATCATGCTAGTCTCTTCTGGGTTGGGCGGCTGGCTGGCTTCAGTCTGTGGAGGCTGGGGTGCCGGCGGTGGTGTCACGCACAGATCACATATCCAGGATCCTACAAGACAGAAAAGAACACATGAATATACATCATGTATTATTTACAGTCTAATCTGGTAACAACTACAGGAATCCACTTCTGAAGGCATGGCGCCACCTCTGGATATGAGTTTGAATGCATACGCCTTTTGATAAGGCCATTGTGTCTCGGGCGTTTGACTGAGCAGCCAAGCCACACTGCAAACTGTTTGGAGACTATACATGCTGAGTGACAAAGTCACGAGGCATTTTAGTCAGAATTTCTTATTTAATTCTTTAAAAGCCAGGGGTGTGAGTGACCACTGATAAAATAGCTGAAAACAACTGAGAAAGGTGTAAAAAAGCTGAACTTTTGAAATCTTCTATACTTTTGTACACAGCAAGTGAGGAAAAAAAAGCTGAAATCCAAAACAAAAAAAGCTGAAATCAGCTTTAAAGCTGAGATTTCACACCCCTGAAAAAGCGGAAGCATAATGGCATAAGACAGTTTAAATGCACGTATGTACATGTAGAATGTTATCTCAAGAACATGTACATGTATGGTATGAACTACATCCATCATTGCTGGAGATCCCTTTAAATAGTGATTTGTTTCGCTTTTGGGAAATCCTCGGGCCTGTTTGTTTTTAATATTTTTATCTTTTTATCTTGTTTGCCCGATAATAAATAAATAAATAAATAAATAAATAAACTGGGTCAAGCAGATAAAGGTGATGCAACAGTTGGTATGACATGCCTTATTTATATAGTATAAATAAAACAAGTCATAAAAAATATATAAAGACACAAATTTGGCGTAACTGCGTATTTTTAAAAATTAATTGAAACATATTGGACGAGGATGATAACAGCACTTTCGACAGCTGTTTATGTATGATGTTGTTCGGTCATGAAACAGGTCCTCCTTTCAAAAAGAACATACCGTTACATGTACAAAGAATGAGACATACCTTCTGGTGGGGCGGACATGGGGGGTTTGAGGCAGTACATGTGGTAGCCTCGATCGCAGTCGTCACAAAACAGCAGCTGATCCTGAGAACATTAAAAACAAAACAAAAATACAAATGAACAACTTTAGACTTATTTGGCAAAAGGTTGTCAGCCAGACAGTCTTCAAGCATGCACATATATTGCCAGTTATGCAACACACTCAAACAACAGAACAGCAATATGCAATCAGACAGAATAGGCCTTATTCTGGAACAAATGAGGGCGCTATTACAATGCCATTACTGAGGGTATAAACAGATATGTACCCAAGGTTGCAGACATACATGTACATGTAAGTTTAAAGGGTCCATGCGACATTTTTTTTTTTTTTCATGCAGTCCTTTTAAATGCACCTTTGTGTCCCATTTAACCGTATTTTCAATTTTCATTTTGCCAATTTTAAGAGCATTTTGCTGTCTTTTTGGTTTTTATGCTAATGAAAATTTGCGTAGTCATGAGCAAAAGTGTGATGTCATTTCAGGCAGAAACCTCAATGTTACAGCTATTTCAGCACCAAAATTGCCAGAATTTTGGATATTTTGCTGTCGTAAATTTTCTTGTCTTTGATGATTCATTGTTTCAGTACCTGAAAGTCGGCCAGTGATCAAAGTTTTCTCCCAAATGTTTTCATTGAGCAAATTTGGGGCTCACAATTTGAACAGACAACCCCTAAACTGAACCGTGTCTTCCTGAAATGATATCACTGCAACAGTGCCCTCATTAGTCAGGAAAAGCATGGACAATTTCTAATGTTCAAAGAAGTGCACTTTTCAATAGGATTAACCAAAAAGGGATGTCAAATAGTTTCCATACATTTCAGAGGAGTAGAAAGTTGCACAAAATTTGTTCCCAAGTAAACTTCATGTCATGGCCCATTTAAATATTGCTACAATCCAAAAAATTGCATTTTGTAAAACATTTCATTGGACTAACATGTAGGTAAACATACAACAAAAACTGCTGTCTCGTTTTATGGGGTCACCTGCCTTGACCTTTAACCTCTTGACCTCGAATTGGATATCTCTTGACCTCAGTGGAGATTGCAAAAAGGGTATGTTCATGTGATGCCGATCAAGCTTTCAGTTTCGCTTTGTTTTGGCCACACAAAAAAACAAATAGGGATGGACGAAAACGGGTGAAGGAAGACGAAATGGATGGTTTGGGGAATATACATTGTACTGTACCACCGAAAATACTTTGAGAGAGGCAAGTGGTGAAATGGTTTTGCATGACGCTTTGTTAAATGTGGCCTTTGCTTACAACCAGTTTACCGACATGGGCATGTATGTGTTTTGAATGCTGACAATTATTTGAATTTCCCAGCGACACACTGGAAGAAATTTCAGGGTTATTTTGGCAGTCGGGATGAAATTACTTGAATTGAATTATTCATAAAATCTCACAGCAATTCTTGTGTGGATAACGCTCCGTTAAATTTGGCCTTTGAGTACAACCAGTTTTACCTACATGTGCATGTATGTGTTTTGAATGCTGAACATTAGTTTAACTTCCCAGCGGCACACTGGAAGAAATTTGAGGGTTATTATGGCAAATGAGGATGAAATTACTTGAACTGAATTATTCATAAAATTTCACAGCAATTACTGTGTGGATAACTAAAAGAGAAAGCACTCTGTTTTGTCCTTACTTTGTAAGACAAATACGTATTGTGAGAAAGTTTCACTTGCTCAGTAACAAAAACCTAAATCTTAAGATTGATCAGCTTTATCTAGGAAGGGAACAAGGGTAAGACTTACATCATTATCTGATGTACCGCACAAGCCGCAGGACTTGCATTCAATGCACTGCCAACGGTAGCTCTTGACTTTGGCCGTGATGTTTTCAGTGAATTGGAGGCAGGACGGATGGCCTGTGAACAACATGTGAGGGAACAACATGAAGAGGTATAAAGCGAGTGATGATAGACTTTCAAGCCAAGACTGTGACCAAGACTTTGAAACCTCTGGGGTGAGTGTATGTGCGTATGTTGGGGGAGGGGAGGAGGGAGGAGGGGGGGGGGGGGCTTGGGTGCGCAAAGGGGTACAGTGCACCTTGCAGTCGTTGGTCATACACGCAAACTGTACTATTTCTTCCAGCGTTGTCGTTGAGTCAATCACCAGTGTTGTAGTCGAGACCCTGCAAGACTATCACAAGACCAACACAAGACCTCCAGTCTCAATAAGCCATTTGCGTGTAACCTATACCCTTTGGGATTTACATTTGAAAAACGTCTGGTACAATGACTTGCTCAGAATGCTTGGCACATTTTAACTGTGAATTCTCCAGACCAAAGACACTGTTGCTAATCACATGATTTGGGGCAAGCTCTTGCATAGTTACGTAAGAGACGCTCAGCACCAATACATCGTTCACAATGGGTGAGAATGGCACAAAGACACCAGACCATGCCGGAGCTGGGGGTTGCTAGCATAAGGCTTGCCCCGAATCGCGTGATATAGTAACAGTCTCTTTGGTCGGGAGAATGCTAGGTTAAAACGTGCAAAGCATTGTATTAAGTCAGCGTTCCAGATTTTATTCAAATCTAACACGCAAGTGGCTTATTCATGTCACAAGCTATTCAAATGAGCTGTGACGAAGGCATTCCTTTGTTATTGTTCATCCACTGTTACTCGTGACTGGTCTTGTCATTTGTGAATGGTCTTGTGATGGTCTCGACTACAACACTGTCCATCACAAGTCCATCCCAAGTCCTGTCTCAAGCAAAGTCACACGCTATTCAAATGAACTGTGATAAACGCATTCCTTTGTCATTGTTCCTCCCCTTTACTTTCGTCTTGACTTGTGAGAGGATTTGTGAGAGGATTTGTGACTGGACTTGCGAGAGGATTTGTGACTGGAGTTATGAAGGGATTTGTGACTGGACTTTTGAAAAGACTTGTCATGGATTCGACTACAACAAGGATTTCTTCATGTTCTTGGTTCAACACATCTCATCAGAGGTCTGCCCAAACTGACAGGCATGCAACTGGGAACTTAAAAAAAAAAGAGGAAATTCAAATCTTTCCATGACTTTGTACAGTGTTTTTGTATTTTCAATGGCACACATGGGAAGTCAAACAAGAGGAAATCAGCTGATCCGAGGAAAAGTTGCATGCCTGGACTGAACACACCCTTTGACAGTTTTCCATCATTTCAACTACAATTTTACCCGAAGTTTGATGCATATCATCAGTTGCACCACAAAGTGATGTACATGCACATATTTTTTGATACTGGCAGTTACCGGTACCACACCACCAACTGACTAATCATGTGTGCAAAGGATATGAATGATATGTCACTTCATGGTACAATGTGCGTGGAAACTATTTGTCTCGTGGAGCGCACCTGACGATAAGCACGTTCCTGGTAAAATGGAAGTCGGATTCAACATTTGCCAACATGGCTTAAAAAAAAAGTACAACTGTGGTCTTTCGGTTTAAATCCTGCAAAAAAAATATATTACACGTACGGAACAATTGAACCTGGAGTTGAAACAGTTAACATTTGCCGTGTGTTTGCGCGATGGTCAAACCATAACTAAAACATGTATTGTCAAATATCTTTAAAAAAATTCTTGTCACAATTAAATCAACGTCTTATTTAGAAATGTATATACTGTGAATGAGTTAATTGACCTTATCCTTAGTAAGATTTCTGCACAAGGGAATAGACCTCGTCAAATAGTCACTTTGTCACTGCAACAATATTGTACATGTAGGACAGGCATCATGCACATGGTATTCATGTTGGTCAACCATGAATAACATGAGCACAATGTTTTAGCCACACACGACCAGCCAACATTAAGGGGGAAATAAAACTTGGTTACAAAATAATGCCATGCTGACTTCTACCGTACCTCACAACATAGAGTGCTCAGTCAAAAGACTGCTGAAAATGCTAGCATGCATCGTGTACAGATTATGCTTTTAAGCGATACCCTAACAAAAAGGACGCCCTCTGTTGATTCTAATCTGGCAGCTGGCAGGCAAAGATGTCTTATACAGTGACTGATTCATTTGTTTTCAGACATTTGAACAAGTGGACGCCACCATTCACTTAGATAATGCACATGTGTTACCACAAGAACGTGAACCTACTTTACTGCTGACAGGCATAAACTTTAAACATGTTAACCTGATTCGCATAATTACCCAATTTATCTGTTTATCCCAATTTAGCCTGCAGCTGGTGGAATCGCATTCAACAGAGGGCGCTCTTTAAATCAAGCCAAGACATTCTAAATAGCACATTTCACAAGCGGCTTGAAACGGTATCATAAATGCCATAAGAGTCCATTCAAATATTACCACTCGCTACATATGGATGATAGGGTGTTACAACTAATAATGTAGTAACCAACGGATAATGTATCACCAACCGACAATGTCACACAAATTGACCGATACTGTATCACTAACCGATAATGTAACAGAAATTGACCGATAGTATAGTAAACATGTACTACACTAGTATCAGTCAATTGGTGTTACGTTATCGGTCTTAACCGATAATGTAACAAATATTGACCGATAGTGTAGTAACATTTACTACACTATCGGTCAATTTCTGTTACATTATCGGTTAGTGATACAGCATCGGTCAATTTGTGTGACATTATCGGTTGGTGATACATTATCAGTTGGTTACTACATTATCAGTTGTAACATAGGGCCTTCCATTATGTTTCCCTTTGAACCATTTTGCACAGAATCATGCACTTTCATTTCCAGCACAGGTTGTCCCACAAAAAAACCTAACAGTCGAATCAGGCATGTTTTCAGAAAAGTGGGGGTAGTTTTCAAAATCGTGTCTCATGTATTGCTGAGATGAATAATTGGTCTTCCAAATGCTTTTTAGTTGGTTCCATTAGGATGTTTTGCTCAGAAGATACAGCAATCACAATACGGGACTTGAAAACCACTTGGGCCACTTTTTATATTAATCAATTTTATAGATCGAAGCTGGTAGAATGTGTGTACATGTACATGTACATGTAAGTCAAACGTTACTCTTGAACAAAGGAAGTAAATCCTTTGTGTGCTTCTCTGACTGCACTTTCTCACTTTCAAGGAAAGTGGTCCAAGACAATTTTCAACTCTTGAGTTCAATGAAGCATAGTGTTTGTTCCAATGCATCGATTGGAACGAAATAAAGTTTGTATGGTAGACTAGTTATCTGACTTTAATGCTTATTATTTGAAAATATTCCAAAACCCACATATGCAATAATAACTTTATTAATTGGTTTTCGACTGTTAGTGTTTTTGTGGGACAACCTCTATTACCTGATATCTATTCAATGGTGCCATATTATTTGATTGTTTATTAACAACTGTTTCAGAGCTAAATTTACCAGAAACAAATCCCAAACCATCAAATATGTACTTTACTTGTAGATTTCGTGGTCGACAGAACAAAACACAACAAGCGTTCCATTTGTCGGCTCATAAAATTCTCGATTCACGATTCAAACTGAACCCTACAACACCACTTCAATTATCACAAACACAAAAACCCAAACCTGATGCGGTTACCAGCTGATTGCCTACCTGATCTGCCACAGTCTGCGCAGGATACCAGTTCCTCCTGGGTGCCCTCTTTGTTCCTATAGGTGTCCCCCAGGCAGAAGTCACAGTAGTTGTTGGGCTCAGCAATCCCCTTGATCATTTTCTTCTTGGCTATAACAAATTCACAAAAACGTTACGGTTTGAGAAGAGTCGAATCAAGTCCTCACATGTCACTCACACGTCATCCAGTCGTAAGTAATTCCACAAGCTATTACTAGTCCTTCCTCACTTTGTGTAACCTACATTGTACATGTTCGAAACTTGTGATTGAATTCAAATGTTACTTAAAAGATTTTTTTTACTAATCAATTCATAATTATGCTTCCAGGCGCATAAATGGGTCTGGCGGCGAAAAGTGAAAGCGGTCCATTGAAAATGTACAGGGCTACAAACAGTCGGGTCATTTTCTTTCAATTTGTTGAGGATTTGTCGCTTTTATATTTAGAAAAGCCCCTCAAATCATCACACGCCGAAGCACACGGTTACCATTTTCTACTTGTGCGGAAAGGAGCCCTGCTGATTTCCTTCATCCTCGTGTGCACGGGACGTAAGCAATTTTTTTTTTATCCAGTTTTTAATTTCAGTTTCAAGATTAACTGTGAACCACTTTTGGACAATAAATACACGAGTGTGAAATGCTGGCTTGTGATTTAAGCCCAAAGCTACGCCCCACGTGAACCCTTCCTATAAATCTGCTTGTCAAATTTGTAGAATAAAAATAAATAATATTCTCTTGCTAAAGGATGTACCTACACCATCACGATGAATCGTGTTCTTTTTAACTCTTTATATACAGATTAAACCTCCCAGTCTCCTGCACTTCAATCAAGACCCTTCAAGTTTCGCAAAACTTTTTTTTTTTTGCCAAGAGTTACCATCCACACCCTTGAGGTACCTGTTATCTTCTGTAGAGTATGGATAACACTTCAAATCCCTGCACAATTCTTTTGTGTGGTTAAGCTCAGGGCACAAGGGTGGATTCGGTCACGCTTCACTGCTCTCAACAGTGCTGTAATGACTCAGTTACTTAAACACTTTATAACCCTTCACCTAATGGGTTTCAAAGGGTTTTACATACGACTCTGAATACTGACTCGTAATACATGGTTCAACAAATGTGATTTAATGTTGAGCTAAAGTTTGTTGCTTCAGCAGGTGTCGTTTGAGGTTATACATGTAAAGCTACATGTAGTGAGTTGAGGACGTTAGTTATCATATTTGTCATGAGTTAGTACCAGTTAGGTTTGCTATTAAGCTACATGTATTTCCATGTAAAGATATTTGATTATCATGTTTCAATGTTATCCATGTTCCCGTAATATTGATACCAACATCTGCAATATTGCAGGTACATGTACATGTACATGTAGGTGACATCAGTTTTAAAGGGTAATCTGCTGGCTTTTAATTCTTCAATTTAGAATAGCTTATTTAGTCTCTGCAGCTTGGCCAGTTTTTTTCAGAAACAAATTGCACAAACAATCATCTATTTAATTTATAGGGCCGAAAAGGGAACAATTAATTAACTGGAAAAGAGCAGAATTGCAGGCCCAGGACCTCAAAAACATGCCTTATCATTCTATTTGGACACGTAACTAAGAAAAATACTGCAAGTTCAACTTGCGCGATCTCCCGGGCATGCTGGCAGTATCTATACAGTCATTTAGTAAGCACACTTTTCAGTGTACCTAACCAACATCAACAGTGACCTCATTTGACCCCTAGATGACCTTTGACTTCAAATGGCTGAAGTTATCTTACACACACAAATGTACGTCTGAAGTCCCCCTATGTCACCAAGTTTGGTTGAGAGTGAAGTCAGACTTTTCATATGACAGCACTTTTCAGTTTACCTTTCCAAAAACAGCAATGACCTCATTTGCCCACTAGATGACCTTTGACCTCAAACGTCTCGAGTCATCTTAAGTCCCCCTACCCAAAGATTAATTGTCACCAAGTTTGGTTGAGATTGAAGTCTGACTTTTCATATGACAGCAAGATCCCCATTCTTGGCTTAAAAGCTAGGGGGATAAAAACTTACTCATTAAAACTTATTCTTTCTGTTATTGACTAATATATTAAACCATCTCCTTGCTCAATTACAAAATGTACATGTATATTATAAGTTATCCCGCGAGTGCGAGTGGAACACGGAATAATGTAGTGCGTCTGTGTGGGACACAGACGCACTACATTTTCTGTGTTCCACGAGCGTGAGCGTGATAACGAATTTATCTTCAAGCAAACTTGACGCGCAGTACAGTTGGAACGAGCACGTTTTACAAGAACATTCAGCAGTTTAGCGTATGCAACTGGAATGTCGCTTGCATCTTGGAACAGCGGAATACGCGGAGTGCGGTATGGACCGAGGCCATGCTACATGGTTACATGTAGCACGGCTTGTTGCCATGGATCGACCAATCAGGATCGAGGATTCAAGTTTACTTGAAGATAAATCTGTATACAGCACCACCAGAGGAAAATGTACATGTACATGTACTCTGTTAAAACAAACTATGAATAAACAATCGCAAGTTATAGTAGAGAATCTGTGTTAGTGCAACAGGCAAGTTAACTACAAATGCAGTCAGAGCAATTAAACATTCTGAACGATGATTATTGGGGAATGTCCGCATGTTATGCAAATACCCGCTGACCAAATACCCAGGTCTGAAAGCATGAGATTTAACCCTGGATATTATGGGTTTAGATCTGAAGGTGTCAGGTTTGTGAAATGGAATGTGTGACGGTTTGAGATTTAACCCTAGATATCTTGGGTGCAAGGCTGAAAGCATGAGATTTAACCCTGGATATACTGAGTGCTGATCTGAAAGTCTGAGATTTTATCCTGGGTATCTTGGGTGCATAGTCTGAAAGCATGAGATTTAACCCAAGATACTGACATGACTGAGTGCTGATCTGAAGCTGAAGGTCTTAGATTTTACCCTGTGTATCCCTGGGTTGAGGTCTGAAAGCATGAGAGTTAACCCTCAATATTATGGGTTTAAATCTGAAGGTGTGAGATTTTACCCTGGATATCCCTGATTGCAGATCTGAATGTGTTATCTTTAACCTGGGTTATCCTGGGTGCAGATCTGAATATATTTAACAAAACCCTTACATGACCTGATTGCCTTGTTGTGGGTACTCGATTCCAGTCCCTGTTTAAGAGTTTCTTAAGGTTATTATTGTTTTTGAAGAACAATTGTTTTTTTTTATAAGACCCAAAACACTACATGTAGTTTAACATGTTTCTTCTACACAGACAAACCACGTTGATGGATTTCCACGTCAAAATTGCTCTAAGCAAAACGACTAAAAACAAAACACAAAATATTGTTAAAAATAACCATATTGACAAAAAGATAGAACCCGTGAACAAAGTGTGTGGACAGAGAATACCATGCATAGTGATGTGTTCCATAGACAACCCACATAACCCATGTCTCCCTCGGTGCATCATAATAACATGCATCAAAAGCTACTCAAAAAAATGAAGAGCATCAAAGGTTAAAGCTATAGTCCATCATTTGCAGCCATCCGAAAAGTAACTGGCGTAATTATTGTTGAAAAACATACTTGGTTGAAAGATAGTAAGGGGACTAAAACTCCCTGTGAAATTATTCTTTCTGGCAAGCTGTCATTTTGAAGTAATCAACGAAAGAAGGCCTTTCCAACGGTGCGTCTTAAGACGCACCGTAGGAAAAATTAAATTAGTAGTTCGTTTTGTTATTCCGCGAAGAGCGCCCAAGCGTTGGCACGACGCACACGCACGCGCGGTTGCTATAATTCGTCGGATCAGTGCGCGACATCACGTATAGCTGCAATCGGCTCAGTGAGAACGCGTCTCGGATGCTGAATTCAGGCCCAATTCAAAACATGATTCAGCAACTTTTGATTTGAAATTGAGATCCTAAAATGCTGTTTTTCTCGGAATATACAGCTGAAGCTGAGCTGAAACTTCATCAGGTTAGTTGTTCAGTATCCTTCATTAGATTTTGAACACTTTTGTTGCTTCAAACGAACAAAATGCACAAATTACAAATGATGGACCATATCTTTAATACTAAACTCACTACACCAGTTCTGATCCATTTTACGTGTTACTGTTAGTGCCCGAGTGCAAATTCAAGTGCATACATCTCTCCCATGCAGGTATAAGATGATTAGTGAAAGCTTGCACAAAATCAACCGCCATCTTGAAACGTCATGCCATTAATAAACAAAGCAAAAAGTCCAGTCCTGTCAGACAGTGAAGGAATGAATGTGATTTAACAATAGCTGAGTATTATAGAAGCTGCCTGCAAGATGATAATAAAAAATAAATAAAAAAAAAAAAAAACGGAGAAAAAATTAAATGAGAGCCGTGTGGTTACCCATGGGTGCGATCAACGATTAGTGGTGTTTTTAATAAGCAGTTTGTTTAAAAGGAAGTTGGTCTTTTTTTTTTGGAATGGTGCGGGTGGCAGCAGCAGTGGTTGTGATGGTGGGCAGACGTTGCTGCTGTTGTTGTTGTTGACTTACGTGGCTCGGTGGGCTCCAACGGGGAGGGTTGGGACTGCTCGTCCGAGCCTGCCTCTACATCCTGATGGTAGTGGCTCATGTGATAACTCAAGCCGGGCCTGTTCTTGTAGCGTTTGCCGCACACTATGCGTTAATGGAAGAAGGGGGGTACGGACAAAACTGATCAGACGGCAAAGCCCAGACTAGGGGGTTTCCTCATCCTCCGAAAAAGTGTTCGGGAGGCTATGTTGATTCTGGGCACACTGTAGATAAATTTCCTTTTGTGAAAAATAACTTCCAGAAGGATCCTAATCCTCCTTGACAAAACGATTTATGTGTATAGCAACGAAAAACAGGTCAAGGTTAACTGTGTATACAGTGTACCTCTGTGGACAATTAAGTCAGCAGTCTACCCATTGTAGTTTGTATATTTCTAGATTTTTAAAAATACTACCGGTACAGTACCAAATTAACAAAATCAAGAGTTGCTTAGCCTATTAGCCAACAAGTGTGTCTCTAACTCGGGTAGCTACTACACTGTAGTACCTGTAGATAATGACAAACCACCAACTGCCATGTATGTGAAAAACAAACTCTTTCGGAACGCAATATTTATAGGGAGTGTACATCATTGGCTTTTGCTGTAATTTTCCGAAATGAACTATTTGGGGGGTTAGTATAATAGATCCAAATATTGTAACACTGACATGTTTGAAGTTTTGTGTTCGGAAATACTGGAAAAACCGAGAAAAGCAAGAATGTTCAAGTAGTCTGGTTCCCTGACTCCACTAAAGTTAAAATGGATCAATTTATAGTTGTCAGAAAATTGTAAGGTAAGGGAACCAGTCTAGCTGGCCTGCACCCGTTCATGAACATGTAACCAATAGCAAACAAAATTTGGACTGAAAAAAGGTAAATTTGGAGCAGCAGTTGAAAAATAGTTAGGTTTTTCCAACAGTGGTCGGCCGACCACCGTTGGAAATGTATACATAAATACAATTTTCTTGAAAATGACTTCACACCAGGTGCCATAATTTTACAGGATGCTTTAGACTGTCATTTACCAACATCCTAGTAAGGTATTTCGTAAAAACTTGGTAGTTTTATTTTTCAATGTTTGCAAATGTTGTATATTCCCTTTAAGTTAAATTCTGGTACCCGAATTCCAGCCAGCAGTGTATGTCTGCCAGTACATGTAGATGGTTAACAAAAAAAAAATAACCACCACTACCACTCATGTTGGTTTTCAATTCGATTGCAGGTACCTCCACATGTACATATATGTGTAGACGACATCATCCAAACATTAGGGAAAACCAGTACGTATCAGATCTAAAGTAAAATTTCATCATAGAAGATCTCTCTGAAAAAACAGAAAGAACTGCACCGTTGACGATTAAGTTCGCAGTGTGGGTACACATGATCGTATAGCTTTCCATGTGGCACAACAGATAAAGTTGGAGACACTTTAGTTCATCTTCCCAACACACAGATACTTAGGTGAAAAGCCGGAAGTGGTTGGGCAGCTTGGCTGTTGGAAAGCCAGGCCAGGCCCGGGCTTTGCCCGGGCCTTCGGGCTTTTTATGATCACCCAAAACTGTAGTATTTGGCTTCAGGAATGTACAAATTAACCCCGTACAACTGAACCCAGTTAAAGTAGTATAAATTGTGTCGGTCTGCCTTTTGTATCATGTTTCCGTTAAAGGGAATGTACATCATTGGCTTTCACTGTAATTTTCAGAAATGAACTAGTTGAGGGGTTCGTATAATAGATCAAAATATTGTTACACTGACATGTTTGAAGTTTTGTGTCCGAAAATGCTCAAAAAATCAAGAAAAACAAAAACTGTTCAAGTAGTCCGGTTCCCTGACTCCACTAAAGATGAAATGGATCAATTTATAGATGCCGGAAAAGGTAAAGGAACCAGTCTGGCTGGCCTGCACCCATTAATGAACATTAACCAATAGCAAACACAATTTGAACTGAAACAAATGTTTAATATGGAGCAGTAGTTGAACAATAGTTAGGTTTTTCCAACGGTGGTCGGCCGACCACCGTTGGAAATGTATACAAAAATACCATTTTTTTGAAAATGACTTCACACCAGGTGCCATAATTTTACAGAATGCTTGTGACTGTCACTTACCAACATCCTAGTTAGGTATTTTGTAAAAACTTGGTAGTTTTATTTTTCGATGTTTGCAAATGTTGTATATTCCCTTTAAGGTCATTTTACCTTCAGAACCAAGGCGCCCCAGATTTATTCATGTTCATGCAAGGGCCCAGTAGATCCTTGGATCATTTCGGAGGTGGGCACCCGAACAATCAGACCAGATTCCAGCACCAAGAGCCAGGTCCACCCACACCCAAAGCATCAATAATAATAAATACTAAGTTTACTGTTTGCAACACGATCTCCATAGTTTCACAGGAAAGAGGACACACATTTGTACTGCACCTCGAAAATACCTCTTGATTGAGGCACTACAGAGCATGAACTTCACAAGGTGACACCATTTACGTTTTACAAGTACATGTACATGCAATTTCAAGGGCTTATGTTTTTCATGAAATTTCCCAGGTTCCAATTTTGACTCAGAGCCAATTAAAAAGAAATGAAACCAGGGCTGTGAATCAGAACCAGATAGCTGTGTAACCGACCGCTGATGTCAGGAACCGGTTCCAGATTATGGGGTCGGATACCGAAGACCAACTTTACAAATTATTTAATAACTTCTGAGACAATGAAAAAGAAAGGTTTTGAATGCCAATTGTGGGTAATTTTCAAACGAAACCCAGGCTACATGGAAAACCAAAAGAGATTTCATGTTCAAGTGCATTTTGACGCGCGACAGATGACGCTCACGGAAGTCGCAGTTTACACCGTAAAGCTATAAAGCCCTTCAGACAACTTCCGGGATTTGAATTTTGGGGTGGGGTTTCTTTTACGGGTACCCGGGTTTTACTTCAATAGGGTACCCGGTGCCTGTACTACCCGGCAATACACACCAATACATGGAACCGGAACCGGCTCCAAATATTCTGGAACCGCCCAACTCTAATGTACATGTATTATATTTATATCCTTTGTGTAACCAGTGGTATTGGAATTGAAGGTCATCACGTCACCATACTACTGTTCTTCACTTTGTTAATTCCTGGCAAATGCCACTGGCTTCTTGTATTGCTTGTGTTGTATTGTTCCATATAAATTCATGTTTATGTCAAACAAACCGACAATATTAACATCAACAAGAGCGGTTAACCATGGTTGGATATCTTTTATCAGAGGCACACTAATGTCACTAGTCTATGTTCCGGTTCTTTTCAGAACCACACATACATGTACTCACAAAAGAGATTTATTCACATGGTGCTACCGCAAACTTATCTTGTCTTAGTATCTTTCCGCCATGCAAACCTTCAAATCTCATAGTCTATGTTCTATCAAAGTTTACAATGAGAGTTGGATTGGTCTCACTGACTCGCTATAGAATTCGGTCTCATTTCTGACACTTTAGCTCCGGGAGTATAACAGTGTTCAACAGTGAGCCAGGACTGTTCTGCGATAATAATAACATTTGCCACAAACTTTGACCACGGTTCAACCAGAGCCTGGTCACGCTTCAGATATTAACCCTTGTACTTTTGGTGTAGTTTATTGCATATCAGTTTGTGCATGCCAATGCACACCAGCATATGCACTGGAGGATTGTTTGACTCACCAACCAAGCGATTTTACCACAGACATGACAGACTTGTTTACTTTGGTCTCATTGTGTATATTGCTGACCAAAGAGTTTCCTCACAACATGACCAAGCTTTCTGTCAATACCCTTTGGCAGTTCTTGCAGTGTACCGTGGTTCACCCCCAAAGTACAGTGGCAGACATTGGAGGGCTGTGCAAAACACATGGGCGAGTTACTTTTTTTCAAATACTGAAGTGATTTAACAAGGGTTAACCCTAACCGCCCTGAATCCTCCAAAATCCTTTTTGCAAATTGGAGGAATTTGCAGGATTAAGGTTACATGGCAAAAGTGCGTTGCTGATTTCGGAGTATGCACTGTGTCAAGGTCTTGGGCCGGACCTTGTGTTGTTGTTTATGCTCAGCCGTGCTTAAATTTAGTCCTTGATTATACTTGACATCCTCCGCACTGCTCCAGGATGTCACTGCCTCTGCCTCAACCTATTGACAGTCATAGCCGGAGGATTTTGCAGGATTCAGGCAGTGGTCACCCCTCCATGGACCATATTCAAGAAATAATGGAGGTATTTGCAGGATTGAGGCTATATGCTATTTTTCCATGAGGCCAATTGGAGGATTTTGCAGGATTGAGGCTACATCCTAGCAAAAAGGCCTAGGGAGTTAGGGATAAGGAACAACACTAATCAAACCACAGGTTAAACCAGGTCATCATGATAATTCATGTACATGTACACGTATAAGGGTACAGAACTTTTATTTTAGGGATCTGTGCACAAAACGAAGACACAAGTAGTTTTGTTTTTTAGACGACGGGAAAGATTCACAGCACTGCAACACAACCAGCATAATGTATGTATCATAGTATTCGGATAATCCACTGTGACAGTGATTTACCTTTGCAGCCAAACGGTTTCTCCTTATCCTCAGCTTGCAAGGTGGGCATCTCCGTGTCTACTGGAGCTGCCTTCTTCCGACCACCTCCTCGACCCTGGAATGTACATGTAAGGGCCAAGCCAAAGTAATGTATTCCATTGAACAAAAACAACTTTCCAAACCTCAAAATTCCTATTAGCAAACTCACTTCTTTACATTTAAGAAAGGTCCACCACAAAGTTTTATCCTACCATGCATTAATTAAAGGTCAAATCACAAGTCGGGTCACAAGTAAACACGGGATGAATAGTATACAAATAATGAATGTTTGTGAGTGCAATGGTAAGAATAATTACATGAGGTGACAGATGGACTGTTCCATTCCACGAGGGGAAGCCGAGTGGAATGAAACATACCATCTGTCACCGAATGAAAGTATTCTTTACAAAATCTTGCTCACAATACAGCCAGACCATGCAGACTGACTGAGTGGAGAGATAAGGAACAACTCGAATACCAAGTGATTGTATTAACCATTTAAAATAGTTCTAAAAAAGCACATATCACTGTAAGGTATTTGTGAGTTTCCTATGAGGTTCCTATGAGGTTCCTATGAGGTTCCTATGAGGTTCATATGAAGTTCCTATGAGGTTCATATGAGGTTCCTGTCAGGTTCCTGTCAGGTTCCTGTCAGGTTCCTGTAAGGTGTCAGGTTCCTATGAGATTCCTTTGAGCTTCCTATCAGGTTCCTATCAGGTTCCTACATGTATACATGTACATGTACCTTACGCCCTCGTCTCTTGCGTGCGGAGACCTCAAAATCTTCGTCGCTCTCGTCCGAGTGGTTTCTCTCAATCTCTCCGGCATCTGGGATGTCGTCCACAGCCTCCATCTCGCGGAACAGCTCTTCTTGCTCCCTGTCTGCCAAGGACATGCTGGATGCCTCGGGATGCTGATCCGTCTCGCTTAACACGCCTTGTACAGTTTCGGGGACTTCAATCCCATCTGTTTGATTTTGAATACATTTTGTAAACCACAAACGAAACCGACTATTTCAACCCTCCTACGCAAACATACCAGTTCAATCCGTGCAAACTTGTCCTTTTAGTCAACATCAATCAAGTGACTGTTTTTACCAGCTAAGAGCTCCCAGCATGCATATTAGCAGGATTGACTGGCTGTGACTGTTTATATAACTCGATGCAGCTATGCTTTGACTGTAGGTGATTGATATGCCAGCTGTGCCTAACACTTGCCTGCTTTTATCTGTTGACTAAATTTACCTAGTCACAGTGCTTGCTTGAAATATGATCTGACTGTTGGTGACTAGCCTGTGTAAAAGACATGGCAGGGAAGAGGATTGATTTTTTGACTGTACATGTATGTGACTGCTCAGACAGCAGGACGTCATGCTTTGTTTGTGGGAGCCAGGTGGGGACAAGAGACATCAAGGTCCTGTACATGTAGCAAAGGCATGTCCTAAACCATAAACAAAGCGTGATGTCAATGTTATGTCTCACATCTATTCAATATTGATTTCAAAGGTTAATTGGGATCACCCTGGATTGAGTTCAACCCTGGTGGACAGGCTCTAGTGTGAAAAGGCCTTATGGGGACTCTCCTAGGGATTCACGACAATGGATGTGCCCTACTGTTAAACATACAATAGTTTCAAATTTGGGTTATGTTATGCCCCAACCATAGCATTGTCCCAACTATAGTCGAGACGATCTGAACCATACTTGGGACGATCCCGACTACGTTTTTTGAGGCCATTACTATAGTTGGGGCACAACAATTACAGTGGAACGCTGCTATACCGAACACCGCTATACCGAACATTCGGCTATACCGAACATCATCCTCGGCTCCCAGTTTTTGTGTACACAACGTACCGAACATTGTTGTTAAAAAAAATTCAACAGATTTACAAAACTACAGTCTTCAAAAATGAAGCCTTATAAATAAACAACTGTTTATATAAACTTCATAGCAATTTCGTAATAAAATATTAGTTAAAATTTAAAAAGGACAGTTTAAGAAACAGTTCTGTACGTCGAAACGTCAAAAAGGGGAAATATATAAACAGTTAACAAATCCAGTCAAAAGAGGGCCCACTTCAAGTAGAGCACAACAGGGCGCTAATTAAGGCCAAGTTCGGGCCAGGACCATTAGTCGACTAGTGGTTGATTTGTGACGTACCTTACGCCTGCGCACTAATAGCAAAGTGCGAACGTCTCTAGTCGAACGCTGGTCAAAATGTCATTGCAAAACGTCTGGATCCTGGCTCCCTGCTGTACGTTATGAACGCGCGCGGCTATGGTTACCAGCGAAGCAACCAACCCCAGTAGGTTGGTTCCAAATAGTCGACTAGCGTAGTTAACCATCGTCGACTAGACAGAGTTCGGGCAAGCGTTAGTCGACCAATGGTTAACTATAGTCCTTGCGCGAACTTGCCCTAAACCGGCAGACTCCATTTTAACCTCCAGCGGCTCAAAATCGCTACACCGAACGACCGTTATTACAAACATTTTCTTTGGATCCCGCGATGTTTGTTATAGCGGCGTTCCCCTGTATACGTATTGGACTGCAACTTGCCTGCCTCACCCTGTGGGACTGGGTCGTACAAGTTGCTGGAGTCGGCCAGAGGTGCATGATGGGGTTTCCTCTTCTTCCTCCATCTCCTGGACGGGTAGGTGTAGAGCTGGCCCTCGTGGCGGCCGGGAAAGCGGTGCCTCTTCTGCATCCAGAGGAAGCAGTTGTTCTGTGCGACCCCGGTCTGCGAGTCCAAGAACGGTAGCCTCATTTTCCTTTCGGCCACCAGGCGTGTGTTGAATGAGGCAGCATTTTCCGTTGCCTCACGGTAAAACTGCTCATAATCGCTGAATAATCCATAGCAAAAAGAAATACACGCACACAAAGCAAACAATTTATTTGTTGTTTCAGAAAAACACAACCATGACAACTACTGAACTAGGGCCCCCTATCCCCGGCCCCCCTATCCCCTCACCCCCCCCCTCCCCCCCCCTTCCAAAAAAGGAAGGGCCCAAAACCTGCCTACGGCTTACTCAACAGAATGATCCTGGATTCATGCAGATAGTGCCATTGGATGAAAGTTTGGAGACTATCGCTTTTGTACGCAAGGGCATGAATATGATTACGAAGGGGTGATTCATAAAACTTACATGTACACGCTCACAGACATAAGTACATACATGTACATGTACATATACAATGTATGTACACTGCAGGCCTACATGTAGCTGAAATTGAATGCAATGTGAATATTAAACGCAGTGGCTATTGTTACGACAGCCGTAACACAATTTTCAACTGCTACATGTACATGTACATGTATCTTTACGGCATTGCAAATACAACATAACTGCCCTTCCAACCAGGGCTCTTTGGTAGCTGGATTAGTTAAACGCTTTACCACCATGCGAAGGTCCCAGGATCAAATCCGGCTTTTTCTTCTGGTTTAGTTTTTTCTTTCGGTAACTTTTAATGTTTTTAATCAATTCTACTTATTATTGCAGTAGGCCTAGACTTAGACATCATAAAATTCATTTTCTTTTCTATTTAACAGGAAATAAAGTCCGAGAACCATTTGGTTGCTAGTTCGGTTGTCACCTTGGCATATTAAAACGGTTACATGTATGATGTATAAAGAAAAAAGTGGCGTCAGGTTGCAACATTTTTTTCCGAATCTATTTCTAGAAGTAACTAGGCCTATTATAAGTAGGGGCCTAAGAAACATAATTTAAAATTCGGATTTTGTTATGAAATATTTAGAAAATTTCCTTGACCATGTCGACTCTCCATAGAGTAGACTTTGTATGCAACCGCTGAAGTGGCGTTGCATCTGGAACTCTTGCTACTACATTTTTTCCACCAACATGACCACAAACACAAAGACATGAAATTGATAATGAAGGAAAGATGAGCATCATTTGTAATACCATAACTGGTCAAGCTATTTTTATGCATAAAGCACGAACAAAAAACAATAAAATCATTCCCCAGTTTATGATAATTGATACTGATACTGTGATCAGTGGTGATAGGCCTATGCATTTGGTTTAAGGAATTAAAAACATTCAATGGTACGTGAGAGCAGGGAAACAAATACAGAAGGAGTTTTATTTTCTGTATTTATCCTTCAAGGTGGAAAATAGACGATATCTTAGTTACTTACCCATTTTTGCGAGCAAGGCCTGACATTTTCAGGCGCAAGGAACTCGTCTTTGTTCCAATCGATGCAGACTGGCACTATACCCAATGGCTAACGTACATATAATCTTGCGTCGCTGGGAACCAGACCTTGTTGTATTTGCGCATGCGCACATATCGTTGATTATTAATATTTTTAAAATTTTACCGCGGAGCCGTGTTCGAAGAGGCCGACGTCGTCGACGATTTATTTTCACTCAAAATATGGTTCTGTAATCATTTAGTTTTAATCTAACGTAAAGACTCTAAACTCAAAACAACAATGAATCCTTCCGATGAGTGGGAACTTAGTAAGGAGAACGTTCAGCCGCTGAAACACGGGCGGAAAGTGACCAGTTTGACGACCGCTTTGCAGCCGCACAACGTTGATCAACATCAGCAACTGATCCTGCAACGACAGTAAGTTGGCCAAGTCTACATGCAAAAATGTACATCGGGTTGCACATCATGACATGTACAATAAAACAAAGTACATGTACAAGTTTACCCATGTATACATTGTCATTGACTCCTCCTTTTTTAAGGCATATGCCGTTATCGTGTAAGCTAAATATGGCTATTTAGTTTTGTGCTAATTCTCAACTGGACACAATGCTGGAGTGGTTTTTTTTTTCATGGTCATGGTAATTTTATGATGTCTTTTAGTTTTACTAGTTTTAGGCTATAACTTGCAACGAAACTTTTTTTAACTGGGGGGGGGGTAGACATTTTTCTCATGCCTTTTGTTTAATTATTTTGCTGATTTTTAAAAATATTTGTTTCTTGCTAATTCTTCTCTATTTCATTTTGTTTCATTAAGGTAATTTCATGTCTTACGTGCATTGAACATCTTGAAACTTCTTAACTTAAGTTAACTTTTTAATGTTTAATGTCAGAATGTGGACATTCACAATATTAAATTGGGTCTTTGAACTATAAAAGTATAATGGGGGGACATTTTTTACCCCTTCTTTTTGCTGGACTATTTTATTTATTTATTTATTTATTTATTTTTTTTTTTTTCTCATTGTGGTATTTTGATGTTAATTTTGGGGATAATCGTATCTATTTTTTTGTTAACATGGTTTAACGGGGACAATAACTTTTTAGCATTTATACCTCTGCCATGTTTAATATATGTGTTTATTGTTAATACATTTTTATAGATTTTTATAGATTTATATATTTCTTTGTGTAGCCAGAGGTATTGGAATTGAAGGCCTTCGGGCCACAGTTTTTAGGTAAACTTTTTTAATTCCGGGCATATGCCCCTGGCTTTTGTCTATGTTTTCTTGTTTTTGTTTTTTTTTATTGGTAGTGTATATTTTGCCGGAGGTAACGCCGGCAAACTAACGTTTACTAAAGGTTTGCCGGCGGCAATCCATATCAACAGAGGGCGCTGTAGGCCTACTCTTTAAGATAGGGCTGAATTATAATATGTATCAAATTCCCACCAAAGTTGTGTAGCACAGTCAGTGCAGTGGTTAAGCAATGGCTCTAGTGAGTGGGATGTCCCGAGTTCGAATCCTGATCCCCGCCACAACTTTAAGGTTTTTTTTCCCCATCCCCAAATAAATAAGAATATTCTTCTATTATTTTAAAATGTCTCAAAACATTTTAATGCAGAGTATTACTTTTTCTTTTTCAGATTTGTGGCTCTGGAGGATTTTTTTTAAAGGGAAATAAAGTCCGAAATTATAAAATGGTCTGATTCCCATCTTGTACATTGTATATACAAAAATACAACGATAATATTGGCATGGAGCCAGACTAAAATTTGTCACCGGAAAATGTTTAAGTACAAAAAAACAGTAACTGCGCATGTTCAGTGCATATCCGGCAAACTAACGTTTACTGAAGGTTTGCCGTCTCCGGCTTTTAATGCGGAATAAATAATAATAATAATAATAATAATATTACAATGTTTTCTTTTAGCCTATTTTTCAATAAATAGAGTTTAATTATGTTTGTGTACAAACATACGGCTGTTTCAGTAATTTTGTTATTGTGTGTCTATATGTCATGTAAGACTGATAATGATATGACGTGCAGTAGAGTGATCAGGACCAATGAAGTTCTGTTGATATTAGCCTTCACAATATACACCTTTAATATGCCGTCACATATGTTTCACTAAATTAAATAATGTCATCGTGAGCCACTTCAATTTTCATTTATAACACATCCCGATATAGGTACATGTACATACCAACTTTCAACCCAATCGGACATGTTGTCCTGTAGATATACATTGTAGGCCTTCAAAATATGTTCTTCTAATGTGACGTCAAATGTCACGTGATGACGTCATTGTGATGTCACTTAAAGTTTCATCTATAACATATCCCGGTCTAGGTACATGTACATCCAAAGTTTCAACCCAATCAGACCTGTAGTTCTGCAAACATTGGCCTTTAAAATATGCACTTATGTGCAAATTCTGTCTCCCTGCAAAACGTTACAGCCTACGAGTGATGTAACAATACATTATACGTACATTTTTTGTACATGTAGGCCTACTGTATGTACAGTTTTATGTAATAATTCCCTTTTTCTTTTAACCACAGAGCCAAGGAAGCTGCCTTACGCAGCTACACAGGAGAGGATCCCTTAGAACCCTGGGATGATTACATCAAGTGGACGGAGCAGGCCTACCCCAACGGAGGCAAGGACAGTAACTTCCAAGTCCTCCTGGAGAAGTGCCTGAGCAAGTTCAAGGATGAGGCGCGCTACAAGAACGACATCCGCTATGTCAGCTGCTGGATTAAACTGGTACGAGGGGGGAATATGGAAATAGTGTATTATCGGCTATCGTGTACATGTAGTTACGGACCCCTCATTAGTTTCGACAAAATTAGAGTCAAGGATGTTTTTTATCTTTCATTCATAAATACCTCAGACAGTTAAGCCATTCCTATTGGTCGAGAGCCCGTCACGTGGCCGGTCTCATACGGATGATAAAGACATGGCTAACTGGTCTTAAACACTTTTCCAGTGTCACATAAAATGTGGACTCCTAAAAATCCAGTGCCTCTTACCGTTTGATTGGTTGAACGTTCACAGTCCTCACGTAGGCATGCGCAACACTACCAGTGAGTCAGAATTGTAGAGTTCTAAATTCAAAACGCAACGCCCCAGGTGCGTTCTGTGCGACTCGCACAGAACGTGCCACGTGCGCGTCAATCTCCACAAAAGGGTTGTTTACATCTTAATCGCCAGCTGAACACTCCATTATTCATGTTATTTAGCTAGAGGGATGTTTCAAAAAGCATAAAGTGAGCTTGTTGAACAAAATCAGGATTTTTTGACCGAAATATTATATATTTTTTGACCGAAAAGGTATTTATGAATGGGAATAAATATGTGCTCGGTCGGTATTAATCACTCTGTTTAAGCCCGCTTAGAGTCTGGGTGCTGATAATTACCCTTGCCTCCGACTCGGGTAATTATCAGCACCCAGACTCTAAGCGGTCTTAAACAGAGTGATTAAAACCTCTCGAGCACACATTTATTCCCTTAAGAATGGCCTTTTCAACCTAAATCAGAATTCTCTCAATTCTAATGGCACCTTTTTAATGATTTTGAACAGGTTTTTTGGGGGGTAGAAATTACTATTTTTGTGCACGGTGTACAGTTGGTGCCATGCAATTCAGTGCGCCTTGCGTGTTCACGGTACATCGCGGTGATCGCCATCATTATTTTCGTGTTGCGTTTTGTCATGATTGTCAATTGTCATTTTACCCCCAAATTTCCCTCAAAAATCAAAACCCTGCTCTCTATCTATGACATACATGTACGTGCATGTTTATGATGCCAACTACATGTAGTTTGGTGAGTCAAATAAATAAAATGTGGGTTTTGTTCTCTTGTACTAGGAACGAGGCCCGTAACTACATGTACACGATCGCCGTACTATCCTGACAACCAAATTTCCATCTTACATGTACATGTACATTGTACATGTATGTACCTTTTTTTCAGATTGTATATGCAACCTTTTATCTGAAAACTTCAATATATTGAAATGTCTTAACGTTTCTCATAAAAAATAGTTACTCATCAAGGTTACTTTTTTGGAAAAAAAGGGAGAAGGCGGCCTTTTTTTTTCTTTCTTTTTTTGCTGATATTTTTGTGTCCACCTTCTACCAGATTTTCAGCTGCATACATGTACATGTGTACAGTACATGTGTAGCTACAGTTTTAAAGGATAACACATAAACACAAATATATTGCAAATGTATATTTTTGTATGATTAAAAAACCAGTAGTATAAAAAACTGTAAAAGGCAGCAACAAAAATGGATGGGGACAAGATACTGGTACGTTAAGGATGTACATGTAAAAGTACAATGTACCTTGTACGAGTGTTTATTCACCAAGAGCAGACAGCAATTGACAAGAATGATAATTTTCAATGTCAACTATGATTGCACCCAACAGGCCAACCACTTCTTCAACAACCCCCTGGAGATATTCCAGTTCATGCGGGACCAGTCCATCGGCACGGAGCTGAGCATCTTCTACGAGGCGTGGTCCTCGGAGCTTGAGCAACATGGGAACACCAAGAAAGCCGACGCTGTGTACAGGGAGGGGCTTGCCTGCCACGCCCAGCCCAGGGATAGGCTGGAAGCGGCACACAGGTAGGAGACTAAGACCATTTTTGCAGATTTTCAGGTATTCCTACTTTTCCTACTTTTTCTTAAAATTCCAACTTTTTCCTACTTTTTGTCCCACAACTCCGACAAGTGAAATCTCATTGAGTTTTTTTTCATACCAGTGTTACACACTGTCATATGTACATTGTAAATCACTATCATGAAGGGTTTGGGCGCAGGAGTACTGCAACTGTACTTCCTAGAGCTTAGTTGAGGACGGAGCACACATGGTGTGAGTACAGAACATGCCAAATGAGACTTATGATGCTGTGGACATGGGTGAGTATTTCAACGAAAACTACTCCCGAAAGCCCCAAAAAAGTTCTACTTTTATCCTGATTTTGTTCTCCAAAGTCCTGCTATTTTTTTTTTTTTTTTTTTTGGTGGACAATTTTGATCCTACTGTTCTATTCATCTGGGTCTGCTTGAAAGCCTGTAATGTAAATTTTGCACAATTATATAATTATTATTATTTTTTTTTTTAGAGAGTTCCAGTCGCGTGTTGCCAGGGCAACAATGAGCAAGATCCAGGAGGGAGTAGAGGCCGCAGGGATCCAAGACGAGCAACGGGAGCAACTGGGTGAGCTGAAGGCCAAAGGTCGCCACCAGAAGGTCAGCAGTCAGAGAGTGGGGTCAGCAAAGCAAGGTACAGTCCAAGAAATAGTCAATCAAGTGCCAGTTTTCAACTGTTAGGATTTCTGCACGTGTAGTTTATGCATTTGGGCAATTCCAGCACTATACATGTTATAAAAGAAAATGTAATGTCCGTGACAGAGCTACTGAACTATTATACAGGGTGTTTAAAAAAAAAAGGAAACCCAACTTCAAAGAATTAGTGTGTACAGACGATATGTTTACTGGCTATAAAACTGGTATCATCTGAAAGCGTAATCTCTATGCTTTTCAATGATACCATGTTTAGGTTTTCTGAGTCATGCATCAGTGAGCATCTTTGTCTTTTGAAAACTGGATGCAAAAATGCAGTTGGTTCACTTTCATAAAAAAAAAACCACTGGGAACGGTGTGCCTATTTTTTACGAAAATGTTTGTGAAATGGCTTAAATGTTAATCCTCATGCACACCATGCCTATTGTGTTTGACATGAAAGTGAACCAACTGCACTTTTGCATCAAAATTTCATGACAGTGGCGCTCAGTGATGCATGACCCTGGAAATGTAAACAAGGTATATTTGAAAAGCATAGAGATTACGCTTTCAGATGATACCAGTTTTATGGCCAGTTAACATTTAGTCTGCCCATACTGGTTCTTCAAAGTTGGGTTTCCTTTTTATTGAAACACCCTGTACATGTATCTAAGTAATGATCCAAAACTTTAAGTCTGTGATCTCTTTGACCATTACTACATGTAGATGATTGATGTATAACATTTGAAAAATACATGTACATGTTTTTCACAAAGTTAACAGTAACAAGCCGTGTCACTGAGATTTGGGATGTGCTCTTGGGTCCAGTGGTTTGGAGTTTTCTGAATCCAAATCTGAGTCGCGTTACTGTACATTGGAATTCCCACGTTTTCTTTCCGTCCGCAGTAAACAAAGGGGGACTCGGCATTGCACCGGCGACACAGCAAATTGGCCGGTCCTTCGCAGTGTTCTGCGACGATGAGTCATCGCAGTCTGGTGCCGGCATCGGTCAGCCGTCGCTACCGGCCCCGACCGGAGAATGGGAACACATACCGGTCCACAGAGAAACACAGAAGGAGAATGTGCGAGAGGCAGGCCCCTGGGCTGGCCAGAAGGTAGGGGGTAGAATAGTGCGCAAATGTTGACTGCTTTGAATTTTGAAGTAAAACAGTTGACGATGTGTCCAGCAGGGTCGCATAAATAAATTGCAGCAGCAGAGTCATTGTACAATCACAGGGGTACTGCAGCCATGGCTATTGTTCAGAAATTGCTGCGCTTTTTTTTTGGTGGTAGTGGTTTTCTACTGTAGCTGGCACAATGCTCCTGCAATTACTTGGGACTCTGTGAGTTTTGAGTATACTATTTATCAAATTGGGCTTTCAAGCTCTGTTACTGATCTGTCTATACCTGAGACAGTTTCGCCCATTCCTATTGGTTGAGAGCCCATCACGTGGGTGGTTTCAAACCACCGGTAAAACACCGCTGCGTTCTACGCCACGTACATGTACATTCTACACCTGGTCGCGGAAAACGTCCCTCGTCTTCGGCTCGGGCCATTATCCACGTCAAGGCCCCTAGCAGGCTTTAAACGTACTTGTTTAAAACCGGCCAAGCGCATATTTATTCCCTTATTAATCTCTTTAATCCTTTAAAACTAGTAATGGCACTAAACTCCCTGTGAAGTTATTCCTTCTGGCATGCCGTCATTTTGAAGAAAACAATAAAAGAAGGTTATTTCCAAAGATGAGTCAAGTGAAGCATTTTTTGGAAATTTCTGGTTTCACACGCGCGCTATTGCTTTTATTCTTCGGTTCAGTGGATGACATTACATAGCTGCAATTAGCTGAACACTACTGAATGAGAATGTATTCTGGATGCTGATTTTGGGCGCAATTCAAAATATGTAATCGGCAACTTTGGAATTGAAATCTAGATACTAGAATATTGTATTCATGGTATTCTCGGAATATACAGCACTCACATATCTAAAAGTTCATCAGGTTAGTTGCTGAGCACCCGTCTTTTGATTTTGGGCACTTTTGTTGCTTCAAACGAAACAAATGCACAAATGACAAATGATGTACTCTACCCTTGACTGAGGGTCCTGTAAAACCGAAGTATGTGCATTGTACCTCTTGAACTCCAATACACGTACTTCATTTGGATGATTTCTTGACCAGGTTCGTCAGCAAAGGAGCGGTGGGATTGGGGTCAGCCAGCTAGCCACCTTTGCCCAGCCGTCATTCAAAGTTCACGTGGATGAGACGGCTCCAGAGATCACGTGAGTTGAACAAATTCTTGCTGTCTTATGTCACTTCTGTTGTATGGAGTCTGTGCCCAAGTACCCCCTTGCTTGGTTTCAAAGAGAGAGAATATACATTGCCGTATTGTATTTACACGTCCTCCGGCGTTAATTGGTTAAACGATAGGATGGGGGTCTCCAAAACTGTCTACACGGAGTCTGAAAGACAGGCAGACACACCGGCAGAAAATTTGAATGATGCTAACATTTATAACTTCGTTGGGATCCTTAAGTCCTTACATATGACCAGGTCATGATGGAAATATTTGAATACATTTCCGTAGGACACCTCGGAGGATGCCAGAGACGGGCAGTCAGATACTTAGCGCTCGCAAGCCAGAGAAACCCTCCAACCTGCTGCAGAATATAGCCCAGGTGAGGCCCTTCAGGGTAGAATTTGTCGGGAAATCTCCAAAACTGAATGTTTTGAATTATTAACACGTCAGTAAGTTACATAGTACCACTCCATTTTTATTATAAGATGGAATTTTGCTCCGGGGTGATATAAATCAAACTATAGGTTTTGCCCTTCACCGACGTTTAAACACTGTATACTCAGTGTGTTATACCTCCTGGGTGAAAGTTGGAAAAAATCACTCGGGTGGGACTCGAACCCACGGCCTCCTGTTTTCTTTCCTGATTTATATCACCCGACGCAAAATTCCATCTTATAATAGTTTATGCGGTACCCGCTGCTATGTACATCAGATTCGAACCAGCCAAATGATACCGTTAGCTCGGTGGTCGAGTGGTAAGACATCTGCACTAGAAAGCAGGAGGTCGTGGGTTCGAGTCCCACCCGAGTGATTTCAACTTTCACCCGGGAGGTATAACACACTGAGTATACAATGTTTAAACGTCGGTGACCACTCCATTTTTCCTAGCTTATTACAGGGTGGTACTACACTTGGTAGTACGTTGGGTATTTTGGCTAACCACCAAAACAGCAATGTTCTTGATGCTTTTTGGGGGGTTGTAGTATATCTCAAAGGATTGGCAACAACTGCCATAATCACTCTCGGAGGACGACTGCATTAAGGAGTGCATCAAAATCATAAAATCATAGATGTCAGATGTAACAGGGACAGTGGAAAAAAAGTGGACCCCGAATTTATAGAATGACCCATTATGGAAACAATGTTAAAATGCCCTGGTTTTAAAACGCAGCATTTAAAAAAAAAAATAGTTTAACTTTCTACCTTGCCATGCCCAGTTACGTATTTCTAGAGAATGTCCATCCAATAATATAAGCAAAAGCAGTCAACAGTGCTGCCTATCTGTCAAATCACCACAAGTCATCGCAAGTTAATCCCAAGTCATCCAGTCCAAAGACAAGTCACAAGCTATTCAAATGAACTGTGACGAAGACATGCCTTTGTCATTGCTTATACTCTGCTTCTTGAGACCTGAGCTTTTATTTGATTTGTGATTAACTCTTTCAGTGCCAAACTCGTACATGTACGAGGTATATTTGTTAGTACAAAAGCGCCAACCTCGTACATGTACGAGGTAATGTTCGTAAATGTTCGTACTTAAAATTGCCAAACCTCGTACATGTACGAGGTAGAGTAAATATGTTATCAAAAGGGGGCGCTCTCGCTCTTTCTAATGGTACCATTTTCATGCATGTACGACCTGTATTTATTTTTTCATTCGAGTTCTTGCGAGAGGACGCAGCACTAAATCTTGTATTTTCTGCAAAAAGTGCGGAATTCCCCTGTGTTCAGGCCAGTGTTTCAGGGTGTATCACTGTGTATTTGACTACTTTTGACTTTTCAATATACCAAGGATATACCAGAGAGCAACAACAACAAATTTAGTGAGTAAAACTTATTTCCTTTTTTTTTTTACAGAATTTTGAACAATTAACAAAAACGCTCGAAGTTGGGCACTTTAGGGTTAAACTTTCCAAATTTCGCGGGCACTGAAAGAGTTAACTTGTGATAAATCAATTATACCTTTGTGGATAGGGCTTTCTTGATATTTCCATCAGCATATTTATTGTGATGATGTCTACTCTGTACAGCAACCAGTGGGTGATGATAAGACCAAAGCCATGTACTGCAAGCATCTGATCTACAACGGAGCCACTGAGATGTCATTTGAGGAGCTGAGAGCGATCAAGTACAACGCCAGACGCGAAGCAAGGAAACTGGAAGGTGAGCATGTGCCAAATTAGAGGGTAATTCTATCCGCTCCATTCAAAAGTACCCCCTCAACGGCAAAGAGAGTACAGTTGGGGGTGACCGACCGACGCCATGTTGCCTGACTGCAATTCATTTGTCGTGAAGCGCGGCCACTGTGTGTACATAGTACAAAATCCCCTGGTGTACGTGCGTCACACACAAGGAACGGTGCGTGTCAACCAGTGAAATGTCCCGCCCATGGGACATGGTTGCTAGGTAAAAGGGCGCCCTCTTTGTCATCGCACAGAGCCCATGGTCGGACATAGACATGTTCCGACCACTTACGAGTAAGTCGAGCTTTACGGATGTGCAATATTACTTGAAGGTTTGCATGGTGGAAAATCAATAGAAAGAGGGGTGGCACCATGTAGACAAATCTCTTTTGTAACCTTGTGCTGTTCTAAAAAGACCAGTATGCTCTGTCCATCTTTTGGCTTTTAATGACAATAAAGCAGACATACATGTAAAGCTCTTTCGCGCTATTCAGAATCTGTGTTTGAAACCTGTGTTGATACCTAAGATTAGGGGACCCTTTCACACTAGCGAGAATCCAACACGGCTTCTATACGGATTCAGCGCCCAACATGTACATGTATATGGGTAACATTCAGGTTTTTTTTTTTTGTGTTTTTTTTTTCCGACCACTTTAAACAATATTTTCTTAGCAATAGATTTTTTTTTAAAAAAAATTTTGGTGCGATCTGAGGCAATTTCCGACCACTTTAACCAATATTTTCTTAGTAATAGATTTTTTTTTATTTTTTTTTTTTTTTTCATTTATTGCGTCTAGCGCTTTTATTTCTCGCAACATTGTTTACATTTTTGAGAAAAACATACGTACTAAATACATAGTTACATTATATTACATTAATTAAAATAAGATGTTACAAAAACTTATTCCAGAAGACTTTGTTTTTCTTCTGTAGTTTAGCTCTCCAATAAAGTTCTCGAATGAAAGTGTCAAAAGTGTTGATCCACTTATTGTCTTGATATGTCTTTAATCTTACTTTAAATATGGAATACATTACTATTGTTATAATCAAACTTATTTCAAATTCGAAATCAAGGCTTGTTACTACATTAAACATTTTTGGCAATTCAAAACAATGTTTTGTTATCGCTTGGTAATACTGAGCAAATTCATTCCAAAAGTTTAATGTATGTACACATGTACAAACATTCAGGTTTGGTCAGGACAAGGGTTGAGAGCATCTATTCGGGCAGCAAATCTAATTCAAATTCTTGAAAGTGATAGCACACCAGGTGCCATGACCTTACAGGATACCATAGAGCTATATTAAATTACTAGAGCGCTAACTCGATGTACAAAGTAATGCCTGATGGGCGCATCCATGTTTGTGCACAAACCTATGGAGAACTCAAAATTTTGTACGGCTATTTGCATATCTGTGTTTGTATTCCATACCGGTGCGTCATCAAAGCCGATACGCCCAAAACCGAAACGCACAATCAGCAAATGAACGTTTCATTTTGCAAACAGCGCAACGTGTGCGCGTCCCTCCGCTGCAGATGCTTTTCGCCGTGACGTTTTTTGAACCGTCATGACACGCTGAAATTTTGCGTATCTTCTACTTGCGCATTGCATGAATTTAGAGTACACTTTTAAAATTCAATCCATCTATTTTGAGTGTGTTCTACAAACACGCACATAAATTCAAAATGTCTGCGCTCAGAGCAGCTTCAAAGCATCTCTGCGCACAAGAATGAGGAGTAAGTGCTCTAGTAATTTAATGTAGCTCTATGCAGGATACTCACTATCAGTCCAGTAAGATATTTCATAATCATTTGGTAGTTTCATTTTTGGATGTTTGCAAATGTATATTCCCTTTGATTCTTCCTGTATCATGTGATTAGAGGAGAGAGCAGCCCTTGAGAGGCAGCGTGCTGAGTACCAAGCCATGGTCAGACAGCAGCAAGAAGCCATGGAGCAACAGATACAGCAACAACGGTGAGTCACTGGTTGCTAATTCACTCATACCCACCACACTGACCTCTATACTACGTAACTGCAGCCAATTTCACGAAAAAGTGCGTAGCTTGCGCCATGCGTAGGCCTCCTGCAGCAACTTTGTGCAATAAACTTACGATCGATCTCACGAAAACTTGGCGTAGCTGAGCAACGGTTTAAATAATCTAAACATCTTGGACGAGGATAATAATAGCATTTACAACGGCTGTTTGTGTATGATTTTGCTCGATCAGGAAACGGTCGTTGATTCACCTCGGCCCGCCAAATTAATTTTGTCCAACTTTCTTCGGACTTGTGCGGCAACTCAACAAGCTCGGTCACGAGTACAATAGTATTTCATTTACTTCAAACACAAAGCTGTGAGTGTCTTGTATCAACCTTAATAAGTTGTGCAATAAATAACAGGCGCCACAACGATCACGATTTGCTGGTAAAATAAGTCATTTTTAGTTGCTACGCCACAATTTACGTCACCTCAAATTATTGCGCAAGTTACGCCATAATTTGTTGCGCAAGCCCCGGACTTACACACTATGAAACTTTCTTGAAATTGTCATAACTGAAATGTTGCGCAGTTTGAAATGTTGTGCAACTTGCGCTTTAAATTGTAGCGCAAGTGGACTTATGCCATTGCGTAAAGTTTTGTGAAATCGGCTGCTGGACTGGCTGACAATGCCCAAATCCATTGAAGCGGCCGTCTGCCATCTTGAGTTACCTATGACGCACAAGCCATAAATGTGTGTTGTATGCAGATAGATGTTATTGGATTTGTTCCAAGGCGTTAAGACAGAGAAAATTAGAATTTGTATTTTTTCTGCCCTGCTTGTGAGATTTAAACAAACCGATTCCAAGGACTGGCCAACATCCAAAGAATAATTTATTAAACGTTGGGAATTTAAGTGGGAAAAAGCACACTGCAGAGAAATGCACATATGTACTGTAACGTCGGTGCTGGGCCGCCGGCAGAGGGCGCCAAGCACGGACTCGCAGTGCAACCGTAGCGACTCGTTGCCGGACTGCGCCGCCTCAGTAGTGTGATATTTTTGTATAAAGTCTCTTGGTTGTGAGTTGTATAGAAAGAGAGCCTCGTGTAAGAAAGTGGCAAGAATAAATGGCCTAGAGCCCCGAAACCCTGAAGAATAGTGTCTTTGTTTCGACCTTACATTGGTGGCAGCCATTGCATGTCTGACGGAGGAAAAACAGGTAGAATCTGGAGTGTTTTTAGTGAGATGGCCAGCAAAGCGTTCGTCACATTAGTTGGAATTTTTTAGGGTTTTGGGGAGCCAGCTAGGCCTACATGCTAGGTCCCACGGGGAATTGCCCCGCGCTGTACACGGCGGCGCCGACGCTCTGTTCCACTCGGAGTGTTATCGGGCTGTGCATGTCGATGGTCAAAGGAGAACCCGGAGGAGACCCCAGAGGAGACCCCAAGGAGAAATCTCAGGAGACCCCAGAGGAGACCCCAGAGGAGACCCCAGAGGTGACCCAAGCGGAGACCAGGAGACTCCAGCAGAGGAAAACCCAGAGGAGAACCCAGAGGAGACCCCAGAGGAGAACCCAGAGGAGACCCCAGAGGTGACCCCAGAGGAGACTTCAGAGGTGACCCAAGCAGAGACCAGGAGACTCCAGCTGAGGAAAACCCAGAGGAGACCCCAGAGGAGAACCCAGAGGAGACCCCAAAGGAGAACCCGGAGGAGACCCCAGAGGAGACCCCAGAAGAGAACCCAGAGGAGACCCCAGAGGTGACCCAAGCGGAGACCAGGAGACTCCAGCTGAGGAAAACCCAGAGGAGACCCCAGAGGAGAACCCAGAGGAGACCCCAAAGGAGAACCCAGAGGAGACCCCAGAGGAGACCCCCAAGGAGAAATCTCAGGAGACCCCAGAGGAGACCCCATAGGAGAACCCATAAGAGAACTCAGAGGAGACCCCAGAGGAGACCCCAGAGGAGAACCCAGAGGAGACCCCAGAGGAGACCCCAGAGGAGACCCCAGAGGAGAACCCAGAGGAGACCCCAGAGGAGAACCCAGAGGAGACCCCAGAGGAGACCCCAGAGGAGAACCCAGAGGAGACCCCAGAGGAGATCCCAGAGGAGACCCCAGAGGAGACCCCAGAGGTGACCCAAGCGGAGACCAGGAGACTCCAGCGGAGGCGCCACTTGTTCGGGGACGAACAAGGGTCCTCGGAGGGGTGGTGTAACGTCGGTGGTGGGCTGCCGGCAGAGGGCGCCAGCATGGACTCATGGTGCAACCGTAGCGTCGGGACCCCTTAGCTTGGCCAGGGAGACCCGTTGCCGGACTGCAACAGACTCAGTAGTGTGACATTTTTGTATAACGTCTCTTGGTTGTGAGTTGTAAATAAATGGCCTAAAGCCCCGAAACCCTGAAGAATAGTGTCTGTGGTTTCCTTCGTCTGGCGTGTGAAAACCCAGGATCCGGTCGACATTACAGTACATTCAAGCGTTTTGGTGATCCATTGCTTCTGGGCGCATGGATTTCCCCACAATAATGCGTCGTGGAGGAAATCACATTTAAATCAAACAATTTTGAATTAAATCTTGTTTCTCTCCACTTGCCATTAATGTTGTACAAACCCGACCCGATACCGACTTTGGGTCGTTTTTTTTTTTTCATCATTTCAGTGCGGTCATTTCGGTTTTGCGTTTACGATTTTCAGGTCGGGTCGGTTCGGTAAAGCCTTCTTGTGAAAAATCCGAAATAAACCCCCCCAAAAAAACGAAATACAAAATTTCAAGCGGTACAATATTATTGCAGAGTTGCTGTGCCCTTTACGACCAATGTCAACCCACCGCACGAATGTGTGTGTGGTTTGCAGTCTAACATGCACAGTCTACAACGTTTTGGCCCACCAGTAGGTCACGTTATGAGTCTTCACCGTACCGTATGTGATGCGGGTAAGTTCAGTACAAAAAGCGGACACAGTTGCCAAAGCCAAATATTTGGGGGGTTTTCCGAGTTTGTTCGGTTTTGGGTCATTTTTTTTTTGCTGGAATTTCTGTCAGGTCAGGTCTGGTCAGGTCAGATTTGGGGTTTTCAAATCATTTTCAGTTCAGATTCGGTTTATATCTATAATATTTCGGGTCGGTTTGGCCTGGTCAACTCGATCTGATGCACAACGTTACTTCCCATCAACCGTCTGCAGGCTAATGCACCAACAGCAGTTGGAAGAGCAGAGACGGGTCCAGCAGCAAATGCAGCAGCAGATGCAGCAGCAGTTACAACAGCAGATGGAGCAGCAGTTACAGCAGCAGATGGAGCAGCAGTTACAGCAGCAGATGGAGCAGCAGTTACAACAGCAGATGGAGCAGCAGTTACAACAGCAAATGCAGCAAATGCAGCTGCAACAGAAGCAGCAACAGCTGCACCAACAGGCTGCGATACAGCCTCAGCAGGTACATGTATGGTTGGTTCAATAGTCAAACAGACGACAACCTTTGTTTAAAAACTGCACCGCGGGTGCAAGCCAATTAGTCTGGTTCCTTGACCTGAAAATTCCCGGACGTCTATAAATTGCTACGTTTCGTCTGATGTAGAGTCAGGGAACCAGACTACAAGAAAGCATGTTTTCTTGGTTTTTCCAGCATCTATGAATATATAAATAGGGTATATAACAATATTTGTTATAAAATACTAACCCCAAAACCCATCCATTTGTGAAAATGACAGCAAAAGCACGTATAATACCTTTAAGATTTAACCTTTAAGATGGGTTTACTAATAGTAAACCTATCTCATGATTTAAAGGCATAGTCCATCATTTGTAATTTGTGCATTTTGTTCGTTTGAAGCAACAAAAGTGCTCAAAATCTAAAGAAGGGTACTGAACAACTAACCTGATAAAGTTTCAGCTCAGCTTCAGCTGTAATTCTGAAAAAACAGCATTCTAGGATCTCAATTTCAAATCAAAAGTTGCTGAATCATGTTTTGAATTGCGCCTGAATTCAGCGTCCGAGACACGTTCTCGCTGAGCCGAATGCAGCTACGCGATGTCGCGTACTGATCTGACGAGTTATAGCAACCGCGCGCGCCTGTGCGTCGTGCCAATGCTTGCGCGCGCTTCGCCGAATAACAAAACGAACTACTAATTTAAATTTTCCAACGGTGCGTCTTAAGAAGCACTGTGCGTTGGAAAGGCCTTCTTTCATTGATTACTTCAAAATGACAGCTTGCCAGAAAGAATAATTTCACTGGGAGTTTAGTCCCCTTACTATCTTTCAACCAAGTATGTTTTTCAACAATAATTACGCCAGCTACTTTTCGGATAGCTGCAAATGATGGACTATAGCTTTAAATCAAGGATCGAAAAGGTGCATTGCAGTGTAGCTCGTAAGCTTTATGAACCTCTAAAGAGATGATAATGAATTTTCTGTAAAAAAACAAACAAAAGTATGCTGTAACAAAGATGTAGAGATGATAAATTAGAACAAAATTGTTCATTGAGATGCAAGTTAATGTACACTTGACACAGTCGTGTGGGTTTAAGGTTGTAAAATACGGTCGTATATATTTGTCATAGATTCCAAGCCGACAGCAACAAACGCGCCCTTTGCAGCAGGCAGTGCCATTGTCCCATGAAACTGGCCCAACGGTCCCTCACACCAAGAAACCTGATGGTGAACTGAGGTAGGATAATCTATCAACACGGTACACCTCGCTGGAATAGTACACGGCACTCTGCAAGTCCATTCTGTTTTGTGGATGAATGATTTGGAGTATGCACGATGGACTTCTTTTTTTTTTAGGCTTAAAAGTTTTTGCTTAATTCATTTGTATTTAAATTTTTGAAAGGAAATAATAGATTTCCAGGTACACAGTAAGAGACTGAACCGTTTGATGCCAGTCCATCGCAGGTTACTCCCCAGCTAATGCCGGTAGCCATGTATACTCCTGGGTGGAGAGAGGCAAGTGGAGATGAAGTGGCTTGCTCAAGGACACATGTGGCCAGCAGCTGGCTTGGAACCCCTGACCCTCTGATCACGAGTCACAAGCCCTAACCACTAGGCCACACTCCCTCTAATGACATCTGGACACTTTCAAAATACTGTAGTATTGGCTTGACAGAAAATCATTGTAGAGTCCATTTTTCATTTCAGGGATCCTACAGTCACAAGGCAGCTAATGTATGAAGAGACTGGCAATCAAGGTATACTTTTTTTAATTGCAAATTTGCTAAAACGCAGCATCTTTTAGTCTTGATTTTGCAGTCTGATCAGAAGGCATAGTGAAAACCCTTTGAATTCTTTGGACAGTTGCCTCTCAGAGTTTTATTTTCTCGTGCATTTTGGAGATATTTTGTTTTGCTATCAAAAGTGTTACACTAATATAAGAAATTACTTGAGTGATTGCACATCTGCTTTGTACACCCTCAGGCCTATCTACAGCTAACAAAACCTTTTCCAAACATGCCAAATAAAATAGTTGCAGGGTTTCACAGAAATCACATTTTTTATTGATGTGAAGTGCAGTTTATGTTTCTGAGCTTTGGGAAATGCCACTTGAAGTCCGATGTCGATTCATAACATCGATTGAACAGTTTGAACTCCTGCAATTTGTCTTGTTTTTTTTTTTGCTCTCCATACTCTGTTCTGTTCCTTGACCTTTATTTCAGAATATGTTTTAAAGATATAGTCCATCATTTGTAATTTGTGCATTTTGTTCGTTTGAAGCAACAAAAGTGTTCAAAATGTAATGAAGGATACTGAACAACTAACCTGATGAAGTTTCAGCTCAGCTTCAGCTGTATATTCTGAGAAAAACAACATTTTAGGATCTCAATTTCAAATCAAAAGTTGCTGAATCATGTTTTGAAATGCAGCTATACGCGATGTCGCGCACTGATCCGACGAATTATAGCAACCGCGTGCACCTGTGCGTCGTTCCAATGCTTGCGCGCGCTGCACCGAATAACAAAACGAACTACTAATTTAAATTTTCCTACGGTGTGTCTTAAGACGCACCGTTGGAAAGGCCTTCTTTCGTTGATTACTTCAAAATGATAGCTTGCCAGAAAGATTAATTTCACAGGGAGATTAGTCCACTTACTATCTTTCAACCAAGTATGTTTTTCAACAATAATACGCCAGTTACTTTTTTGGATGGCTGCAAATGATGGACTATAGCTTTAAGGTTTCCATTCTGGTAAGACAATTTACACCTCGACCCTTTATTCACTTTTCTAGCCCATTGGATGAATGCAAGCAACAGCTCAGCACCTCGCCAGCCGACCCCTTCATCCAATCACAGCAACGTCAGTAACCTCAGCACCAGCCAGATAACCCCGGGATCCACCACCACCGCCGCCGCAACGAGCTTCTCTGCCCCCAACGTCTCCCAATCACGCACCCCCGTGGAGCTCCACGGTGCCCCCACGCCGGGCTCCTCCCACTCCCGCAACGCCTCCGGCTTGAATCTGAGCCGGCTGATGACCCCTAGCCACACCCCGGGGTGCCTGACGCGCCCCTCCCCCACCGTGCACACCAAGGAGGCCATCAGTGTGGTCATGGACATGCTGAATAAGCCCCTAGGGGATGATGATGACTTCATGTGGGGGGCCAGACACCAGTTAGCCTCCGCCCCGAGTGACAATGATTTTGAAGCCAATTTCGCTAACACTGGTAAGCATATTCACAACAAATTTCAATTACAAGGACACAAGGTACATGTAATTAGGGACCGTGACCATTCAGCCCTGGTATGAAAAGGGCCCCCGGTACCTCGTCCGGTCCAAAGCCAGTCCGGTCTTCAGCCCAGTCTCGTCCGGTACATGGTCCTGTCTGACCAGAAGTTTTGAAGTCAGTCAGGCGCATCAATTTATTGCCCTTCAGAGAACGTCCAGAGCAGAACAATAGCAGACTTACCGGATTAAAGATAAAATCCTTCCATAACGCCTTGGTAATTTACGGTCCCATTGTGCGCGAAACCGCATGGCAAGGGTTTTGATCTGTGCCGACGAAAGTGTTCTATTGTTTCGCGCTGAGAGATGAAAACCACAAGTGGGTTTCTTCTGGGATATATTACATGTGTCAATACTTGCAAACAATAGACCCCAGGATAGCGGAGTTCCTGATTAGCAACCGGACCAGCTCCTGGGTCGGTAGCTGGGACGGTACGAGAGGACTTCTTGGGAGGGGACGAGCTTACCGGGGGGCCCTTTTCATACCGGGGCTGAATGGTCACGGGCCCTTACTTTGCTAACCAAAGTTGTGATGTAAGGATCATTCTGTGCTTGTAATGATACAACAATAATTCTGTGCTAACCATGTCATCATCAAGTCCTTAGCTATTGCATGAAAAAATGTGGACACAAGCAGATACATTGTACATGTATGTGAGGCATTCTTGCAAAATGAGACGGAACTGGGCACAGGCCATAGTGGAGAAAATTGCAAAAAAATGAATGGGGTAATTTCTTTTCTTCAATTTTTTGATTTACTCATATTTGTAATCTTTGATACGTCTACTTCACATATGGAAAATACTGAGAAAAAAATCAAGTTTTGTTGTCATAAAAATGAAAGATGCCAATTGTTTTTCCTCAAAAACACTTTTATTATGAGAATTTAGTACTATTTCTTAAAGATATGTGTAGTAGACATGCATGTATCAAAACTGTATCAATAATCTGAAAATCAAAAAAAAAAAATCACCCCATTCCGTTTTTTTGCATTTTCCACCACTACGACCTGTGCCGAGTTCAGTCTCATTTTGTCAGATCGCCTCACATGCGTTCACTGTGGGTGGGACTTTTATAAATCAGTTTATAAAAATAGGCACTTGCATCATCATTTTCCCAAGCTCACTGGAATTTCATAAAAATACATAAAAACAAGCATTCAATTATTCAAACAGTCTCCTGAAGACAGATAGAGTATACTGTTTGAAACGTCGTCCAGTTACCAGTCCGGTTCTTCACAAACCGCTGAAAAATCAGAAAAAGAAAAGTGTCTACATGACGCTACCGCAAACCTTAAATCTTTCATTCAATTTCAGTTGAACATTTCCCTGACATCTTTTCTTTTTACCAATATCGTTCCTCACAGATTCCCACAAGTCTCAGCCACAGTCTTTCCCAGACTTCAGTAGCACCTCAAACAGCGGTGTATTTACCGCCGCGAGCAAGGCAACCCCTTCCGGTCCAGCATTCACCATTTTTAATGAGTCCGAGCCGCCTAGTGCTGTGGGTCGTCAGGCCAGTCAGGATGATTACGACCACCTTGACAATCAGGAAAACATGTAAGTTTTTAATGCTGAAGTATTTTGCCTTCAACCCCAATCTTTGAGATTTCTTTTATAACCGGAATCTTTCAAAATCGTCAAAAAATCAAACCCTGCACAGTAAACTTATAGACAACAATCACAGAGCGCACTCTCTGTGGAGAGGGCTTCGGTCCTCTGTAATACGCAGGAGTGGACACTTCAATGTTCTTTCTTTGTCACTGATTTTAAATAATAAAGCCTGCCACCTTGATGCCGTTCTTTGCAAGGGTCTGTGGTTAATGAGTTTGCGCACGGAGCCCATAGGCCCATTGTGTCAGGTATCAGTGGCAAGCCGATTCAAAACATCGTCCTGGAAGCTTCCTGCAATGAAATATTTACAAAATGCCAAGAGATAATGTCATGGAAATAGAAATCCTGCCATTCTTAATACCTGAAATAATGAGCCTTAAGTTTACAACTTATCTTGAAGTTCTCATCAACACGAGTGCATTCAGTCCTTTTTGCTCAGATGAGACACCTAATAAACCATTTGCGAGTGACCTACATTGTGTATACCCTTTTGGATTTAAATTTGAAAAACATTTGGTACACTGACTTGCTCAGAATGCTTGGCACATTTAACTTTGAATTCTCCAGACCAAAGACACTGTTGCTAATCACATGATTCGGGGCAAGCTCTTGCATAGTATAAGAGACGCTCAGCACCAATACATTGTTCACAATGGGTGAGAATGGCACAAAGACAGCAGACCATGCCGGAGCTGGGGGTTGCTAGCATAAGGCTTGCCCCGAATCACGTGATATAGTAACAGTCTCTTTGGTCGGGAATGCAAAGTTAAAAACGTGCAAAGCATTAGATGAAGTCAGCATTCAAGATTTTGTTCAAATTAAACTCGCAAATGGCTTATTGAAACAAGTCTCACTGGTGTCGGAATTAACAGAAGTTGATTTCTTGTCGCATTTGGCAGGCCGCCCAAGGATTTTGTCAAGCCGAGACCTGACGACCGACAGAAGCTTGGAATCCTGCAGCCCGCCCAAGGAATCCCCTTCATGTCCTTGGAGGATCAAGAGAGAGCAGCTAGAGGAGAGGATGAGCAGGGATTGCCTGAAGAGGTAGAGCTTGGAGACAAGTTGGGAAGCATTTCGTAACCCTCAAAGAGCAGGGTTTTTGGTTATCTTTTGGATGGGGGTGTACTGGGGGAAAATCTTGTTTATTGTCAGTGACCGATTGTTATGAAGACTGTAGAAACTTTCAGGCTTTGTATGTATTGTTTAACTTAACCCTCCTGCTGTTTAAACAGACACACTGTCAAAAAAATCAATCCTCTTCCCCTGCCATGCCTTTCACAAAGGCTAGTCACCAACAGTCAGATCCTACAATGTATCTCAAGCAAGTATTGCGACTTGTGGAAGTGGATTTTTTTTTTGACTGTTTGTGACTGTTCAGACAGCAGGAGGGTTAAGCAGTGTAATCTCTGAAAAGCCCAATCCTAATGCTTGTCACATCCCACTTCAACATCCCCCTCCCAGATGGATGTCATGGATGGTGTGCAACCCCTGCCCATCGACGGAAGCAACCACCCCAATCCGTCCGACTTGACGGCGCAACATGCCATCAACGAGACCATCCTGAACCACCAAAACGCCCACTCCGCCTTCAAGGCCGCCTCCCGCATGGCCTCTACCCCCTTCACCTCCTCGGGCGTCCTGTCCTTCCCACCGCTCAGCTCCATCAAGCCCTCCCTGTTGGGGGCACCGGACATCGAAGACGCCACCCTCCTCCAGGACTCTTCGGCGAAGGTTGACGTTGGCAGACCGGCCCCGTTAGCCAGTCGCATCATAATGGCCAACACCATGGAGAGCTTTGACGCTACCGAGTGCACAATGAATGCCGACAGTCAACAGAAATTAAGGTTGGCTAGTTGTCTTTTTGACCCTTGCTCTTTAGTAGATTAATGTCCACATCGAGTGCCTTGGAGGGCGCTGATTTGCTTGTCAAAAGATTACATTCCTTGGTGTGTGTGGCTGCTCAACTCTGAATATACAAATATGCAATAAATATGAGGCATTCTAGAAAGTGTGTTGAAGGATTTAGAAGAGCAAGGATTAACCCATGGTTTCTCAGTGTTATTCACCACAGATTCCCTCTAAACCACAAAACGTCACAAGCTGTGATATTTTTGAATGTCTAAAAGTTTCATCAATCTACACTGTAGCATAAAAAGTAGTATGGCTTATCCCCGGTTCTTTTTTTTTGCTAAAACCAGTTTCTAAGAAGATGCTTTTCCCTCATATTAGCTCCCATCTTTGGCAAATTCTAACTGTATGATCTGATTTCAACACCTTCACATGTAACATGTTATGCTCGAAAGTAGACGTTTAAAAACTGCCTGTACATGTGTGTAAGTGTCCTCAACAAGCAGTTCAGGTCTGGCCGCATGGTTGATTGTTGCACTGTGTTTGCTTTCTCTTATCAGCCCCATCATGGAACGCAGCAATGAAGACGCTCGCTCCTCAGCCTCCAGCAGCACCAACTCAACGGGCTCCTCTCATCACTGCTCCACAACCCATGCTAGTGCGTCCTCTGTGCACCATACTGCCCTCTCCACTGTCCAGGCTGGGCTGTCTGCCAGTTTTGACCCCCCGTCTACCACTTCTGAGGCTCGCTCCACCTCTCAATTTGGCTTCCCTTCAACTTCACGTGGCATCCTCACAGATGCTAGTGGCTACTCTACAACCCATGCTGGTGCATCCTCTGTGCACCCTAGTGCCCTCTCCACCACCCAGGCTGGGCTTTCTGCCGGTTTTGACCCTCCATCCACCACTTGTGAGGCTCGCTCTACCTCTCAATTTGGCTGTCCCTCAACTTCGCGTGGCATCCTCACAGATGAAAGTGGCTGCTCTGCAACCCATGCTGGCACGTCCTCTGTGCACCGTACTACCCACTCCACCATTAACGGTGGGCTCTTTGGCAGTTTTGACCCTCCATCCGCTACTTGCGAGGCGCACTCTACCTCTCAGTTTGACTTCCCTTCAACTTCGCGTGGCATCCTCACAGATGCCAGTGGCTGCTCTACAACCCATGCTGGTGCATCCTCTGTGCACCCTAGTGCCCTTTCCACCATCCAGGCTGGGCTCTTTGCCAGTTTTGACCCTCCGTCCACCACTTATGAGGCTCGCTCTACCTCTCAATTTGGCTTTCCCTCAACTTCGCGCTCTGCAACCCATGCTGGCACGTCCTCTGTGCACCATACTACCCACTCCACCATCCAGGCAGGGCTGTCTACCAGTTTTGGCCTTCCATCTACCACCTACAAGGCTCACTCTACCTCTCAGTTTGGCTTCCCTTCAACTTCGATGGTCATCATCCCTGACGCCAATGGTAGCCTGTCGACCAAACATCAAGCCACTCCAAACGATGGCCTTGATACCTCATCTACATCCAAACACATTTCAGGGGCTGCATTGCAGAAGGACAACTCCACTAGCCTTTCCACTGTCGGTCCCACATCCTTCAATACGAGCAATATCCTACTCTCTACCTCTCAAAGTGGTTTACCTGCTACTACCACCAGCTTCCGCTCAGCCCCACCCATGACCCCCTCTCTGAGTAGTCCACCATCAACCAGCCTGAACAACTTGGACATGAGCCACGTCAGTGTGCGTCGGGGCAACGGAAATCACCACACCAGGATGGATTGCACAGAGGTGCCCAGTGAGCAGAGTCCAGACACCGGAGCCCTCAGTGTCGCCGGTGACTTCATTGATCCCTTCGCTGATGAAGTGAAGGCAGAGATGTTGGACAGCCTTCCAAGACATCTGAGTGAATACGATGGCTATGCTGAGTGTGATTACCCCATGCCAGAACTGGTGCTGAGTGAGGCAGTTGGATTAGGTAAGCCAACACTATTTTGTCTCTTTGTTCAAACTTAACGCTACAGTCCATCATTTGCAGCTATCCAAAAAGTAACTGACGTAATTATTGTTGAAAAACATACTTGGTTAAAAGATAGTAAGGGAACTAAACTCCCTGTGAAATTATTCTTTATGGCATGCTGTCATTTTGAAGAAATCAATGAAAGAAGGCCTTTCCAACGATGTGTCTAAAGATGCATCGTTGGAAAATTGCAGTTCGTTTTTTTTTATTCGGCGAAGCGTGCGCAAGCGTGGACATGACGCACACGCGCGCAGTTGCTATAATTCATCGGATCAGTGCGCGACATCGCATAGCTGCAATCAGCTCAATTTAGAACGTGTCTTGGACGCTGAATTCAGGCCCAAATGATTCAGCAACTTTTGATTTGAAATCGAGATCCTAGAATGTTGTTTTTCACGAAATATACAGCTGAAGCTAAGCTGAAACTTAATCAGATTGGTTGTAGTGCATCCTTCTTCAGATATTGAACACTTTTGTTGCTTCAAACGAACAAAATGCACAAATTACAAATGATGGACTATACCTTTAAGGCTTCACACTGCAACTCCACAAAACATTCACAATCTCAGTGTGACGTATTGCATATTATTTTTGTATTTGTATTCAGAGCAAAACTTCCTTTATGTTTTCAGTGAATTTTTTTTGGGATCAAAGCTGTTCAAATCAAAGATAGAAGATACAAAATTAATTTGCCGTAAAATATTTTGAGGGTATGTCAGTTTGTTGTCAAGAGGTGTTATTAAAGTTGATGGACGCGTTGTGGTCAAATGTGCGGTATCTCAAAACACAGTCAGCCCCCACAAATGCTTTTAATTAACTCTCTTATTTCCTAAACTTAATGGGTACAAATGGAAATTGAAATTCCTCAAATATTTTTGCTCAAAGGATGTACCTCACTTTGGACCTGTTTGATGTGCCAAACCAAAGCGTGGTAACGTCAGAATAATCTGCAAAATCAATTTTACCTGCTTAAAGGGAGTGGTGGGTCACGAATTTCTTTGTTTTTGATTGGCCAGTGTCATTGATTGAAAAGGTGTGCGTTCTTTCAGCAAAACGAGAAACAATGCGCACACATCCCTATGTGATTTGTTTTCGTTTTCCTGAAAGAACACTTACCTTCTAGTGATCCTTTGACAAAACTTCTAAACGTTGGTTGTGTTTAGAATTCCGTAACGTGAAAAGTACATGAGTGATTTGAATGATTCTTGTACTTAAAAGAAAGCCTATGAATTTGGCTTTTGTATCCTAGATTTTGAAAGGGCTACATACAGAACTTCACTAAAACAATGGTCCCGACATTTGGGTTTCGCTTTTTTGACTCACCCTGCACTTCATAGGACAATGTCTACTTTGTGTCCCGAAAAATATGTTTGTGTTTCAGGTGATGAGTGGTACACCATTGATAAAGTCACCGGAGAGGGAGCGTTTGCCAAAATCTATCAGGCGTCAGTCCTGACCCTTCACACTGCCGACTTCAGCAATCCCCTCAGTGGGGAGAACGATAAGCTGGTTCTCAAGGTACAGAAGCCGGCCTGCCCCTGGGAGTTCTACATCAGTCGCACGCTGCACGAGAGACTGGACTCCATCAGGAACCCGGTAGATGTGGTGAGAGTTTATTGATTTATTGTCTTTTTATCAGCATTAATTTTGGAATGCTAATGTTGCATGGGTGGCTAGTGCGTAAGGCGCTTGCCTCTCACCACACAGGCCCTGGTTTGATTCCCCGCTGCGGACCACATGTGAGTAGAGTTGTGTGTTGGTTCTCTCCTGTGCCACAAGGGTTTTACCTCGGGCCCTTCGGTTTTCCCTTATCGGGAAAAATCAAACACTTTCGATCTCAGGCCGAGCACTGTGGTCATATATGGGTCGATGTGGCTGGCTGCCACAGTTGCCTTTACGTGCCAGCGGCTCAATCACGTAGCGGCGTCCTACGCAAATCTGCTTCTCAGCTGCAACTTAGGATGATTAGCCTCCCAAAATATTATTATTACTATAATGTCACTATGTTGTTGCATAGCCCAGAATGGTCTTTGCAATACATCGATAACAAAAAGCCCCACAACTAGCACAACAATGGTCTTGGATTTTTGGGGGGTTTAGTGTATCTCAAAGGATTGGAAACAACTGCCATTCAGGCTTATTGCTGGTTCTAGTCACAGGATGATTGATCTATGCCTGCCCTGCTGTTTCAAGGCAGTCTACCCCCAGGAAGTTAATAACATAAACAAATGGTTCTTGTTGCCTGGGCTGGCGCTTGGCTAAAAAAAATCTGGGTCTTTTATTCAACCGATTTTAATTTGGCTTACGCATATTATTCACCTATGTTGAAGAGGAAGTTGTGAAATGAGGAAGTTGTGAAATGAGGAAGTTTTCTTACCCAGAAAAGTCAGGAGTAATTTAAAAAATAACGAAAATGAACTGCCAAAAAAAGTATGTTTCTTAGCACAGATAAGTTTATGCAGTTCACAAATTTGAAGTTATGAAAGTGAGAAGCCTGCTCACATGATCCAACAAATCCAGAGTCTCACAGCATGAACTGAAATATATCGCTTTATATTGCCGTCTCACCGATTAATTATCAAAAAGCTTACTTGGATAAAGATCTTACTGGTACTAAACAGCCAGTGAAAGGATTCCGTCTGGCTTGCTGTCATTTAGAAGAAATCAAGAAATGAAGGTGATTTCCAACGATCAGTCAATTGACTGATTTTTGTCGAATAAAAGGTTAGAAAAACGGAATCTTGCTTTGCGATCAAAAGGTTGTGCATGGGTTTTTGAAGTTTTTTTTTAAAAGTGTATTATCCAACAGATTAGGTTTTGAACATTCTCAGGATTTTGAGTGGTGTTATTTATTGGAAACGAACACAATTTATGAACAGCAAATGTGATGCGATCAAGTTATATGAGTCGTTTGTCGACCCTGGTCAAAAACATTTTTATTACAGATTTGAAAAAGAACACAATCTCAGCATTACTGATGTGAAAACCGCATGCTGATACCATCTATGGTTTAAATATTATGAAAGTCAGAACACCAAGAGATGTGATGAAGTGATGTGATGAAGTGGCCCTATTTTGGCCTGAATCTCCAAATAAAAATTCCTGACAAACGACTCATGTAGCTTGATCGCATCACAAATGATCCTAGATAATCCTTTAAATCTTGTCCTCTTTTTCTCTGTCTACAGAGGGCATCAGTCATGTATGCCAACAACATGCATGTCTTCCCCGACGGCAGCTGTCTGGTCACCAAGCACCACCGCAACCTGACCCTCCTGCATGCCGTCAACGAGTACAACAAATCCAAGATGGTCATGCCCGAGGAGCTGGTGCTGCTCTTGACCATTGAGATCCTGCACGTGGTGGAGCAGGTCCACGCCTGCGGGATCATCCATGCGGACATCAAGCCTGATAACTTCCTGCTCATTCTGTGAGTCCTAGTCAGGCAATTACCTGTTAGTCCTTGTACCGTCCCATAACGCCCAGTAGTGAATTTGTTTTGGAATAAATACCAGCATGTCCTTGTACTAATGGGTTAATATATGACTTTTTGACTGGATCCTACAAAATAATTATACATTATATGATATTGGCTGACTTTGAGTGGCATACAAGAATCCATTGCACAAGCTATAACAGTACTGCATTAATTCAAATAAGGGTCGAACCAGCCAACCGATCCCGTTAGCTCGGTGGTCAAGTGGTAACTAAAGACATCTGCACTAGAAAGCAGGAGGTCGTGGGTTCGAGTCCCACCCGAGTGATTTTTTCCAACTTTCACTCGGGAGGTAACACACTTTGAGTATAAAGTGTTTATACGTCGGTGAAGGGCAAAACCTAATTTGATTTACATCACCCTGACGCAAAATTTCATCTAATGAATAGTACTGCATTAGTCGAAGACGAGTGCAATATTGTTATACCTGGATATATATTAAGTCATGTCAAGTGAAGTAATCTTTATTATATCCCACTGGGGTAATTTAAAACGGTCGCATAATTTAAAAACTATAATAACGTAATAAATACCTTTCATAAGGCCAAAAAAAAAAATAAGTCGGTCTCTGGTCAGCGCGCGCGTCGATTTTAATCATGCGCGTCGATCTTTTTTTTTTTCAAAAATTTTCCGCGGTAGCTTCAACAGCGCCCTCTATTTCCGCACCTCCTCATTTTTTTTTACCAAAGAGCACCAAGGAATGGGAAATTGCACCAAGGCAAATGATCGAAAGCACCAAGGCAAATTATGGAGGACACCAATGTACATGAGGACACCAAAAAAGCAAAATAGTACCCACCTTGTCTGTACAATCAGAGCTTGAAGAAAAAAAAAAAAAGCAAAAAAAAAAAAAAAAGCTGCGTGGCCGCGTCAATTCCGGAACTTTGGTCTGACCAGAGACCGAGTATTTTTTTTTTTGGCCTAACCTAACTTAAAACGCTCACATATTTATATAATGTGATTGTTTAAATTGACTGAAAATAATTACACGGTGTATAATATTGGATGACTTTGAGGGGGATACAAGAATATGTTGCATAAGCTACAACAATATTCCATCAGTCAAAGACGAAGTCAATATTGTATAACGATACATCACTCGCGCACAGTTGCTATTATTCGTGGATTCAGTGTGTGGCATCACGTAGTTGCAATCGGCTGAATGAGAGCGTGTTCCGGAGACTGATTTCTGGCGCAATTCAAAATACGACTCGCCAACTTTTGAATTAAAATTGAGATCCTGGAATATTTTTTTTTAGAATATGCAGCATTGCCATAGCTAAAACTTCATCAGGATAAATTGTTTAGCACCTGTCTTTACATTTTGAACACTTTTGTAATTGTCGCTTCAAACGAAACAAATGCACAAATGACAACGATCTACCAGTACTCTACCTTTTCAAAACGTCTGTTTCTGCCATCTTAAAACTGTAGAAATTAATGGGGATAAATGAACAAGTGTTTCGTTTCTGTAACAGGGATGATGATGGTGATGATGATGACACTGACGACAACCCAAGCGGCCCGGTCATGACCAACACCAAGCACGTGAAACTTGTCGATTTTGGCCGCAGCATCGATATGCGATTGTTCCCGCAGGGCACCACCTTCATGGCTACATGCGACACGGACGGCTTCATGTGCCCTGAGATGCAGACGGGCAAACCGTGGACATATCAGGTGATTTACTTATCAATGACATGGACATTGCTTTGCTTTCTATCTGTAAAACTAGGCTTGTGCGGTGTTGAATTTGGAGAGTCCACTGTATACCGTCACAAACATATTGCAGTATTTGGTATGATCGGGTACTTTTCTGGGTGGACTCAGGGGTGTGAAATCTCAGCTTTAAAGCTGATTTCAGCTTTTTTTGTTTTGGATTTCAGCTTTTTTTGCCTCACTTGCTGTGTACAAAAGTATTGGAAATTTCCAAAGTTCAGCTTTTTTACACTTTTTTTCCAGCTGTTTTCAGCTATTTTTATCAGTAGTCACTCACACCCCTGTGGACTGTAATGTTATCAATGAGCAGGGTAATTTTGTAGCGCTTTGAGCACCAATATACTGGTGGATATACGCACTTTAAAAATACACATTATCATTATTATTATCCAAATTCAATAAGGCACATTGTGTTAGGGAAACTGCAAAGAGACAGCATGGGCAGAACTTGAAAGGCCTTGCTGGATGACTATTAAGCACAATTTTTACCTTATCAAGATACCGACGCCGATGGCACTTATCGAACACCAAACCTTTGGTCAATTTTTGGGGACAGACCGACAGACAGACCAACTGACCGCCAAGTGACATGTAGAAGCTTCTGCCAGAGTAGCCTTGGTCAATGCTCTCGTTGTTATTCGTCCTGTACGCGGTCAATCGTCGGCATATATCCTCACGCGCTATGCACATGCATGTAAAAATACAGCGCGAACAGCGACCTCATGCGGCCACTATTTTTGTATGCAAATCAGTTGGGGACGATCGAGAGCCTTGGTTCAATCGTCCATGTGAGGTTTTGGGGGTGGTGCTCATTATGTTAATAGCCTTAGCTGACCTTAAATGTCATTTTCTTATTGGTCGATCGTTGCGTGGAAACTTGCATAGTGAAACGTGGCACCGTACATAATCCATACACGTACACGTTGTGTGTCTCTGCACACGGCACCAATGCACAAAAACTGTGGTTCCTGTCACGTCCGCAAAAGGCGAATAGCTGCAAATAATTTGATGACGTCCGGATTTAACAAGGTGTGATTGGACACTCCACATATAAGCCCTGCCTACACTTATCTGTATTCGCATACGAGGTCGTGCGCTAGAAATCCAGCGCAAAATAAAGAAAAACATAAGCTTTTGCCGACGATTGAACCAAGGCTCTCGATCGTCCATAAAATTTGCATAAAAAAATAGTGGCCGCGTGAGGTCGCTGTTCGCGCTGTATTTTTACATGCATGTGCATAGCGCGTGAGGATATATGCCGACGATTGACCGCATACGGGACGAATAACGACGAGAGCATTGACCAAGGCTACTGTCAGAGCTGAAAAATTGGTTAAATTGGTCGATCTTTTTCCCTTCCAAAAGTCAATCTATTCTTGGTTTCCATTTTTTTTTCTAGTGGGACATTCTACGAATTTAGGGTCCGAAGCGTAATGCTTTCCTGCCCCTGGTACCTTGGTACTTTGTTATTTGCCTTTCAAGTATCATTAAGAATGACTTCTAACAGTTTACATGTACTTGTTGGGTAAGGTAGTTTTCTGTTTATAATCACGCTTGGATGACGACTGCATTAAGGACCCCAGATGAATAAAATGACCCTCTATTCAAGCCAGGGACGTCATCTTGTTCCGGCTCACGCTTGTTTGAATGTGGTTGTCATAGTTACTTCCATGGCAACCTCAGTTTCGTTTAGTCGGCATTCCAGGGACAACCGACCCTTGTCTAAATAATGGGAAGAAGATATCAATTGATCCTGTTGAGCCTTTCAAAAACACTATCAAGCCGTCCCTCGTTTTTTAATGAATTGCCTTGTCGTTTTTCATTTGGCCCCCAGACTGACTTATTCGGCGTGGCAGCGACGGTGCACTGCCTGATGTTTGGATCTTACATGAATATATACGAGGAGAAGGGACGCTGGAAACATACTTCCAATGTCAAGAGGTAAACTGATCAGCTTTCATCTGATTTTTGTGTCGCCTAAACAAAGTTTTTGGGGACACTTTCTAGTCGAAAATTCTGTTTCCCTGTATGTTAAAGTTCTGGTTAAGTTTTTGAAAAAAGAGGTGTAACTTCTACATGCTTTCATGGATTTTGAGGAAACTTGGATGCAGTGACTCTTGGGTGGGAAGACACAATTCTTCATCGGATTACTGAGGTCAAAGGTCATGTCGGGTTCATTAGAGGTCATTGTTCAAATAAACTTCAAATGTTTCTTTGTCTACAGAATTTGATGGATTTTTATATAACTTGGATGGCCGGAGTGATCCTTGGGTGGGGGTTCATGACACCTCTTCCGAAACTGAAGGTCAATGATCATCGATGGGTCAATTGAGGTCAATATTTACAAATGCACAGAATTTGACTCTTTCTAAGAACACAGAACATAGAGGGATCTACTGCGCGGAAAAAAGGCGACATGTGCGATCCGCGGATCACTTATAAGACTGAGATTATATGGCTGCGCATTTTCAAATAATTAAATATTTGATTATTCGTACTTGGATTTAATAGAATATTCAAATATATTCGAAATGCACCAGCCACCTTTTACGTGTGCCAGCCTAAACTGCGTGCAAAGGTAGGAAATTGCACGTGATAGTCAGGCGCACGCCCTTGTAGAAATCTGCATGCATCAATTTGGAATTAAATAATGCACGGATCGGGATTAGCATGAGCAACGAGTTACATAAAGAACATCATGTTTATTTTTGATGAAGCTTTTTTTTTTTTTCTTTCCTTACCCTCCAAAGGGGCATTTATTATTATTTTTTTTACATTCACACAAAAACAAAATATAAATGAAATTGTACCATAATTTTATCAATCTACACAATACTTTCAAGAATTTGCAATTTAGATAAAAAGTTATACACAGTATTATTTCCAAAAGCTATCTTTTTTTCCACTTTGTAATTAAATCTGACTTAATCCTCAAACTTCCTTTCCAAAAAATTCCTCCAAATGATCGGGATGGCAGAAATTATACCTCTCCAGTGCCAAAAAAAAATATTATTTTGGATCCCTCTTTGTACCCAAGTTCCAAAAGGAATCATTTTACCATTGCAGAAAAAAAGATCGCTAACTATCTTAATTCCTTTATCCGACAGATGCTTATAAAAGTAAGGCCTCTTATCAATACATATATGCTGATTATTTCAAATACACTGAGATGCAACTTCTATTTTGTCGGGTTGAACCAAGTCAAAATATGCATTAAGCACATCCTTATAAAATACGACTTCACCTGCTTACATTACAATAAAAAAGCAACTGTCCTCCATAGGGAGCTGTAAATTCATTAAAGAATATTTTCCAAGCTGCTTGATTCTCTTTGCTTTTGATGAAGCTGACTAACTGTAGTTAGCATTTTTTTTAAAGATGCTTACTACTATTAGGCCAACAAAAAAAATAAGTCGGTCTCTGGTCAGCGCCTGCGTCGATTTTAATCATGCGCGTCGATCTTTTGTTTTCAAAAATGTTCCGCGGTAGCTCCAACAGCGCCCTCTATTTCCGCACCTCAATTTATTTTTACCAAAGAGCACCAAGGAATGGGAAATTGCACCAAGGCAAATGATCGAAAGCAAGAAGGCAAATTATGGAGGACACCAATGTACATGAGGACACCAAAAAAGCAAAATAGTACCCCACCTTGTCTGTACAATCCAAGCTTGAAGGAAAAAAAAAAAAAAAAGCAAAAAAAAAAAAAAAAAAGCCGCGTGGCCGCGTCAATTCCAAAACTTTGGTCTGACCAGAGACCGAATATTTTTTTTTTTTTGCCTTACTAAGTGAAGATAAAAAAAAATGGCATCACGCACCATAACTCTTCATCTTCTCGAATTGGAACAATTTTATCCGGATAATTTGGTGAATGATTGAATATTCAAATATTGGGTGTAGTCGGCACAGTCCTCTGAGACTGAAGAGCTCATTTGCTTCGCCGCTGTCAAGCGGAAAGATGTCTTAAAGGGGCAGGTTCGTCTGCAGACTCTGTGCTATAACAATTCCTTACGAGCACCGTGCTCCAAGAGCTGAGCTTCTGTCCCCTTTAACGTTTGCTGTAATGCCTCCATACGTCACGGTGCATCTAACCAGGCCAATGATTTAATGCAGTTTGTCATACGTTGGGGCCCCTCTCTTTTTGATATCCTGTTTTACGGACTGCCGTCATACGAGTCTTGAGCCAAAAAAAAGAAATCCACAGGGTTACAAAACAAGTTTTTCTATATTTAATCTGATTTGAGTTTTTGTTTGTTTTGTTCTTTCATCTGAGCTCTGCTTGTTTTTTCCTGGTTGCGATATGATCTGGACGTTTTGATTGATTCATTTTATTGAACAGAGTTGCTTAAGACTTCAATATGCTCTGTATCACTTCTCAGCTATTTTGACCTTATCGGAAGTTGGTAATAGATTATGATCTGTGAATGAATCAAAATATCAATTTTATTTTTGGCTGTATCCGTGAACAAAACAATTGTTGTTGTTTGTCCTGTGTAAAGAAAGACGACACTTGGGTGCACAGTACACTGTACAGGGTGAGTAAAAAAAAAAGAAACCCAAATGTAGGGACTGTTTTAGTGAAGTTCTGCATGTTGCACTTTCAAAATCTAGGATATGAAAGCCCAATTCATAAGCTTTCTTTTAGTACAAGAATCATTCGAATCACTCCTGTACTTTTCAAGTCACAGAACACAACCACCGTTTTAAAGTTCTATCCACAGATCACAAAAAAGGTGTGTGTTCTTTCAGCAAAATGAAAACAATTCACACACATCCCGATATGTTTTCGTTTTGCTGAAAGAACACACACCTTTTTTTGTGATCCGTGGACAGAACTTTAAAACGGTGGCTGTGTTTAAAATTCCGTAACTTGAAAAGTACATGAGTGATTTGAATGATTCTTGTACTAAAAGAAAGCTAATGAATTGGGAATTGCAGAACTTTACTAAAACAATAGTCCCGACATTTGGGTTTGGTTTTTTTTTTTTACTCACCCCTATATTAACCTTTATAGGAAAAAAGGCCAAAAAAGCCTTTTGGAAATGATACCTTATTTTAAAGCGTTGCAAGGTAGAGGTGTGATTTAAATCCGGACTTTTTAATATTCGGTCTGAAATGCACTGTTTGGTTTTGATTTTGGAAACTGGATATTTGAAACCAACTTAAAAAAAAAAAAATAAGCCTTCCATTGTTTGTAACACAGGCGAAAGAAAACAACTGGAACATCCCCCAATTTGCTCCATGGTCTCTGATTGTACCTGCATTCACTTGCTTGTGGTCTTCTTGATATGTGAATAGCAGGCCCATTCAACTGATCAGAAATATCCCACCCATATTTTTTGTCTTCAACATTACAGCTCTGGGGTGTTTTTGTAAAGGCCCAGTGGTCACTGAATCCTGCAAACTATACCCAGTCATTGGGAGGGCATTGCATGTGGCACCTCACTTGTCACTTTTTGTTGGCATGACTGTGAGCTGGATGAAATCAGATAACTGTTATTCGGTTTGAAAAAAAAATATAGGATAACCGGATTTTGAAATCTCTGATTTCTCCCACCACTAACTGCAAATCATAGAAATTGTCTAAACACAGAAAATATTCGCTGAGGAAAATAGCGAACCAGTCAAAATACAACACTGTACACATTGCTTGCTTGCCTCTCACACTTCCTTGTGGAGACATCACTTTGTTCTCATGTACAAAATACAAGTGTTTCGAAAAATGATGCCTTGTGAAGACCCGGGTATAATACTGAACAAACGATTGTAAAGGTCTCCACAGGGCAATTTTTTAAGGTGAATAGGTCTCCACAAGGATTTCACAAAGTAGATATATGGATAATACTCAAAACCTAGGAATTTCCAAGCTTATCCATCGCAAATTAAAGTATTTTATGTCAGAGATATTTGGTAGGAATTTCAACCCAGGAAAGTAATTCTGGTTAAAATAGGAGCATTTTGAAAATAGCTTTTGACCCTCTCATTGGTACTCATCTGAGGTTTGCTTTACACATAATGTAACTGAGCAAATTGTTTTGATTTTTTTGCTTTGAAGCTTTTTGAATTTTTGTCGTGTTATCTTCCAATATTCTACTCGTGATATGAGCTGCAAGCTCAGATTTTGTTGGCCTGCAAAATGTTATTTACATGTACGAATAAATTTGATAAATTCCAAGCCATTTTTGACTAAGAGGCAGTCTTGGGATGTGAGATTCCCAGTCATAGAAACTGTCACACATCTTTGTCTGTTTGTTCCTGTGTGTAAATGTAGATGCTACAAGGCTAAATGGAAGCAGTTCTTTGACACCCTGCTGAACATCCCCAGCTGCGACACACTGCCGTCTCTTGTCGAACTGAGACGGGATCTGGAGGAGAGTCTGGCACAGACCAGTGCCAATCTAGACGCCAAGATCAACAAGCTTGCTTCCATGCTCTTCACAAAATAGGAATTCCCCACACCTCACCCTCCACCCCCACCCCTCCACCCCTACCCCACCCCTCCACCTCCCCTCCACCTCTCCCCCTCTGTAGATTGCAAATGTTGATCAACACTGAAACTCCTTAGTCTGAGGTCATTAGAAATCAGTAATCAGAATGACATACATGTACATATGTTACTTGAAACGTTTTAAAGGCTCAGGATTAGATCGTGGGTTCAGAGAAACTTGCACTAAACCAATATATTGGTTTAGTGCAAGCTTCTCTGAACAAACGATCCTCCAATGGGCAGTGGTGGCGACTTGCATCTCTTCCTCAAAAATATTGTGAAGAAAACACCAAGAAGTGTTGTTAGCCAATGGCCATGCACTTTCATGTACTTTGTGTGGGTTTTGTATATGTGCAAGTGGAAATGTCGACCCCAGTATATCGTTTAAGCTGCCTTTCCATATGCGTGATTTCCATCTGTTTAGTTTCAGTTGCACATTGGAAACTGGTAAGCCTAACTATGCAACAAACTGAAAAACCGAAAATGTGGCTTAAACAAATTTTACCATTTATTAGAAGCTAAAATTATTTAGAAGTTGCTGGACTCTCTCATTAGGTTGACTTGAAGTTGCTGGTCAGATTTGTAACTTTGTAAGAGATTAAGGCTGAATGTACGTTTTCATTGCATATTTTGGAGGATTTAGGACTGTTAGGGTTAAGGATCGCAGTAGATTTTTGTTAACATCTTGTTGACGCAGTGTAGGCATCCATTATAACTTTGCCAAGTAAAAATCATACAAAGTTGTTTACATGTACTCGTTTTTATTTATACTCACACGTTAACATTTAGTTTTGTCAATAAATTGTTTCCAAGACATACAGTATAGTTGGTTTTGAATGTAGATTTCACATTGTAGAAATTAAATTTACCTTGTGGGAGCTTTTAATTGTGCATTGACTAATTAATATGAACAAATGATGTAGTGAATTTCATGACAGTGATATTACAATTGGAACTGTAGATAGAGAACATGGAATGGACTATTAACTGTATCGGGTACCCGAGTGTCCTTTTGATGCATACAACTTCAGAGAATGATTGTAAACTATTGAAAATAGCAAACTACGACCAATCGTAGATGTACAGGGTGTATAAAAAGATAATGGATTAGTATGTTAAAATTATGATCACTGTCGGAGTGCGGTTGCATCTAACATGAAGGTTTATCAGCTGTTTTTCCCATCGCGGTACCTTACTTATCCATTCAGTCATGAATGACCAAGTGCCATCATTCCGATACAAACTGAAAACCTTTGCCAATTCGATCTTAATAGTGATGGAATGAGCTGTCCAAAAATACGCATCCCTGTAGGCCTCCCCTTCCAACAGGGGTACCAGTTTTCAGTGCTATTGCATAAATTCAGGTGTATTTTTTCATGTTTGGGAGAAACAAACTCAGGTAATTCATCCCTTCACAGGCCGGAAAAATAAATCATCACGAGTGATGCGCGCGCAGAGCAAAAAGAAAAAGATGTGCATGCAGTGCTCCGTGGCAATCACCATGCTACATGTGTGTAGCTCGATGCGCCAATGCCTGACTTTTAAGTTCAATATAGACATACATGTACATTGTAGATTCACTTGTGTAGTATTGCGATCGTTTTGGGCATGGGTGCCCACATTTTTCAGGCCTTGGGGCAAAAACCTAATGGCATCCCTGTTAAACAAAATCCAGTTAGCACTACAGTTCTTAAGTTTAACAAACTTTAATTTGCCATCATCTTCAACTTACCTTTTTGATACACCATTTACTTTAAACTGATTGGAAAACTTTGGTATGCTTGCATTAAATTATCTCATGAATGACCACCAGTTCTTTTCGTGTGTTTTGTGTGACATTAAGAAGTGGGTTGCATGCTCGTAAACCAAATTTGAGTGATTGTTTTAATCAAATGCTGGTAGAAAACTTATTGTTTGAAACTTAACATGAAAGTTGGTGTATACGTGCTTTTTGGGTGTGGCACCTTGAAAAATAGATTTTCAAATTGAATTGATAATTTTCTAGCATTACATTAGTTATGAGCTTTAATGAGACATTGCACGAACAAATCGGCCCACGACAAGTACTCAATTAATTTCAACTTTTGAATTAAGAGCGGGACGTTCCTAATTTGTTCTGCATATAGTGTGCGCAATTTCTGAACTGGAGCGCGCCATGCCTGCAAAAACAAGCAAACATATTTATTTGTTACAGGAACAGTATATTCCTTTGAATTCCGAAATTTTTCATAATTGAAATTTTGAAAAAGCACGTGTAGGCCTATACCAACTTTAACACTTAACTTCAAGCATAATCCCCCGGCCGTATCCGAGAGGCCATCGATATCTACGAGTACAACACAGTTCCACAAGGCATCGGCTGTCTCATCGTCAGCGACATCTGGCAACCGCTGCTTAGCAAGAAACTCAACCACTCTAAGGTCCATAGTCACGGTCTGGGTCTCCTTTTGCATCCTGCTCCTATTCCCTAGCTCCTGCATCTGTACATCTCAACGCTCTTGTGATTGCACGGAAGACCACCCGACTTCTGCATCCTACTACACCGCTCAAGTGATCATCATGCATCCCATCACCACCCCGCTCCATCTTAAGCCCTGCATCCCCCAGGCAGTCTCCTGAAGACGGACAGAGCATACTATCCAAAACGTGTTACAAAAGAACCACACACAGTAAAGAAGATTCTTACTTCTTCTTTTCTTCTTTTTATTGTAAAATAATATTTAAAAAAAAAATAAAAGTATCAGCATTCTTCAACAATGTCGAAGCAGAAAATGAATGTTGCTTTTCCAAACAAACAAAAAAGTTTTGTAAAGTTTTGTCTTCGGCAGTTTGGGAGATCCCGTCTGAAGGTGGGTCAGTCTTCATTCTGCTTGATGAACTTCAAATTCTATCATAATTGTTACGGGAATTGGTGCCTTACAGCGACATACTATGGCGGTTCAAAATTGGACATGTGCTTTTCTGCTGAACAGAATAGCAGAAAAGCAGATTGAACGTTTTGCTAAAATGCATGTTCTACTTTTCTGCTATTCTACTATCAGAAAAGCAGGTTTTACTTTTTACTTTTTCGCTTTTTGCTTTTTCGCTTTACTGCTACCAGTAAAGCCGATCGAACATTTTGAACACATCTATTTGTTCAACTTTTCTGCTTTCTGAGAAAGCAGATGGAACGGTTTTTTTTTTGTGGCCATGGTAGTTCGAAATCTTATTTTCTGCTTTACATGTACCGGAAAATCAGATTGGAAGTTTTGTCACGGTGGTTCAAAAGTGGCCATCTGCTTTTCTGCTAGCAGGAAAGCAGATCGAACGTTTTGTCACGTTGGTTCAAAAGTGGCCATCGGCTTTCCTGCTATAGTAGAAAAAGCAGATTGAATGTCATTGTCACCCGCAAAAGCGGACGGTTCCACATAAACCCTTGCGTGTCTGAATCTTTATCCAATCCACTTGCATTTTCATAAGGGCAACAGATCTGACGATTCACCTGTGGAGATGACTACTGGGATTCGCTGAGAAGTATCGGCTAACACAAAATAAGAAACCAAATTGGAAATAGGTCTCTTTGATTGAGGCCGACTTCTGCGTCCAACGCTTCTCCATGATACCAAATCAATTGCTGGCAACTACCTTCTCGGCTAGTCTTGGGGATGGGCGTCGAGAATTAAAATCCCCGCTTTAAAGTCTCGAAAAAATTGTTTAGGGTCATATAATAATGCCAGTGACTTATGAATATTAGAATAACAAGTATTCAAATGGATACCAGCCAACTCTAGGTGGAAAATAGTAATGGATATTCTTAATTTTTATCACCACGCCTGCACATGGCGTCTATATACCGCTACGTTTTTCTATGCTACAGTTATTTTGCAAAATTCAATATTTTTCTTACAGAAGGGACGTCAAAATGCCGCTTGGGTCCTGAGACTTGGAAAAAATGCCTTACTTGTGTTTTTTGTGTGTGTGCACATAGGCATTTCTTACTTCTGTTAAAAAGGTACTGGAGTAAATGCCTTCCTTTGACCACCTCTCTATCTGCCCTGGTCAATGCTTTACCCACAAGACATAATACCGATAAAGAGGGCTTTTTATCAACCATCTCGACATTCCCTATACGATGTTGCTGGTTTGAATAGGAATATTACTGCATGTCGTAGCCAAAGCGATATGTACCTATTGAACCGATTTATAAAGTAGTCCAAAAGTGTCAAAATAACAGACGAGGACGGTACTTCAAGGTACGGCTACGCACGTATTGAACGATTCGCGGATGATCGAGGTTTGTCCACACATAATCATGACGATGAAAGGAGGCGGTTTTACTTGGAATCATGCACTTTCGGTGGGTAAGTACGGAGCTTTGGAAGTGCCATCCCACTTGTTAAGATCCTGACATATTTTATCTCAGGGTAACGACACATGGCAGGCATGACGACATCCCAAAAGTCGGATGACGGCATCTTCAGATGATTCTTTGAGATGAGGATTGTGCACAATTTGTTTTATCAACTTTAATGATGCTATAGCCCCAATTTTCCCTTATCATCTTCTCACGAGTTATATATCGATGTTTTGGGCAAGGTGTAATCGATCTAGCCTATTTGCAACAATAAAATGTTTGCCTCTAAAAAGGGGTTGTGACATTAGGGACGCATTGCAATGTCTTCTTAATCTACCTTGTCCCCCGAAGGTATAATTTATGGCGACAAAATGTCTCTTTAAGGGTACATTATTTATTCTTATTAACGGGAGACCAAGTGCGCCCTCAGTTTCTGTACCTAAAAGTTTTGCAAGTGATTTGCATGTTGTCATTAAACACTTTGATTTGCATAATGTGACCTTTGTGCTTCCCGCGCAAGGGCAACAAGTCTTTTCTTGTGGGTTTCGAACAGAGAACACCAATACCATTTTTCTCTGTAAGTTCCCTCGATTTTGCAGGGAGCATGGCGCCGTCCTAATGTATTATTACTGTGTATGTGGGAGGGGAAGTTCCTTGAAACTCACAGTGAGTATTGTAGTAGTTTATATGTAATCTTTGGTCAGAGAAGTTGTGTTGTTTTCAGGATAAAGACGATTCGTTGCTGTGTTATAGCGTCACAGGCAGCCATGTGTCGAAATCTGACCTTCACATTATATTACTGTGCCATATTGTATTATTGTAATAGTACGTAGGCCTTCTAGTACTACTGAAATGTTATTTTGTTAATGAATAAACTGAAGTGCAGGAGATGTCGTCATTATAGTCATTGCTTTATTGGATATTTTGAATGCTCGTTCGCTTTAACCAGAAGACCTTTACAGGTGGAATTCCTCCTTCCTCCCCCCTTACTCGCGGCCATGCAGGTCTGGTCCGCTACATTATAAATGATCATTCTGAGGCTATACAGATCAAGCTGAGGTCGGGGATTCGAAGAAGCCTACTCTGCTGATGGCATGCCCCCACCCAAGGCTCATTATTTTCCATCAGGTCCTAATTTGCTTCCGTCGTCAACCCTTGACATTTCATTCCGCTACAAAAAAAAAGAAAAAAACAAACATTGTGTTCCTTGACTTGTCTAACCATCCTTAGCTTGAACGAAGGATGGTTGGGCTGCTAGCGTTGGACACGGTTGCATACCAATAGGAGTCGAGGAGTTGTTTGAATCAAAGGGTGAGCTTTTCCCCGGATAATTATTTCACACACACGTCAACTCCACTGTTTTACTAACCAGCTATAATCGCTTGTCTCTGATCTCATTCGGCAAATCATAGATAAGGTTCATACTGCATTTTCTTATAAAACTGATACTCAAGAGGTTATGTTACTAATGCAGAGTGAAACCCCCGGAAGCCTTTGAAGATACCATCGGAATACTGAATGAGTTTTGGTGCGAAATCCCAAAGGCATGAGCTCTATATGCTGCCTCGAGAAATACATATCATGTAGGCCCATATGTTTCCCCGACCACCTTAGACACTGAGAAAGTAATTACCCGGCCCATTCAATTTCAAACAAATGCTTCCCTATACATCAGCATTCAGTGGTCAAAATAGAATCTTTCTATTTCATTAGCACTTAGCAGTCTGTCGACGAACAAGTTCAATCAGTTTCGAATGGTCGTTGATTAAAGGGGTCATGACAATAATTTTTCTCAGGAACATATTTTGTGCATACAACTTTCTACTCTTCGTAAATGTATGAAAACTATGTGACATCCCTTTTTGGTTAATTTTATTCAAAGGTGCACTTCTTTAAACATTCAAAAAAAAAAATGTCCTTGCTTTTCCGGACAACAGGGGCCGCTGTTGCTGAGATGTCATTTTTAGGAAGACACTGTTCAGTATAGGGGTTTTCTGTTTAAATTGTGAATACAATATATATTTGCTCATAGAAAACATTTGTTAGAAAAGTTTGCTCATTGGCTTACTGCCATGTAACGAATCACCAAAGAAAAGAGCATTCATGACAGCAAAAGATCCACAATTCTGGCAACTTGTGGTGCCGAAATAGCTGTAACATTGAGGGTTCTGCATGAACTGACATCACACATTTGCTCATAAATATGCTAATTCGCATTAGCATAAAAACAAGAAGGCACCAAAATACCCTTGAAAATGACAAAACAAAAATTGAAAGTAAGATTAAATAGAACACAAACGCATATTTTCACGGTTTGCATAAAATAAATTACATTGCATGCCCCTTTTTGAGTTGTATTTCATTGGTTGGCCAACATTTTCCAAATTCAAATCTGTAACTACATGTATATGGTATTTGGGCTACTCAGAGATTCGTATTTTCCGATATAGGCCTATGTTATATAAGATTTCTTACATGGGAAACTTTATACTGCATGGAACATTGGATAAAAAAAGTACGTCAAAGCACTTTTGTATTTAAATGTAACAGTCACAAGACACCATACACGCGAGGTGCCATTGGAGATTATATAGATAGAAGCTGATTTATCATTCAGGCCTACGCGTGAGTCCCACGTGTAGCAGACAGTCCCGACATATGTCTTCATATTCTGAAACAGATGTAAACATTCATGACGAGATAACAAAGCAAAAGGAAGAATTTCAATTGAGACAAACAAACGAAATGAAATGAGTAAGTTGAAAAACAAAGAAACACAAACCATTTATTATAAAAACCAAAGGTTAACTTACTCGACTAATTTAAAATTTTAATTGAACGTGTAAAGGTTGAAAGTGATAACTCATTTACGAAGTAACAGCTACAAAATCCTTCCCGCTTCGAGGAGTCTTGATTTGACTGGCCCAACTGCAAATAGATGGTAGAAATTTCAATTTGGAAATATTAAAGTGAAATATTCCTATAGGCCCTACTCAGAATAGAATAAAACGAACCTGAACGATACAAACGAAATCATGTGTGTATCAGTTTGATCTTAATTCGAAAATCTAAAATTCGTGAATTTGAAAGCTTGAAAACGAACTAAATTTTGATGAATTTGGGCTGGAAAACCATGATAGGCCTATTAAAGGGAATATACAACATTTTCAAACATCTAAAAAAAAATATGCCAACTTATTATGAAATTCCTTACTGGACTGTTAGTGAATGACAGTCTAAAGCATTCATTTTCAAGAACAGTGGTATTTTTGTATAAATTTCCAACAGTGGTCGGCCAACTAGCCTTGGAAATAAAACTGGCTTTTTTTCAAACACTGCCCCCAATTAACAATATTTAGTTAGTCCACATTTTGTTTGCAATTGATAACACACCTACGGTACAAACCAGCTAGACTGGTTCCCTGACCTTACAATTTACCCACGGCTGTAAATTGCTCCGTTTCATCTTAAATGGGGTCAGGAAGCCAGACTAAAGGAACATGATTTGTGTTTCTTTGTTTTTCCAGCATCTACGACCACAAAACAAGTCAGTGTATCAATATTTCCTTCATGTAAGAAATACTAATCCCCCAATCCATCCATTCCTGAAAAGTACAGCAAAAGCAAATGTTATGAAATTCCCTTTAACTCATTCAACGCTCGTGCATTCATTTTCGAAGGGGAGTGAGAAATATAGTGTGCAACACCACAGAACATACAGCATCTTGGAGTCCATAACTATTTCACTGGTTGGAAAAAAATCAGTCTGTGTTTGCAGTGGAAAGCGAACCTCAATACGATCGAGACAAATTACGGAGTACAATGTTGAATGAACGAATATTCAACGAAGATGATTGACCGTAAATGTGGCGGGGTTTACGGCCTTCGCTCGATGCACCTACGTTTGCCCCACACCTCTCCGTCCCCACTCAGAATTAATGTGCCGAAGAAACATAAGAATCGCGGGCAGTCACCTTTATGAAGTTCCTTATTATCGATTCCTGCCGAGGTGAAACTATATGTCTAGGCCAATTATAGAATGAAAAAAGAAAAGAAATAAAAAACACCCCCAGACAGGAATGTACTATTTATTTGATTACCCTTCAATTCACTTTTTCTTTAAATTATGCTGAATTCTAAGTAGTCAAAAGAGACCGTTCTTTCGAGCCTTTTCGGCACGGAAAATTGCGCGAATGGGCCCCAGGGGGGGGAAATGGATTCTAGATGCTCTGTGGTGCGATCTGAGGCAATTTCTGACCACTTTAAGCAATTCTGTGTTTAACAAAAGATTTTAAGCATCATTTCCTAGTTTGGAGTCATTGAATAAGTTATTCTGAGCTATAAAATCACATGTAGGCTACAATTTTGTATTTGAATATACTCGGGGAGGGGGGGGGGGGGGGCACGACATGTGCCCCCGTCCCCGACCGATCGACGCCCATGGTTGACACCGTGCTTCAGAACGACAGACTTATACAATGTAATGTATGCCTACATGCTGTACAGCGTCAGTTACTTAGTGAAATCGAAAATTCTGAGAGAGACCCTGAAACGTTTTAGACACTTTTCTCCGCGTGTGGAAAGAGGAAAAGGTATAGACAATCCTCGATTTACGCCATAAACAAACGTGGGTGTGTGGGTGTTTTGGCGCACTGAACAAAGAGCGTCTCAACAACGACACAAATTCCAGGGTGCGGTAATTTTGTATAGGACCCCGAATTGTTCGTATAGGCCCCGAATTGTTCGTATAGGCCCTATAGGCACAGGGCCTACCGTGCCTATTGGATAATCCGGGCCTGCTCAGATAAGGTGATAGATCAGAGGAGGACACAAATCAAATGCCTTGTGTGGGAGGATCGACCCCCAAATGTTGGACGCCCTAGACCCGGCCCGGAAGGCCCGTGCGTTCATCCCGGCTACTGGTCCGAAGATACAGAGTGTCCACTACCAATTTGACGTAATTTCACAATGCGGGGAATGGGTATCAAACGTGGATTATACTGTGTACACGGCATTCATGTTTGAACAGCGCCCCCAGAGTCAGTCGGCGTCAAGCTTTCCCCTTTTCGAGTTTTACTAGGCTGCCCCCCCCCCTTCCCCCACACACATCTTGACAAAGAAATCGACGGATCGTTCAATTGACACAATCACAACGACACGCTATATTCAGACTGAAGCGCTTCGCGTGATCGCAACTCGTGATTGCAACAATCATTGGTGTAAAGTAAAAGTCATGAATATGCATCATTTTCGTCCTTGCCTTGATTGGCCGAGCTCTCCTTTGGCTGATATACGGCCGGGCGACATGCAAGTGATGCGCAGTCTAAGCGAGTAGGCTATAGGTACATCATCGGAACTCCTCTTGTCGACTCCTCAAAAGGCGATAAACCCTACCGAGTTCTCACCTGTTCTTTTTTTGCAACTGTACAATCTTCGTATTATTGTTTTACGGTTTTGTCATACACTTCCGATGTGTATTCCACCGCGTTAGTCTACCGGGGACTGTGATGACATAATTAATGCACACGGTTTTTTACCCCCAGAGATATGCAGTATATAAGGCACTGTGTGGACACATCCCGGTGCATTTTACTACACTGTCACGTCACGGACTGTCGGGACTTGGGACAGGTTGTTGCGCGCTATAGAACGTGCGAGACGTTTTCTACGTAGCTTCATCCTGCGTGTTCACGTCGAACGAGCAATCGTCTCACACGGTTAACACTTTATCTCCAGCCTGATACAGAACTCCAACAACTTGCACCAGCAGATTCATTTCGTGGTCTCATCGCTCCTCCTCTGTTATCCCACAATAATCATGAAGGTCTTACCGCGAGTGTTCACGTCGGCACCGTACCGTATATTCCTGACTTGTCTGTGCATCCTGCGGCTCCCTCCTGTCAGTGGGGATGACGGCATGTCGCCTGTCGTGCCCCTGCTGGCTGAAAACGACGATGACCAGATCCCAACCTGGGCACAGAGCAGTGTGGGTCCCACAGAGACCGAGTATGTGCCCTGCCCAAGAGGCTGCACGTGCAGCCCCCTCGACAAGGAGGCACTGCCGTCTTACGCGGTGGAATGTAGCGGCGAGGACATCACATCCATAGACCAAATGGAGCTCCCGGAAAAGACGGTGCATCTGTAAGTAGAATGCTCCCACTTTTTGATGTCGTATTTTTTTTTTAATCGTAAAATGTAAGAGGGCTGTAGTTCCTTGCGCATAGCCCTTGTATTATCTGTCTCAAGGGCTTATAATTTAGGAATCTGTCAAAAAAAATGTTTGCGAATTTCAATTAACAGTGCCGATTACCACCAGTCACATGCGATGCCGTCGTCATGACGTCACCTTTTGAAACTGACGTTGTGATACCCTGGCAGAATTTCTCTCAAAAACAAACTTGCTGGAATTTTGTTCAATGAAATTTTATATGTAAACAGCTATGCAGATTCCCATCAGTTTCACTTTCATTTGTGTTGTAAATTGTAAGTAAACTGACAGTCTCAATTAAAGGCGTATTTTAAAATCGGCATCTTGGCTGTTACAGTAGTTGTTTCCGTAGTCGAAATATGAAATTCCGTTCGCATTTCCACAATATTGTAGCAAGTGCGCAGTTTGTTAATGTACAGTTCAGCACTTAGACCAACAAGGAGGTCCTAGCTCTTTGGTTAGACCAGCAGATGTCCTGTGTTCCCACTTCAGGACATATTGAGGAGGCACATTATTTTTGCTTTTGCCTCAGCTGTTGACTCAGCTCAGCTTTAGCAACAACGGGATTTATTTATTCTTCTCTTATCATATGCCTCCGGCATGTAGTGGATGCTCCTGTGTTCACTCCCCGGCCACTTGTTTTCTCCACTGTTTGAAAGTTGCTACACTAGTTGAGTAGCACACGATTCTGTTCGACCACAGCAGAGCCCCCAATGTAATCGGTTGCAGTTTGGTAATCCCCAATGCATATTTGAATAACGCCTTTTCCCCCGGAGCACGGACAATGCTCCAAGTCTTAGGAGACATCATGATACATGTCAAGCATTCTCATGAGAGAGTAAGAAACTTCGTTATCGATTTCTTATTCCTAGACGGTACCGTCCAACATAGGTTGCTCATGTTTTATACGAGAGACGCAGTTTTTTTCACAGACAGCAAAGGAACTTGCGGTTCGTGCCCGTCATTACTAAGCCGTGAGCTCGAGTGTGGATTTTCCACGCTCCGAAGCCATGCACTTGAGAAAAAATACAGATGTCTACATTTTTATTTGACTCGTAAAATGTAAATGACCGGCCAGCGAGTGCCGTCTGAAGCTCTTTTTCCGGGGATAGCTGTCGATTCCGAGTCTGGTTGACGAGCGATTTGTTTTGCATGTCCTGGAACTTCATTAAATGCTTTCAGACATATTAAACTGGGGAGATCTTTTCTTAAAGAACAAGGGTTTAAATATTATGTGGGTGAGAAAGTTATAGCCTTCTCACCTAAGTAGGCCTATAGGGAAACTCTGTCTGTGCAAGTGGATGGAGCGGCATTTTGTCGTTGTTGCCGTTGTTGTCGTGTTTTCGTTATTGTTGTTGTTAATTGCTGTTGATGATGATGTTGTTGTTGTTGGTGCTGTAGTTGCTGTTGTTGTTAAGTTGTTGTTGTTGCTGCTCTTGATGATGATGTTGTTGTTGTTGTTGTTGTTTTGAAACATGAATCGCATGATCAGCTAAAGATGTTTAAAAGGTCGACATCACACGACATTGGCGTCTCGCTAAGATGTTCTACCCGGCCATCCAAAGACGATCGGAAAAGCTCGCCTGAAGTCATTGCTGTGCAATAGGATTTCTAGGTTCAGACATTGTTAACATGTTATCTGTTTCTCATCTAATTCACGTTTTCCCGATGTTAAGGGATGTTGGCAGGTTGTGGAAAGATATATTGCCCTAACGTTTTTGCACACATGCACAGTTTGCTCGAGACAGTTGCCTCTGCTCAAGGGTACAGACTTCAAAATCACTCGTTCCTTCGCATTCTACACACACTGAGCTACTTCTTCAAAGTTTACTCCGTGCCGCGACTGAATTCTTGAGAAAAAAAAAAGAAGTAGAGAAAATCAAATTTTGTTTCCAATTCACGATCACCGTCAATTCTCTCGTGGGGGTTTTCCTGACGGCACTCATCCCTGTGAAAACACGTCTAAGTGCGCATCCGACAGGTCGGTGCGGTCTGACGGTGTATCTCAATGACAGAGAAGCCCATGCAAGAGAATTAGTCGATGGACATCAGCACATCTCAACAACATGCACTTGACAAACACACATATGTCCGAATCCTGTTTGAAATTCATCCGGGGTGTCAGGGAAACGCAGAGCTAAGCCAGGGGAGAAAAATATAGCATCTGTATGCAGCAGCAATCGCCGCAAAAACGTGCAAAAAAAGAGCTGGTGTTGCTTTTTGAAAAAACAAACAGCAATGAGTTGTGATGGATCCAAATTTAAACACAAACGGAATCGTTTCGGTTTATGATTTTATGGGGTTTTCGGAGTGAGTACGCAAGTGCTTTAATTATGGTGATCCACAAAATTAACGAGCCACGAAATGGATTTTATAAACATACTTTGTGCATCTACCCATGTCCCTGAACTGTTTGTTCATCATAATGATAGTACATCTACACCCGTTTTCCTATTTTAGGGTTCAAGGTTAAAGTTTGAACTTTCAAGCTTCCATTATATTCCATACTGTTAAAATTCCAGTGCAAAATACTAGTAAACATATCAAAGCAGAATTTAGAAATATAACATGGGGAGGACAGACAATAATTTAGTGACACCCGAAGGCGTGGTTCCTTGCTGTCATCGTAGGCAATCATGTTAATTAATCGAGTTTGTCTCTATATCTTATTATTATGAACTAAAATGTAACACTTTATGCGTAAGGACTTCTCATTGAATGTCAATCATCAAGGACGCATAAACACCCTCCCATAGAATCGGCCCCGGCCTGAACATCCCCCGAAAAAAAGGAGGAAAAAAAATTCTACGAAGCTGTTGTCCTCAAGCACTGAAATACTGAAGCTTCTGTCAAATTGACACCACTATTTTGTTTTCCTCATAAATTTTCAAATTTGTATTAGAAGAAAAACCAAGGAACGAAAACGCCACTAAAAATGGCAACAAGAAATCTGCAAATGAAATAATGGGACATGGTGTATACCGCAAGGTTTTTTGTGAGGGGAAATCTTTTAGATGTTTTCAACATAAGTTTGCTTCTGGCCTATTTTACACAAAGTGGCACGTTTTCTCGAACTGTTAAACTTGCCGCCTGCCTGTTGCCGGAGAGCACACTTTTAATTTTCTCCAAGCCAGCAAGAGCATGATCAATTGAACAATAAGGCTACAGAAACCACCTGCACATCCTAGCATCAGAAAGAGGAAATGTCTTTTATTCTCAATTCGAGGTGGCAGCATTTGTTAATTTCCTATGGCGGTACTGGAGATGATTTCAGCATATCAGCCAGGTACAAGTGTGCCTTAAGGCATTAGAGTGCAGCATTGTGGGCTCTGCTGATGTAATGCAAGTTGATATAACGCCACTTTATCGTATTTCGGCCTATTTTTAGCGGAAATAAAAACAGCCTGCCCACTCTATCACGGACAAAGTGGATTGGCGAGTAAACATAATAGGACAGTTCGAGTCCGACTCGAGTCCCATTTTTCGTGACTCGGACTCAGACTCCAGTCACGATGACAAATGAATCGGACTCGACCCTGAGGACTCGGACTTGGACTCGACCTGCGTGACTTTGGACTCGACCAAAAATACCACAAATCCCTTTTTTTTTTAACAATATATTTATAATATAACAATATTATTTTGAAGACGATCCTCTCAGGCTGAGCAGGCGATATAGTCAGTGCAGTGCAGAATGAGAAAGCATCTAAGCACAGTACATACACAGCGCGTGCGGCTGGCTTGTTTCCGATATATTGATTTTAGAAATCAAGTACCGATATCGAAACATGTACCCCAGCGTCCACACTTGATATTGCGTAAACGCAAGCTTGATATTGGTCGGTACCAGATTATCCTTTCCATACACTGATGCTTTGCCTTATTACCTTCGCCAACGAGGTTATATGTTCATCGGATTTGGTTAGTTTGTTGGTTGGTTTGGCTTGTCTGTTAACAGATGTTATGCACGTTTAACTAAAAGAACCAATATTTACAGCTGTCCATGGACTACCATTGGAAGCTATCGAGCTGAGTGAGGATTACAGATTACACACAGGCATTTAAACACAAATGAGATGTAATCAGACAAATCAAGACTAAAACAGCTTTTCTACTGTCAGATTTTGTGTTTTGAATATTAAATGAGGAACAAGTCATCTATTTTTTTCTCCAGAAATGCTAATGGCGATTTTTGTATTTTTCCATTCATTCAGGTGGGAAAACGTCCATGTTTCATTGAATGTAACGGTTATTAATCAGTTCGTAGAACGGTAAATTATCAGCGGTGGACAGCTGAGTTTTGTGATCTCCATATTGAAATAGACGCAACTTGGGAATGGATGATGCAAATTACGTGAAATTTTCGCAGTTACTAGTCAATAACATGTAATTTATGCCTGTGTTTTTTTTGTATCAAATGGAGCAAGCCACTTTATTTTTTTTTCTAATTCGGTCAATTCCATGTTGACTCACCCGGTATATTACCCTACATTCGTCCTTTTGAGTTTACATCAGTGTGGTCATTGCTTTCTAAATTTCGGATAATGTTCACTGAGCTAAGAAAGGTCGTATTAATCAAGCCAGACAGTATACCACCGAACATTTCGTCACTGATATCGCCTGCCGACGCCCTCGGCTTCGGGTCACTCACAGGGTGTCAGTTATGTGGTGTCAGTGACGATGCGTCGGAAGAGCCGACGACAGGAGTGAATAACCCAATCCGAGAATTACCCGAGTCCAACACGTTACCGCCAATAAACCCGATAATAGCTTAAGGTGTTTCACACATTATTTGAACAGGCGGGCCAGTATGTGCTTGCATGTCTCCTTTATCAGTCGACGGATGATCGGTTGGTGAAACCGTACACCCCCTCCTCCTGCTACACGCCGTTCCGTTTTCAACCAACTCCTATAGTCTTTCATGACATAGCTTGTGCTGTTGAAGATGTCACCAGGGGCAAGTTTGCACACGGAGGGTTGTGTGCTTAGTGTGAAATCGCCAGAAAAAAAAAGAACATGACCCTGGGTGTGAAGTACACATGTCTGGCGACACAGGGCCCCCGTTCCTGCGCCTGCGCCATCGCTTTCTGATTGGTGTATAGGAACTGTTGGATCTCTCCACATCAGTGCCGCTTGTCAGGTATTATCAAGACAAATCTTAAGTGAAGGTGCTCTTCCCCGGCCACATACTGTCCCTGCAGGCAACGGGCATTAGAAATGGCCGCCCACGTTTCGGCCAAAATAAAAAAATAAATGCATATTAAATCTACCTCTGGAGATCTGGGAATCATATTTTCCCACTAACAAAACGCGACGAAACGTATCACAGCGTGTTTGTACCCGCCTTCTTGATCGGTTGAGATAAACAGCGAATGGCGAAAGATTGAAATGTTATCCTATTTTTCGATCTATTGACTTCGGTTGTGGGAAGACATGATTTCCCTGAGGGCGACAAATCTCCGGTGCTCCGACGAAACGGCACGCAGACAAATAAATGTTATTGAAAGTCAAAATCATTTGTGTCACTCTGCCACCCGAGACAAGGTTACACCTCCACACAAGTTTAGAAGCTTTCATTAACAGGAACAATGGTGATCACCATTTACATATTTCATGGTTTTTTGGGGTCATTTTCCCTTGTGTGAAAAGTCCAAAGTTGCTAAAACAAGTGCGAGTGTACAATAACTTCTGGCCGTGTTGCAAGACGTATTGCATGAAAGTCTTGCATGAAATACATCGAAGCGATACCTGCCAGAGCTGAAAAATGCAACCGAGAAATGCGACGCCTATGGCAGATATGGAACGTCATACTTTTTGTCAATTATCCGGGGACAGACAGACAGACAGACCATCCGACCAATTGACATGTAGAAGCTCATGCCAGAGCTTAAAAATACACTATGATTTCAGCAGTGCAGGCAGCAATCAGAGCAGCAAGCTTGTATAGATTGAGCAAAAGAATGCTTCAACAGAAGACACAGCAGACAGTTAAACCGCAAGCAGCAACCGTGCAGTGCAGTATAGAGCAGCACCCTTATCGATGCGTCACTAATGCATCTCGTTAAAGCCTCTCGCGCAAGCAAAATGCCACAGGTAAAAATCTTGGTCCCTTGAAATCCGATCATTTAATGTTTTTTTTATTTCTCGGAAAGTTATAACATACACTTGTTGCGTACAGATGTTGAACTAAGACAAATGTGAAGGAGGGAAAATGAAACGATTTTGTAGAGACGGACACCTGCAGCTAAACACGGAAAAACAACGCCATCTATGATATCTAAATTCATCCGTGTATATTATTATGCAGTCGCGAAGGAGCGCCATTCTAAACTCCCGTTTTGGCACGGTCGATCAAGTTGCACAAATCTTCGCCTGCAGCTAGGAGCGCCTTTTGCATGCATCACTTGCAAAGATGGATATTTTCTGAAGCCGCTACCCTCCAGCAAATAGCTTGACATTACGTGTCCTTTGATATATCGCGGGGACAATCTTGCTTTTGTGCGATAAACAAAACGCTTGCCTGTGCACATGGTGGCTCAGGCAGACACGACGTTCGCGTGGGCATCGGTCGTGTATAAACTTGATATCTCGGACCCATCCAGCCAGCTAATTGGCTTCACCGATGATGAAGATGTCCCAGGATATCTGTCAAACAAAATTCATCACGTTGTTTGTGTAAGGAAAGGGAGGGGGACGGCTAAGAATTCATAGACGTACACGCGTGTTTTAAACTACGTCTCTCAAGCCACGCTGCGCTGCACAAATTTGGGACGAATTTAACTGAAGCAACCTCAGGGCTTCGCCAGAGCGGAGGCGGAATGTCACAATGTCACTGAAATAAATGGACATTACTGTGTTTACGGAAACGATTCGAAAATCGATTTGAAATGTGGTTGGTATGTTATTAACTGCAGCAGATAGAGCTAAGCATCATTTCGAAACCGCTCAAGCGTTGCACGTTGCAAGGTGAAAAACAAAACAAATTAAAAGGGTGATTCCACCATTAGACTAATGGGAAACTTACTAGTCCTTGACATCCCACGACTTCAAAGATAATATAATGTCCCTGGCTGTAAAGGTTATCAGAGAGTAATATGAAACCTCTGACAGTTCGATGAGAGATTTAACAAGATGTAGGCCTTCAACTGAAAGCAATTACCATAATGTTCACGCAGTTTCACGAATTTTCCGTCGAACCATATAATTGATCCGATGACGCCATAGCAGTCTTTCCGTTAGATCAGCGTGCCTTGAGGCACAGGAGTTGGGCTAGCACCGAGATGTCAGAAATATCTCTTTTTTTCTAAATCGTTTTGAATCTACGTTCTCCCACACACGTGACGATGATTCCGCTCGATAAGTGTATGACGTAACACGAGAGAGGCATCAGTGTCAGTTTTCAAAGTATATAATGTGTTCGCTCGACACAGTGGTTCACGACACGTCGTGTCTTCAGCCTAAAACTAAACATCAAGAACAAGATGATCGTATAATATTCAGCATCACGATCAATCTACTAAGTAACCTTGTGCACAATAAGTATAGGAAGCATACATCGGGTGTATAGAATAAATTACAAGGCCTATACGAAGTATTATTACATTAATGACTTGCGTCATCTGTGGTGTTAATATGAGTTACTGCCATGTAATTGTGTAGCCTGTAGTCTTCAATAGCACTTTCCTGATTAAAAAAAAGGTGGATCGAGATCAGCTGTCACTAGCATCATGTGCTGCTGGACTTGTTTCATGACTGCATTACTGTTTCAAACCCAACAGTTTTGTTTTCTTTGATACATCTCTTTTTGGGTCCAGTTCCTTTCCATGGTCTTCTCATTTGCAGAAAGTTGAAAAAAGAGTGTATTGCAACATTTAAAGGATCAAAAGAAGCTGCCGAGAGAAGATAAGTGCACAATAAAAGGGAAGACGCGTCTGCGAGCGTGCGGCTTTGACGCGATCTTTGGCATAGTCAATACAAGCTGTCGCTGTAAGTCCCTTGCGATTTCCATTGGGAAAACCGTATGACATTTTGCGGTATTAGCTTTTGAAGGGCAGTGGATAAGACAGTCAATATGTCTCGGTATTATTTAGTAAACCTGCATATACTTAAACAAATATAGAAGAAAAGAGTGGCTTGTTTTGAAGAGCAACTGGGTGTAACTTATATAGGCATTACACTGAGATAACATGCACCACAAGTAGTTGTGATGACAATCACAACTCCGAAGAAAATGCGCAGTTTTGAACCTTTTTAACCGTGAGGCCGGTCCACACGCACGTCATTTGGAAAGTAAATCCGAAGCGAATTCGATGACGCGAAAATATTCGCAGCGAAATTCGCAGGAGTTTGAATAATGTGCAACGGTACCTTTTTCGAATTTGCGGCGCGAGTATTTGGCGTGACGTCACACATATGCTTTCGCGTTTGCCACGGCGCCGAGAAAGGACCGATCTTTACACGATACCTTTTCAGTACAACACGTCTTCAAGATGACCGACAAGCCGCGTCTGTATAGCGTTGTTTGTGTCGGAGTGAGTGTATAAACTACGGAAGTGGCTTTAATAATTGTGCACTTTTTTTCTTGTTAGCGACGGTACGGGGGGAAATCAAACATCAACGGCAATTTCAACACAATATTTGTATGATAAACGTACAGTTTTTTTGATCGCCCAACGGAAATTGCGCCGTTGCCAGGGAAGAACCGACGCACATGGCTGGCGGGACATTGTTTAAACAACGAATGGCGCGACAACGAGCGATTTTAGGTCAAACGAATTAAATTGCATTTTTACCTCCTCTTGTAAAACTGAGGATTTACACAGGTCGTCGCTGGTGCTAGTGGTATGTTATGGTGTTACTGTGCCAAGCGTGACGGCAGGTCGTTGATACACGGATTACTTCACTTACAATTTGTACTTATGATTAGAACACTTCAGCGGTACAAACCTACATTCAAGCGTGTGCAAATGTGCATTGTGGATAACGACCATCTCAAAACAAAACTTTTAATAGCATTTTAAAGGTTGCTTGCCACACAAAGCTAGATAGGCACTCACAAACAACTCACAATAATGAATTATTTATATAAACAAAGGTCACATTAAAATAAAACAATTAATTAAGGAGTTGAGAAGAAGAAGGTTTTGTCCCCCGAGGGGTAGAAGAATAGGCCTACACTTGTCGGCATCAGCTGAATTAAAACATGCCAAAACAGTCTATAAAAATGCGAGAACTGGTCAAGGGCGGTTTCAAGGGAGATAGTTTGGACGGCTAACCACCGTCCTTCCGGCCGACCAATGTTACACTGTAAACAAAAGTTGGGTAAAACACTGTTGGTGTTTGGGCAATGTTATTTCTGACTCACTAGTAGCATTGCGCATGCCTACGTGAGGATTGTGAACGTTCAACCTAATACAACGTTAAAAGGCACCGGATTTCACAGGAGTCCAAATTTCATGTGACATGGGAAAAGTGTTAAGACCAGCCAGCCGGTCTTTATCAAGCCACGTGACGGACTCTCGACCAATAGGAATGGGTAAACTGTCTTAGTTATTTATGAATTTGGGTTAAACAAATGACCAACTATTGGGATGAATTTGCCCAAGAGTGTTTGCCAGTGGTTATGTTGACCAACATTGGGCTACATGTACATACCAACCCATTTGCCCATTTCTTTGTGAGCGTAGTTTATTAACATCTTATTGGAGAAATCACCACCCTGCATGTTCTTTCAACACCACAAACACTTACAATGTAATTTCTTCCGCGACCCAATCGGCCATGCAAAATTCACGGTTGTGATGCGTAATTTAACTTAAATTCGACGATCGACACTTCACAATTTGGGATCGGTCAAATTGACAACAATCTCCGTTAGGCCAAAAAAAAAAATAAGTCTCCGGTTTCTGGTATGGAGCTTGCCCAAAAAGTGGTGCGGCGACGCGGTTTTTGTTTTTTTTACCTGTTTTTTTTTTGCTTCAAATGTCGGCTGATGACTGCAAATGGTGCCCGACTAAACTTCGTGCAAATATAGGCCATAGTCCAGAGAGGCCACATAAAGCTTATTCTCGATCATAACTCCATCTAAAAACACGTTAAAATTGTGCAGCAGCAGGATTCCCGTAAAACCAGTGAGTTTGACGGTTTGAGACATCATCTTTCATTAAAAAAAAAAACTTTTTCATTTTGCCGACGCGCATGGCTACGGCGATGAGCGCGCATACCAGAAACCGGAGACCTTTTTTTTGGCCTTAGCTCTTCCATGTAAAAACCGTCCAATGGGAACACGGTTTTTGACTTTTGACATTTCAGCCAGTGCCTATAAAAATTATAGAGTTGCCATTTAGACGTACACAAGTGCGAGTGCACAATTAGCTCTGACCGTCTTACACGAACATCTTGCATGAAATTTATCAAAATGACAAAATCATGTAATCCCTGCCAGAGCTAAGTTACAAATGTGACGCCCACAAATGCCACGCCGATGGTAAATATCGAACACCATACTTTAGATTTATACCTAGATTGTTAGCGATTTGTGATAAATACCTCGTGACTATAACATCACTGCACAATGCCTCCATTTACAAACTTTTCATAAACATCTTTCCGAATTGTAACAAACATTTTTTGTTAAGTGTTTAAATTATTTTGTTTTGCTTTTTTTTTTTAAATTAAAATTTGGTAGTTATATTTTATGATGGGAAACTTAGAGGCTTCTTTGGTCAATTTACCAGGGACAGATTGACCACCAAGTGACATTTAGAAACTCCTGTCAGAGCTTAAACATTTCTGGCTCCTGAAAGAAAACTGTTATAAGCCCTAAGTGTTGCGTAGTGAGTTTCATTCATTACCTCATTTGTTTTGATGTTTTTTTTTTTTTTTTTATGAAAATGGGTCTAGACAAAACTACAGTTAAAATATATGGACACTTAATTTGTTCTGAACTTAATGTGTTTTCTTCTTGTTTTCAATATTTGAAAATGTTTCATTGGATTAATGACATGATTATCATCATTGACTGATGACATTTTGCCATAAAAGCGACGTTTTGCAGACCCCGTTTTGAACACGATGCCTACTAAGTGACTTTAATGTCGCGGAATGCACCATGCACTCACGTCAAAAGCCTGTTAATGTGATCTCAAGGCCTCTTATGGTGAGCACCGAACATAATAAAATGGAAATGTCGTTTCGGCCTAGGCCTTGAGATTTTGCTTCAAAATATGGAGTGCATTGTGCATGCATCAGCTAATGGGCAGATTTCAAACTGCCCTGACTTCATTTTACAAGCATTATTTTGTTTTTCAATATAGGCCTATTCGATCAAACTATTATGATGTGTTTCGAGCAAGCGCTTACCTTTCAAGCTCTCTGCCTCAAAAAAAAAAAAAAAAAAAAAACATTCAACGCATCGCCACCTGGATTAGCAAATCAATTATGCAACGGATTTGTCAAGGACCATGATAGGTAACCATGCAAACATAATAAATAAAATACAAAACAGCGGTCACAATGCTGTCAAATAAAGTGAGCATAATTTGCGTGTCAAAAAAAGGGAAAAACGTAAGCATTTTTCCCTTGTCTTTCAGTCAACTTGAGGTCAGTACCTTTTTAGCAATTAATTCATGCTGTCTGCGTCAAAATTCCCTTGCATCGCTTGAAATACCCAATCAATTATGCAGTGAATTTGTACGGGTATAACCCCGTGAACATAGCAACTAAAAACACTGAATGCAACCACACATCAGCTGTCTAATAGGTTGAGCATTGCATGTGGAATATCAAGCACATCCCACGGAAGACTTGACTGCGTTGTAGCTATTGCAGTATGGCAGACAGGTGATGGGATTGTTAATTTGATGATAAAAGCATTGGATTTAGTAAGTCATGAGAAAGATATTTGGTTAAAGTGCCATCGCAGATCTGTCCTTTGAAAAAAAAAATAGGAAGAAAAACTCGCAATCGCAGCCATATTGAAAAAAAAAATGAATATTGCTTGTTATTCTAACGATGTTTTTTTTCAGAGGACAAATCTACGATGGCCCTTCAAGCAAAATATCTTTCTTAAAACATACTCTGACTGTGTGCCATATGCCATGCTTGTATCGTCAAAGTGAACAATTCCCCCCAAATATTTCCCCTATCTGTGTTATGTTTTCGATGGGAGGTTCTAGTGAAATCATATTGAAAAGGGCTGGGACACGGACTAGATCCTCTGCATTACAGGCAGACATCCAACTTGAGAAGATCGTGCAACAGGGATACCCATAAGTATGTCATTAGCGCATTCAATTGAAATAAAGCAAAGGAAGATAACCAGTGGCGGGGTTGGGACACGGGCTCCCAGTGGTTGGGACACGGGCTCCCAGTGGATGTCTGTGCCGCCCCCGTACTCCTCGTACCCCCCCCCCCCCGAAATATTGAACTGAACACATGTAATAAAGCATTTGCCTTCACTGCACCCCTTGAAAATATGTGCACCCGCATTTGCAACCCTATACGTTTTATCCCTAATCACGCCGCCGAATGTGCCTCAAAGACGGCTGGTTGAAGGCAAGATACAACACTTGCAAACATCAAAAAACGAAATGATCAAGTAATCACGAAATATCTTACTGGATTGTTAGGGAATGACAGTCTAAATCACCCTGTAAAATCATGGCTGCTGGTGTGCTCACATTTTCTAGAAAATTGTATTTTTCCAACACTGTTTTTTTTTTCTCAAAAAGTGCTTCTAATCGTTCATATTTAATTATTTCGCATTTTCTTTGCAATTGATTATACACCTGTGAAAAGGGTACAAGCCTGCTAGACTAATTATCTGAACTTACGATTCCCCAAAGTCTATAAATAGCTTCGTTTCATCTTAAGTGGGGTAAGGAACCAGACTACTGGAATATGATTGGTTTTCTTGGTTTTTCCAGCATCTACAAGCCCAAAACGTGAAACAAGTCAGTATAACAATATGTTCTATCACATACTAATCCTCCAAATCCATTATGTCGGAAATTTTCAGTAAAAGCAAATGTCGCACATTCCCTTTAATACTTAGTGTCCATACACAGAGGACGCACACTGCTAACTTCCAAATGGTAGTTCAGGCGCTAGTGGTCAGTTCTTTCTGGGCCTGATGTTGGAAGACACCAATTTCAAGTTGGCCACAAATATATTGAAACATATACGGATTGTTGTATACAGGGTGACCCCCAAAAAAACTTGTGCAAGCAGATATCCTTAAACTTCTCAAAAAGTACCTAACATGAGTATTTTATCTTGGAGCATGTTAATTATTATCTTGTGAATAATCGGTGAAAATGTCATGGAAACCCATTCAGGAAACCAGAGCTGTAGCAGATTATAGACATTTGTTTTTCAACCATTCCAATGGGAATTACACACTGCATTGGAAATCGCTCAACCGACACTCTGCAATTGGTCTTTTCATTGAATGTATAAATCACATTGGAACGGGTTAAAAACACATTGCCATTTATAATTTGTTGTAGGCTTATCTCTGGTTTGCATGAATGGATTTTCATCAAGGTTCCACTTAGCCTTTCACCAAGGCCATCGTGGCTTAACTTGCCCGCGTTCAAAGCGGCGAAACTATACGGTCACCCTGTACATAATACGCGTAATTATTACTAGCGTTGACATAAAGGCCACTTTTACTAAAACTCAAAGCCTTCAATAATGTAAAGGCCGAATAAAGAACAATTTACATGAATATTTAATAAGGCACGAGTCTCGATCCCCGATAAACGGCCAAGGTCTTGGATCGTTACGGAGCATTGCAAGAGCATTTCCTTCGCACTAAATACCTGTTGCAAATTATTCCCAGGCACTGATCCTAGGTCAGTTTTAAGTGCCTTCTCTTAGGAACAAAACACCAAGGCCAAACGTCATTGAGATGCTAAGGCAGAACGGATTGCTAGGCAAAGTTATGTGTTAAAGGTAAATGAACTGCACCATTTGCAAAAACATATATGCGGTTTTTTTTTCCGATTTAAAGAACAACAATACAATAAATCTAAAGCAGGTTCTTAAAAAACCAACCTGTCGAAATTTCAGCTCAGTAGGTATACTTTTTGTGAAAACTGTGAAAATGCATCTCCATTTTTCTCGGCTCATAAGCATTGGTTTCCGTTGATAGCGCTATGGTTTGGTCCTAACCATGCAAGGAAATGATGGGAATTCCTCTTTTCTCGAAAATGACAGCATACTAAGCGCAATAATTTCACAGGATGCATGGTCCTGTGTTTTACTTACAATTAAGTAGGATATTTCATGAAATTTTGACAGTTTCATTTTTGAATGTTTGCAAATGGTGTCCATTACGCATGAGAACCAGTCACAAGTGCATAATTGCACGACACTTGGCTGGTAACCTGTGTATGTTACGCAAACATCTCCTGTGAAGATATTGAATATCTGTGCTTAGCATCTTCTCCATGAAAGTAGCCCAAGCTCTTCATTTGCTTTTCTTATTACAAGATAACTCTACTATTCTGCGTTAAAATGCATTACAGACTGTGCATTTGCAGAGAAATGGAGTGGACTAGAGCGAACCAACTGCTGCCAAATAAAACCGATGTCTAGATTATCAATATGGATGTACCTGGCCCAGCTGAATAATCCGAAGCCTGTCAACAGGAATCGATATTCCTCCAAGAATTATGTACACATATCCCCCAGTTGCTTAAGAGCGCCACGACGGTCCTTCTGTCGTGGCAGACACTTTTCTCCTGTGTTTGTTCTCAGGTATAAGAAGCTTTTGTGTGTACGTAATGGCGAGTAGAGGGTTTTACTCTTGTTGTAACTTCCCCTACTCCAAGTACTTAGGCATTGCTTCTTCTAAGCGGTCTCGTGTTTGGGAACCTGTGTCTATACACAGCCTGTGATGGACAGACTGGCCCCTCTAGCCCGCAGATCCGGGACCTTATGGAAACATGGCCCCGTTTACACTTGCCTGTGGGAAAACAATACAGACACTAGTTTTGGGCCTAGTTTGTCCTACATGTGTTTTGGTGAGGGTTGATGGGTTTCGAGAAGAGGAGTTTACATCAACATCCACGGCTAGTCCTTAAACAAATTTGCCTGAAATTAACGTCAGTGTGTGGGACATGCATGGAGCAATCACTCAGGAAGATTGGTTTTTGTTCCCAGTGTTGCACTGACGGGACGCGTTACGAGAGTTTGCTCCAATACCAAGCAAACAGCATTGAGCTTTGTAGTAACACAAATCCACGATCCTTTCATTTCCCCTTAGTCTCATGGGAAACTGTGCCTTACTTTAAGACCTAGGCCTATACATAACGAATCGCTGCTAAATTTTGCCCATTTGTATTTTCTGTCACTGTTTGCAACTGGAGTCATTTGCAACATATCGTGCATTTGTGCAGAGAGAAATATGGTTTGCCGTATATCACAGCAGCTTGCTTTTATCATCCCATGTTTCTCTGTGACGACTAGACGTTGCAGTATGTTCCTCGGATGTTTCATTTTAGGAAACTTTCCCTTTTATTGTAGTTTAGTAAATATCCGATATAGTTTGCCCATTCCTATTGGTCAAAAGCCCGTCGCGTGGGTGGTTTACACACTATTTCCTTCGTTCTGTGCCGCATCGCGCAGTACGCGCCGCGCGCTTATCTCCATTTAAGGAGATATTTATCACTACGCGCGTGAGGCACATACCATGGACCTGGCGAAACCGGGGTGTTTCAGATAGTATGAAGTATAATTGTTGAGCAAAATCGCTGGAAAATTGGGAATTTTTTACTTGTTTTTGACTCATTGACGCCTTGGGCTCGGGCCTTTATCCACGTGCAGGCTTCTACACACCCTTTTTGAATGCACCACTTGTAAATGTTGCCAACTATCTAGTTTATTGATGGAACCATTTACAACCAGCGCTATTTGGCACCATATCGCGCACTGTTATACCAATATACAGTGTGTATAAAAAAGCAAACAAAATATAACGGAATGCCAGACGTAGAATGTGTAAGCAACTAAAAATAATATAGGTATGGTTTGAAAGATACGCCTTTCCACTTAAAAATGAGATATCAAACGTCCAAATCTGATCATTTTTGACAAAGTTATGAATAATATTCCAAGTGAGGTCAAATTGACCATGGTACCAAGATTTCAATTTGATGCATTGGGACAAAAATGCATTTGATGCATTGCCTACAAAAAAAAAATGTGTTTAGCAAGTAAACACGGCTCTAAACACTTTCTTGCTATCAGTTTGTTTAACATGCCTACATGCTAAACATGTAGCATGAATTGATAGCAAGAAAGTGTTTAGAACCGTGTTTACCTACTAAGCACATTTTTTTTAGGCCAGGCAATTATCCACACAGAGGCAATTAGGCTACATTTGTCCCAATGCCTTAAATTGAAAACTTGGTCCCTTGGTCAATTTGACCTCTCTTGGAAAATTACTCATAACTCTGTCAAACACGATCAAGTTTGGACGTTTGATGTCTCATTTTAGAGTGAAAAGGCGTATCTTTCAAAGCATACCTGCATTCCGTTGTATTTTGTTGGCATTATTTTTTGATACACACTGTATAATGATCCGTCGTTTTATATTAAAACAAAATCGCATTCGTTTGCATATTTTTCTCACCTGACTTTTCTTTGTAAGAACCGAGTTGTGCACTGGCTTGCATTGTCTTAGGATTTTTTCCGTATTATATTTCAATCAATTCGTCAAACTCAAGTGCGCGTAGGCATTTCGCCGCACGCGTCAACAGCTCAGAAATCGACGAACAAGAAACCACGTTAAAAGTGGCATCAAATCGAACGGATTCCTTTCTCTAATCCAACGGCGGTGATGAGACGAAGCGCTCACCGGACCAATTTTAACCAAAACAAAAACAAAAAATCCCACAAAATATGCCCTGACTGAAATTTAATAAAAGAAGAGATTCTGAAGAATATGACGTTATAAGGGCGGAACAAAATGAGGGTGGTTGGCGTGGGTTAACCTTCTCGCCCGTTCGACTAACTAACATGACTTATTTACAGAACTGAAAAAAATCCCACTTTTCATTAGTTCCCTGAAAAAAAATCACTTAATCTTGGAAATCTTGACTCAGTGCGTTTAGTCTTTATATGCCTATGTTGCATGCAACACCCCATTCGCCAGCATTGAGCAATCTTGGCTTTCAAGTTTCAAAGTGCACCCATCTTATGAAAATCCTGGATCTCCTAATGGGTTTGAGTTTTTGCCTTTTTTTTAAATAAAGATACATAGCTTAAAAGGTCCATGCAATTTTCATTTTCATGAAATCTTTGAAAAATGCACCTTTGTGTCCCATTTAACCTTATTTTCAATTATCGATTTTGCAATTTTCAAGTCCCTTTTAATTTGGGGGACTTGGTCCCTTTTATTTTGGTCCCTTTTTGATTTTTATGAAAATTTCATTTTCATGAGCAATCGCGTGATGCCATTTCAGGCAGAAATCTCAATGGAACAGTTATTTCAGCACCACAAGTTGTCAGACGCTTTGATATGTCGCTGTCGTCAATTTTCTTTGGTGATTTGTTGTTGTGCCAGTACATGGCAGTAAGCCAATCAGCAAACTTAGCTCACACAATTAACATTTTCAATATGCACATTTTCGGTTCACATTTTGAACAGAAAATCCCTAAAGTGAACAGTGGCTTCCAGAAATGACATCACAGCAACGGCGCCCTCAGTTGGCCTCAAAAGCATGGATTTTTTTTTAAATGTTCAAAGAATCGCACTTTTCAATGAAATTAACCAAAAAGGGTTGTCAAATAAAAATTCATACATTTAAGAAAAGTAGAAAGTAAAACACAAAAGGTGTTCCTTAGAAAAATTAATCTCATGAACCCTTAAAAGAAAAACGTTATTTTGTGCGGTATAAGATTCAGTGAATGTACACACATTGTAATGTGACCTGTGTCGAAGCTCAAAACAGCTAAAAAATATAGCTATAAAATATTCCACTTCACGTTTTGGATTGTTTACTTACCCTATTTCAAAGGTCTGGTTGAAAGGAAACTAACCTAATGTCTCACCGTTCCCGAGAAAAGACCAAAAAAAAAAAAAAAAAAATCGGACGCGGCGGACATTTTGTAGCTTACACATACATATTTCAAGCCGTGTCTAGTTAATGTGCCGTATATTTTGGGTAGGCATTACATTCACTGTGTGGACTTCCGAACAAAAGAGGTCCACATTAACCAGGTAGAGGCGACGTTGTGTGGACTTGGGCACGTCCACACAGTGTTTCCCCATTTCTGGAAAACAGGTTTAGAGGCATTTTTGGGTTAGGTTTATCTGTGGCAAAATGAAGAGAATCACTAAAGGGGATCATAGAAAAACAATTGGGTTGAAAGATTTTTCACAGTTTGAGAAAAAAATGAATTTTTTTCACTGGTTTTCTTAACTACACGAAACCAAGGGAATATCCACACTTGGTATGTAACGTAAACATGGGTGTGTGTGTGTGTGTCACATGGTACACCCAGTTATAATACACGAATGTTGTTTCTCACACGTCCGCAGAATGCTAACTATTGTACGGCAGAATTCACAACCAGCGCTCAATAGCTCGATTTTGGAGAGTCAAAGTTATGACCCCCGAATTTCGTTCTCGCATTGTTCTCGCACGAGTAACACAACAACGCCAAGTTTTTAAAGAATGGTTGTGGACGTTTCTATCGTACCTTTAAATGCTCTTTCGAATTCATTTGATTTCGTTTCAAACGCGTTTTGTTGCCCAATTTGGCGCGATCCAGGCCGTAATGTCCCTTTAATTATGTAGGCCTAAGCAGTCTTTTTTTGTTTTTGTCTGAACGTTCGGTGGGCTGTTTTCCTTAATCGTAACGTTGCTGTCTGGAGGACCACTGAGAATGTCATTTGCCGTGTAATCACTATCTCACAGTTATTAATTGTTTGGATAAGTTAAGATCAATTTCATTCCATTCTCATCGTTTGAATATTAATGTCTCGAGTGGCCGCTCACTGCAGTTGCAAATATATTTCACTGTCTTCACAAACTGCCCTTTTGTCAGAGAAAATAACCAACTTTAGAGGTTTGTGGTAGCAGTGGCGAAGCCACGGGGGAGGGGGGGGGGGCTGGGGGCACATTTACGTGCTCCCAGGTGCCCCCAAAACACTGATAATGCCCTTTTTCCTTCCCTAACCAAAATGGTTTTCGTAAGTTTTTTTCCAGTTAGCCAAAGGCTTACTGTTTACAGTTTCGTATGTCGATGGATATAGCGAGGCATTATGGGGCTCAGCTGGGAAAAACTGCGATAGATGTTTGCGATAGGCGCCCACCATGATGATCTGATGCCCCCCTGTGCCCCCCCCCCCACTCAAAAAATCCTAGCTACGCCACTGTGTGATAGGAGTGGGCACGTCAAGTACGCATCATTTTGCGTATAATGTTTCATGACAAAACAAGTTCCTAATTAAAACACCAACGAAAGTGTCACTCTTATATCGGTGCTGGCATTATTTTTTTACTTCTGCAAGAACCTGTTCAAATTCGCTTGTAAACATCCGGTGAGTTGAGGACGGGAATATTCATTTCTTACAGTCTTGAGTTTGCCGCTGTAAATGATTGGCGGCGACACAGTCATCAGTATTCCACCGTGACTATAGATAAACCAACTTGACTCTCTGGTGCCTCTGCTACCTTAACAAAAGCTGTTTCTTGAGAAAATAAGCCCGGGAGAAGATGGTGATCTGATTTCGGCGTGTTCGTTGCGAAGGCGACACCAACACAGCCTACCAGTGTTTATCTAAGCAAGCACACTAGTAAGGGGGCGAGTCGCAAACATCAAACTTGAGCTCACGGGCCTAATAGCACAGGAGGAGGCTGCACAACGTTGGGCCGCTTCGTGACTTGTGATTTTTCATTACCTAAGAAACGCACACAAACGTGTGTTCACCGTCGATCGCGGACGTCCTAGTGTCCCTCTTTTGTTTGTACTCTTCACTTTTTAGGAAGACTCTCATAGGTTTTGTACACGACCCCAATTGCGGACGTATGCTAGGAATCGTGGACGATATTGTTCTCTTTTGTTCTCTGATATTTTTCGTCCACGGTTTGAAAAGATGAACACGTACAGGTTTACGTGCATCTCTAGTTGCACACTAAAATGCACACTATAATTATACTCAGACAGTCTAACCACAGAGAAAGGACCTTTCTCTATGGTCTAACGTAGATTTCCAAAGGACGATGCACTCTCTTATTTGTGTGTGTGGGTGTGGGGTGCGGTTACTTTTTTGGGGGGCTAACATGCACATCATTTCGATAAGTTTACTTCACCAATTAACCCTGTGTTTTTATAAATCACATCTTTCCAATCAAAATGCACCTGTCGCCCCGTCTGCCCCTTACAGCGTTTATACCCGCTCAATTAGCAGCGTTCACGTACAGACATAGAAAAGAAGCGCTAAGTATGTGGACATGACAGTCTACAAACGAATTACGTACCTATAAACGGTTCGCGGAATCCAAGATTCCCTGTTTGCTCCTGGCATGTTTTGTACTTGCCTCTGTACCAAGTAAATGTGGCTCTGTTTATGAAAATCATTTTCTGCAAAATGACTTTCTCTACTCTGCGTCAAGGTTGTGGATTGCATTAAGAAACTAATAGGCCTACTCAGAATGTACTGTGGTTCGTTAGTAAAAAATGAACACAACTTGAAATTACATTATTGAAACAAGATCTGATGCGTGGGTGTCAAAACCACCATGTTCTAACGTCGAAAGTCTGTTTTGTCTGAGGGCCCCTTCTTTAGGCTGTACATTTGTGCATTATCGATTTTTTGGACCCTTCTGGTACCACTTAGTCCAACTCAAACCAAGCCCAAACCGACGGCCGCAAGCATGCAGTCAGTTAAGCTAACTCCACTCATCGCCCATCGATTTCGAAGCAAGTCCCCTCACGAAGTAGTCTGAGGATCAGACATTCACGTGTGCAGAGCCACGGTCGAACGTCTGATATATCCCAACATGCAAATTGTATGCGACCCCGTGTGCCAGCCAATTGGAGTCGATTTTAGAAGTGTGACGTCATTTCGAGCAGTGGACTAAGCTGTTGATTGGTAAATTTGGATGCGATGTTTCTGTAGTACAACAACGGATTACCGAAGACGCGAAACAGAATGCGCTCGCTGAATGGTAAGAATTTTGAGTTCAAAACACAGTCTTGTTTTGCATAACTAATTGCCGAATCTGCTCTCATTATCATAGACCCTTGCTGAGCAAGGGGATATTCCATAGACTACGCACAAAGTACATGTACTGTCAATCACAAATCAATCGCAAATCGGTCATAAGGTATTCAAACGAACCTCGGACACCAAGACATTCCTTTTTCTTTGACCACCCCACTTGTGCTTTGGCTTGTGATCGACATCCACTGTTTCTTGCGACCGTATAATAGTTGTGATTTGACTTGTGTCTTGTGACAGACTTGTGATTGACTTGCGATCGATTGACCATTTCATTATCTTTTGGTGTAAGTTGTTGTTGTCTTGTAATTGTCTTGTAATTACCCATCAACAGCAACTAGCACATCTATCCAATATCCACTAATAAGCTGGCTTCTAATTCCCCTGACTATGACTACGACACTTTAAAAGTTCAGTCAATATTTTTCAGCGAGCTAGTTTAGCTTAACAACAAAAACTCTTGGCACGTGTGTTTTGGCTCACATACCATAATCCATTCAACCCAAATGCGTCTAGTCATCAATTAATTTTAATGAGAAATGTCTCTGAGTATTCCAGCATCCATTCATTCCCAGCAACTCGTTAATGATTCATCTCCATCAACCCGTATGATTTTAAGACCAACCACTCATCTACATCAACTCAATTAACAACTCCACAATTTATCAACTTATAGCAAGTCACCATGAGCTGTATTTTACTACCCACGCATCCGTGATTCGAATTTGAAGTTTCAGAGTATGAGTTTATTGTGGCAAGATCAATACTAACCCCCACAAATGTTTTGAAATAAAGCATTTGAAGCGTTAAAAGAGACGAGAAATATAACGAGGAGTGAAAATGTTGCTATAATACTGTTAGTATTTACTGTACAGTCCCCTTCAGCTGAGTTTTTGCATTAAAGGGTGCAGACCATAAATCGACTTCCATAGACCTCAATGATAATTACGCGCACTTCCAACAATTATTTAAAATACTTGCAATTCTCCAAGGTGTTGAAGACACAGCTTTCACAAATAAAAACAACAGCTTTTACCTACCAAAGTAAAGCTCATTCCATCAGCTTTCACTTTCTGTTCAATTTTTGGGTGGTAATCCCATGAACTTTTGGAGAAAATTCCGTCCAAATATGATCGCCCCTAAAGGTGATCCAGTGACCCGTCGCCGTTTTGAAAAAAAAATTATGCCTGTGCTCCATTGCAAGGTAGAACAATGTTAGGCCCAATTTCATCCGAATTTCACGGAAATGTGAGCTTGCATTCTTGTGCACGTCTCCATCCTTCTTTTTTTCAAACCTTCAAGTTCATGGCCCACAAAATGCTCTATTTACCGGTCTGCACCCACAAAGCAACTTCCCCGTGACAGATTATGACACCAGCTAGCACAATGCTTTCGCCATTGAGGGTGGCCTCCGTGATAGAATTGATTGCGTGCCCGAATTGATCTGTACCATAAATCAAAGAAAAATGTATTGATCCCACGACCGTGCTGGTGTTCCATTGCAGAACCAAGCTAATCAAAACGCCAGTTCAAAATGTAAAAGCTCAAGTTGCCAACAATTGGGGGGAAAAATTCTCGTCTTTCTGCTGGAAATGAGCAAATTCTGTAAAATCGATGCATACATTTGCATAAATTTGGACGGGAAAAACATTCCGCTCATTTTGGATCGACGGTTACAAAGCTGATCCGTGTGTGCTGGCTGACAAATTCATTGACAGTGAAGTGGAGTCGGTGAAGTGACGTCGTTTCTGTCAGTCGACGATACGCGAAACAAGAACAAAATCATCTTCTTCAAATCAGCTTCCCCAAGAACGAAAGCTTCATATTTTGAAACACTATTTTACTTGAGAACTGCTGAGCCATAAGTTGTCCTACAATGCATCATTGTTTTTTTTGCACACGTTGGGGCTAACGTTTGCTTAGAATACTAGACAAAACTTGAGGGTATATTCGCCGTGATTGATTGTGGCGTGCGTCTCTGCCATAGAGTTAAGTAAATGTTTTGGTATGATCTCCGAGGGAGGTCGAACTCGCCTGACAGATTGCTGTGTGCAAAGCACAGTGACACCACAGAGACACCCCCATGGTGTAGTAAATCATATTTGGTGTTGTAAACGCATGATCGATGACATGTTACCGTGTGGGGGAAAAATGAACAGTAGTGCAACTGAGCGCCATTAGTTGTGTGAAGGGTTTGCACACGCTATTTGGCCAATAAGGATACATTTATTTTATGGCACGGCCCGGCCCGCCTCATTGAGGAGTGGAATTTGAAAGGAAAACCGGATATCTAGTTTGGAAATTGTTTAATAATCCTATCAGGACCGTCTTGTCCTGCGTCTCAATACCGGGGGAGGGGCCACCCATCCAAATTTCGATATGCGTGGGCCAATTTACTTACAATTTAGCAGGAATATTGGTGGACTAGTAATCTACAGTATGACCTCATCTGGTTGCACTGCGGTGACCACAAGAAGGTGCTTTACTGTATTTGTTTTGCCCATTTTTTTGGGGGGGGGTGTTTCAAAACAGATATGTTGGCATACTTTTTACATTTTTCATTCAAATGCTTCTCAAATTGGTACAAACGTTCTTGGGTCAATATTCATCCACCCAAATAAATTTTAGCATCCGAAGTCACCGCTAGTGGCCCTATACCCATTTTGGGGCAGAATCATCATTTTTGAGATTTTGTCCAAAATATTTTTGAGATTTTGTCCAAAATGTGATTGTTTTTTTTGTCACAAACTGGGCACAAAGAAGGTACTTTTGGTAATGTTATAAATAAATTGAATTTTGTTATATAAAAATGGTTACAACGTACCCTCAAAACAAAGAAGATTTTGCTATAAAAGGTAAAACATTTAAAGCACTTTTTCGTGCAAATGGCGGCCATATTGGATTTCCATCATTCACATTGTTGTACTTGGTCAGTGGAGTAGAGACTGGATAGATTCGGGCTGAGAAAACATGTTTTTTGACTCACAAAAATGCATATGCTCATGTTTTTAAACAAATATTACCAACAATTATGATTACTTGTGCTTTTAAATTGGTTTCCATGGTGACCATGGCTATCTAATGTAATTTGTTTTGGTTACCATTTGACCCCGTTAAAAGTTAGGAAACATCACCAAATTTCATGCCGATCGGCGGAAGCGTTCCGGAGCTATTCCAAGACGTTTCATGTCGTGACAGGGTTAAACTTAAACTTTGTAGAGGAGCAATCAAAGAGGTTATAGGCCTAAACCGGTAGTGCACCAGTAAATGCTAATCGGCCTCATGTTAAACATCAGTTAACAGTCGGTTAACCATCGGTTAACAGTCAGTTAACCATCAGTTTACCGTCTTGACGGTTGCAAACCTCGGTCTCGTTCCCGATTCGCCTTCGTCTCTGGTTCCAGAATAATTTGGGGGGCTTTAATGTGCAAACCAAAAGGACAAATTGTAAAGTTCGGCCTCGTGTCATAATATATAATTTTTCCTGAGGCTTGGCATAGAACCGTTGAGAACCAGAATGCATTTACGTTCATTTTCACATGAACCGATTTTGGGTGTATTCATCAAACGTAAAGACAACCTAAAGAAATGAATATAATTTGTTTTACCCCTTTTTCGGGTCGGATTGGAGGTACGGTGAATTGTAAGGTGCAAGGCAGACAATTAGAAATGATCGACAAAGTGACGAAAAAGAGTCCCATTTTGTTCTCTGATCAACATGTCATTGATCTCGGGATATTTTTGTCGGGGAAGGGATTATTAGCGGATAAGCCGCGCCTGAATCTGTTGTCTAGAGCTACTGTCCTGGTCATCAACAAAAATTGCATCTACGTGAGAACATTGACGATAGACCTAAACGGGTGCATACCTATGTTCCCCAATACCTATGTTCCTCAAAACCGATGTTCCCCGAAATCCTTACCATATAACCCTAACCAACCCTAACCCTAACCCTAAGGATTTCGGGGAACATCGGTACTAGTTGGGGAACATAGGTATTGGGGAGCATCAGGTAGACCCCGATCTAGACCTGGACACCCATTTCGGACAGGGCCTCAGCCGTTGGCTGGCTTGGAAATGTATTATAAACAAGGGTCGTCCCATTGTGTGTTTACATGCCTTTGCCATGTTTACCAAGAATATACCAGGAGCTTACATTCCGGGGCCTATACAGACACTGATCCAATGAGTAAGATTTACAATTCAACTCGAAGACAACATCACGAGAACTCTTCTTGTAACCTTCAAGAACATGTAATCCCGCCAGAGATTTATATGGTCCGACCTCACTGAATCAGGCACGCTGATGGAGCGGTGCTGAGCTTTCTTCCGGGAATCTCTCATCCACTTGAACATCTTCATCCTCCCCGTGTACACACGCCCCTAATGTGGTTAATGGAAGCAGACAATTAGCTGGAGTTTTCCCCCCACCGTTAGGCAAATAGAGAGAGGTAATCCCCTTTGTCAGACATCGTCATCAGGGGGAGCAAGTCTGTTTGGCTGTTGCCGTCTCCAGGGGTGACGCGTGTAATCAACAGCCTGGTGCCCCAGACGATGGCTGATAATATATTGACGGAATGGAATTGAAGGGAAGCCTCGGTCCCTGCCAGAGGAGGCAAAAACGGGGGGTCCTTGTCTAAACAGCAATCAAAATACAATCGCCTACAGGAATTCACAATTTCAAATACACCCGCTTGCTTGTTCAAAAACAAGCTGATTTATTCACCGCATCGCTTTAACTCTAAATTCGCTTAAAGCTCAAGTTGCCATACGTACCAAACAGGAGGCCAAATTACATTGCTAATATCTCTCACATTCCATAGTAATTGATGTCTGTTTGTATGTTTTATAACTCCGGAAATTGGATTGTTTGTAATTATTACCAAGGTAAATTTCTGCCACAGGAGGCAGTAGTTATTATTTTTAATCATTTTGTGAACGACTGCAATCGTGTACGGGATCAGCTAAATGCTCACGCATCCATTCTTTTATAATTAGCAGACCCTCGCCACTGCTTTGTAAAGCGCGTGAAGGTATAATTTATACCCGTCGTGGTTTCTTTGGTAAAAAGAAAATCCATTTATTGATTTTCAGACCCACAGGGAGGGTGAGAGTAAACAGACTCCATAACAATCACACTGCGAAGCTATGCACACATCTGGAATTTACATATTCTTTTATGCATTTGTTTCAGGCGTGACTGTGTTTGTTTTTAAGAACACACATACAGGACCACCCCTCAGCTAATTTGGAAATGTTTTAAACAATTATGTAACAAGGCATACTGAAATGGTAGGTTAACAATGATAATAATGTTCACGGGCTATTTTTAACACAGGTAATGTTCATATGGCATGTTCGGAGTTACTGTGGTGAGTATGTCCACAGTGGCGATTTGTGCTACTTCTACATGTATTCCATTAAACGCGGTGGTAAACGACATTTGCATTTATCTCCAAAGTAACCTAACAAATTATTATCAAAAAGCTACTTGGAGTAACGTCTTAGTGCGTATGTACTGGTAATAAACACCATCATGAAATTATTCCGTCTGGCTTGCTGTCATTTAGACGAAATCGAGAAATGTAGGCGAGTTCCAACGATCAGTCAATTGACTGCTTTTTGGAATAAAGAGTGTTATTGACGAAATCGTGTTTCGTGATCAAAAGGTGGTGCATGGTTTTTCACCTTTTTTTCTCGAAAAGCGTGATACCCACTGAGCTGCAACCTCGAAAGGCAATGTTTGTAACATTTTTCTTTGGATTTTTGAGCGGTGTGGTTATTGGAAACGAACAAAATGCAGGAATAGTAAATGACCCTACTTGAACAGCCGTGTGATGCCATGACATTCTCGGTATTAGTACATATTATCTCGAAATCTCGATTTGAAAGACAAAAGAGTTGATCATTAACCCAGTCATATGTAGTGGTTTGCGACAACTTATTGGTTATTGTCGCTAGTTTTTTTTTTTAATCAGTAATATCACCTTTCATTCTTCTTTGTGTATCCTGGATTATTTCTTTGCATTGGCTGTTTATTTTAGATTTTCCCAGTTAAATCTCAGGAGATCAAGGTGCGCTTGACAAAGTGTCGCAGTGCCAGGGGCGGCGATTACTTGTCAAAATTGGAGAGGGGGATGGGGACGCAAGCGCGGATCCAGGGGGTGTTTTTTGGGTCAAACCCACCAGCTCTGTCAAAAAAAAAAATTAGCATACAAATTCCTAAAAAATAATGAGAACCCCCCCCCCCTGCTGTGACCCCCCCCCCAAAAAAAAATTATACTGGTATTATGTCCGCCTGTTCAAAATACGGTACACCATTCTGTAATCTAGTGTTAATAAGCGCCCCCTATTGAAATATGGTAACAACCCCCCCCCCCCTCCCAGTTTTTGATTTTACGGAGGCCAAGTGTCCGGAGAAAAAAACTGTGTACATTTTCAGATTTTTTTTCCCTGATGAACCCCCCCCCCCCCCCCCCTGCGAAAATTCCTGGATCCACCCCTGGGACGGGGAACGGGGAACCAGCAGCTTGGGCAACCTCGTTCCCAGGCGCCCTCCGACTCTAGGGCTGGTGTTCAAACATGCATGCATGCACACACACATGCCCAATCCAGCAATACACTGGTGTGTTTAAGTGAAAAGGGTGGCAGACAAGCAATATATCTTGCAGTTGCTTCATTTGGGGGAAAAACAGTGCACATTTTTATGGATTTGGTTAAAATCTATACGCACTAAGATAAATGTGCACAAGGATATATTCTCCTCGTTTTTAAAGTTCATTTCGTTACAAGGAACATGGAAATCACGCATGATGAACATTAATGATAAAAAAAGAGTTTTTTTCAGTTCAACTGCAATCTATGGGACGAATTCCAGAACGTGGGCGAATTAGAATGCTACACTACACCCAAAATGAAATCGGAATCCATGAGTGTACACTCGAAATCGAAACTAAAAAACACGAAAAAAAGGAATCCCAACGACATTCCGGAAAGGAACTAAAGGTATCTTTCCATGGAATGTGAATAATTCAAGCTTTAAAGTAACAGGGATAAAACCTATGCTCAACGAAGATGCCGTCTTCTGTGACATTTGAAACGCGTGCATTTAATGAACCATTATGGTGTTTCTGATGCACCTGGTCAAGGTTTACAAGTTATCTAAAAGCCAATCACTTATAATCTGAGAGCACCTGCAATAATGGTCTCAGAAGTTACAACGCCAAGGAAACCTTGCTGCGCTGTTAGCGAGAAATTAACGTCAACGTTGACCCCACTCCGTCTTACAAATGAAGTGACTTATTGGTAAGGCCTACTTAGTTCATTTGAATAGGACCCCCCCCCCCTCTTTTTGAGGTTGCTACTCATCAGTGGGAACGAACAGACTTACGGCAGTAACCTTGGATGATGACGTCACAAGTCAACCGGTTGTGTTTGACTGTTGTGATGTGTGTGACGTGGGATGTTGGACGCACAGAACCTGAGTGCGAATGATGCATAAGTATTTGAGTGATGTAAAATAATAATGTAACATACTTTTTTTTTTAGAACCTATCACGTGATCGCTCTAGACCAATAAACTAACAGTTTTCATTACATGACAGAACGAATGAATAACGACATTAACATAACGAAAATTGTTTCGTGTATTAACTGTAAAAACAAAAGTTGGGTAAAAATATTGTTTTGTAAGTTGTAATGCACAATTTAAGTAGAACCCGGTTGCTACTTAAATTGGTTGGGTCAGGAAATTGTTGGTCAACCTTTGTGCTCCAAGTGGCTTTTTTTAACAAGATCGTGACCGACTGGTTTAAAGCAACAAACTTGGCAAATAGATTCTTATAGCCATCAAGAAGATTTTTAGAAGGGGTGAAACCTGAAATTTCGTTGGGAGGGGTGCGATAACTCATAATAGCATGCCGTGTGTAATATGTTTATTCTCATATTTTGGTGTATTTGTCATTCTTTGTATGTTTTGAAAAATCTATTCTAAAGATGTACGAAAGTTAGGCACCCTTTCCAAAAGAATTTGGGTTGTCACCCGGAAATATCTTCTTTAGGGCAATAAGAATCTATTTGCCAAGTTTGGTGCATTTGACTAGTCGGTCACGATTCCCACCATATGCCGCCTGACTATATACTATAATTGCACCATTCCCTAGACTAATAGCGTAAATACAAGAAAAGATGAATTTTCCCAAGCTGAGGGAGCTGAATTAGAAAATCAGTTAATATGTGTGAACGGATCAGTAGCTCAATAGTTATAATATGAAGAAGGGGATTATTAACAACTTGATAGAATGTCACTCCCTGATTCACTCCCTGAAGAAGGAACCCTCATCAGCGCAACGCCGTGTGTCTGACGAAGGTCGCTTCACGGTAGACAATTGATGAGACAGAATGATTAATTGCACGTACGAGAGAAACTCTGACTACATAGTCAACTACTGTAAATGAGCATGAATGTAGAAAAGAGTTACGTAACAGCATTCATGTGAATAGCGCGATGCCTCTTTCGCGCAGCTTTGAAATATGTAGCCTGCTTCACCTTATGTGAAATGTAATCAATGCAAATTAATAAAGATTTGGCTCCGACGACACCGAATGCCTAAAAAAAATGCTAAAATTTAGTACCCCAGCAGGTTCCGTATATCACCACCGAAGCAGTAGATAACAGGGGCGGCGAAACCGAGGGGGGGGGGGGGGGGGCAGGGGGCACATGCCAACTAAAGTGCCCCTCTCGCGGTCATAATGTGCCCCCTCAAGATGAAAACAAAACTGCTCCTCAAACGCACACGTGAAAGCATTATGATCGTGCTTAAAAATTGTCTCCTCTCTTGTATATGCAAAAGCGCCCCTCAAAAACACAAGTACCCCTCTCGCATTAACAAGATTGTGAACCTTCTCGAGATGGAAAACTATCCCTCGAAAGCACAAACACCCCTCTCGCAATAATAAAATTGTGCCCCTCTCGAGATGGGAAATTGGCCATCAAAAATAATAGTGCTCCTGTCGCAGTAACTTCTCGAGATGGAAAACTGCCCCTCGAAAGCACAATTAGTGCCCCGCTCGCAACATTAAAACCGTGCCCCTCTCAAGGTGGAAACTGGTCATCAAAAGCAACAGTGCCCCTCTCACGATAAAAATAGGGTTACTGCCGGGGGGGGGGGGCGGAGGCCGAAGGGCTCTCTCAAATGAAAAATTACCTTATTTAAGAATAATACGGCTATGTTGAGACTATATCAGGAATAGGCATACACTGTGATTTTTTTGAGTAAGAGATTTAAGATTTTTAAAAATTTTAAAAAATTTTAACGCACAGATTGTTAAACGTGTATCAATGTTGTTAGCATTTGTTCAGGGTACCATGTATTTTCTTCGCAATGTAAATGAAAATAGTTACACAATTATCTCCTCTTTCACACTGACGGAAGGTGCCTTTTTTTCTGAGCAAGTGCCCCTTTTTGGTGAAGCCCCCCAGTTTGAAAAGCGTTCCGCCGCCGCTGCTGGATAATTCGTCATGATAGACACTTAAATGTCCCTGTCCGATCAGAACAATAAATAATGGTTCGTGGGTGACAGCGGGTCTTCCGACGTGATAACAGATATCATCAAGTAGTCTTGTCAAACCTCAGTATTGATCTTCAAATTCACACAGTTGCTCACGGTTACCCTAATAAAACTCTATGGAATATCATGTGAACAATGATAAAATTATGCTATTTAACACAGAAAAAAGGGGAAAGGGAGGAGTCCGTATACTAGGCTAAAATTAGGCGAAGGGTTGCCTGACGTGAAGGGCTTGAACAGGTTCAACAAAGTTTCCCCAAAATGAGAGATAATTGGGGTTTCTTTGAACCTATTCAAGTCCCCCATATTAGGCAACCCTTCGCTAATTTTTGCCCAATATACGGACCCTTTCCCCTTTTTATTCGTTATATCCTCACTTATATGCTTTATATAATGTTAATGAAGTAAGGATATGCAAGTAGAATAAAATATACTTTTTGATATATACCAAAATGTGGGAATAAATATATTACGCGGATGCTGTTTACGACTTTAAATTACGCACCCTTCCTAAACTAATTCAGGTGTCTTCTTTAGGGCTATAAGAATCTATTTGCCAAAGTTGGTGCTTTGGACCAGTCGGTCACGATTCCGACCATATGTCACGTACCTGACTATTGGGTAAACTTCCCCAAGTGTGCATAAGCCTATCCACCAGCATGTGGCAAACTTCCAAACCATGTCCCGAGCCCTTTTTGTGTGTGTACAGACCCACTTATCTTGGTCAGTGTGCAACACATTCAGTAATCGATGGTATGTAGATCCATTTCCTTTTAGCAAAGTTTTATATACACAAAAATAATTCCCCAATTTAGCTGATAGGTCACTTAGATACATGTATTCGGAATGGAAGATATGACAGTCAAGGTATACCGGCAAAACTAATAGCTCTGGTACTACAGGGTTTGTTGGGGGGGGGGGTTGGCATTTAAATTTCGGGATGTTTAGCTCAGCCGAAATCCACTGAAAACCCGATTTGTCTCCATATGATTCGATTGACAAGAGAAACAGAGAATGAATACATCGTAACATGAGGATGTTGGAAATTATCCGAGAGACGGCTTGGGGTTTCAGTCCCCTTCCCTGGGTCTCTCGTGTACTGGCAGGAATATTGCCGGACAATCGCCAGGTAGATGACCGTCAGTGCAGATTTGTTTCCTACCGATCGCAAGTCATGAAGGATAAGCGTGGCATCCACGGTGATCTACGCTCGTTAACTCGTGATTTGATTCCAAGTTTAGAAATGGCTTTCGTGTGACGCCATTCCGGCAGCCTCGGTGGGTTTTTCCACAACGGTGCCATCCTTCACAGCACGAAGGCGCCCTTGTGCTCGATCTCTTCAAATCCAACCTCGTTTCCATGGGTACGATCTTGCTGCGCCATGTTGGTTCCCATCATGCCTTGCGCGAATGCGCACGCGCCCATGGAGTAGAGGCTGCTATAAATCCACTGATGTTTTTAAAGAAACGATTAATTTAAAAGAAATAAAAACCGTGAAAGTTTACAATGCTGCAGCTGCAAATGATACATTTCTTCTAGTCAATGTCCAGTTTACCGGTTCCTTTGTCAGATAAAATGGCTTATTTTAAAATGTGCCGACCAATTGTCATTCAAGTCGCGGTGAGCTTATAACGAAAACTAACAGTCCCAAAGCTGATGGTTTGTGCAGACGGGAATGCTATCTTCAGTCATGATCATTGGATGTTCCTTAGGACACCTATGGTGCATTTGATACAATAACCAACATCGTGACTGCTATGACTGTTTTTAATTAATCCCGAATCGTGAGCTGAAAATGATAACACCCCCTTTATTTAAGTATACCAGATTTCAAGCACAGCCCCCAGAGTGGATTTTCTTCAAAAGAAATCGAAACTATATCCTAATTAGATTTCCTTAGGCATGTTCTTTCGGCAGTGACCGATATTCACTGAGACAGTCGTGAGCACGGGATTTCACTAAAGCTGCAAGTTTTCGTCGCAGGTATTATTTATGGCCAGCACTTAGCGTGTCCAATCACCTCCGATGAAAACAAGGTACAATTGAATTGAGTGATAAATGCAGGACATTACAGAAAGAAAAATACCGAATATGTTCCTGTTGTTCCAACTCACCCTTGACGGCAAAATATGCATCTCTGATTTGAATGGACACGAAGTATGCCATTTGTCAGCATAGCTTAACCACTAATACTGGAGTTGATTGTAACTGGAATGAATACCGCCCATTTTCGTCCTCCTCATATTTCGCCTATATATAGTTGACGAAGTGACCATCTTCACGGTAGCATGCAGCACGGCCACGGGTGTTCCGTTACAAAATAAAAAGGAAGTCGTACTCCCGTTTGATGTATGGATCAGTGAGAGTAGAGTGCCGCAAATTCAGGGCGAATTCCCCGTTGCCTTGTTGCCTGATGACACATCCATTCACTCGGAATTGAACATTGATTTACTCGCTAGTCCCATGAGAATGAATAGAAATATAACGCAGTCTTTTAACTGACAGCAAACCAGAAATTACAGAAAGTTAAAAGAAGGAGGAAATATAAAAAAAAAACCAAGACCACGAAGCCAACACCAACCCACACAGATTGAACAGCATCACTGGGAAGAACGATGAGCGGAATTATTTCCATATCTAATGCACATACCCCAAATAGCGGTAGTAACGTCTTATGCCGATTGACGAAATTGTGTATTCCGTTAGTAAAATTGTGCGTTGAAATAAATCCTCATTTTGTTTTTAAGTACATGATCGCTTTAAGACAATTAGCATTCTTTTCATGTGCACCGCGTGATTCCTTCTGGTTCAAAAACAATGTTACAAAGTACACGCCGCGTTCACTGCATCGCAACGTCTACTTTTTCCCGATCGGCACTCGTCGATCATCAAAGTATACCAAGTCAGTATTTTTTTTTTTTTACTGCAAAAAGACAAAAATGGAATGAGACCTTTTTCGTAGATGTGACGAGCAGCGAATCTGTGGTGTATCCATCATGACATTTTTATCCAACTATCTTCCGATTTCAATCCTCAAATTCAGATGTCATTTCAGAGGCAGCCGGAAAAAGGCGGCTAGTGCCCGAAAGAAACACTCGATCATGGAAGGGGAATCATAGTGAATTAAGGGGAGTTCAGCACTAATAGAAAGAGTGGCTTGGTGGCTCTCGCCCCCACCTGGCCCCATCAGGAAGTGCTCGTGTAGACAAAGTGTGACGTCGATATGCCTAAGGTGTATTAGGGCTGTCACATTTAACAATCTTGTTGTTTCAAAATATAGACTTGGCAGGCACGGTTCTAGAACCAATATTTTTGGGGGGCTAGCACGGTGGATCCAGAATTTTTTCAGGGAGGCGTGCTGAAATGTAGACAGGTTATTTTTTTCCAGACACTTAGGCCTCCGAAAATCAATAGGTGGGGGGAGGGGGGGGGGGGGGGCTCATGCCATATTTTCAATGGGGAGCGCCAATAAAATCCTAAAATCATTCACACTATATTACTGCTATAGTGTGAATTGTCACTGCTTTTTCTTCTTTAGGGGGAGACCGTTCGCATGTACATGTACATCATAATCCTTGTTTTTGCTAATGCATTTTTTTTTTATGGAATTTATTTTTGGGGGGCTAGACAAAATTGGGGGGGGGGGGGGGCTACAGCCCCCCCGTAGAACCGCGCCTGAGACTTGGTTGTTAAGCTGCGATTCTTAGGGGCATGCCATCATATATAAAATGAGATTTACGAACTAACCTTTTGTATTTTGAGTTACTATACTGAAATGTGACATTTGCTGAAGACAAATTGTGGTCTTTCCATGAATCGATACGATCTTTGATTGAAATAGAAGATAGTGACGATGGTGCTCTATACAAACATGTAAAAGGTAACTGACGATCATAATATGCCTACAATCAAAATTTGGTTTTCGTGTTGAAGCTACACTCAACCAAAAAAGAAAGTCCCCCTAATATTTGTTTATAACTAAAAAACTACCGAGCACCTCTCGCTCAAATTGGGACTAATCAATACAGACATTCCTTAGCAATCCAGCCATACTCTTTATTTGGCCCCAAACAGTGATAATGTGTACACAATTATGCAATTTTCTGACAAATGCTATCGTAAAAAAGTTGCACTTTTGTATACTTGCAAGGTGAGTGTGAACCATAACTTGCACGTATACAAAAGTGCAACTGTTTCCGGTACCATTTGTCATAAATTGCATAATTTCGTACACATTATCACTGCTTGGGGCCAAATAAAGAGCTGGATTGCTAAGGAATTTCTGTACTGATTAGTCGTTATTTTGAGCGAGAAGTGCCCAGTAGGAAAAGTATTGGAAGGGGGTGGACTTTCGTTTTTGGTGTAATTACCAAAGGAACATTGAATCGGGAAAAAAACACGTGTAGATGTATAAATCTTACCATTTTTTTGTAAATTGGAACTTTTGTGCGTGCAAAATCCAGGTTGAGACAATATTTGCTTTCCATTTGTACTGGTTGTAACATGTGTTCCTGTGATAAATGCCTACATCCAGACTAGTGCCCATGCGCATGTATACAATTCTTTTTGGTGATGGTGTGATTTAAACGAACCGTATCCAAATTCATTGGCTTCCTTAGTGAAATATGAAAGCGTGTTCAGAGCGATTCTCAAATTCAGACGAAAATGATTGACCGATTTTCCGAAGTGAATGAACATGTAAGGAAATTGGCCGGGAAAACCTATAATAGCATCGGATGCATTTGTTTGTAAATAGTTGCTATACATCTGGGTTTGTTTGTAGAGTTTTTCACAAGTAGGATTTTCACTCTCGAGTATGTCACACGTGGTCGAAAAGGCAAGGTGCTTGCACTTTAGTAACCCTGTTGGTCGAGGGAATATTAGGAGCGTATTACCCCCGCACGTATGAACGTTGTACTGCCACAATAATGGCCTCCGAGCTCGCCCACGTCTATCCGTCTTGCGTGGTATCATCCATGATGCAAATGTGTTTTTCTTTTTTTCTTTCAGTGCTTGCATGGACGCATCCAGTGATTATACTTAGCGTGGCAAAATGGGCTTGGTATTCGAAATTAGTCATTCCCCGGAGCATGGAATAATTGGCGTCAACCGTTACTAATCCGCAGTTTTTGCAATTAGCCCGTGCGCTTTTAATCATAGGGGAGCAATAGGCCACAATTCCTGCTACGTCTGTCATATCATCCAGACGATACAATTACTCTGTCGGGGGATTTTACTACGTTCCGTCGATATAATGATCTCCGGGGAACACAATGAAAAAGTATACACGCTGTTGTTTGGATAACTTGCACAAGAAGACGTGAATTTACTGTCTTTGTCTTATTAAACTACACGTCGTCGTGTTTCACAAACACTTCGCAGTAAAAGTTGTGCTATAGACAATTATCATGTTGCGGCCATCTTGATTTTTCCCCCATTCATATCAACGTAACCAAAGCAAGGCTAGAGGGCAAAATAGTCTGGTTCCTTTTTGCACAAAAACATTATCGTTCAGTACTGTAATTGTATACAGGGAACATGACTGAAATGGTGGAAGCATGATAAAGGTTCATTAGTGGCCGAGGGTGGGTTTGAGTTTTTATTCTTTGAAACTTCGGGTGCGCGCAATTTGTATGCGATTGGTAAACTGTGGGAGTGTTGGATTGGAACGTTTGCGTCTTATGTAGTCGCTGATGGAGGATGTACTAACAATGAGAATTCCGGGCTTGACTATTGACATGTAAAAAGCTACCTTTCACTTAGCGCTTTTTAGTCTGTTTTGTCTGAGGTTGCAAATTCAAGACCTGTATTTAGCTACTTCGCTAGCCTCGGTAGTCTTACTCTTGTATACGTCGTCAGACAGTTTCCTGGCAAACCGAAGCCACATAATATTTAACAAATTGACCTCGCGTGATTCCATTTTCCATCAGTGCGTAGGGAAACGTCAGACAATCTGATTGGCTAACGTCGAGTGTCAAAATAGCAGGCCTATATATGTGGACTCGGTTTTCCAGGGTTGTCTTAAGACATGTGAGATTAAGACTACCACTACCTTGGCCTGGCTAGCAGGGATTTTATTTAGGTCAGTATATGCCCCATAACACAATGCGTAACTACGCAAGTTAAAGCTATAGTCCATCATTTGTAATTTGTGCATTTTGTTCGTTTGAAGCAACAAACGTGTTCAAAATCTAATGAAGGATACTGAACAACTTACTTGATGAAGTTTCAGCTCAGCTTCAGCTGTATATTCCGAGAAAAACAGCATTCTAAGATCTCAATTTCAAATCAAAAGTTACTGAATCATGTTTTGAATTGTTTTGAATTGCAGCTATACGCGACGTCGCGCACTGATCCGACGAATTATAACAACCGCGCGCGCGTGTGCGTCGTTCCAATACTTGTGCGCGCTGCGCTGAATAACAAAACGAACTACTAATTTAAATTTTCCTACGGTGCTTCTTAAGAATCACCGTTGGAAATGCCTTCTTTTGTTGATTACTTCAAAATGACAGCTTCCCAGAAAGAATAATTTCACAGGGAGTTTAGTCCCCTTACTATCTTTCAACCAAGTTTGTTTTTCAACAATAATTACGCCAGTTACTTTTCGGATGGCTGCAAATGATGGACTATAGCTTTAACGGGAAATCGTCCTAATGACATGTGGTTACCTGTTTCACATTTTATATAATGCAATTAGTGCAATTGGGAATTTATTTTATCAGCAAAACGTGAGATTCTGTTCATTGCATTAAACTTGTGGTGTTTTTTTGGCCTAACGACATTTCATAAGAAAGTTACAGAGTTAAGACAGTATTGAACTTTTAGTTCTCAGTTCACTCGGTAAATTCAAATGCCCGCCTTTTGTCATCTTAATCTCCCCCAGGAAAAGCCCAAATGCACTTCAAAACTTCCTTTGCCCAAGTGTATGCCAAAACACAAGAGATTTGCATAACCTATGATGCAAAGCCGTCGTACGTACGTCCGCAATTTCCTGCGGAGTTGGCAAAGTCTCTCATGCACCAGACAGGGGTAAAGAACCCGAGAGCTGATGCCAGCTTAGCACCGGGTTGCTTCTGATTCAATCTTTTCGCCCTAGGTCCCTGACTTTTACTTCAACTTGCAAAAAAAAAAAAAAAAGCCGACAGGATGCTGCTTTCAATGCTCGACGGAATTGGAAGGCTTACTGCTGTAGTCCGCTGCACGCTCATACCTCCCGGGCACTGTATAGTTCCGAAGTAGAGAGCTCTGCCACTTGTTGGTTAAAATAAGACCTGCACTTTGCGTACAGGCGCAGGCAATTAAGGTCCGCGCAATTGAAGTGCAATGCCCATCGATGTGACCCGTAGTCCAGCTTGTATCTCTTTTAAATAGTCTGCAATAATGAATCCAGCAAAATAGTACTCGGAAAATTTTCAGCCCGTGGACATGTCTTGTTTTTGATCTGTTCTCACTCTTTCAAACCATGAATCTCTTGCTCCGATCGCCTTTCCCTCGTCGGTATGTGATTGCACGAATGGTGCCGAATTTCTCTTGCTATTCAGCCCCCGTATTTTGGTGCCCTGCACTCGGTTTCTTTACCCCCAAATAACCATTGGAGAAAAATCCATGTGGCCTACAGTTTGAAGGTCCAAAAACACTAAAAGTGGAAATAGGACGCACTGGCACTTAAGGGGGGAAAAGTAGGCTTATGTTTGTATTTCCCAGCTGGTTACAAGCCTGCTTGGCTGGTACGGAGAGGCACCTCGTGGCAAATCGAGCAAATCCAACACGGTAGCCCTGAAAAGCGCATCAATGCAAGCCTGAGCACCTGTAGTTGAACTAACAAGACGGGTAACTTGAGTCAGCAGTAAATTGGAGTACTCGTTACAATACTTCACCGTTATTGTTCCTAGGACGTCTAGCGCGAGCTTTAGAGTTAGAAGACGTTGAACAGAAATGGTCTGTCTGCTGCCACCAAGCGTTTAAGTCCCAAAATCACCCATGGGCCGTTCCTACGTATATTTGTCAGTGCTTGACAGCCGATTTTACAAACAATGACACATTGAAGCCCTTGGTATTTTAGAGAGAGGGAACTACTTTGGTTTTGATGAATTGGGAGAAACAGGGAAATGACTTGAGATATAAGTGGTCAATGGATTTTCTACAAAACAGTTTTGTTGAATCGTTCTGTAGTTTTGTTATAATAATAGCCCATCGTTTGCCATATTCGTGTTTGGTTCAACTTCAAGAGAAAGGTCTGTATATTTGTGGACAATAGCAGCTTCACATAAAATACCACAATCTAAACAGGTTTTCCCAGAGCTGTGTCTTCTCCATTTGTTGTACTTTCGCGTTCCCCTCAAAATGGGACATTCCTCCACTAGATCAATATACCAAATCCCCGTCTTGCACAAACCACCTGATGTAAAATAGGCCTCGCCCATTAAAGTCTCCCCGTCGGCGACCGACCAAAACTTTTTTTCCTTTGGTGGAGATAAAAAAAATATGTAACGAGTGATCGAATAATCCCTACAGATGACTATCTGGAGTCTGAGTAGGGCTGGGCGTCGTATTAAACTTCCACCCAGAGGATTTGAAGTTCTTTCGCTGATCGTAGATAAAGAAAGGATCGACAAACCTTGCCGTCTTGACTGAGACAAGTGGGTCATAGAACCTGGTCTTAATGGATTTTTGATTTTCTTTGCATTATTTGCCTTCCCTGGATGTCGGACCCGTATAATGTAAACGTTTTTTTCCCCTTTGTTATCGAGTATACATCTTGTCCTGATTCTGGTATACTTCGGTTAGTTCTGAGATTTTGGCTTAATTGAGCCGGAAATATTCCAACTACAAAAGGTCAGCACAAGTTGCGGCATCCTGACAGGGTTTTGAAGTGTGATCCCAGGGGAGGCCCCCGAGTACTTAAAGCCACCATCGACTGGACTATTTAACTTGCAAAAGAACAAAAGCAATCTCCATGCGATAATGTGTTTGTCTCATCGGCGTTGTTTTGCGCTGTATATCGGAGCGATTGTTATTCCGCTCTCCGCAACGGACGAGGTGATAGCAATTTGATTTCGCCACGTCCTACAGCTATATTGCCAAACACACAGGGGTATAGACCCCCTAGAGATCTCGGTAAATTAATGGGATTCCGGGATTTTCTCGTAGTGTGGGAGATGTCATTGACACGGGGCTAAGAATAGTTGCAGCAGTTTAAAGTATTTTTGCTACCGACGAAAATCTTGTTCTTAGCACTTCAGTTGATTAATATGCGCATGAATAATAGTTGTTCCATTGTCGAAATATTGTCCAGGGGGTTTGCAATGTCTGCTCGATAATCCGATCAACCCCAATTTATTTGTTTAAAGAAAAGGAAAAGAAAAAGAAGAAGACAAGAAGAAACAAAGAACTCTACATCAAATAATCATGTTTCGTTTGAATTTACTTAGGCCTAGCAACTTCCAACTCGTGTTTGAAATGTTAAGCCTAATCTTTACGGAGACATGTAAAGTGAGTCGTGAAAATCTGACTGCTCTTGGCATAGCCTTAAAGTGATGGAGCATCCAGCATTGATCTGAGGATGTATGGGCTAAATTCATTGTGCCACAAATCTCTCAAGTATTGCGAGGTTTAATTTGTTTCAACAATGCCTGTATTAAAAAAAAAAACAAATTAATCCTCTTTATTTTACCTAAATCTTCAAACTGCTCGAGGCTTTTTCTTTCTTGTGGTATTATTTAAACGAAATTGTCATGTAACAAATACATTTGCTGGTTTGTTTTTGCAGGTCTTAATACAGTTTTAAAAAGTGGTTGTAAATGGCGCGCTCCAGTTCAGAAATCGCGCACACTATATTCAGAACGAGTTAGGAGTGTCCCTCTTGAAATTAATTAATTGATCATTGTCGTGGGCCGATTTTTTGGTGTGCGATGTCTCATTGGAAAGCTCATAACTAATGCAATGCTATATAGACAATTATCAATTCAATTTGAAAATCTATTTTTCAAGCTGTCACACCCAAAAAGCACGTATGTGCTCCTTACACAAGTATCCTTCAACGGCCGGAAAAGGAGATTTGGGGGAAACCTAGACTGGTTTCCGGTCCATCCACTGCGTATTTCGAATGATCCAAAGTTATTGGAGGCGGGAATTAGTATGGGAGACCTGCTATGGCTATCCGGCTCGTTAGTGTGACGTCATCTCCGTTCAATGCATGCGTACTTCACACGGAAGTTAACGCACCTCGAACGTTTATCCAATGGGCGCTAGTTATCAGTGGTGTGCGCTCGTGTATGACGTTTTTACTTACGATCCCGAACCGGATAGCTTTGGCAGTTGGCACATTCAAGAAGTCATGCGTACTTCGCGCGAACCAGTACAGTACAGTACGCACACGGCGTGTGTCCCGTCCATGATCCACGGGGCTCTCCCATAGTCATATGTCTATGGGCTCTCCAAAGTGGCAAAAACGCGCCCTCTTTTGTTGGTGCACGGAGCCCATAACTTTAAACCTGTAATTTTATTTCAAATAATCCAATTATATTCACCCAAGCATATTACATTGTAATAAGTAGCTTTTTTGATGATAATTGTAAAAACTCAAACGTTAATTGATTTTGAAATATGACGTGATTTTGAAATATGATACTACAACCCCACAAACAACCTGATAATGTTATTGGTATTGAAGGCGTTTGTTTTGATCGAAGGTCATGGCCTTTGATTTAATAACGTAGCGCTTAATTCTACTTGCACATGGAGCGACGGGCTGTTAACATTTAATCTTTCAAAGTCATGATGTGATATGAGACCATAGCTGTAAAGTTTCATGGCTGCATTGACGACAGTTCATTTAATTGTTCAACTTAAAATTATTGTTGATGAAAGATGACATTTCGCCAGACGCAGCAGTAACAGTATACTCCAGGCTGTTAATTCCGAGTTTGAAGCAGATCCTGGCCAAGCAGTTTTCAGGTCCTATAGCTAAGTTATAGGCCTGAAGGGTTCCAAAAACGATCTTGTGTAATCTTGCAAAAGAATGGTTTCGAACAACGCGTGTCTCCAGTGAAACGTGTGCTGCGTGATCAGCTTCTAATATTACATACCCTATCTGGCGCTATTATTACCTTCCCAAGAAACCTGGACTGTCCGTAGGGTCCGGATACGTATTCATTTCAGCGCTGTTTTTTCGTCATCTATCTGGCATTATTACCATTATTACATTATTGCCTTGAGCAACTCTATATCATTTTGTCCACAGAACCGGTGCTCCCTAAGGCATGCAGCGTTGGATCTGTATACGTGCAACTATATGTCTCACTGCAAATGAATATGACAGTTTCAACTGTGCGCGCTCTTCCTTATTTCTTCTCCAGACTTTTCTGACGACCAAACTTCGAAGCCATTGTTTAGGATGGTGAGGTGGCACCGCGCTCGTGCGCGCAGATGGTACGCGCAAAATTGATTCAGTGCCGTAGTGTTCCCCAACGTGGCGCACTTCGACGTTTACCCCGACTTTCCTCATGTAGTGTTGCCAAACTTCTTTGTTGACAAACTTCAAATTCATTCAGTGAAATACTGGTACTTTTACCTTATTAATGCTTGCTATTTAACCTCTGTGAACAATTTCGGTGTCATGAAACTTCAATCCGAATAACAAAAACGGTGGCGTCCGGAAATTGGGCACAAAATCGGCTGAGTGTTCCCTAACGTGGCGCACCTGAATAAATCTTGGAAAATTACAAATTAAAATGTAAGAATTTCTGTAAAATTGATAAATTCTGATAAACCATTATTATCTCTACTTACATACCCAACTAAAAGTTTGTCAGAAAATTATTTTCTCATTTTTCGGGGACATTTTCAAAGGATTCACTGTGCATTTCGAAATAAAATTGGAAAATCACGCCAAAACAATTTTTTTCTTCCAACTTTGTAACGGGTAGATAAATTCGTGATTTATGCACAGTAGTGTTTAGAACTTGATAACATTTTACCTTCTGTGAAGTTTCAGTTAAAACTTTTGTTCTAGTTAGGTGCTGCAGGCGACAAAATCAGAGTGCGCCACGTTAGGGGCCGCGCCACGTTGGGGTACATGAACAATACTCCAAATTAAGAGCGCATGAGCCATGCGTGTGAGCGCTGCTCGACCTCAGTAATGGCAGTCGCCAGCTCTAATGAAAATCTGACTCCTGTGAAAATCGGACTCCTTTTTTCCTGTTATTGGTTAATCCCTCGCACGTGACCAGTCACTCTCCTAATTATCATACTTACGCATGCGCAATACTACCAACGAGTCCATATTTCATCGAGACGGATATTCACGCTACACCTGTTTTAAACAGATACGTTTAAAAACGCCTAGGGCCTGGTTGCCGATTATCCGCAGCCATATATACCTTTTTAGTCAAAAAGTTAAAACAAGTCAAATTTTCACAAATTTTCAGCAATTTTGTTCAACAAGAATTATTTACATCATGTTTTGTGTAACACCCCTCTTGCCATGTCTATGGTATGTGCCCGGCCTCGCGAGCCTAGTGCTAAACATCTCCTTATTAGGCAGTTGGCGCGCGCGGCAGAACGCAGGAGTTGTATTTAAAACCAGCCGGTGTTTTAGCAGCGTTTAAAATCCACCAACGTTGCAGGCTCTTGACCAATAGGAATCGGTTAACTGTCTCAGGTATTTATGAATGTTATATTAAAGGCACATACCATGAGTTTTCACACTGGATCATATTTTGTGCAAATATCCATTCCCTAAAATGTATGAAAACTAAGAACACCTCTTTTTGGTTAAAATGTTTGTAAATTGCACTTCTTTAAACACTTTAAATGTTCCATGTTTTTAATTAAAACTGTGTGCAATGTTGCTGTGATGTCATTTAAGACACACGATCCTCATTTTAAGGGATTCTGTTTAAATTAAATATGAATATTTCTCATTGAAAACATTTGTGCATGATGTTTGGTTGTTTGCTCGATGCCTTATTTTCATGAACTAAAACAACAATTAAACACCAAAAGCGAAAATAAATTACCACAGCTAAAAATCCAAATCTTAGTCGCAGCTTTAGGTGCTGAAGCAGCTGTAACACTGTTTTGTTTCTGAATGTGTTAATTTGCATAAGCATAAGACCAAAACAACGGCACCGAACACCTGGGAATTGAAAATAAGAAGATTATGAATAAAGTTCAATGGAAAACGAAGGTGCATTTTTAGTGACTGCAGCATTAAAACAGTATATTTCATGAGCCTGTTAAAGTGCTTCTATATATAACTCTATGCTATAAACGCTCTGAAGAATCTCTGTGCTATGTTTTTTTTCCCCTCAAAATACTAAATAAATAAAATTGAACCGCGATGTCACACTAATGCAACTCACTTGGTACTCAATGTATAAAGGTTAAAGTTAGTGGACACTTGAATTTCGACAATGCCGGAACAATACACGACACGTAGGTGTAAAAGATGGAGCCATACGTCCCAGGGGACATGCCCCTTTAACCTACTTGTTAGTTGGGGGAAAAAAATGTCAATACATGATTCTCGGTTTGCAACGCATCACGCTGTACCTGGAGAGAATAGTGGCTTGAATAGCGGATCATGAATATCGGATCATGGAAAATGGTTACGCTTTTACTTTACGGGAAATTAACTGGCGTGTCCCTTTTTTGTTTTCGTTTTGGTTTTTTTCCCCCATACAGCGGCACGCAACTAACCTTCAATGAAGTATTATCAAAACATAATCGGGCTTTCAATTGTGTATGTCAAATACCATACCTGTTAATGCATAATCTGTCCATGGTTTGAAAGATGTTCGCCTATTACTTTTTTGGTATTTCCAGAGATTGGTTTTCGAGTCTTGATCTTCAGATTTCCAATTCCAGAGAGACGATTTTGTGAAGATTAAGAGCGGGTGATGACAGGTTTTAATTGCTTCGTGAACAACAATACTCGTATTTTGATCTCGTGGTCTAATCAGTTCAGTGACCTGCGAAATTCGATCGATGATATCTTACAAATTCTTTTTTGTTACGGTGATGTTGTCGGCTGCCTGCGTTGTGATATTTAGCCACGTAATGAATCGAGGTATTGTCAATTTTTATCATGTTGGTTGGGATGAAGACTTTGTGCCCCACACAAAGTGTATGCCGTAAGGAATATACCCAAAGCCCATTGTAATCAGCCTTCTAGTTAGATTTGAATCGTCTTTACGTATCTGCGGATCCCTTGGGTACAAGGAAGACTGTTTGGGAAGCTTGCAAAAACAAGACACATCAAAAAAATCCTTCCATTATCGGCAGTGTTAGGGTTATCCCAGATGAGCTCTTTCAAAATACTGCAGTGTTAGTGTAAGCTGTCGCGACGCATTCGGGGAAAGATCACGTGTATTTATTCATTCGTGCACTCCTCTCTACTCTGTAAGGCGTTCGTGCGTACAGTCAGTGCACCGGGTCCTGTTTGATTTACTGTACAGCAGGAACATTATCATGATAATCATACATGTTGGCACTGGGTAGGATGAGGTTGATTAAGTGCGTGTTTGACGTGGTTATGGAACTTATGGACGGGGCGTGTTTTATTGATGACACGGTTGATACGGGATACTCCTAGCGGTTGACGCTTCCTGCATCCCACACGAGTTGACTATCTGTTTCAGTGGCTCTGATGTCGTCGCCGTTGGGATGTTTAATTTGAAACGAAATAATTATAGGGACAAAATGGTTCAAATATCAACATCCATGCGGCTGACAAAGATAACAAGATTTTTGTAATGGTATTGGTGCTTTTAATTATACCATGGCAATTTCTGACAATGATTGGTGCAGATTTTTCCAACTTTCACTCGGGAGGTAACACACTAAGTATGCAGTGTTTATATACGTCGGCGACGGGCAAAACCTGATTTGATTGGTGCAGTGAATATTTTCCTTGCAACCCCTGATTGAATATTTTTTTAGGTTTTATAGCATTGCAACCAAACAAATCCCTACCAAACCCAACCTTACCCGACAAAAAAAATCCTAAGCCAACCCAGCACTATCCCGACAAAACTAGACGAAACCCAACCCAACCCAACCCAACCTAAACCAACAGCCAGTCCCCACCCAACCAAACCCAAACAGACCAAAACCCCATCAACTGAACCTATCACAACACAACGACTACAACCCAACCCAACCAAATACAACCCATCCAAACCAAACTGAACCTAACCCAGGCTATCCTTAACAATCCAACCCAACCAACCCCACCCCACCCCACCCAACCCAACCCAACCCAACCCAACCCAACCCAACCCAACCCAACCCAACCCAACCCAACCCAACCCAACCCAACCCAACCCAACCCAACCCAACCCAACCCAACCCAACCCAACCCAACCCAACCCGGCCCAACCCAACCCAACCCAACCCGGCCCAACCCAACTCAACCCAACCCGGTCCAACCCAACTCAACCCAACCCGGCCCAACCCAACCCAACCCAACCAAATCTAACCCAACCCAACCCAACCCAACCCAACCCGGCCCAACCCAACTCAACCCAACCCGGCCCAATCCAACTCAATCCAACCCGGCCCAACCCAACTCAACCCAACCTGGCCCAACCCAACTCAACCCAACCCAACCCAACCCAACCCGGCCCAACCCAACTCAATCCAATCCAACCCAACCCAACCCAACTCAACCCAACCCAACCCAACCCGGCCGAACTCAACCCAACCCAACCCAACCCAACCCAACCCAACCCAACCCAACCCAACCCAACCCAACCCAGCCCAACCCAGCCCAACCCAGCCCAACCCAACCCAACCCAACCCAACCCAACCCAACCCGGCCCAACCCAACCCAACCCAACCCAACCCAACCAACTCAACCCAACCCAACCCAACCCAACCCAACCCAACCCAACCCAACCCAACCCAGCCCAACCCAGCCCAACCCAACCCAACCCAACCCAACCCAACCCAACCCAACCCGGCCCAACCCAACTCAACCCAACCGAACCCAACCCAACTCACCCAAACTCACCCATACTTGTTTCACATGACTAGTGTGGACTTTCCATTGCTTTCGTGTAGTTAAGAAAAACCAGTGAAAAAACTCATTTTTCTCAAACTGTGAAAACTCTTTCAACCCAATTTTTTTTCTATGATTCCCTTTAGTGTTTCTCTTCATTCTGCTACAGATAAACCTAACCCAAAAATGCCTCTAAACCTGTTTTCCAGAAATGGGGAAACACTGTGTGGACGTGGGGCAAGTCCACACAACGTCGGTGCTACCTACATTATGTGGACGTCTTTTGTTCGGAAGTCCACACTGCGTATGTAAGACAAACTCAACCCAACCAACCCAACCCAACCCACACGAGTGTGTATTTGCCTGCAATCGGGGACCCCCTATTGTCTCTCTTTGGCTTGTACATTAACTTTTTAGGAAGACCTCCCATTTGTTTTGTACACGAATCCAAACTGGGGACCTCTCGGAAATTGGGGACCCTATAGTCCTGTATTGTACAACGTCTCCTGTTCAATGCAGGTACAAACTCACCCATCCCAACGCACACAACGCAAACCAAAGTATGTACTCAGCCCCAAGACGATATTATATTCAAACACTTTAACTTTCAACACTTAAAAAGACACGGGTCAAAACAAAAAAAGGTACAGTTAACATTGGAAACAGCCGAGTGGGTGTTGTACTCTAGGTGATGGGTCACAAATTGCACCCTAGATGTAGCCCAGGTCGACTCCACAGCTGAATTGAACTCGAGCTGCCTCTGTTTCTATAGAGACCGACTGCCCGACAGCGCCCAGCGGAAAGGCACACTCAGAAGATAAAATCGTATCGATTAAATCAGAGATCCACGACAAATTGTCCTCTGCTCTCCTGTCGTTCAAGATGAAGCCGATGAGATGCCAAGTGGCAAGCTATTTTTCCTCGACATTTCTTGGGTCAACAGCATGGCAGACATTGATTTTTCTCTCTCCAAATTTCGGTATCTAGAGAGAGCGATAATTTGAAGGGGCGCAAGTGCTTAGCTGCTTATAACAAACCAAACCTTCGCGGTGGAGGGTTCATGATGGTTTTATTGGCTCATAATTTGCGCTCATGTCCGTATTTTTCCAGCAGTATTTTTTTGCCAATAATGGACACTTTATTGGCCAGACCACTCTGCTTCTCATTTGAAAAGGATCTGATAAAAAAAAATCTAATCTCGTGGATTTTACACAGCTTGTGCGCGCGAAGGGTTGATGAAGTGGTTTCATTTTATTGGCAATCCATGCTTAAATTGTACTCAAGGTGGTTTCATCTCGCCCCTATAAAAATACCCTCTGTGTCTGTACCGAACCAATGTGATCATCTTTTTTACGCGCAAGTGCAAACCAATCATTGCCTGAATCGCAATGCCCCAGTATATATTCATCAATGCGGCAGGCTAACCTTGGAGTAAAACACACCTTGATTTGAGGAGACACGCAGAACAAAGTGTGCGATGACTAGAAAGCTAAAGGGGCAATAAAGCGAGACCGATAGTATTATTTGAAACCAAAAACTAAATCAACATTTTATAACATCGATTACGAGATGGATCATTATGCACGCACGGTGTGCAACGCAATATTTGCCTTTTTGTAGGGAAGAGGTCATAACAAGAAGGCTGGGGATTTAAGCGAGATTTTTGGTTAGGTTTCTTGGTGGTAATTTTGCATTTTTACTTGCAATAATGTGCCTTGCATGTAACAAAGAGGTGCAGACTGCTGGACGAGAGCACTAATTGCAGATGAAAAGACGAAGAGCTATTACATGCCACATAAACACCTTATTTGGGTTTGGAGAATTATGACCAGGACATTATAGCAATTAGGTAAATTGTCTACTCATGGTAGAACAGTTGCACATGCAATAGAACAAAAATGATCCTCCAAATGTCATCTTTCATGATGTACTAAAAGGGCTTAGGTTATTCCAAACGTTTTTAAACCAACAAAGCAACGGCGTAATTCTACCTCCTATAATCCTGGAAGGAAGTTGCAATAGGGCAATGAAAACTGCCGTGTTTTTTTTTGGGGGGGGGGTGTTCCAGGGAAGATGCTAAATGAGTCTGTGTTGTCCGTCGAGGCATCAGACGGGTTATTAATAAGACTAGCGCGGGGTAACGAGACCTCTCGTCTTGCCAAGCACCGCCTTATGAGCCATGCCGCTCTGACATAGAGTAATGATCTCCAATTACTTGTCGTCCGAAGTCCAAGACTCTTTTTGTGATTTGCCAACCCTGTTCCTGTATAACCCGCACTTTGCGATCGAATAAACAGGATATTTTGTTCGCAGTTTGACGGAAGAACGAACGAAGATTCTAAATAAACTATAAACGTAGAGCCTTTTTCCCCCTTTAACGTGGTGGGCGCGATCGGATCGAAGTACTTTTTACTTGAAGATCAAGTTTCAAAGCATGAAACTGAAGTAATATGCCGCCATGCTGTGGAGCTCAAATCACAATGTAATCAACATTGAGATGCAATAATGACAGTTTTGGTTATGGCATTTTGAATACGTCTAGGTTCTCTCTTTGAGAGAGATCTATAAGTGTATCGCAGCATACAGTCTATGAACCACGAAAAGAAGATTGTAAGCATATTTAAGCATACCTCAAAACAAACCAAACAAAGCAACCAAAAACAAAACAAAAATAACAACCCGTTCAAAAGATGCCTATTAAAGTGTAGGCTGGTTTGGCGGGAACATTGTTCATCACATCTGATGTCCCATTTGAAATCATTGCCGTTGCACGTATTAATCTTACATAATTTATGAGGTTTTTATTATTTATGTATGCATTGAGTCCCGGGCCGTTTGGAAAAATCCCATCGGCGCGCATATGTTTAAGCAAATAGGCGGCACTGTCATTAAATTATTGATCTTGTAATTAATCGATCCCTGGGGAAAATCTTGCATGTAAACATCAAAGTAGATTTGAACAAGTGGATCAAAATAAAAATTTAAAACAATGCTCATATCACAAATTTTATATTTGGGTCTGTGACAGGAACAGTGGCGTGAGTAAAGTAAAATAAAGTCTGTCACGAGCCATGTGACCCATCATGATCATGCCGGCGTATCTCAGGTTGGCGGTACTTTCCTCGCCTTCCACCGCTGTGACCCGGGTTCGAATCCCGCCTGGGCCAATATGTGGACTGGGTTTTCAGTCCCTGCCTGATTCCATGGGTTTTCCCAGAATATTCTTCTGGGCTTTTCCTCTCACCTCTAAAAACTGTAACTTCTTCTCATTGTCTTCTCTCCACAGGTTTCTTCAGGCTTGCGAGCTACAGTGCCTAGGGCGCTTTTGAGGAATCCTTGGTTTCATTACCAGAAATACTAATAATAATACTTTATTAATACTAATAATAACAATAATAATCTCCGGTTTCAGTAAACGAATGAGAATATTTCTATTCCCCCTGGATGGGATGCTAGTCCATCGCAGGCTACTCCCCAGCTGGTATCCACTTATACCGGTATTAATGCCGGTATCCATTTATACTCCTGGGTGGAGACAGGCAAGTGGAGATGAAGTGGCTTGCCGAAGGACACAACATAATTATGACCAACAACTAAATTCGCACCTCCGACCCTCTGATCGTGAGTCACAAACCCTTACCACTAGGCTACGCTCCCCCTCAGTGGCGTAACAAGGTTTTTTTTTGGGGGGGGGGGGGGAGGGGCACCCGGGGTACATACATTTTTTAAGGGGGGGGGGGCACTGAAGGCAAATAACATATATGTTTGCTCAATTCAAGAGTTTATTAAACAAAGTACTCTTTAGCATTTCAATTTCTAACAAGCCCCCCCCCCTTAAATGTCAGTATGCATTAGCTTTTGATAGACTCAAACCGATACACGTAAGTGTTTCGAAGATATTTCATCATCAACCCACCATCATTAACCCAGACATTATTGCACCCTATGGACACATTAGACACCACCTGGTCACACTAACACAACCACATCGCCTAGGGTATATGACAGATATGCATCAGCTGTCAGCACAGAGATATGGCGTAGATTGGAGATGTGTACCCCGGACGCACGCTTCCCTTCGCGTAACCAGACGTGTACCCCCCCCTCCCCCGCCGGCCCCCAGGTTTCTTATCGAGCATGCGGTGGATGCAAAATGACAATTACGTGCCCTGAAATTCACTTCAGCGAGAAACAGGGACGGACGGTATGGTTCATGTTCTTAGGGTTATCAAAAGGGGACACTGGCTGAGTTTTTTTTACTCAAAATATTTGAAAATCTCCATTTCCAGCAAGAGGCCGGAAGATATGTACACGAGGAAATATCTAGATTGTTTGTTCTACTAATAAAACATGAACCTTACGCCTGATTGTATTGGAATTGTTTTGATAACCACGGGCGTCGCAAGGATTTTTTTCCAGGGTTGGGGGGGGGGGGGGCCAAAGCAAATTTCCCCCAAAATTCCTTAACCTTTTCATTGTATTCTCAATTGATCATTTTTCCGAGCGTGAGCAGGGGACTATTTGCCCTACCCCCCCATCTAATTAACAGCAATATGGATTTGCACCTTTTTTCCTTTTTTTTTTCCTTTTTCCTTTTTTTTCTCGATTTCTGGGGGGGGGGAGGGCATCCCCCTTGCCCCCCCCCCCGCAACGCCCATGTTCATAACAGTCAAACATCAAGGACTGTATACAAAAAAAAACAACATCTTTTCGTGTTATTTTTTTATGACTCCATCAGGCCCGAGTTACAATTGCGTTCAATTTTAGTCGCTCAATGCCATAGGCCTAAATCGGTTGATTTGGATGGTTTTCATGTAACTTATTTTTGCCAACTCTGTTGAATGAGTTGATTTTTTTTATTTAACATCTTCAAACTGTGTGTGATTTTAACAATTGATTTTACACAATTTCTTACCACGAGGTAGGCCTAGTTTTTTTATTTAACATCTTCAAACTGTGTGTGATTTTAACAATTGATTTTACACAATTTCTTACCACGAGGTAGGCCTAGTGCTGAATTTCTCAACCAAATTTGTCATTTAAAATAATTTGGTCAAATGAAGAATTTTCAACCCAAACTATTTCCTATCAGTATCGTTTTATTATAATTTCAGCATATAAATAAACACTATTCAGTAATAATAACAAAAGTAAAAGTCCAGCCTGTTTGACTTATAGTGAAGCAGGTGCCGACACATTTACCTGGAACAGACTATATAACATTAGGGCCAATACGGGGTGACCCAAAAATGTATTAACATAATCAATTACACTCTTGTGTATATTCAGTATAAATGCCCTAGCACTTGCAATGAAGATGCAGAGAAATGTGTTCGGCGTTGGCTGAACAGAATTTAGCTTTGTGAAGTGGACTCGATAAGAAGAAGTATAAATGCCATGGAAATCCGTTCATGTATACCAGAGATCTAACAGATTATAAAAACCTATGGGTCTTTCACCCATTCCACCGGGATGGGATTTACATAGTTAAATTAGACAGGTTACGGGAGTTAAGGCCATGTTTAAGCTAATGTGCGCATGCTCAAATGACGCAAACAGTAGAAAAGGACTGGTGTGTTTGCTGCCACCAGCGTCTCAAAAGTCTCCCATTGCCTGGCAATCATTCAGTAAGTGGATTAAGTTAGCTCAGCGAATTTGTGCACTCAATTTGAGCTCCAGGTCATCTGGCCAAGTTCAACCGTTGCAATTATCAATTATAACAATCAGAAGAAGTAATTAAATTCTATTCTAATCTTGCTGGCATTTAAAATCAGCTGCTGCATCAACTTTTATTCACATATGGCATCTGCAATGATTGATCTATGCCATGTATGGAAGCAAAATCAGAGTCGGAGAAAGTAATGCTATTTTATTGAATGTGAAACAAAACTGTATAGGGCTGAAAATGGCAATCGAAATTCAGAGATTCAGAAGTGATCCTCTTCTTTCAATGGGTCCAAAAGTAACAGACATCTGTCCCGGTTATCTGTCGCGCATCGTTGCGTGTCTCATGAAGTGCACTCGAATCTTATAATCCATACGAAACAGGCAATCATCATTTTGAAATTGAAACGCCTGTGGCATGTGCGCAGTCCTAAAACTAAACTGGAGTTTCAATTTGCGGTCAAGTCTTGCCAAATTGAGGGCCACTTAGCCTGGCAAGCTGCTGAAAGGTTAGCTGAGGCTAGGCAGAGGGACCAGCGGTTTATTTTAGTTATCAAACACTTCTCCTTGTTTCGCTCACGTCACAAGTACGGAAGCGCTTGACTGCACGTTCTCCTGCTCTCCCTTGGGATGTCACGGAGCGCATCTTAAGGGGAACAAAAGAAAGAAGAAAAAAAACCCCTTCGCATCTTAAAAAAGGGGCGAAGCATTGAAGCTCATTGATCAGTCCAGTTTGCACTCCTGCTGGATACTCCATGAGACCGATCGCTGGCTGCTTTGGGACGCATACAGGAATGATAATTTACAAGGGACCTGGAGACTAAGACGAAGCGACTCACGTCCCAGCCTCGGATTCAAGATTTTGATGGGAGACAAAGAAAACCTCTTACAGAGATATTTACACAAGTCTTCACAACATTCTGAGTTGAGTGCACGGAGGCGAAGATTGACCTTTAAGGAGCAATGACTTCTTAAAGTGTCTGCCAGACCTTTTAACTAAAAGTATAATGCAGTGTTAGGCAACTAAGCCAACCTTACATAAGCTACAGTTGATTGAACTTTCATTTCCGTTAAGGATGATAACTGCAAAAAATATGGAAGGATTGTTTCCCTTCGTTTTATATATTGATGATATATTTATGACTACCATTACAAAATGGATTGTCTGGTGAAGCATATTAATATTATTTTTTCAAACATGAATATTTCAACTATTAAAACCAGTGCATTTCTGAAATCATCGGGCAGATATGCCTCTTTTAGGGCTATAAGAAAAGTATTTTCGAGATAATCGCAAATGAAGTTTCTCATATTTTAAAACTTCAAGAAATACGACTTTGCAACAACTTTGTGCAGCAAGGAAACCACCACACGATTCTACGAGAGCTGAAGTTTTGCATGAACCCGGTAATAAGACCTAATACAGCAGTTAATTAGTAAAAATTAATTAGTAAAGATATGTGGCTCTTCGTGAAAACGCAAATTCAGGTTTCCGAGATATCGGCCCTTTTTGTTCAACGTGTATTTCCATAGGCGCGCGTGAGTACGCGCGCGCAGCTGAAAATGTAACAAAGATATGTGGCTCTTCGTGAAAACGCAAATCTCATTTTGACCTACTTTTACGTATTTCCGTGCAATGGGTTTTGTACGCGTTCAAAGGGCCAAAATGTATGTGGCTCTTCGTGAAAACGCAAAATGCATTTATCGAGATCTCTGCCCCTTGCAACAGTAATGTAACTTAGAAATTAATGATGTTTTGCTTACAGAAACATGTCAACTTGGTTAAGTACATTGTTTTAATGCGAAATATTGAACAAAATCAAAATCGAAAAAATTGTAATATTTGACATATGTGGCTCTTCGTGAAAACGGTGACGAATTATCAAATATATATATATTTTTTAGGCGTTTGATTGTTTGGTTTTTTTTTCAAAAAAAAAAAACAATAACAAGTTGCAATAATAACTAAAATGTGAACGCTGACTTCAAAATGAATTTGAGACCATCGAACAGCTGATTGCACTTTTCCGAAATTGTTAGTCTGGATACATCCAATCAACTGATCATCTATATTTGTTGCGATATGACATGCGCCCTCTCTGCTGATAGAAATCGCTCCTATATCCGTGTGTCTCCATCAACGCCATATTCCCCGGGCGTCACTCCATCTCATCCATCTTGCCCTTTCATCTTAACTCTTCCCCCAATACAGTTCATTTACCCTCCCTCCACGCCGTATCTTTCCCCTTGGCCTCCTCCGTCTACTCTCAAATATCGTCTTCGTATATTTTTGTTCATGGCTAATTTCTTCCTCAGTTTTCCCCTCCTCTTTATCCACACCGGTGCCCGCCAGAGCGACGCTATCTCTACCTGTTTTGGCGCTGGTTCGGTACGGTTGACGACCGCGGGTTTGTCGGGGTGAATACAAGTTGAATATACACCGTGAACGAAAAATGTGCCGTGCTCCTTGAACGTCTCTGCCAAATTTAGTCTCGCCTCGACCCAGGAGATTTGTAAGGCAGTAATTCATTCCCCGTGTATGCTTTTAGACCTGGGTGATTTCGTCTATATACTTCATCTGCATGCATTATTGTGTCCGGTGCAATTTCTCCGCAGTCTGAGGAGATTTGGGGTTTTCGAATGTGACGATAAAGCATTTGACACCTCTGTCCAAAAGATTATTGGTCAGGTGAAAAGTAGATACACTGTTTTGCACCTGTGTCGAAAACAAATTGAAACGGGAATGGTTTCTTAAAATAGTTTTTTTCATCAGAATTTTTTTTTTCATCAGTCCTTTTTGAAACTAGGGCATCAATCCCATGGGCAAACTCGCTTCCTACCGTATACAGTCAATGCCTCCAGGCGAATGTTTTTACTTCGGGGTTGTGACGCTTCAGCCCTGGTCCGATGCAGCGTTGAGCTCACCCGCGGACGAGTGCCACCTCAGGGTGACTCCGGACCGGTCCGGGTTAAAGCGTTTGCAGTGTGGAACCTCGCGCGCGTGTTTATGGTGTACATCGAGGACACACACGTGCAACATCATCGATAAATCGAGGACAGAAACCGAATCGAGGACTCCTCGGTTGGAAAACGTGTACAAAACCAATGAGAGCTGTTGCGAAAAAGTTAGTGCAAACAAAGGAAAAGGGAAGATGAATCCTCGATTTACACCATAAACAAACGGGTAGACATTACATTCACTGTGTGGACTCCCGAACAAAAGAGGTCCACATAAACCAGGTAGCAGCGACGTTGTGTGGACGTGGGCAAGTCCACACAGTGTTTTCCCTTTCTGGAAAACAGGTTCAGAGGCATTTTTGGGGTTATAGGTTTATGTGTGGCAAAATGAAGAGAAACACTAAATTGGAATCATAGAAGCAAAACGGATTGAAAGTGTTTTCACAGTGAGAGTACACGAAAGCAATGGAATGTCCACACTAGGTATGTCGTAAACATTGTGTATGTGTGTGTTCATTGTCTCTGGACCAGCCGTAAGATTTCGTCCTGTGCGAAACAGATTTAAAATCCAAGCTCTATACATAGACATACCAAGCATTTTCATTGTTTAACCACCACTTCCTTCTGATTCTATCATTTACATCATAGGTTTCTCACCGACACTAGTTTGGAGAAGCTGTCCGCGGAAAACTTTGCCAATCTGACCTTTCTCAACAGCATGTAAGTAAACTAATTTGTGGACCTACTCACTTACACTGAAGAATGATTCCTTTTTTTAGGCCAACTTAACTCCCTCTTGCGAGGGTTTTGCTAGCGCTGCCTCTTGATAATGGATAGGGATCCTTGAAGTGAATCGAGGCTAGCGGAGATCCGGGGCAGTGAGCGATTTTTGTTGAAGAGGGGAACTGGTTAACAGGTCATCAAATAATGAAGACAAATGGCCACCTTTAATTAAAAGGAAATGAAGGCATCTAGGTGGTTAAGTCTCCCGTGCCTCAGGTGGAATGAACGGGGAGATATTTCCTACTTTCATTTGCTTCACTACGCCGACGGCTTCGACGAAACGCAATTACTGCTGTGCGCATAATTTTGAATGAAAATCTAGACATTGCTGAACCAAGGGGTCGTAACTGAACACTCTCAAAATACTAATAACGAGGTGGAATGAATGAATTGGACGCAGGTACATCTCATGTATGCGTTCAATAGCATGGACGCTTGGAAGAATGTTTAGCATGAAGTAGGGGAATTGATACGTTCACTAAAGTTTTTTTTTGGCCCCCATCAATACCGCAATCGCCCGTGACATCAATATTCTTTTTTTTGTATTTGTCCATGCGTGGCACAAGAATCAGGGCATGTATTAAAGGGCCTCGTGAAATGAACTGACAACTGAAGAGCAAATACCCAAATTTGGGAGAATAATCGGATACGCTGTTGGTGCAACCCTTCGCTCGTACCCCCGCCCTGCAAACAGGACGTTGGGAAGGGCTGACGAATTAACGCTCTGATTGGATAGATTTTGCGTGACCTGTGACCTGGAAATCATCACGACCACGACCCTGCAATGTTTGAAACGGCCGTTAAGACTGAGTCACTCATCACTCTTTCATTCCCATTCATAAATGGCGCCCTTTTTTGGTTGAAAAGCAAAATAATGTACGAAAATCTGTAAAACTTTTCGGTGTTGTAAATTTTCAAATCCCGTCAGTTGCTCAGGCTCCGTTTTCGAATTCACGAAGTGTCGAAAATGCATATCATTCGACGCTCAAAATTTGTCCACAATGTCCGCAATGAAAAAGAAATCACATCCGGTATGGTGTGTGTGCATTTCTATAACAAACTTTTCGGATAGTATTTGAGTGCATTGTCTAACCGCAGTCTACAGCTGCAGCCAGATGCTTTATACATAGATCATGATAAATTACCCAGAATGCCATCCCCACTTCTTTCACAAGATTCTGTGAAGCACATCTGCCCTTCCCAGCGCCCTGTTTGCATGGCGGTGGGGGGGGGGGGGGGGGGGGGGAGGGGTACGAGTGAAGTGCAACCCCTGCGCATGGGTGTCTCCTGACACTTGAGGGCGATGTTGTTTTAAGTGCCAAAGTGGAGCAGCAGCTGATGTTGGAAGTTGTTTTAATTAAACAGCGTAACGCACTCTCAACGACCGGCTGTCAACAAAGGAACATAACAAGTAGCAATTGACTACACGGCAAAAATCTATTCTAAATATTAGAAACTGTTATCGTGAAATAAATTTGCCATAAATAATCATGTTCAATGGAAACCACGAGAGTATTATAAATAGCCCAATTGGAAAAAGAACTTAGTTGAAACTGAACTGAAATTGAGATTATTGTAATAGCGTAGCGTGGACCTAGGTTTCTTTGAAATCTCATGTTTTCATTTGCTCTTCAAATAAGTTATATTAGCACACAGGTACCTCAAATTTCTTGAAAAGGTGACGGCGTTTAGGGGTCTTTCCATATTGTAAAATAAAACAGTCATTGCGTCAGTTTCGTTTTATAAGACACTTGTCTTATGATAGTTGATCCGATGTTTTCAAAACACGAAACAGTCGCTTAGTTTTGCTTACCGTGAATATGGTGAGTAGGCAAAACACTCCAAAAGCCCTATTTTTAGTGTTCACGGTGATCAATTACTTCATATTAAAACCAAATCAACAGGTTTTTATAACGAACGCGTGCGTCACTTTAGGTTACGGAAATAATTCAAGTGATGAAAAACGGTGTTGTTAGAATCAAGTGCCCGAATGATACTTGTACTCGAACATCTGTTGTGTTTCGTGTTACAGTGAAGTGCTTCTTCCATAATCGAACCATTACTCAAGTGAGAGTGCATTAAGCATGTTAGTGTGTCATTAGAATGTTCGGCATCACCTCCCATCTACTAAGCATATTGCGATGTTCAGGTTTATAACCATACATTAACGGCTTGGAGGTAATTTTTCTGTGGCTGTTTCAAACATTTAAACCTCACTGGGGCTCTTTGTATCAGGGCAATGCACGTCTTAATAAAATGAAATCTTCATGTTTAATCTATACAACCATAGAGAGTAGAACAAAGCCTGAGTTCGCCGTTTTAGCTTAGGCACATAAGGTCACTTTCTCTTCTGTCTATGACTTTTTGTTAAGAGGAGCTGGTGTAATGTTAATTTTGGCTCTATGAAACGTAGACTCTATGAAATAAATAGACAAAATTGTGGGTAACACCATGTGGAAAGAAATCTCGTCTTGGAAGAAGTGAGGTTATGAAAAGAACCGGTTGGTTTCCACATGGTGTTACCCGCAATCTTGTCTATTTCATGTCATCCGCCATGCAAAGCTTCAAGTCATATATATAGACTCGTTGATTGCACATGCCTAAGTGAAGCAAATTTAAAAAGTGACTGGTCATGTGTGTATATGAGGTTTAAGATTCTATTATAAAGTAAAAAGAGACCAGATTTCTTTTGAGTCCAACATTCACATGACACCGGCTAAGTGTACAAACTGCGCATGTGCACACATCTACCGTTTAAGGTTTCGAAGCCTTCTTTGTATTGCGCGCAAAACTCGTCATAATTATCTGGATGTGTGAAGTCCGAAATGCTGTATGGGTCAGGACATCAGAACGAGTGCAGTAAAGGTTGATCTTACAATAAATTCTTGGTAAAGAGACCAAAGATGTTGGCAGACTGCAGGTTAAATTTCGTTTAACCAAAAAGGCCTATACAGAGGAGCACAGCAGCACCACATTTTAAGCAATAACTTTTTCCCGTCTTTTTTTCTTCCCCATTTGAAGTACTCTAAAACAAAATCTGAAGCTGAGAACTGTCGAGCCCGGGACTTTCAACAATCTGAATGGATTGACAGCAATGTAAGTATAAAGAACCATGAATGTGTTTGTGGACAAACACCAACTTACAAAGTTACCAAGTTGCAACTTACTTACCAATTTTCCAAGTTACAACCAAATCCATGGGTGTCGCCAGGATTTTTTTCTCGAGTGGGGCAAAACATATTCCCCCCCCCAAAAAAAATTCCTCTATTTCTCAACATATTCCCGATTTATCAGTTTTAGAGGGGAGGGGGGGGGGGCAGGGACATTTTGCCCGCCCCTCCAACCCATTAAATTTACATCAATATGACTTCGCGCCTGTTTTTCTTTTATTTTTTCTCTTTTTTTTCTTGCTTTTCTTGCTTTTCCGGGGGAGGGGAGGCAAGCGCCCCCCTTGCCCCCCCCCCCTCGCGACGCCCATGACCAAATCCGACCTATAGTTTTATAGGCCTTAGAAAGACAAGTAATGACGTCATAATCACTTCACTTCAACTTCCATCTGTAACATCCCGGTTTATAATTAGTACATACCAACTTGGCAAATTATAACCAAATCCGACCTATATTTCTTAAGAGACAGGCCTAAGAAAAATGCTCCTTTAAAATGACATCACATGACATTATGACGTCATAATGACGTCACTTGAATTTTCATCTATAACGCATCCCGGCGTATAGGTACATATCAAGTAACAACCTTATCAGTCTTATAGTTCATTAGATACAGACCATAGAAACGTGAACCTTTAATGTGACGTCACATGACACGTGATAACGTCATAATGACTTCACTTAAATTGTTATTAATAACACATCCCAGATAGGTACAAATCAAGTTACAAACAAATCGAACTTATAGTTCTTTAGATATAGGCTTTAGAAAAGTGCCCCTTTAACGTGACGTCACATGACATGCATGGGCGTCGCGAAAGGGGGGGGGCAAGGTGAAAAGCCCCCCCCCCCCAAAAAAAAGGAAGAACAAAAAGAAGAGAAAAAAGAAAACAGAAAGAGGCGCGAAGTCATATTGGTGTAAATTTAATGGGTTGGGGGCAAAATGGGGGTAAAATTGATAAATCAAGAATATGTTGAGAAATACAGGAATTTTTTGGGGAAAAATATGTTTTGCCCCCCCTCCTAGAAAAAATCCTGGCGACGCCCATGATGACTTGTGATGACGTCATTGTGACGTCTCTTCAATTTTCATTTGTAACACGTTCCCGTCTAAGTACCTACAAATTTCGATAAAAAATATCATAACAAAAACAAGAGCTGTTTCGGCAACTGCCGAAACAGCTAAAAAAATAAATAAAAGACTTTAACGAGAACAAGAGCTGTTAACTTGCCGAAATAGCTACATAAATTCGCAATGCACAGCGCGATCAAGAGGTTTTTGTTGCGAATGATTGAATTTGAAGTGTTGTGGTGAGAATTAACGAGGCGTTACTAATTCTTCCAAATGCAGTTGTGCTTCGTGGTACCAAATGAAACTTCTGAACATCGCACCTTTGGACTACTAACGAACCTTCTGACTATCGCATCAAATGCTTGGAATAACGAACCTTATTTCATTTTCGGGCTATTGAACCCCCGATCATGAGCCCCTGATCATGGGAAATGTGTGTGTTCGCACTATCGAACCTTCGGATCAGTAAACCTTCGGACTATGGAACCTTCGGACTATCGGGCAGACCCTCCCGCATGCATGCCTCTCTCCGCAAAAAAAAAAAATATGAAAAGCTTGAGACATTTTCAGATGTACATCCACCTGCTTTATGATTCATTTTGGTTGACCCCAAACACATGAGGTAAAAGAATGCTTTCCTGAGAACAAAAACAAATTCTTACAATAATGGGAAATGAAAAAAAAAATCACCAATCATCCATGTGCTTCGTAAAGTTTAATGAGACAATTGCACTAAAAACATTTCTGCTCCTTGTAGACTAGATTTCGCAAACAAACCCCCGTTTTTCAATAATTATGGACTGATTTTACATCAACCAATTTAATTAATAATAAAAAACCCATTTTCCTCAGTTGAATGGATAACTTTTGTTCATACCCTAAAATCTTTAATGTCTTCGGTTTGGACTGAAAGAAAACCACTCAGTCACATTTTGACCGAGACATCAATTCGTGGCGAACTACATGGTTTGCACTGATCTGAGTAAAGTGATATTAACATTTCATGGCGGGGAATCAATTCAAATTGTCTTCATCAATTTCAGTAATGGATGCATTGACTCGAATAAATGAAGTTAGTCGGCTCCCAAAAGGGACTGACTGACAAACGTAGTGACAACCAGATCGAATGTCAAATCCCCATGGCAGAATTATCATAATGACAAACAGAGCGCCCCTGTATGACCTATTGGAACAGAGCGTGCAAGTTCACCTGAAAAACCTGCGAGAGTTTACGAGAATACAGCACATGTATCAAAGTATAGGATTTACAACGTGTGTAACGTTCTATATATTTTTTTGCATTTATATTTCGTGTCCTACTGGCCCGTCCAATCAAGGGCAATAAACGGGTATTTTCGAAAGAAAAGAAAGTATTACAATGTACATCAGATTGAAAAAAGTGCTAATTGGTGACTATTATAATATCAACATTGTTGACCGCAACCTCCGTTCAATCAATCACGCTGATCAGAGTGGGTTGGATAAATTCAAGTAAACAAATTCCCCTCAGTTTAATGGGTAACTTTTTGTTCATACCTGAAAGCTGCACTTTTCCTGTTGATTCTTTGGACTGAGGAGAAATCACTCAGTCACCTTTTCACCGAGATTTCAATTCATATCGGACTAGACGGCTGCCCCGATTGGAATAATGGGATACTCATCCACATGTCATGGCGGGGAATCAATTCGAATTGTCTGAATTACAATTCAGTAATGGCTGCATTGACTCGAATAAAAATACACGTCTCTCCAAAGGGACTGACTGACAAATATAGTGACAACCAGTTAATAATTGTATAGCCTATCGATAAATGTCAAATTACTAAATGACAGGTTTTATGACCTACTGGAATTGTACAAACGGTCTTACCATGATTTTCATTTAGGTTGTGACACAGTTGGCTACGGGAGGGAAGTTTTTCTGGATTGGTGAAGACCAAATTTTTTTTAAAAGATGATAGTTCCCCCCCCCCAAAAAAAAAACACTTAAAAAAATGTTTGTTTTTTCTAGTGAGCATGGGGGAACGTCACACTTAAGCATGTATGTGAGACTTTTGAATTGCACTACATGAATACTGTTTATATTTTTACACCGCTGCCTCCAGAAGATGCCTTATTTAATCCTTGTATGACAAAACTAATCGTTTCTCCCTTCTGAACTTCCATGTGTTAATGCACTGTTTTTCCCCCTTTCGCTTCGTCAAAATCTTCCCTTCCTGACTAGCATTGTGTAGTAATGGCGATAGCATTATTTTTTTTTCTTTCTTCATGAATCTTTTCAGTGTGCTCACTCATTCGCCTCTGCTGAAGGAAATTGGCCCGGGGGTATTTGGAGATTTGCCTCGCCTGACCAGTTTGTGAGTATCTCTTGTCTCAAAAGCAGTGAAAAACATTCTTGTAACCCTGTCCAGACGCGCAAGCGCCCTCTTGAGTTCACCCAAAGAGGCAATTATAGTATCACACAGGTACCACGTGTCAAAAAATATCCTACTTTTGATCCTACATAATTCTGTTGTTTACCAATGGAATTAAACCAAAATTCAGGTAAACAGGGCACGACACATTTTATGAAACGAGTTCCATCAGCTTTGTTCTAGAAGGTGAGATTTAAACGCCAAACGAAAAAAAAAATACACTTTCAGAATGTCGATACAGCGCTGGAGACGCGGCGGCGGAAGGTGCGTACTGCGACCGACAGCTTCTTAAGGAATGCAGGATCACTCATTGCACACCTCCTCGATCGCGTGTAGCGCCAAACGATCAAGGAGTTGTGCAATGACATCAGGGATGATCCTGCATTCCCTCAGAAGCTTTCGAGCGCAGCACGCGCCTTCCGCCACCGTCTCCAGCGCTGTATCGACATTGGAGGAAGCCACCTCTAGTTTCAATATCTTAATATTCACTTGTTATTCACCGAGAGTTAATCTGTATTGAATGGAATGTGAAATGGAAATAAATGTGAATGAATTGAATTGAATTGAAAGTCAAAAGTGGTAAATTCTGAAAGAGGGTATTTTTTTTTTCGTATGGTGTTCAAATCTCACCCTGTTGCATAAAGCTGATTAAACTCGCTCCATAAAATGTGTCATACCTTGTTTACATGGTCGGGAATGTTGGTATAATTCCATTGGTAAACAACAGAGTTATTTCGGATCAAAAGAAACACATTTTTACTGAGAAAAGGAGAATTATTGCATAACACGGACATCTCTTGTTGGCATATATATATACATGAATGTGGTATTGATATGTAGAGCTGTTGATGTTCATGAAATAATTTTAAAAAAAATGGTCACGAAATAGATTCTGCATTCTTCCCGTTTCAGGTCCCTGGACAGTTGTGGACTAGAGAGTGCGCCAAACCTGACGACTCTTCACCCAAACGATGAAACTCTTAAGAAATTGTAAGTTATGGTTGTTTTTTTTTCAAATAGACGTCGGTATAAATTGAAGCAAAGCGTAAAAAAAAACATCAATCGTGGTCGGTGTGAACACCCGTATAATTTATTGGGGTTTGGTGAAGTCAAATTATCTTTCCTCAAAATATCAACCTACACAGGACTTTTCGCTTGGATAGGCCTACACGCTGAAATATGGGGATTAGCTGCTCGACCTTAGGTTAATCGTTTCCCGAAGTTGCGAGTAAACTTTTGCTCAAATTAGCCAAGTGTCCGGGGCTATTTTATACCAATCGTCCTGCATACTCTTACCAACATTTTTGTTTTCACTCTGTCTTGTATGTATATGAAAGTAATTATATCTGCGAAAGAAATGACCCAATTTCGTTGTATTATTTTTTTTTGCAGAGTTTTGTCGAACAACAAGATATTTGCCCTGAAGCCACACACCTTCAGCGGATTGTCATTTGAAGTCTACAATCTGTGAGTATTAAGAAAAAAACATAATTAAACAGGGTTGGTTGAATGGGATTTCATTACGTAGATTGCAATAATGATTTAACTTCATTGGAAGGGATAATTAAGTTCAAACGATAGATTTCTTCAGGTATTACCTTGAGATATTCTTGTTCAGCAGTAGATATCAAGGTTCGCCCTAATTAAGAGCCACGTATCGTTCCACTGCAGGCAAGCCACCTGACATTTCTAAGTCCGGCTGTCTCACCCCAAATCTCCAGAGCTTATCGAGAGGCCGTCTTGCTTGTTTGTGACAGCTGGCTTGCTAAATAAAGCAGCTTTGTCAGAAAATGTTACAAACTCAATAAAATTCGTAATTAAACTACATGTATTAATCAATTTATTGGGAGTTATTATATGATCTCTGACTTATATTCCGCTCCACACAGTATATGCTTAGCAGATAGTATGTTTATAAAAATGATTGGTGGTAATATTTCAAAGTTTTTAACATTTTGTTTTCACTTTCTTTAGCGATTTTCATAGTGTAGTTGTTTAAATTTTAATTCATTAAAGGTTATTTTGTTTGTTTTACAGCGATCTCTCTTATAATGATATTTCGTCCGTCTACGGCAAGGTCTTTGAAGGTGCCAGCATTGTGAAATTGTAAGTGATTTTCTAATAATATATTTTCCTCGTTGTTGGTGTTCAAGTTCTTGACATTTATATACAGCGAAACCCCCCCCCCCGGAATATTCAAAAAAATAATAACGATAAAAGCAGAAAGACAAAAACAAACAAGGAGAAGACGAGATGTTAAGTCGCATTGCTTTGAATTGAATGCAAATTAAACAACATGGGCGTCCGCAGGGGTGTCAATGTGGGTGCAGTGGGCAAATGTCCCCCGCCCACAATCAAAAAGATTATAAATTGAGAATATGCTAGAGAAAGTACAATGACTATGGGAAATAATGTGCTTTGTCCCCCTCTGGAAAAAAATCCTGGCGACGCCCAAGACATACCGCATAGATGCATTAGTAAACTGACTGATTTCAACAGACAAGACACTGATACTTCACCAGTCGTTGTTTCTCTGTCGTTTTTTTTGTGTCTGCAGAGTTTTGTCCAACAACCCCATCACCTATATAGAAGACAACATCTTTGAAGGGATATTGGACCTCCGAGAAGTGTAAGCAAGATATCTTAAGCAATCATTGACTAATCAGTTAAATCACGCTTAAGTTTTGATTGTTTATTTTTCTTCTTCCCCTACAATGAGTTCAGTGGCATTCAAGGGAAACATTACGGATTAGCAGCCTTTCGAAGGGAGGAAAGGGGTTTGGGGGTTCATCCCCCATGACCAAAGAGGGGAAAAAGAAAAGACAAAGGAGAGAGGGGAAATAACATTATTTACACATAAGCACATTCAAGTTAAAACCATGTACAGCGTCCTCCATTTTAAAGGATGCTCGGCTCCCTATAAGCATCCCCCTTCCATTACACTTAAAGGGCAAATGTAAAGTAATTTTTTTATACGGTCCTTGTTAATGCACCTTTGTGTGCCATTTAACCTTATTTTCAGTTTTAATTTTGCAATTTTCAAGGGCATTTTGCTGCCTTTTTGGTTGTTATGCTAAGTGAATTTGCATATTTATGAGCAAAACTGTGATGACGTTTCAGGCATAAGCCTCAATGTTACAGCTGATTCAGCACCACAATTTGCCAAAATCTTGATATTTTGCTGTCATAAAATGTCTTCTCTTTGTTGATTCATTATTGTCTCAATACATGGCAGTAGGCCAATGAGCAAACTTTTTTCACAAACGTGTTCAATGAACACATTTTTGGTTCACAATTTGAACAGAAATCCCCTAAACTGAACAGTGTCTTCCTGAAATGACACCGCAGCAACAGTGCCCTCATTTGCATGGCAAAGCATGATGGGAAATGTTAAATGTATAGAGAAGCCCATTTTTCAGTAAGATTAGCACGAAAAAGGATGTCGATTTGTTTTTATACATTTAAGAGGAGTCGAAACTTGCACAAAATATCTTCCCAAGTAAAATTCATGTCATGGTCCCTTTAAATGCCAACAGTTTGTTTTCACCAATCATTTCTTACAGGCATCTGGCGGGCACAAGAATCAGCAAACTACCAACTTTGGGACTGAAGAACATCATAGTGCTGGACATAGAGAACACACCCAATCTCAAACATTTCCCACCGCTCTTCAAATTCGAGAACATCCAGACTGCCAGGCTTCACTACTTCAGTCACTGCTGTGCGTTCATCTACAACACTTCGGCAAACCAGCACATGGCCAAGATGCATAATATCATGGAGCCCAGAGACAACTCCTCATGCTCCACCACGCCTAACCCAAGCTCTGAAGCCGACGATATTAGGGATTCATCCAAACCGCGCTTTAGCACGGCCCATCTGGTCGAGGACGATTTCTTTCAAGACCCAAAGAGTTCACTGAGCAGAGGAAGTTCTGTCAATTTGTCCAGCATTTCGCATTTTCAACCTCCACCGGATTCACTGTTAACCAACGCTCCTTCCAACATGCAACCCAGCGTTGAAGAGTTTGACCCCAACAGTGGCTTCATCGACAACAGTGGCTTCGTGGACCAGACCATCGACCCCAACATTACCCACAAGACACATGGTGACAGTTGCGGTCCTATCGTGCCCAAGGACTACTCCAAGGTGAACTGTTCACCGCGTCCTGACGCTTTCAACCCGTGCTCTGATGTCATGGGATATTCGTTCTTGCGCGTCGTTGTTTGGTTCATCGCTAGCACGGCAATGGTGGGTAATCTAATCGTTATGGTGGTCTTGATAGCCTACAAGCGCAAGATGACCGTACCTAAGTTCCTGATGTGCAACCTGGCCTTTGCCGATTTCTGCATGGGCATTTACCTGTTAATTATCGCCTCTGTCGACGTCTACACCCTTCGTGTCTACTTCAACCACGCCATTGACTGGCAGTTTGGAGCAGGTTGCAAGATTGCAGGTTTCATATCGGTATTCTCCAGCGAGTTATCCGTCTTTACCCTGACGGTACTGACCATCGAGCGCTGGTACACCATCATCTATGCCATTGACTTAAACAAACGCATCCGTCTGAGACAAGCCGGTCGCATTTTGCTGGGAGGTTGGTTTTTCGCCGTAATTATCGCCTCACTGCCGTTCTTTGGCTTTGCTGCCTACGGTGTAACCAGCATGTGCCTTCCCTTTTACGTCCGCACCACCGATGGTGCAGCATCGGTAGCCTACGTCATTTTCATCTTGCTGTTTAACGCCCTGGCCTTTATCGTGATCTGCGCATGCTACATCAAAATGTACGTCACGGTGAGAAACCCTCATTCCGCCATGCAGAGGAAGGACTCAAAAGTAGCTAAGCGAATGGCTGTCCTCATCTTCACCGATCTGGCCTGTTGGGCTCCAATCGCCATCAATGGCCTGTCGTCGATATTCCAGGATCAGAAGCATGGGTTCCTTACTACCGATCAAAGCAAGGTCTTCATCGTGCTGTTTTACCCGATCAATTCCTGTGCCAACCCTTTCCTGTACGCCATCTTCACCAGAGCATTCCGCCGCGACATGTTCCTCCTCCTAGCCAAGCACGGCATGTGTGAGAAGCGCGCCATGAAGTACCGTCCGACATGCACCAGTAGCCCGCGCTCCATGTCACAAGTCAACTCCACCACGATGAGAGACGTCAACCCCAAGGGATCCCATCGTGGTTCCTCAGCCTCTGTCATGACGCAGATTACGAGTGAAGCACGCCCCTCCATGGTGTCCTACGACAAAGACAGTCCAGACAACAGCCCCAAGATGAATATCGAGCTGCAGCTGGTGGTGACGATGGGCAGTAACTCACATCAGAATCAACCTACCGTGGATATGAGTCAGAACCAATGGGATGCACCACCTTTAGCCCCGATAGCCAGCAACAAGGTCGGCGGCAGCAAGAAACCCAATGAGCACGTCTATGTCGTCGATGGCCTGCCACCGGTTCCCGAAGAACTCAACGGTGATCGTAATGAGATTCCATCTTACTCCCCTACGAGCAAGAGCAAGCAGGGAGAGAATCAGAGACTCTGCCGGAGACAAATAAGCCCGCGTATCGTAGAGCACTGCATCACTGATGACAACAGCGAAGATAACTCGAGAAGTAAGGAGAGTTCGTCGCTACTTCCACAGGTAGAGTGGGATCAGGAATCGTCCAAGGAAACAAGGAAGAACAGCCGTGCCGATAGTGGGATACAGTCTGTCTCAACGACACCGACTGATCGAGATGTCACATGCAAGGCGATGCAAATGAATCTGGGTAGGTCAGACGATTTTGAGACTAGCCTCTGAGCCTAACGATTTTAGTACAATCACCCACTACCACAGTACGGGTAGCCACAAAGAACTGCGCATCTTGGGCGGCCTTTTACAAGGAAATGACCAGAAAGGAATCGACGCATTGTTTTAACTGTCAAACTTGTTCACTGCTGGCTGCCATTTTGTACCCCGTTATTCCTGAACCCAAATGTACTGTGAAGTTTGTGTTACTCGACTGCATCTGGTCGTTGGATTTGTTATGATAATGATTATGAGAGCAGGTATTTGTAAAGCGCTTTTACGCCGCAGCGGGGTTATCAAAGCGCTTTACAATTATATTTTCCGTTTCAACGAGCTAACACTCCTGAAACCTCAACTCGCTAGGGAACATACACGACCGGTAGGAAGCCGTTTCGGTGCTCTTGGCCGTAATTAACCTCTCACAGTAGCCAACACTGCCCTCACAGGTACCCATCTACTCCTGGGTGGAGAGGAGCAATGAGTGACAAAGCGCCTTGCTCAAGGGCACACGCACCGTAACCCACAACCTGCAGAATTACCCGCAGACCACAACTTCATTGTCCAGACCACTATGCCTTGTAGCAACGAGTTGACCCGAAATCGCTTTCTTCATATCTGAGAAATATTAATGAAACATGATGCGTTATTGTGAATCTTTACTATAAGGAGAAGGAGTGTTTTCTTCTCAAGTTTTGACATTTAAATGTATCGTCAGCGAAAAAAAAGCTGTAAATGTTATTATCAATTTTCTTAACGGTAACCTAATAAACATGAGACGAGGTGTGTTTTTTATTATGGAAAATGGCCCAACAAAACCCGGATAAATAATGTGCAAGATGTCACACAAAACGTCGTGATCAAGTTTTATGTAGGAACTACCGTTATGATATTGAACTACGTTCAGGGTGTCATCGGTAGTTAAGATAGGCCTCCTTTTCCATCTCTTAAACGAGTTGTCGTGCAATTGTGTATTATAACATACGTAGTGTAAATATATAGCCTACTTTAAATTAGTATGAAATATACTAGAATATCTGAAGAGAATGTATAATTATCCGTTTTTATATGTATCCTATCCCAACTGATGTAAGATATATGAAAGTCCTCGTAAACAGTTCATATCGAAAATGCTTCATAAAGATTGCTTTGTATATATTGCTTGAAAATATTTTTGTGGTAGGCACCTCGAACAATATAAAGAGTGCATTGAAGTGTATCGTATCTCATTTTAAGACGACCGGTGTTAATACTGGTAAACCTAAAGGCTATTTAGGAGCAAATGGTCGCTGCTACTGATTAATTGCACAGGTAGCGCCAGTATCAGAACTCCAGTGGTACCACTTATGATAATTTATGTTTTTCCTATGAATCATTGCAAGACACTCATTTCTCGTTCTCTTTTCACCTTAAATTAAATTATCTCAACGATAAACGCTATCCACTAGGCTACTGTGTGGTAGCTCGACGACAACCGTTCTTTAAAATGCTTTAGTGTAACGGGTTGACTATAACAACAATGCTCTTGATATCGTTGTTCTGTCCTCGTGAATAAACATACTGGCCTGTTGACGTACGAATAAATTATCATAAGTGGTACCCCTGGAGTTGTGATACTGGCCCTACCAATTGCACATGGTATATCGATAGTCTTGGTTCGAGCCTAACGTCAGTGTAGTCGATCGTCCGTTGCTCTTGTGTCTTGCAAAACAGTGCGCCCTCACTTAAGAGACTGAGTTCGACCATCGTGACACTGTAGTCATTACAGTGGAATGTTGTTTAGTCTCGAATGTAGTGTCATTTTGAGCGTTGCTTACATTGGGTAACGTCTGGGTAACAAACCGAAATAGATATGATCGCACCACCAAACACCCCCCCCCAAAAAAAAAGTTATAAAATATGTTTCCTAACAAATCCTCTTTTTGACCCCTTTTCTATTCCTTGCCAACATTTTGAATCTGTCTCACTCACCATGGCTGAAACATAGCAATATTCCACTCAACTATAAGAACAGGATTAACATAACAATGTGTTTATAAGCTTCCAGTCTTTAACAATGTGCACACGCCCGAACCAAGAAGAGACCGCTAAAAGGCCTCATTAAAATACCCGGAAATAGTTCGAGTTACGCCTTGTTGAGCAATATCATACAAATGAAGCCTAAAAAATTCCCCAGTAAAAGTTAGAAAATGATTGCATTTTAGTCTTGAAGACAGAGAGATAGCAACAAAAGTAACTGAAGCAATTGAGTTAGACCTAAAATGTTGAGAATACAGATTGATTTTGAGCTCAATGTAAACATGTTTGATTGATTCCAAAATTAGGCTGATGAAATTTGTACTATATTTTTTGGCATCTGTTTGATTTTTTCCAACTTTCACAACACAATACCCACACAAATTTTAAAGCCTAGAGTTTTTTGAGACCTGTATTGATAATTGAAGTTTGTTTACATTAGCCATACACAAGTCGGGCCTACAAATAATGTCCTATCACAATGCTTAACACACTTCCCGAGAATTTCCTCACAAAAACAAGTCGTAACACTGCTCTCGAATGGGAAGATAAATGGCACATTTTCGTTGGCTGGCTATCATCCCATCGCGGCGTGACTGTGTTTATTTGTTGAGTATTTCTCATTTGCGGACACTCACGAATAACAAGTGTGGTTTTGACAATAAATCGTGATACATGAATGCGCCGAAAGACGATCCGCTGCGCCATCAAGTCATAAATCATTTCAACAGACTCTTCTTTAGGGGAGGGGCTAAAAAGGAGAGGCAGATCGTTTCAGAGTCATCTTGAATTCTTTTTTTTTGGTGGGGGGGGGTTGGGGGGTTGGGGTGGATGGTGTGAAATATCACACTTTTTATTTAACCTGACGTAGTGGAACTTCTCATCAGCAAGAAGTTTGAATCCAAATTTCTGAACTTTGCGAATGACTGTTTTACTCCTTTCAAAAGTCAGTAACTTGCAGTAATAATGGTGCAATTGCCTGACCAAGCCAACCATATCCAGGGGTAATTTGGAAAGCAATTTAATGTAAATGCTTCTAACATCTGCCGAGCGCTTTTCATGACACAGGCTTTATTACAAGGCATGGCATGTTTCGTTTCTTGATTAATGAATGGACATCACATGTTGTTGTGACATATGAAGTGGCTTGAAAATGTAGATGTGTTGGAGTTGGATATTAAATTAATTTGCAGTGGGTAACTTGAATCCTTTTTGCCATATGATTTTATTAAACAAAATATCATTTTATGAAAGTTTACCCCTGGTGGCGCTTCCGGAATCCTTGAATATACGAACATTAACGTGCAAAAATTCTTACATTTGCAGTTTCTTTTGGTATATGCCTCGTGACCTTTTTACTTTCACGCTTTACATTTATTTTTCATACTATTTCTCTCATCTTTCATGAATATTCCTGTCATTTTGTTCTCCTTCTTTTATGTACGATTTTGACGAAGGAGTTAACTGTCCCCTTGTATGCTACAAATTACACTTCCGGGTTTAACAAGGGTTGAAGCCGGAAACGCATAGGTCGTGACTATAGAAGAAAACGGAAGTGAATGCAGCACAACAGGAAACACAGTCCAAGTGTGGATAAGATCAGTCACATTATGTTTGGCAAGCGAATTTGCCGACAACTTAGTGCACGCTCTAGTAGAGCAATCGAATGTGGTTCAGATGATTTAAATTCATCTACTTCAATTCCATTTTCCCCATTCATGTTGTACATAGCTTCACAGTTTAATACAAATTATAATTGGACTTAAAACAGGAATTTGTATAATGTTTCATTTTCTTATGTACATGTAGTGTATAAGGCTTTTTGTGCGTAAAACCCACATGCTTTGGGCGGTGTATTTAGAATGTAATGTAAGGCCAAAACAAATGTATTTCTGCTTCTGATTACATGCCATTTGAAAATACCGCAGCTATAGGTGGGACATTTTTTTTGGCAATATTTTTTTGGTGTACGATCATATGGAAGTGTCTGCGTTCAGTCATGGGCAAACGTAGTAATTTATGGTTTTCGGTTTTTTTTCCTCATTCCCAGCTCCCCCCCCCCAAAAAAAAAATAGGGTAGGGGCTGTCAGAATAGTGTACGTAGGGTAACTGGAAGCAGAATTATTATTATTATTATTATTATTTTTTTTTGGGGGGGGGGCTCACCTTGACAATTTCGGGGTTTAAAGTTCGGTACTGTCCTTTTTTCAAGTTGGGGCCTCAACAAAGCCCCCCAGATTATTTAATTATTTTAAACAAATGAAAGTATTTACTTTTTTAATTACTTTACTAGTTCTGAATTGTTTACGGTCCGACAATAATTTGTCTTGTGCATTAGAGGCCATCTCATTATAAATTGTTCTGTTGAAGAAGATTGCAGACGCCCGGAATAAAAAAAAAAATAAGGGTTTTGGTAAGAATTAGGAAACATACAAATTAGAAACTCGTCAGGAGAAAAACAAATAGAGCACAGACAGTATATCTTTAAGCACTCGTTCTGGTTGATATTTGAGAATGACACTTTGGTGGAGACCATTTCAATTGTAAATTATGAAGAGTTAGCAGCTAATTGAACTCAGAGGCGTCACGTAAACCTGCGTATACATATGCCTATATGAAACACATATTTTCAAACGCCTATCGGCTGTTTATATTTATCTTTGCCGTGTAAAAACAAATATATTTCTGTCAATATTTGAGAAAAATAAACATGTTGCGATGTATAGCCAAAAAAAAAGTGTTCAGAGTAATGTGTTTGGTGGAATATTTTTTTATGCATTAATTCGTTTCGAAAACCCTTTAACCAAACAGCCTTGCAATGTAAGGTAAGAATAATTATTCCAAACATTATATAGTATTTGCATGAGAGGAAACCTGTTCAATATGCTAATCAAGGTGAGGGTGGGATTTCAGGACAAAAATAGCTATACAAAGTTATTAATTTGTTTAATATGACTTCATAAAGGGAAAGCCAGTTAAAATAAACATGACGACTGTAAATATTGTATTGACTAACACGGTTAAAGACAATATGATATGCACACTTCACTAACGCAGCATCAATGTAGTCTTAAAGTCCGAAATTGAACAGAAACATATAATGGAAGCAATAAAATAATACGAGTTTCCCTATTTGCTATCACGATCGTTGTTGACGCAGCTGTGTAAACATTAATGTTTCCGATCTTACAGTGTAACAATTTGAAACCATCCAAAGTACTTGAAGCATAATTGCATAGTTACACACTTACAGTCGAACGACAATGTGATAGACGGTTTGTCGCATTCGTTGTGCACTAGGTGTCATTCGCATAATAAGGGTCAAGTTAACAATCACCCCAATGTGTAGGTCTAGTCTGTTTTGTTGAGTGTGGTTAAAAGGGGAAAACCCCTTAGGGCTCGCGCTTTGTGGACCCGCTGCGATGCGGGCTATTTATGTCATGGTATGGCTGGGTTATTGCTAGTCGCGGGAATTCCCCTGGAACTGTAGCTAGCGGTGCGGAGCAATTCTCATGATTGATTCATTGGGTTATGTTCATCCTCGTCTGTCTGGATCCAGGCAGACAGTTCTCCATTATCGGATTACAGGTGGTTCGGAGTGGCGGCTGGTTCACTTCAAACATGTAAGTTACATCACGGAGAAGGGAGTTATGTGTTATCATATTGGTCTATTTCTGTATCCTCATCCACCACACACATTGAAGAAGGTTTGGGTTTTATTGGAATTACCAAATCAAGTGTATTGACCTCATGTGCGTGGCAGCGGAACCAAAGCGCAATGGTTATGTATCAATGGGATCCAGACAACACCTGAGTATAAGCTTCTGTGCATATTCGCTGCAATAAACGAAACACTCTGAGCTATATTGTTACATTTACCACCGTGTCAGAACAGAAACATGTCCTACTTTTGATCCTGAATAACTATGTTGTTTACGAATGGAATTAAACCAAAATTTAAGATCATGTAAACAAGGCTTGACACATTTTATGGAGCGAGTTTCGTCAGCTGGTGCGAGAGGGTGAAATTTAAACGCCATATACGAAAAAAACCCTCACTTTTAGAATGTAGATACGGAAGGCACGTGCTGTGGCCGAAAGCCTCTGAAGAAATGCAGGATCACCTCTGATGTCATTGCACACCTCCTGGATCGTTTGGAGCAACACACGATCGAGGAGGTGTGCAATGACATCAGGGATGATCCTGCATTCCTTCAGAAGCTTTCGGCCACAGCACGCGACTTCTGCCACCGTCTCCAGCGCTGTATCGACATTGTGGGACGCCAAGTGGAAAGTGTCAGATTCTGAAAGTGAGTTTTTTATGGCGTTTAAACTCACCCTCTTGCATTTAAGCTGATAAAACTCGCTCAATAGAATTTGTCATGCCTTGTTTACATGATGTTTAATTCCATTGGTAAACAACCGAGTTATTTAGGATCAAAAGAAGGACATGTTTTTTTTTACACGAAGTACATGCAACGGATTATTGTACATAATGGCGGCAAGAATAGATCAGCGATCTGTTCGAAATTTTAGGCGTGGGGCACATTACGTAGGAATTTGCTTCAATATGTTCAGGCTGCAGTTAAGGCAAGCAGCGGCGGATATCTAAAAACTACATATTATTTGAAAACACTAGTCACGAATCATTGTAACTTTCTAAACTATTTTTTTTATAGGAATAACCCTCGAGTTGGTGCGAGTGGGAATGCCACGGTGTGCATGCTCAGTAAATGTAAGCAACCAGGGGCCTAACATTTCAGAAGGTCAAAAGACTAAATCTCTCTTACCTTTCCATTAAAAAACAACCACAAAACTCCGAAAGAAGCTGGATTCTTGGCAATCGTACCACTGTGGCAGTGCCACCCCTTCTACGCGTCTGAAAATGCAGTGGCCCATTTATTTTTAATTGATAGGCTAGTACAGACATTGGTGATTAGTGTTATAAGACGTTTTAGCTCAAGTTAACAATTCTGGGGTGAAATTACGGTAATCAATATTCAAAGATTCCATTCGTGCATGGGCCTAAATAGGCATGAGTCTACCTCGGCACTTTTTAAGGTAATTAAACACGATTCATTATACATGTACATGTATTATTTAAGAAATCGACACTTTGTATTGGACATTACATAGAATAAATGAAAGTCATAAGAAAATCAGGAATCTGTCTGGCTTTATAAAAAAAATCAACCAAGATTTACTCCGTCTATTCCACTCAAACGCAGATATTTCTGACCTGAATGTGACTGTGACCGATGGTGGATTTTCAGCCCAACCTCTATGCACCGAGGGGTTTGCTTTCCTGTGGGGCGGAGTCAAGGCAACCCACGGCGTGAACAAAGGAAAAGTCTGCTTCCAAGTCAAGGTTGATTGGCCGCTATTACACCAGATGCATATTCATGAACCAAAGCCACTTCTTTCATTGGTGTAATTCAAACACATCAAACGCCTCAGGACCATTAGTTTGGGGCACAACTTTCCTCAAACTATGTATGTTGGATTTGCAGAATCCCATATTCAAAAAGGAATTTCTTAACGCTGATATTTTCCCAGTAAAAAAGCATGGGTGGCTTGTGCGTAAAGCGCTCGCCTCTCACCAAGGTGACCACGGTTCGAATCCTGGCCGTGGATCGCATGTGAGTAGAGTTGTGTGTTGGTTCTCTCCTGTGCCACGTGGGTTTTTCTCCGGGCTCTCCGGTTTTCCTCCCTCCGGAAAAATCAAACACTTTCGATCTCAGGCTGTGCTCCGTGGTCATATATGGGTCGATGTGGCCGGCAGCCATAGGCGCCTTTACGTGCCAGCGGCCCGACCACGTTGTAGCCGCGTCCTTCGCAATTCAGCATACCAGCTGCGAGTAAGAATGATTAGCCTCCCAAATTATTATTATTATTAAAGCTGTACACCTAAGAACAATTCTTTCACCAAACTTTCACTTCTTGACTTGGCAGCTTGTGGTTTGTTTTTAGTGTTTGGTAGTATCCTAATTAACATTCTGGTAGTTTCAGAGTGTAAACGTATTGTGGACATGTAGTGTGAAAGGGTCAAAAAATGTATTTACATTAATGAATCTGAATTACCTATTAATCTGAAACATTTCCCAAACAGATTTCGACAGTATTTACAAGCTTTGCCGTAACTTTTAAACAAAAGGACCAAATCACACAGAACAAAAATCATGTCAAGTTCAAAGAAACACGTTATCGTCTCATCGTTTTACCCACAAATGATTTGGCTTCCTCAGAAAAAAAAATTGTTTGACTACTATTGACACGCTGTACATATATCTTGTCAAACATCATGTGCTTCTTTTATGTTTTTATTTTTCAGTTGGAGAAACATCTTGACGTTCGCCATCTTCCCCCAGATGAAACCTCCCCTCATATCATTCGCGTTGGGTGGTCCACGGATGCTGCTTCTTTGCAGTTGGGTAAGTTGGCTAAGATTTCATTTTATTTCGGGGTATTTATTCATAGGCGTCGTGACTAGGGAGGATGGGAATCCCCCCCCCCCATTCTATGGTCCCATCAACCACTTGTTGCAAAGAAGACATGACAATGCCTTTAATCCCAAAATTGACACAGACAATTGTTTTAAATGTGTCGACGATGTGTATACACTGTTTACCAAATCTTGAGCTTCAGGGACCGGCATCATCATTTTCAAACCCTGACTTGTATGGGGCGCGTTCGTCAAATAATTCTTGAGCCAATTTAAAACATGTTTCACAATGATTTTGGCTCAGTTAAATGTGAATCATAGATTTGTATACGCATAGAGCAAGGAACAGTTTGAATGATATACAAACCATTAAAGAAAAATGTGTCAATAAGGCCAAATAACAAAAAAAAAACATGTTAAGCGTCCCGCGCCCGCTTTCTCTTTGGAGGCCGCCTCCCTTATATATATATATATATATATATATATATATATTTTTTAATTAAAAAAAAACCGGAAAAATAATATAGTTTAACCAGTGACATCATTCTGGCCTCTTTGTCTGTTGCATCTAGCCCATATAAAGCTGATATGTCATTTTCTGAGTCCAAGTGGCGGCCATTAAAAAAAAAGCTGGCGGCCATCTTGAAAAGTAGCTCGATGGGGCGGCCATTTTGGGAAAAAAGGGTCCTCCTCCTTCCTTTTTTTTTTTTAAAAAGCGGGACGCTAAACATTTTGTTTTACTTGGCCTAATTACGAACTATGAAATTATTCAGTTCAGTGCAATTTTGAGGCTTACAAAAATTTGCTATAACAGGTTCTCTCTCCTTTCTATGGTTTATATATAATGAAAAACGATTAGTGATACTCAATTTCACCAAGTGTACAGCTCCGACATTTTCAAAAACTGTCTTCATGTCAAAATGTAGGCCTGTCATGTTTCTGATTTTACTTTACTGAAGGTGAGGATGAGTTTTCCTACGGCTACGGGGGCACAGCTAAATTCTCTACCAGGGGAACATTTCGCGACTATGGTGTGACATTCAGAGCAGGAGATGTGATCACAGCATGTCTGGTAAGATTATTAATCATGAGGAATTCGTCAATCATAAGTTTTGGGTGAAGATCCTAGAAACCTGATCAAGAATTGTATTTATTTACTTGCCTGTAGGTTTAAAAGGTAGATGCGCTCAAACGAAATTTGCCAGCTTGACAAGTGTTCTAAAACGTCCCATTACCAACTTAATAAGGCTATAGTCGAAAGTCAACAGATTAAGATTTGATTCGCCTAAAAGTCGTCGTTGGCCTTTTCAATCGATGGTGACACCATCTGAACAATTTTGACATTAACAACGTTTTCCAAGTTCTAAAGCTTTCACATTTCAGTCATTACAGTCTTCCTTATACTTCAGTATTAAATGCACTGCATGTACAATTAAATAATCATTTTTTTTTGACAAAGAGGTTGTTATCGGCTTTTCACCACAAATCAGGCCTAGAAATTGTACCCTACATTCGTGTTGATTGATACAGGACTACGATAGCGACAAGCCAATTTTCTCCTATTGGAAGAACAGAGAGTACATTGGGCCTGTGGTAGATGTTGTTGACAGCTTAGCAGGCAAAGCACTGTTCCCGCACTTACTGTTGAAGAACACGGCCGTAACTGTCAACTTCGGTCAGCGGGTAAGACAATTAAAATACAACATAAAATCATTGTCGTTAGTGACCTGTTAATTGTTCAATAATTAACATCGAGTCTTTTTTTTTTCAATTGCATGTTTTTCAGTCATAATGGGTCAGAACGTGCATTTTGACTGATGATAACTTACTTGATTATTTGCGTGTATGCAAAATTTTGAAAGTTCTGGTCTTTATGCTCGCTTATACTCCGGTGTACATTTCGGTATCTTTGCATTGCTATGGATTATATGGCATAAGCCTATGAAATCCTTGAAAATATATGTTCATATAATATTCGTATTATATAAATACAAATACACTTTCAAATAGATACCCAGTGCATTTCTCGGCGAATTTGGTCATTGTGTATGAATTATTTCAAGCTGCACTAACACGCATTTGCAGATCAGACAACAAAAATCAGTAATCGGTTCTCCGTCTTATTTATTTAATAAAGCAGCAGCTTTCAGTAACGTCGAAACATTGTTTGTAATTTCACTTGCAGGCCCAGCCTTACATCCCAGTACCCGCGGGCTTCACCCTTATTGGTGCTCTTCCCGTTGGTGACCGTGTACCTGGCCCTCTCGCCCCAGCTACAAAAGCCGGATGTGAGGTACGACAAAGAAATTCTTCATCCAAAGTCAGTGTAGATACATCACGGATATGTAGCAATTAAGTGGATATAATGACTTGCACCTGCGAGCCCTGGCGAGAACGCTGTACCGCAGCGCTTTCCATTTTTTGAATCTAAATTTTGCCATCTGCTTTTTATTGTGATAGTACAAATCAGAAGCCATAGAACTGCATGTATAATGATGTGCCACGTGGCCAGAGATTACAATCCAAGTCAAGGTTTTGAATCATCAAAAATGTTGCGAATATGGTAAGAGATACCTGAGGATCACACAGCAAGGATACGGCATACACATTGTCCATTCAAGTTTATGTAAATATATTTTTTGAGTCTGAATTTGATTGTATATTTTTTCAACTCCATCAACAACACTCAAATGGTATAAACAAATTCTAACAGGATTTATAACATCCCTTTTATTTTTTTTTCTACGAATTTATAAGATTTTTTTTAAGAATTCGGTTGGGTCCGTTTTCGGTTGATTTAGTTTGATTCTCACTTGTTTATCAAACACAATTTCTGCCGTGATGTCTTTTTGGTTCAGATTCTGATGATGATTGGACTGCCTGGCGCTGGCAAGAGTGTATGGGTGGAGAAATATCGCAGGGAACACCCAGAGAAAAAATACTACATACTGGGCACAAATAGCATCATGGATAAAATGAAGGTGGGTGTTCGGACATTAAAAAAAATTCAAGATCAGACGATGCAGCTGACCACAGGAAAACGAAGTCAGGAGAAGCTTGAAACCTCAAGTTGCAAAGAATTTCAGGGACAATTTGGAAATTGGTTTCCCACACTTCAGGTGAAAATGCAATGTATTATTATATTACTTTTCGATTCTTGGATAATATCTCTGGAATGGGTCATTTGCATATTCCCAGGTTCAGGTTCGACTTAAGAAGGGGGCTTAGCTGTGAAAAATAGGGTGGTCGGTTAATCGGCATGTGCTACATTATTTTGTTTCTGTTGTTTTGCTTTTTTGTGACAAAAAGGGGGTCTTTGTGTTGGTGTTAACCCCCCCCCCCCAAAAAAAAATCCGCCTCTGGAATATCCTTGGGATTTAATCACCTGTTTTGATGCCACTTTCATACTCTCTTTTTTTCTCTCACTCGGACTCCATAAATTGCAGGTAATGGGCCTACGGCGCGACCGTAACTACAATGAGCGCTGGGAAAAGTTATTTCAGACTGCGAATGACTGCTTGAATCGGTTCTTTGAAAAAGCAGCGAGCCACAATCGCAACTTCATCCTTGATCAGGTGAAATCTTCAATTTTTTTTTGGTTGGTGTCCCTCTCTTTTTGGAATATCTCTTATGAATAGGACCTCAAATAAAACTTGCATTAGGTGAGGAAGTTGTACGAAGTGTTTAGACTCAATAATGGTGTTCACATGCAGTCAGAATCGTTCCCGAACAACGCATTTTCCATCTGTAGACTCACCAACATGGGGTGTGCCTTTTTGTTTGCCCTTGAGCTGGATCATTTATTAAGCGATTTCTTAAAGCTTGCCATGAGCCTCTGTCTTATATACAGTTTTTCCCGAGAGAAGCGATTCGAGGGATGGGGGACTAATGTTCGAGAAGGACTATACGTTGGTCGGAGAAACATGCCCACAATTATTTACAGCTCAAACGTTTGGATGCACAGGACAGTTCGGAAACTAACGAGGGATTTGTATGTGGGCAGCAGAATCCGATGTCGAGAAATGTGTTTGGATTCGCATGAGGGCGTGTCCATTTAGGGTTATATAGGCCTACTTTACAAAAGAAAATGGTAGCTCGGATAGCAATTACCCTTACGTCCAGAGCTTAAGTCCTCGGAAGTTTTTATGTCTAAAGGTTTTTGAAGTATGTCAAGTAAAAGTCATAACAGTAGAAGGGAATTGTTACTATATTCCTCGGTTGGACATTTTAACCAGAGGTGTGCGTATAGCCTAAGTTTGTTAGAATGTACAAATATGTAGACATTTCTTATGAACACCAATTTCCGATCCTCTCCCTTTTGTATTTAATCTCGGCATCATTAGACCAACGTGTACTCCTCTGCCAGAGAGCGGAAAATGCGTCCGTTCCAGGGGTTCGTCCGCAAGGCGATCGTGGTGGTACCGACCGATGAGGAATACCGCTCGCGCATTACGAAGCGCAGTTTGGAGGAAGGCAAGATGGTGCCAGATCGTGATGTGCTGAAAATGAAAGGTAATATGTATAGGACTGTCGAAAATAATGACAGTCAGTAGACTGTTTTCGAATATTGCGTCGCTTCGTGTCTTCGTCTTTGCCTCCTGGCTGCAACATCATTTAAGTCCAGTGACCTGACAGTATATTGACAGAGGAGTAAATCCGTGTTCGCGAGTAGGGGAGGGAGGGTGGCCAAATGGCATAATCCAAATTTTTGCCCGGTCGTGGACACGTGACACTAGAAGGCGCTGTTCATGACACTAATGAAAATGTTGCGCGCCTACATACAAACAGTGCATAGTAAGCTTTGGTTTAATGTTTGTTCTCCGTTTTTTCACAATTATTTTCAATAAATTCAGTCGTCTTTTGGAAAATTAAAAGATAACCTCAAATTCAGCATTTTTTGTGTCTAACAACAAAAATCTGGGAGGAGGGGGGGGGGGGTTTCCAATGACCAATCCCTCGGTCAGAAATTGATTTATTCTCCACCTCCCCCCGCCCCAAGGGCTATACCAGCTTATTACCGAAGAATAACAACGAAGATTTTGTGAGAAGGAGATTTGTTTTGTATCTTGTAAAAGGATTATAATAGGGGATCAATGTCCCATAAAAAAAAACACAGAAAAACACTTGCCCTCAACAAAGTTTTAAAGTGTTTCTTTGTATCAAAAATGTGAAGCTGAGCTTTGCAACCGACTGCATTTGGAAAAATAAACGATGACAAAATTATTTTGACCTGATCGTGTGTTCAACTATAAGCTAGCCTGCTGGTTCTTAATGCTTTTTCATTTAGGTGATAGTTTCGGTGTGAATAGGTGTGACTTCAATGTAGGACAAGCTGACTTATCATATATCATTCATGCCACAACACTGTCTCTCCAAGGGCGGATCCAGAACGCAATTTTTTGGGAGGCCAAAAAATAGTTTGGTCCCCCAAAAAGTGGGTCAAAAAATTACGGCGTGGGGTTCGGGGACCGCTTAAGGGCCTCGAAAAAAAATTGGATTCTAGATGCTCTGTGGTGTGATCTGAGGCAAGTTCTGACCGCTTTAACCAATGTTTTTTTGGAGGAAAAGATGGTGGTGTACTCATTGCCTGCCTTTATTGCGACGTCACATAAAACAAAAATGGTTTCGGTGTTTTTTTTTTGGGGGGGGCATGCCCCCCTTTGCCCCCCCTGGATCTTCCCTTGTGTCTCTCATACCTCCATCATTAGCCCTTGTTTACACATGTTTGCCCGTTACAGCCAACTTCCGGCTACCAGTTGAAGGGAGCTTGTTCCGTCAAGTCATCTTCGTGGAGCTGGGCAGGGCGGCCGCTGAGCAGCTGGTCAGGCGATACAACAGGGACGGTGCTCAAGCGAAGTATTCCTGGGATCCTTGGGATTAAAGATGAAGGTGAAGAGGCTGCTGGAAATTTGGTAGTGACCATGGGCGTCAATCCTGAGGAGGAAGGGACAGGGGGACATGCCCCCTCCCTCACTTTTTGAAGGATGGGGGACACAATATCAAATGTCACCCAATTTCTTTTTTTTTTTTTAAAGTGGGAGAATATCGTATCGTTTGTCCCCCATACATTTTTCGTCTCCGATTGAAATTTGTAGCGTTTATTTGATTTTATTGCTCAGAATAGCTGATTCAATTACTCCAACCTCAAAAATTGTGTTTAAATGATGAACCCCGATCCCCATGCTGTAAGGGATCCGAGCTTCACGCTTGCATTATTTCTGGTCATGGTACGCCTCCCCCACTATAGAAGCGCTTGACGCCCTGGTGGTGACCCTTGACAGGGAACCGCAAGCCTTATGGCAATGTTGTCATGTTCCCTGCTCGCGTTCGAAGTTTAAGGGCCTGATTAAGAAAATTCCCAAGATAAATTACGTTTTGACTGTATTTGGAACTCAAGGCCAATTATATACTATCCAAATGGTTTATAACACCTTTACAAAATACTTCAATTGTTTTATTCTATTATCAGGCATACACTAATCAAATGTCGATGTGAAGAATGAATATGAGTTAAACGTTTTGTTATCCATAACAATGAGAACATTGATGTAATATGGGACAATTGACGATGAAACCGTCTATTTGTTAATAATGAATTATAACTGAAAATAATTGGAAAATTAAGGACTTTTGGCCGAATATATAGATATTGGAAGAACAGACGTTATTATTTGCATGACGTTACGTCTCAAAAAGGCATATATTTGGCAATTATAATATAAAAAAAAAAATGAAAAAAATACAAGAAATTGATTGGATCCAGTTTTTTTAATAAAATAGGCGAGTTACCTCGAAGAGCATATTTCTGACAAATACCACACTTAGCTACACGAATAAGGACTTTGTTTTGAAATAAATTGTATCCATACTAATTATGCATATATTACAAGGTACAGTACTTGCCTCATGCGTTGTACAATGTATGTAGTTTTTAGATCATAATTATAGACAGGTGTTATAAACAATATTCTAATCTCATTTATCTTTTAATGAATGTATCTTTTATGAATAGTTATAAGGCTGTGTACTTGATTTTTGTTTGTTAATTTTGATCAAATGCATTTTTACATAAATATACTGATTTTTGGCCAGATGAAGGGCGGATCCAGAACACAATTGTGGGGGGGGGGCAAAATTTGGTCCCCCAAAAAGCGGATCAAAAAATTACGGCGTGAGGTTCGGGGCCCGCTTTAGGGCCCCGACAATTTTTTGGATTCTAGATGCTCTGTGGTGCGATCTGAGGCAATTTCTGACCACTTTAACCAATGTTTTTTTTGAGGAAAAGATGGTGGTGTACTCATTGCCTGCCTTTATTGCGATGTCACATAACATTTTTTTAAAAAATTGGTTTTTTTTGGGGGGGGGGCATGGCCCCCTTTGCCCCCCCCTGGATCCGCCCTTGGGCCAGATCGGATGATTTACTGTCTTTTGAAAACGGTTCTTGAGCACTATTGATGAATGACAAGTAACAATGTTTCCCAAATAATATGAGGCTGGCTCTTAATATTTTTTATACTATTAACATGTATATTTAAACAAAAAATCTCTTCGAGTTTGGTTTCTTGCTTGTGTCTGACCCATTGTTGATCAATGACGAATTATTGATTTCGACGCAGACAAATTACATCGATTCCTTTCAATAATTAACGATTTCGTTCAATTGGCACAATAATGTAGGCTTCATAATAGTAATTGTCTTATTATACTCGATCGGGAAGCTATTGATTTTACAGAAGCGGGGTCGACTCAACTTCGTTCCCAGAGTTTAAGCCCACTTCAATAGCAGCCCGTGGAGATGGAAGTGGTTCATATATCCATCCACCCTTGTTGTACATTTGAAATAATATTAAGGTTTTGAAAATAAGTGCAAGTGCAAATTCGATGTATTCGATGGAATGAATTTCTCTGGCATAAATGTATGCCTTTAAGTTGGGAAATTGTCTTTCGTACCTCAATTTTTTTTTTTAATTCTTTTTTTGTTTTTTGAATTCGTCAATGCAAACAGTAATGGTATATATACATTCTCTTTCAAAATTCTTTTAAAAGATACGTAACTGAAACGTTATAAGTGCGCCCTCTGCCCTCTGGACACCCGTTTTTTTGAATTTCAGACTATATTTCAAGACACTTCCATTGTGCACAGGGTCATATAATATTTAACTGAAAGTTTTTGAAGCCATCAGCAAAATGCTACACAAAGCAAAAATGGGGCGACGGTTCGAATGGGCATGGAAATCATACAATCAGTGGCTTAGCGGAGGGGGGGGGGGGGGCTCAGGACATGTGCCCCCCCCCCCAAAAAAAAATCCCAGTGTCCCCTCCCCCAGGTGCCCCCACAAAAAACCCGAATTGTTTTCGCGTGCCAAGTAAGTGTCTTTTTAAAGGTTTTTTTTTGTTATTAAGACGAAGAGGAACCTAGATGCTATTTTCGACTTCCCTTAACCGTACGGCCTCGTGAAATGTTAATAAATTTATAGTAAACATTGATAATCCTGTACGCCACTGCTTCAAGAAAAAAAATATTCTCAAAGGTCCTCCCCTATATTTTTGTCTTTGTCCTGCTTCTCTAAAAGTAACATTAATGAGAAAAAAATTTCAGCTATGATGCGATTTTACACAAAATTATGGGGGAATTGTTACTGTAATGGGCTTCCCCTGCGGTCTTTCACAATAACAACGAAGAACACACTGGAGATGACCGTTTTAGGCTTCCTTAGTATTCACACTGGTCTGCTGCGCATGCGTTGCATGCATAATATCGGTCGGGGTCTATAAATAAATCGGGGAAATCCCGAGACATGCAATACCGTTTTGTGCAATAGGTAGACACGGTGACATTTACAGAGACTTGACAGCCTAGTTGCTTGCAAGTTACCGAATGTCACGGTCGTATTCAAAAGGCAACTAGCTCAGCACATCTCGTGTGAAAAGGTAGGCCAGAAATTTGTTTGCTTGTTTGTTCGGAACAAATTTTCAGAACAGCATGGATAATGAAACTATAGATAGGCCTACATTTTGTAGCCATTATATTTAAGCTTTGTCATAGATATTTGCGTCATAGATATTTTAGCGTAGTTGCTGCCAGCCCTACCGCTCATGGCATTGGGAAATTCGCAATCAGCCCCATTGTTGCAACACAATCCTCTCCTTAGTCCTAGGCTTCATGCAATTTAGAGTCTGGCAGACTCTGGCTCTATTAGTCTCCCCAGGATCCACTCAATGAAACAGAATACCGTGCAGCAGACCGTACATTCGGGAAGCATATTAGGAGTCAAATAAAACTCGAACATGGCCAAAATTATGAAATTGAAAGAAGACTGTTTCCTCACTTCTGGGGATCCCGAACGACGTGCAGAGCGCGCTTTCATTTCCATTTTATAACAAAACTACAAAATAGCAAAATGGCCATATCCGACACTGCTTTTCACACTTCCACCTGTAGAGGGCGCATTGTATTGTGAGGCCATCACGAGCGACACGATGGACAAGAAACCTGCAGGATCTACGAGAGCCAGTAACTCGGAGGAGGAGGAAGATCCGATTGAGGCGCTCACTGGGAACCTCTCCAACTTTCTGTGAGTTCAAGAAATTTACTAAAATCTATAAATTATTTTTAGACAGCTTCGCCGTCAACATTGCCCTTTCCCAGGGCGCTCAGCCCCGTTCAATGGCTCAGTTAATGCTTCATCTTGAAGGCCTACATATGGCTTTTCATGCTTCATCTTGTACATATTTATGGTTGCCCCAACAACAGTTTCAGTTGTATTCTGTATGTGACTGAATTTTCAATTTTGAAAACATGTTTTCTTACATTAAATGGTTTTGATGTAATTTGCAAGTATTTCCCTCCTTTTTCTTAATTATGTGTGGTTGAAAACCATGGCCCATTGAATGTGGTAATTAATGTTCCTTAATTATTATTATTGTTTTGTTTTTTTGCTCACAGGCCACCTTCGGGAGCAGCCGTTCACAATCGAACCGCCAGAGGGCGTTTTCGCGTCACCAAAGCAGAACGCCTGTTTGCTGACTCGAAAAAGTCTGGCACAGAAGACGGGCTTCAGTTCGATACGGCCAATTTTGCCGAGGATGAACTGGACGAAATGCTGGAGAAGTTTTTCGAAACGAGTGCACCTTCGAAAGTGAAACGGTGAGTGGATTGGAAGAAGAGGTAGCCTAATTTCTATTTTATCAGGGTTCCCACGGTCACGGAAAAATCATGGAAAGTCCTGGAAAAAAAAGTTGTCATGGAAAGTAATGGAAAATTGGAAAAAAAATTAGAAAAGTCATGGAAAAAAGTTGTCCTGGAAAGTCATGGAAAAGTAATGGAAAATTGGAAAAAAATTGAAAAGTCATTGAAAAGTCATGGAAATCAAGATCATGTGAGGATTATTTTTTTCATGTGCCGCTTTAAGAAATGGCTGTAAACGGAGGAGGAGGCCATTAGTAATTAAAGCTTGTTTTCAAAAGCTAACACATTGTTAGCCTATCATCAGCGGTTCATAAGTATCATAATAACTTTTCTCTGCAAATTGGCGTTAACTGTCATGGAAATTGTCATATTTTAGTCCTGGAAATTCCTGAAAAAAAAAGTCCCGGAAAATGGTTATCAGATTTCTGTGGGAACCCTGTTTTATGTTGGTTCACGAATTCTGTAATGATAGGGTTAATGAATCGACTAGCTTCACCGAAGGAGTAGCTACATTTTAACACGATAGACCATGTCAACCTGATTGCAAAAAGTGATTTTTTTTGGGCCACGTGACGTCCACGAATAGTAAACAACTGTTTTATCACTGAATCTCCGTAGGCCTGAGTTACTGTTAAAATATTGGCAGTTTCAAACATTGAATCTATCTTGAATAAGGCAAACAAAATTACATCCGGATCTGAATGAAGAAATATGACAAGGACATTCAGATTTTGCTAGCAGACAAAACTATAGACCTTTATTGGTTTAGACACCAAAGATTATATACATACCAACACAAATGTAAAACACCTCTCAATTATTCCAAAGCCACATACAGTTCTGTAGGCAACCTTGTAGTTGTGTGTACTGTTGTGTTCTACTTTCCAATCATTGTCATTATTAGGAAACTCGTTTGAAAATGGAAAATTGCCAAGCTTCAAATACTGGAAAATGTTCTATAAATTGTTACTCTTTTATCTGTAGATCTGAGGGCATTGGTTGGATCCGAGTCGTGTCTGCCTCCTACAAGGAGGAGGGATTGGGAAATCTGGAGGACCTTGAAGCCGACTGGAAGAAGCTCCAGAGATCAAGACAAAATATCGACTTTAATGCTATCAAGCAACTGGCAATCCCTCATAAGTATGTAATAACATTTTTTTTTTCACCCCAGAATTGGGGGATGGTGCCATGTCTCATTTCACGTCAAAGTATCTTTTATTGTTGTTGTTGTTTATTTGTCTTCTCTCGTACCCAAATTATTTATTCAACTAGTCTATTATGCACTGAAAAATGTTAACATTAATAAAAAATGCCAGTATCGGACACGTACGGCTTGTTCCATCTATTCCGTTGATAATGGGAAGGGGAGGTTAAAAAACACCCTGTTATTTAAAATATTCACGATATTTCTTATGGCATGTTACATGTAAAATCCCATTCGCCGGCTGTTGGTTTTATAGCATTTTAACGGGGAGATGCCATCTTTTGTTCAATTATCACATTCTGTATACGTACACAAAACTAACATTTGAACAATTTGTAAGGCTTTTCCGTGCACACGAGAATCCACTTTTCTCAGCTCTGATTAACATTGCCAAAACTGACAGTTCTTAGAAGAACTTGAAAGGTCCTATTACGTGTTCATTTGTTGGAACTAATTCCGAAGGTGCTTGGGTGGAATTTGGCTTCTCTTTCTTGACACCGGAGAGGAGATCGACAATGCGTGGGAGAAAATCGCCAGGGCTACGGTCCGAGACAAGCTGGGCACACACGCCAAGGTGACACCGCGCGAAGACACCAAAGAAGGGAAAGCTCTGTACGCTACAGCTTCGCAAGAGCAGCACGTCGTCAGCGTGTACACTAAAGATTTCACTGACAAAGAAGACGTGATGAAAGTAGAGGCTAAACTGCGCAAATTGGGCTTCAGAGGGCGAATCGTATTCAAGCCTCGAGTTTACTCCAGCCTGGGCATTTACTCGGAGAACCAGTGGGGGCTGAGGCCGGGCATCTACACATCAAACTGGGATCCCAGGAAGCTCGCCGGGAATATACGAGATTGCACCAAATCTCGCGTGACCTACATGATCAACGACCAGTAGCAAATGAGTTTTTGCAGTTTACTTTTCTCGTTGCAGTTTTTTTTTTTTTTTTTTTTTTTTATAGTTTCTTGTTTATGCCCAACTTGTTGGTTACAAGTCATTTGTGTTTGATCAGAAACAAATCCTCGATGGAAAAGTAAGTCGTGCAGATAACATATGACACAAGTATCCCCCTCGTCGCTTGCAGCCATATTGAATTGAAAGTTAGGTCATTCTTAATTTTTGGAACTTGCGAAGAGAAATGAAAGCAAGTTCAGTTATAATAAATTTCAGTCTGCTTCAATGAATATTTTAAAATATGTAATTAAACGTTCCCTTATGTTTAAAGCCATATTTTTAAAACAAAATGACAGTACAATAAGGCTGAATTGTGCCTGCACAAAAAGTCTGGCACTATTCCATTTCACAGTTAACAATTAATGAAATACATTCAGGGAACTCGACAAAAATGACCAACTCGTGAATAAGGCCCATAGGGAACATAGCTGCCATTTTTATGATAGACTTTTACCTGGTATGCATGGATTCTACATAATGCTAGCGAGTGAGGAAAGCGCATGCAAACCAGCGACGTGCGTGCCTAGCCTTTGGTTTGCAGACCAGTAAACAAACCGCCACCGCAATGAGCAATGCCCCCACTTCTGAAATTCAGGAAAATGCTCACAACTCCAACGTCCAATGAAGTTTTGGGGAAAAAAAATCATCATAGATGATCACAAATAAATAGTCTAAAAATAGTCCTGGAGCCTATCGCAATTTTTGAAAACGCAATTTTTGAAAACTGATGCGAACTCTCCATTGCAAATAGAGCACTTTTAGTGCTCTATTTCTGCCAAATTTCAAAGAAATACAAGGTCACACTTACAGTCCTGTGCACGGCCTCCACCATTCATTTTTACAAACGCTCAAACTCACGGCCAATAAAATGCTCCAATATCAGATAATTTGAGGACATGCAAATCGTGATTTGGCCGGCGTAGGCAATGTTGGGCCTATGTTTACTGGTCTGCAACCAATTAACTCATGTCGGAGTACAATCTAGGGAATGGTTGAAACAGGAACAAACCTATTGCACTTGGCTCTCCAAACGGAGAAAACATCGGGCCTATAGGTTAACTCGTTACACCATGCAGTAAATCAAAATGCGTTTTGAAACGTTCCCTGTCCCTATATACTTTCTGGACAGAGTCCAATGCTGTGATCATCTATGGTGATCATTTATGACCACTAACAGTTTAGTCGCCTACCCATAATGCAAACATTTATAGGTAGAACAAGTTTGTTTTATCGAATGATACTTTTTGGTGTTTTATCGAACGATGGAAAACACAAGAAATACTGTGTTATGGACAGGGAAGTTGTTAAATAGATTGCAAAGTTATATCATAATATATACTTTTCATGCATGACAGGGTTTTATGTTAATGATTGGTACATGTATTTAAGTTACAGTGTTATCCGAAGGCACTTCTGGAGCTAAGCTAACATGAATAATGCATTGACTAGGAGATCCTTTACAATTTGTTTTAGGATATAAAACATCATCGATTCGATACAATCACATACAAACGATACAATCACAATTCACATACATTATCAACGTAGTCAAACATTGTTATCACCTTCCAAAATCCCAGCAACTTGTTTCTGTGATCTCTTTCCGACACACTACAAAATACATCGAACCGCTACTTCCTACGTAGACGCTTAATCTTATACCCAAAGCATGTACATCTTTACTATGTTCAGCATTTCCCCTAAATCCCCCTCTAATTGCTCTGCATGCTCTTCATTGCTACATTATGAGCAGATAAGTTTATAGAATAGAAGCAAAGACAGGACTGTCATTAAAGGGCAAGCTATGTAATTGTTTTAACGCAATCATTGAAAATGCACCTTTGTGTCCCATTTTACCTTGTATTTAACTTTTGTTTTTCCATTTTCAAGGGTATTTTGGTGCCTTCTTGTTTCTTATGCTAATGTGAATTTCCATATTCATGAGTAAAAGTGTTTTCTCATTGCAGGCAGAAACCTCAGTATTACTGTCATTTCAGCACCGAATTTTGGATACTTAAAATGTTCTTTTCTGTTGTGATGCGTTGTGTCAGTACATCATGGCAAAAAGCCCACGAGCAAACTGTTTTTCTCAAATGTTTTCAATGAGCAACAGCAACAATTTGAACAGAAAACCCCTAACTGAACAGTGTAGGCCTATTCCAAAAATTACATCACAGTAGCCCTCAGTTGTCCAAAAAAATATGGAATTTTCTTTAAAGAAATGTTTCTTTAAAGAAGTGCCTTTTTTAACAAAATAAACCAAAAAAGGGAAGAGAAGTAAAAGTTGCACACAACAATTATTTTCGTAATAGAATTTCATTTCAGAGAGGCTTCAAAGAGTCTTTACGCGCAAGAATGAGGAATTAGCTCTCTAGTAAATTGGTCCAGACATTTCGTGAAAGGGTGGTTTGGAAAAGAGAAATACATTTACCACCACTTTTGTATTGAAATTGAAGTTTCAGATTTAAATAATTTAGAAAATTAAAACCAAGCAGAATCTGTGGCTAAAATGTTATAAAACAAATATTGAATGCTTTATCTCGTGGTGAAGTTAAACCAGCATCCTTCGGTGATCCATAGAGCATTCTTTTTCCCTTGGGCTTCGCCTCGGGAAAATAAAATGTCAATGAATCACTTCGGGAGGCTAGTTTTACTACACCACTCGAAGCATTCAATATTTGTATTATATTTGTACATGTGTGTATAATCATTAACAGTGTATGCAGGCCCCATTGGAAACCAGTTTTAAACTGTTTGGGCATACCCTGGGTAAGGAAATGTGATAAATAAATCAATAAATAAATGAATTAAATAATGAAACAACCGTGACTTTGGGGATGTTGTGTCGGAGAGATGTCTTATTCAACATATTATTACGTTGATATTCACCATCGTGCTTATCCATTCGAGTGAGGGCCTATTCATTCATAAATCGAATGCGGAACGAATTGGACATCGCAGAATATGTTGCCCGATTGGAAATGAACAATAAACTCTAGCGATTTTCCCATGCAACCCCATGGAAATTACATGGTAAATCGGCTACCGTGTATAGCATTAGATTTTGCCCTTGGGAGTTTCCCCATTGGCTTTTACCCATGGGAAATTTCATATGTTTTTTTTCTACCCATGAATGGTTTCCTATCACTTCTCAAACGATTCCAAATTCCCGGATGCACGAGTTAGCAATTCGTTCCCACGAATTGAGAAATCGTGCGAACGAAATAGCAATTTGTGAGAACGAGTTAGCAATTCGTGGGAACGAATTAGCAACTTACAAAAATAAAATTCCACTCTGTCCCTTCCCGGGCTTCACAATGATAACCACATAGAATAATTCGGGTCAAGTAATTCATGGTCACTCGGCCGTCGTCAGTCACTTCTAGATTGCACGCACTATCCGAACCTGTGATGTATTAACTTGTTTAAGTTCAACTTCGGTCGCAGTGCCAACTGCAGGAACGTCACGTGCGCGTGCTATACAAACATCCCTTTTCTTTGTAATCATTTCTATACAAAGCACAACACAGCTTAACAATCCCAGACAAAACTACGTATTACAAAAAAGTAGGCTACGTAGTTCTAGGTAATATTTTGAAAAAGATGTATAATTCAAATAATCATCTGATATTTTTGTCTTAGCAAAAGTGCATTAGTGCTGGAGAATTCTATTGATACGCAATTTATGTTCTTCACATCAAATACACCTGAGTAATAATGGTTTTGTCCAGTCTGCTTGGTCATGTGATCATAGCTGATCGCGCCACTGTCTGTGACGCAGATCACTGATGGCTGGCTATTCAGTAGGATACAATCGATGTTGATACCAGACCCAACTTATGAATGAATTCGTACTTTACGGAGGATTGTTTGCCTATTTCAACCAAGGCAAGGTACATTTGCCCACCTTGTTCTCATAATACACAGTCAGTGATTTGCCGGTACACCGAAGCATAGGTAAGTTTTAAGCTACGGGGTATAAGTTATCATTTCAGGGTTTTTTTTGCAACAGGAATGTACGTATGACACAATATCACCTGATATTAAATGAATTTAGGCTTACACGAGAAAACGGAGACACATTTGCATCAACTGTACAGATAATACTCTCATTGGCTCTATTTTGTCAAGAAGCTACCTGCATCTTCCAAAGTAATTCACGAGAAACCACTGAACACTTGGGTTTTTTTAATCTCTTTTCAGAGAATATATTAAATCCCATGTATATCACGAAATAGTGGCACGGCTCTATCATGCATCCTTCGTCCCATAACGCCTTTAAATGTATTTTATTGACGCTGTGAAGTTGTCGAGAACTTTTTTTAATGCCAAATTCACTTCATAGTAGGCCCTAACAAGAATAATATTTGATATTGTTTAAAAGCTAACCCCGTCAATTCTTCTCGCATACAACACTTCATCCGTATTGTATTAAGGACCACAACAATCCGTGCTCAATTTCCTGAAGAGTTGCGTTCCCCGAATTCAAAATGTAGCCTGTTTTCCCACTCGATGTTCACTCAGGGGGGGGGGGGGGGGGGGGTAACATTTCTAGCTGAAATGACTGCAGAATTTTCACACAATATACCAACAAGTCCAGAGGTAGGAATGTGATTTTTCCGTTTTCTGTAAATCGGGTAAGTATATATAGCTTTCAAATAGTTCAAACTCGGGGAACATTGCTAGCGCTCACTGCTATACGGAGGAAGTCAAGAGTTTGAGATACATTTCGGGGCTGCCTAAAAGAGTGAACCTCAAATTACTTGGCCTGAATAGAGTGAGAACATTCGAGGCCAGAAAAATAGACTGGCCCAAGACAAATCTAGTCATGCATAAGCAAAGTGTGTCAAAAGAATCTCAAGTCTCATTGTGCATTCAGTCTACCGTTTTGACACGCGCTGCTCCATTTCTATATTTGAATTGAGACTTCAAACCTAACATATGAAGTAAGGTTCTCACATTTTTCCAAATGGTGGGAAACTCTTTGCCTGCAGGACAAATAATGCTGGGATCATCCAACTATTATTGTGACTGTTGATTCATTATTTCTCAGCTGATGCTATATTCATAGTCCTTCTCAAATCTGGACGACGAAACAACACAGCTTGGACGGTCAGGATGAAGCAGGTCTTAGCAGGCCATCTACATGGGCAAAACGGGCCACGGACAAGCATCTGGAGGTATGGATGAAAACAGTATAACAGCTGTTTCTAAACTTCACTTTCCGATTTATTTATCTCAGTTAAAACGTGTTGCAACTGATTTCGGACAGCTAGGGGAGGATGGGATTCCAAAAGCTAAGAAAATGGCGTTTATCCTGTTTTGGAAATAACATTTTCATACAATTGAATCTACAGTGTGTCCCAAAAGGGCAACCCACAAACAAAAGGGATAATATGAACAAACTATGAACTTATTGACCATAATTATTGATGATTTGTATAGAGCAGTTAGCTTTTATTGATGTCTTAGATCCACTCCTTTGGTCATGAATCACTGAGTTTCAGTGGCGTAAATCCGTGCCGGCGAGTGGGGGATGAGGGAATATGGGATGACCAAAATCTTAAAATTACCTGATTGTTGAAATTTCAGGGGGGGGGTAGCTGGGCTGGATACCACATTGCATAAGGAGGCGATCTTTATGGTACAGAAGTACATATAATATGTTATATAGTCTGTTTTCGAACTATCTATCCAATGGGAAGGATGGGCCCATTTTGTCCATAACAAGATGTATGGTCTAGTTTCGAACTGTTTGAGTAATGTCGAAATAGTAATTCGCCGTCGCGAAATAGTAACTCGCCGCGGCAAGAAAGTAAATCGCCGCGGCGAGATAGGAACTAAATTTTTCTTAATTTCTTTTGGCCCTTTTACGCTAACGTAGTATCCTTAATTTAATATGCATTTTTTTTCTGCAATCGTGGTCAAAAGTTGAGACGAACACTGCAGCGGTGGGAAACATTGATTTTGCATTTAGGGCACACAAAGAATGCTTAGATCACCCAACTATAGTTGTGACTGTTGATTTATTATTTCTCAGCTGATGCTCTAAGCATCGTCTTTCTCAATTCTGCACCACGAACCAACACAGTATGGATGGACAACCACAGGCTGCTGTCAGGGAGAGGGACACTCAGGATGAAGCCGGTCCTAGCAGGCTACCTGGAGGTATGGGTGGTTGCATTTCATTGTACTTCCCCCTGCCTATTTCATCAATCTAAAGACCGTTTTGGGATTTAGATCGGACTTAAAATTCAAAAACTTCTTTAAACATGTGTTGTACTATTGGAGATTAATTACTTGAAGTAAGGTATGTTGTCTAGAAACTTAAAGGGGTACTTTTGACGGAATGCACGGTGACTGTTTTTTGCTCTCAAACCCCTTATTTCACGGCAGACAGATAGACCTAGTATAAGATAACTCGTTAAGCAGTAGAGTAATGTATTAATGTGATGTAAAAAAGAACATATGCCTAGGGTGTCCCAAAAAAGGCACAAACAACGGGATAATATGAACAAGCTATGGACAAAATGACAATTTATTATTATATTAAAATATAAACTTAGGGCAGTACGTTTTCCAATGATATCTTTGATGCATACCTCTGGCCATGCATCACTGAATTCCATTGTTTTGGTTGCAGGTGAAAATCCTCTTGGAATTTTTTTTTTTTTTTTGGGTGGGGGGATAATGAGCATATCCAGACATAATACACAAGTAGGTTCAATTTATATTTAGATTTGTGAAAACATAAAGAAACATGGTTGTGTTCACATTGTTTTACCCCAAACTGTTCCAAGAGGGTATCCACATGCCATTTTCAAGACAATTGCGTTTAGGAGGAATGAATCCAAGATACCAATAGAAAGCTAACTTCCCCTAATTTATGATTAATACTTATTCATGAATACACAAAGACAGTTAAGCCATTCCGATTGGTTTAGAGCCCGTCACATGGCCAGTTTTAAACGGTTGATCACTATGAGTATCAAATCTGGTGTCATCACCCTTTTATTGATTGAGCGATAATGATAATGATAATGATAATTACCCTGGCCTTCAGCTTGGTTAATTATCAGCATCCAAACTCCAACTGGTCTTAAGCATAGTGTTTAAAACCGGTCAAGCACACATTTATTTCCTTAATAATATTCATTAAGTTGTATTTGTTTTTTTGTAAATTTTTGTTGGTGCTACTTTTTTGCATAAAATCTTGTCCCTCAAAAATCGAGCGGTTTCAGTGCTGGTATAGCATTCCAATCAAACGCCTGTTTTCACAAAAGTTGCTTGGGTTACTTGCGTCATCGGCACCACGAACTAACACTCACGCGCAAGTGGGTGTCAGTTCGTGAAAACCACGTAATCAACAATTTTTGTTTCACGAACTGACGCCCGGTAGTGCGTGCGCACATCAACACTGACGCAAAAAGGACGTTTTCGTTTTCACGAACTGACACCCAAACATATACAGAACACGAATTTAATCCATCCGTATACTTGTGTGCTCGCACAAATATTTAATTAAAAAGCATTTTAATTGGTGAAATTAAGGTCAGTGTCAGTTCGTGAAACCGAAAATATATGGGGTTTAATTGCTCTAAAAGTGCCGCACTGTGGAGGATGTCAGTTAGTGAAACCCAAAATAACCAGGTGTAGCGTGAATATCCGACTCCATGAAATATGGACTCATTGGAAGTATTGCGCATGCGTAAGCACGATAATGCGCTATTTTTAGGATCATAATTGGAGAGTAACCTGTCACGTGCGAGGGATTAACCCATAATTCGGAAAAGAGTCCGATTTTCATAGGAGTCAGATTTCATATGACACCGGTACTGTAGATACGCACGCATGCAGTGCACTCACGCGCAACTGCGTTTCAGTTCGTGGTGCCGACTATGTTTAAATCTGACACAAGCGTGGCTTAATACACCACCCGAAATACGTTTAGGCAATGCAAACAATTCGCTGCTGCGCTAGATGAAAACAAACGGGTTACAACTTTTTTCCATGAAGGTATTTTTTTTGTATATCAGACATTTGAGATAATTATGACTAGATTTGTCCTGACAAAAGTACACTGTTAAGCGAGGGCAAATAAAGAGCACATTGATAATTCATCCATTAAAATGTTGTAAAGACATGCAGGCATAGGCTCAATTTGGAAGGCTGTGCCCTTTCTGTCTAAATTAAAATGGTAAAGTCTGGTTCCCGAACCCTCTACGAGGAAGGGCCTAGTCACAGCCAAACTATAGAGCTTTTGTCATGCTGATTCATGTACAGTTTGCTATTTTCAATGACTATAAGAATAATTGCAACAAGTATCACAAAACAATGACTCAGGTATCAAACCATTTTGACGTCTTATCGGAATAGATTTTGGACTGCCTGCGCCCGATTTCATCAAACTCTTCGTAACTTACGATGCATCGCAGCGATGCGACGCGTCGTATCTCTACGATGCGTCGCAGCTGCGACGCGTCCTACGATCCATTTCACAAAACACGTCGTAAAAAAGTGCGACACGTCGTAGGTGTATTTATAGCACAACTCGGTGACTGGTTTATGTATTTGGTCAGCGTACAGTAAATAGTAGCCTGATATTCAACAAAGAGTCGTCGGATCTCAGCTCGAAATTTGTTAAAACGTAAAACAAAATGATGGCCGTGCGATGCAATTTCGAAGGAAAACAAACTCTCATTGGACTGTATAGCTACTTGGAAATTTCAATTCTAATATTCCGGTCTAATTCATAATTATTAAATGAATTTTCTATTTACAACTTTTCACGCATTGCCTCGGTATAATAATCTCGTTAATGTAATGTTTATGGCATTAAAACTGGCTTAGAAATGACTCTTCTTATTTTGCGACGACCACTAGACACGTCTTAACTTGCGACGTGTTTTAAGCCGTTGTCAAGGAACTTACGACGCGTTCAACACATCGCAACTTTCGTGAAATGGAAAATACGACGCGTCGCGAGTTGCGACGTGTTACACGTCGTAACTCGAGTTGCAACGCGTCGCAGCGCTTCTTGAAATCGGGTGCTGATTAGAAACAAAATAAACTACACAGTGTTTGTGGACAAACAACAGCTGTTTCGGCTGATTGAAAGGATTCTGTGACATGTGATGACGACACGAAGATGTCACTTCTAATTTCACAGATAACACATCCCGGTTTGCTAAATATGCATGTTTAACCTACTCAGACCTATTTATATCATTCTGATTTGCAGAATCATCTATCAATGACAAAACTCTGTTCATAGTCGCCGAGAGACTTGGTCCTGAATGGGTACAACTGGCACTTGAGCTGTGCATTACCAGGATACAGATTCAGACTATCGAGAGAGTCTACCCACAAAATACCATAAGGCAAGGTCTTGAAATGCTTGGGACATGGACACTTGCCCAGCCTACCAGTATTGAACTGCAGAAGACAACGTTGCGCGCAGCATTGAGGAACATCGGAAGAGCAGATATTTTTTGCGGTAAATACATCTGCTAATATCTCTGCTTGTTGTATGCATAATATAGAGAGGTATGAAAGAAAGACGTTACTTGCAGGAATTGAATCCACATGTTCAGTAATTATTACAATAGTATAATAGACCGATTGCTCTACTTATGATTTGTGTTTCTGAAAGCGGTTGCATGTCTATGATTGTGTGTTCTGTCAGTGACACCGCACCAAATTATTCAATTAAGAATAGAAAGCAACATTGGAATTGATTTTTCAAAATTTTGTTATTGCACTTTTAGTTTATTTCCATTCAATGGGTACATGTTAACCACAATTTAAGATGCTCATTTATGATTTCTTGACTGCTAAAGCTCTTCCTTAGGGCAGCATCACACACTCTTTAAAGCTGTGTTTCCTGTACTTTTCAAGGAATTGATATCATTTTTTGTTTATTATTATTACATTTCAACTGCTATGTTTAATCCAATCAAACACATGTTTTCCCTTTTTTTTGTGAGGGGGAAATCTGCAACCCTATGAAAATGTATTTCGTTTTGAGCATAAACATATCCGCTTTGCGAGCAGACTAGCTCCAGGTCCGTACATTACCGACACCGACTATGGGGATGGAACCAGTGAGACCGGATTATTGTCTTAATTGTGACCAACAATTAGAAATTGTAAAGATAATAATTCAGTGACTAAAAACGGAACTGTTTTTTTTTCAGTAGCAGGCGCGGATCCAGCGAGGGGTTTGGGGGTTCACCCCCCCCAGCTCTGTCCAAATTTTTGTTTTCATAGAAATTTATAAATAATACTGCGACCCCCCCCCCCCCTGCTCTGGCACCCCAAAAGAAATTATGCTGGAATAATGTTTTCCTGTGCAAAAATACGGAAAGATCCAGCTTAGTAAGGGGTATTTGTACACTTTTTTTGTAATCTATTGTTAATAATCGTCCAATTTGAACAGCGCCCCCTATTGAAATATGGTAGCAGCCCCCCCCCCCCCCCGCCCCACCCAGTGTTTTTAATTTACGGAAGCCAAGTATCCGGAGAAAACAAAACCTGTCTACATTTTAGAATTTATTTTGCTGATATTCATCAGCAAAAAAAATTCTAAAATGAAAAAAAAAATGAATTTTCTAAAATTCTAAAATGAAAAATAAAAAAATCTGGATCTGACCCTGAGTAGATGTCCCATTAAAAAGTGAATATGCATACCACATGCCTATTGCTAGACAAATTACTGTCTAGAAAAGCAATTTCTTTTTCGAAATGAAACTTTAACCCTAATCAGGCCGGGTTATTTTGACCATCTCTCAGCCGGCGGGGGGGGGGGGGGGGGGGGGAGCGGATTCCGCCCGTGGTCCGATTTTTTTGTTTTTGGTATCAAAAGATGCGCAAGGCTCGAGGCTAAAAAGTCATAACAGCTCGGGTCGCGAAATTTTTTTTTTCGGGCTATCGCGGAAAAAGTTGAGGGGGAGGGGGCGGATTCCGTCCCCGGCCCCTTTATGGTTAAAATCGCACAGCTTTTAAGGGGGAGACTGTACTTAGTTTTACACGACAAGGGTAATAATAAAGAATGTTTTATCTTTGTACTTTGTTAACTTTAGGAGTTTTTTTAAAACCGCCCTTCAGGTCGTCCTCATTTGCTTGCGCCGCCACCGAACCGTCGGCATCAAGCAGAAAAGTTATGCTCACAGCTCACAATTCTGAAAAATTGTGTGATTCTTATGTTGTCTGAGAAACAGACCTTCACGAGTGCAGAGCCTCTCTACGAGCGTGTGCCTATAGCCGATCAAGCACATTTCACGCGACAGCGCGCTCCAGCCAATCGAGTCGACCTTGTAAATGTTGACTTTATTTCGATCAGAAATGTGGACTGAGCAGTTGATAGGTCAGTTTGGCTACAATGATTTTTTGTAATACGACAACGGGTTACGGAAGACCCGACAGAAGGTGCCCGCTGAATGGTCGGAATCATGAGGTCACGACGCAGTCTTATTTACATAATAAATCGCAGAATAAGCCATTATCATAGACGTGTGTGTGCAAGCAACCGTTCCATGTACATGTATAGTCTATTCATAAATACCTCAGACAGTTTAGCTATTCCTATTGGTCGAGAGCCCGTCACGTGGCCGGTATTAAACGGATGATAAAGACATGGCTAGCTGGTCTTAAACACTTTTCCAGTGTCACAATAAAATGTGGACTCCTAAAAATCCAGTGCCTCTTACCGTTTCATTGGTTGAACGTTCACAATCCTCACGTAGGCATGCGCAACACTACAAGCGAGTCAGAATTTTATAGTTCTAAATTCAAAACGCAACGCCCCAGGTGCGTTCTGCGTGACATCGCGCAGAACATGTTACGCGCGCGTCAATCTCCATAAAAGGGTTGTTTACATCTTACTCGCCAGCTCAACACTCCATTATTTTGCTAGAGGGATGTTTCAAAAAGCATGAAGTGAACTTGTTGAACAAAATCGGGATTTTTTGAACGAATTATTTGAATTTTTTTTACGGATAAGGTATTTATGAATGGGAATAAATATGTGCTTGGTCGGTATTTATCACTCGTTTAATACCGCTTAGAGTCTGGGTGCTGATAATTACCCTCGCCTCCGGCTCGGGTAATTATCAGCACCCAGACTCTAAGCGGTATTAAACGAGTGATAAAAACCTCCAGAGCACACATTTATTCCCTTATTGAAACAAGCGGCATCTCGACACAAACGCAACCACGCTCATCTTACCCACGACGCAACGACGATGTACGCACGATGCTGTAACTTCACAAAGGTCGAATTTGTCTACTATTTTATTTGAGCGGCTACGATGCAAATAGTCTTTATATCGTCACAGATATTACACTCAGGTCGCAAAACATCGTCTACTGAAATGTTCTTGACGGTCGTAACTCAGGCGCAGCTTGAACCTAAAAACGCAGTCGCCCACTGTTTTGTGTTCGCGCAAGGTCGACCTGAGGTCGGCTCAACGGCAGTTTGTGTAATTAGTTCTGCTTTTGGGTTTCATTAACACTTGTTATAAAAGTCAGTAATTGGCAAAATATGCCCAATCTTAATTGTGTGCCTCAAATATTTATTCATGTAATGTACATGTGTAAATCACTTGACCTATTTCTATCAATTTGCAGAATCATGTATAAATGACAAAATTCTGTCCGATGTCGCTTCGAGACTTGGTGATGGATGGGTAACACTGGCACTTCAGCTGGACTTTACCTTGACACAGGTTAAGACTATCGAGACAAACTACCCACAGGAGACCAAAAGGCAAGGTCTTGAAATGCTTGAGACATGGAAACATGATCAGTCCATCAGTGTTGAACAGCAGATTACAACGTTGGGCGCAGCATTGAAGAACATCAGAAGAACAGATATTGCAGATTTTCTGAAAGGTAAATACATGTCTCTGCGAATTATATTGGTAATGTAAACAGGAATAAAAGAAAGACGTTACTTGCACATATTGAATACATGTACTCAATAATATTGCAAAAATGTGTAAAAATAGACCGTTTTCTCTACTTTTAAAAGCGGTTGCATGTCTATGATTGTATGTTCTAATGTCAATGAAACGGCAACAAATCATTTAATGTTTCTCTTTTGAAAACAGTAACGAAGAATAGAAAGCAACATTGTAATTGATTTTTTTTTAAATCCTTATTTTGTGATTTTTTTCATTTGGTACTTACTATCCAAGATTCCTGGAGACTACTAAATCTGGTGTAATTTGTGATTTCTTGACTGCTAAAGCTCTTCCTAAAGACAGCAACACAAACTTTAAAGTTGTGTTCCCTGTGCTTTTTAAGAATTTATATTTTCTTTTTTCTTACATTTTCATATTTTTATATACATTTTCAACGTGTTATTTGGTGGGTGGGGGACGTCTGCAACCCTCTGAAATAGTATTTTGTTTTGAGCACAAACAGATCCGCTTTGCGAGCAAACTGGCTCTCGGTCCGTACATTACCGAAATTGATTGTGAGGTGGGAACAAGCGAGGAAGAAATTATTGTGTTGTTACCAAAATTTCGAAATTGTAAAGTAATAATGTAGTAACACAATTGTATTAATGTATAAATTGTTCGATATTTTGATTAAGCCCAAATGAATATTAAAGTAGTGGACTCCTAAACCTACAAGCCAAATCAATTGCCCAAAGACTCTTATTTCAGTTTCAGACTCGTGGACCCATAAAAAAACGTAATATATATTGAACGTGATAATTATATGTATTTTAAATAGCCAATGTGACATTGAATTGTTCTTCATTCTGAGGTTTCTCTTTATTCTTTGTTTTTTTTCCCCAGACTTTCCAACATTGTTAATAAAGACAAACGCGCCATGGAAGGAGACGAAGACCGCTCGCGCTACTGGTAATTGGGATGGACCACGTCACCAGGTCGCAGCTATCATAGAATCATGTGACGGAGTGCTTGAGCAAGTAAACCAAGGGTCTGTGACATTTGTTGTACGCATCATGAGTCGGGAGGGTCTGGACAAACTCTGGAGGATGTACACCAGCGGAGAACTCGCAAAGAAACTGACAGAGCTTCTCATTACGGAGGAACTGACAACAGAGGATAAGAGTATCCGGGATATCCAGGCGACTATACCGAAAAACGATTACGATCAAGCCTGCGGATTCTTTGATGAATTGAAAAACCAGCGGAAAGGTATATCTGAATAATACATGTACATGTAGGCCCTACATGTAGATGACATCACTGTAGAACATCGGGGAAATTGTTTAACTCGAACTCGAACTTTCTTTTTCATTGGTTTTGTGTGTGTGTGTGTGTGTTTGAAACGCAAGGTTTCTCTTGTGTCAGTTATTACAAGAATAATAAACATACTTTTTTTGTTTATGAGACTCCCATTTGCATGGTCGTAAATTCCGGAGGATGGGGAGGAAATATCCCTGTCCTATGAAAAACACTGATGTGACTGTCACAGGAAAATGATCTCTACGAATTGCTCTTCATTCTATCACGTTGTCTTTCGTTTTTCAGAATTTCCAACAGTGTCAGTAGAGACGGATGCATCATTGAAGGGGACGGAGACCGCTCGGGCTACTGGTAATCTCAGGATGGACATTGCCGACTCAAACGATTGGGAGGGACAGGATTATAGACGTCATCAAGTCTCAGCTGTCCTAGAATCATGTGACGGAGTGCTTGAACAAGGAAACCCTGGGTCTGGGACATTTGTTGTTCGTATAATGAGTCGGGAGGGTCTGGATAAACTCTGGAGGATGTACACCACTGGAGAACTTGGCAAGAAACTGACAGAGATTCTTATCACGGAAGAACTAACAACAGAGGATAAGAGTGACTTGGCTATCCAGGCGACTATACCGGAAAACTATTACGATCAGGCCTGCGGATTCTTTGATGAATTGGAAAAAGACCAGCAGAAAGGTAGCTGAATAATACGTGTACATGTACATCATGTACATGTACGTGTAGATGACATGACTGTAGACAAATCGGGAAATTGTTTAAATCGCACCTGGATACCTCAATTTATTTATCATTGCCTAGAGATTTGACTGAAAAGGAGTTTCTTGTAATAACTAGTCTTCTTTTTCAAATGTTTTTGGTTGAAACGTAACGTCTCTCTTGTCAGATAGGCCTATTACTTTTTTTAACAGATGAAGAGGACTCGAGCGGCATGATGGATGTAGAGCACAAAGAACTTGGAGAAAGCAGCCCAGCAAAGACGGGTTATAGTAGTGATCCAGCTGAACAATCTGCAGAGAGATCAGCAGAAAAACTGGAGATATTGCATACGACAACAGGTAGATGTTCAGTAGCATAAATCTGTGCCAGCGATTGAGGGGGGATTGAGGGTGACCAACATCCTAAAAAAAAAACCAGCCGACGGAATTCGAAAAGCAGGGAGGGGGGGGGGACAGCTCAACACCACGTGGCAATGTGAGGCCGCTATTCATGATACAGTGTACATCTTATGCGAACCAGAGCACTTTACGTCAAGAGAGTTCATTTAAAGCTTTTGTGGTGTTCTCTCTCCGTTTTGCATTTCTATTTAATACCTCCGGCCTTTCTTGTTCCTCACCACAAACATCGCGGGGGTGTGTTACCCAATGGCCCATCCCTAGTTTAAGAAATGGGGCAGGGTGTTCATATCCTTCCCGGAGGATTGGTTGAGGCTGGCGGTGAGACTGAAAAAAAATATCCGAAGTGATGTTTTCCCTTGGTAAAACTGCATTCGAGTCAGGAGATCGGGCAAAAAATAGGGCAGTGTTCCCTAATGTGGTGAAGGGCTTACTCAACAAATCCGATCACCCCCACCCCCACCCCCACCCCGCATTGTGCAAAAAAATACATTTTGGTTGACGCAAAAAATATTAATCAAAAACTGTCTCCTTATACATCTTCTTAATTTATAGCTTTCTGGCTATATTTGAACTATTATAAAATACTTGTTCACGGCACGTCTAAAATGTATTAGCAAGAATTAGAATTTGCACGAATTCAGTGTCTGTTCAATCTGTAGTACAACTACATTTGGCAAAGTGTTTAAAGATATAGTCCATCAGTTGTAATTTTGTGCATTTTGTTCGTTTGAAGCAACAAAAGTGTTTAAAATCTATAATGAAGGATATTGAACAACTAACCTGATGAAGTTTCAGCTCAGCTTCAGCTGTATATTCCGAGAAAAACAGCATCATGTTTTGAATTGTTTTGAATTGCAGCTTTACGCGATGTCGCGCACTGATCCGACGAATTATAGCAACCGCGCGCGCCTGTGCGTCGTGCCAATGCTTGCGCGCGCTGCGCCAAAACGAACTACTAATTTAAATTCTCCTACGGTGCTTCTTAAGATGCACCGTTGGAAATGCCTTCTTTTGTTGATTTCTTCAAAATGAGAACTTGCCAGAAAGAATAATTTCACAGGGTGTTTAGTCTCCTTACTATCTTTCAACCAGTATGTTTTTCAACAATAATTACGCCAGTTACTTTTTTGGATAGCTGCAAATGATGGAGTCCGGCTTTAAGGAAAGATATTGCAAAAATGCTTCAAGGGACAGGCAACGCAAAGAGTGCCTATACAGAAATAGTTCAGTTCAAAGTGAAATGATCACAATTCAAGGACATTATCACAATGTTGTATTCGGGTTTATCACGTCTTCATAAGTCATATTCATGAACTAATAGTCTAGCGGATATGTTAATATCGATGAATTGTGCACTTTTGCATAACAGCGTGAAACTTGGCACAGCTGTTCATATTCATGCCAGAAAATGTTTGAGATGAGGAGCCATCGCAAATTTACCTTTCAGGGGCGTGGCATCCATTTAAAAAAAGGGGCGGGACTTGTCGTGCCCGCAGTGTAAACGGTTGTTCCCACTTGTTACAAAAGCAGGAAACTTCACAAAGACATAATTGTATTGATTATAAGTGTTTTCAAGATTCGGAGCCACCACAAAAGTACCTTTGGGGGGGAGTGGGAGCTATTTTTTTTTTTTTTTTTTTTATTGATTTATTTATGATGCCCACCTTGGGAAAAAATTGTGCCCATATTTCATGAACGAATAAAACGTCCCACAGACGTTTATGTTCATGAGAAAAAAATCTAGATGTGGAACAATTTCGAACACACACTTTTAGGGGCGTGGCAAACATACTAGGACAAAAAGGCGCGGGGTTTTCGTTATGCCCACTATGTAAATTTTGTTCCCACATTTACAGAGGAATAGAACTTTCCACAGATATTGATATTCATGAGAAAACAAATTCAAGATGTGGAGCCATCGAGAACACACTCTTTTAGGGGTGTGGCAGCCATATTGAAAAACAGGGGGCGCGGTTCTCATTATGCCCACCATGGGAAAATGTGCCCACATCTCATAAACGGATGAAGCTAATTCCCACTTAATATTCAAGAGAAAAAAATTCAGACGTTACGATCGCAAACACACCCTTTTAGGGGCGTGACAGCCATAGTAAAATGGGGGGGGGGTGCTACTAATCATTTGCTCACCATCGAAACTTGTGCCTACCTTTCACACAAACTTGGTGAAAGAAAATAAATTCAAATATGGAGCCACAGCAAACTCATCCTTTTAGAGGCGTGAGGGGCCTACTCACTATGCCCACAATTGCAATTTTTATATTTTGTTGTTGATTTCTGAAAATGTTGATTGGCCCATAACCTATATGACATTATTTGGTAATACAATGACTTACACCAAAGGGCATGGGTAAGTAAGTACCGGTAGGCTAACCAGTTATTGGGTTCAACGTGTGTACTTGTACTTATATTTTCATGCACATCTAAATTCAAGAGTGATTTTATATAATTATAAATACACAGCACACAATGGCAGCCCTAAACTCTAACATTTTACATATAAGGGCCAAGGAAATTTTTTTCACAGCGGTGGGGAGGGGGTGGGGTGGGTTGTCATATGACGCTTTGGGCGCTGTTTAAAACAACCACATTTCATGGCCATTTCAATAGTCTTCAATACATGTACCGGTATACGTTAAATGTGAAGTAAAATATTGACTTCCATTCCATTTTTTTCGATGTCTGTTCTCTTTTTCTCCTGGTGTGTGTGTGTGTGTGTGTGTGGGGGGGGGGGGGGGGGTGCGCAAAATACCCCTACCCCCTACCCGTTGCGCCACATTGACAGCAGGTTGGGTCGCAACACAATGTACTCTCCTCACCGTGGTGGTCTCGTCCACTATGACTTCACATTCAATGAATCTTTGTACCCCAACCCTACAACCCCTCCGTTCCCTTAGAAATTGTATATCAAGCTCTGATGAGTGTTTTGTTTACCCCCACCAAATCCATTACAAACTGCATACACTGCGACACTGCATATGCCTTTGGGTCTGTCACAAAAAAGGCATGGGAAACACAATATATTTGAAGAAGTAACACTAGTCTTTCCAAGACTAACTGAGGTACCCCAGTTTATACCCCAATTCAGAAATTGCTGCAGTTGAGAGGTTAACAATAATTCTACAGACGACAGAACCAGTAACTGGGTTAATATAGATGAGGCAAGAATGCATAGTGTAAGAAAAACAGGGTTTGCCAACAGTCACTTCGAACTATTAAGGCGGCCCTACTCCAACACATTAGTAGAGCTATCTGAGGTGGATTTTATTATATGAAAAGCGATCAAAATTGCCCAAGGTGGGCATATTGAGTACCCCCCCCCCCATTTTGAAAATGGATATTTGGATGCCGCACCTCTAAAAGGGTAGGTTTGTGATTGTTTCACATTCGAAAAAAGAAAGATTTTCACGAATATATTGTCCGTGTTGAGTTTAATCCGTTTATGAAAGGTAGGCACAACTTTGCGATAACTCCACGTCTGAATTTTTTTCTCGTGAATGTAAATGGCTGTGGGAATTAGCTTCATTCGTTTATGAGATGTGGGCACATTTTCTCGCACCTAAAAGGGTGTGTTCGCGATGGCTCCACATCTTGAATTTATTTTCTCATGAATGTCAATGTCTGTGGAAAGTTCCATTTCTCTATGAATGTGGGAACAATATTTCCAAGGTGGGCATAATGAAAACCCGGCCCCTTTTTTCTAATATGGTTGCCACACCCTTAAAAGGGTGTGTGTGTTCGAGATTGCACCACATCTGGATTTTTTTCTCATGAATATAAACGTCTGTGGGACGTTTTATTTTTTCATGAAATATGGGCACAATTTTTTCTAAGCTGGGCATAATAATTACCCCCCCTCTTTTTTAAATAGCTGTCACGCCCCCCAAAATGTACTTTTGTGGTGGCTTCGAGTCTGGAAAACACTTACAATCTATATAATTATGTCTTCGTGAAGTGGGAACAACCGTTTTCACTGCAGACACGACAAGTCCCGCCCCCCTTTTTAAATTGATGCCACGCCCCTAAAAGGGTAAATTTGCAATGGCTCTACATCTAAAACATTTTCTCGCATGAATATAAACATCTGTGCCAAGTTTCATGCTTTTATGCAAAAGTGCACATTTTTTGTTCACATCCGCTGGACTATAACAAGTAACAGCTAAATGTGTATCGCAATGCGCATCACTGTAGCAGATTGATTTGTCGAAAACACCATCTTAAACATCGTGATCATTCCCTCCGGAACCTAGGGATGCCTTTTTATTGGCATTAATCTTTGTTACATAACATGGAAAATATCCTTGCTGCTAATTAAGTTCACAGACGCGATTAATTGTCATCATCGTCAGATCTAGCTTATAGTAAATACTTACTTTTAATAACATGAATAAGGTGACTTTTAGAAACGAATTATACTTCGGAATTGTATATTTTCCAAAAATACCATATATTTTTTAGGAAATATTTAAAACAATTTTAATATTCAACATTTAAAAAAATTACCTTTTTCAATAGGCCTACCACCTTTTGTAAGAATTGCTTTAATGAACATTTTGAAACGTCTGGGCCAAACTTATTATAAAGACATTCCCTCAATCAAACCAGAAGGGATCCTGAAAGACGGGCAGAGCGCACTTTCATTTCCATTTGAAATTCTAAACTACAAAATAGCAACAAATTACGCCTTTTCCCCACACCTGACAGTGATTTTCACACACTTTCACATCTAGAGGGTGCGTTTACTTTTGAGGTCATGCAAGCAGACACGATGGACACGACAACGGAAGGATTCACGGGAGCCAGCATCACGGCGGAGGAGGATCCGATTGAGGCCCTCACTGGAACCGTCGCAAACTTGAAATTGTAAGTTGTAGAAATTCATTTAAATCTAAAATGTAGACAGTTTCGCCCGTCAACACTTCCCTATCAAAGTGCACCATGCAGGCACGAGCGAATAGACGGCCTCTTCATGCTGGCATCTTGTAGACCTTTAAATAATAATAAGTTTCTCATACATTTTCAAATTACATGAAATTTGATTATTCCCATTAAGCAGCTAATTTATAAGTTATTATTGCATCAACATCTTAAAAATCGTTCTGAAATGGTTGCTTATTTTGTGAATTTTGATACAGCGTGAAAACATTATTGATAATTGTCATTTATTTTGAAAAAATTCGTTAAATAAAGTAAGTTATCTATCTGGAAAATAGATCACCTTTTGCAGCATGTAGTACAGATTTTTTGACTTTTGGTGAATGCACGGCTGAATACGCAGTTGAATACGCGGCTAGAAATCCGGCCGAATCCGCGGCTATCTTGAGCCAGGTCAAGTTGTTGTGAAAAAAAATCACGCATGAGTGGGTTTACAACTTGGGCCTGTCGTGAATATTGGCGTCAATATTGGCGCAGATATTTGCGACATGGCAACCATGTCGTGAATATTGGCGTCAATATTGGCGTCAATATTTGCGACATGGAGACCCTGTCGTGAATATTGGCGTCAATATTTGCGACATAGACACCATGTCGTGAATATTTGCGTCAATATTGGCGTCAATATTTGCGACTTTGGTTCATGTCGTGAATATTTGCGTCAATATTTGCGACTTGGAGACCATGTCGTGAATATTGGCGTCAATATTGGTGTCAATATTTGCGACTTGGGTCCATGTCGTGAATATTGGCGTCAATATTGGCGTCAATATTTGCGACTCGGGTTCATGTCGTGAATATTGGCGTCAATATTGGCGCAAATATTTGCGACTTGGGTCCATGTCGTGAATATTGGCGTCAATATTGGCGTCAATGTATATGTGCGATGTCCCTTTAAAGCCACCATAGGAAATGGATATTTGCACAAAAGACAGAAATTGCCCAGCTCTCACCCCTATGGTGAGAATGCTGGCTACACCGCGATTCCAAACTAAGGGCACTGGCTCATAGCCATCATGTGGCTTGCGTACAAGATCGTACGGAACATTCGAGCAACGTCAATATTAAACTAACACATTTTTAACGTGCAGAGAATGATGAAATCAATGATGGGAAGCCACGTTAAATGTCGTATGGTTGCTGGACAACGGCAGACTAGCCAACGTCTTTTTTTTTATAAATATTGACACATTTTCAACGAGCAGAGTATGATGAAATCAATGATGGGGAGGCCCCGTATCCGAATGAGAAATATCCTGTGGATGCTCGGACACCGGAAACACATATATATATAGCCCATGTTTTCCTTGCTTTTCATTATAAGCTCTAACGGATGCAGTGTGTTGTCAGTTGCTCCACACTGTTGTGGCTTGGATGAGCAAACACATAATTCCTTGAATAAAAGCAAACATGTAAGTGTGAGAAATCGTTTTAACTGGCAATGAAGTTCGCAATTCGGCGTTAATGTTTGTAATGAAATACATGTATTTGGTGTTTTAATGAAACCTTGGTTTGTAAGTTTCATCGAACAATATGAATATCAAACTGCGTTCATCCAATGGCAAGGATAGACAGATTGAGTCATTGGGTGTATTTAAATTCCAAAGGAAGTATTTCAATTCCGTTAATAACGTTTGTGTTGACTTGAGGTATAACCGAAGTCTCAAACTTATATAATTATCTAAGGCAGAATTCAGCTATTGATATTTAAAATCTATTTTCTCAGGGCATCCCGGCGCACTTTGGCTACGCCTGTTGGACATTTCCATCTGTCTTTGCTTTGTAACCGAAGTCGACTCACTGATATTACTGCCGACTTCAAACGTGGTCATCTCTTGGCCTACTTGGAGGAGAAGAGGATGAAAGCGGAACGTCACGCCATTCGTAACCTTCTAGGCGTGCTCGCTTACAGGCAAGAAAACGACCGTCAGGGCGCCTTGGATTACTTCAATCACATCCTCTCTCCGGGAGAAGACCCAGACAACCTGAACGCCATGGCCAACCGTCATTTTGTGATGTCTACGTCCAGAGGTGGAATTCCCGTGGCTGCTCCTGACGAGCCTGATTTATCTACAAAAGAAGGCAAGAGGGCACAGGCCAGGAGATACGCCGAACAAGCCTTTGCCCTCATTGACGAAAAGAACAACGATGCTATCTATTATGAGCGATCCAGCAGAGTGCTCGAGCTTTGCAATCAGGCGATGGAGCTGGCGGGTCACCTCGTCGATCTAGACGAGAGCAATGATTGGAAGTACCTGGCTGGAGAAGCCAGCTACGAAATGTTACGGAAAACAATGAAGACAATTGAGACACACGACGAGGCCTGTCAAGCTATGAATAATGCTGTCTGGAGCTTTTGGACCATAGCGGAACATCCATCTACGGATGTCAACATGAAAAGCTCGGCCTGGGTTCATATTGGTGTATTATTCTCCTGGGTATCGAAATGGAATGTACCGATAGGAGACGTACCAGAATCTCTGTCGGAATTTATCGACGATCCGGAAAGATGCGTACGCAAGGCGAGGGAAATAGTACCAGATTCCCCGCAGGTTCTTAATTATCTTGCTCGTTTTCGTAGCCAAGCCGGTGATGTGGAAGAAGCACTGAGGCTATACGAGGAGTCCATTCTTCTACCAAGCACCAAAGAGAATTTCTTCGCGTACTCAAGCAGGGCCGAACTCTGCCTCAAGGAACACAAACGTGCCGTCAGCGCAGATGCTCCCGATCGGAGACACCTTGATCAAGCCAAAGACGACTTGGAGTACATCCTTACGAAGCACGAATCGCCATTGGATTATGCGATGCTGGCTGATGTGTGCCTACAAATGGCTAAGATCCCCATCGACTCAGCAACAAGACAAGAGTACCTCACAAAGGCTCTGCACAACTGTTTCATTTCAGAGAACTGCCAGAGAGGCAACGAACGGGACCAACTTTACAATGTCCGCGGACGATGTCAGTGCTTACTCGGCCAGCATAGAAGAGCAAGGGAGTCATTCAAACTGGGAATGAGATGCGAAAAGAAATTGGGCTACAGGTGGGGAGAATGCGGAAGCCTTCTAGCCGATTGCGAAGATCACCATCGTCTGGGAGACGATTACTAGAGATGGCCGGAGACCAGTGGCTTATCCAGGTACTGTGGGGGATGTTTCACAGGAAACAATAATTATTCTGAAATCCGGAATCAAAAGTCCACGTACAGCAATAGTATGATAACGTTTTACTTACATGGGACTGCAGTTGACGTTCAGTGGAGTAAAATCCCTTGGGAGAAAGGAAGATAGTTCTCCACGCTCTAGCTTGTACATTATCTTGTAGCTTTCAAGAACAGGAAAAACCACGGTATACATGTAATTACAAATGTGCATCTTCGTTTTTTTGTTTAAAATATAATTCTTCATGAGACCGACTGGCAAAAATTTGCAACCAAAAGATGTATAATACAACATTTAGGTTACCTTATGCGCTATTTGTAAAGTGATGCTGTCTACTGTTTGTAACTGAAAATGTTTAATCAAGAACTCATTAATAATATTCATAATGTAAAATTGCATAGTAAGTACAGCTTTTAATGAACTGGTAAATTGAAGTTTTACGTGGTAAGTCTTGATATTTGTAGCGGCTATACTTTCGGAAAATTCCAATATTTTGAAGTTAGAGACTGTTAATCGTGTGCATACTGCCTATTATTATTTGTAACGTAGACTGTCACCAACCCTTTACTTTTCACAAAGAACATGCTTAGGTTTAGCTCTGGAAGAGTTGTGTGAACCCTGCGGCCCTATTTTGGTAAAATGATGTATCTCACTTGAAGGACATTTTAAGATTTAAAGATTTAAAGATTTAAATGTTGCCGTTTTGGTCTTTAGGTCTTCAAGACTGTGAAGCAGTCATTTTTTTTGTGAAAAGTAGGTCACGTGACCTTTAATATGTTATCGTGACCTTTGACCCAATTTATGTACTTATGTATCATTCCGAAAATCAACGAAAATAAAATGACTTGATAGAGCATGTCTTCCTCCACCCACACAACTTACTATTCTGTTTCTAAAGGTACTTAAATTAATCTTGGGTTGGGAATTTCTCATGATGAGGTCAAACCAGACTCATAATATAAATTATCAGCAGTAGCGTACCCAGGAATTTGTTTGTGTGTGTGTGTGTGGGGGGGGGGGGGCTCATAATTTGTTTGTTTTCGAATTTCTGTAGAAGATTGAACAAAAAAATACCCACCCCGGGATGCCACTGCTAATTAGTTATCCCACGAGCGCGCTTGGAATATGAATATATCAATGCAATGCTGCTGTGTGACCCATATGCCACCCGACGCACTACATTATTCCGTGTTCCACGAGCGCAAGTGGGCTAACTATTTTATCTTCAAGCAAACTTGACGTCGAATGCTTGAGAGTCGATCGTCATCAGCAGTTACTATTTAGGGTACGCAACAGCTCTATGCTTACTACCGGGACCCAGTACAGCGGACACACATCCAGGTGAAATTTATCTCGAAGGAAAAAATTGTCAAGTCTGTGAGACTCATTACATTTCAAGAAGCGCAGTGATGAATGAGTAAGGTAACTTTGATTGCGATATTGAGTATTATCTTCAAGCAAACTTGAATCCTAGACCCTGATTAGTCCATCTATAGCAACAACAGTGTGATTTGATATAATACTGCACAGCTATATTGCACCCCAGATATCGAATGTACATGTACATGTATGCATTGTGTTCTTTTTTATTTGCTGCTGAACAGTCCGATACACTATGCACCTACATCCCTCACCACGTACAATGTACGCATTCGACGTCAAGTTTATAACAGCCCCACTCTAAGTGATACAGCGAATTCGGAAACGAAACCGAGCCTTGAAAAAGGACCGTCATTGTCGTCATGATTATTTTTAGCCGCGGTGACTGCCCGACCTACAATTTAGACGTTAGCGTCGGGAATAATTGTCAGGTCTGGGAACCAGACTATGATGTCATGTTATGTTGCGCAGTTTTGACTGGCACACGTCTTCGGATCATTTTATGTTTGCTGCCACCAGTGATTGTCTTACACAGCTAGAGGTAAGTGTTGAAGGTCACGTGTAAGTAGACCTACTATAAGAGTGTGTATAGAGTGGTTCTCTCTGATTGCCTGCATTTGTGGTTCTTGCTGCATGTCATAAGGAAATGAATACACATTTGGTCAAAAACGAAATCAGAAGATCACTTGATAATTTTCCACAAAATTAAAATTGAATGTGACTATGGGGGTAAAGTGCAAAATAATAGATGACGTTGAGATTTGAATGTTTGTACGATAAGCTCATATGAGTGGACAGTGAGGCAGGGGTGTAGAGACGCCGATTAGATTGGGAGATGACAACAAATTTGCCGACCCCGTCGGCCCTATAAAACAGGCATGCAACCGACTTTCCCTCGGATCAGCTGCTTTCTTCTTCTTCTTTTTTTGCTTCCCATGTGTGCCATTAAAAATAGAATATAACACTGTAGTCTTGGAAAGATTTGAATATCCTCTTTTTTGTGACTTCCCAGTTGCATACCTGTTAAAACTAACCGCTGAGGACCGTAAACTTTTCAATCTACAGTCGACACTTGATATTTAGGAAGTTTACCGGCTGTCCCCACTGGATTTTAATTGGGGACAGCTTCTGGGTTGCGGCGTTTTAGTGTGCAGCACACGTCGTCAATGGATCATGATTATTCAGTTATTTCGATGTTTATTCATATTAAGAAAACAACAATGACGTCACACCATTGCTATCACTCAGTCATGCGTGTACATTACAGTATTTCAAAGAAAGGCTTTCGTGGAGCTGCCACAGTGGCCTAATAGATAGTGGAATGAACTATGGATTGCCAGATCTGTGGCTCGAACCCATGTCCATTTTCATCAAATATTTGTGTTGGTTGGGATAAGTTTAATGGAATGAAAAACACTACGAGAACCTTAGTGTTTTCCATCCACACAGTGTGATAAGTATTCATGTTAGGGTGCGTGATGTGATTGGTTAAAATACCATGCATGCTGCAAATAAAATTTAAAAAATCCGGTTGACAAAAGTCTCCATTTATTTTTTTATTTTTTTACTGAATTTGTCAATGCAAACAGTAATGGTATATATAGATTCCTTTTCAAATTCTTTTAAAAAGATACGTAACTGCAACGGTAGTAGTGCGCCCTCTGCCCTCTGGACACCCATTTATTGAATTTCAGACTATATTTCAAGACACTTCCATTATGCACAGGGTCCCCATAGCAACTGTTTTTATTATTACGGTCGTATAATATTTAACTGAAAGTTTTTGAAGCCATCAGCAAAGTGATATTAGGCATTGCTACACAAAAAAGAAAATGGGGGCGGCGGTTCGGATGAGAATGGAAATCATACAATCAGTGGCTTAGCGGGGGGGGGGGGGGGGGGAGGACTCAGGACATGTGCCCCCCTCCAAAAAAAAAAATCCCAATGCCCCCCCCCCATGTACCCACACAAAAAACCCAAATTTTCCGCCTGCCAAGTAAGTGTCTTTTTAAAGGTTTTTTTTTTATTAAGACAAAGAAGAACCAAGATGCTATTTTCGACTTCCCTTAACCGTACAGCCATATGAAATGTTAATAAACATTGATAAATCCTGGCTACGCCACTACTACAAGAAAAGATTTTTATTCTCAAAGCTCCTCCCATATCTATTTTTCTGTCTTTGTCCTGCTTCTCTAAAAGTAACATTAATGAGAAAAAAATCTAGCTATGTTGCGATTTTACATAAAATGGGGTAATTGTTACTGTAATGGGCTTCCCCTGCGGTCTTTCACTATAACAACGAAGAACACACTGGAGATGACCGTTTTAGGCTTCCGTAGTATTCAAACTGCTCTGCTGCGCATGCGTTGCATGCGTTATATCAGTCGGGGTCTATAAATAAACCAGGGAAACCCCGAGACATGCAATACCGTTTTGTGCAATAGGGAGACACGGTGACATTTACAGAGACTTGACAGCCTAGTTGCTTGCAAGTTACCGAATGTCACGGTCGTATTCAAAAGGCAACTAGCTCAGCACATCTCGTGTGAAAAGGTAGGCCAGAAATGTGTTTGCTTGTTTGTTCAGAACAAATTTTTCAGAAGAGCATGGATAATGAAACTATAGATAGGCCTACATTGTTTAGCCATTATATTTAAGCTTTGTATACGTAGCCTGCGTCATCGATATTTTAGCGTAGTTGCTGCCAGCCCCACCGCTTATGGCATTGGGAAATTTGCGATCAGCCCCATTGTTGCAACACAATTAATCCTCTCGTTAGTCCTAGGATTCATGCAATTTAGAGTCTGGCAGACTCTGGCTATATTAGTCTCTCCAGGATCCACTCAATGAAAGTGAAACCGAATACCGCGCAGCAGATCGTACATTCGGGAAGCAATTCTAAATTTTTCCTTGGGACGGTATTGCATTTACTATACCGCGGTATCCAGTGACAAAAAAACCGCGGTATTCACTTAAACCGCGGTATTATGTTAAGTGGGGTATTAGTTACGTCATTATCAGCAGAAAAAAATAACTAACCACCAGACACCACGTGCCGAGTTGATAAGCCGCCGGCGCAGCATAAATCACGCAAATGCTTCACGCCGCAAACAGTCCTACACTAAAGTTTCAAACTTTCATTATCAGTCCATTTGTTTGTAAAAACAACATTTTCATTGTAACAGATTATTAAACACGGGAAGTTTACTTTTTGTGGTATTGCATTTTTCGAATTTGTAAGTCATTGACTTGACAAGGTCCACTAAAAAATAATGCAGATCGTCGACCGATGCCAGAGGCCGACCACGCGACGATCCCCAGATCCTAGCGAACGTATGCTTTTCAGTTGGTATCCATTGTGAGTGACTCAAAAGGCTCATGCAATTTATGCCGGCCACCAGCGACTCCTTGCGTGCTTCGCCGGTGTCATGTGAAAATCGGACTCCTACAAAAAAAAATCGTACTCATTCTCACGTGATCGGTCCGTGATTGATAATAGTGAACATCACAATATTACGCATGCGCAATTGTGGACGCTGTAATATGAAGTTGTCGGTGCCGCGACCTTCTTAACGAACGGACCAATCATTCCAAAACATGAATGGAAAATGTTTCGAGCACCGTTTTAGATGGCCAATCAGCTTGATCTACACAGTGCGTGGGAAAAAGCACGTGCAATTGTGCTTGTGGGCCCAGCAGGACGGGCGTAGCTTTACGTGTGATCGTGCGGGCATTACGGGGGTTTTCCCACGGTGAGAAATCATGGTTCTTGTATTACGCTTTCTTTTGGAGTATTTTCTTTTCTGGATTTTTATCTGGACGACTCGGCATATTCAGGCGAGTCCCTTCCCTTTGAACGTCGGTACCGATGAATAACTAACAGACCAATCGAACCGAAACATGAATGAAAAAAAAATGTTCCGAGCGTGGATTTAGATGGCCAATCAGATTCTTTTAAAAGGGTGTTTGACCATTTTTCATCTCACCATCGTCTCGGTAAAACCTTCCAAAAAAAGGCAAGTGCGGACACGGCTTTAGATCGATAAATGCAATGGGTGGGGAAAAGCACGTATTCCGACTCTCTCTGTGCAGAACCAGCTAACTATTTTATCTTCAAGCAAACTTGACGTCGAATGCTTGAGAGTCGATCGTCATCAGCAGTTACTATTTAGGGTACGCAACAGCTCTATGCTTACTACCGGGACCCAGTACAGCGGACACACATCCAGGTGAAATTTATCTCGAAGGAAAAAATTGTCAAGTCTGTGAGACTCATTACATTTCAAGAAGCGCAGTGATGAATGAGTAAGGTAACTTTGATTGCGATATTGAGTATTATCTTCAAGCAAACTTGAATCCTAGACCCTGATTAGTCCATCTATAGCAACAACAGTGTGATTTGATATAATACTGCACAGCTATATTGCACCCCAGATATCGAATGTACATGTACATGTATGCATTGTGTTCTTTTTTATTTGCTGCTGAACAGTCCGATACACTATGCACCTACATCCCTCACCACGTACAATGTACGCATTCGACGTCAAGTTTATAACAGCCCCACTCTAAGTGATACAGCGAATTCGGAAACGAAACCGAGCCTTGAAAAAGGACCGTCATTGTCGTCATGATTATTTTTAGCCGCGGTGACTGTCCGACCTACAATTTAGACGTTAGCGTCGGGAATAATTGTCAGGTCTGGGAACCAGACTATGATGTCATGTTATGTTGCGCAGTTTTGACTGGCACACGTCTTCGGATCATTTTATGTTTGCTGCCACCAGTGATTGTCTTACACAGCTAGAGGTAAGTGTTGAAGGTCACGTGTAAGTAGACCTACTATAAGAGTGTGTATAGAGTGGTTCTCTCTGATTGCCTGCATTTGTGGTTCTTGCTGCATGTCATAAGGAAATGAATACACATTTGGTCAAAAACGAAATCAGAAGATCACTTGATAATTTTCCACAAAATTAAAATTGAATGTGACTATGGGGGTAAAGTGCAAAATAATAGATGACGTTGAGATTTGAATGTTTGTACGATAAGCTCATATGAGTGGACAGTGAGGCAGGGGTGTAGAGACGCCGATTAGATTGGGAGATGACAACAAATTTGCCGACCCCGTCGGCCCTATAAAACAGGCATGCAACCGACTTTCCCTCGGATCAGCTGCTTTCTTCTTCTTCTTTTTTTGCTTCCCATGTGTGCCATTAAAAATAGAATATAACACTGTAGTCTTGGAAAGATTTGAATATCCTCTTTTTTGTGACTTCCCAGTTGCATACCTGTTAAAACTAACCGCTGAGGACCGTAAACTTTTCAATCTACAGTCGACACTTGATATTTAGGAAGTTTACCGGCTGTCCCCACTGGATTTTAATTGGGGACAGCTTCTGGGTTGCGGCGTTTTAGTGTGCAGCACACGTCGTCAATGGATCATGATTATTCAGTTATTTCGATGTTTATTCATATTAAGAAAACAACAATGACGTCACACCATTGCTATCACTCAGTCATGCGTGTACATTACAGTATTTCAAAGAAAGGCTTTCGTGGAGCTGCCACAGTGGCCTAATAGATAGTGGAATGAACTATGGATTGCCAGATCTGTGGCTCGAACCCATGTCCATTTTCATCAAATATTTGTGTTGGTTGGGATAAGTTTAATGGAATGAAAAACACTACGAGAACCTTAGTGTTTTCCATCCACACAGTGTGATAAGTATTCATGTTAGGGTGCGTGATGTGATTGGTTAAAATACCATGCATGCTGCAAATAAAATTTAAAAAATCCGGTTGACAAAAGTCTCCATTTATTTTTTTATTTTTTTACTGAATTTGTCAATGCAAACAGTAATGGTATATATAGATTCCTTTTCAAATTCTTTTAAAAAGATACGTAACTGCAACGGTAGTAGTGCGCCCTCTGCCCTCTGGACACCCATTTATTGAATTTCAGACTATATTTCAAGACACTTCCATTATGCACAGGGTCCCCATAGCAACTGTTTTTATTATTACGGTCGTATAATATTTAACTGAAAGTTTTTGAAGCCATCAGCAAAGTGATATTAGGCATTGCTACACAAAAAAGAAAATGGGGGCGGCGGTTCGGATGAGAATGGAAATCATACAATCAGTGGCTTAGCGGGGGGGGGGGGGGGAGGACTCAGGACATGTGCCCCCCTCCAAAAAAAAAAATCCCAATGCCCCCCCCCCATGTACCCACACAAAAAACCCAAATTTTCCGCCTGCCAAGTAAGTGTCTTTTTAAAGGTTTTTTTTTTATTAAGACAAAGAAGAACCAAGATGCTATTTTCGACTTCCCTTAACCGTACAGCCATATGAAATGTTAATAAACATTGATAAATCCTGGCTACGCCACTACTACAAGAAAAGATTTTTATTCTCAAAGCTCCTCCCATATCTATTTTTCTGTCTTTGTCCTGCTTCTCTAAAAGTAACATTAATGAGAAAAAAATCTAGCTATGTTGCGATTTTACATAAAATGGGGTAATTGTTACTGTAATGGGCTTCCCCTGCGGTCTTTCACTATAACAACGAAGAACACACTGGAGATGACCGTTTTAGGCTTCCGTAGTATTCAAACTGCTCTGCTGCGCATGCGTTGCATGCGTTATATCAGTCGGGGTCTATAAATAAACCAGGGAAACCCCGAGACATGCAATACCGTTTTGTGCAATAGGGAGACACGGTGACATTTACAGAGACTTGACAGCCTAGTTGCTTGCAAGTTACCGAATGTCACGGTCGTATTCAAAAGGCAACTAGCTCAGCACATCTCGTGTGAAAAGGTAGGCCAGAAATGTGTTTGCTTGTTTGTTCAGAACAAATTTTTCAGAAGAGCATGGATAATGAAACTATAGATAGGCCTACATTGTTTAGCCATTATATTTAAGCTTTGTATACGTAGCCTGCGTCATCGATATTTTAGCGTAGTTGCTGCCAGCCCCACCGCTTATGGCATTGGGAAATTTGCGATCAGCCCCATTGTTGCAACACAATTAATCCTCTCGTTAGTCCTAGGATTCATGCAATTTAGAGTCTGGCAGACTCTGGCTATATTAGTCTCTCCAGGATCCACTCAATGAAAGTGAAACCGAATACCGCGCAGCAGATCGTACATTCGGGAAGCAATTCTAAATTTTTCCTTGGGACGGTATTGCATTTACTATACCGCGGTATCCAGTGACAAAAAAACCGCGGTATTCACTTAAACCGCGGTATTATGTTAAGTGGGGTATTAGTTACGTCATTATCAGCAGAAAAAATAACTAACCACCAGACACCACGTGCCGAGTTGATAAGCCGCCGGCGCAGCATAAATCACGCAAATGCTTCACGCCGCAAACAGTCCTACACTAAAGTTTCAAACTTTCATTATCAGTCCATTTGTTTGTAAAAACAACATTTTCATTGTAACAGATTATTAAACACGGGAAGTTTACTTTTTGTGGTATTGCATTTTTCGAATTTGTAAGTCATTGACTTGACAAGGTCCACTAAAAAATAATGCAGATCGTCGACCGATGCCAGAGGCCGACCACGCGACGATCCCCAGATCCTAGCGAACGTATGCTTTTCAGTTGGTATCCATTGTGAGTGACTCAAAAGGCTCATGCAATTTATGCCGGCCACCAGCGACTCCTTGCGTGCTTCGCCGGTGTCATGTGAAAATCGGACTCCTACAAAAAAAAATCGTACTCATTCTCACGTGATCGGTCCGTGATTGATAATAGTGAACATCACAATATTACGCATGCGCAATTGTGGACGCTGTAATATGAAGTTGTCGGTGCCGCGACCTTCTTAACGAACGGACCAATCATTCCAAAACATGAATGGAAAATGTTTCGAGCACCGTTTTAGATGGCCAATCAGCTTGATCTACACAGTGCGTGGGAAAAAGCACGTGCAATTGTGCTTGTGGGCCCAGCAGGACGGGCGTAGCTTTACGTGTGATCGTGCGGGCATTACGGGGGTTTTCCCACGGTGAGAAATCATGGTTCTTGTATTACGCTTTCTTTTGGAGTATTTTCTTTTCTGGATTTTTATCTGGACGACTCGGCATATTCAGGCGAGTCCCTTCCCTTTGAACGTCGGTACCGATGAATAACTAACAGACCAATCGAACCGAAACATGAATGAAAAAAAAATGTTCCGAGCGTGGATTTAGATGGCCAATCAGATTCTTTTAAAAGGGTGTTTGACCATTTTTCATCTCACCATCGTCTCGGTAAAACCTTCCAAAAAAAGGCAAGTGCGGACACGGCTTTAGATCGATAAATGCAATGGGTGGGGAAAAGCACGTATTCCGACTCTCTCTGTGCGGAACCAGTGTGGGACCACGTGTATGCGTATCATGCACTGGCATGTACATGTACGGCCACGCACATGACGCACGTAAACACTTAAGTGTACGCTTCCAGATCGTACAAAAGTTTTTACTCACGTTAAGAAATCATTCGTTGGAATATTTTCTTTTCTTAATTTTCCCGGACGGTTCACACTCGCTGCCTCGTATATTCAGGCGAATCCAGATTTTTGTTTTCCTTTTGCGCGTCGGTGCCGACACTGCTTGATTGTACATTCCCAAGGCCCATGATAAGACATCATGATGGCTTTGATATTGCTTCGATCCTGAACGACGTGCGAGCGCGCTTTCATTTCCATTTTAAAACAAAACTACAAAATAGCAAAATGGCCATATCCGACACTGCTTTTCACACTTCCACCTGTAGAGGGCGCATTGTATTGTGAGGCCATCACGAGCGACACGATGGACAAGAAACCGGCAGGATCTACGAGAGCCAGTAACTCGGAGGGGGAGGAAGATCCGATTGAGGCGCTCACTGGAAACCTCTCCAACTTTCTGTGAGTTCAAGAAATTTACTAAAATCTATACATTATTTTTAGACAGCTTCGCCGTCAACATTGCCCTTTCCCAGGGCGCTCAACCTCGTTCCAATGGCTTAATGCTTCATCTTGAAGGCCTACATATGGCTTTTCATGCTTCATCTTGTACATATTTAGACTCTCATACATGTTAGTGTGTGTGAATAACCATTCACACACACTAACAACAACAATTTCATTTGTATCTCGTATGGGACTGCAATTTTCAATTTTGAAAACATGTTTTCTTACATTAATTGGATTGATGTAATTTGCAAGTATTTCCCTCCTTTTTCTCAATTATGAGAAAAATTGTCTCAATTATGTGTGGTTGAATACCCATTGGCCCTTTAAATTTGGTAATTATTGCTTCTTAATTATTATTATATATCTTTTTTTGCTCACAGGCCACCTTCGGGAGCAACACATCTCAATCGAACCGCCAGAGGGCGTTTTCGCGTCACCATAGCAGAACGCCTGTTTGCGGAAGCGAAAAAGGCTTTGACAGAAGACGGGCTTATGTTCGATCCGGCCAATTTCGCCGAGGATGAACTGGACGAAATGCTGGAGAAGTTTTTCGAAACGAGTGCACCTTCGAAAGTGAACCGGTGAGTTGATTGGAAGAAGAGGTAGCCTAGTTTTTATTTTATCAGGGTTTCCACGGTCATGGAAATATCATGAGAAGTCCTGGGGAAAAAAGTTGTCCTGGAAAGTCATAAAAAAGTAATGGAAAATTAACAATAAAAATATTTATGGAAAAGTCACGTAAATCAGGATCATTTAAGGGCTAGATTTACTGGGCTGTAAGGGAGAAGGAGAGCATTAATAATTAAAACTTGTTTTCAAAAGCTAACAAATGGTTAATCTATATCAGCGGTTCGTCGGTATCATAATAACTATTCTCTGCATATTGGCGTTAAATGTCATGGAAATTGTCATACTTAATTCTTGTAAATTCCTGAAACAGTCCTGAAAAATGGTTATCAGATTTTTGTGGAAACCCTGTTTTATGCTTAAGAATTCTGTAATGATAGTGTTAATGAATCGACTAGCTTCACAGAAGGAGTGGCTTTATTTTAACACAATTGACCATGTCAACCTGATTACAAAATTGCATGTTTTGGCCATGTGACATCCACGAATAGTAAACAACTGTTTTATCACTCAATCTTCCTAGGCCTGAGTTACTGTTAAAGTATTGGCGGTTTCAAACATTGAATTCATCTTGAGTAAGGGAAAAAAATTACATCCGGATCTGAATAAAGAAATATTACAAGGACGTTCAAATTTTGCGAGCAGACAAAATGATAGACCTTAAGTGTTTTAGACACAAAAGGTTATACATACAAACAAAAATGTAAAACACCTCCTAATTTTTGCAAGGCCACATACAGAACCAGGTCACATTGTAGTTGTTTTGTATTATATATTCTACTTTAAAATGATCTTTCCAATCATTGTCATTATTTGAAAACTCGTTTTCGAGCTCGAAACAGCGCATTCAAGACGATTGTTCTTTTAAAATTGCCAAGCTTTAAATACCAGTGTTGTAGTCAAGTATATATCGTATTCAGTATGGAGCTATTAGCTATGTAGGTGTTCACAGATAAGACAATCAACTGTGTGCTGAACGTGCCTTCATGGGAGTCCACTTATTTCCAGTTTTTATTACACTGTATTTTTAAGAGTATGCATACGAAACCTTTTTTTATGAGTACGAGTACCAGTAAGAGTACTTTGCCATGAGTACGAATACAAATACAGGGATTTTTTTCTTGCGACTACAGAACATTTTCCAGTATTTGACAGTGCTGTAGTATTTGACAGTGTTGTAGTACTCATACTCGAGTTTATTCCGTACTCGAGTACGAGTATACAATTATATTTTCATGAGTACGAGCACGAGTACGAGTACGGAAAATACGGGAAAAAGTTCAGTGTTACTCTTGTATCTACAGATCTGATGGTATTGGTTGGATCCGTGTCTTTTCGGCCTCCAAAAAACCGGAAGAGTTCAAAAATCTGGAGGACCTTGAAGCCGACTGGAAGAAGCTCCAGAAATCGAGACAAAATATCGACTTTAATGCTGTCAAACAACTGGCAATCTCTCATAGGTATGTAAAAAAAAAAAATGTTTTCTCCCCAAAATTTGGGGATGGTGCATGTCATTTGTCATTTTACATCATAGTGACCTTTATTGGTCTGTTGTGTGTGTGGGTTTTTTTTTGGGGGGGGGGGGGAGGGATTGTTGTTGTTGTTATTGTTGTTGTTGTTTTGTTTTTTGGTCTTTTTGTGCAATAAATATTTCATCATCGTTAGTCTATCATGCACTGAAAACTGTCGACTTTAATAAAAATGCCAGTGTCGGACACATGTCGGACACGTATCGGACACGTATCGGCTTGTTCCATATATTCCGTTGCTGTATGGGAAGGGGTGCTAATGGGAAGGGGGAGGTTAAAGAAAGCCCCCTGTTGTTGAAAATATTCACAATATTTCTTAAGGCATGTTACATGTAAAATTCCATTCGCAGGCGGTTGGTTGTATGACTTTTTTTCACAGAGAGATGCCACTTTTTGTTTAATTAGCTGTTTCCGTGTGCGTACACAAAACAAACACTTGAACAATTTGTAAGGCTTTTCCGTGCACACGAGAACCCTCTTTGCTCAGCTCTAATTGACATTTATTTACCAAAAACTGACCGTTCTTAGAAGAACTTGAAAGATATACTATTACGTGTTCATTTGTTGGAACTTATTCCGAAGGTGCTTGATTGGAATTTGGCTTCTCTTTTTTGACACCGGAGAGGAGATCGACAATGCGTGGGAGAAAATCGCCAGGGCTACGGTCCGAGACGAGCTGGGCACACACGCCAAGGTGACGCCGTGCGTAGACACCAAGGAAGGGAAAGCTCTGTATGCTACAGCTTCGCAAGAGCAGCACGTCGTCAGCGTGTACACTAAAGATTTCACCGACAAAGAAGACGTGATGAAAGTAGAGGCTGTACTGCGCAAGTTGGGCTTCAGAGAGCGAATCACATTCAAGCCTGGAGTTTACTCCAAGCTGGGCGTTTTCTCGCAGAACCAGTGGGGGCTGAGGCCAAGCATCTACACATCGAACTGGGATCCAAGGAAGCTTGCCGGAAATATACGAGATTGCACCAAATCTCGCGTGACCTACATGATCAACGACCAGTAGCCAATGACTTTTTGCAGTTCACTTTTCTCGTTGCAGTTTTCTTTTTTTATAGTTTCTTGTTTATGCCAAAGTTGTTGGTTAAAAGTCATTGTGTTTGATCAGAAACAAATCCTCGATGGAAAAGTAAGTCGTGCAGATAACATATGACACAAGTATCCCCCTCGTCACTTGCAGCAAATGGACCTTATTCACGAGTCGGCCATATTGAATTGAAAGCTAGGTAATTCTTAATTTTTGGAACTTGCAAAGAGAAATGAAAGCAAGTTCAGTTATAATAAATTTCAGTCTGCTTCAATGAATATTTTAAAATTTGTAATTAAACGTTCCCTTTTGTTTAAAGCCATATTTTTAAAACAAAATGACGGTAAAATAAGGCTGCATTGTGCCTGCACAAAAAGTCTGGCACTATTCCATTTCACAATTAACAATTAATGAAATACATTCAGGGAACTCGACAAATATGACCAACTCGTGTATAAGGCCCAAAGATAGGGAACATAGCTGCCATTTTTATGATAGACTCTTACCTGGTATGCATGGATTCTACATATTGCTAGCGAGTGACGAAAGCGCATGCAAACCAGCGACGTGCGTGCCTAGCCTTTAGTTTGCAGACCAGTAAACAAACCGCCACCCCAGTGAGCAATGCCCCCACTTCTGAAATTCAGGAAAATTTCTCACAACTCTTCAAGTCCAATGACGTTTAGATGATCACAAATAAATAGTCTAAAAAAGTCCTGGAACCTATCGCAATTTTTGAAAACTGATGCGTACTCTCCATTGCAAATAGAGCACTTTTTGTGCTCTATTTCTGCCAAATTTCAAAGAAATACAAGGTCACACATACAGTCCTGTGCACGGCCTCCACCATTCCTTTTTACAAACGCTCAAAGTCACGGCCAATAAAATGCTCTAATATCAGAGAATTTGAGGACATGCAAGTCGTGATTTGGCCGGCGTAGGCAATGTTGGGCCTATGTTTACTGGTCTGCAACCAATAAGCTCATTTCGGAGTACAATCTAGGAAATGGTCGAAACAGGAACAAACCTATTGCAATTGGCTCTCCATACGGAGAAAACATCGGGCCTATAGGTTAACTCGTTACACCATGCTGTAAATCAAAATGCGTTTTAAAACGTTCCCTGTCCCTAAATACTTTCTGGACAGAGTCCAATGCTGTGATCATCTATGGTGATCATTTATGACCACTAACAGTTTAGTCGCCTACCCATAATGCAAACATTTACAGGTAGAACAAGTTTGTTTTATCGAATGATACTTTTTGGTGTTTTATCGAACGATGGAAAACACAAGAAATACTGTGTTATGGACAGGGAAGTTCTTTAATAGATAGCAGAGTTATATTAAAATATATACTTTTCATGCATGACAGGGTTTTATGTTAATGATTGGTACATGTATTTAAGTTACAGTGTTATCCGAAGGCACTTCTGAAGCTAAGCTAAGCTACTTCCTACGTAGACGCTTAATCTTATACCCAAAGCGTGTACATCTTTACTATGTTCAGCATTTCCCCTAAATCCCTCTCTAATTGCTCTGCATGCTCTTCATTGCTACATTATGAGCAGATAAGCTAATAGAATAGAAGCAAAGACAGGACTGTCATTAAAGGGCAAGCTATGTAATTGTTTTAACGCAATCATTGAAAATGCACCTTTGTGTCCCATTTTACCTTGTATTTAATTTTTGTTTTGCCATTTTCAAGGGTATTTTGGTGCCTTTTTGTTTTTTATGCTAATGTGAATTTCCATATTCATGAGTAAAAGTGTTTTCTCATTGCAGGCAGAAACCTAAGTATTACAGTCATTTCAGCACCGAATTTTGGATACTTTGTTGCAGTAAATGTTCTTTTCTGTTGTGAAGCGTTGTGTCAGTACATGGCAAAAAGCCCACGAGCAAACTGTTTTTCACACATGTTTTCAATGAGCAACAGCAACAATTTGAACAGAAAACCCCTAACTGAACAGTGTAGGCCTTTTCCAAAAATTACATCACAGCAGCAGCGCCCTCAGTTGTCCAGAAAAGTATGGCATTTTTTAAAAGAAATGTTTAAAGAAGCGCCTTTTTCAACAAAATAAACCAAAACAATGGAAGAGGAGTAGAAGTTGCACACAAAAATTATTTTCGTTAGAGAAATTCATTTCAGAGCGGCTTCAAAGCGTCTCCACGCGCAAGAATGAGGAATTAGCGCTTTAGTAATTTAATATAGCTCTATGGTTCAGACATTTCGTGAAAGGGTGGTTTGGAAGAGAGAAATACATTTCCCACCAATTTTGTTTTGAAATTGAAGTTTATTTTAATTGTGTTCAGATTTACATAATTTAAAATATTTAAACCAAGCAGAATCTGTGGCTGAAGTGTTTTTCCGCAAATGTCCGAAGTTTGCCGGATTCATTTCGTCAACAATCAGATAGCGCCCGGGTATTTCCGAGTATGATATAGGCTTTGTTAACCGCCTAATTGCTTATTTAAAATTTTCTTATATGAGTTGATAATTAATATTTATTGCTTGCATTTAGAAAACTGGAAATTCAACGACGATTTTGTGCATCATGTGTTTACTCGGATCGTATACGAGGGGCGAACTTTTTGCTGCGTCATGTACTCTTTTGAATTTGACGACCGTTACCGGGATTTTTCAAAACTCGGCGTGGTCTCCATTGGGCTCCGCCTGCCAACAGTGCTATTAGGGTGCCTAACTTTGAAGATTCCAGGTCAACATTAGTTAATGTTTTCTTATAGAAATATTAAACTGTATATCATAACTGTATGGTATATGAAGCAAGTGATTCATTGAAAATGTTGATCGGAACATTAGTAGGGCTGTTGAGTGATACGATTGTGCACTTTGTGACTAAAGCATGAAACTTCGCACGTTGGTTCTTCATGCCATGAAGAACATTTTCAGGTGTGGAGACATGATATATTTGACCTCTGTATTCGTTTGAGAGGTCAATGACCTTTACATACACTATAACAATTGTTCTTGAAAGCACCACTTTCTTATGGCCCAAGTCTATGTCTTAAAAAAATTGGGGTTTAAAGTGTAAATCTAATAAATAACTATAAATACTGTATATATAGGTCATTGACCTATGAAAGGTCACTTGAGGTCAAGTATAATTTTTTCTTACATCTGATCATTATCATTGATTATTTCCATTGCCTAAAGACCAATGACATAGACTGAGGTCATTGGTGTTTTCAAGAACAATTGTAATAAATAGTGTTTGTAAAAGGTCATTGACCTCTCAATGGTCACCAGAGGTCAAATATGAAATGTCTGCACATCTGGACATTTTCTTTATGGCATGAAGAACCAACATGCAATGTTTCATGCTTTAGTCACAAAGTGCACAATGTATTGTATCACATATTTGACCTTAACAGCCCCACTCTAAGTGATAAAGCGAATTCGGAAACGAAACCGAGCTTTGAAAAAGGGCAATCAATGTCGTCATGATTATTTTTAGCCGCGGTGACTGCCTGACCTACAATTTAGACGTGAGCGTCGGGAATAATTGTCAGGTCTAGAGAACCAGACTATGATGTCATGTTATGTTGCGCAGTTTTGACTGGCACACGTCTTCGGATCATTTTATGTTTGCTGCCACCAGTGATTGTCTTACACAGCTAGAGGTAAGTGTTGAAGGTCACGTGTAAGTAGACCGACTATAAGAGTGTGTATAGAGTGGTTCTCTCTGATTGCCTGCATTTGTGGTTCCTGCTGCATGTCATAAGGAAATGAATACACATTTGGTCAAAAACGAAATCAGAAAATCACTTGATAATTTCCAACAAAATTAAAATTGAATGTGACTATGGGGGTATAGTTTTGTTTTCAAGATGCAGCTGATCGAGTATTTCTATCTTTGCCTTCGTTTAATACGTTAATAGACTTTTTGAATTTTGCTTGAAATATTGAACAGCTGCTAACTGAAGCATCTATAAATTTAACATGAAAAATAATAGATGACGTTGAGATTTGAATGTTTGTATGATAAGCTCATATGAGTGGACAGTGAGGCAGGGGTGTAGAGACGCCGATTTGATTGGGAGATGACAACACTGAAATTTGCCGTCCCCGTCGGCCCTATAAAACAGGCATGCAACCGACTTTCCCTCGGATCAGCTGCTTTCTTCTTCTTTTCGTTTTGTTTGCTTCCCATGTGTGCCATTCACAATGGAATAACACTGTAGTCTTGGAAAGATTTGAATATCCTCTTTTTTTGTGACTTCCCAGTTGCATACCTGTTAAAACTAACCGCTGAGGACCGTACACTTTTCAATCTACAGTCGACACTTGATATTTAGGAAGTTTACCGGCTGTCCCCACTGGATTTTAATTGGGAACAGCTTCCGGGTTGCGGCGTTTTAGTGTGCAGCACACATCGTCAATGGATCATGATTATTCAGTTATTTCGATGTTTATTCATATGAAAACAACAATGACGTCACACCATTGCTATCACTCAGTCATGCATGTAAATAAAAGCATTTCAAAGAAAGGCTTTCGTGGAGCTGCCACAGTGGCCTAATAGATAGTGGAATGAACTATGGATTGCCAGATCTGTGGCTCGAACCCATGTCCATTTTCATCCAATATTTGTGTTGGTTGGGATAAGTTTAATGGAATGAAAAACACTACGAGAACCTTAGTGTCTGCCATCCACACATAGTGTTAAGTATTCATGTTAGGGTGCGTGATGTGATTGGTTAATAAAATAAAAGCATGCGGCAAAAAAAAAAAAACGCTTCCGGTTGACAAAAGTCTCCATTTATTTTGCAAAAAAAGTTCAATGCGGCACCGCTTTATTAACAAGTACCAGTCAGGCAGTCCGGCAGTCAGTCATTACTCAAGTTGGTTGGCCATATAGAAACAAACATGACACTAGGCTTGGACTAGCAAAAATGGCACATGGGGCAACTTATTTTTTGAGGTGTTTGGTCATGGTTTCAAACATACACTGTATGACTATACATTGTTTAATTTCCTCTAACTTCAGCTTGTCAAAGTTGTCGGATTTTACGGACCGAGATGAGCAGTGAGCAGAGATACTCCTCCTCGTCACATGACGAGGTTGAAGCCAATGGATCCCTGGCCTCCAGCTTCTCCAATCTTAGCAGGTGAGTTTCATAAGAGTTTGGGGATTATATTACCCATTTGTCAAGACAAAAGATCCAGAAAAAAAGGGCAAACGTTATTATACGTGAAATAATCAGGATTTTGTGCAGCGGGAGTTTAAACACAAGCCGGTAGCCAAGACGGTAGGGGGTGCCAGTTGTGTTGCAACCCTCAACTCCGTCTCAAAATTACGGAAAGGTCCTCAATTTTTTAGGGTTTTGTCAATCTATTTGGCTACCTATCCTAAGGATATCGTTCCTACATAACAAAAACCCATAAGTTAAAAAATTGAAATGGACAAATTTAATATTAACAACATGTTTACTACCACCAAAGGTTTAAATTATTGATCGTCAACCACCAATTTTACGTGATTTCGTCAATACAAGAAAAATACGGCTAAATGTATTATGTACACGCTTTATGCAGGCATACATGTACGCACCTACCCATCTTTGTAAACACCGGCGATGGTGGACCTCCCATTGTCCCGAATCCTCATTCCCTTGTTTGTACTCTTCAGCAGCAGCTCTCATTGGTTTTGCAAGGGCGGATCCGGGGGGGGGGGGCAAAGGGGGCTCATCCATTTTTTTAATTTTTTGTTTAGTGACTTCACAATAAAGGCAGGCAATGAGTACACCACGATCTTAAGTGGGCCCCGAACCCCACGCCGTTATTTTTTTGAACACACTTTTTGGGTACCACATTTTGTTTTGGCCCCCCAAAAAAATTGTGTTCTGGATCCGCCCTTGTGGTTTTGCACACGAATTTCAATCGTGGGTGTTCGGTCGATCGTGGACGTATTGTTTATGCCCTAACCTTTTTTTATTAGGTCCATGATTGCCGATGTTTACATACTCACACCCACACACTATATAAAGCAGCGCCCCCGGATTGTGATGGCATCCAGTTCGCCAACCCGACCCCTTAACTTTTTTTCACCCCACCACCCCTTGCCAATTTCCGAAGCTTCTATAGTCTCCAATGATAGTCAACATTGTATGCGCAAGTTGGTCCGATGTATGTAGTCTATCGCACCTCACCACTTGAAGCTCGAGCTTGTAAAAATAAATGATTACAAAACCAAGTTGCATATAAGCAAATGATGTTATTGAGCCCAGTGGGTGCGATCAATGGCGTAATTACAGGGGTAAAAGGGGACCACTGCCCCTCCTGGATGTCCCCCATATACTGCACTGTTGATATGATACGTTTCATAAATTTTGCCGTTAGTTACACCAGGATAAATTGATGCACCCTCAGGTACTCCAAGACGTTTGATCCTTGACATGCCGCTGAGTGCGATACAATCCATTGAATAACTTCGTTCTTAAGGGTGCAACCCTGCATTACAATTCCTATAGACACAAGTGCTAAATGCCCATACGTCAAAATTCTTTTAAGAATACTCAGAACTCTCATAAACTGCACAGAAAAATGATGATCCACATGTAGTCTTTAATTTTCTTCTCATTTTTTGGTTGGTTGGCAATTGACTTTTTGAAAGATTCTCACCCAAAGAAGACGACCCCTATTTTCTCCAAAGCGGAAAAGTAGCCATCTTGAAAAACGATCCCTCCACAACATGGCAAAAAGGTGCCACTTTCGAGCCAATTGCATCCAAACTGCTCAATATTGGAAACCCCAAGTCCGGGTCAGAGGTTCATTGCCATATCTCTCCAATTCCCCAATTTTATGGCTCTCAGAACTTTTTAATATAAAATATTTTGAGGGTAAAACTGTTATTCATGAGCTCGGCGGATCGATTGAAGCCTACAAACCGGTGTGCACCCTTAATGTTTTAGGCCAACTTCTGATGGCGCCTCTAGTCAGCCTTACCTCGACTCAAGAGGGCAGTGTGACCCCGAGCGCTCAGACCGCCTGCGCAAAGACGCCTGGAGGGTCTACAACGACGACAGCCTACTATTCGATCCTCGGGAGTATCCCGTAGAAGATCGCTCCAAACTTCTGGAATCGTTTTTGGAGACCTGTGCTCCATCGAAGGTGAACCGGTAAGGCAATCAGCAATTGTAATTTTAATGGCAGTTGTTTTTATTCGTTATTGAAATTCGACAAATGCCACAAGGTGGATCGTCACTGAAGGCAGCGACCCAAATAAGGACTAGGAAACCTGCAAACAGAGAAAAAGACGTTTAGACATTCCTACAGTGAATCAGTATTAAAGAATGCACTTAAGTATATTTCGGAATTTAAACATGGAGTTTTGGGCCATTAGAGTTATTAACAATTTCTGTAAAGGTTCTCCTGATAGGATCGTTGCCCATTTACTTTACAAAAATTAGGTGTCCCTTAAAACTTAGTAATTCAGAACACTTTACTTTGCTTTTACATAAAGTAAGGTCCTACCTGGTTATAGCAACCCAAAAGGATGTCATCTCTGTAGAAACAGGAAAACTATATACGCTGGCAAAAGAGCCTGATCGAAAGTTGTGATATGTATTATATTACAAATGTACCTTTAGGGAGACACGTTATCGTACTTTCTTCTATAATAGGGAGACACCAGTCATTAGGGAGACACAATTGATGAGATGATTATGAAGGGAAAAATCCTTTTTTTCCAGGTCTGAAGGTATTGGCTGGATCAGAGTCCTATCCCCGAGCATTGAAGCTACAAAGGAAATGAATATCAAGGGGCTGCAGGCAGACTGGGAACAACTCAAGAAATCTGAGAAAGACATCAACTTCGATGCACTCTTAAAACTTGCAACGTCATACAAGTCAGTAAAACAGAAATTGTCAATCAGCCACATTTATTGGTCCTTTGGATATTAGTCATTGAACATTTTGGCTATTCCATTAAACGTCAGACATACATGGAGCTTTCATTGTACATGACGAAAAACGGAATTATTTTTGTTCCCAAGAAATCTAAATGTCACGATCTGGAACAAAACCCCTTTTTTGCAGATAGTCTCAATAGGCTTACAACTTTTGGTGACAAATGTTGGTTAAAATTGGATTTCGCAAATGTCATTTAGTCAAAGGTTTCCATTTTGTCGTGAACTTTTAACCAAAGTTTCTAATTAAGATGATGCATATTATATGAAGGAAGACAGGTCGGCAATATATGCTGAACTGTTGCTTGTTGACAGTTTCTAGATGAACTTTAAATTCTTATTATGCAAATTATGTATTGGAAATTATTTCGCAGGTACTTTGGTGGAAATTGGAATCTCTTTCCTGACACCGGAGATGAGATCGACAGTGTATGGGAGAAAATCGCCAGGACTACGGTCCGAGACGAGCTGGGCATACACGCCAAGGTGACACCGTGCGTAGACACCAAGGAAGGGAAAGCTCTCTACGCAACTTCGCAAGGGCAGCACGTCATCAACGTTTCCATCTTCACTGACACTGTACAAAATGCATGAACCGCTACTTCCAGGGTAGACGCATAATCCTATACCGAAAAGCATGTTATTAGTATTTGAATCTTTCCCCCTAGACCCCCACTAAGCTGCACCTACATCATGAGCAAAAAGCTGATAAAACAGAAGCCAAGTTAGGACTTACCTATGTCATTGAAGGACCCGCGTAATTTGGTTTAATGCAGTCCCTGAAAATGCACCCTTGTGTCCCATTTAACCTTTGTGATTGGAAATTAACTAATGGTAATTATCAATAATATTGATTTTGTTGAAAGATTAATTTACTCTCTTTTAATCTGTCTTCACAGTAACATTGTCAAGTTGTGAAACATGGATCTGGTGACCTTTCTAAAATTAACTTGCTTATACTGCAGTTTTGGGTTTATGCAACCTGCTACAGGGTTGCAGTATTATTGTAACTTTGTTTTATATTTTGTTTATGTAACCCATGCACACAGCAATTTTATTTAAAAGTCTTTGTTTTAGATCGTATGTAACAATTATACAAACTTTTACATAAGCTTTATACAATTATAACACAAATTACGCCGCTCTATAAGTTAGCTACGAACTTAGTCTAAGGACCGATTTGAGACCCTTGGCAGGAAGGACTGACTCAAGACAGCAGCTTCTTCAATTTCTGCAGGCAAAGATTGCAAGACGGTTTCTGCCGATGGACCGAGGCATAGAGACATGATCAACTATCGAACTCGAAACTCAGCTTACATATCCATAGCTGAAGTTCTTCAGATCTTGGCATGCCCACAGCCAAGACATCATCTTTGCACAACGTCAATGCCATCGCCTCTCCCAAGACAAGCAGTCCAAGAGTTCCGATCAGCTACCAAATCAAGCGTTGCAACGAGACAGCATCGGTTCCGAGGAGTCGTATCTACCCAAAAGCAAGCAAGCAAGCACGCAAACAAGCAAGCAAGCAAGCAAGCAAGCAAGTAAGCAAGCAAGCAAGCAAGCAAGCAAGCAAGCGAGCTAACAAGCAAGCAAGCAAACAGGGGAGCAAGCGAGCAAGCAAGCAAGCAGGCAGGCAAACAAGCAAGCAATCAGGCAGGCAAGCAAGCAAGCAAGCAAACAAGCAAGCAGGCAGGGGGGGGGGGGGGCAAGCAAGCAAGCAGGCAAGCAAGCAAGCAAGCAAGCGGCACTCAAACGAACACTCTAATGCCGGCTATTTGTCTCGATGAAAATAGTACCACAATGTTTTGTAAGCTTTAACCCAATATACAATTACTGAAAATAATGTAGTTAAGAAAGTTTGAAGAATATAACCTCATAATAGCAAAATACCTTTCTGTTGTTATGAACATGTAATGATTATTGAATGTTGTTGATTGGCAGGCGCGCAGCCATTAAGGATTTATGCGTAACACTTTTTTATTTTTGTTTTGCCATTTTCAAGGGTATTTTGGTGCCTTTTTGTTTTTATGCTAATGCGAATTTTCGTATTCGTGAGCAAAAGTGAGATGTCATTTCAGGCAGAAACCACATTTGTTTCAGCACCGAAAGTTGCCAGAATTTTGAATACTTTGCTGTCTTGAATCTTCTGTGGTGATTCGTAGTTGTGTCAGTACACTGCAGTAAGCAAATGGGCAAACTTTGTTCACCGATGTTTTTAATCAGCTACTGTTGGGTTCACAATTTGAACACAATGTCGTCCTTAAACTACATGACAGCAGCAGCGCCCTCAGTTGTCCAGAAAAGCATGGAAGCTTTTTTTTAATTTTTTTTTTTAAGAAAATCATTTTTCAACAACATAAACCATAAGGTATGTCAAATAGTTTTCATGCATTTAAGAGGAGTATGTTCCAGAGAAAAAAAATCATGGACCCTTATCCAGCGTGATATCCAGCTGCATAATGAAACAGCCGTCTGTGTGACTTTCTGGATGTTTTTTGTGTCGGGATGCAGTTCTTGATAAATCGCCTGACGTGAAAGAGAAACATCGTGCCAAAAATGGAACCCTCACTTCCGAAAATCTAATATAGGCCCTATGTGGACTAGTGGAACTCGGTGTTCTCGTACAAAGATGAAAAATTATGAACTAATTTTGTGGCGGTCATTGGGTGAAAACTGGAACTGAAATAGGAGACTAAAATATTTTTCAGGATAAATGTATATTTTTTGTAGAAACTTGAAGGACTCATTAATATTTGCGAACAAAAATCTAATATGACCTCTGATAAGGACTGCATTACTTCAAGCCTTCCTGACCAAATGAAGAACCCATTGGCTGTAGGTAGGTCAATCTTTACATCGTTATACAAATTCTTTCTCACGCAAGTAAACAAACTTGAACGAATAAGAATACCTTGGTACGAAAATGCTGGATGTAAAAGGTCGTAAGTAAAATTCGTTTTTACCCATCTCCATATGATTTCTCATCATTTTTTCTTGAGGAAAAATAAGATAAATTCCAACCTCAATTGTTCTAGGGGTGATTGCAGTTAGAAATCATTCTGTCCAAAAAAATTGACAAGAAAAAGGGCAACCCAGTGTAAAATACCCTGGTCAAAAAGTGTGGGGCCATACATCCCCCCCCCCCCCCGGATTTACGCCACTGATTTCACTTACCACCCAAATAGCAGAAATGGTTAGGTAAAATCGTAGAAAAAAACTTACCCCCCAAAAAAATTACAACAAAACAAAATCACAACTGTGTTTAAAAGTGTTAACGCCTTAGCGTTGACTATTGAGTTCTACTCTCTAATATAAGATCAGATAAATTCAAAGAGCCTTTTGCACATTGACGTTTACAATCATAAAATGCATTTCGTACTGAAGGGTATTGTTATTGATCGTGTTCGTGAGAAAATGAGCAAGCCAAAAAGACCATCATACAAAACGTTGGACTCTCCTCGCGACGGCCTTCTCTCTGTTGCAACAAGGGAATATCCACGATTCCGAGTATGGTTCTTCTGGGCCTCCGTAAGTGCACTGACGTGACTCACGCTCTATTTATAGCAAGGGAGATTCCCACAGGCGTGCAATGCCATCTAGACAATGATGTCATGTTATGTTGCGCAGTTTTGACTGGCCCACGTCTTCGGATCATTTTATGTTTGCAGCCGGGAGTGATTGTCTTATCGGCTAAAGGTAAGTGCGAAGTTGCGCGAAGTCGCTTCATATACGGGGGTTGACAGCTACAACTGTGCCCATAAAAAAGTATTAAAATATTTTTAAAATTCCACTATATGATTTAAAGAACCCTCCCCCCCCCGCAGGCTGGGATCAGGGAACAGGCCTGAACAAGGTATGCGCAAGGTACTGAGCATGTACATGTACATGCAGTTTTGCGACAATGAAATAAAAACCTAATAGCTGGATTGAATTTTGTATTTTCGAGCAATTCTAAAAATTAATTTCGAACGATTACAGTACAAGCTCTCAATATAATAAATTAATCATTCTTGCAATTATCCTCCGATAGAAAAGAAAGAAAATAAAACAAAAAGTTATGTGGCGATGGCCAAGTCTTCAGGAGTCGGATTTATGACTCTAACTTAATGAGCCCCTTACCCACTTCCAATATAGAACTCTTCCGGGACTCGGTACCCGGCCCACCACACCTCCTTCCCTGTCCATCCATGTAACTCGAAAGTCAGGCACCATGAAGGGAGGAAACGAGGTGGCACCCTAAGCCTTGCTGCCGAGTCAGCAAAAGAACCCCGTACCTGTACGCAGATGCCAACCTGGACTTCGCAGACAGTCCCAACCTGTGAGTCAGCTTACCGACCGACCGAGCTAACTGCTGTTGGTAAATGACGACGGGAAATTAATACTCTTAAATGACAGAACCGCGAGCATCGAAAACCAAAAAAAGGACACCAAGCGGGTTCGAACCCGTAACCCTGGGTCCGCTGTCAGACAGTTTAAAGAGGTTGTGGAATGCTCGAAGACATTTCCGTCATATTTCGGGTATATGTAGCCTAAGGTGTGATGAAATAAAAACGACTATTGTTTCTGTCACAAAATGAGTACAAAAGGTACTTTTGAGAGCTGTTTTTCAAGTCCTGTCATGCCTGTTTCGACCCGAACGTGCAATTTGTGTAAAAGTCGTCGTTGCGGGCAGCAAACAAAACACAGTAAATCGTGACGTAATAAACAGGACTCCCGATGCAGAGTAGCATAAACAAGTCCTGTTTATTACGTCACGATTTACTGTGTTTTGTTTGCTGCCCGCAACGACGACTTTTACACAAATTGCACGTTCGGGTCGAAACAGGACCTGAAAAATAGCTCTCAAAAGTAACCTTTGTACTCATTTCATGACAGAAACAATAGTCGTTTTTATTTCATCACACCTTAGGCTACATATACCCCAAAAATGACTAAAATGTCTTCGAGCATTCCACAACCTTTAACAACTAGGCTGTTTCAGTAGGTGCTTTTCTCTTTGCGTTTTAAACATAATCCTTATTTCCGCAGTGGGAGATTTACTTTGTGTTTCATAGCTGCACGAAAGATGCATCAGCATTGCGCTATACACATCAATGCTGTTACGTAACTCTTTTCTACAATCATTCTTATGTACCGAGCAGTTGATTATTCAGAGTCACTTCGAGCAATTAACCTTACCAAGCTCGTCCTTATTCTGTCTCATCAATTATTGTTTCGCGTCGCGCGTCTTTCGGCCGGCACTGACACATTGCTATGATTGAGAGAAATTCTAGCAAGTTTCCCCTACTTCATCATATTTATATCAAACTACTGACCCGTTTACAAATTTTTACGAGGGAATTTTGTTTGTCTGATTCTAATGCAGCTCCCTTATCTAGCTTGGGACAATTCATCTGTTATTGTACTTACGCTAAGTCTAGGGAATGCAGTGCGCCGCCAAGAGTTTGCCATGGAGAGTAAGTTTTTCAAATTACGATCGACAAAACAAGGCCCATTTGAAAGAGTGTCATTAAACAACTTTAGCTAAGTGGTTATAAATTCGGGTATTAGCATTCTGCCGCCTTACTAAAAACACCATATATTGATGAGAATAAATGAAAATGGCAAATATATACTCAAATCATACGCTTACGAAACTACTGACCGGAAAAAAAACTAATGGTTTCAAATGTCCAGCGCTTCGAATTTTTCGACCATCTCCAACAATGCACGAGGAAAAATAGTGGCTGTGTATATATAACCCACCCACCTCACTCGGGAATTACGCCCCTGATGGGTGCAGACCAGTAAATCGGTCTGAAATTGCCAAATAACGATATGCATGTCCTCAAATTCTTCAGTATTTGAGCATGCTGTGGGCCATGAACTTGAGGGTTTGTAAAAAATATGGGTGGAAGCCGTGCACAGGACTGGGAGCTTGCAGTTCTGTGTAATTTGGATGTAATTTGGACCCTAAAAGCGCTCTATTTTGCAATGGAGCGTAGGCATCGTTTTTCAAAATGGCGATGGGCTTCAGGACTATTTTCAGGGGTGATCATCTTCAGATGGAAATTTCTCCTAAAAGTCATGAGTTGACCCACCAAAAATTGAAAAGAAAATGAAAGATGATGAAATAAGCTTTAATTTGATGTGTGTCTCGAACACCTTGGAGAGTTGTGAGTATTTTTCCCGAATTTTTGAAGTAGGAGTATTTACCATTGGGGTCTATGGAAGTGTATTTACTGGTCTGCTACCTGATGACGGCGCACGGAGCCAACGAGCCTGCCACTCCCATGGTCTTTTTTCGTGTCCGGGTTGCTATACGCCTTGACTTAAGTCCACGGTCATGAAAAGGCTTTGAGATGAAACAAAGCAAATCCATGAACCTTAGGCGACTGAACGATCGAAATTGGGGTCGTATTGTGTACTTAAACAAGCGAGTATAATTTTTTACTAACACCTGCGCATGTAATACGACAATCGGCGGCGGCGGAACGATTTTAAAACTGAGGGCATCACCAAAAAGTGCATGGCATTTGCTCAGAAATAAAGGCACCTTCCGTCGGTGTGAAAGAGGAGAACATTGTGAAACTATGTTTGTTCACTTTGCAAGGAATACATGTTACCCAGAGCCAAATTTACTACCAACATTGATAAGCACTTTTGAAAATGTTTGCAATAAATTTTAAAAGCGTAAGGAGCACTATTATTTCTTTACATGCCAGTTTTCCATTTTGAGAGGGGCACAATTATTTTATTGCGCGAGGGGTATTTGTGTTTTTGAGGGGCACTTTTGCATTACAAGAGAGGAGATCATTTTTAAACGCGATCATAATGCTTCCATGTGCGATTGAGGGCAGTTTTATTTTTATCTCGAGGGGGCACATTATTTTTGTGACTTTCTGTGGCAAAATGAGGAATGTCCTTCAAAACCATGTTATGAGTAATCAACGCCTGAAGTTGGGTACACTAGGAAAATCATGTAATAATCCTTTGTATAATTACTCCACGCGCTATTTTTCAACCCTCAACCCTCAACCCTCAACATCAACATCAACAATCAACATCAACAATCAACATCAACAATCAACAGCAACATCAACAATCAACATTAACATCAACAATCAACATCAACAATCAACAATCAACATCAACAATCAACAATCAACATTAACATCAACAATCAACATCAAAAATCAACAATCAACATCAACAATCAACATCAAAAATCAACATCAACAGCAACATCTACATCAACAATCAACATCAACAATCAACATCAACAATCAACATCAACAGCAACATCTACATCAACAATCAACATCAACAATCAACATCAACATTAACATCAACATTAACAATCAACAATCAACATCAACAATCAACATCAACAATTAACATCAACAATCTGACATTCAACATCAATAACCAACATCAGTAATCAACATCAACAATCACAATTAACAATTAACATCAACAATCATTAACAAAATCATCAACATCAACAATCAACATCAACAATCATCAACAATCTACATCAATAATTGTTAATCAATATCAACAATCAATAATCAACAATCGACATCAACATGAACAACTACCATCAACTATAATCAACAATCAACATCAACAATCAACAATCAACAATCAACATCAACATCAACAACCAACATCAACAATCAACAACAATAATCAACAATGCGAAAAAGCAAAACCTCTAGCCCAACACCGTGTGTTTGTCCTCAAACTCTAGTGTATTTTTGTGTTTGTTGACTATTCTCCTTTGTAAAAATTTGCAAATTCTTCTCCGGAACTGTTTGTCAAAATGAAAACATATATGAACTTCAATTGTCAATAGATGAATGCACAAGCCACTGAAGATGTGCTTTTTTGCAATTACGTCATCATGACGTCATCATTGGTCACGTGACGTCACTTCCAAAAATAACTAGAAATTGTGGTTGTGAACAACCACAGAGCTGTTCCCAATATTGATTATCTGTTGGACCCATAGACATATAAGTAGAGATCTATGTCTGTTTGCAACAGAAGATAGGGCTTTTCCGCATTATGATTTGTTTTTATCAATAATACGTCCCTGAGTATGCATGAACATAAAATCTGTCAAAGTTAGCCGGAAATCGGCTAAAACGGTCACTGTGGACAGGATTTGACCTCAGCATCACGTGCGCTGCGCGCGGGCTCACTGACTACGATATGTACAACGTACGTGCATGTACATGTACATTGTGGACTGTGCATGTTTTAAAGCAGAGGTAGTGTCAACCTGAAGTTTTAAGCGTGCGCAGGGCATGTCCGAGTTTGCTTATTGCTTCAAAGCTTGGATATGTTTTAGACCTACCCTTAAATAGACAATTAAAGTAAAAACTAATATAAAAACTGCCATGGTTGATTTTTCAGGAATTTTCTAAGGAAAAAGAGTCTTTTCCTTATAACTTCCGGTCTGATGACGTCATTCACCTTAAACTTCGCACACGTCTTAAGTGGGTCAGGGTCATCATATACACCAATATTTAGGCGATTCCGACAAACTTCGCCACAGACATCTATTCAAAATACATTTTTGACAATTTTCAACCTGTCGCTAGAGGGCGCTCGAAGATTGCATGACGTCATCGGTAGATGGTTTGAAGAATACTATCAGCAAAGAGACTAACACCGTTAAAAGCAAGTTCATATCTATTACCACTTTCAAATAATAAGCCACTTCCGGTTTTGGCCTTTTTCGACCGGAAGCAAGGGTCACTTGATTTCACGCACACTGAATGAAATAAAGACCTGAACCTACTCTACCTCTTGCCGGCAACAGAATGCTGCGGACGCGTACGGTTGATTTCTTATGCATTTTTAAAAATTAAAAGTGTCACTATTAAATTGCTTATAAATAAACACCGGATGACGTCATCATGACGTCATCATTACACAATGTTGTTTGAATGAGGGTCTTTGCTTGGACAAAGATTAGTGTAAATGAATTACTTGCAAAGAGTTGAAAATGCCCTCTGAAAATCGGCATTTTAAAAAAAAAAATTGTGTACAAAGTCTATGGGAAAAATTAAATATTCAAAATTCTATAATAAAACACGTGATGACGTCAGCATGACAAAAAGTTTCGGCATGCATCCTCAGATGATGCTTAATAACTATGCTGAGTTTAAAGTTGATCGGATTTAAAATAATTGCCGAAGTGGCTTGTAGAATAAAAACGTGTACAAAACCTATGGGAAAAGTGGAAAAAGAAAAAAAAAAAAAAACTAGAACTATGTGGTTGTGAGTGAACAACCACAGAGCTGTTCCCAACATGTTTTTGATTGTCTATTGCACAGTACAAAATGATTCAATGATTTGTTCTAAACAAATTTTACTCTTAAATTGAAATTATAATATGAATCGGTGATGGTCTTGTTCGGGACACATTTTCCGAAGAGAAGCTGGTTGGGTTCTGAAAACATAAAATTAAAAATATATTTTTGGGAACAGGTCTGTTTGTACGAGATATAGACATATAAGTAGAGATCTATGTCTGTTTGCAACAGAAGATGCGGCTTTTCCGCATTATGATTTGTTTTTATCAATAATACGTGCCTGACTATGCATGAACATAAAATCTGTCAAAGCTAGCCGAAAATCGGCTAAAACGGTCACTGTGGACAGGATTTGACCTCAGCAACACGTGCGCTGCGCGCGGGCTGACTGACATACGATATGAACAACGTACGTGCATGTACATGTACATGTACATTGTGGACGTCCTGTGCATGTTTTCAAGCAGAGGTATTGTCAACCTGAAGTTTTAAGCGTGCGCAGGGCATGTCCGAGTTTGCTTATTGCCTCGAAGCTTTGAACTGTTTTAGACCTACCCTTCAATAGACAATTAAAGTAAAAACTAATATAAAAACTGCCATGGTTGATTTTTCAGGAATTTTCTAAGGAAAAAGGGTCTTTTCATTATAACTTCCGGTCTGATGACGTCATACACCTAAAACTTCGCACACGTCTTAAGTGGATCAAGGTCATCATATACACCAATATTTAGGCAATTCCGACAAACTTCGCCACAGACATCTATTCAAAATACATTTTTGCAAATTTTCAACCTGTCGCTAGAGGGCGCTCGAAGATTGCATGACGTCAACGGTAAATGATTTGAAGAATACTTTTAGCCAAGAGACTAACACCGTTAAAAGCAAGTTCATATCTATTACCACTTTTGAATAATAAGCCACTTCCGGTTTTGGCCTTTTTCGACCGGAAGCAAGGGTCACTTGATTTCACGCACACTGAATGAAATAAAGACCTCAACCTACTCTACCACTTGCCGGCAACAAAATGCTGCGGACGCGTACGGTTGATTTCTTATGCATTTTTAAATATTAAAAGTGTCACAATTTAATTGCCTATAAATAAACACCGGATGACGTCATCATCACGTCATCATTACACAATGTTGTTTGAATAAGGGTCTTTGCTTGGACAAAGATTGGTGTAAATGAATTACTGGCAAAGAGTCGAAAATGCCCTCTGAAAATTGACATTTTTAAAAAAAAATCTGTGTACAAAGTCTATGGGAAAAATTAAATATTCAAAATTCTATAATAAATCAGGTGATGACGTCAGCATGACGAAAAGTTTCGGCACACATCTTCAGATGATGCTTAATAACTATGCTGAGTTTAAAGTTGATCGGATTTAAAATAATTGCCAAAGTGGCTTGTAGAATAAAAACGTGTACAAAACCTATGGGAAAAGCGGAAAAAGAAAAAACTAGAAATTGTGGTTGTGAACAACCACAGAGCTGTTCCCAATATTGAATGTCTGTTGAACCAATAGACATATAAGTAGAGATCTATGTCTGTTTGCAACAGAACATAGGGCTTTTCCGCATTATGATTTGTTTTTATCAATAATACGTCCCTGACTATGCATGAACATAAAATCTGTCAAAGTTACCCTAAAATCGGCTAAAACGGTCACTGTGGACAGGAATCGACCTCAGCAACACGTGCGCTGCGGGCTGACTGACATACGATATGTACAACGTTCGTGCATGTACATGTACATTGTGGACGTCCTGTCCTGTGCATGTTTTAAAGCAGAAGTATTGTCAACCTGAAGTTTGAAGCGTGCGCAGGGCATGTCCGAGTTTGCTTATTGCCTCGAAGCTTTGAAATGTTTAAAACCTACCCTTAAATAGACAATTAAAGTAAAAACTAATATAAAAACTGCCATGGTTGATTTTTCAGGAATTTTCAAAGGAAAAAAGGTCTTTTCAATATAACTTCCGGTCTGATGACGTCATACACCTAAAACTTCGCAAACCTCTTAAGTGGGTCAAGGTCATCACTTACATCAATATTTAGGTGATTCCGACAAACTTCCCCACAGACATCTATTCAAAATACATTTTTGATAATTTTCAACCTGTCGCTAGAGGGCGCTCGAAGATTGCATGACGTCATCGGTAGATGATTTGAAAAATACTATCAGCCAAGAGACTAACACCGTTGAAAGCAAGTTCATATCTTTTACCACTTTAAAATAATAAGCGACTTCCGGTTTTGGCCTTTTTCGACCGGAAGCAAGGGTCACGTGATTTCACGCACACTGAATGAAATAAAGACCTCAACCTATTCTACCACTTGCCGGCAACAGAATGCTGCGGACGCGTACGGTTGATTTCTTATGCATTTTTAAATATTAAAAGTGTCACAATTTAATTGCCTATAAATAAGCACCGGATGACGTCATCATGACGTCATCATTACACAATGTTGTTTGAATAAGGGTCTTTGCTTGGACAAAGATTGGTGTAAATGAATTACTGGCAAAGAGTAGAAAATGTCCTCTGAAAATTGACATTTAAAAAAAAAATTCTGTGTACAAAGTCTATGGGAAATATTAAATATTCAAAATTCTATAATAAATCACGTGATGACGTCAGCATGACGAAAAGTTTCGGCACACATCCTCATATGATGGTTAATAACTATGCTGAGTTTAAAGTTGATCGGATTTAAAATAATTGCCAAAGTGGCTTGTAGAATAAAAACGTGTACAAAACCTATGGGGAAAAGCGGAAAAAGAAAAAAAAAAAAAAAAAAAAAAAAAAAAAAAGGAAAAAAAAAAACTTTAACGAAAACAATAGCTGTTCCCAATTGAAATTGGGAACAGCTAAAAAAAAAAAAAACTAGAAATGTGTTTGTGGACAAACACAGCTGTTTCGGATATTTGAAATACTCTGTGCACGTGATGAACACTTGATGACATCACTTTAAATGTTATCTATAACACAGCACATTATACGTACATCAAGTTACGTACAGCCAAATCGAACATATAGATATAGACCTTTAATAGAAAATAATATACCCCTTTAATGAACGTCACACGACATATGGTGACGTCACTTCAACTTTCATCTGTAACACATCCTTGTGTATGTGCATACAAAGTTTCCACCCAATCGGTCATGTACTTCAGAAGTTATAGCAATTTGAAAAATGCACGTTTAATATGATGTCACGTGACACATGATGACGTCATCGTTACGAAAATCATCAGGACCATCTTTGGCTGCTGGTCTAAGTGTCTGCCAAGTGTAAAGTCAATCAGACATATGAAAGTGCCTAAGTGTGTGGTTTGAAGAAACACGTGTACATGTACAAAACCTTTGTTGAAAATGCATCTTTGATGTGACGTAGCCGGACACCTGATGACTTTACGATCACAAATTTCTTTTAGTTCCATCTGTGGATAGTGGTCTAAGTATATGTACCAAGTCTGAAGTCAATCAGATTTACGAAAGTGCCCAAAGTGGAGTATTTTGAAATGTGTACAAAACAAATGGGGAAAAATGCATCTTTAATGTGATGTAACTTGACACCTGATGACTGTACGATCACGAATTTCTTTTAGGGGCATCTGTTGGTGTTGATTTTAGTATGTACCAAGTCTGAGGTTGATCAGATTGACAAAAGTGCCCAAAGTGGAGTGGTTTAGAATGTGTACAAAACATATGGGGAAAAATGCATCTTTAATGTGACGTAACCCGACACCTGATGACGTCATGATCACAATTTTCGTCTAGGACCATCTGAGGGTGGTGGTCTAAGTATGTACTAAGTCTCATGTCGATCGGGTTTACGAAAGTGCCAAAGTGCCCTGGTAGAAGAAAAACGTATACAAAACATATTTGCTAAAAAAAAAAAAAAAAGGAAAAAAAAAAACTTTAACGAAAACAAGAGCTGTTCCCAATTGAAATTGGGAACAGCTAAAAAAAAAAAAAAAAAAAAAGGAAAAAAAAAAAATTTCACGAAAACAATAGCTGTTCCCAATTGAAATTGGGAACAGCTAATAAATTTAATCTTTGAAATTCAATATAAAATCAACCGTGAGAGACCAAAATTTGAATTTTGCGGGAATCTACATGATAATACACTATCTTCAATTTATCTTGTGCGTGTAAAATCACGTGACCCTTCCTTCCGGTCGAAACTGGAAGTGCCTAATAATTTGAAAGTGGAAAAAGATATGAACTTGGTTTTAACGATGTAAGTATGTGGGTGGGTTGAACTTTTCAAAAAAAATGATCGTACCGCTAGAGACCATATAAACGACGTTGGAGTCAGAATAAATAAATGTAACAAAAAGAGGGCGCTCTTTCACCAAACCGACTTTTTTGGGGGAAAAAACGGTTATTTCCATAATGCATTGCGAAATATAGGCATTGCGAAACAGGAAATAACTTGCATTACTTTGTGGACTTAACAACTCTCTTGAAAATTGTAATTAAAAGTTACAATACTGAAGGTGCAGTTCGGTCGGCAAGACAGAAGTTCGGAGGACTGTTTTTCAGCAAATTATAGTGAGTATAGAAGCTGACATATAATTTTTTCGCTACACAATTTTCGTTTACTTTTAGTCATGTTTCCGCACGTTTAGATTTTGAATGATGACAAATATAGTATAGGCCTACACGTTGCATCGTGGCTGTGTATAACAAACCAGGCAATTTGTGCACAAACCTATGGGACTGTGCACCAGTTAAAACTTTTATACGATTCCTCCTCGATCGTCTTTTCTGCATGTTCGTACATTATTGCATGTGTATAACTTAACACTAAACATAGTTGTTAGTGTTACGCCCCAACTTAATTGACCATGCTCCCAGCTTTGGCTGGGATCGTCCGAACCGTGTGTTTCAGTTCAGTTGAGACACTTTCGATAGGATGAAACACAAGGGCGGATCCAGAACACAATTTTCGGGGGGGGGGGCCAAAAAAACTGTTACCTATTGTTCTTTAGGGTCATTGCGTTTAAATGATGATATTGTTTCAACGGATTGAGCAATTTCAGTAATTTTGTCCTTTAAAAGTAGCTTATGAAATTGGCTTTCCAGTCACTATTATGTTTGATGCTACATGTTATTTTTAAGTATGAAATACAATTATTTTGGGGGGTTTGGGTTCCGCTTTTTTGACTCACCTTGTATGTTGCAGGCCGGTTTATTTTATTCCAAACATGGATATTTTAGTCCGACAATATACAAACGCTGTTTTGGACCTACGAGGCGTCAGAGGTATGAGGCATCGGATATTATGCGGCGTCAGACCTATGAGGCGGCATACTGATGTATGCCTCATAAGTCCGACGCATCATAAGCCCGACGCCTCATAAATCCAACATTTCGGACTTATGATGCGTAGCACCAATGAGGCGTCGGACTTACGGCCGGCGGGCGGACCCCTTCCGTTCTATAGCATAAAGCGCGCGAAAAATAACCTCCGGGCAATCGTACATTACTGACACGTTGTAAAAGTTGGTACCGTATAGTTCTGTGTAAAACCCCTTACACCAGGGTCTTGCGTTGAAACAATATCAGAGGGTTATTCCCATTATGATCAAGCTCAGTTAACTTCGGCAGCCAGATGCTGCAAGTCCCATTTTAAAGAATATTAAGTTAAGACAGGTTTTAGGTATCAACTTAAATGGCAGTGGCAGCAACACTCTGCCTTAAAATGAAGGTGGCCAGGGGGTGCATACGAATGTTCCCCGATACCGATGTTCCCCAATACCGATGTTCCCCGAAATCCTTACCATATAACCCTAACCCTAACCCAAACCCTTAGTCCCTAGGATTTTGGGGAACATCGGTAGGTATTGGGGAACATAGGTATTGGGGAACATCGGGTAGACCCTGGTGGCCGGTACATGACTTATGCAGTGGATCATCGGTATCTCCACGAGATTCTTTGTTGAGTGTGGGGCCACCATACTGAGGTTCAATGTACCTAAATCTCGGTTGTTTCGAATAATTATGTGTTCGCAAGGCATACGAATACAACTTGTTTCAAAACATAGTACAGAGTTTATCGTGACCGTAGTTTAAACAGGTTGGAATTTTGCCAACTGCGGTGTAGCCTATATATAAGTACTTTTGTATCCCGCACGGCCTCCGGGTGTATCGCTTCAATTCTCACGCGATCTGCAAATCGTTGTAGTTATTGCCGGAATGCTCTTTAATCATAAATTCTCTGCATTCATTGGATCTGGCAGACTGTGACTTATGCCGATAATGGCATCGGCATTGCTGGTCCAGAACGTTCTATGAAATTGCATAGTCGCACGCACTGGGTCTCGTTTTGTATAGAACTTCCCATAAAACTTTGTATAAATTCAAACAATCTGGGCCAGCGCCAGCGCATATTATTAGATACCTCACAATTTAAAATTCACTTTTTGGCACTGGAATGAATTTCATTGTTGCATACCTAAGGGTTTTTGTGCGAGTAGTATTATGATGTACTGACACGGCGGCCATCTTGGATATCTTAAAGGGAAGATACAACATTTGAAAAAATAAAAAAACGAAATGATCCAATTATCATGAAATACCTTACTGGATTGTTTAGGGAATGACAGTCTAGCATCATGTAGCATTGTGGCTCGTGGTGTGCTGACATTTTCAAGAAAAACTGTATTTTTCTAACGCTGGTCGGCCGACCAGCGCTGGAGAAAACTGGCTATTTTCAAAACCTACTCCATATTTCTTATATTTAGTTGTTCCACATTTTCTTTGCAATTGATTACACACCTGTAAACGGGTACAAGCCAGCTAAATTGATACTCTTGCAATACAATTCCCCAAAGTCTTTTATTGCTCCATTTCATCTTAAGTGGGGTCAGGGAACCAGACTACAAGAATATAATTGGTTTCCTTTGTTTTTCCGGCATCTACAAGCCAAAAACGTGAAACCAGTCAGTTTACAAGTAATGCTAAAACATATAAATCCTCCAAATGCACTTATTTCTGAAAATTGCAGCAAAAGCCAATGTTGTACATTCCCTTTAATTCCAAAAGCCGATGTTGCGAGTTGGTATCAAAGGTCTCAAAGACCAATGCATAAAGTGTTAGGAAGATGATTTATGTGGACCCTGGACAGGCGGGCTGGTTTATTTGGACCCTGGACAGGCGGTGTTCTCTTACACGTCCCTAAAGCGTGCAAGCTGGTATAGGCCTATAAATCGATCTGCCGAGCCATAAATAATCTACATGTATATTAAAGAGTTCTGAGAGCCATAAGTTGGGTAATTCAAGAGATACTCTGGCCCGGACTTGGGGCTTCCATTTCTAGGCATTTTGGATGCAATTGGGCCCAAAAGTGGCGCTATTTTGCCATGTTTTGCACGGAGGGATCGTTTTTCAATATGCCTACTTCTCCGCTTTGGGAAAAATAGTGGCCGTTTTCTTTGGGCAGGTCTTAAAGGCCTAGAAACCACTAAATACGCATTGTGTGAACGGCAAAACTGGCTTATCGGGTTGGCCGCCGGATTCAAATAACAAATACATCGAATCGGAGCGATGGCTACGTAACACCTAGGCCTACTCGTCCCTTAAAAGAAGCGATAGAAAATCGGTGCACAGGATGTTTCAAAATGTAACTTTTCTCCGCACATCGTACTTCAGAACCGCCATTGCAACGGTTTTCATTGCAATAGGTCGCAGGGCAATGGCCCCATCAATAAGCCAAATTGCATGTTTATCAGATATCGTGAACAATGCTTAAATAAAGCTATTCATTATTGATTTATTTTATCAGTCGGGAGGGCAATTAAGGCCTATATTTCATATTTTATAAATTCATGCGACAAAGCTGTTGTTCAGTTTATTTCACGGAAAGAGTGATATTAATCCCAAACCATGGCTTGAAAAACTTCATTTCACAAGTAATCTGGGCGACTATCGAAAGGCATGATGCACTGCGCAGTTCAAACAAACAATTGCCTATATTTGGATGTTCACTTTTAAAACTTTACAACCGACCTCGACTATACTGTACAACACGCTCTCACTGTATGGTGTGCCTAGAATGTTGTTGTATGATACCACATCGCCCCGCTATCACATGATAACATCTCATGCGACCGTGCCTGTGGATTTGGTGAGAAACTTGTCTGGAAAATACACTTTTTTAGAGAAAAAAAGACACTTTCAGAAACAAATATAAGATATAAAAAAATCGGGTCGGAAGTGAAAATCGAGGCGGGAGGTGATGAAAACCAATACAATCAATGTTGAATGGCCTTATGTTGTTGCCTATTCAATGTCCTCATTTAATCAAATCGATATAGTTGGCCCCTTGAAATCGTCCATTGTTATGCAATATGATCCAACATTGAAAAAAATCTCATTGACATGTAAATATCTGAAGAAAAAAAGGTGGCGCACTTGTGTGACGTCATTGCCCAACGCTAACTTTGGGGTGTTGGCTTGGTCGGAAGCATACATTCTGCAAACTGCAGACGTCTCGACTGGACGAAATTCGTTACCTTTGCAGGTTAGTGAAGGGGTTTTAGCTGGTATACTTGTATCTTTCTGCTCGTCGCGCCCATAATATCGATGCCAAATGGCCTTACTTGCCAAAATGCCGTATAATTACATTTTGTTGCACACGAAACAGTCCTTCTAGGCCCCAAGATTTCCGAACCATGTACTGTAAAGGTTTATTGCCCAACAACGGTATCTGCATAAAAATCAAACTTAGTTTTTTTCACCATACACACATAGTAATGTGAAACTTCTTACTGCCATTTTTCTCGTTATTGTAAGAATTTTTTACTATTTAGGTGTTGGGCCTGAGCCCAACACCTATTGTTATTGTAAGAATTTACTATTTTTTTATTTCTCCAAGACACATTCGTTTCCACAACCGTTTGTCAAAATGAAAACACACATGAACTTCAATTGTCAATACGTGAATGCACAACCCACTGAAGATGTGCTTTTTTTTGCAATTACGTCATTATGACGTCATCATGGGTCACGTGACGTCACTACAAAAAATAATACATTTAATCTTTGAAATTCAATATCAAATCAACCGTGAGAGACCGGAACTTGAATTTTGCGGGAAAGAGGTAAAGAGGGTATGGCTAGCAATATTGAGGTGAAGAGGGTGTGGCTAGCAATATTTTGTATTGCGCTAATGGTGTGCGACCTTTACTTTTAGAGATATGAGCTATTTAATGGGTTTTGTAACGATTGTACTTGATAAGTTTACAGTACAGCAGCATACGCGCGTGCAGATCCTCACCTGACTCTTTTAAACTATCCTCTGTATAATTACTACACGCGCTATTTTTCAACCCTCAACCCTCAACATCAACATCAACAATCAACAATCAACAATCAACATTAACATCAACAATCAACAATCAACGTCAACATCTACAATGGCCCAACACCGTGTGGTTGTTCCTATTTTGTGTTTGTTGACTATTCTCCTTTGTAAAAAATTGCAAATTCTTCTCCGGAACTGTTTGTCAAAATGAAAACATATATGAACTTCAATTGTCAATAGATGAATGCACAAGCCACTGAAGATGTGCTTTTTTGCAATTACGTCATCATGACGTCATCATTGGGCACGTGACGTCACTTCCAAAAATAATAAATTTAATCTTTGAAATTCAATATAAAATCATGAACCGTCAGAGACCGAAACTTACATTTTGCGGGAATCTACATGATAATACACGATCTTCAATTTATCTTGTGCGTGTAAAATCACGTGACCCTTCCTTCCGGTCGAAACCGGAAGTGCCTAATAATTTGAAAGTGGAAAAAGATATGAACTTGCTTTTAACGATGTAAGTCTGTGGGGTGGGTTGAACTTTTCAAAAAAATGATCGTACCGCTAGAGACCATATAAACGACGTTGGAGTCAGAATAAATAAATGTAACAAAAAGAGGGCGCTCTTTCATCTAACCGACTTGTTTGGGGGAAAAACGGTTATTTCCATAATGCATTGCGAAATATAGGCATTGCGAAACAGGAGATAACTTGCATTACTTTTGTGGACTTAACAACTCTCTTGAAAATTGTAATTAAAAGTTACAATACTGAAGGTGCAGTTCGATCGGCAAGACAGAAGTTCGGAGGACTGTTTTTCAGCAAATTATAATGAGTATAGAAGCTGACATACAATTTTTTCGCTACACAATTTTCCCTAACTTTTAGTCATGTTTGCGCACGTTTAGATTTTGAATGATGACAAATATGGTATAGGCCTACACGTTGCATCTTGGCTGTGTATAACAAACCAGGCAATTTGTGCACAAACCTATGGGACTGTGCACCAGTTGAAACTTTTATACGATTCCTCCTCATTGCATAACGAATTTGAGCGATCGTCTTTTCTGCATGTTCGTACATTATTGCATGTGTATAACTTAACACTAAACATAGTTGTTAGTGTTACGCCCCAACTTAATTGACCATGCTCCCAGCTTTGGCTGGGATCGTCCGAACCGTGTGTTTCAGTTCAGTTGAGACACTTTCGATAGGATGAAACATGCAAAACTGTAGTTAGGCCAGCTTGACGCTCTATGATAGCTGACAAAATTCTCCAAACATTTCACGAGGCAAATGCAAGGTTCTCAGTACTTCATCATTCAAGTTAAAGTCTCAATTCAATTTTTAAATGTAACTTTTCTTCAAAATTTTGCACCTGAAAAGCAACATTATTAGATTTGAATCCTAAGACTAGACTGGTACATGTCCAACTGCCTGATGGAGAAAATATGCCACAGAGATTAGGAACTACATGTTTCTTTTGACACAGTTGATTGATGCAGTATTAAAACATGGCTGAAGCAAGCAGATGCTACAAATCTAGAACACATAAAGCAGATGATCCTTTTTTCTCGGAAAGTGTGCTTCATTTATTCAACCTTTAATTTTTCAAACTAACAACAAAACACAATATATTCTCATGCCAGATTAAATTCACAACGTTAACTACAACTTCATGAACAATTTGTGCGTTCTTGATGCAGTAATTAGTGTTACATTAGCTGCTGAATGGAAAACCTCACTTTTCGCGCTATTTTGCAATGCTCTTTATGTTGACGTAGGAATGTGACATTCATTGTACACACATGTAGTAAAAACTCGCAATTTTATTTCATAATCTGAGAGATCATTCGTGTAGGCACACCAAATTTTTGTAGACGTTTCAGTCGAACACTAATTAGTCGCTACTATTAGCCCATTATATAACCTTGTTTTCACTGCACTATATAATGTGTTTTTCTCGGCTGTGTGTGCCAATGCACCTTTAAAAGCACGTGTACTACACAGATCAGAAACTCATGATTTTATTTCTTTTAAGGAATTAACTACCATCTGCAAGACAATAATTACCATCATTTGTAGGATTTATTCTTTCCTTTTCCTTTGAGTATCCGAATCTAAACTTGGAGTGATTTTCAAACAACGGTGTCTCGTCCCCTTCATGCATTCAGAAGCCACAATTAATGACTAAAACGCCTTCCCCCATCCGATTTCTGGCTCCGCCCCGGCTGTAGCACATTGTAACTAAAAAGTAATTACCAACGTCATTGCAATGTATCAAAATGTATTTTATTTTACAAAATGGCTTTCATGCAGTGAATGGAACGGCCGCAGGTATCACAGGTACTGTGTATACACACCGTACTTAAACATCCGCCATTGAACTCCATGTATTTACATGTATAACCCTGCTACACACTCCTAGCCTCTTTGTAGCAGACACGTCGTTCGCCAAACTTGTTTTTGCTTTGCTAAAATTCAACACTCGACACCAGCTTTAGGCGCATTATGCTTGTGCAGCAACCTATGGCAAGCTTGTGATGTTGATCTTTTCTTATGGTCATTTGCATAATAAGTGCGTTGGAATTTCATAAAGGTGCGTTATCAAAGCCTCAAATTCAAGGCAACAGGCAGAGCTCTAGTTCATAGCTATACAGCAGTGGCTTGCAAGGACCCGTTTAAACCCTATGAACCAATATTTTGTGTTTTTCTTGATCAATTTCGTTACTTCCCTGTCATAAAGTCTGAATCAAAGTCTGAGTATACCAAGTGTGAGTCTGTGTGCCCTATATCTGAGTCTCAGTCTGAGTAGGAGGTTGAGTTTTGATGGAGAGAAAAATATAAATAGATGTCATGTGATTTGGCTTGTATTATGAACTCATGTACAGACCCGAATGTTGTATCCTGATGTTATCATCTCAAAATCCATTAATTTACATCGTTAGCCCAAGAGAAAATGTTGCAGCCTTTTTTGACTAAATGTTCCATACAATTTGGGAAATCGGTTATATTTTGGTATGTCAATAGTAAACCAGGCAATTTGTGCACAAACCTTTGGGACTGTGAACAAGTTAAACTTTTCATGTGATTCCTCCTCATTGCATAAAGAATTGATCGAGCGATCATCTTGTCTTCATGTTCGTAGATTATTGCATGTGTATAAATAGCCGTTAATGTTACGCCCAAACTTGACCATGCATGCTCCCAACATTGTCTGGGACCGTCCAAACCATGTGTTCCAGTCCAGTTGAGACACTTGTTGGGCCCATATGGCCGTGAGTGCCGAAAACATAAAAAACTAAAGTTAGCCCAGCTTGACTCACTCTTAATAGCTGACAAAATTCTCCAAACATTTTACGAGGCAAATGCAAGGTCCTCAGTGTTTCACCATTCAAGTTTGAGGTCTCAATTTAATGTATTAAATGACACTTTTCTTCAAAAGTTTGCACCTGAAAAGCAAAATGATTAGATTTGAAACCTAAGACTAGACTGGTACACGTCCTACTGTTTGAAAAGACTGACCCCATCAGTGGTCTGGTGGCATGACTGATGGAGGAAATGTGCCACAGAGATTAGGAACTACACGTTCATGTTTATTTTGACACAGTTTATTGATGCCAAATTAAAACCTGTCCGAAGTAAGAAGAATTGACAAATCTAGAACATTTACGGCAAAAGACGATCTTTTATTTTCTCTCGGAAAGTATGCTTCATTTATTTAACCGTATTTTTCAAGTTTAACAACAGAACACAATACTTTTTCCATGCCAGATTAAAACTCACAACGGTAGCCACAGCTTTATAAACAATTATTGTGTTGTTGATGCAGTAATTAGTGCTACCATAGAAAGAATTCCATACAAGGCCACCACAAATCTGGTAAAGACACACTATTTTAGGAGTGCAAAAATTCTTTAATAATACTATAACCTTTTCTCTCATGGCCCATAGACTTTGTGCAGGAGGTCTGAGTGCCGGCCTTGTATGGAATTCTTTCCGCTACCATAAGCTGCTGAATGGAAATCCTCACTTTTCGCACTATTTTGCAACACATTTAGAGATATTGACATGGGAATGTGACATTCAGTGTACACACACATGGAGTCAAAACTCACAAGTTTAGTGCACTCTTTCAAAAAATGTAGACGCCACAATTAATGACTAAAACGTCTGCCCTAACCCGATTTGTGGCTCCGCCCCTGCTGTAGCACATTGTAACTAAAAAGTAATTAACAGCGTCATTGCAATGTATCAAAATGTATTTTATTTTACAAAATGGCGTCCATGCAGTGAATGGAACGGACGCAGGTATCACAGGTACTGTGTATACCACCGTACTTAAACATCCGCCATTGAACTCCATGTATGTACATGTTTAACCCTGCTACCCACTCCTAGTGCCTTTGTTGCAGACACGTCGTTCGCCAAACTTGTTTTGCTTTGCTAAAGTACAATATCCGACACCGGCTATAGGCGCATGCTTGTGACGTTGATCTTTTCTTAAGGCAATTTGCATAATAACTGCGTTTGTATTCCATAAAGGTGCTTTATCAAAGCCCCAAACCGAAGGCCACAGGCAGAGTTCTAGTTCATAGCTATACAGCAGGTGGCTTGCAAGGATCCCATTTAAACCGTATGAACCAATATTTCCTTCTGTTTTCTTGATTAATTAAAATCAACTTCGTTGAGTCCCAGTCCTAATGTCTTTGTCGAAGTCCAAGTATACCAAGGACGAGTCTGTGTGTCCTATATCCGAGTCTCAATCTAAATAGGAGGTTGAATTTAGATTGAGAAAAAAAAAAGTATATTGATGTGATGTGATTTGCCATGCGCATGCCTGTATCGAGACCTTATATACAGACCCGAATGTTGTATCCAGAATCCAGATGCTATCATCTCAGACTCCATTGACTAATATCGAGAGCCCCATGGAAAATGTTGGAGCCATGTTTATCGAGAAATTGCTCCATTTAGTGGGAAATCTTTTTTCTTCTTTTTTAGGTGTTGGGCCTTGAGCCCAACACCTATTGTTATTGTAAGAATTTACTATTTTTGTTCTCCTCAGCAAATTCTCAGCAATTTCTTCTCCAGAACTGTTTTTCAAAATGAAAACATATATGCACTTCAATTGTCAATACATGAATTTACAACCAACTGAAGATGTGCTTTTTTGCAATTACGTCATCAGGACGTCATCATGGGTCACGTGACGTCACTTCAAAAATTAATAAATTTAATCTCTGAAATTCAATATAAAATCAACCGTGAGAGACCGGAACTTGAATTTTTCGGGAATTGACATGATAATATATGATCTTCATTTCATCTTGTGCGCGTCAAATCACGTGACCCTTCCTTCCGGTCGAAACCGGAAGTGCCTTATAATTTAAAAGTGGAAAAAGATGTGAACTTGCTTTCAACGATGTTAGTCTGTGGGTGGGTTGACCTTTCAAAAAATATGATCGGTGACGCCATGAAGTTTTCGAGCGCCCTCTAGCGGCAGGTTAAAAAACGTCAAAAACGCATTTTCACCTGATGTATGTGGATAGGTTTGCGGTAATCGCTTCAAAATTAATGTACATGATGACCTTAATGCAGACAAGACCTATGCGCGAAAAATTGATTACGTCATCGGATCCGAAGTTACAATAAAAAGACCTTGAAACCTTAAATAATTGCTAAAAAATCAACTGTGATAGATATAACCAAGATTTGGCTATATATAGCACAGTTGAAATAGCTCTTGAACTTTCTGGTAATAACGTCACAATGACGTGATCAAGTATCATATTACAAGCAATCAAAGATTTCTAGATTTAATCTTTGAAAATCAATATAAAATCAACTGCTACAGATTTAATTGTGTTTTTTTTATGGCAATCGATACAATATTGCAGGGTCTTCATTTTTGGTATTAAGTGCAAAATCACTTGACCCTTCCTTCCGGTCGAAACCGGAAGTGCCTTATTATTTGAAATTGGCAGAAGATGCGAACTTGCTTTCAACGATGTGAGTGTCTGCCTATAGGCAGTACTGTAAAAAAAAAAGTGACGTCATCAAATGTTAGAGCACCCTCTGGCGGCATGTTGAAAAATCAAACATGGATTTAAACATGCATATACATGTATTGAGTTGATGTGTGTGGCATGACGTGAACACTCCTCCGAGTAAGACCAACCCGACCAACTATGTAGGCAACTCGGGTAGGGAGACATCATTTTGGGGAGCCTGCCCTAGGGGATTAAGATATTTATAAGCACTTATGCTATAATTGGTTCCTAAAAGGAGCGAAGGTCACTCTGCCTGAGAGATTTCAAGCATAATATTTGGTTGCTAAATTTAATCTGTCGGCCAACAAATTGCATTATCATAATGACGTACCTAAAATGTTAACTTGTTTTATATGTTGAAATGTGAAAAATCGTGAATAAATGGCTGAGAACGATCTGTTACTGTTATGCTAGCATAAAACCGCAATTCACCAGATAGTATAGTTCCAGAAATCAGTGTGGCTAACAGGTGGTATTTCATTTAACCACAAGTCATTATCTCGCTGGGACTGTGGAGCAGGGAGGGGAGTTTGGTTTACTTAAGGGCTCCCCAGGGGCTTTCAACAGTGTGAAACTAGCCACTTTCTTAAGAGAGCCGGTTTCGTCATGCAAGGTTTGCGGTAATCCATGGCCCAACACCGTGTGGTTGTTCCTACAACCTCTAGTTGTTTTTTGTTTTTTTTTACAACGAAATAAGAAATCCTTGCCAAGCAAATAAACGTCATATCATTATTTACTGACATATACATCGAACATTGTCAAGGCTGATACATGTATCATTTATTTATTTCATGTGCATTTTTTTTGTTTTTCGATGATGGCTTGTTTACTTCCTTTTCTTTCTTTTTTTTGGCGTTTTAACTTGAAGACTGAGACAAGTTTGTAAATAAGGCCACATGAAATATGTCAGCTACTCACATTGCTAATAGTTTCTTGTTCTTTTGGATTAATATTTTTTGTGCAAGCGAAAAGCAATAGTGCTGAAAAGTGTGATACTTACGTTTAAGTAAGGTTATGACAATTCGATAGATTGACTTTACATCTCGCGGGGGTGGAGGGGGGGGGGTCTGATCTACTATAGCTACTTAATGTTAAAACTTGTTATACACTGGAATTACTGTGAAGCCTTTTGTTATACAACTCCAGTATTTTGGCCCTTGTTTATTCAAGCAACACAACATAAAAAGTATGTAGGCCTACCTGAAAATAAGTATCAATAAGGGCATTATGGTTACATATGTTTGGTTCCATAAAATTGACTGCATTTTCCCAACGAAAAGTTGCAGAGGTGGCCATGATATTACTTTTCTAAATTAGTGCATATAATTAATATTTAATAATAAACAATTTAATATTAAATAATATTTATCAAATTTGAGCTAAATAATAAGTCACAATAAGCCAACCTTAAATACTGAATATGTAAATTTTCTGTTGTTTAAAGAAACAAGTTGTGGCACAGTCCCAGCATACTGGAATTAAAATGAAATAAAAAAGTCAAATGTTCAAATAGAATACAATACATCATAACAAATAGCAAGACTGGCAGTATTGTTTTTATTGGATTTACAGAGGAGTTCAGCTGTATGCCAACTTAACCAACCTTACCTACTTCCAATATTAGACAAATTACAATACAATTTATTTTTTACATTAGTATAATAAAGAGAATAACATTTAACTTTCATTTCCACTATAAAAATAGAATAAAATAGGCAATTTATTGTACAGTGTCATCCACCAAAAAGCAGCACAAATGAATGTTAGTACATGTTTAAGAAACTGATGAGCAGTCCATTTTGCAAACTACCTTAATAAAGGCAAGAAAAATATCATTTATGAAGTTATATTAAAGAAATAATCCTTTTACAGTCCTTGTTCTCTCAAATTTTAGTTATTATTAAATCCAAAATAATTAATTGTAATATTGATAAGATCAACTAACAGCGAGACAAGCAGTATTGTCACTTCAACTTAATCTACTCTTGATTGCTGTAGGGTCTCTGATTCTTGAACATCTTCAGGGTAGCTCCAAACTGTAGCTTGTTGCTCAGCTACAAGAAGGTGTAAATACAAGAAAATAATGTAAGCATTTTCCATGGAATGCATCCCAACATGCAGCGGCGGCGATTTCGAAAAGGTTACCCCCATTTTTTTTCAGCCTGTAAAATAATTACAAAAGGTTAACCCACTTTTATTTCTTTCCATGAATTATTTTCATAAAGGTTACCCACAATTTTTGTGGCCCATTTATCACCCAGTTTTTTCACTGGTCAGGTGACCTGAATTCATAATAAATTTTGCTCAGGTCCATATATTATAATAACTCCGAGGTTGAACCTGCATTTTCAATTTTTGGAGGGATACAATTTGTTCCATGTCTTGTTTGATAGTTGGATGATGGCATTCATCAGAAAATCTAGGGAATGTGCTCCCTGAGTATTTTTTTTTTAGAGTTTCGGATGATCTAGGTGCCTTCTGATGCAATCTAGAACTAACAACGTACAAAGAAATAAGCCTCATTATTAGGGGGTGGGGGTGGGGGCATTGCCATAGGGGTCCCCTCAACACAAAATATTGGGGGAGGGATCGCTGCCCATGCCCATGCCAACATGGGGACCCGGGCTCGTGAAAATGTACCTAGTTTCACTTGCGGTTTGATTCAAGAGTGAATAACATAGGGTCCAATCTTGAGGAATACTCATGTTTCAATGTCTTTAATGTACTCTTGAGAGTTTTTAAAAAAAGTTTTGGAAGTTTGGCATCACAATTAAATGAAAACTGACACAAAAATGTAAACATACCAGGAACAAATCCTTCAGACTCATCATCTCAGGTGCAGTTATGTTGCTCTTGACATCCTTTTCAATAAAAACAACAAAATAGATTTGCTAGAGTACATGTTTTGCACATTTCAAGAATTTTGTTCAGGTGTCTTTGGCTGTTTCACAGTCTATTTTTAGATTTCATGCTTATTTTGCAGTGCATCATACAATTACAAATGTGTAGTATGATATCATTGTAGTGTGAAGCTTGACTGCGCAACACTGTGGCTAACAAGTGTTTGTTTTTTTCTTTCTGGTTAGAACGCTGACATGCAGGTCAGACATGCAGGTATGAAATAGGTGGTTTAAATGTGGAATACATATTTGTATAACTTGTGGCTAATAAAATTCGCAAGCATGACAAGTGATTGCAACTACAGCAATGAAATACATGTAACATTTTTGCATTATATATACATTTGTTCGCCGAATTAAAAAAAAACACTACTTGGAAAGACCTTCTTTCGTTTCTTCAAAATGAGAGCTGGCCAGACAGATTAAATTCACAGAGAGTTTAGTCCCCTTACTATCTTTCAACCAAGTATGTTTTTCAACAATAATTACGCCAGTTACTTTTTGGATAGCTGCAAATGATGGACTTTAGCTTTAATGCTCGTGACCTTATCAGTAGAAAATGCGATTGTCTTGCGCATTTTACAGTTGAACTCATGTGAATCAATGTGATTTGCGCATTCACGGCGGTACTATTTTGGTAAGTGGATTTTTTGTTCTGATATAGGAACAGGAACCGTAATCAACTACACAAACGCCCAAATTTGTTTGTCCATAACAAATTTATGAAACTGCAGTGTAGATACATTTTGTTGCCATAAACGGGTACTTCAAACTGTTTACGTTGATCATACACAGTAAGGTGGAGTTGCTTACTGTCTCCTGATACATCTTCTTAATTTATAGCTTCCTGGTGTTATTTGAACTATTATGAAGCGCTGGTTCATACCTGACAGTGATTTTCACACACTTTCACCTCTAGAGGGCACGTTATCTTTTGAGGTCATACCAGCAAACACGATGGACAAGACAACGGAAGGATTCACTGGAGCCAGTATCTCGGCGGAGGAGGACCCGAAATTGTAAGTTGTAGAAATTCATTTATAATAAATCTAAAATGTAGACAGTTTCGCCCGTCAACACTGCCCTAACAAAGTGCGTCATGCAGGCACGAGCGAATAGACGGCCTTTTCAGGCTGTTGTAGACCTTTAAATGATAATAAGTTTCCCATACATTTTCGTGTATCTGATTGGTTGTAACAATGCCACAATAACAATATACATTGTAAAGTGTATTTCCATGACTGTAATTTTCAATATGCATGACAGGTTTTCTCACTGTAGTGATCGGCTGTATTATTAGTCAGAGAGGGGAGATCCGTCCACCATATAAGGAAGATTGGAGGCTCACTGAACACGGCGATCATTGCACGGGACACTTCTCCTTGATTTGCTCTCAATTAATTGATGATTTATAACGGTGATATTTATTTTTTATTTTATATCTTCGGACAATAATTGAAACTCTTTTTAAAAACAAGTGGAATTGTCCTCAGGATGGTCTAGACACAAGTTTGTAAAAACTGTCATCAAAGATGTGTCAGACCAAGATAGCCCTGTCATATCCGTATGAGGGGAAGCTTACAATCACAAGTGAACATAAAAACACCAAAAACCTACAAAGTTACAGAACAATACGATTTTGAGTTCTCTGCAGCATGTACATGTCATACTTGAATGTCTCAAATTTATACAGCAGAAAGAAAGACTTTTAGTACGAGTTTATAACAAACATATGAATTAACTTCTAGTTTAGTCGTACCCTGACGTCTTAAAGTTGGTTCAAAACTTTAAAAAACGTCAGATAACTACGTCATTCAACTTGGAGCCATCACAGCAAACAGGTCTTGCTTCCGAGCTGCAAGAGTCAAGCGTGGGAACTGTCTCTGAAAACGCGCAAGACTTATGCCAGTGCAATCCTTACAATAATTCCCGGAAACTCAGTCTGTCTGTCTGTCCGTCGATTATCTCCAGAACCGGACACCGTATGAAGTTGAAAATCGGCTGGTGTATTGCTCGGGGCCACAGAATGTGCAGTGCTAAGTTTGAAGTGGTTTGGATGAGCGGTTCTCGAAAAAGCTGCAAAAAAAGCAGTATTTTCGGAGGCAAACGTGGCAGCTTAGAACATAACACCACGCACTGCCGTTCTTTTCAGTTGTTTACGTCATGTTTAAGCTTAAGCGCGTGCTCAATATGACGCAAACAATGCAAAAAGGACGGGCACGCGCACGTGCATTATAGGGCGATACCATTGTCCACTATGGGTGAATAGCGCATACCATGTTTTCGTATGTACACGGACACGTTATTTTTGTAGTCGACTAAGCGACCATTGTAGATGGTCGAACTTCAAACTTGATACAAACTTTGACGTAAGTGTGCGTTGTTTGCAAGAGCAGTTCTCAAAAACTCTGCAAGTATGCAACCTATACCAACGGCAAAGCAATTTGCGTTTCCCGAACATGCACATTTTAGACGGGCACTGCACTAGTGTATACAATTATATAACCGTACATGCAGATCCTTGTCATTTGATTGGTGGAACTCACATCACGTGACATTCGTTATTGCTCTCATTCACGCCGCTGCTCAAAAAGTACTATCCGCCCATGGGGAATGGGAAATACTACTCAACAGTTAGGATCATGACGCGGTATTTGTGTGCAAATACCATAGATATAGAACTTAAAATAACTAGATCGGACGCGCGTTCGAACGTGCCATTTACTGTGCACAAAACTTCTGGGTTCTTCATGGACGCGCTGCAAAGTCACGTGAATAGGGCCACGCGCAAAGGAGAGCTGGTGAATGCTGGACGGAAAAATATCGCCAACACTCCCACCTGAATTCAGCTATGCGTTTAAGTTATTAACAACAGGTTGACATTTTTAACTACGATTTTTGACAATGTGACATTTCATATTCCTTTGAAAAGTTACACATGAGTTTGCCTCTGTGTCTTTATTTGGGGCCAAATTGGCGACTGTGTTGAAGGTAATTGATTTTCAGCCAAGAATTCTAATTTGTACCGAAAAGTAGCCACATTGTGTTCTTATATCTTTAACAAAGGCAAATGTCAAAAGCGTAGTTAAATGTCAACCTGTTTCATGAGATTTTCCCCTCTTTTTTTTAAAATGTGCAATAAAAATCAACCGTCACTTGCCTATCAGACAAAACATAAACGTTTAATTTTACCAACATCAAAATGAAATAACAGAAAATCATTTTGTAAATGAGCAACGATAAAAACGGGCACTCGAAATATTGCGTTGCTTTAATAATAATAATAGCTTTATTTACAGATGATAGCCTGACAGATGATTTTCAATGGGCCATCAATTAATACTGCTAACCTCAATAGGAACATTACATTTGAAATGAATGGATGACTATAAAAACAAGTCTCTGGCCATCTGTTGTGAGTACTGAACAAACTAATAACTTTTAGGTAATGAACAATTTATATACAATGAAAACTTACTCGTTAGCTAATAAATAATCCGATGAAATGGCAGTTCCATATCCATATCATTCATTAATCAAGATGTCAATAATATCATTGCTCATGAAAAAAATACATTTGGTTGTCACCATCCGAATATTTATGTGAAGGTCTAGCCTATGCAAATACATGTACCAGCAGGTGAGTATTGCTTCCCATAAATTTATGAACCAGAATAAGTAATCCAATATATCTTCCTCATATGCATGAACGCAAACAGAGGGCTATTCAATCTTTCAATTTCTGAGGAGCAACAATAAGACGATAACGAAATACTAAGCGAAACTTGTTAAATTTTAGCTATGGTCCACGCACGAGGCCCAGTTATGCATGCGTGGCCAGCTATCTCCTCACTGTACGCACAGTCGGCAGTGCAATCTTTCTGACGAAGACGTACGCTTTTGTCGAGCAGTGCAAACTTCTTCATCTGTTCACTATGATTGTGATTCGTTGAGCAAGGCGCAGTTTTCCCAGCTCCAGCAAAGTGACTTACAATTGCAGAATAGGAAACTGTGTTTCCATCTGGTCGGCCATCACTGGAGTATTAAACAAGTTGCTACTCTTACAGGCCTTTTACCACCTCTCTGACGGATAAGATCTTTTTCAACATGATCGTCGATTTTCCTGCCGGAGTTGTCTGTTTTCCTGTTCAAGCTTGGATTATATAGCCTTCCTGCTACTTCCGAGGGTAGATCCATTTCTGGTGGTAGACTGTATGCATGCTCTATCGCTGATGTTTGTTTTGCCGGTACAGCCATGCACTGAAGCAATATCTTCGACGGGGGCTTGGGTCGGTTCTTTCCTTGCCGTTGGCAGCTTTTCTCTCTCGTGCTGAAGTCCATACACGAGACTGTAGTCTTTCTACGAAATAAAACAAATAATAATAATAAACAAATAATAATAATAAATAGTAATACTGACAGGCTTCAAATGAGTCGGGAACCCCCCGCGGAGTCGGACTATTATTGAAAAGCAGGAGAGGGGAGGGTGATGTTAGGCCAGAAATAATTGTTATTCGATGTTCAGGATCAGGAGTACCATCTTAACTTTTAAAACAATAATATTTTAAGTAGGCCCTGCGCGGTTATTACAAATTCGGAGGATCCTTTGGAACACACATGGGGATTTTTCTCCACACCCATTCCTGTGATTTATGCCCATTTGGCAGTGCGTATTCCGTAACCTATATTGAGTTAATTTTTATAAAAGCTGTCTTGTTCGAAATGTACTCTCAAGAGATAAATTCTGTGTATTAAGTTACTCACACATGATGTTAACTTCTTGAGAGACAGTCCTCCGGGTTCCTTTCTCCGTCTTAGTTGAACTTTTCTGCCGCACAGATTGCCACCATTTTCAAGCAGTGATGGAGTACAGTACAAGTGATCGTCATGCCGAAGAAATGTGCGTTTAAATTTTTGACCCTATTCACGTGACCAATGGCAGCGTCCTGTCAAAACGCGCGTATCATACGCGCGTCCGATCTAGTTTTTTAAGTTCTATATCTATGGCAAATACATGCTGGTGTGCGCGTTCAGCGTTGCGCGTAGCGCGTATTGTTCCAAAGATGATAGTGTCGTCGAGAAAATGCTTTGTAAGTCAGCACGTGTGAGTCAAAATGTCTTATGCAAATGAAGTTCAAAGGTTACTTGGAAATTCCCAGATCCCCACATTACTTTGAAAAATGTGCAAGCAAGTCTCTTTTCTCCATTTTTCTCGATGATTTTTGGTCGAATGTCATAGGCCAAGAAAAGTGGTAATAGTCGTGATTTTCTTTTTCTTTTGCTTACACTAGGCCGCCTTCGGGAGCCGGACCTCACAATCAAACCGGGCGTTTTCGCACCTCCAAAGGAGAAGGCCTGTTTGTGGACTCGAAAAAGGCTTTCACAGAAGAAGGGTTTCAAGAAGAAGGGTTTCTGTTCGATCCGGCCAACTATTCCGAGGGTGAACACGACGAAATGCTGAAGGAGTTTTTCGAAACGAGTGCACCTTCGACAGCGAAACGGTAAGTGGATTGGAATAAGAGCTCTATATTTGTGTCACTTTCGGATTTCTGGGGATTAAGTCGCTCTGAGCATTATTGTGTAATGGCCTGCTCAACATTGAGCGGGTGAAAATTTTGTCAAACTTTGATTTTCATTGTTGTTATGAATGACATCTCTGATACCTACGGTTTCAGGTTTCATTCACAAAAATGTTGTTTTTGGTAAAAAATAAAAAAAAAAAAAGTGGGAAAAACAACCATTTTGTGTGCATCGTTCTGTTGTTCTACAACAAAGTCAGCTGTTTCAAAGCCAGTCTTCTCAGTTGTGTATTTTGAACTCCAAGGAAGTAATTAATATGCAAATACGTCATATCTCTAAAACGAGAGGGGCTATGGAGCTCAGTTATTTACCAAATGAAGCTTAGATTGTGGTCTTTCCAACCATGTATATTACTCAATTTTACTTATCTTGCTTGCGACATAATACCCTTTTTTGTGGAGCCGGTCACAAATGATAATGTTGATGAACCGACTATTATCGCTGAAAGATCTAGAGTGACTGTTAACCTCATTAAACACCTAACATTTAACCTGTTAAACATTACATATTTCGACCACGTGACGCCCACAACATGGGCAAGAACGTTCATATTTCAATAGTTGACAAAAGTATAGACCTGTTTTGCTTTAGACACTCACGGTTCCAGACATTGCTTTTTAATACACTTCCAAATGGCGAAGCTACGTACAGAGTTGTGTATTCTTTTATATTTTCATTTAAAATGGTGGTTCCAATTCTTGTCATTATTTTTGGAAACGCGTTGTTGAGGCCCAAAACGGCGCATTCCAGACCTAATTATCTTTAAAAGGGAAATATGCCAGGTCTTATATATTGAATATTTTTCTATAAATGTATTGTAATTTGTTTCTGAATTTAGATCTGATGGCATTCGTTGGATTCGAGTAATTTCGGCCTCCTACAAAGAGGAGGGATTAACAAATGAGGAAGAACTTACAACCGACTGGAAGAAGCTCAAGAACTCAGGGAAAATGATCGACTTTGATGCTATCAAACAACTGGCTATCCGTCATAGGTAAAAACGGAGTTGCTGCTTGAATAGGGGAGAGGGCCCATGTGTCATATTATCATGCATGACTGAGCATGGTTGCTTTTTAATAGTCCTCTCATGCGCAATTTGATTCATCTTAAACTTTAATGTCACCTCAAAATGGGGCAAGGCGCAATTAGGCAGGGGAAAATGACTATGCATTAACTTGTACTTTTATGATTTGTACGGCATGTTACATGTGCAAATAAAAATCAATTGTGTATTTTGGAGCTGTTTGCATTGAAAGAAGCCACATTTATCCTCTTTTTTCGGCTTAAGATGTCTTGTTTTCGATTAACATCACCGAAGCGGACTCTTATTTTTAATAAACATGAACAATCTTATTCTTGTGTTCAAGGTACTTAGGTGGCAATTGGTTTTCCTTTTTTGACACCGGAGAGGAGATCGACAATGCGTGGGAGAAAATCGCCAAGGCTACAGTCAGAGACGAGCTTGGAACACACGCTAAGGTGACACCGTGCGAAGACACCAAGGAAGCGAAAGCTCGCAAGAGGCATGTGATTAGCGTGTACACTAAAGATTTCACCGACAAAGATGACGTGATGAAAGTAGAAGCTAAACTGCGCAAGTTGGGCTTCAGAAAGCCAATCGACTTCAAGCCTCGAGTTTACGCCACCCTGGGCATTTACTCAAAGAACCAGTGGGGGCTGAGTCCGAGCATCTACGTATCAAACTGGGATCCCAAGAAGGTCGCCGTGAATATACAAGATCGCACCTAATCTCGCGTGACCTACATGATCAACGACAAGAGTAGCGCATGAGTTTTCGCAATTCACTTTTCGGTTCACTTTTCCTCTTAGCAGTTTTCTTTTTACAGTTAAATGTCTTTGTTTCTACCCGAGTTGTTGGCGTGAACTCATTGTGTTTGAATAAGAAACAAATCCTTGATGGAGAAACAAGTTTTGCAGATAACAACTGTTTAACGAGCACACGTATCCCCCTCATAGCTCATTGCTTGCTGTGAATAGGGAAGTTGTTAAGATAGATTGCAAAGTTGTATCAAAATACATACTTTTCATGCATGGTAAGGTTTTAGATTAATGAATTGGTATTCAAGTTATAGTGTCATCCGACTGAGGCACTTGTGGAGCTAAGCTTACATGGATAATGTATAGGATCGAGATCCTTTATAATGTTTAGGATATAATGACATTAGATTCGATACGATTATACTTCACTTCACACGATAACATCACAATTCCTTACATTATCAAACAATTATTATGACGTTTTAAAAGTCCCAGCAACTTGTTTCTGGGATTTCTTTCCGACACTGTATAAAACGCATGAACCGCTACTTCCTTGGTAGACGCTTAATCTTATACCGAAAAGCATGTTTTTTAGTATTTGAAGCTTTTCCCCTAAACCGCCGGCCCTCTAAGCTGCACCTACATCATGAGCAATTAAGCTGATAAAACAGCAGCAAAGTTAGGACTTACCTAGTCATTGAAGAACCCGTGTAATTTGGTTTAATGCAGTCCCTGAAAATGCACCTTTGTGTCCCATTTAACCTTTGTCATGGGAAATTAACTAATAGTAATTATCAAATAATATTGATTTTGTTGAAGGATAAGTTTACTCTCTTTTAATCTGTCTACACAGTAACATTGTCAAGTTGTATGACATGGATCTGGTGACCTTTCTAAAATTAACTTGCTTATACTGCAGTTTTGGGGTTTATGCAACATGCTCCAAGGTTGCAGTATTACTGTAACTTTGTTTTATATTTTTTTTATGTAACCCATGCAAACAGCAATTGTATTTAAAAGTCTTTGTTTTAGATCGTATATAAACTCTTACATCAGATTTATACAATTATAACACAAATTACACTGCTCTATAAGTTAGCTACGAACTTAGTCTAAGGACCGATTTGAGACCCTTGGCAGGAAGGACTGACTCAAGACAGCAGATTCTTCAATTTCTGCAGGCAATGATTGCAAGACGGTTTCTGCCGATGGACCGAGGCATGGAGACATGATCAACTATCGAACTCGAAACTCAGCTTACATTTCTATAGCTGAAGTTCTTCAAATCTTGGCACGCCCACAGCCAAGAGATCATCTTTGCACAACGTCAATGCCATCGCCTCTCCCAAGACAAGCAGTCCAAGACTTCCGATCAGCTACCAAATCAAGCGTTGCAACGAGACAGCATCGGTTCCGAGGAGTCGTAGTTACCCACAAGAAAGCAAGCACGCAAGCAAGCAAGCAAGCAAGCAAGCAAACAAGCAAGCAAGCAAGCAAACAGGGGAGCAAGCGAGCAAGCAAGCAGGCAGGCAAACAAGCAAGCAAGCAGGCAAGCAAGCAAGCACTCAAATGAACACTCTAATGCCGGCTATTTGTCTCGATGAAAATGGTACCACAATGTTTTGTAACCCAATATACAATTACTGAAAATAATGTAGTTAAGAAAGTTTGAAGAATATAACCTCATAATAGCAAAATACCTTTCTGTTGTTATGAACATGTAATGATTATTAAATGTTGTTGATTGGCAGGCGCGCAGCCATTAAGGATTTATGCGTAACACTTTTTTATTTTTGTTTTGCCATTTTCAAGGGTATTTTGGTGCCTTTTTGTTTTTATGCTAATGCGAATTTTCGTATTCGTGAGCAAAAGTGAGATGTCATTTCAGGCAGAAACCACATTTGTTTCAGCACCGAAAGTTGCCAGAATTTTGAATACTTTGCTGTCTTGAATCTTCTGTGGTGATTCGTAGTTGTGTCAGTACACGGCAGTAAGCAAATGGGCAAACTTTGTTCACCGATGTTTTTAATCAGCTACTGTTGGGTTCACAATTTGAACACAATGTCGTCCTTTAACTACATCACAGCAGCAGCGCCCTCAGTTGTCCAGAAAAGCATGGAAGCTTTTTTTTTTTATTTTTTTTTATTTTTTAAGAAAATCATTTTTCAACAACATAAACCATAAGGGATGTCAAATAGTTTTCATGCATTTAAGAGGAGTATGTTCCAGAGAAAAAAAATCATGGACCCTTATCCAGCGCCATATCCAGCTGCATAATGAAACAGCCGTCTGTGTGACTTTCTGGATGTTATTTGTGTCGGGATGCAGTTCTTGATAAATCGCCTGACGTGAAAGAGAAACATCGTGCCAAAAATGGAACCCTCACTTCCGAAAATCTAATATAGGCCCTATGTGGACTAGTGGAACTCGGTGTTCGCGTACAAAGATGAAAAATTATGAACTAATTTTGTGGCGGTCATTGGGTGAAAACTGGAACTGAAATAGGAGACTAAAATATTTTTCAGGATAAATATATATTTTTTGTATAAACTTGAAGGACTCATTAACATTTGCGAACAAAAATCTAATATGACCTCTGATGAGGACTGTATTACTTCAAGCCTTCCTGACCAAATGAAGAACCCATTGGCTGTAGGTAGGTCAATCTTTACATCGTTATACAAATTCTTTCTCAAGCAAGTAAACAAACTTGAACGAATAAGAAGACCTAGGTACGAAAATGCCGGATGTGAAAGGTCGTAAGTAAAATTCGTTTTTACCCATCTCCATATGATTTCTCATCTTTTTTTTTTTTTTGGAGGAAAAATAAGATAAATTCCAACCTGAATTGTTCTAGGGGTGATTGCAGTTAGAAATCATTCTGTCCAAAAAAATTGACAAGAAAAAGGGCAACCCAGTGTAAAATACCCTGGTCAAAAAGTGTGGGGCCATACATCCCCCCCACGGATTTACGCCACTGATTTCACTTACCACCCAAATAGCAGAAATGGTTAGGCAAAATCGTAGAAAAAAGCTACCCCCCCCCCCCCCAAACAAAATTACAACAAAACAAAATCACAACTGTGTTTAAAAGTGTTAACGCCTTAGCGTTGACTATTGAGTTCTACTCTCTAGTATAAGATCAGATAAATTCAAAGAGCCTTTTTCACATTGACGTTTACAATCATAAAATGCATTTCGTACTGAAGGGGTATTGCTATTGAACGTTTTCGTGAGAAAAGGGGCAAGCCAAGAAGACGATCATACGAAACGTTGGGCATTCCTCGCACCAACCGTCTCTCTGTTGCAACACAGGAACATCCACGATTCTGAGTATGGTTTTTCTGGGCCTCCGTAAGTGCAATATGGCGTGACTCATGCTTTATTTATAGCAAGGGAGATTCCCACAGGCGTGCAATGCCATCTAGACAATGATGTCATGTTATGTTGCGCAGTTTTGACTGGCCCACGTTATCGGATCATTTTATGCTTGCAGCCGGGAGTGATTGTCTTATCGGCTAAAGGTAAGTGTTGAACTTGAAGTACATGTATTTATAAGCAGACATATGAGTGTGTATTAGATTTTCTCTGATCGCCTGCAGTGGTGTTTCAGCCGCATTTCACATAAGAAATGAATACAAATTTGATCAAAAATGAAATCAGAATGAGCCATTTTAGTTTCGGTTCACTTGTTAATTTTCCACAACATATCATGTTCGTTTAATGTGAGTGGGTGCAGCTCTACTTAAAATGCTGTTTGCAAGATAATTCTGAGCATATCTATCTTTGCCTTCGTTCATTTTTATAGCATTTAAATTTAAATAGGCCTAGCTACTGCTAACTGAAGCATCTATAAATTTTACATGCAAAATAATAGATGCCGATGACCTGCGAACGTTTGCATAATGAGCTCAGTGAAGGCCGGGATTAAGTGTTTCGTAGGCCCAAGGCACCAGTGTTCCGAAGAATGGAGAAGGAAGGGGAAAGGAAGAGGGAATAAGAACAAAGTGGAGAATGTAAATAATAAACACCGCTGCTCAAAATCCGCGAAGCTAAAATCCGGTACTGAAACTCATGTCAAAAGATTGTACATTCTGTCATGTCGGCACAAGCTGCCGCGCGAAGTCGCTTCATATACGGGAGTTGACAGCTACAGCTGTGCATATAAATATAACGATTTTAAAACTGAGGGCATCACCAAAAAGTGGCATTTGCTCAGAAAAAAAGGCACCTTCCGTCGGTGTGAACGAGGAGAAAATTGTGAAACTATTTTTGTTCACTTTGCAAGGAATACATGTTACCCAGAGCAAAATTTACTACCAACATTGATATACACTTTTGAAAATGTTTGCATTAAATTTTAAAGGCGTAATGAGCACTATTATTTCTTTACATGCCAGTTTTCCATTTTGAGAGGGGCACAATTATTTTATTGCGAGAGGGGTCATTCGTGTTTTCGAGGGATAGTTTTCCATCTCGAGAAAGTTCACAATTTTGTTAATGCGCGAGGGGTATTTGTGTTTTTGAGGGGAACTTTTGCATTACAAGAGAGGTGATCATTTTTAAACCCGATCATTAGGCTTTCATGTGCGATTGAGGGCAGTTATATTTTCATCTCGAGGGGGCACATTATTTTGTGACCTTCTGTGGCAAAATGAGGAATGTCCCCCAAAACCGTGTTATGAGTTATCAACGCCTGAAGTTGGATACACTAGGAAAATCATGTAATAAGAACCGGAAATGTCCCTGTCTAAAAAAAACCACACATAATAAAAATCTGTGGCTATAGATTAGGCCTATTGGGAGTGGGGGTACAAGGACGGATCCTGAACACACTTTTGTGGGGGGGGGGGGGGCTGTACAAATCGAGCCAGGTAAAACTGGTATAGGTCCTAGCTCTAACAGCCTGTTAGCACCAATTCTCGAAGGCGTCATTTGCTTCTCAAAGTGTGGTACATAGGCCTACATGTGTATCTTGATCAGTACTAATTGTGCGAGTGCAAAGCCTAAACATCGCGGGGTTCGGGACCCGCTTAAGGTCCCCTGTAAAAATTGGATTGTAGGCGCCCTGTGGTGCGATCTGAGGCAATTTCTGACGACTGCCAAAGTTTTAGCACAAGATTATAATTTAAACATCTTTTTCGAGTTTGGAGTCATAAAATCAGCTGTTCTAAGCTATAGAATCAAATGTAGGCTACATATTTTTATTAAGGGACGAAAATCGTTGGAGAACGACATCAGCCCCCCCCCCCCCCTGTTCCCCACCGATTGACGCCCATGGTTGGCACCGTGCTTCAGAACGACAGACTTTACACGTACATTTTATACGCAGGGCCTATGCATACACATGCTGTACAGAGTCAGTTGGTGAAATAGAAAATTCTGAGAGAGACCTTAAAACTTGTTTAACAACTTTTCTCTGCGCGTGTAGAGGTGCACTGAACTAATTCAAGTGAGAATTTCTACGCAAGTCATTAGCATAAAATGTGCCCCCCACAATTTCTTTTGAAAACGGAGACCGTTTGGCTTTAAAAACGGTGGAATTGTGTAAATATACCCAAGGATCAACTCCCTGGTTTGTGGGCTTCCATCTGAGGGCAGGCTTGATAAAATCACGGATGAAAACTGGGTTTTATTTGCCTGTGAAAGTGGAAGGATGCCACGTGTAAAATGGCTACATGCAGGCTTGGGAACTATCACGTTTCGAGAGGTGATTTTATTTGGGTGTGAATATTTAAAAATGTAATTGGCTAATGTACCTACAATTGAAAAGAAATGAAAAGATGAAAGACAAGACAATAATTATTTTTTTGTTTGAGAAACCCCAGGGATGTTGGCTTGCATGTTATTTGGCCCTGAACTTTGTTGAATTTACACTGTTTTCAATGGGGCTTGAATTAGTACAGTGGACCCGTAGGTGTGTGTGGGTATGATGTGTTTTATGGCACACTGCGGTATTTTCGTAGGCCCTCCCCCAAGTTTTCGTAGGCCCCCAATTTTTTCGTAGGCCCTAGGCACAGTGCCTACTGTGCCTATTAGGTAATCCGGGCCTGGTTCAGTATAATTAGTGGACATCAACAGCTAGTTGCGTACCAAGACCAAATTACCGACCCGAATGGCCCTATAACTAATCGCTGAGGACCGTAAAGAAATCATTCCGCTTATCCACTTAGTCATTCTACTTAATCATTCGACTTATAGGCGACACTTGATAATTTGAAAAGTTCACCACACAGCTGTCATCACTGGACTTTTAAGTTGGCAACAGCCTCCGTAAAGTTGACAACAGTCTTTAGTTTTACACACACAAAAAACATTCAATGTGGCACCGCTTTAATTACAAGTGACAGTCTCTCAGTCAGTCAAGCAGTCATCTTGTCGGTCAGATATGAACAAAATGGACTGGCAAAAATGGCACGTGGGGCATTTTCTTGAAAGGTTCGTTAGTGGTTTCTATAAAACATCCATCGTCGATTACTTCCTGGTCTGCAGGCCCTTAAAAGTTGTTGTGTGCGGCCCTTAAGTCATGACTATACATTGTATCTCTACCAATTCCTCTGAATTCAGCTTCTGAGGTTGTCTGGTTTTACGTACCGAGATGAGCAGTGAGCAGAGATACTCCTCCTCGTCAGATGACGATGATGAAGTCGTTGGATCCCTGACTTCCAGATTCTCCAGTCTGAGCATGTGAGTGTCATAAGAGTTTAGATTTTATTGTCATTTTTTTTTTCAGGACAAAAGACAGCAATGGAAAAAAATGGGCAAATGTTATTCTACGTGAAATAATCAGGATTTTGTGCAGCGACAGTTTAAACACCGGCCGGGACGCTACCCCCCCCCCCCCACGACATCCGCATTTGGTGTACGCTATGGCATTTTGGACTTGACTTCTCTAAAAACGTGAGAAGAAAATATGCGAACAAGTCTTGGATCCGCCCCTACAATGGCATTATATGCTGATCGGCAACCTGTAAACTTTCAAAATGGACGTGGCCATGCATGCCGCGACAGTGGTTTTTCAATTGGCTTGTGGTGTTTTTTTTTGGGGGGGGGGGGACACGAGCATTTTAAAGGGTTCCAATGGCAGATTCAGAATACATTTTCTGAAATATTCAGGGGCCCTATACAGGCCATCAGCTGATTGTAGTAACTTAAAAAAAAAATAAGGGGAGAGGGAGGAGCTGGAACTCCATAAACGCCTTGGGGGCGCTCCAACGTCAATGCATAGCCGGGCACGGCGCATATACAAGCTGCCCATGTTCACGCCTGACACTGAACTTAGAGAATTTCTTCCCTTCCACTTACTTTTTTTTGGGATGAAATGTGATTTTTGGATCCTACTCTTGCCGTGGAAGTGGTTTGGGGAAAATGCTAAATTTCAGGTATATTAAAGGATGCGGACGAGTAAATGGGCCACAACGAGGGCCAAATCACGATTTGTATGCCCCCATATTTTGCTACAAGAGCATTTTGTGGGCCATGAACTTGAGGGTTTGTATAAATGGAAACCATGATCAGGACTACGACGTTGCATTTCTGTGAAATTTGGATGAAATTAGGCCCCAAATTTACTCTAATTTGCTACTTTTAGGGGTGATCATCTTTGGATCGAATTTTCTTCCAAAAATTATTGGATTCCACCTCGACAATAGAAAAGAAAATGAAAGATGATGAAATAAGCTTTAATTTGATGCGTGAAACACCTTGGAGGGTTGAGAGTACATTGTATTTGTTTTTCTGATCTTGAAAAGGGGGGGTATTATTACTAAGGTCTATATGGCAGTTTACTTGTTGTTCTGCAATCTTATGTCTTAGACCGCCTTCAAATGGCGCCTCTAGTCGGCCTAACCTCGACTCAAGAGGGCGGTGCGACCCCGAACTCTCAGACCGCCTGCGCAAAGACGCCTGGAAGGCCAGTGCGGAAGATGGCCTACTATTCGATTCTCGCGACTATCCCGAAGAGGATCGCTCTAAACTTCTGGAATCGTTTTTCGAGACCAGTGCGCCATCGAAGGTGAAACGGTGAGGCAATCCGAATTTGTAATTTTAATGGCAGTTGGGTTGTTTTAGTCGTTATTGAGATTGACCAATGCCACAAGGTCGATGGTCACTGAAGGCGGCGATCCAAACTTGCAAACAGAGAAAAAGACGTTTGAACATTTCTACAGTTAATCGGTGTTAAGAAAGACACTTGAGGATATATGGGCGTTTGAACATGGAGTTTTGGGCCATCGTAAGTTAATAACATGGGTCCACTGCTGCAAGAGGGTCGTACCTCCTCTGGATGTTACCCCCATTTGTACCTTATTACAATAGATTCTTTAACAATTACAATGGTTGTTATATCTACAAGTATATATTACAGATGGAAATAAAATATACAAACAAACAAACATTTGTTTTAATTATAGAGAGGTTCCCCTGAGAGGATCGTTTCCACATTCATTTCACAAACATTATGTGTCCCTTAAAATCTTTAGTATAATTCACGACACTTGACGTTGCTTTTACATGTAGAAAGCTCCAGCCTGATTAGCGACCCAAAACGAAGTCATCTCTGTGGAAACTGGAAAAGTTGTTGACAGAGCAGCTTTTTGTTTGAAAGTTGAGACATTATGTATTATAAATGGGAATTATTGTACTTACTGTTGTGGCGATTAATCTTTTCGCATCTAAGGCTGCTTTCGAGCATAAGGGACAAAACTTATATTGTGGTTGACTGTTAAATGTGGCAGGTCAGATCTTTTAAAATTAGGGTGATATAAACAGGCTGGTCAAACGGGAATTTTTTAGTTGCCACGCTATTTCGAACGTCTTCCGTTATAAAATATCTGCTGTATTATTTAATATCAAAGTATCAGATTAAATTTTCTACCTGAACAATTGATGAGTCATGATTATGACAAAGAAATGACTTCTTTCAGGTCTGAGGGTATAGGCTGGATCCGAATCCTATCCCCGAGCTTTGAAGATAAGGAAGTGGATCAGGAGGGGCTGGACTCAGACTGGGAAAAGCTCCAGAAATCTGGGAAACCCATCAACTTCGATGCAGTCACAAAACTTGCAAAATCGTACAGGTCAGTAAATCAGATGTAGGTTTTACCGGCTATTTTAAGATATTTGTTTGCTTAAACTCACCAACTCTATCACTTAATTTCGTCCACGAAATATTTCACAGAATTTTAACAAAAGCAATTTAGTCATTTACCATTCAATTATAAAGTTTGATCATCCTCTTTAGTCACCGGGTTGATAATATTCGTCATTACAGATCAAGTGCGTCTATTAAGCTGTTGCCGCATGACAGCATTCACAGATCAAATTCGTCTTACATAAATCAAATGGACGAATTGGATTTCTGGATAACACGATTCGGGGTAGTCAAGACGAAATCGAATACTCCGGGTCAAAAAAGTGTGCTCATTGTTTGAATTTGTTTTGACTAAGTTTGAAATTATCTGACAAAAGACGAAATTAAACATTGGAAGTACACTATTAAAATCGATATTGCTGGGCGAATTTGAATATAAGAATCGGTGAACTCGAACGAAAAGTGTTTAAATATAGCCGGGAAAACCTATATTAATAGTCACTTAGCCGAATTTGTTGAAACTTAGGATCTTATTAATTAAATATTTGGGCTTTTTCGCCGCATCTGAAATATGTGAAAATTTGAATTCTCATTAAGAATATTGGATTGTTTTTGTTACCAAGCAAACTTAATGTCGCGATCTGGAACAAAACCAATAGACTTAACAATGCTGGCGATAAATGTTGGTTCAAACTGGATTTCCCAAATAAAATCAATTTCTGTGAAGGTTTCCATCTTGTCATGCACTTCCTAACCAGAAATTTCTAAGATAGTGATTATTATGATATTATTATTTAATGAAGTGAAAAATAAGTATCAATCATTCTTCCGAAGCTGCTTGGTTGGAATCTGGCTTCTCTTTTTTGACACTGGAGACCCGGTCGACACCGCGTGGAAGAAAATCGCCACAGCTACGGCGAAGGATGAGCTGGGCACGCACGCTAAGGTGACGCCTTACGAGGACGCCGGGGAAGGGAAGACCCTGCACGGAACGCAGCACGCCATCAGCGTCTACACTGCGGACTTCAGCGACAAGGTTATTTTTATGAAGATTTGTAGCACTTTTACTTGGGTATATGCTTTGTCAATACATGGGTATGGTAGGGTTTTATGCTTTAGTTTTGGTTGTTTTGTGCATTTGTATGCCAGCGCTGTTCTTCTGCGAGAGTTCAATTTGAGGGATAATTAGTATGTTTAATATTGCGCTATGTTTCAGCTGTATTTTATATAAAACTTAGTTGCTACTCTTACTTTATTATTTTATTTACTGAGTTCCCTTTAATGATAAACTTTTTTTCTCCATGCGTTGTCCTTTTTTTGCCAATATCAGCATAGCTTGGTTGTTGTCTGGTGAAAAGATTCGGGCGGTGCTATCATAAAGGATTGCCCAGCAATGGGTAGAAACTGGCCCATTTTGTACATCATTCTGATTCCGTAGAATATAGTTTTGTGCGCTCTTGGACCAGCGTGATTAGGCTTGCCCTGCCTTGTTTTAACTATGATGGCCGATTGAAAAAAAATTATCTTTGAAATGACATGGTCACAGTTAATCAATAAATTGCTTTCCAAAATGTTCAGGGTCAGATTTTAGCCAGAATCTGAGTCTTACTTTTCCGGGTCGAAATGGAAACTTTTCTGTGTCAAAACGAAACTTCCATTGATCATTTGCGGGGCCATTTGACCAGGAATCAGTGGGGGGGGGGGAAAGTGGTGTAATGTTGACCCCCAAAATACCTTCTTAAGGGGCTCCACAGCAAGCTCGTCTCCCTTCAGCGGTCTGGCAACATCTCCCAGTCCTTGTACCGGCAGCCCATCCAGCTCCAAGTGCCCCAGGTTCTGACCAAGAAATACAGGGTGGTGCAAAAAGAAGGATACCCACTTTTGACGGCAATTTTCTAATATTTGTTGAGCATATTTCAAAATATTGATCTTTATAAACATAAGTGACGAAAAAATGCTTGCAAATCCATATTTTGTCTCTGAGATAATTTATGTTAGTTTAAACATTTCATGTGCCAAACCTGTTTGTCCACGGCCGGCTTTATTACATGACTGAGCTCCAGCAAGCTCGGATCCGGGGGGAGGAGCAACGGGGGCCTGCCCCCCCCCCCCGCCCCCCAAAACAAATCCGAACCCCGTTTTTTTTTTAAGTGACGTCGCAATAAAGGCGAGCACTACGTAAGCCACCATCTTTTCCTAAAATAAAATTGGTTAAAGTGGTCAAAAATTGCCTCAGATTGCACCACAGAGCATCTAGAGGAAAACAAAAACAAAATTGAACGGCGAGTCCCTCGCTGTAATTTTTGGGACCAACTTTTTGGGGAGCAATTTTTTTTGGCCCCCTCTCCAAAAAAATGTTCTGGATCCGCCCTTGAGCTCAGGAGTTTGAATTGAAGACAAAAACACTACACTAGACTTACACGTGGACAACAGTGATTTTGGTGCCTTTTAATCAATATTGACATAATAACACTATTCTTGCGATTTTTGTAAAGATTGTTTTTCACCACGTATGAATGCATGAAGAGCTTTACCTCAATACATTATAGAAAACAGTTCAAATAAGTTAAGTAAGTAGGTGAAGAGTTCTGTCAATATTGATTTCCTTCTTTTTGCACCACCCTGTATATATCATTTTGAACCTGAACGAAACTCATCAGGTCAAATGAATCCGGATTCCGGGTCATAACTGGCGCAGTACTTATCATAATGTATTATTTCTCTTATAATAAAGGAAGACGTAATGAGACTGGAAGGTATCCTGAGAGGGATGGGGATGAAGTGCCGTATGGCCTACAAGCCCAGTGTCTACTCCAAGCTGGGTCTGTACTCGCAGAACAAGTGGCGGCTGAGGCCCGGTATCTATTCATCTCAGTGGGATGCAATCAAGCGTGTTGGCAGCATCAGAGACAGCACCAAAGCCCGCGAAACTTTCTTCTTGAACTTTCAGTAGCGTGAATCGAGAGTGCGATTAGAGCAAGCCAGTTGGCTTTACAGAGCGAGCTTTGTCTTTCACTGCGCTGGTAGAATGTCGGATTTTGTAATGAGAGTATACCTTAAGCTCTTCTCATTTCGAAAAGAACAGGCCTTACGCTATATTCATTTATATAAAGATATACTATTAAGCCTATTATGCAAACAAACTGAACTAAATGCACGCTTACCTATAGGCTATGCGACTCCTCTTTAAAAAAAATCGTTCTGCCATTGTGATAAAGACAATTTTGAAATTTAGTTGAGTATCGTGCAAATAAATCAATTAAGAAATTTGCTTAGCAACAGTTATCAAATCAGCAATATTTCTCCAGAAGTACAGCTTCTTAAATTAAGAGAAATTCAATGTGTTGGAAACGATAGCCATTTCATAGTTTGTCGAATGTGTTGGAAACGATATCCAACTCCTAGTTTGTCGGATGAAGTGAACTACAAAGTCTGAAGTAAAGAAACCGCAGAATATTTTTTTCCTTCTAAAATATACGCAGAGTAATGTCTTTGACACATCGACTTTATATATGAAAGTTATTATCATTTATTGTATCAGCAGAAATTCAAAATATACCAGCTCAGTTAGGTGTCGCTTAATGTTTTTATTTTTTATTCCAACTAGAATATCAATAGATAAGTCGACTAACACAATATTGATAATATAACTAGACGGTAATGGTGTTTTTTTTTTAAGTTATTTTAGAATCGAGTCTTTAAAAAGAATGAGGTGTTTTTTTTTTATATAATGGATGCAATGGAGGATTGGTTTTATGAAGGCTTCCGTAATCCCCTTTAGAAAATCATGGATCTGCAACCGATGGTGTATTTTTTAAAATGAAAATGAAAGAAAGTGTAGTTAATATGTCGGTGATTAAAGGGCAGTGCAATTATTTTTTTTCAATGCAATCCTTGAAAATGCATTTTTGTGTCCCATTTAACCTTATTTTTAATTTCATTTTGCCCATTTTTTGGGGTGCTTTTGGGGTTGTTATGCTTATGCGAGTTTACACATTCAAAAATAAAAGTGTGATGTCATTTGACGCAGAAACCTAAATGTTTTAGATATGTCAACACCAAAATTGTGGATGTTTCGCAGTCGTAAGTTATCTTTTGTTGGTGGTTCATTGTTGTTTCAGTACAAGACAGTAAGCCAGGAGCAAACATTTCTCACAAAATGTTTTCAGTAAGCTATTTTTTCGGTGACAGTTGAATAGAAAACACAAAAACTGAGCGTGTCTTCCGAAAATGGCATCACATCAACAGCGCCCTCAGTTGCCAGGAAAAGCATGGGACATTTTAAATGTTTAAAGAAGGGCACCTTTCAAATAGATTTCATACATTTTAACCCTCATATGGAAACATGCATTGTCAGCCTTGTTATTGCTTGGTCAAGACCCCCATTGGTTTGTACACAGTATGCCAGGAGGTGAGGAAGAAAATGTTGACCATTGGTGACCTAAATAGTAGGAGGGTTAAAGGAGTAGAAAGTTGCACAAAATATATTCCCACGTAAAATTCATCCCATGTCCCTTTAATAGCTTCCTTTTATCACAAACCATACCCTGATATTTCGGCAAGGACCTGTTCACGTCATGGATGTTGAGATCGGTGGCGTAACCAACGCCGGTCGGGATGGACAACTTTATTATCAATGGATTATACGGAAGAAAAAAATCGAAGAAAAACAAAAATATCTAACATGCATATATTTTAATATCTAGATGTTTAAAGGGCTATGAATTAGAAATGGGATTTAAGAAATGCACCTTTGTTTATATCCTTTAAAGAGGACTTCAGGGTCGTTTTCATTCTTATTCTGATACAAATTTTATGTCATGGTTGAAGCCAAGTCGTCTCTTTGAATCAAAAACTCATCAGGTTTTTGTGTCTATTTTTGTGCTTCTGTACTCTCCAAAAGGCAACTCTCGCGTCACGAATGTTTAAGTTAATCACGCCTATAGTTCATACACCGCATAGTTTATACAATAATTCCTGAAGTGTACAAACAGCGAGCCCGTGTGCCTTGAAATATCGTGAATGATGAAAATAAATGCAGTTGTGTACGTGGTAGTCTTAACAATTGACCTAGATTGGTGCTTGTTGTCATACAATTCGGTTGTATGGGTGTTCACACTTGTTTTCCTATGTGAAATTTATTTCATGCCCCCTTTAAGTGATTGTGCACCCACTGATGTTGTGTGTATGCAATTGAGTACTACATTGAGTTACTCATATTTCGATCAAAATGATCCGGAAAATGAGTCAAAGAAGTGTCATTTTGACCCGGAAAGTGTCATTTTGACCCGGAAAAGTGTCGGGCAACAGTGGACCCGGATTCCGGGTCAAATCTGAACCGGGATATTTTAGAGTGTATCACTTTTTGACATTATTAAAGGAATCCATTGGTTCATCATTGACGTGTCTTCCTTTATACATCCCGCCTGTAGACGTCGCGGTCCTTGTATTCATTTGAAAACACACGACATTGCTCGGCGTCATAAGCTATCGCGTGTTAAACGATGGCAATGCAAACACTGAACACCCAGAAACGATTTATGGTTCTTATTACGGTTGATATCAATTAGGCACGCGGTCCCTTTGGGGCGCATTTGCTATATCTCACACGCGATGCAGTCTTGGCCTTGCCTGACAGACATGCATGCTGCTGTTCCTGCTGACTCGACCCCTTTTGTCTTTGGCAAGAACTCATAAGACACCTTGAGTTAAAGCTTTCTATCTTTACGGAGATAAGCCACCATGAGGCGACAAGATGACGCTGACAGTGTATTGCACCACAACGCCTCTCTAGCGTCAGTCTACATTGCATTCTTCCCTATCCACGCACACACACATGAAAAGAAATGCTATCTACTGAAGATAGCAGTAATCCAGGCATGTACGTGTACAACGTCCAGACGGCACGGTGGATACTTATCCGTCCCATGTGTCGGACTTCGCACTTCTTCTTTTTTTTCATTCCCTAGTTTCATTTCCTTTTTCAAGGGCAGCATAAAACCCGTAGTCATTAACCTCTTGACATTTCGCATCGTGGGCATTATTGGTGGGAAATTTAGTCGCCTATAATATACGGCTGATGCGTCCAATCTGAACATGCCTCCGTTCCGCGCAGCTCAGCTCACGGGGCCAGCCGTGTGCGGCTCAGATTTACCGTTCGTGCCAGCCAGACACGTAATTACTCGTCCTCACTTCTCCGCACGGTGACGTGAGCATCAGAGCAGATACAGGAGACAACCACGGTATGGGTCCTACAGGATGGAGGTGGCGCTCTAAACCCAACCGCTCTAATCAGAGCCACTTGATTTGCATACTTGGCTAATTAATTGTCTAGGGAGATATCCTTTTAGGATGTCACCTTGATGACTGGTGGTCGGCAAACATACACACACCACTGCGCATGACGACGGCGGTAATTATTATTCATCGTTATGTGTTGTTCATCATCATCATCACCATCATCATCATCATCGCGTGGATGGTAGGGTTCCGCGTGCGCGCGTGTTGTCGCTGGCTACTTGGCCCCAGGGGCGATTTATTTTGATCTGATTTAAAAAAGAAAAAACTCCCAACATACGCGAAGTGACATCGAGGAGTGAACTATCGGTGATGTAGCAGCCAGCAGGCCGTCATCAACTATGTCTTCACAGAGAAACCAAGGTGCCAAAAAAGCGGTAAGTAACCCTGTTATCACTTGGTGTTGTCTGTCATCATGTCCTACTCATGCCTTCACGGAGAAACGATATTGTATACCAAACACTCTGGATATCGTTATAAGAATAGAAGGTAACACACCTCACTGTTGGTAGAGTAAACACCGGCGGCGTTGACGACCGATGACCAGTGCATAAATGCCAGCCTGGGATAGAATTTCAATTTAATTTACCTCCATTGATGCCTGACCGCCACGCAGCATTACCTCTTCAAGACGCCACTCTGGGCTGGAGGAGGACGCAGCGCGGCATCCAGAGTCAGTCGCTGGCAGGACAGTACATTTACATTACTCCACAATGCCATGGAACATCCCCGTCATCTTCCGATGCACTGCATCACGCAATGTTAAAGATGGCGCTTTATACTCTGAGTCTGTTGACATGAGGAGAACAATTAACTAGATGTAACCCATTTTTTTGGTTCTTCACTTAAATAGTCTAATGATTTAGACAAGATGAAAAAAAATAATCACCGTACGTTCTGAACTGAACAAGACGAGGCGAGAATAGTAAAGATTGTCCAAATTCTACTTTAACACATTGATTTGATTCAGAATCGACATTCACATAAAGTGTGTGCATGTGGTCTACACGTGTTAACACGGGCAAAATGACACTACTGCCCGAATTGCAAATGACAGTCAGTCAGTCAGCGAGTGAGTGAGTCCGTGGAGTGAGACAGCGACATAGGTACGAAAACGAATCTAGGCTGGACCTGCGTGACCACCCAGAAAATGACAACACAATTCTTTCACTGCACATCTGACCGTGACGACACAATAATGACCAGGACAGTTGCTGAAACATACAAACACAAGGCAAGACAGACAAGGACATGGTCACAAACGCAAACTACGGAAACCTCAACAGCAGGAAAAACACGACGATGACAAATTAATGACCGATGCTATCAACAGCAACAATACCACCATCCAACAATGCAACGCAGGTGGTGCATCAGCGTTTCTCAATAGTATCGCAATTTGCTCAAGTCTCACACAGTATCCTGTGAAATGTCCCCTGGCAAAACTCTCTCCACTTGCGCTCTCTTCCTTCATCGATCTCTGCCGAGCCATTCAAAATGTCTGGATGGTCCTGGAATGGTACGTGAATGAGACGACAATGTATAAGGATACTCCGAGACGGAGCAATATAATAAAACGACAGCTCATAATATTATAATTATAAAGACATTTTCTGGTTTGGATCGACAGTTTTGTTTAATATTATTTTTACTATAATAGGGCGACACATCTCATTAGGGCGACAGTATATAGTACTGTCGCCCTATTCCTAAAACCGCCATTTTGACGTGGCTAGGGTTTAGGGTTAGGGTAAGGGCTAGGGTAAGTTTTGTGCTCAAGTCTATGGAAGTGTCGACCTGTTGTGGTTGCTTTTATAATTATTATTGTAATAATATTTTGTAATATTTGTTAAAAATTTACCCCTCTGACACAAATGCAGACACACATCCCGAAATATGTATCCTTGAGGAGACTTTGTTCTTTGACTTTGCTACGTTCTCGTGTACAAACAGGTAGAGGATCAAAAGCTATTTTCAAAATGCTCTTATTAGAACCAGAATTACTGTCCTGGGTCAAAATTACTTTCCTGGGTTGACCAAATGTCCCTTACAAAAATAAAGCCTTTAAATTGCGACGGATAAGTACACCTTGGAAATTACTAAAGTTTGAGCAAAATCCACATATCTATTTCGTGAAATCCTTGTGGAGATCTTTACACCTTTAGAAATGTCCTTGTGGAGACATTTACATCTTTTGTTCCGTATTATACCCAGATTTCTACTTAGTAGCAGTATATGTATAAAAAAAAAAAACTGTGTTTAGAGTTTAAACATATTTTATTAAACACCCAGTTGTACCCACTTTTTTTCACACATTGAATCTACGACATGTTTAGGTACACGACGAAAGCCTGTGAGTACCATCAAGCTTATACTGTAAAGTTGAATGAAAATGACGTATCGGGTCGATGTCAACTCACAGGCTAAATACACTTTTATCACTTTTTTTATCATCCACTGTCTCAGAAAAAAAAAGAAATTTAAAATATAAATTAGATTTTTCTTTCATAAGTTATTAAAGACTGCTCTAACAGGATCTCATAATGTGCAAACAAAAAACATGTCAAAGAAGTGGGTAAAAGGTGTTTTAAACTCTAAGCTTATAGCATGTTACAATTCACTGAGCAAACTGAATTTAATACAATTACATTTTGCAGACACTAAGGTAGGGAATGAATTTTAATTTTACTAGTAGAAAATACACGAAAGTCCATTAAATATTGTTTTTGGAACGTTTTGCCCGAATTAAGGGGATCGCAATGGTAAACAAAACAAAAAAGTTGAAGGATGAGATAGTTCAATCAAATGCTGCACATAATTCGGCGACATTTTACAGACATTTGTATTTGTTTAAGATTGATTTACTTACCTTGATTCAATGGCCGGTGTCATATATATTTCCAACAATAAGGCAGAGAAATTGTTGGAAAAGCGCTTCTTTGCAACTGATCTGGAAGCAGCTTTTGGTCTTTACGTATTTTTTAGCCAGACTGTCAACAAAAGACTGCCACCACATAAAATGTATCCAGTTCACTGTGAGATTCACTATGGGATGTCAGGTCCCACACTAGCTTCATGAAGAATTCAGAATTGCAAAAATACCGATCCTAAAGCGCACACGCGTTTGTTGAACGTTTTTGAAAAGAACAAAGTGTGAGTGGAAGGCCGACCTACGCTCCGAAGGCTCGATTGTGGCGGAACAGATTATTTATTACCCTGAAATTCCTTCGCGCAGTATTTACACGAAAACAGCAATTTTCCAAGCCCAAATGGGAGCTTGCTCTACTTGACATTTGACGTTAGTCATAACTCTAATGTCACATTTATTTCTCATTTTGTCTCTTTCAGATAGATGATCTTTCGGAAGCCCAAATTGCAGGTAAGGCTTGAAAAATTCGTTTTTGTCCATGTGGTTTTTTTGTGGCCATTTTCACACCAATGAACTCTCCATTTGATTATTTTTTTCCAATATATTTTACTGCTCTGTCTATTTGTTAACAATTGGGGACCATAAAATGAAATGCTTTTTTGCTCCAAACAGCATACAGCGTAGCGAGAATATATATTGTTTTTCTCGGGCGGGGGGGGGGGAGAGTTATCGTTTTCGGACCAGGTATTCGGAAAGCGGGTATGGGGGTCGGGGTTGGCAGGGCATCGTTCGACATTCTGCAGCGCTGCTCAATATAAACATAATGTTAAATGTGTGCACTGTTTAGCCGTGTTGCAGCATTTAGGTTCCGTCTGGGTTCTTTTACTGCTCAATATATATATCTCTGTTTTGTTTCCCTTCCACTTGTTCAGTCATGGGAGGATGTTTGAACATGCACCCACCCCGAATCTAAACCCTCATCTTCCCGTCGTTACGTCATTGGCCCCAAATATTACCCCCAAGAGCAAATTAAATCCCTTTCCGAAGTTGTTTTTGTTCAGACTGATTACTTTTCATCTAATGACTGGCTGGACAGCAAGTCAAGCTGTTTGGTACTATCGATATTGATGCATTGGTTCTACCTAGGAAAAGAATGAAGCTGATACATTTAGGGCAAATGGAATTTACGTTGAGCAATTCATCATTACGCTTTCAGCCGTCTACTTTTTTTTGCTAAATGTGGAAGTTTGTAAGAAATAGGATGCGTGTGGGAAAGCAGATTTTATCTACAAAAGTGCTAGTCCTTCACATTTTCTGTCATCCGTGAATTCTGAAGAGCTAAAATGTTTTATCCCCTTCCGATGGCAAAAAAAAAAAGCGGTGCTTGGAAAGCTTTCAATAAAATAGTCCCATATAAGTGCCTTTTTTGTTAATCGCGTTGCAGTCTTCCGATAATTGAACTATTGTAGGTGAAAATGAACATTTTGTTACCGCTTACCACTTTAGATATAGGTTTTCCCGGCCAATTTCCAAATTTTTCTGATCATTTTCATTATCAGTCATTCGATTTCGCGTGATTTCTGAACACCCTGATCAACGATTTTGCAAATGAGTTTTCTTTTTCATTGTTGAGGCATTCAATTTCAGTGTGAAGACACCCAAGATTTGGCTTCTAATTTTCGTTTTCGTGTTGGGGCATTCGATTTTGTTTTGGTGCATTCAAGACTTAATTTGTAGCATTCATAAATTAAGTTTTCGACATCTTTCGACGGTTGATGCATTCAAATTAGCAAACGTCGGCGCGCACAATGACGTATTGTTTTTCTTTTCTTATTCGTTTATCGGTAATCATTTTCATCGTTCGGTTATTCAAATTAATAAGACTTTATCAATTGATATATCATCCTATTTTACTCCAAGGTTCTCTTCTTTTCACAATCTTGGTGATTGTAAAATAGATAATGTAACATATTAAGTGGTATGAGGGATTAATGATGTAACTAAATAATGGAATGAAAAAGCGCTACGGAATTTTCTTTGCTCGCTGTTTGCTGCTTGTTCAACAGTTGGAACAAATCTATAAGGGGCAACTTTATGTTTGTATATTAATCCTTTAACTTTGTTAACTGTTCGTTTTCGTTCTGTATCTATAAGGTTTTCTTTTAATTCATTCCTGATTCACCCATCGATTTCTTGAAGAGCAAGAAATCGATGCATGTCTGTTTGCCAATGTTTGTACCATCAGGAGCACTTCTCTTGGTTTTTTCCTCAATTTGTTTCTTGGGCCACTTCAGACGATCACATCTCTACTCCTTTAGGTTCATTCATGCTTCAGGTTAGGAATAAGAGCTGTGCTCTACGGATTGAAGACGTCAGATATGCTTTATGCTGAGATATTTCAGAATTTTATAGTAATACGGACAAAGATGCTTGAAAAAAAATGTGAAATATGTTTGCCCATTAATGAAAATGAACGCCCGATCAACCGCTTACTGCTGGTTCAGACGAAATTCAATGATCTACACAATACTTTAATTTGAGTGAAACGAAAAGACGATAAAATGCTCGGGTAGTAAAATTGAACGATTCTTTGTGATTGTCGAATGACTGTCTGCGTCATTTTTCATTATTGCAATCTAATTTGAACCAGCCATGCGTTAAATCGAATGAAAAAAAATTGTGAAATTGCCGGGAAAATCTATAATACTATAAACCAGAACTCCTCTTGATAAACATGGTCACATATCACCTGTGAAACAGTTTGTAGCAAACAAATCGACACAAAAAACATTAATGTGAAACATTTCAATTGTTTTGACAAAAAGTCCGCATACACATAATTCAAGATTTTGCTGCCTCATTGAAGTGATTGGGCTAACTATTTTATGAGGCAATAAACAGAATTGCAGTCCAACGAGAGGTCGTTAACATGATTTATCTGTTTTCAATCCTACAACTAGACTTCATTTCGAATTAGCCATTACTCTTCCGTAGATTGATCATGTCTCTGAACATTTGAATTTCTTGCCAGAGATTGCAGAGTTAGATCTCGATTCACTGCAAGTGTTCTCGGTCATGGGAATAATAACCAGTGTTGTTGACTCGAGTCGCTGACTCGGACTCGAGTCGGACTCGAGTCGCATTTTTTTTTGACTTGAGACTTGACTTGACTTGGAAAAAAATGACTTGAGACTTGACTTGACTTGGTTAAATTTGACTTAAGACTTGACTTGACTTGGAAAAAAAATGACTTGGTTACAACCCTGATAACGCCCGGTATGCCCTATGGGGCTGAAACACGTTTTGCTCGAAATTTTAAGTATGAATCTCAGTTCGACCCAATAGTCAGACATAAGGGTTATTAAATTATGGTTTTTAATCGTGAAAAGTTTTTCACTTATAGTTCCAGCTTTTCTGTGGGAGAATAACTTACAACTTGGGGAAAATTCGAAGTTGGCTTTGGAGTAGTGCTCTTTGTATCAGACTGTAACACAATGCTCTGTTTATTAAGCGAATTTTCTGTGCAAATTGGACAACACAACTGTTGGTACAGGGTGTTGTGAATAAAGTTGTGCAAGCATAATCCTTTATTTCTCAAAAACTACTTAACATGAGTGTTTCGTCTTGATGGAGCAATATTTATTATTCTATTGTGTTTAATCAGTGAACATGCCATGGAAATCCATTCATGCAAACCAGAGATCTAACAGATTGTAAAAGGATATGGGGTTTTCACCCATTCTAATGAGATTTACACAGATAGGGATATCAGTACATCAGATTGTCATTGGCCTTTTCACTCTGATGTTAATAGAGTTAACTGTGTAAATCCATCCCATTGGAATGGGTGGAAAACCCATAGCCTTTTAAAACATGTAACATCTCTGGTTTGCATGAACGGATTTCCATGGCATTTTTTACTGAATATACACAAGAGTATTATGAGAAATGAAAGAACAGTTGCTCGCACAACTTTTTAGGGGACACCCTGTAGAGGTCGAACGGAAAGTTTGTGGGCACTGTTCTTCTCAGTGCATTTCAAATTGGGTGAGAGGGGGTAATAAACAAAAAGAAAACCTTTGGTTTTTCCTCGCACAAGACCGACAGAGGAGCGGATAGAAAAATACTGTTTTCGATTGGCCAAAAATAACATTCCCATTGCTGAAGTTGCTGGAAAATGTCATCAAATTATTCAATAAACGCTGTTAGTTAAGTTCCAAAGAAATTTCACATCAACGAAACAAATAATATTTTTTTTCTTGCATTTAGAACAAGTGATTCAACTTTAAAAAGAGAGCGATAAATGAGGTGATTCCCAACCGCCACATCATCTCCATTAAACCATACGTATATAGAAGATGTCAAACCTCCTCCCAATTAGATACAAACAAAATCGCGAATTCTTCCATCTTTTTTTCTCTTCAGTAATTTCTTATGAGGTTTCTAAATCGAAAGTAGAAAGAGAGCCGACATTTATATTTCGAGTAACAATCGGGTTGAGGATGTGTCTTTAACCCACCGAGCAAAGACTAATTTCGCCAACGTGCGAGAAACCTGAAACATTTTTCACACTCCCATTCTCACTTCGCCGAGCAGCTTTTAGTATTTCGAGTGTAGTAGTATACCAGATGGCCATTCTATGTCAAATATTCCTTTTTGAAAGGTGAAAACAAAATTAAAGAAAAAGTTGAGTCTCAGGCCTGTGTTGGAAATTACTGTTTTCGTTGGGAAACTTTATAATGCCACGTGAACCTCTTTGAGAAGACAGCCAGTCGTCCTGGAGCTTCCTTTGTCTTCCAAATATCCCTTTAAGAGATTGCCTCGTAAGAAGTCACATAATTAACATTTTCTGTCTGATTCTGTTATGCAAGCATGGCTAGAAATTACGCGCACTACAATAGAGTGACTCATCATGTTATTCCCCACAGACGTCCATGGAAGAAGCGCCAGCAAAATCAAATCAAAACATGAGTAGAGAATCATGTTTACCAAACTCGATTGGAAAGTTGAAATTAACTGTCTCCCAACTGAAGGGTAGCGTTGTCCTGTTTCACTTGCACTCGTGTTTCCGAGCAATTTTAATTATTTCGCAAGCCACAAATCAGGGTAATTTTGGAATGCCAACCGTGCACCACTTGGTCTCTCTTCTCAAACAAGACAGCTTTTGTTCCCATCGAGCGAAATCCATAGACATTTTCCAGGTGACAGCTGTCATCAATTAGTCTTCTTCTACATACCCCCGATCCGCGCGTATCGATTGCAATTAATACCCTGACGTCATCAGTTATGGAAGTCTCTCCGGCCGCCGCCAATTTCTCTCTACCGGAGGGGCCCCGGGATTTTGCCGCGGTTTCGGGAAATCAACTTTTACCGGTGGGGTCTACGTGTAATTTAAATGCACGATGAGCTCAACGCCGCGATTCGTTACAGATTACATCAGATATGGACGCGGGGGAGGCATCGTCCACAAGATATACTACAAAAAACTTCACCTAAATAAACTGCGTAGCCTAATCCACAATATGCATCTTGAGATGTGCGTCTTTACTATTTTCCCCATGGGTGCTTGAGTTTTACATGCTTTAAATGTAATCGTCTATGATATTATATTAGACTACTCATATAAACTGTATAATCTGCAATATGCACGGCCGATATCTGGAGATATAAGCCTGGGTTAATTTTTCCCGTCCATTCAACGGGGTGGGGTGCAAGGTTTAAATCGGGTTGCACATAACATCTTATCTGTTATGACACCCATAGGATGTTATACTACAATGCTGCATTATGATATGCAGTATCCACAGCTGAGATATACGATGTGGCCTACGCTTATTTTGCATAGTTAGTATACATTTTGTGGATGCAGAGTTAAAAATGGAGTAGTACATCGTTCAAAAATAATATAACAGTACTATGTCATTGAATCCTGGTATTAAAGTGCAACTTGTAGGCGGTGTATACGGGCTAGGGGAGCATTTGCATGGAAGATCATGAATGTTGGAATTATTTTATACCAATTGGAATTAACTTTATACCAAAGACTTGCAACAAATTAATAATGAACTGGCGTTTGTTATTATTTGTTATCGCAAGTTGTGTGGTGTTAAAGACAAGCAAATTGTTGATTTGTCCTTGTTTACCTTCGGTTTCCAGTGAAAGGCATTAATTCTTTGGCTTTTTTTTCTTATAGTTGAAAAAAAACCAGCAGTTGTTAAACATAAACTGATTTTTTTTTCGGGGGGAGGGGATTTCAATGCAAATACGATTTCTGACCAATCACAACTACTTCTTCTACTTCTTCTTCTTCTATTTCTACTTCTTCTACTACTTCTACTACTTCTTCTTCCGCTTCTTCTACTTCTTCTGATTCTTTTTCTTTTTCTTTTACTTCTTCCGCTCCCACTTCTTCTTCTGCTTCCTCTTCCTATTTTTCAGCTTCTACTTATTCTCCTTCTCCTTCTCCTTGTTTTCTTCTTCTTCTACTTTTTTTTTTTTTTAGAGGGGGGTGGTTTCATTATGTATGCGTTGTCATTGCTATATTTAAACTCGGATGTACAATCATATGGTGCATTAGGAAGTTTGGGTTTTGATGGGGAACAAGAAGGGCAATAATCCGATGAGTTAATTTGAGTTAACAAAAATGATTCCGTGACACTTTCTCGGACTCCAGTTTGGCATCATCCAAATCACGATTTTCAAGGTTCTTGTAATTGTCTAGGTTCTCATCATATCCGGTTGTTCATGTCACGAGCACGAACGACAACAACACGCTCACAGACCATTGCATGCATGCGCCCTTCAGGAGTTTTCTACCTAGCCCGAGCCGAACGTTTTTCACACGACGATAGGCCTATCAAATCCAATAAGTCAACATGAAGATCTTCGGCTGTGGCTCTATCAACATTAAAAGGCTGAACGATCGCAGTAAGTCGGCGGGAAGATTTGGACTATATGGCTCTCTGCACATGCAATGCTAAAAGATGACTATTAGATTTGAGCCCGTGGTTGATGTTCACGCTATCTAAAACCAGACTGGATCTGTGCTGATCTTTTTAAAGGGAAATAAAACTAGCCGTTTAAAGTAGTCGTATCCTATAGCTGAAATTCTTCAGTGGGTGTTGATTGCGTAGAAAGAAAAGAAAACTTAAACATTTGAAACAAATCAGTTTGGTAGTTGTAGCGGTAATGCATAATAACATTGTTGTTTACAAGTCATGCTGAACTAAAACAATTCATTATATTCAAGCCTTTCAACCGAGACCATCCGTGCATTTTAATCGTGGTTTTAATGAGATGAGTTAACCGAGTCCGGTTCATTAGTTAGGTGCGTATCGTTGATTGGGTCCTTAATTAGTTTACGCAGGAGCCAATTAGGGGTGTGCCCATACCTCGTTACTAAAATTTACATTTTGAAAGAATTTGGACGGGGAATTTAGAATGCATGGAGTTCCAGTTCGCGCAGTGAATCGGCCTGGTCTGCCTGTTAATCATACAGCATTGAATAATTAACAGATTGTCTCCGATTCCGACTTCCACAGTGATGTACTATGTATCCACTTTAAATGTAAGATGCACGGACCTGACTGTTTGAACGGCTGAAGCAATTTGGTTGAGCAAACTCTAAATTCATACCCGCATAGTGCTGTTGGGCTTGTGAGTGTTGTTGGGCATGTGTCGTTGTATCGCGAATGTCTCGGGCACAGTGTGTTATCATTCCCTATTTCGGAATCGAACTGCTTACACCTGAGGATAAATTACTTGGCGGGGTGTAATGTTAGAGGGTGAATGCTCTATGTTCAGACACCCCTATGCACCAACACCCCTATGTACCGACACCCATATGTTCTACACCCCTATCTTCCGATTACTCAACCTATGTTCCGACACCCTTATGTTCGACAACCTGCTCTTATGTTTGTGTTACTCCCGGCGAGGGGTAGGGTTAGGTTTAGGGTTAGGGATTGCGGTTAGGGTTAGGGATAGGGATAGGGTAGGGATAAGAATATGTGCAGTCGGAACATATATTTGGTGTCGGAAAATAGGGGTGTCGGAAAATAGGGGTGTCGGACATAGGAATGTCGGAACACAGGTTGAGTTGTTGTCGAAACATATGGGTGTCGGAACCTAGAGGTGTAACCATTCGAGACTGTCTTAAACACTGGGGGTGGGACAGTCCCGACTATTTTTGTTCTCGATGCACCGTCCACCTTTCCTATGATGAATGCAACAGCAACATTAAAGATGAACTGTTCGTGCAGTTGTTTGAATTTCGCCCCTGAAAATAGACTTCCTCAATAATTTCTATGTTTTTCTGGCAGAACAAAATTTCTAAATTTTTGAATGAAACAACGAATGAAAAGTAATGATACCTACATATTTCGAATTGCTTGCAGCCTGACAATAATTTAGATTTCGCTGGGTAGACGGGTACCTGCCTCCCTATCAGATTCGATAATGTAAGGGCCGGGAATCAGTCTACTCGCTGGTGGATATGTTCGTGGGCGCAGGCAACGCCGATTATTGCCCATTTTCATGCAGACCCAATGTGTAGTTGTTTTGTTGTTAAAATGAAACAGACAACTTGAGCAATCGTCTGGAGGAATTTGTCGAAGAGCATAGGCAGAACATCTTTAATTTGTACACCTGCGAATATGTACTTGTCACGTGAGATGTTCTGACCCGTAAAGCTACAATCAAAAGGCTTCGCATAATTCCAAGTAAGGGCAGCCGATACACAAATAAGCTGGACCAAACAGGCACAAGCTTTCTACATAGTTTGTGATCGATATATACCTCTCTTAACATATGAGTTTTTGTCTCCTCATTTGTTTACAGTATCACAGTCCTGACAGTTTTCTCCGTGGAATGGGCAGTTTTCTCCGTGGAATTACCCCACACCATTACTTATTGATGGGATGGAAATTGAACAAGCCTACGCAATTATTTCTCTGTAAAATTTAAATTGCTGGAACACCAGTGGGGTGGAAAACAAGTGTTCGCGGGGCTTCTCTGGAGAAGGGACAGCTCGATTCGCTGTGGCGCAGATCAGGTCTCGTGGAGTTGCCATTTTTTTTTCTTTTTCGGCGAAGCGTGTGGCATAAATATTGGATTTAAGTCAAGTGACTTGGAAAGCCGCTCACTGACATTCCCAACGTCTGAGCGCGCACTGGCCCCGGGGGTTTCACATGCATCGAGCTTCACACCTCGCCGAGACAAGCCAATACATATTTTTGTTTTGGAACTGCCAGATTTATTTTGGGTTGAAACAACAATCGATCATGTTTGTGCGCTGCTTATTCCACTTCCCGGCCGGCCCCTTATGTTTACTGATCAATTAATGGCCAGGGCAGAGTGTTCAATATTAATAACGAACCGATGCACGCGTTTGCCTCATTGCCATTTTGTTTCTTCTATAATGTATATGGACTCTTTCGTAGCTTAAAGTGACCGTCCATGATTCCCAAATTCCAATATTGTAAAAATTGAACATTTTCTGAGAGTCCACGCTTATAAAATGACCAATCACAATCCTAGTAAACTGCTTTTCGGTGCATGTATTAGCTGAGTAAGGTATTTTCATTATTTCAACGATATTTTATCTTAGAACCAGCCTATGTCCTTTCTCTGTGGTTTTTCTATGAAAAGGCTAATTTCGACGATATCTTATAGTTGCCTCAGTGTATCATTCCAACATAATTTATCTGAGAAACAAGGTTACTGTAGCGCGGAGAATCATATCGGAATCTCAGAAAGACATCTTAGAGCATCGAATTTCCCCATTGCACGATTTATCTCGATAACGCGGAAATATGGTCACTTTACAAATCATTGTATAATCGAAATACGGAATTAACCGAATAATCGGAATTCTTTCTTTCAAAATTGAACCCTTGAACTTTTTAACTTCCATCCTTTCGATGGGTAGATTCAAACCTTTGGATGTATTTTTGGGGGTACTCTTCTACAAATAGGGATGTCCGAGTTACAATGCATCAGAAATGTAGAGCTATCTCATCAATGAGTAAAGTGCCATCACCCGTGAGAGTGACATATTTCACATCCTGAACTGTCGAGGCGAGGCCAAGAGATGCATTAGTACGGCTACATGCCATGTGACATTCAATCCACGCGACCGTGTAGATCCGATCAAGGACTAGGGGGTATCGCGGCGCACTTCCCCAGGCCGAGGGTGTTAACGCGTGGCTCGATCATGATGACCGAAGCGTATACATAATATCCCTCCGAGTCTTCCCAATTGACACTGAAACAGTGCAATGGCGTGACTATAGGGTCCAGTTCCCATGGGTCATTCAAGGGTTTTAAGGATTGAAGGCTAGACTCATGCTTTCCCCAAACTTTGGACTGGTAGGGGGAGGGGACAAGGGGCAGGGCAGAGGCCTCGAGAGATCCCCTCCCTCAATGGCGCCCCGTTAGTGGGGCAGATAGGGGATATTTGGGGGGATTGTACCTTTGTATGCATGGAAGTTGGCACACAGTTAGAGTATGTCTTATTAAAGATATTTGGCTATAGGGCCATCACAGACTTGTCCTTTGAAAACAATATAGGTAGAATAACCAGCAATTTTTCAATATTTTCAAAATGGCTGTAATTGCTTGTTATTCTACCAATATGTTTTAAAAGGACAAATCTGCGATGGCTCTATAGCCAATATCTTTCACATGACATACTCAGACTGTATGCCAAATGCCATGCTTGTATCATCAAAGGCACAATCCCATCACCTATCTGCCGTACTAGAGTTGAGGGTGGGTGTTGTAATGGGGAAGGGCGTTGTACTTTTCCAATATCCTGGAAAGTATTTTAATATGTAATGAGTTGAATTCCGATCTTTCCTTTTTTTTCGCTAGAATTCAGACAAGCCTTCTCAATATTCGACAAAGATGGCGACGGGACCATCACACACAAGGAGCTGGCTACTGTCATGAGGTCGCTGGGTCAGAACCCCTCCGAGGCAGAGCTGCAAGACATGATCAACGAGGCTGATCAAGATGGTATATATATACTGTCTTTTCTATATAGTGGCAGATTGTATAAAAAGAAAAGAGTGTCATCGCTTTTGACATCATTACTTCCCCTGATAACTTATTAGAGTGTTTATTATTCATGTACCGTCTTAACTCCGCAGGGGGAACTTGAAGGGGGGGGGGGGGTTGTTGGAGCAAACGCCATCCGTCAACAATCATCTTGGCGCCCTTGGCCTTTAGTAATTTCTAACAATTATCAACACCTGTTTCACAGTTGACCAGTTTCAGCCGACATTCGTGATGGTTGTCATTTTAATAAACGACCGTTGAAATTTACTCAAACACTGCATAGTTTAACAGAAATAACTGGGGAAAAAATATGTCTGTTGTAAAGATGAAGTCGTTTGCATGTTTCGAATTATTTGTGACCCGGCAGGAATTCAAATCTCGTAGGGCATGGTTCCCGCTCGCTATCAGAATCGAAAATGTACGGACGGGAACTACTGTTGTGGGTTTGTTTGAGCGTAAATGCAGACCAACTAAAAAAGCCTTTTTCAGAATGTTGCTGTCACCGAAAATGAAGTAGTCTTTCCCCCTTTAAAATAAAGCTTAGACCTACACGCTGCAAACCTGTTAAAAGAAAAGATAATTTCTTTGATAAGCACGGACAATACATCTTTAAAGTTCTCAATGAGGTACTCTACATAAACTGTCGTCTACTCTACACTTGAATGTCTAGTGTGAGTTTTAATCTTTTTTTTCTTCCCCGAGAGTATAGTGGAATTAATAAATGGCCAAAGGTGTACGGTACTATTCCATATGTCTTATTGTCTGTAAGTCAGCAGCATTACTCTATATATTAGTGGGGCAGATAATGAAAATATTTGGGGATTGTGCCATTGATGATACAAGCATGGAACTTGGCAGACAGAGTATGTCATGCGAAAGATATTTGGCTAAAGGGCCATAGCAGATTTGTAATTTGAAAATATATAGGTAATATAATGGCTACCGTTGCATTTTATTCTACCTATTATATGTTTCAAAGGACAAATCTGTGATGGCCCTATAGCCAAATATCGTTCTCATGACATACTGTGACTGTGTGCCAAAATCCATCAACGGCACAATCCCATCACCAATTTGCCGAACTATATCATTTCCCTATAAATAACTTAAGAACCATGTGCTATTTATTACCACGAGAACCAATTATTGCTTGTAATGATGCATGGGCTGGATCAGTTCAGTATTTTCAAACAAGATAAATACAGCACACCTAACGGCACCTGCTCTGCAGTATCACTTCATACGTCAGCTCACGGTAGGAATCAGAGAGAAGCTCGGCATTACTGAAACAAAACATACATTTTAAAAACATCTATGATGCTTGTAGCAAATCGGGCATTTCGAATCTCAAAATGAGGCCAAGTTATACCATCCAAACCAGGTTTATAGACTTCTTGATCTTCTTAACCACGGAGTCCGATTGTTTGTCATCTAAAGACTATCTGTCCGTCAAATTGCTTTCAACTCGCACGTATGCATCATTGTAATAATCTCCAAGAGTGCCTCATTAACCCATTATTCTCGAATAGCATCCCACTATCTGAATTACCGAATGTCTCTTTTTCCTCCTTAAAAAAAAAGGATCGAATGTATAAACATTAATTTAATATCCCATTCCTTTTGTTCACCATTTCACCACGTGCTGGCTATAAGAAGCCATAAACACGGGCCCCAAATTTAATCATGATAATACTTCCCCAGTCAACAATGCCCACAGCCACATCATTCCACCGCATCCATTGTTCCGGGACCTATTTGTGTCTCTCATTTCCCCACTGAGTGAAGCCCCAATACGTACATGAGTAGATTCAATCTATAGCTCTCACACCCTCAAACTCCCCAGCATTATCATTTATTAATGCACGCATCAGATTCCAAACACGCTTGATTTAGCCTCGCCGTCCACATGCTGGGATTCCTCTTCGTTGGAATTAGTTCCCCTTGACCAAACAGAAATGCATTTTACACAAACAGACATTATAGTCAAAAAGTCACCGTTTATGTTTTTTGGCAAGACTAAAAATTGGGATACTAAACTGACATTGTATTCATTACTATTCAAACATGCTATTCAAAGATTTTTGTTTCCGTGTTTTTCTTTTAATTAAATTGGGTCTGGATTGTACTTATTTAGCAATCGCGTAAGTTCGTTGATAAATCTACGTGAAAACAAATGTTTAACACGGGCTTGCAATGGCAAATCTGCTCTTGACACTCCGCTGAGATACACTATTTTCATTTCATGTGGTTGACGTGGTTGTAGCATTTTACTTCATCTTCATCCTGATTCCGTTCACGTCTGCACATCTCTCCTTTCGCAATGTGTGGCCATGTTTATTTTGCTGTGCCCGTACAGAGAAAAACACTTTTACGCCATGCAGCCGGTTGTATCTAAAAATAGCCATCGTCGACTGCAAGCCCACGGGAGAAGATAGCGAAACACTCAAAAATACTCCCCTGTGCATTAATTATCTGTTTTCTTCAGGAAGTGGCTTATGTTTAGTGGTAATCCCTGATATCGTATCAATGTGTAAGGTTTGAAAGACACAGTGCCCTCTCGCGGGTCCAACCGTGGAGTGACAGGCTGGAAGACAATGAGTTTATTTTATGCAAATTTCAAAGCTTTATTTGCCGTTCCAACGTATAGCTTACATGCCACAAAAACGGCAGACACAACGAAGGTAGAAAAAATTACATTATGAAAGATCACTCATATTTTTCCCCTTCTGCTTCGGTACGTAGTGCTTAACATGTATTTAGAGTAAAAATGTATCTTGATCAAACTCTGTGTTAAACTCGTCTTTGTTTCTAAAAATAGCCACCGTCGACTGTAAGCCCATGTGCCTTATTTATGAGTCGGCCATATTGAATTAAAAGTGAGGTAAAATCTTAATTTTTGGAAGTTGAGAAGAGAAATGAAAGTAAGTTAATTCCTAATTAATGCCAGTCTGCTTCAATGAATAATTTAAATTCGTAGTTAAAAATTCCTTCATGTTTAAAGCCAGTAAAAAAAGACAGTAAAATAAGGCTGTATTGTGCCTGCATAAATAGTCTTGCGCCATCCATACGTTCAGGGAACTCGACTAAAATGGGCAACTCGTGAATAGGGCCCATGTCGACTGCTCTAAACGTCTCCTGACGACAGTCAGAGCATACTGGCCGGAACGTCGAGTTTATACCTCTGGTTCTTTTCAGAACCATTCTCTTGGTTTGAGAAATTATTCGCACATGGTGTTTCCGCAGACCTTCATTCATTAGTATTACTCGTCTTTGCTTTAAAGGGCCCATGCAATATTTTTTTCTTAGGAACACATTTTGTACAACTCTATACTCCTCTTAAACTTATGAAAACTATTTGACATCTTTTGTGGGTTAATTTTATTGATAAGGGCTATTCTTTAAACATTTAAAAAAATGTCCCAGGCTTTTTCGGACAACTGAGGGCTCTGTTGCTGTGATTTCAAGAAGACACTGTTCAGTTTGAATTGTGAACCCAAAATTTACACATTGAAAACATTTGTCAGAAAGGTTTGCTTATCGTTGTACTGCCATGTACTGACACAACAACGAGCCACCAAAGAAAAGAAAATTTAAGACAGCAAAAATCCATAATTCTAGCAACTTTTTGTGCTGAAATAGCTGTAAAATTGAGGTTTCTGCCCAAATCACATTAGAGTTTTGCTCGTGAATATGTAAATTCGCATTAGTATAAAAACAAGAAAGGCACCAATATACTCTCGAAAAAAAGCAAAACGAAAATTAGGTACAAAGTAACACAAAGGTGCATTTTCAAGGATTGCATTAAAATAATTACATTGCATGGGCCCTTTAACCCTATCAGGACCGGGGTATTTGATTGCCCCGCGGTGACCACAAGAGGGCGCTTTACTATACATATTGCCTACATTGCGTAAAACAATATATATTCTTGTGGGCATACCTTCTACGTTTTCATTCAAATGCCTTCAAATATTGTTCAAATAGTATTTGGATCAATATCTATCTAATCAATCAACCGTTGGCAATCAAATTCACCGCTATAATAGTTAGCGCTATATACCAACCGGTTAGTACAAAAATCTAACATGTTCGTGATTTGTCCCAAAATTTGAAGTTGTTCCACCAAAATCGCCGCAAATGAAGTAATTATGGTACGTTTATAACTTCTTAGCTTTTTTATCATGCAAACAGATGTCAAATGTACCCTAAAGCAAAGTAAATTGTGCAAAAAGGGTGACAAATTAAATGCTTTTCGCATCAATGGCAGCCATTTTGGATTCACGTGACTATGAGTTATAGTCTAAAGCGTGCAGATACTTGACAGGTTCGGGCAAACAAAGCAAGACCTGATAGGGTTTACAGGAGGTCAGGGTGCTATTCGTCAATAAAATCCACTGGCATAGGTTTGACTGCAAGTTTGACTCCAACTTTTTTCTGAATCCCTTTACATAAACATTTTTATGTGGCCACCCACATTTTGTTATGCACTTTGTTTCCGGCAACGAGACAAAACTCCAGCACATAACATGCACAAACGAACTTTGCCAATCGCTGTCACATGGCATGTGATGGAGCAACCGGCTGACACCGACAGACACCGCTAAATGATCGGTTAAATGTCAATTTGTTGCTTGGGTTATGGGCAAGGAACCTCAATACATAGACCGTGCTTTAGTCAGAGTCTTTACCACTCATGGCTCGTGCAGAACAGATTGATCCGTTTGGACAGTTTGATTCTGGCGGTGATTTCGGGGAGCTTTTCATGGTTTTCAGGTAAATTAGATAAAGTATACGTTAATGCTATGATCCTGTTTGGCTTGTGATGTTGGCCGAACGTTGTCGTGTGCGTGCATCCTTATGTGAGACCGATATCGATGCAGTGGCAACAGTGTTGTGGAATTGAAGGGAAAGAAGTATCGACTAAAACGTTCATCTAAAGCCTGGGTATAGTGGGAACGACGACGATCCGTTTTTCTTGAATCTACAGGTTTTTTTTAGTGAATAGGATCGAGGCTGAAAGTTTTCAGTGCCGTAAATCGATAGCAAAAGTACGGTGGCTCTGAAGGGGCAGATTATTCAAGTATGTGACCTTGCCTTTGGGGCCACCATGAAAACAATTTATTGAGTAGTATTTTGAGTGAGTGGTAAAATTTGGGTCGTTACGTTTGTAACGCTAAAGACACATACTTTTTTTTCTGGGGACATGTTTGGATTTTTGTCAGCTCAAACCGTCCTGCAATTATTTAAACATGACCAGACAAGCCTATAGTAAAGCTCACCCCGAGGCACACGGAATTCATTTCAATTGAATCAGAATGGCTATTCCAGTCTTTTCATGCATCTGGCCTGACCATTCATTTGGGCCTTTCGGGTTGACACAACTAGCAGTCACTGTCAGTCAGTAACAGTCAGTCAGTAATAGATATGTACAAAGAGAATACAAGGCTAGCCCTCTCGGATCAGAAAAATAAACCTACCCATCAGCCGTCGGTGCTTTACTTCCAGTAAACCCGTAAAAATGTTTAAGCGGCTTTGCAGCGCTTGATGGAATTAATACTGATATTGAGATGTGCGCGAAAATGGAGCGACCACATCTCGTGGGACTGATATTCGTTCATCATACGTTGGTTTCGCTTCGAGTATAAATAATCACTCAGAACATTTTAATTTTAGTCCAAGAACGAATTCAATTCCACAATTTCAAGTAAGGAGTTTGGCCTATTTATTACAGTTCCCCAGGGTACTTAAAATTGTTTGTTCTCTCTTGATTGTTACGGTCTTTATTAAAACCTTAACTATTATTTTATCTTGTGTTATGTTAAGAAAATATTGATTATAATTCGAGCATTTTCTTCCTGCTTCCCCAGGAAACGGGACGATAGACTTTACGGAGTTTGTCAGCATGATGGGACAGAAGATGAAGGAACTGGACACGGAAGAGGAAATTCGGGAAGCCTTCAGAGTATTCGACAAGGACGGCAACGGCTTTATCAGGTGGGAGGTCCGATTAAGAAAAGGGGGGAAATCTTGTGGAGTGCCTTCTCAAATAAGAAGAAGGATGGGAAGTTGGGTAGGGACTTGGAGAACTGGTACTAGCATCAGTGTTATCGGAGGGCAGTGCGTTTTAACAAGGTAGATTTGTTCAAAAAACTAAAACTATATCAGGAGTATTCTATTCACGCAAACAGGATGCTTGTCCAAAGCAGGTCATAAATGTCGACACCCATGCAAGTTCCAGTGAGGCACATGACCTTGGTAAACTACCTTGCCCAAGGACACAGCGCCTCGGCAGCAAAATCTCGAACGTTAAACTCAGTAGTCATGTTCTCTAAACAGGTATTAGCATTAAGAACTGGGTATTAAAGTCAATGACTTGAATAGGATCCGCAAGGCAGTTTCAGGATTTTAACGCGAAGTAAGGGTGAATTGAAAATCTGTAAAAGAATCTCAGAAATTGACATATAAAAAATATACGAAGCGTCAACTAATCACCGGCACTGCTAACGTCACAGATTTGCTTTACATTGTCATTTTCGTGGCGTATACACCTAGGCTACGTTTCATCGTACACGAAACATCGCTCTACGCTCAGGCTGATGTCCTTTACATCTGGTTGGAAGACGCCATAACGAGCACTCTACCACCGGAATCACTAGCCCACTGCAGACATATGGCCGCGGATCGATGTTTGCTTGTACCATTCAAGCGTCGAGTCGACCGGCTAACGCAGCGATCGATCCGGTATCATGGGACTAATTTCCCCTCTCCACGCCGGGGAAGAATGGATTTCAATTTGGTAACGTAACACAGCACAAACCCAGAATACGGAGATTGGAGACATGTTTTGTTGAGGTGATGATGATGATCGCTGCATATCCAACCAAGCAGAGCCCGGCTATGCATTATCGGGTTTTTGGACCGATCCCTCCGTCCATAAACAGCAGATGTTGCTATATTCATGTGACAATTTATATTCCCGGTATTGATCGGATCGAGCTGGGTAACGCATTAAGGATGCGACGGTTCACCCTAAGTCAAACCACTTAGCCTGCTTGTGACCTGCACACAACAAGCCGGCATGAGCGCTAAGTAAACCCAACTACCAATGGTTAACCAATTCCCCTAAATCAGTGCTCGTGGTCGACCTTTTCTTGTTTCTTGAGTGCTGAGCAAACTGATACATTCTGCCGCCGTTTGCTATAGCGTGCGCAACCACGGAACGCCAAAAGAGCTTCGTCCCTTAAGACTCACGGGCTCCTTAAATCCCGCTGGTTAGATCAAAGCCTCTTTTTCCAGCTGAAAATTCTCCGCGAGGGACTTGGGACATAAAATGCTTAGTCCGAGAATTATTCATCCGCCCGAGGACTTTTTGCCAGACCTAAGAAGGAAGAAGAAAAAAGGACAAGATCGACCTGCTATGGCATCTGTGTATCAGTATCCCACAGCGGCCCTGTAGGCCTAAGGCAGCTCCAGGGAACGAGGGAAAGCGATTATGGTACCTGAGCTCTACATAGCCTCTGGGTCCATCGATTGTACTGACCGTCCCGTATTATACCCTGAATGCCGAATATACCCCTATAACCTAGCTATGAGTACTGTACCTAGCATGCATGCCTAGCACCATGGTCGTTCTAGCTGTTTCGGGGAACGACTTGCACCGAGATGAAATAGTCTAAATGTCAGCAATTAAGCTCGAGGGTGCTGTGGCCAAACTCGTTCCCTGAGCTCGTCCCCAGGATAATCTCCCATCGTGCTTTGTCAGTATTAAAACCTAGAGGCAATTGCATTGAAAGATCCCCGTGCTTTTGAGTAAAGCCTCATGTTTTATGCTTTGGTGGCACAATGAAACAATTAAAGCATGTAGATGCATGATCAAAGCTTTGGCAACTAGGTGCAAAACGGCGATGGACCAATTTACTTCGGCTTGGATATGGTTTGCGCGGCATGTCTTTTTAAAGGCTCCCAAACGTTGTAATCAAGGAACATTCTGGATCTAGTTCATCATGTATATTTGTTATGGTTCGCTGGTAAGCCTTGTAGGACTGAATGCATAACATATACATTAAGTAGTATAAGGCTTACCAGCGAATCAAAAGAAAAATGCTGCCAAACTGTTCCCTAATTTTATACCATAAGAAAAATGCATTTGCAGGGTACCAGGCATAATGACCGTTTGCCGTTTTCGACCTGTCTTTTTGTATTATGCAGCAGGCTTCTGCCCTCTTGCGATCACAGATCTCATAATGATATTACCGTGGAATCAATGTTTCAGTGAGATGCAGATTCTGCCCGTTGTGGGCCAACGATCAAATCATAATCTTGTTACTGTACAAACTGTGTGCGATGCCACCTCCCTCGGGGGTCGTGGTTGACCGGATTCTAGTGAAAGGAGCAACTGCAGTGCGTTATCAGTTTTATACATATATAGGCCTAAACCAAAAAGCAAGTGCGAGTGCATAATAAGCTCTGGCCGCGGCCATGAAATGATTGTGCGTACAAGCGCGGACCGCTGTCCCACGCATGGTTCCACGCGAAAATCACGCGCTGAAAATTGACCACAATTGAACAAAGCATCCTAACTTTCCCATAACTATAGCGCGTTATATACAACGTGACTATAACATTATTGCACATTTATGTTGCCTCTATTTACAAAATTTTCATAAACAACTTTATGAATTGTTACAAACAATTTTGTCAAGCGTTTCATTTCTTTGTTTTTTTTCTTGAAATTTAAAATTGGTGGTTATATTTTAGAGGGTCGTTTTTGGTCAATTTTCCTGGGACAGACATAATTATGCAAAATAAACGCGCATGCGCATCGATCGAGGCAAAGCCCGTTTTCCGATAATTTTCTTCACGGATGCACTTACTGACGACGGCATAGCATTTAGTAAACTTTTGTTCAAATATTTTGGTCAATTTTCGGGGACATACAGACAGACCGACCGACCGACCACCGAGTCACATGTAGAAACTCCTTCCAGAACTTAAAAAAGCCGCATCCATGAAGAGCTATTCTCGATTGTTTTGAAGTGGAAATTGAGTTATCAATGTTCATGTTTCTTCCGTTGCTTTAAAAAAGCAACAAGACCCTTTGATTTGTAAAATGTATGGCGTCAAAGCTGAAATTCTTAAACAAGATTCTCTTGTGATTTTCCATCTGTTGTGAATGTCAACATTCACTTTGCGTTTGAACACAGGAACAAGCAATGAGGGAAATTGTATATCTCTGTTTTCTAGACTTCCAGAAACCATGCACCACACCTCAGTCTGTCAATATCGCCTACGTACTTTTGAATGGGAGAAAAGTAAAACAAAAACGTCTCAGTAAGACCTGTGTACAACAATAATTGCGCAATAATGTTTATTTTGGCATGGAATTGAAATCAAAGAGAAATGTATTGGGCGCTGTACAGGGTGGTACAAAAAGAAGGAAACCCACTTTTGACAGCAATTGTCACCTACTTGTAGAGCATTTTTCAAAAATTCAATCGAACACTATTAAAATATTGATCTTTAAACATAAGTGGCGAAAAAAAATGATTGCAAATGACTATTTTGTCTCTGATATATGGTAGTTTAAAAAGTGCATGTGCCAAACCTGTTTGTCCATGGACGGCTTTATTCCATCCGCTTGACTGAGCTCCGGAGCTTGATTTGAAGACAAAAAAACAGTACAGTCAAGTGGACAACAGCGATTTTGATGACTTGTATTCAAATTAGCATAATAACACTATTCTTGCGATTTTTTTCAAAGATTTTCTTTCACCACGTATGGTTGAAGAGCTATACTTCACTACATCCAAATAAGTTAAGTAAGTAAAAGTGGGTTTCCTTCTTTTTGCACCACTCTGTATGTTGTTTATTGGTACTGAACGCAGCAGTGGACTGCACGCTGTAATTCACTCAGCTTCCAACTCACCGCCTTTTTCTTTTGCTCTACAGCTCTATTCTTACTTAAAAATAACGGAACACAGTCAAGCCTTTGATAGGATCTGGCAAATCTTCTTGGCAGCTCATGCATGCGTGGTTTCTCTGACTTATTTTCCTCTCTCCATTTTTTCTTCTTCTTCTGATCTGTAGTGCAGCAGAGCTCCGTCACGTGATGCTGAGTTTGGATGATAAGGTTGACAAGCATGAGGTGGAAGAGATGATACGGGATGCGGATGTGGACGGGGATGGGCAAGTCAATTATGAGGGTAGGTATCACCGGGCAACGCTCGCACTCCCCCTCACCCTCCCCCGTGTCTGTTCAGCCACAGGCAAACCTCATCTTCTGGTTGTCGCATGCGTTGAATTCACGAGTACGAGTATTGCTTCGTGAATCGATAGTATTGATAACTTGGATTAACGTTTTACCCCAAGGTAAAAGAGGCACTGAGTTCTTTTGGTGAATCAGATTTTTGTGTTATAAAACCAGTTTCTGAACTACGAAAATATTGATTGAAGTATTGTACTTGCACTTTCACAGTAAGAGTATATCCTTATTAACACATGCACCTTTTCAAATATCAACTCGAAACGGATTTGCAATTATAGGTAACGTTTAGTAGCTGATTCTCGATTTTCACATTCGACGAAAGAAGGCTTTAAATTTAAAAAAAAATTATACCTAAGACGTAAGAAATAAGATTGAATAATCCTTTACTCCTCGAAACAACTTTTCCCTATATCTTCTTGTTCTGTTTTTCTACCGATTGGAATCTATACATTTTAAGCTAAAATAAGCCTTTTTCCCATGCAATTCCTTACAGAATTCGTCGCCATGATGAACTCGGACAAATAAAGGGAATTTTGGATAAGCGACATCGAACCACTTGTGCCTCCAAAACGTTTTCAGATGTTCTTCTGTACAAGACGGTTATCCTAATCACACACGGATTTTTTTCAATGATGGCATGTGTTATTTTCGGTTTAAAGATTGGGTAAACTGATATTGCAATCAGTGGTGTATTCAGTATATTCGTAGATTTTCTCTTTTATAATGAAAGCGCCACCACTGGACAATATGCACTTGCATTGTCCCCTCCACTGACGAAAACATATCTTTAATTATGAATTCATGAGATTTTAATCTTCCCCGTTTTATGTCGTTCTCACATTGGACCACGTTCTAAATGTTAAAGCTGTAGACCTTCATAAATATCCGTTAGCATTGTAATGTATACCGAGAAAGTATGACATACACACATAACACACAAGGCAAACATTCTTCACAGACGTTGGCGGCGCAACGCGTACACTTTTTGAAAGCCGTTTTTCTCTCGAAATGAGGTCGCCGAAGTTCGGTGATACACAATCTCTTTTCTCGTAGCATTTTCGGCATAATATAAGCTACAGCAATAACTTTTATACCGATGGAAATGTCATGGGTTGCTCTTTAATATGATGTATATATCTTAATATCGTGGCTACCTGTTTTCAGCAAATAATCCCCCCCCCTTCTCCCGCCCCATACTTACTCAACTCCCTGGACACACCACTGTTTGCAAAAAAAATTTCCATGAGCACACCTGGAAATAAACTTATATTCTCTTCTTTGCCAACCTCGAGTGAAACATCGATATATTCTGCTTGAAAATATTTATGCGACGTGAGCCCCCCCCCCCCCCCCCCCCAGTGCAAAAAAGCTCAAGGAACAAATTGTGTACATAATAATCTGAAATCACTCTCCACGAAATGTACATCGTTTAATGTGTTTTGATTGTATAATGCCTACAAACATGGAAACTGTATCTGTACGATATTTTTGGCCTGTTTGCTTTGCCTTCCTTAAGGGATCGAATACGAAGATTTGTGTATATAAGTGCAATATATTGTTTGTATATGTAATACACTAAGGTAGCGGTAAAATAAGTTTAGAGTAAAATGTATTTTGTACGGTCTTTGGTTCGGTGAATAGTGTTTCTGTGAGACAAGACCGACTGGCCGTCTAGATTCTAGATATTTCTCAAAAATGCCAGCGCAAACTTGGCTTCAAGTCTGTGGTGTGCATCTAATTACAGATTATACTTGAAGCAACCTGACGAAAAAAAAGTACAAGCGATATGCTGAATGGGCCTTATTCACGAGTCCGCCATTTTAGAAAGTGAGGAAAATCTTCATTTACGAACTTACGGAGAGAAATGAAAGCAAGTACATTGCTAAATCAGGTCTGCTTATAGGGCCTATGGACTAATGTTAAATTTGCAATTAAACATTCCCTAATGTTTAAAGCCAGATACAAAAAAATAAAGTAAAATTAGGCTGCATAAATAGTCTGGCGCCATCCCATTTAACAGTTAATCATTTATGAAATACATTCCGGGAACACGACCAAAATGGCTACCTCGTGCATAAGGTCCATTACACAATCTTGTTTGGCAGTGTGTCAATTACGAAAGTGTAATTTTTCATCATTTACGTTTTTATTGATACACCGTATCAATTTCAGCGCTGTTATCTCAATCGGCCTTGGCTACCTTCATTGGCATTCTTGAGTGTGCTTCAAGGAGAGAAGATACACTTAACGAGGTGTTTACGTTGAATCGAATGTCCCATTTATATTCATGCGCACTTAGCTGCCGCGTAGTTCTGCAGCTCCATCGCAGTGCGATATATTAATGCATCAGTTGAAAGTCATCTCACGAGATATATCAGTGCGTAAGCACCATATCTTAAATATTTATGAATCCGTTGAAATGTCTCTTATAGATTTCCAAACACATTTCAAGAGTGATATTTTCATATTCCCTTGCTGTATAAAGTACACATTAATTAAATTACACACTTGATTTCTCGCGCCGCGGTCCATGTACAGCGTGAGATAAAGACCTGGCGCATATTTTTCCATCAAGAAAAGGTTGTACGTTTCTGACCGTAAAATGAAAGTGTAAAACAGCGTCTTAAATTGTTATTTATGCCTTAAAACCTAAGAGTTGTGCCCTTAACGATAAGGTTATAATACTTTGTTGCTCAATCAATGCTTTGGACCAGTTAGACGAATTCATACTTGCGGAGGCATCCGGTTATGGCAGATCACCGTGCGTATGCAACTGCTCATAACAGAATAGTCAGAGCAGTAAAGCTGGTACACTGTCTCCGTCACCACTTGGACCTTTTGTGACTGCAAGGGCGGATCCAGGGGGTCCAACGGGGGCCACCCCATCCCCACCCCACGCCCCCCAAAAAAATTGAATCCAATTGTTGTTTTGTTTAAGTGACGTCGCAATAAAGGCAGGCACTGCGTTATACACCATCATCTTTTCCTAAAAAAAATTGAACAAAGTGGTCAGAAATTGCCTCAGATTGCACCACAGAGCATCTAGAATCCCCCCCCCCAAAAAAAACGGGGCCTTCAAGCGGCCCCGAACCCCACACCGTAACTTTTTTGGACCCACTTTTTGGGGGAACCAAATATTCTCGACCCCCCCCCCAAGAAAATGTGATCGGTAGGTGATTTTCTATACCACCTTAATAATATAGCCATCTTCCCTATATCCTTCACTTCAGTTTCAGAAGAGTTGGCCACTGGTTATTGTACGTGTTGCAAAGTGACCACTTGTTCATAATGGCTATTTTTCTCCAGCCCCTGGGTGGTTCGTATGTCCAGCTTCTATCAAATTGATTTAAAAGAGTGCATACATCTTTATCGGTAACTCCCCGATTAGTATCTGTCTCAGTTTCGATATTCATAATTTGGGTTCATTGGAAACTGCGCTTAGTTGGCGGTGATTTTTATCTCCGTCAAAAAACGCTGGTGATCAGAAAAATAAAAGACAATGGATGCGTTCAACTATAATAAAATGTACAGGAATTATTTCTCATGTATGAACGTATCACTGTCTTGGGCTTTGAACTCCGAATTGAAATCTCATTTCAGTGTTTTTGCCTATGCACATTTTACAGAACAAAACGCCATTGAATCAAATCTCTTTTTTTTCCATGGCAAATGTCGTTTAATTTAAACCTGTTTGTCATTTCAAATGCTGAAACTATTTAGGAATATAAAAAAACGAACAGGCGTAATTACTTATATTTCCTTTTAATGGAACGATGATTATCACTGTGATTACTCAATAAGCAGTAAATTATGTTATATTTAAATATGAATAATAAAATTGTAATTGGAGTAAACTTTGAAATGGACTTTTTCAATTCATATAAAAAGTGTTTGTACTTTTGCTTTTGCGAGAGGCAATTTGTCTATGTCAATGAATCAACACATCTATGGAACGTGAATTTCAAATACTCCAAGTAGAAAAAAATCGGGAGTAATGAAAAAAAAAAAATTATGGGTGTTGACCAAGCATTCGGGTGTACGGACTTAGGAACTCAACTCAATGAGCCTATTACCAACTCCCATAGGACTCTTCTGTGGTCTCGGCAGTCCCGGCCCACCCACTTCCTTCCCTGTCCATCCATATAACCCGAGGGTCAGGCACCATGTAAAAAGGGAGGAACAAGGCGGCACCCTAAGCCCTGGCCCCCGAGTGGGTCAGTAAATGTCTTGAACCTGTGCGAAGATGCACAACCTGGACTTCGCGGACAGTCCAGGCATGCAGTGCTTACCGATTAAGCTAAGTTACTGTTGGTATGTTACGACGGGAAAATAAATCTCTTATAGTATAGTAAATGACTGACCGCGTGCGTTGAAAACAAAAAAGACATCCGAGGAGATTGGAACCGCAACTCTCGAAAACGCAACCCTTGCGAACCTGCCTATGAGATGGATGGAGTGGGTCTTGAAGCAACTAAGGAATTCACGTACCTGCATAAAAATCAAACATCATTTGGGATGCTAAAATCAGACGCAGCATGCTGTTACCCAGGCCACGAGAGTCCTCAACTTCATCAAACGAAATGTCTACATGAGCTCTAAAAACGTGAAGGAAAGGTTATATTTCACACTTGTCCGGCCACTCTTAGAATATGGTGTAGCAGCATGGAACCCTTATAAAATCAGGCATCAGTCTGCGATAGAGAAAATTCAGCGCAGAGCTGCACGCTTCGTTCATGGAGATAACACCAGACAGAGTAGTGTCTCAAACATGCTATCGTCTCTTGGATGGGAAAAGTTAACTGACAGAAGAGAAACCCTCTAGATGACTCAACTCTACAAGATCATCACTCACACCATTGACATTGATGCTTCAGACTATCTTCAACCAAAAATGCAGAGATCCAGGAGGGGGAACAACAATCAAACCAACATAGTACAAACATCCTCAACTGCATTCAAGAACTCATTTTTTCCAAGGACAATTAAATTATGGAATGACCTGCCCCAACACATCACTGACTCTTTGACGCACAAGACCTTTAGGGACAACTACTACAACCACATCATGACCGAGACCTAGGTACCGACACCTCCCCGTGACCTCCTAGTCAAGATCCCTAGAGGATGTTTCAGGAGGAAACCAACTAAGTACCAAGTACCAACCCGGGTCCCGCGATCTGTGGACCAAGGATTTAACCACTCGGCCATTTGGCTACCTTTCAGTTCCCAAACCAATGTGTCTTTACAGGCGGGAACACGTAGAGGATTGTTAGGTTCATCTGCTTTGGCACTATGGACAAAACAGAGACTGCATGTTGATGGATAATGAACCCACTTTCCTCGTCTTCTGAGCCCACTCTCCTCGTCTACTACAAATTGAACTCACTATCTGCGGCTTAGGATGTTTATTAACTGGGTAGCTTAGACTCATACGTTTATACCTGGGCAGAAGGACAACAATAATTAATTGGGTTTTTTTCACAAGGAATGGGTCGAATTATAAGTGTTTCGGCCTGATAAATCTTTCATTCCTGAACTCTAAAATTTAAGAACAACTTAACCCATTAAGGTCTTGAAGCTGCAGATTCGTTATTCAGTATCCCCACACGATCAATGCAATCATGTTTTTAATGATCTGTCATTCAAGCCTTTTTTCCCCAAAGGATCTTGGGTTTTTTCTTGCTTGCAAATCATAATTATATCACTGCAAGTCGTTTCGAAATGAACAATTACCACTTAGCATAAAACTCAACAACACTTCTATGGGCCTCAGCTCAGTGAGTCGGATTAATTATTAGAGATGACGCGTGTCATTTGTTCCCATTCATTTTGCTGAAGCAAGCGTACCATTCCTCTTTACCAAACAGCGCCATCTATTGATTTGTATCGAAGATATAATTTTTTCAACGATGACTGTTTTTCTTCACCCCTTTGACATGTACAACAACAAAAATGTAGTAAATCATCAGCAAAAAGTCAGTGACGGGTGCCGGGAGAAAGCAGAACACATAAACCGTGAGTTTAGAGGTCAATTAATTAAGTTTCCGGGAAAGTATCGCTCGTGCGGATTTTCGTCAGTGAGGGCGCCCGTGCAAGCGCTGTGTCTTCCTGAGATCTCTTGAACTCTCGAAACTTCATGAGTTTTCCTGAAGCTCTATTGGATCTTGAAATCGTAACACCTTGACATATTGTTAATTTACATCCTGAAGTCTACATATATTATCTTGAATTTTCTCGAGTCAATAAAAAGTCTTCTTTAGTCCTTTTGAATTCGTGAGTTTTCAAAAGTCCTCTTGAAATCTTGAAACCTCATAAGTTTTCCTAAAGCTCTTTTAAAATTTTGAAATCTTGTTAAATTTATGTTTTGAAATCTAGCTGAATTTTTCGGAGTCTGTTACAGTTTTCATGAGTTTTCCTGGAGCTCTCTTGAATCTTAAAATCTTGACATATTGTTAATTTACATTCTGATATATTTGCATTATTTAGGCCAAAAAAAGTCTCCGATTTCTGGTATGCGCGCTCGTCGCCGTAGCCATGCGCGTTGGCAAAGTGAAAAAGTTTTTTTTTTTTCAATGAAAGATGATGTCTCAAAACCGCCAAACTCACTGGTTTGACTGGAATCCTTCTGCTGCACAATTTTAACGTGTTTTTAGATTGGGTTATGGTCGAGAATAAGCTTTATTTGGCCTCCCTGGACTCCCATATATTTGCACTAAGTTTAGTCGGGCACCATTTGCAGTCATCAGCCGACATTTCAAGCAAAAAAAATCAGGTTAAAAAAAAAAGAAGCCGCGTCGCCGCACCACTTTTTGGGCAAGCTCCATACCAGAAACCGGAGACTTTTTGGGGGGCCTTATCTTGGATTTTTAGAGTCTATAATGGTCTTCCATAGTCCTCTTCAAATCTTGAATTTTCCCTCTTGTTTCCTTTGTCCTCTCAAGGAAACAGAAAGCATAGTGAAAATGATGCAGAAAAAAAAAATTACATTGGACATTGCAACTTAAATGATGGTTTGTAGGTTTCCAAAATGTCACAGGTTACTTGTGTATAAGGTGCATTATAATCGCCCAATTGCAATTCACTGCCACTTCGACTCATTGCTACTTCGCCCCATTGCCACTTCGCCCAACGCCACTTGGCTCCATTACCACAAGTGTTGTAGTACTCGTACTCGAGTACTACTCTAGTACCTTTTTTGGAGTACTCGTACTCGTACTCGTACTCGAATGTCAAGGTACTCGTACTCGAAATGACGGTACTTGTACTCGGGCAGCAAAGTACTCGTGCTCGAATAGCAGTGCTCGGGGAAATGGTATAGCTTGACTTTATACACCATGGCCTTATTTTATCGATACTTCCAGTTTGAAATGGTTGATTGGCTTATGGAGAAATCGAGGTGTTCCTGATTTTTCTGTGTGCGGGTCCAGACAACCACAACAGCTAGCCATGAGTGGGTCTGTATATCGGTCTGACTGGGCCTGGGCCAATTATTACACACAATCTACCATTTCCCGTATGGCCGTATTCGGAATACAATTACTTGTACTCGTACTCGTACTCGGAAGTAAAGTACTCGTACTTGGAAGTAAAGTACTCGTACTCGTATACTCAGAAGTACTCGTACTCGTACTCGGCTACATGAGTACTCGGCAGTACTCGGTACTCGGAAAAAGTACTCGACTACAACACTGATTACCACTTCGTACCCGTGACCCAAAATGTTATAATCACAGTCTGAATTAAAATTCAACCCTTCCAGTCGGTGCTTTACCCCACAATGTCAACTGTTGAAATTTCACTTTTAACAACAAATTGGGTTATTTAACCCACATTCTGTTCCCCAGAATTTGAACCATTCAGCTCTATGTTCTCCTCAAACCAACGTGTCTTTATAGGCGGGCACACGCAGAGGATTGTTGGGTTTATCTGCTTTGGCTCTATAAACAAAAAAAAGAGACTGCATTTTTGGGCCAAAACAAAAATATAATAATCGGTCTCTGGTCAGACCGAAGTTTCGAATTTGATGCGACGACGCGGTTTTTTTTTTTGGGGGGGGGGTGGCTTTTTTTCCAGCTTGAATTGTACAGACAAGGTGGGTACTATTTTGCTTTTTCGTGTACCTTATTATACATTGGTGTCCTCCATAATTTGCCTTGGTGCCCTTTATCATTTGCCATTCCTTGGTGCTCCTTAGTACAAAAATTTGAGGAGGCGTGGCAATAGAGGGCGCTGCTGTAGCTTCCGTGTCAATTTGAAGAAAAAAAAGGTTGACGCGCATGATTAAAATCGACTCGCGCGCTGACCAGAGACCGAGTATTTTTTGTTAGCCTTAATGGTACTTGAACCCACTGCGTTTTATTTGTCTGGAAACTATATACCCAAGTCTCTTGTTCAACGTGTCGTTACCCATGCAACAATGAAAACTACAACAAACAATTTCATAACATTACGGGCAGGATGAATTTTGTTTAATTGGGACAGCTGTAGAATCTCACCTCCGCCTACTAAAAATTGAACTGATTATCTGCGGCTTAGGATTTTTATTAATTTGACAACTTATACTAAGTAACCCGGACACAAGCCCTGGGACGCGTTGACAAGGTAACTTTTAAAACGCGATATCTGTTCCATTCAGTCAAAGGCCATGCCCGAAAGGGGTAGTGGTGGCTTCGGCTAGGTCTATTGTCAGCTTGTTCCCACACAGTCCAAATGGGCGTACCTAGATTAAAGTAAACAGGAGATTCGGACGCCGAATCGACTTCAACTTCGCTTGCCTTTCCTCACTAACGTCGTCAGGCACCCACACTGAAAATTGCCTGGGTTAAGTTTAAACTAAAATTGTGGGTACCGGTTGGGGTTATAGCAATCACGATTAACCCACTTTTGGTTAAATATGAAAAAAATTCTGGGTTGAAATTCTGCGTTAGAACTGACTTAGTCCAAATTCTGGGTAAAAGAATGTGGGTCATAGTATGAGGTTCAATGATCGTGAATAACCCAAATGTTTGTTAAAAGTAAAATTTCAGTGTTTGAAATTTGACTTACCAGGTTACATTTTAATTCAGACTGTGGTTATAACATTTTGGGTAATGAATATAAACCCAACAGCATTGGATCCGTCGGCCAATAAGTACGGTTGAATATACAGTTACTGCTATTCCGCAATGTCTGGGTTTAATTGAAACTTAATTTAAAGAAAATTGCTTCACTAACATGTTTGGGTTAAATGTGCCCCAAGTGCTACGTCCACTGAAAAATTGTTTGAGTTAGATTTTAATATCGCGCCGATCCTGTGCGATATACGGACGGTGTTGGCAAATTTGCGCATCGCCCCTTGACTGCATTTTCAGTGTGTTGTGTTTTTAAGAATCATCCATGCACCGTAAACATTTTCTGCAATAGTTAAAGAAAGTTTTCATCACTTTTGGGGGCTGAATTTGTCAGTTTTCATGATGTATAGATGTTAACAAATCGGGCCGAAAATGGGCATATGATCGGGATACTCAGACCATAATGCTCAGACCTTCAGAGAAAAAAAAAGTGGGAAAAGCACTCTCTGGCCTACCGACCGTATTTCTCTTGCCTTAATGCCGTGCATATATAGTGGCATGATGTGAAGAACTTCAAACTCCGTATCTGTTAGAAACAGAAACATCGACGACCTTGAAAATGTATTCTTTAATTATGGCAAGTCTTAAGGGCCCATTTTGATAGCTGTCATTGCGTAAATGAAGAAATACTCCACTAAACCAGTGCACCAAAAAATACAAAATAAAAAAGGGAAAGAATGTAGTAGCCATGCAGACGCCACTTCATAAGCGAAGGTGTACAAAGTCTATGGAGAACATTGCTGCAGGTTCCGGAAGTATGTTAACCAAAACAGTCGTTATTCGGGTTTTTTTTTCGTAAGGTTCATCTTAATTTATTTTTAGTTGCTAGATAAACTGTAGATATTATCCTGTCTGGAAATATCAGCTCAAATTCGGCCCCACTGCACATGGGGCTAATGCAGTCACATGTATATGTCCTATTTTATTGCAGGTAAAGGCCTTTGTGCTATGCAAAAACTATGGATTAAATTCTTGAAAGTTGGCCTCAGTGGTGTCCCTTCACTTGGCCTCAGTGCCCTTTCAAATTTCCAAAGTGACCTGCCCTTTTTCTTAATACAATAATAATAATAATAATAATGATTACCGGCAATGGGGTAATAGGGAGACTTTCCCATAGAGTTGTGCACACAACTTTTTTGTCTGTCCTTTTTCCACGAATTTCGGTATTTTTACTAATTAGACCACGAGCAACAAATATAACTTAATTTCGACGGCAAAACTTTTCCTCTAAAGGGGGGCTGCGCCAATAGGGAGACACCTAGGTGTCTCCCAATTAAGCCCGTGTCTCCCTACTATCGACATTTCTACGCTAACGTGTCTCCCTAAAAGTACATTTGTAGGAATATAGTTACATAAGTACACAAATAAAGTTCTGCAGAAAATTCATTGTTTTGTCCTATAGAACCGACAAAATCTTTCTTCTGAAGTATTGCATTAAAAAAAACTCCAAAAACGTTGATATAATGAATCAAAAAGCACTTAAATTGGACGTATGTGATCCCCCAGTGCCTCAGTAGAATGTATACCCTTTGCATTCCTAGTGCTTTTAAAACAAAACACCACTGATGTTTTTTTTTTAGGACAGCTCATGTGATTGTTAACAATCGGCTTTGCTGTCTTCTAAAATAATTGAAGCCTAAATGATTGCACAGGCATGCACATTGTACGAACACAGTACCTACATTTAGGGCATCAACTACCATTGTACTGTATGCAACAGCATGGCATTTCATACTTGAGTCAATCCAAAGTAGTGTCGGCAAATTCCAGTTTGTAAGTGTTTGGTTAATGATTACAAGCAGTTGTTTTGCCAAGGGATTGCAAAGAATCTGTCTGGTGAGATGTTTCCGTAGTGAACAGTTGCAGTTTTCACAGGCTATGTGATTAAATTTAACTCATTTGGGTTAACATTTAACCAGGCAATGTGGCAAAATACTGTGGTTTGGAACATTTGTGGTACGGAAGCCTGTTTCTGCCGCACAAAAATAAGAACTGAAACTTTTCGTTATAACGAAAAGATCGTTGCAATGAAAACTTTTCGTTGTAACAGTTCCTTATAACGTATACACTTTTCGATATACATGTACCAACAAAACCGCCACTTTTCGTTTAACGAAAAAACAATCCGCGTCCGAATAACGAAAACTATTGATTTTTTTTTCTTATGTGGCAGCATTACGCTTCCGTAAAGTGGTGTACGTGGCACGGGTCTTCATGTCTGAGAGTCTAAGGTTCAAGGTTTCACGCTCGGAGGTAGAGCTATAAAAGTGCAATTCTGAAACACGATTAGATATACAGTGAACCTTTTGAATCTCCTGTTTTCAAGATGAAGTTCGTTCTGGTAGCTATGTTAGTAGTGGTGGCGCAGCGCTGCCTGATTGGTACCACCGCGCGCACAGATAAACGCTCCGAGTCAACTCTTGACCAAGCTCTCCGTCCGTTGTACAGTCAAATCGATACCTTTCGGTACCAACTGGATGCTGTCAAAGCGCTTGGTAGTGTTCATTGCAACAAAGGTATGTGTTTCAAAGAGACTTTATTAGGCACATGCAGATTGGAACGGAGCAGTGTGCCACGTATGTTCTTATCTGTGCTTCTATTAACGTATCACCGTAACGAAATGGCAATTTCTTTTTATCATTCTCTGTATTATACTCATATAAGATTGCTTGCAGATAATGTGCTTTAGTTGCTACTTGTAATGCAGGTGATAAGAACAAGCAGCGGTACAAACTACTGGGCCATCAGTCTGCCTTCCCACAATGATCTATGTCCATTTGTTTCAATTAAAAAGGGAATGTACAACACTTGCTTTTGCTGCAATTTTCAGAAATAAATGGATTTGGAGGAATTGTATGTTAGGCCAAAAAAAAAAAACGGTCTCTGGTCAGCACGCGCGCGCGTCGATTTTAATCATGCGCGTCGATCTTTTTTTTCCAAAATGTTCCGCGGTAGCTCCAACAGCGCCCTCTATTTCCGCACCTCCTCATTTTTTTTTTACCAAAGAGCACCAAGGAATGGGAAATTGCACCAAGGCAAATGATCGAAAGCACCAAGGCAAATTATGGAGGACACCAATGTACATGAGGACACGAAAAAAGCAAAATAGTACCCCACCTTGTCTGTACAATCCAAGCTTGAAGAAAAAAAAAACAAAGCAAAAAAAACCCCAAAAAGCCGAGTTGGCCGCGTCAATTCCGGAACTTTGGTCTGACCAGAGACCGAATATTTTTATTTTTTTTTGGCCTTATAGCCAATGTTGTTAAAATGACTTGTGTCACGTTTTGGGCTTCTAGATGCTGGAAAAACCAAGAAAACTGTTCTTGTAGTCTGGTGCCCTGACACCACTTTAGATGAAATGGAGCAATTTATAGACTTTGGAGAATTGTACGGTCAGAGAATCAGTCTAGCACGCTTGTACCCCTTCACAGGTGTATAATCACTTGCAAAAAAAACCGCGGAAAATCTAATTATGAAATATGAGGAGCAGTTTTTGAAAAAGGCCAGTTTTCTCCGGCCGACCAGCGTTGGAAATTGATACAAAAATAACGTTTTTCTTGAAAATGTCAGCACACAAGGAGCCACGATTTAACAGGATGCTTTGGACTGTCTTTCCCTAACAATCCAGTGAGGTATTTTGTGATAATTTGATCATTTTGTGTTGTGATGTTTGTAAATGTTGTAAAAAACCACTTGTCGCTTCCCACTTGTCATCATGAACACACTTGCCTTTTCTGTCAAAAGTGTAGCACCGTCTGAGATTCGAGGATGAGAGCAATGGTTTGGTTTTGGAAACCAGCAGTCGAGTAAACACGAATGAAGATCTTATTGGAGAATATTGAAGCGAGAAAAAGTTTTTGTTAATTTCTTTACTTCAGAAATCAGTAATTAAAAAGGGTACTTCTGTTTACTGTTGGACGCTATCAGTGTTAAGGACTTTGCTTGGAAAGGTATGAAAGACTTGATGTTATCGTTTCATTGCTGCGCCAGCTTCGGAATGGCAGTTGGTTTTTAAAGGTATGGCGGGGAAAGGAGTTAAGTTGTACGGAATGTGGACTGCAGCATCTTGGGACGACAACACGATGGGTGTCAGTGGGAGTTGGCGGGATGAATCGCTGCATGACAGCTGGAAAAGTGGAGAACTGAGCGTTAGGCGAGTGAGTACTGGACTATTTTATAGCCTCTACAAATAATGTGCACATTTATCATGATCACATGTGGAATGGTCTGATGTCTGCAAATTCACAAGTTCGCTCGTACCCACCGCCCAAACAGAGCGCTGGGAAGAACTATTATTTTTTTCTGGATATGTGACGTGATCCGCCTGCTAGGTCAAATGGTTTTGGAATTATGGCTAATTAATTATTCATATGTACGAATGGTAATTCTGGTCTGTGTACACGACGTATATGGGAAAATTCAGTTTTCACGGCGCGTAGGGTTAATTGATTGGTTTGATGGGATGCCAAATGTTAGCCTCCAAGGTGTGCTATTGAGGACGAGGTTGAAGTTAAGTAGAATCTGGGATCGTGTGCGACTTGAAAAATCCAAATAGCATGACGTCAGAGGAGACTTAGCATAAGTGTTGTAGTAGAGTACTTTGGCGAGTACGAGCACTTTGCAATGAGTATGAGTACGAGTACAGGGCAGTTTTTCCATGAGAAGGAGCAAATTTCAATATGTCACTTGTTTCTAAGGGCTTTTCGCTGTCCAACTAGGCATGAAATATGCAGAACCCTTCTCAACATTAGAAACCAGGTTCTTTTCCTGCATGTAGCTCCCAAAAACGTTTAAATTTTTGCGGGAGAACATTAATACGAGTATACGAGTACTTTGGTCATGAGTACGAGTACGGGTATTTTTTTTCTTGCGAGTGCGAGTACGAGTACATCAGATGGGTGAGTAATACTACAACACTGCTTATCATGTTATGATTTTCTCAGTGAAATCGCTAAATTTAATCACAACCAAACGCATGACCTCAGACATTCTCGCAAAGCTGTGCACATGCAGAACGTGTTTTGTTTTGATGTCAAGGTAAAACTTTCCCTGCATGATTTCGAGGGGCGCAGAGTTGACCTGATATTCAACGGTATCGGGACGGATATCCATAACTGGTTCACCCAAGAGCGCCTCATCTCAAGCCCCTGGCAGAACTTGAAATCATCCACACCAGACTTCTTCAGCACTGACGGGTATATTCAAGAGTGAGTACAATATAAAATCGATGACCAGAGTGGACACTGACATGATCGTCTTAGGTCAGGTGTAAACGGTGGACTTTAAGTAGAAATACTGGGCATTACGCCCGCCAAAGAATTCCGCAAGATCGGAACTCAAATGGTTGAATTCAAAATTGTCGGAAACTTAAATGACAATTAAGTAGGCCTATTCTGTTAACAATTTTACCCCCCCCCCTAAATACCCAAGATATCGCGAATAATTACTATCCTAGTGTCATCGAAAATGTATTTAGAAAACTTCGGACATTTTCAGAAATATGCAGGTTCCTACATGTTTTTGTTGGTGTAGGTCACGTGACAGTGGCGCCTACTGGAACTTTTAGAATCTGTTGGTCTCGGAACCAGAGCTGCGGCCGAACTGGTCGGATGATGTTTTATGAGCATTGTATATTATAGCAACTGATTACTGTTTTTTTGTGTAAACATTTGGAAAAGTAGTGACAATTTAAGATATCCAACCATACAAGTGAAGATAGAGTCAAGTAAAACAATTGCAGCCTCTTCGTGTTGCAATATGCCTTTTTGCAAGGATGTGTATAGTAAAAATATTTATTTCTATGTTTTTGCCACGTCATGCAAAGAGATCGACGATTCTACATTAATAACATACACAATTCATGCCCGGGCGACAGAGGCTGGTTGGTCGTGATAGATTCCGGTATCACAGCGGATTGCGCATGGGGAAGACCGTCCACGGCGTATCCCTACCCGATTATACTGTACAGCAGGTTGACGGGCGACGTACTTTGGAATAACGTTATCAGTGCAGGTACGGGTGGAATATTATGTGAAATATAATTGTGAATTATAATTATCAATGGGACTCGAGCTGAGATGTAGAGGTGTATAACACTTATTGCTGTATTTGTGCAACAATGTGATCTTTTTTCATTCAATAAGTGTTGCCATGGTTACAGGGCAATTAAACCTCTTTCCATCTCTGAACCGTGTTATCCCATATAGGGGGTAAAGCGGAACCCGCTTATAGGGAAAAACGGACTCTTTGTGTTATCAAGCCAATATTTCAATATGAAGTCCCAATGGGGGCAATACGATATATTTGTTTCTTTAATTAAATACAAAGTTCGCCTGATTATGATCTTTATTTGTTACATTATAAAAGTAATCCCTACCTACATCCACCTCGTACGGAGTGTCCCATTTATTTATATTCCCTCACGTTTGCTATTTTCCCCAGTGTTGATTTTTTTTTTAATTTAGGCATACAAGCAGTTTGAATTTGACCGAATAGTGTTAAACTGGGAAAGCTAAAATGAACACCTCAAATAGAATGCGAATTGCAATTCTATCTAATAGGTAAAAGGAACACCATCCACTTAACACTGACATTATTGGTTCCGTTTTACTCCAATGATTCTCCGCTAATTAAAAAGCTGTTGAATAGGACAAACCGAACGGATCCGCTTCAATTTACCCATTCGTATAAACGGCCTTAATAACTGTAAAACTGAACCAAAGACATTACATCCCTGTCTACCAAGGTTTTTTTAAAGACCACTTAGCAACCAAGTTACGTAACTCAAGATCACGGGGTCCAAAAACTGTAACAATGATTATTTTCAACGTTGGAGCAAGCGTGGTGCAGTCAATGGCGGCTTAAACATCATCCTATACTCGTTCCACAACACCATGTACATGGTGTCTCAACATATTAAAAAGTATACCCATTTTTTAATGTGAATTATCAGAAATGTACTGAATAATTCAGAAAAAAACTACAAGGGAAAATGTAATCTTTCCTATGATGTTAAGTTCATTACGTCACTGTTATGGATAAATGAGCAAACAAGGCCTGAAGAAAGAGTTGGAAATCAGCACCTTGACCAGTTTTTACCGGATATTTTTTATTAAAATACCGTGTCTTTTTTTGTCTTTCTTAATGTTGACAGGTGACGTTACAGTTGGACACGCGGACTTTCTCACCATCCACGTCGATGCCGAGTAGAGATTGCGAAGGCTAACCCAAAACAAACAAAACAATTCTCTGAAACAATCTGAGATGATGTATCAAAGCTGTTTCAGAAAGAACGTTATTTTCTTTGCTTGACATAATATCTGAGATTTTGATAGTTGTGTTTAATTAGGCCTATTGAAAAAAAACAGGTTTTTAAATTGATTTGGCAACCAATTTTGATGACGAATTACTCACTTTCGCACGAATTTGGATGCACGTTTAGATCAACATTCAATTAAATAAATAAATCGTTCAATGAAATCTAAAGGCATGCGATTGTACTTTTCAATGATTCAATTTTAACTTATGCATTTAAATTAACATTTGACACTGGGTCATTCAAATTCGCTCAAATTGTGTCAGTTTGGTCATTCGAATTCGCCATTAAGCAAGCATTTGTGAAATGTGAGCAAAGGAAATCGAAATCGGTTCATATTATTATTTGTTCGTCAAAATTCAATAGAGTGTCTTTGTTCCAATTGGAAAGTACATGAGAATTTTCTCACTAGATTCTTCTACAAAGCAGCAGCCACAAAAGAACCAAATCACACCCCCCCCCTCTTTGTTTGCACATCAAAAAGAAAATTCAGTTATTAGTTAAATGAAGCATGTTTAAGATGAAGCAAATTGAATAAAAAAAATTTAAAAAATCACATTCAGACATAATTATAAGAAAACACGGATCGCAATTTAAAACAGAAGATGAAAGAGCAAATAGTAAGAAATACGAAAATAATTATAACAAAAAGTATACATGTATGTGTGCACGAGAAAAAGAGGGGAAAGGATCACCTTTGCTTGAATGTTGCCGTAGTTTATTGTTTCAACGTCGACTTTCATAATGTTTCATTTTCTCGTATTACTAGTTTACATTTTGTTTCTTCTGTAGATTAAAGAAAGATAGCACATACTTCAAAAATTAACAAACTTGAATGAAACCAATAAAAAATACAAGAATATGTGAAAAGTACACACACAAAAGAACTCGCATCTTGCCTTCGTTTCCCATTATTTTGAATGAAGAAAGTACCTATTTGCCTGGGCAGTGGAGGAACCACTTGTACAATGGCTACATGCTGGCTTGGGAACTATCACTTTTCGAGAGGTGATTTTGTTTTGGTGTGAATATTTAAAAATGTAATGTTTTCAATGGGGTTTGAATTAGTTCAGTGCACCCAGCGCGCGTCGAGGATATGCCGCCGATAATACCGTACGGGACGGATAGTGACGAACGCCTTGACTACATAAAACCAAAGATATTAGAGAGGGAAGATAGGACACAGGGTGTCTATTTGTACGGTGACCCGTGAAAAACGATGACGTCATCAAGATTGGGGCTAAGTATTTAATTCAACAATAAATTAACAAATGTATTGTTTACTTTGAAAAAAAATCCTGTTGAGCCCTAAACACCAAAGGAATAAACACGATGCAAAGCGCTTTGTTCACATTACCTGAACCTGTACAAAAGCTCATAAGCATAATCCCTTTTTTTAGGCACTTGTAGGCATTTTCTCATGAAGCACAGGGATGGTGCTACTAATCAGAAAATAATCTGCTTTAAAATAATACATATCTGCAAAATTTAGTTTAGTGGCTTTGCGTAACTAATTTTCACGTTGAGTGCATACGGAAAATCTAGTTTTTACTTGAATCAATTCCATGGTAATTTGATAATTCCACTTTCGAATTTGTATAAATGATGTGCCCTGCGTTTAACCCTAAAGGGGCCGGGTTATTTTGACCATCTCTCAGCCGGGGGGGGGGGGCGGATTCCGCCCCCCCCCCTAAGATCTCGGCCATCGAGTGACGAACAATTTTGAAACTCAGCAAATGCATAGAGCAACTCTTCCTCAACATGCCCAAAAAATTTCATGACTATAGGTCAAAGGGTTTTGGAATTATGGCTAATTAATTATTCATATGTATGAATGGCAATTCTGCTCGGTGTACACGACGTATATGCGAAAATTCAGTTTTCACGGCGCGTAGCGCCTGAAAATTTTTCGCTACGGGCCAACCCGTGGTCCGATTTTTAAGTTTTTGGTATCAAAAGATGCGCAAAGCTCGAGGCTAAAAAGTCATAACAGCTCGGGTCGCGAAAATTTTTTTTTAGAAGCTATCGCGGAAAATGTTGAGGGGGGGGGGCGGATTCCGCCCCCCCCCCCCCCCGGCCCCTTTAGGGTTAATAGGGTTAAAGGGTATTTCGGGTCTTATAAAAAGAGTGCATTATTTTCGTTTAACTTTCAAGCTTTAAACTTAATTAAATCAATGTCGGAATAAGCGAGTAGAATGAACAGTTAGTTGTTTTCATTAGACAGTAATTGATATTGTTGCATTTACAATAGAATAGTTTGTTTATAAAACGTGATAAACTCCATTTCGTTCAATTTCAGAAATTTCATTTCAAAGGCCAAGCGAAAAATGCAGTTTAGAAACAGCTGTTGTACGGTGTATGTTTTATACGTAATCTCAACTGTGTAATCGTTTCACTTTATATTGTTTTCAAATGTGTGGCAGGAAAAGGTAACTATTTTGAGCTGGATATCGCACGTTAATCGATGTGGAAAGCATGGGAGAAGGTGTTGAATCTCACCTCCGCCTACAACAAATGGAACTGACTATCAGCGGCTTAGGATGTTTATTAATTTGATAGCTTAAACTAAGTAACATGGACACAAGGACAGCAATTTAGTGGTTTATCGGCAGGAATTAAGCGAATTATCTTTTTCGGCCTAAATCTTTCATTTCTGAACTCTAACATTTTTAGAACAAGTTAATCCATTAAGGTCTTGAAGCTACAGTTTCATAATTCAAGATTCCTATACGATCGATGCAATCGTGCTTTCAGTGATCCCTCATTCAAGCCTATTATATTTTTCTAAAGGATATGTTTCTTTTCCATCTATAATGTTTCTTTTCTCCTGCATGCAAATCATAATTATATCACTGCAATTCGTTTCGAAATGGATATTTTCCATTTAGCATAAAAACTAAACAACACTTCTATGGGTTTCCTATTTCAGAATGTGCGTCTCAGTTAGTCAGATTAATAATATTAGAGAATGACGCGTGTCATTTTTATTTCCATTCCGCGGAAGCAAGCATACCTTTCCTCTTTAGCAAACAGCGCCATCTATTGTTTGATATCGTTCAGATAAATTGTTCAACGCGGACCATTTTTCTTCGCCCCTTTTACAGGTACACTTATAATTTTGTAGTAAATCCCCAGCACAAAGTCAGTGATTGGTGCTGGGAGAAAGGAGAACACATAAACCGTGAGTTTAGAAGTCAAGTTTCCGGGAAAGTAGCGCTCGTGCGGATTTGCGTCGGTGAGGGCGTTTGTGCAGGCGTCCACTACCGGCACGAGGCTGGTCGGTGAGAAGCTCTGGGACGCGTTGACAATGTTATTTCTCGTCGACTCGAAATACTCTACACCGTAAACCTCCTGAACTTCTGCAGTTGTTTCGCTCCAGACCTTGTTCAGATCCTTGGTCATGTATTCTCTTGTAAACATGGCGGACCCTCCCCCTGAAATGGCAACGAAATGAATGGAGACCCCGTAACAATGAATACTACTGTCCCTTTTTACATGCATGAGGGGTGACGTGATGAAAATTTGCACAAGCCGCCATAATTTTAGGCTCTAATACATCTAGTTAGAAATGATTTTTATAATTTAAATTTCGCCTCACTCTATCTTAAGATTTGTGTGTGTGTGTGGAACGAAGGGCAACTTCCGATACACTCCACACAGATTTTTGGTTGCGAAGGCCATAACAGAATCGAACTATTCAAATCTTCATAACCAAAATAAGATCACTACAGTAAATTAAGTTTGCTCAACGTTCGAATAAAATTGGGATCCTAAAATTACTTTTGTTTTCTTGGAACTTACGGAAGCCGCAATGCAAATGATTTTGGTTACTTTAAGATTTTCTTTAATCTGGTCAGGAGCCAAGGTCGGATCCAGAAAATAATTTGTTGGGGGGCCAAAAACAAATTGTGTTCCCTAAAGAGTGTGTGCACAAAAGTACGGCGTGGAATTCGGAAAACTGTGGATTCTAGATGCTCTGTGGTGCAATCTGAGGCTATATCTGAATACTTTAACCATGTTTTTATGAGGAAAAGATGGTGGTGTACGCAGTGCCTACCTTTATTGCGACGTCACTTAAAACAAAACAAAATGGGTTCTTTTTTTTTTAGGGGGGACGTTGCCCCATTGCCCCCTCCCCTGGATCCGCCCTTGGTCGGAGCCTCTCTTTAAGCAACAATTATTACCTGAGAAGTTGCCAGGTTCCACAATGACAGCAGAGACACCGAAATTCGACGCGAGCTCGTTGCGGAGACTATCCGTGAAGGCCTGGACGCCGTACTTTGTGATGGAATACGCTGAACAGACTGGCATACTCACACGACCCAGCATGCTGCTCATGTTGACCACACGCCCTAGAATGGTGGAGAGGAATCATACCTTTCAAAGTTATGGTGAGCAGACAAGAACCAAACGTCTTGAATAATTCACGGCGCAAATGTTTTTGTTCCCGAAAAAAAGTGGGTCCAGAAACTCTCAGCCCTATATTAAATATGAAAAGCAAGGGGAGGGGTGCAAATGTATTGCTCGTAAATGTAAACAAAATAAAGTAGGGTGCGGTGGGGTTTTTTTTTTTTTTGGGGGGGGGGGTGGTATGGCCCCGTTGCACCCCCCCCCCCCCCACTCATTTGCCGTATTGGTGAGGAGGGACCGCAAAATATTGTGTCACCATCAACTGCTCATTATCTAGGATGAAGTTTACAACTTATTTTTTACTTCGTTGAATTATGAATTATAGAGACAATGCATACAACCTGACGCCATTCAGTTGTAATAGCGCGGATTAGCGCCCCCCCCCCATTTGATCAAAAAACCAACGCCTGAGACAACTATTTTTCCCATGGGCAAAAAGTGTTCACAACACAGCGTGCAGATTGCGAATTGCTGAAATTGACCACCGGATAAGTATACAAGTAGTCTCAAATTGCACGTGCGAAACAAATCACAAATTGCATGTCCTGAAAAGATCTTATCATGCACGTCAAATTCAAATTACGTGTACAAAAATAGTGCCAGCCATCGGCTATATCAACATTTGTTTTAGGAAATAACTCACAACACTGACTGTAGGGGGAGCAAATGCACGACACAGCCGTCAACTGGGAGAGCCAAAGCATGGAAATTCTTCCTAGCAAGGTTTGGGTCTCTTCCAGACAAATTCTAGTAAAATTGTGCCTAATGGGCGAGTTTTAGTTTGATGTATGTATCTTAAGCACTTTGAAGAGTCGTGAAACGGAGATCACTGGAAGTACCAAATAACTATACTCGTCGATATTAAACAGCGCCCCCAGTTGTCTTGAAGTAATGATATTGCATGACCTTTTTCTAAGCCTATTGACGACGCGTCAAAAGCAATTTCCTTCCAACGTTATTAGACCCGACTCGTGTGTATGCCAAAGCCTCGAGCGTCTTATCTTCTAATATTTACCTTTGCTATTTCGGATGAGAGGTAAGAAGGCCTTCGTGACCCGAATCATCCCCCACAAGTTGACCTCTGCCAGCTTCTTGTATCTGTCAAGCGATATCCATTCCGCTTCGCCCCAGCATGCCGTGCCGGCATTGTTCACCACTCCCCACAGTACTGGAGACAAAAAGATACGGGAAAAAAAATATGTACAAAACGACCATTGGCGGATACAGAGGGTGGGGTCAAAGGCGTCGACAGGATTTTTTTTTTCTAGAGGGGACACGAAAGCACATTATTTCCCCAAATCCTTTCTCAATTAGCATATTCTCAATTTATCATTTTTTTTCGAGGGTGGGCAGGGAGGCATTTCGCTAACCCGCCGAGGTCGTTAAATGTGCATTAATAACAGCAATATGAATTTGCACCTTTTTTTTCTCTCTCACTCACTCTTTCCCCCTCCATTTAGGGGTGGCTTCCGGAGGGGGGAAGTGGGACAAGCGCCCCCCCCCCCCTCCCGACGCCCATGGGAGGGGGTGAGAGGTCTTAGGGGACAAAATCCACTCCTATCTCCGGAACCCCTTCACCATGACAACGTTGCACTGCAAAAACTGGAGTGTTAAATTTACACCATTGGTATCTATATAGGACCATCTGGTGTTAAATTTTACTGGTGTTGTCCTATATAGATACCGAATGGTGTTAAATTAACACTACAGTTTTTGCAGTGTGGGCAAGCCCGTTTAAAGGCTGGTTCACATTCGGCACGAAAGCCACGCAAACGCGAATATGTGACGAGACTCAAGCGACTATTCGTGCTATGAATTCGCAATAGTTGAACACATTTTACTTTCGGCAAATTTCACAGTGAGTGTTTTAAGACGTCATGTTCGCTTCACATTCGCATTTATACTTGGAGAAGGGCCTGTCATGAAACCGCCTTTGGCAAGCCCCCAAATGTCTACGTATTTTTTTCCGAGTGGACTTTCTTAATGGCTCAAAAACATCAAACATTTTTAGAGTCGGATGTCTGGAAGTACGCCTGATTAGCAAACTGGAAAAACTAATCCAGGCGTTGCTAGGCACCTAGTTCCCTTATGATGTCCGGAGACTAATTTGGTGAAAATTGCTGTACACGTTCGAAAGGAACATTGATTTTAAGTTAGTCAGAACGCAAACAAAATTAGGGGGGGGGGGGTATAATGTGGGATCGATTTGGAGCGGGTATATAGTTTGAAAAGGGGTATAACTCTTGAAACTTGTAATCATGTGATTTTTTATTGTATGGCAGGAAATGTTTTTATTACATATCCCAACGCAAGATGGCGCTGTTGTATACTTTGCGATGCAATCACAAGAACAAGGTAATTTGGGCGTAGTATAAGGTTTCGCTGACTCGTTGATTACTCCTTTACTTTCAAAAGAACCCCAAAGGAGAATAATCAACTTTATGATTGAAGCCGAAAAATATACCAAAAAAGAACAGACTGGGACATTGAGTGCTGATAAATATGCAAAACGAAATCAGGCCAACTTTACTCACTCTTTAGCCAGCAAAATTCTTAAGATACCTTAACTTATGGGACTCTCACACACAGTATTGAGAGTCCCAAATTTTCGGACTATCAAAAACCCATTACTATAGGTTTGCCCATGGAGCTATATTTAAATTGCCACGCACATTAGTCGCGCGTTTCAGGGGTCCAATGTTCAAGGAAATCGGGCATTGTCTGAAAGGGCTCCATTGGCTTTGGTGGTTATTACACAAAGCTTATCTTTTCCGTCGCCAAATTCCACAAAGGGAAAGACCTCGAGTTAGTGGAGCAATGCTAGCATGCGCCTGTCCCTATAGGCGTTTTCATAGATTTTCACCCAAAAGATTTCCTTGTGAATCCTAGCAAGGCGTGGAAAGCTGACTTTTTTGGGTGGAGGGGGCACTTCTTTAAATCTATTTCAGTTGCTATTCGCATTAAAGCTCAAAACCTTACCATCTCCCGTCGTGGACAGTGACTCCCTCACAGATTTGACTGCTTGAGATACCTCGTGGTCACTCGTCACATCAAGCTGTATCACCTCAAGTCTCCCTGAACACTCGCTCGTGAGCCCTAGAGCCCCCGGTCCCTCGGCGAACAGACAACCCGCAAAAACGCGGAACCCCAAGTCATCCAGGCGTCTGGCCAACGTGTTACCTATTCCAGTATCGCAGCCAGTCACCAGCACGGCTCTGCCCCGGACGCTGGGGATTTTTCCCCCGGTGAAGCGACCGGCGATGAAGTAGGAGAAGGAAACAGATAAGATGCAACCGAAGAACCTTGACAGGAATTCCTCACCAATTCTAGGCACGATCCAAACGAGACAGACATACAAACAGAGAGCGAACACGACTGCGTTTGTTATCCTTACAGCAGCCATTTTTGGTTCGATGCTTATGAACGGAGTTGTTTCAGCGGCCGCAGTGTGAGCAAGCTTGCTGTATATTTTCTTTGTAAAGCCATCGAGCCCTCATGTCTCTTCGTTGCATGCAGCTGCTCAAGCATGGTGGTACAAAGTAAGTGGGCACTCATCGACGGTGGGCTGATCATGTATGGCTTAACTTGTCCAATCAGCCCACACTTGCATGGTTGTAAAGGTTATCAGTACTACATTGTGTATAGCTGTAAATCCCTCAACTGAACAAAAATAGACATTACTGAAATAGATCTCAACGAACGAAACACTCATTAATAATTAATGACCATCCTAAACGGAAGTTCATGCCCTTCCATTCTAGAAATAATAACTCTCAGGTTTAGTTTTACTCATGTAAAAGTAATGATTTACTAGAGTGTCAAGCTCTTCAGAAAATTTATCGACATGAAGAGTTGAGCTGGGTGTGCCTTTTCTAATACATATTTTAGAAAACAAATACGTGGAGAAATGTCCCGAATCCTTTTAGTCGTGGTATCCGTTTGCATTCTTATAATTAAAAGTCCCGGGTCAGATCCGGCTGGAAATGCGGGTCAGATTTGACCTGATATTCGTCTTCTGGGTCAAAATTTTCATTGTTTGATGCCAAACTGATGATCTCCTCCGAGTCAAGTGGCCCGGAAAAGTGACTTAGAGAGGTCATTTCGACCCGGACAAGCGTCAGGTCAAATCTAACCCAGATTTGAATCGAATTTGACACTTTTAAGAGTGATTATGCGAAAACCCAGAAATGATGCAAGCGCTGGTCCCATACACTCACATAAACATGCATGACGCATGCACATCGTGTACCATACATTTTTCGTTGATTTATTTATTTCTAGAAATCCAAGAGAAGAAACATAATTTATTGTCTCACAGCTAGCTATGTTTACTAGAAAGAAATTTAAAAAAAAACATGAAATAAAAACTGCATGGAAAACGCTACAACTGAACATTTAAACATAAGTTAATTTTAGTAATTGATATCTTCTATGAAGACTTTTCTTTATTAATACCGCACAATACAAAGTTGGAATAGTTTTGCATAGGACAGTCATTACTATCCTCAGACGACTCGATGACAATCTCGTGTCACATAAAATGAATCTGCTTTCCATTTGAAGTCCTCATGACCTCTGTTGCCTCTATAGATGCCTGCGAAACTCATCCACTTTTTTTCAGCGAAAAACAGATCCAGGCTCAAACAAGTTCAAATTGTCAAATGAAGATGGGGGTCAAAATCTTGTTTTCGAGTATGAAGTTCATGAAGCAGTACACAACACCATACTTAGCCGGAGTCCCCAATATTGGGGGCCTCTAATAGTAATTCTGATGCCAATGACCATCTTCGTTCGTACCGCCCGCCCTGCAAACAGGACGCTGGGAAGGGCTGATCTCTTCGAGCTCTCATTGGATAGATTATGCGCGATCTGTGACGTAGCATGCAGCACTGCTGCTGTTTTTCATACGTAGCGCACTACATGCATGCGAAGGTCATGATAAGTTACCCGGCATCAGCCCTGTTTGCAGGACGGGGGTACGAGCGAAATTACTATATCTTCCTAGATGAAATGTAATAATAAGGCTGTATCTGCATTACTGGGTCAAGGCCGGTGTAGCGTAAATATCCAACTCTATGAAATGTGGACACATTGGTAGTACTGCGCACGCTTGAATACGATACTATGCTATTTTTAGGATCGTTTCGGGAGAGTGACTGTCACGTGCAAGGGATCGACCAAGAAATATGGAAATAGGGGTCCGGTTTTCATAGGAGTCGTATTTTCATGTGACACCGGAAATTGCCCATGTGCCTATGGAAACCACTGAATCTACTTCCCACGGACCTTCCTGTGTGTCATATGAAATATGAACTCCTATGTGATGTGATATTTAGTGGGGTGTGTGGCCTATAGTGGTTAGGGTCTGTGACTCATGATCAGAGGGTCAGGGGCTCGAATTGAGTTAATGGTAACATGTTGTGTTCTTGGGCAAGCTAATTCACCCCACTTGCTTCTCTTCACCCAGGAGTATACATGGGTACCTGCTTTAGCTGGGGAGTAACCTGCGATGGACTAGCACTGATCCCATCCACGTGAGTAGAAATATTCTCAGTCGTTCGGTACTGAAACCGGAGATAATTAATGCCGGCCTGATGGGCCACGTTGGCTCGTGACAGACTTTACTACTATTATGATATCGGGCCCCTTTTACCTTTAATGTATGGACTAGTTATCCCTCACGCGTAGCCTGTTACTTTCCTTGTTATCTTCACTGAATTTGCATGTGAAATACAATCAATAACTTCGTATTTCATAAGTACAAACACACCCGCGACATTATCCAAGTATTCATCATGGCCTACGAGTGAGGTCTAGCTACTTAAAGTACTTCCCCGCTCAGCCTCGTTCCTGACACGTCACGCTACAGGCTCTGCCGCAGTAACCCCCTTCGCTTTATCAACAGACAGGGCATAGCTGAGCTTGTACAAATAGTCCGTCACGGTGGAGGGCAAATAGCAGAAAAACCAGGTCAGAAGCTTGGAATGGGCGTTGCCAGGGGAGAACCTGTCTGGCGGATTCTCGTCGATGAGGGCGTCCTCGATGGCCGTTAAGACCGGCTTCAGAGTGTTGGCGCTCATACTCAATGTGCCTGTGTTTAGCAACTTGACCACGCCCTTGAAGTAGTCCAGACCGTAGACTTCCTTAATGTCGTCCGGTGTGTTACTCCAAACATCGTCCATCATCTTAGTGATGCTATCGCCTTCCATTGCGTTCGTAAATGCTGTTTGGGTAACAGAGGGGGGAAATAGTGAGGCTAAATCTTGGGGTTGAAGTTTGTAAGTCCGTGTTTTGTGTGCGGAACCTGAAAAGTATCTATTAAAATTCTACACAAATTTCCAAATCCATTTGCTATTTTGTTTAAGCTCTAGATTACTAGATATATTATTATCTTTCAAGTGAGGCATTGCAACAACAGTAATCAAGTTGATAGGAGCATCACGCATATTGCATATTGGGGGAATACTAAAAACTACATAAATATTTAAATGTGACCTCCTGAGGCAAGATGAGGAGTGTACACCAAGGTGAGTAGCCAAGGTATCCAAGATTTGCACTATGCATTTTTGTTGGGGAAACAAATACCAAAAAAAGTGAGAAAACTGATGAGAATTTTTCACTGCCGTTGGCGGCGCAATGCGTGTCATTTTTTTCAAAGCCGTTTTTCTCGAAATGATGTTGGAGAAACTTGGCAGGACACTGCTGAAGTTCCTGCGTCATATCTTTGGAATAAACTGAGCTACAAAAATAAATTTGGTATCATTGGAAAGCCAATGATCAGCGCGCTTTAAAATGATGTACATAACGTAAAAAGTCAAAGGTGGGGGGGGGGGGGGTATTCCTCATTATGCTATGGCAGGTCACCGATAATTAATTTTGATTCGCTTGTGATACAGTTTTCTACAATTATTCGTCAGCAGGGGATTTGTTCAACAAAAAACAGATAAAAACCGATAATCTTACTTCAAACATTGAGTAGGTCTCATTCCAACGCACGATTTCATCAACTAAAAACTGTTAGAACTGGTGTAATTAATATGGAGTTATGACCAAAATCTTGGCTGCTTTCAGAGGAATGGGAAAGAGCATTTGGAAGTATATTTTTACACAACACGCATTGGCACCCATCGGGGGCATCTTGACCGTACTGCAATCGTGTACCTGAAAAATTTCCCGGTTCAATGATGACAGTTTGGACTCCCCATTTGTCCACCTCGTGACGTAGTGCGTCCGAGAACGCCTCCACGCCAAACTTGGAGACCGAGTACGGGGAGGACACGGCGGAGCTGAAGAGACCCTGCATGCTACTCATGTTGACAATGCGACCTGGTGAGACGAAAACGACAAATTGTCAGATGAAACAAGTCTGCACAATATTCCTGCACGTCATTGTCAGTCTTAGTCCTATCTAAGACTTCAGGATTTTTCCCCCATTCTTGAGAAATGTGGTCCTTGAATTGCTCGTGCATGCCAAGTTTTTCAAAAATGAAGAGAACCAAACTTTTTTTTTACAACTCTACAAAATTCCTTGTCAGATTGACCCAGAATCCGGATTTTATTTGGCCTGACCCTTTTCAGGGTACAAAAACGATTCCCCCCAAGGATTTTGGGTCAAAGTGTCACTTTTTTTGCCAAGAATTTCGGGTCAAAGGACACTTTTTGCCGAGGATTTCGAGTCAAAGTGACACTTTTTGCCAGGGACTTTGAGTTAAAGTGGCACTTTTTGCCTTTTTGTCGTGTCAAAATGACTCGGAAATGGACCATTTTTGACACGGAAAAGTGTCATTTGTGAAACGGAAAAGTGTCCTTTTGTGACCGGCCCGAAGAAGGGTTAGGCCAAATAGGATTAGGTCGGACTCCGGGTCAATCTGACAAGGAACGTTGAAGAGTGTACTTTAGAACATGCTCAGAAAAAAAGGCCCTCGATCACCTCAATGTTATGTCTGTACCCGCTACGATTTTCTTTTCATACCACCGTCCCCCAAAAATATCAACAAAGACGAACCTTTACACCTCCGAATCATGGGAAGGAAGGCTTTAGTGACCCGGATCATTCCGAATAAGTTGACCTCCATGACCTGACGGTAACTCTCCACTGGCAGCCATTCTATCTCCCCAAGCTTGATAATGCCCGCGTTGTTTACAACTCCCCACAACACTGTCGACAGCATAACAGAGAGAAACCTTTCAATATTAACAATCCCGACCAACGAGACTTCAATACAAATCAGGCTAGGCAGTCACATTGCAACTGATTTCGAGATACCACAGCCTAGATTCAGATGCATGCGCGCGCCTGTGAAAACGATCTAATGGCCTTAAAATGAAAGGGGAAATGGACCACGTCATGCGATTGACTTCTCCACAATTCATCAGAATCAGATATCCGATAAATACAAATATGTCAAATTTGGTCAGGTGTATATACTCTTCACTGATACCAAAGCTGCATATCCGCGAAAACAGGAAGTTCTATTTTTACTTTATTCACAAATACCGCGATATGTTTTCTCTTTCTTGTTGGGCCTATATTGCTATTCAAATTGGTCCTCCTTTATGTATATGCGTCATCAGTATTATTTTATAAATCAGTATATCCGTATTTTTGGTTCGCTTTCCTTTTAGTTTCATGTTTACATTTTGACTAATTTATAATCGGTGACGTTTTGATTGATTATTGTTGATCAATTGATTGAAACACTGATAACTTCGATCGATGTAGGCCTATCAATGGTGTGCTATATTAACTGATTAACTTGAAGTATTAATTGTTAGAGAGGGAATTTCGAACTCTACGATGAAACAAACAGTGAATATTTCGAAGAATTGTCAAACTGTATACAGTCTTGGAGCACACCAGTGTGAGTGTAACCTACTTCTTCAATTAGTCTACTGACTGGTGACCTCATCACATCCCATTATGATCTGCTGCTTAATACTCGTTCAAACCGTGCAACAAAGTTATTGAGCATACCATCCCCTGAAACCGTGACAGCACTCTGCACAAACTGGGCCACCTCCGCCACCTGCTGGTCACTGGTCACGTCCATCTGAACCACCTGCAGTTTCCCCGAGCACTCCGCCTTCAGTCTCCTCGCCCCCTCACCCCTCTCGAACAGGCACCCGGCGAACACCCGGAAGCCCCGCTTGTCCAGGTACCGGGCCAACGCGTTGCCGATCCCCGTGTCACATCCCGTGATGACCACGGACTTGCCGGAGACTTGCACCTTTCCCTCCTTCACGTTGACGGCGATGGCATAGGATATAATAACCGAGACGATGTAACCGAAACATCTGGAGAGGATCTCCTGTCCTAGTCGCGGAACGATGTATTTCATGAATACAAATGCACATAGCAGAAAAACGGCAAGGCGTTTGACTGTTACGGCCGCCATTGCTTTAATATGTACATGTACACGATGCCTTCCTGTTGGTACTATGAACTTGATTGATTGATTGAGAAAAGCGCGTATTTGGCCTGAAGCCTAATGTAATTGTAAGGCACCCAGCTCCTGTGCCAGTTCATGCTGAGCCTTGTTGCAAACTTCGTGACCAGTTCTCAGGCATATTTCCACGACTGCCTGGCAACGTGATGCATATAGTGCTAGTGGGAAGCTTATGAGCGCTTATCAACAATGCAAGCAGATTTTTATTGTACAATATTGAAAAGTGTGTTGACACATTCCACCGTTGTGCTTGCCCTGGACACAAAATAATGCACTGTACATAATCAATGATATAAAAAGGTCACTTACGGAGTCTCAGATTTGCCACGTAGATTTAAGTAATTAGAGGGTAAATCTTATTTAGTGTTCACTTTAGACCGTGTGTGATTTCTAATTATATCTCCTTAGATCTTTTTCATGTTCATAATTTATTGAATCCAAAGGAGCATGGAATAAATGTCTTTTTGAATTGAATTGAATTGTGTATACAGTTTGGCGCTTGGCTGCTTGATGTTGGCTGCATATTGCTTGAAATGAAACCATAATAAAAGACCATTTCTTTATCTGAATTGAAATAAACTGGTTGTGGACGACCATAAACATACCAGATAACGAATCTATAGCTGTCTCTTTTCCTTCTCGATTGGGGTGCACGGTGGGGACTGGGGATGGTTTCTTGTTGATTGCGGTGCAAGTGAACGTTGTTTTAATTGTTTTAATGGGAAGTATATATGCAGAGTATAGGCATCATATGACTGGATATTTGCAATATAGTTATCTGTATTCTCTGTATGATTCGAACACTTTCAGGCGGAAGAACTGGACAAAACTTTACGCGCATTCAGGATGACAATTTATAGAAACACGGTCATGAAGTCTTTTTCGAAATCTCGAGGCACCGGAAAGGTGGTCGTGGATGTCACGGTCATCAGTCACGTACGTGTTTTTGTCCAATAATGACCCACATAATAAGCTAATGTTCTCAAATTCCTCTAATTTATCACTTTATGACTGTGTTTTCTCAACTTATTAATCCTCACTGAAGTCACTTTAGTACAGTAGAACACCACTATAATGAACACGATGGGGTCCATACAAATGTTTCGTTATAGTGGTCGTACGTTATCGTGATTGTGCATTTATATAATTGATTTACTATTTCGAGAGCCGCAGGGGATGTTCGTTATAGCGGTGTTCGTTATAGTGGCGTTTCACCGTAACCGACATTGATGCCCCAGAGCTAACAATAGTACCTTCTGTCACGAGCAATTGAATTGATATTTTGCAATTGGCCATTATTTTCTCATCCTTAATGCAGAGCTTTAGGAGGCGTTCTCCTGCTACGATGGTACCACCACCATGCACCAAGGAGCTAGGGACAGTCACGAGGTCACTGGGTCAGAACCCCACTGACAAGATCAACAAGGTTGATGCTGATGGTAGGGCTGAAGTTTGGAGTATGTTTTCAGTATGAAAAATGGTTAAAATTGGCACTGACAGTTCAGTAGGATTGTATGATGGAGCAGGTCACATCATTTGTATCTGAAAAATAATCTCCTAACACTGCTAGAGTCCAAATATGTCGAAAAATTACAAAGTAACATTCAATCCTAACTATAGGAAATTCGACTTTGGGGGCCTGAAACGTAGGCCGGGTCTAGAACAGGATTCCAGAGCTATACGGCTACGTCAGGCTATGTCAGCTTGTTGCAAGTTAGCTGCAGACTAGAGATTTGGTTGCAGCATTGTATTTACATAACTCATTACTATTCTCTCTCTAATGGCAACGGCACAATATTGTTGACTTCCCTGAGTTTCTGACGATGATGCCCGCAAGATGAAAGCTTAAAGACACAGACAGTGAGGAACAGATCAGAGAAACCTTCGGAGTCGTTGCCATGGCACGGCTTCATCAGGGGGGTTTGGCTTTCGTTACTCTCGGGATGGTACCTCCAAGTTGCATGAGGCCATTGAATGGGTCCTGCAATATTGCCAACGCCGACAAAATCATCCCAAATGTTATTGTCCGTAAAGCTTTGAAAGTTTTTAATAAGATAAAGTGTCCCAGATCCGAACACTATACCTTCAGCTCTTATTTCTGAGAAGCTTTTGATGAAAGTAGACCTCAAGGTTGCTTTGTTTTTCAGTTTAAAGGAGAGAACTTTTCTTATCCGATTAGTCTGGGGTGTTCATTCTTGGGAATGCAATCAAACATTGAACAGTTGAGTGAAAAAATGGTAAATGGGGCTGATTCAGAAATGTGATATGTGCGTTTGGAACACATAGGCCCAAGGATTTGTGAATTTTTTTATCTGTTTTTTGAAACTGAAAGTATTTATCATTGGTGTCTTTGGCAATTTATTTATTAATCTGCAGTCTTGGGCGGATCTAGCTTTCAGGAAACGGGGAGGGTGTTGATATGAAGGGCGTGAGTGAAGTTGTGCCCTGCTAGGGGGTCTGGGAGCATGCCCCACCCCCAACAATTTCGAAATGTACGGTTCTTTTTCCTACATTCTAAGCCAATTCGAGAATAAATTTAGGAACTATAGCTTCCCATTTAGTATTTTTTAGCCCCATTTTATAATATCATAACATTAGTCAGCGGTTGAAGGGCGGTGCAACCCCCTAATCCCCCCCCCCTCCACGCACGATTCGCCACTTCAACCATCACATAAAAAAAACAATCATGCACTATACACTGACGATCACACTTCGGTCACTTCTTCCGAACATAATATACAATAGAACGTCCATCCATACACTGTCAACAAAAACTGTTCATTTTCACTGTAGATGGTTCGAAGGATATTCTTATACACTGTCAAACTTTCCATCCGGCCAGAATAAAGCATATGATCTCTTCATAAAGGCGGGTTGTATCCTGTCATTTCAGACATCATTTGTCGTCAACAGGACACACTTTGGTTTCGGTGCAGCGTTGTTGCTCATTATGACACAATTCATAATGCCTTTCAATTCACTCTGAATATTTTTGGTGTGCAGCACTCAAAGACAAACAACGAGTGAAACATACAATGTCTTTGGCACACAGCATGCTTATTTTGACTTCAGACCTGATTTCAACGCAAAAAAAACAACTCAAGACATTATAAATGAAGATTAAGTTAAAACTACATAATAATTATTCCACTAAAATGAACGGGAATGCCTCAAAATATTGAAAGCTAAGCCCTGAGTTTTTTTTTTTTGGGGGGGGGGGGTACATGTCTAGAAAAACAACCAAATATGGGAATTTTGTTTGCAAATGAAATTATGTCCCGGACTCGACCGTGAATCTTACACAACTTATGTTTGTAGTGCCGCCGAGCCTCGTCACGAAATGAGCAATCTTGTTAAGAAGCTGACTGATGAAAAGGTTGATGAGATGATCCAAGAAGTAGACATCGATGTAGATGGCCAAGTCAATGATGTAAGTGTGCATCCTAATTTCTTTCGCATCCTTTTTTCCCCCGTGCTCACCGATAACTTTTCTTAGTTGTAACTATTTATCGGTTTTTTATTCAGATATCGAGACCAGTAAAGTCATTTCAGAGTCAAGTGGTGCTGCAATCGTTCAGAGCCGGCCACCGTACGCACGACTTTGCTCACGTTAAACTAATAAGTAATAGCGCCCTCTATCTGTGACCAGATGCATACCGGGACCGGATTGAAATAGATTTTATAGTTTACTGACAAAGAACTTGGCTATTTATTGTTCAAATTACACTTGTGTCCAGAGAATGCCAATATTTAGTGTTTTATATACTGTTTAAATAGCCATATTTCAAAGCTTTTGGTCACATGGCGCGGAAGTGTTTTTTGCCTTTCCTTATAAACGTACGTCCAGCAGTGAACAACTATTATACTTTTGCGAGGACCAAGTTTAAAAGCTCAAAAAGGGTGCACTCCGTGTCCAATTAATTAGAAGGGGAAATTCCAAAAACAAAAAACTATAAAGATTCTGAATAACCTCACTATAAGGCCAAGTAAAAAAAAAAGCAGTTCCTCGTCCCCACTAGCTTCTTTTTCTCCGCCCGCTTCTTTTTTTTAAATTCATAACTTTGCAATATATGTTGCAAGTACTGCCATTGGATCGTCTTTTTATTTGTTTCCAACGAAATTGTAGCTATGTAGAAAAGGTTACGGCTCCTTTGACACAATTTGGTTTCAGCAAAAGAGCTGAGAAAAGGGAAGAAGCGATCCGTCATCTTGGAAAATCTGCCTCCTTTTTAAAAAGCCCGACGAGAAACTATACTAAATATTTGTTTCTCTTCCTTGTTCTAACAGAATTTGTGACCATGATGACGTCCAAATGAAGGTTTTCCACAAAGTGGTTTGTTTTACATATAATTCACAATTTTTATGTTGAAATTGAGATCTTCGAATAAAATTATGCCAATGTCGCTTGATTTTGATAATTTGATCATTTCAAAATAAATGATGAAATGACCGTTCGGCCTTTGTACCCAACTCATTTTCAATAAGCAGAAACATTTTCTTAGCACATATTTATGAACCAATAAGAAAAATCAGTTGAAAAACCAATATCGAAGAATTAACATCCCAAGCATATCTTCCGAGCCTTGTCATGATAAGATTTTAGAATTCGAATTAGGCCTATTCATCGCTATTCGTTGGTTCGATATGCCCGATTCTTGATTTACGTATACAGGGTAAGTCGAGAGAAAGTGACTGGATTAATGTGGGTTTTTTTCTTGAAAAGCAATCAAATGTAATACATGAATGAAGTATATGTCTTCAAAGATAATGTTCTTCAACTCATCTGAAAAATATTTTAAAAAAAATTACTGAAACTGATCCATGCCATCGCAAGTTATGCACGGTTTTACTAATAGAACCTATTTGTATAGCTGTCCGTGGAATGCCATTGGAAGCTATAGACCATTATCATGTTGCAGCCATTTGATTTTCCCCCATTCAAATCAATGTGACCAGAGCGAGGCTGGAGGGAAAAATAGTCTGGTTCCATTTTGCTTAAAAACATTATCATTCAGTACTGTTATTGGATACAGGGAACATGACTAAAGTGGTGGAAGCATGATATAGGTCTATTGAGCTGAGTGAGATTTACAAATTACACACAAACGTTCAAATACAAATGAGATTTTAATCAGTTGAGTCAAGACTGAAACGTTGTTTTTACTGTCAGATTTTGTGTTTTGAATATGAATATGTTGAATATTTTTGCCCGTTTTGGGAGGACAGTGAATGTTGTGATCTTTTTATTAAAATAGTCATAAATTGGGAATAGAGTATGCAAATTCAGTGAAATTTCCACAGTTGCTAGTCAATAAATGTACTTTATCCCTGAGTTATTTTCATGAAATAGAGCGAGCCACATATTTTTTTTTTTTAAATAGCCTATTCTTTTTGTTATTCTGTCACTTTCTCATCCTGTATGTAAGCACTTGGCTTGTTAACACCTGCGATATTCTAATGCTGGTTACCTAACTTTGAAAGAATCTTAAAAACAAATAATAATTAATTTCAGTTTCGATCACGCGTTTTAAATGCATTGTTTGGAAAAGAAGTAATTGTCATAATTCCGTTTAAACAAACGATTGTTGGGTAGTAAAATGATTACAAGCGGGAAAGGCATTACCATTTCATAAAATTAAAAATTGAATTTAACGAAATTAAAAAAAAAGGTTGTCATTCCAAATACTGAAATAATTACAAGTATTATGCAAGAAACTGAACAGGCTAAATAAAACAGAGGATTATAAATGTCAATGATAAACTTGCAGTAAATTAGGCTTATAATATGAAAGGTAATTAGAGAAAACATTAGTTGCAATCGAATTATTGTAGTTCTTATATTAAGTGTTTCTATGTTTGTTTCTGCAAGACGCAGTTTTTCCAATGCCCGTATAAGTGCCCCTGAAATGAGTGAATATTCATACTGTCCCTTATTTATAAGACCACTGAATTGTTATTCATCAGTACAATTATTGTTCCATGTTTTAACGATTTTTGTTGTTGAACCAATGGGGGCGATGTTTGTTATTTTGTTTGACAGAGGGATTGTTGAAAAATAATTAATCGACAATTATTGTTTTCTCTCTCATCGTTTAGATCAACGAGTCTGTCCGAGATTATTATGTACTCATTGTTCGCACTTTCGCGTGGATCGCTGCTATCATTAAATTTATCATTTCAAAAAAGATTTGCATTAATCATTTTTTTAACAAAAAGGTGAGATATTTCGGGCTCTTTCCACTCACAAAAAAAACACATGGAAACATACATCACATCTGTCAATTGCTAATTTTCTGCAGGTTAAATGTAACCTTTTTGGATAATGGTTTCTCTAAAAACAACTTAGCCCGTGAATAATGTTGGTCATAATGATCAACGTCAATTGAGAGGCTGTCATAAATTATTTACATATGTATTATTAGTCATATAATCGAATGCAGCCTTTCATGATAACCGGCTGAGTTCTACATTCTCAGGTCAACATCATTCATGATTGCAGAAAACATTCACTGTAGTAGACATTGTCCCAGTAATAAAATATTGCTCTCTGACTCCACCTCAACGGTGACGTACGCCGGTCACTTGGCCTTCAACACGCATGCAGTAATGGACCGACTTTCTTGCCTTTTGTTTGTTTGTGTGTGTTTTGTTTGTTTGTTTGGGGGGGGGGAAGAGGTGTCAATATTAAATTTAGGGAGGGGGTTGGTTTCTCAAAAACGTATTGGGAAAATGAGGTTGGAATCTCGAGAAGCGTCATGAAATGAAAATGTTAAACAAAAAAAACAAACAATTTCGCAAGACCTAAAGTTTAAGGAGAAAATTGGACTTGTCAATGTTTTAAGTAGCCTGTTTTTCGAAGCGATTTTTTTTATCCATCTTAGATGTGTTTTTCACGGTTATTTTTTCCCCATCTGTGTAAAATTGCATTCTTCATTTGTTGCTACGCATCACAACAGCACAATATTAATGCTTGCGGAAATAGGCAACAGGAAGTAATTTGTCAACACTACTTAACAACAAACGCCGCCCAAATTAATGAGCCATGAGAACGCACAAGCGCTCGAATTTGTCCTCGGATACAATCACGGTAATGCTGCATATTAATTTCTTTGAGATGTCTTTGTCAAGTGCACAGCATCGTCTTCGTCGAACTCGTGCCATATACACAGCAGTGCGGGTCTGCTACTCTACAGGCGCAGGCTGGCATCTTTGTTTGCGAGCGAGCGCAAAGGATGGTGGGATGGTGCTGCGACATTTTCATGTTATTATAAGTGCCCGCCCGGCGCGGCGAGACGCATTGCAGTCACCACGCACGCATATATGTACATGTATCACGACAACTGCCGACTGATGTATTCTCTCATTAATAAATTTTGCATAGAGCTCGGATGTCAACGCTGGAGGCATGTTTGGTTATGATGAACAGTTGGGGTCCAAGGTCCAAAACAACAAGCGTAGATGCTTTGGAGAAAAAAAAATGAAAGCAAAAAAAATTTGCACCGATATATCCAAAAATCAAAAGAGGAAGATTTACCGAATTTCGACAATTTGTATATTTGATTGCAGCGCAAATAACGTACTACGATTATGTTCTCAATAATATTTAATTATTAGAGTTTTCACGTTGATTGTGGATGTTTTTAATTACGGTCACAGTGTAAAATGATTTTGGATATGAAATAAATTGTTGATGGTATATTGTGTAAATGAAATTATTTATGATGTGGCCTTCTGAGTCACCGAGTATACGTACACAGGGTCTTTTATATTATGAATGATTCTCTACATTATGAATGATTCTTTACAGATTAAATGCCAGCTTCATTGTCATTATTCACTAGCTGTTTGTGCAGTGCGCATGCGCAAGAACTTAAACTGCGCATATCACGCCCATTTAAGCCTGCGCGGCTGCTTTCCTTTTTTTCCCCCTTCTAATCTCCCATACATCGGAGCCGCTGTTGTTGAAGTCCGTGCGCCTGTGTCGTACACCGTCCGCATTTGCCGCTAGACAAGGGGACACTGACAGAGCAACAGAGATACACCTGCTGGAAACACTTGTTTGGATCAAAATGGTAAGTGAAACTCATTCAGTTGCTTCCCTCTACCAGGAAACAATTAATATCGTCTCATTATACCACTTCGTTTCTGTCAGTAGTCCTAGTTGCATTCAGGCATGACCTTTCTATATTGCACACGGCCATTCATGTCGTGCGAACAAAGAGTGTGAACGTGATGTCTTAATTAATCGAACCATTTTATTCTTTCGCAGTGGCCATGAAAGACTCAAAATATTGGCCTTGATCTTGATATTAATGAAACAAAAATCAAGGTTCGCGCGGGCAGTGTTAAAGTCTCACCAATTAAATGGACTGGGCATTAATTATATATTTATTACCACTTTGACTCATTACGGATCTGTAGTACAAAGGAGAAAGATAAACGTTGGGTTGGTATGAGACTCAAAATGCATGGCCCTGAAGCATGCTGAACTTGAAATTAAAGCAACGAAATAAAGGTTCACGCAGGAAGTGTAAAAGTGTCACCCATGAAATTAAAATGTATATTACCTCTTTGATTCATTACCATATGTGTCTCTGTAGTATACAAAGGGGACAAATAAGTGTTGGGTGGTGAAATTGAGATTTGTTGTAAATGTATGCGATCGTTTTTCATTATTTGTTTTTCTTTTTGTCTTCACTATTTCAGGCAGATCAACTGACAGAAGAACAAATCGCTGGTAGGTGTCACTTTTGTTGAATTTCTGATGAACTTAGTCATTCCTACAATTGACAGCTCATTGACATCATTGCTGCCTAAAAAAGTCGAACAATACAAAATAAAATACAGACTTAGATTCTGCAAGATTAGATTAGTATGATTCTAATTAATGAGAGAAACAATATTATTTGTTCAACTGTCACAAATGAGAATGTGAAATGGTATTTTGTTTTAAAGGGCTTCTGTTCGCAAGGTGATGTGCCTTTCTTAAAGCAGTAGGAAAATCATACCTTTCTAACTGAACCAAATTAATTTATTAACGCACAAAAATGTAACATCTACCGAATAGGCCTATTTTTCAGTTCCGTATAATTTGCACGGTTACTAGATGTGTGTGCATGTATGGCTTTTCGATAGAGAACGGACACAGGGAGGGGGAACAAAACATCCCTTCAGTCCTCGAGCGTTGGGTCTTAGTTGAAAACTCTCCTCGATCGTACGGTTATGTGCTTGGAGAGTGTTATATTACAGGGACAGATGGAAACACAAAGCATTGTCCTCGGGCGTATAAACATTCACGATTGTGTGGCTGTGACTGTGATTTTCTGGTTGTTGACAGCAGTTGTTAAGTGGATTGTTTTTTCCTCTGGGGCAGGGATTTACGGTAGTAGATGTCCTCTTTCGGTTAGGCCTAATCCATGCATTTTAAATGTTGGAAATTAATCAATATATTGAGACGAATCGGCTCGGTCTAACCGACACGATAATATTATAATAAATAAAGATGAAGACCGGATATTCATTCGAAAATTATACGCAATTATCTAGAGTTGGGATCAAGCGTTTCCCTCTAAATTGCAATATAATAAATATTATTCTCATACATTACTCAAATGCTTCTAATTTTCATAATTTAACTGACCTCACGATTGCATTCAACCTGTAATCATGCAATTACAGGTTGACCTGTTATCATGATGATATTCAGTCACGCGCGATCATCTTCCAAGACACGTGAAATGAATATTTACGCCATGATTTGAATTGGGCTGGTGAATATTAATTAGGCCTATCATTTGGCATAAACTGTGATGGAGCATTTAACAATTGTTGACTGGTGTGATGTGGGATATGACGTTTTGAACACCCGAGTGGCGCATAGCACCCGAGGCGAAGCCGAGGGTGCTATGCGCACAAAGTCATAGCACACTCCCTGTGGGATATCACGAGTGTGCTATGACTTTTTAATAAACTAAACACGTGATCGTTCTAGGCCAATGAAAATGCAGTCTTCAAGACAGAGGTATAACAATAATCTATGTTATGAAACGTCAACTTGCAAGGCTGTATACTCGAGTTGAGTTGATTCAAATTTCAACCGTGAATCAAAATCACTGCGACGTTGGTATTTCACGAATGTTTTCATCAGTTCTGAATTTGTCCCCCGGTTTACGTTTCTGTAATAATCGTCAACGAAATGACAAAATCAAACAAGTCGGCCGCGCGAATTGACTTCAAAAATATCCACAATAATAGAAGAAAACGTGCTTACCGCTTAAATTAACCAATAAATTGATTGTTGTTTGGTACGTAATGGTGGTAGTCCAACAATCATGTTTACCGAGTATAGACAGCATGCCAAACTAGTACATGAAAAAAAAATGCCACACGTGTGTCCAGTTTGATTGAAACGTGTATATCAATGGTGATGTTGAATAACTCCCAATGGTCAATGCATGAGTTTGAACAGCGCACATTATCAGCTCGCTGTACTTCGGGAGATTTTCTGAATAGGATAGGAGTGATTCTGGGAAATTTATTAAAATAGGACTCAATATAATCAATTTTTGAGGGGAAAAAAGTATGAAAAAGCTGCGAGCAGAGCACAGCCGGGCGTTATCGACATAATTTGTCGCATGATTTCAAATACAAAGCCAGAGCGTAATGGGATTACTTCCACATGTGTAAGCAGTGTCACTGCACTCTTCTCGCACAGTTTATATATATATTTATTGATGTATTAAACTAACGATTATCATTCTTGTCTATGTTTTTGTTGAAATTACGCTTTTGCATGGCAGAAGCACAGAGGTCTTATCAGAATGATGCACAACCGAATGAGTTTGCTGAATGAATTAATCATAATTTAGGTGGCACTCTCTGTTGGGTCTCAATTTGAATTTATTTTCCGGGAAGAAAAAAAGATAGCATAATGTTCACGGAAGAATAAAATCAGCAAATTCAGAAAGCTGAATCTGAAATTTCATTTATGAAACAATGATAAACATTTCATACATAATTGTGTAAATACTCTTGGGGTCATCGACATCAATATTTATAATTTATTCTACTGCAAACTCTCATATCATTACTCTCAAAAAAGTTGGGCAAATGGGTTTTTATTTTGCCCAATATTTTTCAACAACTACCTACACTTTTTGGCAAACGCTTCCAAAAGTGGGTAAATTTTTATCCGAATTGACCAATGCGGGTAATTTCTCAGAAAATGTGTGGCAAACATGGCCCCAAATACCGTATGCGTCAAGGCGTACTAACTAGTTAGAGGGCAGTCAATTTGTGTCGCATTGATATAAAAAGTGACTCCACGTCGTGCACGTGAATCGAACAAGTTGATGCACGTCAAGTGTCAACGTTGGGTAAAACAATCACCTGAGGTTAAGTCGAATGTCACCCCATGTGCTTCAAGTACACCGTGTGATACATATCTGGCAACTTCCTAACACCTCATGCACTTGAGCTTCACTTTTGTGTTGTTGCAAATATAACCTCAACTGCCTCAGTTTCCTGTCAAGAGCCTCAAGTGTTCATGATTTCGGGACAATAATGTGCTAGTGCACAATTGCATGAGATGCAGTCACTTTTTAGAGTGTAAGGGTGTACAAGCATTACATTCACTGTGTGGACTTCCGAACAAAATAGGTCCACATAAACCAGGTAGCAGCGACGTTGTGTGGACTTACTTGCCCACGTCCACGCGGGGTTTTCCCCTCTCTGGAAAACAGGTTTAGAGGCATTTTTGAGTTAGGTTTATCCGTGGCAAAATGAAGAGAAACACTGAAGGGAATCATAGGGGAAAAAATGGGTTGAAAGAGTTTTCACAGTTTGAGAAAAATGAGTTTTTCACTGGTTTTTCTTAACTAAAGGAATGCCCACACCAGGTATGTAAAACAAACATGTGTGAGTTAACCTTGTGTGCATTCATTGTTACAAAATAATATGACAAACAACACTATCTGAGACACCCCAACGCAATATTGTCTGCAGCCTGTTAACCAACTTTTGTTTTGTTTTGGCAGTTTACAATATAAATGAATTGTGGTATAATATTACCTCTGCACCCAACAGAGCTTTAGCATGGCAATTCAGTATGAAGTCTTCTTTCTCCTGCAGAGTTCAAGGAGGCGTTCTCCTTGTTTGACAAGGACGGTGACGGCACCATCACCACCAAGGAGCTGGGAACAGTCATGAGGTCACTGGGTCAGAACCCCACTGAGGCTGAGCTGCAGGACATGATCAACGAGGTCGATGCTGACGGTAAGTTCAAACTCAATCCGACCAAAATGATGGCACGTCAAACTACGACAACTGTGACAAGTGACGATGACAATAATGAACAGTTTTGACGCAAACTGCAATGTGCAATGATTTCTTGAAGGCACCGTCAAGTTATCCCCAGTTAACTTCAAATGTTGTACCTTGACAACGTAATTTACAACTGTTTTAGTCCATTACTATACAGAGTGAGTAAAAACAAAAGGAAACTCAAATGTCAGAACAAGTTTTTAAATGAAGTTCTACATGTAGCACTTTCAAAATCTAAGATAATGAAAGCCCAATTAATAAACTTTCTTTTAGTACAAGAATCATTCAAATCGTTCTGCTCTTTCAGCAACACGAAAATAATTCTCATACATCCCTATGTGAATTGTTTGGTTTTGCTGAAAGAAGATTTACCTTTTTCTTGTGATCCGTGGACAGATGTTTAAAACGGTGTTTGTGTTTAAAATTCCGTCTCTTGAAAAGTACATGGGTGATTTAAATGATTCTTGTACTAAAAGAAATCTTATCAATTGGGCTTTCATTATCCCAGATTTTGTGCTACATGCAGAACTTCATTTAAAAAATGGTCCTAACATTTGGGTTTCCTTTTCTTTTTTACTCATCCTGTATATGGAGATTATTTGATTTTCTGTTGTGCGGATTAAATATCGAGAAAAAAGATGCAAACAATTATGCTTTTCCTTTTAACAAGCATATATTCACGTACCGGTAGTTGCCCATTGCCTATATCCAAAAAATAAACATTCATTCAATCCTAAGTCGCCTTTTGAAATTATCATTAGCCGTTTTTTCACAAACAGCTGGGGATGTTGTAACATCTTTGTACATAGGAGAAATTAATCATTAGACGAGTGCAAGTTCAAATAAAAAATGGGAACAAAAGAAAGAAGCGAACTGTATATAGATCGATTACATAAAGCAGCCACCTTTCAGGCTCGTTTCGTTATCCATTAATGAATGCGCATGTTATTGGAACAGTGTGCTCTGTTCGTCATCAGTAGACAGTGATGACGAACGGCGCACACTGTTCAAAACATCGAGTTAAAAAAAAAATGGTTCTTTTCAGAACCACACAACTCAAAAGAGATATTATTCCCATGGTATTACCGCAAACGCTTCATTCTTTCTTCATACAGTCATGTTTATTGTCCTCCATAGGCAACGGCACAATTGACTTTCCTGAGTTTCTGACGATGATGGCGCGCAAGATGAAAGACACAGACAGCGAGGAGGAGATCAGAGAGGCCTTCAGAGTTTTCGACAAGGATGGAAACGGCTACATCAGGTATGGGCGTGGTTTGGTTTTATGCTTCAAGTATATTCAATGGTGCGCATGGAAAGATCGGTTCCCATTTGCCGTCATTTTTGGCCGATCCGCGTCCGTTGGGTTAGCGCGATTTGAGGGATGACTAAATGACATGTGTCACGATAATTCAATATCATTCACCGCTATTATTATCGATTCATAAATTAACCCCTTCAATTTCCTGACATTTTATCAGGGTACTCTCGGCGTTTGAGCCATTGTGCAAGGGATTGATTGTTGTTATTGTATAGAGTTTTTACACAAAATATTTTGGAATCCTTTATTATTCAACATGTTCCTTTGCGGTGTTTCATTTGTTTAATGTGGTCTTACAAGAGATTTTTTTTTAATTAGTTCATGTCATTTTTATCTCATATTATTTTCCCCACTTTTTCAAGTTTTACCTTTGAGTAGTATCACCTGTTCGAGTTTCTTTTCCCCTTGGCGAAACCTAATTATGACGCGGCTTAGGCGCATTTTGGGCTTTCCGCAAAGCTGCGGAAAACTCTTTGTATTTTCTTGTTTTTCCCCTTCTTTTTATTTCCAAAATCCCATAAGGTCAATATCTAGAGAACTACATGTATATGTTCAATTTATTGAAACTATGTTTGGGCATAGACAGGGGCGGGTTATAGATAATTGAATGATGATGTTATCATGTGTCATGTAACGTCACATAAAGGGTGCATTTTTAAAGGCCTATATTAGATAACATTCGGTCCAATTTGGTTGAAACTTGGTTTGTAGATAATCAGGGACGTGTTATAGATGAAAATTTAAGGGATGCCACGATGACGTCATCATACGTCACGTGACGTCACAGTAATTGTTTTTATTTAAATGCATATATCTTCAGAACTTTATGTTCAATTCGTTTGGAACAGCACGTATATAGACAGGGACGAGTTTTAGATGAAAATCGAAGTAAAACGTCATAATTACATAATCACGTCATCTAGCGTCATATTAACTTTGCATTTTTCAAAGGCAAATATCCACAAAGCTATATAGGAACTTTAATATGTAAACATAGACAGGGACGTGTTATAGAAGAAAATTGATGACGTCATCAAATGTCCAAGCGTTATATCTTTAAATACCATATACATATCTTTTATTTCCGTTCGTGCAGTGCCGCTGAGCTTCGTCACGTGATGACCAATCTTGGCGAGAAGCTGACGGATGAAGAGGTCGATGAGATGATCCGAGAAGCAGACATCGATGGAGACGGCCAAGTCAACTATGAAGGTGTGCTATAGATCAATTTGGGCATGATTTCAGGGGGCCGGGGGGGGGGGGGCTAGTTCGTGTACAATGACCACATGCTCGTCTATATTCCCGATTTACATTATCATCCCACTCAAGACGCTTAATCACACCCTACTATCTGCCCAGCCAATATAATTATGATGAAACCGGAACCCACAAAAAATGTGTTTAAGTGCATTTACTACAGTGTCCTGGTTTTGCGGCTTGAAGCATATCGAACTCAAGATATTGTGGGTTATTCTGCAGTGGGTTCGAGTCCAGCCTGAGGCTGTGGCGCGTGTGTCCTTGGGGAAACAGTTGTCACTAAGGCCAAAAAAAAAATCTCCGGTTTCTGGTATGCGCGCGCGTCGCCGTAGCCATGCGCGTCGGCAAAATGAAAACGTTTTTTTTTTTTCAATAAAAGATGATGTCTCAAAACCGCCAAACTCACTAGTTTGACTGGAATCCTGCTGCTGCACAATTTTAACGTGTTTTTAGATGGGGTTATGATCGAGAATAAGCTTTATGTGGCCTCTCCGGACTCCCATATATTTGCACTAAGTTTAGTCGGGCACCATTTGCAGTCATCAGCCGACATTTGAAGCAAAAAAGACAGGTAAAACAAAACAAAAAAGCCGCGTCGCCGCACCACTTTTTGGGCAAGCTCCATACCAGAAACCGGAGCCTTTTTTTTTGGCCTAACGTGTGCGTCACCAGGATTTGTTTTCTAGAAGGGGGCAAAGCACATTATTTCCCAAAATCCCATTTTGCCCACCCCACTCCCATTAACACCCCTGCGGACGCCCATGTTGTTGTATAATGTGCCTTAAATTAACAGCAATATGACTTCGCACTTCGTCTCCCCCCTTTCTATTTTCAAATTTTCCAGGGGAGGCAAGCGCTCCTTGCCTCGCCCCTCCCCCCTGCGACGCCCATGATCACTAATTATTGCCTCTCCCAACTGAGGAGTAAACAGGAACTTGGGAGGATAGTGTGATTACAAGCTAAAGTCATTTTGTTTTTCCTTTCTTGATATTGATGCAGAGTTCGTTTCCATGATGACTGCGAAGTGAGCCAGAATCTGCAGTCACTTTCTGCGGCATGTGCCTCCATTTGTAGCAAGTATTAAGAACGATTTACGGGGAAATAACACAGCTTAAGTCATTGGAATGGTAACATAAAAAAACATATAGGTTTTTTCGTACATAAAACGTGTTTACCAGATTACCGCAGAGTCCATTTTGTGGTTTTTTTTTCAAGTTACCAAACACATTCAAGATTTTGCTCCTTTTGTTCAAAATTTCGGTCTGCTTCAATGAGGATTCTATGGATCCATGGGTATTTTATTCAGTAACATCTAATTGGTTTTAAAATGTAAATTTGGGCTGGTGTGCAATGTTACGCTTGTAAAAAGACCAAAAGTTTGTATGAGGGTCGCATCACAACGCTGGGGCATTATCAAGGGTTGTGTAGCCGTCAAGTGTAAAGTCTTTCAAATAGAATTTTCATCTCAAAATCCAAATCCGAAGGCTATGGGTTGACCCGTTATTTGATCTTGCTTTGCTCACGAGACCACCGTTGTTTCGCCTGCTGTTTACGTCGTTTTAATTTGAATGTTTTTTTCTCGGTGTCTTTGACCTGACATCGAACTTGTTCAAGGTGAAGTAATTTGTGTTGATAGACCTAGACTGAGTGTTGCCCTGCCGATATTTTGCTTACTACATAGAACCGCTCAAAGAACTCCTTAGTGTACAAAGAGGGTATCTTACTAATAATATAGCATTATCTAATATTTTAATTTATCTTTTATGATCGTTCTTTTAGAATATAACTACATGGTGTATATTTGACGTCAATTCACAAGCTATTGCCTATAAGATACCACCTTGAACGAAGACATATTTGTTATATTTTCAACAACGGAATGTCAATTTTTGCATTCCTAAAAAAGCCTTTGAGAGAAAAGTCTTTTACTGATACATTGTTATAGTTAGAAGCGCCCTCTGTCTGTAAATAAGGGCGAGCTGCTGCAGGCATGCAGACTAACAGTGAGAAAAAGCTTGATTATTCAGCTCAAGTCGTATTCAGTGCTTAATTTACATTGACGGTGTGGTATGAAATTTGGACTCTATGAAATACGCCCTCAAGTGCATGCCTGAGATAATTAGGACAGTGACGGGTCTCGTGTCAGGGATTTATAGAGTCCATAGAAGGTAAAAAAAGACCAGGTTTCGTGGAAGTCCAAATTTTATATTACAACGGCACTATAGTACTTTATAAAAACAACACAAAACTACTGCTCAGTATTTGAATGCCTGAAGGTCTATAGAGGGCGCTGTGCACAACAGGTAGTTAACAATATGTAAACATGTACTTTTGGATTACTTAAAGATCATTCCCCAAAATAGTTAGATGATTCTACAGTTTACTAAAATCATTATAATTTTTTAAAAACATAATTATGTCAATATTCCTCTCAAATCATGTACCATTCAACTTGATACTGAAAAACATTCCGTGCTACGCTCTTATTTAGCCAAACATCGAATATTTTTGTACTTACAGAGTTTGAAATACTGCACTGATACATCTGCCAAAGAAATGATATATAGCTCGGTTTATGTAGTTAGAAACAAAGAACATCTAAGGGAATTACATGTAATCGCCCTGAAGAGATTGAAAGGTGCAATATGACGTCACGGTTCTGCTCGCATTCATTGTTGTATCAAATAAATTCATTGCGTTCTGATCAAAACAGTGCTGGACAACTGCCAACTGTGTTGCAAATGCATCTCAAACTTCATTTCTCTGATAGTGCATCATGTTGTCATCGTCGATAATTACGAATAAAGTCGATGGACGGTCGGAAATCACATCAAAGCTATAGATGATTCTTCTTCTTGTATTTTGATTATTACATTTTTCTAATGATTTTGCTTACTCTCTGCTGCAGAATGTGTTAATTATAACTCGATTCCAAAGAAGTGCTTTTTTTTTGGGGGGGGTGTTAAGTTGTTGTTGTTGTTGTTGTTTTATCAACAGAAACGTTTCTGTTCGAAATGGTCTATCGGCACATAGGTGGTCAACCCCCCCCCCCCCCCACATTCATATTTCAAGCAACGTCCGTGATATAAAGGTCGATATTCCATAAGAGTCTTATATCGAGGGACCTTTTAAATATAAAAAGTAGTGATAATTATTAAAGTTACGTCAACTGTTAGCATTTTACTTTTACTTGTTACTGTTATTATATACACAAGCTAAATTAAAAATCCCTATACTGCACACCTTTTTTATTTCAGATTAATTTTAATTGTTAGGTTCAACTTAGCCAGTGATAAATCCCGAACTGTGGAGTTTTGTAGTGAGAGGAGTGGGCACCAGACCGCCCCTTCCACTTCCTGAATTGCAGGTTATAACTGTTTGTTTACTTAATAACTTCTTTATTTTCGTCGACCCCTTCAAGACTTTCGTAAAAATAGTAAACATGTAGTTATAAAATCAGATCACGAGCTGTTTCAGCACCTCGCACATCCTGTAACTATCATACTAAATGTTGAGTACACCAGCCACCATCTTGGATCACGTGACCACAGATCGCCTCTTGGGACATTTGCAGCTGTGATTCCGAGAACTCCACCTATATGTTATTCTTATCTTGCTTAGATGCGCCCAATCAATTTCTTAAATTCTGTAAACATAAAAAAAGAGAAAAAAGAGTATAACGTTTAGTCACTGTTCGACCTGAAAAATTGAACCCAAAACAATGAATTAGGCCACACCGTCATCAATAATACTAGCTTGGAATAAATAAGCTACGTGTACCAGCAAAAAAAAAACATGAGTAATGTCCTCAACCCCTCCCCACCCCCACTCCCCCCCCCCCCCCAGAGTTATAAAAAAGAAAAGAAACACGCGTTCCACAGCATAGTTTATTTACATATGCCGCAACGAAGAGCACCACCTCTTGTCCAATAGTCAGATGGTTTGTGCGCCCCCCCCCCCTTTTTTTTTTTTTTATTTAACGACGTTGGTTGACCGGGAAAAAATCCTGGCTACCTTCCAACATTAAAGATTTTGAAAAAAGATGCCTACGCTACATTGCAAAATAGAGCGCCTTTAGGGCCCAATTTCATCCAAATCACAGAAATGGAAGCTCACAGTCCTGTGCACGGCTTCCACCCTTCTTTTTCACAAACCCTCAAGTTCATGGCCCGCAAAAATGCTCTTAATTTTGGGCCTATTTACTGGTCTGGATCCTTTAACTTTAGGACGAAATGTAGCAACTTCACTTCAATCGAATACTTGAAGATTGCAAAATGATTTTTTTTTACATGTAATATTAACTTGTAAAACAACAACTAAGAATTCACGTCGTTTGTTCCACCAAAATGGCAACGTTATAATTAATAGCGCCCTCAATCAGTCCGACTCGGCACTGATCACTGATCTCCACGTAAAAAAATCTGGATAGCCCATTAGCCTGTTACGGTGAAGTCACCGCCCGCCATATTACTACTCCAAGAACAATACAAATTCGAAGGATATCTTCATTTTGATTTGGCATGTACCCCCTAATCATTCAACGAATTATGTTTTTGTATTCAAGCGAATTAAAATGGCAATTTAAATTATATTACATTTTTTTACTTGAACAAAAACACCGATTCTTAGTTAGTGGGGCAGATAGGGGAAATATTTGGGGGAATAGTTCATTTGATGATGCAAGCATGGCATTAGGGCAATCGCAGATTTGTACTTTGGAAAAAATATGGGTAGAATAACAAGCGATTTTCAAAATTTTCAAAATGCCTGCCATTGCTTGTTATTCAACCTATATTTTTTTTTCAAACAAATCTGCGATGGCCCTATAGGCAAATATCTTTCTCATGACATACTCTGTGTGCCAATTGCCATGCTTGAATCATCAAAGGCACAATCCCATCTACCGTACTATATACTAGACGGTTCTATTTTATTTTTGTAGGTTTTTTTTTGTTGTTGAATTATGGGAGTGGTTCAGCAGATTAGTTCCTCTGCCATATTCGAATAGCGGAATCGCGAATCAGCGCGTAGCTTTGTTACAACAGACTACACTATCAGTCAAAATTTGCAACATTATCGGTTAAGACCGATAATGTAACAACAATCGACTGATAGTGTAGTACAATTTACTACACTATCGGTAAATTGTTGTTACATTATCGGTCTGTGATACAGTATCTGTCAATTTGTGTGACATTATCGGTTGGTGATACATTATCCGTTGGTTACTACATTATCAGTTGTAACAAGCTTCACATAATTGTACTGCTCGGAATGCATGGCCAACGGTCGAGGTATCCAGATGTCTTGAAATGGGGATCAGTAGTGCTGATACATACCTTGGAAACTAAGGTTACCGTCACCATCCAGATCCACGCTCTTGATCTCGGCCTGCAGTCCTTCCGGAGTCAACTCGATCCCCATTTCTTGAAACACTGCATCCAGCTCATCGGCGCTGAGTTATAGAATCGATTCATTGGCTTATTGTTTTAGAAGGTTACTTTTTAGCCCTTGGGAAAGTGGACTTCTACAGGGTGAGTAACAAAAGGAAAGCCCAATACCGGGACCATTTTAAGTGATAAGCTTTCTTTTAGTATCATTCAAATCACTCAAGTACTTTTCACTTTACGGAATTTTAAACACAAACACCGTTTTAAACTTCTGTCCACGGATCATAAACAGGCAAGTGTTCTTTCAGCAAAACGAAAACAATTGACATACTTCCCTATATGAATTGTTTTTGTTTTGCTGAAAGAACACTGTCTCACCTTTTTTGTGATCCGTGAACAGAACTTCAAAACGGTGTTTGTGTTTAAAATTCCGTAACTTTAAAAGTCCATAAGTGATTTGAATGATTCTTGCACTAAAAGAAGGCTTACGAATTTGGCGTTCATAACCTAGATTTTGAAAGTGCTACATGCAGAACTTCACTAAAGAAAATGGTCCCGACATTTGGGTTTCGTATTTCTTTTTTACTCACCCTGTTTAAATCGCTGAAATTAAAACGGTATGATGGAAGATGGGGCGATATACATGTACTTTATACGTAAGTACTGTGGATGATCCATGATTTCCGAAGGGGTGACTGAAGTCGTTTTGAATTTTAAATTAGCGAACAAAGGCTGCAAGCAATGAACCGAGATTTGCAATGTTGTACGGCGTCAATTGCGTGAAAGAAAATGAATGTGCATCTGCGAGAGTTGTCAGAGGGAGAGATGATATCAAAATCCTTTTGCCCATCATACCCTTTGATCAGTCACTGGGAGTGTTAAAATTCCTGAACTTCGCTGTATAACAGCTGAAATGCATAGGCCTATAAAAAAAAGACCAACTAACCATTAAAAGAAATAAAGGTAACTAGCAGACTTGTCCGATTATTTACCTCCCAGAAATTTGGAATTAGTAATGTCTGAATGATTACCACGAGAAGCTTACCTGATGAATCCACTGTTGTCTTTGTCATGCTTTTCGAAAGTTGGTGCTAACTCACGGCTAATTTCACCGTCTAGTCTGTTCATTAGCTTAACGAACTCGTCGTACTCAATGGAGCCATTCTCTGTTAAAAAATAGATAATAATCATAATTACTAATAATAAAGATCTAATCAGGCCCATTTTCTTTCCTCTTGATTTATCGAAAGCAGTTCATACAAAATAATTACCAATGGCGAATGTCTGAATGATTTTTTTTTTAATTTACGGGAATTCACTTTGTGTACAAAATATATACCACTGAAAGAGAAAAAAGCCATGTTTCAAAAACAGCCAAGAAATTCCCACTAAATAAAAAGATACACAATGATACAGAAAGCCATCACTTAAGCATTCATTTTCAATGGGAGAAGATAAAGAGGCAAAAAGGGGGGGGGGAGAAAGAAAAGAGGTGCCAAATCATATTGTTGTTAATTTGGGGGATGCCCCTGCCCACCCTCGGAAAAAATGATCAATCGGGAAAATGCCGGAAAATATTGGGACTTTGGGGGGAAAATGAGCTTTGCCACCCTCTAGATAAAAAAATCCTGTCGACGCTACACTTTTCTGCAAATTCTTTCTAATAGTCAAATTTTACCCGAATTAACCAACAATGAGGAAACTTATTACCAATGTTGGGAAAATAACATTGCACAACAGTGCGACTTCAGTCGCTCTGGGTACACATTGGTTAGGCGGGGCTCTAAGACGCCAGTACATATAAGACTACGAGGTAAATGAGCGAGTTAGTGAACCTACTGTTTTCATCGATGTCTGCCATCATCTTCTTCAGGCTAGTCTCTGTGGGGTTTCGATTCAGCGCCCTCAACAATGCACGCAGCTCATTTGTGTTCATCCTGCCGTCTCTGTTCTTGTCGTATTTGCTGAATTCTTTCTTGTAAACTGCGTTTCAATCGACAAATGAAGTTTCACGGGTTATGTTTATATTCACTGTGTAGGTTGACACTAATATTATGGTTGATATCAATATTAAACGCCGCAATAGGGAACACCACTATAACGAACATTTGGTTACAACGAACGTCCCCACGGGCTCCCGAATGAGTGAATTCTATTATACATGTAGTGCACAATCACTATAACGAACAACCACTATATCGAACACTCTCTGTGGACCCCATCGTGTTCGTTATAGCGGCTTTCACTGATGTACTTTTTGTAGCTTGCCGCTCATTAGAGAAATGATATCCTATGCAATCCGATGAACATTTTAAAAATCAAATGTGAAGTTATCGCTCAAACACGTACTTCCTTTATTTCTACCACTTAATTTCACTTATGGGAATGCGATCTGTCATTTTCTGTTAGTCATTACACATGTCTTGGGTGAAAATGTTTCACAAAGGGCCGATGCAATAAAAGGTCAAAGACACAGCGCCCTCTTTTGGTTGGCAGTATTATTTACTGCACTCTGCAGCTGCTGATCTGGGCCAATTTGGCACTTCGGTTACAACTTACACAAAAGTTAAGCCGACACTTGCGATCGGTTCGCTTACGAGTCAAGATGGCGGCAAGGTAAAAAAAAAATTGGTTTTAGATGAATAAACAGTCGGTTGGTACAGTCGGATGGGTACAAGTTGATACTTAACTCTTTCAGTGCCCGCGAAATTTGAAAAGTTTAACCCTAAAGCGCCCAACTTCGAGCGTTTTTGTTAATTGTTCAAAATTCTGTAAAAAAAAAAGTAAATAAGTTTTACTCACTAAATTTGTTGTTGTTACTCTCTGGTATATCCTTGATATATTTGAAAGTCAAAAGTAGTCACAAACATAGTGATACACCCTGAAACACTGGCCTGAACACAGGGAGATTCCGCACTTTTTGCAGAAAATACGAGATTTAGTGCTGCGCCCTCTCTCAAGAACTCGAATGAAAAAATAAATACAGGTCGTACATGCATGAAAATGGTACCATTAGAAAGAGCAAGAGCGCCCCCTTTTGATAACATATTTACTCTACCTCGTACATGTACGAGGTTTGGCAATTTTAAGTACGAACATTTACGAACATTACCTCGTACATGTACGAGGTTGGCGCTATTGGACTAACAAATATACCTCGTACATGTACGAGTTTGGCACTGAAAGAGATAACAATTACTCTGCCCAGGGGAAATACTGAAATAGTAAATGCCCGACTACTGCTTGAAAATCGTGTAAAATTGAACAAAACAGTCGTCTTCCCATGGTGGCCATGATGGTTTGCTCACCGCCATGTTTGTTTACAAAGTGACTTCACGAACAGGTGTTTTGGTCATGCGATTTTGCGCTGCAATGGAAACATGTTCACGTCATGGCTGTGATGTCAGAAACATGTTCCAGTTAAAGGGTCGCCAAAATGCAGCACTGCAGTATAATGTAAAAATGCTTTTGTGATGGCAGACCTTTTTTTTTCGATAATCCTTTATCAACCTGCTGTAAAATCTGCACGTGACCAGCCCAACTGACTTTCTGATTATAATCTCAGCTGCTCTGTCTGGTGATACCATATTGAAATGTGATTCACATAACAAAACAGTCAAATTAAATTAAGTGTTGGTGCAAAGAGAAGTTTATTCCAAAGAATGATTCTATATCGAAACGATGGGTGCATGGGTTTATCATAATTGTTTGAGCCAATTTCTTTTTTTTCTCTTCAGAAGATCGTTGTATATAATTAGGCCTATTGAGTACATACCTTTGTTTTTCTCAGAACTTGGTGATCCCTGACAAAAAGAAAATAAGAACATTCATTAAATTCAGCCAGGAGTGGTCCTTTTAACTTTTGCTCTCAAGGTCGTTTAGGTTATAAAAACTAAGTCCTGTATACAACTGAAGCCTATTGCCATGTGAAAAACGGCAAAGGTTTTGAACTCAACTATCAAAAACGATGTCACCGTGCGCGCACGGACAGCCATGACCGGCGAGTTGGCGCCAACTCGCTGGGCCACAAAAAAAACCTCATCTGTCCATTTTATAGAGTTCCAACTTTTCATTGGATGATTTAAATCATGGCTAGCATAATATGGGAGGGAGGTCGAAAGAGGCTTCTTGTTTTTTGACGTATTTTACACAATCAAGCATCACGGGCTTCACGTCGCGTCAGTTTGGTCGTTCGGATCATGCATTAGGCCTAAGCAATCATTTGTGAAATGTGAGCAAAGGAATTCAAAACCGGTTCATGTAATTACTTTGTTGGTCAGGATTCAATAAAGTGTATTTTGTTACAACAGCTGTTTCCCCACAAGAAGCAGGCCACAAAGCAGCAGTCAAAAAATAAATATATTGATCACTTCTTTTTGCATAAAAAGACAGCAGATGTTACTAAAATGAAGCATGTTCATGATATAGCTCACTGAAAAGAGAGCAAAGTTCAATAATTACGAACATTATTATAACTCAAAAAATATATAATGTGTATGTCAACACTATAACAAAGAAGGCAAGGATCTCCTGAGTTTAATTTTGCCCATGCAACTTTATTGTTTATGAGTCGACTTACATGTATAATCTTTAATTTTCTCGCATCGGTTTTTATTTTTACCTCTTTAGATTAAAGACAGATAACGGATACTTTGAACATGAAACTAGAATGAAACCAATAAAAAAAAGAATTGTAAAAAATACCAAAAAAAATTCAAACCTCGCATCCTGCCTTCGTTTCCCATTATTTAATTAAAATGCAGAAAGTACTAAATGTAATACGCGAGATGAAAGCGAAAGTCAATTGTTGTGCGGCAAACCCTAAACCAAACAGAGAGCTAAATTGAATCATTAAACCGAATGGCATGAATTCAACTTAGGATGTGTTAAACACGCAAACGTCGGGTCTGACAACGAAATTGAACGCCTGAAATCTGATACGAACCACGGGAATGACAGCAGGGAGCTAATTCGCTTCAAATCGGTTACTACCAAGATGAATTTGAATGCGTTTATTGCGAAAATTACCGGGAAAACCTATATTATATGTATACCTTATTATATATTAAGTTTACACGATTAACATTAATAAATGCAGCCTTTTTGCACTGCTTTATTTTCTTTATAAGTTCAAGGTAGCCCCTACCCAGTCTTGAAAAAAAAATGCTTCATTTTATTCATATAATACAGATGCGAGCAAATGCTTAAAAAGTGGTTGTCAAAGCAAATGCTAATTTTTATGCATACGACCCATGGTATTATTCATGCATGTACTTTTACGCGATTAGCATTAATAAATGCAGCATTTTTTGCAGGGACGTATTTGCTTAATATTTTAGGTGGCCCCGACCCAGCCTTGCAAAATGATCAATATATACTAGAAATCTGAAGCATTTACTCCTTTTACTCATACGAAACAAAGTAAATGCTGAATAGTCTAGCAAAACTAAAAAGTAAACGAAACAAAAACCAGAACAAAATCAGATTTTAGCAAATGCTTTTTAGTAAAAGCTTTCGCTTAATATTACTCATACAGATCCGAGTAATTGCTTAACAATGTGTAGTAAAAGCAAATGCTAGGTTTTTATTCATATAAAATACGACCCATTGATATATGCATAACAAAAAGTCACCTGCACTATTTACACTGCATTTTGTGCTTGGCTTTTCTGACCTCCGGTGTTTCAATCGCACCCCTAAATGGTCCTGCTTCGATAAAATACTTATGCAGATGTTATTATTTTAAATCCAGAAATATATTTCTGCTTTCTTTTGCATCAAAGATTTGGGATGCTATATCACACCGATTTTCTTTAGTTATATAAACACTACTCGTACGGTGAGGATGGACATTAGCTTTTTTGTGTACAACTTTTTACGCAAGCTTCAACAAGTCAACTCCAAAGACGCATTGTGATTGAATCTCATCATCAACATGCATCTTAGATTGGGAGGCTGGGAGGCCGTTCCGGCCAGTCTTTTATTGTGTTTGGATTAAGCTCTCCAAAGCATTCTACTGTATGGCGCTCCCCTCATCCGTTCATCCGCATCCAAATCGTCTTCGTATGGGCCAATTCCCAGCTTTAGAAACTTGTCATTCAGCTTCGTCCTTCATTATAGTCACTTCTTCTTCTTCGTCTTCCTTTTGATATTCACTTCATTCTTTGCATCACTAGCTTCACTTCATTCTTCCGTTGCATAAAGAGGTTAATACAGTGTATGTACAGGGTTCCTTACTATAACTATTAAACGCCAGGGACTCCTATTATGCATGCAGTCTCTGTTTCTGTTTCTGTTCCATAAACGTACAAACACCTAGAAGGTTGTCGACGTACGTTGGTCAAGGTCATTTAGTCATGGAGGTATGATGCAATAGCTGTTTGTCTATAAATCTAGGGACGAAGAATTTCAATCATCTGTAAAGTGACGTAAAATTTGTGTAACTTTGACGCAGTTGTCTCCCGACCACTGCTTTTGTATAGACAGTACTTTTTTATGGCAATTATGTGGCCAGTGTTGAAAAGTTACTCAACATGAGATTTTGTCGACAATATTTCTAGAATCTTCACTTTCACCGCGACGTGTAGCGCTCAAGAGGATAAAAAGACTGCTTAAGTTGCATTACGGCTCAAAAAAATTTAAGAAGAACCTCCTTTAGTTTATACGTATGCCTGGAAATCACTGGCCATCATTCCAAAAATTATTAACTCCGATATTCGTGTTATAAGTTAGTCTGTCCGTTAAATTTATAGTCGTAGGCATGTTGTTTGAGCTTAAAAAGAATAATTAATAGTCCAGTGATGGTGTAGTATTTCAAACGTGGGCCAAACTTGCAACAGGTATTTGTCGAAGTGTAAATGCTCATCCAAATTATGCATGCACGGGTTGTGTATACGAATTCTCAGTATGCACGAATACCACGCGGCCGAAAATAAAAGCATATAAGCCTACACATCAGGGGCGATCTAGCTTGACTGAAGGGAGTGTTTAGCTGTTAAAGGGGGAAGGGGGTAGTAGGCAATTGTTACATTTTTTCAGCACGATTTTCTCTCTTTTCCCCCTTTTTTTGTGGCCCGAGATGCGGGGGTTAGACCGCGCTAACCAGCCCGCTCCATCATCGCGATCTGCAATACTTCACGTATAGAACACTACCTTTAATGAGCAAAAAAATTGCAAATACACGTTGGAAATCGTAACCTTTCTGATAACAAATTATGCATAACAGTACTGTATGAAATAAGACAAAGCATTGCGTTAATTAAAAGCCTGAATAATGGATATACAATCGGTAACTTACCCCCATTGCTGGAATGAGATTCGTGACAGCTTCTTATACTGAGTCAGAACGGGCCAATGAATCGAAAAATCAGCGTCAGTTGGGCACTGTATGTACTCACTGACTTTAATCTTAAACTAACTCGAGTAACCTTGTGCCAAGAGAAAGTAATCCCGTGTTCGATTCCTCCTGGTGATTTAGTTGCCTTCCAATGGCCGATTCGGGATTTTCCAAAAAGCAGTAGATGAGTTGTTGAAGTCCGAGATTTTTCAAGGGGATGTATGAGTCGTTGTAGCCAACGTACTACATGTACAACACTTTGCCTGTACTACAGGCTGTAGACGGAACACACGATTATTGTGTGGACTTTGCACATTCATGCGTCACGCTTAACGCAGTACCCTATTGGTACGCGTATAGATATTGAAATTAGGTAGACCCCCTTCGTCGTACTCAGCTGACAAGCCATGCCCTGGCCGGTATCGGACTTTAAATGGCCCGCCATGTTTTGTGCGTTCAGACCGAAAAGGCTTAAAAAATGAAACGGGAAATTTGCAATGATGTGTGTATGGACGTTATTTAGGGAACCCAAGGAAATGTTGTCCCAGTAGGCCTTTATAAATTTAACATTGGTCAGTCGGTGGAAGAAGGGAGGGGGGAGGGGGTAGCCATCAAAACATCGCCTCGGCCTACCCCTGCTTTTTTCGGTTTTTGTTTTCTTTAGTCAATACTAAATAGCTTTTTTGACGGTTGTGACTCGTGCTGGATATAAAATGAAAACGCAGAAGCGAAGCGATGGATATTTTCTAGTAAAGTGGTTTAGATCCAATTTGTTGACAAAATCGTGACCGACCGGTCCAGAGTACCAAACTTGGCAAATAGATTCTTAAAGCCCCAAAGAAGATATTTAGAAGGAGTGACACCTAAAAGTCTTTTGGGAGGGATGCATAATTTGCAGAAATCGTAAAAGCTGCCGGGTTATACGCTTATTCTCATATTTTGGAGTTTTTTTCAACACCCCACGTTAGGCAACCCTTCGCCTAATTGTAGCCCAATTAACGGACACCTCCTCCCCCCTTTTTTTTCTGGACTAAATATCATGATGTTGTCATTGTTCACCGTGATGTTCCATAAAGCTTTATTAGGGTAACTATGCCAATAAGTAATCTTGTGAATTTTAAGCTAATCAATAATGAGGTATGGCAAGACTACTTGATGATATCTATAGGAAAGCACTTGTATAGGGTATAATGGTAGCCAGGTTTTTTTTTTTTTTTTGATCTTTCATAATGTCCTCATTATCCATTCACTTACATGTTATTGAAGCAAGGATAATAGGGCTATAAGAATTTATCTGCCAAGTTTGGTGCTTTGGACCAGTCGGTCACTATTCCGACCATATGCCACCTGATTCCCTAGACTTAGCGTAAATACAAGAAAGGATGAGTTTTCTCAAGCTAAGGGAGCTGGATTAGAATCAGACAAACAAACTCAATTTCCTCGTATCTATTAGTAAACGGGTCAGTAGCTCAATTATAATATAATATGAAAGAGGGGATTATTATGAACTTGCTAGAATTTCGCTCCCTGTAATCTCTTCAAGGAGCCCTCATCAGCTCGACGCCAGTACGGACGAAGGTTGCGCGACACTGAACAATTGATGGGGAGAGCTTGGCAAAGTAAAGTGTTCGTACGAGAGGGATTCTGAACAGTGAATGGGGTTTGTCAGAATGAGTGTAGAAACTAGTTACGTAACAGCATTCATGTGAATAGCGCGATGCATCTTTTGTGCAGCTTTGAAAAACAAAGTGACTCTCCCACTGCGGAAATGAATGGCCCGATCTTATCGCCAAAGAATACAATGCACATCAGTTTTGAAACGCAGAGGGAAAATCACCTACTGAAATAGCTTAGTGGTTAAGCTGTCTGACAGCAGACCCAAGATTCGGGGATCGAATCCCAGTGGTGTTGCTTTTGGTTTTAACGCACGCGGTTTTGTCCGTTAGTTTAAGATATTTTATTTCCCGTCGTCATTTACCAACAGCAGTTAGCTCGGTCGGTCGGAAAGCTGACTCACAAGTTGGGACTGTCTGCGAAGTCCAGGTTGGCATCTGCGTACAGGTACGGGGTTCTTTTGCTGGCTCGGCAGCAAGGCTTAGGGTGCCACCTCGTTTCCTCCCTTTATGGTGCCTGACTTTCGAGTTACATGGATGGACAGGGAAGGAGGTGTGGTGGGCCGGGTACCGAGTCCCGGAAGAGTTCTATATTGGAAGTCGGTAAGGGGCTCATTGAGTTAGGGTCATAAGTCCGACTCCTGAAGACTTGGCCATCGCCACATAACTTTTTGTTTTATTTTTCTATGATTAATTTATTATATGGAGAGCTTGTATATACTGTAATCAATCGAAAATAATTTTAAAAATTGCTCAAAAATGCACAAATAATGTATATAATATAAAAATCAAATAAAAAAATCCCATCAGCTATAATGTTTGGAACGAAAAAAAAATTGCAGCCTGCTTCACCTTTTGTGACATGTAACCAATGCAAATAAATAAAGATTAAGCTCCGACGAAACCGAATACCTAAAAATGTGTTAAATTTAATACACCAGAAGGTTCCGTATATCACCGCTAGCACTAGACATTCGTCATGATAGAACCTTACATGTTCCAATCTGATCAGCAGAACAATAAATAATAGTTCGTGGGTGATAGCAGTTCGTCGTGATAACGCCCTCTCGCGGCGGTGCACGGTTATCGCGAATCCAATACACAACAACGTCTAAACTTTAAGAAATGCGATAAAATCGTGCAGCGATCCATAGGCCTATTTCCCAAGTTTCTGGAAAATAGTTTGAATTTTGATTTAAATTTGACACAGCTCGGCAAACGGAATGCGACTCACTGGCCACAGTCACTGCAGCGGTAGTCGCGGCAGCGGCAGTACGGTGAATCGTCTTCATCAGACATTTTGAGAGACGTATAGGAGCTGATGACACCTGTAAGGCTGTATGAGGACATTAAAGTGGAAACATTTATGAAAAGGAAAATTGTGTAGCAGAAGATCACTGGAAGTGCAGAGTGTACGTGTGCACTACGGGGGAAAAAAATTAAACGTAGTGACTACTGTAACGCCATTTTCAACTACATTGTACTATCATTAGGGAAAGTGCAAATACACCATTGCGAATCTATATCTATTATCATTTTTATGGAGCTAAATCAAATTCTACTTTTTATTGTTCTTTTTTTCCAAGTGATCTGTGACTTTGGAGGATTTTTTTAAAAGGAAAAAAGTCCGAGAACCATTCGGTTGATAGTCTGGTTCCAAGCAGAGCAAATACCCTTACGTTTAATATTGTTCTTAGGTCGGGGAACCAGACGGCCGACTGCCTGAACGATAGCCATAGCGAAAAATGAAATTATTTGATTGAAAAGCCTGCACCATTTTTCAGAAAAATGTTATCTACAACACATGAACTAGTCGGGGAAGTCACCACCATGGGATTAAGTTGCAAGGCAACCAATGTCACATGTGACGAAGTGGTGATGGAGCGAAGTGGTATTTTTCCGATCTGGGTAAAGTAGGCAAAACACTTGAGTAGCCTTTCCAAGCAAATTACCCCAAAAAACTTTAACAAAACGGGAGGTAGTTGAGTAGCAGACTAGCCTAGCCGGCACTAGCAGCAGACGAGTTGGGGGTGCAGACCTGTAAATCGACTCTCATAGACCTCAGTGGTATTTACGCGTACTTCCAAAAATTACTTTAAAATACTCATAACTCTCCAAGGTATTTGAGACGAACATCAAATTAAAGCATATTTCATCATCTTTTTTTTTTAGGGGGGGGGGGGGTAACCGATGACTTTTGAGAAAAAATTCCATCCGAAGATGATCACTCCTGAAAGCAGTCCTGAAGCCCATCGCCATTTTGAAAATGGACGCCAACGCTCCCTTGCAAAATAGAGCCATTTTCACGGATAAACGAGCTCGCAGTCTTCTGTCCGGATTCCACTCTTCTTTTTTTACTAATCCTCGATTTTACGAGAACAGTAGAGTAGGCCAACAGACTGCGGACCCCACGATGCAGGATGCATCACAGAAGACAGGGCCGGAGGTAGAGGAAGTACCGCAGAAGGCATGATACCCGGTGCATGGAGCTTCAAATACTGGTAATCCGCCGGTGCAGAGTGCATGCACCGCAGAAGGCAATGCTGCCGAAGAGGCAACTGTTACTTCGAACAATGAACCACTCAGTTGACGGCATTCAGCTGGAGCGGTACTATCATCCGGCGTAGGCAGCCCCGCCTGAGCAAGCAACAACACCGACTTTCATACTGCCAGTGCAGAAGACAGGGACGAGTGCAGTCGGTCAACAGACTGCGGACCCCACGATGCAGGATGCATCAAAGAAGACAGGGCCGGAGGCACAGGAAGTGCCGCAGAAGACAGTATACCTGTTGGTGCATGGAGCATCAAAGGCTGGTAATCCGCCGGTGCAGGGTACACCGCAGAAGGCTGCCGAAGAGGCAACTCTGACAACATTCAACCACAAGACGCTGAGCTTGGTACTGAGGTGACGGCAACCATTGCTGGAGCGGCACTATCCCCCGGCGAAAGCAGCTTCGCCTGAGCAAGCAACAACACCGACTTTCAGACTGCCAGTGCAGACGACAGGGATGAGCCGGCCAACAGACTGCAGGAAGCAGGAAGATGCCGCAGGAGACAGGATACCTGCCGGTGCAGGGTACACCGCAGAAGGCCATGCTGCCGAAAAGGCAACTGCGACTTCGAACAATCAACCACAAGACGCTGTTGTTCGTACTCAGGTGCCTAGGGTGGAGTATAGTGCCTACGGAACCTGCTGCTTATAGGGCCCACGGAACATTACATAATCCGGCCCTGCCTCCTTTTTTTGAAGCAATAGCCCCTGTTGCCTTACAGCTGCCAATCACACATTCTCGCACACTTCATTCATCACTTTAAATCAATCGAGAACAAAATCAATCAGGGTTTGGTTCTTGTCACTCAGTTTATTCAACGTCATTGGTCATAGGAACCATTTTTTTGTATTGCAATATACAAGCAAATAGCCAAATTCGAATGAAAATTATTAAGTTTCTTCCTCCACCTGTATCTCGATGTATAATTTATGGTCAATATAATTTACTGTCAATAAATCATTAACAAAAAAATTCACAACACGCCCATCATCGTGCGTAATGTTCAAATGTTGATTAATTTATAACAGGTGATTACCATTCTATTCTTGCATTTCGAACAAATTACAACCCCCCCCCCCCAAAAAAAAAAAACCCCGAGCTTTTGCAACATTCTTGACAATACAAAGCCCCGGACAAAAAACAAGAGGAATTAATTTGATCGATCAAAGAACTGTTTTACTTTTCTTCTTTCCATGGCAGGAAGAATAACGGGTAACCCAAATAGTTTCCATTCGTGCAGTAAAATAAATAATGACATTAGATTAATTTAACAAGTAAATTTAAAGCTCTTTGTTTTGTGGATTTTTCAAATAGTTTCTTGGGAAAGTAACTTGAGTAAAAATATGTTGAACATGTTAAACACTTAATTGCGCTAGGAATAACACTCAGCCACAGATTCTGAGCTGACGTCATTTGTGTACTATGCCATTATTGGATCTATAGGACTATAATTATGAATAATTCATAAAGAAATCAGACTTCCTTAAGTAAATTTACACCGTGTTTTTTGTTCATAAGTTTGGATTTGTTGGTTTTTTTCATTTTTTTTTTTATAATAACTTAAGAAAAACCGGTCGCAATAAACCAGAGTTCTAGTAATTGCCATGTTCTTTTGCGATATGAATAACACTCAACCGCAGTTTCCAAGCTGACGTGATAAAGAATTATAATTGTGCAATTCAAATTATAAATAATAAAAAGTTGAAATCCGAATCACCAAACAAGTAAGTTGTTTTTGACATATTTACAATTTACACTGTTACAGAGATGCGTGTAGGCCTATCTCTTGCAATTGTATACTTTATTTTATTGTTATGTGCACTGTCATAATACCACAAATTAAACAGGATTTCAGTTTCTCGCGTGTTTTCGGTTTGTTTATTTTTCAAAATAAGGCAAAGATCACTTTTAGTGTGTATGTGTAAAGAACTTCTTTTGCGTTGTTACTGTTAACATCCTCAAAATGTGACATCGGCTTGCCGGAAACAAGTGGAGTCTAAATTGGTATTAGCTTCGGTTGAATTCGGATGAAATTTAACATTCGGTAGTATCGAATGTGTATACATGCCACTATTTTATAATAAAAACAATACATTTAAAAAAATATCTTTAAAAAACGAATGTGCAAATCAGCTTCAGAAATGGATTGCCGAAAATAGAATGGCAAATTTAAAACAGTTTCAAAGGGAAATTGTACAAACATCCATCTTCGTTTCCCATAAGAGTCGGTTTAACACTGAAAAAAAAAAATCCACGGACCACCAATATCACGCATTTCATGCCGCACGTTTTTAAGAAAATATTACGCTCAGTGCAGTGCCAGCAAGTCCACAACGTCCCGTGCTCATTTTTGCATCGTAAGTATTCGGTAAATATTTGACTTTAAAAATTGGACAGTGCTCAGGCAGAAACAATGAAGGTTGTTCCATTTAAAAAGTGTTTTTGAACAGATCTACAGTTATGCCAATTTATGGAAGGCACGAAAAGGTAGATAATCATGGTTGTACAATCATCCATGATTTAGGGCTAAAAGTGCCAACTAAAACAAAAACGAATATTATACCAAATACAATATAACGTTCATGAATATTGTACAGCATACAACATTACGTTCATGGTCCAATTTCACGCATTTTCATGCTACATGCTTTCACAGAATATCTCAATTTCCATGCCCTCCATTGCAAGCCTTTTCTAGTGCCTGTATTCTTATATGGACCATTCAAGTGAGCCTGCCTCCAACATCCCTTAAACCACCAGGCCCCATTCCAGTATTGTGCACAATTTGTCCCCAATGCGGCATCATTGTCACGATCCTTTGTCGTAAAGGGACGTCCTCTATGATGGCTAAGAGAGTCACCCGCAGTGCTGTTGATATCGTAATATTCAGATTGTACTCACCAGCTGGTATTTGGAAATCTGAGTATTTTGCCCATGCTGTGTCGCCCTCCCAGTCCCGTAAATCAACACGTAGCTCCCACGTTCCACGTGAATCATCGGACGTCAGAGTCACCAAGTTGTCGTTGCCCAACCAGAACTCACCGGACAGGTCACCAAAGCCAGACTGGTACTCTGCCCAGTTACGGTAGAAGTCCACGCTACCATCTTGTCGCCTCTGAAACACGATCCATCCCCCGCCGTCAGTTTCCATGTCACAGTAGACGCGGAGACTGCCGTTACCGTATCCCTCTGGGTAGATTGTGTACATACCGCTCGAATTATAACCGGCAGCTAAGAGCATCTTGCAACTTCTGTAGCGATTCAAGGAGCTATCAGTTAGTGAGTATTGAGGTGTGTCCTCATCTGCATCAAAGTACACACTCCCTTGAGCCGCAATGAAGTTTTCTTTAACCTCTCGTCTTGTGGCAAGGTTCAACTCGCACATTTTATTACAGGCGTTAAAGTTAAAAGACTTGCATTGTTCATCCAGGCTGCATTCCCGTCCGCAGATGACACGAGATCGCACAGGCTTTGCTGCAAATGCAAAATCTTTTAGGACGCGATTTTCAGCGGCATAAAAGGTATAAGATGAAGTTTCTAATCCAGAGACGCATAAGGTAGCTCCCTGGAATATGATGGATATTATGCGAAGTAGTTCCAGACCATTAACGATCAGTTTCGCCATTGTTTCATTAGTTTAATTCCTAGTTATGACCGAAGGTGGTAACGTTAATCTCTAAATTTCTTGTAATGTGTGCCAGATAGTTAAAATCACGGGGAAATCTATCGATGTTTCGTTTCTGACTGAACTATCAGTAATGACTGTTGAGCTGCCAAAAATCACAACCGTTTCTTGGTGGCTCTATTGCTGAAGAGGTCCGATGACGATGGAATTTGGCGTGCTTTGCAAGAAATGGCTATTGGCAAACGATGTGTTCTACTCTGATTGGTTATCGAAGTATGATACGTCATTCCACACCACTGGCTTGTAATTGGTCAGTGCTCCCCCCAGATACCAACCCTGCCCTTTTATTGGCTGAGCGTTCAAAATATATTTACGCGTGAAATCTTATCCGTTTGTAATATAAAGGCCGCGTCTGAATTACTTGCAATTACACATTCGTTTTGGATTGCTGTAATTAAAAGGTAACAACTACCAGGCCTTTGCCTTCATATCAATTTCACGCTCTTTGATTCTATTCTTTGATTTCAACCACCACTTGATAAAGATGTCCTCAATTTCAGCAGGAGTCTGACAATAAGCAGTCACACAAATGATAACAACACGAACTCTAGCGACATTAATGTAGCTCAAGTAAGCCAATTCGGCATTTCACCCACGCATGTGCAAACTCTCATGAACAATGCATTGAGACGCGTCACGCGGTCCTTGGCCAATATATAGCCAGCTTACAGAATCACGACGGTGGATTTGTTTATCCAAAAATTGTATTGTTCATTCATTGCTCACACGAGATGTCCAATTTGCTTATTCTCATGAAATGGAGGGGGTGCATTTCGTTGTTTTTTTTAGAGACAGTTCTCAATACTATGCCTATTTCATCTGGAAGTGTAATGAAGACAGTTGTGGATGCAGAATAGAACCAAGATGTCGTCCAAAATGTGTCTAGCTTTCATTGCAGCGAACAAGAATCTTTATTACCTCATGAATCTTTGTACGTGTGCAGTTCCAGTAGGCCTAAGTAGTAATATTGTGGCAATTTCAAATTCGTTTAAAAAATCTGGCATAATGTATACGCACAGGTTGAGTGTTATGATCATTTAATATGTTATAATTAAGGCTGCCCTCTACTGTTTCTGTGAATCACATTTTTAAAGACTTGTTCCCAGTTAAGTTCAGTGGCATCAACCCTTCCAACCAGTTTTACTCCTAGAGGTCTTTACTAACTAGACCAGACGTGAGCTTTTTAAACTTGACAACGACAGTATGAAGTAAATAAATTATATATTGAATTGAATTGAATTGAATTGAATGAAATATTTTCGAAATGATTTTAAAACTTAACATTTCAGAGAGCAATTTATAAAAAAATATATATATATGTTTCTGTTCTGTGTACATGTACGGCTAGCCGCCATTTGTCTTTGGGGGCGCTGTTCATAGCGGACTATCGGACAAAAGGTTGCGCTCTTCATGGCGACACAATTGCCGACATTCGCGTGACTTAAAAAAAAGAAGAGGGCACTCGTGAAAAAAAATTCGGCACTCGCAAAAATATTTGAGGGGGAATCCCCCTTCCCCCTCTCACCCCCCCCCCCCCCTTCCGGATGCTACGCTACTGCATCCTGACTATGCAAACATAGGTGTAATTCCCCCTCATACCCCCAACACTCTAAAAAAAAAATTAAAAAAAATAATAAAAAAAAGCCTGCGTCAGATTGACCCGGAATCTGAATCAAAGTTTGCTCACTCCTTTTCCAGGTCAAAAAATGACACTTTTCTGGATCAAAAATGACATTTCTCTGGATCATCATGACCCAAGAAAAGGGTCGTTTTTGACGCTGAAAAAAACAGACTGAGCAAATTTGGATTCAGATTTTGGGTCAAACTGACCCAGGCGTTTTAAGAGTGAAATGTTAAACTATGCCCCTGTCGAACAAAATCTTGAATTCGTCATTGAAGTGGAAGAGAGCCACAGTTCTTGACATAAGAAACCATACTTTTTTCGTGTAACTTAAAATAGAGCTGTGAAAATACATCTCTTTTAAACCCTCTTTTTATTTAGCTGGTATGTATTTACCGAAACTTAAGGCCCAAATTTTGCATCTTCCACAACTTTTAATACACCTCATAATGTATTTATTTCTTAAAATAACTGCCATCTCATCAAGTTAGATTGCAACCTCGTTTCTATGGTACGAGTGCTGCGCCATGTTGGTTCCTATCAAACCTTGCGCGATCTCAGTGAAAAAAAAACGTGCACTCGGCCATGGAGTCGAGGCTGGTTAGATTATGTAAAAAAAAAAATAATAATTTTTCTTAAAGAGTGAAAATGGTTTCAATAATGTTACCTTAAATGCATTCCCTATATGCGAAGGGAGGCAATTTGTTCAGAGTTTAAGTAACGGGATCGCAAACTTGTTTTGTAAGTATTGGGTGTGTTAAATGGCAAATAAATTCATATAACTTCAACTGAAAATACCATCATTAAATACGAGTGTTAGCAACGGATAAACAGACTTTAGAGATAAACTTTAACCATTTCAAATGATAAAAGAACCACATTATAAAAACTGAGACTATTTTTTAAACTGACTTCCTTTTTGTAACATTAGATTATTTTTTAAGCGCCATAAAATAGGCCTAGTAAACTATACGTCAGACTATTTCATTCTACACCAACAAACACCATTGTAAACATCTAGATATGTGTATAACCTATGTAGAGCTTGAGTCACCGATGGGGGAGCCCTTCATGTCTTGTTACTGATGGCTTATGGTTTCATGGGGTCAAATTGGAATGGATTGTATTGAGTGGATTTTCTATGGTCGTTCGAACCTTGACCCCGAAATTTAAACAATCAATCTAAAGCTAGCGTAGGATGTACCTTTTTTATAGTTATGTTTTGATTATCAAATGCATAAACCTTGCATCTATTTAAGTAAACGACTTATGTATCGTATTAAAAAGCTCACTAGTCCTCCTATTATTTAAGCCTACTTTTGTGATATTTGACATTTTGTGAGGTTAGGTGCATAATAAAAAGTTAATATGAGGAAGTTTGGCAAATTAGGAGTGTAGTATGCAGAGCTCAAGCATTATTTGGTCTCTTATCGAGATATCCTTTACGAGACTACTTCTCTGGACTGAGTTATTGAAACCTTAAAAAACAACACTACCGAGATGGTTTAGCTAAATAGCCCCTCGTAATATGCCAATAGTCTCCACAAGCACGCATGCGCGTATGGATACCAATTCAGAACTAAGTCAGTCTCGGCATGCTCATATACTACCCCTAATTATAATTGTTAATTACTCTACAGTGGGCTAGTCGCCATCTTGGAGTTTGATCACGTGATCTCAGGATTTACTGGAAACCCTGGATACTTGCCACTGCCTTATTACACACGTCCAAACAGCTTCTTGAACTCTGCAGGAAAAAAAAAACAAGAAGAAGAAGAGAAATGTGTGAGACCATTTTTATTTTGTTTACCAAGAAAAATAGACGTCTTTTTATTTCGAAGTTTGATTTTAGGTAATGTTTATAAAAAGAGCTCAACATGGCACACATATTTTGGTTGAAGATGGTACTTTAAATTAAGAAGTGTCTTGGGGACAGAAAACATCGCAATCATCAAAATGAGTAAAATTAAAAACAGACTGGATTACATTTTGGACTAAGCGTGATCCCTGTAGCCACACGGCTTAAATATTAGGTTCTGACCGACCCAGACATTCACAATGTATAGTTCTTGATTCCTTGTCCCCCCCCCCTGTTTCTTGGCCTCTGTTTTTTTCTTGTAGCATATACGCACCTTCGAAGTTCAGTTTGCCGTCGGCGTTCAGATCCACGCTTTTGATCTCACTCTGCAACTCCTCCGTGGACATATCGATGCCCATGTCTACGTAGGCTGCGCTGAGCTCGTCAGGACTGTCAAGAAACAAGCACAAACATACATGTACTAGTATAAGGGAAACTGGTTGGGAGAAGTAGTACTTTCCTCTCCCTCCTCCTCAGCGACTAGGGTTCGAATCCCGCCCAGGCCCACTTGAGGACTTGAGGATTTGCAATCCTTAAAAAATTAACCTTTGTGTCCCATTTAACTGTAGTTTCAATATTGCCATTTCAAATGGAGTTTTGTTGTATTTTTTGGTTATTGTGTCAATGCAAATTTCTGTTACTCATGAGCAAAAGTGTGATGTCATTTAAGGCAGGTGTTACTGCTTCTTCAGCCCCACATGTTGACAGAATTTTTTTAGCAATCCAAAATTCTGTCAGCATTTGGCAAACTCTCTGCATTTGGAGATTCATTGTCACAGTACATGACATCACAGTAACAGCGCCCTCAGTTGTCGGGAAAACATAACACATTTTAAATGTTGAAAAAAAGCCGCGCCGGCAACCGAAATGGGACGTGTGATAGTTTTAGAAATAATTATTTCAGAAGAGGGAAATTTGAACAAAACATTTGTTGGTTAAAATTTCATCTCTTTAAGTTCCTACCCGACACCAAATAAATTCTCCGGAATATTTTTCTTTGTTTCCCCTAGGAATCCTTGTTGTCATTACCACAAGGTTTTAAAAACAAAGCATATTTTTTTAAAGATCTATGGAGTCGTTTGTATTATATTAACAGAGGTCTGATCATTTGAAGTGATTTAAAAATGTGATAGGGAATAGGTTTTCAAAGCTATATTAATCTGTCGTTAATGAGTTTGAGGGACGTTGCATCTTTTTTAATGTTAAGTCTGAACGATCAGGTGAAATCTTTATCTATTGAAGCTATATACAAATCATGTACAAGGAATTGCTGATGGTGAAGCAATATCATTAAGTGGTTAAAACTATTCAAAAGTGACCGGTCGAGGTCGGTAAAGTTGGTTTTCAAGATAATAAACCATTTTTTCCCAATGGATAGAGAACGCCTCTCTCTCTCAAATTTTAGTGTTACTATTTTTCTTAGTGAAGAAAAGAAGAAAGCGTACGTGATGAATCCGTTTTTGTCGGTGTCATATCCATTGAAGGTTGTCTGCAGTCTTTTGTCAATATCTGCGTCAATGTCGATCATCAACTGGACGAACTCGTCGTACTCAATGAAACCACTCTCTGTAAGAGGGGAAAGTTTATGTATGAACCTTTGTAAAAAAAATTGTTTACAACTGCACTCGTCGCTTGAGAACTATTTCATCGTAGTACGATTGAGATGGCACAGATACACACAAACAAAATAACACAATGTTACGTATTTCGTATTTAATTTGCAAAGTGAAGCACGGTGTGGCTTGCTGTAAAAAAAAAAGAAGTTAGTTAAGGCCCCCCCCAAAAAAAAAAAATAAGTCGGTCTCTGGTCAGCGCGCGCGTCAATTTTAATCATGCGCGTCGATCTTTTTTTTTCCAAAATGTTCCGCGGTAGCTCCAACAGCGCCCTCTATTTCTGCACCTCCTCATTTTTTTTTATTACCAAAGAGCACCAAGGAATGGGAAATTGCACCAAGGCAAATGATCGAAAGCACCAAGGCAAATTATGGAGGACGCCAATGTACATTAGGACACCAAAAAGAAAAATAGTACCCCATCTTGTCTGTACAATCCAAGCTTGAAGGAAAAAAAAAAGCCGCGTGGCCGCGTCAATTCCAGAACTTTGGTCTGACCAGAGACCGAATATTATTTTTTTTGGGCCTAAAATCGATTTTGGTTTTCTTATTTTATACTCTCTATACTCTCACGTGTAGTCGATCTGTTGTTAAGACAACTTTACAGTCCATTACAACAATTAAGTTGCAAAAGAATTCTTGACACAATAACAAATCACATAATTTATCCCTAAAATGATTGATTAGGCCAAATCAAAAAAGTGCAGTTTCTGATATGGAGCTTGCCCGAAAAGTGGTGCGGCGATGTGGGTCCCCCTCCCCCTACTTTTTTTTTTAAATATCGGCTGATGTTGCTGATGACGCTTCGATGAGTTCTATCCCATTCAAACTCTCAAAATATCGTTCAGAGTGGAGCTTGAGGAGACCTTAGTAATGGTCATAAGGCTTGAGAATTCTGCACCCACTTACGATCTCGACCGACACGAACATTCTTCGGGAAATTTGGATACAAAAATCAGAGAAATTGGTATAACGTCAGACCATACATCGACATCAACATCGTGCATGAGCTGCGAGGCTTGTCATTAGTCTGCCTCCTCACATATTGCGCTGATTAAAAAGCGTTTACAGGTCCCAGATACACGACCATCGCTCCCCCACTCTGGCTTCCAGACACAATTACAAAATTACAACACAGACTGCAAATGGTAACCGACTAATTTTAGTGCAAAATATATGGGAGCCCAGAGAGGCCCAAAAAGCTTATTCTCGACCGTAACCCCATCTAAAAACACGTTAAAATTGTGCGGCAGCAGGATTCCAGTCAAACCAGTGAGTTTGGTGGTTTTGAGACGTCATCTTATTGGAAAAAAACCGGGAAAATTGGCCGGGAAAACCTTTACGCAAGTCTCTGTGTGGATGTTTGGAGGGTTGTCCGGGCTTATTCTCAGAAGTAGCAGGTCGCACGGCGCTCATACTCGATGGGTGGGTGTAGCTTGGTCCAACTTTTCAACGTCCCTGCGAAGGGGCACATTGTTTCGCCCAAGAACACAATGAATGGGGAAAAAACGAAAATTAGTGAACCTACTGTTTTTGTCGACGTCTCCCATGACCTTCTTCAGGTTGGCATCTGTAGGGCTTCGATTCAGCGACTTCAGTAATCCACGCAGTTCATCTTTGCTCATCTTACCGTCGCCATTTTTGTCGAACTTGTTGAACTTTTCTTTGTAGGCTGCAATCAGATGAATGTTACTGGTATCATAAGAGCGAATTTAATTCTGAAAGCTAGAGCAAACATATTATAATTTGGAGCCAGGAACCCTGTTATGTTTTGCTCATAAATTATTTACCCAAGACAACTAACATCGTAATACTCTTGTTGGTTGTCTCATTTAACTCTTTAAATTGAACGTCTCTTTTTTACCCCAAACTTCGAAGGGCGCCGTCTTTTGATTGAAAATGTATGACCAGTAAGTTCCAAATTTCTTTTTATTAAAACAAGGATTGGCAAAAAAATGCTTAATTAAGCGAAAAAATGTTAGCTCGAAATAAATCCCAACACGAAAAATGAATAAGCACAATCGAACAAGGTGCATTTAATTCATCTGTTGGGTCACGCGAGATTTTACCAGGTCAAACAATTAAACTTTTTGCTACATAAATATACACTTACTCTTCTTTTTTGCGTCGCTCAGAGTTGCCTGTCAAAAAAAGAAAGAAAAAACAACAGAGTTAATACATAAGACGTGATACAGAAAACAACATACTGTGCCCTTACAAACTTCTCAACTTTAATTTGTAATATTTTGTGTATGACTCTTCCAGTCTTCTTACAGGCTTAGCGATTCAACTTAGTTATCATGCAGTTATCATGAACAGATTATATGAGATAGACAACCATTTTTGGAAATAATGTTCCTCTGCCAAATATAACTTCTATTGCACAACACAGACCTTTTTCAACACACCATAGGTAATGCATGCCAGAGCCAGCCTGCTACATTTCCTTACGTATGCAGAAGGCAGTGAAAGTATTTGAAATTGTTATTTGAAAATGTTACATTAAGGTGGTTTACACACATGTCCATGGGCGTCGCGAGGGGGGGGGGGGGGTGGGCAAGCCCTTTTTTGAAGAAAAAAAGAGGTGCGAAGTCATATTGGTGTCAATTTAATGGGGGGGGGGGCAAAATGTCCCTGCCCCCCTCTAAAACTGATAAATCGAGAATATGTTGAGAAATACAGGATTTTTTTGGGGAAAATATGTTTTGCCCCCCCCCCTAGAAAAAAATATTGGCGACGCCCATGCACATGTCGAATTGGTATTGGGTCGTTACCGATCACCTATAGCCACGGACCTATGGAAAGAAAGGGAAAAAACTTCGCAAGCAGGACATTATTGCCAATGTTTACTTTTCCCGTGAACTTGTGAATGCATTCTTCAAACAGTAAAGGGAAACGGAGTGATATGATGGCTAAATGTTCAAGACTTCAACAACAACACGGAGTTGCCATCGTATTGTAAATAGACTGCTGCATGATAGCAAATGCTGCAGCTGTAGAAAGAAAAGCATATTTTTAGTGCAGGGAAGCATTTTTTTAAGGGGGGGGGGGATAATTTAGTGTGAAATTCTGCATCAATCCCTTCGATTTTTTCTGGAACCATCACGGGCGTCAGTGAATTTTGCTTTGCTATTTCCTTCCTCCACTCGTCGGTTATTCTATGTTTTCTGTTCAACTTTGATTTACTTCAATCTTATTTTATATTGTTAAAGAGTGATAACATTAATGTGAGACTTTCTATTTTATACTGGTACTGCGATACGTGCAATCGTACACAAGTTGTCTATGCATTTCTGGTATTTTTATGTCCTGTTGACCTCTATTGTTGACCCTTTCATTCTACCATCCTTCCTATAATAGAAACCTGAGTCCGATGGATCCTAAGTGGGACGTGTGGAGATCTTTTCCTCTCACATCTTTGAATGTGTTTCCTTGTTGGCTTGTTTTCATTCTTTACTTATAAGTTGGCATATTTGTTGATTTGTAACAATGGTTAGGGTTGGTTGGTCACTTTTGTGTGCATTTCATTTATTGATATTTCAGGGTACAAAAAATAAACCCCCCAAAAATAACTGTATTATATAATAATACCGGAATCTTATATAGCGCACGTATCTACCAACAGTTAGGTACTCAAGGCGCTGGAAATTATGTCTATTATTAAAGTCAGGTAAATGAAGTTTATGAGAAATATGAGACCCATTATGTAGCACCTTAATTACAAGGGTTTACAAGGTGCTGCATGCGGCGCATATTGCAGCCACTGCCAGAAACACCGGGGCAAACCCCTTCTCTTAGCGATGAGTGTTACTGGGTTCTTTAACGTGCATTACACAACACACGGGACCTACGGCTTAACGTCCCATCCGGGGGACGGAGCAATAATGGTAAAGTGCCTTGCTCAAGAGCACAAGCACCATGTTCCCACGGTCAGGATTCGGAACCCATGTGCCACGGCACACGAGTCGAACACCGTAACCATTGGACTACAGCTACAAATACATTAATATACAGGGAAGCACATTAATAGGCAGGGAAATAACCCCAGGTGCATTGGGAACAAAGTAAACTGAATTACTATCAAGATCCTCTCCCCAATGCTCCAAAAACTACATTTAATAAAAATACGAAAATAGTCGCGTTTGGTCTTAACATGATCAAAGCAAACATGAACGGCAAAAACACAAACAGAAAGAAATAGATTAGGCCTACGGTATAAAAACGAAAATTAAAAAAAAATTGCTGGTGTGTTTGCTTTGCTGGGCTGCACCTGTTGGTTCTGCAATAAGTTCATCGCTATTCTGGCTCATTGCCAGACAATGACAATGACATTTTAACATAATTTTTTTACGAGGTTGTTTGTTTACTATAATTTCCCTGGTATGCTGACTTGCTTTCAACACATGCACGAAGCGTATCTCCTCCGACTTTTCTGTCGTTGTCCTGCCTGCCTACGCGTACACTGCACACGTACCCTGAACCTTCCCACCCGAAGTTTCAATTTTCTATACTCCGAATATTTTTGTTTTCCTTTGTTATACGCAGGTAATAATAATTTTGTTATACTTTGTGTAGGCGCATAACAAAATACAGCTTCCCCCGCAAGTAACATTCCATTCCGTTTTGTGTTTTTTTCCCCGGGGGCTGTGTGACCTTGGTCGTTTCATTCATAATAAACAGTAAAACATCAAACAGTAGTGTATTGATAGTGTAACAGACACGTACACATGACTAAAATCCCTACCCTGCTTTTTTGTGTCCAAATACAATGCATCAAGTTGTTTGCATTTCTATGGAGATTTTTTTACACACAGAGAACTGAAAATGCAGGTAGTTTTAGTCACAATGATTTTCCTGTTTTTGTGATTTATTTAGTATCTACGTATAACAAGTTCTTTATATCCTAAAAAAAAATGGTTTTATTGCTTTGCCTCTTTTTGGGACAACAGCACCATTGACTTGAAGTTCTGCCCTGAAACTTTGGCTGCATGGAGTGTTGAAGTACTCCATCACATAATACTGTACACCTCATTGTACATTGCGAATGTGCACACAGTAAAGGTACTGGGCTACCTTACCTTCGTGAATATTTCCTTCTTTTTTTACATGCAAACATCCCCAATGGGTTCTTCGTGTTAATGGATAAATACACACCTCCAATCATTGAAAAGTTATTGGTCTATACATGTGTTTTAATATCAAATTATTTTACAAATTTTTTAATTCACAGACTTCCTGATTTTTTGTTTTAAGAACATGTCCAAATGTTTAGACTATAATACTTATCGGTGACAATCAGTTTATAAGAGGAATGTGAATGACCGTATTTATTGTCATGTTATACACGTACGTGAATAATCTTTTAATGCGCCTATTCTGAAATGTTTAACTTGTGTCCCTGATGATAGCACTGGCCCCACCAAGCTGCCAGGCTGAAATGCAAAGCATCACTTGTTTCCAACACTAAATGTGTGTGCCAAATGTGGCAATTTTAATAAGACAGAAAAACTCGTTCAACGTACCTGGCAAAATGTCTGCAATTCATATTATATAGGCCCTATATAGACACGGACTGTGAGCAATAATTATTACATTTGCACTTCCGCACTGATGCCATAGATTTTCCAAACAGATGTGAACTCAATTCCTCTCTAACCGTTCCGAATTATACATTCCAATGATAACCAGCTTTTGGCGAAATGAACAAAATAATCAGGTTAATTAATTTATTATTAGTAATCAAAATGTATCTCACTGCCATTGCTGTAGAGGAGTTCACACGTTGAAGTCAACTTGAAGCACAAAGTCCGCGTCAGACGAGCGAAGTGTCTGTGTTCGATGCTGCACCCACAGATTCTAATCTCGAATGCAGGCACTCAGCTTTTCCGCCAACATAATATAAACCCACGCCAATGACGGGGTTCGGCTTATTTTTTTTTCATATCGATATGCAAAAAAGTCGATACCGCTATAAGTCTGTTTGCTCTTTTTCTTTGTGCAAATATGAGCACGGGGTACGGTTTCATGAGTCACATTGATTTTTTTTTGTTAAATGCCCCAGAAAAAAAGGGATCGATGAATTGACGAGTATGTTATCAGTGCGCATTTTTAATAAGCCGGGACTTTTTTCTTATTTAGAGTTTTTCATTGTACATAATTAATGAATTTGGTAAATTACTCGCCAGAGTGCGCTGGAGAGATGTCTTGAAAGACGGGGCTGGGGAGGGAGAGCTCTGTAGCAAACTACTTTAATTTTTCAAAAATTCGGCGTTATTTTGAATTCAGCTTCATGTCTGGTTCAGAACAAATTTATGAGAGCTTTCAGTTAGAAAATTTTGAACATGTTCTAATCTTTAGGCTGCGGTCATTATCGTTACTTTTGCTATTATGATTTGGTATTGACACTGAGCCTTCGTATCGGGGGCGTAAATCCGGAGGAGGGGGGTATAATATCCCCTCCACTTTTTTTACCAGGGGGGTTGGGCTATTGAATCATCCCCCCACTTTTTCATGATGAGAAAAAAATGCTGGTTTCGAAGTATTTTTCGGACTGTCCCAACAACGAAAATGTACTCAATAGCACTGAAACTGGAGAAACAAATTACAACAGCTTCTAAGATGCGCCGTTTTGATGTAAGCGCGAGTATAGGCCTACGTATCCTGAAGAGCGCTCCCTAGTTTAATGTGGTGTCCAGCTCCAGCCCCCTCCCGCTTTTCCAATTTCCACGACCGGGTAATTTTTGGATTTTGGTCATCCCCCATCCCCTCCACTCGCCGGCACATATTTACGCCACTACGTCTATGGCCCAAAATATAAATGGAGCCTGATCCAAAGTTGGAACAAAGTCGAGGTTTGAAAAATATAATGGGAGGGGCGGGGTAAGTGAAACTAGAGGGAAATTGTAAATGAATTGATACTCAAAGCTTCTGCGTACTCTAGCACTGCACTTTTTGAAGGTCCTACACCTATGCAGAGGGCGTGTCTTCTTTGCACCTCAGATCATTGACCGACTGAGTCACTACATGACTGACTGTCACGTGAGAGCTGGGCAGTGCTATCGTATAGGATTACACCTGTCACGATGATGAATGTGCTAAATGCGGTCCATTAGACCAGGTGCATAAAAATGACTTCATTTGAATTGAATGTCCACTCTGGGGCCAACTTGCCTATAGGCTTCCTATACTCTTGTTTATTTCGGTTAATTGTTTGATCCTGAACAAAAATGTGTGTTCATAATTGCAGCCGATGAATTCCTGTCATTCAAAAACCTTATCATCCGTCTTTCACAAGTATCAATTTGCAGTTAAGTAGTTTCATATTAAGTTGCAGCGGAAACGCTTAGGACAAATCAAAGAGGGGAGATATTTTCCTCACGGCCTCGCGAGACAGAAAACTCAGCAAAATAAATGACCGCACACGGGTGATATTAAATTTTTGTGAGCTAGTGCTAGCAAACGGCCTGAAAATGACTTTTGCTCAGCACGTATAGCCCCCGTCGTGTGCAGTGGCCTTTTTCTCGAAAAGTAACGATATAAGCCGTCATTTTGTTCACAGATCTCGAACGCTTCTATGGGGTTGCCATTTTCATTTCCATTATACAGTATTGAATCGTGCGCGTAAATAATCTCTTTTGCCTCGATACTTGTAATTTTAGAAGATAGCCACGCAAAATTCCAGATCTTGATATGCATCATTTCAAGCAGTTTGAACACGCTATTCAATTCCCCAAGCAAAATTGCTCTTTTCCTGATTCGTCATCTTTCGTTTTGTGTTAAGCTCCTCAAATTGTCATCTCAACACCGTGTAGTTGCATTTCTCCATTAACTATACACTCGGGACCGAAGATTAAGATACTCCATATCTCAGCACATCCAGCAAGACACCGATTGACATCTATATGTCTTTTTTTATTAAATATATTAGGTAGAGATCTATAAGTATACAACGGTTCGTAGACCCATTCAGATATTATGGAGCAGGAGAGTTGGATTAGGGTCAGTTAATTATTTGTTTAGTACAAGTTCATCGTGAGTCCACTGAATCACCAAAGTGGTATTTCTTTCATATTTACGAACACCTGTCGTTCATTGAATGTTACAGCTGAACTAATTGGTTCATTGAAACCTTTGAGTTAAGTTTGGGTAGTTCTCTGTAAAGCAAGGGCTATTTTTTTTTAAATGTCAATCATATAGGAAAGGAGCTTGTGTTTTTCGCATATAATGTCAACTTTGTGGACCTCAGAAAAGGCTCAATTCTAAAAAGCAGAACATAATTTATTCTAAAGTTGAAACAAAAATTATCACCATTGAAAAGCAGCAAAATATCACTGTGCCTCTGTTTACATCTTCAGTACATAAGTTTGCAAATATGAGAAGCCATATAGTTATAAAAAAAAGAGTCAAGAACTGTTAAGATATTCAACATTGTACACATGCTCCAACAACAGTTGGGGAAAGGCTTATGCATTTTTCACAAGAATGGTTAACTTGTCTGTCAGTGATGACACGTGATGTGGTTTGTTATTTATGTTGAAGCAGTTAGTAGTGTGATCACTCTGAATAGCCAAGGAAGTCTTAAAAGTCTATAGAGTTCATTTTATGAAAAACTGCCCCTTATAAAAAGTACCAAAGCACCCAAATGCATCTTCTAAATAGGGGCCTAAAATTGTGCTTACCATTTAAACAAAAAGCGTATACATTATGATAACATGAGCGGATCCAGGGTAAGATCACGAGGGAGGTTTAACTGCCAAAAAGGGGGTAGCAGGCATTTGCTGCATTCTTCTGCACGATTCCCCTATGTATGTGGCCAAAGAAGGGGTTTAGACCCCCTGACACTCCCCGGTAGTCCACTGAACAAAATTAGGCCACCTTTTTAACCTGAACAATTTTATCAAGGATTCTATATTTAGATTAATTAAATACAAAAATACAAACATTCTGTTCTGTCAAAAACATGTTTGATTTTTCTAGTCTACTGCCTGTTTATTAATGTTCGCCATCTTGAGTGTATGACCACGTTTTTTTGCGTTGGTGCGGCTTTTCCAAATCGGTTGTCTACAGATCCTCCATCATTTTCTTGAACTCTGAAAAAAAAAAAGTATAAAGAATCATGATTACTACCAAGCTAGGAAGCTACATACTGTTATCGTTTCAGAATTATTTCAAGATGTCAAATCCAAAAATCTTTACCCGAGTCACCCCGAGTCATCCTATAGTCATCCCGAGTCATCCTATAGTCATCCTACAGTCATCCTGACGGTCATCCAACTACATTGTACATGTATATAGACAACTGAGTCAAACATTAAATTTGAGCCAAGGCGAGACTTAAGTGTTATATTAGTGTCACAAGTGCCAGTCCGTCAGTGACAGAGGAACCAAGACGACACCAGTGGCTGGCCCTCTTGGTCGAGCAAAAAGAGTGTACAAGTAGTGTGTATGTACACAGTTTTACACAGAAGCGTGCAGTGCATACAAGTCAACCAAATTCTGGTTATATACCTTTGATGACTTAAGTTAGTATCATAGCTTTGAACAGAAACCGATCTGTTGTACCGCGGTTCCAATTGCAAATAAAACGCACACACCTGCCAAGCTAATTTTGTTGTCCTTGTTCAGATCCACTTTAGCCATTTCTTGCTTCAGCTCCTTCTGAGTCAAAGTAACTCCCAGGCCTTTGAACAGCGCGTCCATCTCGTCCAGTCTGCACACGGGCAATAAACATTACAATAGACCATTATCAGAAGTCTATCAACGAGAATGCTTATACTTAGTTGGAAATTATCCAACAAACAACAAAAGAGCATTTTAGAACGTAACAGCAAACCAACTACAAAAATGATGATGGGGCACAGAGAGCAACTTCAATATTTTGCTATCGTTGAATAGGATATATTTATGATCGAATGAGGGCGCTGTTATACGACGCCATTTTGAGGTACAGTCATGGTATAGTACGTGAATCCAAGGTTAATATTGACGCCTGTGTGACGCGGACTTTGTTGCTACACAATTCGAAAATTGTTTTTTCCAATCACTAATTTTAGATTGGATTAAAGTTACTAAGATGGCATTGTTGCAGTGTCCCGATTCAGGGTGCAGGCCTACGCCCGGAATTGCCTAAGCCGGATTTGTATATGTCCTCAAGATTTGGAGCGTACGTAATAGGCGTGCCCTTTTTTCAAAATGGCGATGGGATTCAGGACTGCTTTTATTTTAGGGGTGATCGTGTTTGGATGGAAATTTATTCCAAAAGTCATACGTTAACCCCCCAAAAATTGAACAGAAAATGAAAGATGATGAAATACACTTTATTTTGATGTGATCTCAAACACCTTGGAGAGTATTTTTCCAAATTTGTGGAAGAGGGTGTAATTATCACTGAGGTCTTTACTGCGGCAGCTTATTTACTGATCTGCAACCTTCACCAGCAAAAAAAAAATATGGCCTAACTACACACACCGTGCATGGGCACAATCGTGAACAGGCAGTGCAATCACTGTGCGGACCTGTGTACAAAAGATGCCCACACGATATGCGATGCAGCTAGTGAAGACGTTGTGTGGACTTGCACAGGTCCACAGTACACACCCATCTTCGTAAACACAGGCAATCGTGGACCCCTCCCCTTGTCCGTTACCCTCATTCCTTTGTTTGTACTCAACAACTCAACTTTTTATCAACAGTTCTCATTGGTTTTGTACACGAATTTCAATCGTGGACATTCGGTCAATCGTGGACGTATTGTTTGTGAACCAACCCTTTTGTCCTAGGTCCACGATTGCCGGTGTTATACTCAATGTTTCCCCTCTCTGAAAAACAGTTTTAGAGGAATTCTTGGGCTATAGGGTCATCCGTCTGAAAATGAAGAGGAGCACTCAAGGAAATCGTGATCGCAAATTCGGGTTGAAAGAAAGTTCACAGTGAATGCGCAAATCCTCACTATGGTAACGTAAACATGTGTATCCGGTCCAACAGCAAATCTTGAAAATATAATAAATGCCGACTTTAATGTCGCTCTGGAAACCATGGGAAATGCCGACTTCTGACGCAACTTCCCACCATTCGTAGCTTTAATAATGGTCATTCAAACATGCTGAAAAAATGCATAGGTCTGGGACTGGGAATCATTCCAAATTACCAGGAGCGGATCAACGAATTGTTTGCGGGGGGGGGGGGGGGAGTCATCAGCAAATCAATGCCGAAATGTACACAGGTTTGTTTTTTTCGCCGGACACTTGGCCTCCTTAAAATCAATAGGGGGTGGGGTTGCTCATACCATACTTTCAATGGAGGCACTGCTGAAATCAGAACATCATTAACACTACATCACAGAATAGTGTACAAATACCCCTATGTATAACACAGCTGGCGCTGTCCGAATTTTGTGCACAAGTACGGTGGTGGACATTATAACCAGCATAGTTTATTTTCGGTGTCAGAGCAGGAGGGGGGGGGGGTTCGACTCCACCTCCCCCCCCCCCCTGAATCCGCTTATGATACCGTGTAAAAAAAAAAAATACGAAGAAACTATCCACGAAAAAAACCAATAGACATTTTACAAAAAAACACCAAAGTGCACCTACGTGATAAAACCACTGCCGTCCTTGTCGATCTGTTTGAAGGACTCCGCCACCCCCTCCATCATCTTTTTATCCTGCGCAATCATCAATTTCTCAAACTCGTCGTACTCAACGAAGCCGCTCTCTGCAATGGAAAACACATCAATTCTTGAGTTGTGTAATTGCCAGCGCAGGCCAGTATCACATAAAACTCCACACGTCTTTTGTTGACTGTAACGCCAAGTGCTGATTCATTAATTTTTCAACTTTAACACTGTGAAAGTGTTGAATTAACACTTGACAACATTTAAAATGTTGAATTGACATTTTAAGTGTTGGCTTTAACTTCTAAAATGTTGGATTTAGCAATTTCAAAGTGTGGTCACTGACCGAACTCATGTATTTGTTGAATTCAACTCTTCAGTTTTTTAGAGTGTAGAGGGCGCTATTGACAGATCAATCCGATCCAATCTTGGGAACTTTGACACTCAGACCGACACTCAGACCGACACATTCCAAGCACACCTTGCGCGTTCGTGAGGTACAGACCTTTATCATGCTGCCACCATTTCAGCCATGTTCCCTGTATCCAATAACAGTACTGAATGATATTTGTCGTGCAAAAAGGAACCAGACTATTTCTCCTTCGAGCCCCACTTTGATTACGTTGATTTGAATGGGGAAAATCAAGATGGCCGCAACATGATACTGGTCGATAGCTTCAAGGGGAAAACCCAGCCTCGATTCCATGGGCACGTGCGCGTTCCTTCACAAGGCATGATGGGAAACAACATGGCGCAGCAAGATCTCGTACCCATGGGAACGAGGTTGGGGAAAACCCACTTACTATTTGTGTCGACAGCTTCCATCATTTGCTTGACGTCAGCATCGGAGAAGTCCCGGTTGAGCACCTTGCCTACGGCTTTCAGCTCGTCTGTGCTGATCTTGCCGTCGCCATTCTTATCAAACTGCTTGAAAGCGTCTTTGCATGCTATGATGTTTCAATTAACAAGAGTTTTACCATTTTATTTTCAAGGTTGAATCTTTGCACTCATTATGAAGTTTTTTATTTTTTTTATTTTTTTTTTACAAATTCCACTCAAAAAAGGAGAAGTAAAGAATAGTATTTTGACCCAAAATCTAGCTTACTTTACACAAAATAATATGCACTGTTGTTAACATTGTCATATTATTGCTGCATACAAGAATTGAATGCGAATTCAGGCTTGGGATTAAGAGATTTGACAATCTGGATATTACTCGGAACACTTATCTTTCGACAGAAGCCGGCCAATGAGAAGTTAAACCCATTATAGGATGGGACAACTCATAAATGTTTTCGGTCATTTTCCACAATTGACTTATCGCCGTTTGCGAGTTAGCCACTACCCTTATAGGCAACCCATGCAATTGTGTACATTTTGCGCGTTCAGATTTTCAGATTTTGCGCGTTTTTCAGATCTTTTTCAGATTTTGCGCGTTCCTTGTCCTAATTGGACAATATTCCACAAGCTGCGTTGACGAGATTCTACCGCGATAGGTTAAGGGTGCGCCCAAGTATAACAATTCCAGACACCAGTGATAAATGAACAGTCTTTTCAAATAACTCAGAACCCTCACAGGTGTTCAGGCTGCATTCCTAGAAAAATGACGATGAACATGTCATCTTTCATTTTCTTTTCAATTATTGGTCGGTTGACCATTGACTTTTCGAGAAATTCCCACCCAAAGAAGACCACCCTAGTACAACGAGTGATGTTTCCCAAACTGGAAAAGTAGCCAGCTTGAAAAAGGATCCCTCCACAACATGGCTAAATAGCGCCACTGGCGGACCCAATAATGCATCCAGATCTGCTCAGAATTGGAAGCCCAAAGACCAGGTAGGGTGCATTGACATATCTCAATATCCCAATTCCATGGCTCTCAGAACTCTCTAATATAGAATAAATTGAGTGTATAACTTTTTTTTCACATCAGCTGGGCGGACTGTTTTTTTGGCCTATTTAGTTCAGACAAGTCTCTCTGTCATAATGCGCATGTGTAGACATTTTGTACTTTCATTGTCACTGAATTAAAAGAAAAATGCCGTTGGTGAGGGCGCACCGTACGAGGGGTCTATGCTTTTCTCAGAGATGAGTCTGTCTTCCCTTCCCCCCCCCCCCAAAAAAAAGGTGGGATTTTAACACCTGTATGGTAACACGCAACCTGAAAGGCACACATTTGAGCTTCCCCAAACTTAACTCACCTTGCTTTTTTCCAGGAGTCATGGAACCCTGCCAAATGGGAAGGAAAAAAAATCAAATGATATGAATGAATACTCTAAATGATATCGTACTTTCCATTACAAGTGAAACCAGAAAAGTACCAGCAGGTCCAGCAAAAGAAATACATCATCACCGCTGATTCTATGAGTGTGACGATTCTGGCATTCGCTCCTATTCTTACCAAGATTTGCCCCAAAACTAGCATTAATTCCACATTTCCATGCATAGTTTGAACAAATTAATGTGTCTTTTGCCAAAACACTTCCCTCGATAAGAAAAAGACGTAGGCAGCTTCGGCTGGCTCGCCCAATTTGCGGGGGAGGGGTTGGCATGTGCCTCAATAGAATCAACACAAATTGTTTTACAATACAGACAGGAAGCCTATACCTCATCAACAATAATGGGGGTACTGTACTGAGACACTATAACATGTTGGTAATAACACGTCGCGAAGGCACACTCTGTGTCTGCCGTGAACTCTATAGTGTGCGCCAAATATTATTCTGACTGCCGTGGCAAGTGGCAATTTGAAGGGTCAAATATGGTGTAAATTATGCAATTTTGGTAGTTGTAAAACATGCTGTATTGTAGGGCCTAAAAAGTGTTTCTATTTTTTCTTGTAAGGGTAACGATGATACCTTATCGTTTCATAGTTACTTTTGTGACATTACTTCATATTTTGGCTCAATTTATTTAAATTTATTTCTTTCTTTTTTTAACTGGGTAGCCCATTCAGTGGAATCCACTGATCTCCCATGGTGCCCAGTAAAGAGAAGACAATGTGAAGAAATTACAGTTTTAGAGGTGGGAGGAAAAGCCCAGAAGAGTATTCTTATATGAAAACCCACGGAATCAGGTAGGGACTTTCAAAAACCCAATCCACATATTGGCCCAGGCGGGATTCGAACCTGGGTCACAGCGGTGGAAGGCGAGGAAAGTACCGCTACGCCAACCTGACTTCCCTTGATGACCTTTGAAATTAACGCCAAAAAAAATAATTTTTGCAGCCTCAAACTACCATGGCAACGGGCAAAATATCGTTTCCAAAAAAAAGTATATTTTGGTTACTTACTCCCAAGTCCTTTCATACCACAAAGTACACAAAAATTAGGGGTTTTTTCTTGAGCGTGGACACTAGTCTTTATATGAAATGCTGCAGGTTGCCCAACGGTTGGCTGTCGGCATGACGCCATAGGGAACACTATCTATCTATATAGCATTAATGTTAAAAGAAAGACTACAATTATCTGGGTTTTTTGTACAATTGAATTCAATTGGACAAAAAAAACCAATAAATGTAGCTTTCTTTTAACTTTGTTTGCAAGCAAACCTCGACTCTCATCATCTACCGTGTGTAGTCTGTGTACGCCCACCTATGTCAAAACAGGAACTTTGTTAAATGAGTTTCCTTTCAGCGATCTATGATTGTCCTCTTCATGTATGACTGCATGGCCGGTATGCAGACAACACTGCGTGCATACGTTTTTCGCTATTTATAGCTGTTAAAAGAGTTTTTATCCAAGATTTTTTTTTTTAGTATTAGGCCTGCTCTCCACTAAAAAACCAACCGTTGTAGCGTGAATATCCGACTCCATGAAATGTGGACTCAGTGGTAGTACTGCGCACGCGTGAGTACGATACTAGGCTATTTTTAGGATCGTTTCGGGAGAGTGATCTGTCACGTGCGAGGGATCAACCAATAATAGGGAAATAGGGGTCCGATTTTCATAGAAGTCGGATTTTCATGTGACACCGGCATGCTTCTATATTATACACGTAATGGGAAAGAGTTGTGTGTGTACCACCACGGAGCCGTATAATACACTGCATAATACTGTAAAGTGCCCGAATTGCACAGTGTACACAATGTTAAGTCGATCAAACGTTCACACATTTTATATAGGCTTACAGGCCAATTTCTGACCTGTTTCACTAAATTTTAGTTACATAAATCTTGGACTAAGAGGTTTTACTATGTGACTGGCCCATAAAAAAACAACCAATCCAACACCCTTTTAATACTACCTCATTCATGTGTCAAAAGAAACATCTGCATGGTAACCTAGTCTCTATTTATACACATTTCCATAGTCATGCCACCAGACTAGTATACCAAAGGATCAATCTTCTCAAAAAGTTGGACAATATGTACCAGTCTAGTCTTAGGCTTCAGATTAAAATCATTGGCTTCACTCTGGTGCAAAATGTTAGAGAAAAGTCTCCTTTGAAAATTGAATTGAGACCTCAAACTTGGCTGGTGAAATAATTGAGGACCTTGTATTTGCCTCGTGAACAGTTTTGACAATGTTGCTGGCTATAAAGAGTGAGTAAACTTGGCTTGGTTTTGTTTCTCATGTTTGTCTGTACTCAAGGTCCTAGTCTGGTTCAGGTGTTTCCCATCAAGCGTTTTGCGTTTCTCTAAACAGATACGACAATGCCCACTTTCGACCCCTTTTGCAGTCACACTCATATGCGACCTTGGTTAACTGCGATTCACAAAGACTGGAGTTCTTTCCGAAAGAAAGATTTTTTTTTTGTTCCCACGTAAAGTAAAATATTGTAAAGTTTACTTTTAACTGAGTCAACGTACGTTTTGTTCGTGTATAACCAGACATGCGCTGACTACACGTACAGTATTCACAACGTAAATATGAAAGGCAAAGTCTGTCACGATTGAAAAATGTATGTGGATAGGCAGTCACATCAGGAATGTTGATTTGCAATAGTATACAAATATTGAGTGGCTCAGCGTGGAATGGGAGGAATATTATCGCAAGGTAAAATCTGGACTTTTCCATTTCATGTTTTGGCATGGAAGTCGTGCAATTTTGCAGTGGCCGTGATTGATGGAAACGGGGGAGAGGAATGTTTTGGGAACATGGGGGGGGGGGGGGAAGGAACAGTGGAAGTGATAAGGGGAAACGGTTTTAAAAAAATACCGCTAAGAGATCTAAAGGGGAGTGAAAAGTCAAAGGAAGGTATAGGAACTGCCCGTAGCTCGTGCCATACGATGGTTTAAAACTCTTGAAAGGCAGGTATGGAATTTTTTTCCCCTGATTTTTCCAGGTATAAGTTGTTTCCATAGAGAATATCAAGTGGAAATTTAAACAGTCTAGGTTTCGAATTCAGAAATCATATTAACTCATCAGGAAATTTAACGACAAGAATGTTGCAACCTGACGCTACTTCAGCGGTTGTGTGCAAAGTCCATGGAGAGTCAAGAACATTTTCTAAGTGTTTACTAGCAAAATTGGAAATGTTTCTCATTCCCAGATTCGTGTCTTATCATCATTTATGCAATAACTGACCTTCATTGAGTTGATATATGAAGAAAAAATCAGCGTCAGGTTGCAACATTCTTTCCAATTTAACATGCATCGCCGTGGCTCTAAATCATCGGAATAGGTTAGATATAAAATTCCTTCAAGTTGAGACTCACTATTTTATGGGCTGTCAACATACACAGAGGAAGTCCAGTATTTGAGATGTATTATATTATGGGCAACCCGCCCCCGTAAAAAAAAATCCCAACAAATCCTCACAAACTAAGTTCTCTGTGAAACCTCCGATTGTAGTCATTCACCCACTGAGCCTTTTGGATACGAGAAAGCGGAGATTCATACTCACGGCCATGTTTCAGGTAAGTGGAACTTCGTTGTTCGTCGTAAAAACCCGAGCAGTTTATGAAACACGTCTAGCTCTGCACCGCAATCAAACCACAATGAAGTGGAGTGCGAGTTTGTGGGTGCAGCAACCCATTCATGCATAAAGCCAGACTGGTTATCAATCATATCAAGTATACAAATAGAACGACATGTAGTCCGGTGGATAACAATCAACATTCTTGCGATGATCTAAAGAGTCAACATTTACACTTGCATTGAATTCATAATTGCAAATAAAGCCGGGTACGGCACTGGATTAGCCTAAGTAATCTTTATTGATAAATTTGTTTTGTTTGTTTATATCATTGCGCATGTTAACAGGCCAGGAAACGCCCCTCTGGCAACAACCTGTGTGAAATTGCGTCGTATGCTATAGGGATTGGATCAAACAGGACTGCTGGTTTTGTAATAAAGCGAGGCCTTGCTTTATACTCCAACAAAAAACTTCCACCCCCACACAGGTCATCGACACGCTGCATCAGAAATCCCCGGTAAGTTGTGCTCAGTCATCCCATCGGCCTCGGTCCTTTTGACTGTCAGCAGCGTAAGTCTTCGTGGGCGAGTGGGTGGATGGGGGATGACCAACAATCTAAAAGTGCCCGGCTGGGATCTGGTACACGGTATACCCTGTGGATGATGGGTATAAAAAGGAACAAAAGATTGTATACGTCTCCACAGGGCAATTTCTATGGGTGAATACGTCTCCACAAGGTTACCTCGAAATAGGTACATGGATTTTACTCAAAAATACACTGTAAAAACTGACTGCAACTCATGCAACTGTGCACTAGCACATTTTTGTCCCAAAATCATGAACACTAATTGAGGATGATTTTTTCCCTGTAATCTCAAGAGTCAACATACTTGCTTGAATTCATAATTGCAATAAAGCCGGGCACGGCACTGGATCAAGTAGGCTTTATTAACACATTTTATTTGGGTTGTTTATATCATATTGCGCATGTTAACAGGCCGGAAAATGCCCATCTGACAACGTCTTGTAAATGTTGACTTTATAGGTGGGCGCGGGCTGACGTCATCCGATGAAAACATTCATTTGCACCCAGTTTTCATCGAATGATATATGTGTGTCTTTGATGATTCAAGTGTGGCATTTGGCACACAGTCAGAGTATGTCTTAAGAAAGATATTTGGCTATAGGACCATGGGAGATTTGTCCTTTGAAAAAAATAAAAAGTAGAATATCAAGCAATTGTCAACATTTTCAAAATGCCTGCCATGCTGCTTGTTATTCTACCTATATTTTTTTTTCAAAGGACAAATCTGCGATGGCCACTTCAGCCAATTTTTTTTTTCTCATGACATATTCTGATCTGATCGACCGTGTGCCAAATGTCATTTTCAGGCCCGGATTACCCATGGCACCGTGCCTAGGGCCTACGAAAAACTGCAAACAATTCAAGGGCCTACGCAAAATGCCGCACCCATACTGGAATTTGTATCCTTTTTGGAGACATCTCCTTGTTCAGTGCCACAAAACACCCAAACACACCCCACACACGCAGTCTTATGGTGTAAATCGAGGATTTTCTATTGTTCCACACGCAGAGAAAGGTGTCTAGAATGTTTTAGGGTCTCTCTCAGAATTTTCGATTTCACCAACTGATGCTGTTCAGTATGTAGGCATACATGTATAGAGAAAATCTGTCGTTCTGAAGCACGGTGCCAACCTTGTAGCCTACATGCAAGGGCGGATCCAGGGGGGGGGGGGGCTAAAGGGGGCCATGGGCCCCCCCCCCAAAAAAAAACGAAACCAATTTTTTTTTTTTTAATGTGACATCGCAATAAAGGCAGGCAATGGGTACACCACCATCTTACCTCAAAAAAACATTGGTTAAAGTGGTCAGAAATTGCCTCAGATCGCACCACAGAGCATATAGAATCCAAAAAAATTTCGGGGCCCTTAAGCGGGCCCCGAACCCCACGCCGTAATTTGTTTGACCCACTTTTTGGGGGGACCCAAATTTTTTTGCGCCCCCCAAAAAAATTGTGTCCTGGATCCGCCCTTGCCTACATGTGATTCTATAGCTCAGAATAGCTGATTCAGTGACTCCAAACTCGAATATGTTGTTTGAAATGGTGATCTTGTGCTAAAACCAAATTCGGTTAAAGTGATCAGAGATTGCCTCAGGTCGCACACAAGAATCCATGTTTACCCCCGGGGCGCCCTTAAGCGGGCCGCCCCCGAACCCCACGCCGTCAGGCTTTGCACTCAGATACACATAGTAGGCCTATCACCCCCCCCCCCCCCCCCCCCCCACACACACACACACACTTTTGAAAAGCGATTGACGCCCTTGGTGCAGACATGCTTTTAGAGCTATGAAGTATACCACTTTGCCCTGGCTTGATTTGTACAGTGCTTTGTACTTTAACACTAATAATAATAACAGCATGAATTTTGTGCCGATGGGGGCCTAATGGCGCCTAAGGCCAACGAAAAACTTAACCCGGGCCTGCATGTTTTTATCATCAAAGGCACAATCCCGTCACCGTCCATACTATGGTGTTACCATTCAGCATTCCAGACTCAAGAACCATTCAGTTTCACGAACAAAATGTCTTGCAACTTTACTCGCTAATTGAATGAAAGTTTGCATCTTTTTGCGTGGTTTTTCACTTTGGCTAATAGTGTTTGCACAACTCTAAAAGATTGAATGATTTACCACTCTTTTTGAAGAGCAATAATGGGAACAGCTTCGAGTGGTCATTTCATTAACGAGAGCAGATAGGTCAATGTAAAAAAATCCCGGATGAAAGAGCAGCGGCGGCGGAACGGTTTTCAAACGGGAGGGGCACCGCCAAAATGGGGCATTTGCTCAGTAAAAGACATCTTCCGTCAGTGTATCCAGCATTTTTTGGCACATCCGGGTTTTTTTCACCGGACAAGTCTAGACCTCCGTAAAATCAAATAGTGTGGGGGCGTTTTTAGGGCACGTTTTGTCCGAACCGAAAGAGGTGCACTTGGGTAAATCTTGGGGAGCAAGTGCCCCTCCCCCGGTTCCGCCGCCCCTGTGTCAGAGCCCACGTACGCTAGGGATTTCGATCAAACCAAAGCAGACCGCTTCTTTTGTAACTCCAACCATGGAGGTAGGAAATCCATGCTCCAACAAAGAACCTCCACCCCCTTAATGCCATCATGCAGCATCAGAAATCCCTCCATCAATGGGACTTCTTGATTGTCAATGGGATAAATGGGTGCAGTGGGGAATATGCGTAGGCCCTATCGCCCTACCTTAAATTCCAACAAAAGTCGACTTCTCTGTAAACTCTCATTAAGTTCATCCGAGCGTAATGACATCTGAAAACACCACATGTTGCAGACAGTTTTGTCATTAAGAATTGTCCCCCCCCCCAAAAAAAAAAGTCTTGAGCTGAGCGCTTATATAACTTTGTTCAGTTTTCCCAGATACCGGCGTGAATATAGACACTGGCATCATTAGCGGCTATCCTTTGATATAGTTTTGTTATGCATTGTGCAGTAACAACGGATGCACATGCTGGGTGGGGAAAAAAAACGATAGTGGGGGCGCTGTTTATCTTTTACCTTCGGTATTTTCCATATAGACATAAATCAGCTAGTAAAGGGTGCAGACCTGTAAATAGGCCCAGAATAACCCACGCGGGCCAAATCACGATATGCCCTCAGTCAAATTCTTTGCTATGGAGCATTTTGTCGACCATGAGCTTGAGGGTCACTTCTTAAAGATGGGCGGAAGCTGTGAAATTCGGATGAAATTGGGCCCTAAATTAATGCTCTATTTTACAACGGAGCTCAGGCATCAGTTTTTTCTTTTATATGGAGATGGGCCACAGGACTACTTTCAGGGGTGATCATCTTCGGATAGAATTTTCTCCCAAAAGTTGTCAGATTACCACCAGGAAATTGAACAGAAAATGAAAGATGATGAAATAAGCTTTAACTTGATGGGTGTGTCAAACACCTTGGAGAGTTGTGAGTATTTTAAATGATTTTTGGAACCCTGGGTTTAACCCACCGCCATAACTAAGAGCGCCATTGACGGCTAACCTTGCTCATTTTTTTTTATGAAACGCACCCATCTGTACACGTTTGTACAGACACACAAGTCATGTGTGTGCATCAGACTGCAGGTTATACAGAAACAAACTCCAAGTAGACTGGAAACAAACGTTGGCTTCTTATCACCATGATCAAGGGCATCAGAACGACAGTATATGTTTTTTTCTCCGAATAAAACCACCCCCAAATTCACAGTGGGCTATTTACGAGAACAGAAACAGACTTCCAATGATTTGTTTTTGAAAAACCGGGTTCGGACCTGAAAAACATAACACGTTAGGGCCTAAGGTGTCATCAGTACCCACCGTCATTTCGAAAACTAACTCTAAAGGGGCCGGGGCGGAATCTGCCCCCCCCCCTCGACTTTTTCCGCGATAGCCTTTTAAAAAAAAATTCGCGACCCAAGCTTTTATGACTTTTTAGCCTCGAGCCTTGCGCATCTTTTGACACCAAAAGCATACAAATCGGACGAGGGTTGTCGCGCAGCGACAATTTTTCCGGCGTTACGCGCCGTGAAAACTTAATTTTCCCATATACGTCGTGTATACAGACCAGAATTGCCATTCATATATTATGAATATTTAATTAGCCATAATTCCAAAACCCTTTCACCTTTGGTCATGAAATTTCTTGGGTATGTTCATGAAGAGTTGCTCTATGCATGTACCGAGTTTCAAAATGTTTCGTTACTCGATGGCGGAGATCTTAGGGGGGAAAAAGAAATCCGCCCCCCCCCCCCCGGCTGAGAGGTGGTCAAAATAACCCGGCCCCTTAGGGCTAAGCTATACCCTTCAGATACGGATCTATAGGAGGAAGGAGGCTAGGGGTCTGACACCCCCCCCCCCTCCCCGGGCCGCCAAAAAAAAAGGAAAGGCGTGCTGTAAATCACAGCAAATGCCTGCTAACCCCCCCCCCCCCACCCACCCACCCTCCTCCTTGGCAGCTAAACCTCCTCTTGATCAAAATCTGGATCCGCCCCTGTGCTTTGCATAATTGTGTTTGAAAAAAATTGCGTTTGCACTGTGGAATTTATTGTAATTTGGAATTTACAAAGAACCGTTGCGTTAAAATTTTAAACAGTCGGCTAGTGCGTTCCCTGGTTATTATAAAAACAAAGTTAACAATCTTCTTTTCGGGAGCGGCCCAAATCCCACTATAAATATAAAGGTCCGCCGGTGAAAAAAATAGGCTTAAGTCAAGTACCATACGACTCAATGATAAATAATAATGGACGACACTAAGCTTTGTATCCATACAAAATGGATTTTGTTTTCAACTTTAATTAGAAATCGCGTAAAAACACCAAACACGCGAGGTAACATCAGAAAAAAACGAATATTAAAACCCCATTGTGGGTAACAATTTACAATGAAAGTGTGATAAAACATTCAGTGGTACAATAATGTGTATATCTGACACAATAATGGAAACTGCAATGCTTCTGAAGAAATGCAAACATGCTGACACTTTCAATGGGAAATGTTGCCCGTTGTGGTTTGTATTACAAATTCCCTTTTGCGAAATATCTGGATGCCAGTCACAGTACAACACTCCCAATCAAAATTTTGGTAAACAGCACAAAATTGCAAAATCGATCAGAGGTACAGCTTTAATTTGAGCAATCGCACAAATAACTCGAGGTTTTTATGTAAATCTTGAAGCCTCTCTCGATCTGTCTAAATTATCGTCGTCCATTGAACTATATACATCGTCAAAAACTGTCCAAAATCGGCCATTTGGATACCCACAATTCCGTACAAATATGAAATAATTCCAGATAAATGTGCTCATGCACGCCTGGGGATTTTCTGAATTTGGGATTCATTATCGATAAATCTAGAAAAACAAAATGAAATGAAGTCAAGAAAGTTTTGATGGAAACTTCGACAAATTTTGTCCAAGCGATAAGACTTTGTTTCCTTTGCAATTTTCCTCGATATATTATTTTGTCCAGTAGGCCTAATGCGGGTATTCAAATGACACATGAAAAAAAAATGTTCATTCTGTTATTTACAAATCAACTCCATGTTCAAACATGGTACGAGCCACACATTCTCACTGGTTTGCTGAATGTACAGGTATTGGAGCAAATCCAGGAATATTAGTTGAGTAAAAAAGCTGTTCTACTGTTTATCACGGAGAGGTTATTTTGTGCAAATTTGATTTTTGTAGTTAAAAACCAAAACGACTACATAATTGACGAATGAATAAGTAAAATTATTGTATAAATATATACTTCTTCGTGACCTCGTTTTGGGTACACCGGGTCGGTTATTATGAATACTTTATTTGCCCGTTTCTACCCCAAAAGCACTTAACATCTAGTCACACAAAATCATTTCTCAGGCAGAACAAATACAAAAGTTAAACGCGTGACCGATGAATTAACAGAAAAAGCACCCCGCAGCTGAGTTCGCCGTTCCCATTGTGCTATCGGCCATTTAACATACAGATAGTCCAATCCTGAAACGATTATCCAATCTTGACTCGATGCGACGCCATCAGCGACCAGGCTTCCAAAAAGACGCCCTCTGCTGGCGTGGTCCGTCCAATCTCTGGCGAGGTGTGCGCGGAGACTAAAGGGACACACGTGATCATTATAGACGCATCTTTCATCAGTTGGTCGCACACAACAAGACAGAATGAATGGAGACAACGAGATAAGATGGTGAGATGCAGGGCGGATGGGGATTCATTTCGATGTCATCATTGTTACGAACTCTGAAACCAAATCAAGAATAAATTGCCTGTTAAGACAAAGAAGATTAAGGGCCCATGAAATGTAATTGTTTTAATGCAATCTTTGAAAAGGCACCTGTACGTCCCTTTTACCTTATTTTCAATTTTCATTTTGCCATTTTTAAGGGTATTTTGGTGCCTTTTTGGTTTTCATGCTAATGCGAATTTCCGTATTCAGGTGCAAAAGTGTGATGTCATTCCCCAAATTTTGGGTATTACGCTGTCGTTAAGTTTCTTTTCATTAGTGGTTCGTTGTTGTGTCAGTTCATGGCAGTAAGCAAATGAGCAAACGTTTCTCACAAATGTTTTCGATGAGCATTTTTTTTTGGGTTCACTATTTTAATAGAAAAACACCTATGAACAGTGTCTCCCTGAAATGACATCACGACAACAGCGCCCTCAGCCGGAAAAGCATGGACAATTTTAAATGTTTAAAGAAGTGCACTTTTCAACAAAATTAACCAAAAGGGAATATCAATTAGTTTTCATACACTTAAGAGGATTAGAAAGTAGAACAAAATATGTTACTAAGAAACATTCACTTCATGAGCCATCCAAATACGCTATATCTGGTGGGAAAAAAAACATAACACAACAAAACGGAGTTTGTATGGTAAACTGTGCCTTCAATTCACCTTCAAAGTTGACTTGGCCGTCTCCATCGATGTCTGCTTCTCGGATCATCTCATCAACCTCTTCATCCGTCAGCTTCTCGCCAAGATTGGTCATCACGTGACGAAGCTCAGCAGCACTGCAAAAAAGAAAAAAAAATATTATCAAACTCACCTCATCTGGAAAACAACACATGCAGCGCTTTTTAGTCGTTAGGCAAAAATTTAGTTTAAAACGAAAGGCTTAATGCAATGGTAAATAATAAATAAATTAACTTTAAAAAGTTCATTTTCTCTGTTGAGGAAATAAAACAGATGGTACATTTAATAATATTGGTATGACAAACCCGTGCCCCATAGGGTGTTCAGTTGATCAGAACGACCCCCCCCCCCCCCCCCCCCCCCACTTATTCGCAGCATACAGTTTGCATAGGCATGACACGACACATATTTTGCATATTTTGTGCAGATCAAAAGTTCCACTTTGGGGGTTTACGACCCCCCCCCCCTGCAGTTCAGGGAACGGGCAGGTATGAGAACATGATGAATGATCGAGCTTAAGTTGTCCATATACTGGATGTCGTATTCACTCAAGCACGATGTTATGCACTCTTGCGAAAAGTACGGCTGTCTACTGAACACATGGGGCCTGTTTCGTAGAGCTCCTACAGCTGAAAGCACTGCTCAGCAAATGTGTGTCTTCAGCAACAAAATCAGAGGGAACCAGTTATACGGGATATTATACAATGTATAACTTGTTTGGGTGGTAACCTTATTTTTTGAGAGTTGAATATATTATGTTTGTGCTAAGCTGGCTCTGGTCCCAATTTCTCGGAGCTCCTATATGCAAAAACATCTGTTTTACGAATTCATGCACTGAACATGATTATGAGTAGAGAACCGTTTACGAGCAATATACAGCGATAACATCATGCACATTTTTGTCCCGCGAGTTTTGTCCATATATGGGCGTGAACGATGGGATGGCTCTGAATGATGTGTTCCATATTTCACGAGGCAAGACAGTATAGTCATCTCCAGAAAATGGGGGGAGAATGTTGCCCTGCTCCAAACCTACAGAGGGCTAAACCTTTGAGTTTCGGAACATCAAGGAACATGCATCCCCGTTTCAAATTCAGCATTCCGATTTTTTTACATACCTTTAATTCCCAGTGGCGTATCCGGGGGGGGGGGGGGCAGAGGGGGCACTCTGCCCCTGGCGAATTGTTTTCAGAAACTTTTCGTTCAGCAATTATTTCAATAAATGCTAAGAGAGTTATGACATCAATCCCCAAAACAAAAAGAAAACCCGCTAAAACTGTCATTACAATGCGCCGTGAAAATGGGTATATAAATTTGCAGTGTGCATAATTATAGTTACTTTTGAAGAGCGCCCCTATTTGGAAGGTGGGCACCAGCCGCCCCCCTCCCCCCTTTTTGATTTCAAGGAGGCCAAGTGTCCGGAGAAAAAAAAAACATGTCTACATTTCGGCGCGGATATGAGGTTGCCCCCCCCCCCCCCGCCCCCTGACATCCAAAGCTGGATACGCTGCTGCCTTTTCCCGGTCATCAGATTCTGGAACATATGCTTTAATCTTACGGGCCATCCATTTTCTCATCATTTTCACAAGCGTACAAAGAGTACTCTGTTTTGCTGGACCCCCTCCCCCCCCCACCTCCTAAAGAATACAAACTAAAAAGGGGAACAAATGAAGATTTCTCTGCTTATCATGGAGGTAGGTAACCCCCCCCCCCCCCACAACAACAAAATTGGGTTGCCTCACCCGACCGACCCAAAAAGCTGGAAATCTCCGGTCTTTTTTTTTTCACTTGAAAAACTTTAAAATTTCTTGGTAATGCCATAATTTTGAATTTCGGTGCACAACGTACATGCCTAAATGGTAGTACAGTTCGAATTTATTGTATTTTGTACGTAAACATGAGGCCGAGGCCTGCCTGGGGCATGTGGTGTGATGTACTGTCCCGCATACATAGTACACATGTGTGCATGTATGCACTTGTACTGTACATGTACATGTACATTGTACGTTGTATCTCATGCACGTACATGTACATGTACATGTATTCTATATAAACGTTTTTATGTTGGTAGAGGGGAACCGGTAATCGACAAGTGTCCATTTTCCCCCATTTATTCGTCATGAGAAGAAAAGTTAGGACTATACATGTAGGTGTACTATCTATACCCCCGCCCACAAAAAAAGGAAATACAACAAATATGTTTTGGCCTTGTCACTTTTAATTATTTTTGAAAATCGTAAACAGCCTCCTTACACCCCCCCCCCCTCACAGGGTACGGTTTGTACGCTTTTGCGTACCCTTAAAGCGAATCTGAAGGCCGAGATCTGAACCTAAAACGGTAAAGTTAATTGGTCAGATGACGAGATTACTTAAAGCCTCGTGGTTTACCTGATGAAGCCGTTCCCGTCCTTGTCAAAGACTCTGAAGGCTTCTCTGATCTCCTCCTCGCTGTCTGTGTCTTTCATCTTGCGCGCCATCATCGTCAGAAACTCAGGGAAGTCGATCTCGCCATTACCTGAAAGAAGATTCCAAAAGAGGTTTGGATTTAGTGGGTTTTTTTTTTTAATTTTCGGCTATCACACAAACAGCAGGGAACTGCGGCACGTCATTTAATTCACTGGAGCACGTCAGTTCATTCGATCTGAGGCTTATTGTAGAAAGTTATACACGAATATCTTGTGACTTAATTTCCTATATCTTCCAAACAGAGAGATGGCGCGAAGAAACAGAATAGTAAAACCGACGTTTCGTTTGGTTCTGAACGTCCTCAAGAGAAACATGACAGTCAGAGCAATAGTAACCGAAACGTCCAGTTCTCGTGCATAATTATCTTGGCCGCGCCTCTAAGAACCACCTCTCTTAGAATTATAATGCTACTTCACATTGTGTAGCTGCAAAATTCTCCAAAACTGCCATACTCTTTGTTCGATTCTCGGTCGTTACTCAAATAAAAGGAGCGATAATGTGAAGATAATATAGGACCGATAATGTGAAGCAGTAAAATTGATGTAGGGATTCAGAGGGTCAGCAAGCTGAGGGTAACCAAGAAAATATATGAATCCCACCTTGAAAAAGACAGCGTAGGCCTAGAAGAAATTAGGCACACCAATAGTTTGGACAATGTTGCACCTTGGAAACATCGATGTGGTGGTGGCGTGGTGTGGTGTGGTGATGGACGGAATAAGTGCTTGGAAAGCAGCAGTGGTCACGCCACCATGTACCAACACACCACCACCACAACAACAATTATCCACGGGTTCCAAATACGCCTACATCCTACTCCCATTATAGAGTGATGTACGTTTCTTATGGGTTTCCACTGACAAAAAAAATGAAGTGTATAAGATGCATCTTGAACCTACCATCAGCATCCACCTCGTTGATCATGTCCTGCAGCTCAGCCTCAGTGGGGTTCTGACCCAGTGACCTCATGACTGTTCCCAGCTCCTTGGTGGTGATGGTGCCGTCGCCATCCTTGTCAAACAAGGAGAACGCCTCCTTGAATTCTGCAGGAAATAGATTAATCCATTTTTACGTGAATAATGTGTGATGACTGTCTATTTCTTTAATAACAAGCACCTCTTCTTAATTTGAAATTATTGGTCGATATAGGTTCTCAATTTTTTTCACTTTACTGTTATATAAAATCAATGCAAACGCCTGCTTTTTTTTTCCTGTGGATTTTTGCATCAATTGTTCATGTGGTTTCTATACTGAGACCATATAATACACTCAGGTCATCGAATATAGTAACATATTTTATGTTTTAGCACTAAAATGTCGACTGAAGAATACCATGCACCCGATACCAATTCAAAAATATTATTATTAAACTAACAACAAAATGCAACCAACATGCATGCGTGTGAATTTCTATGTATGAAATTGCGGGGCATTTTTTTTTGTGCCTCGGAATTTTCTACATAGTTGCTGAGCCGAGCAATATAATCATTTTATCATCTGTTGTGGACAGGCCTATACGCCCCACCTATTATCATGGCAAAGGGAATTTGCAAAGCATTAGTTAATAATGGTGTCTTTTTTAGGTCAAGTTATTTTTTTTAAATTTGATTTTTCGTTTCGTGGACAGTCTTTCTGTTCAATGTCCACCTTAATATTTGATTTCAATTTGTCTGTTGAAGTCTCCTTTTTAGAACATGCTATTAGGCCTATCATTCTTTTTTAACTTTTGCACAACGTGTTAAAACACCGTGCAAATGTAAAAAAAAAATGATAATATGATTATGCAGAAAGTTTACCACCTTTAGCAACGAAAACTCTAACTTCTCCACACACAAAAATGCAATGCTGATGTTAAGGAGATAAAAGTGTCTTGGAACCATAACGATCAGTTACATTACCGAAATCCAAATTCGACAGTATTCAAAGAAAACTAATTAATTTCTATACCACAAAATCTAATAACTGTATCTTTTAGAAATCCATGCAAAACTGATCAGTAAGGGCAACGATAAACTTCAAAATTAAACTGTCCTTTCCGTTTATCCAAATCATCCATCATAAAAAGTCCGAAGACCAGCCCAATTAATTAGGTTTACTGGTTGCAGGCAAATCGCTCACCAATAGAACCTCGATCTAGATGACACATGTTCAACGTGAATAGCTGTCCAGTTGACAAATCATCCCACATGCAAAACTATTTTATAATATGGTTATAATTACGCACCCGTTTGGTAAAAAGATTCTCGTAATTTGATGCAATATGAGGGTTGTCTCATGCATGCATTTACAAGAAACGGAAAACTTACCGGCAATTTGTTCTTCGCTGAGTTGTTCCGCCTTTTACAGAAAGGAAAACAAAGATATTTTTACAGACTTTTCGAGGCAAATTTAAGTATGATGCACTAAATCTTGTTCAGTTTCCCACTGATTTTTTAGTTCAAATACTATTCTCTCACGGGACCGTAAAAATGATAAGGAAAACCCTGAACTCACCATTGAAGCAAACTGGTTATTTTGTCCAAGGTCACGGACGGGGATGGTGTAGCTGATGGGAATGAAAAACCCGTCGATGTTACTCGTGGTAAGTGAAGAAGGAAAGTGCGCATCGTCTCCACGAGTTGGAGATTGCGACTCACGTCAATGGAATTCCAACTTTGCTAAACACGCTAGTCATGCGGTTCATGCGGCGATATGTACGCTGGTACGACTGGTACATAGCCCTCAGAAACGGCCAAGTTCAGTCCGGCTCTTAGCTCTGCTATGTCCACTGTACTAGCATATGTCAGTGTGTATTTTCTTTTCTTTTAAAAGATTTGTTGTCTCAAATATTTCCCTTCCACAAATAATTGCTTATACTGCCGAGTATACAAAGTATCTCATTTCATCTCGACTATAGCAAAAAATGACACGAGAACGCCACACAACAGAAATGACATAAGATCTTGAGATATGATCTCAATTTATTTTGACCCAATTTATCTTATTGCCTTGAAAATCAATATTCAACATCAAGCTATCATAATGCAGTATAATGTGTAGGACTCATAAGGGCGTGGTCAACATCAAAAATGATCAACCACAAACCATCTCTCCAGTGAACATCATAATGAGAAGCAATCAGATGCCTTCACGATTAAGGAAGCTTTATTGGAAGGGTTATTCACTTACTTTAATTGTTTTTTAATGGAAGCCTAGATAAATTTAAAAAACAGTGTTGACGTTTTGTTTCGTGGAAGCCTATAAAACTCCTTTAATGGCATAGACATATAATTTTGGACGAGACGACGTTTAAGTGATAATGATCATACATAAGTTTGATCGTCAAAGATGCTTTGAACTGGTCTTTGATCGAGTTAAAGATAACCGTCATTATCCTTTTGGGGAGTTGGAGATGAAATGGTGTTTAGGGTTGTCACTGATAAATTATTACTAGAGTGAGTTATGTACAAAAACAAGCTGTAGAATCCGAGGAGTTAAAGCCCTGCTGACTACTATACCAGTGATTGGCGCCTGATTATGCGAATCGACGAAATACCTTTCAGGGTGCAATGCGCCTTGCTATCCCGCTGCATCTCGACATGCGCAGTAGACGGTCCGCATCGGTATCCCGACTGCCACCAAAACAACTTCCAGTCCACTGAGCATGTGTGCAGATTTGACTCATCTGCTCATCATCGTAGCCTACCAGCCCAGAGTTGACAAAAATGATTATGACAGACAGATTAAATACTGTGAACAACTCGATGATCTTCTACCGTATTATCTCGTAGGCCTATTATTGCATCTCATATTCGCGTCTCTTAATAGTAGAACTGGCGCAGTGTAAAACCTTGCACCTCTCGGCCCGCATTTTTATTTGCTTGAATGCACCATGACCAATAGCGTTAGTCTTTTCAAGAAATATAATTTACGGATAGCTAATTGCGATAGCAAATGACATTATAAGAACCAAACAAGTGTAAGTGTTGCCAGGCCTGGGTAAGTGTTTCGTATAGGCTTTAGGTATCATGCGTTCCGTAGGCATACTCCATGCACCCTAGGCACCGGTGTGATAAGAAAATCCGACTCGTATGAAAATCGGACCCCTTTGCCCTATCATTGGTTAATCCCTCGCACGTGACAGATCACTCTCCCTTTATGATCCTACAAATAGCATATTATCTTACTTACGCATGCGCTATACTACCAATGAATCCATATTTCACGGAGTCGGATATTCACGCTACACCGGCACAGCGGCACAAACTTCATGCTATTAATTAAATTAGGTAAAAAAATTAATCACTGTACAAATCAAGCCAGGGCAACCTTGATGTCCTGGCTCTAAAAGCCTGTTGGCCCCAAGGGCGTCAATCGCTTCTCAAAAGTGGCCTACATTATGTGTATTGATCAGAACTATATGTGAGTGCGAAGCTGAACGGCATGGGGTTTGGGGCCCGCCGTTGAGGGCCCCGAGCATGGGCGTCTCCAGGATTTTTTTCCGGGGGGGGGGTGCAAAGCAAATTTTTTCCCCAAAATTCCTTAACTTTTTCAATATATTCTCAATTCATCATTTTTTCCGAGCGTGAGCAGGGGAGCATTTGCCCTCCCCCTCCCCCATCAAATTAACAGCAATATGGCTTCGCCCCTCTTTTTCCTTTTTGTTTTGTTTTGTTTTGTTTTCCTCTTCTTTGTTTTCATTTTCCGGGGGAGGGGGGCCTCGCGACGCCCATGACCCCGGGGAATGCCATGTCCCCCCGTCCCCCAACGATCGACGCCCATGATTGGCAGTGTGCTTCAGAACGCAATACTTTACACGTAAATTGCATACGTATGGGTAGCATGTATGCCTATCAGTGTTGTAGTCGAGACCGGATAGTCCGAGACCGAGACCAAGACCGAGACCTGAAGTTGCGAGACCGAGACCGAGACCGAGACCAGCCCCTTCAAGGCGGACCGAGACCGAGACCGAAATGGTCCGAGACCGAGACCGAGACCGCGGATAATAAATAACAATAATCTAAATAAACAACAAGACACTAATTACAGCTGAACAGTCTGTCCTTGAGATGTTGATGTTCATGGGGATGTGAAGGAAGTGATTGAAAGTTAGGAATCACTTGTACCTGCTTAATTGTGTCATGCGAGTGCTCTTCGTGTTTGCTTCATGCCATAAATTACAACATGGCAACAGAATTTGTTATTGTCACAATCAATTAAAAAAATTGGAAACAACCTAATTTAAAGAAGGGGAAAACCTTATTTGATGAACTCCATATATTTTTGCCACTTTAAAAAAAAAAAATTAAATTGTTTAACTACTATAAAGTGTAAATCTGATGAAGAAACTCTAACTTAGGAGTACGACAATTTGTACTAGTTTTTGCAAAACTTGAACATTTTGAAACTTGACAAAAGTAAAAAGTTAAAGGTGGATGTTTCATCTGTTACAGGAACTCGGACCTTAAACTCCACAGCCACCCCTTGGTTTCAGCAATGACCACTAACGGATATTTAAATGCAACTTTAATTTTACATTGGACCTCCTTGTAAACCTGATTCGAAAAAAAATTTGGAGCAAGAAAATATTGATTTATTTTTTAAAATTTCAGTCATGGAATATAGATTTGTACATGTAGACCAACAAATTGAGAGATGGTAGCCAGATATAGATTGGTCTGCCCCCCCCCCCCCCCCCCATCCCTCTTTGTGATTCTCCTTCCAACCCTGCATGTTTGTGTGTCCCCTACATGTTTGTTTCTTGTTCCTCTGTCATTTACCTCTGAAGAAGGCCTGGCTAAGGCTGAAATGTAATGCCACTTTATTTTTGTTTAATGTCAATAACGTTACATATACTATAGAAGATTGATGACCCTATTTGCCTGATCTATCTTCTGTTAATCTGCCCGCCGTCATCATCGTCATTAGCCTATTTGAGAATATGGCCGACACAATAGAAGGGCGCTGTCACAAACTGAATGTGGTGGGCGAGATGTACTTTTAGGATTCATGGCTCGGTGCGCACGCCTCTGTGTTTTGTACCGTGCCATCGTATCAACCGCATCAGCTACTTTGCTGGGCAATTTACTTGAAAATGTTATTAGTGATTAACAAGTACGACATATTGCCAATATATTAATAGTTTATTGTGATGGCCGTAAACAGCATATAGCGATTAATGGAACACAATTCTTTCGACTCATGCAAATGCAATTGACATTTAGGAAGGAGACGAGGCAGGCAATTAGACTCTATTTTTGTGTGACTATGGCAGTAGCTCAATTTGTGTTTATCACAGATGAAAAGATGAATACATGGCGAGTCAAAAGAAAGGGACCGTATGATAAAAAAAAAATGGCATGCTCCATTTCGTAAACAAATATAATTGGGATAAAGAACATGTCAGTATTGAGTAGTAACTGTGAACATTTCACGTAATTTGCATACTCTATTCCCAAGTCGTGTCTATTTTAATAAAGAGATCACAAAATTCAGCTGTCCACCACTAATGCCAATTTAACAGTCTACGAATTGATAAATATCCATTTATAAATATAATGAAAAAAAAAACGTTTTCCCGCGTCCACGAATAAAGGAAAAATTGAAAAGGAAAATAGAAAAAAAATCACCAATATTTCTAGGGAAAAAGAGTTGAATTGCTCCCATATTCCAAATACAAAATCTGACGGTAAAAATAATGTTTCAGTCTTGATTCATAAGATTTAAATCTCAGTTGTATTTGGAATCAATGAGGATGGCTATAAAGTGCTTGTTTCAACAGATCATCCCACAATAAAAACGAGATATAAGAAGAGGAGCAATGGTTATTGGACTATGCCTCACTCACTAGAAAGTCAAGAGAGACATGTCCATTAGCATCACACTGCAGTCACATTTGCCTTAAACTGATTCTTTACTTAACCCTAAAAGGGCCGGGGCGGAATCCGCCCCCCCCCCCTCACTTTTTGGCTGGTCTCGACTCGAGACCAGCCAAAATATTGAGACCAAAGGGGACCGAGACCGAGACCAAGACCGAGACCACAGCTCCCGAGACCGAGACCGAGACCGAGACCGGCAAAAAGTGGTCTCGAGACCGAGACCGAGACCGGTCTCGAGACCTACAACACTGGTATACATACAGCGCCAGTTGAAATCGAAAATTCCGAGAGAGACCCTTAAACTTTTTAAAACTTTTCTCTGCGTGTGGCGTGTGCACGGTCGGCCTATTTATATGTTTTATTTTCGCTAGGCCCTGGAATTTTTTTCGTAGGCCCCGTAGGCACAGTACCTACTATGTTATTGGATAATCCGAGCCTGTAATTTTGCCCGAAATGTAATCAGACTACAAAGGCCCACAGGCCTTCCCACATTCTGGGGACTCCAACAAATAACAATAGTTGCTTACCCCATTTCATTCTTTCATTCTACATCATGAGCTATCCAGCAACTTCATTTTGGGTCAAAATAGTGATAAGTCGATATCACATTTCATATCAATGTACCAACTAACGTCAGAGGCGGATCTAGTAACTTTTGCTGGGGTTTGGTTGGGAGGGGAGTGGTTCAGGCCCGTCAGATACATAATAGCCACTGCAGAGTATCTTTACTTTAGTGTGTCAGAGCAGGGGTTGACCCCCACCCAGCCCCCCCCCCCCCCCGGCCCCCTGGATTCGTGACTGCATGTCACTGACAGTAAAAGGCAAGTCTGTAAAAGCCCCATGTTATTGAATTTTCAAATTCAATCCTTAAGGTACATTCGGGTGTTCCACTTGACTTTGTTTTTCTATTTTGTATTTCCAGTTTTAAGGGTGAGGGGCTTTGTTTTCTTGCGTTTTCCTATTTTGCGAATTACTATATATTTGGGGAATGTTCACAATTAAAGAAACGTTATTATTTTGAAACATGTAATAAACATATTACAATGTACATCTTTATTTTTGCCGATACAATATTGCATACTGCGTTTCTTACTTCAATTGGAAATTGCAAAATTAATAATGGCAGAGTCATATTGATCGAACAACATATTATAGTCAATTATTAAAATTCATTGATTTATTACATAGACCTTTGCTTTGTATTTAATACTACAGTCGGCCTGCCGAGCACATGTAAATATCAAACTAATTAAACCAAAGTTTAAAAAAAACTAGGATAAAAAAATTAAAAAGTTATGTGCTAGCCAAGCATTCAGGGATTGGATGGGCCATAACGATGCCCCATCACAATCCCTTAGGACTCTGCCGGGATCTCGGGGGTCCCGGCCAATACACACTTCCTTCCCTGTCCATCCATGTAACCCCGGAGGGCCAGGCACCATGTAAAAGCAAAGAGCTAAGGGAGGAACAGGGCGGCACCCTAAGCCCTGATCCTCCGAGTGGACCACATGCCCTGAACCTGTACGAAGGTGCCAACCTGGAACTCACGGACAGTACCAGCAGCAGTGCTTACCGATTAAGCTAAGGTACTGTTGGTGTTTTAGGACAGTAAATTAAATCCTTTATAGAAAGTGACGGATATCGTGTGTTAAAACTAAAATGACAGACACACGCGCGACCAGGACTCGAACCACCGACTCTCCACCCGTGGGTCAGCAATTTAACCGCTAGGCTATTTCGCTAGTTACAGTTACGTTGGAGTTTAAAACCTAAGAACCATTCATCGTGCTCTTAAGATCGGGTCGCGTCGTTGGATTGTTTGTTTGTTTTTTTGTCATTTCCGTTGAATAGAGACGTTGCAGCGCGCCCATTATAGTTGCGCCCTGACTCTGTAATGTTGCTTATTTTGTGTGGTATGTTTTTTTTTTAACGCCCGGTTCTCTTCTTATAGCTCTCGGTCTCATTTGAATTAATTGAATTGCCTGTAGCATATTCTCAATTTATCATTATTTCAAAGGTGGGCGCGGGGGCATTAGTTTTGTCTACCCCAACCCCCATTGATACCCCAGTCTACAGACTGCACGTTGTTAAATGTGCATATAATTAATAACAATATGACTTCGCACCTCTGTTTTTCCCTTTTTTTTCCCCTTCCTTTTTTGTTCTTTTCCAAAAGGGGGCAAGTGCCCCCCCCCCCCCCCCCCCCTCGGCGGCGCCCATGATTACCCAGGCATTTTCGTTGTGGATTTGCTTGTCAAAATTTTGGAGCTCTTAATTGGGTGTTCCTTCAAAACGATCCGCCCATCTCTTCAATGATGTTTAATGTTAACGCTTGTCATATTCAATTTAACTTTTTGTTTCCTTCCTTCCCAATGACAACTTTGAAAAGCCCGTTTAAATAAAGGATTTCTTAAGACGAATGGTATACGAGAAATTTTTTGAACTGTTAAAGGGCTCATGACATGAATTTAACTTGGGAACATTATTGAGTGCAATTTCTACTCCTCTTCAAGCGTATGAAAACTATCGTATTGAAAAGTGCACATCTTTAAACATTTGAAATGTTCCAAACTTTTCCTGACATATGAGGGCGCTGCTGCTGTGATGTCATTACAGAAAGACACTGTTAAGTTAATAGGGGCTTTCTGCTCAAAATGTGAACCCAAAATTTGCTCATTAAAAACATTTGTGAGGAAACGTTACTCATTTGGCTACTGTCATGTACTGAAACAACGAATGACCAAAGAAAAGAACAATTCTGGCAAATTTGCGTGCTGAAATAGCTGTATGTACATTGAGGTTTGTGCCTGAAATGACATCACACTTTTGCTCATAAATATGCAAGTTTTCATTAGCATAAAGCCAAAAAGGCTTCATAATGCCCTTACTCAAAAATGGCAAAATTAAATTTATAATAAAGTTAAATGGGACACAAGGGTGCATTTTCAAGGATTGCATTAAAAAAGATAACATTACATGGCCCTTTAAACTATTTTCCAATCTTCACAATGATCTTACACAAAAAAAACGCAAGATTCAGAAGTCGAAAAGGATAAAGATCTTTCGAAAATCGGTTTAATTAACCATTAATGTAATACAAAAAGTAGAGATTACATAAATGTAGATAAAATGTTCAGCAAAGATGCAAATGACAATTTGTGGGAAATGCAAATATTAAATGTGGGAATAAAAAATTCCAATGACTTTGGTGGCATTGTCATGGTTACCACCAATCCAACAGCTCTCAACGATTAACGAACATCACAAAATTGGTTATGTTGGTTACGACTCCTTCGTAATTATTTACAAATTTTATCCTTAATAATGTTGGGGGGGGGGGGTCTGCGAAGTTCAACAGTTGCACGAACCATGTCAAAAAATTATGAATGCAGAAATAAAGCAGTGTTTCGATTAAATATAGGAAAGCTTAAAACAAAACAAAAACCTAAAATACTGGAATACAGATAAAAATGAAGTAGGCAACTTCATATCCTTTATGGAGTATTTTAAAGCAAAATTTCAAACCAAAAGTTAAGCGACTGCAAAACAAAAATCAAAATACACCATATCTTTACGGTTTACCTAAAAGCAGTGATTCATTAATTAACATGGCTGTGTAAATATGAATACATGTAAAAAAATTAAAAAAAAAAAAAAAAGAGTTTAAAACAAGGACTAGATGAACAACGTACATATTCAGCATTCACTGATAATTTGTAATTTTCTTAAGGGAATCAAAAAGTGAATATGCCAAAAAGTACAATAAACAACATGAAAATTGTGATAACCATCAAATCCTTAGGCCTATTACAAATTTAACTTTCATTTTGCTGAATTACAAAACAAGAAGAACGTGGATAATCACGTGACAGACCTTGGCAAGATAAGATGGTAAAAAGTACTTATTATTGCGTTTTACATACATTTATATAGAAAATGTTTAATACAGGGCGAGTCAAAAAGAACGAAACCCAAATGTCATGACCATTTTTTTAGTGAAGTTCTGCATGTAGCACTTTCAAAATCTAGGATATGAAAACCCAATTCATAAGCTTTCTTTAAGTACAAGAATCATTCAAATCACTCATGTACTTTTCAAAGAAGGTGTGTTCTTTCAGCAAGACGAAAACAATTCACATACATCCTTATGTGAATTGTTTTCATTTTGCTGAAAAAAAACACATCTTTTTTGTGATCCGTGGACAGAACTTCAAAACGGTGTTTGTGTTTAAAATTCTGTAACTTGAAAAGTAAATGAGTGACTTGAATGATTTTTGTACTAAAAGAAAGCTTATGAATTGGGCTTTCATATACTAGATTCTCAAAGTGCTACATGCAGAACTTCACTAAAAAAAATGGTCCTGACCTTTGGGTTTCGCTCTTTTTGACTCGCCCTGTAGTGGCTCGTAGCCTATCAAGAGAATGATAAATGGTAAAAATTCCGATCAAATGATTTGTCCTCGGTCCCTTTATTTTCCTTTGCGATATCGAGTCAGCTGTGATAACGAAGATAAAAAATATTTTACAGTCAGATAATAAGAGAGAGGCAAGTCTTGATGTTGTCCCAGCTGCTTATCGTCCACGGTGGGTGAATGTAAATCAACCAGGCTGAAACAGGCAGAGCTATTACAGCGGCTCACTGCCTCCTGATCACTTCGATGTCATCATGGTCACAAATTCTGAGAAAAAAACAAAACAAAACAGAAATGCAGTGTCAATTAAAGAAAAGATACAACATTTGCAAACATCGAAAAACAAAACTACAATTTTTTACGAAATACCTTACTAGGATGTTGGTAAATGACAGTCTAAAGCATCCTGTAAAATTATGGCACCATGTGTGAAGTCATTTTCAAGAAAAGTGGTATTTTGTATAAATTTCCAACGGTGGTCGGCCGACCACCGTTGGAAAACCTAACTATTTTTCAACTACTGCTCCAAATTTACCAATTTTGTTCAGTCCAAATTTTGTTTGCTATTAGTTATATGTTCATGAACGGGTGCAGGCCAGTTAGACTGGTTCCATTATCTTACAATTTTCCGGCATCTATAAATGATCCATTTTATCTTCAGTGGAGTCAGGGAACCAGACTACTTGAAATTTTTGTTTTTCTTCGTTTTTCCAGTATTTTCGAACACAAAACTTCAAACATGTCATTGTAACAATATTTGATCTGTTATACTAACCCCTCAAAATAGTTCATTTCTGAAAATTACAGCAAAAGCCAATGATGTACATTCCCTTTAAGTTGGCTTTGCCTTTAGTAAGTGATTCCAAGGAATCACTTTTTTGCTGGTCAGCCATTAGTCCTCTTTGCACCTGACTGACTGACTGACTGACATGGGCGTCGCCAGAATTTTTTCTAGAGGGGGGCAAAACATATTCTTCCCAAAAGATTCGTGTATTTCTCTACATATTCTCGATTGATCAGTTTTTTGGGGGGGGGGGGGGGGGCAGGGACATTTTGGCCCCCTGCCCCCAACCCATTACATTTATAACACTATGACTTTGCGCCTCTTTTTCTTTTCTTTTTTCTCTTTTTTTTTCTTCCTATTTTTTTTGGGGGGCTGCTTTTCCAGGGGGGAGAGCACCCCCCTTGCCCCCCTCCCTCGCTATACGCCCATGCTGACTGACTCAGTCACTGACTGTTACTTGCTAATAAAGACTTTCTTAATCTCATCTTGGCCCAAAAGTTTGAAAAATGATTATTCCGTTATGTGATTGGGCTGAATCCGGCCCACTGTGTAGGCCACATGCATGAACAGAGCTCCAGTGAATAACCATTCTGTATTGATTGCCATAGAATTATATGCACTCTGGGTCCAGCTCTACTCCCAGCTTGTAAGGGGCTACATTTTCTAAATGCTTTTGAGGAAAATAGGATGAAAGGCCCATTTTGGGTTGTTTTACTACCATACATAAACGTACCTCAAAGTGCTATTTGCTCATTTGACATCCCAAATTGATATTAATTTTCAGCTCTTTTTGGGTGGGTGTGTGCGTGTTTGGTTTTTTTTTTTGGGGGGGGAGGGTTGGAGGGTAGGCTTAATTTGTCTTATTCATGAAGTAAAGATAAACTCTCAGTCAGTACAGTCAACTTGCACCACACAATTACAATCAGTACCCCATGCTCCCTCTTCGAAGCTGTCATCTAGTATCTGTTTCTGTTACTTTTTTCCATGCGTCACACTGCTCAAAATTAGAGTTTGAACTTATGCTGTGTTGAAGACTATCCAAAAAAAAATACTGTGAACCCCAAGGTGGGTACGGGGGCCAATTTCACGGCGCTGCTAACCACAAAAATTTGCTTAGCACAAAAAAAGTCTGGCTTATAAAATCAGGTTACCAGCCAAAACTCCAAATGATGTATATTGCTAGTGATTAGTATTCAGTTGTTTGCTTAGCATGAAAATCACATAAAAATGCTTTTATAAGACAGACTTTTTTTGTGCTCATCAAGGTTTTGTGCTTAGCAGAGCCGTGACATTTGGCCCAGATTCAAAAGGACAGCTTAAGCATAGATTAATAACTACTTAAGGCAGATAACTACAGAATTCTCCAAGTCAGTCTTAAATTTATTTCGGTAGTATTCACTGGGATTAAGTTGTGATGATTCACTACTAACCGTAAATTTCATCACATTTTATACACTTGGAGATCATTTGAGTTCACAATGAGAGGTACAATGAAGGAACTGCATTACCTGTTTGACAAAACTTTAGTGACTATAAAATTTTCTAATTATGCTTCAACAAAAAAGGGGCATTAATATAAAGACAACCAAACTGTTGTAGGCCTATGCACCTTCATAGTTGACTTGGCCGTCTCCATCGATGTCTGCTTCTCGGATCATCTCATCGACCTCTTCATCCGTCAGCTTCTCCCCAAGATTGGTCATCACGTGGCGCAGCTCGGCAGCGCTGCGGGGATGATAACAAAAATGTGCATAAATCATAAATGCAAATATTTCCATTGGAATGGAACTCATTGCTCGGCCATCTCTGGAATTCACTTAAGTGATCTGGCATTAGTTGTATAATTGGCTTAAATATAAAACTTTGTGTGCTTGGGAACATATTTGTGTAAAAATTCAGAAAAGTGAACAAATGTTACTCGACAAGCCTGTAAGACCCCTGTTGCTTGAAAAGACTTCAAAAGTTTCTAACTTAAATATTCTTGGCAAATTCTACTGATTTTTGTTAAAATTCAGAAAAGAGAACAAATGTTACTCGAGGCTGTAAGACCCATGTGCTTGAAAAGACTTCAAAAGTTTATAAATTAAATATGTTTGGTAAATTCTAGTGATTTTTGTTAAAATTCAGAAAAGAGAACAAATGTTACTCGACAAGTCTGTAAGACCCTTGTGTGCTTGAAAAGACTTCAAATGTTTCTTAATTAAATATTCGCAGCAAATTCTAGTGATTTTTGTAAAAAATTCAGAAAAGAGAACAAATGTTACTTGACAAGCCTGTAAGATATTTTGCTCATTTGATATGTGAATGAAGGTATACGTGTTTCTGAAAAGGTTACATGACTGAGAAAACTGTCTGACAAAAGCCAAAACATTTGTCACATGAGTCATTCTGCACAGTGATCTTTCCCTTTCACATTTGAATAACCACAGAATGAGAATCGTCATAGTTGGCTGGGCCTGCTTTGACCCTTTTACCTCAACGGTAATGCATTGCTGTGAAATTAAGCTGAGAGGCAATCAGGCAAATGTACACACCTGATGTATCCGTTGCCGTCCTTGTCGAAAACTCTGAAGGCCTCTCTGATCTCCTCCTCACTGTCTGTGTCTTTCATCTTGCGTGCCATCATCGTCAGAAACTCGGGGAAGTCTATTGTACCATTTCCTGGGGGGGGATCAACAAACCATATTGACTGGAACTGAGTTTGAAAATGCTGCTTTCTGGGCACAGGTGAATGGGAAAATATTGCATTTCAAGTTTTCAACACCGTCACCCTGCTTTTTTCTGTAAAAAAAATTGTAGAAAAGGATTGTATCCAAAAGATCAGGCCTTCTGATAAAGTGTAAAGATACTTTGGAAACTGTTTTCAAATTCATACATTATAATTTGCTCTGGCTAAAAGCCAGCATATATTTACATTGTCATAATGAAATTCCTTCATCATCCAAATTGCAATTGGTAAATCCACATTCCTCATCTTAGTAGTGTAGCAAGAAATTATTGATGGATGAAGGTGTGGAGTCATGGGGGAGGAGTGAGGGGAAGTGGGGGGGGGGGGGTTGTACACCTTTTTTTCCAGACTAGGGCCAGCTGTGACTTTTAAAAACAGTGGGAAGCCATCATTTAATGCTGTACAATATTAAGATTATGTAATATATAAAATGTGTACAATATTAAGATCCTCAAAAGGTAATTTTGCTGTATTTTTTAGAAATGGATGGATTTTGCGGTTAGTATTTAAATTATAGCAAATATTGTTACACCGACCTGTTTAAAGTGTAGTGTTCATAGATGCTGGAAAAAAATGTAGACTAAAAAATTAGGCAAATTGGGGGCAGTATTTGAAAAAAAGTCAGTTCTTTTCCAAAGATCTGTTGGCCAACCATCGTTGGAAATGGAAACAAAAAAAATCCACATTTCTTGAAAATTACAGCACATCAGGTGCCATTGTTTCACAGGAAGCTTTAGCCTATCATTCACTTACAGTCAAATAAGGTATTTCTTAATAATTTGGTAGTTTTGTGTTTTTGATGTTAGCAATGTTGTGGATCACCTTTAAGCACTTTTTACTGTTAAATTCACTAACTTTAAATATCTGAAATTGCTCTGGCCTGTTTGACATTTTCCTTTTCCATTTTTTTTTTAACCCCCCCCCCCATGCCACCGCCTGTGTAAATGGTCCATGGGTAGATTTGCCCAGCAGTGTTTGTTGACTTACCATCAGCGTCCACCTCGTTGATCATGTCCTGCAGCTCAGCCTCAGTGGGGTTCTGACCCAGTGACCTCATGACTGTTCCCAGCTCCTTGGTGGTGATGGTGCCGTCGCCATCCTTGTCGAACAAGGAGAACGCCTCCTTGAACTCTGTGGAGGAACATTTGGATGGCTTGCTCTAACTGGAAACTTCTTCCAATAAAATACTAGAATTTCACTGACTGTGATAAATGACACTGCCTGAATTTAAAACAGCTTTTCAAAAATTAATTATTTCAAAAAAAGAAAAGGCCAGGAAATTTACACTAATATTTCCTAATGATGATGATAATAACTAGAGGAATAAACATTAGGCCAAAAAAAAAAAGTCTCTGGTTTCTGGTATGCGCGCGTAGTTTTGTTTTCAATGTAAGATGGCGCCAAACTCACTGGTTTGACTGGAATCCTGCTGCTGCACAATTTTAACATGTATTTTTTATGGGGTTACGATCGAGTAAAGCTTTATGTGGCCACCCTGGGCTCCCATACATTTTGCACTAAATTTAGTCGGCCATCATTTGCAGTCATCAGCCGACATTTGAAGGAAAAAAAATAGTCAAAAAAAAAAAAAAAGCCACGTCGCCGCACCACTTTTAGGACAAGCTCCATGCCAGAAACCGGAGACTTTTTTGGGGGGCCTTAGCTTCTTAAAGGGAATATACAACATATGCAAACATCGAAAAATAAAACTACCAAGTTTTTACGAAATACCTTACTAGAATGTTGGTAAATGACAGTCTCAAGCATCTTGTAAAATTATGGCACCTGGTGTGAAGTCATTTTCAAGAAAATGGTATTTTTGTATACATTTCCAACGGTGATCGGCCGACCAGCGTTGGAAAAACCTAACTATTTTTCAACTATTGCTCCAAATTTACCATCTTTTCAGTCCAAATTTTGTTTGCTATTGGTTACATGTTCATGAACGGGTGCAGGCCAGCTAGACTGGTTCCCTTGCCTTACAATTTTCCATCATCTATAAATTGATCCATTTTATCTTTTGTGGAGTCAGGGAACCAGACTACTTGAACATTTTTGTTTTTCCTTGGTTTTTCCAACCTTTTCGAACACAAAACTTCAAAAATGTCCGTGTAACAATATTTGATCTATTATACTAACCCCTCAAATAGTTCATTCCTGAAAATTAGAGCAAAAGCCAATGATGTACATTCCCTTTAAGCTTTTAAAAAAAATTTTTTATAGAGGTTTATTTTATTTAGTTGTGCCATATGTATCCATATTTCTTGACAAGGAAACGACATCCAACTTTTTTTTTTTAAACCGGCCTAGGCTAGTACATTCTTCCAGTTTTGGAAGCCTTTCAAATGTCTGGCTATTCATCAAATTTTGTATTCATCTAGTGGAATAAACCTTGACAGAGTATCCCAGACAATAAAAAAGTCAAATACATAAATGTTATCCACTGCAGCTAAAACAGTATTATGTTTCAAAAATGGATGGGGTGCCGGCGAGAAGTGGATATAATATGGCCCATGATCTGATCCCTACAATTTCAAAACCAGCATGTAGTTTGCATGTAGTTTGTGGTAGGCCTAGCTAGCTTGTTATTGTTACAAATGTGGAAGAATTTGACATCACAAAAAGGAGAGTATTTTGAGGGGGGGGGTGATATGGTCCTAATTTCTACAATTAGCTTAGCATGCCTTTGATGCATAATCTAACCCTTACCTGCTATTTGTTCTTCGGTCAGCTGATCTGCCTGATTGAAGGGGAGAAAAGGCAAATATTTCATTAAGTGGCTACTTCAAAATTTAACTACATTTGGGTTTTTTGGGGATTTAGGCCTACAGGCTATGCCTATGTTCAAACCTTCATTGTAAACTTAAGTTGAAGGCATAAAACAGAATTGTACAATTGAAAGAAAGGGCCAAGGGGAACAAATACATTTATATTAATTATACAAAACGTTTCACTTGCAAATGAGCAGGCCTAATCATAGAAAGATTCCCATATCAGGCCATCACTTGACATCCTGTGCACAAACCCTATGATATGAGACTGGTCTGAAAACTTGTAAGTGTTTTCTCAGTAAATACTTCATATTTTTCCGGCTGAATTTGACTTTTTAGGACAATGGGCCTATCATCACTTCCTGATGGCTGATACTGATGGGTCACTGGAGGGAAAAATTAGTGATGGCCAGATATAGGAATATTTCCCTAATCAGAAGCCTGGCCCCGGGCCAACCTCACAACATCATACATTGTAAATGGAGGAAGGAAAACAGAACATTTTGGGGCAAATAAAGTGATGCAGCAGAAATCATCTCCCGAATATTAACAGTTTTAATGTACTTAGAGTTAGACCCTATATTAAAAACAGGAATGAGTCGGGTGATTTTTTTTTTCTTTTCCCGCGGCCTTCATTTTTATCATGATCATGTTCTCATCACAACCACTGCAGAACATGGCTCAAACTTACTAGATCCTATATGCACGTAAAACTTTAAAACTAAGTAGCCTAAATTAGCCTAATTGTATCCTCGACCCTCTATAATCGGCGCAGGTAACGCTTGCAACGCGCGCTCGTTGTCCAACGCAAATTTAATTGAGTGCGTAGAAATACGACCGCGTAACTTTAGGGGGTCTGACGGACAATTGTTTCCTAAAAACATTAGAAGAAAATTCATTAGACAGGGCAATATTATAAGGGTGAAAATGTCACGATTCATTACAAATGCATCCCCGAAACAAACTTAGAAACTTTAACAAAGTCCACAAATGTAGGACAATTGTCAATACTGCATGGCGCATGCAAACTTTTTGACAATGTCATTGTACAATGTCAAAAAGTTAGCGAGTAGCGGCAAGTTGTTCGCCCTACGACAACCCACGCACGTGACACGTGTGATCTCTCCAGCACTTGTGAAACATTTTTTAACCTGAAAAATAATTCGGTATTTCTTCATAACAGTCTATTTTACGGCTACACCATATGCACGCAATAACAACGCCCCGTCTTAGTAAATGGAACAGTGAACTTACCATTTCGAACAGTACGAACAAGTGTCAGACAAAAAGCGAGCTGGGATTAGTGCAATGCTATCCTCGATATGTCAGACGTGCAAATTCAAGTAGTGCGCAATGCATCAAATCAAGCGCGCGCTCCACATGCACTGCGTGGGGCGAGCTGTGCATGGACTTGAGCACCGAAACGCGCTGGGAGACAGGCTATTTAGACATGTTATTCGCGTTGCGGATGCACGTACGGTCTTGACATTCCGAAATCCTGCGTCATGCAGTGTGGCCATAAATCGATTATCTGACAAAAGATATTAATGTAAATAATGTCGGCTCCGGCTCAACTTCTAAGAAAAGCTACCGTTGCAGCTGACCCCTCTTCAAAAACGACCCCCGTTATTTTTTTTAATTTTCTATAAATCAAACTAATAAACTTTTATTTCAACAGATTGAACTTGGGGAACTTATATTTGGCGGCAAAAAAATTGAAGCGCGCTTATGGGTTCGCCGAAAGCGTATGGATTCCAGGTTAAGCTTGTTCACGTACCCAATTTCAAGGGTGTCGTGTTACGTCTGGTATCCCATGTGACCGGTGCATTGCGCTGTTGAGCTAGTCACGTACTGACTGGCCAGCTTGTCGTGAGCGCAGTGGTATCCCGACGTTCTTAGCGCCTGGCATTTTTTTTTATTCGCCCCCTTCCATATTATATTTCCTGGTTGGAAAAGTGATGGTGAACATGTTTGACATTAATCACACACCCGGGAATTTGGAATACTTGTTCTCATTCATTATTTACGTGGCTTTGCACCGTGACTGTGGGCAAAAAAAAAAAAAATTGCATTGTTTGCTGTGATATGGTCCATCGTATTTTGTATATTTTCGATGAGAGGTGACAACATCGAAGTCGAGGGTAGAATTTTGTAATAAGTGGGGGTTCATCGACCCGCAATTACTGCGAACCTTATATTTCTATATTCATCGTATTTTTTTATGTACAATTTCAGTGAGCAAGAGGTAAATATTAAATAATTAAATACGTGCACGTCATTTGGATTATTGAGTGACTATAGGACACAGGATGCGTATTGAATTGAATTGAAATTTCACGGTCCGTTTTTTTCAATTTTATGACTCCATTTTGAAGATGTAGTGCAGCGATATAGAGCGAAGGACGAGCTGAATTGAGTTGCAGACGTGGACAGGGCTTGCAGGACATTTCCCCTTCCCCCTCCCCACACTTCCCCCTCCCCCCACACACACCCTCGCAGTTTTACGTTACATACGTAGTGTGGACATTCTTTTGTTTCATGTAGTTAAAAAAAAACCTGTGAAAAAAAATCATTTTATTCACACTGTTAAAACTCTTTCAACCCAATTTTTTTCTATGATTCGCTTTGGTGTTTTTCTTCATTTTGCCACGGATAAACCTAACCCCAAAACGCCTCTAAACCTGTTTTCCAGAAAGGGGAAACACTGTGTGGACGTGGGCAAGTCCACACATCACAACGTCGCTGCTACCTGGTTTATGTGGATCAGCGTTTGTTCGGAAGTCCACACAGTGAATGTTAAGCTTGTATTTCAAGAAGGAAAAAAAGCGTTTTTGTGGGAGAATGAAATGTGGCTGAAGTTACTGAACGTAATAAAGCGGCCCCCGAGCTAGCTGGGTACAAGGGCGGATCCAGGGGGGGGGGGGGGGCCAAAGGGGGCCATGCCCCCCCCCCCAAAAAAAAAACGAAACCATTTTTTTTTTTTATGTGACATCGCAATAAAGGCAGGCAATGAGTACACCACGATCTTTTCCTCAAAAAAAAACATTGGTTAAAGTGGTCAGAAATTGCCTCAGATCGCACCCCACGCCGTAATTTTTTTGACCCACTTTTTGGGGGGACCAAATTTTTTTTGGCCCCCCCCCCGATAATTGTGTTCTGGATCCGCCCTTGGCTGGGTACGCGGTGGAGGTTGCGCGAGAGAGCGGCACGGGCATGACCGCACCAAGTGCTTGATCGTCCCATCATTTATATCCATGCATGATATTAAAAAAAAAAAGAAAAAAAAAGTGCAACTTCAACTTCACACTACGTACGCGTAATTTCGAGTGTACGTACGTGTTTTCTGAAAGTAGACTGAGCAGTCAGCTAGCACTGGCTGCTGCACACAAACTTTCATCCAATCACGCACGGCAAGGGCGGATCCAGAACATAATTTTTGGGGGGGCCCAAAAAATTTTTGGTTCCCCCCAAAAAGTGGTTCAAAAAAATTACAGCGTGGGGTTCGGGGCCCGCTTAAGGGCCCCGAAAAAATTTTGGATTCTAGATGCTCTGTGGTGTGATCTGAGTCGATTTCTGACCACTTTAACCAATGTTTTTTTTGAGGAAAAGATGGTGGTGTACTCATTGCCTGCCTTTATTGCGATGTCAAAAAGTGGGTCAAAAAAATTACGGCGTGGGGTTCGGGGCCCGCTTAAGGGCCCCGAAAAATTTTTGGATTCTAGATGCTCTGTGGTGCGATCTGAGGCAATTTCTGACCACTTTAACCAATGTTTTTTTTTTGAGGAAAAGATGGTGGTGTACTCATTGCCTGCCGTTATTGCGATGTCACATAAAAAAAAAAAAAAATTGATTTCGTTTTGGGGGGGGGGCCATGGCCCCCTTTGGCCCCCCCCCTGGATCCGCCCTTGACGCACGGTATACAGTAATGCAACGTGTGTGAAGTCTAATGAATTTGGCCTGTGCTCCGTGGTCCTAATGATGGTCGATGCTGCCAGCGACTCGACCACGTTGTAGCCGCGTCTAAGTAGTCGCAATTTAGCTTCTCAGCTGCCAGTCGGATGATATAACCTCCCCGAAATTATCATCATATTATTATTATATACATTTATTTACAGGTACAACCGCGTGCGACAATTTCATAGCACTGTATAGTATGGGTACATGATGGACATCATGAATCACAGCTCCGTCTCAGCTGCACGCGCACCCGGCACCGGAGTTGTTGAAAACCCATTCTGCAAGCGCGGTTATAGTAAAGTCATTTAATTACCTTTAAGTTTAAAGCATTGTGTGGAACATAATCACTCGAGTCAATTGTCTTTCTTAAATTTTGTTTAATCAAGTCCTATATATACCAATCGATGAAATATATTTAACCTTCAAACCTCCCTGTGCTCCCAACCCCGCCCACCCCACGATTCACATGGCTCTGGATGACTTCTTCTTTTTTAATAAAGGGAGGTTATTCGGTTAAATACTGACGCATGCGCATTATTGTCATTTACCATACTAAGGTTGCAGAAAAACATAATTGTGAACGGGACTCGACCGGCCGCGTTCGGGGGGGGGGGGAGGGGGGACACAATTGGAAGAGAGAAAAAGAGATCAGACTTCTGTCAAGTTGTGATCGTCTTCCAATTATTGTAATGGGGTAACTCGGGTCCAGTTCAACTTAGGGGGCCTCATGGGTGCGTTCACCGGTCCCTATATTATAGTCCCTATGTTCCCCGGTTTCCATAGGCGTAGCCAGGGGGGCCCCCTGCTGTAAAAAATAGAAATGTAATACAAAAATTGTAAAGACATTTTACCAAAACCCGACGCGAAATACGAGTATGTGTATTTGGTTGCCCGAAAGTCATGTAATGCCTTTCCCTCTAAAAAAAATAAGTCTTAAAAACTTTTGCTCAAATAATTCAGGGGGAAAGGGGCCAGGAATCGCCTCAGATTGCACCACAGGGCATGTAGGATCAAAAATTTTCCGGGGCCCTCAAAAATATAAGTAAGATGTAGAGACGGAGAGAGACCCAAAAAGAGAAAGGGAAGGGAGAGACACAATTAATATTACGACAGTTCACGTCAAACCATAGCCTGCTAGGATTAGTTAAACCCAAGACAACAATTATTATTGGGGTCTGTCATACTTAAGTCAAGATTAAAAAGCGACGGGATCAAGAACTGCGACAAGACAGCGCGCGACGACGAAACCTATGCTAGTTTACAGGAAAATGCATGTACCCAGACCTCTCTATAGTATTATAGCATGCAGGACGCACGGCGGACAAGCCTTCGGCATGGGCGTCAATCGGGGGGGGGGGGGGGGGACCATCCCTCTTTAGTCTTCAGCGTAGGCGCCACAACTTGCCTTCACCATTTACCTCTTGTTACAATTCACACCCCCCATTTTGGACAATCCTAGTTCCGCCCCTGGTTGGGGTTTGTAAAGGCCCCCCCCCCCCCGCTCCAAATTCCTGGCTACGCCTGTGTTCAGGCTAGGCCCGTCAGATGTTCATATCCAATTGTTGTGGACAGGCGGACCGCGTCATTATTAAAATAATTATACATTTTTTCGTGTTTTGTTCATGTGGGGGGGGGGGGGGGGGGTTCAACCCCGTCTGTACCCGCGTCTGACTTTTTCTCTTTTCTCAACTCCGTCACAACTATTTTAACATTATATGGACGCAGTGGTGTAGCCACGGGTGGGTGGGTGGCGCTCTTCATCCCTTTCCTTCCGACTTAGGTGACACGCTTTTCCGCCTGGCCCGATTTTGCTTCACGCGTCCCCGCCTGGCTCGCTCTTAAAAAGCTAGTGGCCGGTTGCAATTTGCCACTCTGCACCCCCCCCCCCTCCCATTCCCGTTATGCCACTGCCCAGAGGTGAGTAAAATAGGCGCTAAGAATAACGGAAATGGAATAACAAAAAACTATCCATCCAGGCGCGGATCAAGAGAAGGGGGTACCTCCCCAGCTCTTTCCAAAAAAAAAAAGTCCATAGAAATTAATGAAAAAATGCGAACACCCCCCCCCCTCCCCTCCTCCGACACCCCAATTTTGTTTGGAAATAATAATGTCCGCCTTGCACCAAATACGTACAGAACCAGCTTGTTTCGGTGGTATAATCATGTACATTATTCTGACATATGGTGATAATAATCGTCGAATTTGAACAGCGCCCCCATTGAACATATGGTACAAGCCCCCCCCCCCCCCCACCACCACCCTCCCCCCAAACAAAAACAACTCTGGATCCGCGCCTGCCTGTCAATGACAGTTAATTCTGTTATAAGTCAAAATGTAATGGCATTTAGGAATTCAGTCCTAAATGTACCTTCTTGAGTTCCACTACTTGACTTTGTTTTTCAATTTTGTATTTCCAGTTTTAAGGGTGGGGTACGAAAGCCCGTTAGTGGCAACATTTTTTTTTTTTTTTTTGGATTGTTTTTGTTGGTAATTTTTTGGTGTTGATTTTGTTGTTTGGGTTTTTTTTTGTAATTTTATTTTATTTTTTTAATTTTTTTATTTGTTTTTACCTACCTGCCGTCAGCGGCGCCCTTCCCCTGAGATGCCATCCCACCCCATGCTGAGAATGATATTATGACTACAAGCAAGAGAAGCAATTATTTCGTCATAACTTAGTCCCAAACTAAAGTAATGCCTAATTAAATTGAGCGGCAGCCATGATGTCTGCCAGAAATTGGGGGGGGGGGGGGGAGTGAAAAAAAATAAACAAATTAAAAAAAAAAAAAAAAATTCCTCAAAAAAAATTCCCCTCCCTCAAAAATGCCCAAAACAATTCCTTAAAAAAAAATTAAAAAAACAAAAAAAAGGAAAACAACAAAAACCTTACAAAAAAAATTCAACAAAAACAAAAAATCCAAAAGTTACTAAAAATAGACTGAGTGGCCTTTATGAAACCATGGACCCAAAAACGACATTTTCGCCATGGCCTGAAATCGTTCTTGTACATTATGGACAAGAAGTACGGCAATACCCGTGTACCAAACATTCGTTTCGAAAAGTTAAAAAAATGAAAAAAATTGCAAAAAAAAAAAAAAAAAAAAAAAAATCATTAAAAAAAAAAGATTCCCCCCCCAAAAAGTTGGCACTAACAGGCTTTCTTAGAGAGGGGCTTTTTTGTTTTTTTTTCCTATTTTGCGAATCACTATATTTGTTAGGAATGTTCACAATATTAAAGAAACGTTATTTGAAAGAATTAAATTGTATAGGCCTATATGGCGTTTCTTACGTCAATTGGAAATTGCGCCATTAATAATGCAGTCATATTGATCGAACGAAACTTAATTTTTATTACAGTCAGTTATAAAATATTCGTTAATTTATGACATAGACCTTTGTTTCGTTTTTAATGCTACCGGAGACCTGCCGAGCACATGTAAATATCAAAGTAAACCAAAGTAAAAAAAAAATAAATAGAGGCTGAAAAAAAATCAAAAAGTTATGTGCTAGTCAAGCTTTCAGGGATCGGTCTGAGCCATAACAATGCCCCAGCCAATCCCTTAGTTCTCTTCGGGGTCTCGGCGTCCCCGACCAATACACACTTCCTTCCCTATCCATCCATGTAACCCCGGAGGGCCAGGCACCATGTAAAAGCAAAGAGCTAAGGGAGGAACAGGGCGGCCCCTAAGCCCTGATCCTCCGAGTGGACCAAATGCCCTGAACCTGTACGAAGGCGCCAACCTGGAACTCGCGGACAGTACCAGCAGCAGTGCTTACCGATTAAGCTAAGGTACTGTTGGTAATTTACGATGGGAAATTAAACATCTTATATATAATAACTGAATGCGTGCGTTGAAAAGCAAAAAGACGCCGACGGGATTCGAACCCGGGCTCCGCGATTTGTGGACGACGAATCTAACCACTGGGCTATTCAGCTTCCTTAGAATTCTGCTAAAACGATTTTTCTAAATAGGCGGAGAGACATTCAACATTGTTGAGTGCATCTGTTTTATCTAGCTTCATGGACGAACAGAAGTTGATATACTTCGGGCAGCAATGAGCCAACTGTTTTCATTTGTTATGTTTGGAATAATTATATACGGCAGCTTCATTAGTCGTAACCCTATACGTGTGCTAAACCTATATCGTTACGCAACGATTAACGCCGTGATTATGTAGGCTTTTTTGAAAAGGCATCATGTGCGTTCAGGGGCGGACCCAGAATTTTTGTGGGGGGATCGGTTTCCCTATGTTCCCCTATCCCTAACTCTATAACCCTAACCCCTAACACAGGGGACTGGGGAACACATAGGGACTGGGCATTCGTGGGGAACCGATCGGGTTGACCCCATGCTCTGCAGGGAGCTGATGAGGGTGAATGCGTTTTTAGCAAGAATAACATAACATCAATGGAAAGCCCCCTCCCCTCCCCATGCCCCACTAGCCCTGCTTCTATCTTAAGTCACAGAGGCCCTGTCGGTGCCGATTAATCTTGACAAAATAGTGCAGACAATAGATCCTGAACCTTAACCCCTGACGGCGCGCTTCCGGAACCTTTAAACAGGAAAATTAACGTCCGAAAATTACAGAATTTGCAGTTATTTTTGGTACATTGATTTCTTAAGATAATGACGCTAGAAAAAGATTTTTGTAAATTTGTTACTATAGCATTTCAATTTATGGAAATCGAAAAATCGCCTGACGTGAAAGAGAAATATCGTGTCAAAAAATAAACAGGCGCTTCCGAAAATCTAAAATACGCGTGGACTAGTCGAGCCCAGTACAAAGACGAACATTATTTCATGAAATAATTTTGTGGCGGTCATTGGGTGAAAACTGGAACTTACATATAGAGACCAAAATCTTTTAGGATTTACCATTTTTGGATCAAACTTGGAGGACTCAGTAGCATTTACAAAAAAAAAAAAATCTGAAATGACCGCTAGGACTGCATTCAAGTCAGCCCGTCTAAACCTAGAACCCATCGGCTATAGTTAAATCTTTGCGTCGTTATACATTAAACTTATAACGACGAGAAGCTTTACGAAAAATGTTAGATGTGAAAACAAGCGTAAACGAACAAGGAGACCTGGAAACGAAAATGCCGGATGTGAAATAGAAGTAAAATTCTTGTTTGTATCCATTTCCAAGTGATTTGTCATCGTTTCTTTCTTGAGAAATACCAAGATAAAATTCCAACATGAATGTTTCTTGGGTGATTACGGTTAGAAATTATTCTGTCAAAATTATATAGCAAGAGGCAACCCAGTATGCCCGTGTAGGCCGGCCACATGAGGAACGTTCAGGAAGCTCGCCGCGAGACCTTTTACTTTCAGGCTCTTTAACAGCCCCGTTACAAGGTGAACAGAACAATGACAGAAAAAAGAACTCATCTTCAAGAACTGCCCTTATTAGTGTAGGCAATTCAATACTTCAAGAAAGTGACAATGAAAACAAAAGGAAGTTTATAATTTATTTATTTTCCAAAGTTCTTTACCCAGGGTATAGGCCCTGCGCCCAAACTGTGAAAAACCGGGTGCCATTGGGGCCCTGCATACATTACACAAAATATTATATAATGTTAAAGTACAGTTAAACTCATAAGGAAAAGTACATAACATACTACGAACATTAAATACAAATTTATACAAGTCACAATGCATCAGAAAAAAAATCGCGTACGCTGTACCCTTGCATTGTACACATATTTAACAAATTGACTTGCGCTTTAACGTTTTCTCTTTTCAGCCCCGAGCTTAAATCTTCACTGAGACCTAAATCCTCACGTGAGTCCATCGACTTTGCACGTTCTTTAGGCGAATGTCTATTCACTGATTATTTTCCAAAGTATTGTTACGGTTACAACTGTCTGAACCAAGTTTGCATCCACCCGCCAGTAAACCTTTGTAGCGCCCTCTGTAGTTCGAATTAAAGACTTTATTAGCGCCCTCTCTAGGATCTAGTTCTAGAGTCAGATTCTTTATAAACACAACAGCAGTACAGTCACACTCACTGCGGCATATTTCTATTGAACAATTGTATCCTTTGCCTTATATAAACAGCAGAATAACGAAAAAATGCCCCATAAAACAAATTTACAAACTCTATGGAGGACAAAACTGAAGCAAGCATTCAACCAAGTTGTTGTTGGAAAACTGTTTCGGTAAGGAAACTGAGTCATACTAAACTGTGATGTTTGTTGTTTAACTTTCAAGTTTCATTGACTTTAACCATGGCATACATGTAGTTAGTACAAATACATGTAGTAGCAATTAGCCAGTTCGCGTTCGCTATTCCAAATCTGGTGCACAACATTAAAGATTCGACGATTTTTTTTCGGGATAAATGTGAAAGATAAAAATAGCGCACAAGAATGCTTTTGCACACATAGGATGAAATGTTTATCCTGAAGTGAAAGAAAATTGTCAAACACGGCAAATCTTGATGTGCACTAGACCCGTGAACGTGGCGTTGTGTATACAACGCCACGTTGTTGTGTATTTTAAAACCTAGCGAAATCGATCCGACATACATAATTCCGGATGGGTGTTGAGTACTCACCTAGAAATCTAAATTTGCCTGTCCGATTGTTCAGGCTGTGTAATTTCGACGAAATTTGCCCATCAGTATAGACCCATACGAACTTGTAGAAATTTCATTTTAACCCGACAAGTGACCCTGACAAATGACCCCAGACGAGTCGCTTGGACAGATTGACGGCTATTTCATGTCGCAACCCCGAAAAAACCGTCCCCGCACCCGATTGGCTGCTCGGCTCATCTCGTGTACGTGTGCGCACACGCACGCGGGCGCACGTGCGCCTGCGTGCGGTGCGGTGCGGTGAGAGAGGAAAGGACTTGAAACTTGTCTAAAACGATGTCTCTTTTAGCTGCGACAGTAAACAGCCGTCGAATTATACGAAGGACGGTACAATAAAACGCAAAGCGCATGCGTCACTTGGGAGAAAATGGCAGCTAGCAGGACTTCGTAAACCGGGGCCAGAATTTTCCTCAAATTTCGTCAAATGCAAGTTTTGATGTACAAACAGATTTCAAGACAGCTTCATATGTGAGTACTTATTACATTTGCAAAATAACGTCCAGTGTGTGTAATGGAGGGAGTCAGAGGGACAATTTCGCCAGGTTCAGAAATACACAACAGCGTGGCGTAGTTTACAAGCCACGTTCACGGGTCTAGATGTGCACCAGCAGATCGAGACCTTAAGTGCTCAAAAAAAGATGGGAAAGATTCCCACATCTGGCCATCACTTGTCACCCTGTGCACAAACCCCATGGGACTGGTCTGAACATTTCCAAGTCTGTTTCTCAGTAAAAATTTAAAATTTGTACCTGCTATTTGCTAATTTTTTATGACATATTATCAAGTTCTGATGATAGGTCATTTAAGGGAAAAATTACTGATGGCCAGATATGGGACTCTTTCCAAAAGATGCATAAAGTGGACCTCTTTACATGTGTAATATTAATAAACAGTTGATTACGCATGGCAATACACAATTGGTAGTTTCGTCAGTTACTTTGTGGATGGCGGCAAATGATGTACTCTACGTTTAATGTTGTACTCTGTTGCATAGCTTGCAGAATGACTGTATCGTTGTGGGCTGTGAGGACGGTATCATCAGGGTCTACGATATTCCATCAGGACATTCCACAGGCGAAGAGCTGACAGAACCAGTGGTAAGTATTTTGCCCTAATGTGGATGTACATGTATGCACTGCACGGTATGGACTTAATAGACCATTCCACGGATATCCACCATCTTTTGTGGTCATGTGGTAATCTCAAGGTGAATTTCATTAAAAATATGCCCCATCATGCTCAGGATACAGTGTGTGTAAAATCTGTTCCTTGAACTTTACTCATTCAGATGATGTAAACTCAAGGCCATATGTTGTGCAAAAAAAGAACAAAGAGAAAGTTACACCTGTTTTTGTACCTGATCCCATTTATCAAACTGCAAGCCATTTCACCACATGACCAAATCGCATACCTGAAATTGCGGATGGATATAGTACATCTACATCTATTATCTACGAAGGTTCTCACCAAAGCCTGTTCAGCATCTAGATGAGGGACTCATGTGTGGTGCTTCCAACAGTGAACACTTGTGCTCCTTGTCGACCAGAGTGCGTCGGTGAAGGGCAAAAACCTAACACTGAATTTACATCACCCAACACAAATCCCATCTTACCAATAGTTTCGTTGCGGTACCCGCTGCTATAGTATCTGATTCCAACCAGCCAGCCGACCCGGCAAGCGCAAGCTTGGTGGTCGAGTGGTAAGACGTCTGCACTAGTAAACGGGAGGCCGTGGGTTTGAGTCCCACCCGAGTGATTTTTTTCTCACAATCACTCGGAACAACACTGGAGTACACAGTGTTTTATAAAGAACGTCAGTGAAGGGCAAAAACCTATAAACACTGAACATTATAAAAGTGATTTTTTTTTTCCTTACCACAAAGTCGTCTGTGGTAAGCATCAAGGGGTTGGTGCATGGAAGTTGCTGATGTTAGAAAAGAGTTAACGCAATATCTGTTCATTTGTTCAGATTGTCAAGGTGTAAACAGATCAACATGTACCTACATGTATTTAAGTGGCTTGCCTTTAATAAATTCAATCATTAAATTCGGAATGTGTTTCTCCTCCGCTGGTATCCTGCCCACAGCCCCATCTTTGCCTGGAGACCAAAGGGGGACCAGTGCAATCGCTGGTCTTGGCTGACATTACTCGCTTTAGCACGGCAGACCTGGTAGCGGGTGATTCCAGGGGGACCATGACCATCTTCTGTAACGGCCAGATCTTGAGCAGACAGAGCTTATCCGAACACAGTCTTGGGTGTCTACAGGTGGATGCCGATGCTAGTAAGTCATAATGATGGATAGAATCATAACTCAATCACAAGTCAATCACAAGTCAATCACAAGTCAATCTCAAGTTACATCACAACTTGACAAGTCAATCTTAAGTCAATCTCAAGTCAATCACAAGTCAGTCACAACTTGTGCACAAGTCAATCACAAGTTAAATCACAAGTTAAATCACAAGTCAATCTTAAGTCAATCACAAGTCAGTCACAACTTGTGCACAAGTCAATCACAAGTTAAATCACAAGTTAAATCACAAGTCAATCTTAAGTCAATCACAAGTCAGTCACAACTTGTGCACAAGTCAATCACAAGTTAAATCACAAGTCAATCTTAAGTCAATCACAAGTAAATCACAAGTCAATCACAAGATACATTACAAGTCGTATCACAAGGTAATCACCCAAGTTAATCAGCAGTCGTCACAAGTCAATCACAAGTCAATCACAAGTCTATCTCAAGTTAAATCACAGGTCAATCTCAAGTTGAATCACCTTGCATCTTCTTGATGTGACCGGCGATCTGTAGCTGTACGATTTTACATTATGCTTTCATCCATGTTTTTGCAGCTGGTAATGTCAGTGTCATCTCTGGTGATACCGGTGGGGTGGTGCATGCCCTGCTACCTTACAGTCCCCTGTGGAAGCTAAGACTGGACTCACCATCACAGGAAGTACAGGTAAAGGAAGGCCGGTGTTCCAAAAGTACCTAGGATTTGTATGAACTCAACATAATAATGTTAAAGGTGTCACTTTGGGCTGGGCTGGGCTCGGCTCGGCTCAGCTGGGCTGGGCTGGGCTCTGCTCAGCTGGGCTGGGCTGGATGTAGGTAAGAACATTTGGACTTGTCTGATTTGGCATTTAGGTTTTAAACTAGAAGTGCAAGATGGCAGGGTTAGACTTTAGCGGTAGCCCGCTAGCTAAATGCTAGTCAAAACAGCGGCGGGCTGGACAAACTAATCCTTCAGTAGCCCGGCTGGCGAGTCAAAAATTATTGGGATACGGCAAAGATGAAAGGACAGGAAGAAATACATCATGAAATTCAGAAAGCAATTAAATTTGTGTCTAATTTTAACTGTTTAGGGTTAAAATATTAGATCTGTTTATTAAAAAACACTGACAAGATTGCCTCAGGATACACCGTTTATAATGTATGCACATTGTTGTTTATGAACATGCGGGCTAGTGAAAATGCCCACGAAAAAAAAGTGAAAGAGTAACAAAAAAAAAGTTAAGGTCGAACCCTGAAGATGGCAAATTAAATTTTATAATTGAAACTCTTGTCTATTTGGATTCCTTGTTTGTTTCATTGTGTAGGCAGAGAGTCGGTCAAGCGTTGTCAAGTGTCTCCTAGCAACAACTCTGGTCAGTTCCTCCGGCCGACGGAGCAATTACATCTTGGCCTCAGATGACTGCAGAAACCTTCATTTCATCCAGCAGGGTTTGATTGTACTGACGCTGCAGACACCATCTGTTATTACAGCGGTGAGTGCAGCCAAGCTTAACGTTGTCCATTGAGCAGTCTCAGTCATTGCTATGCTCCATCGACATGTGGTTGGGTCTCCACGACTAGTGTATTTGCTATACTCTAGCAATCTACACCTTTCATTTTAACCCCACCATAGAGTCTTTTTTTTGGGGGGGGGGGAGTAGTCTTTCTTATTTCTCCCAAATAGCCAAAATTCTAGCAACTTGTGGTGCTGAAATAGCTGTCACATTGAGATTTCTACCTGAAATGACATTACACTTTTGCTCATGAATATGGAAATTTACATTACCATAAAAACTTTGACAAGGGCATTCCTGTGTCAGTATTCATCCTCTGTTGCTTGCTTGAGGTCTTTTGATTTGATTTGTGATTGATGCAACTACAACTGAGACCTAACTTCATTTGGACCATTCTCTTCCCACGTATCCAGATGTGCTATGGTAATTTCCTGCCCAAGGAGGAGATAAAGACATCCGAGATGCAGGAAGCAACGGCCAGCCAAGTTGCACTGGGAGGCAACGATGGCTCCATCATTATTATGACTGATTTCCAGGTGCGTGGTCTTACTCAATTCATTGGAGTCTGATTGAACACCATACATGTACTGGTGCTCTATCAACTTAGGCCCCCCCCAAAAAAAAAAGTGGTGGAAAAATTTGAAAAAAAAACCCTGAAAACCATCAATTACTACCTTTAACTACACGCACACACCTCCATATGATCGTACACAAAAAAAATGCCCCCCCCCCAAAAAAATCCTACATACCTACCTACCCTATTTTCAAATGCCATGTAATCGGAAGCAAAACTGGTGTTTTTTTTTTGTGCCTTACATGTAGCTATCTAGTCTCTTTTTTTTCCGGGGGGGGGGGGGGGGGGGGGGGGGAGGGGCCAAGCGCCGCCCCCACTTTCCCTCCCTCGCGACGCCCATTATTCAGTGTAACCACAGTTCATTTTTCCTGTTTCTAACTCAGATACACACGACCGAGTACGCAAATTTCCAACTTCCCATCATGCACCTTGGCGCCATAGCAACAGGCCACGCCGATGAGTTAGATTCCCTGCTGTGTGCAGGACACAGTCATTGTCTCATGCTCTACCACAACCGCAAGGTGGGTGAGGAGTCAACATTTCAGGCAGACAATTCAATTGTTGAGTTTGGGGTTTTCCTTTTACCCAATCGGGATTGAAGGTAGTGTTTAACATTTACAGTTATGCTATCAAAGTCGTGGCGTCAACTCGGTGCAGCCACAGTTCCAGTTTAACGCACACTGCAGCGGTTGACCATGAACACAGTGTTTCGCTGTTATGGTTGTAAACCCATAGTTTTTGTAATTGACTTGAATCTCCTGTGGGAAGCGAGCATAAGAGCAACTGTAGGTTTTGCTGCTGTGATAACAGTCTGCTGTAAAGCAGATTACCATTTTCAGGAACTATTAAAAAGAAAAAAAAATAAATATTTAACATGTTCCACATCTCATTCAAACATAGCCAAATAAAGTGGTGAGAGCCCCCAGAGTTCAACTATTGATCCTGAAAATCCTAGCCAAACTCCAGCCCTCTGACAAGAACCGCATGTTTGTGTAATAAAATCCTTATACTGAGTCCAGCTGGCCTCACTGCAGGGCAAGGATAATCAGTCACCCTGCCAACAAGACTAGTCAGCAAGCTCGAGTAATGGCTGTTTGCAGTCTTCTGACCACTGTACTACCTAAATTTGGTAGCAAATGGTTGAGTAAATGTGGTCCCCTATTATAACGTGCACTGCAACGTGGAAAATGCCATACTAACGCCAAGGCTTTTTAATTAATTAAATGAAAGTATACTCGGTGCTAGGGGAGTGTGTGGCCTAGTGGTTAGGGTTCATGACTCATGATCAGAGGGTCTGGGGTTCGAATCCAGCCACTGGTCATATATTGTGTCCTTGGGCAAGGCACTTCACCCCCACTTGCCCCTCTCCACCCAGGAGTATAAATGGGTACCGGCATTAGCTGGGGAGTAACCTGCGATGGACTAGCATCCCATCCAGGGGGAGTAGAAATATTCTCAGTCGTTTCATGCTACTGAAACCGGAGATAAACGCCGGCCTGATGAGCCACATTGGCTCAGGACAGACTTTACTTATACTAGGTGCTATGATTTCAAATGGTGCTATAGGCAGTATTGTTTACTGTCAAACAAGCAAGGTGTTAGTTTTTGGATGTTTGCGGAATTTGTACATTGGCTTTTCATGTTCTCAAAGCAGTGGGCTGTTGTGTGTCAATAGCCGGATGAGGTAAAAATCAATTCCTGGAAGTTAAACGAGGATGTGTGTGTATACATAAAAGAAAATGCTAATTACTTAAATTGATTGGAATGACGTAGCAACCATTGATGTGTTTTCATTTCCTTGTGCGGTTCCAACCGTCTGCAGTTGGTGAATTGGTACGAGGCCTCTGATTGGATCAACTCCATGGCTGTCGCCGACCTGGACAAGAACGGAGAACCGGAGGTGCTGATTGGCTGCAGGGATGGGACGCTACAGGCACTCAGGGTCACGTGACGAGTAACACAATCACGGGACCTAGCTAAGATGTGGGACTAGGAGTATGAATGGACTCGGTGTGCAGACAAAAGGGGGCGCTGTTTATATTAACAGTATGCGTGTTGAGGACATGTTGAAATTCGAGTTATAGCTGGGCAGTCATGTACCCAGACTGCAGGATAGTGGCTTCCTGTCTGTCTGCTTAGTCTAGTTCCCGGACCTAATGATCACCTGGTGGCTGTTGATTGAAGGTCAGATAACCGTCACATTCAAAAATATACGAGTGCATATTAATAATAATAATAATTTGGGAGGCTAATCATCCTTACTCGCAGCTGGTATGCTGAATTGCGAAGGACGCGGCTACAACGTGGTCGGGCCGCTGGCACGTAAAGGCGCCTATGGCTGCCGGGCCCATCGACACATATATGACCACAGAGCACAGCCTGAGATCGAATATTGTGAGGGAACAAGGCCTAAATGGAAATTAAATGGACATTTTGTAAACGCAAGCCTTGATTTGATGTACTCAAAAATGTCAGGACTGATGACAAGCGTGTTAGGTATTTTGTTGGGAAAATGAATCTATTTTACTTCCGAAAATACTCGAGCTACCACAAACATCTGAGAGTCAACTTAGGCCATTTTAAGAAACGGGCATGAGACTGCCCATAATTCATGTTTGTAAACAAAAGAAGTCTTAAGATGGGGCACAAAAGGTTGATTGCGTCAACAGCGTTCGACTTTAGCGGTAGCCCGCTAGCCAAATAGCGGCGGGCTAGTCACTATTCCTTAAGTAGCCTCGCTGGCGAGTCAAAATATTAGGGTCCGGCAAAGATGAAAGGACAGGAAGAAATAAATCTTTAAATTCAGAAAGCAAACCTGTATCAATTTGTGTCTAATTTTAATTACTGTTTAGGGTTAAATTATTAGATCTGTTTATTAAAAACACCGACAGGATACACGTTTTACATGTATGCACATTGTTGTATATGAGACACTATAAAAGCAAAACATGAGGGCTAGTGAAAATGCCAATGAGCTTTTTAAGAGTCCGTTTCAGTAGCCTGGCTGGCTAGGGGAAAAAAGTTAAGGTCAAACCCTGAGTCAAGTACTTGTAAAGTTTGCAACTAAAAAACCCAGAATCAACTTAGATTTAACTTGTTTGTATCTACATTGTACTGTAATCCAATAGCCCCAACAGTCTTGAATCCTCCAAGTTTAATATGATTTTGCACACCCCCTAGGGAGTTAGGGTTGAAGCATTTATTCATGAGCTAAACGGTTCTCTACACAGTAATGAAGAACAGAAATAAATTGACGAGGACACCATGCATTTGTTTCCACTGACTTGTTTACTGACACTGACCACATGCCTGCATTTTTTTATTTTGTTTATATCATAATACATTGTACAAAAAAATTGGCAAGACGTGCATAAAAATTCAAGCACAAAATCCCATCCATTATACAAACGTCAAAACTCTTACTGTAACGCGATATGTACGTATTTTAAATCGACACAGACAGGAACTGAGTTTTACTGGCCATACATTACTGTTATTTTAGGTAATAATATGATTAATATGAAACGTTTCAATATTTACAAAGTTTCCTATTAATTTCTAATGATTTTAACAGATGCAGGTCAGTTAAAATATTTGTTTTGAAGAATAGATTGTTCTTCGAAGCCACAAGCAGCTGCCCTGTGCAAGCTGCCCATAGACCTTCACGAGGAAGCCATTTTAAATCATGTTCCCTGAATGTAGTTTATATATTGTAAACTGTTGAATGGGATGGTGCCAGACTATTCATGCGCTCCTAGCCTCACTTTCAATTTTTTTTTAAAATGTGGCTGAAAACATTAGGGTATGCTGCTCAATCACAAAGTTTCAATTATTCATCAGAGCAGACTGCTTTTAATTTGTAATGAACTTTGTTTCATTGCTTTCATTTCTATTCGCAAGTTCCAACAATGAAGAGTTTACCCCGCTTTCAATTTAATATGGCTGACTTGTGAATAAAGCCTATTATTTTGCATTCATTCCCAGGTGAAAATTCCAGTTGAAACCAGGTTGAACTGGTTTTAGCTGGTTCCAGTCGAGCTGGAAATTGGTGACTAGTTTGAACTGGATTTGAACTGGTATAACTGGCTTTGGACAAGCTAAACCAATTCAAAACCGGTCACCAATTTCCAGTTGAACTGGTTTCAACTGGAATATTCACCTAGCTTTGCAATTCCCTTTTATACTTTCTTAAGATGAAGCCATTAACAAGTTAATATTTTTTTCGACCAGATTGTGTTGGTCTAAAAGGAATACTGAATACTTCAATTTTTGGATGACTTGCTTTGCAGCATTTTCTGGTTTGAAGCAACAAAACTGCTCAAAATTGTAAGTTGGGTGCGTAACAATAAACCTGTTGAACTTTAGGCTCAGTGGCTACTAGAAAACAGACAATTTCGTTGCTTGCGCCCGTAGAAAAGTACTTGCAGGCACAATTTTTAAAAACTCTTTTAACGAATGTTTCTCTTCCAAACGGTACCATTTGCGGCGGAATAATTTCACAAGGTATCTGGCCTTTCTTCACTTTGAGCAGGGTTTTTCTCTCTAAAATCGGTAGGTTTGTTTCTGGGTCATTAGTTTTTGCCAATGTTTCCACGTTGGAAATTCAATAAAAATCCCACCAGTTTTACATTGTATATATAACACAACATTTAGCCATGTCTTGTGCATGCGATCTGCCATTTTGAACCCTCTGTAAGAGGCACAGTGGAAGGGAAGATGTGAAAACAATGCTGTTGAAAAGCCAAGTGATTCTCTCGATCCTTGTCAAGTCATTAAGCATACAGTCAGAATTTAGAATGAATGAATTGTTTTTAAATGATCACATGCAATTAATGTACAATTGGCCCCGGCAATGGCACAGAGCCGAGTTGTGCGCTACTGAAAACACAGTTACGTATTATGTACACAATGAAACAAGGGCCATTTCTGTCTTTTTTTGAATATGCACAAAATGTTATGACGTAGCAAAATAAATACTTTTTTTTCTCGTTTATCTATAAATAATACAATTCATACATGTACATACAGTTACGCAGTGATTATCTACACATTGGAAAACAAATACCAAAGCAAACTAGCTATACGGAAGCGTTTGCCACACACAGCATGCACTTAATTAAATGTTTAATCTGAAGATTTTGACACGTCTTGTTTATTTTGAGATTTCTGATGAGTTTTTGGATATAATTCCATTATAAGCTGAAACTGATTCAGAGCTGCAGATTGAATCAAATTTATTTAGTTAAAAAAAAGGGTGACAGGTTCCCAATTCTTGAAAATGGCTTTTTTTCTAGAAATTGTGAATATAATTTGCATATAAAAATTAAAGGTTCTTTAGGAGTTTCTTCAAAACAGACCATAGCCCAGTGAGCCCACAAAATGTAAATTTGATAATTGTATCTTCAAATAATAATTGAAAGATCAAAAAAAAAAGAAAAAAAAAGCAGAACTGTTATATAGAAATCTCCTTATTTTTAGTTTGGGTCTTTAACCACTGTTAAAAATAGTTCAACAAAGTAAAAAAACTTCTTCAAATACAAAAGCTTCAGCTATATTTAAATTTTAACCGAGTTGAAATGTACGCCTAATGCTGTTTTTATCGGTATGTACAGGATGAGTCAAAACGATCTGGACCCAATTTCACCAATTTCTTTTAGCAAATAGAGTTTATTGAGAAAACAAAATGCGTGTTTCATATGAATGGTTATTACCTTGTCTTCCGCAGTAATTTTGATTTTTTTTTTTACATTAGCGGCTGTGGTGAGGAGTTATGCCATTTTCATTGAAGTGGCTCATTTTCCAGTCTGCACACGGAATTGGTTTTGCATTTTTTAAATGTTTCAATAACTTCAAGTGAGTCAGTCACCATGACTAGGTTTTTATTTGTTATTACACTGCTTCACATCAGTATGCGATTTCAATCAATTTGTTGAACCATGGAACAGTGGTCAGAGTGTTTTTTAGCGTGTGTTCTTTGCTAGCGCTTTTCTTCATAATGATACAATTGATACGCATGAAACTTTCACCAAATATGTCCAAAATACCAGCCTATAACATATCTCATTTGCACTTGTTTTGATAACTGCTACATATTTTTCAATATTTTCTTTAAATTGGGTCCAGATCATTCCGACTTGCCCTGTACTTTGAATTGTTAGGACTAACAGATTTGTATGCCAGTCAGAAATAATGCAAGTACACGAGACCATATGTGGCTCAGAATATGTTGACATGAGATGCATTAACACGTATGCATTGCCAGTAATGGGCCAGGTGAAATAAATGGGTAAATAATTCCACTTTTCATACATCTCCTTAGCCCCGTAAATATGGCCAATTTACTGGACTACCTCCGTAAATAAAGGCCACACTTCCACCATGTACACAAACATGTCGAACTTTGTCAAATTTTGATTTTCACATTTAGGCTTAGTTTGTAGTTTATTTTTGCTTTAGAAGCATACTCACCCTTTTATAGGCTAATCAGAAAGTGCTGCCTTTTTCAAATGCCTAATTTTCGTGAAATTTCATGTTGAAATTTTGATACGCAAATGTGTGCAAACGAATCTGGAAATTTCACAAAAAATAGACATCTGAAAAAGGCAGCACTTTCTGATTAGCCTATAAAGAGGGTGAGTATGCTTCTAAAGCAAAAATAAACTACAAACTGAGCCTAAATGTGAAAATCTAAATTTGACAAAGTTCAACATGTTTTTTGTACATGGTGGAAGTATGGCCTTTATTTACGGAGGTAGTCCAGTAAATTGGCCACATTTATGGGGCTAACATCTCCTATACATTCACATATAATTTCTAATGTTCTCCCATAAAGCTGAAGAATTTCAAGCAGATTTCCTTGCAAATGCTTGCAGATGTCAAACGTAAGGAAGTTTGTCAATTTGACAAGTTGAAGGTACATGTACCTATGTTCCATCATTTGAGTTGAACACGAAATGGCAATTTTCTTGAGCTAAACAAAAGCAATAAATCAAGCTTGGTAACGTTTTGGCACTCATTCTGTAAAGTGTTCCCGAAATGCTGAGTTTTTTTACTTGAGAATTTTTTTTAAAGTAAAAAAACCCCAATAATTTGGGTCAGAGGTAAACTGAGTTGTAGGTGTAAAGACAGCTTGTTCTGAAACAATAATAAAAAAAGTAAATATGACAGATTCTAATATGAATAATCAAATAACTATAAAGGGGCACTAACTACATGTAAGGGCATGCATAATTATTATAACAAGAAATTGACTGGAGCGAGATCTGAACCTACAACCTGTGCATTACCGTACCAGCGCTCTGCCAACTCAGCTACCCACTGGAAACCACCAACAATTGGGCTGGCTAGCTCAGTTGGCATGAGTGAAGGAACGGCAATCCGGAGGTCCCCGGTTCAAATCCCGCCTTCAAATCCAACTTTACAATTTTGATTTTAATTAACATGTCTAGACACAAAAAACTCTACATGTAGGTTCTTTTAATACCCTCTCAGATAAGGCCCCCCAAAAAGTCTCCGGTTTCTGGTATGGAGCTTGCCCCAAAAGTGGTGCGGCCACGCATTTTTGAATTTTTTCGTCTTCAAATGTCGGCTGATGACTACAAATGGTGCCAGACTAAATTTAGTGCAAAATATATGGGAGTCTAGAGAGGCCACATAAAGCTTATACTCGATCGTAACCCCATCTGAAAACACGTTGAAATTATGCAGCAGCAGGATTCCAGTCAAACCATTGAGTTTGGCAGTTTTGAGACATCATCTTATATTGAAAAAAACCTTTTTTTCATTTTGCCGACGCGCATGGCTACGGCGACGCGCGCATACCGGAAACCGGAGACACTTTTTTTTGTGTGGCCTTACCGACATTTCCAATATATCTCCCCCCCCCAAAAAAAAGAAGAAAGAAAACAAATTACTGCATTTACGATAAATCAGCAGCAGACGTGCAAAATTCCAGTTGCAGCAAGTCACTAGACTCCAGGCGAATACTTAAAATGCGAGTCACGGATGAAACTATGTCACAAATGAAACTACGTCACACGCTACAGAAACAACAGATAGCCTCATACACTTCTGTGTTTCAAACACAGCAAGCCACGGGGGGCAAGTTGGGCAAGTCGAGTGTTCATTCCAGCTGTGGCATACATCGCATGCATGACGAGAGGTACATGTTTATGAAGGCCCTAATGTACAGAAATCCACAGAGCTGAGATACGTATTTTCAATTACACGTGGGGCTTTGTACACAAGTGAAACACAGCTTTATTTTTGTTATTAACTCAAAAAGTTGTAATCCTTTGTCAAAAAGTTTTGCACAATTGTCAAAAAACGGCTTATTCAAGAGTAGTGGTCAGACCAGCTGGACCTAATTATGTCACAAAAACAGTTGGGTTATACTGTAGAAATTCTCTTCAACCAATACGGGTCAGCAATTGTTGACCAATTCAACATGTGTGAATCTACTTTTGTACATACATCGTTTGTATAATATAACAATACATGTAAATTCATGATTTTACAAATGTTTAATCTTAAGGCTTTAAAATCAGAGTTAACTTGACTTCTTCCCTGCTCGGAACAAAAGCCTTGAGCAACAGTACGAATCTCCTCTACTTATTTTACATTTGCCTTAAAAAAACAAACATTCATATAAAAAAAAGAAGTAATAAAAACAATACTGACATGATCCCAGCAATCTGTTGAGATTGTTCGCACGACGGAAAGTTGTGAAATGTTTTGGGAAATTAGCAGGAATTGACAATGAATTTTGCACTTGTACCGATGCATGTATGTATCCTTGCACCACTTTGAATACATGGTGCAAACATTAAAGAGGTTGTGGAATGCTCGAAAACATTTCCGTCATTTTTCGGGTATATGTAGCCTAAGGTGTGATGAAATAAAAACGACTATAGTTTCTGTCATGAAATGAGTACAAAAGGTACTTTTGAGAGCTGTTTTTCAAGTCCAGTTTCGACCCGAACGTGCAACTGTGTAAAAGTCGTCGTTGCGGGCAGCAAACAAAACACAGTAAATCGTGACGTAATAAACAGGACTCCCGATGCACAGTAGCATACACGAGTCCTGTTTATTACGTCACGATTTACTGTGTTTTGTTTGCTGCCCGCAACGACGACTTTTACACAGTTGCACGTTCGGGTCGAAACTGGACCTGAAAAACAGCTCTCAAAAGTACCTTTTGTACTCATTCCATGACAGAAACAATAGTCGTTTTTATTTCATCACACCTTAGGCTACATATACACGAAAAATGACGGAAATGTTTTCGAGCATTCCACAACCTCTTTAATAACAGCAACATGCCTGGATAATACAGCATGCGGGAACATTACACATGTTGTAGATCTCATACATGGTGCCTGGATGTACTGTATTCCCATAAAATCTCGCAGGTGTTTTGAGGTCAACTTGCACTTTCATTGGATGGTAAACTTGCACACACTGTACTGTAATGTCACAGCATTTGATTCCTTCTTTGATAGAATTGGGCACTATCTAGACAAATTGTCGCATAGTTATTTGGGCAACTACGTGTAAACGTAGCAGCTGTAGGGAGCTACTCTTTCAGATGAAGCATTTTTTTCACTTGACCAAAAACAATGCCTTAACCATTTTGGATTTGTCTTCAAATTGTCAGCCACATTTTCTGAAGTTAATCTACCAAAAATTGTCATGTTGTAGCACCATCACAGTTCTCTTTACACAGATCCAGATGTGATCAGCAAAATGCAAGCATACCATGTATGCTAGCTCTCACTGGAGAAAACTTAAACAACTGTACTGAACATGGACGATTTTAAATGACATGGATACATGGTATACACATATCGACTGTTGTAAATGTTATGTAACGCCAAAGAAATGGGTATTGGAAGGGGTGTCTTCAGGCAAATGCAAACACATATCATAGACACGTTGACAATTTTTTTTGGAGTTTTCATTCCCCCACCCCCCAACTCCTGATATATTCAATTTTGTTTTCTCCTAATGAATTTTCAATTTGTAGGTTCTATTTAAACGAAAGAAAAGTTCCCTTTTTTAAATTTGTGGACGTTTTCAACACTCTGAAAAATATACTCTCATATTTTGAGTTGCTTGTTCGCCTGTTACACACAAAAAGATACACCTGAATTATTGTCAACCCCCCCCCCCCAATTTTTTTTCAAATTTTGTGAAGTATATATTCCATAACTAAACATTGGTGGATATTTATTTGTTTGATGTCTCATTCAAAAGTGAATAAGTTTTGTATTGTTGAAACAAAGTAGCCATTTTTCAAAATCTATTTTGCAGGGTGAAACTCGGAAAACAGTCAAGGAAGAGCAACTTGAAATTGTAAAGAAGACTCAATAACACAGGGCTTCTACCCCAAGGGGAACAGAAAGGGAGAAAGCTGGCGAAAATGAGGGGGAAGGGTTTGGATGGTTGACGTTACCGAACGGTAACCAGATTGAATTATATGGTACTGTGCATTTTAGCAACGATAGTGTAACCAAATTTAACAAAAATGTAAAAAAAGAAAGAAAGGTTCAACCCGAACTCAATGCAAGCCTCCTCAACCTTGTTCCATCCTTCAACAATGTACAATTTGTTGTACTAAGCAATACAGAGTCAAGACTTAACTTTTGTACAATTTAACATTTAACGTGATTGCACAACTCTTCAGCAGATCAATGAACGCCATGGTAAACGAACTCTTTCATCCGACGAATCCACTCAATGACCCACTTAAATTCTTAATTCTTTGGCAGTTAACATCATCTGTTCTATACCTCCATGCGACATTTTTAAAAAAAAAGTACATGTTTAGTACTTTCAGTTCAAGCACACGATGCCACATCACTCTACACCGATCCAAATGCTTACACATAGCTTCCAATTTCTTCTTTTTCCAAGCTTTCATATTTTTTTTCCTGCGACATTTACACATTTTTTGAGCTTCATTGCAACTGCCCATATATTTTACTGTTTTGAACTCGCACAGCGGAGTTGTTCACCACACATGGAGAAAAAAACACAAAGATAACATTACGCAGAGACAAACTTTAGTACGTTTACAGCCGCTCTTTTCATCTTTGACCTTTTGACCCAGGTTGTGACCTTTGACCCAGAGGTCAGATTATGTGAATGAGATCCCTCTTCGGGATATCACGGTGGCCTCCGGTTACATGCCAGGAAAAGCTGATTCACGGAATCAACCCAAAGGCGAACAGTGGTCACCAACTAGTGTTCCCTCCCACATTATCAGCACCGGTTTCTTGACGCATAGGAAGCCCCATTGTCCGTCTGTTTTGCACAGCAGAAGACTCTCTTGGGTCAAAGCACAAATTCGACAACTTGTGATCACTTTCAATCCCCGGATCAAAAAGAAAAACTGTACAGTAGTTATACATCCTAAGCCTCAATATCATTTCGGTACATGCTGAAAGAAAAAAAAAACATCTCTCATCTGATCTCTCCCTCGAACCGGAACATCAAACTTTGAAGACTCTTTCGTCAAAAGATGCTTGAGATTTTGACACAATGCTTATTCTTTAATTACTGTTTTTTTAGAAAACCCTGTTTTATATCCTTCCAACTGTCAGTTGACAACCGGTTGATCTGCAGTGGCAGATACGCCTTCAGCTACATTACAATCGCTACAAATAGTAGTATACCCGCAGAGAGTAGACTCCATCTGCGATAAAACCGCTCGGCACAAAATTACCAGCTCTATGGCACATGCACACACCGCGTCTGCCAATTTGTAGAAAAACAGGCCTGGTACGGCTCCATGTCGGATGCTTAAACAACTCAAAGGAACTCCGATCCGAACTTGCTGGCAGCTGATTTTTAAACACAAGCAGTAAATGCCTGGCTGGTATAAAATAACCGCTGAATGGCTGTTTTCCAAGCTCAACACCACCACTTTTTCAACATCGATGAAAATCACGGTTTCTTCATCTCCGTTTATTGGCATTGAATGCCACTCCCCGTTTTCGTACTTCAATCCAGTCCTCAGCCAAAAAAAACAACACCACGATATGGTTAGGTGTCTCCAACTGCGATGCTGCAAGTTCCCCCGGTTTATCAGCAAGCCGGCACGTCCTGGGCAAAGAGCGCCACGGGAAAGTGCTTGATGCGGGTCTGCCACTGAGCCGATAACTGGAAGAACTTGACTCGGGTGAGCTCGATACCATCAATACTCACTGCAAACCAATAAAACAGATAAGAATTAAAACCATTTCTATGCAAATATTATTTTTAAATGTTGGTTTCACCAGTTTAATTTACCATGGTAGTTGTTAAGCACTGGAATGAGGTGCTCGGGCATGCTGCGACTGGGAAGTCATTAAAAAAAAAGGAATTTTTAATTTTACAAGACTTCGGAGGTTTTTTTAAGGGAATACAAGAGAAATAAGAAAAAAAACAGAAGAGGAAATCAGCTGATCCGAGGAAAAGCTGCATGCCTGAGTACTACACCGAGAACTCTTGAATTTTCTTCTTAAGCAGCTTGCTTGTGACTCAAACCACCGAGATAAAACGTTAAATCAGAAAATGAATCACAGCATGCAAATGGTAATACTGGCCTTCCACATACAAATCCCTTTGCTTAGGAGCTATTTTAGAATATTCCAAAACTCCCTTAAAATTTCAATCCCACCTTTTAGCGAGTAATCTTGTGTTCTTGAGGTGCAGACCAGTCGGTGAATTCCGTCAATCTCCTGACTCTTGAAAGCGGTCTCTATTTCCCGAGGCTTCTTGCCTATTCTCATGACTATCGTGGTACACAAGAAAACAATATTTTTTTTGTTTCAGAAAATGACAATATTGTAAGCATATCAGTGAAGAATTTATCAAACTGTACGGATTGAAAAGAATAATTATTAATTGCTCCTTCATTTTTTTGTCAAAATATGTCATACTCCACAAGTTCCCTATTGAGACACAGCTAAAAAGCATCGTGAGTGCCCTCTTTAACCCTGGTTGAACTTTTCAGACCCAGGCCAACTCCCATAGGATTTGTATTACTAGTATTTTTTCACATGGGTATTGACCAAATATAGAGTAATCTGGGCATAAACACACTTTTTTTTGGCTTGAAATTATTTTCTTGAGCACAGAGGGCCTTTATCCATCTATTTAGACACTATGAGAAGGAACAATGTTCAACAAAACACCCATTAACCATCATACTGAAAAGTTCAGTACTGTGGTGCATTTTAACTAAAACAAAATGATGGCGCCTAACAAGATTAAAATATTAATCAAATAAGCAAATTGAAGGGAAAAAGGACCAAGCAAAACTTGTTAGAAAAGCAAAACTTGTCTGAAAAAAAAAATTCATCAAAAGACCTACTTTTCTTATTCTTCTCCTTGGTGACGATGACCATAGATAGCCCCGTGGTGGAAGGGTCGGCGTGAGAGGGCAGCCTCTGTACCGTCAGTGACCGGAAGGCAGTCTTGAGTGAGGACTTGTCTTTCTTGCCGCCCAGCATGGGCCAGTACTCCACTTGAAGGTCCATCAGCTCGCCGGATATCGGGCTAACACTGGACAAAAGGGGACAACGCAAGGGGGACCAGTTGGTGCAAGTCTATAATTACGGTAAGTCTTTACGTAGACAGGGCAGCCATCGTTGTCTGGGCCCCTGCCTTCACAGTAGATATCACTACCAAGTGGTTCTGGCACCAGATGGGCACCAGTCTTTTCTTGGAGACTACTGATTCATATTAAGGTAAGTTCATGCTTCAACGCAACGGTACATGTAAGTCACAAAACATTTGTCTGTAATATATTGGGTGCTAGAGTTTTATACCAATGTTCCTTGGAAAGACGCAATTGCCATCAACATACATGTACGTGTACCATGAATAACAAGCTGACCCAGCCGATCAACATACACGAATAGATGCTCTAATTATGATGCAATTACGGGTTAGTTAGAGGCTGTACAGGTAGTATTAGTGCAAACTAAACATAAAATACATTGTACATGTATCATGACATGCATGCACAGTCAAAGTTTAAAAGTAGGGCTGAGCGTTTTCAAATCATTCGAACTTGGATTCAATTGAATATTTTAATACTCGTAACACTGGACAAGCTTCACATGCGCCCCCGTCAGAAATTGCACATGCCAATCACGAAGGGCAAGCACATGAAATTTGCGTGCAGCTATCAGAAATTAAATGGCCCATTGATCAGGATTTGCGTGAGCAATGGGCTATACAAATATAATTGTTATATCGTGTGCTTGGATACTGTAATTTCATTGGTCTAGCACGGCCGCGTGTCTGGACAATAAAAATGCATGTCACAAATTGATTTTAGATTGCGCTCATTGCGTGTGCGTGTGGAACCTGCCAGCATGCTAGCTTTGTGCAATGAGAACTGCATTGTCAAACGCTTAATCTCCTGTCCAGCAGGACGTCAAAACTTTCAGCTATCAAAAGTTAGATCGCAGTGATTTAATCTATTTCTTACACAGTAAGTTACAATCGTTTATCTTTTTGAGTTATTGGCACGATATAACAACACAATAGTTGACTGCTGTGATGCAGGATATGCCATTTGTAGCCCCCTCGGGTGTTAAAAACATCATATCCCGCATCACAGCAGTCAACAGTTGTTAAATAACATCATGATGTATCTGACTAGCTGGTACTTTTGAGAGTTTTTAAACATGCAAACTTATGCAATTAAAATGACATTTCTCTTCATCTTCTCGATACTGAATACATTTTTTCCAAATATTCAAATTGGAAAAATACTATCCGGATATTCGGTGGATGATCGAATATTCGAATATTCGGTATATTCGGCACAGCCCAAACAGATCTACTTAAATAGATCCCACAGTACAGCAACAAACCCTGTAACAGTGACCATTTCTTTTTTCAAGAAATATTTTCTCGTTTCATTCCCTAGAAACAGTGGAGTGAGGCAAAACAAATTCTTGTTATATTAAGCCTTGAAATGTAAGGGGAAAAAAAAAATTCAGTTTTTTCAGTCCTTCTGATTTGAAAATCACAGATGTGTGGAAAAACGCACACCTGGATTTTTCTAGGCATGTGATTTATCTAGGCGTGTGATTTTTCTAGGTGTGTGATTCTGTGGTCCAAGCTGGGACTGAACAATCTGGTATTGTTTTTCAAAATATTCAGCTTGGTTTACAATAAAGCCATATTCTCTTCACAGACGTACTTTATTTTTCACAAAATCATGAAGTATAATTATGCCATGTATGCCGAGGTGTGCGGTACTGAGAGATTCAGGCGTGCGATTATTCACACTTCTCAGGAAGCATTTAGGCGTGTGATGGCGTGGGGGTGCGATCGCACGCCTCAAAACGGAAGGACTGATTTTTGGGGCAGTTTAAGTGTTCATCCAGATAGTCCGACAGAATGACTGACAGACAGAAAATGAATGGACAGAGCACTACAGGGTAAGGTACTGAAGCAATAGGAAGGAAGAGGAAAAAAATGGAAAAAAATATGAAAAAAAAAAAAATCTTGTTTTTCTCTTTACCTTGCCTCAACGACTGTCTCCTCTCTGTAAGATGGCCAACATAATTAGCACGGTCACACGCATGCAGGAAAAATAAACAAACAAAAAGAAAACAAAAACACAATGTGGGGTGGTGCCTACAAAACATAAGTGAAATTAATACACTACCGCATGCATATAGGGTTTGAAACTAAATGATGAATTACATTGGTGATGGATGAATTGGTTAATCCACTGATAAATCTACTTTTTGGTTTGGTTATTAAGGGTGATTCTAAGCAACTTGACATGTTTCGATCGGCTCTGTAAAAAAATTCCTCAGATGTCCAAAGCCAGCTCCGTACACAAGTACGCCCTCAACGGTTACAGAGGGAGAGTTGGGAGACCACTAGGATGGAAGTCTGCATGCATTACTGTCAGGGCCTGATGCTCATGCGCTTTTTTCAGGCACTGTGTAGTCGATAGGGGCCAATTACGAGCGTGTGTTTGCACTTTCTTCTCGCGCAATCTTTAAATTTGGAACTTTCCGAACTGCATCATTTTTCATAAACCGTTGTCAATCTTGGAGGATTTACAGTATTTGGTAGCAAACAGGGTATCGAAATGTAGCTAACAAAATATCCCAAAGGTCTATATAAATGACGTCATCATAGGACGATCAGATTCAAAATCATGACCCCTCCAATGAGTGTGGACTTTGTTTTTTGCGGTGTTTAGTTCAATGCCCAGTAGAAACTTCTAAAAATCAGACGGGCACAATGTATGAGTAATTGTGTTCCCCCCCCCCCCCCCTCCCTTTCCAACCATTCAGATCTCAACTGTGCAATGATAGATTTTTAGCAATTTAGTATACATTATTAGAGATGTCCATATTCAATATGAATGCAAAGTTTTAGCCTAGTTAGAATGGGCATTTTGTAATTATCATTGATAACAATTAACATCACTCTCGTGAATATGCACTTTTTACAATGCAGGGTCAGTGAACAGGTTCATTTATAAAATTGGTTGCGTAATATGCACAACACTTCAGCCAACCAAATCATAAAGGCTTGGTATAAAAAAACAATTGGCGGCAGTGATATTGAGGGACAAAATGGAAAAGGGGTGGGGGGGTTTGGATGGTGTCCATCCCTATTGCATGTAGGTAACTTTTGTGCAGGGTGTGCATATCTTAAGATGACATCCACAGTTAAACAAAACAAAATTATATTTCATTTATAAGGGTAGTCTTGACACAAGACTGGATTTGGATTTTATTCCCCTCATACAGCAGGTTCATGACAAGCTCCAAACAGCCACCAGAGCAGTAGAGGTCACTATCAATAATGTACTGGGATCTTTGGCAGAGCTACACAGGAAATTCTGAGCATACCTCACACGCGCTGTGTAAAATGGTACGAGAGCTACCTTGTGGCATACTCTCACAAAGGGAATAATGTTACCCCATAAGCCAGTCTTTGTAAAACGGAAACCCCACAAGGGAAATTCTAAAGAAGAGGGATTACAAGTGAACTACATTGGTTTCCGGCATCCAAGAGGATCAGTTTCAAGATCCGCCTCCTTGTGTTTTAGATCATGCATGGTCGTGCTCCTCAGTATCTCCCTCAAGCAAACAGGCCAGGTTCTCAGATCTTCAGGCTCATACTTGCTAGCAGAACCCAGAACTAGATACAATCCGCTATGGTCAGCGTACCTTCGCCAAGGCAGCACCTGCCATTTGGAATAAACTCCCTGCCACACTCTGTCAAACAACATCCCTGGACATCTTCAAATGAAAACTGAAATCTCATCTAATTCACTAGTTATTTCACTATGACTGGACCATGACTATTTTGGTGTGTTGGCGCTTTGACCGGGTTTCAGTACAAGTGCGCTATATAAATTTATATTATTTTTATTATTATTATTAACAATGCAAGTACCCCTTTAAACCCCATATGTACAATATTTCCCGGGTAGCACTGCCAAAGTTCCCACGTCTGCATTTGATTCATGTTGCAGATGGCATCCTCTTCCGCCTCAGCAGCTTGACCACACTTGTCAGGGGCCAGCTGCATCAGGGGACTAAAAAAAAAATTCGGTCTTGGACAAAGGCAACGATAAGGGCGATTTCTGTGGCTGGGAAGATTGGACATTTATTTCTGAACCTGTTATTGATGACGACAGGGCTTGACGGTGGGGTGCTGGAGCCGGCGACGTCCTTGTCTCGATTGCTAGGTCCTCCTGGGGGACTGGAGGAGAGAGGTCCTCCAGCACTGCCTGGGCTGGTGTCCTCACACTCTGAAAGGTGGCAGGGGGAAAAAAAAGAAGACTTTCAATAGGCAAACTTACATCAAAAACCTTGGATCCATGTCTGTTTGTACACCCCAAATGTCACTATCTGCCCAAGGATATGGCCTATAGAAGTGATTCACACCACCAGGGACAACCAAGAGGCTACCTTCACTGCTTCACATGGTGATGTTATGCCAACCTACAAATGCCATGATCAGGCATGCAACTGGGAAATCACACAAAAAAGAGGAAATTCAATTTTTTTCCCAGACTTTGTACAGTGTTTTTCTATTTTCAATGGCACACATGGGAAGTAAGAAAAAGAGGAAATCAGCTGATCCGAGGAAAAGTTGCATGCCTGCATGATCGCCAATGCACTGATTGGCCAGAATGCAGATTCAAAAATCGCTCAGTGTTTTATCGCTCTACCATGCAACATGTATGTGCTCAGTATAAACTGGCTCATTGAACCAAGTACTTTCTTATTTTGTGTATGCAAAAGGGTTTCCTTTATTAATCTTTTCCTTTTTGTTAACACAAAATAGTATTCTTACCCTCTAACTGGATGTTTAAGTACTGACATACATGTATATAGACATGGAATTCTACCATAAATGGTGGCATGGGAATTCTACCATAAATGGGTGGCATGGGTGGCTTGTGCGTAAAGCGCTCGCCTCTCACCAAGGTGACCACGGTTCGAATCCTGGCCGCGGATCGTATGTGAGTAGAGTTGTGCGTTGGTTCTTTTCTGTGCCACGTGGGTTTTTCTCCGGGCCCTCCGGTTTTCCTCCCTCCGGAAAAATCAAACACTTTCAATCTCAGGCTGTGTTCCGTGGTCATATATGGGTCGATGTGGCCGGCAGCCATAGGCGCCTTTACGTGCCAGCAGCCTGACCACGTTGTAGCCGTGTCCTTGGCAATTCAGCATACCAGCTGCGAGTAAGGATGATTAGCCTCCCAAATTATTATTATTATTATAAATCTGTTCATGATTTCTTACCTGACAATGAAAAGCTCACTGCATCAGTGGACCCTATCCTGACATTCTGAGAATGGAAATATAGAAATACGGAATGTTCATCACACTAGTACTCAGACTGGTAGAAGGAACCGTTCATGAACAGCAGCAACAAAGTGTACAAGGCTCTTTGATTTCTTTCCCCCCGTCACCCCAGAGGCAGTACTTGTATCACATAATCCACTGAACTGTCAAAGTTTCCAGGGCCAACTCACATTAATGAATGGGATGAATTTCTGTATGGATTCCTCATCGGTGCTGCGTTGCTTGCATGTCACCATGACCTCGCCCACGGGGAGCTGTAGACGATGCTGGCCGCCGGACAGATACTGGCTGACTCGGTTCACCATCTCCTTGGCGTCTGCAAAACACACAGGGTCAAAACCAATGAAGAAGAGGTACACCACTTGAATAATCCTAGTTCAAAAATTTACCTGCTCTCAAAAAATGATGGTTCTCGCAAAGCTTTTTTAGGTCGTAAATCAGTCTAGAGACGCCATCTTCACTTAAAGTTTAATCAACACTTTCAAGTTCAGGAGTTACACACGATAGCAGAATCTCTTTAAGATTACTTTGATTTTACTTGAGTGGGTCAAGTGAAAATCTACTAACGCCTTATCCTTCTTGGCAATGCTTCAGCACAGTACACACAGAAAACAATTCAAAGCAACAGAGCTACTTCGATGGGAAGACATGCCACTGTGCTGTAGATTCCAACACAAGTCCAAATCACAAGGTCACCAGTAACGTGGGATGAACAGTCACAGATACATATGCATTGGTCACAATTTGAATGATTTGTCATTTGGCTAGTCTATAAGACTTGTGATTAACTTGTAAGTGGCTTGTGTTAGTTCCAGACTGACTTTTGTGATGGACTTGTGATTGACTTATGGTTGAGTTGCGATGGAGAGATATCTGACTTACATGTACCGGTACATACATGTACATGTACATATGACTTGTGACTCTTGTGTGATGACTTGTGACTGATACATGTACATGTACATGTATGCGATGACGTGTAATAGACTTGTGATTGACCTGTGACTGAAGTGTGCTAGGCTCATGACTGACTTGTGACTGAAGTGTGCTAACTTGTAATTGACTTGTGACTGATGTGTGCTAACTTGTGATTGACTTGTGACCAAAGTGTGCTATCTAATTGTGACTGAAGTGTGCTAACTCATGATTGCCTTGTGACTGAAGTGTGTTAAAGTTTTGATTGACACGTGACTGAAGTAGGCTAACTTGTGATTGACTTGTTGCTCAAGTATGCTAACTTGTGGCTGACTTGTGACTGACTTGTGATGACCTGTGACTGACTTCTGATCACTTGTGACCGAGTTGTGACTGACTTGGGCTTGACTTGTGTGGTCACTGCAAGTGCACGTGTACATACATGCACATTTGCAACGAGTGCAGTGTTCAGTTTGCAGTGTCCTTTTTGCTAATAGCGAAAAGGAAAAATACAACCTCACAATTTTATTTGATCGATTCTGCCATCTTAAAATATATTTTCATCATGTGTTTGTGTTTAATACTCATACAAAACATGCAATTAAAAAGAAATACACACTAAAACATTTATATACCCAGTACTGAGTACTGCCTTTCATCAACGTAAACCCTCAAACAGAGCTTGCAAGGCAACAATCACAAGCTCTTCGACAGCACTGAGTACACGTATGTTTACAAAAAAATACGTCAGTGAAGGGCAAAACAGTGGATGTTCTATTCCATTGCCACTTGAAGGCCACTGATTTGACTTGAGAACAGTTACACAAGATTTCAACTCTACACCACATGAAAGTTGGCTTAGTACATGTACATGTATGTGTCTCATGTTTTTATAATTCAAAGTTGCAAACAGAGACACACACTTACAGCACCATTAAAATTCTGGCACCAAAAAAAATGTATTCGAGTTCAGTAGATGGGCACAACTTTTTCAATGACTTTAACCCTTCTATGGAAACATACACTCTGTGCCAAGTTGTCCTTGCGGTCAAAATCAATCAAGTGACTGTTTTCAACAGTTTGGAATTCCCAGCCCGCACACAGCAGGATTGACTGGCTGGGACTGTTTAAGTAACTTGATACAGCTATGCTTTGACTCCGGGTGATCGATAAAACACCTGTGACCACAACTTGCCTGCTTTGTCTGTGAAACCAATTTGACTAGTCTAAGTGCTTGCTTAGCATATGATCTGACTGCTGGTGACTAGCCTTCGTTAAAAGTGGAAGTGAATTTTGACTGTAAAGAGCAGGAGGGTTAAAGTACTCTTTGATGAAATAGTGAAGACAAAAATTGAAAAACAAAAATGGAAATCAGTCCCATCATAAAGTGGCTGGATCGTGTAAGGCTTTATTTTTCCAAATGTACAAATCCCACAGATTTTGACCCTAAACGATCAATAAATATATATACAAGACACAAATAATTGGGACACCAAAAAAAAGCGGTCACACCATGCTGCGTTCACATGACCTGGAATAAACAAACTGTTGGATTGAGGGATAACACGATAGCATTGGAGGGAAAATAGCAGGATTTAAAGGTACCGTCCATCATTTGTAATTTGTGCATTATGTTCGTTTGAAGCAACAAAAGTGCTCAAAATCTGAAGAAGGGTGCTTAACAACTAACCCAATGAAGTTTTAGCTCAGTGAATGCTGTATATTCTGAGAAAATATTATTCTAGGGTCTCAATTTCGATTCAAAAGTTGCCGAGTCATGTTTTGAATTGCGCCCAAATTCAGCATCCGTGACACGTTCTCATTAAACCGATTGCAGCTACGCGATGTCACGCCCTAAACCAACGAATTATAGCAACCGCACTAGCGTGCGCATCGTACCAACACTTGCACGCACCTATTCATGGCTTCGCCAAATTAAAAATTGATTGGTCGGTTTGTTTCACAACAATGCTATAATGAACAAATACACACATTTTGATTTACAAACTGAAAGGAAAAGGCTATTTTAGAAGTTGTATCTTGTACCATGTGTACTATTGGTATATGTATAATTTCCCACTCGGACAGATCTGGATGAAATGGCCAACGTATCGCACTCGTGCCTCCTGCTTTATGTGTTACTGGAAAACCACAAGGGAAACACGAACATTTTGGAGGTCTTAAAACAGCTCCTATGAGTAATATTGATTGCCAAGACTACAATTCACAAGTCTTATGTCTTAACTATTTAAATTAAAAAAAAAATCTGCATTAGAGACCAAAAATTTTAGTCACATTTTACGTATTGATTGGATAAGCCACTGCTTTGGAATTGCGTGGGGTGCTGTGGGGTTTGGTTGGGGGGTGGGTGGGGTTGGGCAGGAGGCGACTCTGTGATTTAGCCAAAACAAAAATAATCTGCCAAGACCACTGCTGCATCACTGGGAGCACAAAGCACGGGGACAAGGGGCAGGGCAAACTTACAGGCCGCATTTCTTGTCCTGCGAGATTTTGTGTGCGGCTGGTTATCTGAAAGTTGGCGCAAAGAATTAGTCAGTTAGGGCTTTCATAAAAACACCGAAGAACCACAACCTGAAAATCCATAGCAACAAGCACGGTAAACAATTTCCTGTCTGGCCAACATATTTACAGGAAAAAAAGGGTACTCCAAAACACAACAGGGCCACTTCGTAATTTCTGATCCACAACTAAGAGTTTAGTAGCAACATGAGCACAGCGGTGCACAGACTCTACTGGCCGAACAGAAACAAATTTGGAGAATAAACTTTTTATTTTCAGGACAAATAAAAGAAAGACGATTGGGCCGGTCATACTGCTCACAAACGTGAATGCACATTTATTCAATTTCAAGTGAGTTCACAAGGGATGAAGGAATTTTGATTCTGGCAAATTTTGCTGTGACTGTACTGCAAGGTCACATGTGCATGGTAATCTCATTCTTGTGAAGTATGAATTAGTCTGAAAATAGAGGCTGGCTTTTGTTTTAAAAAAAATGCCACTCGGGAGACAGCTCCCTTGATTTCTTACCTGGAAAATCTCTGTCGAAGAATTCCTTCCAGTTTGGGTCCAGAAACAACGAAGAGTACCTGGAGTCTAAGGAGCCCAGATACTTGGCAAGAGAACAATTACCTGTAAAAAAAAAAGCAAATAAAATAACAACAGTTATGTTTGTAATCAGGTTTTTAGCTACATGTAGAGCGACAAATTTGGTTTTATCCGATAGTACTTGTCAAGTCACAATTAATTTCCCAAGTAAATAGAGAATGAACAATGACAAATGAACACTTTGTAAGAAATTCTATGAAAGAGAATACATACAACATTTGCTTTTGCCGTAATTTTCGGAAATGGATGGATTTGGGAGGTTAGAATTTTATAGCGAATATTGTTACACTGACTTGTTTAACGTTTTGTGTTCGTAGATGATGGAAAAACCAAGAAAAACAATCATGTTCTTGTAGTTTGGTTCCCTGACGCAACTTAAGATGAAATGAAGCAATTTATAGACGTCAGGAATTGTAAGGTCAGGGAACCAGTCTGTGTAGCTAGCCGTTCATAGGTGTGTAATTGATTGCAAACAAAATGCGGACTAACTAAATATGGTAAATTCATTGGTGGCAGTACTTGAAAACCCCACTTTTCTTGAAAATGTCAGCACACCAGCTGCCTTGATTTTACAGGATGCTTCAGGATGTCATTCACCAACAGTCCAGTAAGATATTTCATAATAATTTGGTTGTTTTGTTTTTTGATGTTTGCAAACGTTGGATATTCCCTTTAACCTGAAAATATCTGAAATATAAACCTAACAAGTAACCAGCCTGTCAGTCACATGGAAATGTCTGAGCCTGTTTCTTGAAAGGCTTACGTTTCAGATATTTTGAATGTCTGCAGCGGTGCCCATTTGTGTTACATTTCTGACATCCCAGAAAACCAAATGTCTGAAATATCATCAACATTGTTCACTTTTCAGACATTTTGTCAGGATCAAAAGTGTTTTCAGACATAATCTGGTTCACAGTGACAACTCGTACAACTCACCTAACGGAACAACATAAAAGCTGACGTAATTCTGCCAATCAGCCGTCTTAGCCGAAAACATTTCCACGTAGGGTCTGAGCGCTGCCCCAGCGTAGCTCTCATTCCCACACAGGGCTACCTTGAGGGGCTCAGGGATTTTAGGATTCTGGTTACAACTGTCGTGGAAAATATACCCCCCCAAAAAAGGATTAGTATGAGGGATCATCCCTTTTTTTTTTTTTACAAAACTTTGGGGATTTTACTTGTGGTTCAATAACTTGCAATACCACGGTGCAGGGTTTGAATGCTCTTTGCTGCATTCATTGCGTGTAACCTCCACTAGAAACTTCTGAGAGAAAACAGTCAATCTAACTGTAAACTGGCCAGCCCTCTAATCTATCTTAATCCTTTGTCCAAACAGTGGCTTTATAATCCCCAAAACTTATTAGTTTAAAAAAGCCACATATAAAGTGCTGTCACACAGCTGATACTGACAAGTGCAGGGGATTAGCAGCAGTATCTGATGACAGGGGCCAGTTTGTTGACAAAGGGATTAACAAGATAAGAGTTAAAAGTACTGTATTCTTTCCGAGTTTACAGGCCCTAACTCTGTGAGCTGCCAGAAGCACTTACACCTGATGTTTATAGGCATGAGAATGAATTTCAATAAAAAAACGGAAATTTGTGCAAAGACAAAAAAAAAAGATGTGAAATCAGGCAAACAAAAACCAAAAAAGGCTCAAAATAAATTAAAAATGCAGAAATTTGGGCAACAAAAAAAACGGAATTCGTGTTTAAACAGGAAGATTCTCATGCCTGATTTCAAAAGCACACCATGAGTTCAAAACACCATAACGAAAGAAAAGAGGGGATTCTTTCAAAAATATTTTTAAAAATTTTACAGATAAAAGCTTCAGAGATGGAGTATTCAAGTTTGAAAATACATGCATGTTTCCATGCAACGCAGAACCCTTTTGGAAGATTCCAACTTGTCAATGATGTTAAGTTCTATTTTCTGATGGGGAAAAACAATTTCCACACCACATTGCAAAAATTGTCCACTTACTACTTTTGGAGTTTGTTAACAATAAACTGAAGAGTTGCTTCCACGTCGTTATGGTTACACGTACACACCACTTTCTCCCCAGCATTTGTCAAAGTCTGGGCTAATACCTGAATAGAACACAAAAGTGAGGAACACACCAATTTTTACATACAAGGGCTAAAGTTTGAAAATGCATTGAGTAACCATACACCTAAGTGCACAATATCAGGTTGGGAAACAAATTAAGAAAAGAACAAGAGGTCTGGATCCCTACCTTGCCGTGTTTCTCCAGCACACTGACTAGGATGACTTTGTCGGGGATCTGACTATCCGTCAAGCCTTGCCAGAGATGTGTGAGTTGTTCAGCCAACGGCGTTACACTCGGGTGCTGCAAAGGATTTTCAAAGACAGAAGATGACATCAAAGACAGAAGTCGATATCAAAACAAAATTGTTATGAAGAATGGATTCAGAATACATCTACATACACACAATATACAGTATGCGATATTATTAACCTCAACCCCCTAGGCCTTTTTACCAGGATGTAGCCTCCTGCAAAATCTTCCAATTGGCCTTATGGAAAAATAGCATAAAGCCTCAATCCTGCAAAGTCCTCCATTATTTCTTGAATATGGTCCGTGGAGGGGTGACCACTGCCCGAATCCTGCAAAATCCTGCGGCAGTGACTGTCAATACAGAGGCTTGGCCAGTGACATCTTGGAGCAGTATTGAGGATTTCAAGCACAATCCAGGCCTATATTTATGCATACCGGTAGCTGAGCAAAAACAAAAGGTCTGGCCCAAGACCTTGACAAAGTGCATCCTACTGGTACGACATCAGTAACGTACTTTTGGCATGTCACCTCAATCCCCCAAATTCCTCAACTTTTGCAAAGAGGATTTTGAAGGATTCAGGGCGGTTTAATAGGGTTAATGTCTGAGATGCATGCCCAAATATCTGACATGCACTTGCTTATAATGTGCCAGTCTGCAACATGGAGCATGGCATTGGAAAAGTGAACTGCAAAAGTGTGCAACGGGGAAGAGCTTAATGGGTTGGAGATTCCAGATCAGAATGGAATAGAATCGATTCAGAATTTGGAATGGAATTGTGATTCCACATTTTCCATTAATTAGTAACAATTCAATTCTCTCAAGAATAGATTCCAGGCACTTCAAATGTTTAATTCTTAGACATGTCCATATTTGTGGCAAATATTTGTACAACATATAACACCTGTCAAGGACACTGTGTATATACATGCAGTGATGCAGTACTGCTTTTTATTGGTGAAATTATGGAAGTATTAACTCATAGCTTTTTTTGGATGGATAGTGTGGATAGATAGAAATGAGTTTGATTTTGAATGGAATAATGACTCCTGTATAGAATAGGAATCAATTCCAAACATTTTGGAATTGCCCAAGCCTGATTACATGTCCATACCCTATGATCAGCCTTGCCAAAGCTGCTGGCCTTCTCCACGGACTTGGAGTGTTGCCGCGACCCATTGCTGGGTGAACCCTGTGAGCCCTGCGACCACTCTTTGCTCAGCGTCTTGGGCACCGACTGGCTGTGCTGCCGCTTCTCCTTCTGGCCCGCGCCGTTGGTACAGGGCGGTACCGTCCTCTCGTTGTTGGGCGAGGGCGTCGTCTTCATCAGAACGTCCCCCGGGTCGCTCTGGTGGGACAGGATGCTCTCGCTGCGGTTGGCAAGAAGGGGCGGGATCTCGGATATCGGAGTTGTTTCGTCATCCACGGGGAAGTCCTGTTTAAAGGCAACATTATTTTCTGATTATTTGGTACCAACTGCAGAGGCTGTTGATTTGGTACACGGTACCCTGTGGAGACATGTGCATAACAGGGAACAAAAGATTGTATACGTCTCCACAGGGCAATTTCTTTAGATGAATACGTCTCTACAATGTTTTCACGAAATAGATATATGGATTTTACTAAAAAACTAGGAATTTCCAATGTATGTTGATGTGTCGCAAATGGTAGAGTTTTAGAAAAGGGATATTAAGTCCGAATTTCAGCCCAGGAAATTAATTCTGGTTAATATAGGAACATTTTGAAACTACACTTTCAAACTACAAGGATACAAATTCCAGTATATGTGCTGTGCAGTATTTTTAGGTTAACCCTTGCCCGTTACAGGATTCACTTTTGAACATGTACATGTATCTTGATGAATCCAACATTATGAGACAACAACAGAGTGCAAAGTCTGCCTATTGTCTTCTTTGTATCTACATGTATCTCACTGACTGACTGTGTGAATTGTTTTTGTTTTGCTGAAAGAATGCACACCTTTTTTTGTGATCCATGGACAGAACTTTGAAACGGTGGTTGTGTTTAAAAATCCGTAACTTAAAAAGTACATGAGTGATTTGAATGATTCTTGTACTAAAAGAAAGCTGATGAATTGGGCTTTCATATCCTAGATTTCAAAGGTGCTACATGCAGAACTTCAATAAAACAATAGTCCTGACATTTGGGTTTCGCTTTTTTTGACTCGCCCTGTATACACTTGAGGGAAAAAAACCCCAGGTTTAATCCATTTTTTTTCCCCCACAGAATGCTTTTAATACATATACATATGTATGTTCCCATTCAATGGTTCCCCATCAACACGACCGCAATGACTCATAAGTAATGACTTCCACTTTGCGTAGGTAGAACAAATGTTTCAGGGTGGTGTGCGGGCAGACACTGACAGATTGAAAGTTTGGTTGGAACATATGGTATGCATTACAATTTCTTGTCAGGAAATCTGCTCAATTTGTGAATGGTTCTAAGAAGAAAAAAAATCCTTCAATTGTAAAAGTAGAATTTGGCGCCAGAATTATTATACACCCATTTACCTTAATAATTCGTCGCCGACACCACAAACTGACACTCACGCGCAAGTGGGTGTCAGTTCGTGAAAACCACGTAATCAACAATTTCAATCAATCAACTGACACCCGGTAGTGCGGGCGCACATCTGACGCGAAATAGGACGATTTTCGTTTTCACGAACTGACACACCCAAGCATGATGCGGCAATACAGAACGGAAAAATACAGTTTGAAAGGTTTGACACATATTTAATCCATCCTTGTACTTGTGTGATTATACAAAATTTTAATTAAAATGTGTTTCAATTGGTAAAATTAAGATCAGTGTCAGTTCGTGAAACCAAAAATGTACAGGGTGCGCTCTAAAAGTGCCGCACTGTGGAGGATGTCAGTTCGTGAAACCCAAAATATCTTGGTTCTGTGAATACGTGCGCGTGCAGCGCACTCACGCGAACATGAGTCTCAGTTCGTGGTGCCGATGACGAACTGCATAGCCAAAGTGAATGTCTTACATTTCTAAATATCAAAAAAATAATTTACGTTTCAAGACAACTTTTTCGAGGGAGACATGGTAGTCTCAACTCCAGCCACAATTTAACCCATCTACCCTCTCTCCCAGTTTGTGATCTTGAGAGCCACTCATAATGAGCGTTCCTCACTACTCACCCCTGAGCTGCCTGAGTCTTTGCTGTTGCCGTTGTCTTCATGACACTGGTCAATCAGCGGGAACTGCTCCATTTCTTCGGCCATGGAGCTGGAGGTAGGAATACCCTGGGAAAAGAACGGCCTGTACAAACAAAATAAAATATAGAAAATAGATAAGATGTGCGGAGGATTAGAAAAAATCAATACAATGAAACAAAGAATATCAATTGCTGTGATCTTCTTCAGTTCAGTTCAGTTTAAAAAACGGTATTTATGTTCTGTTAGTTTTAAATGATTTTGAACATTTATAAGCATCTTTGCCTTAATGTACATGATTCATATTAAAATTCCAACATTTCTCGTCAGGCAAGACAGATTTCCAGCTTTATGCAAATGTACTTCTCAAGACTGTAAATGTGGAAAACACAACTACACATGGTGCAGTGCTAATTTTAACTGGTGGAACTTGGGCATGTTATACAGGGGTGTGAGTGACCACTGATAAAAATAGCTGAAAACAGCTGAAAAAGGTGTAAAAAAACTGAACTTTGGAAATCTCTTATACTTTTGTACACAGCAAGAGAGGGAAAAAAGCTGAAATCCAAAACAAAAAAGCTGAAATCAGCTTTAAAGCTGAGATTTCACACCCCTGGTTATATTCGATTACATTTCTAAGTGTACATTTTATTTGAAATAAACTCCACTATCAGTTTCCTCAATTATGTATCTTTAACCCTTACCCAACTGGACCCTCCAAAGCATGCCATTATGTGCCTTAAGAAAATGGCATATGTTTTTTGCACGGCCCTCCAATATCTGCCATGTCATTTCAAGGGTAACTGGACAGGCACTCCAATACATGCCACAGAGAACAATGAGAGTCCTCTGATAACAAAGTGAGTGCCCCCAGCTGGTCAGTATCAGGCACCCTCCAGGGCCTCCAACTCCTGCCAATTGGAGCCTTCACTGTTAAGACAAACTATCTGCCAATAAACTGCAGCTGGAGGGCATTGGCATAACCAACTGACATGCAGTAAACTACCCTCAGAGAGTAAGGGTTAATAGAAATTCATGTTCCGTTGGTTTAGTCATTATAAAAAAAGCAGTGCTATACAAATGTATAAGTAACCCAGTCCCAAGTCAAGTCACAATATTCAAATTTAATGCGAAAAAAGGCATTCTTTTGTTACTGATCATCAACTGTTACATGTACTTGTGACCTGAATATCATACATGCATATGGGCATTTCCACGGTTACTCACGTTACATTTTTGATGTACTTTTGAGTTTCCTTGGGCTGTAATTACCTTACTGAAAAGGTTTAATAACTGTTATCCCCATGGTAGATAGAGTAGATCTAGACCTACCTAAGCACCAAAGATGACATCCAGAAAAATGTGTTATGTATGATAAACAAGATGCACAAAATCGGTTACTCACGTTACGAAAATGTGACGTGAGTAACCATGGAATTCCCCATATGATATCCCAACATATTCAACAAAACACTTAATATGTTAACTTTGGCAACTTTAATGTTGATCAAAGGTTTATCTGACATGATGTTTAAACAAGACAGGAGATAATTACTGATAACCAATAATCTGTAGGCCACCTGTGGAGAATGTGAATGTATTGCAGCCAGTGCATACTATCATCAATAACTACACGTATCTGTCTATACTGCTCAGAATATGTACTGTTCACTTCTACATGTTGTTAAATGTTACATGTACACTTGAACGTTGCAGATCATAAACACCCACTTGTGTACCACTAAATGTATGTGTAAAATGTATGGAACAACAGTTTGTACATGGTACATGTACCATGAATGTACATTTTGTACATATGTACCGTACACTGTGGGGTACAAGATTATGAAATGCTTGTCTTGTTTCTTGTACATACGTTACCAACCTCGTTCCCCATGGGTACGATCGCACTGCGCCATGTTGTTTCCCATCATGCCTTGCACGATCTTAACCCCTGGTTTTAATTGTGTAATTAAAATGTGTCAAAATATGGCACATTATAATATAGGCTGCAGTTTATCCGTTTTACGTGCCGACGCCATCTTTAAATGTTAAAAGTTGTGATTTTGAAGAATCAATCCTTTCAAACATAACGTTTGGACGTTGCGTTATTTAGCAAAGATGTGTGTTAAATGTACGTACCCCTTTCGTGCCTTTACAACCACAGATACTGTTTTTTTGGGGGGAAAACGAGGCTGCCATAATCCATATCGTACAGGCATCGCGACTTTTGAAATGAATAACAATTTTTTTTCGTACGTGACATTACGTGCAAAGCACGCGAGCGCATTATGGGCGCGCCCGGCATGCAATCTTCGAAATGCGCACGCAGTACGCTGTGAATAGCCAATCAGCGTCATTTACGTCATCATCATGGCCAGGGGTTAGTGTAAGGAACGCGCACGTGCCCCTGGAGTCGAGGCTGATACGTTACATGTACTGGGGGTACATCCAGTACGTAATTTACACTGAACATCTACGGTGTATCATGGAGGACTAGGAACATGGGTGTATTCATTGCATACACACGTATCAAGCATGATACAAATCACTTACGCATGAATTGGGTTACACTTCATGTTTTGCAGCCTTCAATCTTCCTGCTGTAATTATTTTTGATGAAATGGCCATCTCTCTCAGGGAAATCTGATACCAAGCAAACAGACATATGCACGTGTGCGTACGTGTCCTATGCAATGTGATTTATTTCTACGTATGTAGAAGTCATCTTTTCACCTGGAATATCACTCACTCAGTGAAACCCTAGACATATTTGTACCTCATGCATACACAATGTTCTGATGTTTGCTTCATTAGACACACTGAAAACAAATTAATAATGTTGTAACGGGTACTCAAATGCCGCATTTATTACTGCACATGTATTTGGACACAATCGACAGTGATTATTGAAATACTCATAAATGCATGTACAGCAAATGAAAGTACATGTACATGTTTATCTACATGTACCGGTACATATTACATGTATACCGGTACATGTATTTGATGATTGATATGGTACCGGTACATGTACATTAACTTTTTTTGAAATGCATGGATGCACAAAGTTTAATTATTAAAGGAACTGCAAACATGTATATTTACCGGTACCTAACATTATGAACAGTCGCATATGGGCAATTCCACGGTTACTCACGTTACGATATGCAACATGAGTAACCAATTTCGTGCGTCTTGTTTATCATACATAACACATTTTTCTGGATGTCATCTTTGGTGCTTAGGTAGGTCTAGGTCTACTCTATCTACCATGGGGATAACAGTTATTAAACCTTTTCAGTAAGGTAATTACAGCCCAAGGAAACTCAAAAGTACATCAAAAATGTAATGTGAGTAACCGTGGAATTGCCCATATGTACGTAAATGTACCCATTTATCACAGAGAAAATGTAGTACAATACATCAACAGAAAACCAGTGATTAAAAGGCATGCGTACAGTATGGGCAGCGTACCGGTATATGCGCATGTCTTATGAGACTTGAGAGCTTGCATTATGCCAAGTTGCAAGACTTGTTTTTCGTGTCCGTGTGAGGACTTGCAATGCATCATTGGCTATGTGGATACTGGATCACGTTTCACATTTTTCAAGATGTGCCTCTCTTGTTTTTCGCCCTCCGCGGATCTGGAATGACGCGCGTGAACTGAAACTGCACTTTATAGCTAGGGTTATGGGAGGGGCCATCGATGGACCAAGGAGAGATGGCCGAGAATGGTTTTACAGTGATGTTGCTTGTTGACGGCAGAACGAAAGACTTGTGCTGTTGGGTTTTGAGGAACTGATACGCACTGAATTGGCTATTATTATTAGATTACAAATTTGGTATTTTACTATGGTAAAGTCAGGCACTGACTGGATGTCACTTGAGGCCAATTGAACAGTCGTTGACTGACAGTGTAGTTTATACGGGCCTTTGAATATCAAAGTTAACAATTGTTTTGATAAACACTTGAGGAAGGTATTATAGTTATTATTAATCATTTCTGGTAATGAAACCAAGGATTCCTCAAAAGCGCCCTAGGCGCTGTAGGCCTATATGTACAATGTATCTCGCAAGCCTGAAGAAACCTGCAGTGTAGAGTGAAGACGATGAGAAGAAATTAAAGTTAAGAGGTGGGAGGAAAACCCCAGAAAAATATTCTGGGGAAAACCCAGGGAATCAGGTAGTGACTGAAAACCCAAGATGTTGGTCAAGGCGGGATTCAAACCCGGCTCACACTAGCAGTGGAAGGCGAGACTCCCAACAAACAGCTGGTGGTGGGTGGGGGCAGGGTGTTTGAGTTGACTTACAGCTACATTGTACATGTACATGTACATGTACACTGTAGGTAGGGGGTGGTTGAGGGGGAGGGAATGAAATTGGGCAATTCCACACTAATGGGCCCAAAAGTGTGACATTTGAGAAGACCTTTAAGTTTTGATGATAAAAGTACGATCTTAAGGTCTCTCAATTTCTGCTGTAAACATTGCAAGCTTCGAAACAAATATCCTCACGTGCAAAGGATATAACTGGTAAAATAAATTTGGTTGGATCAAAACATACATGTACAGTTTCAAAATGTATAAATAGAACGAAAAAAAATGTTTAATGGGTGCTGGACATACATGTACCCGGTACATGTATCCAATTTGTTTAGCGAGCACAATTAATGATTTGGGCAGTGAATTTTCAGTTCCAGGATGCAAATATTACTTACATGTACATGTACATGTACGTACATGTACCGGTAGTCAAGCCTTTTTCAGATTATTTTGTACAGATATCTCATTTCTAAGGCCTCGATTCCCTATGGCATACACTGCATAATTGCGTTACGTGCCAGGTTTTAGCTATTAAGAGCTAATCACATGCGAACTCACGTACTCAGCCCTTCGGTAACGCGTGTGTATACATTTTGTACCAAACGTGTACATGTTTTCAGCAAGCTACAGCATAGATACAGCATTTATAAAAATCTTTATGTTGGCAAAACCCAGTGCAATTTGTGACTTTATCCTGAAAAAAAATAGAGTAAACTTGGCAAGAATCACGTTGAACCTTTTAAACACTGAGTTCTGAAGCAAACGCTTCAAAACTGCTGGTTTGGATTGATTTTAATGGTATTAAAAAAGTTGAGAACAACAATGCTGGCATATTTTAAGAGAATGAGATTTGAATCGCGAATCTTTATTTGTAGCAATTCTGACTTCATTTTGGCCGTTCTTTCTAACAAGCTCATGCATTTTGAACTACCGGTAAATGCACCTTTTCCTAGGTACATGTACATGGTACAGTACGTGTACATGTATTCTACATCAATATTCCATTGGCATACATACATGTCTTCATGGGACTGTGTACATGTACGTACATGTGTGAAAGATAAACGTTATGCTCAATTTATTTGTAACTTGTGTGCCACAAATGGAGAAACAAAAACACCAACTGCATGTTCAAGAACACAATTCCAACTCAAGAGGCAAAAAAGATATAAATACATAAAAACATCCTACAATTGCATTTCCAGCAATGTAATAAGCCGGGCACCTGGGGAGCTTTGCTCAAACCAATAAATGAGATGGAGCTTTCCAACAAATTAAGGCCAGTATTTCCATGGTAACGGGTCTGGCCCATCACCAGTTCGCAAATATCCCTGTAGATTTATGTGATTAAGTGTAGCTATGCTATCAAGTCCTGAGGAGCCCGTATCTGTTTTTCCATTCACTATTACACACGGATGGCATGTTGGGTTTGAGCTGAAACACATAATGTTATTGAACGAATTATTGTTCATTTTCTCTATTCTTCCATATTTCTTCTCATTTTTTTACGTACATAGAATGTATTTACAAAATATCACAGCTACATGCATACTACATTTGTATAATATGCAAAAGGTGAATACATGTAATTACATGTGTGAACATTTTTTTCTTCTCTTATGTACTAAAAAAAAGGGCAATGAAAGAATACTGTAGTTGCCCATACACATGTACAGCTATGGAAGCATATGGTATATTTGAAACAATATACGAAACTCTAGTTTGACTGCTATTACAATTTGCACACAAGGTGTTGAGAGGAAGACTCAGTTTACAGTCTCTTCACACCCATACACTCTAGCGATCCTGGAGTGTTCTGTAAAAATAGGCTTTCTATTCCGTTACTCTTGGAGAAAAACAAAGTTTGATCTTTTTTTACATGATTAAGCAGCAATGTGTCTGCTGCACATATACACCTGCTAGTGTTAATATCACAGTACCAAAGTAATAATGTAAAAAAAAAGAGCAAAGTTTGTTTTTCTCCAAAAGTAATGGAACAGAAAGCATAATGTTACAAAAAAATACTGAATCAACATGTCTCAGCATTTTGGGTTATTAAATAAACTCCATTACCGGTATTTGGCTGGGCAAAGCTTTTGTGATGGAACTTTTTCTAATATTATAGGTCTTTTATATTGCCATGTACATGTACATAACATCCTTTTTGGCTACTCAGAACTTAAATTTCAGACTTTTTGTGGAAATTCACTAGTCCCATATAGAGTACAGCACACCATATGAACTTTGACTCAGGACTGCCCTTGACCTGCATGTACACTGCTCCCCCCCCCCCCCCCAGAATGTTTCACTGAAACCTACACAGCAAGTGGGGTGCAGTAAGTATAATGGTTACTGTGTTCGACTACTGTGCCGTTGTACATGGGTTCGAATCCTGACCGTGGGAACATGGTGCTTGTGCTCTTGAGCAAGGCACTTTACCATTATTGCTTCATCCTTCGGATGGGACGTGAAGCCGTAGGTCCCGTGTGTTGTGTAACGCACGTTAAAGAACCCAGTAACACTTGCCGCTAAGAGAAGGGGTTTGCCCCGGTGTTTCTGGCAGTGGCAGCAATATGCGCCGCAGCACCTAGCAAAAAGGTGCTACATAATGGGTCTCATAATGTTCATATACTTCACTTACTTGTCTTTAGTTGCATTCTCCCCTAGCGCTTTGTATCCTTTTGAAAAGGCGCTTTATAAATTTGGTTATTATTATTATTAAGTGCACAAAATTTGGTGCTTTAATCCGGTGTGTTACGATTTCTTCCTAGTGCCACTGGACTAAAAAGAATTAAATCAACAACACTGACAGACAGACAGACAAGCAGACAGACAAACACACTGACCTCAAGACAGGCTTGGGCGTGGAGCCAATGCTCATCTCATCTTCCTGGTCCATATCGGGCCCGCTGTCGCTGAGATTCAGGTCATCCAGGTCGTCGTAAAGCAAGAAGTCCGGATCCATCTGGTTCTGATCCTGGTCCTCGTACGGGTACTGCTCCGTGTCGCTGTCGTCGCTCTGAACTTTGAACTTCTTCAGGAGGGCGATGAACTTCTGCTTGAAGTTCCTTTGCTGTGGTAACAATGGAAAGAACCCAGCAGGTTAATTTGGCAGAAGTGCGGACCTGTCTCTCCAGCAAAGATGGAATAAACCATTCCTGAGTTGATGCCATGCTTGCGCTGATGTCTTGTATGTTCTTGAAGTTGCGGCGCGCATTTTCCCAACTGCCTTGCTCTAAAAACAGTACTTTGTGCATGGCTTTGTGCATTGTGCATATTGCTCTCAGGCACTTCTACAGAGTTGGGTACATTTCATGAAGGGGTAGTTTGGAAGACAAAAATTCTATTTCAAATTGAAATACTTGTAAGGTAAGAGTGGGTATTTTTCGACCGGGGAGAGAATCTGACCACTTGCTATTAGGCCATCAGCCTGGGGTTTGGTCGGTATCAAAAGAGGGGAATAATGCTCATTGTGATTTTTGGCAGGGTATGCACCCCTGTAGTTGGAAAATATGTGATAGCATTGCAGCGGTGGCAGCTTTTTGGGTGCTCTCACTTTAAAAAAAAAAAAAATGACGGCCAAAACATGCTTGTAACCACATATAATTAATCTGGTAGCAAGCATATTGGCGGCCATTTTGAAAAAAAAATTGAAAGTGATAACACCCAAAAAACTGCCACCACTCACACTGCAAAGCTATCACACATTTTCCAACTCTAGATGTGCATACCTTGCCACAAATCGCTATGAGCACTGCTCTTTTCGATCATTTGATACCGGTGGCCCAATTTTTGGACCGAAGCTGATAGCCTATATTAAGCACAAACCTTGTTTGCAGCAAATAATCAACCCTAGTCAAAACTAAGGTTTGTGCTTAATACAAAGTGATCGGATTCTCCCCCGGTCGAAGATACCCACTATTACCCTATGTATTGGATTTTGGATTAAACATCTGACATTTCGAAAACTCAGCAGACTCTGTGGACAAGGCATTACAAAACAAATATTGACTGCTTTAACTCGTGGTACAGTCAAGCCAGTCTTCCTCTGTGATCCACAGTGTACCGTGAGTCACCTATTTTTCGTGTTATTAAATTACTTGAAGCAGTCAATATTTGCTTCAAATGACATCAATGTGGAATCAGGATTCCTTACCCTGATCATGGGAGGTCTTAGTTTGGTCCTGAGCCCCTTCCTTCCTGGCTCTTGCTCCTCCTCACCCAGGAGATCCTGAAAGAGAACAAACCATCACAAATATGACATCATCAAATTACCCACTGGATATGAAAATCATCAAAAAAATTGACATCCCTAAATTTTAGAATAACGACATCTCTGTAACTATGTACAATGTACATCATGTACAAATAATGTACATGTGTGTACCTACATGTAGTATCTAGCATGCCTGGACATTCAACGTTTTCCGCACTTGATTACATTGTGCAACTTAATGTGTGACTTAATCTTGCTATCTTCACCACGCAAACCCTTTAAATCTTATCGCACTTGATTTGTTTTCTCAGAAAACAAATTTTGTCTTGTTTGAAAGCTAGGTAGAAAAGCTCAGTACCGGTATGTCTAAAGTAACATAACCAATTTACTGAAACTTAAAATAAAGAACGGAGAATTTTTAAAAAAAGCACCTGAAAATTGAGGTAGTCAGACTTTGGAAAGATGTGTACATATGTAAATATTTTTTTTTTTAAATGCTTTTCTATCTAAACGTTAAAAATGACAAACAAAATTTCAGGGACGGGGGACGGACGTGTAAAGTGTTATTGTTTTTGTATGCAAATACAATCTAATGGTTTATAAATTTGCCATTTTAAATCATTTGATAGAATATATGTACCCTGCACATGTATATGAAAATGTATTACACATTTCCTGGTATGGTATATTCTGATACAATGCTGCCCAATTACTACTTAAAGGGAATGTACATCATTGGTTTTTGATGTAATTTTCAGAAATGAACTATTTGAGGGGTTAGTATATATATAGATCAAATATTGTTACACTGACATTTTTGAAGTTTTGTGTTTGAAAAGGTTGGAAAAACCAAGAAAAACAAAAATGTTTAAGTAGTCTGGTTCCCCGACTCCACAAAAGATAAAATGGATCAATTTATAGATAATGGAAAATTGTAAGGCACGGGAACCAGTCTAGCTGGCCTGCACCCGTTCATGAAACATGTAACCAATAGCAAACAAAATTTGGACTGAAAAAATGGTTAATTTGGAGCAGTAGTTGATAAATAGTTAGGTTTTTCCAACGCTGGTCGGCCGACCACCGTTGGAAATGTATACAAAAATACAATTTTCTTGAAAATGACTTCACACCAGGTGCCATAATTTTACAAGATGCTTGAGACTGTCATGTACCAACATCCTAGTAAGGTATTTCGCAAAAACTTGGTAGTTTTATTTTTCGATGTTTGCAAATGTTGTATATTCCCTTTAATGTACCATTGTACATGTACATGTACATGTAGGTGAAACTACAGGTATGGGAGCATGAACTATATTCTGTCATTGGATTCACAAGCAACATCTTGTATCCAACAGAAAACAACAAGTTCACAACACTGAATGGAAACCATATCCTGTCTCCATGACGCAGACTAGCACTGGCAGTTGCGTCTCCCCAGCGTGAACAGCCGACTTAAACCTCTCAGTAAATCACAAGAGAGGTGTAAATCCATACGGTAATGCAAACATCTTTAGGTGCGGACGGCCGGCTCAGCTGTGTGTGGGCCATAATGAATTCATGGGATTTTCTGGAGTAATGTGGCATACGGTTTCCACACTGAGTACACTCAAGGGGGGAGGGGGGGTAATGTCTGACGGAGCGATCATCCTGGTAGTACATTTATGATTAATGACTCTATCCTTACAACATTAATCAACACAGATTTATACACTTGCTAAGTTCCTGCATATGTGTGAATGATGAGAGCAGTGAAAATGGACGTAAGGCTGAAAAAAAAAAGTGTTTTCAATTACATGGCATTTGAATATAGAGCAGGTAGGTATAGGGAATTATTCAATTTTGTGCGTGTTTTTGTGTGTGTGTCTGCATGTAGTCAAGGGTAAGAGGTAGTAATTGATGGTTTTTGGGGTTCTTTCCTCATTTTTCCCAAAAGAAAATTAGGGTAGGGGCTGTCAAAATAGGGCAGGTAGGGTAACCAGAAGTAGGGGTATTTTTTTGGGGGGGGGGGGCTTAGGACTTCTACAAATTGAAAATGAGAATGTTTTAACAGAAACAAAATGGCTCTGGAACAAATGACTCAGAAATGGTGCAATTGTTTTTTACAAATTTCTCCCCTTAAAAAAAATTCTGTGCAAATTCCTGGATAAATGAGAAAAAAGTCAGCACACTCCAACCATAAAATAGCACCCCCCCCCTCCAAAAAAAGACTGTCATATCCTTGAAGTGTATAATTAAGTGTGACCTTTTTATGAGAACATTATAGGCATTATGACATGTAGATCAGTTTTATTTTCCCAAGGGCAGCCCTCCTTTACCCGGATACAACTTCCAGTGCATCTTAATCAATGACGATCCACGGTCAGCAAACATCCTGGATTATCCAATTACAAAAATGGCATCAATTATCACGACCCATATATTTATTTTTCCCTCTGTGCTTGCATAAACATATTGTATATAGACGGAAGTCATTGATTGGTTTGGTTTAAAATGGCCTGAGATGACAACCTACATGTGCGATGTCTTCAAAGGAATCTGTGTCATTTTACTGATGGACTGAACGAGGGGGGTGGGGATGGGGGATGTACAGTGATGACTACAGTACATGTAGGGGCAATGCCAGGGAGAAGTGGACTGGACTGCAAAGTACAAGTTTGAATGTACATGTATCTTTAGGACTTAGCACCACAATCTCAAATTAAAGGGGACAAAAGGGCCTTTCATTTGAGTGGTATTCCAGTGAGATGAAACGTTAAGTGCAGGTTTTTTTTGTCAAAAGCTGGCGGGGGGGGGGGGGGGGGGCTAAAATTATGGCTTTTTGGTAGTCATTTTGACACCTTGTTTTAACATGCAAGGCTGAGAGATAGGTTCGCTTTCTATGCCAAAAAAGCTTCTTTCTTTTTTTTTGATAATTAATTTTATGTTTTACTTGTTCCAAAGATGGCCGGACAAACTGTAACGCAGCCGTAACATAACCTACATATTTTTTTTGGCAAGGCTTCAAACTGAAAAGGGAAATTGAGAAATGTTATACATGTACACACGTACATGTTGTCAGAACATTTGCCATTTAGTAAGCAATTACACAAATACTATAGATGTACATGTACATGTAATTCATTCAAGCTATATCCATTTTGAGGAAACTTACATGCATTGTTATCAATCCCTGTCCGGTTTTCTTTTTTGTACCATACGAGAGTGCATGTCCCATTACAACTCACAAAACATTTCTACAAAATGTACATGTAAATGATTGTGGTTTTGATATAAGTCCTGGTAAGATGTATTGATTGTACCAAAATGGAGAATTGATACCCACACATGTTGATATTGGGGCCCATAGAGCAGTGCTTCGTTGCTTAAAATGTAACGAAACTAACCGTGAAATAACCCATCTGGTTCATTAGTGACTTCGTCACACACGCGTGCGCACCCTTGATTACAAGTGGCCATTGGTAAAACACTCAAGTTGTGTTAAATTCCAGATCCATTCGTGCAATATGCTACATCGTGTGAATAATGTCACACTAACAAACCGAATTGAGAGACGCTGTTAATCACACTCTGATTCTGAAGTAAAAAGTACGACATGCAATAAAACATAGAATAAATAAGACACTGAAATTTTCAGTTTCTTTGTCATTTTATACGTACAATGTACATGTACATATACCTGGACCAGTACTTGTACGTATACATAACAGTATTTTAAAAGCCAAGCGTATGTAAAGCTTGTGTACATCACAATGGTGTGTGTATCATCTTTGAATATCAGAAACATGTACATGTACATGTAGAGAAACATCCACAGAAATTTAATACATGTTCATAAAAGAAACAGTCTGTTGCACTACGAAATGACGTTTACACAAAGGCAAGCCCATAGATGATACGTCACTTTGTGGTTTACCCAAAGAAATTATGTTGGAATGGAGATTCTCCATTTTGAAAACCTTTGCGTAGACTGTACAGTCACTGCAAAAGTAAAACCCACTTGAATTTATGGGAAACAGAACCACGCAATATAAAGGCAATTCATTGATCGGATATTTATTTTTAGTGAATCCCGCCACAAATACACAAAAGACATCTCTATACAATGCACAGTAGGCGAATGTAAGAAAAAAAGACACAGTCCTGGAAATGCAACCCAGTAAAAATAAAAACACATATACAATTTCAAGCTGAAGCAATAGCCAACTTGTTTGTGTTCTTCCCCTGTCTGCGATCTGGGGCAGGCTGTAACAGGAGACCATGGCTATCAAGTGACATAACAAGTCCCAGAAAAAGAAAAAACTGCCAGAGAGTGCCAACATGCATTCCACAATGCAATTGCTGTCAAAATAAGCGCAAGGGAAGCATGGAAGATTGGGCTTCTGTCAGGACCCATGCTGGTATGTCCTGAGGAATATGTGATCTTGTGGTAAGGGCGCAGCATGATGTACAAGTATTGAAAGAATTTATGTTTTTTACAAACTGTGTTCTGTGCTCATCACTGGCACTGTACCGGACTTAAGCTATGCCGAGTCGAAGATGATGATGTACAAAGTATGCATGTGCATTTCTGGTTACATGGGTCGTATAAATTTTGGAAAGGTATGAATTGCACACAATGCTTCTTCAAGATGAAAGAGTACAATTTGTCATGATTTCTAATAAGCCTATATGCTTTTACTTTTATGTATATATGTAAAGTTGAATTCAGGTACTAATTTGAATTGGATATTTGAAAATCGTTTTATTAAAATAAGAGATTTAAAGGGAATACAAATGTATACATCATTTGCTTTTGCTGTAATTTTCAGAAATGGATGGAATTGGGGGGTTGGAAATATATAGCAAATATAGTTACACTGACTTTTTTGAGGTTTTGGGTTCGAAAATGCTATAAAAGCCAAGAAAAACAATCATTTTCCTGTAGTCTGGTTCCCTGACTCCATTTAAGAAGAAACAGAGCAGTTTACATACAATGGGGAATTGTAAGGTCAGGGAACCAGTCTAGCTGGCTTGTACCCGTTCATAGGTGTGTAATCGATTGCAAACAAGTGCGATGGTCAATTGGGGCCAGTATTTGAAAAAAAGCCGGTTTTTTTCCCAACGCTGGTCGGCCGATCAGTGTTGGAAATTGATACAAAAATACCACTTTTCTTGAAAATGACAGTATACCAGGTGCCATGATTTTACAGGATGCTTTACACTGTCATTCACTAACAGTCCAGCAAGGTATTTCAAAATGATTTGGTAGTTATATTTTTTGATGTTTGCAAATGTTGTATTTTCCCTTTAAAACATTTATTTTTTTTTACAAAATGTGTTCTGTGCTCATCACTGGCACTGAACTGGACTTAAGCTATGCTGAGTCGAAGATGATGATGTACAAAGTATGCATGTGCATTTCTGGTTACATGGGTCGTATAAATTTTGGAAAGGTATGAATTGCACACAATGCTTCTTCAAGATGAAAGAGTACAATTTGTCATGATTTCTAATAAGCCTATATATGCTTTTACATGTGTGTAAACGTTGAATTCAGGTACTAATTTGAATTGGATATTTGGAAATTGTTTTATTAAAATAAGAGATTTAAAAAAATGCCATATCACCAAGTAAATCATTTCCACACATATTTCAGTGGATGTCAATAATATCTTGAAAAAAAGTTATACATTTTTTTTACAAAATTATTACTTTGATTTACGTGCTCTTGAAAGCCCTACAAGCTCAATTTCATAATTTGCTTTCTTCTTTTTTTGAAGGGGGTGATTTTTTTTTTTTTAATATGCGCATGCACAACTAATTTTCTGGAGATTTCCAACTTATTTTCAGTTGAAAAAGTAACTTAGGTAATATAACCTTTTTGGGGGGGAGGGGGATTTTGTTTGTTTGATGTTGTTGTTTGTTTGTTTTTTGTGTGTTTTTCAGTCGGAAAAAAGTAAAGGTGATTTAATTCTGCAGTACTTAACATTCACCAAGAATCAGACAAAAAAGACATTAACTGCATGAAATCAATGCATTAGGCAGCTCATCGGCAACTGGCTACCAAACTCAATCAGCCGGGCCATATTTACCTGGGTTTCGGGAAGATTTTCTCCGCTGTCGCTGTTCTCCTGGTCCGAGGAGTAAGATTCTTCCTCATCTTCGGTTTCATTGTCAATATCCGGTGATCGATCTGCGGAATAAGACCAACAAAAAAACGTGCAGAATGTGGACAGGCACTGTTTCAAGAACGCAACATGAAAAAAATGTTAGCCATAGGGTTCCTACACACATGTAAGTCTTTGACGAGGGGAGTCAATTACATTAATACTTAACCCTAACCTTCCCAAATCCTCCAAAATCCTCTTTGCAAAATTGAGAATTTTGCAGGATTGAGGCTACATGTATATACATGTAGCCTCAATCCTGCAAAATTCTCAATTTTGCAAAGAGGATTTTGGAGGATTTGGGAAGGTTAGGGTTAAGTATTAATGTAAATGTGTGGCTGATTTTGGAGGACGCACTGTGTCAAGGTCTTACAATTAATGTTGTCTTAGGCTGGACCTTGTGTTGTTTATGATCAGCCGTGCATAAATTTAGGCCTAGATTATACTTGAAATCCTTTTTCACACCGTGTGCGAGGATTTTGCAGGACTGAGGTTGCATCCTGGCAATAGTGCCTAGGGAGCTAGGGTTATACACATATACTTGAAATCCTCCGCACTGCTCCAGGATGTCACTGCCTCTGCCTCAACACATTGACAGTGATTGCAGGAGGATTTTGCAAGATTGAAGCAGTGGTCACCCCTCTCAAGGACCACATTCAAGAAATAACGGAGGATTTTGCAGGACTGAGGTTGCATCCTGGCAATAGTGCCTCTAGGGAGCTAGGGTTAAGAGAGAGTTTCACGTATACTGTACATTGTATACATGGGTCATTCTGTAAAGTTTAATAAGGTCCAAAGTTTTGACACTTTTCCTCTCCCTGTTACCTTGGTAATGGTACTTTGTGATTTGACATTCAAGTATCATTGAAATAAGAATGACTACAAATTATTTTTTTTATTTGTTAGATAGGTAGTTTGCTAAGGGAATAAATGTGTGCTCCGGATGTTTTTATCACTCTGTTTAAGACCGCTTAGAGTCTGGGTGCTGATAATTACCCGAGCCGGAGGCGAGGGTAATTATCAGCACCCAGACTCTAAGCGGTCTTAAACAGAGTGATAAATACCGACCGAGCACACATTTATTCCCATTCACAAATACCTTTTCGGTAAAAAAAAATCAAATAATTCGTTCAAAAATCCCGGTTTTGTTCAACAAGTTCACTTCATGCTTTTTGAAACATCCCTCTAGCAAAATAATGGAGAGTTCAGCTGGTGAGTAAGATGTAAACAACCCTTTTATGGAGATTGACGCGCGCGTAGCATGTTCTGCGCGATGTCGCGCAGAACGCACCTGGGGCGCTGCGTTTTGAATTTAGAACTATAAAATTCTGACTCGCTGGTAGTGTTGCGCACGCCTACGTGAGGATTGTGAACGTTCAACCAATGAAATGGTACATGTAAGAGGCACTGGATTTTTAGGAGTCCACATTTTATGTGACACTGGAAAAGTGTTTAAGACCAGCTAGCCATGTTTTTATCATCCGTTTAAGACCGGCCACGTGACGGGCTCTCGACCAATAGGAATAGCTAAACTGTCTGAGGTATTTATGAATATTAATTTAATTATTCACACATTGGGGGACAACTGCATTACGGAGCGCATCAGAATTCATAATTGTCAGATTTAACAGGGACAGAAAAAAGTGAAACCCAAAGTTTTAGAATGACCCATATAACGGTACATGTACCGGTACATATGTGAAATTGTTTAGATGCATCAACATGTTCATGTACCTAACAATTAAGCTAAAAATCAGTCAACAAGTTCTCCCAAGTAAACAGGTCCATAAAAATTAACCCACAAGATGTCTCCAGCACCGTTTCGTCTCAGCGAAAGAGACATTTGCAAATATTTACGCACGCTCCGCCGCAGAGAAGTGCCCTTGGTGTTTTGTCAGACCGACCATAGCCAAATGCCAAATGATCATGACCAACAGCATACAGCCGAGAGTAAATTTACAAGACGCTGGCTCCAGGTTTCCAGGGAACTCATCAAAGGTCCCAGAAATCAGAGACCGTTTTCTCCCCCTCGGGACTTTGCGACTGTCAGATATCAACCTGCCATGGATGGTACAGTTTAACGAACCCCTGTTGATGGTACATGTACATGTACAATGAACATGTGTAATGAACATGGACATGACATTTACACAGATGACTGCAGGCCATGAGTGCACCAAGTATAAGTTTTGTAAATTCACAGGTTAGAGCTGTTAACTTAGTTTGGGAACCCGATGCCTGAAAATCAGGGAAAGTATCTGGATGCCTGCCACATAGGCAGGAGAGGCTGGCCTTGTTAAAAAAATTTAAGGAAACAAAGAAACAACAACATTATATCACCGTGGGAAATGCTCATAAAATTGCTTTTCCTTCTTTTTTTTTCTTCACAAACGGAGTGAAACCTCAAAATACTACACCTGTCATGACTGTGAAGACAATTGAACTATCGCCGTTTGTGAGCTAGCCACGCCCCTTAGACAACCCAATGGAAATTCATACGTTAAGTTTTGTTTGTCTCAGATTCTGCGCGTTCCGCGTCCATTTGTGTATCATGTAATTGGACTATATTCCACAAGCTGCGTTGACACGATTCCACCGCGATAGGTACTGTAGTGTGGTGTACAATGCCCCTATAAAAATACTGGTGACTGTTGATCATTACTAAAAAAATGTCATTTTGTTCTTTGAGTATCCATTTCAAGTGCACTGGCCAAGCACAGGTACATGTAAGTACACAGTACCATCTGTGACTCTCCAATACACTTATCTGTATATGACAAGTGAAAAATTTTCGAAAGCTTTAAATGTGTTTTGTATGACTAGATTTACATTTCAGATGCATAATTTTTCCCATGACAAAAAAAACTGAAGGAGTTAAATGCAAGAAATATGTACGCATCTTATTTAACCGTAACTCTCTAGGCATTGTTGTCAGGATGCAACCTCAATCCTGCAAAATCTTCCAACTGCCTTCATGTAAAAAATGAATACAGCCTCAGTCCTGCAAAATCCCCTGTTATTTCTTGAATGTGGTCCTTGGAGGGGTGACCACTGCTTCAATCCTGCAAAATCCTCCAGCAATCACTGTCAATATGGTGAGGCAAAGCCAGTGACATCCTAGAGCAGTGTGGAGGATTTCAAGTATCTAGGCCTTACATTATGCACGGCTGAGCATACACAACACAAGGTCCGGTCCAAGACCTTGATACAGTGCATCCTCCAAAATCAGCCACACATTTTTGCCGTATAGCCTCAATCCTGCATAATCCTCCATTTTGCAAAGAGAATTTTGGAGGATTTGGAAAGGTTAGGGTTAACGATGACTGACTGTCCAAAGAAGCATTTTTGTGGCAGGTTACTTTAACTCTTTGGTTGTGAGCCTTACCAATGCCTCGCTTGAACTGATCCACCGGCTGACTGGACAGACCTAAGACGGTCACGTGGGCAACCCTGTCCATTCCGTGTTCCTTCCCGTACAAACTCAGCTCGTTATCTTTGGATTGTTGCAGCACCTACATTCCCACAGAGAAAACAAAGAGCAAAGTTATCAATCAATAAGTATCAGATTGCATCACAGGGGATTGATGGTGAAACCTGGATTAAGTCAACAAGGGTCCAGTGTAGGCAAAACCGGGTCCCACTGAACATGGGTAGGAATGGTGTGTACACCGGTTGGCCACACACTCTTGTTTTACTATACTCTCGAGGACAATGCTTTGTAAGACAAGATAAATTTGCAGTAGCACCATGTGAATAAATCTCTTTTGTGAGTATGTGTGGTTCTGAAAAGAACCGGAGGGACTGAACGTTTCGAACAGTATGCTCTGCCCGTCGTCAGGAGAATGAGGGATTCCAACGATGATGCGATGTTATAAGGATGGGTACAGTGAGGCGTGAGAAGGATGCAAACTGGTGAAGCTCGAAACCGGTGAAGCTGAGAAGGATGCAATCCTTCCTGAGAAGGATGCATCCTTCTGAGTAGTGTCCGTATGTACCAAGTACAACGTACAAAACATGAGAACCAATTACCAAATTACACGTAGAATAGCAAATTTGTTTGCTTAACTTGTTGAGCTCATGACAAAGTTAAAGTTTGCATATCCGCCCTCTGCTGAAAAGTTAAATTTGATAGAAGAAAAGACATAATTGAACAAATAAACACCACTTCATTCTTCCTTTTGCTCAAATTGTGAAAATTATCCTTTTTGATACTAATCGAGGGCCAAACTCATAAGAACATGTATATATATACCAGTACATGTATATACGTGTTTGTAGTACAGGTATAGATTTACGCTAAAAAAACTTGAAAAAATGTACATTTTTTTGGGGGGGAGCATACAGGTTTCAGTAGCTTATCTCTATTAAAACACAACAATAAGATAACTTAGAGATTCCTGAAATTGTCTTCATATTTTGACTGATCTTTTCAACTCATAAATTTCAACTAAATGTCACAAGACAACTGTCCAACATGTTTTGCTTTCCAACAGGATAAAAAAAAAAGATGTCAGGTTTTCAAAGAACCTCAATTTGCTAATAATTTACCGGCACTGCAACCATGCAGCTGTTATTGACCTCACTTAATCGCTGTGTTTTGTCAAAAGGCTTGCAACCGCAGCCCACCTGAGCTTTGAAGAAATACAGCCCCTCAGAAAATTAATTTAGATATGACGCGGGTATTTCCTCAGCGTAAATGTCGCGATTACACACTGCAGCCCGGAGCCAATGGCCGCCATTAATTTGTCAGTTCGTAGAAGCTCGTTGACACAAACATGCATTTTTCATAAGCATCTGTTGGAAAGCACTCAAGGGAAAAGTCACTCCTCTATGCACCGTGTTGATGAGATAAAAACAATTTTCTTTTGAATACAAGGACAAACAGGAAAAAACAAATGAGCCGTGGTTCAATTTGCTTGCAGCCGTGCATCATTAAAAGAACCGATAGTTACAAAGTGTATATTTTGCAAAACCTTAAATTTTTGGATATTTAGAAAACAGGGATGAGATTAAAAAAAAAAGTCCGAAAATTTGACGAAATGTCTGACAGATGTACACGTTTTGCTTTCTATACTGATAATGTCTTTCTCGCAGATTTAAAAAGTCTGATTTCAGACACGTCTTAAAAATATCATGCCTGAGAAAAGATACATACGTGTCTACAGTTAAATATTTCATGGGTTGGTATTTCCCCAAGGTTTACATGTCTTGACATTAAGAGTGAAATAAGCAAATTGAAGAGAGAGATCAACATACATACATATATACAAGAATTTTTTTCAAGGATATATCAGTATACACGTAAGTATAATATAGAAGGCTGCTTAAAAAAATACAAAAATATGCTAAAGGGGCGCATCATCCTGAAATCAACGACATTTTTATGTTTAAAATTGTTTACTTATCCTACATGTATTTCAAGGTCTGGTTGAAGGGAAATTACATTAACCTACAATGTAATACTGTATCCCACTGTGCCTGAGAAAGACGGGGGAAAAACGGTTGTTTATTTCTGATGCGGTGGACATTATGTGGCATACGCATACGTATTTCCAGCCGATAATATGTACATGTAAGTCTCCTTCTTGGATAAGGAGTTTGCCTCCAGCTTCTGTGTCCATGATGTCGGATGATTCTTTTTAGGAAGACCTCCCATATGTTTTGTACAGGATCACCAAATTGGGGACCTTCGGGAATTGAGTATCCTCTACTGTTCAACGTCCCCTATTGAATACACGAAGCACCAATACACACGTTGTGTCCGGCACGTCCAAAGCATGCATTGCTCTGGAAAATGTGCGAATGGAATAACGACTAGCACCCACACAGCTCAATTTTTTTAAGAGGCAAAATTTGGACCCTGAAATTCGTTCTCGGAAGTACACATAAAAACAGCAAATTTTTAAAGGATGGTTCTGTGAACATTTATATGCTACTTTTAAATGCTCTTTCCTATTGATATAAGTTTGTTTTATAGCCCAATTGGGGACTTTCCAGGACGCGAAAACCCTTTAATCTTCCAAGCAGAACTAACAAAATAAAACGGTGTAATCACAGTAAACAAACCCAATCAGATTCGTTTCCAATGATTAATTTGTTTGCCTTACACGCGTGCATTGGACCGTTTCCTTTCTTCAATCCAAAATTCTGTGCATTATTCAGAGACGGTTCGATGTGTTCTTATTCCTCCATGGTTCGATGAACAGAGTGTACAACAGGACATTCATGGCACGCTTGGCACGTACGTTACTGTCCACGCACGTACGTACGTTCAGTGAAGACGACAAAATAGAGTCGCAGTAAATCATAGGCTGGCACGGAATTCTCATGGGAAATAAACACTGCTCATTGAGAGTGTAATTCTAACCGTTTTGTTTTTTGTTACCAAGATAATTTTTTTTTTGAGAACTGTTTCCCCTCTCTCTGTCAGCTCAGAGAGATGTGTTTATGTTTGAACTTCCATTTTTTATTAATGGATTCCGTTTTTTATTTATGGATAACGTCCAAACACAAGGCCAAGGTCACTCAAAGGTGTGTAGGAAGAACAGAGAAAGAAAGAGAGATGTCACAGTGAATGAATGTACATGTACGTGTAGATATATTCACTTGAATTGCAAATGATTGAACGTACAGAAGGGAAGGAGCTCGATTTCAGTACAACGTGTACAGAGTTCCCGTTATGGAAACATTGGATTTAAAAAATGAAGAAAAAAAGGCAGAAAAGAAGGGTAAGGAACAAAACTCTGGTAATATTTTGACATTGTGACAGACTTTTTGTTAATTGTGCTGCATTTTACAGAACTTTGAAAGCTACATGTATTTCAGGATTCCTGGTTTTTACCATTTTTTTTTTTATTTTCGATTGATGTGAAACTGAAAGAGATGGATCAAACAAGTTAAAGGGAATATACATCATTTGCTTTTGCTGTAATTTTCAGAAATGGATGGAATTGGGGGGTTGGAAATATATAGCAAATATAGTTACACTGACTTTTTTGAGGTTTTGGGTTCGAAAATGCTATAAAAACCAAGAAAAACAATCATTTTCCTGTAGTCTGGTTCCCTGACTCCATATAAGAAGAAACAGAGCAGTTTACATACATTGGGGATTTGTAAGGTCAGGGAACCAGTCTAGCTGGCTTGTACCCGTTCATAGGTGTGTAATCGATTGCAAACAAGTACGATGGTCAATTGGGGCCAGTATTTGAAAAAAAAGCCAGTTTTTTTCCAACGCTGGTCGGCCGACCAGCGTTGGAAATTGATACAAAAATACCACTCTTCTTGAAAATGACAGTTTACTAGGTGCCATGATTTTACAGGATGCTTTTCACTGTCATTCACTAACAGTCCAGCAAGGTATTTCAAAATGATTTGGTAGTTTTATTTTTTGATGTTTGCAAATGTTGTATTTTCCACTTAATTTGAAACAATTACAGGACGGGTGTAACTCAGTGCATAGTGGTGTCGGAACACATTTTTTTTGGGGGGGGGGGCTAACATGTACTTCAAATTACCAATGAGTCAACTTTTGGATGGGACAGCGTGATATACAAACCTCTGACATATTGATGAGCCCAACGGCCAGCGTTTTATAGCCCAGTATCGTCCGGTTCTTGTAGCGTTTCCGGCGTTGCAGCATGATGCGCAATTTGTTGCCGTCCCTCTTGAGAAAGTGTGGGTACTGAAAAAGCAGGACAGGAGAACACAAATCCATAAACTACACATGCATCGTAAGCGTTGTCAAGAAATGAACTGACACTAGACAGTGGGATAAACATAGCATACTGTATTCAAAAAGGCACTATAGTACAGCATGGCATAAGTGCACTTGATGAACTCATTTACAATGTAACTCTTTAGTCACGGTGGCTCCTAAGCAATCTGTAGTTTTATTGATCCTTCATTGAATTTAAACACAATGCACATGTAATACATTGTAGTACAATTGCTAATGGGTTAAGAAAAAATGTTTGGAATTGCAATACATGTAGATACAATGTATTGACAACTTCCTAGTCCATTAAAAGATATTCATTCATAACAAACATTGAACACATATATTTGCGTACTATTTCAAGTACATGTGTACATTGTACAGTAAGGTACATCTACATGTACATGTACATACATGTACATTGTACAAGTACAAGCGTACAATGTACATGTTTGTTCATTTGTACACATACATGTACATGTACCGGCCTATACAGTGTACATGTACATGTACAGTACAATGTGCATGTTTTATGACAGTTCCCAAAAATGTCTGAAATCTGTCTGAAGGACAACATATCTATGTAAGAGCCCTTTTAATGTATGAAATTTGGAACTACATGTACATGTTTCTTGTAAATTCCCTTTTCCCCCTTTTTCTTGTTTAAACATTTTGGTTTCATAGCGTGCAATGTAAACATCCCCTTCTTGCAGTAGTGCGAGCTTACATGTACAATGTACTTATGTATCTCAAAAAATGTCACCCCATATGTACACATTGCATGAACATTGTACAAGTGCACAATACTGTTGGCACATTTCACACATGCCAACATTTATTATTCTATTATGACTTAAAGTTACAGTGTGTACAGGTACTTGTCTCACCACTTTGATTGCTGAGATGCTGGAGTTTTGCAATGGACACAAATAAACTCATGTACACAAACAATATTATGCCAAAAAAAAAAAATATTCGGTCTCTGGTCAGACCAAAGTTCTGGAATTGACGCGGCCACGCGGCTTTTTTTTTTTTTTTGGCTTTTTTTTTCTTTCTTCAAGCTTGGATTGTACAGACAAGGTGGCGTACTATTTCGCTTTTTTGGTGTCCTCATGTACATTGGTGTCCTCCATAATTTGCCTTGGTGCTTTCGATCATTTGCCTTGGTGCAATTTCCCATTCCTTGGTGCTCTTTGGTAAAAAAAAAATTGAGGAGGTGCGGAAATGGAGGGCGCTGTTGAAGCTACCGCGGAACATTTTGGGGAAAAAAAAGATCGACGCGCATGATTAAAATCGACGCGCGCGCTGACCAGAGACCGACTTATTTTTTTTTTTGGCCTTACACAATGTACATAACAGTTTGCATTTTAAAGATCCCATAAAAGAGGTTAAAGAGAACTCCCCTCCTAAAATGTGGTGCTGTAAAAAGTTCGCACCAAATCGAAATAATTTTCACATTTGACACGGCAAACAGTATTTATTTATCCAGAGTAACCAGAAACCTACAATGTACATATTATTTTTGGGGGCAGCATAAATCAACTTCTTCAACAGGAAATATTCCAGGAAAATATACAGTTACTGGTACAATTATCTTGTAGCATCCAGATACTGCGTGGGCTGTTGAATAAAATACATCTACATGTATTTATTAAAACCAGGAAGTGGCAATTTCAGGATGACTTGGCAAACGCCTACTGCAACCAGAGAAGCTGGCAATGCTGTCAATTTTTGTGCTATACAATGTTAAGCTTATATACTGTACAATGTGTACAGTCATGACTGTGTAGAAACTAGAATATAAATTGCTGCACTGGCTCATGTAATGTCATTTTTTTTTAAATGCAATCCTTGAAAATGCACCTTTGTGTCCCAGTTAACCTCATTTCTAATTTTCATTTTGCCATTTTTAAGGGCATTTTCATGCCTCTTTGGTTTTCATTCTGATGTAAACTTCCATATTTATGAGAAAAAGTATTGTAATGTCATTTTAGGCAGAAATCTTAATGTTGTAGCTATTTCGAAAATTTGCCAGAATTTTTTTAAATTTTGCCGTCGTAAATGTTTTTGGTGATTTGTTGTTTCTGTGCATCTATGACAGTAAGCCAATGAGCAAAATTTTCTCACAAATGTTTTTTATGAGCAAATTTTGGGTTCAGAAAACCCCTAAAATGAATACATGGGTAGTGTCTTCATGAAATGACATCACAGCAACAGCGCCCTCAGTGGTCCGGAAAGCATGGACAATTTAAAAATTAAAAAGAGAAGTGCGCTTTTAGATTAAAATTAACCAAAGAGGCACTACATGTATGTATTTAAGAGTAGAAAGTTGAACAAAATATGTTCCCAAGAAAAATTCATTTCACAGACCCTTTAAACTTGATCAGCCTGTTTGAAAATATCCAGTCAAGAACCAGTCCATGAACTAGTACGTTACCGTAGAATACGGTAATTGAAATTATTTGAAAACGCACAGCCCAACCAATTTAGGATTTGACCAGCTTTGCTCCAAATGCGCAGTTAAACCAGACCATGATTGCATACAACGGCACATGTACATGTACATGTCCATCTGGTCCTTAATTCTTTCAAGGAATAACAGAACACTCTATTTCTGCTTTCCACCTGCCTCAAGCAATCCACTCAATTTAAAACGGCAGAGCAGCTCACACTCCTGAATGGTGCGCAAATTGTTCTGTGCATCGGCAATAGTTAAATGCATTGATAATGATACACCACAGAAATGTATTATGGATGAAAATACCTTCCAATGTACATGTACTGTGTACTGTGTACAAATGATACATGTATGTATACTGCTGGTCTGTGGTCAACCTCGGACAATCATAAATTGCAATCCCCACGCAATCTTGTGGCATTTCATGCATTTTAGCCCGCACCAAATTACACAAGACTGCACCAAATTACACAAGACTACATGTACACGCATGAAAAACCTGCAGGTCCTTGCCCGAGCAGGTTGAACAACTCTACAAATTTGTTTTTTCCCTGGTAATGTTTGCTGGTGGGACCTGGGTACGTTATGGAGTGCTAAATTAACTGAGGGATTCTTGAACAGAGTATTATTCACTAAATCTGAACAAGTGAAAGTAGAAATTAAACATTTAAATTTTACAATGTACATTGTACACTTGCAAAAAATCAAATATATACATGTGGGTACTTACATGTACATATATATATATATATGTACAAAAAATGAAATATTTAATATTTATGTTAGTAAAAAAAACCAGGTTTTTTTGGTCTCTCTTTTTTTTTATCCCATTCCTGTAATTGGTGGTTCTTCCGATGTTGGATGTGGTTAATAAATAAAAGTGCACACATGTACATGTACATATCAATTCAGAATACTGAAGCCTGAAAAGTACATACATCACCTGTCAACCTACATGTACATGTACACATGTACTGTACATGAATAAAAACAATGTTGAAAAGTTAGTAGTTTATTTCTTAAATGAATCATTCACCTTGTGAGTACAGGTACATACGTTTACATGTTTGTCCATGATGTAACATATACGGTATGTGCAAGCTATATTTATGCATATGGTGTACATGTACATGTACATGTACTTGTATTCACACTTCATTCACATTCCCTTTCACTTAAAAAAAAACACCAGAATTTGTCAAAACAGCGTTGTTTGTTGAAGGAAACTGTACAAGCAAAAAAAATACAGTACATGTATAAATAGGCTAGTGTATCATTCGAGTATACACAACGTACATGTACCGTATCTAATAATAATAATCAAACCTCAATCTCAGATTTTGGAACATCTACAGTATGATACAGCACATACATGTACAACCAAAACAAAGAAAGAAAAAAAATCGTGAATTGTTCACCACTTCACCTGCCTAACCATTCCATTTCTGATTATGATTTTTCAGGACAAGGAATCGCTTGACCATCGCAAGGACTCAGTTGGCCTCAGCAGGGACCAAGTGTGGATGAAAAGTCTCCCAACTATCCAACCACAAAGACTCATCATCCAGGATGGAATGACTACATGTAATCTTGTCAGATGTTTATCAAACTATCCTTTGTCACAGACACTCCTCTTAATACCCTCCTGGCATTTATCACCCCCTTTGTTGTCCTCTCCTTTGAACTTTACCCCCAGTCACACCCCTTTGCTCCTTCCCCTTGCCTAATTATCACCTCCCATCATCTCCCCTTGTCTACCCTTACCTCATCCACTGCTATCCTTCCTCCTGCATCATTCCCCTCTTCACACCCCCCCCCTCCCTTTTGATCTTTACCCACCACAGCCTCCTTTGTTCTTCCCATGCCCAATCCTCTCCCCCCCCCCCCCTCACAACTTCCTCTACCCCTTTGATCTTTACCCACTAACAGGCTCCCTGTATGCCCTGCCTAATCCCTACTTTGTGGTATTCTTTCCACCCATGCATGCTTGTGTTGTCCCCTGCTTGTTTGTTTCTGTACCCCCCCCCCCCGTACCCCCTGTCTTTTCGACTTTGAAACAAATTCTTGAAAGGATGAAAAGTTGGGGAAAAAAACACCTACTTGTAATGAAAAGGAAAGGTCCAGCTCGGTGTCCAGCAAGCTGCCTTGACTGAAGAAGATTTCATTGGATCGGAGTGTCCGCTTGGAGCTCTAGGAAAAAAGAAAAGAAAAAAGGGAAGAAACATTGATTAGTGATTAGATTTTATAGTGATGTAAAAGATGCTGCAAGTGCAGGAGGTTATTATCCGGTTCGTTAGTAAAAACGTCATACACGCGCGCCTACCATTGGTGACTAGCGCACATTGGCTACAAACGCTCGAGTTGCGTTAACTTCCGGTTCCACTCATGCAGAAAGTGCTGGAGGTGACGTCACACTAACGAACCGGATTAGCTCAGACAAGCCTTGAATTTCTACCTGTGAAAATTGGGGGGGGGGGGGGGAGGGGGCCTCCTTCTTTTTGTAATATTTCTGTATAGGGAAATAGGGTAATGTACATGTACATGTACAGTCGTCTTCACTCCTCTTCTGATAAATTTACATGTATTTACTATCCAAAAGGAATTCATAGAAACGTGTAGGTTTTTTAATTAATTGCTCAGATGTTGAAGAACATGTACATGTAACTGTGTTCGAAGGAAACCCAGTTCTGGTTATGGTGGACCCATGATGATTTCACCATTGGTACACAAGACAAATGTGTATTAACATTGGCCTCATGTGACCACCCAAAATTGACTGTGACTGCTGGTCAATTTTGTTCAAGCAGTTTTTGAGTTTACATACGTACATGTACCAGTTCCTTCTGTCCCAAATTTTATTTCAATGTCAACAAATTTGTATTGGCCCCAAAAAAAACTGCCTCCATAACCTTCGATTCACATACTGTGGTACATGTACCGGTACGTCTACCCCAAAAACAGATCAAAAATATGGCATTAACTAAGAGATGGCATAATATTTAAAGAATGCACAAACTTTCGAGCCCCAGTTTTTGATTCAAATTTAGAAGCCCAATACTTAAATGCCGACTGAGGACCACCACGTACCATACACATGCAAAGGTCTACATGTGTACCGGTATATTGCACAATCTTTAAAGTTACAGTATAGTGCATACATGTACCGGTATGTACAATGTAAAGTATGGTACAATGTATACTTATGTATGTATTCCTGGGACCTGTACTGTATTCTTGCCAGGAGATGCTGACATTTAAACACCAGCAGAGGGACACCAACAAAAATCCAATCAGGAGGAGGATAGAGGGTTGTTTAAATCTAACTCTATGAGCCACGGGAATGGTTGATCAGGTCTGGCACTTGGAATGCGAAGGGTGAGGAAGCTGTAAACAGAAGCTGCTATCACACCAGGGCTGAAGATTACAGTCCAGGAAGAAGAAAATGCCACTAGCTTTCTATCAATTTGTCTGTCTCAAAAAAAAAAAAAAATTAAAGCTATAGTCCATCATTTGCAGCTATCCGAAAAGTAACTGGCGTAATTATTGTTGAAAAACATACTTGGTTGAAAGGTACCGGTAGTAAGGGGACTAAACTCCCAGTGAAATTATTCTTTCTGGCAAGCTGTCATTTTGAAGAAATCAACGAAAGAAGGCCTTTCCAACGGTGCGTCTTAAGAAGCACCGTTGGAAATTTCCATTAGTAGTTATTTTATTCGGCAAAGCGCGCGCAAGCGTTGACATGACGCACACGCACGCGCAGTTGCTATAATTTGTCGGATCGGTGCGTAACATCGCGTACATGTACAATGTACCGGTAGCTGCAATCGGCTCAGTGAGAACATGTCTCGGATGCTGAATTCAGGCCCAATTCAAAACATGATTCAGCAACTTTTGATTAGAAATTGAGATCCTAGAATGTTTTTCTCGAAATATACAGCTGAAGCTGAGCTGAAACTTCATCAGGTTAGTTGTTCAATACCCTTCTTTAGATTTTGAGCACTTTTGTTGCACTTCAAACGAACAAAATGCACAAATTACAAATGGTGGACTATAACTTTAAAAAAGCTGAACAGGGAGCTTGGCCTAAAGGGGTGAATTTTTCATCATTACACATTATATATATGCACTCTTTGGAGAATGAATCCTTCAGTTCAAACTTAAATGTCACTACCCAGGTGCCTGTGTGCATCTGTGCAAACTGACAAAATGTTGAGCACATGTGCATACATATCTTGATCTACATGCACATGTTCATGTTCATGTACATTTACCTGTCAGAACAGGTGATCGATGATTATTTTTTTTTATTCAAACAGATGTCAAACAGGTGACTGATGCAAAGCAACTGTAGTGCAATTGATGCTGATTTCCGGCTGTGGCTGGTGTAAAAATGTATCTGGGGATGCTCATGAGCCAAGTACAACTCCTCAAGTTTGAGGTTGTTCAGCAGGCAAAATATACTTTTCGTTAGGTACCTCGCAAACATAGGCCTATCTTATACGCCCATCTCCTCTTAAAGGTGGGATCATTTGCTTTTTACATGTATGAACTTTGATCGTTTCCGAGAACACCACCACTCAAAACCCAAAGAAGAATACTTAAAAACCTAACCTGACGAAGTTTCAACTCAGTGGATATTACACTTTTCGAGAAAACACTGAAAAACCGTGAACAACCTTTGGATCACGAAACTAAATTTTGTGTATACGTGTACATTGTAAACTCGTTCTTCTCAAAACTCCGTCAAGTGACTGATAGAACTTTGGAAATCACCTACATTTCTTGATTTCCTCTAAACGACGGCATAGAGCAAGGAGCAGAAACAGAAAAAATGTCACGGGGTGTTTAGTACCAGTACAATCTTTAATCCAAGTAAGCTTTTTGATAATAATTTGGCAGGTAACAATTCCACATACTTTAATCAAATGATCCCATGACTTTAGCAACTGCCAAGTGGTTTACTGCAAAGTGGTTAAAAAAAAATGTCCAACCAGATGGTAAACTGGAGACTTAATCTTAATCACCAACAAAGTACTGGCTGTAATTCTATGGCTCTAGTATGATAAGAGAGCTGTGGTCAGTCAAAACAGATGGTGGTGAGATGAACGTACATGTACGGTACTTCATGCATGACTACTGGTCGCTATTTTAGTTCATGAAATGCTCTTCACAATGCCCTACATATACGTACAAATGTAAGAAATACAGTGCGATCCTGTAACCGTGTACACATTCACCTCCATAAATTATGTGCACAGACTAGTGAGTACCACATGTACATTTTATGTGGTGCCTGATTTTATACAATAAAGCTGACCTTTCACTGTACTTTTTACAAGGTCAATAATCCAGGGTAGTTGATGCATAATCACACACTGAACAGGCATGCATACAATTTAAAGCCAATTACACTCAAGTTCAGGCACACATACGTACTTGTACTTTTATCTACAAAATTACAATGTAATTACAAAAATACAAGGCAAAGGATAACAGACATGAAGGCAAAGGATAACATACATGAAAGCTTGCCAAAAAAAGGTTGCTGGTCATAGGGGCCAATTTCATAGAGCTGCTTTAATGCACAAAATTTGCTTACATGTAAGCACAAAAAAACTTTGCTTAATATAATCAGGTTACTCACCAAAACTCCATGCGATTGTTATGCTAAGTAAACAACAGCTAAATACATACCAGTCACGAGCAATGTACATCGCATGGAGTTTGGGCTGGTAACCTGGTTATATTAAGCAAGGTTTTTTTTTGTGCTGAGCAAATGTTGTGCTTACATGTAAGCAGCTCTATGAAATTGGCCCCACTGGTCTATCAATCTCCTAGAGTACACATAATGAAAACTGAAATTTGTATCCTTGTGGAGACATTTCTTTGTTCTCGTGTACTAAAGTTTTCGAGTTTGAGAGTACAGTTTCAAAATGCACTGATTTTAACCAGAGTTAATTTCCTTGGTTGAAATTCGGACTTAATATCCCTTTTCTAAAACTCTACCATTTGCGACAGAACAACATACCTCGGAAATTCCTAGTTTTTTTAGTAAAATCCATATATCTACTTTGTGAAAACCTTGAAGAGACATATTCCTTGTAGAAATTGCCCTGTGGAGACGTATACAATCTTTTGTTCCCTATTGTGTGCATGTCTCCAGAGGGCACAGTGTATCAGATCATACCGGGTAGCTGTATCAAGTGTACTACAGCATACAAACATGTAAACAGTCACAGCCAAGCAATCCTGCTGTTTGTGGGCAGGGAGCACTCAACTTTCAAAAACAGCCAATCAACTGAGTTTGACCAGTGGGATGGCTTTGTTGAATTTGTCAGCTAGAGATGGAGCGTTACAAATTAAAGGGAATATACAACATTTGCAAACATCGAAAAATAAAACTACCAAGTTTTTGCGAAATACCTTAATAGGATGTTGGTAAATGACAGTCTAAAGCATCCTGTAAAATTATGGCACCTGGTATACTGTCATTTTCAAGAAAAGTGGTATTTTTGTATCAATTTCCAACGCTGATCGGCCGATCAGCGTTGGAAACAACTGGCTTTTTTTCAAATACTGGCCCCAATTGACCATCGCACTTGTTTGCAATCGATTACAAACCTATGAACGGGTACGAGCCAGCTAGACTGGTTCCCTGACCTTACAATTCCCCAAGTGTATGTAAACTGCTCTGTTTCTTCTTATATGGAGTCAGGGAACCAGACTACAGGAAAATGATCGTTTTTCTTGGTTTTTATAGCATTTTCGAACCCAAAACCTCCAAAAAGTCAGTGTAACTATATTTGCTTTATATTTCCAACCCCCCAATCCCATCCATTTCTGAAAATTACAGCAAAAGCAAATGATGTATATTCCCTTTAATGAAGCCCTACTGGTACATGTAGATATGAATGTGCTTGTACTTAGGTACATTATTGAAACCAACCTGCATGCGCACAGCGATGATGACAGAGCCCAAGTCGGTCTCTAGTGTCTTCAGCACCACCAGATGTGTTAACCTCAGAGTGCATAACCTGTAAAAAGATAACAAATCCATCAATAATTCATTCAGTTAATCTTCCTTCCTGCCAACGACAGTTTCCGTCAGATTAGTTTACCGAGGACAACTGGCATGTATGTTTTTTAAAAATAGCATCTTCTAGAGATAGCATCTTCTAGAGAAGTACATGTAGGTTTATCAATTCCAGCAAGTAATGGCCAACGGCTACACTGGCTGTGGCTCACAAACTTATAAAATTTACATTTTAAACTACATGTACCGGTACATGTACATACAAATTATTTAAGAACATACAGCTCATGTTCGTTTTTATCTTACAAATTTCATTTACGTACAAGTTTGTAGTTTAGCCGAGATGACGTACATTTTGTACACATCAAAGTGACGGTGGGAATCCTATTCTGTTGACAAGTAACATTGTACAGTTTGCATTTGAAAATGTACTTAAATACAACCTCAATACAACCCACAAGTACACATTTGCATACTCGGCAATATTATAAAGTGCTACAAAATGTTCATTTGCATACCAGTACATGATATAGGCCTACATGTACAAATGTACATTGTATGTGATGCACATTGTGTACAAAATGTACACGTGTACACATACAGACTGTACTGACATGTACATGTAGTCGCCATTTTAAGAAAAGTGAAAATATAGAGAAAATATTAGAAACCTACAACCAACTGGTGATAAGAAGACCTCCTGTGAGTTCAAATGTAAGCTTGTCACATCATTGTCAACAATTTGTCCAAAAATTTCAAAGTGACATTTTTTTTCAGCAACAGTCCATCATCAGGGACTGCATAACCTTTACAACCCTCAGCAAGCAGCGCCTGAAAGACTGCTCGTCCACCGAGAGGGACTTTCGAGGCAATCGCCATATTCTGGGAAATGTTGTGCGCCCAGACTAAAACCAGACGGCGGTGTTACATGCATGGGTTGACTGGACGGCCGACCCAGAAATATGTTTGCAGCGAGGGAAGGAGAGCCACAGACTGACAAGGCAGACTCAAGGAACAGCAAGTGAAGGATGAAAAGAGAGAAGTCTTGTAATTGAAATTGCCTCAAGGCTCAGCGTCAGTCCGACGGAACGCGTGTCTTCTGCTCGCTCTACAGTTTGCAACTTATCATGTTCATGATCAAATCACTTCGGCGCATATGCCAAGTATGCTCACAACAAATTACATTCTGCACTAATATGAGCAGTAGAGTGGAGAAAGAAAGGGACCCCTTTTAATCTTCTAACAACACTATTTCTTGAAGCTAACTTAATCCAATATTATTTTTTGCAAGGAGCTGCTAGAAAAACAGGCATTGCAATGTGAACTGCTTAAAGCTATAGTCCATCATTTGCAGCCATCCGAAAAAGTAACTGGCGTATTATTGTTGAAAAACATACTTGGTTGAAAGATAGTAAGTGGACTAAACTCCCTGTGAAATTAATCTTTCTGGCAAGCTATCATTTTGAAGTAATCAACGAAAGAAGGCCTTTCCACCGGTGCGTCTTAAGAGGCACCGTAGGAAAATTTAAATGGGTAGTTCGTTTTTATATTCGGTACAGCGCGCGCAAGCATTGGCACGACGCACAGGCGCGCGCGGTTGCTATAATTCGTCAGATCAGTGCGCGACATCCTGTAGAACTGCAATTCAAAACAATTCAAAACATGATTCAGCAACTTTTGATTTGAAATTGAGATCCTAGAATGCTGTTTTTCTCGGAATATACAGCTGAAGCTGAACTGAAACTTCATCAGGTTAGTTGTTCAGTATCCTTCATTAGATATTGAACACTTTTGTTGCTTCAAACGAACAAAATGCACAAATTACAAATGATGGACTATATCTTTAACTTGTTGACTGATTAATTACATGGATGGTCCTATAGACCTTCCTTTTATTTGTGTGTAAACGCTGAGCGCCATGTTGCATGGGCTGCCACATACAAAGGGCATACATTTTACCACGCGGTTGGCAAAGATTTGGTCAAAACTTGCATACCCTCATTGTGTTAAAAAGGACATTTTTATTTTGCTTTTTTCTCTCTTTTTTTTGGCAGCATTTATTGTTTTTTTTGTATTTCCAACAATCCAATGATATGTTTGGAAACATTAATATTTTTTTTTTTTTTTTTTTTGAAAGTTGACCTTCCTTAGTTTGCCAACCACATAGTCCTCCAACCACATAGTCTGCCAACCACATACATGTAGTCTGCCAACCAGTGGTTAAAACTGCCAACCATGGAATGACAAAGAAAGGTCTATACTGTACATGTACGTACATGTAGCTCTACACGCTTGACAAAAGTCAACAGCTACAATGTACATGATGTGCATACGATTCAAGCAACTCAGGCTTTAGTCATAGAAAAAAGTACATGTATGTATCATGTTTCCCCACTGCACCCACCTCCTTTGTGTTTATAAATACAATGTATTCATGTACCGGTACATGGCAATACATTTAACGTGTAAGATGATACCGCGTCAGAATCAGATAACATGTACTGTGTATCAAAAAAAAAAAAAAAAGTCCTACATTTTGTACTTATGTAACTCTGTTGTTTACCAAAGGAATTAAACAGAAATTTCAGATTATGTAACAAGCATGACGTACACATTTTATGGAGCGAGTTTCATCAGCTCCGTGCAAGAGGGTGAAGAGGGGAAGAACGAATGGCCTTCAAGAATTCCACAAAAAAAATCAAACAAGGCCAGGGTCAAAAAGTGATAAATTTGGGAGGGCACAATCGGTTAAAATATATACAACACGTCAATTTCCTTTTACATGTATATGTACACAAGCTGATTTACCCGATCATAGATCAGGTAGGGCGTATACATGTATACTGTATTTTGTAATAAACGTATGTGTAATGTACAGTCCAATATTCAACATGATTCATGCTTTGGGACACGATAAGAACCCATGATGAGTCATGACATTCCAGTAGTACATTATGTGCACATGTACTACTGTTTTGATGTGCACAGTCATAAGCACTAGTTGGACTGGATGTCACCTGCAAGTCATAAAGCATACATTTGCCTATTGATGTTGTTTTATGTCATGACACAGGATTATGGCCACTTGTTAGATATACATGACCCATGTGTGTGTACAGTGTGTATACAAATAATGTACATGCATACAAGGTATGTAATGTACTGTCTGTACATTGTACGTAGGTACATTTACAGAGCACTTCAAAGTTCAAGAACTATGTACATGTACAACCATAGAGCATGTTGGTACATGTACGGTACACACCCAGTGCACATTATCCTCTGCACTGCACACGTACATAGTGAGATTGCTATACAGTATAAAAAGATATTTTTCTATTTACAATGAAACCCCTTTGGCACTTACCGTCCCAAACCGTAACTGCCTGTACACCCAAACCGATCAAACCACCCCAGCAATCTACATGTACCGATATGTAGTTTCATGGATTCATGGATAATACAATTCAACACAAGTGCTAGTAGAAAGTAGAAAGTAGAAAGTAGAAGGTAACTTAAATATATTTTATAACTCAACTTTCAACTTTCTTTAAAATAAAACGTCAACTTTTTCTAACTAAATGTACAAGCATTTATGTGTATTTTTAAGTACGTCCATACATTTGAAGCATCATTGTGAATTAAAACCATGAATCTACACATGTACACGTAATGTACGTGCAAGCGTCTAGTCCGTAAATTATTATATCCTTCGAAGTTCCAGACAATTTGACCCCACATATCTGCTTCTGTTGGACAAAAATAGGTGTAGTAGGCTAGTATAGGGTCCAGATAATATCTGATGTCCCCGTAATTTCCTACCTTTATGTATGCCATGCCCTAGATGTGACAGTCGAGTTAGACACAGCACTTCCCCCTTATCACTTTCTCTGACTGATAAAGTCAGGTCTGTACTGTCAAAAAGGAAGTCATTGTTTCTTCACTAGGACTGGGTGTAGATCTTACATGTTCCAATATGACCTTTCAACAACCCCCAAAAATCAGTGTTTAAATCTGTGTGCCTGTCCATACATTGTATACAAATGTATACACGCACACAAGCGCATTCACACCGTCGATCGTGGACGTCCTACATGCATGACATGTATTGTCCCTCTTTTGTTTGTACTCTTTTTAGGAAGACTTCCATTGGCTTTGTACACGACCCCAATCACGACCCCAATCGTGGTATGCTGGGAATCGTCGACGATATTGTTCTCTTTTGTTCCCTGAAAGTTTTCGTCCACAGTTTGAATAGATGAACACGCCCAGACATACATGTTTTCAAAGGACATGATGATGATTTTGACCAATGAACAATATCAGTTCTGTACACATGCAGTAGTATCGGCACATGTGTACGGCACATGAACAATGTACAATGTGGTATGTACTACAAGTACACATGTACCAGTACATGTAAGTACAAGTATCCAAAAGAGCAGTACAGTAACAATCGTGTGCATACAAGTGAGCTGCTATGAAGTATGAGTATCTTTTATAACTACATTCTTATAAAAGGGAATATATATATACATCATTTGCTTTTGCTGTAATTTTCAGAAATGGATGGAATTGGGGGTTGGAAATATAGCAAATATAGTTACACTGACTTTTTTGAGGTTTTGGGTTCGAAAATGCTATAAAAACCAAGAAAAACAATCATTTTCCTATAGTCTGGTTCCCTGACTCCATATAACAAGAAACAGAGCAGTTTCATACATTGGGGAATTGTAAGGTCAGGGAACCAGTCTAGCTGGCTTGTACCCGTTCATAGGTGTGTACAATCGATTGCAAACAAGTGCGATGGTCAATTGGGACCAGTATTTGAAAAAAAGCCAGTTTTTTCCAACGCTGGTCGGCCGACCAGCGTTGGAAATTGATACAAAAATTCCACTTTTCTTGAAAATGACAGTATACCAGGTGCCATGATGTTACAGGATGCTTTAGACAGTCATTCACTAACAGTCCAGCAAGGTATTTCAAAATGATTTGCTAGTTTTATTTTTTGATGTTTGCAAATGTTGTATTTTCCCTTTAATTACGTTCTTATTAAAAACACAATTCTGCCATGTTAAGAGTTGGAAAGCAGGGTATATCGGTATTGAGTGCATGGAGATATCTAGTACATTTTTTTTGTGTATTGGCTCCACATACTGTACTGTACATCAATGTAGTAAGTCATATAATTACATGTATGTACCATTAGATATAATTTATGGTTTTCCAAATGTACTAAATATTACTATGACATGTACCGGTACGTACGCCATGCACAATTGTATAAACCAATTGAATTGTATTCTGTCATTACTCAGAGGAGCGCTGTACAGTAGGATATCAATTTCCATCAATGTGTGCATATTGGCCACACAGTAACAACAAATCATGAGTACAAAAACTAATTACATGTACATTAGATGGACACTTGTCATGGAAATTGAAAAGAAATACATGTTCATGTATTAGGCCTATAATACAAGTTTTTAAATGTCTCAGTGCAGTAAAAAATAAAAAATAATGAAAGCTAAAAAGAAACAACAGGTAGGGACAAATGATAAACAACAAAAAAAGAAAAAGAGGAGATCCCTGCCATCCCAATCAATAACAATCAACATGACTAACTGCCCAAGCATGTGCATTGTGCAGTACATGTAAACATGCATTGTACACACTGTAGGGTGTTCCCCAGCTGTACAGTGCTGTTATAAGCCTTGACAAAGAGTCAATTGTCAGACTGTTTTTGTAGTTCAAACCTTGACAATTGATCAATGGACATGAGTCATGCATGGTTAGCCTACATGTATACAAAAGGGCAGTCTGCCAGACTACTATGTACATTTGTTATCCCATTATTTATGGGGTCAGGGCTTGGATCTTCTTTCAAATTAATTACATTGTATACAACTGTGCAGAGTATAGAATACATGTCAAGCCAAACAATTTTATAAACAAAATTGCTGCACCAGGTGATTTAAAAAGTGCCTTTCAGACAAAGCTGAGTTGAGGTTCTTTTTTTGGAATTTAGGAGGAGGGTGTACAAAGCCAACATTTAGCCATCATTTCCTTTTCAGAAGTCAACAAATGCGAGTAAAAGAGTAATTAAACTAGCTTACATATATGTACAGGACAACAAAGAGAACTTAGATTTGCAATTTTATCAGGATGGTACTGCCCACTGCTCAAGAACACACACTCCAAAGACAAATACCAAGTCCCTAAGTCAGTGCAAACTAGCACACTACATAAATACATGTACACAGATTGTGCAGTATTTTGGTAAGAGCACAATTTCCAAAATGCGACAATGCATCATGTAAATTCATCAATCAACCCACTGTGTATTGGGAAAGAGAGAATGTCAGAATTTCCCATTGTTAGTTTGTTGGTAGTCAGCGTGAACTGGATCAATCTTGTCGACCATGTATTTTTAGACATGTGTTGTGCATGTGTACCACATTTTACAGCCCACCTGCAGTGCACAATATACATGTACATTTTTGTACATGTTGTGTACATGTGTACATGTACCGGTATGTACCGGTTCTGTGTCCCATCATGACACTGCATAATCCATTCACTGCCAACTAACTACATGGATGCATTTGGAAAGTTCGAATTTACTATCCCTTTTCACACTAGAGCCTCTAAACCCGGGTTGAACCCAACCCTGGGTGAACACAGTGCCGCCCCGGGTTGAGTTTTTTAATTTTTCAACCTTGCATTCAACCTCGCATCGTTTCACACTTGTTTCATGCAAATCGAGCTTATCATGCTCAGTTACTACTGTTTTGAACCCTGGCAAGAATTTCAACCCAGGTTGAAAATCTCAACCCTGGTCTGGAGCAGGGTTGAGTTCAACCCGGGATGAAATCAGTCTCGAGGTTGACGCAGGGTTGAAATTCTTCAAGTGTGAAACGATGCGTGTTGTCAACCCTGCGTCAACCCTGCGTCAACCCTGAGATTTGTCTAGTGTGAAAAGGGCTTATAATTCTATAGTCAGTGAGAACTTGATCAAACCAGTCTGCCGACGTGGGATTTAGAATGTACGATATGTACACTGCAAAAAGTTTTCTCTTGTATAGGATGTCAAGATTTGACAGCTTTCACTTCAAGATAGAAAAAAAAAATGTTGTGTTTCTAGTAACATTGCAAAAACATGTACGATAAATTTATGTGACTGACTTATTTAAATTAATTCAGGGGACAACTGGACAATACTTGTTAATGTACAATGTATGTATTAAGTGCACTTGTATTCCAAACCCCTATTGGGGCATTTTTTTTTTTCTCTTCCAAAAACTTTATAAAATAAAGAAATACAAAAAAATTAAAATGTCAACTAATAATAACAATAAAAGTTTGAATAAAAGGGAATAATTTGACTACCAACCCTACATGTATACATGTATGTGCACTTAAATTGTAGGATCCGTCAGATTATAAGAAAAACAGCAATTTGGGGTCACACTTTAAACAAAATGTGTAGACAATCTGTCATGCATGCAAAATCATTGAGGAATGAAATTAAAGAACACTTCTTTTTTCAGAAGTGAAAAACAAAACTTCAAAGTCCAAACTGCACTGTGCTGTTCGGTACATTTCACTTTAACGTTGTGCTTACATAGTACAAACATCCATCTTCTTTTTGAGTCCATGAACCAGTTACCACGGCCTCGCTTACACCCTAGAACTAGCCTAAATCTCTTTAGTCTGGGTCTCACTGAACATGGGTAGGCGAGGCATACAAGTAGGGCTACCATTCACACAGTGAAACGTCGCTATAACGAACATCACTGGATCCACAGAAAATGTTCGTAATAGCGACCTTTCAAAACTAATTTAGCGAATAGTCGTCGTCACAAAATTTCAGCAAAGGGCGGCCTTTTCCTTCTATTCCTTGCGGAAATAATAGCCACTTTTTTTTTACCACAATGTACATCAATGTAATTAAAAATGGCCCAAATAGTGTTTAATTTAAACGAAATGGTACACTTTTTGTTAATCTGTGGAATTTTTTTAACAACACTGTTCAGTACGTTTTGTATGTTAAAACAGGGAGCCAATGACAATGTTTGGTGTGACTCCGTAGCCGGCTACGAGGTGGATAGATTGAGTGGCGGGGTATTCTGCAATTGTGCCAAAATGTGTTACGGCTGCCATGACAAATGAACAAGTTGAAGTAGGCCTAGGCCTACATGAAGTATAAAGTCATTAGTAGGGCCTACAAACATGACAAAACAAATTCAAATCATCGTGATCATTGTCATCTGTCAAACACAGACACTAGTGATACTTATGATATTTACCTGGCGATGCAATTGGGAGCCGTCCTCTCAACCTCCCACGTTGAGAACAACTTCATAGGGACGGGTTTATTTCCCTGCGAAGCCGTCGAAGTGTTCATTTTCCCCCACGACTTTTCCGCCATGTTCTCGCTTCAGTCACAAAACAAGTCAGAGAAGATTTCCTGCCAAGATACTCACTAACTCCGGAAATCGAAGAGGATTTTACGGGGTCAGCATTGCGGTGCTACTCGACCACACTCGACTAGAGGAATCCAAGACTTCTCACGTGTCAGCACGCTCACCTGAATTAACAAAATCCATTATTTTGATGTAGAAAAATTAGAAAGAAGCATTAGGACATAATCTCCACAACTGCGTGGTCTCGGAGCTCTCCAATTTGACAGCCGATACAAAAGCTGCACAAGACCTGATGCATACATGTACATAATGCACATGCAGACGAGACTATTAACATTTGATGAGGCGGCGGCCAGACCCTTTTATTTAACGAATGAGGGCGCTAGACATACTTTTTGGCGGTGCTGAAAGTTGTATTTGGAATTTTCCAATTTTAAAGTGAAGTCCTGTATGTCCGATAACCCCCACATATCACTTTTTTTTAAAGGGCCCATTTAGAAGAAATTACCCCGCGTTTTCGTTTTATTGGACGAAACATAATTCCATAACGTTTTGATGACAATGAAACTAGGAACGTATTTCTTTAAATCCTGCCCAGAAATCCTTTTCATTTTTTTCTGTCAATGCACCTTACGGCAGGCGGGGAGATAGGGGGAGGGGGACGCTCCCTTGAAAGTTCCCCTCCCCAGTCGCCCCACCCCCCCCCCCCCCCCCCCCCCCCATCACTGAAAATTCGCCATCCGGAGAAAAGCACAGCCATTTGAGTCACCATATAAATTCCCTTTTTTCCGCAGTTTTGTTCGTATTTTTCACCAAAACTGTATTTTTTTCGCGAGAGGCTGTTTAGTGTAATGTCCCTTGGAAAGCGAATAGCAATAGTGACTGTGCAATGTGGCCATGCATGATATACGTTATGAACAGTGCCCTCATGAGGAGTTGGTCGCGAAATAAAATTATATATTTGAACAAATATTAACATGAGTAAAACAACACTGTGGGCAAAATGAAAAAAATAAAAATGTGTTCGATGATCCGAAATTGCTTCCTAAACTATTGTCAATCTGTGTTTTTTATATACGGATCTGTGCTTTGTGGGCTTTTGAGGGAGTTTCAAAATGGCCGCCGCGTGTGTGCCGAGGGCGTCACGGTCTTGTGTACACGCATAGGTCGAAGCGCTATCCAGTCAGTATAATAATAGAGATCAGTGGTGCAGACCTGCAAATCGTCTCCCATATACCTCAGTGATAATTACGCGTGCTTCCGAAAATTATTACAAATACTCACAATTCTCCAAGGTATTTGAGACACCCATCCATTTAAAGCTTATTTCATAATCTAACATTTCTGTTCAATTTTTGTTTTTAATTATAGAAAGTGACTTTTGGGAAAAATTCCATCCAAAGATGATCACCCCGAAAAAGTAGTTCTGTGCCATCGCCATTTTGAAAAATGACGCCTGCGCTCCATTGCCAAAACATGTAGAGCAATTTTAGGGCCAATTTCATGCGAATTTCACAGAAATAGGAGCTGACACTCCTGTGTACGGTTTTTTTTTTTTTTTTTTTTTTTACAAACCTTCAAGTTCATGACCCACAAAATGCTCTAATATCACCAACTTGTGATTTGGCCCATGTAGGCAATTCTGGGCCTATTTACAGGTCTACACCCCTACGGTTCAAAGATTTACTCGGGAAATGTTTTTTTTTAAAATTAAGTATTTCTTGCTACATGGCTATATTAGGTCCTTGTAGACTGAACAGAAACTGTTTGGATTACATTTCAGGAAAGACTGATAACCGTTGCATTTCAACCTTTGGCAGTCTATGTTCGGTAATTATTAATATTGGTCATAAATCGAGGTTAATTGTTAACTCTTAAACAAACAAGCGACAAGCAGGCAGTACCAGGCAATAATAGCCGCATGCTATGGGATACAGTGGAAACAAAAGACTGCATTGAAGAATAAATTGAGCAGTCAAAGTCCGGAATAGCTGGAATCAGTATTCCGTGAACACACAGCACGGTAAGGCCATAACCATTCAAGTAACATAATCAACTAGCGTCGCTTGACTTCGCCTAAATATTGCGTATCGACATTGACATTTTGGGGCCGAGAAAACATGGGTTTGGGTGAGAAGAAAAATAAAAAGACCACTTCGGTGGAGCACATCGCCGATAAAGAGGAGATAGACGACCAGGAAGAGGAAGACTTCAAACCGAAGAAGTACTACGGCAAACCGCGTCCGTACGACCCAACCTTCCGTGGACCGATCCGTAACCGCAGCTGCACCGATGTGATCTGCTGTATCATTTTCGTCATTTTCCTGCTAGGTGTAGGGGCGGTTGCTGTCTTTGCCCTCTTGTACGGTAACCCTGACACACTGATCTACCCCTCTGACTACCAGGGCCAGATATGTGGGATCAGTAAGGATGTCGTAGACAAGCCATATGTCTTCTACTTCGACTGGTTGGCCTGTTTGTCATCCACTACTCTGGTGACACTCTCCTGCCCGACTCCCCAGGTGTGCGTCGAGAAATGCCCAGACAAGACTTTCTCCATCATTGAAAAGTACCTGACTGGTGTCATCGATCTGTCTAAAGTCGCCTGGGATGATTTCATCTGTCTGTATGGCTTCGATCCCGAGGCCTACGTTGGTACCGACCAGGACAAAATGTGGGACCTTATCCGCGAGGAGAAGTGCGCCACTTACTACCTCCCGCTAAAACCGTTTGCTGGCAGATGCCTACCCATCCAGATTGCAGACGCCAACGGCAAGACCGATAATAATCGGAACGTGACCCAGGACGAAGTTGACACCCTCAAGGAACTGGTCGATTTTGTGTACGGGATAGAACTCATTGAGAACCTGGTGGCTGATTTCTTGAGCACCTGGCCTTTCATCCTGGCCGGGCTCGGAATCGCTCTGTTTTTCAGCGTCTTCCTCCTAATCGCCATGCAGTGGATTGCTACTTTAGTCGTCTGGGGCGTGATCATCCTCTTTGTTGGTCTGGTCGCTTTTGGAAACTACTACTGCTACGCGCAGTATTTCCAGTACGTTGATGTGAACAAGTGCGGTAATATCGGAGACGGCGGCTTCAATTACCTGGATATCAACTGCTATCTCGAGTCTCCCGATATCTGGCTGGCGTTCTCCATCATCCTAACCGTGATTGGGATTGTCCTATTGCTGCTTATATTGGTGCTCTTCAAGCGCATCCGTATCGCCACTGCACTGTTGGAAGAAGCAAGCTGTGCCCTGGGTATGATGAGCACTACACTCCTCGCTCCCGTTGTCCCCTTTCTCCTGCAGGTTATCCACGCTGTCTTCTGGGCTTTGTCATGGTATTCCTCGCATCTGCAGGTAACGCAACCTACGAGATCACCGACGCACCTGAAGGGGCAAATGTCTTAAACGGCTCCCTCTGTGACAAGGAGAAGTTCGACGCAGTCGCTCAGTCACCGGCAAAGTGCGAGTTTGTCAGCTTTGACACACCCGCTTACAGGCTGTATTTCCAAATCTACATGGTGTTCGGGCTCTTCTGGATAGTCAACTTCATCATAGCCTTTGGAGAGATGTCCATAGCCGGGGCCTTCGCGTCCTACTACTGGGCCTTCAGCAAGCCAGCAGACATTCCAACGATTCCCATTCTGAGCTCCATGTGGAGGTCCCTCCGCTACCATCTCGGCTCCCTAGCCTTCGGCTCTTTGATCGTGACCATAATCCAGATGATTCGCGTGATGCTGGAGTACGCGGAAAGCAAAATCAAGGGCTGCGGTTTGGGCAACGTCATCGCCAAGTTCATGCTCTGCTGCTGCAAGTGTTTCTTCTGGTGTTTGGAGAAGTTCATTCGCTTCATCAACCGGAACGCCTACATCGAGATCGCTGTCTACGGCCGCTCCTTCTGCTTCGCCGCCAAGGATGCCTTCTGCCTCCTCATGAGGAACATTGTTCGCGCGGCCGTCCTCAACAGCATCACAAGCTTCATGCTCTTCATCTTCAAGCTGACTGTTACCCTTGGGATCACCGTCGGGTCCTTCTACTTCTTCAATTGGGAGGACAATCCCCTCCTGCAGGAGAACAAGCCCCTCAATTACATCTGGGCTCCCATCGTTGCCATTGCCATCTTCACGTACGTCATCGCCGCCGTCTCCTTCGGCGTCTATGACATGGGGGTGGACACTCTGTTCCTCTGTTTCCTTGAGGATCTGGAGCGACACGATGGATCCCCTGAGAAGCCTTACTACATGCCCACCAGCCTGATGGATATCCTGGGCAAGAAGAACAAGAAACAAAAGAAAGACCAGAAAGACAAGAAACCCAAGAAGGGTGAGGGGAAGAATGGAAAGCGAAACCAAAACGTCGAGATGCAGGGGAAGGTATAGACAAAACTTACACCTCACTAGGCCTAATAATGAAAATCGTATGAATGGCTGCAGCGGCTGGGGTGGTACATGGTATACATTCAACCTTTACTATTAAAAAAAAATAACGTGACCTGTAAAAGTGACAAAGTTTGATCGTATACCTCTGCATGCCTGTCATCTTGGGAGGTGTATAATGCATTACCTTTTGTTAGTTTCTAAACATTGTATTGAGTGCCATCTATAATGGGCATGCCACAATTAGGGCATACGTTTAAGCTGCGTTTGGCAACAATTTACCTAAATCAATAATGCATATTACACAGACATAGTGTAAGAAGGTTCTTTTTGTATTAAGTGTTGGGTGGCGTTTGTTCGTTAGTTTGTAATTATTTTTTGGAAATATAAAAAACCTGTTCTTTATATTTGCGACTTTCAGCTTCACATACAATGTACACTCAACCCAAAAAAAGAAAGTCCCTCCTTCCAATACTTTGTTGTCTTACTCAAAAACAAATGAGCACCTCTCGCTCAAATAACGACTAATCAGTGCAGAAATTCCTTTTTAATAGCAATCCAGCCATACTCTTTATTTGGCCCAAAACAGTGGAGTGTATACGAATTTATGCAATTAATGATACCGAAAAAGTTGCACTTTTGTATACGTGCAAGTTGTGGTTCATACTCACCTTGTACGTATGCAAAAGTGCAACGGGTGTTTTTTTCGGTACCATTTGTCATCAATTGCATAATAATATTTTGTACACATTATCACTGTTTTGGGCCCAACAAAGAGTATGGCTGGATTGCTAAGAAATTTCTGTACTGATCAGTCGTAATTTGAGCAAGATGTGCCCAGTAGCTTTTGAGTTAGACAAAAAAAGTATTAAGGGGGACTTTCTTGTTTGGGTTGAGTGTAGTAGGCCAACCGGTGGCTGGCAAAAAGTGCAACCAAATGTTGGCTACGAAAAGTCTGTAAGTTAGCCTGCAGGAAGCACATTTTTGTGTGTTCATTCATTGTTAATCCATACCCACTTCTTGCAAAATTACTTCTGTGAAAAGGGGTCTGTTTAGCTACTGGAAAAAATGCTCGATTGCAAACACGACACAATTCGACAAGCTCACGTAGAATTATCCACAAAGTATTTCTCATCATTGAAATCACTTACTGAAATACGATACCGATTACCTAACGGAATATTCTTGTTTCCTTACACACTAAGCTTTAAAAGGAATGTACACCATTGGCTTTTGCTGTAATTCTCAGAAATGAACTAGTTGAGGGGTTAGTTTAATAGAACAAAATATTGTTACACTGACATGTTTGAAGTTTTGTGTCCGAAAATGCTCGAAAAAAAAACAAGAAAAACAAAAAATGTTCAAGTAGTCTGGTTCCCTGACTCCACTTAAATTGAAACTGATCAATTTATAGATGCCGGAAAATTGTAAAGTAAGGGAACAAGTCTAGCTGGCCAGCACCCGTTCATGAACATGTAACCAATAGCAAACACAATTTTGACTGAAACAAATGGTAAATTTGGAGCAGTAGTTGAAAAATAGTTGGGTTTTTCCAACGGTGGTCGGCCGACCACCGTTGGAAATGTATACAAAAATACCATTCTCTTGAAAATGGCTTCAGACCAGGTGCCATAATTTTACAGGATGCTTTAGCATGTCATTTACCAACATCCTAGTAAGGTATTTCGTAAAAACTTAGTAGTTTTATTCTTCGATGTTTGCAAATGTTGTATTTTCCCTTTAAGTGGGCGTTATTGAAAGAGTTCAATGTGCGATTTTCTCGAATGTTGCGCCATAACAAAATTCAAACTCTAGAAATGTAATTAATGTATTATTGGGAAGAAAAGATGTGACATGTGCAGGGCGAGTCCAAAAGAAACTGACCCGGCATAACTATTTTTTTCTTCGAAAGCAATCAAATTTGACGCACCAATCAAGCATTTCTTTAAAAAAGCATGTTCTTCCGCACATCTGAAAAAACGGGAATTACTGAAATTGATCCGAGGTTATGCATGTTTTACTAAAAAAGAACCTATTTTATAGTTATCCATGGAATGTAATTTTGGAAGCTATAGAGTTGAGTGAGAATTACAGATTGCACATAATCATTCAAATACAACCGAGATTATAATTGAAATATTAAGACTGAAACATTATTTTTACTGTCAGATTTTGTGTTGTGAATATGATGAACAAGTCAACTGGTTTTTTTTTCATTCAAGTTGCCAATACATTCAGCAGTTAATTAAATGTAAAGACAATGTACAAAGTGTAAAAAGTAAATCCTGTCATGTCTATGAAATAAGGAGTATAAGCCATTGTAGTTAAAACTATTTTCCTGTCAAGACTATTAAATAACGTAAGTGTATCTGTTTATTGCCTTATTATCATACTGTAAATAGCTTACCCAGGAGAAACTTCCCATCAACGATTATTTTGCTGGTATATATGCCTATATATATACGATAATTACTGTTGTATAACTTTATTACAGTAATAAAGTCTTGCGTAGCAGTGATGTTTGATTAAATCCACGTCTCTGTGGGGACGGATGATGTAGGATCATCCCCATTTTTAGTGGTTTGGAGCCTTAATTCCAATTTAAACTATCTGCCAGCTCGCGGTGCAATGGACCTTATATTCACGAGGAAGTCATTTTAGTCATGTTCCTTGAATGTATTTTATTTAATTGTGAACTGTTGAATAAGATGGTACCAGACTATTTATTCATTCTAGCCTCACTTTCAATTTGTTTTTAAGATGTGGCTTAAAACATTAGGGCACGGTTAATCACAAATGTTAAATCATTCATCAGAGCAGACTGGTATTTTATTGTTATTAACTATAATTATGTCATTAACTATAATTATGTCATTTCATTTCTCTTCGAAAAGTTCCAAAGATGAAGATTTTACCTCGCTTTTAATTTGATATGGCCGACTCTCGAATATACATACAACTATACTATAGGAACCATCAGCTACACGTGACGGTAACGATGTGCGACTCGAACAAAAGTTGCCAGCGAAATTACCATTTTGCATAGGTGTTTGATCGGACACAATGTCGGTGTACATGTATTTGAAATGTACACTTCCCATCGAAATGTTGAGATAATTATGTGGACCTGCTAACATAACCACACAAAATGGTGATGATTATAATCGGCACATTTTCCTGGGCCGCATTGTGTTACCCGCACATGCACTGTGTCCCTATTTCAAAGAAATGATGTCATACGAGATACTCATGCGACTCGGAAAACATTTTCCGATTAAAGGGAATGTACAATATTTGCTTTTGCTGCAATTTTCAGAAATAAATGGATTTGAAGGATTAGTATGTTATGGCAAATATTGTTAAGCTGACTTGTTTCACGTTTTGGGCTTGTAGATGCTGGAAAAACCAAGAAAACCAATCATGTTCTTGTAGTCTGGTTCCCTGACCCCTCTTAAGATGAAACAGAGCAATTTATAGACTTTGGGGAATTGTAAGGTCAAAGAATCAGTCTAGCAGGCTTGTACCTCTTCACAGGTGTGTAATCAATTGCAAAGAAAATGCGGAACAACTCAACATGAAAATTAGGAGCAGTTTTTGAAAAAAAACCAGTTTTCTCCAACGCTGGTCGGTCGATCTGCGTTGGAAAAATACAGCGTTTCTTGAAAATGTGAGCACACCAGGAGCCACGATTTTACAGGATGCTTTAGACTGCATTCCCTAACAATCCAGTAAGGTATTTCATGATAATTTGAGCATTTCGTTTTTTAATGTTTGCAAATGTTGTATCTTCCCTTTAAAACCAACTTTTTAAAAAGTCCCATATGAAGACGCAAGATAGTAGCTCGATTTTATTCTCAAAAGGTCTTATTATAAAACCATGAAAAGTTACACGTATAGGGCCTAAGCATAATTCTAGATATTAAACGTTCAACTTCGAATCGATACTGAAAACCGGTTAATTGATGACAATGAAAACCAAAAACCATTACGACTGTTTTTCGCAACCAAAGTTCAACTGTACGATACACAATTATAATTATCTCGAACCGGAACAATGTTACAAAATGCCATTAGTTTGTGAAGTTTGAACCTTTCAAGAACAAGAACAAAAAACAGAGAAGTAATCTCCTAAATAATTATGTGTGCTGACCTGCATGGAAATAAAAGTTAAATAATCACTATATATAAAATTAAAAACTGACGTCACTTGGGCGAGGTGGCCTGGAACCCTGAACCTTGAGTCTGCCTAACATGTCTAACCTTGCTGATAACGATATTATGCTGTCTGCACTGCACTTACACGCAAATGGTTTCTACGTTCATCGATTTCAGCTTCGCAGGGCTAGACCTATAGTATACAGGGTGAATAAAAAACGAAACCCAAATGTCGGGACTATTGTTTTATGGAAGTTCGCATGTAGCATTTTCAAAATCTAGGATATGAAAGCCGGATTCATAAGCTTTTTTAAGTACAAGAATCATTCAAATCACTCAGGTACTTTTCAAGTTACAGAATTTTAAACACAACCACCGTTTTAAGGTTCTGTACACGGATCACAACAAAGTTCAGTGTTCTTACAGCAAAACGAAAAGAAATCTGATAGGGATGTATGTGAATTGTTTACGTTTTTGGTGAAAGAACGCACACCGTTTTTTGTGATCCGTGGACAGAACCGTAAAACGGTGGTTGTGTTTAAAATTCTGTAACTTGAAAAGTACCTGAGTGATTTGAATGATTCTTGTACTTAAAAAAGCTTATGAATCCGGCTTTCATATCCTAGATTTTGAAAATGCTATATATGGGAGTCCAGAGAGGCCACATGAAGCTTATTCTCGACCATAACCCAATCTAAAAACACGTTAAAATTGTGCAGCAGCAGGATTCCAGTCAAACCAGTGAGTTTGGCGGTTTTGAGACATCATCTTTCATTGAAAAAAAACCTTTTTCATTTTGCCGACGCGCATGGCTACGGCGACGCGCGCGCATACCAGAAACCGGAGACTTTTTTGGGGCCTAAGAATGAGTCATCAAACTAGATTTTTTTAAATTTTTTTATTGGGGGGGGGGGGGGGGGGGGGGAGGGGGGGGCCTATTCTTTGCGGCCTGACAATAATTCAGTTCGCTGCCTACCCATCAGAAATCACTGAAGTAGGGGCTGGGAACCAATCCACTCCCGGATTGTGTTTGTGATATAACATAAAAACCGTCGCAGCTACTTTTTTTTAGTAAATGTGATATCTGATTAATATTCTATTTAGAATTCTTAATTGCCTCGAATCAGCCTCCCGCCTGTACATTTATAATCCAAAGTCCACTTTTATGTTGGCAACGTCATTTGGTATCTATCGGTTACCACTGGTGACACGGAAACACACAGGGACAAATATTTGATTTAGCGAGAAACAACCCGTGTGGGGCGGCTTAGGGGAAATAAATGGGGACAATATTTAGGGAAGCATGGAACTTGGCTGGGTCTGCTTTATTTCATTATATTCTTTAAGTAATACTACCGTTTTGATGTTTTCTTTGAAAAACAAAGTCGATCTTATATCAAAGTTCTTCTTATAAATACATCAGGGGATAAAGCCAGGAGACTTCGTGACCAATTTTCAGACTTTTGTTATATTAAAAACTGACTAATTATCTGTTATAGTTGGCAGAGGTCAAAAGTTCAAAATTCACACAATATTTTAATCTCTTCGTTAATCATTAGGTTTAAGAAGAAAAAAAAAAGGTGGATAGTTTTATTACCCGAATATAGTGATTTTACAATGTGGAACCAACCACTACCTGTCCCCCCCCCCCCGTAATTTGGACCCTGTTCGTCAAGCTTTAATGAAAGGCCATGCATGTTAAACGATGAAATATTAGTATCAGATTTTTACTAAAGTTATTTTCACATCACTTGCCGGCGCGCCAGTTGGACCACTTGACATTCGAGAGCTTCCCAGAAATAGGCCGCATCATAATGAGAAGACGATGTACATGTATGCATGGATCCCAGTAGTGAACGCCTTACCACATGTTACTCGAAGGGCGCCACCTACGTATAAAACGCAAGTTTAAGCAGTTACTTATTATACCTCCGCCAAGGAGCTAATGTTTTCATCGGCGTTGGTTCATTCGTTTGTTTGTTGGTTGGTTGGTTAAATTGTGAACATAATCAATCAAAAAGTTATGGAAAGATTTGCACGAACATATTTTAGGGGTGGTCCTTTATGGCGTGTCAAACGTTGCAATATTCAATATTTTGCAATATATATGTTGGATGTTCAATATGTGTTTGCGATGTTTTTCATTATTTGCGCGATGTTTAATATATTTGTGCGATGTTTTACAATAAATGTGCGATGTTCAATATATGTGTGCGATGTTTTACATTTATATGCGATTTTCAATTTATATGTGGGATGTTTTTGACGATATATATGTGCGATGTTTTCAATATTATTTTCGATTTTTTGCATTAAATGTGCGATGTTTTTCGATACAATTGTGTGTGTTGTTTTACAATATATTTGCGATATTCTCAAATAGGTGAGCGATGTTTTACACATTATGTTTAACATTTCGAGCTATTTGTATTCGATGTTTCATCGGTATGTTTGCATTCGATGTTTTGCAATATGCATTTGATGTTTCCCTTTTCATTCGATGTTTCGTTAAGAGTCAAAGTCTGGTTACTAGACCGCGAAAGTCTGACTATTTTGCCTAAAGTCAGTGTATGAGACGTCAGGGGATCGCGTGAAGTGATTAGAGCCAGACCTAAACGGTAAAAACCGGAATTGTGGGTAAATCTTTAAGCATACGCAATGCGTTCATCATTGTTTGGGCAGTACCCCCAGCTGTGCCTGTACTACCCATAGTGTTATATATGTTCATCATCTATGCATTGAGGAGTGCATGACACATGGTCTGAGCTCCAAGGCCGATGTGCACCTGTCCCTTTTAATGATTCAGTTACCTGATAATTTGTTAGCATAAGCTGAATGTAAAATTGGGCAAAATTAGATGTTTATAAAAACAAAATAGAAATTGTAAGGGGTGAACATTGCATATTTTAGCGAAATTGGGCAAAATCAGATGTTTTCGAAAAATTTCAGATGTAAGAGATTAACCTTGCTTTTTTAGTGAAATTTTGCAAAGTTAGATTTTACGAAAAACTTCAAATTGAAAGGGGTTAACCTCGCATTTTTTTTAAAGCGAAAATGGGAAAAAATCAAATGTTTCTGGAAAATTGCAGATTGTAAGGGGTTAACCTTGCTTTTTGAATAAGATTGGGAACAATTAGATGTTCATGGAAAAAATTCAAATTGTAAGGCCAAAAAAAAAAGTCTCCGGTTTCTGGTATGGAGCTTGTCCAAAAAGTGGTGCGGCGACGCGGCTTTTTTTTTTTTTTACCCGACTTTTTTGCTTCAAATTTGCTTCAAATGTCGGCTGATGACTGCAAATGGTGCCCGACTAAACTTAGTGCAAATATATGGGAGTCCAGAGAGGCCACATAAAGCTTATTCTCGATCATAACCCCATCTAAAAACACGTTCAAATTACGCAGCAGCAGAATTCCAGTCAAACCAGTGAGTTTGGCGGTTTTGAGACATCATCTTTCATTGAAAAAAAAACTTTTTCATTTTGCCGACGCGCATGGCTACGGCGACGCGCGCGCATACCAGAAACCGGAGACTTTTTTTTTTTGGCCTAAGGGGTTAACCTTGCATTTTTTTTTAGCAAAATAGGACACAATCAGATGATTCTGGAAAATTGCAGATTGTTAGGGCTTAACCTTGTATTTTTAGCAAAATTGGGCAAAAAAAAAAGTTTATAAAAAAATTTAAATTGTAAGAGGTGTACCTTGTATATTTAGTAAAATTTGGCAAAATCAGATTTGTATGAAAAAACTAAAATGGTAAGGGGTTAACTTTGCATTTTTAGCAAAATTTGGAGCATATTTTACTAAAATTGGGCAAAATCAGATGCTTCTAAAAAATCCAGATGTAAAGTTTCCGCAAAACAGCTGTTGAAAAAGAGCCCAATGTTGAACTTTACTGAGTCTGAGGTCTATCGACGGGACGATCCTTATTTCAACTCCCAGAGATTCGCTGACAGTCTCTATTTTTCTTTTTAAGAAAGTCGAAATAGCTGAAGAGGGAGGTGAGAATCTATATGTGCCCAGATACAAAGAGTAGAAATCTACGCGTCTGCCTTTTGAAAATACACAATTGCGGTGTTCATTGTTGCGTAATGATCCGCCTAGCACACGACTGTTTTGCACATTAGGCTGTGTTATGCAGCTTAACAAACCAAACACACTGGGCTCATTATATCGACTTGTTTTTACCAATTAAGGTAAAGCAAATGGACCGGGTAATCTTCCTGGCGCGTTTGCTCACCTATAAAGACAACTTTCTCAGTTTAAGAAAAATTCTAAGGTAACGAAATGGCCGAGTGGTTACGATTCGTCGTCCACCGTTAGCGGGGTCCCGGGTTCGAATCCCGCTGGTGTCTTTTTGGTTTTTAACGTATGAGTTCAATTATTCACTATAAGAGATTTAATTTCCCGTCGTAAAGTACCAACAGTACCTTAGCTTAATCGGTAAGCACTGCTGCTGGTACTGTCCGCGAGTTCCAGGTTGGCGCCTTCGTACAGGTTCAGGGCATGTGGTCCACTCGGAGGATCAGGGCTTAGGGGCCGCCCTGTTCCTCCCTTAGCTCTTTGCTTTTACATGGTGCCTGGCCCTCCGGGGTTATATGGATGGATAGGGAAGGAAGTGTGTATTGGTCGGGGACGCCGAGACCCCGGAAGAGAACTAAGGGATCGGCTGGGGCATTGTTATGGCTCAGACCGATCCCTGAAAGCTTGACTAGCACATAACTTTTTGATTTTTTTTACCCTCTATCTTTTATACTTTGGTTTAGTTTGATATCTACAGCTGCTCGGCAGATCTACGGGTAGTATCAAAATTGGAATAAAGGTGTATGTCATAAATCAATGAATATTTCATAATTGACTATAATCAAAACGGAGTTTCGTTTGATCAATTTGACTATCATTATATAATGACGCGATTGCCAATTGACGTAAGAAACGCCATAAATTATACCGGGAAAGAATAAAGATGTACATTGTAATATAAATATTATTTATACATCTTTCAAATAACGTGTCTTTAATTGTGAGCATTCCAAACAATACAGTAATTCGCAATAGTAATAGAATGGTATATGATAGCACGATCAATGCGTCTCTATTAAGTTTAAAAAAATATAATTTAGGCCCCTATGTGTGAAATATTCTTTGATTGACTATGAGCATTCCGTACAATTTAGTTAATTCGCAAAATATAGCAACAACAAAAGAGAAAGGAAAAAGAGAAAATTCCTTTTCCCTAAAAACTGGAAAAATAATTTGTTTTAAAAAAGTCAAATGGGACACTTCATGTATTGATTGAACAGTTTGCAAGGGGTTAACCTTACATTTTAGCAACATTGGGCAAAATCAGATCTTTCTGGAAAATTTCAGATTGTAAGGGGTTAACCTTGCTTTTGTAGTAAATTTGGGCAAAATAAGATGTGTATGAAAAATTTCAAATTGTAAGGTGTTAACCTTGCTTTTTTAGTAAAATTGGGAAAATTTAAATGTTTATGAACAATTTCAAATTGTCAGTGCTTAACCTTGCATTTTTGAGCAAAATAGGGCAAAATCAGGTGTTTATGGAAAATATCAGATGGTAAGGGGTTAACTTTGCAGTTTTAGCAAAATTAGGCAAAATCAGATTTGTATGAAAAATCTAAAATTGTAAGGGGTTAACCTTCGCCAAATTAGGGCAAAATCAGATGATTCTGAAAAATTGCAGATTGAAAGGGGTTAACCTTGCATTTTTAAGCGAAATTGGGAAAAATCAGATGTTTCTGGAAAATTGAAGATTGTAAGGCGTTAATTTGGCATTTTTAGCATAACTGGGCAAATTTAAACGTTTATGAAAAATCTCAAATTGTAAGGGGTGAACCTTGTATTTTAAGCGAAATTGTGCAAAATCAGATCTTTCTGGTAAATTTCACATTGTAAGGGGTTAACCTTGCTTTTGTAGTAAAATTGGGCAAAATTAGATGTGTATGAAAAATTTCAAATTGTAAAGAGTGAACCTTGCATTTTTTAGCAAAATAGGGCAAAACCAGGTGTTCATGAAAAATTTCAGATTGTAAAGGGTTCACCTTGTATTTTTAGCAAAATTGGGAAAAAATCAGATTTGTATGAAAATCAAAAATTGTAAGGGGTTAACCTTTGCCAAATTAGGGCAAAATCAGATGTTTCTGGAAAATTGCAGATTGAAAGGGGTGAACCTTGCATATATTAGCAAAATTTGGCAAAATCGGAAGTTTCTGGAAAAAATTCCTTACTTTTTCCTTTAGTGAAATTTGGTAAAAATTAGATGTTTATGAAAAATTTCAAATTGTAAGGGGTTAAGATTGCATTTTTTTAAAGCAAAATAGGGCAAAATCAAATGTTTATGGAAATATTCAAATTGTAAGGGGTTAACTTTGCATTTTAGCAAAATTGGGCAAAATCAGATCTTTCTGGAAAATTTCAGATTGTAAGGGGTTAACCCTGCTTTTTTTGTGATATTTGGCAAAATAAGATGTGAATGAAAAATGTCAGATTGTAAGGGGTTCACCTCGCATTTTTAGCAAAATTGGGAAAAATCAGATTTGTATGAAAAATCAAAAATTGTAAGAGGTTAACCTTTGCCCAATTAGGGCAAAATCAGATGTTTCAGGAAAATTGCAGATTGAAAGGGGTTAACCTGGCATTTTTAGCAAAACTGGGCAATATTAGATTTTTATGAACAATCTCAAATTTAGGGGGTGAACCTTGCATTTTTAGCAAAATTGGGCAAAATCATATGTTTCTGGAAAATTTCAGATGTAAGGAATTATCCTTGCATTTTTAGTGAAATTTGGCAAAGTTAGATGTTTATGAAAAATCTCAAATTGTAAGGGGTGAACCTTGTATTTTTAGCGAAATTGGGCAAAATCAGATCTTTCTGGAAAATTTCAGATTGTAAGGGGTTAACCTTGCTTTTTTAGTGATATTTGGTAAAAATTAGATGTTTATGGAAATTTTCAAATTGTAAGGGGTTAAGATTGCATTTTAGCAAAATTGGGCAAAATCAGATCTTTCTGGAAAATTTCAGATTGTAAGGGGTTAACCTTGCTTTTTGTGATATTTGGCAACATAAGATGTGAATGAAAAATGTCTGATGGTAAGGGGTTCACCTTGCATTTTTAGCAAAATTGGGAAAAATCAGATTTGTATGAAAAATCAAAAATTGTAAGAGGTTAACCTTTGCCCAATTAGGGCAAAATCAGATGTTTCAGGAAAATTGCAGATTGAAAGGGGTTAACCTGGCATTTTTAGCAAAACTGGGCAATATTAGATTTTATGAAAAATCTCAAATTTAGGGGGTGAACCTTGCATTTTTAGCAAAATTGGGCAAAATCATATGTTTTTGAAAAATTTCAAATTGTAAGGGGTTAACCTTGCATTTTAGCAAAATTGGGCAAAATCAAATGTTTCTGGAAAATTTCAGATGTAAGGAATTATCCTTGCTTTTTTAGTGAAATTTGGCAAAGTTAGATGTTTATGAAAAATCTCAAATTGTAAGGGCTGAACCTTGTATTTTTAGCGAAATTGGGCAAAATCAGATCTTTCTGGAAAATTTCAGATTGTAAGGGGTTAACCTTGCTTTTTTAGTGATATTTGGCAAAATAAGATGTGAATGAAAAATTTCAAATTGTAAGGGGTTAACCTTGCTTTTTTAGTAAAATTGGGCAAATTTAAATGTTTATGAAAAATCTCAAATTGTAAGGGGTGAACCTTGTATTTTTAGCGAAATTGGGCAAAATCAGATCTTTCTGGAAAATTTCAGATTGTAGGGGGTTAACCTTGCTTTTTTAGTGATATTTGGCAAATTAAGATGTTTCTGAAAAATCTCAAATTGTAAGGGGTTAACCTTGCATTTTAGCAAAATTGGGCAAAATCAAATGTTTCTGGAAAATTTCAGATGTAAGGAATTATCCTTGCTTTTTTAGTGAAATTTGGCAAAGTTAGATGTTTATGAAAAATCTCAAATTGTAAGGGCTGAACCTTGTATTTTTAGCGAAATTGGGCAAAATCAGATCTTTCTGGAAAATTTCAGATTGTAAGGGGTTAACCTTGCTTTTTTAGTGATATTTGGCAAAATAAGATGTGAATGAAAAATTTCAAATTGTAAGGGGTTAACCTTGCTTTTTTAGTAAAATTGGGCAAATTTAAATGTTTATGAAAAATCTCAAATTGTAAGGGGTGAACCTTGTATTTTTAGCGAAATTGGGCAAAATCAGATCTTTCTGGAAAATGTCAGATTGTAGGGGGTTAACCTTTGCTTTTTTAGTGATATTTGGCAAATTAAGACGTGAATGAAAAATGTCAGATTGTAAGGGGTTCACCTTGCATTTTTAGCAAAATTGGGAAAAATCAGATTTGTATGAAAAATCAAAAATTGTAAGAGGTTAACCTTTGCCCAATTAGGGCAAAATCAGATGTTTCAGGAAAATTGCAGATTGAAAGGGGTTAACCTGGCATTTTTAGCAAAACTGGGCAATATCAGATTTTTATGAAAAATCTCAAATTGTAAGGGGTGAACCTTGCATTTTTAGCAAAATTGGGCAAAATCAGATGTTTCTGAAAAATTTCAGATGTAAGGGGTTAACCTTGCTTTTGTAGTAAAATTGGGCAAATTTTAATGTTCATGAAAAATTTCAAATTGTTAGGGGTTAACCTTGCATTTTTTTAGCAAAATACTGCAAAACCAGGTGTTCATGAAACATTTCAGATTGTAAATGGTTCACTTTGCATTGCTAGCAAAATTGGGAAAAATCAGTATGATATGAAATTTGTATGAAAAATCAAAACATTGTAAGGGGTTAACCTTTGCCAAATTAGGGCAAAATAAGATGTTTCTGGAAAATTGCAGATTGAAAGGGGTTAACCTTGCATTTTAAGCAAAATTGGGCAAAATGAGATTTTTATGAAAAATCTCACATTGTAAGGGGTGAACCTTGCATATATTAGCGAAATTGGGCAAAATCAGATGTTCTGAAAAAAATTCCGATGTAAGGAATTAACCTTACTTTTTCTTCAGTGAAATTTGGTAAAAATTAGATGTTTATGAAAAATTTCAAATTGTAAGGGGTTAAGATTTTATTTTTTTTAGCAAAATAGGGCAAAATCAGATGTTTATGGAAAATTTCAAATTGTAAGGGGTTAACCTTGCATTTTAGCAAAATTGGGCAAAATCAGATGTTTCTGGAAAATTTCAGATGTAAGGGATTATCCTTGCTTTTTTAGTGAAATTTTGCAGAGTTAGATGTTTATGAAAAAAATCAAATTATAAGTGGTAAACCTTGCATTTTTTAAGCGAAATTGGGAATAAAGTATGATGTTTCTGGAAAATTGCAGACTGTAAGGGGTTAACTCTCTTTTTGAATAAGATTGGGAAAAATTAGTTTATGAAAAAATTTTGTAAGGGGTTAACCTTGCATTTTCCTTTTTAGCAAAATAGGGCGCAATCGGATGTTTCTGGAAAATTGCAGATTGTGAGGGTGAACCTTCTATATTTAGCAAAATTTGTCAAAATCAGATTTGTATGAAAAATCTTAAATTGTAAGGGATTAACCTTGCTTTAATCAAAATTTGGTGCATATTTTACTAAAATTTGGCAAAATCAGATGCTTCTGAAAAATTCCAGATGTAAAATTGGCAAAATTAGATGTTTATGAAACAAATCAAATTGTAAGGGGTTAACCTTGCATTTTTAAAGCAAAATCGGGAAAAATCAGATGTTTCTGGAAAATTGCAGATTGTATGGGATTAACCTTGCTTTTTTAGTGAAATTTTGCAAAGTTAGATGTTATGAAAAATTTCAAATTGAAAGGGGTTAACCTCGCATTTTTTTTAAAGCGAAAATGGGAAAAAATCTAATGTTTCTGGAAAATTGCAGATTGTAAGGGGTTAACCTTGCTTTTTGAATAAGATTGGGAAAAATTAGATGTTCATGAAAAAAATTTAAATTGTAAGGGTTAACCTTGTAGAATATTTTGACGGTACCGGTATAATATGAGGTCGGATGGGTTTAGGACTATTTACCGGTATGCGCCCATAGGGGGTGTTGGGGAGGGCGCTCTTTGGCACGCCCTCTCCAAAAACATGTTTGATGAATATTCTCTGGGACCATTAAACCAGAAAAGCACTGGTACGCTAGTTTTCAACAACAACAACAACAACAACAACAACCGAATGCTAAATTTTGGCAAACCTCGGGATGGCCTGGGCTTTAGTGGACAGAATTTAGAACGATGCTGTATAGGTACATTGTTTGGCATATGTCTACGCTGTCCTTCACAATATATTATTCAATGTCAAAGGATAACACATTTGCTACTTCAGGCTTCAAATGCTTGTGTATTCGTCCGAATGTGACAAGTTATACTAAGCACAAGCGGCTCACAAACTTTTTTTTTATCAAAAATACTTGTGAAAACCTCTTCACCAAATAGGTTACTTTCTGCCTCCAATTAAATCATACAATAATTCGTGCCCATGATTGCAGCGATCGCAAAGCCTCAAATCTCAAATCGGTGTTTTGAAGTTGCTGTCCTCGTGATTAAAACAATTTTTTTTTTTTCCTACGGACCTTCACTTTATTTAGTTTATAAAACAAAAACTAATTTTTTCCCCATCTGTTGGGCGTCTACATCCCTTCGTAAAAAGTATTTTTTTTTATCCAACTTGCACGTGCCCGGATCCTCAAAAATAAAACAAAACAAAAACCGGACCCTTTGAATTGCGCCCTCAATATTATGTATATATGCGGTATCTTAATGATTTAAAAAAATGTGTGCCTTTATTATGTGTCTGTAACATTTTCGAGCCCCCCCCCCCCCCCCAGTCTGAGAATAAAATTATTTATTAACAATCCATCAGCTGACATGTTTGGGCGCCTCTACCTGGGTCTGGGGGCAGGGTCTCCCACATCCCATTTTAAAGCATGTACTTGCATTTGTATGAATAAAAATGAACCAAGAGTATTTACTTGTACTTTTACGGGCTATGAACGCGGGGTTTTGGACAGCGGTGTTTACTTTTTACATTTTTTTCTTATTCCCTCTTCCTTTCCCCTTCATTTTCTATTTTGCCGAAAGCACCATGATTTAGCCGACAAAACTGCCCCCCCCCCAGCGACGCCCGTGCAGTGAGGAACAATGGAACCTGATGTTATAGTTGGGTCATAGAATATAGTGGCTCATTTAATCGTAATGAATTCATATTAATCTACAACTACAAGTTCACGTAACGGAGACATAGTAAAGGGCAAGACTGCTTTATCTCAAAATAGGTCCATGGAATGTAATGTGTTAATTGCAATTTGAAATTTTTTCATCTAATTTTGCCAATTTTTTAAAAACAAAGCAAGGTTAATCCATTACATCTGGATTTTTTCAGAAACATCTGATTTTGCCCAATTTTAGTAAAATATGCACCGAATTTCGCTAAAAAAGCGAGGTTAACCCCTTAAAATTTTAGATTTTTCATACAAATCTGATTTTGCCAAATTTTGCTAAATATTCAAGGTACACCCCTTACAATTTTAAATTTTTCATAAACCAATTTTGCCCAATTTGCAAGGTTAACCCCTTTCAATCTGCAATTTTTTTAATAAACACCTGGTTTTGCCCTAATTTGGCAAAGGTTAACCCCTTACAATTTGATTTTTTTCATAAAAATATCATTTTGCCCAATTGTGCTAAAAATGCAAGGCTAACCCCTGGACTTTCAATCTGCAATTTTCTAGAAACTTCTGATTTTGCCCTAATGTGGCAAAGGTTAACCCCTTACAATTTTTGATTTTTCATACAAATTTGATTTAGCCCAATTTTGCTAAAAATGCAAGGTTAACCCATTACAATCTGAATTTTTTTCATAAACACCTGATTTTGCCCTATTTTGCTAAAAAATGCAATTTGAACTTTTTCATATACATTTATTTAAATTTTCCCAATTTTACTAAAAAAAGCAAGGTTAACCCCTTACAATTTGATATTTTTTATACACATCTTATTTTGCCAAATTTTACTAAAAAAGCAAGGTTAACCCCTTACAATCTGAAATTTTCCAGAAAGATCTGATTTTGCCCCGAATTTCACTAAAAAATGCAAGGTTCACCCCTTACTATTTGAAATGTTTCATAAACATCTAAATTTTACTAAAAATGCAAGGTTAACCCCTTACAAGCTGCAATTTTCAAGAAACATCTGATTTTTCCCAATTTGCTAAAATGTAAGGTTAACCCCTTGCAAACTGTTCAATCAATACATGAAGTGTCCCATTTGACTTTTTTAAAACAAACTATTTTTCCAGTTTTTAGGGTAAAGGAATTTTCTCTTTTTCCTTTCTCTTTTGTTGTTGCTATATTTTGCGAATTAACTCATTCGTACGGAATGCTCATAGTCAATCAAAGAATATTTCACACATAGGGGCCTAGATTATATTTTTTTTAATTTAATAGAGACGCATTGATCGTGCTATCATATACCATTCTATTACTATTGCGAATTACTGTATTGTTTGGAATGCTCACAATTAAAGACACGTTATTTGAAAGATGTATAAATAATATTTATATTACAATGTACATCTTTATTCTTTCCCGGTATAATTTATGGCGTTTCTTACGTGAATTGGCAATCGCGTCATTATATAATGATAGTCAAATTGATCAAACGAAACTCCGTTTTGATTATAGTCAATTATGAAATATTCATTGATTTATGACATACACCTTTGTTTCAATTTTGATACTACCCGTAGACCTGCCGAGCAGCTGTAGATATCAAACTAAACCAAAGTATAAAAGATAGAGGGTAAAAAAAATCAAAAAGTTATGTGCTAGTCAAGCTTTCAGGGATCGGTCTGAGCCATAACAATGCCCCAGCCGATCCCTTAGTTCTCTTCCGGGGTCTCGGCGTCCCCGACCAATACACACTTCCTTCCCTATCCATCCATATAACCCCGGAGGGCCAGGCACCATGTAAAAGCAAAGAGCTAAGGGAGGAACAGGGCGGCCCCTAAGCCCTGATCCTCCGAGTGGACCACATGCCCTGAACCTGTACGAAGGCGCCAACCTGGAACTCGCGGACAGTACCAGCAGCAGTGCTTACCGATTAAGCTAAGGTACTGTTGGTACTTTACGACGGGAACTTAAATCTCTTATAGTGAATAATTGAACTCATACGTTAAAAACCAAAAAGACACCAGCGGGATTCGAACCGGGACCCCGCTAACGGTGGACGACGAATCGTAACCACTCGGCCATTTCGTTACCTTAGAATTTTTCTTAAACTGAGAAAGTTGTCTTTATAAGTGAGCAAACGCGCCAGGAAGATTACCCGGTCCATTTGCTTTACCTTAATGGGTAAAAACAAGTCGATATAATGAGCCAGTGTGTTTGGTTTGTTAAGCTGCATAACACAGCCTAATGTGCAAAACAGTCGTGTGCTAGGCGGATCATTACGCAACAATGAACACCGCAATTGTGTATTTTCAAAAGGCAGACGCGTAGATTTCTACTCTTTGTATCTTTGTGTGCTAGGCGGATCATTACGCCAGGCGCGGTTCTACGGCGGGGGGGGGGGGGGGCTAGGGGGCTGTAGCCCCCCCCCCCCCAAATGTTGTCTAGCCCCCCAAAAATAAATTTCGTAAAAAAAAAAAAATGCATTAGCAAAAAGAAGGATTGTGATGTACATGCGAACGGTCTCCCCTAAAGAAGAAATAGCCGTGACAAGGGTGCATTAGTTAATATAGTGTGAATGATTTTAGGATTTTATTGGCGCTCCCCATTGAAAATATGCAAAAAAAAAATACAAGGTTAACCCCTTACAATTTGATTTTTTTTCATAAACATCTAATTTTGCCCAATTTTACATCAACTTATGCTAACAAATTATCAGGTAACTGGATCATTAAACGGGACAGTTGCACATCGGCCTTGGAGCTCAGACCATGTGTCATGCACTCCTCAATCCATAGATGATGCACATAACACTATGGGTATTACAGGCACAGCTTGGGGTACTGCCCAAACAATGATGAACGCATTGCGTATGCTTAAAGATTTACCCACAATTCCGGTTTTTACCGTTTAGGTCTGGCTCTAATCACTTTACGCGATCCCCTGAAGTCTCATACACTGACTTTAGGCAAAATAGTCAGACTTTCGCGGTCTAGTAACCAGACTTTGACTCTTGACGAAACATCGAATGAAAAGGGAAACATCAAATGCATATTGCAAAAGATCGAATGCAAATATACCGATGAAACATCGAATACAAATAGCTCAAAATGTCAAACATATGTGTAAAACATTGCTCACTTATTTGAGAATATCGCAAATATATTGTAAAACAACACACACAATTGTCTCGAAAAACATCGCACATTTAATGCAAAAAAATCGAACATAATATTGAAAACATCGCACATATATATCGTCAAAAACATCGCACATATAAATTGAAAATCGCATATAAATGTAAAACATCGCACACATATATTGAACATCGCACATATATTGTAAAACATCGCACAAATATATTAAACATCGCGCAAATAATGAAAAACATCACACACTTATATTGAACATCGCACATAAATGTAAAAGATAACAAACACAATTGAACATCCGACATATATTTTGCAAAATATTGAATATTGCAACGTTTGACACGCCATAGTCATTGGTACAAGTACAAATCGATTAGATTTTGGAAGTGATCCAGATCTGGGTCTGGATCCAGAATATTTCAGAAGGTTTCTTCGCCATTTATCATCGAGAGTATTTTTGTTGTTGTTGAGGGTGTAGGCCTACTGACAATATGGCGTGGAATTGTTTAGCCTTGACGGAGGTTTGCGCTCTCTAAGGGCTTTCTATAGTTAGTCATGTTGTTGCACATTTGAAGACAAAATTTGAAAGAAATATCAGTTGCTTAGGAAACACTTTTTAAATGTCAATCGGCTCTTTTTCTACAAGACGACACAACAGACAAAAAGACGCACAGACGCAGGAATATTGCGAAAACGAAGGACTGCATGGCGATGTTTATTGCAAACATCTCCAAGACGTTTACACTAAATGAATACAACACACGAAGCAGAACTACAACATTTGTGCAAAATATTCACACAGAGCTAGTCTCTATACGAAATGCAGGGATGGATCAACTATTATTGAACAATAAGTAAAGCTGCGTTCAAAATTAAGAATACGTCATGACCTAAAACTCAATTTGTTCCAGAAACCAAAGCCGGTCAAGAATATTTTTGAAAGTGTCTCAAGGAGCACGGTTTTGGGTGATAAAACTCTGGAAATGAGCTAAGACAAAAACAAAATTAAAATAAGACGAATAAACTAAGAAAACTCTTTAAATGTAGAAAAACGCATATTACAGGCATGCATAAAATTAAACCGTGGACCTTTGCAGATAATCAGTTACTGAAAAAAAATTTTGAGCCTTAATTACCCTGCCAAAATTTCAGACACTACGAAGGAATGTTTGCAGGAGCCACAATACACCGTCAAAGAGAACTTGTTAATAACAGTAATAGCATGTTTTAAGATGTTGTATTAATGTAAAAATACAGCTTTTTTTAAGTTGCGTGTTCCGAGCTCTTCAACAAATTCGATTTTTTTTCTTATTAGTAGGGGGCGGGACGTCTGCACCCCTCTGAAAAAAAAACCTGTTTTGTTTTGTGCATAAACAGATCCGCTTTGCGTGCAAACTGGCTCCCGGTCCGTACATTATTGATACTGCATGATTGTGGGGCGGGAACCAGCCAAGGGAATTAGTGTCTGGCAGCCATTACTTCGAAACCGTCCAGTAACTAATCAATGTAACTAAACATGGACCGATTTTTTTTTCGGTCGATAGAAGAAGCAATTCAGAAAAGGAGTTTATTTGCAGAAGGAACTCCAAACTAGCACGAGGAACGCAACTTTAACAGTGTATAATACTTTCCCGAAGTTCCAGGGTCTTTTAAGTTATTTTTTTTTTAACGAATTAAACTTCCTAAGAAGAAAATCGATTACTTTTAAAACTTGCTTTGTATTCTAGAACTGCATGTGGATCGTGGTAAAGCATACTGGTTTTCAGGCTATTGTGCTATCCACACTACTATACACCGATCAGTGACATCTCCATAACCTTATTCTGGTTTCCGACAGTCAATATCAACATTTCAAAAGTGTATAAAAAAAGATGCACAAACCAGATAAAAAATTCCAAATATTCAAATTCACACGAGATTTACATTGACAGTCTAAAATACAAAATTATGAAACACGTATTTTTTACACCATGGTTTTTATTATTAATTCCTTTTCATGAGTTGCACTAGCTTGTTGCCATAGTCTTTACTACAGGGCTGTACCACTTATTACCCAAATGGAAGCAAATTCGTTTCTACCCTCCTCCACACAAATGTTCAACAGCGCCCTCTTGCGGTGTCATCCAAAGAACAGCTATATGAAGCGACACAATCGAGATTTTCCCCCAGACAACATTAAATTAGAACTTGATTGACTCTCTTTCACTACAGATATAATTATTGCAGTCAATGTGTGGACATGCGAACAAAAGAGGTCCACACGATGCAGCAGCTTATGACGTTATGACTTGCACAGATCCACATAGTGATTTCCACTTTCTGATAAATAGTGTTGGAGGCATATTAAATTTTGGGTAAGGGTCGTCCGTAGCAAAATGAAGAAGATCTTGAGCTTGAAGGAAATCAAGGTCAAAATTCGTCTTGAATAAATTTTTGAAGTGCAAGTGGCACCGCTTTTTAACGGTTATTTCTTAACTATCACACCGTGCTTGTAACACAAATACATGTGTTAAGCAATGGCTTTTGGGTGATTTGTTTTCCTTCAAAGATCATGATTACCCCTTAAAAGTAGTCATGAAGCCTATCGACAGTAAAAAAAAAAAAAAAAAAAAAAAAAAAAAAGGTTCCCTCCACTCCATCGCAAAAACGGAGAGACTTTTGGGTCTTCTTCCATTCCAAACATCTCAGAAATGCAAGTTCAAAGACCGGTTTAGAGCTCGGACTCTTGGTTGCCACGAACTCTCAACGGCAGGAGACGCACACGTCTCCATTATGCAAGAAATCGACAGTATACACACATTGTGATTTGGTTTTCGTATAGTTAATTGTGGGCATTCTGTATAACTTTTTACCATATAACATAGCCTTTATGGTTTCATACTCATTTGGGTCGAGGTTGTGATTAAAGTTGCAGTCAAATCTGGCCCGGTACAATTCAATCACACTTAGACTCAATTACGGAATCCAAACGATACCTGGATGCCAGCAACGTGTATATAATTAGGCCCATCGCTCCAAACGTTCGGTCAATTCCTTTAAAGCATAACTTGATCGATGATTCTACCCCCTTGGAATCGTGTTTTCTTTCTTCTGTTAACCATCAAAACTCGGTTAAATATAACCCTTCCCATGGCGTCATTAAAAGCAGTCGTCATCCGTCGGGCCAAAGGAACTGCCTGAACTGAGCCTGAAATGACCTGGCTTGGCACTGCTATGCCATGCTCAATTAGACTGGAAGTGTTATTGTGGAAATAATCAATCAAGAAAGTTCATCCGAGCGGCTTCCATGTTGGTTTTAGTTTCGGCAGCTTGAAAAGTTCAGTAGGGGGATGCATGCAATGACTAATATCAAGGCTCCGTCCGGGTAACAGGCCCTAAATTAGTAACCACAAGATTTTTTTTTTTAGTCAGCAAAAAAAATTGATGTAAAAATGCAGGAGTGCAATTTCTGCATGAACATTTTAACCTAGCGGGGAGAATTAATATAAACAAGTACAAATCTTTAACCGTATTGGGTGAGAGATCATGTAAATTAAGAGATATTATGTTTTATTCCTGTAATAAACGTAAACTGTTAATGTACTTATGGTGATTTACAGATTAAAAAAAAGGTCACAAACCTGACTTTTTATTCGATAAGGAAGAAAAGTAATATTAAAACCTAATTTTAAACTACTGTGTCATCTGTTGCTTAAAACAAACATGTCGGTGCACATTTTCTACATGCTTTGGCACAACTTATAATATCTTGTAATCGATAACAACTCTTCAATATCGTATTAAGGGAATATCTCCAAAGTTTGTACTTCCATTTGTTTTGTTCAGAATGAAATTTCACATGGAGTATAATAGTTTGCCTATAGATAATGATTTTCTTTAAGACAATTACCAATGTGTACATCAAACATCCATTCCGGGAATTCTGTGTGATAACAGTGAAGTTTCTTTTGCGAATTTAGCAATTTGTACAATTGTCAAATTGTTCACTATTTTCTAAGATGCGACTGCTGCCTATTTTTTTTAATGTAGAAAATATCGTCCACTTAAAGTTAAAAAAAAAGCTTTTGATATCGATTACCGAGCTAAATGGTCTATTTTCCTAATCTGTGCTTTTATTGGTCTACATTCCTGACTACTTCCGATAATTTAAAAAGAAGCTTTCTCTGATTTGTAATTTCTGTATACACTCGCCCTCCTTATGCCGTATTCACTTTCTTTTTTACATAGACTACGAACTCGTATACATTATATCCACACACCATAAAGATAAAACATGTTTTTTTTCATATATAGTTACAGATAAACTACACTCAAGCTTGAAAGTAAAAAAGCAAACTCAAAATAAAACTGTATATATACATATAAAGTTTATGACACTTTTCCAATATTTTATAATTTTTTACATTAACGAGGTAATTGAAATCATGATAGTTGGTACAAAAACGAAAACCAATTTAGCAAGGACAAAGCCTGCTGTTTCAACAAAATCACAATAACGTCCTCACCCCTAGTGTAACAACATTGGCCCCTCATAGATAGCCACAATAATCTAAAAAGTACTTCTGTTATAACTGTTTATAAAAAAAGGCAGCCATCGTGGAATCAACTATGGGGTTTACGGAATCTTGGCTTCGCCTCCGGTTCAGCTTCGACACCAAATCCTGTTACAAAACTCCATGCCAATGGGAAACTTTCGTTATTAGGTTTGAAAACATGGCAGGATTCTCATCAATTTTGGACTGGAAACAAAGCCAAAGCCGGAGACGAAGCGACCATCTGGTTCTTTAGTCCTTCTACATTCACTACCCCCCCCCCCTTTTTGGGGGCGAACAAAACCATACCCTGATCATAGAGCAAGGATGAACTGTCCAAGATGGCTGCCACATTCTGACATCTACTGCCCGAGGTTTCCGTTAGCCGCGCTGCCATTGACGTTGATGATGTTATCATTTTCATCCGGTGTCAGGGGTGAAGCTGACGATGAGGTCGTCGTCGATGGGGCCTCGGGATGCGATTCGGGCTCCTTCTTAGCCTGGGGCAGGCTGGACCTCCCGCACATGAAGGTGAAGCCCATGTCCACCCAGGAGGTGGGCAGGGCGAACAGCATGTGCAGGATGTACTGCACGGCGAAGGGCGCCGCCACATACCTCTCCCTGGGTTGCTGAACGGTGAGGGCGTCCTCCACCGCTGTCAGGACAGGCTGCAGGTCGGATGAACCCTGACCCGACCAGGAGCACATGGACTGCAAGACGTAGTCGAAGTACTCGGTACCGTACTCCTCCTTCAAGGAATCCGACATTTTGCTCCAGACTCCACGCAAGATCTTCTCGATGTTCTCCTTCTTGAAGAAGTTGGTCGCCCCTGTCAAAACAAAGTTCAGTATTTTGGTTGAACAAAATTGAACAAAGATACTGACTGCGGGGACAGTACTCCTATCAGTTCTCGGGGGCTCCTCAAGGCAAAAACCCCATGTGTTCTTAAATGTTGCCTCTATATGGCCAAATCTCGAAAAAGTTCATTCATACGGTAGTTGCTTTGGCGTTTGAGCCGTAATACCTGTATATGTGAAGCATTCATGCACTTCAATGAATACAATATTCGCGCTAACTCAATTAGCATCAAACAAGTCTCATTCAAGGAGAACAGGGATCAAGATTTTCAATGTTCCAAACTCTTTAAAAAACCCAAAAAAAGTCCCAGGGATTGGTCTGACACTTTATCTGAGTCAAAATTGATACTTTTCTCGAGTATTGATACTTTTCTCGAGTCAAAATGACTCTTCTCTGACTCATAATCCTCGGCAAAAGTGTCATTCTGACCCAGAAAAGTGTCAGTTTTGACCCTGAATCGTGTCGAGCCAAATAGAGCCTGGATTCCTGGTCATATCTGACCAGGGATTTTTTTAAGAGTGCACATTGCCTATTTTTTCTCCTCCAGATTGTTTGTCCACCTACTGCCCTGCTCTACACTGCCTTCCTCTCCAATTTTGTTCGATAATTTTGAATTAGATCTTCCTGCCCGTCAGGCTCACCCAGGACTAACCTGCAGACCCCCTTCCTATAAGCACCTCACCCAAAATGTGTTTTCGACCCCTGCCAGCAGACCCCTTTGGCTCCTGAGCACCCCATGGCCGCAATTTGTTTTGCCGCTCAAGCCCTCTCCATCGGTCTTCCAATTCCCACAGCACAAGTTAACCTCGTCCACTTTTTTACAGTCAACTAGGTATAACACTGCCCATGTGTGAGAAACATCACGAGATTCACGTCATATATCATGCGATTTTGATAATTTTTCACTGAAATTTGAATACTGTGTTCAATCAAATCATTGTTTACAAAACAGTAAATTCATCTTGTTCTGCCTTACTTGTGGCCGGCGCTGAAAATTGCGTTTGAAGGGAATCAAAGTACGAGAGCCATCCCAGTGGCGGATCTAGCGGTGGCGGTGGGGGTTGCAACCCCCTCCCCCGCCCGTCCCCTTCAACCGATGCCTAATGTTGTGATACTAGTAAAATGGGCCACAAATAATAAATGAGTTGAACAAAATTGACTCAAAGTTCCTTAATAAATTCTCAAATTGCCATAAAAGCAGGAGAAAGCATCGTAGATTTCGAAATTTTCCGGGAGGGGGTGTATCAACTCCCTAGCAGGGCGTGCCATTGGCACGTCTTCACTCAAATATCACAAATCTATCATTGGATCCGCCTATGCATGCATTGCCAATTCTGACACGTGTGCAGTAACAGAACTCGGTTGTAGAAACAAAAAAGCTAGCTTCCTGTCCACCCTCAGTTAATACTCACCAGCAAAGTTTGCCGGTTCCACCAGCACCACTTTGACGTCCCACTTGTACATCTCGTGTCGCAGGGAGTCGGACATCGCCTCCACCGCGTACTTGGTCAGGCAGTACGGGGAGTTGCAAGGGAAACTCATCCGGCCACTGATGCTGCTCATGTTGACTACGCGACCTGCAGAAGACAGCACGGCATTAACTAGAGCTTACAGCCACTTCTACAACAAAGAATGGCATGACAGAACCCAGAGCTATTCTATAAATCAGTGTTGTCATAGACTAATATTTTACATCCACCGCCAACATTTTGTGGTACACATAACATTGTAGGTGGCTTATCGCCATGTTCAAGGAAAGTCGTGCGCACGCGCAAAACGTCGAACCAGTCACCAATTAAAGAAAGTCAATTCATTGAAAGCCTGAACAAAATTCGTAGAGGTTACAAGCATAAGTTTCCTTCTTTTAAAAAAAAAATGTTATACCGTCACTGCCGTAAAACCCCAACTTATATACCAAAAGGGTCGGTCTTGGTCATGCTATTGAGGGCGCTGTGAAGCTGCAATTTTCCGGGTACAGACAGTAGAAGCATCACGTTTATAGATGCAAATAAGCAATTTTTCTCCAATCTCAAAGTTAACAAATTGTAAAAATGTAATGTTACATTCGCATTTAAATACAGCCAATTCTTTCAGAGGAAACAGAACGTGACTCTCTTGGAGCGATAGTGCACTAGGGTCTATGAATTGTACCCTGATGTCCACCCTGAAGTTACTCACAAGTCGATTGATTCAAGTGATAATTGATTCACACGAACTGTAAAAAAGGCTGTCATTTGTTAATGATCACCCCTTGGAACATGTGACTTGATATGGGATTGACTAGATTACAAATTACTCTGCTTTGTAGTAAGCACACCGCAGAAGAGCAGTACAGGTATAGCAATAGGGACGACCTTATCACTTACAAAAGTTATCGCCCCTAAGTTCGAGCCTTAGAACCAAGCCTCATTATGGACCGAATACCTGTTCCCATTTTGCTGCTTTGGATCCACCATCGACATGAAAACAACGTGGAGAGGAATCTAGGTGTCTAAAATCAAGGCCTGGCCTGTCGAAGCTTATAAAAATCGCGGCTGCTGAAACTATACAAGAAAATTCGCGATACAGTTACCATTGTTCGAGTCAAATTATGTGTGCCGGGCAAAATGGAGCAAACACCTGTGGTTGATGATATGAAGCCTGGAACGCGAGTCTAGCCTTTAGTGACCGATTACAAAAAGCAGAAACAAAACACTGCACACCTGTGCCCAAGAGACTCCGTGATCCCCTTTTGTCTCCGCCCGATGACCCATTTAGAGGCACTTCTGACCCCCTAGGCTGACCCCTATAACACCTGGTTGAATCTACCCCTTTTCCTGTCATTTCCCCCAACTGAACTCGGGCCTAATTTTGAACTCCTTCCGGGGCAGGATTTATCGCTTCGCGGCTCTGTCTAAACTTAGAAATCCGGGTAGTTTTTCTCACAACAGAGGTTATTCCTTTGTGTTTGCCCATTTAGGAAACTTCCGCATCCGCTGAGATAAAGCAAAAGATTCGTCCTTTGCTCGGCATTGCTATAAATTAATTAGGTTGCTGACCATGCGTAAGAACTCATTCAAGACAGTGATCAAGTTAGTTCAGTGATCAAGCCAGTTCAACATATCATTCAGTGTGGACACACACACAATGATGAATGAGCAAAACTTTTTAGTGCAGCAAATGGATTCTTAAATTTGAAATGATTCGAAACCTCCGATCAGGCAGGCCCGGGTTAAGTGTTTCGTAGGCCCCAGGCACCATGTGTTCCGTAGGCCCTACTCCGCCCTAGGCACCAGCACAAATTACATGCTATTAAAGTACAAAGCACTGTAAAAAAAAAAAATCAAGCCGGGGCAAACTGGTGTAGGTCCTAGCTCTAAAAGCCTGTTGGCACAAAGGGCGTCAATCGTTTCTCCACAGTGGAGAAGGTACATACACATGTACATGTGTATCTTGATCAGAACTAATGTGAGTGCAAAGCTTAACGGCATGGGGGCTACATGCATGCCTACATACTGTACAGCGTCAGTTGGTGAAATCAAAAATTCCGAGAGAGACCCTCAAACTTAAAAAAAAAAACCTTTTCTCTGCGTATGGGTGTGTGCAGGGCAGGACTATTTATGTGTATGCATTTTCGTAGGCCCCCGAATTTTTCGTAGGCTCTATAGGCACAGTGCCTACTATCCTGTTGGATAATCCGGGCCTGTAATTTTGCTCGAAATTTAATCAGGCTGCAAATTTCGTGGAATTGCTAAAGGTGACCGACCAGGTTCAACATTGTTGGAAACTTGTTATAGAAATAAGAGCTACCGATATATCAGAAAGTTCCTCCTAAATATTTTATAACGGTTGCAGGAGAAATTATAGTGAGACTGTAATAGTCTAGGTGAATGTAATCGCGTAAAATTAATAGCGTTATGCCTATACTGACTTGACTTGAGACTTATACCAACAAATAAACTGCCATAGACCCCAATGATAAATGCCCCCATTTCAGAAGTTCAGGAAAAATACTCACAACTCTCCAAGGTGTTCGAGACACACATCACTTATTTCATCACCTTTCATTTTCTTTTCAATTCTTTTTGGGGGTAATCTGATGACTTTTGGGATAAATGTCCATCCGAAGATGATCACCCCATATAGTCCTGAAGCCCATCGCCATTTTGAAAAAAAAACGGTGCTTATACTCCATTGCAAAATAGAGCACTTTCAGGGCCCCAATATCATCCAAAATGTCACAGAAATACAAGCTCACGATCCTGTGCACGGCTTCCGCCCTCATTATTTTGTTTACAAACCCTCAAGTTCATGGCCCACAATATGCTCAAATACTGAAAATTGGAGGGCATGCAAATCGTGATTTGGCCAGCGTTGGCAATTTTGGAGCGATTTACTGGCGTGCACCCCGAAGGACCTGTGACGAACTTGGACTTGCATCGACTCGACTATAGCACTGGGACTTGACAACTCCTCTGAAAAAAGTTGTTGTTTTTTCTTCAACCCCTCTGTCATCCATAGACAAACCTCAAGCATGACGCTTTCCCTTGGTCAACCCTTCTATAAACCAACGGTCGTTCAAATCAACCGCACTGCTCCAGATAGCCACTCACCTTTGCTCCGGCGGATGAGGGGCAGGAACGCCTGAATGACCCTGATGCTTCCCCACAGATTCACCTCCGTCACCCACTTGAACTGGTCCAAGCTGATCCACTCCAACTCCCCCAGACCGTTCACGGCGGCGTTGTTGACCACACCCCACAGACCTGCCAGAAAAATGCGCAAAGGTATACACAGTTTAACGATGTTGGAAACTGAATTCGACTGACTCATTAATTAGGGAATATAACAAATAGGTGATGGGATTGTGCCTTTGATGATACAAGTCTGGCATTTGGCACACTGTCAGAGTTTGTAATGAGAAAGATAATAGGCTATAGGGCCATCGCAGATTTTTCCTTTGAAAAAAAATATAGGTAGAAAAACAAGCTGTGGCAGCCATTTTGAAAATTTTGAAATTTTGAAAATTGCTTGTTTTTCTACCTATATTTTTTCAAAGGAAAAATGTGCGATGACCCTGTAGCCACATATCTTTCTCATGACATACTCTGACTGTGTGCCAAATTCATGCTTGTATCATCAAAGGCACAATTCTTCCAAATATTTTCCCCATCTGCCCCACTGGGCCAGGGTAACCATCCCCTGTTAAATCACCACTTTTTCCTCGGTTACTTTATCGGGTTAGGTAACGTGCATTTCACATCGAAATGTCGAGATGTAGATACGTATATATGCCTGGTGAAATCATTTCACAATTTCATGATGAAATCGAAAATGTGTCACAAGCCATAGGCCTACGTCCTCCGCAATCGCATCATTTCTAATCTAGTGATGTGAGTGCGGAGGATGCATCAAGATCGGGAAAAAAGTTAACAGTGCCATAATGCCGCGTATTGTCCTCCACGTGCATCACACTTTACTTATAATGTCTTGCAGGCCATTATGGTCAAGTCTGTGAACGCACGATAACAACTTAATGGGCTGCACTTCAGGTGTTAATTGAACTTTAATAATGCATCTATACATTGCATTCCTTTTCTGTATACATTGCATTTCTTTTATGTTACATGTACATGGCGGTCGTGATGACACTGAGTCAGCAAAACAGTTCGGTTGTTAGAATTTGTGTTGAAAAGATCTTTGGCGGTTTATTGTTTGAAAATAAGGGAATATGGTCGATTCCTGCACATGTTCCAGGATCGGAAGTAATTTACCCGGGTTTTTGTTTTCAAACACTAAAACAAGACTAAAGGTAAAGCTTTCAAAGGGATGCGTTGTTTCAGGAGCAAAATTGATTTTTTTTTTCACCCTAAGACACATCACGGATTTCCAACTGAATTTGACCTGAGAAACTGCATTCTTTCAAACCAGCTGTTCTGCAAAAGAACGACTTTTCGAAGTCTGTTTACGAAAGGGCTATATAGATTATGATTATTAGTGTCGATAGTGGATGCAAATAACCAGTCACCACCGGGTTTATCTATTAGATCCTCGGGTTTGGTTGAAGAACTCTGGCTATGTACTTCAACCATTTCAAAGTCCATGTAATTACCTTTTTTTTCTTTAATGCGCTATTTTTTTCATTTCATAAATAAATATTGTAAAGACCTGAACTGCTATAGCAAGTGCATGGGGCCTGGAAAAAGCACCAGCTGTAGCCGGGATGAGGTACCGTGCCTCGACGGTCGCTGACACGCCGGTCGTTCAACCCGTGTCCTGCTAAACCGTACGAGCGCACCCGCTGCCCAAAACAGTTTTGGGCAAGGGCCTTCAGTCTTCCATTGTGCTGGCATCATGTACGACAACAAACGGAGGGGCGGTACCCCCTGAACCCTAAGAAAAAAACCGTCAAGGTCTACTCTTGAAAAACTTGACACCAACACCCAAAGAGGAGATATAGACGGGGCCTGGAGTGGCGGGGTTATGGATACCCCCGGTGTCTTTTTGTGAAAGGTGTTGCTGGGCCCCCGGGGCGGGGTTTGCGACGGAGCTGAACGGCCTTGTATCCCCGGTCCACGCGGTGACGGTGCAGGTGTGCAAACTCCGTACTCGCTCATTGGTTTCTTTTAAATTGAGGACCAGCCGGTACTTTTGGCCCGGCAGAGAGGGAGCCGGTGCAATGTCCTCAAAAAATTCCCACTCTTTCTTTACTTTTAAATAAAAAAAATTAAAAGGTAGAATGATTTGTAAAGTAGCATGCTTGCGTATACATGGTGAGTAAAAAAAAAAGAAACCCAAATGTCGGGACCATTGTTTTAGTGATGTTCTGCAGGTAGCACTTTCAAAATATAGAATATGAAAGCCAAATTCATAAGCTTTCTTTTAGTATATAATAATCATTCAAATCATACTTGAAATTTTGAAGTTACGGACTTTTAAACACAACCACCGTTTTAAAAATCTGTCCACGGATCACAAAAAGGTAAGTGTTCTTTCAGCAAAACGAAAACAAATCACATAGAGATGTGAGTGAATTGTTTTCGTTTTGCTGAAAGAATTTACACCTTTTTTGTGATCCGTGGACAGAACTTTAAAACGGTGGTTGTGTTTACAATTCCGTAACTTAAAAAGTACATGAGTGGTTTGAATGATTCTTGTACTAAAAGAAAGCTTATGAATTGGGCTTTCATACCATTGATTTTAAAAGTGCTACATGTACATGCAGAAATTCACTAAAACAATAGTCCCGACATTTGGGATTGTTTTTTTTTAACTCACCCTGTACAGTAACTTGGCGACTTGATAATACATTTTCGGACTTTCGTTTGACTATACATCACTTTTGACCAACCACAGGCCATCATCATTGATTTAGAAAAACTAGTCAAAACAATTTATAAAAATAAATAACATTAAACTACCTAAAACACTGAATTATCAACAACCAACTTCCAAAAACCAAACACCTCTATATTTAATACCGAGGGACAAAATACGTGCAATTGTCGAGTTTCACCCCAAAATACTAAACACATTTTGAATACTTTCGCAGTGTAGACTGGTTCCCATCCCTATCAGGATCAATAACGGGGAGACCGGAACCAGTCTATTTGCAGGGCGGTCTGGATCTGATAGTGCGCAAAAGCACCCCAATTAAATGCCCTTTTTTCATCAGGTTGTCGTTTCAGTAGAGTAAAACACAAAGATCGAAATTCGTAGGGAGAAAAAACAATTGTACCTGAGAGAAAAGGATCCACCATTTGCTGCTTTGAAAAACCTAGAATCGTTACTATACTGTAGAAGTAATGCGAAGCGGCCATTTAATAGAGCATCTTTTGTTATTTTATTACAGCAACAATGAATGGGGCCCCACCGAACATTATGGCCAAAAATTGAAACGCCCGTGAATATAGGAAACTATATAGGAAACTATATAAGAAGTTACTAGCACACGTTTATAGATTGGAATTATTATACATTATCTAAACCTAGTTAAATGTCTTGCTGATATACTTCTGAGCTGTAATGACAATATGCACCCTAGCCTGCGCCAGTGCCCCAGTCAAAATCAATTCGAAAGCACGATTTGCAACTCGATTGCTTCAGTTTTGACTTCGTTGTCAAATGTGTAGTTCTTTTGGCTAGTGGATTTACGAAGCCATGGGCGTCGCCAGGATTTTGTTCTAGACGCCGGCAAACATATTTTTCCCAACACAATCCTGTATTTCTCAACATATTCTCGATTTAGGGGGGGGGGGCAGGGACATTTTGCCCCCCCCCCCCCACCCATTAAATTTACACCAATATGACTTCGCACCTCTTTTTTTTTTTTTTTTTTGCTTTTCTGAGGGTGGGGGTGGGGGCAAGCCCCCCACGCCCCCCTCCTCACTCGCGACGCCCATGTACGATGCCATTAACTTCAAATCAAAACGTAGCATATAGATATGGTGTCAAGTGTACGTCCACTTTAAAGAAGGTCATTAATTAAAATATCATAGTTAACTCCAATAAGCTATACACTCATTGATATAGCTGGATAAAATATAACTAACATATGCCTACACGTATTCCGGACACATACATGTATATACACTGTTCCTGTTACATGTACATGTACATGTACATGTACATGTACATGTATATATATGCACACGAACGGTAAACGCTTGTTTCTGCGATGATTGATTTGTCCACACAACCCCGAACGGGATATCAATAAATCACCGACACGTACACGTCGGAAAAATTCTTTTATTAGGGTGTTATTGCCTCCTGACTTTTTGAAGGTTAAAGCGAAGCTTCCCTCCCCACTAGTTTTCGGCTTTCAACTTATGAACAAAAAACACAGGCATCTTTACAAGATAGCAGACGAAGCGTGAAAAGACGTGCGCCACTCTGGGGCCTATCCTGTCGTTTCCTTTTCATCTTTAGTTTTCTCACCCTTCCAAACGAACTTTGTTTTGTTTTGTTGTGTTGGTTGTTATACACGTTTCCTCCTGGTGAATCGCTTGACTGAGTTTTATTACATTTTTTTAAATACCAAATGTATGCCCAAACAAATTGGTTTAGCCTACATGCATTGGGCCCTGTAGGCCCAATGCATATAAAGTATATACATTTTGTACAACTAAAGCATGCCACTAAACATTTCATAAAAAAGCACTTGCAAAGATGACAAGCAAAAAAATACATCATTGCAAATCTTTGGTATGGAAACACACAAAAAACGATACATATTTTGTGCATTCTAAAAAAAAATCACAACTTATTATATAATTCGTTGATTGCAGTATAAGGGGAAAACCTGTCGAAACACTTTTGCACGCATGGGGAAAACCACAGAGAACTTCAGATCCTAATCCAAACTCTCATGGCAACCACGTTTGTCGTAGATCAGCACAATTGATGATTTTTTTAAAAATTAAAACTGATAATGCTTATATTTTAGTCGGATCATTCATACTCGATTATTCGAGTGTTGTATACCAGTTGCCACTGGTATCTCGTGCTGCTGAAGCTTGCCGTATACTGTGCATGCAACGACCACAATTTTTGCTGTCCAAAATTGTATCACCGCAGTCGTTTGGAGGAGTTTTTCCTCATACGACTTCTCTTGCAATAATCACATAAAGTCCATGATATTAGCGTGGAACGTATTGAGCTGCAGACCCATACATATACATATACACGTGTAGACCGACTTCAAGTTCAATGCATTGCAATAAGATCAGATGTTCTACAGCATGTCGTGGTGAAGATCTGGACGGGAAAGTGAGTAACTGGACGTAGAGGGCGGAGAAGAGGGGAGTGGTCAAAACTTAACTTAGGACGAGAAAAAAAAATATACTGTGCTGAACAAACCTCTTGCAGCTTTATAAGCGCAACAAGATTCCCCTTCAGTACTTCGAAGTTTCGAATCAAAATGGGTTCACTAACTGAGCGATATCTAACCCTGGACACATCGCTTGCGACCCGTAACCGTTGCCCGTCCGGGCACTGAAACCCCCATAACTCAAGTAGCCTATTACTAAAGCACAAACAAACAAGTCTTCTTCTTTTTTAAAGATAGCTCAGTTAGTTTCAACCGTAGTAAATGGGTAACTCTAAAAGCAGACAAGAATAATCCCAGTATGACGCACGGTCTTTCACGCCACACGCATGGTCGACTTTTTCTTTGTACACGTAGGCAGAGTTTGTCTTTTGTCTCCTTCGCGCAAAGCAAACACAAAGCAAAGCAAACAGGGACACGGAAGGCAATGACATTCAAAAAATAAAAGAAACCTTGGACATCAGTAGGGTGTCTATTTGTTCAATTTCTTTTCAGACCGAAGTTGTTCACCTGATGAAAAAAAGAAATGGTTCAATCCCTCTCGCACAAGCGTCCATTGACTTAGTTTCGGGCCTTGGAAAATCATTATGTATGCGATGGTGGATCGAGACTATACTATTTTGTCACGATATCGGTACTTTAACTTACTTCCAATGCATACTTCTGACTTGTCGGTCATTAGCCTAACATCTTTATGTCATAGAAGGCCAATCCAAATTCTGGCGCCAAGGATGGCTTTATGATTGATCGTAATAAAAAAGAGATTGTATATTCCTGTCAAGGCCCGAAACTAAGTCAATGAACGCCGGGGCGAGAGGGATTGAACCGTTTCTTTTTCTCTTCAGGTGAACAACTTCAGTCTCCCTAGTTTGAAATAAAGTTTTTTTTCTGTGAGTTGAAATCAGGCCAATTCGAATTGTGGTGTTCACGATAGTTTCATGGTTTATTACAGAAACATTTCTTCTTCTTTTTCAGACTTCTTAAGACATTGTGCAAAATATGGACAAGGCTCCCTTGCTCTAGAACGAAAGCATATCTGCATCTCTGCACGGCTGAAGTTATAAGAGGACATCACAACATTGGCGGCATGCAACAGAGACAATCCGACATAAGGGAGATCGTGTCAAGTAGGCACGGGTGCGCCTATCCGAATGATCGCTTTGCTGGCAGTATATATAATGAGCCGACAAAAGTCGGTGCATTTTATACCAACCAAATATTCGGCAAAATCAAAAAGGATAATGAAATCATAACGTGTAATACCTATTAAATCAACAAAAGTGTACTCTTGATTGAACACCGTACTCGTACTTTTATCAAACCTATAGCAAACTTTGAAAACTTATCTGGAAAAATGGACCTAGCTTGTGTAGCAGTCGTTCGCATCTTAGATGCTATACATTCAAGGGCGGATCCAGAACATAATTTTTTGGGGGGGGCCAAAAATTTTTTTGGATTCTAGATGCTTTGTGGTGTGATCTGAGGCGATTTCTGACCACTTTAACCAATGGGTTTTTTTGAGGAAAAGTGGTGGTGTACTCATTGCCTGCCGTTATTGCGATGTCACATAAAAAAACAAAAAAATTGATTTCGTTTTTTTTTTTTGGGGGGGGGGCATGGCCCCCTTTGGCCCCCCCCCTGGATCCGCCCTTGTATACATTTTACGCAACTAACCACTGTAGTTTTGTATAAACGTAGGTTACCGAAGGCAAAACAAAGTTTGCCACCCGTAAAGCCACATACGTCGCATTATAACTCAAAAAAATACCTTACACAAATTGTAAATCGCTGTGCTAAATTGGGGCTTTATTATTGCAGATCAAGCCCCCTGAAAATATCAAAAAATGGGACAACAAGGCCTGTTTGCAGAGAGAACATCGAGATTGGATAGATATTAATAAATATTAATTGTTTTTCCTTAGGAAGGGCATGACTAAGATGTTGTAATGCGGTGCTCAGAATCTCACTTCTGAGTAGGCCAAAGCAAAGCCCTGCCTTGCGGCGATTTCCCAGCAGTTAGATCACACCGAGTTAACTGTGATGCAAGTGCGCAGTCATGGACCACGCCATTGGCCTGAAATCGCTTCACTAGCCCCCATCGATTTCTGTCGGCCCCTGGGCCCACTCTGATCTGCCAGGGTGTATTAACCGTGCATTCGAGGTTTTTTCCCCTCAGCCTCTGCTTCTGAACACGTGCCCGTTCAATCCTTCTCTTTATACCGGCATATATGTCACACCTTAGACCCGCCGCGAGCGGGCATGGCAATCAATGAAACGCTCAGGTCATAGGGCAGCGACCAACTCGACCCCTCGGCTCAGATTTATAAGCGCCTGTAGATTTGTCGGCAATTAGGCCAGAAGCGCGCGCGTACGCACCGACCAACATTGCATAAGAGAATCGTATAACAATACCCAACAGACAAGAAATCACCAACAATGCCTCGCCACTAATCTCTAACTCTCTCCCTTCTCTCACAAATATACTATGCATGTCATCGCGTTCATCGCATATCCATATATTTCTGTCAGTGTGACATAAAGTGACATGTTACGTGAAAACACGTCTCCCTGTGGTCAAATTAAACGGTCATAAATCCATCAGCCTGGCTGGCCCAGACGTTTCATCAAGGCGTTCCAGACGCTGTAAATAAGTCAGGTTGCAGCCCCGTAAACTTGTCACTCGGTACAATGACGGCCGGGCTCATACGAAGGTCAGCAACTTACAAACCAGACTTTCAAAATCCAATAGCTCTGTATTCAGTTTGTTTTCATCAAAGTTATGTTTTACACAATTCAATCCAAATTGTCCCCCAGAAGTTATATATAAAATATCTCAATTAACAGCAGAGTAAAACAGGAATGAAATGTAAGGAGCAAAGAATACTAAGCAGAGTATTATATAGAGCAGAGTAGCTGAGCTGAGCAGAGTAGCTGAGTTGAGCAGCTGAGCAGAGCAGAGCAAGTAGCTGAGCGGACCAGCGCTGAGCAAACCAGCTGAGCACAGAAAACAGGAGTAGAGCTGACTAGCAGAGCAGAGTAACTGAGCAGAGAGGCTGATCTGAGCAGAGCAGAACAGAGCTGATATGAGCTGAGCAGCTGAGCAGGGCAGAGTAGCTGATCAGAGCACATCAGCTGAGCAGAGCAGAGAATAGGAGTATAACTTAACAGAACAGGGTAGCTGAGCAGAGCAGAGCAGAGTAGCCGAGTAGAGTAGAGTAGCAGCGCAGAGCAGATTAGCTGAGCAGGGCAGAGCAGGGTAGCTGAAAGGGGCAGAGCCGAGTAGCTGAGCAAAGCAGAGCAGAGCAGAGCAGTGATGAGTGGTTGAGCAGGACAGAGGAGCTGAGCAAAGCAGCTGAGCAAGGAAGAGCAGTTCCTGAGCAGAGCAGAGCTAAGCAGAGCAGCTAAGCAGAGAAGAACAGAGTAGCTGAGCAGAGCATAGCTGAGTAGCTGGGCAGAACATAGCAGTGGTGAGTAGCTAAGCAGAGCAGAGTAGCTGAGCAGGGCAGAGCAGAGTAGCTGAACAGGGCAGAGCAGAGTAGCTGCAAGGGGCAGAGCCGAGTAGCTGAGCAGAGCAAAGCAGTGAAGAGTAGTTGAGCAGGACAGAGTATCTGAGCAAAGCAGTTGAGCAAGGAAGAGCAGTTCCTTGGCAGAGCAGAGCTAAGCAGAGCAGCTGAGCAGACTCGGAGGAACAGAGTAACTGAGCAGAGCAGAGCAGAGTAGCTGGGCAGAACAGAGCAGTAATGAGTAGCTGAGCAGAGCAGAGTATCTGAGCAGGGCAGAGCAGAGTAGCTGAGCAGAGCAGAGCACAGCAGAGCAGAGTAGCTGAGCAGGGCAGGGCAGACCAAAGTAACTGAGCAGAGCACAGCAGAGCAGAGTAGCTGAGCGGAGCAGGGCTAGAGTAGCTGAGCAGAGTAGCTGAGCAGGGCAGATCAAAGTAGATGAGCTGCGCAGAGCATAGCAGAGCAGAGCAGACTAGAGTAGTTGAACAGGGCTGAGCAAAGCAGAACAAAATAGCTTAGCAAAGCTGAGCAAGGCAGAGCACATTAGCTGAGCAGAGCAGATCAGACTAGAGTATAGCTAAGCAGAGCTGAGCAGAACAGGGCACAATATCACAGCACAGCACTGCACAGGTTTGCACATCCCTGCCCAGCACTGCAAAGCATATAGAAGAGTAGAGCGGAGCAGAGCAAGGCTGGTTAGATTTATATGATCACACCAAAGAGCACACACAAGTCAAGCAGGATAAAGTAAAACGTCAGAACAGGGATGAGTATAGTTTCCCTGACTTTTAGGATCCTCATAAGGTGTTCATGGATAACTGATAAGCAACCCTTTAAGATGTAACCATAAACAAAAACCATTATTTTCCACACACACACACAAAACACCTTCATATACATGTCGTATTTCGAACAACTTCGGGATCGCTTTTTAAAGAAAACCTCTCGCACGACCGATCAGCACCCATCCACAGAAAGCCGGCCGTTGACACGGAGCGCACTGACTGAACATCATCAACCGAGGCATCAGATGCCATTCACCCCTCTACCCTACCTCTCTCACCGTGTCACTCAGCCCTGTATACATGTAGTTTGCAATAATCGTATCACGCCCGTCCTCGATTCGGTAAATATTGTAATAGGGCCTGTTTAACCCATATAATTCACTCGCACGCCCCGCTGCCGTATAATTAAAATAATACGCCCGGGCGGTAATCCGAAAGGGGGTAAGTGAATCAGATACCGGTGTCGGTTTCGCAAAAACAGAAAGAGGAAAAAAAATCCTCAGCGAGAGAGGCCGCAGGGAGGATGTTGGCAGGATCGAAGCTAACCAGCCCGGTGGGTTGCGCCCCGATGAATGAAGAACAAAGCGCATGGGAGGAAATGCTCGAACTGGCTTGAGATGATATGGCCAAGCATCTAGAAGCGCTTTTGCTGGCGTGCGTGTGATGTGAGAGAGCGCGTATAGCTGGCGATACACGGTGAGGGGGGGGGGGGGGGTATAAGTACCCAAGCAGATCGGGGGCATGCATGCACGGAAAGCAGCTCGAGAGGGGGGAGAGAACCCGTGCGATAGGGTGGGGAGAGAGAGCGAGAGAGAAGAATAAAAACCTCTTGAAATTCCTCGCCCCCATTGATTGATCTGGCCTAAGCAGGCCGTTGAACCTGGCCTGCGGAGGTGAGTCGGGGAGGGAGAAAGGGAGTCAATACATGGGCCGGGGGTCATGGGGGAATGACCGGCCATCTAAGGTAAGAGAAAAGGCACAAGGAAGTGTGCTGAGTTCATGTCTTACCTTCCTTCATTCTTGCCGGTTTCTTTAATTTGATTATTTCCAAATTAATAAACCCCAACTGCGACGAGCAAGATGCCAAATTATTGCGTAAACACAATAATTAAAAGCACACCAACATGGGTTCATCCAAAAATAGGGAGTAATTTTTTTAGGTATAAAAAATCCCATCAATCTCATCTTTTAATAATACGTTGGCAGTACAATGGAGCCATAACAAATTCAACTTCGTCAGTTTGTTGAACAAATTCGGGAGCTTTTTCCTCGGAAAATGACCAATCAGGAGAACAAAGTACAGTTGCCCGGCTTACGATATTAATACATTGTGAGTACTGTACTTTGCATGTCACGCGCAGGTCTTAATTGAAACTGACTTGGGATGTCTCCATCCTCCCAGCCGTGTGAAATGACTAAGTCTCCCCACGGAAACTTGAGATACCGCAAACAACCTCTTCGTCACTTCACTGATATTGTCCGCGTGTCTTCTAGGAATCTCGACCGTTCTTGGTCTGGTCAACAAAGCATATCACAGGGTTCGTAATAACAAAAATTGCCATAGTTGATATGATATTATTGTATTATAATGAGAACCTAACATGGCTTATTATATAATAGTAAACAATATGAACTAGCTAATCAGAAATCACACACAACAAGTAAAAGTATACAATTTGATTATTTATCTACCAACTTTACAATATCAAATCGATTTCCGTTGAGTGAAAAGCAAACACTCGAAATTGCGAGTGATGCATTTTATCCTTCTGTAGCGAATGGTAAAAAAAAAAATCCAATGTCACCATGAGAGAGGGCGCTACGACGAATCTGAACTTGCAAGATCCAAGTCAACGACGTCTTTCATGTTAGGCGAAGGACTACATCCATCACAAACTCGGATATATGAATTGACAAGTATAGAAGCGCACGTTCAATGCTCTTTGCTCTTTCTGTTGTATTATTTCAATAAAGACGCTGAAGTACCACAAAAAAAACCCAACTTCATGTGGTGATCGACACATCTTGTTGCTCTGTTGTACAAAATTTGAGGCGAGAGTTGAGTCACAACGGCCGCGAGAAAAGAAAAACGATGTGTTTACATCTCATGTACAAAATTGTAAAATAAAAAGCAATCAACGGGAAAGAGCTATACCATGTGCTTATGATGAGACAGGCTGAAAAACAACAAATTCACAGTTTAATTATTTCTTTTTAAGTTGCACACACGGCAGGAACCGAAGTACAGACCAGACCAATGATTTGCATTGTTAAGCTTAGCCATAACCAACCATCGAGGAGAAAAAGGAAAAAAAGAGAAAGGTTTATACAAAAATAACGAATTGCAGAATCACTGATGGCCTGCAGGGGGCAATGACCGCTTGGTCATCGACACGGGATCCTATACTCATACAGCCAGGGTGAGTCCGTTTCATCTATTGTGAGGAACAATGTTTGAGTTGATATCTCATTGTGTAGTATTTTCATCTGCATTTTCGGATTGGGTTTCGTCTGCGCGAAGTGACCATGGCTTGAAAATTGAATCTAATTAATGACGGTAATAACAGCAGTGGTCAGTGCACGATTGTATTATGTGTGTGCATTCTATAGGCCTTTGAGTGGCCTTGCAAACAAAAGAAATCAAATCTATAGCTGAAAGGTTATTCAAGTACATTTGGATTGAATTGAAACATTTAGTTGGAATCGCACTGTGTTTATGAAGATATGAGTATATTTTCAAATTTTTTTAAATATTGCTCGAATTAGTAATTGCTCAAAAATAACGAGAGGAGTAAATCCATCAAAGCACAGTGCTTATATTCATTACCACAGTCCCAAAAGTCGGAGTGTTTTTCTTTTTTCTTTTATTAGAAAATGTTTTGTATAGGAATAATTTGGTGCAAAATGTCGTTTTAGCTAAATCTGCAAAACATGCTGGCGGATTTAAATCAAACCTCAAAGATACACAACGTTTCAGTGTTCGAGAATGCAGAATAATTTGGCAGGTTCACTGGCTTATTCAGATTCTATCAGGCCGATGAATACTGTACTGTGATGCGATGGTTTTGAATGGACATGTAAAGTTATTGTTTTTAAGAGCTTGACTTTTTACACCCCGGCTTCACGCGTCCGATAAATATACCCCGTTTAACACTATGAACTCTTCAATCAAACAAACTTTGGCGGGCAAAAGAATGTCCAAAACAAACTGCCAAGATCGGCAACATTAGTCCCAGCGGGGCGATGCAAGTACGCCTAACCCCTCTATCGTTGAGACACCATCAATACACCCATTAATTCTCCCCATGAGAGAGGAAGTGCGGATTAACGTCTATTTGTCTCAGAAAACTACAAGCTTTTGTAGACACTTTCCCCTGAAAATAACAGGCAGGTGCTCGGCAATCTTCGACCGTGGGCCGACGGAGAAACAGACCCCCGTAAATCACTCAAAAAAAATCATCATGGCGGTGTTGAGCGGTCGTATTAGCATATTACACCACTGTAAATCACGACAAAATACCGCCTGAGCCCTTCTTAGAATGTGAAACACTTGTCGTATTTCATCGGTGATTATACGAGAGAGAAAAAATAAAGTTATTTTCGGTGGAAAGCGTATAATAAGCAAAGACTAAAAAGATTGGATTTTAAGCTTGTTTACCCGACGCGCCAATTTCAGACTTTTCTTTTCATGAGAAAGAGGCCGGTTTTTATGAAGAAAAAGTCGAGGACAAAACTCCAATTGCTATATCCCCTGCTAATTTGGATTCCAAAGTTTTCCTTTTCTAATCGGAAAGGAACTACGATTTTTCTTCCATCAGGAAAGGTAATCTTTGATGAGAGTTGTACAACATGAAGAGCTCCAAAAACTATGTTGAAGAAACGAAAATAAGTTACTTAAAATTTGCCGTTATCGGTGCACCTTTTGTTGTTAATCTTTCAACAAGAAAGTCCTGGAAACTACAGTTTCAAGTTGGCATTCGACAGGAGTTTAAGTGGTTAACAGCTACAACAAAATTATTTTATGGAGCCGTGAAATATTGTGCAAAATAAACTAAACAGTAACCAAACAGTCGTCTTTGTCACGCTGCCATAGTTCAAATTTTTAGCAGAATATTTCAGAAAAAAAGTACACAGTTAATATTTCACACCAATCAGAAGTCGCAGCCTGGAAAAGACATTGCGTTAAGGCTTTGACAAATTGCAATGGCTTGTTCAACGATGCACAGAACGAGTTTCTACGAGAAAGGTACCACAAGTGAGAACTGACTTTCATACACTAAATTTTAGTTAGGACAATTTCAAAGTACGATCACTCACCACACGTGCTGTTATGATAAGAAGTAGTGGCTTAAACTGGCTCTGGCTCGTCAAGTATGAGTATAGTTGTTCACATTAAGTTCGAGTGCTAAGTTTCTTCGTGACTAGTAAAGGACGCATGCGTGTGGATGTTCCCCAATCTCATACCACGATCGACAGTGTGATCATAGCATAACTTATAATCTTAATAAGATGTGAGAACAAACTCTCATACATTCCAGCTTTTCATTTTTTTATGTGAGCGTAGCAACATACAATCAGTGAATTCTGAACCCCTACCACAGTAACTCGTATAGTATGCCAGCTAAACTTCGTGGAGAAGTTCTACTGCTTAATACGAACGGCGCAGGCTATCCAGCACGTACACAAAAGAGAGAATCTTTACAGGGTCATGTAAAAACATCATAGTTGGGCAAAAGTTAGCACACATAATAATACTCAAGGAAGCTTTTTAAGTAAGACCATGACATGTTTATGTTCATCAACAGATTGAGCAGTTTTCTGTATGCTCGTTCTATCGAACAGCCAAATGTAATGCTGTAAACTTTCCTCGGAAGCAGCAAAGTGGTTTATGATCTCATGGTAGTACTTATATATAAATGCTTGGATTGTAATTAAAATTCATGCAAAATACTACAGAAATCCAGGAAGATGAACCCTAAGCCACTTGTTTCAACCTATAAACCCCCAACCAACAACAAAAGTCAAATCCTTTCTGAATGAGGTCTGACATAATTGCCAATTTACGTAGCTCAACATTGATCTTCCTGGATCCGCTTCCTACTTGGTAATGAAAGACAGGAAGAATGATTTTGCACATGCGTACTTTCACTGTTGTCCCGGACGATCTTGTGCACCTGAGCTGCCGCAGAAGACACCTGGTGTGCGTCGGTGACGTCCATCTGAAGCACATGGAGACGATCCGAGCACTGCCCACGCAACTCTGTTGCCCCCTCCCCGTCGGCGTACAGGCACCCAGCAAACACGCGGTAACCCAGCTTGTCCAGGTAGCGGGCCAGTGCGTTACCGATCCCCGTGTCACAGCCGGTAACCACCACGGCTTTACCGGCAGATCCAAGGCGCTTCTCGGGCGGTCCCAGCCAGGTGAGCAGCAGCAAAGCCACCGCCGGCACGGCCGCTATCAGCCTGACCCAAAGCGTACACGGCAGCAGGTACACAACGAACAGGTAGATGAACAAAACCAGGCTTCCCATGGCTGGGTTGTAATGTATACACAATCACAGGTGTGCTGTATCGGAATAAGTGACGCGTGGTCCGTCGCAACAGGACTGACTGTTTGACAGTTGCCGATAACTCTTTATATAGCTAGAGACCTCCTGGTTGTGTACAGGTGGGCAGTATACTCCGTACCTCATATCCTGAGGTCAAGCGAGGACACGATGCTACGATTGGGCAGACAAGCAAACGACGATTATACAAACGCCCCACTCGGGGGGGGGGGGGTGAAAGAGAGACGCACAGCAAAGTCACCGCTCTTTAAATCAAAGCGCATCTATCGATCCAAATAGTTCGCAAAATAGGGATGAAGAGTTGAAACGAGGACGAGCTACACATGCCGGGCAGGGAAAAACCCAGTTGGATTGAGAGCAAAAAAAAAGAGCGGCATGGGGAGCAAAGAGAAAATGTGTCAAGCTTTTGTTGCTCTTTTTCCCCTGGATCTCGTTGTGTGTGAGTGACACAGCTGTCGGCAAGGGTTTTTTTTCCCTCGCTGGATTGTTTGAGGCAGTCACGCACGCGCGCTCCATTAACAGCATTGTGTGGATCACCGTGGGAGGGAGTATCGTGCCGGCCATGACAATGCTTTTAATAGGGTCACACAGCACAGAGAGGGAGAGAGGGGCCCGGATTGTTGGGATATATATCGAGGGAGGTTAGAACTCCCAGTGATAACACTGCCAAGTGGCTTTGACCTCCTATACGGGGGAGGGTTGGTCGACCTCTCAGCCACTAACCCCCTTGGCTGCCTGACGTCAGACCGACAAGAGCTACCCCCGGGAACACGGGCCATCCTGGGTTGAGATAATCCATCGCAGGCCCATTAATTTGATTAATCCTAAACTTTGCCTCTGTGTGTGCGCTTTACGGAAAGGGGCCGGCCCGCGTGCGACGGTGTTTACCGATCTCCAAAGCCCGGCATATAATACAAACGGTTATCGACATTCGAGTTCAATGGTAATTATTAACAGGTTGGCGACAACTCCCTGCATGCTTTGCCAGCGATACAAACCGGTCGCACGTTATTAGTAACGTATGGTAATCAGGATGGCTGCACTGCGTTCTTCAAGAAAACAAAAAAAATCGAAATGAGAACAATCTGGCTTCCGTGGGAAATTTAAAACTGTCTTTGGACAAAACGGGAAATGTGACCGACATGAGTTGGCATGCCTCATCAATCACAGTTGCAAAGTTTTAGTCCATTGTGCCACTTCAGCGGGTGTCATTTCTGAGACTTGTGCCTAGATGTCATTGTCGTGTATAACATTCCTTGGATTATCGTTGTCTTGATTGGTGTCATTTTCAACGATGTAACTGTCGTCAGCGTCCGTTCCAGCATCCATTGTCGGTTTTATCATCAAGTTTTATACCGTGGACACTTTGTTATTGATCCCGTATCCACCTCAAAATGCCAACATCATCATCCTATTGTCCACTGAATACGGTGTTCGACTCATGCGCCGTGGTACGTGGGTTCGCACCCTGATGGAGAACATGGTGCTTGTGTTCCTGGGCAAGACGCAATTGCCTCTTGCCACCCAGGAGTGGGTACCTGTGAAGGTAGAGACCAAATTGTGCTAAAGTTCGAGCTGCTGCAGAAGAATGGTCTCATTCCTGATGAACGTGGATAATAATGTTGTATTAAAGCGCATTTAGAAACCTTAGGCATAAAGCATTTTATAAGCACCACACTACATCATTATTATCCTCCTGGCGAAATTCCTACCGTCTTCACGTTGGTTTCTACCTCACACTCAAATTTTGTCAATTGAATTACCACCATACCATCGTCGTCATTACAACTCAACCACCTTACTGTGATTCTCTTCTTATTAAAAAAAAAACACGTAAACCTATCTTCAAACATTCTGGTGCCCCCAAAAAAATCGTTGTTGAAATATCGACACTGAAATTGTTTGAAACATTCTAAATATTTAGACTTATCTTAATTCCGGTACTTTACCCTTCGGGCAATATTTATAACAATTTGGCTGGTCCAGGGTTACATTGACGTCGAGTTAAGGCCCATAAATAATGCAACTGTTCCGTAATCTACGTGACCCGTTTTGTAGTCCGTGCAGTCACCCTGTCGTTCCAAAGTATGTCATGTCACGGGAACACATCAACACATCGAGAGCTCATGTTGACTTAAACTGTGCATCATCTTCAAAGCAGGTCGTTGCCTTTTTAAATTGTAGCTCGAAATCAGACCGTGGAACACAAAAGTGCAAAGGGGGCCAACGGCTTGGTACCAAGCAAGGATGCATGAGATTTCGTGGAGTTCATTGAACGGTACGTTTGTATTTTATTGAATCACTGTAGTCGTGTACGCTCGCCCGGTATTTAAACGTCGTGTAGTCAAAATGTACGGGTTTTTTCTTGATTTATGAGTTCGATGTGTACATTGGCTTAACTAGGGGGGAGGGGCTAGGGGTATTTCCCACACTCGGAGGCCTATGCCCCGTGCCCCCCCCCCCCCCCCCCCGAGGCCTATTCCCCCTTCCCCCTCCCCCGCTCAGAATGTGGCTTAACTAAGGGGGAGGGGCTAGGGGTACTTCCCACACAAAAGGCCTTTGCCCCCTAATAATTTTGGGGATCGGGAAGGTAGAACTATATATTTTGTTAACAACTAGTAGTGCCTCATCCCTTAAAAAAATCCCCATGTGCCGTGGACCGCAGTTACGCCACTTCATGTATGATTGCCTCACATTGTTTCTAGATTGGCATCAATGCATTGTTGTAGGCCTACATAACTCTGTTATAGACTCGTGCTGGATTCGTATTCAAATTCGTATTCAAACGCACGTTTACAAACCCTCGATCGACTGATGTCCTCATTGGGTATAGAATAATTCAGAAGTTACCCGTGTGAAAACGAACTTCGCACGGGGCCAATCGCAGAGCGTTCATTGCACCGGGATGGACGATACCGAAACTACACACTTCCGTCATGAACCCAATAGTCAATGGACTTTTCATTCCAAGGCTTCATGTTTTCCAATAAAGTGCTTTGAAAATCGCGTGTCATGGTTAGGTACGGGTAGGCCCTATGCCTTTTTAATAATGGCCTATTTATGTCATTCACAGTCATGCAGACCCCTATATCAACATTGCGCAACAAAAGCTTATGTGGGTCTTTCATGTCTGTCCCGTGGCTTTCTAGTTCGGTATTCTAAATGCGCATGCTCATGTCAAGATTTTACGGATAATATATATTTGTTTCACATCGGGATAAACACAGCGGATAAAAGAAGGACTACCCAACTCTAATTGGCAATAATACCGAACGTGTTCTTATTCCGTGCGATCCAATTGCCCGCACATAAATGTACCAAGCCTGAGTACTGTATAACATGGACCAGTCAAGGTTTTTTTGGAATTTGAACTTCACAAAATTCACATTTTCCGTTGGAAGGCCCCACCCTCCACGATTTTGCTCGCTGTGAACATCTTCCAGACTTGATCAAGTTGATGCGCGTACGCGCAGTCGGAATAGCAAGTGGCTCATCATAATGAACGTTACTAAAGTTGCTTCCCCGAGTTTATTCGGTCCAAGTTGCAGGAGAGGGGGAACTTACGGAGTGCCTCATAAAAATGGTTTTAAAAAAAAGGTTTGCCTTCCCCAAATTCCGAGCGGGCAGGGAGCACAGGCCTGCTGGGGGTGTTTATGGGGCAGCCCCGCCCCCTTTAGTTACCCCTGTGGGCTAATGCAACATTTGGGGATCAATTAATGAAGTCTACCAAAGCAAACCGAAAGAAAATTAATATCCAAATTAAAACAAAGCGAGGTGCAGATTGAACAGTTTAAGAGAATGGGGGTAGAGAACCTTGAGCCGGGCTCCTACCAGCGATCGGGCTTAATTAAATTATAATCTTCATTGTTTTAAATGGAATGTTCCGCTGAAGAGTGAAGGATGGGACCTTGCCAAGACATACACATACCGGCTGGAATGTCTTGAAAGACATACAAGGGGGCAATAACCGGGCCCCGCGCGAGGTGGGGGAGCGAGGGTGTCCCGCTCAGAGTCCTTCGCCTCGTCAAATTGGACGTTTATGTAACCGTTTTGCTATAGCAATCATAAACCCATGCCTTGATTCATGGATGGGTTGTTCAAACAAACAAGCACGCGGCTGACTCGCTGAGATTGACGAGAAGGCCGTGTGTGCATGCAATGTATGGCACGGGTCAAGAGCAGAAACGTGCAATTTATAGTGTTACCTCTCCATGTTCGTGTGCTGCAGCGTAGCTAGCTACAGAGACCATTCATGCAGGACTTTTTTTCTTGATAAATCAGAGGCAAAGTATCACAGGACAAAAACAGTGGTTGATTGCCTTTTATTCCACAATTCCTGGCTTTTTAAGACTTGCAAAACCGTTTAAACAGTGCCAAATATATATATATATTTTTGGTTGGTTGGTTCATGGTTGCTTCAAGAGACCGACTCACTAACGCACTGCATGAATGCCACTTGTGAGATGGGCAGCGCTATTGTACAGGGGGTCAAAAAAAGTTTACACTTTTTCAGAGGCATTTTTCTCAAAATTTAAGAGGCATGTTGAAACTGTTTTAACATGCTCCTATACTACAAGACCATGGTGGTATATACATGTAGTGAAAACAGCATTGACAATAAAGCTCAAGTTAATTATATAGCAGCCATTTAGAGAAAAAAAATGGTCAAAAACTAGTTTTCCGCGTCAACGGCAGTCATGCAGTTCTTTGTGCGTGCAGTACTATGGTGGTGGCCATATTTCACATACTTGCGTGTGGACAAACTGGTGATTGACTATCTTTCTTTAAACTATCGCCGTAATGTTTTAAGCCACATAAAAAAATGAAATTGAGGGTATAGAATACATAAATAGTCTGGCACCATCCCATTCAACAGTTCACAATTGATAAATACATTCAGGGAACACGACAAAATGGCTTCCTCGCAATTAAGGTCAATTGGAGATCAGATGATGACAAGCCTTCCACAGCTTAGCCATTCTGAGTCAATGGAATAAAACGGTGTGTTTTCTGGGTCTAGCTGTACTACAATTTAGACTTGCCTGCAGCTTATTTCTCGATAAGTCAGAGATAAAAATATCAAAGGACATTTAATAATTCCAGCTCTTTTTTTAGACCCGAATAACTGTTTAAAATAAAGGAGAATGAAGATAACTTAATCACTAAGTTTAGTTCACTTTCTAACGAAGATGACGACAATATTATTTTTCCAAACAGGCCAAAATTTAACAATACTTTCTGCGTGGAACTATAGCCAGATGATCAAAGCAAAAAGACTGCGAATGTTGTTGACATGTGGCCATTGCGTGTAACCACAGAGAGAGATGCTTCAAGTTCAACCATCCTTACTCTTCATTTGAACCGTTGTTGCATTATGGTTGAACCGACCACCGTGCCTTGCAGCGGTCACGTCACAGTGGGGTGGTGCGATCTTCAACCCCCGGCCCATGCCCGCGGGCTTTCGCCCCAATACTAACAGACCCGCTAACAATACCACCACCACCTCGCTCCGGAACCAAAAGGAATCAAAGGTACTTTTTTTTCTTCCTTTTACCAAGTTCCAACAAACTTTTCCTTTTCAACTGACGGAAGTTGTTGACAAACAAAGTGACTTGCGTATACCTTGTGCAACACGCCGGGTGTGCATTGTTGCGGGCACGTCCATGTCGTACAATTAAGAAATGAAGTATGCCATGTGATACCGTGGGACGGGTCTGTTTCGGGGCAGGCGACACTGGTTCGGTTGACACACGAAGCGATGGCTGGAAGACGAGGGAGTTGGCGCCTTGCTATGGGAACTCTATACGCTCTTCACAACTTTGGAGGCAACCAACAAGTCGTGCTCCATACGCCACCTTGCACATTACATTAATTAACTGCGGCCGCACCAGACTCTTTTTATAAATTCAATCTCAAAGTTAACATAAGAATATTTATGGAGCAATAACATATAAATGAACTTATACAGTAAAACGTAAAATGCATACTTCAAAAAAGCACATACAAGGTGACATAGCACCTTTTTAAATGGAGCCCCTTTAATTTCATCAATTTGCCCAAAAGGAACGTCGCCCGAGGCGACGTGTGCAGTGACCGAAATACAAAGAATAGCGTTTCGACATCAAAGGGGCCGGCGCGGCCCAAAACACACATCCAACTACCTACATCATTCTTTCAATATCAAAGAAAGAAAAAAAACGAAGTAAAGGAAAAAATACAAATTGATTTTGGATCGGAGATACACCAAGCGCACAAATCGTCATGGTTCAAAAAAGTGCAAAGAAAAGTACACGCGGATATGCAATTTCATGGGTTTTTTTTCACGGTGTTCCCATGGATAGTTTCCCACACGAGCGCAAAAAATGCAGAGAGCGGGTCACGGCGCTACGGTAAGAGGGGAGCTCTCTCGCTCAAGGCTGGTCAACTTCACGCTAGGCTTGTACTTGGCATCGCTGGAATGACAGGGACACTGGTCGAACCGAAATTAATTGGCTCAACGGAAACACGGATGAATGGGGGAAATGAATGCAATTAATCTCTTCCGGCAGTCAAGTCCATCACAAATCAATCGCACGTCATAAGTGTCACAAGTCAATGACAAGGTCGCACTTATTATTGGGGATGAACAATGACAAAGGAATGCCATTGCCAAAGCTTGTCACTCGACTTGGATTGTTTAAATTGTGGTTGACGTGATTGACTGTAGAAGTTGACTAAATGTCTGCATTACCCGAGTATTTTCTTACACCCCCGCCCCAAAATGACCCTACTCTTTGGGGACAGTAGTAAGAGGCGTATGAATAATTTTGCTGACCAAGCCTCCGAAAAAAAGGAAGGGGGGGGGGGGTTGAAGACAATCTGACTGATGGGGGAGCTGTTCGTAGCACACGATCTTGGACACTATCAAACACAGTTGTGTCCACAGGACGACGATTTTACCGACAAAAAACATTAAGGGTAGTTCACCCTCTCATATACAAGTGTGTACATGTATTTGCCTGCAATCGGGGACCCCTATTGTCCCTCTTTTGTTTGTACTAACCTTTTTTTAGGAAGACCTCCCATATATTTTGTACACGATGGCAAAATTGGGGACCTTCGGGAACTGGGGACCCTATATTGTCCTCTATTGTTCAACGTCCCCAATTGAATTTGTACACTAGGTAATATAATTTGCAACCATGATTGTGGGATGTTGTCAGCACTCCACATTGCAAATACGAGGCTTCACACCCCCCCCCCCCCCCCCCCCCCCCCCCCCCCCCACACACACACACACATCTATTGGCGGCCTAAGTGTCCGGAGAAAAAAAGGTCTAGATTTCAGCACGCCTGCCTGCAAAAAAATCTGGATCCACCCCTGCTAGCCCCCCTAAAAAATAGGCTCTAGAACCGCACCTGCTCTAGCGACATCCGTGGAAGCACCATTTTTCTTTAAACACTTCTAAGGGGGCAAGGGGAAGGGGCACCTTACAATGGTGCCCCCAATACGCAACTGACAGCAGTAAACAATAATATAGCAACATATTAAACTTCCACATGTTACAACAATAAAAGAATAACAGTATGGAACCACGACCTCTGTAAAATAATCATTTGTATACTTTATAGTCACACTTCAAGCTACATGTATATGCCTTTGGTACAAACATAACTTCACACGCCACACTATGGCCTTTTGCATACGGCAGCCATCTATGAGGTTTGTTGTTGTTGGCTCATACATATAGTTGGGTACTCCTGACTATAGGCTAATGTTACACATGCCTAACTGTATGGTGCAACCCTGCAAAAAAATCCCATAGACACTAGTGCTAAATGCGCATACTTCAAAATTATTTTTAAAATAGTCAGAACTCTCACAGGTATTCAAGCTGCACAGAAAAATGATGATCAATGTGTCATCTTTCATTTTCTTTTCATTTTTTGGTGGGTTGACCATTGACTTTTCGAGATATTCTCACCCAAAGAAGACCACCCCTATTTTCCCCAAAGCGGAAAAGTAGCCATCTTGAAAAACGATCCCTCCACAACATGGTAAACATAGCGCCACTTTCGAGCCCAGTAGCATCCAAAATGCTCAGAATTGAAAGCCCCAAGTCCGGGCCAGAGGTTCATTGCCAGTATCTCTTCAAGTCCCCAATTGTATGGCTCTCAAAACTCTCTAATATAGAAAATTTTGAGGGTATAACTTTTATTCATGAGCTCGGCGGACGGATTTTTGGCCTATTTACAGGCGTGCACCCGTATGGTCAAATTATAGTTAGGACTACCCAACTGTGGATGAGCCATAGTTGGTGCAGTGGCACAGTTGGGGTGTAACAGCTTCATATCATGATATCAATGAATGCACCAGAAGTCTTATCATCATGCATACCTTGCGAAACAAAAGCCCACCCTTCAAACATGGCTGCAATGGAAAGGATTATATTGCTTTCTGTTTGAATTGCTTGTTTTAATAGTTTGCACACAGTCAAAATATACAATATCTTATGGAAGAACCAAGTAGGGCCTATAAGTTATAAAATGACCAACATTGTATAACACATGATGAATTTCATGAAATTCTATTATCTAGGAAATTATCAAGGTACAGTTTATTAATTTTGTGCTCTTCACAATAGATTTTTTTTTCTTCTAACGAATTTTTAATTTGTATGGTTTGGTTTTCACGCACACAAAAAACTACTTTCCCCGAGTTTTGGCGTCGCAACCTCCGAAAAAGAGCTTTCATTTTGCGCAAACAATGAACCTGCCTGGCAAGAGCCGAATTATTGTGGGCAGCTAATATTTCGAACTTTGAAGACATTTGTTTGACTGAAATGACGACTATAGCGCTCCAACTGCTCAATTTTGGAGGACCGAAATGTTATACCACTATCATTCATCCTCACGGTTATTACACGAAAACAGCAAATTTCCAAGGTATGGTTGTGTGAACATTCATGTTCTACTTTTTAACAATCTTATCCAACTATAATCGTTTCGTGGTTTTCGAGCCCCAAAAGGCGCATTCTCTCGGAAGTCTCCTTTAAAAACCGCATGTCTAACTGCATGTAGGCCTATTCACACTGCACACTTCGCATAAGTATGTAAAGAATAAAAACAAAACTCAATGAAATTATTAGATATTCCACCACAATGCTGATCCATTCTGTATTTGTTTTCAAACATAATGATTCATGACTAAAATGGGATTTACGAATCAAGAATGTCTACACTACAGAACTTGGCCAGAAAAAAAATGCAACACTTTTACCAAAAGAGGGCGCCATTGCACAATGTTCATCACAGCTACCCACAGATTGGCAGGGTCATGTTTACCAAACCTCGGTTTTATTCTGGTTAAGCTTTAGAATATTTTCCCTAAATCTGGCCCATTATGTAGACCACATGCATGAACAGATTTCCAGTGGATTGCCATTCCTGCAGTGCGCCTCCAAGAGTTTGCCATGGAGAGTCCATTTTTCAAGTTTACGGTCGGCAAAACACGGCCCATTCGGAGATTCAATAGACAACTTCAGCTAATTAGTTATGATTGAGGCATAGAATTCTGCCGCCTTACAAAAAAAACACAATATTGATAAAAAGAAAAGAAAAGGGCAAACATATACTCGAATCAAATCATAAGCTTTCGAAACTACTGGCCGGAAAACAAACTATTTCAAACACCCCGCGCTGCGAATTTGTCGACCATCTTCCACAATGCACTTGCTTGGAAAAATTAACTCTCCGTGGCAAACTCTTGGTGGTGCACTGCATTATGAATCGTCGAGAATCAATGCACTCTGGGACCAGCACTACTAGGCTTTACCTTGTCTTGCTTTTCAAATGTACAATAGCTTCTACAGTCATGATACCTTGTTTAAAACAACTTTTATCCTACTTTTAAGCATTCTACAAAATCCTTCAAAAAAATCTTACTAAGAACTTAAAATTTAATACATATATACAAAATAAAAATTGTATATATATTATAGGCATCTTAGTAGTAAAACTTATTTGATTACATTATTTTGCACCATGATCAGTTTTGACTTTTAAATATTTCACTTCAATCGTGCATTTTCTTGCATTTGTTGTGCATTAAATTATATATTTTTTGCTTAATCAACTCCTTGACACTTCCTGAGAAGCATACACACACACCCTGAAAACCTAGCAAATAGAAATCTTCTAAATAGATACAGGTTACTTAAAGTTAAAATTAAAACTCAAATTGCAAAACAAATCTAAAACCCAGACTACGCAGAGAAAACTACAACGAAAGAAATACACTTTAACTAACTGCATACAGGGTACCCCCTCCCCCCTAAAGATATGTTTTCTTGATTTATTGTATCTACAGTTTATGAGGCTATCAAAATTGGTCTTTCCACACGGCATTGACCAATTATGTTAACCTCCAGCAATTGTTTTGTTCATTTCCCTAAAACCTTCACAGATCCTTCGAATCCACCAGCCCCATTTGGAGGATTTTGTAGGATTGGGGAAGGTACAGCCATGCCACTTTTACTTGACATACGGCTTTTTATGATCCATGGATGCTGGAGTGTATGGGCTCCACCCGTTACTAAAGAGAGGGAGCTTTCTGACCACTTTTGAGATTCCAGTGAACAGGACACACAGAGTGTGCATAGTCTCTTGTTTTACTATTCTCCTGAGGACAATGCTTTGTGTTTCCCTTTGTCCCTGTAATGTAACACTCTCCCATAGACTAAGCACACAGAGGATATGACAGAGGAGTGTTTTCAACAAAAGACCCAACTCCTGAGGACTGAAAGGATCTGTTGTTCTCCCTTTGTATGTCTGTCCTCGGGGGGTTATGTAGAACATGTACATACTGGTTCACGTACGTACAGGTTCATGCACGTATAGGGTGAAGTTGGCACGACTAATTAAATTATGAATGTGAGCAAAGCCAAAGCGTCTCAACATGAGTGTCAGGCGTCATTGGCAATGCCTTCTAATGTCTCTCCCAGTGGTCTCCCCCAACTCTCCCTGTCTTACTGTTGAGGGGGTTCTTGTGCACAGAGCCGGTACTCAGGATATACATTTTTGTTGTTTGAAATTAAGACTCCTTATTATTTTTGCTAGCAAGCCTTCAAAATAGAAAAAACTGTGCATTTAAACCAAATGGAACACTCTTTGCACTGAAAAACATGGGACCACAAACCCCACTGTAAAATAATGGGGTACGGGCTGTACAAACCTGAATAGATTAAATTATTGCAAACATTTGTGTTGGATGTTGAGTACATGTGTACTTGAGGTTCTTAAGGTTATGCAACTTAATAAGAAAATGAGCTGATGAATCGGTTCATATTCTTTCAATTTAAGCCAACACCACATAATGTACTAAAAAGTCTTCTTTATGGGGGGGGGGGTGTTTTAGATACAGTATAACTTAAATAGAGAAACACTTCAAACCTTGCTAGTAGAAGAAATGGAACAATTGCATTGCTCGCGCATAATTTAGCTACACTCGACTACTTCCTGAGTATTTGATGCGTCACTTCATGAAGTTCCTGGTAAAACAGAAAAGAAAGATGTTGGCAATTAAACCTCATAATAAAGAAGACTTAAGACGTCTTTGCTGACGTTCCCAAGGTTCCATGAACCTAGGCGGTTGTGCTAACCCTAACTCCCTAGGCATTTTTGCTTGGAAGTAGCCTCAATCCTGCAAAATCCTCCAATTGGCATCCTGGAAACATAGCACATATCCTCAATCCTGCAAATTCCTCCATTATTTCTTGAATATGGTCCGTGGAGGGGCGACCACTGCCTGAATCCTGCAAAATCCTGCAAAATCGTGCAGCAGTGACTGTCAATATGTTGAGGCTTGGCCAGTGACATCCTGGAGCAGTACGGAGGATTTCAAGCATAATCCAGGCCTATATTTATGCATGGCTGAGCAAAAACAACACAAGGTCCGGCCCCAAGACCTTGACATACAGACCTTTGGACACATACAGACACCACTTTATTCTGTTTTACACTTGCACTCTTGGGATGACTAATTGTAAACTAACACTTGCTAGGCTTTAGCTATCGTCCACAATCCTGCAAAATCCTCCAAACCTCCTGGAGGGTTCTGAAGAAAGTGGGAGGGTAACGGATTGCTTCCAAACTGAGTAAATAGGAATGGAATGTCTCCCGTCCTTAGAGGTGATGCAGTCTTTTGCCCTTACTGACTAAAATGCATGAACTGTACAGGGTGAGTAAAAAAAAAGAAACCCAAATGTCTATTGTTTTATTGACTGCATGTAACACTTTCAAAATCTAGGACATGAAAGCCCAATTCATAAGCTTTCTTTAAGTACAAGACTCATTCAAATCACTCATGTACTTTTCAAGTTACGGAATTTTAAACACAACCACCGTTTTAAAGTTCTGTCCACAGATCACCAAAAAATGTGCGTGTTCTTTCAGTGATTTGTTTTCGTTTTGCTGAAAGAACACTGAACTTTTTTGTGATCCTTGGACAGAACCTTAAAACGGTGGTTGTGTTTAAAATTCCGTAACTTGAAAAGTACATAAGTGATTTGAATGATTCTTGTACTAAAAGAAAGCTTATGAATTGAGCTTTCATATCCTAAATTTTGAAAGTGCTACATGCAGAACTTCACTAAAACAATGGTCCCAACAGTTGGGTTTCGGGTTTTTTTACTCACCCTGTAGATGGCATTTTTGACAATTTTCGGAAGCCCAAGTGGTAGGGATACACCGCGCGTGCGTACTGGTTCGCGCCAAATGGTGGGAAACCAGCACGCCCGTCTGCTTTCTGCAAAACTTGTTAGGTCTAAACGTGAGCAGCAGGTGCCCTTGGAAATGCGTTTGAATGTCCCTCACAGTGGTCCCCGTAACTCTCCCTATTAAACCATTATGTGGGGTTACTTGTTCGGGAAGTTCATGTAGAATTGGCATAGTTGAATATTCACCTGATGACTTCAGGTAGATCCGGTGCATCCACAATGTGCCTGTGCCCGAATCCTGCGTCTCCAAAGGAGTGGAAGGTCACTGGTGGTAAGGACTTAGCACGGTGCTCAACACTGTAATCGTACAGCTAAACAGATACAGAAAAATCAAGATTGTTAATCAAATAAGGTTTTGCCCTTTACCGACGTTTAAACACTGTTTACTCGGTGTGTTACCTCCCGAGGGAAAGTTGGAAAAAAATCACTCGGGTGGGACTCGAACCCACGACCTCCTGCTTTCTAGTGCAGATGCTTTACCACTCGACCACCGAGCTAACGGGATCGGTTGGCTGGTTCGAATCTGATGTACATAGCAGCGGGTACCGCATAAACTATTATAAGATGGAATTTTGCGTCGGGGTGATATAAATCAAATTAGGTTTTGCCCTTCAATTTATGCGGTACCCGCTGCTATACATCAGATTCGAACCAGCCAACCGATCCCGTTAGCTCGATGGTCGAGTGGTAAGGCATCTGCACTAGAAAGCAGAAGGTCGTGGGTTCGAGTCCCACCCGAGTGATTTTTTCCAACTTTCCCTCGGGAGGTAACACACTGAGTAAACAGTGTTTAAACGTCGGTGAAGGGCAAAACCTAATTTGATTTATATCACCCCGACGCAAAATTCCATCTTACAAGATTGTTAAGTTTTCTACCACAATATGGGGTTAACAGAAATAGGACAAATGCTACAAACTGTTTTAAAACAATAATGAATATTTAAGAAATAAATATTTTGGAGTAATTATGTGTTTCACATTCATATATCTTTGGTGGAAGTAGAGACCACACACCAGTGTTACAACAGGCGCGTGGGAACCAAAAACCCATAACTCTGTCTAAATTGTTCTATTACCATGATAACAATGGAAACTACCATGGGCCCAATTTCACAGCGCTGCTAAGCACAAGAATTTGCTTAGCACAAAAAAGTCTGGCTTATAAAAGCAGGCTACCAGCCAAAACTCCATGTGATATTCATGCTAAGCAAACAACAGCTGAATACTAATCACGAGCAATATACATCACGTGGAGTTTTGGCTGGTAACCTGCTTTTATATTAAAGCCAGACTTTTTTGTGCTGAGCAAATTGTTGTGCTTAGCAGCACCGTGAAATTGGGCCCCGGTTCCAGGCAATACTTACTCTTTTGCCCAGTTTGTAAGGAACAACAAAATCATCCTCCGAATGGATAATTAGCACTGGACATTGGACATCAAGGAGGCTAGTAAGGAGAAAAAAGAAAGAAACACATTCACTCAAGGGAAAATTGAAATGGAAAAGGACAGACAGCTTTCCATATGGATTTTAAAGTTGCATACCCCAAACTCTTCAAAAAATTGATTGGATTTTGTTTTTAATTTCAAATTTTTATGTTTTGTTTTAAGGAAAAAAAAATTAATCTCCATTATGGGCATCTGCAACCTATGAGAAATGCCTTTCATTTTGCGCTTATTGAACCAGCCCTGAGAGCCGAATTTGTGTCTGGAACTTCAGACAATAATTGGACATTTGTGAACACAAAATTCAATCAAACTAAAACCTCAGTGGATTTTTTCGTTCAATGTCTGATTCATAACCTTTATATTGCTACGAAAATTGCAGTTGAATTAAAACAAATCTATTCTTCGAGATGAAACTCGAAAATAGTATGGGGAAGACATCTTGAAGCTGTTTCCTGATGTGCATGTTGGGTCTAAAGTGTGACATTTTCCTCTTTCTGTTACCTTGGTACTTTGTAGTTTGTCATTCAAGTATCATTATATGAATGACTTCACACAATTTTTTATTTGTTGGGTTTGTAGTTTGCTGTTAATAATCACTCTTGGAGCACGATCGCATTAATTGGATCCCTAATTTATCGAATGACCCATATATAATTAATGAATGTTTATGAGTGCAAAATTGCATGAGCCTCCTGATATTTTGACATGTTGTTATCACATGGTACACAAAGAGTTGTTTCCTTACTTCTCCTTACTGTCGAACATTGCCTCCTCTTCCTCGTAGGCTTTGCTGATCAGCGCCAAGCATCCTGGTACAAACCGCCATGGCTGGGGGGTTATTGAGAAACATTCAAGCACTTTACGATAAAAACTGAATGAGCAGTTGAAGGATACTTTACAATAAACAATGAATGAGCAGTTGAAGACTCCTGGGTCATAAAAGGCTAAACTTCAGGTAGCAGGCATGCAACTGGCAATTTAAAGGGGAAAAAACGAGGAAACTCCAAACCACACAAGACTTTGTGCACTGTTTTTCAATTTGTAATGGCATTCATGAGAAGTAAAAAAAAAACGAGAAGCAGTTGAAGACTCCTGGGTCATAAAAGGCTTAACTTCAGGTAGCAGGCATGCAACTGGCAATTTAGAGGGGAAAAAACGAGGAAACTCCAAACCACACAAGACTTTGTGCACTGTTTTTCAATTTGTAATGGCATTCATGAGAAGTAAAAAAAAACGAGGAAATCAGCGGATCTAAGAAAAAGTTGCATTCCTGAGGTAAGAAAGCTCCACGTTAAGTACATGTATTTTGCAGTGAGAAATGTGAATAAGACAGTCAAGAATATTATCACTCACCACAGTGAATGGGTGGTTCATCATGGCGTCGTGCATGCTGCTGTACGGAGATTCTAGGATCAAACCCTGTGGACACAACCCTGCAATGTGACAATGCACAGACATTTGGCAGTCATATAGTTTGCTCAAAGGAAGGTCCCAAAAATGTAAATGCAGAGTTAATATTTCATAGTTCTAGCACAAAATCTTATCTGACAGCACAATGTCAGAAATCAATCAATAGATTTAGCTCTTACACTAAACACTTTCAGATTTCCACGTGCTCCCATTTTGAATGCACAATACATATACAGTCAACTCTCGTTGGTACAAACTCTGTTAATACAAAATTCTGGTTATAACAAACATAAAGCCTTGGTCCCGACTGTGCATTTATGTGCACAATGAATGGGACTGATGTTCCTCTTAATATAACATTCTGATATAACAAACAATTTGGCTAGGTCCGAACAAGTTTGTATTAAAGAGACTCGACTGTAGTTTAGATATCAGAATTGTGCTTTTTCGGGGCAGCATGAGTTTGACATTAACAGACAACACTGACCAACTACATGTAGAATCGTACCTGATTTGCATAGTCTTTTCACCATTGCGCTCCCAATCCTAAAAATGAAAAAAAAAAAGTTTGGAGAAATGACACAAACACAGAATTGGGATACAATGCAGAGTAGCTAAGGGAGCAGAATTTTTTTATTTATTTATTTATTTATTTAATTCTTATTTTAACTGGAGGTGGGTAGCCCACTCAGTCTTGAGAAGACAATGTGAAGAAATTTCAGTTTTAAAGAGGTTGTGGAATGCTCGAAGACATTTCCCTCATTTGTCGGGTATATGTAGCCTAAGATGTGATGAAATAAAAACGACTATTGTTTCTGTCATAAAATGAGTACAAAAGGTACTTTTGAGAGCTGTTTTTCAAGTCCTGTCATGCTTGTTTCGACCCAAACGTGCAATTTGTGTAAAAGTCGTCGTTGCGGGCAGCAAACAAAACACAGTAAATCGTGACGTAATAAACAGGACTCCCGATGCAGAGTAGCATAAACGAGTCATGTTTATTACGTCACGATTTACTGTGTTTTGTTTGCTGCCCGCAACGACGACTTTTACACAAATTGCACGTTCGGGTCGAAACAGGACCTGAAAATTAGCTCTCAAAAGTACCCTTTGTACTCATTTCATGACAGAAACAGTAGTCGTTTTTATTTCATCACACCTTAGGCTACATACATCCCAAAAATGACGGAAATGTCTTCGAGCATTCCACAACCTCTTTAAATGTAACCAAGTCATTGTACGAGTCAATCACATTTACAATGTAGGTCACAAGAAACAGGGGACAAACTAGATCAAAGGAATGCCTTTGTCATATTTCACTTGAGAAGCTTGACGTTTGACTTGAGATTGGACTTTCGATGGGCCTTGTGATGGACTGAAAGGTGACACTACACCTAGAGGACTTTCCATAAAGGGCCATCAATACTGCCACCAACTGTCAGATGGCGTCCAGCTGCCACTCACATTGAGAAGTGTCCTCACCTGTCAGATGCCCCCACCCTAGGGGTGTAACTATGCCAAAGTTCGTATATGACACGTATCACAATACTAAGGTTACGATACAATGCATAAAGCAATACATATCATAAACTCAAGTTCTGGCAGCTATTTGACATGTACATGTATGCAATCCTTGTATTCATTTAAAGGTTGCTCATATTCTGTACAAATATGCATTGTGTTATCTTTTTCTAATGTTAGCAATGCTTAACATTGCCACAGCTGCTTTTTTGAGTTCTAGACTTTCGTTTTTGAGGTACAACAGCGCCAGCAGAAATTGTTTTGTTTTTTTTCCTCAGGGGAAACTTATTTATTCAGAAGAAACGTTTCTCTTCAGAAAAAACGTTTCTCTTCAGAAAGATTCTGTGCCAATCCTGTTAGCACAGAATCATTAGTTATGGGCTGTACACATGCACATAAGGCAAAAATTCCCCTCCAATTCATAAAATATGCTAACCGTAAACACTGAATTTTCTGCTACAGTCAGTGGGAATGTTTCGCTTTTGGTAAGTAGAGCAATGAAATTGGGTCCCGATCTTACCCACTGCCCATGGAGTGGCCCCATACATAGATGGGGGCGCCCTTGCTCCTCTCCAGCACCCATCTATAGGAAGACTCAGCGTCATCTACGACTCCCTCAGCTGAGGGCCAACCACTGGAATCACCAAAGCCTTGAGGAAAAAAAGCAGAGGACGGAATCAGAGAAGGAAGGTGTGAATGGATCAGATAATGGCCAGTAGGTTTAACTTAAATGCATACAAGTTAAACTTACATGGACAGTTTGCACCTATTCAGTTTCTGTTTGTGGATTTTTTGAAAATTTGTATTAAAAGGCGTATCCTCTCTGAGTGATCCCTGTTGGTTATTTCCCACTTTGCAGCATCGTAGCTTTGGGCGTGATCCCTGCCTACACTGCATATGAGTTTATGGCTGATGTACATTAAGTCATTAAAGCTATAGTCCATCATTTGCAGCTATCCGAAAAGTAACTGGCGTAATTATTGTTGAAAAACATACTTGGTTGAAAGATAGTAAGGGGACTAAACTCCCTGTGAAATTATTCTTAGTCATTTTGAAGTAATCAACGAAAGAAGGCCTTTCCAACGGTGCTTCTTAAGACGCACCGTAGGAAATTTAAATTAGTAGTTCGTTTTGTTATTCGGTGAAGCGCGTGCAAGCATTGGCACGACGCACACGCACGCGCGGTTGTTACAATTCGTCGGATCAGTGCGTGACATAGCGTACCTGCAATCGGCTCAGTGAAAACGTGTCTCGGACGCTGAATTCAGGCCCAATTCAAAACATGATTCAGCAACTTTTGATTCGAAATTGAGATCCTAGAATGCTGTTTTTCTAGGAATCTAGAGCTGAAGCTGAGCTGAAACTTCATCGGGTTAGTTGTTCAGTACCCTTCTTTAGATTTTGAGCACTTTTTGTTGCTTCAAAAAAACAAAATGCACAAATTACAAATGATGGACTATATCTTTAACATATTAGATAAATTATGTACATGTACATTAACATATTAGATCAAAGGTGGATTACTGTACATGTTAAGACTTGACAGTTTCTATCATGGATACGCTGTGACTTTTGAAATAAAAAAATAAATAGACACTGTGGGATTGATAAATCAAATGATAACTCAGAAGTCTTCTGAGGTTATGCCACTTTATCTTCAAGCCATCCTCAATCGTCGATCAATGGCAACAACAGTGTGATTTCATTCCATATAGCACGGTCCGTATTGCACTCCGTGCACCACTCTATTCTAAGGTGCGTGCGCTATTTCTGCTGCACGTGTGTGAAAAGGAATCCGCGGAAAACGTTCGTACAGCGCGCATCAATTTTGCTTGAAGATACATTTGTTATCCCACTCGGGCTTGTGGAAAATGTAGAGCGTCGTGTTCCATATGGACACAGACACACTACATTATTCCGTGTTCCACTCAAGCTCATGGGATAACTAATAGCATCAAATACAGGTCCTGTTTCAATATTTCACTCATGCATGCAGTGCACACGTACCTCTGTAGTCGAGGGCTACTACATGGAAGTCCATTCCAATAAGGAGACGGTACAACAGCAGACGATGATCTGCAGCTCTGTATTGTTCAGGAAGAAAAATTCTTGTGAGTAAACAAATTATTGTTAAGCCAAACCTACAGGAAAAAAATAGCACTTGTGCACCATTATTTTCATGTATTGAACTGGTTTGAGACAAAGAAACATTTCAGTACATTTCTGCAAAATGAGAGTTACTTAAGAAGGCCTCAAAAGGGAATCTACCGCTCTGAGAAAGGGCCAACATTTTCCTGACAAATTAAGGGGCCTTTAATCTCAACTCCCCAATATGTTCAGACACACTTTATCAAAATACAATTAGCCAAACTGTGTGAATGACTGAATGTGAACACGAATTCCACTTTTTTTTTGCAGTATCTTATTAACTACATGTATGCACACCTAAATGTATCAAAGGTGCACACTAAACATGTGGAAGATCTCAGCTTATCAAGAAGATCAGCCTTGAGGAAATTCTTGTGACCGTTTGGTAATGAGAGAAGGGAAACGTCCAATTTACTGGGCGTGTTGTATCATTAAGATGAAACTGTTCAGACCATGGCAGGTTTGGGCCCTCACAAAAAAGGAGTAAACATCAACTAATTTTGTAGTCCCAATTTTATCAAACGAGAGCCACAAGCGAGCTTTCCTTAAATGTTAATCTATTTGATAATTCTGTGGACAATGCAATCAAAATAACAAAACTTTATTATATAGAAATGATAGCAAAACAAGTTTATAATTATAATCAAAACTTCAAACATGTTTAATCTATTGAGATCAGCTACATGCTGTACATGTTATCAGGGTGTTTCTAAAATAATTTTGTGATATCAGTACACGTGTGTGAATAAGATGTCCCACATATGCAATGATTGCTTAAAGGATATATTACTTCCAAATCCATCCAAGTGTATATACATGTACATTAAAATGCTGAAAAATTATACCAACCTGTATTTTAAAGGCATATATCGTTTGCTTTACATGCATTTTGTTCATTTCCAATAATAACACCACTCAACATGCAAAGAAGACTATTAAAAACCTAACCTGTTGAAGTTTCAGCTCAGTGGATAAGTTTTTCAAGAAAACAGTGAAAAATCGTGCACAACCTTTTATCAGGAAGCACGATTTTGTCTACCTTATTCTTTATTTCCAAAAATATGTCAATGGACTGATCTTTGGACATCATGTTCATTTCTTGTTTTCTTCCAAATGACAGCAAGGCAGAAGGAATAATTTCAAGCCGTGTACCAGTACAAGTACGATCTTTAAAGCTACAGTCCATCATTTGCAGCCATCCGAAAAGTAACTGGCGTATTTATTGTTGAAAAACATACTTGGTTGAAAGATAGTATGGGGACTAAACTCCCTGTGAAATTATTCTTTCTGGCAAGCTGTCATTTTGAAGTAATCAACGAAAGAAGCCCTTTCCAACGGTGCGTCTTAAGACGCACCGTAGGAAAATTTAAATTAGTAGTTCGTTTTGCTATTCGGCAAAGCGCGCGCAAGCATTGGCACGACGAACACGCACGCGCGGTTGTTATGATTCGTCGGATCAGTGCGCGACATCGCGCATAGCTGCAATCGGCTCAGTGAGAACGCGTCTCGGACGCTGAATTCAGGCCCAATTCAAAACATGATTCAGCAACTTTTGATTTGAAATTGAGATCCTAGAATGCTGTTTTTCTCGGAATATACAGCTGAAGCTGAGCTGAAACTTCATCAGGTTAGTTGTTCAGTATCCTTCATTAGATTTTGAACACTTTTGTTGCTTCAAACGAACAAAATGCACAAATTACAAATGATGGACTATATCTTTAAGACTATATACAACCATGTCCTTTCCAAGTTTGTTCATTTCCCTCCAACACTGATCACTACAAATATCCAGTCGCAAATCTTTTACAAGGACTTTTTGTGAATGTCTTGTTTACCTTGACCCTGCGTTGCCATGGAGATAGAGTATTATTGGTTTACCATCACCTAGTGCCTCATCAAACTGGCTGTCGTCTTGTATACTGCCACCATTTTGCAGGGACTGCGGTAAAATTTGCCTGAGAAAAACAACATAGATAACAGAATGTCAACATGTAGGTTATGAAACTTCTGCATAAAAGTTGAGCTGTAAATATCTCTGTTCAGAGAATTTCCTCGGTTCCCTGTTCAAACACAGAACATCCATGTACATGTATGTATACTATGTTCTATACTGTGGACCGATCCGGTCACGCTATCACTTACCACAAAAGGCACAAGGGAGCCTCCTGAGTGTATGGTGATCACATCTATAGTAATAGTTTTTTTATACTATACTATTAGAAGCTGTTAACATACATGGTACTATGCTCACATTTTTGAAAAAGAAATTATTTACTGGGATTTAATCGACAACACCTTTCAAGGTTTTCTTGAGTTAGTGCCCTGTTGAGTCCAACAGAATTCACAATTTCAAAATTTGCTGAATCTTGGCTGAAAATGGTAAGCGCGCCAAATATCTGAAGCCGATAGGAGAGTTAGGGATATACATATGTAGTTGCACTTAATAAAATTAATGCTGCTTATCTCAACAGTATAAAGCTGTCAATACAAGGATAATACACTGAACAAGCAAGGTTAAGTTAGCCGAGTGTTTGAATTGAAATCTCATGTTCCAGGTGCGAAACGGTATTTAGATGATACATACGTGTATAAAAAAAAGTTTGCCCACGGGCACATGTTTTGGTACCATTTACAAAATGTAATATGTGGAATATGGAGCAGTTGATACCAGCCGTACCAGTATCTTCACTTTGAGGAAAGATTTTGTAATTTAACTGGTAGGTACAACTGTACTATAAATTTGTAGGTGATTGCAAATGATCTACATACATGTATGTACGTACATTGTTACTGTACCTTTAACACTGTACAACTGCAAAAAAAAAAGAAGTGAGTAATGAGGCTATCAAATGTTTCCCCCAACCCTCCCCCCGCACTGCCCCAGGTCCGATGTCGGGGTTTGGTCACATTTTTCATGCCCCAGGGTGCTGATTTTGGTCACTCAAAAAGGTTGTCACCATTGGCGTACTACATGGAAAGGCAAACAATTTTGTCACTTCAAAAGTGACAATCCCCACTTCTTGGGTGGGCAGCCCGGGGAGGGGGTGGGGGGGGGAGGGGACAATTGATAGGTGTATAATGCTATAACAGCTTCAGGTAGAGTGTTGACATTGAACTCTGCAGATCACAGGGTCCAAATCCATTTAGTGCCGAACCGCCGAACCGAACTAAAAATAGCCGAACTTGGCCTTCTGAACCCAACCCGAACCCAACCCAATTATTGCTACCAAGCAAGTTTTAAGTGCTCATCAGGGCAAGCTTGGATGGGATGGAACTCGTCGGGAAAACCGTCAGCACGTGTGGGAACATTTTTTATCATAGACTGCCAGGCCGGATGGGGCTGCGATAGGTAACACGGTAGCAATACCGATGTTCATTTCTCAACGTCATCAAGTCGAATTATAACGATATTTTGTTTACACAACAAAAATTAGATTCATCCTTCAACTTGTGAACTTGTATAGCATGTGGAAATTGCGGAGCCTATTTCTGTCAGACGTGCGCGCAACACACATGTTTGTTTGAACAGGGTAACGGCCTATATGCTTTTCATTATAGCCCAATACATTGTACGGTACCATGGACATGATGGACATGTACATTATGAATGCACTTCCGAAGCTGACCCAAACCGAAGTTCAGAGAAAAAAAAATCGATCCGCAAACGAACTGAACCGAACCGAACTTTGAGGGTCAGTTCCAGCACTAAATCCATTTCAGTCTTTGTTTCGACAAAAAGAGTTCAAATTTATCTATAGATAAAACTCACCACATGCCCAACCGAATGCTGGGGTCAGGTGGTAGGGTGCCAATGTGGAGATTCCTGGCTCCTGTTAGGTTCTGCTGCTCCGGGTATTGCAAGGACGGCGAGAAAGGGTTTTTCACTGGTTATCAAAGTAAAAGAAGACACAAACGTGGTTAGCTTCCATAAAAAATAGTCTCACTGTTTCTCTTGGAAAGATTTCCATATACGAAGTTCACTCAACACCCTGTGTACAAACCCTATGAGATTGGACTGAAAAATTCTAAGTGTTTTCTAAGAAAATGCTTGTATTTTCTCACTGCTCAAATTGACTTTGATGACATGAAATTGCTATCTGGGGGCTTGTTAGTCAATACAGAGGAAAATTAGTGACCTTCGTATATGGAAATCTTTCCTTTCTCTTGAATACACTGACAATCACAAAGGCATATTTTCAGCAGAAAACCACGTGTGCAGTGTGTATGTACTCATCAAGATGAAAAGTGTATGCCTGTATGAACACCCATGTTTGTTTAGGCCAAAAAAAAAAGTCTCCGGTTTCTGGTATGGAGCTTGCCAAAAAAGTGGTGCGGCGACGCGGCTTTTTTTTTTTTTTTAACCTGATTTTTTTGCTTCAAATGTCGGCTGATGACTGCAAATGGTGCCCGACTAAACTTAGTGCAAATATATGGGAGTCCAGAGAGGCCACATAAAGCTTATTCTCGACCATAACCCAATCTAAAAACACGTTAAAATTATGCAGCAGGATTCCATTCAAACCAGTGTTTGGCAGTTTTGAGACATCATCTTTCATTGAAAAAAAAAAACTTTTTCATTTTGCCGACGCGCATGGCTACGGCGACGCGTGTGCATACCAGAAACTGGAGATTTTTTTTTTGGCCTTATGGTGTAAATCGAGGATTTTCTATTGTTCCTCTTCCCTTTTTCCTTTGTTTGTACTCAAACTTTTTTGCAACAGCTCTCATTTGTTTTGTACATGTTTTCTAATGAGGAGTCCTCAATTTGGTTCCTGTCCTCAATTCATTGATGATGTTGTGTCGTGGATTTACACCATAAAACAAACGCACACAGACTGTGCTGATTGGCAGTTCTGTTGAAATGAAAAAATTTCTAAGTGAAACCTGCAGTATAAAATAAAAATAAGATTAAAGTTTCTCATTATAAGGTTTTAGGTTGAGATTGGACAGTGTACATGTAGTCGAACATGTGCAACTTATTTTCTTCACCCAAATGTAGTGCTTAAAATACTCCTAAATTTTCTAAGTCATTGTTGACTATATAAAGTGTACACAAATAAATAAAATGAAGCCATTGATCAGTACAAATACACAAATCACCATTTTGACACCGACACTGTACTATAAAGGTAATACAACCGAACGAATGCCACCCCCCCTCCCCCCCAAAAAAAACAAAAAACAGCCGCAGGTCTGGTCCATTTTTCCTCACAATCAAACTTTTCTAGTGCAAGATGTCTTTCCACTTGACCACCGAGCTTGCGAGATCGGGTGGCTGGATTCGAATCTGATGTACACACAGCGGGAAACCGCTATTGAAGTATTCACAAGATGGAATTTGCATTGGGGTGAAGTAAATTAATAGGTTTGGACAGATTTCCATATACGAAGTTCACTAATTTTCCTCTGTATTGACTAACAAGCCCCCAGATAGCAATTTCATGTCATCAAAGTCAATTTGAGCAGTGAAAAAATACAAGCATTTTCTTAGAAAACACTTAGAATTTTTCAGTCCAATCTCATAGGGTTTGTACACAGGGTGTTGAGTGAACTTCGTACATATGGCAATCTTTCCATAGGTTTGCCCTTGTTGAAATTGGTAGGGCACTCACCAATGTTTAGGTATAGGAACTGCTTTGACATAAGTGGTACCACCGGTGCTAACCCGGGGATAAGGAAATATACAGCCACACAGCACAACACCGTCGCCTTGGCAATGGTCTTCCATGATGCTGGTCGGGGCCTGAGGGAGAGTAAGAATAAGTCAAGAATGAAATTTACTGCTGCACTGTTTTGCATACAGGTATCTGTATCTGTCTCTGTATGGCTTCGTAAGTTCGTTGCAACTTGCAGAAACCTATTCAGGCATTGGCGCAACGGAGTACTGAGGTACTCAAGGCACTGGGAGTTATGTCTTTTGTTAGATGAATGAAGTACATGAGAGATATGAGACCCATTATGTGGCACCAGGGTTTACAAAGTGCTGTGGCCACTGCCAGAAACACCAGGGCAAACCCCTTCTCTTAGCGACAAGTGTTACTGGGTTCTATTAGTATTACACAACACACGTGTGTTGTATAATGTCTAATGCACGTTAAAGAACCCAGTACACTTATCGCTAAGAGAAGGGGTTCGCCCCGGTGTTTCTGGCAGTGCGATTATCTTCAGCCATGAAGTCTGCACTTGTAAGGAAGGAAGGAAGAAAGGAAGGCTTTACATCCCATCCGAACATGCCGAAGGATGAAGCAAAAACATATGATGAAAAAAAAATATTATTAATTTCTAGTTATGACACATAAAGTGAATTCTTGCTGGTTTTTTCCTTCTCTGTGGCAAAATAATATGAGATGAAAGAAAATGTGTACTAACCTGCTATTGCTACACAAACTCTTTGAGTTCGAATCGCCATTCACCACGCGAACTGCTCTATGATCATCATGATCATGTACACTGCCGCTGTTCAACACAGTGTTCCCATTAGCGACATTTTCCCTCCCATTTAATGTGCTTTTCTCACGATTTCTCCGTTTAGTTGGCATCACTGATCGTGTGTATAAATTATCTACGAATATTAAAAGAACTGGGTAAATTCCCTGTTTTGCCGGTTGTAACCACGCGGACAAGTTGAATGAATGATCAGATAAGTGCAGTTATGTAAATTTATCGCAGATAAAAAAGATAAACAAACCGACTAGACTCCTTTCAAGCAATTCAGCGCTGAATTAGAGATTGGGTGCTAGACATGAAAGCGTAGACTCCACTCTAGTCGTCTTCCACTTCCATGCAATGGCTCAACATAGTAGGGCTCCATGGTTCTAGCAACGCCGTGGGCTCATATTTGAAGAGGCGTATTGGCTAGTCTATGCACATGCGGAAATGATTAATCACTGTGACGTCGCTGAATATTGATAAGTGGGCAACTACGCGTAGAGCATCACGAGTGGATGATTATTATAGAGCTATATTAAATCAATTTAATACAGCTCTATGTGTGAATTAAACTAGGGGGAATTTTTTTTAAGACTTTTTTTTTAAATTGTCTACAGCCCACAGTTTTACTCAGCAAATTAAGCAATTAACAACTCGTTATAAAACCCATGATACCGCCGGTTAATATAAATATCGCGCAATTTTGATACGTTCTTTTTTTGTATACATGTGCCAAATTATACTCAAGTTACATGACCAAACGTACTCTGCATGCTGGCGGAGTGCAAAACCCACTCAGTTAATGTTGGCCAGCAGAACGTTGGCTAGTAACCATGATTTTATAGACATCGCGCAGCCTATTGTACCCGTTTTCTTTGAAATATACTTGTATTGCGATAAATGTGTTAATTAGATTTAATGATAGGCACCTTCTTCATCATTAAATCTAAAGACTACAATGTATTTTCGTTTTTCAATCTTTGAAATGTTATAGGGGGTCGGAATTGAGACTCCATTAAAACTTAGACTATCATCAACTACCTCGTAATACTATAATTGTAATATTTTATCTTTCCCTTGTGGTTTTGATATTTTTCTTTGACATCTGGTTTGAATAGGCCCTAATGATGATTCTATCTCCGCTCTTAACGACCACCCGATACACTGTCTTTTTTTTTAAGATTTAAACTGGACCTAGCTTTTATTCGCTGTACAAGCCTCAATGTTTTTTTTTTTTTTTTTGCTCGTCCTTTTTCCAATTGCAATAACCGGTAAAATACTTCTTTCAACTTAAATTTGATAGAGCTGTCTTATTAGGAGCTCATTTCATATTATCATATATTTTTTAATTTAAAGACGCGCCAAGCGTCATTTAGGCTACACAGATTTTTAATCTATACTAACTGTGAAAGACTGTTCTTTATTATTTTTCACACTGTGTAGACCACAAAGGTAAATAATATTTCTGCTATAAAGAATATTGCATTTTAATTTGCAAGCAAGGTTCGACAAAGACGAAGATTGCCAAGGCTAGGAATGGATAAAGCCGCACTCAAGATTGTATTTCCAAATATAATTTAAGAACCCTTACATTAAAGACGCGCCAAGTGTCATTCAGGCTACACCGATTTTTAATCTATACTTGAAAAACATAACAGACGACAATTACACCAAAACGTCACTATAAAACTCACGTTTACAGGGCTACGCTATTCGAATGTGGCCGTAAGGTGCGACGGTCGAAAAATACGTCAAAATATCCAAAGATGCAGAGTTGCCACAACTCATGTTATAGAGTCGCTGATAGCTGAACAGCAAAGACGTTAACCTCATACTATTAAAAAAAAATCAAACTCCTGTTCGCTTTGCGAACAAGGATTTACCCCACTTCTCGAATCTTTGTCAGTGCGACCAACACCAAAAAAACCCCAAGACGAACCAAATAAAAATACATGTACTTGTTTACAAATAAAAGGGAGTTTAAATGCGTAAACTGCAAATAGAAGATTAACAAATTCAGATTAACAATTTTAAATATATAAATTCAGAAAGGTCAGAGACCACTCTGCCACGTTATGGGCAAATATAGAGGCGCTGCGCATATGCTATCTAAATAATAAAAAAAAAAACTTAAAACAAATTAATAAAAGAAAATCCTTATTGCTGAAATTTAGGAATGCGTGAAACCAAAAAGCGAGGGGTGGGGGGGGGGGTGGATGTGAAACGATCATGAGCACTGTCCGACAACAGGTGGCGATCTTCGTGGCGGCAGAATTGCCGACGTTGGCGGAAAATATCACTCGTGAAATAAGGCACTTTTGAAGAAAAAATTAGGGTACTTGTCGAAAAATAACATTCGTGGGAAACGTATACCTCCCCGGTCCCCGGATGCTACGACACTATGTTAAAACGCTTTCAAATCCAACTGGGGGAGGAATATCGAACGTCGGCAGCACGAGATAATTCTATAGGCAAACAACAATACCTGCCAGACTACGACCCAGACAAGTAGTCTTCGTATATAGCCTATTATTGTATCTCCATATACCAATCATTTATACGGTAGGGCCGTGAGTCAATAACTATCTTACAAACAAATGGATAAACTCAAAGAAATTTACGAGTTTGGACCGAAAGTCATCATGGCGACTACATCTTCAAAACACGAGCGTCATTTTTCACCATGCACGATCTACATTAAATCAGAAAATAACACCATTTACACCGCGTCACAGACTAATAACTGTCATAAAGTCCGTTAGACACAAAGAAACACTAATTAATACCGTCTGGACCAGACGATATTAATTAGTACCCTCAGACACCCCACGAGAATATGAATATTTAACTAAATAATATTTTTCATTCTATACGGATGCGCTGGGCATGCCTACTTCAATGTAACATTCAAATTTCAAAAAGATCGTATTCTGATACCCATCATTTGTCACAATCTGGAACGTTAGGATGCACATTTGATTATGCCAGGCAGTTCTATACTCACGACGGCAAATTGACGCGCATTGCTAAAAGAAAAACAATCCGAAAGGTAGTAGGCCTGTATGTATGTGCTTGTATACATGTCACTTTCAATCATTCAATCGAGATTTATAGACTTGTTTAATTTGATGGCGACGTCGTTAAATAAATTGATCAAAGCTTGTCCAAAAGAGTCGCTTACTTTATTCAGAGATTATTTATATTATACCGATGTGCTTCTACAAGAAGGCGTTTATCCGTAAGTATATGGACTTGTTTGATATATTTAGGCCTAATCAAACCTTCTTATACCAATTGTCCAATTTTACAGCAATCTCAAAGACGAACATACTTCAAAAGATGATGACGTCAGAGCTCAACAAATATAGCTGCAAACTTTAACGTGGCCAAATATAAATATCACGCCTTATACGTGACTAGACAGACACGCTTGGGTGTACTTGCCGGTGTGTTTGAGAATTGTAGGCAAGTGTGTAAAATCGTCTACAAGTTCGATCCGGCTTGTTGCTCAGCCCCGGGTTATCGCAGGCGTGTAGCAAGGACATGTTTTCCCCTTTGAGGGGGGGGGGGGGGGGGGGGGGGGTAGACGTATAAGCAACCTCGTCCCCAGTGCTTACTTTATTTCCAACCTCGTTTCCAATAGTAAGCCTTGGATAGCAAACTTTCTTCCTGTATCGTGATTCGATACCGGAATTTGCTAGTAATGGATTAATATCGTGTAGTTGGCGTTGTTATTTCCGTGCATTACGTGTTTTCACGATTATTGTGATTATAACGTCCACGCCTTCTCAAAAATACTCCTTTCCTTTCCAGTTTGCTCATATTAATAGGAAATGTGATACTGCATATTGGCGGGCCAGATTGTAACATTTTAACTTAAAAAAACCCGTATTTTCATAACTCACGGCGCGAAGAAGTGATGCTGTTTTTATCCCAGACACCGTATACAAAAACAAACGCTAATGTAGCGCACATGCAGGCACCAGACTATTCTCATTTGCATACGTGTTCAAAAATCTTGCACATGCAAATGATCCAATACCAGGGTGAGAGAGCAGGTAGTGGTGGGCGCGTACTGCTCGACACCCTGGGGACGAGGTTGACGTAAAAGGGCACTTTGACCATAACTAAATCATCCGTGCTGAAATTTAAAAAGCATATAAAATCAAACCACCGGGGGGAGGCGATCACGGGCACTACGGGACAATAGGTGGCGCTCGATCTTCATTGCGGCAAAACTGCTGTGGGAAATTATGGGGTTGGTGGGTTAAATACATACCACTTACCCCCACTACTCAAATCAAATCAACACTCTGAACTCCAACTGGAGCTGTTGACGGACGTAGACAAGTAGGCTATTTGTTTGTCGAGCAATCAAAAAGAAAACGAATATCGAGCGCCGGTAGCACGCGATATTTCAAGGCAAAAAATCAAATACCTGCCAGACTACGACCAAGGCTACGACCTAGACAAGCCGTCGTCGTACATCATGTACATGAGTCTCGATACCAACAATTTATACGGTTGGGCCATGAGATACCTTTTGCAGAAAAAGTTAAATGGGCTAACCCAAAGCAAGTCACTACCGAGTAGGCATACATCACGTCGCTTCAAACACGGGGTACATGTTCGAGGTACATCGCATAAGAAGGCACTCACGGCTGATATGACGTCGTATATTGATAAAAAAAATACTCGACACGACAAAACAGAACAGAAAGTCGGACCTGGAAACAGATTTCTTCACGCTGCACTGATGAACAACTCGGTGCATGTTTGGCAAGAAAACTCAAACATGACTGTGTCTAAACCAAATAACAATTCGATCACCACATTCGAAGAATGTCAATTATCATTTGTTGAAATGTACAAAACTAAAACGGTGTTTAAATCAAACCGATGTACTGCTGAATACTCATCTTGGATTTGTCAAAAACTACTTTCAGTCACATGAAAACTATGTACGGATACCGAGTCAGATTAATGTACACCGACACAGACTTATTCACCATTTATACATACGACGCACACGAAAATATGAAAAACTTGAACTTGTACGATTTCTCGAACTACAAATCGCACCACAAGTTGTACAACGCTAACAAATAAAAAGGTCATCGGTCATTTGAAAGACAAGTAGGACGCAAAGACATTAATTATTACGACTACATCTTCAAAACACGAGGTCATTTCACAAGATATGAGTCAACTTAATCAGAAAATCACATTGATTTATACTGTGTCACAGACTTAACTGTCATTAGGTCCGTGTCATAAAGAGACACATTTCACCAGCAAGTCATTTTCCGTTCGGCGGTAGGCCTAACTCGGTATTATCCAGTTCGTTTCGAAGCTCTTACCTTGCGAATGAACGATCCGTCATTTATGTCCATTTTGAACCAAAACCAGAAAAGTAACACTATACATTTACACAAAAAACGCACTTTCATATAATAGAGCTATGCTATTCGTACGCGGTCGTGAGATGCGACGGTCGAAACATGAGTCAAAAGACCCACAAAAGAAGAGACGCCACAACTCATTTTATAGACTCGCTGATAGATGCACAGCCAGACATTAACCTCATATTTGATAATCCACAACCCATGATACTTTACTCCACAAGATGAAATCAATTAAACAATCAAACACCTGTTGACTATGCCAAAAAACGGATTTACCCAACAAATTACTTGAATCCTTGTCAGTACGACCAACACCAACAAGTCGATACGAAAAAAAAAAAAAAAAAAAAATACTCGTTGACAGAGTTTTGCGTACACAGCGAAAAGAAGATTAACAATTTCAGCAAGATCTGAGATCGTTGTCACGTCACGGACAAATATAGAGCCGCTGCGCATGCCTACTTCAATCTAAATTAAAAATTTAAAGAGATCGTACGCTGATACCCATCATTTTTCTCACTTTAGAAAGTAAGGATGAACATCGATTATGCCAGGCAGTTCTATACTAACGACGGCAAATTGACTTGCACTGCTAAAAAAAACCGACAGGTAGGCTTAGGCCTGTACATCTCATTTTCAATCATTCAATTGAATTTATTGGGTAAATTGGTCAGGGCTTGTCCAAGAAAGTCGTTTACTTTACTCAGAGAAAATTTTACAGCAATCTCAAAGGCAAGCATATTTCAAAAGAAAATTACGTCAGAGCTCAACAAGTGTATCTGGAACTTTAATGTTAAAAACGTGGGTCAGTATCACGACTTGTACGTGACTGCATACAGGCTTGTACTCGCCGGTGTATATATGAAAATGTTAGGTTAGTGTGTATATCGTCTGCAAGTTAGATCCTGCTAATTATTACACAGCCCCAGTGTATGCTCTGCACGCGTGTAGCAAGGACTTTTGTTGGGGTGGTGTTGGGGGGGGGGGGGGGCGAGCGGGGAGACGTAAAAAAAAATGATCGTGTTGAAATTTCGAAAACGCAAAAAATCACGGGCATAATCGGACAATAGGTGGCGCTCTTCATTGCGGCACAACTGCCGACGCTCGCAGGACATTAAAACAAAGGACGCTTGTGAAAAAAGGGGCAATTGTGAAAACAAAAACACTTGTGAGAAACTATATATGGATGTGGGTGGGTTAAATATACACCCCTTACCCTCACTACTCTGTTAAAACACTCTCAAATCCAACTGGAGCTGTTGACAGACGTAAACATGTGAAGCATTTCTTTTTCGAGAAATATCGAGCGGTCAGCACAGCACAAGCTATTTCAAGGCAAACATCAAATACCTGCCAGACTACGACCAAAGCTACGACCTAGACAAGCCGTCTTTGATTATTTTTTATCTCAATACCAACAATTTATACGGTTGGGCCATGAGTCAATACTTATCGTATGGATTTCAATGGATACACCCCAAGAAACGTACTACAGAGTAGGCCTAAATCACGTCGATATGAGGAAAACTTCAAACACAGGGTACACGTTTGAGGTACAGTGATGAAGACCTGGATTACAGGTCACCCATCACCAAATCAAATTTCACGACACACACGTCTATTACTAGCACCGGGTACCTGTTTGTGACAGAGCTACATTACAGGTAGATATAGATTACCTAATCAAAGTTTACTTCACACACAAATATTTTACAGCATTAAAGATGATTATTTAAATAACGTCAGAGCTCAACAAATGTGGCCGCAAACTTTTTAACGTGAAAAAACGTGGGCGAATATCACGACTTGTACGTGACTACACACAATCTATATAGTACTTGCCGTTGTATTTTTGAGAATTTTAGGCAAATGTGAAAAATGGACTGCAAGTTAGTTATTATTACGCAGCAGGGTTATCGTGTGATGCTCTGCAATAGGGTCATTTTGATTGGGGATAGACGTTAAAAAAGGCATATTGAACATCGCTAAATCGTCCGTGCTGAAATTTAGAGAGCGTGAAATCAAAAAAGCGGGCGGGGGGGGGGGGGGGCGGACGATCGTGGGCACTATCGGACAAAAGGTGGCGCTCGTCTTCATGGCGAAACAATTGCCGACGGTCGGCACTATTGGAGAGAAAGGCGCTTGTAAAAAAAAAGGAAACGCGTGAGAAACTACTCGAAGGGGGATACATAATTATACTCCCCTACCTCCCCATGTTACGGCACTGGTCTGTTAAAACATTATAAAACCCAACTGAGCAGGAATACTGAACGTCGGCAGCACAAGATATTTCTGTAGGCAAACAACAATACATGCCAGACTACCAGACAATTAGTCTTCGTATAGCCTATTACGTATCTATATGCCAACAATTTTTACGGGCGGGCAATGCGTCAATACCCATCGTACAAAGAATTTAAATGGATAAACCCAAAGAAAACTTACTACAGAGTAGGCCTACATCACGTCGCCGATGAAAACATCAAACACGGAATACATTTTTGAGGTAGTGATGTAGACCAAGATTAAGGCACACCTGGATTATCCAATCAAACTTCACGACAAACACGAGGATTACCCACTATAGCACCGGAAAATATAACCACACCGGATGTTTTTTCCTCTGATTATCAACGAATTTTATTGTCGATCGAGCCGAGTGCCAAAATTTACCGTCACTAAACCCCGTACGCAAAATACGTAATACACTACGCCACGTTGCAGCTGTTTCTAAAGGTAGGGTTAAAACTTTAAAACGTACACAGGTACATGGCGTTCTAAAAAATTAAGCAGGTACCTGAGGACGGCGCGTCGTACATTGACAAAAATATATTAACACAGAACAAAAGCAAAGTCGGACTTCAAAAAAAGTCGTCAAGCTGATGAACAACTCCGTGTTTGGCAAGACGATGAAGACGTGAGAAATACTAACATCCATCCTGGATATGTCCAAAATTACTTTTACAACATTCACGTGAAAAAGATGTACGGATACCGACACAGACGTGTATTTAATTTACCATTTAGGACACAAACGATGTATACGACGACATCGAAAACACTCGGTGACTGGGACTTGAATTGTATACGATTTCTCATTCTACAAATCAGACCACATGCAGTACAACGCTAAAATAAAAAAGTCATTAGTAAACTAAAGGACAAGTTTGGACGCAAAGTCATTATTACGACTACATCTTTAGAGAACCAGCATCATTTTCACACAATGAGTCAAATTCAATAAGAAAATCACACCATTTACACCGTGTCACAGGCTAAACTGTCATTCCCTTAGACACCAATATATACAATATACCGTCCGGTATAAACACGATAGCTTTCGGTCAGTTTTCGTTGGCCGGTATTAACTCGGTATTATCCAGTTTGTCTTGAAGCTCTTGCCTAACTACGAATGAAGGATTCGGCCCATTTTTGAGATAATGATAAAGCAAATTGGCCAGCATCTTTGGAAATCTGATCAATTTATATACATAATATTTTTTTTTTAAATCAACGTTTTTAATTTCAACACTTTTTAAAATTTGCCATACAATTCTTTACCGGAGTCCACTTTGATATTTTTTTGCCAAGTTAATGCCGACCTCTTATACATGTTAGTAATAGTTTCGAAGACCTCAGTATTCGTTCTCTTAGGGAGAAGCTCTACCTCCTTATATCTGGTCGCCACGTCTACGACAGATAACGCGAACTTGAATGATTTCCTACAGACGGCTTGATGCACTTCATCAGAAATAACCGGTGATTTTTTTTAACTCGTTGGGCGAGGTATATAATACTTGGGCGGTGGGCGAATATATGTTCCAAACTGTTTGTTTTCAATTATCTTACTTCTTTCGACACAGACCACCTTTCCCGATAACCTTTTGACGGCTCCTTCACCCTTCCAATAGTATCTAGGACTGAACACTATTTTTGAAGTCCAGCTTCTATATCCGACTGTGGTGGTTTTTTTTTATTACTTATGTACTAACATAACTTTATAAATAACAAAAAACCTAGTGCAGCTAAACCTCCTAAGATATTATGATCTCGTCAGTTCTTTGTTCTTCGCTAGGCGTATAAAAGTCCAAAACCGTTGGTTCGTGTTGTAGGTATATAGGCAGTTGTATTAAGGGCATCGTCAGTATCGTTAAACGTCCTTCGCGCTTAGTTTCTTTTTTAAGTTGTTTTTTGATACAATTTAAATTGTGGTCCATTTTTTCCCCATTTTTTTGGGTGCTAATTTTTCTAAAGCTAAGTCGTGTCTTTGACGCTCTTCGTCACCTTGCCGTTGTTTAAATATTCGAAATTAAAAAAAACGGGTTTCAGCCAGTAAAGGCTAAAGGATTACCGATAGCGCATCCGATCATCATAGCAACACCAGCCATATTTTAAAATAAAAAAATACTTTCAAACAATATCCGCACATACTAAAATGAACGTGACAGAAAAGTACTGGAGGTATTACAGGTACTATACAAACGGTAATCATCACTCACAACCAGAGCACAATCAATGCAAATAACATTTTAATAGTTAAGTTTCCCAGTTTGAGTCCCGACGATGCAATAGTTCTGAGTACTGAAGAACTGGCTTTTAACATCGATCTAGGGTCTGGAGGAATCTGTACAACAATTTTGGGACGATACCTAATCAAACAAAATGAGAGTGTGTCTCGAAGGTTACGAGTTTCTAACTTGACTGATGCCGACGTTTACAACTTTTTTGTTTAAACATGTGCATACCGATCAATATCATCCATTATTAAAAATCACAAAACCATCACAAAAATCAGAAGTAAAGCCAGTGATGCAGATCATTTGCCTTCAATTCTGGGGAAAACAAGGCAAAGCAGATACCAAAGCTCTTCTTTATGGCAAGGACAAAAGAGTTTCGAACAATGTCTCGAAGAAAAATGACGTCGTGCCTTTATAGAGGAAAAACAGTAGGACCATGTCAGAGATACAATTTACAGCAAGTTGATTTTAAAAACAAGTCCCACAGTTTGCTGTACTTTGCAGCTAGTTGTATTTTGCTATGTATTTGCTACGCAGCTAGTTGTACAACTATCGTGTTTTTTACGATAGTTGTACAACTATCGTGTTTTTTACGATTTTGTTAGACAGCTATAGTTGTGTAAACAGTTGTATTAAAAAAAACGCAGCGTTTAATTAAATGATAGAGCACTTTTATTTAGTAACCATGTTGGATATTGCGTACAATTTGAATTTGTCTTACGAGTACATTTCTTTCAAGTTCACGTTTTACGATACAATAAAACCGATGAAATAATATTAAGACTGTTCAAAAATAAGCACCAAGATGGATTCTCTAAAATACATTGCAAACGCAAGATGCGAAAAATGTAAAACAAAAATAGACTATTAAAAGTGATTTCAGCCGGTGATTCTAAAAAAAGAATCTCAATAAAGAGTAAATGGTACAGTTAGACTTTGAAAAACAAGAGTAGTAAGCTATACGGCAATTACAAAGCTAATTATCTGGGTAAAGAAATGATTACGAGTTTGGGTAGATGTTGAGTCTTTATACTAGAGTTTTAAACGCGACTTTACGTAAATTTTAATTAAACCCCGGGCTTCATCATAGGTAGACTCGGAAGATTCTCTTACGAAAAACTTGCAGTAGCGGCGCTACGGGTGGGGGGGGGGGACTGCAAGGGGAGGTGGGGAGGGAGGCATTGGGGGCATTTCCCCCCAAGTCTTTATCCTTGCCCCAGTTTGCCCCCCCCTTCCCAGTTTTCTCCCAACACTTTATTAACAATGAAGGAATTATAAACAAAACACGTCACACATGCATTCATACAGCCGTAGGTAGTGTGCAGCCAAACGTCTTTTGATACATTTCTCATTCATAAAATACGACTACACTTCTAAGTTGCTCTAGTGGCTTAGTTCCGGACCATTGGCACGCGCCACTGAAGACTTGACTTGGAAAATTATCCGGTGGTATCCATCGGTATGGCAAGTTTACTGTGCTAAGTCTACTATAATTAAGGTCTTTTATTTGTCTCCATCAGTAGGTTTGTTGATAACTGTATATAATCAATCTACTAAAAAAACATATAATACAATAAAAGGTGACTCAGACATCGCAGTCAAAAGTGGAACAAAGTGTGCCACACAAGACGACGGAGACGGTAAAAGAGACAACAAATATTTTTACGAGTAAAACAAAAAATCCCAATAGAGTAAAACAAGATAAACTATTGGCAGAACACAACAAAAAGAGAAATGTTCGCAAGAGCTTGCAGGGAGATCACGAAAGTACTTAGCCAAGTGCATGTAGAACCATCACTCCCACCACCAAAGAAGTTAGAAATTTAGAATTAGAAATGGAATATTGTTTTTATAATTCAGCTTATTACATATTTATTTAAAAACTGGCTACAGATTTGAAGACTATATCGCTTATACTTTTTAAGGCACCGTATTACGCGCGATAACCGTAGGTAATACCATGTTGGTTAAAAGACTAATTTGAAAATCAAACCGGCAGATGTAGGAAAACTAGATAATTGATAATTGACACCGCAAGATAACGGCCACGAATGCGGTGCGATTTACATAAAATCCTGGCAAGCGAGTAGTAGTAGTAGTATAGAAATGGCAGAAGGTGGAGCAGATTTCGAACGGGATCCCTTTGACACTCTACAAACACAAGGCCTCGGGGATTACACCGAGGAAACTAATCTTTGATGGGATGACACCTGTGACAACACCTAACCTGCACCATTCGATACGGAAAGCGTTATCGACACATGTACACTTGGCGATCTTAGGAGAAGTGTACTGGAAGATGATGTCCGTGATTTTTACGGCGTCATACAAACAAAATAATATAAAGACACTCCCACATTCGTTGATTTCAACGATTTTATAGTGGGTGTCGATATAAATTTATACATTTAAACAGGGAGGGAGTGGTCCTAGGTAATTTTCCTACAGACGGGGTGGGTAAAAAAATATGCTACAAATTAGAAACATCAACAAATAGATACCATATCGCTTTAATTCGCGTGGCATCAACCTTTCAGGCTGACTATCGAATAATAACACGCAATGTCTAATAGAGAGAAAAACTCTATCCACGACAAACCCGAGAGTATCAGGTTGAGAGAACTAACCCAAAGCCGCTGATGACATAATTTAGAACAAGACACCGAAACTCATTACATCTTCATCGTTTTAACGTTCAGTAACCAATAATCGCTGAATAAATCCGGACAACTCGCGATAAATAAGTTGCTATTAGCCGGGTTGACTATGATCTCAAGTTTGCTTAAGTCCACGGTATTAATCATTAATAAAGTTTATTAAATTAAGAAAGAAAAAACAACAAGTGCAAGTCAGTGCACAATAAGCTCTGACCGTCTTGCATGAAGTGCAAGAAAACTATCAAAATGATCCCTGCCAGAGCTTAAAAGAATTTTAAAAGTGCGACGCCCCAAAATGCGACACCGATGGCACATATTACGGACCACCATACCTTAGATTTTTACCTAGATTTATAGTGAGTTATGATAAATACCATGTGCGTGACAATTAGCATTACCACTATGGCTATGACCTCAAGTATGCTTAAGTCCACGATATTAATAATAAAGTTTATTAAATTAAGAAAAAAAAAATAAACAAGTGCGAGTGCACAATTTTTAGCTCTGGCCGTCTTGCACAAAAGTCTTGCATGAAATATATCAAAATGATCCCTGTTAGAGCTTAAACGTGCGACGCCCAAAATGCGGCACCGATGACACATATGGACCACCATATACTTTAGATTTGTACCTAGACTTATAGTGAGTTATGATAAATACCACGTGATAATTAGCATTATTGCACATATTTTTTTCTCCATTTACACACACTTTTTATAAACATCCTTCCAAATTGTGACAAATAATTTGTTATGCTAAGTATTAAATCTATTTGTATGCTTAATTTTTAATTCAAAGTTATATTTTGGTAGTTATATATTATGGGAAACTCTGGGGCTTTTGGGGTCATTTTTTTCGTGGTCAGACCGACCGAAACCCAAGTGACATGTAGAAGCTCCTGCTAGAGCTTAAAACAATAGAGAAATAATAGATTAATGTCACATACGTTTGACGTGACAAAGTTCGAGCCAAGCCTTCAGTTGCCAGAACCTATACATAACTGTCATGATGGTGTTTGTATCAAATTAAGCGTAACTATTTACGTGGACTTTTACTAGGTCGCTATAAGAGAAGTCTGGGAGTGGGGACAAAGAGCTTTACTAGCAGCACGGGGTGCGATTTACAGACAATTCTGGCAAGCGAGTAAAGGTATACTACCACCAAATATTGTTAACTCTACCCAGTATATCATAGTAGTAGTATATAAATGGCAGAAGGTGGAGAGGATTTCGAACGGGATCCCTTTGACACTCTACAAACACAAGGCCTCGGAGATTACACCGAGGAAACTAATCTTTGATGGGATGACACCTTTGACAACACCCAACCTGCACCACTCGACACGGAAAGCGTTATCGACACACGTACACTTGGCGATCTTAGGAGAAGTGTACTGGAAGATGATGTCCGTGATTTTTACGGTGTCTTAAATACAAAGTATATAAAAACGCTCCCATATTCGTGGATTTCAATTATTTTAAAGTAGGTGTCAATATAAATTTATAGATTAAAACAGAAAGGGAGTGGTCCTGGGTATTTTTCCTACCTACGGGGTGGGTAAAAAAAGGCTTCAAATTAAAAACATAAACAAACAGATCATAACATATCGCTTTAATTCGCGTGACCTCAACCTTTTAGGTTGACTATCGAATAATAGCACTTAGTGTCTAATAGAGAGACAAAAACTCGACCCACGACAAGCCCGAGAGTATCAAGTTGAGATATCTACCCACAGCCGCCGATGATATTAGCGACATAATTTAGAACAAAACTCAACCAGAAGTACTGCAAGACACTGCAAAATTTAAATGGTTTGGATAAAATGAATCAGAATTGTATCTCATTACTAACTTAATTGTTTTAATGTCGCGTAACCAATAATCGCTGAATAAATCCGGACAACTCGCGATAAACGAGTTGCTATTAGCCGGGTTGACTATGATCTCAAGTTTGCCCAAGTCAACGGTATTAATAATAAATACAGTTTATTAAATTAAGAAAAAAATTAACAAGTGCGAGTCTGTGCACAATAAGCTCTGGCCGTCTTGCATGAAAGTCTTGCATGAAATCTATCAAAATGATCCCTGCCAGAGCTTAAAAGTGCGACGCCCAAAAACGCGACACCGATGGCACATATGGACCACCATACCTTAGATTTTTACCTAGATTTAAAGTGAGTTATGATAAATACCACGTGACAATTTGCATTACTGCACATATTTTGCCTCCATTAACACACTCTTTTTATAAACATTTGTCCGAATTGTGACAAATAATTTTAATGATGCTAAGTATTTCATCTATTTGTTTGCATTCTTTTACATTTAAAATTAAATGTTGGTAGTTTTATATAAACTTCGGGGGTTTTTTTGCTCAATCTTTTTCGGGGACAGACCGACCGAAAACCATGTGACATGTAGAAGTTCCCGTCAGAGCTTTAAAAAAATGGAGGGTTTAATGTCGCATACATTTAACTTGACAAAGTTCGAGCAAAGCCTTGGGTTGCCAGAACCTGTGCATAACTGTCATGGTGATTTTTGTATTAAATTAAACCTTAATTTTAACGTGGGCTTTTATCAGGTCGCTATAACAGAAGTCTTGGAGTGGGTAAAAGTACTTTATCAGCAGCACGAAGTGCGATATACAGAAAATCCTAGCAAGCGAGCCAAGGTATACTACCACCAAATATTGTTAACTCTACCAAATATTTTATAGAAGTGGTATAGAAATGCCTTAAGGCGGAGAAGATTTCAAACGGGATCCCTTTGACACTCTACAAACACAACACCAAGGGGATTACACCGAGGAAACTAATCTTATGATAAATACCACGGGACAATTAGCATTACTGCGCATATTTTGCCTCCATTAACACACTCTTTTTATAAACATCTTTCCGAATTGTTACAAATATGTTTTGTTATGCTAAGTATTTAATCTACTTGTTTGCTTTATTTTTAATTTCAAATTAAATTTTGGTCGTTATACATTATGGGAAACTTAGAAGCTTTTGGGGGTCAATTTTTCGGGGACAGAACGACCGAAAACCAAGTGACATGTAGAAGCTCCTGCCAGAGCTTAAAACAATAGAGGGTTTAATGTCACATACGTTTGTCGTGACAAAGCTGAGTTGCCAGAACCTATACATAACTGTCATGATGATGTTTGTATCACCTTTAGCGTTACAAGTACTTTTTACATGGACTTTTATTTGGTCGCTATAAGAGAAGTCTTAGAGTGGGACAAAGAGCTTTACTAGCAGCATGGGGTGCGATTTACAGACAATTCTGGCAAGCGAGTAAAGGTATACTACCACCAAATATTGTTTACTCTACCAAATATATTTTATAGTAGTTGTATATAAATGGCAGAAGGTGGAGAGGATTTCGAACGGGATCCCTTTGACACTCTACAAACACAAGGCCTCGGGGATTACACCGAGGAAACTAATCTTTGATGGAATGACACCTTTGACAACACCCAACCTGCACCACTCGACACAGAAAGTATTATCGACACATGTACACTTGGCGATCTCAGGAGAAGTGTACTTAAAGATGATGTTCGTGATTTTTTCGGTGTCATAAAAACCAAATATACGAAAACCTTCCAAACTCGTGGATTTCAATGATTTTAAAGTGGCTTTCGATATAAATTGATACATCAAAACAGGAAGGGGGTGGTACTGGATATTTTCCTACAGACGAAGTTTGTAAAAAATATTCTACAAATTAGAAACATGAACAAATAGATACCATATTGCTTTAATTCGCGTGACCTCAACCTTTCAGGTTGACTATCGAATAATAGCACTCGGTGACTAATAGAGAGAAATACTCGATCCACGACAAACCCGCGAGTATCAGGTTGATAGAACTACCCACAGCCGCCGATGATATTAGCGACATAATTTAGAACAAGACACCGAAACTCACTACATCTTCATCGTTTTAACGTCCAGTAACCGATAGTCGCTGAATAAATCCGGACAACTCGCGATAAATGAGTTGCTATCAGCCGGGTTGACTATGATCTCAAGTTTGCTTAAGTCCACGGTATTAATGATGAATAAAGTTCATTAAATTAAGAAAAAAATAAGCAAGTGCGAGTGCACAATTTTTAGCCCTGGCCGTCTTGCATGAAAGTCTTGCATGAAATATATCAAAATGATCCCTGCCAGAGCTTAAAAGTCCGACGCCCAAAAATGCGATACCGACGGCACATATGGACCGCCATACCTTAGATTTTCACCTAGATTTATAGTGAGTTATGATAAATACCACGTGACAATTAACATTACTGCACATATTTTGCCTCCATTAACACACTCTTTTTATAAACATCCTTCCGAATTGTGACCAATAATTTTTGTTTAGCTAAGTATTTAATTTATTTGTATGCTTAATTTTTAATTTAAAATTTTATTTTGGAAGTTGTAGGCCTATATTATGGGAAACTCTGGGGCTTTTTGGTCTTTTTTTCGGGGACAGACCGACCGAAAACCTGACATGTAGAAGTTCCCGTCAGAGCTTAAAACAATAGAGGGTTTAATGTCACAGACGTTTGACGTGACAAAGTTCAAGCAACGCCTTGAGTTGCCAAAACCTATACATAACTGTCATGGTGATGTTTTTATCAAATTTAGCGTTACATGTACTTTTTACTTGGACTTTTATTAGGTCGCTATAAGAGAAGTCTGGGAGTGGGGACCAAGAGCTTAACCAGCAGCACGGGGTGCGATTTACAGACAATTCTGGCAAGCGAGTCATTGTATACTACCACCAAATATTGTTAACTCTACCCAATATTTTATAGTAGTAGTATATAAATGGCAGAAGGTGGAGAGGATTTCGAACGGGATCCCTTTGACACTCTACAAACACAAGACCTCGAGGATTACACCGAGGAAACTAATCTTTGATGGCATGACACCTTTGACAACACCCAACCTGCACCACTCGACACAAAAAGAGTATTATCGACACATGTACACTTGGCGATCTTGGGAGAAGTGTACTGGAAGATGATGTCCGTGATTTTTACGGTGTCTTAAAAACAAAGTATATAAAAACGCTCCCATATTCGTGGATTTCAATTATTTTAATATATAAATTTATAGATTAAAACAGAGAGGGAGTGGTCCTGGGTAATTTTCCTACCTACGGGGTGGGTAAAAAAGGCTTCACATTAAAAACGTAAACAAACAGATCATAACATATCGCTTTAATTCGCGTGACCTCAACCTTTTAGGTTGACTATCGAATAATAGCACTCAGTGTCTAATAAAGAGACAAAAACTCGATCCACGACAAACCCGAGAGTATCAAGTTGAGATATCTACCCACAGCCGCCGATGATATTAGCGACATAATCTAGAACAAAACTCAACCAGTAGTACTGCAAGACAATGCAAAATTTAAATGGTTTGGATAAAATGAATCAGAATTGTATCTCATTACTTACTTAATTGTTTTAATGTCGCGTAACCAATAATCGCTGAATAAATCCGGACAACTCGCAATAAATGAGTTGCTATTAGACGGGTTGACTATGATCTCAAGTTTGCTGAAATCCACGTAATTAATAATATATAAAGTTAATTAAATTAAGAAAGAAAAAACAACAAGTGCGATTCAGTGCACAATAAGCTCTGGCCGTCTTGCATGTAAGTCTTGCATGAAATCTATCAAAATGATCCCTGCCAGAGCTTGAAAGTCCGACGCCCAAAAATGCAACACCGATGGCACATATGGACCACCATACCTTAGATTTTTACCTAGATTTAAAGTGAGTTTTGATAAATACCACGTGACAATTAGCATTACTGCACATATTTTGCCTCCATTAACACACTCTTTTTATAAACATCCTTCCAAATTGTGACAAATAATTTGTTATGCTAAGTATTTAATCTATTTGTATGCTTAATTTTTAATTTAAATTATGTTTTCGTAGTTATATATTATGAGAAACTCTGGGGCTTTTTTGGTCTTTTTTTCGGGGACAGACCGACCGAAAACCTGACATGTAGAAGTTCCCGTCAGAGCTTAAAACAATAGAGGGTTTAATGTCACAGACGTTTGACGTGACAAAGTTCAAGCAACGCCTTGAGTTGCCAAAACCTATACATAACTGTCATGGTGATGTTTTTATCAAATTTAGCGTTACATGTACTTTTTACTTGGACTTTTATTAGGTCGCTATAAGAGAAGTCTGGGAGTGGGGACCAAGAGCTTAACCAGCAGCACGGGGTGCGATTTACAGACAATTCTGGCAAGCGAGTCATTGTATACTACCACCAAATATTGTTAACTCTACCCAATATTTTATAGTAGTAGTATATAAATGGCAGAAGGTGGAGAGGATTTCGAACGGGATCCCTTTGACACTCTACAAACACAAGACCTCGAGGATTACACCGAGGAAACTAATCTTTGATGGCATGACACCTTTGACAACACCCAACCTGCACCACTCGACACAAAAAGAGTATTATCGACACATGTACACTTGCCGATCTTGGGAGAAGTGTACTGGAAGATGATGTCCGTGATTTTTACGGTGTCTTAAAAACAAAGTATATAAAAACGCTCCCATATTCGTGGATTTCAATTATTTTAATATATAAATTTATAGATTAAAACAGAGAGGGAGTGGTCCTGGGTAATTTTCCTACCTACGGGGTGGGTAAAAAAGGCTTCACATTAAAAACGTAAACAAACAGATCATAACATATCGCTTTAATTCGCGTGACCTCAACCTTTTAGGTTGACTATCGAATAATAGCACTCAGTGTCTAATAAAGAGACAAAAACTCGATCCACGACAAACCCGAGAGTATCAAGTTGAGATATCTACCCACAGCCGCCGATGATATTAGCGACATAATCTAGAACAAAACTCAACCAGTAGTACTGCAAGACAATGCAAAATTTAAATGGTTTGGATAAAATGAATCAGAATTGTATCTCATTACTTACTTAATTGTTTTAATGTCGCGTAACCAATAATCGCTGAATAAATCCGGACAACTCGCAATAAATGAGTTGCTATTAGCCGGGTTGACTATGATCTCAAGTTTGCTGAAATCCACGTAATTAATAATATATAAAGTTAATTAAATTAAGAAAGAAAAAACAACAAGTGCGATTCAGTGCACAATAAGCTCTGGCCGTCTTGCATGTAAGTCTTGCATGAAAACTATCAAAATGATCCCTGCCAGAGCTTGAAAGTGCGACGCCCAAAAATGCAACACCGATGGCACATATGGACCACCATACCTTAGATTTTTACCTAGATTTAAAGTGAGTTTTGATAAATACCACGTGACAATTAGCATTACTGCACATATTTTGCCTCCATTAACACACTCTTTTTATAAACATCCTTCCAAATTGTGACAAATAATTTGTTATGCTAAGTATTTAATCTATTTGTATGCTTAATTTTTAATTTAAATTATGTTTTCGTAGTTATATATTATGAGAAACTCTGGGGCTTTTTTTTTTTTTTGGTCATTTTTTTTCGGGGACAGACCGACCGAAAACCAAGTGACATGTAGAAGCTCCTGCCAGAGCTTAAAACAATAGAGGGTTTGATATCACATACGTTTGACGTGACAAAGCTGAGTTGCCAGAACCTATACATAACTGCCATGATGATGTTTGTATCAAATTTAGCGTTACATGTACTTTTTACGTGGACTTTTATTAGGTCGCCATCAGAGAAGTCTTGGAGTGGGACAAAGAGCTTTACCAGCAGCATGGGGTGCGATTTACAGACAGTTCTGGCAAGCGAGTCAGGGTATACTACCACCAAATATTGTTAACTCTACCAAATATATTTTATAGTAGTTGTATATAAATGGCAGAAGGTGGAGAGGATTTCGAACGGGATCCCTTTGACACTCTACAAACACAAGGCCTCGGGGATTACACCGAGGAAACTAATCTTTGATGGCATGACACCTTTGACAACACCCAACCTGCACCACTCTACTCGGAAAGCGTTATCGACACATGTACACTTGGCGATCTTGGGAGAAGTGTACCAGAAGATGATGTTCGTGATTTTTACAGTGTCTTAAAAATATATATGAAAACGCTCCCATATTCGTGGATTTCAATGATTTCAAAGTGGGTGTCGATATAAATGTATATATTAAAACAGAGAAGAACTGGTCCTGGCCAATTTTTCTATACACGGGGTGGGTAAAAAAAAATACAAATTAGCAACGTAGGCCTAAACAAACAGATACCGTTTCGCTTTAATTCGCATGACCTCAACCTTTCTGAATTTTGAATAAAGACACTCAGTGACTCATGGAGAGAAAAACTCGATCCACGACAAACCCGAGAGTATCAAGTTGAGAGAACTACCCCAAGCCGCCGACGATATTAGCGACATTGTTGAAACTTTACAAGCCACCGAAACTAAACCAGTATACTGCACCACACTGCAACATTTTGTTGGTTTCGATAAAATGTCAGTGTCAGAATCGTATCTCTTCACATCTTCATCCATTTTAACGTCGAGCAACTGATGATCGCTGAATAAATCCGAAAAACTCGCGAGGATTGAGTTGTTAGCCGAATTGACTACGATCTCAAGTTTGCTTAAATCCATTTATTAATAATAAATTATGTTTATTATATTATGAATAAACAAGTACGCATGTACAATAAGCTCTGGCCGTCTTGCATGAAAGTCTTGCACGAAATCTATTAAAATGATCCCTGCCAAAACTTAAATGCGACGCCCAAAAATGTGACGACGATGGCACATGGAACACCATATACCTTAGATTTGTACCTAGATTTACAGTGATTTGTAATAATACCAGTGACTATAACACAAGTGCACATATTTTGCCTCAATTTTCAAACGTATCTTAAACGTCTTTCCCAATTGTCACAAACAATTTTTGGTAAGAATACAATTAATCTTGTTCGCTTTTTTTGAAAATTAAAATGTTGTAGTTATATTTTAAGGGAAATTTAGGGGCTTATTTTGGTCATTTTTTTTCGGGGGACTGACCGACCTACCACCAAGTGACATGTACAAGCCCCTGCCAGAGCTTCAAACAATAGAGGGTTTAATGTCGCATTCGTTTGACGTGGCAAAATGCGAGCAAAGCTTAGAGTTGTCAGAACCTGTATATAACAGTCATGGTGATGTTTGTATCAAATTAAGTGTTACTTTTAATGTAGGCTTTTATAGGGTCACTATAAGAGAAGTCTTGGATTAGGACAAAGAGCTTATTACCAGCATCACACCAGAGGCTAGTAATTCAACAGAAGTAGCGGTGAGATTTTTACCGGACGTGGACGATATAATTTCGGTTGGTTTCTACACACAATAGACACACACACATGAACTGGATCGAGGCAGAATGGTACAGTTATTTTCTCAGATTAAAAATGATAACTATTAGAACCGATGATCGTCGTTTAAATTTAACTACCCAAAAACAAAGCCGACCTATTTCAAATATTGAACTTTTCTTGAGTCTTCCTCTGTTTTCTTGAAATCTTGAAACTTCCTGTTTCTCCCCGAGTCCTCTTGAAATCTTGAAACTTCTTGTTTCTTCCCGAGTCCTCTTGAAATCTTGCAACTTCCGGAATCTCCCCGAGTATTCTTGAGTCCTCTTGAAAACTTGAAACTGCCTGAGTCTTCCTAAGCTTGCTTGAAATCTGTAAACACTATAAATTTTATCATTATAAATATGTGTTGAAATCTTTCAAGTCTTTAATATTGTATATCATAAAATCTAACAGAATTTCAAGGTCCATTACAGTTTTCATAAGACCTTTTAAAATCTTGAAACTTCCGGTCTTCCAGAGACCTCTTGAATCTTGAAAATCTTCTGTCTACCTGAGTTTGCTTGAAATCTTGAAAAACCATGAGTTTTCCTGAATGTCTTTTGACAAATTTCAATCTTGAAACGTTAAAATATTTTTTGTATATACATATTAAAATCTACCTGAATTTTCAGTAGTCAAAAAGACTTTCATAAGACATTTTAAAAATAAAACTTTCCTGTGCTTGCCTGAGCCCTCTTGATATCTTGAACTTCATGTTTCTTCCATGCACACATCTCTTGAAATCTTGAAACTCTGGGAGTTTTTTCTAAATCCTGCAACCTATAGAAATCTTGTTAATTGCATATCCTGAAATTTACCTGAATCATTTTGAATTTTCCTGAACCTATAACAGACGTACTAAAACCTCTTGAAATCTTGAAATTTCCCGAGTCAATTTATTCTTCTTGAAAACTTCTGGAGTCTCCTGAATCTACTTGAAATCTTGAAATTTCATGACTTTTCCTGAATCGTTCTAGAAATTCTGCAACCTTGAAATATAGTTTATATCTTAAAATCTACCTGAATTTGAAACGCCCTGTGTCTTCCAGACCTTCTTAAAATCTTGAGACCTCCGGAGTCGTCCTTGGTTTGCTGAACATCTTGAGACTTCATGAGTTTCCATGTATCTCTTTTGAATCCTGCAATCTTGAAATCTCAAAATCTTTAAATATTGTTAATTTCCTGAATTCTACCTGAATCACATTGAATTTTAACTGAATCACACTAAATTTTAAGAGTCTTTCTTAGTCCTCTTGAAATCGTGCCTGAGTTTTCCTGAAATGTTTGAAAATGCATGCGCCTTTCTGAGTTTGCCTGATATCTTCAAACTTCATGAGGTTTTCTGAATCTGTCTTGAATCAAACAAGCTATATAGCTAGACATTTTGTGAATTGGATATCCTGAAATCTACATGTTTCATCGTTCATGTCTAAAAGACTCAGGGAGTCGCCTTGAAATCTTGAACTTATTCGTCTTGAAATCTTGAGATCTCCCATGTCTTTAGATTCTTCTCGAAATCTTGAAACTTCTTGAATCCCTCCTGAGTTTGCTGGTAATCATGAAATGTCGTGGGTTTCCTGTATTTTTCTTGAAATCTTGGAATCAATCTACATGAATTTACAGAGTCTATCGGAGTTTTCTCCAGACCTTTTGACATCTTAAAACTTACTGCATCTTCCTGAGTCCTCCTGTATCTTGAAAAATCCTGTCTTCCAGAGATCTCTTGATTTCTTGAAACCCAATGCGTTTTCCGAAGCTCTCTCGAATCTTGCAATCTGAAATCTTCAAATCTTGAAATATATTGTAAATTACCTCCTGAAATGTTTATGATCATCTCGAATTTTTCTTAATCTATTTAAGTCATGCTTGAAATCTTGAAAATGCATGAGTCTTCTTACGGTATGCTTGAACCTCTCGTGGATCTTCCAATCTAAAAATGTAGGAATCTCATTACTTTTCAATCCTTAAATCCATTGTCTCCTTATCCATCTTGAAATCTTGAAACGTCTTTTGTCCGCTTGAGTTTGCTTACAATCTTGACATTTCATAAGTTTTTTTTCCAAATCTCTCTTGAAATCTAGAAATCTTGCTAAAATAATATCCTTAAATCTACCTGAATTTTCCGGAGTCTATTGGAGTTTTAATGAGTCCTCTCGAAATCTGGAAACTTCCTGTGCATTGGTTCTTAAGTCCTCTTGATATCTTGGAGCTTCGTGTCTTCCAGTTCTCTTGTAAATAACTGAAATCCTGAAACATCATACCTTTTCCTGAAGCTCTCTGAATCTTGCAATCTGAAATCGTCAAATCTTGAAATACTGTTCATTTACACCTGAAAAATACGTGATTTTACTAGTTTTCTGAATTCTTCTTGAAACCTAGTACCTGAACTTCCTAAATCGAATATGATCATCTTCAGTTTTTCTGAGTGTATTAAATTCTTGCTTGAAATCTTGAAAATGCACGAGTGATCCTTTGCTTGAATCTCGCGTGAATCTCGCGTGAATCCTGCAATCTTCACCTCTAGAAGTCTCGCTAATTGTATATCCAGAAATCCAGAGTCTTAATACCTCTTGAAATCTAAAAACGTATTAAGTTCGCCGGAGTTTGCTTATAATCTAGAAATTTCAAGAGTTTTCCCGATCTCTGTTTAAATATCAAACTCTTGAAATCTCTTTATTCTTGTTAACATAATATTCCAAAATCTACCTGAATTTTCAAAAGTCTATTTGAGTTCTTAATAGGTTCTCTCTCGAAATCTGCAAAAATTCCTGTTGGTTCCAAAGTTCTCTTGATATAAAATTTCGAGATCTTGAAATCAATCTACCTCAACTTCCGGAGTCTATCGGAGTTTTCATCAGACGTCTTCAAATCTTCCTGCGTTTTCCCAAGTCCTCCTGATATCTTGGAAATCCTGTCTTCCAGAGATCTCTTGAAATCTTTAAACTTAATGAGCCTTTCTGAAGTTGTCTCTAATCTTGCAATCTGAAATCTTCAAATCTTGAAATATTGTTAAATAACCTCCTGAAATGTGTATGATCATCTCAAGTTTGTTCTTGATCAATTAAAGTCGTGCTTGCAATCTTGAAAATGAATAAGTCTTCCTTAGGTTTCTTGTATCTCTTGTGAATCTTACAGCCTAAAAATCTTGAATCTTCGTCAGTTTTCCTGAAGCTGTCTCTAACCTTGCAATCTTCAACTCTTAAAATATTGGTAGTTTGAATTTTGAAATCTACATGAATCATCTTCAATTTTAAATGGTCTATGAAGTCTTCCTTTTTCCTCTATAAATCTAGTAATGTCCTGCAACTTCTTTCAATATCTAGAATCAAGGTGCTTCCAGAGTTTGCGTGGCTTTGCTTAACATGTGCATACTTGATAATTTTCCCTGATCATCTCTTGAAATCTTGACATCTTGACTTGAAATTGTGTGTACAGTATATTTTAAAATTTACAAGATTTTAAGGGTCCACTGCAGTTTCCATCAGTCCTCATGAAATCGTGAGAATTTCTGTGTCTCCTCGAGTCATCTGCAGTTCTTGAAATTTCGTGAGTTTTCCTGAAGCTGTCTTGAATCTTGAAATCTTGAAATTGAATGTCTTGTTGAGTCCTCTTGAAGTCTTGAACTTGAAATCTTGAACATTCCTGTGTCTCCTCGTGTCCTCTTGAGTTCTTGAAAATTGATGAGATTCCTCAAGCTGTCTTGAATCTTGCAAACTTGAAATCTTGAAATCATGTCAGTTAAAATCTTGAAATTTTCGAGAATTATCTTGAATTTTCACGAGTCTATAAAGTCTTCCTTTATCCTCTTGAAATCTTGTCATTTCCTGGATCTTTCTTTAGTCATCTTAAGTCTTGGTGCTTCTAGAGTTTGGTTGGCTTTGCTCAACATCTTTAAACTTGTTGATTTTCCCTGAATCTCTCTTGAAATCTTGACATCTTGACTTGAAATCTTGTGTATTTTATATGTTGAAATTTACCTGATTTTTTTTGTGGGGGTCCCTTGCAGTTTTCATCAGTCCTCTTGAAATCGTGAGAATTTCTGTGTTTTCTGAAGTCCTCTGCAGTTCTTGAAATTTCATGAGTTTTCCTGAAGCTGTCTTGAATCTTGAAATCTTGAAATTGCCTGTCTTGTTGAGTCCTCTTGATGTCTTGAATTTGAAATCTTGAACATTCCTGTGTCTCCTCGTGTCCTCTTGAGTTCTTGAAAATTGATGAGATTCCTCAAGCTGTCTTGAATCTTGCAAACTTGAAATCTTGAAATCATGTCAGTTAAAATCTTGAAATTTTCGAGAATTATCTTGAATTTTCACGAGTCTATAAAGTCTTCCTTTATCCTCTTGAAATCTTGTCATTTCCTGGATCTTTCTTTAGTCATCTTAAGTCTTGGTGCTTCTAGAGTTTGGTTGGCTTTGCTCAACATCTTTAAACTTGTTGATTTTCCCTGAATCTCTCTTGAAATCTTGACATCTTGACTTGAAATCTTGTGTATTTTATATGTTGAAATTTACCTGATTTTTTTTGTGGGGGTCCCTTGCAGTTTTCATCAGTCCTCTTGAAATCGTGAGAATTTCTGTGTTTTCTGAAGTCCTCTGCAGTTCTTGAAATTTCATGAGTTTTCCTGAAGCTGTCTTGAATCTTGAAATCTTGAAATTGCCTGTCTTGTTGAGTCCTCTTGATGTCTTGAATTTGAAATCTTGAACATTCCTGTGTCTCCTCGTGTCCTCTTGAGTTCTTGAAAATTGATGAGATTCCTCAAGCTGTCTTGAATCTTGCAAACTTGAAATCTTGAAATCATGTCAGTTAAAATCTTGAAATTTTCGAGAATTATCTTGAATTTTCACGAGTCTATAAAGTCTTCCTTTATCCTCTTGAAATCTTGTCATTTCCTGGATCTTTCTTTAGTCATCTTAAGTCTTGGTGCTTCTAGAGTTTGGTTGGCTTTGCTCAACATCTTTAAACTTGTTGATTTTCCCTGAATCTCTCTTGAAATCTTGACATCTTGACTTGAAATCTTGTGTATTTTATATGTTGAAATTTACCTGATTTTTTTTGTGGGGGTCCCTTGCAGTTTTCATCAGTCCTCTTGAAATCGTGAGAATTTCTGTGTTTTCTGAAGTCCTCTGCAGTTCTTGAAATTTCATGAGTTTTCCTGAAGCTGTCTTGAATCTTGAAATTTTGAAATTGCCTGTCTTGTTGAGTCCTCTTGAAGTCTTGAACTTGAAATCTTGAACATTCCTGTGTCTCCTCGTGTCCTCTTGAGTTCTTGAAAATTGATGAGATTCCTCAAGCTGTCTTGAATCTTGCAAACTTGAAATCTTGAAATCATGTCAGTTAAAATCTTGAAATTTTCGAGAATTATCTTGAATTTTCACGAGTCTATAAAGTCTTCCTTTATCCTCTTGAAATCTTGTCATTTCCTGGATCTTTCTTTACTCATCTTAAGTCTTGGTGCTTCTAGAGTTTGGTTGGCTTTGCTCAACATCTTTAAACTTGTTGATTTTCCCTGAATCTCTCTTGAAATCTTGACATCTTGACTTGAAATCTTGTGTATTTTATATGTTGAAATTTACCTGATTTTTTTTGTGGGGGTCCCTTGCAGTTTTCATCAGTCCTCTTGAAATCGTGAGAATTTCTGTGTTTTCTGAAGTCCTCTGCAGTTCTTGAAATTTCATGAGTTTTCCTGAAGCTGTCTTGAATCTTGAAATCTTGAAATTGCCTGTCTTGTTGAGTCCTCTTGATGTCTTGAACTTGAAACCTTGAACATTCCTGTGTCTCCTCGTGTCCTCTTGAGTTCTTGAAAATTGATGAGATTCCTCAAGCTGTCTTGAATCTTGCAAACTTGAAATCTTGAAATCATGTCAGTTAAAATCTTGAAATTTTCGAGAATTATCTTGAATTTTCACGAGTCTATAAAGTCTTCCTTTATCCTCTTGAAATCTTGTCATTTCCTGGATCTTTCTTTAGTCATCTTAAGTCTTGGTGCTTCTAGAGTTTGGTTGGCTTTGCTCAACATCTTTAAACTTGTTGATTTTCCCTGAATCTCTCTTGAAATCTTGACATCTTGACTTGAAATCTTGTGTATTTTATATGTTGAAATTTACCTGATTTTTTTTGTGGGGGTCCCTTGCAGTTTTCATCAGTCCTCTTGAAATCGTGAGAATTTCTGTGTTTTCTGAAGTCCTCTGCAGTTCTTAAAATTTCATGAGTTTTCCTGAAGCTGTCTTGAATCTTGAAATCTTGAAATTGCCTGTCTTGTTGAGTCCTCTTGATGTCTTAAACTTGAAATCTTGAACATTCCTGTGTCTCCTCGTGTCCTCTTGAGTTCTTGAAAATTGATGAGATTCCTCAAGCTGTCTTGAATCTTGCAAACTTGAAATCTTGAAATCATGTCAGTTAAAATCTTGAAATTTTCGAGAATTATCTTGAATTTTCACGAGTCTATAAAGTCTTCCTTTATCCTCTTGAAATCTTGTCATTTCCTGGATCTTTCTTTAGTCATCTTAAGTCTTGGTGCTTCTAGAGTTTGGTTGGCTTTGCTCAACATCTTTAAACTTGTTGATTTTCCCTGAATCTCTCTTGAAATCTTGACATCTTGACTTGAAATCTTGTGTATTTTATATGTTGAAATTTACCTGATTTTTTTTGTGGGGGTCCCTTGCAGTTTTCATCAGTCCTCTTGAAATCGTGAGAATTTCTGTGTTTTCTGAAGTCCTCTGCAGTTCTTGAAATTTCATGAGTTTTCCTGAAGCTGTCTTGAATCTTGAAATTTTGAAATTGCCTGTCTTGTTGAGTCCTCCTGAAGTCTTGAACTTGAAATCTTGAACATTCCTGTGTCTCCTCGTGTCCTCTTGAGTTCTTGAAAATTGATGAGATTCCTCAAGCTGTCTTGAATCTTGCAAACTTGAAATCTTGAAATCATGTCAGTTAAAATCTTGAAATTTTCGAGAATTATCTTGAATTTTCACGAGTCTATAAAGTCTTCCTTTATCCTCTTGAAATCTTGTCATTTCCTGGATCTTTCTTTACTCATCTTAAGTCTTGGTGCTTCTAGAGTTTGGTGGCTTTGCTCAACATCTTTAAACTTGTTGATTTTCCCTGAATCTCTCTTGAAATCTTGACATCTTGACTTGAAATCTTGTGTATTTTATATGTTGAAATTTACCTGATTTTTTTTGTGGGGGTCCCTTGCAGTTTTCATCAGTCCTCTTGAAATCGTGAGAATTTCTGTGTTTTCTGAAGTCCTCTGCAGTTCTTGAAATTTCATGAGTTTTCCTGAAGCTGTCTTGAATCTTGAAATCTTGAAATTGCCTGTCTTGTTGAGTCCTCTTGATGTCTTGAACTTGAAATCTTGAACATTCCTGTGTCTCCTCGTGTCCTCTTGAGTTCTTGAAAATTGATGAGATTCCTCAAGCTGTCTTGAATCTTGCAAACTTGAAATCTTGAAATCATGTCAGTTAAAATCTTGAAATTTTCGAGAATTATCTTGAATTTTCACGAGTCTATAAAGTCTTCCATTATCCTCTTGAAATCTTGTCATTTCCTGGATCTTTCTTTAGTCATCTTAAGTCTTGGTGCTTCTAGAGTTTGGGTGGCTTTGCTTAACATCTTCAAACTTGTTGATTTTCCCTGAATCTCTCTTGAAATCTTGACATCTTGACTTGAAATCTTGTGTATTTTATATGTTGAAATTTACCTGATTTTTTTTGTGGGGTCCCTTGCAGTTTTCATCAGTCCTCTTGAAATCGTGAGAATTTCAGTGTTTTCTGAAGTCCTCTGCAGTTCTTGAAATTTCATGAGATTTTTCTGAAGCTGTCTTGAATCTTGAAATCTTGAAATTGCCTGTCTTGTTGAGTCCTCTTGAAGTCTTGAATTTGAAATCTTGAACATTCCTGTGTCTCCTCGTGTACTCTTGAGTTCTTGAAAATTGATGAGATTCCTCAAGCTGTCTTGAATCTTGCAAACTTGAAATCTTGAAATCATGTCAGTTAAAATCTTGAAATTTTCGAGAATTATCTTGAATTTTCACGAGTCTATAAAGTCTTCCTTTATCCTCTTGAAATCTTGTCATTTCCTGGATCTTTCTTTAGTCATCTTAAGTCTTGGTGCTTCTAGAGTTTGGTTGGCTTTGCTCAACATCTTTAAACTTGTTGATTTTCCCTGAATCTCTCTTGAAATCTTGACATCTTGACTTGAAATCTTGTGTATTTTATATGTTGAAATTTACCTGATTTTTTTTGTGGGGGTCCCTTGCAGTTTTCATCAGTCCTCTTGAAATCGTGAGAATTTCTGTGTTTTCTGAAGTCCTCTGCAGTTCTTGAAATTTCATGAGTTTTCCTGAAGCTGTCTTGAATCTTGAAATCTTGAAATTGCCTGTCTTGTTGAGTCCTCTTGAAGTCTTGAACTTGAAATCTTGAACATTCCTGTGTCTCCTCGTGTCCTCTTGAGTTCTTGAAAATTGATGAGATTCCTCAAGCTGTCTTGAATCTTGCAAACTTGAAATCTTGAAATCATGTCAGTTAAAATCTTGAAATTTTCGAGAATTATCTTGAATTTTCACGAGTCTATAAAGTCTTCCTTTATCCTCTTGAAATCTTGTCATTTCCTGGATCTTTCTTTAGTCATCTTAAGTCTTGGTGCTTCTAGAGTTTGGTTGGCTTTGCTCAACATCTTTAAACTTGTTGATTTTCCCTGAATCTCTCTTGAAATCTTGACATCTTGACTTGAAATCTTGTGTATTTTATATGTTGAAATTTACCTGATTTTTTTTGTGGGGGTCCCTTGCAGTTTTCATCAGTCCTCTTGAAATCGTGAGAATTTCTGTGTTTTCTGAAGTCCTCTGCAGTTCTTGAAATTTCATGAGTTTTCCTGAAGCTGTCTTGAATCTTGAAATCTTGAAATTGCCTGTCTTGTTGAGTCCTCTTGATGTCTTGAACTTGAAATCTTGAACATTCCTGTGTCTCCTCGTGTCCTCTTGAGTTCTTGAAAATTGATGAGATTCCTCAAGCTGTCTTGAATCTTGCAAACTTGAAATCTTGAAATCATGTCAGTTAAAATCTTGAAATTTTCGAGAATTATCTTGAATTTTCACGAGTCTATAAAGTCTTCCATTATCCTCTTGAAATCTTGTCATTTCCTGGATCTTTCTTTAGTCATCTTAAGTCTTGGTGCTTCTAGAGTTTGGGTGGCTTTGCTTAACATCTTCAAACTTGTTGATTTTCCCTGAATCTCTCTTGAAATCTTGACATCTTGACTTGAAATCTTGTGTATTTTATATGTTGAAATTTACCTGATTTTTTTTGTGGGGTCCCTTGCAGTTTTCATCAGTCCTCTTGAAATCGTGAGAATTTCTGTGTTTTCTGAAGTCCTCTGCAGTTCTTGAAATTTCATGAGTTTTCCTGAAGCTGTCTTGAATCTTGAAATCTTGAAATTGCCTGTCTTGTTGAGTCCTCTTGATGTCTTGAATTTGAAATCTTGAACATTCCTGTGTCTCCTCGTGTCCTCTTGAGTTCTTGAAAATTGATGAGATTCCTCAAGCTGTCTTGAATCTTGCAAACTTGAAATCTTGAAATCATGTCAGTTAAAATCTTGAAATTTTCGAGAATTATATTGAATTTTCACGAGTCTATAAAGTCTTCCATTATCCTCTTGAAATCTTGTCATTTCCTGGATCTTTCTTTAGTCATCTTAAGTCTTGGTGCTTCTAGAGTTTGGTTGGCTTTGCTCAACATCTTTAAACTTGTTGATTTTCCCTGAATCTCTCTTGAAATCTTGACATCTTGACTTGAAATCTTGTGTATTTTATATGTTGAAATTTACCTGATTTTTTTTGTGGGGGTCCCTTGCAGTTTTCATCAGTCCTCTTGAAATCGTGAGAATTTCTGTGTTTTCTGAAGTCCTCTGCAGTTCTTGAAATTTCATGAGTTTTCCTGAAGCTGTCTTGAATCTTGAAATCTTGAAATTGCCTGTCTTGTTGAGTCCTCTTGATGTCTTGAATTTGAAATCTTGAACATTCCTGTGTCTCCTCGTGTCCTCTTGAGTTCTTGAAAATTGATGAGATTCCTCAAGCTGTCTTGAATCTTGCAAACTTGAAATCTTGAAATCATGTCAGTTAAAATCTTGAAATTTTCGAGAATTATCTTGAATTTTCACGAGTCTATAAAGTCTTCCTTTATCCTCTTGAAATCTTGTCATTTCCTGGATCTTTCTTTAGTCATCTTAAGTCTTGGTGCTTCTAGAGTTTGGTTGGCTTTGCTCAACATTTAAACTTGTTGATTTTCCCTGAATCTCTCTTGAAATCTTGACATCTTGACTTGAAATCTTGTGTATTTTATATGTTGAAATTTACCTGATTTTTTTTGTGGGGGTCCCTTGCAGTTTTCATCAGTCCTCTTGAAATCGTGAGAATTTCTGTGTTTTCTGAAGTCCTCTGCAGTTCTTGAAATTTCATGAGTTTTCCTGAAGCTGTCTTGAATCTTGAAATCTTGAAATTGCCTGTCTTGTTGAGTCCTCTTGATGTCTTGAATTTGAAATCTTGAACATTCCTGTGTCTCCTCGTGTCCTCTTGAGTTCTTGAAAATTGATGAGATTCCTCAAGCTGTCTTGAATCTTGCAAACTTGAAATCTTGAAATCATGTCAGTTAAAATCTTGAAATTTTCGAGAATTATCTTGAATTTTCACGAGTCTATAAAGTCTTCCTTTATCCTCTTGAAATCTTGTCATTTCCTGGATCTTTCTTTAGTCATCTTAAGTCTTGGTGCTTCTAGAGTTTGGTTGGCTTTGCTCAACATCTTTAAACTTGTTGATTTTCCCTGAATCTCTCTTGAAATCTTGACATCTTGACTTGAAATCTTGTGTATTTTATATGTTGAAATTTACCTGATTTTTTTTGTGGGGGTCCCTTGCAGTTTTCATCAGTCCTCTTGAAATCGTGAGAATTTCTGTGTTTTCTGAAGTCCTCTGCAGTTCTTGAAATTTCATGAGTTTTCCTGAAGCTGTCTTGAATCTTGAAATTTTGAAATTGCCTGTCTTGTTGAGTCCTCTTGAAGTCTTGAACTTGAAATCTTGAACATTCCTGTGTCTCCTCGTGTCCTCTTGAGTTCTTGAAAATTGATGAGATTCCTCAAGCTGTCTTGAATCTTGCAAACTTGAAATCTTGAAATCATGTCAGTTAAAATCTTGAAATTTTCGAGAATTATCTTGAATTTTCACGAGTCTATAAAGTCTTCCTTTATCCTCTTGAAATCTTGTCATTTCCTGGATCTTTCTTTAGTCATCTTAAGTCTTGGTGCTTCTAGAGTTTGGTTGGCTTTGCTCAACATCTTTAAACTTGTTGATTTTCCCTGAATCTCTCTTGAAATCTTGACATCTTGACTTGAAATCTTGTGTATTTTATATGTTGAAATTTACCTTTTTTTTTGTGGGGGTCCCTTGCAGTTTTCATCAGTCCTCTTGAAATCGTGAGAATTTCTGTGTTTTCTGAAGTCCTCTGCAGTTCTTGAAATTTCATGAGTTTTCCTGAAGCTGTCTTGAATCTTGAAATCTTGAAATTGCCTGTCTTGTTGAGTCCTCTTGATGTCTTGAACTTGAAATCTTGAACATTCCTGTGTCTCTTCGTGTCCTCTTGAGTTCTTGAAAATTGATGAGATTCCTCAAGCTGTCTTGAATCTTGCAAACTTGAAATCTTGAAATCATGTCAGTTAAAATCTTGAAATTTTCGAGAATTATCTTGAATTTTCACGAGTCTATAAAGTCTTCCATTATCCTCTTGAAATCTTGTCATTTCCTGGATCTTTCTTTAGTCATCTTAAGTCTTGGTGCTTCTAGAGTTTGGGTGGCTTTGCTTAACATCTTCAAACTTGTTGATTTTCCCTGAATCTCTCTTGAAATCTTGACATCTTGACTTGAAATCTTGTGTATTTTATATGTTGAAATTTACCTGATTTTTTTTGTGGGGTCCCTTGCAGTTTTCATCAGTCCTCTTGAAATCGTGAGAATTTCAGTGTTTTCTGAAGTCCTCTGCAGTTCTTGAAATTTCATGAGTTTTTCTGAAGCTGTCTTGAATCTTGAAATCTTGAAATTGCCTGTCTTGTTGAGTCCTCTTGAAGTCTTGAATTTGAAATCTTGAACATTCCTGTGTCTCCTCGTGTACTCTTGAGTTCTTGAAAATTGATGAGATTCCTCAAGCTGTCTTGAATCTTGCAAACTTGAAATCTTGAAATCATGTCAGTTAAAATCTTGAAATTTTCGAGAATTATCTTGAATTTTCACGAGTCTATAAAGTCTTCCTTTATCCTCTTGAAATCTTGTCATTTCCTGGATCTTTCTTTAGTCATCTTAAGTCTTGGTGCTTCTAGAGTTTGGTTGGCTTTGCTCAACATCTTTAAACTTGTTGATTTTCCCTGAATCTCTCTTGAAATCTTGACATCTTGACTTGAAATCTTGTGTATTTTATATGTTGAAATTTACCTGATTTTTTTTGTGGGGGTCCCTTGCAGTTTTCATCAGTCCTCTTGAAATCGTGAGAATTTCTGTGTTTTCTGAAGTCCTCTGCAGTTCTTGAAATTTCATGAGTTTTCCTGAAGCTGTCTTGAATCTTGAAATCTTGAAATTGCCTGTCTTGTTGAGTCCTCTTGATGTCTTGAACTTGAAATCTTGAACATTCCTGTGTCTCCTCGTGTCCTCTTGAGTTCTTGAAAATTGATGAGATTCCTCAAGCTGTCTTGAATCTTGCAAACTTGAAATCTTGAAATCATGTCAGTTAAAATCTTGAAATTTTCGAGAATTATCTTGAATTTTCACGAGTCTATAAAGTCTTCCATTATCCTCTTGAAATCTTGTCATTTCCTGGATCTTTCTTTAGTCATCTTAAGTCTTGGTGCTTCTAGAGTTTGGGTGGCTTTGCTTAACATCTTCAAACTTGTTGATTTTCCCTGAATCTCTCTTGAAATCTTGACATCTTGACTTGAAATCTTGTGTATTTTATATGTTGAAATTTACCTGATTTTTTTTGTGGGGTCCCTTGCAGTTTTCATCAGTCCTCTTGAAATCGTGAGAATTTCTGTGTTTTCTGAAGTCCTCTGCAGTTCTTGAAATTTCATGAGTTTTCCTGAAGCTGTCTTGAATCTTGAAATCTTGAAATTGCCTGTCTTGTTGAGTCCTCTTGATGTCTTGAATTTGAAATCTTGAACATTCCTGTGTCTCCTCGTGTCCTCTTGAGTTCTTGAAAATTGATGAGATTCCTCAAGCTGTCTTGAATCTTGCAAACTTGAAATCTTGAAATCATGTCAGTTAAAATCTTGAAATTTTCGAGAATTATCTTGAATTTTCACGAGTCTATAAAGTCTTCCATTATCCTCTTGAAATCTTGTCATTTCCTGGATCTTTCTTTAGTCATCTTAAGTCTTGGTGCTTCTAGAGTTTGGGTGGCTTTGCTTAACATCTTCAAACTTGTTGATTTTCCCTGAATCTCTCTTGAAATCTTGACATCTTGACTTGAAATCTTGTGTATTTTATATGTTGAAATTTACCTTTTTTTTTGTGGGGGTCCCTTGCAGTTTTCATCAGTCCTCTTGAAATCGTGAGAATTTCTGTGTTTTCTGAAGTCCTCTGCAGTTCTTGAAATTTCATGAGTTTTCCTGAAGCTGTCTTGAATCTTGAAATCTTGAAATTGCCTGTCTTGTTGAGTCCTCTTGATGTCTTGAACTTGAAATCTTGAACATTCCTGTGTCTCCTCGTGTCCTCTTGAGTTCTTGAAAATTGATGAGATTCCTCAAGCTGTCTTGAATCTTGCAAACTTGAAATCTTGAAATCATGTCAGTTAAAATCTTGAAATTTTCGAGAATTATCTTGAATTTTCACGAGTCTATAAAGTCTTCCATTATCCTCTTGAAATCTTGTCATTTCCTGGATCTTTCTTTAGTCATCTTAAGTCTTGGTGCTTCTAGAGTTTGGGTGGCTTTGCTTAACATCTTCAAACTTGTTGATTTTCCCTGAATCTCTCTTGAAATCTTGACATCTTGACTTGAAATCTTGTGTATTTTATATGTTGAAATTTACCTGATTTTTTTTGTGGGGTCCCTTGCAGTTTTCATCAGTCCTCTTGAAATCGTGAGAATTTCTGTGTTTTCTGAAGTCCTCTGCAGTTCTTGAAATTTCATGAGTTTTTCTGAAGCTGTCTTGAATCTTGAAATCTTGAAATTGCCTGTCTTGTTGAGTCCTCTTGAAGTCTTGAACTTGAAATCTTGAACATTCCTGTGTCTCCTCGTGTACTCTTGAGTTCTTGAAAATTGATGAGATTCCTCAAGCTGTCTTGAATCTTGCAAACTTGAAATCTTGAAATCATGTCAGTTAAAATCTTGAAATTTTCGAGAATTATCTTGAATTTTCACGAGTCTATAAAGTCTTCCTTTATCCTCTTGAAATCTTGTCATTTCCTGGATCTTTCTTTAGTCATCTTAAGTCTTGGTGCTTCTAGAGTTTGGTTGGCTTTGCTCAACATCTTTAAACTTGTTGATTTTCCCTGAATCTCTCTTGAAATCTTGACATCTTGACTTGAAATCTTGTGTATTTTATATGTTGAAATTTACCTGATTTTTTTTGTGGGGGTCCCTTGCAGTTTTCATCAGTCCTCTTGAAATCGTGAGAATTTCTGTGTTTTCTGAAGTCCTCTGCAGTTCTTGAAATTTCATGAGTTTTCCTGAAGCTGTCTTGAATCTTGAAATCTTGAAATTGCCTGTCTTGTTGAGTCCTCTTGATGTCTTGAACTTGAAATCTTGAACATTCCTGTGTCTCCTCGTGTCCTCTTGAGTTCTTGAAAATTGATGAGATTCCTCAAGCTGTCTTGAATCTTGCAAACTTGAAATCTTGAAATCATGTCAGTTAAAATCTTGAAATTTTCGAGAATTATCTTGAATTTTCACGAGTCTATAAAGTCTTCCATTATCCTCTTGAAATCTTGTCATTTCCTGGATCTTTCTTTAGTCATCTTAAGTCTTGGTGCTTCTAGAGTTTGGGTGGCCATCTTCAAACTTGTTGATTTTCCCTGAATCTCTCTTGAAATCTTGACATCTTGACTTGAAATCTTGTGTATTTTATATGTTGAAATTTACCTGATTTTTTTTGTGGGGTCCCTTGCAGTTTTCATCAGTCCTCTTGAAATCGTGAGAATTTCTGTGTTTTCTGAAGTCCTCTGCAGTTCTTGAAATTTCATGAGTTTTCCTGAAGCTGTCTTGAATCTTGAAATCTTGAAATTGCCTGTCTTGTTGAGTCCTCTTGATGTCTTGAATTTGAAATCTTGAACATTCCTGTGTCTCCTCGTGTCCTCTTGAGTTCTTGAAAATTGATGAGATTCCTCAAGCTGTCTTGAATCTTGCAAACTTGAAATCTTGAAATCATGTCAGTTAAAATCTTGAAATTTTCGAGAATTATCTTGAATTTTCACGAGTCTATAAAGTCTTCCATTATCCTCTTGAAATCTTGTCATTTCCTGGATCTTTCTTTAGTCATCTTAAGTCTTGGTGCTTCTAGAGTTTGGGTGGCTTTGCTTAACATCTTCAAACTTGTTGATTTTCCCTGAATCTCTCTTGAAATCTTGACATCTTGACTTGAAATCTTGTGTATTTTATATGTTGAAATTTACCTGATTTTTTTTGTGGGGGTCCCTTGCAGTTTTCATCAGTCCTCTTGAAATCGTGAGAATTTCTGTGTCTTCTCAAGTCCTCTGCAGTTCTTGAAATTTCATGAGTTTTCCTGAAGCTGTCTTGAATCTTGAAATCTTGAAATTGCCTGTCTTGTTGAGTCCTCTTGAAGTCTTGAACTTGAAATCTTGAACATTCCTGTGTCTCCTCGTGTACTCTTGAGTTCTTGAAAATTGATGAGATTCCTCAAGCTGTCTTGAATCTTGCAAACTTGAAATCTTGAAATCATGTCAGTTAAAATCTTGAAATTTTCGAGAATTATCTTGAATTTTCACGAGTCTATAAAGTCTTCCTTTATCCTCTTGAAATCTTGTCATTTCCTGGATCTTTCTTTAGTCATCTTAAGTCTTGGTGCTTCTAGAGTTTGGTTGGCTTTGCTCAACATCTTTAAACTTGTTGATTTTCCCTGAATCTCTCTTGAAATCTTGACATCTTGACTTGAAATCTTGTGTATTTTATATGTTGAAATTTACCTGATTTTTTTGTGGGGGTCCCTTGCAGTTTTCATCAGTCCTCTTGAAATCGTGAGAATTTCTGTGTTTTCTGAAGTCCTCTGCAGTTCTTGAAATTTCATGAGTTTTCCTGAAGCTGTCTTGAATCTTGAAATCTTGAAATTGCCTGTCTTGTTGAGTCCTCTTGATGTCTTGAATTTGAAATCTTGAACATTCCTGTGTCTCCTCGTGTCCTCTTGAGTTCTTGAAAATTGATGAGATTCCTCAAGCTGTCTTGAATCTTGCAAACTTGAAATCTTGAAATCATGTCAGTTAAAATCTTGAAATTTTCGAGAATTATCTTGAATTTTCACGAGTCTATAAAGTCTTCCTTTATCCTCTTGAAATCTTGTCATTTCCTGGATCTTTCTTTAGTCATCTTAAGTCTTGGTGCTTCTAGAGTTTGGTTGGCTTTGCTCAACATCTTTAAACTTGTTGATTTTCCCTGAATCTCTCTTGAAATCTTGACATCTTGACTTGAAATCTTGTGTATTTTATATGTTGAAATTTACCTGATTTTTTTTGTGGGGGTCCCTTGCAGTTTTCATCAGTCCTCTTGAAATCGTGAGAATTTCTGTGTTTTCTGAAGTCCTCTGCAGTTCTTGAAATTTCATGAGTTTTCCTGAAGCTGTCTTGAATCTTGAAATCTTGAAATTGCCTGTCTTGTTGAGTCCTCTTGAAGTCTTGAACTTGAAATCTTGAACATTCCTGTGTCTCCTCGTGTCCTCTTGAGTTCTTGAAAATTGATGAGATTCCTCAAGCTGTCTTGAATCTTGCAAACTTGAAATCTTGAAATCATGTCAGTTAAAATCTTGAAATTTTCGAGAATTATCTTGAATTTTCACGAGTCTATAAAGTCTTCCTTTATCCTCTTGAAATCTTGTCATTTCCTGGATCTTTCTTTAGTCATCTTAAGTCTTGGTGCTTCTAGAGTTTGGTTGGCTTTGCTCAACATCTTTAAACTTGTTGATTTTCCCTGAATCTCTCTTGAAATCTTGACATCTTGACTTGAAATCTTGTGTATTTTATATGTTGAAATTTACCTTTTTTTTTGTGGGGGTCCCTTGCAGTTTTCATCAGTCCTCTTGAAATCGTGAGAATTTCTGTGTTTTCTGAAGTCCTCTGCAGTTCTTGAAATTTCATGAGTTTTCCTGAAGCTGTCTTGAATCTTGAAATCTTGAAATTGCCTGTCTTGTTGAGTCCTCTTGATGTCTTGAACTTGAAATCTTGAACATTCCTGTGTCTCCTCGTGTCCTCTTGAGTTCTTGAAAATTGATGAGATTCCTCAAGCTGTCTTGAATCTTGCAAACTTGAAATCTTGAAATCATGTCAGTTAAAATCTTGAAATTTTCGAGAATTATCTTGAATTTTCACGAGTCTATAAAGTCTTCCATTATCCTCTTGAAATCTTGTCATTTCCTGGATCTTTCTTTAGTCATCTTAAGTCTTGGTGCTTCTAGAGTTTGGGTGGCTTTGCTTAACATCTTCAAACTTGTTGATTTTCCCTGAATCTCTCTTGAAATCTTGACATCTTGACTTGAAATCTTGTGTATTTTATATGTTGAAATTTACCTGATTTTTTTTGTGGGGTCCCTTGCAGTTTTCATCAGTCCTCTTGAAATCGTGAGAATTTCTGTGTTTTCTGAAGTCCTCTGCAGTTCTTGAAATTTCATGAGTTTTCCTGAAGCTGTCTTGAATCTTGAAATCTTGAAATTGCCTGTCTTGTTGAGTCCTCTTGATGTCTTGAACTTGAAATCTTGAACATTCCTGTGTCTCCTCGTGTCCTCTTGAGTTCTTGAAAATTGATGAGATTCCTCAAGCTGTCTTGAATCTTGCAAACTTGAAATCTTGAAATCATGTCAGTTAAAATCTTGAAATTTTCGAGAATTATATTGAATTTTCACGAGTCTATAAAGTCTTCCATTATCCTCTTGAAATCTTGTCATTTCCTGGATCTTTCTTTAGTCATCTTAAGTCTTGGTGCTTCTAGAGTTTGGGTGGCTTTGCTTAACATCTTCAAACTTGTTGATTTTCCCTGAATCTCTCTTGAAATCTTGACATCTTGACTTGAAATCTTGTGTATTTTATATGTTGAAATTTACCTGATTTTTTTTGTGGGGGTCCCTTGCAGTTTTCATCAGTCCTCTTGAAATCGTGAGAATTTCTGTGTCTTCTCAAGTCCTCTGCAGTTCTTGAAATTTCATGAGTTTTCCTGAAGCTGTCTTGAATCTTGAAATCTTGAAATTGCCTGTCTTGTTGAGTCCTCTTGAAGTCTTGAACTTGAAATCTTGAACATTCCTGTGTCTCCTCGTGTACTCTTGAGTTCTTGAAAATTGATGAGATTCCTCAAGCTGTCTTGAATCTTGCAAACTTGAAATCTTGAAATCATGTCAGTTAAAATCTTGAAATTTTCGAGAATTATCTTGAATTTTCACGAGTCTATAAAGTCTTCCTTTATCCTCTTGAAATCTTGTCATTTCCTGGATCTTTCTTTAGTCATCTTAAGTCTTGGTGCTTCTAGAGTTTGGTTGGCTTTGCTCAACATCTTTAAACTTGTTGATTTTCCCTGAATCTCTCTTGAAATCTTGACATCTTGACTTGAAATCTTGTGTATTTTATATGTTGAAATTTACCTGATTTTTTTTGTGGGGGTCCCTTGCAGTTTTCATCAGTCCTCTTGAAATCGTGAGAATTTCTGTGTTTTCTGAAGTCCTCTGCAGTTCTTGAAATTTCATGAGTTTTCCTGAAGCTGTCTTGAATCTTGAAATCTTGAAATTGCCTGTCTTGTTGAGTCCTCTTGATGTCTTGAATTTGAAATCTTGAACATTCCTGTGTCTCCTCGTGTCCTCTTGAGTTCTTGAAAATTGATGAGATTCCTCAAGCTGTCTTGAATCTTGCAAACTTGAAATCTTGAAATCATGTCAGTTAAAATCTTGAAATTTTCGAGAATTATCTTGAATTTTCACGAGTCTATAAAGTCTTCCTTTATCCTCTTGAAATCTTGTCATTTCCTGGATCTTTCTTTAGTCATCTTAAGTCTTGGTGCTTCTAGAGTTTGGTTGGCTTTGCTCAACATCTTTAAACTTGTTGATTTTCCCTGAATCTCTCTTGAAATCTTGACATCTTGACTTGAAATCTTGTGTATTTTATATGTTGAAATTTACCTGATTTTTTTTGTGGGGGTCCCTTGCAGTTTTCATCAGTCCTCTTGAAATCGTGAGAATTTCTGTGTTTTCTGAAGTCCTCTGCAGTTCTTGAAATTTCATGAGTTTTCCTGAAGCTGTCTTGAATCTTGAAATCTTGAAATTGCCTGTCTTGTTGAGTCCTCTTGAAGTCTTGAACTTGAAATCTTGAACATTCCTGTGTCTCCTCGTGTCCTCTTGAGTTCTTGAAAATTGATGAGATTCCTCAAGCTGTCTTGAATCTTGCAAACTTGAAATCTTGAAATCATGTCAGTTAAAATCTTGAAATTTTCGAGAATTATCTTGAATTTTCACGAGTCTATAAAGTCTTCCATTATCCTCTTGAAATCTTGTCATTTCCTGGATCTTTCTTTAGTCATCTTAAGTCTTGGTGCTTCTAGAGTTTGGGTGGCTTTGCTTAACATCTTCAAACTTGTTGATTTTCCCTGAATCTCTCTTGAAATCTTGACATCTTGACTTGAAATCTTGTGTATTTTATATGTTGAAATTTACCTGATTTTTTTTGTGGGGGTCCCTTGCAGTTTTCATCAGTCCTCTTGAAATCGTGAGAATTTCTGTGTCTTCTCAAGTCCTCTGCAGTTCTTGAAATTTCATGAGTTTTCCTGAAGCTGTCTTGAATCTTGAAATCTTGAAATTGCCTGTCTTGTTGAGTCCTCTTGAAGTCTTGAACTTGAAATCTTGAACATTCCTGTGTCTCCTCGTGTCCTCTTGAGTTCTTGAAAATTGATGAGATTCCTCAAGCTGTCTTGAATCTTGCAAACTTGAAATCTTGAAATCATGTCAGTTAAAATCTTGAAATTTTCGAGAATTATCTTGAATTTTCACGAGTCTATAAAGTCTTCCTTTATCCTCTTGAAATCTTGTCATTTCCTGGATCTTTCTTTAGTCATCTTAAGTCTTGGTGCTTCTAGAGTTTGGTTGGCTTTGCTCAACATCTTTAAACTTGTTGATTTTCCCTGAATCTCTCTTGAAATCTTGACATCTTGACTTGAAATCTTGTGTATTTTATATGTTGAAATTTACCTGATTTTTTTTGTGGGGGTCCCTTGCAGTTTTCATCAGTCCTCTTGAAATCGTGAGAATTTCTGTGTTTTCTGAAGTCCTCTGCAGTTCTTGAAATTTCATGAGTTTTCCTGAAGCTGTCTTGAATCTTGAAATCTTGAAATTGCCTGTCTTGTTGAGTCCTCTTGATGTCTTGAATTTGAAATCTTGAACATTCCTGTGTCTCCTCGTGTCCTCTTGAGTTCTTGAAAATTGATGAGATTCCTCAAGCTGTCTTGAATCTTGCAAACTTGAAATCTTGAAATCATGTCAGTTAAAATCTTGAAATTTTCGAGAATTATATTGAATTTTCACGAGTCTATAAAGTCTTCCATTATCCTCTTGAAATCTTGTCATTTCCTGGATCTTTCTTTAGTCATCTTAAGTCTTGGTGCTTCTAGAGTTTGGGTGGCTTTGCTTAACATCTTCAAACTTGTTGATTTTCCCTGAATCTCTCTTGAAATCTTGACATCTTGACTTGAAATCTTGTGTATTTTATATGTTGAAATTTACCTGATTTTTTTTGTGGGGGTCCCTTGCAGTTTTCATCAGTCCTCTTGAAATCGTGAGAATTTCTGTGTCTTCTCAAGTCCTCTGCAGTTCTTGAAATTTCATGAGTTTTCCTGAAGCTGTCTTGAATCTTGAAATCTTGAAATTGCCTGTCTTGTTGAGTCCTCTTGAAGTCTTGAACTTGAAATCTTGAACATTCCTGTGTCTCCTCGTGTACTCTTGAGTTCTTGAAAATTGTTGAGATTCCTCAAGCTGTCTTGAATCTTGCAAACTTGAAATCTTGAAATCATGTCAGTTAAAATCTTGAAATTTTCGAGAATTATCTTGAATTTTCACGAGTCTATAAAGTCTTCCTTTATCCTCTTGAAATCTTGTCATTTCCTGGATCTTTCTTTAGTCATCTTAAGTCTTGGTGCTTCTAGAGTTTGGTTGGCTTTGCTCAACATCTTTAAACTTGTTGATTTTCCCTGAATCTCTCTTGAAATCTTGACATCTTGACTTGAAATCTTGTGTATTTTATATGTTGAAATTTACCTGATTTTTTTTGTGGGGGTCCCTTGCAGTTTTCATCAGTCCTCTTGAAATCGTGAGAATTTCTGTGTTTTCTGAAGTCCTCTGCAGTTCTTGAAATTTCATGAGTTTTCCTGAAGCTGTCTTGAATCTTGAAATCTTGAAATTGCCTGTCTTGTTGAGTCCTCTTAATGTCTTGAATTTGAAATCTTGAACATTCCTGTGTCTCCTCGTGTCCTCTTGAGTTCTTGAAAATTGATGAGATTCCTCAAGCTGTCTTGAATCTTGCAAACTTGAAATCTTGAAATCATGTCAGTTAAAATCTTGAAATTTTCGAGAATTATCTTGAATTTTCACGAGTCTATAAAGTCTTCCTTTATCCTCTTGAAATCTTGTCATTTCCTGGATCTTTCTTTAGTCATCTTAAGTCTTGGTGCTTCTAGAGTTTGGTTGGCTTTGCTCAACATCTTAAACTTGTTGATTTTCCCTGAATCTCTCTTGAAATCTTGACATCTTGACTTGAAATCTTGTGTATTTTATATGTTGAAATTTACCTGATTTTTTTTGTGGGGGTCCCTTGCAGTTTTCATCAGTCCTCTTGAAATCGTGAGAATTTCTGTGTTTTCTGAAGTCCTCTGCAGTTCTTGAAATTTCATGAGTTTTCCTGAAGCTGTCTTGAATCTTGAAATCTTGAAATTGCCTGTCTTGTTGAGTCCTCTTGAAGTCTTGAACTTGAAATCTTGAACATTCCTGTGTCTCCTCGTGTCCTCTTGAGTTCTTGAAAATTGATGAGATTCCTCAAGCTGTCTTGAATCTTGCAAACTTGAAATCTTGAAATCATGTCAGTTAAAATCTTGAAATTTTCGAGAATTATATTGAATTTTCACGAGTCTATAAAGTCTTCCATTATCCTCTTGAAATCTTGTCATTTCCTGGATCTTTCTTTAGTCATCTTAAGTCTTGGTGCTTCTAGAGTTTGGGTGGCTTTGCTTAACATCTTCAAACTTGTTGATTTTCCCTGAATCTCTCTTGAAATCTTGACATCTTGACTTGAAATCTTGTGTATTTTATATGTTGAAATTTACCTGATTTTTTTTGTGGGGGTCCCTTGCAGTTTTCATCAGTCCTCTTGAAATCGTGAGAATTTCTGTGTCTTCTCAAGTCCTCTGCAGTTCTTGAAATTTCATGAGTTTTCCTGAAGCTGTCTTGAATCTTGAAATCTTGAAATTGCCTGTCTTGTTGAGTCCTCTTGAAGTCTTGAACTTGAAATCTTGAACATTCCTGTGTCTCCTCGTGTACTCTTGAGTTCTTGAAAATTGATGAGATTCCTCAAGCTGTCTTGAATCTTGCAAACTTGAAATCTTGAAATCATGTCAGTTAAAATCTTGAAATTTTCGAGAATTATCTTGAATTTTCACGAGTCTATAAAGTCTTCCTTTATCCTCTTGAAATCTTGTCATTTCCTGGATCTTTCTTTAGTCATCTTAAGTCTTGGTGCTTCTAGAGTTTGGTTGGCTTTGCTCAACATCTTTAAACTTGTTGATTTTCCCTGAATCTCTCTTGAAATCTTGACATCTTGACTTGAAATCTTGTGTATTTTATATGTTGAAATTTACCTGATTTTTTTTGTGGGGGTCCCTTGCAGTTTTCATCAGTCCTCTTGAAATCGTGAGAATTTCTGTGTTTTCTGAAGTCCTCTGCAGTTCTTGAAATTTCATGAGTTTTCCTGAAGCTGTCTTGAATCTTGAAATCTTGAAATTGCCTGTCTTGTTGAGTCCTCTTGATGTCTTGAATTTGAAATCTTGAACATTCCTGTGTCTCCTCGTGTCCTCTTGAGTTCTTGAAAATTGATGAGATTCCTCAAGCTGTCTTGAATCTTGCAAACTTGAAATCTTGAAATCATGTCAGTTAAAATCTTGAAATTTTCGAGAATTATATTGAATTTTCACGAGTCTATAAAGTCTTCCATTATCCTCTTGAAATCTTGTCATTTCCTGGATCTTTCTTTAGTCATCTTAAGTCTTGGTGCTTCTAGAATTTGGGTGGCTTTGCTTAACATCTTCAAACTTGTTGATTTTCCCTGAATCTCTCTTGAAATCTTGACATCTTGACTTGAAATCTTGTGTATTTTATATGTTGAAATTTACCTGATTTTTTTTGTGGGGGTCCCTTGCAGTTTTCATCAGTCCTCTTGAAATCGTGAGAATTTCTGTGTCTTCTCAAGTCCTCTGCAGTTCTTGAAATTTCATGAGTTTTCCTGAAGCTGTCTTGAATCTTGAAATCTTGAAATTGCCTGTCTTGTTGAGTCCTCTTGAAGTCTTGAACTTGAAATCTTGAACATTCCTGTGTCTCCTCGTGTACTCTTGAGTTCTTGAAAATTGATGAGATTCCTCAAGCTGTCTTGAATCTTGCAAACTTGAAATCTTGAAATCATGTCAGTTAAAATCTTGAAATTTTCGAGAATTATCTTGAATTTTCACGAGTCTATAAAGTCTTCCTTTATCCTCTTGAAATCTTGTCATTTCCTGGATCTTTCTTTAGTCATCTTAAGTCTTGGTGCTTCTAGAGTTTGGTTGGCTTTGCTCAACATCTTTAAACTTGTTGATTTTCCCTGAATCTCTCTTGAAATCTTGACATCTTGACTTGAAATCTTGTGTATTTTATATGTTGAAATTTACCTGATTTTTTTTGTGGGGGTCCCTTGCAGTTTTCATCAGTCCTCTTGAAATCGTGAGAATTTCTGTGTTTTCTGAAGTCCTCTGCAGTTCTTGAAATTTCATGAGTTTTCCTGAAGCTGTCTTGAATCTTGAAATCTTGAAATTGCCTGTCTTGTTGAGTCCTCTTGATGTCTTGAATTTGAAATCTTGAACATTCCTGTGTCTCCTCGTGTCCTCTTGAGTTCTTGAAAATTGATGAGATTCCTCAAGCTGTCTTGAATCTTGCAAACTTGAAATCTTGAAATCATGTCAGTTAAAATCTTGAAATTTTCGAGAATTATCTTGAATTTTCACGAGTCTATAAAGTCTTCCTTTATCCTCTTGAAATCTTGTCATTTCCTGGATCTTTCTTTAGTCATCTTAAGTCTTGGTGCTTCTAGAGTTTGGTTGGCTTTGCTCAACATCTTTAAACTTGTTGATTTTCCCTGAATCTCTCTTGAAATCTTGACATCTTGACTTGAAATCTTGTGTATTTTATATGTTGAAATTTACCTGATTTTTTTTGTGGGGGTCCCTTGCAGTTTTCATCAGTCCTCTTGAAATCGTGAGAATTTCTGTGTTTTCTGAAGTCCTCTGCAGTTCTTGAAATTTCATGAGTTTTCCTGAAGCTGTCTTGAATCTTGAAATTTTGAAATTGCCTGTCTTGTTGAGTCCTCTTGAAGTCTTGAACTTGAAATCTTGAACATTCCTGTGTCTCCTCGTGTCCTCTTGAGTTCTTGAAAATTGATGAGATTCCTCAAGCTGTCTTGAATCTTGCAAACTTGAAATCTTGAAATCATGTCAGTTAAAATCTTGAAATTTTCGAGAATTATATTGAATTTTCACGAGTCTATAAAGTCTTCCATTATCCTCTTGAAATCTTGTCATTTCCTGGATCTTTCTTTAGTCATCTTAAGTCTTGGTGCTTCTAGAATTTGGGTGGCTTTGCTTAACATCTTCAAACTTGTTGATTTTCCCTGAATCTCTCTTGAAATCTTGACATCTTGACTTGAAATCTTGTGTATTTTATATGTTGAAATTTACCTGATTTTTTTTGTGGGGGTCCCTTGCAGTTTTCATCAGTCCTCTTGAAATCGTGAGAATTTCTGTGTCTTCTCAAGTCCTCTGCAGTTCTTGAAATTTCATGAGTTTTCCTGAAGCTGTCTTGAATCTTGAAATCTTGAAATTGCCTGTCTTGTTGAGTCCTCTTGATGTCTTGAATTTGAAATCTTGAACATTCCTGTGTCTCCTCGTGTCCTCTTGAGTTCTTGAAAATTGATGAGATTCCTCAAGCTGTCTTGAATCTTGCAAACTTGAAATCTTGAAATCATGTCAGTTAAAATCTTGAAATTTTCGAGAATTATATTGAATTTTCACGAGTCTATAAAGTCTTCCATTATCCTCTTGAAATCTTGTCATTTCCTGGATCTTTCTTTAGTCATCTTAAGTCTTGGTGCTTCTAGAATTTGGGTGGCTTTGCTTAACATCTTCAAACTTGTTGATTTTCCCTGAATCTCTCTTGAAATCTTGACATCTTGACTTGAAATCTTGTGTATTTTATATGTTGAAATTTACCTGATTTTTTTTGTGGGGGTCCCTTGCAGTTTTCTTCAGTCCTCTTGAAATCGTGAGAATTTCTGTGTCTTCTCAAGTCCTCTGCAGTTCTTGAAATTTCATGAGTTTTCCTGAAGCTGTCTTGAATCTTGAAATCTTGAAATTGCCTGTCTTGTTGAGTCCTCTTGAAGTCTTGAACTTGAAATCTTGAACATTCCTGTGTCTCCTCGTGTACTCTTGAGTTCTTGAAAATTGTTGAGATTCCTCAAGCTGTCTTGAATCTTGCAAACTTGAAATCTTGAAATCATGTCAGTTAAAATCTTGAAATTTTCGAGAATTATCTTGAATTTTCACGAGTCTATAAAGTCTTCCTTTATCCTCTTGAAATCTTGTCATTTCCTGGATCTTTCTTTAGTCATCTTAAGTCTTGGTGCTTCTAGAGTTTGGTTGGCTTTGCTCAACATCTTTAAACTTGTTGATTTTCCCTGAATCTCTCTTGAAATCTTGACATCTTGACTTGAAATCTTGTGTATTTTATATGTTGAAATTTACCTGATTTTTTTTGTGGGGGTCCCTTGCAGTTTTCATCAGTCCTTTTTCATTGAAATCGTGAGAATTTCTGTGTCTTCTCAAGTCCTCTGCAGTTCTTGAAATTTCATGAGATTTTTCTGAAGCTGTCTTGAATCTTGAAATCTTGAAATTGCCTGTCTTGTTGAGTCCTCTTGAAGTCTTGAACTTGAAATCTTGAACATTCCTGTGTCTCCTCGTGTACTCTTGAGTTCTTGAAAATTGATGAGATTCCTCAAGCTGTCTTGAATCTTGCAAACTTGAAATCTTGAAATCATGTCAGTTAAAATCTTGAAATTTTCGAGAATTATCTTGAATTTTCACGAGTCTATAAAGTCTTCCTTTATCCTCTTGAAATCTTGTCATTTCCTGGATCTTTCTTTAGTCATCTTAAGTCTTGGTGCTTCTAGAGTTTGGTTGGCTTTGCTCAACATCTTTAAACTTGTTGATTTTCCCTGAATCTCTCTTGAAATCTTGACATCTTGACTTGAAATCTTGTGTATTTTATATGTTGAAATTTACCTGATTTTTTTTGTGGGGGTCCCTTGCAGTTTTCATCAGTCCTCTTGAAATCGTGAGAATTTCTGTGTTTTCTGAAGTCCTCTGCAGTTCTTGAAATTTCATGAGTTTTCCTGAAGCTGTCTTGAATCTTGAAATCTTGAAATTGCCTGTCTTGTTGAGTCCTCTTGATGTCTTGAATTTGAAATCTTGAACATTCCTGTGTCTCCTCGTGTCCTCTTGAGTTCTTGAAAATTGATGAGATTCCTCAAGCTGTCTTGAATCTTGCAAACTTGAAATCTTGAAATCATGTCAGTTAAAATCTTGAAATTTTCGAGAATTATCTTGAATTTTCACGAGTCTATAAAGTCTTCCTTTATCCTCTTGAAATCTTGTCATTTCCTGGATCTTTCTTTAGTCATCTTAAGTCTTGGTGCTTCTAGAGTTTGGTTGGCTTTGCTCAACATCTTTAAACTTGTTGATTTTCCCTGAATCTCTCTTGAAATCTTGACATCTTGACTTGAAATCTTGTGTATTTTATATGTTGAAATTTACCTGATTTTTTTTGTGGGGGTCCCTTGCAGTTTTCATCAGTCCTCTTGAAATCGTGAGAATTTCTGTGTTTTCTGAAGTCCTCTGCAGTTCTTGAAATTTCATGAGTTTTCCTGAAGCTGTCTTGAATCTTGAAATTTTGAAATTGCCTGTCTTGTTGAGTCCTCTTGAAGTCTTGAACTTGAAATCTTGAACATTCCTGTGTCTCCTCGTGTACTCTTGAGTTCTTGAAAATTGATGAGATTCCTCAAGCTGTCTTGAATCTTGCAAACTTGAAATCTTGAAATCATGTCAGTTAAAATCTTGAAATTTTCGAGAATTATATTGAATTTTCACGAGTCTATAAAGTCTTCCATTATCCTCTTGAAATCTTGTCATTTCCTGGATCTTTCTTTAGTCATCTTAAGTCTTGGTGCTTCTAGAATTTGGGTGGCTTTGCTTAACATCTTCAAACTTGTTGATTTTCCCTGAATCTCTCTTGAAATCTTGACATCTTGACTTGAAATCTTGTGTATTTTATATGTTGAAATTTACCTGATTTTTTTTGTGGGGGTCCCTTGCAGTTTTCATCAGTCCTCTTGAAATCGTGAGAATTTCTGTGTCTTCTCAAGTCCTCTGCAGTTCTTGAAATTTCATGAGTTTTCCTGAAGCTGTCTTGAATCTTGAAATCTTGAAATTGCCTGTCTTGTTGAGTCCTCTTGAAGTCTTGAACTTGAAATCTTGAACATTCCTGTGTCTCCTCGTGTACTCTTGAGTTCTTGAAAATTGTTGAGATTCCTCAAGCTGTCTTGAATCTTGCAAACTTGAAATCTTGAAATCATGTCAGTTAAAATCTTGAAATTTTCGAGAATTATCTTGAATTTTCACGAGTCTATAAAGTCTTCCTTTATCCTCTTAGTCAAGTTCACTATGTCCAGATATTGAACTTCGTTAACTTTTTTGGGGGATTTGCAAACCTATACATTTTTGGAATCTGTGTGGTGTAGGCAATCAGAAAACCAATGTTTACAATTTGCCGGAAGCATGCATGGCGGCCATCTTGGATTTTCAAATGGCCGCCTTCAAAATGGGTGTTTCTCAATATCTCAGCATCCAGGTGGCCTAGAGTCATGATTTTAACGGCTAAACATACATTTTCAGGGGTGAAGAAGCCAGTGGTATAAAGTAAAATAAGCTAAACATAACCACAAAGCGGCCATCTTGGATTTTCAAAATGGCCGCCTTCAAAATGGGTGTTTCTCAATATCTCAGCATCAAGGTGGCCCAGAGTCATGATTTTAACGGCTAAACATACATTTTCAGGGGTGAAGAAGCCAGTTGTACAAAGTAAAATAAGCTAAACATAACCACCAAGCGGCCATCTTGGATTTTCAAAATGGCTGCCTTGAAAATTGGTGTTTCTCAATATCTCAGCATCCAGGTTTCCTAGAGTAATGCTTTTAACGGCTAAACATACATTTTCAGGGTGAGGAAGCCAGTGGTATAAAGTAAACTCAGCTAAACATAACCACAAAGCGGATTTTCATGTTCATTCCATTATAATACATTTTTTAAATGGCTCAAAACTTCTACATGTAGCAAGTCAACCTCTAGCATGTCTAGGCAGCTTCTTGGACAACTTCAATATCATGATAGCATGACAAAATAAGTGTGGTATAACAAAATCTTTGTTATATAGCAGAATCTTTACACATCATCATCATCACTGTCACTGGTCGGCAACATGTCATTCCTAGAGTCCTCATCATTCTGGCACTGGGTGCTGCACTGGCAGAGGTCTGTGCATGATAAGTTCTTGGACCTGCAAGAGCATCGAGATGTTGAACAGTCTGCTCTGCACTGGCATCTCACCATCTCAATGATGGCCTTGGGGGCTGGGAGGACCTTAGTTGTGATTGGCTTCACCTGATCAGCTGCTGTGTCCTTGTAGAAGCCATGCTGCAGCGGATCCAGGAACTGCTGCTGAGCAATGCTTGCCTGGCCCCATACTGTGGCCTGGATCTGGACTCGGTGGATGTGCTGCTTGAGAGCACCAAGGGTGGGAGGCAGCTTGTCACTTTCAGCCATATGCTTGCAGAAAAGATGCCATCGCAGCTCAGGGATGCTCGCAATCTGGATGCCCTTTGGCGCGTATGCAGCACAGACGAATGTAGCCAGCGTTGACAGCAGCACTTCAGTGACTTCAGCGGCATCTGAAAGCATCTGCAGAGCATTGATGACTACTCCGCCTGCTTCGAGGTAGACTTTCAGCCAGGTTGCCTTTCCTATGCGAGAGAACCTCCCAGTGTTGTCTGCCCCCGTGAATGCGTGGAAGGCTGGCAAAGCCTTTGCTCTTTCTGGACCTAGATCTGTCCATATTGGCTGCACTTGGACCACTCCGGAAGCCATTGACATGGACGTGTTTCTCAGCAGAAGGTCACAATGTGCTACGACCAGCACCAGAACATCAATGTCTGGGGAGAAGACCACCAACTCTACATCAGGTGGGTTTCTCTGTGATGCCAGCACTGCATGATAGATTAGCAGCGTGTCCGCCTCTTCGTGATTGTTGTCCTCTATTAGCAGCTCGCTATTGCTCCTAGTACGTCCTGCGGCAGATGCGATAACCAGCTTTGACGAGTCTTGGTTGTACTCCAGGTTTTTTGCTGCCAGATACTCAGTCAGATCAGCCTTCGTTTTGTCGTGGGAAAGGAACCGGCTCATTGGGATGTGCTTGATGCTGGTGTCATCTCTGATCTGATTTTGGATCGGATCCTTCCCTTGTCTCCGTTTCTCCCTTGTGGTACTCTTCAGGGAATCAGCCTTGTATGTGTCAAACACCAGAAAGATCTCATCTGGTCGATGTCTCGGTTTGACCTGGCAAGGACCATCAGCCTTCCGTACAGATCCTTGGTCTCCTTCAGATCTACAGTATTGTCTCTGAGTTTCACACTGGTTTTCTTGTTGCCAGACATGAACATCTTGTTGTTGTGTTTCTTCACTGGTGCCCAGAGGCTGACTTCCCCATTGATTCGCTCTGACATTGCCAAAGAGGCGACAACCCATCCCAGCTGTGTCAGCTGATATGAGCAAGAGACTCCCACCTCGTTGATGGTGAGTTCAAGAGTCAGTTTGATGTGGAAGCTGGCAAGGTCACAGAGCACCATGACCTTAGACCAAGTGCAGTCAAGAGGGAGCATGACGCAGTTGACAAGATCAAGGCTGCGATCCTGAGTCATGGCAATCCATTTGCTATTGAAGGTGACCAGCTGCACAATCTGATCACTCATGCCTACATCCCAGACGAGTATGAGCCACAGATCCTGAACATTGATGTCACTGGGCAGAAGTTGTATGAAGAGTACGTGTCAGAGCGAATCAATGGGGAAGTCAGCCATCGGCAACTATGAGTTCACGTTGCACCAAGGGCACTGTTTGCTGCAAACGGGGCAATGCTACCATGTACTGACACGGCAAAGTTGATCCACCTCCTTGAGAAGCTCGGAACAGCAGAACCACCCAATGAAGATCAGCAGCAGCAGCTGCACGATGCAAGTGTTCTGCAGCGCGATGCAGTGGATCCAGAAACAATAGACTGCACACCCACTGAAGATCCTCATCGAAGTCGAAAAATTGCACTGGTGGACGGTATGGTGGTCGTGCAGAAGCTAACAAAGAAACCAGCCACGGTAGTGACAGTCAAAGACCTCAGTGAATGCTTCAATACCGGACTGATGTCTCTTACAAGAGACTGTGATGAGATCATTCTGGTGTTTGACACACACAAGGCTGATTCCCTGAAGAGTACCACAAGGGAGAAACGGAGACAAGGGAAGGATCCGATCCAATATCAGATCAGAGATGACACCAGCATCAAGCACATCCCGGTTCCTTTCCCACGACAAAACGAAGGCTGATCTGACTGAGTATCTGGCAGCAAAAAACCTGGAGTACAACCAAGACTCGTCAAAGCTGGTTATCGCATCTGCCGCAGGACGTACTAGGAGCAATAGCGAGCTGCTAATCGAGGACAACAATCACGAAGAGGCGGACACGCTGCTAATCTATCATGCAGTGCTGGCATCACAGAGAAACCCACCTGATGCAGAGTTGGTGGTCTTCTCCCCAGACACTGATGTTCTGGTGCTGGTCGTAGCACATTATGACCTTCTGCTGAGAAACACGTCCATGTCAATGGCTTCCGGAGTGGTCCAAGTGCAGCCAATATGGACAGATCTAGGTCCAGAAAGAGCAAAGGCTTTGCCAGCCTTCCACACATTCACGGGGGCAGACAACACTGGGAGGTTCTCTCGCATAGGAAAGGCAACCTGGCTGAAAGTCTACCTCAAAGCAGGCGGAGTAGTCATCAATGCTCTGCAGATGCTTTCAGATGCCGCTGAAGTCACTGAAGAGCTGCTGTCAACGCTGGCTACATTCGTCTGTGCTGCATACGCGCCAAAGGGCATCCAGATTGCGAGCATCCCTGAGCTGCGATGGCATCTTTTCTGCAAGCATATGGCTGAAAGTGACAAGCTGCCTCCCACCCTTGGTGCTCTCAAGCAGCACATCCACCGAGTCCAGATCCAGGCCACAGTATGGGGCCAGGCAAGCATTGCTCAGCAGCAGTTCCTGGATCCGCTGCAGCATGGCTTCTACTAGGACACAGCAGCTGATCAGGTGAAGCCAATCACAACTAAGGTCCTCCCAGCCCCCAAGGCCATCATTGAGATGGTGAGATGCCAGTGCAGAGCAGACTGTTCAACATCTCGATGCTCTTGCAGGTCCAAGAACTTATCATGCACAGACCTCTGCCAGTGCAGCACCCAGTGCCAGAATGATGAGGACTCTAGGAATGACATGTTGCCGACCAGTGACAGTGATGATGATGATGTGTAAAGATTCTGCTATATAACAAAGATTTTGTTATACCACACTTATTTTGTCATGCTATCATGATATTGAAGTTGTCCAAGAAGCTGCCTAGACATGCTAGAGGTTTGACTTGCTACATGTAGAAGTTTTGAGCCATTTAAAAAATGTATTATAATGGAATGAACATGAAAATCTGCTTTGTAATTATGTTTAGCTGAGTTTACTTTATACCACTGGCTTCCTCACCCCTGAAAATGTATGTTTAGCCGTTAAAAGCATTACTCTAGGAAACCTGGATGCTGAGATATTGAGAAACACCAATTTTCAAGGCAGCCATTTTGAAAATCCAAGATGGCCGCTTGGTGGTTATGTTTAGCTTATTTTACTTTGTACTACTGGCTTCCTCACCCCTGAAAATGTATGTTTAGCCGTTAAAATCATGACTCTGGGCCACCTTGATGCTGAGATATTGAGAAACATCCATTTTGAAGGCGGCCATTTTGAAAATCCAAGATGGCCGCTTTGTGGTTATGTTTAGCTTATTTTACTTTGTACCACTGGCTTCTTCACCCCTGAAAATGTATGTTTAGCCGTTAAAATCATGACTCTAGGCCACCTGGATGCTGAGATATTGAGAAACACCCATTTTGAAGGCGGCCATTTTGAAAATCCAAGATGGCCGCCATGCATGCTTCCGGCAAATTGTAAACATTGGTTTTCTGATTGCCTGTACCACACAGATTCCAAAAATGTATAGGTTTGCAAATCCCCCAAAAAAGTTAACGAAATTACACAGTGAACTTGACTATCTTGAAATCTTGTCATTTCCTGGATCTTTCTTTAGTCATCTTAAGTCTTGGTGCTTCTAGAGTTTGGTTGGCTTTGCTCAACATCTTTAAACTTGTTGATTTTCCCTGAATCTCTCTTGAAATCTTGACATCTTGACTTGAAATCTTGTGTATTTTATATGTTGAAATTTACCTGATTTTTTTTGTGGGGGTCCCTTGCAGTTTTCATCAGTCCTCTTGAAATCGTGAGAATTTCTGAGTTTTCTGAAGTCCTCTGCAGTTCTTGAAATTTCATGAGTTTTCCTGAAGCTGTCTTGAATCTTGAAATCTTGAAATTGCCTGTCTTGTTGAGTCCTCTTGATGTCTTGAATTTGAAATCTTGAACATTCCTGTGTCTCCTCGTGTCCTCTTGAGTTCTTGAAAATTGATGAGATTCCTCAAGCTGTCTTGAATCTTGCAAACTTGAAATCTTGAAATCATGTCAGTTAAAATCTTGAAATTTTCGAGAATTATCTTGAATTTTCACGAGTCTATAAAGTCTTCCATTATCCTCTTGAAATCTTGTCATTTCCTGGATCTTTCTTTAGTCATCTTAAGTCTTGGTGCTACTAGAGTTTGGGTGGCTTTGCTTAACATCTTCAAACTTGTTGATTTTCCCTGAATCTCTCTTGAAATCTTGACATCTTGACTTGAAATCTTGTGTATTTTATATGTTGAAATTTACCTGATTTTTTTTGTGGGGTCCCTTGCAGTTTTCATCAGTCCTCTTGAAATCGTGAGAATTTCAGTGTTTTCTGAAGTCCTCTGCAGTTCTTGAAATTTCATGAGTTTTCCTGAAGCTGTCTTGAATCTTGAAATCTTGAAATTGCCTGTCTTGTTGAGTCCTCTTGATGTCTTGAATTTGAAATCTTGAACATTCCTGTGTCTCCTCGTGTCCTCTTGAGTTCTTGAAAATTGATGAGATTCCTCAAGCTGTCTTGAATCTTGCAAACTTGAAATCTTGAAATCATGTCAGTTAAAATCTTGAAATTTTCGAGAATTATATTGAATTTTCACGAGTCTATAAAGTCTTCCATTATCCTCTTGAAATCTTGTCATTTCCTGGATCTTTCTTTAGTCATCTTAAGTCTTGGTGCTTCTAGAATTTGGGTGGCTTTGCTTAACATCTTCAAACTTGTTGATTTTCCCTGAATCTCTCTTGAAATCTTGACATCTTGACTTGAAATCTTGTGTATTTTATATGTTGAAATTTACCTGATTTTTTTTGTGGGGGTCCCTTGCAGTTTTCTTCAGTCCTCTTGAAATCGTGAGAATTTCTGTGTCTTCTCAAGTCCTCTGCAGTTCTTGAAATTTCATGAGTTTTCCTGAAGCTGTCTTGAATCTTGAAATCTTGAAATTGCCTGTCTTGTTGAGTCCTCTTGAAGTCTTGAACTTGAAATCTTGAACATTCCTGTGTCTCCTCGTGTACTCTTGAGTTCTTGAAAATTGTTGAGATTCCTCAAGCTGTCTTGAATCTTGCAAACTTGAAATCTTGAAATCATGTCAGTTAAAATCTTGAAATTTTCGAGAATTATCTTGAATTTTCACGAGTCTATAAAGTCTTCCTTTATCCTCTTGAAATCTTGTCATTTCCTGGATCTTTCTTTAGTCATCTTAAGTCTTGGTGCTTCTAGAGTTTGGTTGGCTTTGCTCAACATCTTTAAACTTGTTGATTTTCCCTGAATCTCTCTTGAAATCTTGACATCTTGACTTGAAATCTTGTGTATTTTATATGTTGAAATTTACCTGATTTTTTTTGTGGGGGTCCCTTGCAGTTTTCATCAGTCCTCTTGAAATCGTGAGAATTTCTGTGTTTTCTGAAGTCCTCTGCAGTTCTTGAAATTTCATGAGTTTTCCTGAAGCTGTCTTGAATCTTGAAATCTTGAAATTGCCTGTCTTGTTGAGTCCTCTTGATGTCTTGAATTTGAAATCTTGAACATTCCTGTGTCTCCTCGTGTCCTCTTGAGTTCTTGAAAATTGATGAGATTCCTCAAGCTGTCTTGAATCTTGCAAACTTGAAATCTTGAAATCATGTCAGTTAAAATCTTGAAATTTTCGAGAATTATCTTGAATTTTCACGAGTCTATAAAGTCTTCCTTTATCCTCTTGAAATCTTGTCATTTCCTGGATCTTTCTTTAGTCATCTTAAGTCTTGGTGCTTCTAGAGTTTGGTTGGCTTTGCTTAACATCTTTAAACTTGTTGATTTTCCCTGAATCTCTCTTGAAATCTTGACATCTTGACTTGAAATCTTGTGTATTTTATATGTTGAAATTTACCTGATTTTTTTTGTGGGGGTCCCTTGCAGTTTTCATCAGTCCTCTTGAAATCGTGAGAATTTCTGTGTTTTCTGAAGTCCTCTGCAGTTCTTGAAATTTCATGAGTTTTCCTGAAGCTGTCTTGAATCTTGAAATTTTGAAATTGCCTGTCTTGTTGAGTCCTCTTGAAGTCTTGAACTTGAAATCTTGAACATTCCTGTGTCTCCTCGTGTCCTCTTGAGTTCTTGAAAATTGATGAGATTCCTCAAGCTGTCTTGAATCTTGCAAACTTGAAATCTTGAAATCATGTCAGTTAAAATCTTGAAATTTTCGAGAATTATCTTGAATTTTCACGAGTCTATAAAGTCTTCCTTTATCCTCTTGAAATCTTGTCATTTCCTGGATCTTTCTTTAGTCATCTTAAGTCTTGGTGCTTCTAGAGTTTGGTTGGCTTTGCTCAACATCTTTAAACTTGTTGATTTTCCCTGAATCTCTCTTGAAATCTTGACATCTTGACTTGAAATCTTGTGTATTTTATATGTTGAAATTTACCTTTTTTTTTGTGGGGGTCCCTTGCAGTTTTCATCAGTCCTCTTGAAATCGTGAGAATTTCTGTGTTTTCTGAAGTCCTCTGCAGTTCTTGAAATTTCATGAGTTTTCCTGAAGCTGTCTTGAATCTTGAAATCTTGAAATTGCCTGTCTTGTTGAGTCCTCTTGATGTCTTGAACTTGAAATCTTGAACATTCCTGTGTCTCCTCGTGTCCTCTTGAGTTCTTGAAAATTGATGAGATTCCTCAAGCTGTCTTGAATCTTGCAAACTTGAAATCTTGAAATCATGTCAGTTAAAATCTTGAAATTTTCGAGAATTATCTTGAATTTTCACGAGTCTATAAAGTCTTCCATTATCCTCTTGAAATCTTGTCATTTCCTGGATCTTTCTTTAGTCATCTTAAGTCTTGGTGCTTCTAGAGTTTGGGTGGCTTTGCTTAACATCTTCAAACTTGTTGATTTTCCCTGAATCTCTCTTGAAATCTTGACATCTTGACTTGAAATCTTGTGTATTTTATATGTTGAAATTTACCTGATTTTTTTTGTGGGGTCCCTTGCAGTTTTCATCAGTCCTCTTGAAATCGTGAGAATTTCTGTGTTTTCTGAAGTCCTCTGCAGTTCTTGAAATTTCATGAGTTTTCCTGAAGCTGTCTTGAATCTTGAAATCTTGAAATTGCCTGTCTTGTTGAGTCCTCTTGAAGTCTTGAACTTGAAGTCTTGAACATTCCTGTGTCTCCTCGTGTCCTCTTGAGTTCTTGAAAATTGATGAGATTCCTCAAGCTGTCTTGAATCTTGCAAACTTGAAATCTTGAAATCATGTCAGTTAAAATCTTGAAATTTTCGAGAATTATCTTGAATTTTCACGAGTCTATAAAGTCTTCCTTTATCCTCTTGAAATCTTGTCATTTCCTGGATCTTTCTTTAGTCATCTTAAGTCTTGGTGCTTCTAGAGTTTGGTTGGCTTTGCTCAACATCTTTAAACTTGTTGATTTTCCCTGAATCTCTCTTGAAATCTTGACATCTTGACTTGAAATCTTGTATATTTTATATGTTGAAATTTACCTGATTTTTTTTGTGGGGGTCCCTTGCAGTTTTCATCAGTCCTCTTGAAATCGTGAGAATTTCTGTGTTTTCTGAAGTCCTCTGCAGTTCTTGAAATTTCATGAGTTTTCCTGAAGCTGTCTTGAATCTTGAAATCTTGAAATTGCCTGTCTTGTTGAGTCCTCTTGATGTCTTGAACTTGAAATCTTGAACATTCCTGTGTCTCCTCGTGTCCTCTTGAGTTCTTGAAAATTGATGAGATTCCTCAAGCTGTCTTGAATCTTGCAAACTTGAAATCTTGAAATCATGTCAGTTAAAATCTTGAAATTTTCGAGAATTATCTTGAATTTTCACGAGTCTATAAAGTCTTCCATTATCCTCTTGAAATCTTGTCATTTCCTGGATCTTTCTTTAGTCATCTTAAGTCTTGGTGCTTCTAGAGTTTGGGTGGCTTTGCTTAACATCTTCAAACTTGTTGATTTTCCCTGAATCTCTCTTGAAATCTTGACATCTTGACTTGAAATCTTGTGTATTTTATATGTTGAAATTTACCTGATTTTTTTTGTGGGGTCCCTTGCAGTTTTCATCAGTCCTCTTGAAATCGTGAGAATTTCAGTGTTTTCTGAAGTCCTCTGCAGTTCTTGAAATTTCATGAGTTTTCCTGAAGCTGTCTTGAATCTTGAAATCTTGAAATTGCCTGTCTTGTTGAGTCCTCTTGATGTCTTGAATTTGAAATCTTGAACATTCCTGTGTCTCCTCGTGTCCTCTTGATGTCTTGAAAATTGATGAGATTCCTCAAGCTGTCTTGAATCTTGCAAACTTGAAATCTTGAAATCATGTCAGTTAAAATCTTGAAATTTTCGAGAATTATATTGAATTTTCACGAGTCTATAAAGTCTTCCATTATCCTCTTGAAATCTTGTCATTTCCTGGATCTTTCTTTAGTCATCTTAAGTCTTGGTGCTTCTAGAGTTTGGGTGGCTTTGCTTAACATCTTCAAACTTGTTGATTTTCCCTGAATCTCTCTTGAAATCTTGACATCTTGACTTGAAATCTTGTGTATTTTATATGTTGAAATTTACCTGATTTTTTTTGTGGGGGTCCCTTGCAGTTTTCATCAGTCCTCTTGAAATCGTGAGAATTTCTGTGTCTTCTCAAGTCCTCTGCAGTTCTTGAAATTTCATGAGTTTTCCTGAAGCTGTCTTGAATCTTGAAATCTTGAAATTGCCTGTCTTGTTGAGTCCTCTTGAAGTCTTGAACTTGAAATCTTGAACATTCCTGTGTCTCCTCGTGTACTCTTGAGTTCTTGAAAATTGATGAGATTCCTCAAGCTGTCTTGAATCTTGCAAACTTGAAATCTTGAAATCATGTCAGTTAAAATCTTGAAATTTTCGAGAATTATCTTGAATTTTCACGAGTCTATAAAGTCTTCCTTTATCCTCTTGAAATCTTGTCATTTCCTGGATCTTTCTTTAGTCATCTTAAGTCTTGGTGCTTCTAGAGTTTGGTTGGCTTTGCTCAACATCTTTAAACTTGTTGATTTTCCCTGAATCTCTCTTGAAATCTTGACATCTTGACTTGAAATCTTGTGTATTTTATATGTTGAAATTTACCTGATTTTTTTTGTGGGGGTCCCTTGCAGTTTTCATCAGTCCTCTTGAAATCGTGAGAATTTCTGTGTTTTCTGAAGTCCTCTGCAGTTCTTGAAATTTCATGAGTTTTCCTGAAGCTGTCTTGAATCTTGAAATCTTGAAATTGCCTGTCTTGTTGAGTCCTCTTGATGTCTTGAACTTGAAATCTTGAACATTCCTGTGTCTCCTCGTGTCCTCTTGAGTTCTTGAAAATTGATGAGATTCCTCAAGCTGTCTTGAATCTTGCAAACTTGAAATCTTGAAATCATGTCAGTTAAAATCTTGAAATTTTCGAGAATTATCTTGAATTTTCACGAGTCTATAAAGTCTTCCATTATCCTCTTGAAATCTTGTCATTTCCTGGATCTTTCTTTAGTCATCTTAAGTCTTGGTGCTTCTAGAGTTTGGGTGGCTTTGCTTAACATCTTCAAACTTGTTGATTTTCCCTGAATCTCTCTTGAAATCTTGACATCTTGACTTGAAATCTTGTGTATTTTATATGTTGAAATTTACCTGATTTTTTTTGTGGGGTCCCTTGCAGTTTTCATCAGTCCTCTTGAAATCGTGAGAATTTCAGTGTTTTCTGAAGTCCTCTGCAGTTCTTGAAATTTCATGAGTTTTCCTGAAGCTGTCTTGAATCTTGAAATCTTGAAATTGCCTGTCTTGTTGAGTCCTCTTGATGTCTTGAATTTGAAATCTTGAACATTCCTGTGTCTCCTCGTGTCCTCTTGAGTTCTTGAAAATTGATGAGATTCCTCAAGCTGTCTTGAATCTTGCAAACTTGAAATCTTGAAATCATGTCAGTTAAAATCTTGAAATTTTCGAGAATTATATTGAATTTTCACGAGTCTATAAAGTCTTCCATTATCCTCTTGAAATCTTGTCATTTCCTGGATCTTTCTTTAGTCATCTTAAGTCTTGGTGCTTCTAGAGTTTGGGTGGCTTTGCTTAACATCTTCAAACTTGTTGATTTTCCCTGAATCTCTCTTGAAATCTTGACATCTTGACTTGAAATCTTGTGTATTTTATATGTTGAAATTTACCTGATTTTTTTTGTGGGGGTCCCTTGCAGTTTTCATCAGTCCTCTTGAAATCGTGAGAATTTCTGTGTCTTCTCAAGTCCTCTGCAGTTCTTGAAATTTCATGAGATTTTTCTGAAGCTGTCTTGAATCTTGAAATCTTGAAATTGCCTGTCTTGTTGAGTCCTCTTGAAGTCTTGAATTTGAAATCTTGAACATTCCTGTGTCTCCTCGTGTACCCTTGAGTTCTTGAAAATTGATGAGATTCCTCAAGCTGTCTTGAATCTTGCAAACTTGAAATCTTGAAATCATGTCAGTTAAAATCTTGAAATTTTCGAGAATTATCTTGAATTTTCACGAGTCTATAAAGTCTTCCATTATCCTCTTGAAATCTTGTCATTTCCTGGATCTTTCTTTAGTCATCTTAAGTCTTGGTGCTTCTAGAGTTTGGGTGGCTTTGCTTAACATCTTCAAACTTGTTGATTTTCCCTGAATCTCTCTTGAAATCTTGACATCTTGACTTGAAATCTTGTGTATTTTATATGTTGAAATTTACCTGATTTTTTTTGTGGGGGTCCCTTGCAGTTTTCATCAGTCCTCTTGAAATCGTGAGAATTTCTGTGTCTTCTCAAGTCCTCTGCAGTTCTTGAAATTTCATGAGATTTTTCTGAAGCTGTCTTGAATCTTGAAATCTTGAAATTGCCTGTCTTGTTGAGTCCTCTTGAAGTCTTGAATTTGAAATCTTGAACATTCCTGTGTCTCCTCGTGTACTCTTGAGTTCTTGTGTTAGCATCTAGTAATCTCCATATATTATCTTGAATTTTCACGAGTCTATTAAGTCTTCCATTATCCTCTTGAAATCTTGTCATTTCCTGGATCTTTCTTTAGTCATCTTAAGTCTTGGTGCTTCTAGAGTTTGGGTGGCTTTGCTTAACATCTTCAAACTTGTTGATTTTCCCTGAATCTCTCTTGAAATCTTGACATCTTGACTTGAAATCTTGTGTATTTTATATGTTGAAATTTACCTGATTTTTTTTGTGGGGTCCCTTGCAGTTTTCATCAGTCCTCTTGAAATCGTGAGAATTTCTGTGTTTTCTGAAGTCCTCTGCAGTTCTTGAAATTTCATGAGTTTTCCTGAAGCTGTCTTGAATCTTGAAATCTTGAAATTGCCTGTCTTGTTGAGTCCTCTTGATGTCTTGAATTTGAAATCTTGAACATTCCTGTGTCTCCTCGTGTCCTCTTGAGTTCTTGAAAATTGATGAGATTCCTCAAGCTGTCTTGAATCTTGCAAACTTGAAATCTTGAAATCATGTCAGTTAAAATCTTGAAATTTTCGAGAATTATATTGAATTTTCACGAGTCTATAAAGTCTTCCATTATCCTCTTGAAATCTTGTCATTTCCTGGATCTTTCTTTAGTCATCTTAAGTCTTGGTGCTTCTAGAGTTTGGGTGGCTTTGCTTAACATCTTCAAACTTGTTGATTTTCCCTGAATCTCTCTTGAAATCTTGACATCTTGACTTGAAATCTTGTGTATTTTATATGTTGAAATTTACCTGATTTTTTTTGTGGGGGTCCCTTGCAGTTTTCATCAGTCCTCTTGAAATCGTGAGAATTTCTGTGTCTTCTCAAGTCCTCTGCAGTTCTTGAAATTTCATGAGTTTTTCTGAAGCTGTCTTGAATCTTGAAATCTTGAAATTGCCTGTCTTGTTGAGTCCTCTTGATGTCTTGAACTTGAAATCTTGAACATTCCTGTGTCTCCTCGTGTCCTCTTGAGTTCTTGAAAATTGATGAGATTCCTCAAGCTGTCTTGAATCTTGCAAACTTGAAATCTTGAAATCATGTCAGTTAAAATCTTGAAATTTTCGAGAATTATCTTGAATTTTCACGAGTCTATAAAGTCTTCCATTATCCTCTTGAAATCTTGTCATTTCCTGGATCTTTCTTTAGTCATCTTAAGTCTTGGTGCTTCTAGAGTTTGGGTGGCTTTGCTTAACATCTTCAAACTTGTTGATTTTCCCTGAATCTCTCTTGAAATCTTGACATCTTGACTTGAAATCTTGTGTATTTTATATGTTGAAATTTACCTGATTTTTTTTGTGGGGTCCCTTGCAGTTTTCATCAGTCCTCTTGAAATCGTGAGAATTTCAGTGTTTTCTGAAGTCCTCTGCAGTTCTTGAAATTTCATGAGTTTTCCTGAAGCTGTCTTGAATCTTGAAATCTTGAAATTGCCTGTCTTGTTGAGTCCTCTTGATGTCTTGAACTTGAAATCTTGAACATTCCTGTGTCTCCTCGTGTCCTCTTGAGTCTTGAAAATTGATGAGATTCCTCAAGCTGTCTTGAATCTTGCAAACTTGAAATCTTGAAATCATGTCAGTTAAAATCTTGAAATTTTCGAGAATTATCTTGAATTTTCACGAGTCTATAAAGTCTTCCATTATCCTCTTGAAATCTTGTCATTTCCTGGATCTTTCTTTAGTCATCTTAAGTCTTGGTGCTTCTAGAGTTTGGGTGGCTTTGCTTAACATCTTCAAACTTGTTGATTTTCCCTGAATCTCTCTTGAAATCTTGACATCTTGACTTGAAATCTTGTGTATTTTATATGTTGAAATTTACCTGATTTTTTTTGTGGGGGTCCCTTGCAGTTTTCATCAGTCCTCTTGAAATCGTGAGAATTTCTGTGTCTTCTCAAGTCCTCTGCAGTTCTTGAAATTTCATGAGTTTTCCTGAAGCTGTCTTGAATCTTGAAATCTTGAAATTGCCTGTCTTGTTGAGTCCTCTTGATGTCTTGAACTTGAAATCTTGAACATTCCTGTGTCTCCTCGTGTCCTCTTGAGTTCTTGAAAATTGATGAGATTCCTCAAGCTGTCTTGAATCTTGCAAACTTGAAATCTTGAAATCATGTCAGTTAAAATCTTGAAATTTTCGAGAATTATCTTGAATTTTCACGAGTCTATAAAGTCTTCCATTATCCTCTTGAAATCTTGTCATTTCCTGGATCTTTCTTTAGTCATCTTAAGTCTTGGTGCTTCTAGAGTTTGGGTGGCTTTGCTTAACATCTTCAAACTTGTTGATTTTCCCTGAATCTCTCTTGAAATCTTGACATCTTGACTTGAAATCTTGTGTATTTTATATGTTGAAATTTACCTGATTTTTTTGTGGGGGTCCCTTGCAGTTTTCATCAGTCCTCTTGAAATCGTGAGAATTTCAGTGTTTTCTGAAGTCCTCTGCAGTTCTTGAAATTTCATGAGTTTTCCTGAAGCTGTCTTGAATCTTGAAATCTTGAAATTGCCTGTCTTGTTGAGTCCTCTTGATGTCTTGAATTTGAAATCTTGAACATTCCTGTGTCTCCTCGTGTCCTCTTGAGTTCTTGAAAATTGATGAGATTCCTCAAGCTGTCTTGAATCTTGCAAACTTGAAATCTTGAAATCATGTCAGTTAAAATCTTGAAATTTTCGAGAATTATCTTGAATTTTCACGAGTCTATAAAGTCTTCCATTATCCTCTTGAAATCTTGTCATTTCCTGGATCTTTCTTTAGTCATCTTAAGTCTTGGTGCTTCTAGAGTTTGGGTGGCTTTGCTTAACATCTTCAAACTTGTTGATTTTCCCTGAATCTCTCTTGAAATCTTGACATCTTGACTTGAAATCTTGTGTATTTTATATGTTGAAATTTACCTGATTTTTTTTGTGGGGGTCCCTTGCAGTTTTCATCAGTCCTCTTGAAATCGTGAGAATTTCTGTGTCTTCTCAAGTCCTCTGCAGTTCTTGAAATTTCATGAGTTTTTCTGAAGCTGTCTTGAATCTTGAAATCTTGAAATTGCCTGTCTTGTTGAGTCCTCTTGAAGTCTTGAACTTGAAATCTTGAACATTCCTGTGTCTCCTCGTGTCCTCTTGAGTTCTTGAAAATTGATGAGATTCCTCAAGCTGTCTTGAATCTTGCAAACTTGAAATCTTGAAATCATGTCAGTTAAAATCTTGAAATTTTCGAGAATTATCTTGAATTTTCACGAGTCTATAAAGTCTTCCATTATCCTCTTGAAATCTTGTCATTTCCTGGATCTTTCTTTAGTCATCTTAAGTCTTGGTGCTTCTAGAGTTTGGGTGGCTTTGCTCAACATCTTCAAACTTGTTGATTTTCCCTGAATCTCTCTTGAAATCTTGACATCTTGACTTGAAATCTTGTGTATTTTATATGTTGAAATTTACCTGATTTTTTTTGTGGGGGTCCCTTGCAGTTTTCATCAGTCCTCTTGAAATCGTGAGAATTTCTGTGTCTTCTCAAGTCCTCTGCAGTTCTTGAAATTTCATGAGTTTTCTGAAGCTGTCTTGAATCTTGAAATCTTGAAATTGCCTGTCTTGTTGAGTCCTCTTGAAGTCTTGAATTTGAAATCTTGAACATTCCTGTGTCTCCTCGTGTACTCTTGAGTTCTTGTCAGTTAGCATCTAGTAATCTCCATATATTATCTTGAATTTTCACGAGTCTATAAAGTCTTCCATTATCCTCTTGAAATCTTGTCATTTCCTGGATCTTTCTTTAGTCATCTTAAGTCTTGGTGCTTCTAGAGTTTGGTGGCTTTGCTCAACATCTTCAAACTTGTTGATTTTCCCTGAATCTCTCTTGAAATCTTGACATCTTGACTTGAAATCTTGTGTATTTTATATGTTGAAATTTACCTGATTTTTTTTGTGGGGTCCCTTGCAGTTTTCATCAGTCCTCTTGAAATCGTGAGAATTTCTGTGTTTTCTGAAGTCCTCTGCAGTTCTTGAAATTTCATGAGTTTTCCTGAAGCTGTCTTGAATCTTGAAATCTTGAAATTGCCTGTCTTGTTGAGTCCTCTTGATGTCTTGAACTTGAAATCTTGAACATTCCTGTGTCTCCTCGTGTCCTCTTGAGTTCTTGAAAATTGATGAGATTCCTCAAGCTGTCTTGAATCTTGCAAACTTGAAATCTTGAAATCATGTCAGTTAAAATCTTGAAATTTTCGAGAATTATCTTGAATTTTCACGAGTCTATAAAGTCTTCCATTATCCTCTTGAAATCTTGTCATTTCCTGGATCTTTCTTTAGTCATCTTAAGTCTTGGTGCTTCTAGAGTTTGGGTGGCTTTGCTTAACATCTTCAAACTTGTTGATTTTCCCTGAATCTCTCTTGAAATCTTGACATCTTGACTTGAAATCTTGTGTATTTTATATGTTGAAATTTACCTGATTTTTTTTGTGGGGGTCCCTTGCAGTTTTCATCAGTCCTCTTGAAATCGTGAGAATTTCTGTGTCTTCTCAAGTCCTCTGCAGTTCTTGAAATTTCATGAGTTTTTCTGAAGCTGTCTTGAATCTTGAAATCTTGAAATTGCCTGTCTTGTTGAGTCCTCTTGAAGTCTTGAACTTGAAATCTTGAACATTCCTGTGTCTCCTCGTGTCCTCTTGAGTTCTTGAAAATTGATGAGATTCCTCAAGCTGTCTTGAATCTTGCAAACTTGAAATCTTGAAATCATGTCAGTTAAAATCTTGAAATTTTCGAGAATTATCTTGAATTTTCACGAGTCTATAAAGTCTTCCTTTATCCTCTTGAAATCTTGTAATTTCCTGGATCTTTCTTTAGTCATCTTAAGTCTTGGTGCTTCTAGAGTTTGCGTGGCTTTGCTCAACATCTTTAAACTTGTTGATTTTCCCTGAATCTCTCTTGAAATCTTGACATCTTGACTTGAAATCTTGTGTATTTTATATGTTGAAATTTACCTGATTTTTTTTGGGGGTCCCTTGCAGTTTTCATCAGTCCTCTTGAAATCGTGAGAATTTCTGTGTCTTCTCAAGTCCTCTGCAGTTCTTGAAATTTCATGAGTTTTCCTGAAGCTGTCTTGAATCTTGAAATCTTGAAATTGCCTGTCTTGTTGAGTCCTCTTGATGTCTTGAACTTGAAATCTTGAACATTCCTGTGTCTCCTCGTGTCCTCTTGAGTTCTTGAAAATTGATGAGATTCCTCAAGCTGTCTTGAATCTTGCAAACTTGAAATCTTGAAATCATGTCAGTTAAAATCTTGAAATTTCGAGAATTATCTTGAATTTTCACGAGTCTATAAAGTCTTCCTTTATCCTCTTGAAATCTTGTCATTTCCTGGATCTTTCTTTAGTCATCTTAAGTCTTGGTGCTTCTAGAGTTTGCGTGGCTTTGCTCAACATCTTCAAACTTGTTGATTTTCCCTGAATCTCTCTTGAAATCTTGACATCTTGACTTGAAATCTTGTGTATTTTATATGTTGAAATTTACCTGATTTTTTTTGTGGGGGTCCCTTGCAGTTTTCATCAGTCCTCTTGAAATCGTGAGAATTTCTGTGTCTTCTCAAGTCCTCTGCAGTTCTTGAAATTTCATGAGTTTTCCTGAAGCTGTCTTGAATCTTGAAATCTTGAAATTGCCTGTCTTGTTGAGTCCTCTTGATGTCTTGAACTTGAAATCTTGAACATTCCTGTGTCTCCTCGTGTCCTCTTGAGTTCTTGAAAATTGATGAGATTCCTCAAGCTGTCTTGAATCTTGCAAACTTGAAATCTTGAAATCATGTCAGTTAAAATCTTGAAATTTTCGAGAATTATCTTGAATTTTCACGAGTCTATAAAGTCTTCCTTTATCCTCTTGAAATCTTGTCATTTCCTGGATCTTTCTTTAGTCATCTTAAGTCTTGGTGCTTCTAGAGTTTGCGTGGCTTTGCTCAACATCTTCAAACTTGTTGATTTTCCCTGAATCTCTCTTGAAATCTTGACATCTTGACTTGAAATCTTGTGTATTTTATATGTTGAAATTTACCTGATTTTTTTTGTGGGGGTCCCTTGCAGTTTTCATCAGTCCTCTTGAAATCGTGAGAATTTCTGTGTCTTCTCAAGTCCTCTGCAGTTCTTGAAATTTCATGAGTTTTCCTGAAGCTGTCTTGAATCTTGAAATCTTGAAATTGCCTGTCTTGTTGAGTCCTCTTGATGTCTTGAACTTGAAATCTTGAACATTCCTGTGTCTCCTCGTGTCCTCTTGAGTTCTTGAAAATTGATGAGATTCCTCAAGCTGTCTTGAATCTTGCAAACTTGAAATCTTGAAATCATGTCAGTTAAAATCTTGAAATTTTCGAGAATTATCTTGAATTTTCACGAGTCTATAAAGTCTTCCTTTATCCTCTTGAAATCTTGTCATTTCCTGGATCTTTCTTTAGTCATCTTAAGTCTTGGTGCTTCTAGAGTTTGCGTGGCTTTGCTCAACATCTTCAAACTTGTTGATTTTCCCTGAATCTCTCTTGAAATCTTGACATCTTGACTTGAAATCTTGTGTATTTTATATGTTGAAATTTACCTGATTTTTTTGTGGGGGTCCCTTGCAGTTTTCATCAGTCCTCTTGAAATCGTGAGAATTTCTGTGTCTTCTCAAGTCCTCTGCAGTTCTTGAAATTTCATGAGTTTTCCTGAAGCTGTCTTGAATCTTGAAATCTTGAAATTGCCTGTCTTGTTGAGTCCTCTTGATGTCTTGAACTTGAAATCTTGAACATTCCTGTGTCTCCTCGTGTCCTCTTGAGTTCTTGAAAATTGATGAGATTCCTCAAGCTGTCTTGAATCTTGCAAACTTGAAATCTTGAAATCATGTCAGTTAAAATCTTGAAATTTTCGAGAATTATCTTGAATTTTCACGAGTCTATAAAGTCTTCCATTATCCTCTTGAAATCTTGTAATTTCCTGGATCTTTCTTTAGTCATCTTAAGTCTTGGTGCTTCTAGAGTTTGCGTGGCTTTGCTCAACATCTTCAAACTTGTTGATTTTCCCTGAATCTCTCTTGAAATCTTGACATCTTGACTTGAAATCTTGTGTATTTTATATGTTGAAATTTACCTGATTTTTTTGTGGGGGTCCCTTGCAGTTTTCATCAGTCCTCTTGAAATCGTGAGAATTTCTGTGTCTTCTCAAGTCCTCTGCAGTTCTTGAAATTTCATGAGTTTTCCTGAAGCTGTCTTGAATCTTGAAATCTTGAAATTGCCTGTCTTGTTGAGTCCTCTTGATGTCTTGAACTTGAAATCTTGAACATTCCTGTGTCTCCTCGTGTCCTCTTGAGTTCTTGAAAATTGATGAGATTCCTCAAGCTGTCTTGAATCTTGCAAACTTGAAATCTTGAAATCATGTCAGTTAAAATCTTGAAATTTTCGAGAATTATCTTGAATTTTCACGAGTCTATAAAGTCTTCTTCCTTATCCTCTTGAAATCTTGTAATTTCCTGGATCTTTCTTTAGTCATCTTAAGTCTTGGTGCTTCTAGAGTTTGCGTGGCTTTGCTCAACATCTTCAAACTTGTTGATTTTCCCTGAATCTCTCTTGAAATCTTGACATCTTGACTTGAAATCTTGTGTATTTTATATGTTGAAATTTACCTGATTTTTTTTTTGTGGGGGTCCCTTGCAGTTTTCATCAGTCCTCTTGAAATCGTGAGAATTTCTGTGTCTTCTCAAGTCCTCTGCAGTTCTTGAAATTTCATGAGTTTTCCTGAAGCTGTCTTGAATCTTGAAATCTTGAAATTGCCTGTCTTGTTGAGTCCTCTTGATGTCTTGAACTTGAAATCTTGAACATTCCTGTGTCTCCTCGAGTCCTCTTGAGTTCTTGAAAATTGATGAGATTCCTCAAGCTGTCTTGAATCTTGCAAACTTGAAATCTTGAAATCATGTCAGTTAAAATCTTGAAATTTTCGAGAATTATCTTGAATTTTCACGAGTCTATAAAGTCTTCCTTTATCCTCTTGAAATCTTGTAATTTCCTGGATCTTTCTTTAGTCATCTTAAGTCTTGGTGCTTCTAGAGTTTGCGTGGCTTTGCTCAACATCTTCAAACTTGTTGATTTTTCCTGAATCTCTCTTGAAATCTTGACATCTTGACTTGAAATCTTGTGTATTTTATATGTTGAAATTTACCTGATTTTTTTTGTGGGGGTCCCTTGCAGTTTTCATCAGTCCTCTTGAAATCGTGAGAATTTCTGTGTTTTCTGAAGTCCTCTGCAGTTCTTGAAATTTCATGAGTTTTCCTGAAGCTGTCTTGAATCTTGAAATCTTGAAATTGCCTGTCTTGTTGAGTCCTCTTGATGTCTTGAACTTGAAATCTTGAACATTCCTGTGTCTCCTCGTGTCCTCTTGAGTTCTTGAAAATTGATGAGATTCCTCAAGCTGTCTTGAATCTTGCAAACTTGAAATCTTGAAATCATGTCAGTTAAAATCTTGAAATTTTCGAGAATTATCTTGAATTTTCACGAGTCTATAAAGTCTTCTTTATCCTCTTGAAATCTTGTAATTTCCTGGATCTTTCTTTAGTCATCTTAAGTCTTGGTGCTTCTAGAGTTTGCGTGGCTTTGCTCAACATCTTCAAACTTGTTGATTTTCCCTGAATCTCTCTTGAAATCTTGACATCTTGACTTGAAATCTTGTGTATTTTATATGTTGAAATTTACCTGATTTTTTTTGTCCTTGCAGTTTTCATCAGCCTCTTGAAATCGTGAGAATTTCTGTGTTTTCTGTAGTCCTCTGGAGTTCTTGAAATTTCATGAGTTTTCCTGAAGCTGTCTTGAATCTTGAAATCTTGTGTATTTTATATGTTGAAATTTACCTGATTTTTTTTTGTGGGGTCCCTTGCAGTTTTCATCAGTCCTCTTGAAATCGTGAGAATTTCTGTGTCTTCTCAAGTCCTCTGCAGTTCTTGAAATTTCATGAGTTTTCCTGAAGCTGTCTTGAATCTTGAAATCTTGAAATTGCCTGTCTTGTTGAGTCCTCTTGATGTCTTGAACTTGAAATCTTGAACATTCCTGTGTCTCCTCGTGTCCTCTTGAGTTCTTGAAAATTGATGAGATTCCTCAAGCTGTCTTGAATCTTGCAAACTTGAAATCTTGAAATCATGTCAGTTAAAATCTTGAAATTTCGAGAATTATCTTGAATTTTCACGAGTCTATAAAGTCTTCCTTTATCCTCTTGAAATCTTGTAATTTCCTGGATCTTTCTTTAGTCATCTTAAGTCTTGGTGCTTCTAGAGTTTGCGTGGCTTTGCTCAACATCTTCAAACTTGTTGATTTTCCCTGAATCTCTCTTGAAATCTTGACATCTTGACTTGAAATCTTGTGTATTTTATATGTTGAAATTTACCTGATTTTTTTTGTGGGGTCCCTTGCAGTTTTCATCAGTCCTCTTGAAATCGTGAGAATTTCTGTGTCTTCTCAAGTCCTCTGCAGTTCTTGAAATTTCATGAGTTTTCCTGAAGCTGTCTTGAATCTTGAAATCTTGAAATTGCCTGTCTTGTTGAGTCCTCTTGATGTCTTGAACTTGAAATCTTGAACATTCCTGTGTCTCCTCGAGTCCTCTTGAGTTCTTGAAAATTGATGAGATTCCTCAAGCTGTCTTGAATCTTGCAAACTTGAAATCTTGAAATCATGTCAGTTAAAATCTTGAAATTTCGAGAATTATCTTGAATTTTCACGAGTCTATAAAGTCTTCCATTATCCTCTTGAAATCTTGTAATTTCCTGGATCTTTCTTTAGTCATCTTAAGTCTTGGTGCTTCTAGAGTTTGCGTGGCTTTGCTCAACATCTTCAAACTTGTTGATTTTCCCTGAATCTCTCTTGAAATCTTGACATCTTGACTTGAAATCTTGTGTATTTTATATGTTGAAATTTACCTGATTTTTTTTGTGGGGGTCCCTTGCAGTTTTCATCAGTCCTCTTGAAATCGTGAGAATTTCTGTGTCTTCTCAAGTCCTCTGCAGTTCTTGAAATTTCATGAGTTTTCCTGAAGCTGTCTTGAATCTTGAAATCTTGAAATTGCCTGTCTTGTTGAGTCCTCTTGATGTCTTGAACTTGAAATCTTGAACATTCCTGTGTCTCCTCGAGTCCTCTTGAGTTCTTGAAAATTGATGAGATTCCTCAAGCTGTCTTGAATCTTGCAAACTTGAAATCTTGAAATCATGTCAGTTAAAATCTTGAAATCTTCGAGAATTATCTTGAATTTTCACGAGTCTATAAAGTCTTCCATTATCCTCTTGAAATCTTGTAATTTCCTGGATCTTTCTTTAGTCATCTTAAGTCTTGGTGCTTCTAGAGTTTGCGTGGCTTTGCTCAACATCTTCAAACTTGTTGATTTTCCCTGAATCTCTCTTGAAATCTTGACATCTTGACTTGAAATCTTGTGTATTTTATATGTTGAAATTTACCTGATTTTTTTTGTGGGGGTCCCTTGCAGTTTTCATCAGTCCTCTTGAAATCGTGAGAATTTCTGTGTCTTCTCAAGTCCTCTGCAGTTCTTGAAATTTCATGAGTTTTCCTGAAGCTGTCTTGAATCTTGAAATCTTGAAATTGCCTGTCTTGTTGAGTCCTCTTGATGTCTTGAACTTGAAATCTTGAACATTCCTGTGTCTCCTCGAGTCCTCTTGAGTTCTTGAAAATTGATGAGATTCCTCAAGCTGTCTTGAATCTTGCAAACTTGAAATCTTGAAATCATGTCAGTTAAAATCTTGAAATCTACGAGAATTATCTTGAATTTTCACGAGTCTATAAAGTCTTCCTTTATCCTCTTGAAATCTTGTAATTTCCTGGATCTTTCTTTAGTCATCTTAAGTCTTGGTGCTTCTAGAGTTTGCGTGGCTTTGCTCAACATCTTCAAACTTGTTGATTTTCCCTGAATCTCTCTTGAAATCTTGACATCTTGACTTGAAATCTTGTGTATTTTATATGTTGAAATTTACCTGATTTTTTTTGTGGGGGTCCCTTGCAGTTTTCATCAGTCCTCTTGAAATCGTGAGAATTTCTGTGTCTTCTCAAGTCCTCTGCAGTTCTTGAAATTTCATGAGTTTTCCTGAAGCTGTCTTGAATCTTGAAATCTTGAAATTGCCTGTCTTGTTGAGTCCTCTTGATGTCTTGAACTTGAAATCTTGAACATTCCTGTGTCTCCTCGAGTCCTCTTGAGTTCTTGAAAATTGATGAGATTCCTCAAGCTGTCTTGAATCTTGCAAACTTGAAATCTTGAAATCATGTCAGTTAAAATCTTGAAATCTACGAGAATTATCTTGAATTTTCACGAGTCTATAAAGTCTTCCTTATCCTCTTGAAATCTTGTAATTTCCTGGATCTTTCTTTAGTCATCTTAAGTCTTGGTGCTTCTAGAGTTTGCGTGGCTTTGCTCAACATCTTCAAACTTGTTGATTTTCCCTGAATCTCTCTTGAAATCTTGACATCTTGACTTGAAATCTTGTGTATTTTATATGTTGAAATTTACCTGATTTTTTTTGTGGGGGTCCCTTGCAGTTTTCATCAGTCCTCTTGAAATCGTGAGAATTTCTGTGTCTTCTCAAGTCCTCTGCAGTTCTTGAAATTTCATGAGTTTTCCTGAAGCTGTCTTGAATCTTGAAATCTTGAAATTGCCTGTCTTGTTGAGTCCTCTTGATGTCTTGAACTTGAAATCTTGAACATTCCTGTGTCTCCTCGAGTCCTCTTGAGTTCTTGAAAATTGATGAGATTCCTCAAGCTGTCTTGAATCTTGCAAACTTGAAATCTTGAAATCATGTCAGTTAAAATCTTGAAATCTACGAGAATTATCTTGAATTTTCACGAGTCTATAAAGTCTTCATTTATCCTCTTGAAATCTTGTAATTTCCTGGATCTTTCTTTAGTCATCTTAAGTCTTGGTGCTTCTAGAGTTTGCGTGGCTTTGCTCAACATCTTCAAACTTGTTGATTTTCCCTGAATCTCTCTTGAAATCTTGACATCTTGACTTGAAATCTTGTGTATTTTATATGTTGAAATTTACCTGATTTTTTTTGTGGGGGTCCCTTGCAGTTTTCATCAGTCCTCTTGAAATCGTGAGAATTTCTGTGTCTTCTCGAGTCCTCTGCAGTTCTTGAAATTTCATGAGTTTTCCTGAAGCTGTCTTGAATCTTGAAATCTTGAAATTGCCTGTCTTGTTGAGTCCTCTTGATGTCTTGAACTTGAAATCTTGAACATTCCTGTGTCTCCTCGAGTCCTCTTGAGTTCTTGAAAATTGATGAGATTCCTCAAGCTGTCTTGAATCTTGCAAACTTGAAATCTTGAAATCATGTCAGTTAAAATCTTGAAATCTACGAGAATTATCTTGAATTTTCACGAGTCTATAAAGTCTTCCTTATCCTCTTGAAATCTTGTAATTTCCTGGATCTTTCTTTAGTCATCTTAAGTCTTGGTGCTTCTAGAGTTTGCGTGGCTTTGCTCAACATCTTCAAACTTGTTGATTTTCCCTGAATCTCTCTTGAAATCTTGACATCTTGACTTGAAATCTTGTGTATTTTATATGTTGAAATTTACCTGATTTTTTTTGTGGGGGTCCCTTGCAGTTTTCATCAGTCCTCTTGAAATCGTGAGAATTTCTGTGTCTTCTCAAGTCCTCTGCAGTTCTTGAAATTTCATGAGTTTTCCTGAAGCTGTCTTGAATCTTGAAATCTTGAAATTGCCTGTCTTGTTGAGTCCTCTTGATGTCTTGAACTTGAAATCTTGAACATTCCTGTGTCTCCTCGAGTCCTCTTGAGTTCTTGAAAATTGATGAGATTCCTCAAGCTGTCTTGAATCTTGCAAACTTGAAATCTTGAAATCATGTCAGTTAAAATCTTGAAATCTACGAGAATTATCTTGAATTTTCACGAGTCTATAAAGTCTTCCTTATCCTCTTGAAATCTTGTAATTTCCTGGATCTTTCTTTAGTCATCTTAAGTCTTGGTGCTTCTAGAGTTTGCGTGGCTTTGCTCAACATCTTCAAACTTGTTGATTTTCCCTGAATCTCTCTTGAAATCTTGACATCTTGACTTGAAATCTTGTGTATTTTATATGTTGAAATTTACCTGATTTTTTTTGTGGGGGTCCCTTGCAGTTTTCATCAGTCCTCTTGAAATCGTGAGAATTTCTGTGTCTTCTCAAGTCCTCTGCAGTTCTTGAAATTTCATGAGTTTTCCTGAAGCTGTCTTGAATCTTGAAATCTTGAAATTGCCTGTCTTGTTGAGTCCTCTTGATGTCTTGAACTTGAAATCTTGAACATTCCTGTGTCTCCTCGAGTCCTCTTGAGTTCTTGAAAATTGATGAGATTCCTCAAGCTGTCTTGAATCTTGCAAACTTGAAATCTTGAAATCATGTCAGTTAAAATCTTGAAATCTACGAGAATTATCTTGAATTTTCACGAGTCTAAAAGTCTTCTTTATCCTCTTGAAATCTTGTAATTTCCTGGATCTTTCTTTAGTCATCTTAAGTCTTGGTGCTTCTAGAGTTTGCGTGGCTTTGCTCAACATCTTCAAACTTGTTGATTTTCCCTGAATCTCTCTTGAAATCTTGACATCTTGACTTGAAATCTTGTGTATTTTATATGTTGAAAATTACCTGATTTTTTTTGTGGGGGTCCCTTGCAGTTTTCATCAGTCCTCTTGAAATCGTGAGAATTTCTGTGTCTTCTCAAGTCCTCTGCAGTTCTTGAAATTTCATGAGTTTTCCTGAAGCTGTCTTGAATCTTGAAATCTTGAAATTGCCTGTCTTGTTGAGTCCTCTTGATGTCTTGAACTTGAAATCTTGAACATTCCTGTGTCTCCTCGAGTCCTCTTGAGTTCTTGAAAATTGATGAGATTCCTCAAGCTGTCTTGAATCTTGCAAACTTGAAATCTTGAAATCATGTCAGTTAAAATCTTGAAATCTACGAGAATTATCTTGAATTTTCACGAGTCTATAAAGTCTTCCTTTATCCTCTTGAAATCTTGTAATTTCCTGGATCTTTCTTTAGTCATCTTAAGTCTTGGTGCTTCTAGAGTTTGCGTGGCTTTGCTCAACATCTTCAAACTTGTTGATTTTCCCTGAATCTCTCTTGAAATCTTGACATCTTGACTTGAAATCTTGTGTATTTTATATGTTGAAATTTACCTGATTTTTTTTGTGGGGGTCCCTTGCAGTTTTCATCAGTCCTCTTGAAATCGTGAGAATTTCTGTGTCTTCTCAAGTCCTCTGCAGTTCTTGAAATTTCATGAGTTTTCCTGAAGCTGTCTTGAATCTTGAAATCTTGAAATTGCCTGTCTTGTTGAGTCCTCTTGATGTCTTGAACTTGAAATCTTGAACATTCCTGTGTCTCCTCGAGTCCTCTTGAGTTCTTGAAAATTGATGAGATTCCTCAAGCTGTCTTGAATCTTGCAAACTTGAAATCTTGAAATCATGTCAGTTAAAATCTTGAAATCTACGAGAATTATCTTGAATTTTCACGAGTCTATAAAGTCTTCCTTATCCTCTTGAAATCTTGTAATTTCCTGGATCTTTCTTTAGTCATCTTAAGTCTTGGTGCTTCTAGAGTTTGCGTGGCTTTGCTCAACATCTTCAAACTTGTTGATTTTCCCTGAATCTCTCTTGAAATCTTGACATCTTGACTTGAAATCTTGTGTATTTTATATGTTGAAATTTACCTGATTTTTTTTGTGGGGGTCCCTTGCAGTTTTCATCAGTCCTCTTGAAATCGTGAGAATTTCTGTGTCTTCTCAAGTCCTCTGCAGTTCTTGAAATTTCATGAGTTTTCCTGAAGCTGTCTTGAATCTTGAAATCTTGAAATTGCCTGTCTTGTTGAGTCCTCTTGATGTCTTGAACTTGAAATCTTGAACATTCCTGTGTCTCCTCGAGTCCTCTTGAGTTCTTGAAAATTGATGAGATTCCTCAAGCTGTCTTGAATCTTGCAAACTTGAAATCTTGAAATCATGTCAGTTAAAATCTTGAAATCTACGAGAATTATCTTGAATTTTCACGAGTCTATAAAGTCTTCATTATCCTCTTGAAATCTTGTAATTTCCTGGATCTTTCTTTAGTCATCTTAAGTCTTGGTGCTTCTAGAGTTTGCGTGGCTTTGCTCAACATCTTCAAACTTGTTGATTTTCCCTGAATCTCTCTTGAAATCTTGACATCTTGACTTGAAATCTTGTGTATTTTATATGTTGAAATTTACCTGATTTTTTTTGTGGGGGTCCCTTGCAGTTTTCATCAGTCCTCTTGAAATCGTGAGAATTTCTGTGTCTTCTCAAGTCCTCTGCAGTTCTTGAAATTTCATGAGTTTTCCTGAAGCTGTCTTGAATCTTGAAATCTTGAAATTGCCTGTCTTGTTGAGTCCTCTTGATGTCTTGAACTTGAAATCTTGAACATTCCTGTGTCTCCTCGAGTCCTCTTGAGTTCTTGAAAATTGATGAGATTCCTCAAGCTGTCTTGAATCTTGCAAACTTGAAATCTTGAAATCATGTCAGTTAAAATCTTGAAATCTACGAGAATTATCTTGAATTTTCACGAGTCTATAAAGTCTTCCTTATCCTCTTGAAATCTTGTAATTTCCTGGATCTTTCTTTAGTCATCTTAAGTCTTGGTGCTTCTAGAGTTTGCGTGGCTTTGCTCAACATCTTCAAACTTGTTGATTTTCCCTGAATCTCTCTTGAAATCTTGACATCTTGACTTGAAATCTTGTGTATTTTATATGTTGAAATTTACCTGATTTTTTTTGTGGGGGTCCCTTGCAGTTTTCATCAGTCCTCTTGAAATCGTGAGAATTTCTGTGTCTTCTCAAGTCCTCTGCAGTTCTTGAAATTTCATGAGTTTTCCTGAAGCTGTCTTGAATCTTGAAATCTTGAAATTGCCTGTCTTGTTGAGTCCTCTTGATGTCTTGAACTTGAAATCTTGAACATTCCTGTGTCTCCTCGAGTCCTCTTGAGTTCTTGAAAATTGATGAGATTCCTCAAGCTGTCTTGAATCTTGCAAACTTGAAATCTTGAAATCATGTCAGTTAAAATCTTGAAATCTACGAGAATTATCTTGAATTTTCACGAGTCTATAAAGTCTTCCTTTATCCTCTTGAAATCTTGTAATTTCCTGGATCTTTCTTTAGTCATCTTAAGTCTTGGTGCTTCTAGAGTTTGCGTGGCTTTGCTCAACATCTTCAAACTTGTTGATTTTCCCTGAATCTCTCTTGAAATCTTGACATCTTGACTTGAAATCTTGTGTATTTTATATGTTGAAATTTACCTGATTTTTTTTGTGGGGGTCCCTTGCAGTTTTCATCAGTCCTCTTGAAATCGTGAGAATTTCTGTGTCTTCTCAAGTCCTCTGCAGTTCTTGAAATTTCATGAGTTTTCCTGAAGCTGTCTTGAATCTTGAAATCTTGAAATTGCCTGTCTTGTTGAGTCCTCTTGATGTCTTGAACTTGAAATCTTGAACATTCCTGTGTCTCCTCGAGTCCTCTTGAGTTCTTGAAAATTGATGAGATTCCTCAAGCTGTCTTGAATCTTGCAAACTTGAAATCTTGAAATCATGTCAGTTAAAATCTTGAAATCTACGAGAATTATCTTGAATTTTCACGAGTCTATAAAGTCTTCCTTATCCTCTTGAAATCTTGTAATTTCCTGGATCTTTCTTTAGTCATCTTAAGTCTTGGTGCTTCTAGAGTTTGCGTGGCTTTGCTCAACATCTTCAAACTTGTTGATTTTCCCTGAATCTCTCTTGAAATCTTGACATCTTGACTTGAAATCTTGTGTATTTTATATGTTGAAATTTACCTGATTTTTTTTGTGGGGGTCCCTTGCAGTTTTCATCAGTCCTCTTGAAATCGTGAGAATTTCTGTGTCTTCTCAAGTCCTCTGCAGTTCTTGAAATTTCATGAGTTTTCCTGAAGCTGTCTTGAATCTTGAAATCTTGAAATTGCCTGTCTTGTTGAGTCCTCTTGATGTCTTGAACTTGAAATCTTGAACATTCCTGTGTCTCCTCGAGTCCTCTTGAGTTCTTGAAAATTGATGAGATTCCTCAAGCTGTCTTGAATCTTGCAAACTTGAAATCTTGAAATCATGTCAGTTAAAATCTTGAAATCTACGAGAATTATCTTGAATTTTCACGAGTCTATAAAGTCTTCCTTATCCTCTTGAAATCTTGTAATTTCCTGGATCTTTCTTTAGTCATCTTAAGTCTTGGTGCTTCTAGAGTTTGCGTGGCTTTGCTCAACATCTTCAAACTTGTTGATTTTCCCTGAATCTCTCTTGAAATCTTGACATCTTGACTTGAAATCTTGTGTATTTTATATGTTGAAATTTACCTGATTTTTTTTTGGGGGTCCCTTGCAGTTTTCATCAGTCCTCTTGAAATCGTGAGAATTTCTGTGTCTTCTCAAGTCCTCTGCAGTTCTTGAAATTTCATGAGTTTTCCTGAAGCTGTCTTGAATCTTGAAATCTTGAAATTGCCTGTCTTGTTGAGTCCTCTTGATGTCTTGAACTTGAAATCTTGAACATTCCTGTGTCTCCTCGAGTCCTCTTGAGTTCTTGAAAATTGATGAGATTCCTCAAGCTGTCTTGAATCTTGCAAACTTGAAATCTTGAAATCATGTCAGTTAAAATCTTGAAATCTACGAGAATTATCTTGAATTTTCACGAGTCTATAAAGTCTTCCTTATCCTCTTGAAATCTTGTAATTTCCTGGATCTTTCTTTAGTCATCTTAAGTCTTGGTGCTTCTAGAGTTTGCGTGGCTTTGCTCAACATCTTCAAACTTGTTGATTTTCCCTGAATCTCTCTTGAAATCTTGACATCTTGACTTGAAATCTTGTGTATTTTATATGTTGAAATTTACCTGATTTTTTTTGTGGGGGTCCCTTGCAGTTTTCATCAGTCCTCTTGAAATCGTGAGAATTTCTGTGTCTTCTCAAGTCCTCTGCAGTTCTTGAAATTTCATGAGTTTTCCTGAAGCTGTCTTGAATCTTGAAATCTTGAAATTGCCTGTCTTGTTGAGTCCTCTTGATGTCTTGAACTTGAAATCTTGAACATTCCTGTGTCTCCTCGAGTCCTCTTGAGTTCTTGAAAATTGATGAGATTCCTCAAGCTGTCTTGAATCTTGCAAACTTGAAATCTTGAAATCATGTCAGTTAAAATCTTGAAATCTACGAGAATTATCTTGAATTTTCACGAGTCTATAAAGTCTTCCTTATCCTCTTGAAATCTTGTAATTTCCTGGATCTTTCTTTAGTCATCTTAAGTCTTGGTGCTTCTAGAGTTTGCGTGGCTTTGCTCAACATCTTCAAACTTGTTGATTTTCCCTGAATCTCTCTTGAAATCTTGACATCTTGACTTGAAATCTTGTGTATTTTATATGTTGAAATTTACCTGATTTTTTTTGTGGGGGTCCCTTGCAGTTTTCATCAGTCCTCTTGAAATCGTGAGAATTTCTGTGTCTTCTCAAGTCCTCTGCAGTTCTTGAAATTTCATGAGTTTTCCTGAAGCTGTCTTGAATCTTGAAATCTTGAAATTGCCTGTCTTGTTGAGTCCTCTTGATGTCTTGAACTTGAAATCTTGAACATTCCTGTGTCTCCTCGAGTCCTCTTGAGTTCTTGAAAATTGATGAGATTCCTCAAGCTGTCTTGAATCTTGCAAACTTGAAATCTTGAAATCATGTCAGTTAAAATCTTGAAATCTACGAGAATTATCTTGAATTTTCACGAGTCTATAAAGTCTTCCTTTATCCTCTTGAAATCTTGTAATTTCCTGGATCTTTCTTTAGTCATCTTAAGTCTTGGTGCTTCTAGAGTTTGCGTGGCTTTGCTCAACATCTTCAAACTTGTTGATTTTCCCTGAATCTCTCTTGAAATCTTGACATCTTGACTTGAAATCTTGTGTATTTTATATGTTGAAATTTACCTGATTTTTTTTGTGGGGGTCCCTTGCAGTTTTCATCAGTCCTCTTGAAATCGTGAGAATTTCTGTGTCTTCTCAAGTCCTCTGCAGTTCTTGAAATTTCATGAGTTTTCCTGAAGCTGTCTTGAATCTTGAAATCTTGAAATTGCCTGTCTTGTTGAGTCCTCTTGATGTCTTGAACTTGAAATCTTGAACATTCCTGTGTCTCCTCGAGTCCTCTTGAGTTCTTGAAAATTGATGAGATTCCTCAAGCTGTCTTGAATCTTGCAAACTTGAAATCTTGAAATCATGTCAGTTAAAATCTTGAAATCTACGAGAATTATCTTGAATTTTCACGAGTCTATAAAGTCTTCCTTATCCTCTTGAAATCTTGTAATTTCCTGGATCTTTCTTTAGTCATCTTAAGTCTTGGTGCTTCTAGAGTTTGCGTGGCTTTGCTCAACATCTTCAAACTTGTTGATTTTCCCTGAATCTCTCTTGAAATCTTGACATCTTGACTTGAAATCTTGTGTATTTTATATGTTGAAATTTACCTGATTTTTTTTGTGGGGGTCCCTTGCAGTTTTCATCAGTCCTCTTGAAATCGTGAGAATTTCTGTGTCTTCTCAAGTCCTCTGCAGTTCTTGAAATTTCATGAGTTTTCCTGAAGCTGTCTTGAATCTTGAAATCTTGAAATTGCCTGTCTTGTTGAGTCCTCTTGATGTCTTGAACTTGAAATCTTGAACATTCCTGTGTCTCCTCGAGTCCTCTTGAGTTCTTGAAAATTGATGAGATTCCTCAAGCTGTCTTGAATCTTGCAAACTTGAAATCTTGAAATCATGTCAGTTAAAATCTTGAAATCTACGAGAATTATCTTGAATTTTCACGAGTCTAAAAGTCTTCCTTTATCCTCTTGAAATCTTGTAATTTCCTGGATCTTTCTTTAGTCATCTTAAGTCTTGGTGCTTCTAGAGTTTGCGTGGCTTTGCTCAACATCTTCAAACTTGTTGATTTTCCCTGAATCTCTCTTGAAATCTTGACATCTTGACTTGAAATCTTGTGTATTTTATATGTTGAAAATTACCTGATTTTTTTTGTGGGGGTCCCTTGCAGTTTTCATCAGTCCTCTTGAAATCGTGAGAATTTCTGTGTCTTCTCAAGTCCTCTGCAGTTCTTGAAATTTCATGAGTTTTCCTGAAGCTGTCTTGAATCTTGAAATCTTGAAATTGCCTGTCTTGTTGAGTCCTCTTGATGTCTTGAACTTGAAATCTTGAACATTCCTGTGTCTCCTCGAGTCCTCTTGAGTTCTTGAAAATTGATGAGATTCCTCAAGCTGTCTTGAATCTTGCAAACTTGAAATCTTGAAATCATGTCAGTTAAAATCTTGAAATCTACGAGAATTATCTTGAATTTTCACGAGTCTATAAAGTCTTCATTTATCCTCTTGAAATCTTGTAATTTCCTGGATCTTTCTTTAGTCATCTTAAGTCTTGGTGCTTCTAGAGTTTGCGTGGCTTTGCTCAACATCTTCAAACTTGTTGATTTTCCCTGAATCTCTCTTGAAATCTTGACATCTTGACTTGAAATCTTGTGTATTTTATATGTTGAAATTTACCTGATTTTTTTTGTGGGGGTCCCTTGCAGTTTTCATCAGTCCTCTTGAAATCGTGAGAATTTCTGTGTCTTCTCGAGTCCTCTGCAGTTCTTGAAATTTCATGAGTTTTCCTGAAGCTGTCTTGAATCTTGAAATCTTGAAATTGCCTGTCTTGTTGAGTCCTCTTGATGTCTTGAACTTGAAATCTTGAACATTCCTGTGTCTCCTCGAGTCCTCTTGAGTTCTTGAAAATTGATGAGATTCCTCAAGCTGTCTTGAATCTTGCAAACTTGAAATCTTGAAATCATGTCAGTTAAAATCTTGAAATCTACGAGAATTATCTTGAATTTTCACGAGTCTATAAAGTCTTCCTTATCCTCTTGAAATCTTGTAATTTCCTGGATCTTTCTTTAGTCATCTTAAGTCTTGGTGCTTCTAGAGTTTGCGTGGCTTTGCTCAACATCTTCAAACTTGTTGATTTTCCCTGAATCTCTCTTGAAATCTTGACATCTTGACTTGAAATCTTGTGTATTTTATATGTTGAAATTTACCTGATTTTTTTTGTGGGGGTCCCTTGCAGTTTTCATCAGTCCTCTTGAAATCGTGAGAATTTCTGTGTCTTCTCAAGTCCTCTGCAGTTCTTGAAATTTCATGAGTTTTCCTGAAGCTGTCTTGAATCTTGAAATCTTGAAATTGCCTGTCTTGTTGAGTCCTCTTGATGTCTTGAACTTGAAATCTTGAACATTCCTGTGTCTCCTCGAGTCCTCTTGAGTTCTTGAAAATTGATGAGATTCCTCAAGCTGTCTTGAATCTTGCAAACTTGAAATCTTGAAATCATGTCAGTTAAAATCTTGAAATCTACGAGAATTATCTTGAATTTTCACGAGTCTATAAAGTCTTCCTTTATCCTCTTGAAATCTTGTAATTTCCTGGATCTTTCTTTAGTCATCTTAAGTCTTGGTGCTTCTAGAGTTTGCGTGGCTTTGCTCAACATCTTCAAACTTGTTGATTTTCCCTGAATCTCTCTTGAAATCTTGACATCTTGACTTGAAATCTTGTGTATTTTATATGTTGAAATTTACCTGATTTTTTTTTGGGGGGGTCCCTTGCAGTTTTCATCAGTCCTCTTGAAATCGTGAGAATTTCTGTGTCTTCTCAAGTCCTCTGCAGTTCTTGAAATTTCATGAGTTTTCCTGAAGCTGTCTTGAATCTTGAAATCTTGAAATTGCCTGTCTTGTTGAGTCCTCTTGATGTCTTGAACTTGAAATCTTGAACATTCCTGTGTCTCCTCGAGTCCTCTTGAGTTCTTGAAAATTGATGAGATTCCTCAAGCTGTCTTGAATCTTGCAAACTTGAAATCTTGAAATCATGTCAGTTAAAATCTTGAAATCTACGAGAATTATCTTGAATTTTCACGAGTCTATAAAGTCTTCCTTTATCCTCTTGAAATCTTGTAATTTCCTGGATCTTTCTTTAGTCATCTTAAGTCTTGGTGCTTCTAGAGTTTGCGTGGCTTTGCTCAACATCTTCAAACTTGTTGATTTTCCCTGAATCTCTCTTGAAATCTTGACATCTTGACTTGAAATCTTGTGTATTTTATATGTTGAAATTTACCTGATTTTTTTTGTGGGGGTCCCTTGCAGTTTTCATCAGTCCTCTTGAAATCGTGAGAATTTCTGTGTCTTCTCAAGTCCTCTGCAGTTCTTGAAATTTCATGAGTTTTCCTGAAGCTGTCTTGAATCTTGAAATCTTGAAATTGCCTGTCTTGTTGAGTCCTCTTGATGTCTTGAACTTGAAATCTTGAACATTCCTGTGTCTCCTCGAGTCCTCTTGAGTTCTTGAAAATTGATGAGATTCCTCAAGCTGTCTTGAATCTTGCAAACTTGAAATCTTGAAATCATGTCAGTTAAAATCTTGAAATCTACGAGAATTATCTTGAATTTTCACGAGTCTATAAAGTCTTCCTTTATCCTCTTGAAATCTTGTAATTTCCTGGATCTTTCTTTAGTCATCTTAAGTCTTGGTGCTTCTAGAGTTTGCGTGGCTTTGCTCAACATCTTCAAACTTGTTGATTTTCCCTGAATCTCTCTTGAAATCTTGACATCTTGACTTGAAATCTTGTGTATTTTATATGTTGAAATTTACCTGATTTTTTTTTGGGGGGTCCCTTGCAGTTTTCATCAGTCCTCTTGAAATCGTGAGAATTTCTGTGTCTTCTCAAGTCCTCTGCAGTTCTTGAAATTTCATGAGTTTTCCTGAAGCTGTCTTGAATCTTGAAATCTTGAAATTGCCTGTCTTGTTGAGTCCTCTTGATGTCTTGAACTTGAAATCTTGAACATTCCTGTGTCTCCTCGAGTCCTCTTGAGTTCTTGAAAATTGATGAGATTCCTCAAGCTGTCTTGAATCTTGCAAACTTGAAATCTTGAAATCATGTCAGTTAAAATCTTGAAATCTACGAGAATTATCTTGAATTTTCACGAGTCTATAAAGTCTTCCTTTATCCTCTTGAAATCTTGTAATTTCCTGGATCTTTCTTTAGTCATCTTAAGTCTTGGTGCTTCTAGAGTTTGCGTGGCTTTGCTCAACATCTTCAAACTTGTTGATTTTCCCTGAATCTCTCTTGAAATCTTGACATCTTGACTTGAAATCTTGTGTATTTTATATGTTGAAATTTACCTGATTTTTTTTGGGGGGTCCCTTGCAGTTTTCATCAGTCCTCTTGAAATCGTGAGAATTTCTGTGTCTTCTCAAGTCCTCTGCAGTTCTTGAAATTTCATGAGTTTTCCTGAAGCTGTCTTGAATCTTGAAATCTTGAAATTGCCTGTCTTGTTGAGTCCTCTTGATGTCTTGAACTTGAAATCTTGAACATTCCTGTGTCTCCTCGAGTCCTCTTGAGTTCTTGAAAATTGATGAGATTCCTCAAGCTGTCTTGAATCTTGCAAACTTGAAATCTTGAAATCATGTCAGTTAAAATCTTGAAATCTACGAGAATTATCTTGAATTTTCACGAGTCTATAAAGTCTTCCTTTATCCTCTTGAAATCTTGTAATTTCCTGGATCTTTCTTTAGTCATCTTAAGTCTTGGTGCTTCTAGAGTTTGCGTGGCTTTGCTCAACATCTTCAAACTTGTTGATTTTCCCTGAATCTCTCTTGAAATCTTGACATCTTGACTTGAAATCTTGTGTATTTTATATGTTGAAATTTACCTGATTTTTTTTGCGGGGGGTCCCTTGCAGTTTTCATCAGTCCTCTTGAAATCGTGAGAATTTCTGTGTCTTCTCAAGTCCTCTGCAGTTCTTGAAATTTCATGAGTTTTCCTGAAGCTGTCTTGAATCTTGAAATCTTGAAATTGCCTGTCTTGTTGAGTCCTCTTGATGTCTTGAACTTGAAATCTTGAACATTCCTGTGTCTCCTCGAGTCCTCTTGAGTTCTTGAAAATTGATGAGATTCCTCAAGCTGTCTTGAATCTTGCAAACTTGAAATCTTGAAATCATGTCAGTTAAAATCTTGAAATCTACGAGAATTATCTTGAATTTTCACGAGTCTATAAAGTCTTCCTTTATCCTCTTGAAATCTTGTAATTTCCTGGATCTTTCTTTAGTCATCTTAAGTCTTGGTGCTTCTAGAGTTTGCGTGGCTTTGCTCAACATCTTCAAACTTGTTGATTTTCCCTGAATCTCTCTTGAAATCTTGACATCTTGACTTGAAATCTTGTGTATTTTATATGTTGAAATTTACCTGATTTTTTTTGTGGGGGTCCCTTGCAGTTTTCATCAGTCCTCTTGAAATCGTGAGAATTTCTGTGTCTTCTCAAGTCCTCTGCAGTTCTTGAAATTTCATGAGTTTTCCTGAAGCTGTCTTGAATCTTGAAATCTTGAAATTGCCTGTCTTGTTGAGTCCTCTTGATGTCTTGAACTTGAAATCTTGAACATTCCTGTGTCTCCTCGAGTCCTCTTGAGTTCTTGAAAATTGATGAGATTCCTCAAGCTGTCTTGAATCTTGCAAACTTGAAATCTTGAAATCATGTCAGTTAAAATCTTGAAATCTACGAGAATTATCTTGAATTTTCACGAGTCTATAAAGTCTTCCTTTATCCTCTTGAAATCTTGTAATTTCCTGGATCTTTCTTTAGTCATCTTAAGTCTTGGTGCTTCTAGAGTTTGCGTGGCTTTGCTCAACATCTTCAAACTTGTTGATTTTCCCTGAATCTCTCTTGAAATCTTGACATCTTGACTTGAAATCTTGTGTATTTTATATGTTGAAATTTACCTGATTTTTTTTTGTGGGGGTCCCTTGCAGTTTTCATCAGTCCTCTTGAAATCGTGAGAATTTCTGTGTCTTCTCAAGTCCTCTGCAGTTCTTGAAATTTCATGAGTTTTCCTGAAGCTGTCTTGAATCTTGAAATCTTGAAATTGCCTGTCTTGTTGAGTCCTCTTGATGTCTTGAACTTGAAATCTTGAACATTCCTGTGTCTCCTCGAGTCCTCTTGAGTTCTTGAAAATTGATGAGATTCCTCAAGCTGTCTTGAATCTTGCAAACTTGAAATCTTGAAATCATGTCAGTTAAAATCTTGAAATCTACGAGAATTATCTTGAATTTTCACGAGTCTATAAAGTCTTCCTTTATCCTCTTGAAATCTTGTAATTTCCTGGATCTTTCTTTAGTCATCTTAAGTCTTGGTGCTTCTAGAGTTTGCGTGGCTTTGCTCAACATCTTCAAACTTGTTGATTTTCCCTGAATCTCTCTTGAAATCTTGACATCTTGACTTGAAATCTTGTGTATTTTATATGTTGAAATTTACCTGATTTTTTTTGCGGGGGGTCCCTTGCAGTTTTCATCAGTCCTCTTGAAATCGTGAGAATTTCTGTGTCTTCTCAAGTCCTCTGCAGTTCTTGAAATTTCATGAGTTTTCCTGAAGCTGTCTTGAATCTTGAAATCTTGAAATTGCCTGTCTTGTTGAGTCCTCTTGATGTCTTGAACTTGAAATCTTGAACATTCCTGTGTCTCCTCGAGTCCTCTTGAGTTCTTGAAAATTGATGAGATTCCTCAAGCTGTCTTGAATCTTGCAAACTTGAAATCTTGAAATCATGTCAGTTAAAATCTTGAAATCTACGAGAATTATCTTGAATTTTCACGAGTCTATAAAGTCTTCCTTTATCCTCTTGAAATCTTGTAATTTCCTGGATCTTTCTTTAGTCATCTTAAGTCTTGGTGCTTCTAGAGTTTGCGTGGCTTTGCTCAACATCTTCAAACTTGTTGATTTTCCCTGAATCTCTCTTGAAATCTTGACATCTTGACTTGAAATCTTGTGTATTTTATATGTTGAAATTTACCTGATTTTTTTTGTGGGGGTCCCTTGCAGTTTTCATCAGTCCTCTTGAAATCGTGAGAATTTCTGTGTCTTCTCAAGTCCTCTGCAGTTCTTGAAATTTCATGAGTTTTCCTGAAGCTGTCTTGAATCTTGAAATCTTGAAATTGCCTGTCTTGTTGAGTCCTCTTGATGTCTTGAACTTGAAATCTTGAACATTCCTGTGTCTCCTCGAGTCCTCTTGAGTTCTTGAAAATTGATGAGATTCCTCAAGCTGTCTTGAATCTTGCAAACTTGAAATCTTGAAATCATGTCAGTTAAAATCTTGAAATCTACGAGAATTATCTTGAATTTTCACGAGTCTATAAAGTCTTCCTTTATCCTCTTGAAATCTTGTAATTTCCTGGATCTTTCTTTAGTCATCTTAAGTCTTGGTGCTTCTAGAGTTTGCGTGGCTTTGCTCAACATCTTCAAACTTGTTGATTTTCCCTGAATCTCTCTTGAAATCTTGACATCTTGACTTGAAATCTTGTGTATTTTATATGTTGAAATTTACCTGATTTTTTTTGCGGGGGTCCCTTGCAGTTTTCATCAGTCCTCTTGAAATCGTGAGAATTTCTGTGTCTTCTCAAGTCCTCTGCAGTTCTTGAAATTTCATGAGTTTTCCTGAAGCTGTCTTGAATCTTGAAATCTTGAAATTGCCTGTCTTGTTGAGTCCTCTTGATGTCTTGAACTTGAAATCTTGAACATTCCTGTGTCTCCTCGAGTCCTCTTGAGTTCTTGAAAATTGATGAGATTCCTCAAGCTGTCTTGAATCTTGCAAACTTGAAATCTTGAAATCATGTCAGTTAAATCTTGAAATCTACGAGAATTATCTTGAATTTTCACGAGTCTATAAAGTCTTCCTTTATCCTCTTGAAATCTTGTAATTTCCTGGATCTTTCTTTAGTCATCTTAAGTCTTGGTGCTTCTAGAGTTTGCGTGGCTTTGCTCAACATCTTCAAACTTGTTGATTTTCCCTGAATCTCTCTTGAAATCTTGACATCTTGACTTGAAATCTTGTGTATTTTATATGTTGAAATTTACCTGATTTTTTTTTGCGGGGGTCCCTTGCAGTTTTCATCAGTCCTCTTGAAATCGTGAGAATTTCTGTGTCTTCTCAAGTCCTCTGCAGTTCTTGAAATTTCATGAGTTTTCCTGAAGCTGTCTTGAATCTTGAAATCTTGAAATTGCCTGTCTTGTTGAGTCCTCTTGATGTCTTGAACTTGAAATCTTGAACATTCCTGTGTCTCCTCGAGTCCTCTTGAGTTCTTGAAAATTGATGAGATTCCTCAAGCTGTCTTGAATCTTGCAAACTTGAAATCTTGAAATCATGTCAGTTAAAATCTTGAAATCTACGAGAATTATCTTGAATTTTCACGAGTCTATAAAGTCTTCCTTTATCCTCTTGAAATCTTGTAATTTCCTGGATCTTTCTTTAGTCATCTTAAGTCTTGGTGCTTCTAGAGTTTGCGTGGCTTTGCTCAACATCTTCAAACTTGTTGATTTTCCCTGAATCTCTCTTGAAATCTTGACATCTTGACTTGAAATCTTGTGTATTTTATATGTTGAAATTTACCTGATTTTTTTTGCGGGGGGTCCCTTGCAGTTTTCATCAGTCCTCTTGAAATCGTGAGAATTTCTGTGTCTTCTCAAGTCCTCTGCAGTTCTTGAAATTTCATGAGTTTTCCTGAAGCTGTCTTGAATCTTGAAATCTTGAAATTGCCTGTCTTGTTGAGTCCTCTTGATGTCTTGAACTTGAAATCTTGAACATTCCTGTGTCTCCTCGAGTCCTCTTGAGTTCTTGAAAATTGATGAGATTCCTCAAGCTGTCTTGAATCTTGCAAACTTGAAATCTTGAAATCATGTCAGTTAAAATCTTGAAATCTACGAGAATTATCTTGAATTTTCACGAGTCTATAAAGTCTTCCTTTATCCTCTTGAAATCTTGTAATTTCCTGGATCTTTCTTTAGTCATCTTAAGTCTTGGTGCTTCTAGAGTTTGCGTGGCTTTGCTCAACATCTTCAAACTTGTTGATTTCCCTGAATCTCTCTTGAAATCTTGACATCTTGACTTGAAATCTTGTGTATTTTATATGTTGAAATTTACCTGATTTTTTTGCGGGGGGTCCCTTGCAGTTTTCATCAGTCCTCTTGAAATCGTGAGAATTTCTGTGTCTTCTCAAGTCCTCTGCAGTTCTTGAAATTTCATGAGTTTTCCTGAAGCTGTCTTGAATCTTGAAATCTTGAAATTGCCTGTCTTGTTGAGTCCTCTTGATGTCTTGAACTTGAAATCTTGAACATTCCTGTGTCTCCTCGAGTCCTCTTGAGTTCTTGAAAATTGATGAGATTCCTCAAGCTGTCTTGAATCTTGCAAACTTGAAATCTTGAAATCATGTCAGTTAAAATCTTGAAATCTACGAGAATTATCTTGAATTTTCACGAGTCTATAAAGTCTTCCTTTATCCTCTTGAAATCTTGTAATTTCCTGGATCTTTCTTTAGTCATCTTAAGTCTTGGTGCTTCTAGAGTTTGCGTGGCTTTGCTCAACATCTTCAAACTTGTTGATTTTCCCTGAATCTCTCTTGAAATCTTGACATCTTGACTTGAAATCTTGTGTATTTTATATGTTGAAATTTACCTGATTTTTTTTGCGGGGGTCCCTTGCAGTTTTCATCAGTCCTCTTGAAATCGTGAGAATTTCTGTGTCTTCTCAAGTCCTCTGCAGTTCTTGAAATTTCATGAGTTTTCCTGAAGCTGTCTTGAATCTTGAAATTGCCTGTCTTGTTGAGTCCTCTTGATGTCTTGAACTTGAAATCTTGAACATTCCTGTGTCTCCTCGAGTCCTCTTGAGTTCTTGAAAATTGATGAGATTCCTCAAGCTGTCTTGAATCTTGCAAACTTGAAATCTTGAAATCATGTCAGTTAAAATCTTGAAATCTACGAGAATTATCTTGAATTTTCACGAGTCTATAAAGTCTTCCTTTATCCTCTTGAAATCTTGTAATTTCCTGGATCTTTCTTTAGTCATCTTAAGTCTTGGTGCTTCTAGAGTTTGCGTGGCTTTGCTCAACATCTTCAAACTTGTTGATTTTCCCTGAATCTCTCTTGAAATCTTGACATCTTGACTTGAAATCTTGTGTATTTTATATGTTGAAATTTACCTGATTTTTTTTGCGGGGGGTCCCTTGCAGTTTTCATCAGTCCTCTTGAAATCGTGAGAATTTCTGTGTCTTCTCAAGTCCTCTGCAGTTCTTGAAATTTCATGAGTTTTCCTGAAGCTGTCTTGAATCTTGAAATTGCCTGTCTTGTTGAGTCCTCTTGATGTCTTGAACTTGAAATCTTGAACATTCCTGTGTCTCCTCGAGTCCTCTTGAGTTCTTGAAAATTGATGAGATTCCTCAAGCTGTCTTGAATCTTGCAAACTTGAAATCTTGAAATCATGTCAGTTAAAATCTTGAAATCTACGAGAATTATCTTGAATTTTCACGAGTCTATAAAGTCTTCCTTTATCCTCTTGAAATCTTGTAATTTCCTGGATCTTTCTTTAGTCATCTTAAGTCTTGGTGCTTCTAGAGTTTGCGTGGCTTTGCTCAACATCTTCAAACTTGTTGATTTTCCCTGAATCTCTCTTGAAATCTTGACATCTTGACTTGAAATCTTGTGTATTTTATATGTTGAAATTTACCTGATTTTTTTTGCGGGGGTCCCTTGCAGTTTTCATCAGTCCTCTTGAAATCGTGAGAATTTCTGTGTCTTCTCAAGTCCTCTGCAGTTCTTGAAATTTCATGAGTTTTCCTGAAGCTGTCTTGAATCTTGAAATCTTGAAATTGCCTGTCTTGTTGAGTCCTCTTGATGTCTTGAACTTGAAATCTTGAACATTCCTGTGTCTCCTCGAGTCCTCTTGAGTTCTTGAAAATTGATGAGATTCCTCAAGCTGTCTTGAATCTTGCAAACTTGAAATCTTGAAATCATGTCAGTTAAAATCTTGAAATCTACGAGAATTATCTTGAATTTTCACGAGTCTATAAAGTCTTCCTTTATCCTCTTGAAATCTTGTAATTTCCTGGATCTTTCTTTAGTCATCTTAAGTCTTGGTGCTTCTAGAGTTTGCGTGGCTTTGCTCAACATCTTCAAACTTGTTGATTTTCCCTGAATCTCTCTTGAAATCTTGACATCTTGACTTGAAATCTTGTGTATTTTATATGTTGAAATTTACCTGATTTTTTTTGCGGGGGGTCCCTTGCAGTTTTCATCAGTCCTCTTGAAATCGTGAGAATTTCTGTGTCTTCTCAAGTCCTCTGCAGTTCTTGAAATTTCATGAGTTTTCCTGAAGCTGTCTTGAATCTTGAAATCTTGAAATTGCCTGTCTTGTTGAGTCCTCTTGATGTCTTGAACTTGAAATTTGAACATTCCTGTGTCTCCTCGAGTCCTCTTGAGTTCTTGAAAATTGATGAGATTCCTCAAGCTGTCTTGAATCTTGCAAACTTGAAATCTTGAAATCATGTCAGTTAAAATCTTGAAATCTACGAGAATTATCTTGAATTTTCACGAGTCTATAAAGTCTTCCTTTATCCTCTTGAAATCTTGTAATTTCCTGGATCTTTCTTTAGTCATCTTAAGTCTTGGTGCTTCTAGAGTTTGCGTGGCTTTGCTCAACATCTTCAAACTTGTTGATTTTCCCTGAATCTCTCTTGAAATCTTGACATCTTGACTTGAAATCTTGTGTATTTTATATATGTTGAAATTTACCTGATTTTTTTTGCGGGGGGTCCCTTGCAGTTTTCATCAGTCCTCTTGAAATCGTGAGAATTTCTGTGTCTTCTCAAGTCCTCTGCAGTTCTTGAAATTTCATGAGTTTTCCTGAAGCTGTCTTGAATCTTGAAATCTTGAAATTGCCTGTCTTGTTGAGTCCTCTTGATGTCTTGAACTTGAAATCTTGAACATTCCTGTGTCTCCTCGAGTCCTCTTGAGTTCTTGAAAATTGATGATATTCCTCAAGCTGTCTTGAATCTTGCAAACTTGAAATCTTGAAATCATGTCAGTTAAAATCTTGAAATCTACGAGAATTATCTTGAATTTTCACGAGTCTATAAAGTCTTCCTTTATCCTCTTGAAATCTTGTAATTTCCTGGATCTTTCTTTAGTCATCTTAAGTCTTGGTGCTTCTAGAGTTTGCGTGGCTTTGCTCAACATCTTCAAACTTGTTGATTTTCCCTGAATCTCTCTTGAAATCTTGACATCTTGACTTGAAATCTTGTGTATTTTATATGTTGAAATTTACCTGATTTTTTTGCGGGGGGTCCCTTGCAGTTTTCATCAGTCCTCTTGAAATCGTGAGAATTTCTGTGTCTTCTCAAGTCCTCTGCAGTTCTTGAAATTTCATGAGTTTTCCTGAAGCTGTCTTGAATCTTGAAATCTTGAAATTGCCTGTCTTGTTGAGTCCTCTTGATGTCTTGAACTTGAAATCTTGAACATTCCTGTGTCTCCTCGAGTCCTCTTGAGTTCTTGAAAATTGATGAGATTCCTCAAGCTGTCTTGAATCTTGCAAACTTGAAATCTTGAAATCATGTCAGTTAAAATCTTGAAATCTACGAGAATTATCTTGAATTTTCACGAGTCTATAAAGTCTTCCTTTATCCTCTTGAAATCTTGTAATTTCCTGGATCTTTCTTTAGTCATCTTAAGTCTTGGTGCTTCTAGAGTTTGCGTGGCTTTGCTCAACATCTTCAAACTTGTTGATTTTCCCTGAATCTCTCTTGAAATCTTGACATCTTGACTTGAAATCTTGTGTATTTTATATGTTGAAATTTACCTGATTTTTTTTGCGGGGGGTCCCTTGCAGTTTTCATCAGTCCTCTTGAAATCGTGAGAATTTCTGTGTCTTCTCAAGTCCTCTGCAGTTCTTGAAATTTCATGAGTTTTCCTGAAGCTGTCTTGAATCTTGAAATCTTGAAATTGCCTGTCTTGTTGAGTCCTCTTGATGTCTTGAACTTGAAATCTTGAACATTCCTGTGTCTCCTCGAGTCCTCTTGAGTTCTTGAAAATTGATGAGATTCCTCAAGCTGTCTTGAATCTTGCAAACTTGAAATCTTGAAATCATGTCAGTTAAAATCTTGAAATCTACGAGAATTATCTTGAATTTTCACGAGTCTATAAAGTCTTCCTTTATCCTCTTGAAATCTTGTAATTTCCTGGATCTTTCTTTAGTCATCTTAAGTCTTGGTGCTTCTAGAGTTTGCGTGGCTTTGCTCAACATCTTCAAACTTGTTGATTTTCCCTGAATCTCTCTTGAAATCTTGACATCTTGACTTGAAATCTTGTGTATTTTATATGTTGAAATTTACCTGTTTTTTTGCGGGGGTCCCTTGCAGTTTTCATCAGTCCTCTTGAAATCGTGAGAATTTCTGTGTCTTCTCAAGTCCTCTGCAGTTTTGAAATTTCATGAGTTTTCCTAAAGCTGTCTTGAATCTTGAAATCTTGAAATTGCCTGTCTTGTTGAGTCATCTTGATGTCTTGAACTTGAAGTCTTGAACTTGAAATCTTGAACATTCCTGTTCAAAGCTGTCTTGTTGATTTTCCCTGAATCTCTCTTGAAATCTTGACATCTTGACTTGAAATCTTGGTATTTTATATATGTTGAAATTTACCTGATTTTTTTTGCGGGGGGTCCCTTGCAGTTTTCATCAGTCCTCTTGAAATCGTGAGAATTTCTGTGTCTTCTCAAGTCCTCTGCAGTTCTTGAAATTTCATGAGTTTTCCTGAAGCTGTCTTGAATCTTGAAATCTTGAAATTGCCTGTCTTGTTGAGTCCTCTTGATGTCTTGAACTTGAAATCTTGAACATTCCTGTGTCTCCTCGAGTCCTCTTGAGTTCTTGAAAATTGATGAGATTCCTCAAGCTGTCTTGAATCTTGCAAACTTGAAATCTTGAAATCATGTCAGTTAAAATCTTGAAATCTACGAGAATTATCTTGAATTTTCACGAGTCTATAAAGTCTTCCTTTATCCTCTTGAAATCTTGTAATTTCCTGGATCTTTCTTTAGTCATCTTAAGTCTTGGTGCTTCTAGAGTTTGCGTGGCTTTGCTCAACATCTTCAAACTTGTTGATTTTCCCTGAATCTCTCTTGAAATCTTGACATCTTGACTTGAAATCTTGTGTATTTTATATGTTGAAATTTACCTGATTTTTTTTGCGGGGGGTCCCTTGCAGTTTTCATCAGTCCTCTTGAAATCGTGGAATTTCTGTGTCTTCTCAAGTCCTCTGCAGTTCTTGAAATTTCATGAGTTTTCCTGAAGCTGTCTTGAATCTTGAAATCTTGAAATTGCCTGTCTTGTTGAGTCCTCTTGATGTCTTGAACTTGAAATCTTGAACATTCCTGTGTCTCCTCGAGTCCTCTTGAGTTCTTGAAAATTGATGAGATTCCTCAAGCTGTCTTGAATCTTGCAAACTTGAAATCTTGAAATCATGTCAGTTAAAATCTTGAAATCTACGAGAATTATCTTGAATTTTCACGAGTCTATAAAGTCTTCCTTTATCCTCTTGAAATCTTGTAATTTCCTGGATCTTTCTTTAGTCATCTTAAGTCTTGGTGCTTCTAGAGTTTGCGTGGCTTTGCTCAACATCTTCAAACTTGTTGATTTTCCCTGAATCTCTCTTGAAATCTTGACATCTTGACTTGAAATCTTGTGTATTTTATATGTTGAAATTTACCTGTTTTTTTTGCGGGGGGTCCCTTGCAGTTTTCATCAGTCCTCTTGAAATCGTGAGAATTTCTGTGTCTTCTCAAGTCCTCTGCAGTTCTTGAAATTTCATGAGTTTTCCTGAAGCTGTCTTGAATCTTGAAATCTTGAAATTGCCTGTCTTGTTGAGTCCTCTTGATGTCTTGAACTTGAAATCTTGAACATTCCTGTGTCTCCTCGAGTCCTCTTGAGTTCTTGAAAATTGATGAGATTCCTCAAGCTGTCTTGAATCTTGCAAACTTGAAATCTTGAAATCATGTCAGTTAACATCTTGAAATCTACGAGAATTATCTTGAATTTTCACGAGTCTATAAAGTCTTCCTTTATCCTCTTGAAATCTTGTAATTTCCTGGATCTTTCTTTAGTCATCTTAAGTCTTGGTGCTTCTAGAGTTTGCGTGGCTTTGCTCAACATCTTCAAACTTGTTGATTTTCCCTGAATCTCTCTTGAAATCTTGACATCTTGACTTGAAATCTTGTGTATTTTATATATGTTGAAATTTACCTGATTTTTTTTGCGGGGGGTCCCTTGCAGTTTTCATCAGTCCTCTTGAAATCGTGAGAATTTCTGTGTCTTCTCAAGTCCTCTGCAGTTCTTGAAATTTCATGAGTTTTCCTGAAGCTGTCTTGAATCTTGAAATCTTGAAATTGCCTGTCTTGTTGAGTCCTCTTGATGTCTTGAACTTGAAATCTTGAACATTCCTGTGTCTCCTCGAGTCCTCCTGAGTTCTTGAAAATTGATGATATTCCTCAAGCTGTCTTGAATCTTGCAAACTTGAAATCTTGAAATCATGTCGGTTAAAATCTTGAAATCATCGAGAATTATCTTGAATTTTCACGAGTCTATAAAGTCTTCCTTTATCCTCTTGAAATCTTGTAATTTCCTGGATCTTTCTTTAGTCATCTTAAGTCTTGGTGCTTCTAGAGTTTGCGTGGCTTTGCTCAACATCTTCAAACTTGTTGATTTTCCCTGAATCTCTCTTGAAATCTTGACATCTTGACTTGAAATCTTGGGTATTTTATATATGTTGAAATTTACCTGATTTTTTTTGCGGGGGGTCCCTTGCAGTTTTCATCAGTCCTCTTGAAATCGTGAGAATTTCTGTGTCTTCTCAAGTCCTCTGCAGTTCTTGAAATTTCATGAGTTTTCCTGAAGCTGTCTTGAATCTTGAAATCTTGAAATTGCCTGTCTTGTTGAGTCCTCTTGATGTCTTGAACTTGAAATCTTGAACATTCCTGTGTCTCCTCGAGTCCTCTTGAGTTCTTGAAAATTGATGATATTCCTCAAGCTGTCTTGAATCTTGCAAACTTGAAATCTTGAAATCATGTCAGTTAACATCTTGAAATCTACGAGAATTATCTTGAATTTTCACGAGTCTATAAAGTCTTCCTTTATCCTCTTGAAATCTTGTAATTTCCTGGATCTTTCTTTAGTCATCTTAAGTCTTGGTGCTTCTAGAGTTTGCGTGGCTTTGCTCAACATCTTCAAACTTGTTGATTTTCCCTGAATCTCTCTTGAAATCTTGACATCTTGACTTGAAATCTTGTGTATTTATATATGTTGAAATTTACCTGATTTTTTTTGCGGGGGGTCCCTTGCAGTTTTCATCAGTCCTCTTGAAATCGTGAGAATTTCTGTGTCTTCTCAAGTCCTCTGCAGTTCTTGAAATTTCATGAGTTTTCCTGAAGCTGTCTTGAATCTTGAAATCTTGAAATTCCTGTGTCTCCTCGAGTCCTCCTGAGTTCTTGAAAATTGATGATATTCCTCAAGCTGTCTTAAATCTTGCAAACTTGAAATCTTCAAATCATGTCGGTAAAATCTTGAAATCTTCGAGAATTATCTTGAATTTTCACGAGTCTATAAAGTCATCCTTTATCCTCTTGAAATCTTGTAATTTCCTGGATCTTTCTTTAGTCATCTTAAGTCTTGGTACTTCTAGAGTTTGCGTGGCTTTGCTCAACATCTTCAAACTTGTTGAATTTTCAGAGTCTATAAAGTCATCCTTTATCCTCTTGAAATCTTGTAATTTCCTGGATCTTTCTTTAGTCATCTTAAGTCTTGGTGCTTCTAGAGTTTGCGTGGCTTTGCTCAACATCTTCAAACTTGTTGATTTTCCCTGAATCTCTCTTGAAATCTTGACATCTTGACTTGAAATCTTGGGTATTTTATATGTTGAAATTTACCTGATTTTTTTTGCGGGGGGTCCCTTGCAGTTTTCATCAGTCCTCTTGAAATCGTGAAATTTCTGTGTCTTCTCAAGTCCTCTGACGTTCTTGAAATTTCATGAGTTTTCCTGAAGCTGTCTTGAATCTTGAAATCTTGAAATTGCCTGTCTTGTTGAGTCCTCTTGATGTCTTGAACTTGAAATCTTGAACATTCCTGTGTCTCCTCGAGTCCTCTTGAGTTCTTGAAAATTGATGATATTCCTCAAGCTGTCTTGAATCTTGCAAACTTGAAATCTTGAAATCATGTCAGTAAAATCTTGAAATCTTCGAGAATTATCTTGAATTTTCACGAGTCTATAAAGTCTTCCTTTATCCTCTTGAAATCTTGTAATTTCCTGGATCTTTCTTTAGTCATCTTAAGTCTTGGTGCTTCTAGAGTTTGCGTGGCTTTGCTCAACATCTTCAAACTTGTTGATTTTCCCTGAATCTCTCTTGAAATCTTGACATCTTGACTTGAAATCTTGGTATTTTTATATGTTGAAATTTACCTGATTTTTTTTGCGGGGGGTCCCTTGCAGTTTTCATCAGTCCTCTTGAAATCGTGAGAATTTCTGTGTCTTCTCAAGTCCTCTGCAGTTCTTGAAATTTCATGAGTTTTCCTGAAGCTGTCTTGAATCTTGAAATCTTGAAATTGCCTGTCTTGTTGAGTCCTCTTGATGTCTTGAACTTGAAATCTTGAACATTCCTGTGTCTCCTCGAGTCCTCTTGAGTTCTTGAAAATTGATGATATTCCTCAAGCTGTCTTGAATCTTGCAAACTTGAAATCTTGAAATCATGTCAGTTAAAATCTTGAAATCTACGAGAATTATCTTGAATTTTCACGAGTCTATAAAGTCTTCCTTTATCCTCTTGAAATCTTGTAATTTCCTGGATCTTTCTTTAGTCATCTTAAGTCTTGGTGCTTCTAGAGTTTGCGTGGCTTTGCTCAACATCTTCAAACTTGTTGATTTTCCCTGAATCTCTCTTGAAATCTTGACATCTTGACTTGAAATCTTGGGTATTTTATATATGTTGAAATTTACCTGATTTTTTTTGCGGGGGGTCCCTTGCAGTTTTCATCAGTCCTCTTGAAATCGTGAGAATTTCTGTGTCTTCTCAAGTCCTCTGCAGTTCTTGAAATTTCATGAGTTTTCCTGAAGCTGTCTTGAATCTTGAAATCTTGAAATTGCCTGTCTTGTTGAGTCCTCTTGATGTCTTGAACTTGAAATTTGAACATTCCTGTGTCTCCTCGAGTCCTCTTGAGTTCTTGAAAATTGATGATATTCCTCAAGCTGTCTTGAATCTTGCAAACTTGAAATCTTGAAATCATGTCAGTAAAATCTTGAAATCTTCGAGAATTATCTTGAATTTTCACGAGTCTATAAAGTCTTCCTTTATCCTCTTGAAATCTTGTAATTTCCTGGATCTTTCTTTAGTCATCTTAAGTCTTGGTGCTTCTAGAGTTTGCGTGGCTTTGCTCAACATCTTCAAACTTGTTGATTTTCCCTGAATCTCTCTTGAAATCTTGACATCTTGACTTGAAATCTTGGGTATTTTATATATGTTGAAATTTACCTGATTTTTTTTTGCGGGGGGTCCCTTGCAGTTTTCATCAGTCCTCTTGAAATCGTGAGAATTTCTGTGTCTTCTCAAGTCCTCTGCAGTTCTTGAAATTTCATGAGTTTTCCTGAAGCTGTCTTGAATCTTGAAATCTTGAAATTGCCTGTCTTGTTAAGTCCTCTTGATGTCTTGAACTTGAAATCTTGAACATTCCTGTGTCTCCTCGAGTCCTCTTGAGTTCTTGAAAATTGATGAGATTCCTCAAGCTGTCTTGAATCTTGCAAACTTGAAATCTTGAAATCATGTCAGTTAAAATCTTGAAATCTACGAGAATTATCTTGAATTTTCACGAGTCTATAAAGTCTTCCTTTATCCTCTTGAAATCTTGTAATTTCCTGGATCTTTCTTTAGTCATCTTAAGTCTTGGTGCTTCTAGAGTTTGCGTGGCTTTGCTCAACATCTTCAAACTTGTTGATTTTCCCTGAATCTCTCTTGAAATCTTGACATCTTGACTTGAAATCTTGTGTATTTTATATGTTGAAATTTACCTGATTTTTTTTGCGGGGGGTCCCTTGCAGTTTTCATCAGTCCTCTTGAAATCGTGAGAATTTCTGTGTCTTCTCAAGTCCTCTGCAGTTCTTGAAATTTCATGAGTTTTCCTGAAGCTGTCTTGAATCTTGAAATCTTGAAATTGCCTGTCTTGTTGAGTCCTCTTGATGTCTTGAACTTGAAATCTTGAACATTCCTGTGTCTCCTCGAGTCCTCTTGAGTTCTTGAAAATTGATGATATTCCTCAAGCTGTCTTGAATCTTGCAAACTTGAAATCTTCAAATCATGTCGGTAAAATCTTGAAATCTTCGAGAATTATCTTGAATTTTCACGAGTCTATAAAGTCTTCCTTTATCCTCTTGAAATCTTGTAATTTCCTGGATCTTTCTTTAGTCATCTTAAGTCTTGGTGCTTCTAGAGTTTGCGTGGCTTTGCTCAACATCTTCAAACTTGTTGATTTTACCTGAATCTCTCTTGAAATCTTGACATCTTGACTTGAAATCTTGGGTATTTTTATATGTTGAAATTTACCTGATTTTTTTTGCGGGGGGTCCCTTGCAGTTTTCATCAGTCCTCTTGAAATCGTGAGAATTTCTGTGTCTTCTCAAGTCCTCTGCAGTTCTTGAAATTTCATGAGTTTTCCTGAAGCTGTCTTGAATCTTGAAATCTTGAAATTGCCTGTCTTGTTAAGTCCTCTTGATGTCTTGGACTTGAAATCTTGAACATTACTGTGTCTCCTCGAGTCCTCTTGAGTTCTTGAAAATTGATGATATTCCTCAAGCTGTCTTGAATCTTGCAAACTTGAAATCTTGAAATCATGTCAGTTAAAATCTTGAAATCTACGAGAATTATCTTGAATTTTCACGAGTCTATAAAGTCTTCCTTTATCCTCTTGAAATCTTGTAATTTCCTGGATCTTTCTTTAGTCATCTTAAGTCTTGGTGCTTCTAGAGTTTGCGTGGCTTTGCTCAACATCTTCAAACTTGTTGATTTTCCCTGAATCTCTCTTGAAATCTTGACATCTTGACTTGAAATCTTGGGTATTTTATATATGTTGAAATTTACCTGATTTTTTTTGCGGGGGGTCCCTTGCAGTTTTCATCAGTCCTCTTGAAATCGTGAGAATTTCTGTGTCTTCTCAAGTCCTCTGACGTTCAAGAAGTTTCATGAGTTTTCCTGAAGCTGTCTTGAATCTTGAAATCTTGAAATTGCCTGTCTTGTTGAGTCCTCTTGATGTCTTGAACTTGAAATTTTGAACATTCCTGTGTCTCCTCGAGTCCTCCTGAGTTCTTGAAAATTGATGATATTCCTCAAGCTGTCTTGAATCTTGCAAACTTGAAATCTTCAAATCATGTCGGTAAAAATCTTGAAATCTTCGAGAATTATCTTGAATTTTCACGAGTCTATAAAGTCTTCCTTTATCCTCTTGAAATCTTGTAATTTCCTGGATCTTTCTTTAGTCATCTTAAGTCTTGGTGCTTCTAGAGTTTGCGTGGCTTTGCTCAACATCTTCAAACTTGTTGATTTTCCCTGAATCTCTCTTGAAATCTTGACATCTTGACTTGAAATCTTGGGTATTTTATATATGTTGAAATTTACCTGATTTTTTTTGCGGGGGGTCCCTTGCAGTTTTCATCAGTCCTCTTGAAATCGTGACAATTTCTGTGTCTTCTCAAGTCCTCTGCAGTTCTTGAAATTTCATGAGTTTTCCTGAAGCTGTCTTGAATCTTGAAATCTTGAAATTGCCTGTCTTGTTAAGTCCTCTTGATGTCTTGGACTTGAAATCTTGAACATTACTGTGTCTCCTCGAGTCCTCTTGAGTTCTTGAAAATTGATGATATTCCTCAAGCTGTCTTGAATCTTGCAAACTTGAAATCTTGAAATCATGTCAGTTAAAATCTTGAAATCTAGGAGAATTATCTTGAATTTTCACGAGTCTATAAAGTCTTCCTTTATCCTCTTGAAATCTTGTAATTTCCTGGATCTTTCTTTAGTCATCTTAAGTCTTGGTGCTTCTAGAGTTTGCGTGGCTTTGCTCAACATCTTCAAACTTGTTGATTTTCCCTGAATCTCTCTTGAAATCTTGACATCTTGACTTGAAATCTTGTGTATTTTATATGTTGAAATTTACCTGATTTTTTTGCGGGGGGTCCCTTGCAGTTTTCATCAGTGCTCTTGAAATCGTGGGAATTTCTGTGTCTTCTCAAGTCCTCTGCAGTTCTTGAAATTTCATGAGTTTTCCTGAAGCTGTCTTGAATCTTGAAATCTTGAAATTGCCTGTCTTGTTGAGTCCTCTTGATGTCTTGAACTTGAAATCTTGAACATTCCTGTGCCTCCTCGAGTCCTCCTGAGTTCTTGAAAATTGATGATATTCCTCAAGCTGTCTTGAATCTTGCAAACTTGAAATCTTCAAATCATGTCGGTTAAATCTTGAAATCTACGAGAATTATCTTGAATTTTCACGAGTCTTCCTTTATCCTCTTGAAATCTTGTAATTTCCTGGATCTTTCTTTAGTCATCTTAAGTCTTGGTGCTTCTAGAGTTTGCGTGGCTTTGCTCAACATCTTCAAACTTGTTGATTTTCCCTGAATCTCTCTTGAAATCTTGACATCTTGACTTGAAATCTTGGGTATTTTATATGTTGAAATTTAACTGTTTTTTTGCGGGGGGTCCCTTGCAGTTTTCATCAGTCCTCTTGAAATCGTGAGAATTTCTGTGTCTTCTCAAGTCCTCTGCAGTTCTTGAAATTTCATGAGTTTTCCTGAAGCTGTCTTGAATCTTGAAATCTTGAAATTGCCTGTCTTGTTGAGTCCTCTTGATGTCTTGAACTTGAAATCTTGAACATTCCTGTGTCTCCTCGAGTCCTCTTGAGTTTTTGAAAATTGATGATATTCCTCAAGCTGTCTTGAATCTTGCAAACTTGAAAGCTTGAAATCATGTCAGTTAAAATCTTGAAATCTACGAGAATTATCTTGAATTTTCACGAGTCTATAAAGTCTTCCTTTATCCTCTTGAAATCTTGTAATTTCCTGGATCTTTCTTTAGTCATCTTAAGTCTTGGTGCTTCTAGAGTTTGCGTGGCTTTGCTCAACATCTTCAAACTTGTTGATTTTCCCTGAATCTCTCTTGAAATCTTGACATCTTGACTTGAAATCTTGTGTATTTTATATGTTGAAATTTACCTTATTTTTTTGCGGGGGGTCCCTTGCAGTTTTCATCAGTCCTCTTGAAATCGTGAGAATTTCTGTGTCTTCTCAAGTCCTCTGCAGTTCTTGAAATTTCATGAGTTTTCCTGAAGCTGTCTTGAATCTTGAAGTCTTGAAATTGCCTGTCTTGTTAAGTCCTCTTGATGTCTTGAACTTGAAATCTTGAACATTCCTGTGTCTCCTCGAGTCCTCTTGAGTTCTTGAAAATTGATGAGATTCCTCAAGCTGTCTTGAATCTTGCAAACTTGAAATCTTGAAATCATGTCCGTCAACATCTTGAAATCTACGAGAATTATCTTGAATTTTCACGAGTCTATAAAGTCTTCCTTTATCCTCTTGAATCTTGTAATTTCCTGGATCTTTCTTGAGTCATCTTAAGTCTTGGTGCTTCTAGAGTTTGCGTGGCTTTGCTCAACATCTTCAAACTTGTTGATTTTCCCTGAATCTCTCTTGAAATCTTGACATCTTGACTTGAAATCTTGGGTATTTTATATGTTGAAATTTAACTGTTTTTTTGCGGGGGGTCCCTTGCAGTTTTCATCAGTGCTCTTGAAATCGTGAGAATTTCTTTGTCTTCTCAAGTCCTCTGCAGTTCTTGAAATTTCATGAGTTTTCCTGAAGCTGTCTTGAATCTTGAAATCTTGAAATTGCCTGTCTTGTTGAGTCCTCTTGATGTCTTGAACTTGAAATCTTGAACATTCCTGTGTCTCCTCGAGTCCTCCTGAGTTCTTGAAAATTGATGATATTCCTCAAGCTGTCTTGAATCTTGCAAACTTGAAATCTTGAAATCATGTCGGTTAAAATCTTGAAATCTACGAGAATTATCTTGAATTTTCACGAGTCTATAAAGTCATCCTTTATCCTCTTGAAATCTTGTAATTTCCTGGATCTTTCTTTAGTCATCTTAAGTCTTGGTGCTTCTAGAGTTTGCGTGGCTTTGCTCAACATCTTCAAACTTGTTGATTTTCCCTGAATCTCTCTTGAAATCTTGACATCTTGACTTGAAATCTTGTGTATTTTATATGTTGAAATTTACCTGATTTTTTTGCGGGGGGTCCCGTGCAGTTTTCATCAGTGCTCTTGAAATCGTGAGAATTTCTGCGTCTTCTCAAGTCCTCTGCAGTTCTTGAAATTTCATGAGTTTTCCTGAAGCTGTCTTGAATCTTGAAATCTTGAAATTGCCTGTCTTGTTAAGTCCTCTTGATGTCTTGAACTTGAAATCTTGAACATTCCTGTGTCTCCTCGAGTCCTCTTGAGTTCTTGAAAATTGATGAGATTCCTCAAGCTGTCTTGAATCTTGCAAACTTGAAATCTTCAAATCATGTCGGTTAAAATCTTGAAATCTACGAGAATTATCTTGAATTTTCACGAGTCTATAAAGTCTTCCTTTATCCTCTTGAAATCTTGTAATTTCCTGGATCTTTCTTTAGTCATCTTAAGTCTTGGTGCTTCTAGAGTTTGCGTGGCTTTGCTCAACATCTTCAAACTTGTTGATTTTCCCTGAATCTCTCTTGAAATCTTGACATCTTGACTTGAAATCTTGTGTATTTTATATGTTGAAATTTACCTGATTTTTTTTGCGGGGGGTCCCTTGCAGTTTTCATCAGTCCTCTTGAAATCGTGAGAATTTCTGCGTCTTCTCAAGTCCTCTGCAGTTCTTGAAATTTCATGAGTTTTCCTGAAGCTGTCTTGAATCTTGAAATCTTGAAATTGCCTGTCTTGTTAAGTCCTCTTGATGTCTTTCACTTGAAATCTTGAACATTCCTGTGTCTCCTCGAGTCCTCTTGAGTTCTTGAAAATTGATGAGATTCCTCAAGCTGTCTTGAATCTTGCAAACTTGAAATCTTCAAATCATGTCAGTTAACATCTTGAAATCTATGAGAACTATCTTGAATTTTCACGAGTCTATAAAGTCTTCCTTTATCCTCTTGAAATCTTGTAATTTCCTGGAACTTTCTTGAGTCATCTTAAGTCTTTGTGCTTCTAGAGTTTGCATGGCTTTGCTCAACATCTTCAAACTTGTTGATTTTCCCTGAATCTCTCTTGAAATCTTGACATCTTGACTTGATATCTTGCGTATTTTATTTGTTGAAATTTACCTGATTTTTTAAGGGGTCCCTTGCAGTTTTCATCAGTGCTCTTGAAATCGTGATAATTTCTTTGTCTTCTCAAGTCCTCTGCAGTTTTTGAAATTTCATGAGTTTTCCTGAAGCTGTCTTGAATCTTGAAATCTTGAACATTCCTTGGTCTCCTATAGTCCACCTAAGTCTTTGAGAGTTGATGAGTTTTCCTCAAGCTGTCTTGAATCTTGCAAACTTGAAATCTTGAAATCTAGCCAGTTAACATCTTAAAATCTATTTGAATTATCTTGAATTTTCACAAGTCTTTAAAGTCTTCCGTTATTCTCTTGCATTCTTGTAATTTCCTGGATCTTCTTTAGTCATCTTGAATCTTGGTGCTTCTAGAGTTTGTGTGGCTTTGCTTGACATCTTCATCTGGATGATTTTGCCTGAGTCTCTCTTGAAATCTTGACTTGAAATATTGTGTATTGTATATGTTTAAATTTACCTGATTGTTTTTATGGGGGGGGGGGGGGGTTCCATTGCAGTTTTCATCAGTCCTCTTGAAATCGTGAGAATTTCTGTGTCTTTTCGAGTCCTCTGCAGTTCTTGAAATTTCATGAGTTTTCCTGAAGCTGTCTTGAATCTTGAAATCTTAAAATTGCCTGTCTTGTTGAGTCCTCTTGATGTCTTGAAACTTGAAATCTTGAACATTCCTGATTTGCCTCCTGGAGTCCTCTTGAGTTCTTGAGAATTGATGAGTTTTCCTGCAGCTGTCTTGAATCTAGCAAACTTGAAATCTTGAAATCTTGTATAGTTAACATCTTGATATCAATGAGAATGATCTTGAATTTTCACGAGTCTTTAAAGTCTTCCTTTATCCTCTTACATTCTTGTAATTTCCTGGATCTTCTTTAGTTATCTTGAATCTTTGTGCTTCTAGAGTTTGCGTGGCTTTGCTTGACATCTTCATACTTGATGAGTTTGCCTAAATCTCTCTTGAAATCTTGACATCTTTACTTGAAATCTTGTGTATTGTATTATGTTAAAATTTACCTGAATTTGTTGGGGTCCATTAAAGTTTTCATCAGTTCTCTTGAGATGGTGAGAATTCCTGTGTCTCCTCGAGTCGTCTGCAGTTCTTGAATTTCATGAGTTTTCCTGAAGCTGTCTTGAATCTGGAAATCTTGAAATTACCAGTCTTCTCGAGTCTTCTTGATGTCTTGAAACTTGAAATCTTGAACATTCCTGTGTCTCCTCGAGTCCTCTTGAGTTCTTGAGAATTGATGAGTTTTCCTCAAGCTGTCTTGAATCTTTCAAACTTGAAATCATGTCAGTTAAAATCTTGAAATCTACATGAATGATTTGAATTTTCACGAGTCTGTGAAGTCTTCGTTTATCCTCTTGAAATCTTGTAATTTCCTGGATCTTCTATAGTTATCTTGAATCTTGGTGCTTCTAGAGTTTGGAAATATCTTGAGTCTTCCTTAGTCGACTAGTCCTCTTGAAATCTGGAAATATCTTGAGTCTTTCTGAATCGAATAGTCCTCTTGAAATCTGAAAATATCCTGAGTATTTCTGAATCCTAATGAAATCTTGAGCTCTCCCGAGTCTGCTTTTATCCTCTTGAAATCTTGAAACCTCCTTAGTATTTCTGATGATTTTTTGATATCGTAAAATCTAAAAATGTTTGACTTTTAATTTCCTGATATCTACCTGAATCATCTTGGGTTTCCCTGTCTCTCAGTATTCTTGAAGTCTTGAAATTTCTGGAGTTTTCGAGAGTCCTCTTGAGATCTTGAAACATCCTGTGTAATCCTGATGATGTCTTGATATTTTGAAAGCTGCAGAAGCGGGAAGCTTGAAATCTCAATTTCCTGATATCTACCTGAATCATCCTGGGTTTCCCTAAACTATGAGTCCACTTGAAGTTTCTCGAGTTTTGCTGAGTCCTCTTGATAGTTGAGCTTTCCCGAGTCGGCTTTAGTCCTCTTCAAACCTTGAAACCTCCTAAGTATTCCTGATGATTTCTTGATATCTGGATATATCTTGAGTATTTCTGAATCCTCATAAAATTTTGAGCTCCCCCGAGTTTTCTTTTGTCCTCTAGAAATATTGAAACCTCCTTAGTATTTCGGGTGATTTCTTGATATTTTGAAAGCTGAAAATGTTTAAAGCTTTACATTTTAATTTCCTGTTTCTGGAGTCTTCCTGTGTCCTCTTGAAATCTTGAACTTTCCTTGGTCTGTTTGAGTCCTTTTTAAATTTTGAAACCTCGTGAGTATTCCTGATGATTTCTTGATATCTGCAAATCTTGAAAGCTTGACGTTTTAATGTACTGATATCTACCTGAATCATCTTGGGTTTCCCTGACTATGAGTCCTCTTGAAATCTTGAAACCTCTCGAGTATTCCCGATGATTTCCTGAAATCTTGAAAGCTGCAAATCTTGTAAGCTTGACATTTAAGTTTTTTGATTTCACATGAATCATATTTGGTTTCCCCGACTCTCAGTCTTGTTGAAATTTGGAAATATTTTGAGTCTTCCTGAGTTCTCTTGAAATATTGGGCTCTCCCGAGTCTGCTTTGGTCCTCTTGAAATATTGAAACATCTTGTGTATTCCTGATGATTTCTTGAAATCTCAAAAGCTGCAAATTTTGACTTTTAATTTTCTGATATCTACCTGAATCATATTGGGTTTCTCCGATTCTGAGGCTTGGCTTCTTGAAATTTCTTGAGTCTTCCCGAGTCCTCTTGAAATCTTGGACTTTTCCAGAGTCTTCGAAGGTGCTTGAAATCTTGAACCTTTCTGAGTATTTTGCTGATCAATAACATTTTATAATCTTGCAATCAGCAAATCCTGAATTCTTGATTGCGTCTTAATAGCGAGTACTAATGGAATCTTAAAAACTTCGGAGTCTTCTGGTTATATTTTGAAACATTTGGAAGTTTTGTGTATTTTACATTTTGAAAGCTACCTGATTCTTTTTCCATTTTCCTCAGTCTTGCTGATCGCTCTTGAAATCTAAAACGTTCTGGGTATACCTGAGTCATCTTGAGATTTCTGGAATCTTCCTGTTTCTTCCTCTTGAAATCTGGAAGCGTCCTGGTGGTGGTAACGGTTGTGCTCTAAGAATCTCACTCAGCCAAACGATTAACCAGATGAAGCAGCGGGCATCCAACCTCTGTATTCTACAGCCTGTAAATAATAAAAGGCGCAATATTTTAAGAGAATGCACCGATTTGGGCTCGAAAACGTGTTTGCCTCGAGTTTTCGAAACTACCGGCTTTGGCTTCGTCTTGGCCCCCAACTTCTCGAACTCCAGCTACATTTTGGTGCCTGTTTGCCTCAGGAACATTCAATCGGTTGGTATGAAGCCACAAGTCAGAATATTCCCATTTGGTTTGCCTCTCAGTGATTCAGAAGTCGGAGGCAAAGCCGAAGACAAAGACGAAGCAAAGGTTTCGAAATCCCCCTAGCCTGGACCAGCTGATCTCCGAATATATCTGGAGCCGTTGTCATATGAAAATCGGACCCCTTTTCCATATCATTGGATAATCCCTCGCACGTGGCAGGTCACTTTCCCGTATGTGATCCTAAAAATAGCATATTCTCGTGCTTACACATGCGCAATACACACCAATGAGTCCGCATTTCATGGGGTCGGATATTCACGCTACCGTACGCACGTACGTACGTTGACAATGTAAATACTGGTTCCCAATCCCGCCATTTGAATGTGGAAAGGGAACCAGTCTCAACCACTCCCCAAAACTATTAAAATAGAGTCGTTTCAAAGTAAACAAAACGTTTTTGATATATAATGTATTTCGTTTTCATTATATTATTATTTTTTAAACAAACATTCTTGGAGTAAAACTAGTTCATGTCCTTTAAAAGAGACATATTTCTTTACAAATATAGTGTTCTTGGAGTGGTAACATGGCGGATGGTGACTTCACTTCTAAAAGCCAATGGGCTATCCAGAGTTTATAATGGAGATCAGTGGACCTGATATTTCAGAGAAGATGGGGGGAAATAACCGTGTGCTTCGGGGTACCCGTCCACCAAATGTCGGTGTTGAGTCTGGCTTCCTGGCTTCAGGAGCCCTGCTGATTGCCACAGTTGTAGCCAGGCGCGATTCAACAACGCGATTTGGCCCGAAATTTGGTGGGCGGGTACCCTGAGGCGCTCGTTTATTTTTTGCCACTGATGCGGAAAGGATCCCTGCTGATTTCATTCGCCCTCATTCGCACGGGCGAAAGCAATTTTTAAAGTTTTTATTCTGTAGCCCCCAAAAAACACGTAGGTCAGAAAATAATGCCGATGCATGACGATTTTAGGGGCTACTCTAAATTAAAGAAAATTACGACAAATCCCAGAGAACTTGAGAGAAAATATCCGAATATTTTGGATCCTGTACATTTTTAATAGATCCCTTTCGCATCTTGCCGCCAGGCTCATATATGAACTAGTGTCCATTTTGTTTAGGCCTAATTATAGCAGAAAAGGGGTGAATATGAATGTATTTTTAATGTTAGTTAACTCGTGTCCTACGAATTTGTGATATAGGCCTACAGATGCATTTTGTACCAGTAAAAGGTGAAACAATACAATGGGGTGCCCGCTATCGTAAAGGTGTGTCACCCTGCGGCCTAGCCCCATAAATGTGGCCAATTTACTGGACTACCTCCGTAAACATAGGCCACACTTCCCCCATGTACAAAAACATGTCGAACTTTGTCAAATTTTTTGATTTTCACATTTAGGCTTAGTTCGTAGGGTTGTTTTGCTTGAGAGGCATACTCCCCCTCTTTATAGGGTAATCAGAAAGTGCTGCCTTTTCCGGATGTCTAATTTTCATGAAATTTCATGTTGAAATTTTGATACGCAAACGTGTGCAAACGAATCTGGAAATTTCACGAAAAATAGACATCTGAAAAAGAAAGCACTTCCTGATTGGCCTATAAAGAGGGCGAGTATGCTTCTTAAGCAAAAAACCCTACAAATTAAGCCTAAACGTGAAAATCAAAATTTGACAAAGTTCGACATGTTTGTGTACATGGTGGATGTGTGGCCTATGTTTACGGAGGTTGTCCAGTATATTGGCCACATTTATGGGGCTACTTGCGGCCCACTCCCCCTCCCCCACCCGTCCCCCCAAAAAAAACATGATCTAGATCCGCCCATGCATGGGAATATGTCATGAACACCATAATTGAATGCATCTAGATCCATTTCAAGGAAAATAAGGGATGTTGGTGTACAACGTCACTAGATCATTTTAATTTTTATCACACCACTCACCGGACTATCAACGGACATTTAGGAAAAATGTTGCTACCTAACGCCAATTCAGCGTCTATGGAGAGTCAAGAAAAAAGTTTCTAAGTATTTCCTAACAAAATTGGAAATGTTTCTCAGTCCCAGATTCATGTCTTGTCATCATTTTTGCAATGACTGACCTTCATTGAGATGATAATATGAAGAAAAAGCAGCGTCAGGTTGCAACATTCTTTCCGAAATGTAAGATAAACAGTTACACACATCAGAAAACCCAATATATTATGTAGGAATAAACCATACTTACGGCCGGACAGATTGTGTCTTGCTTGCCTGTTTTTGTTTTCGGTTGTCTGTAGATAAATCCTGGTTTCAAAATCACCTCTATAGGCCCTACGCCATTAAAATGTGTGTTGCTGGAGATCGACACACCCTATTCTTTTGTTTCGCGGGAATGCACATTTTCTCCAGGCATTACTTGTACGTGACTACCGCGCAATCTTCAAACGCACTAGACTGGGACAACAAACGCAAGAAATAACAAAGGTTACAGAGCTTTATTCAAATTCCGTCATACATATTCATTTCTACAGTGGGCTGATTCGTGCAGAGCACAGGCCATGGCAAAACTCGTGTACACAAACTCAACAGTAGCGTATCCAGCTTTGGATGTCGGGGGGGGGGGGCAACCGCACATCCGCTCCGAAATGTAGACATGATTTTTTTTCTCCGTACACTTGGCCTCCGTAAAATCAAAAAGCGGGGGAGGGGAGGATGGGGGGGGGGGGTGGTTACCACCTTCCAATTGAGTGCGCTCTTCAAAACTGACCATTATTATAATGCAAATTATACTCATTTTCACGGCGCATTGTTATGGTTTTTGAGCGGGTTTTCTTTTTTTGTGATTGATGTCAGAACTCTTAGAATCATTTATTGAAATAATTGCTGAACACAAAATGTTGTGAAAACAAATCCGCCGGGGGGGGGGGGGGGGGCAGAGTGCCCCCTCGGCCCCCCCCCCCCCTCCCCCTCTGAATACGCCACTGATACGCAATCATTATTTTGTTACTATACTGGCACACAGACATAAAAAAACTTGTATGTACAGAATATAACCTCGTTTGGAAAAATACAAGAAAAATACGAAGGGCAAATGTCTTAAATTTAACATCTAGCATAATTGCGCCCTGATATTGGTAAAAGTGTCCATTTTGTCATACAATTCCGCAGCATTAATAGTTTTACAAAATATTTTTAGTTAAATTTCGTGTCATGCAAACCCAGTGGCGCACCCGGGGGCCCTCGGGGGGCTTGAGCCCCCCCCCCCTTGAGGTTGTCTCTTTTTTTTTTGTATTTTTTTAGTCCCACGATTTGGCCTTGGTGATATGAATGTGGCCCATTTTTTAGTAGTAAAATAGGGGTGTAAGTGGCACCACCAACCAACCACAAACGTCAAAATAGGCCGCCCCTGAAAAAAAACACCAATTTTTTCCGCAGCCAAAAATTATGGGCAACATTTTTTTTTTTTATTCAACTTTTAACAAATTTGTAACAAAAATCCTGGGTGCGCCACTGTGCAAACCTTCATTATTTTGTACAAACCAATCTGTGTGTAAAATAAGACGTAAAGACTAAAGGAGAGGGCGTACTCCATGTATGGAAATTTTAGACCGGAAATATTTTGCTTATTAACCAAAAGCTTTTCAGCATGAAGCTTGATGACCAAATTCTTGATTCACTTTTCATCTTTAATGTTACTGGCACTTCGGCACTTCGGGCAACAAATGTAAACAAAAATGTAAAAAAAAAAAACGAATACTTTCATCAACATAGGCTTAATGCCAATTTGCAGACGGTATCATCAAATTTCCATTTGATATATTCTCGTCTTGAAATTAAAGGCTACTAACAATGTTATTTGAAGGGAAATATGATTCCCAAATGAAACCAAATATCTTTTCAGACAGAAATAGCAGGTGGTAAAATGCAACGATTCACGACTATGTGTAAAACAACATCGCTTATTAGCTAACAGAGCAGAAGCAACACTAAGCAAAAAAAACAGCACCTCTTCTGCATTATGATAATTCGATTATGAGCTTGATGCACTGTTCGTGCTATATTCGAATTTTATCAAGAAAATACTGGATTATATTTCCATAAATTGCGTTTTCTTTCTGGGAGTTAATAAAACGGATATTCACTTTTGAATTTTGAATAATTAATGCACACATTTTGAATAGTTTGGGACTTGGCAATTCACTTCGAAGAGAATACACTGATCCCCGTCCTATCTAGTCTTGGACGCTGGTGATCGATAGTAGAGACATGCGGGCCTGGTGTGATCGTCTTATTTAATTGTCCCTCATTTTAGTCAGATGTCTTTCCAGACTGATACAGCCATAAGACTAGTGTTTTTTCGTCTATGCCTCATCATCGTTGTTTTACTAACGCCAGCCGATGTTCCAACATTTTAGACACCAGCGTATCCAAGAAAAGCGTAGGTATAATGATGGCCAACATAGCTCCTAGCAAGATGAAGGTAGCGTTGTAGTATCCTGTGATATTGCGAAGGAGACCTGTGGATGCGAAAAGATGATACGGAAAGTTAGTTTAACAAGTGTGTAGATTTAAAAATGAAGTTCTGAAAATTGGAGGCAGTGAAACAACTAATAATCCTAAGGGGAATCAGGCAGGTCGGTGGAGCGGTGCTTTCTTTGTTCAACTTGTATTTTTCCCCCAATGAAACAACTCCCCCCCCCCTTTTTTTTTTACGTCTGCAAACCTCCGAAAAATGTTTTCTGTTTTGCGCTCAGACTGATCCGCTTGGCGAGAAGACTGGCTCCTAGTCCGTTCAATATTAATACTGATTGTTCGGCGGGAGTTAAATGCCGAGAACGGGGTAGATAAGGGTACATATGTCTCATTTAACAGTGAATAACTTTTGTATGGCTTAAACAATTAGCAATTTAGAAAAGGAATGTATTTTTCGGGATAAAACTTGACAAGAGCACGAGGAATACATATAATGTTGGTACGTAACTGGTCTTTTTTCGGATTGGGTCACGCTGGGTTGGTTTGAGGGTGTTTACAACTGATAAAGTAGTATAACCAACGGATAATGTACCACCAACCAATAATGTCTCACAAATTGACCGATACTGTATCACTATAACCGATAATGTAACAAAACTTGGCTGATAGTGTAGTAAAAAATGTTTATCAGTCAATTTTTGTTACATTATCGGTTAGGACCGATACTGTAACAACAATTGACTGATAGTGTCGTAACATTGACTACACAGACTATCAGTCAATTTTGGCTGATAGTGTAGTAAAAAATGTTTACTACACTATCAGTAAATTTTTGTTACATTATCGGTTAGGACCGATATTGTAACAATAAGTTGACTGATAGTGTAGTAACATTTACTATACTATCAGTCAATTTTTGTTACATTATCGGTTACTGATACAAGTATCGGTCAATTTGTGTGACATTATCGGTAAGTGATACATTATCCATTGATTACTACACTATCAGTTGTAACAGAGGGATTAAATCCTTGGTTTTGGGCATGGCTACTTGAGTTCATCTCTTTTTCTGGACATAGTGGCGGTAACATTACTGGTCCCTCGTGTGTTAGCTGATTTGGTTACTCCACCTTTTTGCATTGAAAGGTTGTCAAACTTCAACCAATTCCTCGGGACCAATAATTTCGGATTACATTGTACTTCACCTGAAACCAGGTTGTATTTTGTACGCCACCTACCGGTTGAGAATCCAAAAAGGAGTCTGAAAATCCCCGAGAAGAGGCCCATCCAGCCGAAGGCCTTTGAGGCGCGTTCTCGTCCTTGAGTTTCAATCGCCAGAGTGACGAAGCTGGGGTTCAGAACAGCCAGCGATATGCCGTACATCACGACGGCAACAAGTATGGCCGAGTAGCTAGTGAGAAGGGGATTCAGAAACAACGCCGTGCTGCCGATGGCAGTGGCCACCGCCGTGACAGGGCGGATACCAGCGATTCCACGGGTGATGATGATGCCCTGAAGCACGCTGAAGATCACGGCAGAGCAACCGGCGGTGATGCTGAAAGTCGTCGCCACGTAATCGTCGAATCCCTTCGAGACGGCGTTGGACACCATGAAGGTGATCCAGGAATCGTTCACGAAAGAGGCCAGCGTGTAGCACACGATCAGCATCCACATGTCCACGCTAGCTAGTAGTTTAACGTCCAGAAGTCCTGCCAGGTGTGTTCTCAGTATATGGCAAGGATGGGATTGTTTCTCGGTCTCTGAAGATGTTATCAGCGCATAGCCTTCGTTTCCCCCTCGTTGTTGGCTACTGATGCCAAAAGATGGGCGCAGTAAGGCTCCACACGCTACGAGGTGCATGGTGAGCGCACTTAGAATGAGTAAAGTCCCCCTTATGCCATACGTGATGCGGAGCAGCTCAGCAAACGCCGGGAAAATGATCAAACCCACCGGTACGCCCATCGTAACAATACTCGAAGCAAAAGCCAGACGTTCGTTGAAGTACAATCCAAGATGAACCTTGCAGACGCACATTACCATCCCAAAGCCACTTCCTGCAAAACAACAACCACAGCTTCAGTTACGACCGATCGATATAGTTTTACGACTTTTTCGAAGTGATATTAAGGGCAAGCTTGAATTAATTCTGCCCAGATTCCTTGCACTCAATGTCCCTTTTTATCACGATTTTATTTATCTAATATTGTGCATGAGTGCGCACTTTCATGACGATTTAAAAATAAACTCGGTGATGGCAGCGAGTATAGAAATTATAGGGAATACAACGATCCTCCTTAATTTGCCAAACTCTCACTCTTATTTTGTTGAGGTCGAGAACGAATCTCTAGCTCTGACTAATATTAAGTTTTGTTCTGCACTTTGTCATCTGTTGGGATCCTTGAGACCTAAAAACAACAATAACGAAATACTCAAAGCTTCGCAACCCTTTGGTTAAACTGGTCCCGACCCTCTTTTTTTCCCCCAGAAATTAGAAGGTCGATACCCCCTTGTTCTTTACCAGTGAGAAAGATGAGCGCTAGAGCAAACTGATAGAGACTGCTGGAGATTGATGCTAACAATAGACCACTGGTTGCCATGAGACCGCCTAGGATGACCACTTGGCGACCGCCAATGAGGATACTCAACACACTACCAAACACAGCTGCAGAGGCGGGAAGAAAGTAGAAATCAGTTATACACTCAACCAAAAAAGAAAGTCCCCCCCCCCACTTTCCAATACTTTATGGCCTAACTCAAAAACTACTGAGCACCTCTCGCTCAAATAACAACTAATCGGTACAGAAAGTCCTTAGCAATCCAGCCATACTCTTTAGTTTATGCAATTTATGACAAATGATACCGAAAACAGTTGCACTTTTGTATACGTGCAACTTGTAGTTCACACCCACCTTGCACGTACACAAAAGTGCAACTTTTTTTCGGTACCATTTGTCATAAATTGCATCATTTTGTACACATTATCACCGTTTTGGGCCAAACAAAGAATATGGCTGGATTGCCAAGGAAGTTTTGTACTGATCAGTCGTACCTTGAGCAAGATGTGCCCAGTAGTTTTTCAGTTAGACAAAAAAAAGTATTAAGGGGGGACTTTCTTTTTTGGTCGAGTGTATTTAAATGAATGTGGGGTCCATTGTTCCACAAACAAGTTTCGTAGGATATTACAGAAAACAAGATATTAGAAATACATAACATTGATGCTTGAAAAGAAAGACTATTTATTTGAATGATCCAATTTCAACAGATTTAGAATGACAAGTCATTTATCACGTCATTGCAAAAGGCGCATATAGGGCTAAGTGTCGAGTGCCGAAGATCCCCTCGAGGGCAAATTCAGGGAGCCAAAATTTAGCGGGTTCCCGTTCTCATGTAACCATTTACCCTTAAAGGATTGACGAGAAGAACCAAGCAATTGCATCTTGAGGACTTTATTATGATGAACTTCATAGGTCTTGTGGTAACTTGTAATGGACTTGATCGACTACAACACTGCCCTCCATTCCAACTTATGGATTTCTTGGAAACTATTGAACTGGGGACATGTTGCTTCTTCAGACTAAAATACAAAGTTATAACAAACTACTCTTCATACAACCCTACATCGGGCCTGAATATTTGGGAATGCTCCTCAGTCCCACAGTCAAGTTTTTGACACGATCATTTACAATGATTAGTCATGCATCAAAGAGGTTGGGTGAAAAAGTGGCGGCAGATACTGACATTTATTACTTTCGGAAAATCCTTGGGCTTTGAAAGAAAAATGTAGGAATGTTACCGGCTATGTTGTTCGTCGCACAAAATGAAGCCGTGATCCAACCCAGAGCTAGGGCATCGGTGTGGTAGAAGTCCATCAGCGACGGCAGGAGAACCCCGATAGTCTTGACAAAGCCCGTCCAGAGAATGAAGACGACGTGACTGCTCGCTACGACTACCCAGCCGTATGGAGGCTCGGTCTCCGGGATAGTCACACTGCCTGACTTCGCCATGATGCAAACAATTTACTCTACCAGGCTTTGCTGTCGATTTAATACACAAAACAACGCATATTCAAATATCAACATTCGATTAAATAATGACATGAAATGAGTCGATCGTTAAGTATAACCGGCACTCCCAACCTGGTTTTCATGGTGTAGATTCAAATTGTCATTGTTGTTCATGTAACTATCACGACACGTTGCGCTGATACATGTACATGTATTCCAACCAGCGGATCCAGACAAACAATCGGAATAGAAGGTGGCCGACCTCCTCAAATGCATGGCGCCTCTTTTTCCATTTTCAGCAGTCAACAGAAATCCCTTGTTCATTGTATTGAAGTGAACAATGACGCTCCCTTTGTGAAAAAAAAACCGAGTGGGGTAATAATAGTAGAGCCATCGCAGGCAACGGTTTGAGTCGGATTATACCCTCCATAATAATTCGTGGGATGATTATGCCGAACTCCGACCTATTATAAGAATGAATTTTTTGCGTCGGGGTGATATAAATCAAATTAGGTTTTGCCCTGCACCGACGTTTAAACACTGTATACTTAGTGGTTACCTCCCGAGTGAAAGTTGGAAAAAATCACTCGGGTGGGACTCAAACCCACGACCTCCTGCTTTCTAGTGCAGATGTCTTACCACTCGACCACCGAGCTAACGGGATCGGTTGGCTGGTTCGAATCTGATGTACATAGCAGCGGGTACCGCGTAAACTATTATAAGAATGATTTTTTGTGTCGGGGTGATATAAATCAAATTAGGTTTTGCCCTGCACCGACGTTTAAACACTGTATACTCAGTGTGTTACCTCCCGAGTGAAAGTTGGAAAAAATCACTCGGGTGGGACTCGAACCCACGACCTCCTGCTTTCCGACCATTTATCCTCCGACCATTTATCCTCTACCTCCGACCATTTATCCTCTACCTAACATAATCACTGTAGCGTAGCAAGTGGGTGTGAAATATAAAAGATCAAGACAGCACCTAGGCCATCAGCCTCGGTCTAAAATTTTGGCCACCGGTATCAAAATAAGGGGAATAATCGTCATAGCGATTTTTGGCAAGGTATACACCTCTAGAGTTGGAAAATATGTGATAGCATTGAAGCGGTGGCAGCTTTTTGGGTGTTATCACCCTTTTTTCCCAAAATGTCCATCATAATGCTTCTTACCACTCTAGGGGTGGTGTACCTTGCGCATGCGCATTATAATCATTTATGCCCTGATTTGATACTGCCCAAACCCCCAGGCTGATGGCCTAACCCTCGGTTCGTTTGCAACAAGAATCACGAGATAACACGTTCAATTTCCTGCAACCTTAAACTTCCGACATCCAAACTGCTCGACTAAATTGTTTATTTTCTGTAAAAAGAAAACCCTAACAAACTTGCAACCAGCTTATCAACTGGGTACAATTTTTCTGTTTACTATTCAAACTTTACTAGCCTATCCGGTTCGTAGGTGACTACGTCATACACGCGCACGCACCACAAGATCCCATTGGCTAAACACGCCCACTACTTTCAATGACTACTGTGTGTGTGTAATGGGCGTGGTTTAAGTTGAAATGACGTCATACTTACTAACCGGATAGAGTGGGTTTTCTTCCTGACATTTTGGCAACTTTCAAATTTCGGCAGCACTCTCTAACTTTCGAAACTCCGCATTTAGTTTCCATATCGACGAAGAAGATACACACTACAACACATATAAACCTCTTAATAAAGAGAACTACTTTACATGAGTGTGATCGGCAACCATGCAGGCCAAGTTCTACGAGGCATCGGTTTCCCGATAGTCTGCGTTGAGTTGCTATCAGTAGCGTAGCCAGGATCTTTTTCATTCGGGGGAGGGGGGGGGCAGGGCCACCAGCATTTTATTAGGGGGAACCAAGGACGGACCGGACCCAACAACATTCCCTCCACATTTCCAGGGACCGTATTCACAAAAAGTCACAAAAAGTAAGCACCCCACTTAACAATGCGACTTACAAGATTCTTAATTTTCATTAAGTGTCCCCTCTTATTTTCGGGGCAATGGGAATTTGTGTCCCCTCCTGGCATTAAGTATTTTAATGACACACTGGAACAAAACGCTAGTATGTCGATACAAGGTATGACCTTGAAAAACGTACATCCGAACTTAGCGAGTCTAAACAGAACATATCTGTTCTTCTTTTGCAAAGACAGAGAGTTGTATCAAGCCAACAATTTGTTTTTATCACGCTTTATGCGATAATCCATGAATAGTAAAATGTTGATCAATCATTGTCAATTGTTTGTTCATATGTACAAGGAACATTGAACGGCCCACATTGTGCTTTCTGGTAAAGATTAACATTTGCGTCAGGGCAAAATGTTTGGACTCACCGCCAAAATATAGGTTTTCCCGGCCAAGTTAGCAGATTTGGCGGCCAGATTGGCAACCAATCAGCCATTTTCGTGAAATGTCCAGATTCGTTTGCACACGTTTGCGTATCAAAATTTTAAAATGAAATTTCACGAAAATTAGACATCTGAAAAAGGCAGCACTTTCTGATTAGCCTATAAAGAGGGTGAGTATGCTTCTAAAGCAAAAAAACTACAAACTAAGCCTAAATGTGAAAATCAAAATTTGACAAAGTTCGACGTGTTTTTGTACATGGTGGAAGTGTGGCCCTTATTTACGGAGGTAGTCCAGTAAATTGGCCACATTTATGGGGCTATTGAAAATCCAAAACGTAAAGAATGTTGCAACCTGACGACACTTTGTTTTCTTCATATATCATCTATAATGAAGGTCAATCATTGCAAAAATTATGATAAGACATGAATCTGGGACTGAGAAACATTTCCAATTTTGTTAGGAAATACTTACAATTTTCTTGACTCTCCATAGACTTTGTACACAACCGCTGAAGTGGCGTCAGGTTGCAACATTCTTTCCTTTTTAAGAATAAAAAAGACCGATGTGTCCTAAATTCCACAACCGCCCAATGTAAGGGTATCACTGTATAACGTTTAACATAACACTGGAAATTATGTACGCACCATTCAAAAGCACACTCAAAGTCGAAAGGTCAGGCTTGCAGTGTGAACCTATCGCCGGGTGATGTTAAAATTTCTCTGGTGTTCAAGAAAGATGCAGTCTCAATCTAATAATCTATACCTATAGATAGGAAAACAGAGCTATCAAAAGGCCTTGGGGCCATTATAATAGCTCATTGGTTCACAGATCCTACACACAAGGATTAACGACTCGGCCCAAGTCCTGGTAGTCAGGTGGCATATGGTCGGAATCGTGACCGACTGGTCCAAAGCACCAAACTTGGCAGATAGATTCTTATAGCCCTAGAGAAGATATTTAGAAGGGGTGACACCTGAAATTCTTTTGGGAAGGGTGCCTAATTTGCATAAATCGTTAATCCCTGCCGTGTAATATATTTATTCCCATATTTGGGTATATTTTTATTTTTTTATTTTTTTGAAAAGTGTATTTTGGTGATTCTACTTGCATATTCTTACTTCAATAACATTTTGTAAAACATATAAGTGACTGAATAATTAGGAGGACATAGTAAAGAACCAAAATTGCTACTATTTTACCCTAAAGTTACGCGCATTTACCTTTTCCTCAGATATCATCAACTAGTCTCGCCAAACGTGGGTATTGATGAGCTTCAAATTAACAAACTTACTTACTGGCATAGTTACCCTAACAAAAACAAGTGGGAAATCAAGTGAAAATTGATAACATCTTGATGTTTAGCCCAAAAGACCAAAAAAGGGGAGAAAATGTGGTGTCCGTAAATTGGGCTAGTACGGGAAGGGTAACGTGGGGACTTAAACAAGTTCAACAAAATCCCACTAAATAAGAGATTATTGTTTTTTACAATAATTTTGTCTACGCCAAAACGTTTTCTCAACAATAATTAGGGGAATTTCCTTGAACTTGTTCCAGTTAGGCAACCCTTCACCTACTTGTTAGCCTAATTTATGGACACCTCGTTTTTTCCCAGTTTTTGTTTTCTGGGCTTAATATCACAATGTTATCATTGTTCACATGATTTTGCATAAGGTTTTAATAGGGTAGATGTACCAGTAAGCTACTTGGTGAATTTGAATCCCCAAAATACACTTTTCAAACAAATAAAAAAAATGAAATATACCCAAATATGGGAATAAATATATTACACGACAGGGATTAACGATTTATGCAAATTAGGCACCCTTCCTAAAAGAATTTCAGGTGTCACCCCTTCTAAATATCTTCTCTAGGTCTATAAGAATATATCTGCCAAGTTTGGTGCTTTGGACCAGTCGGTCACGATCTTGACGAAAATTAGATCTAAGCCACCTGACTATGGTTAGACGCGTGGATAACGGCCTGTACTGGTGGCAAATACCATGACTACTTTTCAACAAAGACCACTGCGGGCGGTGGCTTTCGGATTTGCAAAGCTCTTCGCCCGATCTGGCCTCGAAGTCTGTCAATCCAGCGAAATAAATTTTTGAATATTCATGAGTCTACGTTTTTGGTCTTTATTATTGAATTCTGATAAGTGATAACTACATAACCATGGTAATGCCGAGCACAATATCTTTAGCTTTAAGATGAACAATGAAATGTCGCTTTTATTTCATCGCTTCGGCATCCTATCTCTCCAAACCTTTTTAATAAAAGCCTAATTAGAAACGAAATTTGGGTAAACGGTGTTCTCCTTGAAATTTGACGTTTTTTTCCTGGGTAAATACTTCATCTATGACGACAAAAACTGCACAATACCATCTGTTATATCCTGAAGTATTTATTTTGTAAATAATTTGGAACAATTACATCTTAAATAAGAAGTAGTTTTACTTACAGTTTTATGAATATTTCCGTTTTAGATGTCGTGCAAAAACCCAACACAATGGCACATCTGGAAAATTCGCGATTTCGCGCCAACGAGTATTAATGCCCGTTATCACGCGTCTAACCAATTAAGGCAAGTCCACTGAGTGCATTTTGTACTAGAGCTCAGAATAGTCGTTTATCCTGGTGTCTAGGATCCGTGCTCAAAGTCGACAGGTCAGGCTTGCAGTGTGAACCTATCTCCGGGTGATGTTAACATTTCTCTGGTGTTCAAGAAAGATGAAGTCTCAATCTAATAATCTATACCTATAGATAGGAAAACAGAGCTATCAAAAGGCCTCGGGGCCATTTAATAGCTCATTGGTTTTTCTCACATGACTGATCCGCTTACTGCACAGGCTGCCAGCATTTCTGCTATGAAACATGAAAAGTACGGCTTACGTACACGCTTATAAGCGGGCGTTTTACCAGCACATTGCAACTATTGCGTAACCATCGGTGTAGACATTCGCTGTGTCGCATGTGTAATTTCTGTGGGTTTCAAGATGAAGTACAATGTCAATTGAGTCAAAAGCTGCAACAGTTGGCGTTGAACATGGCATTTTTACAATAATTGTTTTGTTTATCAGTGGAAATTAGCCAGGCAAAGTCAACGTTTTCACCCACATCTACATTGAACTGTGGTGGTATATCAAAAAGCAGCGCAATATGATCATCCGATGTTTACAAGTATACTGCATATAAATGGCTTACTAACTACTTACTTACTAAATATTTAGGTCGTTAGTAAGCCATTGATTTACATCACCCCGACGCAAAAATTCTATCTTATGAATTGCATATAAATGGAAAATAAAAACATTACAAATAAAAACATAACCTCGAAAACCATTTCTTGGGTTTAGGTTAAATAAAAAAAGGGAATCAACGTTTCTTGGAAAATCTTTATGTTGTTGGTAAGCCAGACCATTTCAAACGGGCCGAGGAAATCCAATAGTAAATGGAGAAAAAAATCAGCAAAAAAATGCAAGCCCCCAAACCCCCCCCCCCCCCTAAAAAGAATATATATATACAAAGAAGTTTAGGACTCATAGTTCACGATTGATATGAAACTACTCGAAACATGTATAACCCAATAGGCTACGCCATTTGGTTTTGTTAAATTGTCCTCGTTTTTCCACAAAGGATTTTCGCCCTTCTTGTATTCAGAGAAATATTTATGCCTGGAAGTTCTATTTTTGGATTTTACACAAATATACAATGAATAAATGCAATAATTTTATATTGTTCTAGCCTGCACAACCATTTGTAACTTTAAATGTATCCGATTGTGTGGAACGTATAGAGCCACCCACGCGCTTGGAAACATGGAATTCCCTGAAAGGCTATCGTGGAAACGTGGAATACTGTTATAGCCTATCACAGAAATGTGGAATTCCATGATAGGCTATCGTGGAAACGTGGAATACTGTTATAGCTTATAGCGGAAACGTGGAATATCGTTATAGCCTATCACAGAAACATAGAATTCGGTGATAGGCTATCGTGAAAGCGTGTATTTCCGTGATGAGCTATCGTGGAAACGTGGAACTTTGTGATAGGCTAACGATATCATGGCATGGCATTTATGATGGGACTCTATGTTTCCAAGATATTATCTCAGTAACGCTGCGGCAGTAACGCGGATAGTTACGCTTCCGTAACCCTCACTAGGTTGCCCTTTTCTTGCTACAACTGGATTTTTAACCGTAATCATCCCATGAAGCATTCATGTTGGAATTTTATCTTGGTATTCCTCAAGAAAACAACGATGAGAAACTGTACTTGGAGATGGGTAAAAACGAATTTTGCATACAACCTTTTACGCACCCGGCATTTTCATTCCTATAGGTCTCCTTGTTCGTTATAACGTCGCGTGTGACCTGCATGAGAACGACTATTGAACTTGTTAACGACGCGAAAATTTCCCTAGCTACTACAGTCGATGGGTTATAGATTTGGTTGGGCTGGCTTAAATGCAGTCCTTATCGGCGGTCAATTTAGATATATTTTTTTTCTGTAAATGCTAATGAGTCCTTCAAGTTTATTTATAAAAACTGTATATCCTAAAAGACATTTATAGTCTGTACGTGGGTGAAGATTTCTTTAAACAATCCTGTATCCACACGCAGACCCCGATCACTTCCAAAATCTAATCGATTTGTACCTGTGCCCCGTTCATCAGGCCATGGGACCACGCGGCAGCCGATATCAGCGCTCAATCGGTCCTCGACCCTCACAGGTACCCATTCATACTCCTGGGTGGAGAGAGGCAATTGTAGTTAAGTGTCTTACCCAAGGGCACAAACACCATGTTCCTGGTACGGTTCGAACCAACGCACCTTCGTACATGAGTCAAACACCGTAACCAAGTAGCATAGACTATGGCATATAGGGACATCGAAGCCGTTATGGAAATGGTGCATATCAATCACGTCATTGGTGGATCCAAGGGTGATGGGGATAGCTATTATACTGACCCGATCCACTGTCTACATAATGGAAAAGTGTAGATAACCCTTAATAACATCATATCACTCAATAGTTCACATCTTGATTCATTATTTTAGGCCTTCGGTCTTTTTATGATTTGACTGCAAAGTTGCCGCCTCATTCCGTCATTCCGAAGAATCATATGGACTTCCTAGCACCCGAGCCAAACCCCTCGAAGATCCTGAATCCACTGTTCAGTGTTCATTTTACAGTGTTACTTTGTACTAAACGTTCGAAGCGCCGCGCTTAGGGGCCATTCAGAATGTTCAATGTTTTAAAATTTCGATCTTTTTTCCAAATTGTGGGTGGGTGGGTCAAGCTAAATAATTGAAAATCAAAATTCACTTTCCATGGAAAAAAGATAAAAAAAAACAAAGAAAGATAGATCTTTTGACTTGCCTGAACTACGCGCAAGCGTTCCGATATCGCGATGCGTGTTTCTTTTCCAACTTCGTCCCCTGTGTGTACTGTCAGTGGCGTAGCCAGGAATTTTTCAGTGGGGGGCGCTGGGGGGGGGGGGGGGGGCTGGAACATTTCATGGGTGGGCGTCATGTAGATCAATGATAATTTTTTTAGAAACTCAAAATCTCATTGGGGGAGGCGACTGGGGGGGGGGGGCGCGACAAGGTTTCATGGGGGGGCTACGCCACTGCAGGTCATGCAGTTAAAGTTTATGTAAACTTGATCTATTTGACACCAAGTTTGTGTTAATTTGCCGGAACGCCCTAAAAAATTATCCAGACAAATATGTTTATTTTGTAACATTTTATGTTCGTCTGTCGGTCTTCTATGCTGTTATGTTTACTTTTAGGTACCGTCAATGGTACTATGTTTAATTAACCTGTTCATTTGTTTAATTAAACTAATAACGCACATAGGCCTATAGTTGCCAAATATGGCACTAACAAGTTTGAGGTCGGCAATTTCGTCTTTAAAAATCTGGGTACGTTGGGTTACCGTACACACAATTGTCCTGGAAACAACAGTACCAAAGTACAGAAAGTCGTACGCAAGAGCTCTCCAGCAAGTATCGCTGACGCCATTATGATTCCAAAATTTCTCACTGTGTCACACAGTGAAATAACTAAACAGCGTCGTTGTATTGTGAACACATAAAAGCATTCAAGTCGCGTTCTTGCACACGTTCTCTGCAAGTCGACATAGATATCCTTGAACCACTGCCCCTGCTTTGCATAACAAGTGCACATGAATGCGATTCGACTTTTATTCAAAGTCGAATGGGGACTCTATTCAGTAAAGTCCCCGTCAAAATTAAAGTAGAAAATCAACGTGCATAACGCACGGCTACACCATCGTACAGTGTGGCAGGGACACCAACAAGTAACACAACAACTAAAAAAATTTTTAAAATTGATAAATATTCTGATTGAATTTCGTTAAAAGATACTTGTTGGTGAGGTATCACATATTCTAGCAAATTGATAAAAATGTACAATATTACAATATGCAATTTTGAGGGAAATGGGCAAAATACTGCATAAATAATTTCACTTGATCATATTCATAATCCACAAACCGACAATTTTCATTTTCAGACCCACAACGAGAAATATTGTTAACACTGGGCTTATTGTGAGGAGTTGTGCTGGGAATCCATGAAGATGTTATTTTCAACATAATTTCTAAACAATTTAATGGGACATTCCGTGACATGAGCCTTCCAGATGAAAAGTTTATGTGTGGGAAAGTATGGTACACAAACATGACTGTGTGATTCAAAAGCAGTTGTTGATGCGATCCCTGAATGCACACCAATACATAAATTCCCATAGGCACCAAAGATAAATACCCCAATTTAAACAAATCGGGGAACATACTCTGAACCCTCACAGGTGATCAAAACATACATCAAATGAAAACTGAATTAATCCTCTTTACCTTTTTGGAAATCTTTTTTTTTTGGGGGGGGGGGTTGACCTATGACTTTTAGGTGATTTTTCCCTCCAACGATGATCACCCCATCGCCATTTTGAAGAAAAAAAAACAGACAGATTCCTGCCACTCCATATCAATATAGATTCCATTCAAATGTTTTGTTCAGAAATCCAAATTCAGGAACATGGATCCTTCACTTTTACAAATACACACCCTCACGTGCAGGGGCCAAAATTCTTTATTATTACAGATAAACCAGTATACAAATCGTAATTTGGCCGGATTAGGTCGCGCCTATTTGGGCTGCCTCTCATATGTACTGCGATCGGGAAATCTCCAGCGTAATAAAGACTTGAAGAAACTTTATTTGATTTATTTGATTCAATTATTTTATTTTAAATCTTAAAACATAAAATAAAAGCTAAAAGTTGGACAGGCTGCCACGGATATATAAAAGTAAAAAAAAACAATTGTCATCAGACATTTATCCAAACCCCTGCCAATAAAACAGATTTAAAATTCCATTCATAAAAATTAAAGGACTATTGAAAAGTAAATTGTACAAATCATACGAGACGAGACATGACGAGACATGACGAGACATGACGAGACGAGACAAGACGGGGAGATGAGACAAGACTCAGCAAAAAAATCATAGAGTGAAACATTGGACAAGCCAGACAGATACAAAAATATAAAAACGAACTAATAAATAAATACTCTTACAACCCAACAAACAAACAAACAAACAAAACAAACAACCAGACTCAATAACGGGAATGAATGACAAATGGGCTAAAAAGATTATTACAAACAAAACAAAACAAAACCGAGAAACAAAAACAATCCCATTCCCCAGAGAGAAAAATGCAAACCATAAAAACAAACAACCTAGTTGACATACATAGGTCTGCACTCACATTAAATACACACACTAAAGAAACAACAATACCCGGGAACAAAATGAAATAAGACACAATTTTACATTGACGATAAAATAAATATGACTGCAATAATTCCTCCCTCAGTTTTGAAAGAAAAGATTCACAACCTTCCATAGTTAAAACTTTTTCTAATTTTAACACGGTGACTTCGGAGAACATCAATGAGGCAATTGAACAGTTCTCTTATCTTGTAATCCATGTGTCTATCAGTTCTAAGTTTCAAGTGGTGAAACGTTAAAGGCTGTGCGACGGAGCTGCCCTGCAATTCATTCCTGAAATTATTGTTGCATTCCCTATTAGTTCATTAACTTTATATTAGAATCAACATTATTATCTATGATAGCGAATTTGGCGGGAAACAGAGCTTTCACACAGTGACTTTACTGGTTTATTTAACTTCGTGGGGATTCCTCCAACGTCAGGCTTTTCCTTGGTTTCAACACCGGTGTCGGAGTCTCACAACACTAACTGGGGGAACCAAGTATGCCAAAGATTCTAGCTGAACCGAGTGGACACGGTGCGAGCTTTCGCTTCGCAGAAACGGCCGGACTGAAGCGGGAGCGGACCGCTACAGTGACGGGGAAGCAACAGCTGGACGGGGCCAGCGAGTGTACCGGATCACACTATAGTTCGAGCCATGGTGTGCATGGTCAACCGGGGCCAGTGGCGTAGCCAGGAATTTTTCAGGGGGGGGGGGGGGGCGCTGGGGGGCAGGAACAGTTCATGGGGGGGGGCGTCATGTAGATCAATGATAATTTTTTTAGAAACTCAAAATCTCAGTGGGGGGGGGGGGCGACTGGGGGGGGGGGTGGGGGGGCGACAAGGTTTCATGGGGGGGGGCTGTCGCCCCCCCCCATGCCCCCCCCCCCCCCGTGGCTACGCCACTGTGTACTGTAGGCCTACATGTACGTCATGTAGGCCTACGTGTATACGGGGGGGGGGGGGGGGGTACGAGCGAATGTTTTTCTCAGCTACCTCACGTGACAGGCACAACCTCGTATGTCACATGTCATCCACCTCATCCAGAAAACGACAAAACCACGGTCATCTTTGTGGCTTCCAAAACTGCAACCTGTCATTCCCAACAGCATATCAGCTGGCAAAACACAAGAAAACTGAAGGTCACCAGTGCAAAAGAGGAAGACCGACAACTTCACGCCGTCACTGAACTAGACACACATGTACATGGTGTTCAATTCTGAATGACCCCTTAGCCGTGGCAAAACTAGAACGAACAAAACGAAGGAGATATTTGTAGAGCAAGCATATAGCCTGATGTATAGCGCAGCGGCGCAATTTCAACGTCGTAGAACACTGCTGGCTGGAACACATTTTTGCCCGGGAGTAGGGGGTGCTGAAGTTGGGGGTGCTGCATCACCCCACCCCCCCCCCCCCGTTCCCGTGGGCTTGCTTTATGATGAAATGAAATAGTTACTCACATCAATAAACATGAAGCCCCCACCGAGGCCTCATCAGTAATGGCCAAATGGGTCCCGTGAACACCGGCCGAGCGAGATTGCAGGATCGAGGTGGAGTTGGTGCCGGCCCAGTGAACGCTGACTCCGAGTTAGGCGATTTGGTTTGATGTGGATCGCCTCACAAACACCTCACTCATACTATATCTACCTTCCCTGTCTATGACCGTTGTTGGGCTTACGTATGTAATTATAACTCTGTTTATGCAAAGAACTGGTCCAGCTCCTTCAGCGGTGTCCTAGGAAGAGGAAATTTTGTCTCTCCCTCCCCCCCATGTGCCTCTACCGGTCCTCGATGATGGGCCTCTTCCCCCTCAGGTCCCCATTCTACCCGGCCATTGGCTTGTGGTGGCGCCCACGCCCACCGGCCAAAAGCCGCATTTGTGTCGGAAGTAAGTGGAGTGCTACGAAAACCACTATCAGCAAAACTTTTCTGTCGATAGTGCTTTGCTACCCATTTTTGAGTCTGTTTCTGCCGCCCCTCGCTCTGTGGCGCGGCCGACTCCATACCGGTTTCTACTTTTATCTAAGAGTGATTCTTGTGATTAGCCCCAATTTTCTCCAAATGGACAGGCGTACCGAATTGTTCCTCAATTAAATTTCCTCAGTGCAACAATCCCACTTCTGACACCATTTTGTGGCGGTTTTCCCTGAGGTCAACGAACCCCTGACTCGCCGGGACCAAGTAACCCGGGAGCTGCGCCGCTGGCCGCTCGCGCGTAAATATGGCCAGGGACCGGATCCGTTTGGGTGGAAATATACCGCCCGTTACACTGAGGACAAGGAACTCTGAAAAATGGCACACCCGGAGAGGATTATTCTTATTCTACCGTACTCATGTCTAGCTAATTTATTTGACTCCACTTCCACTTACTCCTTCCGCACGTTATTTACAAGAATGAACACTACTACAATAACACTACCCTCATTAAAATCATGACAACAGCAACAGTATAACTGTAAACTCAGACTACACTGACAATGCCCTAGATCGAGGTATACATGGTTGCATGTGATTATGTACACGTCATCGTACTCACATAAATTATCCTCCAACCCGCTCGATCCAGTTCCAGCACACAACTTAACTGCTAATCAGATGTCCTCCTCAAAAGCTGCAACTACATGCACGAAGTATTTACACTTTATACAAATTGGTCTCACTCCTCTCCAGGACTTCACTCAAACTACTCAGCTCAACAACAACTGACTAATTTACCACTGAGCTCTGCCCCTTTATACCCAGGCAGTCCCAGTTTCTATTATTTTCCCAACTTCCAAGTAATCACTTGAATCCAACCAGCCATGTTTAAAAACCCTATATAAACAGAATTGGTCACCAAATAATGGTCCAAGAATAACCATTTCCAGTTCCCTTCCGCTCATACGATTAATTTTGCAGCCCTTCCTAAAAGTGCTCAAAACATACATGTATCTGTTTGTCTCTTTCTAGCCTAGGTTATTTTACATATCCCCCTTTTACTATCCACAACATCGTTTTACACATCTCAAAACACCCCGTCAGTCTACTGACAGCTACACATGTAATCCTTAACTTATTCCCTATGACTGGACACGGCTGACGTTCCACAGCTCCCAAACATCCAGTCCCAACCCACACGACTATTTTTTGTTATGGAACCTACTCTAGCCACCAGTCTTATACACATTGAATCCAGGCGCTCACCCCGCCCTGCTTCTGTAGTTCACAAGTTCACCAGACCCATTTGCGTTACAATACTATTAGTAAGGGCTGTTTGGGGGTCAAGTACCAAATACCACAGAATACTACATGTGCTGTGCACACTTGTATGGAAAGAAATTAATACTTCAGGTTACTACTTAGTGGTATTTTGTAGCATTGGGGGCGGTTAGGGAGGTTGTTTTGGGGCGGGAAAATGACCGTAAACACACCAGGCATACTCTCGTCTGCTTCACTTGTAAATTAGTTTTATCACTGTAACCAGATCAATTATTATTGAAATCGGGGGAATTATCGAAACATGTGTCCATCCAAATTGAACACTGTTAATATTCGTCAAAATCTCCCCATTGTACTCACTTCGTATTCAAGTTCCCACCAGCTTCAATCCTAACCTCGAAGTCGTCCGGTTACGTTTATCAGTCATAACACTCGGGCAGCCGCGCTCACGTACGAGCTGGGGTAGTGGTTGACAGTTGACGCCACAAGGCAGATATTTATCACGTGATGGCCAAGCGAACAGCCCCGTGTAAGTTTTACTTACACGTGTAAGCTAATCGAACGCACCCATAATAAAAAAAATAGTAATACCGCCCTTTTGTTACTAAATAATTATTTCCCGGAATTATTGTAATAATGCGGGTCTAAATGTAGCATAGTTTGATGTGTAGGGTCGTACGAACAAACGCCCTCGTGTAGTTCTAGGATTATGAAATCGTAATACACTTGATTGAGTTGGAAATAAAATGTAAAACAAATCATGAAAAAAATAAAACACACTAACACACCGACCCCCCCCCAAAAAAAAAACAAAAAAAAAAAGAGGTCTTACATTACGACTTCCATGCCAGTTTGACACACTTCTCAACGATTAATAATAATATAAATACTAAAAGAGAAATAAATAGAGCGCAGGCAAGCCTATGCACTGAAACAATTCAAAGAACAAACATACAAATTGTATTATTTAAGTTAAAAACAAATTAACCGATTCCTTCTGCCATTTTGTTAGACAACAGACATCTTCAGGGGTTTACAGCACAGAACAAAACGATTCAGAATGCCTTCATTTTATTTGTTCAACAAACTTTAATGTTTATCAACATTATAAAAATAAATTCCATATACCAAGCACAAGTTAAGACTTGAAAATCCCTTTTGTCCCCACTTGCTTGGATTGGCAACCACAGCCTTTGCTTTCTCTCTGTGATTAACGACACAACAAAAACCACAATTGAAAAGTGGCGCAATTCTCTTTTCATAAACTTGGTCACTGCTCAGTCAACCGTGAATGTAATGATATGATCACTGGTGTCATTTTAAAGAGGAGATTCAACCCTAACAGAGGATATGTCCCTTTGATTCCCATTATGCCCTACTTCTGTTCCAATTAGCAATAATATCTCGGTTTCGTTTTTTTGTATCCACTCTGTATGTAATGCTTTAACTTCACGTAATGACTTCCAAACTGCTGTAGGGGCTATGCACATGGCAATACAAAACAGTTACTAAATCACGTAATTAGTGAGTTAGTACAATGGTCAACTGGCAGGTTTAAATACATACACGTTGCTCCATCAATCAATATATTTACAAAAATGTATGTGCCACAACTTGCAGAACATGCGCAACCTGTTGCACGCATGGCAAAACCTCAGAAATGCTAGTTATTTTCGTGGATTATTCAGAAGACCAGACTGGACATGAGTAGTCAAGCAACGAGCTGGGGTGGGGAGCTTGTACTTGCCCTCAATACTAAAAAAGGTATGCGTTCTTTCAGCAAAACGAAAACAATTCACACACATCCCTTTGTGATTTGTTTTCGTTTTGCTGAAAGAACACTGAACTTTTATGTGATCCGTGGACAGAACCTTAAAACGGTAGTTGTGTTTGAAATTCTGTAACTTGAAAAGTACATGAGTGATTTGAATGATTCTTGTACTAAAACAAAGCATATGAATTGGGCTTTAAAATCCTATATTTTGAAATGGCTATACATGCAGAACTTCACTAAAGCAATGGTCCAAAAATTTGGGTTTAATTTTTTTTAATCACCCTGTATTTTGAAATAACAAAATGTAAGCAAATCGACTGTCCACAAAAATAGGCCCCACCAATTTCAGTCAGAAGCTTGCACTTGATGACAGTACTGTATCTTGAAAAAAACCTAAAGTTTGTTTTTTCTTTTAATAAAATCTCTTGTACAATTTTGTTCCAACCATGATCTCTCTTCACTTACAAGGGATGCTAGTGCTAAGGACACTGTCTGGTGTTTGCTCCACACTAGACCAAAAGTTGCGGGCTCTTAAAGGGAAAAAAGTCTAGTTGTCAAAACAAAATCTTTGTACTCTGGGGTGAAGCCTTGATCAGATCGAGCTGCAGAGCTATCTCTGTAGCAAGTGTGTAATAATCTGAAACCCTTTGTGGAAAACCTTTGGTTTTCAAACTTAGATCTCCATATACTGGAGTCTGTAGGCCCTATATCAGACAACTTTGCAAAGCATATTACATTGTAGCGAGTGTACAATAGTCTAGGACCCTTGGGGCGTATTAAAAATCATCAGTTTTAAACAAAGGCCTTCCTCTTCAGGAGTCTGAACCCCTGACTTCTATTGCCCATCCAACTCTGCAGGAATGTAACCAGACTATGGTCACCCCGTCAAGCTTGGTGTGCTGTCTGTTCCACTTTCTTGCGCATTTCAGCCGATTCCAGCTGTTCTAGGGTAAGAAGGGAAAGGCCAAGCTGGTCCTCCTGTTGCAAAAAAAGAAAAAAAAAAGAAAGACAATGAAGAAGGCAAAAGTGACCACATATATCATGTCCCAAAGTGACCACTGGACCACTGGAGAGTCCAGTAATTTTTTAATTTAAAGGGAATATACATCATTTGCTTTTGCTATAATTTTCAGAAATGGATGGAATTGGGGGGTTGGAAATATATAGCAAATATAGTTACACTGACTTTTTTGAGGTTTTGGGTTCGAAAATGCTATAAAAACCAAGAAAAACAATCATTTTCCTGTAGTCTGGTTCCCCGACTCCATATAAGAAGAAAAAGAGCAGTTTACATACATTGGGGAATTGTAAGGTCAGGGAACCAATTTAGCTGGCTTGTACCCGTTCATAGGTGTGTAATCGATTGCAAACAAGTGCGATGGTCAATTGGGGCCAGTATTTGAAAAACAGCCAGTTTTTTTCCAACGCTGGTCAGCCGACCAGCGTTGGAAATTGATACAAAAATACCACTTTTCTTGAAAATGACAGTATACCAGGTGCCATGATTTTACAGGATGCTTTACACTGTCATTCACTGACAGTCCAGCAAGGTATTTCAAAATGATTTGGTAGTTTTATTTTTTTGATGTTTGCAAATGTTGTATTTTCCCTTTAAGTCATATTTTTCTCATTACTCATTACAACTAAAGGAGGCTTTTTAAACAGGATGAAACCCTTTTGGGCTTTAAATCACATTTCCAATTAAACGATGACAGTTTGAAAGATCGTTAAAAAGCAGAATATAACTCTAACAAAATTAAGCGTATCATACTCCGTACCCTCCTGAATGGCTGGGCCATATGTCGCAGGAATCTCTTGCTCAGCTGGATAGCTTCGTCAGTGGATAGGTTCAGCACGCTGTCCTTCAGATGTTCCTGGATCCATTTGGGCAGCTTACCCCTTTTGTCAGCTCTGGAAAACCGCTGTTGAAATTACAGGGGGAAAACACAATAATAATAATCAAAGCAGGCATGTACAATGTATATAGCGCTTTTACGCTGCAACGGGGTATCAAAGCGCTTTACAATTATCATTTTCCCTGTTTCAACGGGCAAACACTCCTAAAACCTTCTCAACTCCCTAGGAAGCAAACACGGCCGGTAGGCATTTATTTCGACGCTCTTGGCCATAGTCAACCTCTTACAGTCACCAACACTGCCCTCACAGGTACTCATTACTCCAGGGCGGGGAGAAGCATTAAGTGACAAAGCGCCTTGCCCAAGGGCACACGCACCATAATTCCAGGCTGGACTCGAACCCACAACCTGCAGAATTACCCGCAGACCACAAATTCAATGCTCCAGACCACTAGGCCACGCCACTCCACATAAATGTTATGGCACTGCAGAAAACTGTGTCGACTAGTGTGTCGACTAGTGCGGAAACTTTTGCTTAAACTAAGCACTTTTTCAAGGCGAAAATTTGCATAGGACTTCACACACATGAAGATGTCTATTGTTACTTCTCACATTTTAAGCATTTTTTTCCCCTCTGAAATAGATAGGGCTCTGTTAACAGAAAGTGGTATGTTAACTGGACCCAGTTCTTTGATACAAAGTCACGATGTGGATTATGTGCACAATATTTCTCTAAAAGGTGAAAAGAGAAAGAAAGATTATTATGGACACTTTAGGTCTAAATAGGGCGCTATTTCCCTGTAATAAGAAATGCGGCTTGCAGGGACAACGTGAATTGAATGGGGAGCAAGGGTTAAATAAATCTAAGTCCAAAGTAGGTGCCAGGAAGTGGATACGGGGATACGGGGTGGACTTTATTTTTAGCGGAGGAAAACATTTTTGAGAACGAAGCATCCATATCCATGTTGGCAAATAACAAAGGCAGAGGCAACGTGAGTTGAATGGGGAGCAGGGGAAAAATGTCCAAGTCCAAAGTAGGTGCCGGGAAGTGGATACGCGGATACGGGGATACGGGGTGGACTTTAGCGGACGTGCACACGTGTGGTTTTGGTTGAGCATCCAAGCGTGACTCCGTATCCGCGTATCCGGATACGAGGTGGGATAGGTGAGTGGCGGGGTATTCTGCAATTGTGCCCCACTGTAGCTACCAACGTAACAATTTTAGAGTTTTGCATGATAGGGGGTTTTTGCTGGGATTTAAATCTCGCTGATGTAGATGGAGTAGATAACTATACAAGTTGTGGTTGGGCCTGCCCTGATGGACTGACTCACGTGATTTAAAAGCCATATTTTGTTTTGATGGGGGGGGGGGGGCAGCAAATGAGTTCATTTAAAAGTTTCTTTCTATGTGTAGTGTAACACTAACAGTAATCACTTTAAAAAAAAATCCAATTGCTTTGTGCTCATGCATGTCGTCAAATAAAAGAAACATTTATTAAAATGATTAGAAATTTAATGAAAATATCAGCATTAATGGTTGGCAACTTACCTTATCTGCAAAAATCATGATGCCATAATCTGTTTTGCTCCTAATGGCACGCCCAACACACTGTTAAAAAGAAATTAGCATGTCCACATTAAACGGAAGATACAACATTTGCAAACATCAAAAACAAAATGATCAAATAACAACAAAATTCTTTACTGGACTGTTAGGGAATGACAGTCTAAAGCATCCCGTTCAATCATGTTTCCTGGTGTGCTGACGTTTTTAAGTAAAGTGGTATTTTCATATCAATTTCAATGAGAAACTGGCTTTTTATTTTCAAAAACTGCTCCTCATTTTTCATATTTAGTTATTCCACATTTTCGTTGCAATTGATTACACACCTGTGAAGGGGTACAAGTCAGCTAGAATGATTCTCTGACCTTATAATTCCCCAATGTCTCTAAACTGCTTTGTTTCATCTTAAATTGGGTCATGGAACCAGACTACAAGAACATAATTGCTTTTCTTGGTTTTTTCCAGCATCTACGAACCCAAAACGTGAAACAAGTCTGTGTAACAATATTTGCTTTAAAGGGAATATACAACATTTGCAAACATCGAAAAATAAAACTACCAAGTTTTTACAAAATACCTTACTAGGATGTTGGTTAATGACAGTCTCAAGCATCTTGTAAAATTATGGTCATTTTCAAGAAAATGGTATTTTTGTATACATTTCCAACGGTGGTCGGCCGATCAGCGTTGGAAAAACCTAACTATTTTTCAACTACTGCTCCAAATTGACAATTTTTTCAGTCCAAATTTTGTTTGCTATTGGTTACATGTTCATGAACGGGTGCAGGCCAGCTAAACTGGTTCCATTGCCTTACAATTGTCCATCATCTATAAATTGATCCATTTTATCTTTTGTGGAGTCAGGGAACCAGACTACTTGAACATTTTTGTTTTTCTTGGTTTTTCCAACCTTTTCGAACACAAAACTTCAAAAATGTCAGTGTAACAATATTTGATCTATTATACTAACCCCTCAATAGTTCATTTCTGAAAATTACTGCAAAAGCCAATGATGTACATTCCCTTTAACATACTCTTCCTCCAAATCCATTTATTTCTGAAAATTACAGCAAAAGCAAATTTTGTACATTCCCTTAAGTTGATTATAATTTTTCCCTGAAATTTGTCAGTTCCATATTAACAAATTTGATCTGTTAACCGTATCCCGTGTCAGTGAACTGAGAATATCCGGTGTTGCATCAGTATTCATAAACTCTCAAACAATGACAGCCTGTGGCACACTACCTTTTGCCACCTGGCAAGAATTGCATGAAAACGTACAACTGAATAAATTTCATCGATCTATATCTGAATGACCTTTTTTTTTTTTAAGAGAGAGTGGTTTATTATATCAATTTTTTTTATAAAACTAATATTTGTATTTTCCTCAATAAATAATTTCATATTTTACTGGATAGCCCTCAATGATTATTTTTGTTGTGTCTTCTTTATCCTTTTTTCAGTTACATGGTAATAATTTTGATCCGATAAAAGGATATTGATCTGACAACATCCTGTGTTGGGTCAGTATTCATAATAGCCTGTGGTGCAAGGAATCTACTTTTTGCCAACTGGCAAGAATTCTATAAATATGTGAAACTGTATAACTTTCATTGACAGATATCTCAACATTTTTTTTAAGAAGTTTATTTTTTGTAAGCTGATACTCATATTTCCCTCAATAAACAATATTCATATTCTACTGGACAGCCCTTAGTGACTCGTTTCCATCAAGTAGAAAGTGTTCTTTACTTTGAAAATGTAAGCACTGGTTCTTGGAGTTTCTTTCAGTTACATTGTAACAATTTTGATCCCATACAAGGATAAATTGATCTGACAACATCTTGTGTTGCGTCAGTATGTACATAAAACTCTAATACAATACATGTATAGGTTCAGTCTATTCTGCTACCATTGGTTTCACGCACACACACACTGCATGGCGATCATCATGCAATCAATCAGAGATCCAAACTAATCTCTAAATGCCGTCACAGTGACAATAATAGAAAACCACCGGACCGCAGCAAGAAAAAGTAACCACCCAGCCGTGCAAGCGAAGAAGTCCATTCGCCTGATGATCGCCACGCAGTGTGCGTGTGCCTGAAACCAATGGTAGCAGAAAAGACTGAACCTATATGTTATTATAGTTTCAGCATAGAGCACTATAGCTGAAACTGATATAAACCAAGTGTTATAAAACTCTAGTACATGTATATGACCTTTCCAAATACAGCATGTGGCACACCAGATTTACTTTCTACCACCTGGTATGGGCCACCTGGCAGGAATTGCATAAACACATGAAGCTGCATAATTTTCATTGACCAATATATCTGAATTATTGTTTTTTTCCTCTAAAAACATTTAAAAACACAATCTTTAATTTGAGGACAATATGTGACCTGTCATCACAACATTAGCATACAGTCAAGCTTTGTAAGAACTGAGATGTTTTATATCTGGATTCTGCAAAATAAGAGCTTTCCAATATTTAACATTTAGGGGCACTGACTTCAGTATTAAACAGAAACCTAGACCGCCAACTAATTTGAAGTTTTAAAACTAAACTTTGAGTAAACGGCATTTAAAAATCCAGCTGTTGTGTTAAAGTAAATGTACAGTAAACTAATAAAATTGGATGAATATAGGTTTGAAAGATGTTTGATAGAAAAAAAATGGAAAAAAGGTAGAACAGGACTTACAGATTGAGGTTGACTTGAAAAAAAAAGAAAAATCAACAAACCCTTTGAATTTTGGCTTTGCCCCGCTGTACTTAAAAAAAAAGAAACCCAAATGGCAGGACCAATTATTTATTGAAGTTCTGCTTGTAGCACTTTCAAAATCTAGGATATGAAAGCCCAGCCATTAAGCTTTCTGTTAGTACAAGAACCATTCAAATCACTCATGTACTTTTCAGGAATTTTGAACACAAACACCATTTTAAACTTCTGTCCACGGATCACAAGAAAAGGTAAGTGTTCTTTCAGCAAAATAAAAACAATTCTCATAGGGATGCATGTGAATTGTCTTCGCTTTGCTGAAAGAACACGTACCTTTTTTGTGATCCGTGGACAGAAGTTGAAAATGGAGTTTGTGTTCAAAATTCTGTAACTTGAAAAGTACGTAGGTGATTTGAACGATTCTTGTACTAAAAGAAACCTTATGAATCGGGCTTTCATATCCTAGATTTTGAAAGTGCTACATGCAGAACTTCACTAAAACAATGGTCCCAACATTTGGGTTTCATTTTTTTTTGACTAACCCAGTATAGGTTTGAAAGATATTTGATAGAACAAAAACACTTGGAAAAAGGTAGACCAGATCTTACAGATTAAGGTTCCCTTAAAAACAAATCAAAGAATCGTTTAACCTTTTGAATTTTGGCTTTGTCCCGCTGTTTTGCAAAATGGCAATTTCCGACTTATTTCACGGTCACTGGTCACATATGTTACACAGACATCCTGTTCTGGGAAAAATTTCCATTGCACATTTCTATGACCCACCTGTGCAGCGTGTTTCATGGCATCAAAGGTCAGGAAATCGTTCTCGCGGATCTGAAACTGATCTCGTAGATACTCCAGTCGGGCTTTCAGAATTCGGGACTGGGTGTACACGTAGGGAATACCAAACATGACCACTGCTCGGCCATAGTGGTGATCTGTAACGGCAAAACAAATACAGGACAGAAAAGAAATTCTAGTACACTGATGTAGGTTTTTAAGTAAAAGGTGTACAATGTAGCTGCCTCAGAAAAGTTGGATCCACTTTTCACCAGTGAGCACTGTTTTGTCTTTGTTTAATTCCAATGTAGGATTTTAGTTATATAAAACAACAGCAAAACGAGATTCCCTTACAATGGCAACTGGGATATTAAACACCTTGTCTTCAAGCAAACTTGAATCTTCAATATTGATGGGCAACAACATTGTGGTATTGTTCTCAGAGCCTGTGCAAAAATACATGACACAGTGAGTAATCCCATATTTGAAAACACAAAAAATGTAGTGCTTCGTTTTGGCAAATGTGATGACGATGCACTACGTTATTCCAGTTACGTGTATACAGTGCTTATAAAATAACATCGGTGATAGGCAAAAACCTAATATTACAATTTGCACATGTAGATTAAAAAAAATGGCAATGTCTTTTCTCCACAGAACTGTATTTAATTACTAGAGCGCTGACTCGATGTACAAAGTGATGCCTGCTGGGCGCATCCATGTTTGTGCACAAACTCGAAATGTTGTACGGCTTGTGTACGGCTATTTGCATATCTGCGTTTGATTCTATACAGGTGCGTTATCGAAGCCGATACGCCCAAAACTGAAACGCACAATCAGTCAATGAGCTCTGCGCAAACCACGCAAATGCGTGCGCATATCCGCTGCAGCTGATTTTTTTTACTTGAGAGGTTTTTTAACCGTCATAACGGGCTTAAAGTTGTTTGCGTATGTTGTACAAGTGCGTTGCATTAAGAGTACACTTTAAAAATTCACTCAATCTAATTTCATTATGTTCTGCAAACATGCACATGAATTCAAAATGTCTGCACACAGGAAGGATTCAAAGTATCTCAGCGTGTAAGAATGAGGAGTTAGCTCTCTAGTAATTTGATATAGCTGTATGGTTTTCTCTTAACTGTATGAGAGCAAAGGAATGTCCATGAAATGTATGGAAAACAAGGCTGTGAGGTGATGTACATGCACACAATGACTATCAATGTTGACAATTGATAGCTAACGCTGCTATCCCTATCACACAGATGCTAAAAATGCATCTGCTGTAAGAATTTGATATGTAAACAATCTTCCCTTGACTATCCCTTAACAAGGGAAACATTGTTTAGATATCAACTTGTGAAAGCAGCTGCATTTGTAGGGAGTGTGCAATAGGGATGGCAACTGGCTTTGGGTGAACTTGAATGTGCTTCTAATCAAAGATTCAAAGATTTAAAATTTGTATTCGTCATGTAAAAAAATTACATGAGATACATGTATGCTCCCCTAGGTGCAATCAGTAAAAAGTACATACAGTATTCATAAACAAAAATAAAAATATTTTAGTCAATAAAACATAAGAAACCTAAAAATTTAAATTAAATGAAAAACACACAACATGTTAGAATAAACAAATTAGAAAATGCACACATGAACCAATTAAATTGACAATAACCACTTAATTATGGAATGATTAAGAAACTTCACATTACTGAGGAAATATACAACCCCGCCCCCCTTCCCAAATTCATCACGATTGTAAAACTGTCATGCCTTTCATTGAAAAGAGGGATTGCACTAGGTAAGAACGAGAACCTATGACGGTATGTTTGTTTTTAGTGATGGCATAATTCTACCCGATCTGCTGGAAATGACCTGGGAGCTCAACGGACGGGTCGTATCAGCACAGATCAACTCAAGTTTAGCCAGCAAAGCTTTCTCGTAAATATAATTAACTTCATCGACATTGAGGAAAAATCTCCGTACTGGGCCACCACTTTTTAAAATTAATTTTCAAGCGCCAAAAAGTTGTAGCCTTTATGGTTATTCCCTCCGAACCCCGGACTCTTGCTTGATACATGAGACTTTTAACCGCTAGGCCGCGCACGATCGCTGTTGCAATAATCAATCTATGGACGTATTTAAAGTATCCATTGAAATAAACTAAATATTCATAAGAAAATAAATATTCATAATGACGTATTGTACTATCATTGGTCGGCTCATGCGACGTCATGGTTGTCGATGTCATGCGTATTACGTACCGCTGTCTTTCAGCCAGTTTTGACCGGCTGCTTCAACTTAGTTCTGCACGACGTGTGCATCCAAAATGTGCTCTAAAAACACATTTTGCCTAATTTTTTTTCGCATTTACACAGCTTCCTGGATTCCTCTTGGGTGAAATCACAAGGTGAGGTGAAAATTGATGTGTTTAGCGGCAGGTAAAGTTGTAACCCAGTATGGACATTTTCCCGACATTGAGGCCAATTATTTTACTTGCAATTCTAGTAATTCTTCCGATTTTTGTTAGTCAGACAACTCAAAATCATCCCAAGGGGGAGTCAGGTTGGCGTTGCAGTACTTTCCTCGCCTTCCACCGCTGTGACCCGGGTTCGAATCCCGCCTGGGCCAATATGCGGATTTGGTTTTCAGTCCCTGCCTGATTCCGTGGGTTTTTCCCAGAATATTCTTCTGGGCTTTTCCTCCCACCTCTAAAACTGTAATTTCTTCTCACTGTCTTCTCTCTACATGTTTTGTCAGGCTTTCGGGCTACAGTGCCTAGGGCACTTTTGATGAATCATTGGTTTCATAACCAGAAAGAAAGAAAATAAGAAATAAATAAAATAAATCCCCCAAAATTGATGTAAATGGAACAGGAAATCCCCTTACCGAAATCAATTCCTTCAGACACCTTGCCTCTTGCCACAGACAGTAGGACAGCTCCTCGACCATTCTCACAGGCCTACAAAAAAAAAGATGTAGTCTTATAAACCCAACCAACTTCAAGCAGTAGCAATAAAAAACAAACTGTACTGGAATCGAGTTTAGAACAATGGGTTTTGGCTTTTATGAATATTTATTTTTTTATTTTGTGGGATCCAGACACAAGTATGCCTGGCCTGGCTGACCTTGTAATAATTCTGAAGAGCCACACTGGTCTCTGCTCCGTCCTGCGTTTCTATAAACAGCAGCTTGTTCTTCTGGATGCTGTCAATAATGCCTTGCTCATACCAGCTCGCTACAATGTTCTCCTACAGGGATTGAATGAAAAAAAGAAGAAGTAATTTTGTGACAAGTTAACAAACCATGTAAAAGTCATGCCTGAAGGTCAGCAGTTAAAGAAAGAAAGGCAAACTAACTCGCTGCATATACATGTACATGAACGTAGGTCACTTTATTTTTTTGATTTTGATTTTTCAACAGTCAAATGTGAATACATGTACCGTAGATATAATGTCCTTTTTTTTCACTATATGACTTCTTCACTTCTTTCTCCGTTCTGTCTAGTTTGTGGTCCACACCTTCAAGTGGCCTTGGCCGTTTTTTTTTGTTACAACCACCCCAACTTGACCCCAACCATTCACAAACACAGACAAGACAGACTACATACTGTTGCCAAAGCCAAAGTTTCACTGCTAATGCTAGGTTCACAAATTCCCGATTTCTAAGCCGAATCACCATGAATAGCAATTCTTGAGTAACTCGGGGATGGTTCTTGGCTGCCTCAAGATGATTCTGTTTGTTCGGTGAAAGATCGTTAAAGATCGGGAAGCGCCTGACAAATTTGAACATGTTCAAAATTGTCAGGGCGCAAATTTGTCAGGGCGATGCGGGAACCAATTTCAATTCTTGGTTTATTGAGTGGTCGGGCACAACCCGACCACTGATTGGGGTTGTTACGATTAATCTTCTTTCTTTCTTTCTTTTTTTTCGGACAATAAGTTTCCGCGGCTTTTCTCTTAAACGGTATATGGTATGAACTTGTAACTTTCAACATATATCGACCCTCGTCCCAAGTGGTGCATATTACTCTGACGTCATGATGACGTCATTGGGTGTCAAATTATAAGCGATTTTAGACGAAAAAGTGGGCAAATACTTTCACCTATAACTCTTAAACAAAGTGATCAATTACATTTCAACTTTGCAATCAGATAGACCATTAGATGATAAACATTTTTTGTCGTGTACGTGAACTCGCTTGACCTTTACTTCCGAGTCTACCGGCAGGTCAAAGTTACGTGAACTCAAAATGAAGACTTAAGCCTGAAATTAAAACAAAGCAAAATTTCTTCCGAACGGTTTACGGGATGATCATAAAACCTAGTGTGAATGTGTACCATGTTACGAAGATGTTATGAATTTGGTTACGTCATCATGACGTAATGTAAGGGCAAAGTGATGTAAGGGCAAATTTTGACAAAATAGTTTGAGCTATATCTTTTGAACTCAATAGAGTATCGTGTTCGTTTTTTTCTTGAGGTTGTAGACTATGCCTTGAGTAACATTTCTTGTTCCCGGACACGAAACCGCTTGACCTTTACTTCCGGTGTTACCGGAAGTGCAATAAAAACTGAATATAACTAGAAAGCGGAAGCATTTTACTATATTTTACTACGTTTTACAATATTTGTTGGAACAAATAAGAAAGCGACTGCTTACAATAATAGTACTGCTACCACATAATTTCATCATATTTGTTCACCAGGGACTGCAAAATCACAGCTCTTATAAGAATAAACCCAGGGGAGGATTCAGGAATTTGTACAAAATCACACAAAGCATTCAAAACTAATATTCTAGTCTTTTTCTGATTTCTTTCGGCGTAACTCGCATATCAACACTGATTCTTTAATTCGTACCTTTATGCAGAAATTTAATATTTCGACAGTGTAGCCACAAACTTTTTTTTTCGTTATCTCAGTACAGAATTTTAGGAAGCCCATGCATGCAAAAGACATAAGCCATTTTATTTTAGATATTGAGATAATCAAATGGTGCATATATTAAGCTCCAAACACGTCATAGAGGCTCCCTCAAGTCTACCGATTCCGATTCTGACCATGAATTCAATTCTAATATTCTCGTCCATTTTCTGATATTTTTCGCCATAACCAATTGAAATCGCACCTTGCCAGTTTTTCTCTCATATCTGAATGCTGAAAATTAATATTTCTACAGCGTGTAGCCACAAACTTTTCTGTCGTAACTTCAGTGCAGAATTTCATTATGCCCATGCAAAAGAAAAAAAACCCATAAAAGCCATTTTATGATGAAATTAGCATATGTTGCATAAACTCCAACGACGTTAGAGGCTCCGTCAAGTCTACCGTTGTCATAAACTCAGTGCAGAATTTTATTATACCCATGCAAAAGACCAAGAAAAAACCCAAAATAAAAGCAATTTTATCTTAAAATTAGCATAATTATGTTTCATAAACTTTAACGACGTGAGACGCTCTGTCAATTCTACCAATGTTGTAACTTTAGTGCAGAATTTTATTATGCCCATGCAAAAGACAAAAAACAAAACAAAACAAAAAAAGCCATTTTATTATAAGTCTAGCATAATTCTGTTGCATAAACTCCAACGACGTTAGAGGCTTCGTTAACTCTACCAATAGTCCCAACTGGTTCTATGCTTGAGTAGCCATCCATGCAGCACCAGATGTGCGCTTCCTGATAGGCCTACAAGTCTTGTCAAAGTAGCAACAAGTTCAACTGCAGGTTGTGTGATTTTCTTTGTGAAAAACACAGGGTAATGGATGCAGGGTAAAGGGAGGGGTAATGTGCAGTTCAATTATGATTAAGTCACTGTAAACACAAGAAAATATGCCAGCCCGACCACTCTGCGTTTGTAACTCAACAAACGCGAACCTCTCGTTCTTCTTGTATTCATAACCAATTCGGGAATGTGTGAACCTAGCATTACTAACTGATTTAACTGATCTTTTTTACGCACAAATAGACTTCATTAACTAGTCGGCCATAATAAATTGAAAGTGAGGTAAATTCTTCATTTTTGGAACTTGCGAGTGAAAATGCACAAAATGAAAAAGTTCATTAAAAATTTATGACAGTCTGCTCTGTTGAATAATTTTAAATTTGTGATTAAACATACCCTAATTTTGTAAGCCATAACTTGAAAGTGAGGCTTGGAACGCACTCCAATCATCATAAAATAGTCTGGCCACTCCCATTCAACAGTTTACAATTTATACAATAGATTCAGGGAATATGATCAAAAATGGCTTCCTAATGAATAAGGTCTATAGTGTTAAAACGGGGAAAACCTAACTAAGCTCCATTCTCACCATGTACATATAGCTTGTGAAGAAGCACACCATTCCATCAGGTACTATCTTGCATAATTCCACCAGCAGGTTGCCATAGTTACGAATCACAGCTGTGAAAATTGAATGTATGATTATTTCGTTTTATTGTAAACATAAAAATAATTGATACCTACAGTGCACAATAGTCTTTGTCGTAGACCCTGTTTTCAATTCCAATGTAGTTGATTAACCCTAACCCCCTTGAGTGATTTACTAGGAACCTTCCTCACTCCTGCAAATTCCAACACCAAACTCTACACCCAAACTGTTGGACTCTGATTATGGTGGTATGCCTAACCCCATGTAAAGCATAATCAGTTTACTAGTGCAGTACTCACTCCCAACAGATTCCAACAAACCCTGGTGTTGGAGTTTGACTGGATGGGGATTGTTACTGTTAAAAAAAGGTTGACTGAAGTAATTTAAATGCTCACCAATATCTTCCCTGGTCTCAAATTTGGAGGAAATGGTCACTTGATCATTGCCTTTAGTCACAATCTGTGCGAGGGAAAGAAATATAAAGAACACTTTAATTCAAACTCTTCGGTGTTGATCTTTATTACCATCGTATCAATAATTTTGTGAAATGTACTTGAATGTATAGACTGTACAGTGTCATTACACTTTAAGCTGGATATCAATATTAAAACAAAGATCATCTACACTTGATGAAATTTCATTCATGTGCATGACAGGAGTTGCATTCTTAAGTGTGACTTAAATCCTGACAATCCCTTGTAAAAATTATCTTTATAGTGCACCTATATTGCTGTGTTTCACAGAATCTTTAAACTCACTGGATTCAACAAGAGGCACTTGTTCACACACTACAGGGTGAGTAAAAAAAAAAACGAAACCCAAATGTCGGGACCATTGCTTAAGTGAAGTACTGCATGTAGCACTTTCAAAATCTAGGATATGAAAGTCCAATTCATTACCATTTTTTAGTACAGAAATCATTTAGATTACTAATGTACTTTGCAAGTTACGGAATTTTAAACACAACCACCATTTTAAAGTTCTGTCCACGGATCACAAAAAAAGGTATGCGTTCTTACAGCAAAACAAAAACAATTCACACACATCCCTAACTGATTTGTTTTCGTTTTGCTGAAAGAACACTTACCTTCTTGTGATCCGTTGACAGAACTTTAAAATGGTGGATATATTTAAAATTCCGTAACTTGAAAAGTACATAGGCGATTTGAAAGATTCTTGTACTAAAAGAAAGCTGATGAATTTGGCTTTCCTATCCTAGATTTTGGAAGGAAGTGCTACATGTAGAACTTCACTAAAACAATGGTCCCGACATTTGGGCTTTTTTTTTTTTTTACTCACCCTACATTGGATAATCTTGCATTGAGGAACACGATTTGGGCTGTATGCCAATTAGACTACTAGACAATTGTTGACTGCTGTGATGTGGGATAAGCCGTTTTTAACACCTGAAGGGCGCAATAGCACCGAGGCGAGGCTGAGAGTGCTATGGCCTGCTGAAAAGATCTCATTTTCGTATAAGGTTTTGTTTCTGAGGCAGATAGGTCTTTGAACTCACAATTAAGTTTTACTCACCATTGGGCAAATGCAATTTCTGGCAAGAGTCATCGTAAAAGATGCCATGGTAACGGGTCTGAAGTCCAGGATCTTGGGATACATTTCCAGTGGGGATAGGGTCTGTAAAGCAATGGGAAAAAAGTAACAGCAACTGTACTACGTATTATACGTACAGTGTATTATTATTTAAAGCATTTGAAGTATTGTTGAGATTTTGTAAGCTTTGATTTACATAAAATTTCAAGGTCTTTTCCCTACTGACAATTGATTTCACAACATAATTTCAAGGAAACATGATCAAGACACCAAGCATACTTTATTGTGGCTTTTCTGACAAGTGTGCCCAACTCTTGACACAACTTCTGTGCTGTAGATTGTTATTCTTCGTAATTGCAAACACCTACCCCTGATGTTATGACGACAGACTGGAATCGGTCAAACACTGGCTTGATGGCAATGGAGGCATCCATGCAACTGTAGGTAAAACAAATAATTACACGTATAATGCCATACAACTAAATACAAATTTTTGACATTAGGTTTTTGCCCTTCACCGACGTATAAACACTGTATACTCAGTGTGTTACCTCCCGAGTGAAAGTTGGAACAAAATCACTCGGGTGGGACTCGAACCCACGACCTCCTGCTTTTTAGTGCAGATGTTTTACCACTCGACCACCGAGCTTGTGGGATCGGTTGGCTGGTTCGAATCTGATGTAGCAGCAGGTACCACAATGAAACTATTCATAAGATGAATTTGCGTCGGGGTGATGTAAATCAATATTAGGTTTTTGAGAAAAAAATAAAAAAAGCTGTATCTAGTGAGCCCCCTTTGCTATTGCCCAGGTTTGCAGCTTGTTACTTTGGGTGTGATCCCTGGCTGCATGGCGTGTATGGGTTTATGGCTTCTGACTAGCACCCCTTGAACAAAGACAATGACAAAATGGGGAACCGCCAACATGGCAGAGCACCGGAACAGTTGGTAGAGCACTGGAACAGCAATTCCGGGGTCGCAAATTCAAACCCCTCTTCAAGTCAATATTTTTTTTTCAACTTTCAAATTATTATAATGCACTTAGTCAGTTTCCCTTCGTATTTTTTTTTTTTTAATCCTAAAATTTTGTTCTTCCTGTTTGAAGTGAAAAAAAGAAAGAAAAAAAGAAAAAAAAAACATTTCGGTCCTGCCCATCCAAACCGGTTAAATGCATATTCCTAGATTTGCAAAAAGCATCCAAACTAAAGTTCTTCACTTCTTTTATGTTACAGTGCATGTCCTAAATTAGTTGATTTTATAATTAGTCAATTCACATAGTTTACCAGCAAACATCTCAACCATGGCAAGTCTTAATTCATAATTAATGATGTTCTGTTTTGGCAACCAGGAATACAGTATGTGAAGTACCTGAAATGCAGCACAGGGTTCGGAATGGTAGGCGTCTTATCATCAAATGGCTCAATGATCAGGCTGAATCCTGCAGTAAATACATATCAGAGAAAAATTGTACCAAACATTTGCAATTCCAGGTGATAATAAAATCATTCAATAGAGAACAATGAATAACCATTGTTTGACTAATTCTGATCAAATGCGTTCAATGTAATGACAGTTGGACTAGTACGGACCTCTTCACTAATTGGACAGGCAGCTACACACTGATTACCATTGCGTCTTGAAGCACCTTATCCAACATCTTGGTTCCCCAAAACGTCACGCCAGGAACTACCATTCTGCATTTGTGATTTTTCACTTGAAACAATAATTCCCCAAGGACTCTTTGAGAGAAAAAATATCCAATACCAACTACTAAACAAATCTTGCATTTACTGTACATGCGTCATGGGCGACCAAAGATGGCAGACAGCGGCTTCAATGTATGGGCATTGAAGTATGGAGGCCAAGGTCAGTGTGGATTAGTCTACTTGATAATTTAGAACCAGCCTACTGAGAGATCAGTAACATGCAAATATAACATGGTTTGAGGTACATAGTCGATATTAGCTCCCCCAGGTATTGGAAGTTGACAAACTAGTTCACGAGGCGAACAACCAATACCGAGGGGAGCTAATATCTACTATCCACTCGAAATAAACCATGTTATATTTGTTTTACTATACCTCATGCATATTCAGTTGCCATTACAATTTGCGGCATAAAATCTTTAGAGAAACTTGTCCAGCTCATCAGAAGCATATTGCTCAACCTCAGAAAAGTTCAGTTCTTTTGCAATACAGTAACTCCTACGAGTTTCTACCGCATAGTGGACAACTTTTTTTTGTAGAGGAGGCATTCGTGTGTGTGTACTATGCCCGCGTGATAATTCCATGATTGCTTTGTAAAGCGCGTGCTCAGTGGACTATGCATGGGTAACCCGTGCGATAGTTTACTACGCATGCGTATTAACTCTGTGCGTGAATACTCCCAGCTGGCACGGGATGATTTCTTGGAGTGAGTAGCAGCAGTAGTGTGCATTCCGATGCAGTAAAAATGAGGCAATCTTTTTTAAATGTATATTGAAGTATTTTGTAGTTAAATGAAGGTTGAAATTTGAAAACAAAGTGTCATGCCTAATTACTGCCAAGCAACAATGGAAAGACTTGGCAATCTTAGTTCAAGAGTACCCAAGACTGAAAAAAATGTCATAGCTATAGAGAATAATTTGAAAGAGCACACAATTGTCTCACCTTTGGTATACGTGCTGACTAGAGTTGCAAAGTTGGCTACCAAGGTCAAAGGTGCCATCTCCTGGATTTCCGTCAGCTCTAACGTGCGCAGGAGAGAGTGTAACCTTTCAGCACAAAACCTACAGCCAAATAACAATACCAAGCATTGTTCATTGTTCATTTATTTCCAATATATTCACATATTTTAATTATAGTAATCAATACAAAAGAGGTACTTTATAGACAGATGGTGAAACTGTAGAGGAACCTACTAAGAAGCTAAGCTTGTAATCGTAGGCCCCTTATACAAATTTGAAGTTGCTTTTAATACATAAAACACAGGACAAGCAATAGACAAGGACAATACATGAACTTTACGGGCCAGTTAACAAGCAGGATAAGATTTGTAGCATGAGCAATCTCGAAGTTAATGGGTTACACGAGATCATAATAATTATACAACAGGGTCGATTTATATTTCCGTTTGAAAGTAGACAAATACTTAGATGTTTTCAGGTTCTCGGTAAATGAGTTCCACAGCCTGGGTCCCTCATGCCTAGCAAAGTTGGTCCCACAGTGCAAACACTAGTGGAAGTCTTTTCATGCATCTGGTCTATACAGTGGGCCAGATTTTGATCATCCATTGATATTATGGTGTAATCCTACAGGACTGCCCAGCTCACAAGTGACTGACAGTCAGTCAGGGAGTTGGTGAGTCAGTCAGAGTCAAGTCAGATATTTCAAAAGAGAACTCAAAGTAAAAGTTTTCCACTGTTTGCAACTCTATGAAACTTTTACAACTATCTTGTTATTCAAAATTTGTTTTGGAGGTTTTTTTTCTCAGATAGCAAAAATGGGAAGCTCAAAGATTTGGACTTGGTATTTAAAACACTTCGACTTTTGGCTTAAGTTTATTCATAGTATATCAATCTGCATCTGTATCTCTCTATATCTGCATAGCTACGTTGCAGAAACCTATTCAGGCATTAACGCAACGGAGTATAGGTACTCAAGGTGCTGGGAGTTATGTCTATTATTAGAGACAAGTGACTGAAGTACGTAAGAGATATGAGACCCATTATGTGTTGCACCTTCATAAGAGTTTACAAGGTGCTGCGGCGCATTAAGCTTAGTGTTACTGGGTTCTTTAATGTGCATTATACAACACACAGGACATACGGCTTTACGTCCCATCCGAAGGACGGAACAGTACAAGCACCATGTTCCCACGGTCAGGATTCGAATTGTGTACTACGGCACACGAGTCGAACACCATAACCATTGGACCACAGCGCCCCACCTATAGAGATATTCATGACATAATTGCAGTATTTCTGCATACACTGTAACAATTACCAATATGGACTCTGTGCACAAATACCCCCTCAGCGCAAAGCAATAGTTGGGGGAGACCACTGGGAGGGATGTTCTATTGCATTACACATGTACCTTCGATGCCAGACTCTCATGCGAAGATGCAACTAGTTTGAGTTTGTGCACTCTCATTCACACCGAACCATGTGCAAGCTTAAGTGTCTCTTCCATTGAAGCTTTCGAAAGTGGTGAAACCGCGCCATCTACTGATCGTGCATGGAGTCCATAATTATAACACCCCTGGGGTTAACCATTAGTAAACAAATATAACATGGTTTGAGGGTGGATAGTCGATAGCTCCCCGAGGTATTGGAAGCTGACAAACTAGTTCCAGAGGTGAAGCCGACGGAACTAGTTTGTCAACTTCAAATACAGAAGGGAGCTAATATCAACTATCCACCCAAAATAAACCCCGTCATGTTTGTTTCACTATACCTCATAGATATTCAGTTGTTTTTCTTGGGAGAAACTTTTCCAGCTCACCAGAAGAATAATGCTCAACCTCAGAAACGTTCAGTTCTTTTGCGATACAGTAACTCCTAAGAGATTCTACCACATTGTGTACAACTTTTTTAGTAGAGGATCGGAGGCATTTTGCTGTCCACAATTTTCTCCAGTTCAGCACCATTGAGCTCAAGAAAGCGCTGATTAACAAATTTTTTCATAAGGCCATGTTCGGGCGTGTATACTACACCCATGCGATAGTTCCATGATTGCTTCGTAAGGTGCATGCGCAGTGGACTATCTCACAGGTAACCCGTGTGAAAATGTACTATGCATGCGTATTTACCCTGTGCGGGAATACTCGTATGCGCGCTTGGTAAACAGCAAAAACAGCATCTGGCACGTGATGGTGAATGGATCAGTGAGTATTTGGCTCTCGATCATGAATATGTATGAGGTATAGTAATAATGAATTCTTCCTGACCAAATTTGATCCCAAACTGAAACTGACCTGAGTGGCTTTCTCTCGATGCAGACTTTGCCGTAGACATCTTTGAGGAAGGCCGGGGGACTCTCTGCGACCACATGCTGCACTCGTAACCTGGTCTTGAGATACTCCACAAATCGCCTCATGAAGGCGATGAAATGTTCCGCTTGACGGATATTCCCTGGAACAGCCTCTGGTGAAAATAAATAGCCAATACAATCACAATCATGACTGTTCATGTTTCAAACTATTATATCAGAAGGTTTTACTATGGTATCACATTTTGTACCAGTTACCAAGTATTTCCAGTTATAATGTGTATAATAATACACCAAAAGCCGTAGGCTGCCGTTGGTCATGTTACAAAGAACCATGTTAACCTCTAAAAAAATGTTTAAAGGGAAGATACAACATTTGCAAACATCAAAAAACGAAATGATCAAATTATCACGAAATTCATACTGGATTGTTAGGGAATGACAGTCTACAGCATCCTGTTAAATCGTGGCTCCTGGTGTGCTGAAATTTGCAAGAAAAATGGTATTTTTTCCGATGCTGGTTGGCCGACCAGCGTTGCAGAAAACTGGCTTATTTTCAAAAACTGCTCCTAATTTTTTCAAATTTAGTTATTCCGCATTTTCTTTGCAATTGATTACACACCTGTGAAGAGGTACAACCCTGCCATACTGATTCTCTGATCTTACAATTCCCCAAAGTCTACAAATTGCTCCGTTTCATCTTAAGTTGGGTCAGGGAACCAGACTACAAGAACATGATTGGTTTTCTTGGTTTTTCCAGCATCTACAAGCCCAAAATGTGAAGCTTGTCAGTTTAACAATATTTGCTATAACATTCTAAACCTCCAAATCCATTTATTTTTGAAAATTGCAGCAAAAGCAAATGTTGTACATTCCCATAAGCATGTTGCCTGGCTAGGCACATACATGTATATTCTGCACATGTTCAATTCTTGAGTCGCGTCCAACTCAAGTTTGAAGAAAATGTCACGCATTGTGAACCCCACATGACTTTGCTTTAGCCTACCAGTATAAAAAAGAAGAGGTATTATAAATCAGTCTAAATCGTGACTGACCTTCTAATACAGCATCAGGTAGCACTGGATTGGCCATCTGTGCGTCCATCTCCCTAGCCTGACTAGCATCTCTCAGTCCCTCTACCAGCCTCTGATACTCCTCCTGAAGTCTCTGGGCATCTGTTTCTTTGAGTCTATTCAATAAAAGGGTGATTAACCCATTACATTGGTACTTACATTGTAGTACCTGTACTACATTGTATTACATTGTGTTTATTCCATGATGTTTGTGTTTATTCCATGATGAATCCGTAAGTGAGAGTCAGTGAGAGGTACAAAGATGACCAGCAAACATTTCGCATGGGTAGGATGCAGAGTTGTAATGACTCGAGTTGATGACTTGACTCGAGGCCGACTCGACTCACTATTCTTGGTGACTCGATTCGACTCGAGTCCCTATGGCTAAATGACTCGACGCGACTCACTGCAATCAATTAATGAATCGATTTGACTGGAGTCCCTCATCAGAAGACGTGACTCGAGAAGGCTAATAAGACTTGAGTCCCAAAAATAAAAGCAAAACTTTGCGAAACGTATTTGCAATAACTTACAGTGCAAAAATTATGTTCACGTCAATTTGTGAATACGGTACGGTACAGTAGCCGCTTGTCATGTACAAACATTCAACGTGTCACAGACTGCCACCTCATGGTTCTAGAATGCACAAAATACTATGCAGGAACCGGAGTTTAAACACATTTTCCAATGTGTTGTTGCATTATTGACTTTGAGCGAATTCTTATAAATATATATCTATATATTCGAACGCCGGCTAAATTTATGCCCTCCTTTTATAAATGTTGGTATATAGTGTGCAAATATTCGTGACTCAAATTGACTCGAGCTAAATATTTGACTCGACTCAACTCAACCTTTTTGACCTAATGACTCAACTCGACTCGAGTCACTTCTTTAAAATGACTCAACTCGACTTGAGTCACACAAAATCAGTGACTTGTTACAACTCTGGTAGGATGTAGGCAATGACTTGACTCGACTGAGTCACTTCTTTAAAATGACTCGACTCGACTTGAGTCACTTCTTTAAAATGACTCGACCTGACTCAAGTCAAAAAAATCATTGCCTCGTTACAACTCTGGTTGGATGTAGGCAATCATGGATTCTGACCTTTCAATGTTTCTCTTGATGGCATCTAGGTTGTTCTGGCTTTTGTCCAAGGTTCGGCGTGTGATGTGCACGCTCAGGGAATCAATGCAGACATTATCTGTTGATACAAATTCATCAAATAGACGCACACGCAGAATCAGTGTTGAAGTTGAGGAACATGTACTTGTGATGACCAAAAGTCATCACATACATGTAGTCCATCACAAGTCAATTCCAAGCTTCACGTCCCAAGTCAACTCAAGCTGTCCAAAGTATGACCAAATTAAAGCATTCCTTTGTTATTGTTCATTTCCTGCTACCCTGCTACTTGTATATAAGTGAAATAGCAACAGTAATCAGCAATTTCGTTTGGATTTTGCCAGATTAAGGAAGATACAGCCCGACCACTATTACTTTACAGCCTAAGGCTCTTTGTATATCCTTTTTGAAGATTCTGGAATACCGGCAGTGGTGGGAGCGGAGCCAGTGATTCCAGCTGTGTACAACTTGAGGAGGAGACCAAGGGCAAATGCCTCTAATGAATGAATAAATCATGAGAAAGATTCCTGATGTTGTGAAATAATTACAGCTACTCAGCACTTTCTGACTGCAGGGGTACAAGTAAGGAATCAATGGAAAGCTGATTAAACACCCGTGGAGATACAACTACTCGGAAGGTCATAAATGAAACAAGCCGACAAATTAATTTTGTCTTCAAGTAAACTTGTATTCTCGATTCTGATTGATCGATCCATGGCAACAACAATGTGATATTATACTGTATTGTACATTCCATATCACACCCTGCGTACTGCGCTATTCCAAGATGTGAGCGACATTCCAGCTGCATGCCCTAAACTGCTGAAATATTTGTGTAAAGCGTGCTCGTTCCAACTGTACTGCGCGTCAAGTTTGCTTGAAGATAAATTCGTTATCACGCTTGCGCTCCTGGAACACGGAAAGTGTAGTGCGAGGGCAAATGTGGGACACAGATGCACTACATTATTCCGTGTTCCACTCACGCTCGCGGAATAACTTATATTGGATTAACCTTTTTTTCAAACTCTTACCAATGTTATGAGCTTCGTCAAACACTACCACTGATTTCTTGGAGAGTTCCTTTGAGACCATTTCTGCAATCTTTGGATCCAGCAGATAGTGGTAGCTGTACACTATGATGTTGGCGTGGTATATCTGTGAGAGATTCCAAAAAGACATTAGGGCTGTCGCGAATATTGGATCATCAACTGAATATTCAAATAGCTTTTTGCCGATTTGAATATTCAAAAACAAACACTACGGACACGTGTTCACACACGACTGTGATGTTATTTCATCTTAAACCATTGCTATGACGTCACACTATTGTTAAAAGTGTGGATTCGGATCTACGAATCTCTTACACTGGTCAGAAAGTGTGGATTCGGAACGACAAATCTTTAGTAAAGTGTGGATTCGGAATTACGAATCCACACTTTGAACACGTCGGACAATTGTTCAATTCTCCATAATGAGCATGAATAGGATCGTCTGCGTGAAAATTTGCTTTCCGAAAATTACCAATGCATCTTCACTGTCAGATTTTCCGCCGTCACTGAAAAATCTACTTTTAGTCAGAAAGAAATCGTCGTCTGAACTATCCATTTTGACGTCAGGAGCCTATACACACAAAATGACTTGGTTGTACGGGTGTGGCGATACACATGCTAAACACGCCAGGAAAAAATGTTGCAACCTGACGCCACTTCCGCACTTGTGTACAACGTCTATGGGAGAGTCATTTCAAGTATTTCCTAACAATTTTGGAAACATTTATCAGTCCCAGATTCATGTCTTATCATCATTGTTGCAACGAATGGCCTTCATTGAGATGATATATGAAGAAAAAAAGTGGCGTCAGGTTGCAGCGTTCTTTCCAATACTTCTGTTGACGCAATGGTTTAAGTCGAAGAATACACTCGCAAGTGTGGATTCTTAATTTACGAATTCACTCGGCGCTTCGCGCCTCGTGAATTCTTAAATTACGAATCCACACTTTCTCGTGTATTCTCCTTAACATAAAGTTGCGTTGCTTTATTGTTAGGTGCCCTTTTTTCTGTCGACGGTAACTTTTTTGTCAGTGGTGGTTCATCGTTCACATCCTTACAGTTATAAAATACTAACTGCAACACACTCCAGCGCCCCATATCGATCGCCACACGCAAATTTTAACTTGAACGCTCTTGACGTGTAACTATATACTGGCGCAGTACGCCGTTGCAGCTGGCGGTTTCGAGTATCAGAATCTTCGGTCAAACGCAGTTTTGAGTAATCGAATGCTACATTACTAAAAAATGGACGGTCCTATAAGACATGAGAATGCTATGTGCAGTCAATTTCCTACATGAAGTTCTTACTCCTTCTTAGTTTCTTACTAGTTCCCAATCGCCACTATACAATAAAGCGCAAAGAGTGTGTACGTGTGATCTTGTTAGCTTTATGTCTGAGGTCTTGAGTAACCTGCAATAACAATAACCCTGATGACGTGAGCCCAAGTCTTTTGAAGTTTTTCGTGTACAAACCTTATGGGCATGTCGAGAAAATGTTCAAGTCCAAACAATAGGAACAAACGCAGGGAACAATAAGGTTCCTCAGAAGTATAGTAAAACACGACAACTTGTCATTGTAACTTACCGCATGCCGGGCCATAAAATACGGACACCATCCGTTCTCACGACCAGCTTCTTTTAAGTCATCCAGACTGTATGCGCCGGCAGCCATGGGGATATCTCGTCCTTGGGCATCAAAATCCTGAGCCAAAAAGAAACACCCAGCACGTGAACATTAATAAAATGCTTCAGATAATTGCACAGTTGAAACTTTGGACGAGATTTGCTATTCAAAATGAAGAGGGAAGATTACTGGTAAAGTAAAGGTAAAGGGGACGAACCTGTTTTCACAGGAACGGAGTGCCCATCTCTCTTTCGTTAGCGATTGGGCCAGACTCATATGCTGCTGTGGGGGGATCGCCACACCTCCTCCACAGCGAGTCTGTTACCTTCCCAGCAATGAATAACGCCAGTACCCATTTAACACCTGGGTTGAGAGGAGTAATTGAGGTAAAGTGCCTTACTCAAGGGCACAACACGCATGGCCACGGCGGGGCTCGAACCCACAAACTCACGATCATGAATCCTGTGCTCTACTGCTAGACCAATTTCCATATAAATTCAAGTGATTTTGTCCTAGATACATTGTAGATACCATATTGCTCTGTGTTCGGGCAATTTCTATGGTGTGCACAACATCTCGTCATATGGAGATCTTATCAGTGGTTCTCAGTCACTCGGTTGTAGTCGGCGGTAGAGTGGTGTTTAAACTGTTTAAAACCACCAACGTAAGGGACGTTCAACCAACAGGAATAGGTACACTGTCCAAGATATTTATGAATTAGGATTTAAACCAAACCTAGTACATGTACAAACCTCAAAGAATGAGCAGACTGGCACAGTCGGGTCGTAGTTATGTCTCTCCCGAACAAAGGAGGCAGTCAGCTCGTGGCATTTATGATCTACCAGCTTCCCTGTGTGTTCCTTGCTGACCTGTCAGTGAAAAGAGGAAATACAGTTACTACAAGGCATAACTAGAGCATGCTGGGGAGTCAGGTTGGCGTAGCGGTACTTTCCTCGCCTTCCACCGCTGTGACCCGGATTCGATTCCCGCCTGGGCCAATATGTGGATTGGGTTTTCAGTCCCTGCCTGATTCCGTGGGTTTTCCCTAGAATATTCCTCTGGGCTTTTCCTCCCAGCTCTAAAACTGTCATTTCTTCTCATTCTCTTCTCTCTAAGTTTGTGTGATGTTTCCCCCGGGATGTTTTGCTGACTATATGATACAGATAAAGTAAAGTAGCAGTATTAAACTTGTACCTTCAGACATGCTAAAAGGTAACACAATCTGATGCAAGGTCTGTTCTGGGAGGGGGAAACTTGGGTTTTTCCAGGTAAAAATACTTTCCCTTCTATCCCTGAATCTCTTCTACTCCGCATTGGTGCTTTGCCTTCCACCCGTGCATGCTTTTGTGTCCCCTTGTTTGGTTCTGCCCCCTGTCATTTTGCCTTTGAGAAAGACATTGCCAGGATCGAAACATCATCAGGTCTTCTAACTTTTTTGAAAATTACCTTCATAGAACTTTGTTTTTGTTTTGTACAACATTTAACCAATTTTATCCCAGATTAGTCCATTTTGCAGCAGAACATTGCTATACCGAACACCGCTATACTGAACATCATCCTTGGCTCCAAAATGTACCGAACATTGTTGTTGAAAAATGTCAACAGAGGAGCAACAAGTGGCTATAATTATTTCCCCAAGGAATAAAGGGGAAACCCCCCATTGCTGTAGGTACGTAGTAAGCTCAAAAACTGTTTACATAATTCAATAGTCGGCATGTGTCCAAAGTCGTCTTTCAGTAACTACCAGGGCGTGCAGGGTAAAGTTCTGAAGGGTGCTATTTGTTGAAGAGTACCGGAGCACCAACAGCTTAAAATCGCTATACCGAACGATCGCTATTATGAACAATTTATGTGGATCACAAGATGTTCGTTATAGCGGCATTCCATCCAATATCACATTTCAATGTGACAAGCAATTCATTTCATAAGAGACAATACATGTAGCTTAGGCCCAAAAAAAGTCTCCGGTTTCTGGTATGAAGCTTGCCCAAAAAGTGGTGCGGTGACGCGGTTTTATTTTTTTTACCTGATTTTTTTGCTTCAAATGTCGGCTGATGACTGCAAATGGTGCCCGACTAAACTTAATGCAAATACATGTATATGGGAGTCCAGAGAGGACACATAATGCTTATTCTTGACCATAACCCAATCTAAAAACACGTTAAAATCGTGCAGCAACAGGATTCCAGTCAAACCAGTGAGTTTGGCGGTTTTGAGACATCATCTTTCATTGAAATTTTTTTTTCTTATTTTGCCGACGCGCATGGCTATGGCAACGCGCGCGCATACGAGAAACGGGAGACTTTTTTTTGGCCTTAGTCATTGTTTAACCACTGCTACTACTGATGACTGGTTTGTGATTGAACTTGTGATTTGACCTATAATGGACAGTTTATTCGACTTATCTGACTTGATAGAGAGTTTATTTGTGATTTTACTTGTGATGAGACTTGTGGTGGACTTCACTTGACTACAACTAAAAGTATTCAAGAAAAGCCTGCTGATATTAAATCTGTTAAACATCAAAAGCAGAGCTTACTGTAATTATAGTCCCCAGCCCTCACACCTGCAACCTGGACATCCCAAAATAGGAGTTTGCTTGCAGTATTTATCCAGAACTATCTGCATGGTGAATATTGAACAAAAAAGCTGCACACTTTCTGCCCACCTGTGGATGGATGCACATGTTCTTCCTGGAGCTCAGCACCAGACCAAGAATGTTGGCCGGTTCACCAGTCTCCTTCTCATAGTACTCTACCAATCCTTTCAACTCTTCTAGAACCTGCAAAATATGATAATCAAATTACATAATTTTTTTTCTTCTAATTATTTCAAATTATTATATTTTCCAAAGTGATATATACTGATATAGACACAATGGTCTGCCCTGAGCCATGTGATATTTAACAGCATAGCTAGTTTTAGTTTTAACACGTCTTGTCTTCCTATAAAGCTGCATTATACGCCCACCACTTTGTTTTAAATTTGAAAACAAAATTTGAGATGAGATCTAACGATTCTTTGCTGAATATCAGACGACTATTTATTATATGCTGAATAAATTCATACACAAATCACCGAATTGTGCTATAAATACACCTACGACGTGTCACACCTATGACATGTTTAATTTCGTGAAATGAATCGCACGACGCGTCACAGCACTGCGATGCATCGTAAATTATGAACTTTATGAAATCGGGTGCTGGTTTGAGACTGCACGACTTGTGAATGACTTGCGATGACTGTCGGCGATTTGACTGACTGAGTTGTTTCTTGCACTCATGTTATCAAAAACATAAATAACTTCTCAAAGCCACCGCCTCACACTCCTAGATGTATGTACTGTCAAATTGGTCGACTTTGTTTGGCTTACCTTTTCGATTTCTGGCACCGTCCTGGAGCAGTAGATGAGTTTGGTGAGATCCGAGGGATTGGTCCTCAGGTAGGCAACAATTAAGGACAGGAGGGAGACTGTCTTGCCAGTGCCTGAGGGCATCTCAAGGACGCAGTGACCCTGAGGGAAAATAAATTGAAAGAGCACATTCGTTTATGTTTGGATAACATATGGTGAATGATCCCATGTCCAATGTCTAATACCAACCCTAATCTGCATAGAGTTATGATGAATATAACAGAAAAGGATTAAAGGTACTTATTATTCCCTCAATTTGCATTACCTGTATCTTAAGGCCTTTTCACTCCAGACAAATATTGGGGATGCAGGGTTGACGCAGGATTGAAAACATGTGGCGTATCACACTTGAACATTTTCAACCCTGCACCAAACCTCAGCAACCCCGAGATGGATTTTGCCCGGGGTTGAACTCAACCCTGCTCCAGACCAGGGTTCACCGGAGTGTCGCTGGGTTGAGTTCAACCCGGTTTAGAGGATCTAGTGTGAAAAGGCCTTTACACGTAAGTACATGTAACTCAGTTTATTTTACCTTTTTAACCTATCAAGTGCGATTACAAAATGGATGAATTTGAACAAAATGGCACAGATTTCTATCTAATAAAATTGCACTGATTTCCTAGAGATTTATTAATAATTGGAAACCCAAATACACGCTGGTAAGATACTTGAATTTAAATACCTTGATCCTCAACCACGGCTACTGTGCAATTTATCATGCCAAAAAAAACCCCTTGCCATGAGAACGTGAAATTTGTTTGTCCAGTACACCAAATTATTTTCAGAATAAGCTTTAAACATGGTAAATTTTCAGTCAATATTCACTGAGGGCACTTTGGCCAAGACAGTGACAATGAAAGCACAACTGAAGTGTTGACTCATGCGCATCACAGCGGAACAAAGACCTGTTCCCAGTGGTGATGTCAGAATCAGATGAAGAGGGGTCCATCAGCTTAAAAAAAAAAAAAAAATCAGAATGTGTTACGCCAACTATTCTATCATCCCAACTTACTTTGGGACTGTCCCCACCGTAGCTGGGACTTCCCCAACTTTAATTGGGACTTCCCCAATGTTAGTTGGGACTTTCCCAGCTATAGTTGGGGCCATTGCAATACAATAGTTGGGGCATTACATCTCCAATGTCAAGAACTAGACACCCAAGAATCACCTTTGCATCCAGAGCTCGTTTGAGCTCCAGCATGTACGTGTACTGTTCAGGGTAGATGTAGTCATATGGGAAATACACCAGTAGCCCATCCACGTTTAATCTGAAGAACAAAAGAGAAAAAGTAATTGACAAATTAAAATGATAATATCACCTCTTCAAGTTGGTGTCATTTCAAAAACATGAAATACAACTGCTAGTCTATGGCCCGCACTGGAGTAGACTTAGCCCCATAAATGTGGCCTATTTACTGGACTGCCTCCGTAAACATAGGCCACACATCCACATGTACAAAAATCGTGTCGACTTTGCCAAATTTTGATTTTCACATTTAGGCTTAGTTTGTAGGTTTTTTTGCTTTAGAAGCATACTCACCCTCTTTATAGGCTAATCAGAAAGTGCTGCCTTTTTAGATGTATATTTTTTTGTGAAATTTCCAGATTCATTTTTACACGTTTGCGTATCAAAATTTCAACATGAAATTTCACAAATATTAGACATCTGAAAAAGGCAGCACTTTCTGACTAGCCTATAAAGAGGGTGAGTATGCTTCTAAAGCAAAAAAATCCTACAAACTAAGCCTAAATGTGAACATCAAAATTTGGCAAAGTCGACACGATTTTTGTACATGTGGATGTGTGGCCTATGTTTACGGAGGCAGTCCAGTAAATAGGCCACATTTATGGGGCTAGAGTAGACTCTGCATTCCAGGTTCATACGTACGTTCTCTCAGAAGGTTGGTAATTTGAAATAAAATAAAATTCATGAAAATCATTTGAACCCATACTCCGCATGCGGGTTCATTTACGCTAACCTCTCAATATTTGCCTGATATTAGGACTTCCTCGAGCTTCCTTAAGGTGAAATTTGTCTCTTATTAAAAACTCATTTGTCAATCAAGGACGAAGTGGAAGTTCGTGACAGGCAGCTGAGCTGAGTATAATAAGTAGTCAGTTCTCCCACCAAAAGATTTCCCTTTCTTTAACATACACACATGAACTTCTACTTCGGTTGACAAAACATTAATTTTTCAGAGCCGAATTTCACCAGAAGGAAGCACAGGGAAGTCCTAATTTTGGGCAAATATTGAGAGGTAAGTAACTTAAGTTAACACTAACAGGTTAAGGCATAATGTAAGGTAAAGTGAACCTGCATGCTGAATATACTGAATGATTGCCATGATTTTTTTCAGTTGTCAAACGACTAACCTTCTGAGTGTCTTATACGATTATAAAAAGGTCTAGAATTTCAAAGCTACCAGACAATGACTTACTTCATAATTGTTGTAAAATCTTCAATTTCTGCACTGTCCAAACTCTCTAATCACAGGCTTCATGCACGTAATGCATTGCATGCGCGATCGGTAAATAACATGTGACTTGAGCGCCCTCTAGAGCCTAGACCAAACCCCCCAAAATAAGATAGTTTTCAAACCTCGACTTCGTTTCGAAAGTGGTTCGAGATACAGCTTCTTTATTTAAGACCCCGTACTTGGAAGAATACGGCATAATATAGGTCTTTCGGTTTTCTTAAACATATTAAATGTTATAATGTTAGATGAATATTATGGCATTTCCATTTGTTTTGAATATCAAGGGCTTGTACAGAATTCTGAATCTTTTGATAGCCCAAGTGCATAGAAAACCGGTGTTAATAAACCGTGGACGAATCCAAGAAATTGATGAAGAAGGAATTGCAGAATGGAGATTTGTAGGTTGTTTTCCTCCGTAGATTCAGCCATTTTACAAGCAGATATTTTATACTACATGAAGAATTGATACTTTTTTATATACATTAAATGATATTAGACGAAAAAACACCCGGAAGGCTATTTCAAAAATGGTTAAAACAGCCCTATAAAAATGTGGAGTAATCCAAATTAGTCTTAAGCTAGACTCTTTATGCGATTAAAACGTATACGATTGAATATGGTACCAGTCTTAAATGCATTACGGTCTGGTTCCCATTGTATCCTAACGATTTAACTATATTTGATCAGTACATGAAACCTGCCTACAACATCTGGCATTATCGATTACGCGCGCGGGATGGCCGACGTCGGAGGAAGACCGGACAAAATTCCGGCGAAGTTTTCCCGATTTAACTTCGCCGTCAATCATAACCCCCTCCATCTGGGCATATCAAAGAGTGCATCCAGCCTATTGCTTGGTGAAAAGTTCGATAATTACGTTATCGTGTCCTTAATTCGATCGGGAGAGTCCGTAGAATGTGGGCGTGATGTTGAACTGTTCGTGTGTTTACACATTCTCAGTGATGAGCTGGTACGAAGGTCGATATCACTGTGCCAGGTGTCGGAGAGCCCGGGGACCCTGACGCTGTATGCCAGCGAGCGGTTCCATGGACATTACAGAATTGCCGACTCGGAGGATGTCTTCATCCGAGTAGTCAAGGCTTTTCCTCTGACAAAAGTTGTGTTTGGGGCAAGATCAGCAAGGTGTTACGAGTGGGCCCGAAACCGTCTTTTCAGCACAGAGCTGCTGGTGTCAACATGCCAGCAAAAAGTCCTGGTTCGTTCTGGCGATGAATTCCTTGCACCTGTGATTCACAAGTTTAGTAGGGATGAGACGCACAGTCTCTCAAATTATCAGGACCTGGTTGCCCTTGAGTGTGAACCTGTAATGCAGGGAATCATATCTGTCAATACTTCCATTGTAATCACACACATTGATGACGGTAGGCATTCTCAGGTAGAGGTACCCAGAGGAAAAGAGGAGATTGATGACGAAGCCTTGAGAAATGGTTTTCTCAATGGGTTTCCAGATCCACTTATCATATCTGAATTCGCCTGCCAAAGGGATGCCCCTAATGTGCTTTATCTGAGACCGGTGATTATTCCCAAAATCTCGACCCATGTAACTGCAACTGTCAATCACCTGACATGCACTGAGGACCAGTGCGAGACGGAATTAAGAGTGGGCGTCACTAAAGCCACTCTCATTGAACTCTGTGCCTTAAATGGTAGCTGGGTAGTTGTGTCCATTCCTTGTGGCGAAAACGGCAGAGAAAGTGACACAGAGTTGGTTGAACAACCTGATTCGGTGCCGCAAGAAAAGGGCTGCCAGGATGTCGAGACATCTCCAGAAAGCATGAAAGTGACAGACATCGAGGCTGCGAAGACTGCCAAAGAATCAGCCCATCTTGCCCAGGTGTTTGTCATTGATCAGAAGCAGTTTGGGACGGCCTCTGATTTGAAAGATGGCGATGATAGAAATGTTGCAGATGCATCATACGACAAGGAGAGAAGGGATGGAGAAGATGAATTATTTCCAGATAATGAAGTCTTGTTTCTCTCGCCTCGTCTGTGGTTCAATCTCCAGCATCATCCATCGCGGCTTATACAACCAGACGCGGTGGTTTCAATATGGGTAAGTTTTGACAAATGTTGCCTCGTGAGTAAAAAAAACCATCATAATCATATTGAGCTGAAAATTATGAAAACTACAGGGTTACACGTTCAGTACTGCATACAAATTGGGGTTAAACCCCAGTTTTGACGTTGACTGTGCACTGGCTTCACACAAAATGTTTTTTATATTTACTTCACAATTAATATGCAAATGAGCTGACACTATGTGCAAAGAATGTAACTTTTTTTTGTATCCACAGGAATTCATTCATCTTACAATGTACGTGTACCAAAGACCTGTCTAGACAAGTTTACATATTTTCAGTGCCAGTGATTTAATTTATTTCATTGTTTTAATACCAGTGTTTGTATTTTATGCATAAATGCAAAACAATTTGCATAATTAGCTTTCGCCATTGCCAAGAACACCAAATAATGCAATATTTTTTCATCCAGATTGGCAGGAATTTGTCCAAACGCAGAAAAATGAGGTGTCTGGTAGCAGTGGCCACATGTGTTCAGGGTCAACTGTTACATTAAAAAGCCACAGTTTTAATGCTAATACATATTGCATGATTAAATAAATTAGCTTTTGCCATCTTTAGATGCATAGGCCTATTTAGACTGCGTATTCCGTGCCAACGCAACATACACTGTACATTGTACATGTGCGTGCACATACATTTAGGGTTTGGCTCGTCATCAATTCAGATTTTGATACCAATTAAGTATCATACAGGTCTGAACAATACAATGTATGTACATTGTACATGTACACATGTACATTGTGTTCCTCTATGTGTCAAAAGGATGAATTTCAAGTAGCGTGTCTCATCTCTTTGTCGTTTCTGACCCCATTATTCTGACATTTTCTGGAAAGATTTTCAAGAATTTCAAGAATTTCAAGATTTTAGGGAGAAGCAGGAACTGGAAGATTTCCAGATATCTACATGTATACATTTGTAACTGAAAGATTAAGAATATTTGAAGATTACAGGTTTCAGGAAGACTCCGGATTACACCTCTGTGGATGACCCACTAAGACCCAGATACGCCATTACGATTACGACTACGATTTTCAAGATTTCAAGATTTCAAGATTTTAAGAAGACTCAGGAATTGGAAGATTTAAAAATTTCAAGGCAACTGAAAGATTAAAGAGATTTTAAGATTACAAGGTTCAAGGAAGACTCACGAAGACCCAGAAACTCCACGGAGGTCTCAGATTTTCAAGATTTCAAGAATTTAAGAAGACTCAGGAGTTGTGAGATTTCAAGATATCAGGAAAACTAAGAAGATTTCAAGATTCAAATTTCAGGAAGAATCAGTAAAAACCCAGGAAGACCAGAGGGACTCAGATTTTCAGGAATCTCAAGATTTCTAGATTTAAGGAAGATTCAGAAGCTGCAAGATTTCAAAAATTCAAGATCACTGAAAGATTAATAAGATTTCAAGAATATCTGTTTCAAGAAGACTAGGAGCCAGAAACCAAGAAGGACTCAGATTTCAAGATTTTAAGAAGACCAGGAATTGGAAGATTTCAAGACAACCAAAAGATTAAGAATATTTTACAAATTTTAGAAGAAATTACAAATTTCAAGAAAACTCTCAAAGTCCCAGAAAAACCAAGAATGACTCAGATTTTCAAGATTTTAGGACGACTCCGGCGGAGTTGCAAGATTTCAAGATATCTGGAAGATTAAGATGATTTCAAGATTTGAGTTTCAGGGAGACTCATTAAAACCCCAGGAAGACCCAGAAGGTATCAGATTTTCAAGAATCTCAAGATTTCTAGATTTTAGGAAGACTCAGCTGCAAGATTTGAAATTTTCAAGATCACTGAAAGATGAAGTAGATATCAAGATTATACATGTGAGGAAGACTCACCAAGAAGGACCAAGGTTTCCAAGATTTCAAGAATTTAGGAAGGACTTGGGCCCTGCAAGATTTCAAGATTTCAGATAACTGAAAGATTAGGAAGATTTCAGGATTACACCTTTCAGGCAGACTCGCAAAGACCATAGACACCACGAAGGACTCAGATTTTCAAGAGATTCATGATTTTAGGAAGACTCGGGAGTTGAAAGTTTGAAAGACTTCAAGGTATCTGGAAGATTAAGAAGAGTTCAAGATTCAAGTTCCACAAAGACTCATTCAAAGCCCAGGGAGATCAAGAAGGACTCAGATTTTCAAGAATGTCAAGATTTTAAGAAGTCCCAGGAATTCAACGTTTTCAAGATTTCAAGAGAACTGAAAGATTAAGCAGATTTTCAGATAACAAGTTTCAGGAAGACTCTCGCAGACCCAGAAACACCAAGAGTGACTCAGATTTTCAAGATTTCAAAATTTTTGGAAGCAATCAGGAGCTGCAAGATTTTAAGATTTCAAGATAACTGAAAGATTAAAAAGATTTCAGGATAACACCTCTGAGGAAGACCCAGAAACACCAAGAAGGACTACGATTTTCAAGATTCTCAAGAATTCAAGATTTTAAGAAGACCAGGAATTGGAAGACTTCAAGATCTGAAGACCACTGACATATTAAGAAGATTTTCAGGAAGACCCAAACAGACCCAGAAACACCAAGAAGGACTCACATTTCAAAGATTTCAAGATTTTAGGAACAGTCAGGTAGACTCGGGAACTGGAAGATTTCAAGATGGCCAGATAAGTGAAAGATTAAGACTTTCATAGACCCAGAAACACCAAGAAGGACTCAGATTTAGATTTCAAGATTTTAGGAAGGATTCAGAAGCTGCAAGATTTCAAGGTAGACATGATAGATGAAAGATTAAGAAGATTTTTAAGATAACAGTTTTCAGGAAGACCCAGTAAGACCCAGAAACACCAAGAAGGACTCAGATTTAGATTTCAAGATTTTAGGAAGGATTCAGAAGCTGCAAGATTTCAAGGTAGACATGATAGATGAAAGATTAAGAAGATTTTTAAGATAACAGTTTTCAGGAAGACCCAGTAAGACCCAGAAACACCAAGAAGGACTCAGATTTCCAAGATTTCAAGATTTCAGGAAGGATTCAGAAGCTGCAAGATTTCAAGGTAGACATGATAGATGAAAGATTAAGAAGATTTTTAAGATAGCAGTTTTCAGGAAGACCCAGTAAGACCCAGAAACACCAAGAAGGACTCAGATTTCCAAGATTTCAAGATTTCAGGAAGGATTCAGAAGCTGCAAGATTTCAAGATAACTGAAAGATTAAGAAGATTTTAAGATTACAAGTTTCAGGAAGACTCATTTAAAACCCAGGAAGATCCAGAAGGACTCAAATTTTCAAGAATGTTAAGATTTTAAGATGCCCCAGGAATTCAAAGTTTTCAAGATTTCAAGATAACTGAAAGATTAAGAAGATTTTAAGATTACAAGTTTCAGGAAGACTCTCAAAGACCTAGAAACACCAAGAAAGACTCATATTTAGATTTCAAGATTTTAGGAAGTATTCAGAAGCTGCAAGATTTCAAGATAACTGAAAGATTAAGAAGATTTTAATATTACATGTTTCAGGAAGACTCTCAAACATCCAGAAACACCAAGAAAGACTCAGATATCCAAGATTTCAAGATTTTAGAAAAGATTCAGAAGCTGCAAGATTTCAAGATTTCAAGATTTCAGGAATACCACTGAGGAAGACTCACTAAGCCCCAGAAACACCAAGAAGGACTAAGATTTTCAAGATTCGCAAGATTTCAAGATTTTAAAAAGACCAGGAATTGGAAGACTTCAAGATCTGAAGACAACTGACAGATTAAGAAGATTTTAAGATTACAAGTTTCAGGAAGACTCTCAAAGACCCAGAAACACCAAGAAGGACTCAGATTTCCAAGATTTCAAGATTTTACGAAGGATTCAGAAGCTGCCAAATTTCAAGATAACTGAAAGATTGAGAAGATTTCAGGATTACACCTCTGAAGAAGACCCACTAAGACGCAGAAACACCAAGAAGGACTATGATTTTCAAGATTCTCAAGAATTCAAGATTTTAAGAAGACCAGGAATTGGAAGACTTCAAGATCTGAAGACAACCGACAGATTAAGAAGATTTGAAGATTACCAGTTTCAGGAAGACCCAATAAGACCCAGAAACACCAAGAAGGACTCACATTTTCAAGATTTCAAGATTTTAGGAACACTCAGGTAGACTCGGGAACTGGAAGATTTCAAGATGGCCAGATAAGTGAAAGATTAAGACTCTCATAGACCCAGAAACACCAAGAAGGACTCAGATTTAGATTTCAAGATTTTAGGAAGGATTCAGAAGCTGCAAGATTTCAAGATACATGTAGCTGAAAGATTATGAAGATTTTTAAAACTACAAGTTTCAGGAAGACTCTCAAACATCCAGAAACAGCAAGAAGGACTCAGATTTCTAAGATTTCAAGATTTTAGGAAAGATTCAGAAGCTACAAGATTTCGAGAATTCAAGATTTCAGGAATACCACTGTTGAAGACTCACTAAGACCCAGAAACACCAAGAAGGACTAAGATTTTCAAGATCATCAAGATTCTCAAGATATTAAGAAGACCAGGAATTGGAAGACTTCAAGATCTGAAGACAACTGACAGATTAAGAAGATTTTAAGATAACAAGTTTCAGGAAGACCCAATAAGACCCAGAAAACACCAAGAAGGACTCAGATTTCCATGATTTCAAGATTTTAGGAAGGATTCAGAAGCTGCAAGATTTCAAGATAACTGAAAGATTTAGAAGATTTTAAGATTACAAGTTTCAGGAAGACTCTCAAACATCCAGAAACACCAAGCAGGACTCAGATTTCCAAGATTTCAATATTTTAGGAAGGATTCAGAAGCTGCCAGATTTCAAGATAACTGAAAGATTAAGAAGATGTCAGGATTACACCTCTGAAGAAGACCCACTAAGACCCAGAAACACCAAGAAGGACTATGATTTTCAAGATTCTCAAGATTTCAAGATTTTAAGAATACCAGGAATTGGAAGACTTCAAGATCTGAAGACAACTGACAGATTAAGAATATTTTAAGATTACAAGTTTCAGGAAGACTCACTATACATGTAAGACCCAGAAACACCAAGAAGGACTCGGATTTTCAAGATTTTAAGAAGACCCAGGTATTGGAAGATTTAAAGATCTGAATACAACTGAAAGATTGTGAACATTTTCAGATAACAAGATTCAAAAGGACCCACTAAGACCCAGAAACACCAAGGAGGACTGAGATTTTCTAGATATAAAGATTTTAGGAATACATGTACTCAGATTTAGGAACTGCAAGATTTCAAGAACACAAGTTTCTAGGAAGACTCGCAAAGACCCAGAAACACCACGAAGGACTCAGATTTTCAAGATTTTAAGATTTTAGGAAGACTGGGAAGTTGCAAGATTTCAAGATGTCTGGAAGATTATGAAGATTTCAAGTTCAAGTTTCAGGAAGACTCATTAAAAACCCAGGAAGACCAAGAAGGACTCAGATTTCAAGATTTTAAGAACATCAGGAATTGGAAGATTTCAAGACAACCGAAAGTTTTTAGAAGATTTTAAAATTACAAATTTCAGGAAGACTGTCAAAGTCCCAGAAACACCAAGAATGACTCCAATTTTCAAGATTTTAGGACAACTCCGGCGGAAGGGCAAGATTTCAAGTTATCTGGAAGATTAAGACGATTTCAAGATTTAAGTTTCAGGAAGACTCATTAAAACCCCAGGAAGACCCAGAAGGAATCAGATTTTCAAGAATCTCAAGATTTCTAGATTTTAGGAACACTCAGTTGCTGCAAGATTTCAAAATTTCAAGATCACTGAAAAATGAAGTACATGTAGATATCAAGATTATACATTTGAGGAAGACTCACCAAGAAGGACCAAGATTTCCAAGATTTCAAGAATTTAGGAAGGACTCGGGACCTGCAAGATTTCAAGATAACTGAAAGATTAAGAAGATTTTAAGATTACAAGTTTCAGGAAGACTCTCAAACATCCAGAAACACCAAGAAGGACTCAGATTTACAAGATTTCAATATTTTAAAAAAGATTCAGAAGCTGCAAGATTTCAAGATTTCAGGAATACCACTGAGGAAGACTCACTAAGACCCAGAAACACCAAGAAGGATCAAGATTTCAAGATTTCAAGATTTTAAGAAGACAAGGAATTAGAAGACTTCAAAATTTGAAGACGACTGACAGATTAAGAAGATTTTAAAATTACAAGTTTCAGGAAGACTCTCAAAGACCCAGAAACACCAAGAAGGACTCAGATTTCCAGATTTCAAGATTTTAGGAAGGATTCAAAAGCTGCAAGATTTCAAGATAACTGAAAAATTAAGAAGATTTTTAGATTACAAGTTTCAGGAAGACTCTCAAAGACCCGGATACTCCAAGAAGGACTCAGATTTCCAAGATTTCAGGATTTTAGGAAGGATTCAGAAGCTGCAATATTTCAAGATTTCAAGATAACTGAAAGATTAAGAAGATTTCAGGATTACACCTCTGAAGAAGACCCACTAAGACCCGGAAACACCAAGAAGGACTAAGATTTTCAAGATTCTCAAGATTTCAAGATTTTAGGAAGGATTCAGAAGCTGCAAGATTTCAAGATAACTGAAAGATTAAGAAGATTTTTAGATTACAAGTTTCAGGAAGACTCTCAAAGTCCCGGATACACCAAGAAGGACTAAGATTTTCAAGATTCTCAAGATTTCAAGATTTTAAGAAGACCAGGAATTGGAAGACGACCAAGATCTGAAGACAGCTGACAGATTAAGAATATTTTAAGATTACAAGTTTCCGGAAGACTCACTATACATGTAAGACCCAGAAACACCAAGAAGGACTCAGATTTCCAAGATTTGAGGATATCTCAGGTGGACTCAGGAATTGCAAGATCTCAAGATATCTGGAAGATTAAGAAGATAATAATTTTGAAGTTGAAGGAAGACTCATTAAAAACGCAGGAAGACCCAGATGGACTCAGATTTTCAAGAATTTCATGATTTGAGGAAGATTCAATAGCTGCAAGATCCAGGATTACACCTTTCAAAGTGACTCACTAAGACCCAGAAACACCAAGAAGGACTAAGATTTTCAAGATATCAGGAAGACCCAGGGATTGGAAGATTTCACGATTTCAAGACAACTGAAAGATTAAAGAGATTTTAAGATTACAAATTTCTAAGAAGACTCACAAAGACATAGAAACACCACGAAGGACTAAGATTTTCAAGATTTCAAGATTTTAAGTCAACTTAAAGATCAAGAAGAGTTTAAGATTACATGTTTCAGGAAGACACACAAAGACCCATAAACACCACGAAGGACGTAGATTTTCAAGAGATTCAAGAAGTTAGGAAGACTCAGGAGTTGCAAGATTTCAAATTCCAAGATATCTGGAAGATTAAGAAGATTTCAAAATTACAAGTTTCAGGAAGAACCTCAAAGACCCATAAACACCAAGAAGGACTCAGATTTCAAGATTTAAAGAAGGACTCAGGAGCTGCAAGATTTCAAGATAACTGAAAGATTAAGAAGATTTCAGGATTATGCCTCTGAGGAAGACCCACTGAGACCCAGAAACACCAAGAAGGACTACGATTTTCAAGATTTAAAGATTTTAAGAAGACCCAGGAATTGGAAGATTTCAAGATTTCAAGATAACTGAAAGATTAAGAAGATTTTAAGTTTACACGTTTCTAGGATGACTCACAAAGACCCAGAAACACCACGAAGGACTCAGATTTTCAAGATGTCAAGATTTTAGAAAGACTCATGATTTGTCAGATTTCAAGATATCTGGAAGATTGAGAAGATTTCAAGTTCAAGTTTCAAGGCACATTAATAACCCAGGAAGACCCAGAAGAACTCAGATTTCAAGATTAGTGAAAGATGAAGAAGATTTTAAGATTACAAGTTTCAGGAAGACTCGCAAAGACCGAGAAACACACCACAAAGGACTGAGATTTTCAAGAGACTCAAGATGTTAGGAAGACTCGGGAGTTGCAAGATTTCAAGAAATTTTTAAGATTTAAAGATTTAAGTTTCAGGAAGACTCATTAAAAACCCAGGAAGTAACCAGAAGGACTCGGATTTTAGGAAGACTCCGAAGCTGCAAGATTTCAAAAATTCAAGATCACTAAAAGATTAAGAAGATTTCAAGAATATCTGTTTCAGGAAGACTAGGACCCAGAAACACCAAGCAGGACTGAGATTTTCAAGATTCTTAAGATTTCAAAATTTTAAGGATACTCAGGGTTTGAATATTTCAAGATAACTGAAAGATTAAGAAGATTTTAAGATTGCAAGTTCCCTGAGAATCTCAAAGACCCAGAAACACCAAGAAGGACTCAGATTTCCAAAATGTCAAGATTTTAGGAGGGACTTCAAGATTTCAAGATGACTGAAAGATTAAGAAGATTTTAGGATAACACCTCTGAGGAAGACCCACTATAAGACCCAGAAACACCAAGAAGGACTACGATTTTCAAGATTTTAAGATTTGAAGAAGACCCTGGAATTGGAAGATTTCAGTAGTTTAAGACAACTGAAAGATTAAAGATTTTAAGATTACAAGTTTCTAGGACGACTCACAAAGACCCAGAAACACCACGAAGGACTCAGATTTTCAAGATTTCAAGTTTTTACATGTAGGAAGACTCGGGAGGAGTTGCAAGATTTCGTGATATCTGGAAGAAAAAGAAGATTTCAAGATCAAGTTTCAAGACACATAAATAACCCAGGAAAATCCAGGAGGACTCCTATTTCAAGATTTTAAAAAGACCAGGAATTGTAAGATATCTAAACAACTGAAAGATTAAGATGATTTTTAAATTACAAATTTCAGGAAGACTCTCAACGTCCCAGAAACACCATGAATTACATGTACTCACATTTTCAAGATTTTAGAATGACTCTGGCAGGGGTTGCAAGATTTCAAGATTTCAAGATAACAGAAATACTAGGAAGATTCAGGATAACACCTTTCAGTCAGACTCACAAAGACCATAAACACCAGGTAGGACTCAGATTTTTAAGCAATTCAAGATGTTAGGAAGACTCAGGAATTGCAAGATTTCAAGATTGGAAGAAATCTGGAATATTATGAAGATTGCAAGATTCAAGTTTCAGGAAGACTTATTAAAACCCCAGGAAAACCATGAGGACTCAGCTTTTTTATATTCATGGTCACTGAAAGATTGAAAAGATTTCAAGAATATCTGTTTCGAGAAGACTAAGACCCAGAAACCAAAAAGGACTGAGAGTTCCAAGATTCTTAAGATTTCAAGATTTTAAGAAAACTCAGGAATTTGAAGATTTGAATCTCAGGGACACAGAAACACCATGAAGGACTCAGATTTCCAAGATTTCAATATTGTAGGAAGGACTCAGGAGCTGCCAGATTTCAAGATAAACTGAAAGATTAAAGAGGATTTCAGGATCACACCTTTGAGGAAGACCCACTAAGACCCAGAAACACCAAGAAGGACTACAATTTTCAATATTCTCAAGATTTTAAGGAAACCCAGGAATTGGAAGATTTCAAGACAACTGAAAGATTGAAGAGCTTTTAAGATGACAAGTTTTAGGAAGACTCAAAAGACCCAGAAACACCACGAAGGACTCGGATTTTAGGAAGGACTTACATTGGAACTGAAAGATTGGGAAGATTCAGGATTAGACCTTTTCAGGCAGACACACAAAGACCATAAACACCACGAAGTACTCAGATTTTCAAGCGATTCAAGATTTTAGGAAGACTCAGGAATTGCAAGATTTCAAGATTGGAAGAAATCTGGAGGATTAAGAAGATTGCAAGATTCAAGTTTTAGGAAGACTTATTAAAAACCCAGGAAAACCAGAAGGACTCAGCTTTTCAAGAATCTCAAGATTTCAAGATTTTATTATATTGCGTTGCAAGATTTCAAGATATCTGGAAGATTTACTAGACTTCAAGTTCAAGTTTCAAGACACACTAATTACCGAGGAAGACCCAGATTTTAAGAAGACCAGGAATTGAAAGATTTCAGGACAACTGAAAGATTAAGTAGATTAAATATTACAAATTTCAAGAAGACTCAAAAGACCCAGAAACACCACGAAGGACTCGGATTTTAGGAAGGACTTACATTGTAACTGAAAGATTGGGAAGATTTCAGGATTAGACCTTGCAGGCAGACACACAAAGACCATAAACACCACGAAGTACTCAGATTTTCAAGCCATTCAAGATTTTAGGAAGACTCGGGAATTGCAAGATTTCAAGATTGGAAGAAATCTGGAGGATTAAGAAGATTGCAAGATTTAAGTTTTAGGAAGACTTATTAAAAACCCAGGAAGACCAGAAGGACTCAGCTTTTCAAGAATCTCAAGATTTCTAGATTGTATTATATTGCGTTGCAAGATTTCAAGATATCTGGAAGATTTACTAGACTTCAAGTTCAAGTTTCAAGACACATTAATTACCCAGGACATGCAGGAAGACCCAGATTTTAAGAAGACCAGGAATTGAAAGATTTCAAGACAACTGAAACATTAAGTAGATTAATTATTACAAATTTCAAGAAGACTCACAAAGACCCCAAAACTCCACGAAGGACTAAGATTTTCAGTTGCAAGAATGCACCAAGAAAAATGACTAACATTTTAAAGATTTTAGGATGTCTTGGGCGGAGTTGCAAGATTTTAAGTTTCAAGATATCTGAGAGATTACGACGATTTCAAGATTAAAGATTTTACATTTCAGCAAGACTCACCAAGACCCAGAAACACGAAGAAGGACTAATATATCCAAGATTTCAAGATTTTAGGAAGGACTCGGGACCTGCAATACATGAATTTCAAGATACGTGTAACTGAAAGATTACGAACATTTTAAGATTAATGTTTAAAGACAGGAAAACGACCTACGTGTAGTTTCCAGATATCAATAAAACTCGAGAAGAAAGACAATTTCAAGATTTCAAGAATCGAGACAGCTTCAAGAAAACTGACAAAGTTTCAAGACATGAAGACATCAAGAGGACTCCAGAAGACAAGAAATTTCAAGATTTCAAGAATCAAGACAGTTTCAGGAAAACTCATGAAATTTCAAGAAATCAAGAGGACTCGAGAAGACACAGGAATTGTCAAGATTTCAAGAAAACTGATGAAAAATGCAATGGACTCCAAAATATTGAGGAATATTTTAGCATATAAAATAGACAAGATTTCAAGATGTCAAGATTACAAGAGAGATTCAGGGAAAATCATCAAGTTTTAAGATGTTAAGCAAAGCCAGGCAGATTCAAGAAGTACCTAGATTCAAGATAACTAAAGAAGAACCAGGAAATTACAAGATTCCAAGAGGATGTAGGAAGACTTTTTATAGACACGAGAAAATTCAAGATGATTCCTGTAGATTTCAAGATGTAAACTGACAACATATGAAGATTTCAAGTTCGCAAGATTCAAGACAGCTTCAGGAAAACTCACCAATTTTCAAGGAATCAAGAGGACTCGAGGAGACACAGGAATGTTGAAGATTTCAAGTTTCAAGACATCAAGAAGACTTGACAAGACAGGCAATTTCAAGATGTCAACATGTTCAAGATGCAAGACAGCTACCCTGGCTACAGGAAAACTCATCAATTTTCAAGTATTCAAGAGGACTCTAGGAGACACAGGAATGTTCAAGATTTCTAGTTCGCAAGATTCAAGACAGCTTCAGGAAAACTGGCAAAGTTTCAAGACATCAATCATGTCAATGGGACTCAAGAAAACAGGAAATTTCAATATTTTAAGATTCAAGACAGCTTCAGGAAAACTCATGAAATTTCAAGAATCAAGATGACTCGAGAAGACATAGGAAATTTCCTGATTTCAAGAGGACTGATGAAAAATACAATGGAGAAAAAAAAATTCGGGAATATTTTGGCATATAAACTAGACAAGATTTCAAGATGTCAAGATTTCAAGAAATATTCAGGAAAAATCATCAAGTTTCAAGATGTTACGTAAAACAAGGCAGACTCATGAAGTACCAAGATTCAAGATAACTAAAGAAGAACCAGGAAATTCCAAGATTCCAAGAGGATGTAGGATGATTTTTTATAGACTCGTGAAAATTCAAGATAATTCCTGTAGATTTCAAGATGTAAACTGACGACAACATATGAAGATTTCAAGTTGGCAAGATTCAAGACAGCTTCAGGAAAACTCATCACTTTTCAAGGAATCAAGAGGACTCTAGGAGACACAGGAATGTTCAAGATTCAAGTTCGCAAGATTCAAGACAGCTTCAGGAAAACTGGCAAAGTTTCAAGACATGAAGACATCAAGAGGACTACAGCAGACAAGAAATTTCAAGATTTCAAGAATCAAGACAGTTTCAGGAAAGGTCATGAAATTTCAAGAAATCAAGTGGACTCGAGAAGACATAGGAATTTCCTTGATTTCAAGAGGACTGATGAAAACTGCAATGACTCCAAATGATTCAGGTATATTTAGCATATACAATAGACAAGATCTCAACAGAGATTCAGGGAAAATCATCAAGCTTCAAGATGTTAAGCAAAACCAGGCAGACTCAAGAAGTACCAAGATTCAAGATAACTAAAGAAGAACAAAGAAATTGTATGATTTCAAGAGGATGTACATGTAGAAAGACTTTTTATAGACTTGTGAAACATCAAGATAATTCATGTAAATGTCAAGATGTAAACTGACAATATTAGAAGATTTCAAGTTTACAAGATTCAAGACAGCTTCAGGAAAACTGACAAAGTTTTAAGACATCAATCCTGTCAATGGGACTCAAGAAAACAGGAAATTTCAAGATTTTAAGATTCAAGACAGCTTCAGGAAAACTCATGAAATTTCAAGAATCAAGATGACTCGAGAAGACATAGGAAATTTACTGATTTCAAGAGGACTGATGAAAAATACAATGGAGTACAAAAAAATTCAGGGATATTTTAGCATATAAACTAGACAAGATTTCAAGATGTCAAGATTTCAAGACAGATTCAGGAAAAATCATCAAGTTTCAAGATGTTACGTAAAACAAGGCAGACTCATGAAGTACCAAGATTCAAGATAACTAAAGAAGAACCAGGAAATTCCAAGAGGATGTAGGATGATTTTTTATAGACTCGTGAAAATTCAAGATAATTCCTGTAGATTTCAAGATGTAAACTGACGACAACATATATGAAGATTTCAAGTTCGCAAGATTCAAGACAGCTTCAGGAATCAAGAGGACTCTAGGAGACACAGGAATGTTCAAGATTCAAGTTCGCAAGATTCAAGACAGCTTCAGGAAAACTGGCAAAGTTTCAAGACATGAAGACATCAAGAGGACTACAGCAGACAAGACATTTCAAGATTTCAAGAATCAAGACAGTTTCAGGAAAGGTCATGAAATTTCAAGAAATCAAGTGGACTCGAGAAGACATAGGAATTTCCTTGATTTCAAGAGGACTGATGAAAACTGCAATGACTCCAAATGATTCAGGTATATTTAGCATATACAATAGACAAGATCTCAACAGAGATTCAGGGAAAATCATCAAGCTTCAAGATGTTAAGCAAAACCAGGCAGACTCAAGAAGTACCAAGATTCAAGATAACTAAAGAAGAACAAAGAAATTGTAAGATTTCAAGAGGATGCACATGTAGGAAGACTTTTTATAGACTTGTGAAGCATCAAGATAATTCATGTAAATGTCAAGATGTAAACTGACAATATTAGAAGATTTCAAGTTTGCAAGATTCAAGACAGCTTCAGGAAAACTGACAAAGTTCCAAAACATCAAGAGGACCCAAGAACACAGGCAATTTCAAGATTCAAGGCAGCTCGAGGAAAACTCATGAAATTTCAAGAAAATCAAGAGGACTGAAGAAGACACAGGAATTTTCTTGATTTCAAGAGGACTGATGAAAACTGCAATGGACTCCAATATATTCATGTTTATATTGCAGCATTTAAAATTGACAAGATTTAAAGAGAGATTCAGGGCAAAATACACAAATTTCAAGACGTTAGGCAAAGTCAGACAGACTCAAGAAATACCAAGATTCAAGATCACTAAAGAAGAACCAGAAAATTACAAGATTTCAAGAGGATGTTGGAAGACTTTTTATACACCAGTGAAAAGGAGGAATTCCAATATTTTGGAGGACTTGAAATAGAACATGTACATTACATGTACATGTACAGGTTCATGTACATTGTACACATGAAAGGAAACATGTACACCGACAGTATGCAGCTCTCTTCTTCCTCGGTCTTACATGTACATAAGCTGGTCGCTGCTCTATTGCCAGGTACATGTATTAACCCTCAATTTTGATGAGAACATGTAAATACATGTAAGTACAGACAGTATGTACATTGTAGACAGGAATTGGAAATGCAGTGTACATGCAGACAGTACATGTACCGTACATTGTAGGTTAGTAAACTCCGATATTATGGAGCCCTCAGTAAATATGTATATTTATGTACATGTACATGTACATGTAGGGGAAGGTACATGTAACACCTAACAAGAGGAGTATATTGGGATAATAAGATGTAACAAATACATGTAGCCTATTTAGGAGAAAGTAATAAATCAATTATTTAAACTATCATGGCCTTTAATTATTGTCGTCCCTTTCGAATGAGTGTCATGTGGCTGTACAGAGGTGTACCGGTAGGTGAGTGGTCAACTGTGGTGCCTGGAGGTAGAGGAACTCCAAACAGAGCTACATGCACGTCTCCGACCGCTACTCATCGGGAGGACGAAATTCCTTCAGTCATCATTTGGCAGCATCACCTAGCAGAGTCAGAAGGGCAGCTAGACTGCTGCAATACTAGTACTTGATTCGTGTTCTTTCAAATTTGTTGTCAACCACTCAACATTTTTTTGTTTCAACTCTGACAAAAACATTTACATACACCCATGTACATTGTACCTGTATCATTTAATTAAGAAAACAGTCATCTGAAATATTTTTTAACTACATGTACATTGTATAAGGTAGTCATGTGTGAATGATAATGTCAAACATTACTGTACATGTACTGTAGGTTGTTAGGAATGGCTGATGGAAGATTTACAAGTGGTCTTTTACATAACCTCATTGGAAGTCTTCATGTACTTTCCCTTTTTGTATAGCTTGCCAAGATGGAGTTGGAGCAGCGCGACAGTATCTTAGCCAGTTCCAAGAGCATCTCAACAAGCTGTCAGCCCCCACTGGCCAGGGAAATCCACCTGGGCCTAATCAAATCTCCCGACTACCCAATGACCAGCAAGTTTGATCAGGCCATCAAGAAATACTTCACAGAGGCAAGGTACGAAAGAGTATTGCATCCTCATACCACTTTACAGATTAAAAAAAATACACCTTGTTTTTCAGATAAACAACTGTCATGTTAGCACTTGTAAGCAATTTCTTCACAATTTTTGCAAGAAAGATTTTGGGGACAAATTTTTCCTTGATAATGCATTTTGCCATGTTTATATCGATTAAAAGAGGCCCTCTATGATAATATGTACATGTACATGTAGAAGGCAAGTACATTGTAGAAACACATGCTGTCTCTTTTCAATTTGATGTAAACATTGTCAATTGACATATTTTTCTGAAATCGCTTAAAGGTTTTCAAGACATTTCTTAATACAAGGTATTGTGGCGCTGATCGAACCAGGGCTCCCCAAACTCAGGTCGCCCTGGCCTCCTGACTAAACCTTGGGTAAGCCTAGACGAGCGGTGATCTAGGTGACCTAGGGAATGCGTCCGTTCGGAAGGCCGTATGCCGCCAACACGTACAATATAGTCTCCTTAAGGGTGTTCACTTAAGGGAGGTACTCCAACTGACAGACTGAACAATGAAGGAACAGACACTGACACCTTTATTCATCAGACAACAACGACAATCAAGTTCTTTAATTCTCTATTGGGTTCAATTAGAATGTAAGAGTTAATCAACAATAATTACTGAATGAAACGGCACCTGCGTCAAGGGTGGACTATTCGCAGCGCTCCCCCACGCTCTTTTGCGACTTCCTATCAGGCAACCCCAAGTTACTGGCGGCAGGACTCCCGAGGCCCCAGTGGATACAGCCCACGAGGTAGCAACACACGGACCAAGATTCAGATCCCCGGTGTGTCTCCGGCTACTAACCTCCTGTCCTCGCCCAGTCGTCAGCACGTCAGTGCAGCAACACGACAACGCACACACACACGTCCGTTCTCCACGAGACGCCACCATTCACGTCCGTTCTCAACGACGCGCTGTGATCAACTCCTCCCGCGCAAACGGACCCAACAACAGAGGGCGCTGCGCAAGCTCGCTGCAGCTCGCTCTATAAATAACTCGCTGCAAGCACACCGTTGCGCTACAGTATTAACCCTAACTCCCCAGCCTAATTTGCATGGGAAATTGTACACACACACTGTTGGACTTAGTTTCTGGAGGTATGCCAACCCCATTGTAAAAGACCATCTGTTTAGGGGTACTGTACCTATCCCAACATATTTAAACAAAACCTGCTGTTGAGCTTTGATGGGTGAGTTTGGTTATGGTTAAAGTTATTTTCTGAGAAACAAGCTAAGCTGAAAAGTGTCTTGTGAAGTGTTGGCAGGATTTTTGAAAGAGGGATTACTGAGTGATCAGTTTAAATATATTTCAAGTACCGGTAGGGGATAGGTCATAAGCTAACGACCTTTTATCTCTTTGAAACTAGGGTTGAAAATCAGTCAACCAGAAATGTCTGAAACACTTGTTCCAGACAAACTGTCTCAAATGTGAACAATGGTGATTATATTGCAGACATTTGGTCACCGTTTCAGAATTTTTTAATCCCCTTTTACGCTTGAGACATTGCATCTGCGCTAGTAAACAGGAGGTTGTGGGTTCGAGTCCCACCCAAGTGATTTTTTTTTGCTCACAATCACCAGTGGGTAACACTGTACATTGTTAAAAAATACCCGGTATGTCGGTGAAGGGCAAAAAATTAATTTACATCATGTGAATAAAATGTCTAAATTATAATCGCCATTCTTCCCTTTTCAGACATTTTGTCTGTAACAACAGCATGACAGACATTTCTGGTTCACATTGTATGCATCTATCGCGTATGGAATGGGGATCAAATTAGATCATTAATCTTCCCATATCCTTCAAAATCCATTAGGCTTTTGAATTATTCTGGAAAGTAGATGCCAGGGCATCTGATCTGGCAATTTGTCAAAAGGTGGATCAAGTGGGAACAGGGTCTAAGTGGGGCTAAAAGAGTGTGCCTGTGGTCTCCTTTAACCCTAACAACCCTGAGCCCATCAAGCTCCAACAGCGGGTTTTGCTTGATTTTGGCAGGGTTGGTACCGAACACTGGCCAGCTGGTGTTGGACTTTGATTGACTGGGTACCAAAGGCCCAGGGAGACCTTGTTGAATTTTGTGAGGTTCGGGGCAGAAGGGCATGAGATTTGTGAACACGTTGGAGTTTGAGGGAGTTCACTGGCATTTCTTCGTGGGTATGCTCACCCACGGTCCTCAGCACAGTTTGTGGTCAAATGTGCATGTACATGGGAGTTCACAGGCATTTCTTCGTGGGTACGCTCACCCACGGTCCCCAGTACAGTTCCTGGTCAAATATATTGCTTTATTTTGTTAGGTTTGGTACCATCCCTATCCAATCACTCAACAATGCATAGGCCCATCCATACCAAGTCAATCAAACTCCAACAGTTGGAGTTTGGCAGGTTTAGTACTGTTCCCCGTACAAGGCCTGTTGGAGTTTGGCAGTTTTGGTACCAGTGCTTACAGACCTGTATGCAGCTGTTGAAATTTGTTAGGTTTGGTATCCTTTCTAGTGCAAGAGCCTAGGGGGTTAGGGTTAAAGTGGTGGATTTTGGAGTATACATTAACTCCTTGCAAAGATACCTATAGGGATGTTAATTATCCTTTTACATTTTCAGATTTTAATGATTTCTTTGTTTTCATACCTTATAGTCAAAGTGTCTAAAGCTTAAATTGTTAACTTCTGGCTTCTCTGCATTTAGGATCGTTTCACTGGGTGATGTGGTGACCCTGAGCACCAAGGAGTTTCCAGAATACACACATGACATCAGCGAGGGGGTGCACACTCGTTATCCATTCATCTACTTCAAAGTGATCAAGATAGAACCACAGGTAGAGGAGGCAGTTTCGTACATGGTTGATTCCCTGCATACTACAGTATTTCAGGTAAGGGTGGTTTGCAATTTGAGAATACGTGAACTTTACAGGTTCCAAAACTAGTCCGTAAATTTATTAGAAAGTAGATTCCAAACAGGCCAGTCGCAAATCAATCGCAAGTCCTTCAGTTTTTTTAGTGAAGTCACAAGCTGTACAGGGTGAGTAAAAAAAACGAAGCCCAACTGTTGGGACCATTGTTTTAGTGAAGTTCTTCTGCATGTAGCACTTTTACAATCTAGGATTTGAAAGCCCAATTCATAAGCTTTCTTTTAGTACAAGAATCTTTCAAATCACTCATGTACTTTTCAAGTTACGGAATTTTAAACATAACCACCGTTTTAAAGTTCTGTCCACAGATCACAAAAAGGTAAGTGTTCTTTCAGCAAAACGAAGACAAATCACACAAATCCCTGTGTGAATGATTCTTGTACTAAAAGAAAGCTTATGAATTAGGCTTTCATATCCTAGATTTTTTTTTAGTGCTACATGCAGAACTTCACTAAAACAATTGTCCCGACATTTGTTTTTTTGGTTTTTTTACTCACCCTGTACAAGTAAACTGTGACAAAAACATTTCTTTGTCCTTGTTTATCTCCTGTTACTTGTGAATTTTCTTGAAGTGGACTTGTGAAGGTAATATGAAACAGACAGTCATCTGGTATTAAAACGTGTCATACAGGGAGCAACGTATTGCAGCAGCCAATTTCACGAAACAGTGTGTAACTGACGCTATGCGTAGGACTTATGCAACAAATTGGTTTAACTTACAATCGATTTCATGAAACTTGGCATAGCTGCAGAACGTTTTAAATAATCTAAATATCTTGGATGAGGATAAGAACAGCATATACGACAACTGTTTGTGTTTGTTGAATCACCTTTGCCTGCCATTTTGAAAATACTTTTGTCCGACTTACATTGTACTTTGTGATGTAAATTTGGTGTATATCTCAATGTCATTGATTTTGTCCATGTACATGTAAAAATGTACAAATGTGTCTGTATGGAATCTGTGCAAAAAGTACCCCTTACAAAAGTACCAGTTAAAGGGAGAGTTAGGGGAGACCACTGGGACGGATATTGCATACCTTACATTCGCGAGAAGATGCTACGGGTTTGTGCAGTCAGAGTGAATTTGTCTCGTGTACTCCATTTCATACGGGTGCAAACCACTGCCAGTATGTGCCCGTGGTATGATCCCTCCCACTGCGGCTTTCGAAATTGGTCACAAAGTGGCATCTACTGTTCATGCATGAATCCATATCCGACCAAAGTTCTGGTGTGTTACATTAATCCACATTAAAAACAGTTGAATTCTGTTGTCACCCAGGGAGCTCCTGTATCAAGCTACGTCCCAGCTACCACTGATGCATACAGCAACAGTAAGCTGGACCCTATTTGGGGATCACCAAGCCCTGCTGGAGTCTGGAAGTATGCAGACCAAATAGAAGATCTAATCATTCCGTACTTGATCCCAAAGTAAGTTGATTCATTTAATCACTTGATTTGCACGTGATTTGGCAAGCAACTAACTTGTAGTTGTCTTGTGATTGAATTGATTGCAAATCTGTTGCACTTGTATTCATGTTAATAGCCTTGAAATGAGCCTGGAAAAAAGTAAAGTATTGTCAACTTCATGTGAAGTCGATGTGGATTCGTGCAAATTCAGAACAAATGTTAATATTAGGTGCGAACAAGTGCACACTATGTGTACCTCCTATGGAGCTATCATGGTATACCAATGGTCAAATCATATCAATGAGTTAAATTATACCCCATTCATTTTTTCACCACCAGGTCCCAATGCACCAGGTTGGCTCCTTCCCTCCTGCTGTCAGGCCCGACAGGCTGCGGTAAGGTCACCGTGGTGAGGTCCGTGTGTCGCAGGCTCAACCTACACTGCGTGGTGGCCAACTGTCATGACCTTTGTGCCGACACCACGGCGTCCACTGAGGCTAAAATCAAGAATCTCATGTTCAAAGGTATGTGATTGATGTTGTCATGGATGTTGTTCCAAATCTTCAGCTTTTGGAGATTTTTTTTTGGGGGGGGGAATTCTGCTCGGTATGGGTCCATTTTCTGCTTCAGAAACATGAATCTCATGACATTAAGCAAGCGTTTCAAGTGTTTGGCACATTTATTTGCCTCACCTGCCTTAATCCAGTACAATCCTCGAAAGATTTCCCGATGTATGTAAGTTTCAAATGAAAGTTTCAAACCAAATATTTCCTAAGATCAGTCTAAAGTCTTAGAAATAACTTCCTTATCTTTTAGCACATCACCCCAATTTGCAGAATTTATCCGTTTGTATCATTGCATCTTTCTTGCCCAGGTGGTATGTGTGCTCCCTGTATTCTCGTCATGAGGAACATCCAAGTCTTGGCTCGAGACAGAGACGGCACTGGCGAAGGTGAGTGAAGCTACTTGTGGGGTCATGGTAGGGTCAGTTACCAGCAGAGTTGCAGCCAAGTCATCATGAGGCAATCACAAAATAATCACAAGTCAATCCGGGGCAAGTTCGATCGAGGGCCATGGTTATCAACAGTTCGACTGGCTGATCAAATGCACGCAAGTCAACGATGGTTGGACTGGTCTAGTCGACTATTCAGGACCAGCCTACCGTGGTTGGTAGCGCAACGATTTATAGCTGGTTATCAATAGCAATTTTCATAGCATAGTGCGAGTGTAATAACTTGCAAAAAAATATGGCGGCAAAACGAAACTGCGAGTGCTAAATTTCATTTTCATTGCATAGTCTTTCCCATTTGAGATTACGATTCTGTCACTTTTGTCACCAATGTACAATAATAATTGCGATTATGTAAGGCGTCCTAAACTTCACAATCACTATTATTTGTGTAAATTAACGGAAACATCAAGTGTTGAAAAATTGTGCCACAGCCATTTTCTCACGGTGGTTGACATGACAATAGTTTGAATAGAGTTGTTCGCACTTCAACTTCAGTGCGCATGCACTAGGTACGTCACAAACCAACAACTAGTTAACCACTGGTCCTTGATCGAACTTGAACTCAGTCTCAGTTCAAGTGGCAATAGACCAATACATTAGGCCCAGCCCACATGGACAGCAACACATGCACCTCTCCAGTGCCACACTGCATGTTCCATCTGGGTGCAAACCTGTGAATGGGTCCAGAATTGCCTACGCGGGCCAAATCACAATTTGTGCACCCTCAAATCCCTTGCTATTAGAGCATTTTGTGGGCCATGAACTTGAAGGTTTGTAAAAAAAGATGGGTGGAAGCCGTGCACAGGAGTGTGAGCTCGTATTTCTGTAAAAATTCTCATGAATTTGTGCCCTAAAATTGCTCTATTTTGCAATGGAGAGTAGGCATCATTTTTGACAATGGCGATGGGCCACAGGACTACTTTTCGGGGTGATCATCTTTGGATGGAATTTTCTCCCAAAAGTTATCAGTTAATGGAACATAAATTAACAGAAAATGAAAGATTATGAAATAAGCTTTCATTTGCTTGGTGTATCAAACACCTCGGAGAGTTGTGGGAATTTTAATAATTTTTGGAAGAATGCGTAATTATCACTGAAGTCTATGGGAGTCAATTTGCAGGTCTGCACTCATCTGGTGCATCATATGGGTCATTCTTTAAATTTGGGACTCACTTTTTATCCTGTCCCTGTTACATTTGACATCTGTGGTTTTATAATGATGATCCGCTCCTTAATGCGCTGTTGTCCTCCAAGAGTGATTAGAAATAGCAAACTGACCTACCTGACAGATAGAGAAATTGTTTGAAGTCATTCGTAATGATACTTGAATAGTAAATTACAAGTACCAAGGTAACAGGGACAGGAAAAAGGTCACATTTTGGACCCTAAATTTATAGAATGGCCAACATGCGCGCTTGTCATGTGGATTTTGTGTACACATGTCAAACATACATGTACATGTACATGATGTAAATCACTAGTTCATTGATTGGTTAAATACTATATGGGGGGCCCGTAATGGAGTGGTCTTTACAAATATGTCAAATGAACTGAGTCAGAGGGATCCCTTTGTCATTTTTCATTGGCAGTTTTTTGTGACCTGACTTGGCCTCCGTTTTGCAGTACATGTACATGTATTTCGTGGAACGAACAAGGGCACAAACATAGAATTAAAATGGCAAGGTTTCATGTTGGAATATACAAAGTTGAACACATCTCAACACTGGCAAATTTATCTCCAAATGTTTTATGATGTCAAATTCGCAGAAATCTGTGTTTTCATTTCATTTATTTCATTTATTTCATTTTTCGGGATACAACAAATAATAACATTAAATGAACAGAAATACACATTTATAACCATTTTAGACAAAACGTACAAAGTACAATATTTAACCAGTTCCCACTGGATACCCAAAAGAAACATGGTTTCTGTCGAGGGGCTCTCCAACTGATTAAATATGACACACTGAAAACAATGTTAATAATTTATAACTACGTAAAACTTTAAAGAAATAAGACAATAAAACAAGTCCATAAATGAATAAAACTATGAATAAAAGGATGTGAAGCTAACCCAAGGAAAAATGGATGCATTTTTTTTCATAGATCCCAGAGTTGCAGCATCTTTGAAGGAGGCCATCCAATCACTGTCGAGTACTCACCATGACTACCCTGTGGTTGTCATAGCAACTGCACCTACTACCAAATCAGTACTGACTGATCTGCATGCATGCTTTCTACACCATCAAGAAATGAAGGTGAATTCATTGCATCTATATGAGTTCTTTAATATTGGGTTTTACCCTGATGTATTTTTACAAGCACAGCACACCAAGTGCGGTCTGAAAGCTTGCCAGGAAAATTTCAAAGCTCATTGGGGTGGGACTCAAACTTTAGAAGTTACATTGAAGTTGTAAAATAACCTGAGTGAGCTTGTGTCTTTTTTAGCATGCCCTCAGACAGCACTGAGCATGCAGTGCTTATTAAATTACATTGCTGTAGTACAAAACCCAATATTTACATCATATAATATTGGAAGGCTTTGAGGGGGATACAAGAATCTATTGCGTGGTCTATAACAATATAGGGCTGTGCATCGGAACCGGGTACCCGAGTACCCGAATGTTCATGTCAGGAACCAATTCCAGATTATGGGATAAGGTACCCGTAACCAATTTTACAAATTACTTAGGAACTTCTCAGACAATGAGAAAGAAAGGTTTTGAATGTCATTTGTAGGGAATTTAAAAAATGAAAACCAGGCTACGTTGGAAAACAAAACATATGTTGCAGTTATGACGCTCGCAAAAGTTGCAATGTGAAGCTATAAGCTCACTGTAAACACTTGTATATTGCTGTATTGACGCACCGATGTGGTAGTATTATCGTGCGGACCTTTATGAATAATCTGACCAGCAAGTTCCCAGATATGAAGTTTGGGCCTGTGTTTCTTTTACTGGTTCTTGGATACTGGTGGCTTTTTTTTTATCAATCAGGTACCCGTACTACCAGTAAATGTACACACCTAATATTGCACAAGTTGCAGACGAAATAATTTTTCAGATCTTGTCAGTTGGATTGCATCTTAACTTTTACTTGGTGTTTTTTACAATCATCCGTTGCTTATTGCAGTATCCTTGTAATTACTTCTTGCAGGCTAATAAAGCTTTAAGAATTTTCATTATAGTATAACAAAGCAATTTTTCTTGGTGTCACATATGGTCCAGAAGATTTCTAAACCCTCGTGGTGCAAATGGCACCCTTGGCTTCACCTTATGGCCCATTTACCGTCCTTGGGCATACAAAATGCCATGGACCACATCACAATATTTGTTGGCAGGGGGATCGGGGAACCATATTCCGCAAATATTGTTTGGGTGATGACACCAGTGGTGATGTCAACCCCCGCCCACAAATAATTCATTCCAGCGGATATAGATTTTGTACATATCTTTGTCACTTGTGTATTTCCTGTAAGATATTGCCCCACAATCAACAATTCACTCAACAGTAAATACTGTGGGAATGGGCCCGAAATGCGTATACGAATATGTACATTTGTATGTGCATTCAGTCAGGACAATCCTATTTGAATAGCACTCATTGGAGTAAGGTGACCAGCCCACTATCCCTCTGCTGGACCCTCCATTCCTGACCCCCACCCCCAGCCCTCCTGTGTCCCCATTGTGGGGCCTTCCAATTCGGAGTTTGGGGAAGGCAAACATAAGCTTTTTGAGTGCCCCTTCAGAAAGAGAGGGACCAAACTACACCATTAGAGAAATAATTGACTGGTAATATTGATAAGGTGGAATGATCATATTTTTTTTTTTTTTATCCTGTTTATTCATATAAAGGTGCCTAATGAACAAGAGCGGACTGAGTTACTGCAGGCCCTCAGCGAGAAGGTTTCCCTGGCAACGGATGTTGACATCGCGTATATTGCCAAAAGAACTGCTGTAAGTGTCAAACGTGCAGGAGTTGGAAGTGAAAGGCTGTCATGCTTGCTTTTGAAAATTATAATGAAAACAAATTAGTTAGGGTTTATTTCCTATACACATAGGCATGCAACCAGGGCCCAATTTCATAGCTCTGCCTACCATTAGCGAAAAATCCCTGCTTATCGTAACAGAAAATTCTGTGCTTACGGTTAGCGTATTTCACGGTTAACAAGGAATTTTGGCTTTTGGGCATGCATACAATCCCGAAACTAAGGACCCTTACAGGGTTAGCACAGAATTTTCTGCTAGCGTATAGTTAGCACAAAATGGTGATCATAAGCACAGATTTCTGCGGTTAGCAGAGCCATGAAATGGGGCCCAGGCCTGTGCCACGCGTCCTGCGATCCATATCACAAAACATGTCGTAAGTGCAACACGTCGTAAGTGCGACGCGTTGTATGTGTATTTATAGCACAACTCGATGACTGTTTTATGTATTTAGTCAGCGTACAGGAAATAGTCGTCTGATATTCAACAAAGAGTTCTCGGATCTCAGCTCGAAATTTGTTAAAAACGTAAAATAAAATGGCGGTCGCGCTATGCAATTTTGAAGAAAAACAAGCTCTCAGTGGACTGTATAGCTACTTTGAAATTTCAACTGCAGTTTTCCAGTCTAATTTATAATTATTCAATGCTTTTGCTCTAATTACAACTTTACACACATTGCCTCGGTATTATAATCTCGTTTATGTAATGTTTATGGCATTAAATTGGGACTCTTTTTATTTTGCGATGACCACTAGACACGTCGTAACTTGCGACGTGTTTTAAGCCGTTGTCAAGGAACTTACGACGCGTTTTGTGAAATGGATGAAACGTCATAACTCGAGTTGCGACACGCACTTCGTAAAATCAGGTGCAGGCCTGCTGCAGGCCTGAATTAGGGGGGGGGGGGAGGAGGGGGGTTACCATCCCATACTGTACACATTTTCATCGCAAGTGCACAACATGTGCTGCACCATATCATGCTTTGCAAGTTGTATGCTTTTCCCACTTCAGGAGTTTTATATGCACTAGGTTATTGAAGTAATAATTTTGTGTCCATCATGAGGCCACAAGTACATGAAAAAAACACATGCTGTACGAACTACATGTACTCGTGTGAGGATTACGCGCATGCTTTCAGCACCGTTTCTATGCAAGCGTACGTTTGCGGCTAGTGCGCGCGTGACAAACTTTCTAACAAGTTTGTCTGAGTATGCGCACGTATGGTGCGGAACAAAATTGACGTCATTATTACGGAGTGCTATTTTTGTATATTTCGTCGTGTGCCCGGCAGAAGGGCATATGAGCGTTCTGACGCAAAAAACATTTTCAAAAAAATTGCACTGAAAGGTTCCATTGTTCCCCCGCTTGATTATGAATCCAATGCTCTCCCACACGTAATATAAATCGTACGAATTTGAAATTTGTCACACGTATGAATCATAAGTTCTGGAACAACTTGTATTAATTTCTGACGAAAATGTTTAAATTTCATTAAAATGGAGGCAGTTTTCTGCGTATGCTCTTTTGCTGGGAACATTTTGGTCATTATGCGCTATTGCATAAGGGTATATGCACATATGCCCTTCTGCCGGGAACACGACGATTTGATGTTTATGTTTTTTTCATTTGATGTTTTGCAGGGCTTGGTGCTTGGTGACCTTTGTGCTCTGCTTTCTCATACCATCAGGTCATCCACGGCAAGGGTCATCAGTTCATGGTATGTCATCCTATTTCTTTGTCATGGTGGATCACTAGTCCTGTTCTGCAGAGTTGTAATCAATCACAAGTCAGTCATAAGAAGACTTTGACGAGTCTAAACCACTGATCTCTATATAAAGACTGGATAGCGGATAAAGAGCTGCACAATGAATGAATTTGACGCCATATTGGTGAGACCGGTGAGACCGGCTGGTGATCTACAAAGGACAAGTTGCCGTCTTTATAGACAGTATGATTTCTTTTGTATCATCGCAGTTCACTTAACTTATATTTTGACCACCACCTCTGACAAAGGTTTACAACTTTTCTAACGTCGTGGTTTACTTTTTGTTAGTGCCGCAGTTCACTTTTTCGGCGTTTTGGAAATAATAATCACTACCGAAATGTGTCCTTTTTAGAACATCATAATTTGTGTATGTGACCAAAATGCGCGTCAACTGTTGATACAACGCGCGCTGTATATACGCGTAGAATGTTCGTATTCAACGCGGCCATCTTCGTGAGACCGGGGGCGAATTGGTCAATATGCAAAGTCTACTGTGTGAATGTTGTATGCATATATCCGCTATCCAGTCTTTATATAGAGATCAGTGGTCTAAACTCCGTGTTTTAGGGACCAGACTACTGAGGCTGGTCCCAAAACTGTACTTGGATAGCAAGTCATCAAGTTAAGTGACAAGAATAAATTGTGACTGAAACGACATCGTTCATCCCTCACTTATTTGTGACATGACTTGAAATTTTAGTTGTGATTTGAAATTGATCAGGGAAACACACAATGTATCTCAGCTGTATCAATTAAGCCATGCACCTTTAAAGTGTCCATTAATGTACCATTGAACAATGAGGCAGAAAACATGTAGATGAAAGCAGGTTATTTTTTTTAATCACTTTTTCAAAAGCGTTTATCAATTGATTGAGTTTTGTGGATGATGGGCATTATAGGAACCTGTAAATTCCTTAGCGATGGGTGTAAGTTTGCATGGGGAGATTTAGACACAGTTTTAGACATATCAATATTTTGAAAGTTAAAAAAACCCTCAGATTCAAATAAAACAAATCTGATTTAAATCACATAAATACGATTTTGTTTGTTTAAAAAAAAAAAAAAAAAAAAATCGCCAACCTTGCTGACACTGACAGATGAATTTATTTACCAAGATGAAATTTTGCTCAGAAAATGGCTGAATCAGTTGGCTGGAGTATTAAACCTCTAGGCTCCATGACAATGGTAATACATGTATTGATATTTGTTGCCAAGCAACCACATCATTCTTAATGACAAGCCTTCACAGCTTGATTTAATATAGTTATTACCAATTACCACTAAAAAAAAGACCCAAATTGCTGCATTGTTGACACTTGATTTACAATGCAACCATACCATACAATTTAGCTTGTATTGTTAGAAAGCTAGATTATGAGTATACAACATACATAGTAGCAACTTGCCACGTACATGTAGTTGCCGCTGTGGCTTGACAGAAAAGTTCCACAATAGCCCGGAATTCAATTTGTACCGTCTTGCCATTGTGGTTTGTCGGAACAGTTCCAGGAAAGGCAGCCTATCCTGCCGTTACCCGTTGTCATAACAAATTCCAAAAATAAACTGATTCATGTATTAGCTGATATTATACAACACCTGAATAAATCCCCGTCATCTGATTGGTGGATCGTTGATCACATGCCATTGAATTATTCGTACCAACGCACGGCGTTTTATTGCACGGTGAATAGAACTTCCATTGCACGGTGTCACTGCTGTTGGTAGTGGCGCTGTTTTAAATCGAGATAAATTGAATATGATTGTTCTCAACCTGTTGAACAGTTTGCATTAATGAAATATGATGAGCTTGTCGAACTTTTTAACAGTTTTTAACCTTAATAAATTGGCTATTAAAAATCAACCAATCAGATGACAAGGATTTATTCAGGTGTTATATAAAACAAATAATGATTGTTTCACGTTCGTGCAATGGAAAGAATAATTTCATTCGGTGACAGATGAAATGTTCCATTCCACTCGGCTTCGCCTCGTGAAATGGAACATTTCATCTGTCACCTCATGAAATTATTCTTACCATTGCACTCACAAACATTCATTATTTGTATACCATCCTGCCGTTACCCATTAAGTAAACTGATTCATTAGCTGATTTCGCAACGTAAACAAAGCATTGCTAAGTTACAGTCAAGCCAGCATTGGCATATTTGGATCCGTCACTGAGGCCTCATAAAACCCCTTCACTTATGTTGTTATTCAGAACTACAACAGCTTTGGACTCATCTCAGTGGGGATAAAAGTAAACCTTTTAGAAAGATATTTTTCAGGATGAACCAGTATTTATCTAAAACTGATGCTTGATTTCAAAGGAATTGGGAAACAAATTCTCCTGATGATTCATGTACATATATTGTAAATGTACATGTACCTTAAAAGTCCTCCAACCAAGTGAACATGTATTTTACTTCTACCACAACAGGAACAATACAACAGTGATATAAACTGCCTTCATCTAAAAACTTTTGAATCCAACACTGACAGATTACAGAACAATTTTTGACAACCATATACATTAGGTTGAGCGCAGTTCAAACTTTGATTAAGGGAATAAGTGTGTGCTTGGCTGGTTTGAATGTTTAAGACTGGTTTGGAGTGTGGAAGCTGATAATGACCCGAGCCGGCTTGAGCTGAAGGCAAATTTCATTATCAGCGTCCAGACTGCAAAGTGTTCTTAAAAGTACGTATTTATTCCCATTCATAAATTACCTTTTAGGTCAAACAGTAAACACAAGTACAAAATCATATATTTCCAACGATTTTGTTCAACAAGTTTTTAAAAACACCCCTCTAGCTATGTTGGTATGTGACTCTCCCCAGTAGTCGTAAATGACTCCTTATATGGAGATTGGCATATGGAGATTGGCGTGCGCATTGTGGCACAGAATGCAGCTGTGCCGGTGTAGCGTGAATTTGGACTATGACATAAGGACTCATTGGTAGTACACGTATTGCGCATTCCAAACAGGTTTGTGAACGTTTAACCGATAAAAGGGTATTTGGGACCGGATTTCATCATAGGAGTCAAGTTTCATGTGAGACTGGAAAAGTGTTTAAAAGCCAGCCATGTCTTTATCAACTTTTTAAAACCAGCCACATGACGGGCTCTCGACCAATAGGATTGGGTGTCTTAGGTATTATGAATGTTGGTTACTGGTTGATTCTACAAGATCCTAGTAAATTCATCATTTACATAAAGACTAAGCATTTATACAACTTTAAACTATGACTGGCAAATCTATTAATTTTCACCAACATTTTTTTTTCCAATAAACTATTCTTTACAAGTACATTCATCAAATGTATGACATCACAAACTTAAAGGTAATGGGCACCATTTACAAAAAAAAATTGCATTTTCTTCAGAATCAGGGAACAACAATACAATAAATCTGAAGCAAATTAGTAAAAATCAAACTTCAGTAGGTATACTTTTTCAGTCATACCTTCCAAAATGTGCATTGATATGCTTTGACTTGTACCCTCTTGTGTATGATCCCCATTTTGTCAATCGGATGCATAATTCCAGTTCACGTACATTATGAGACTGATTGAAAACTAAACTAGATTTGGTCAATTGGGAACAGTATTTGAAAAAAAAAAGGTTTTTTCTTTTCTTGCGATGATTTAGTCCTCACCATTGGGAGGAAAAGATAGTAATGACAGCATGGTAGGTCAATCAATTTCACAGGATGCTTGAGCCTATTATTTACTTACAATCAAGTAGGATATTTCATATTATATAACTGACATACCAGTACAGATCCTTGTCATTTGATTGGTGGAACTCACATCACGTGTCATTCGGAATTCGCCCATGGGGAATGGGAAATAGGCCTACTGTTCAACAGTTAGGATCATTCTTGTTCCATGATGCGGTATTTGTGTGCAAATGCATGATGGTGTGCGCGTTCAGCGTTGGGCGTAGCGCGTATTGTTCCAAAGAGCCAGCACTACAGAGTTGGGTTCAAACATTTTCGTGAAGGGGTGGTTTGGAAGAGAGAAATACATTTTCCACTAATTTTGTATTGAAATAAAAGTTCAAATATATCAAATGACAAGGATATACAGCGTCAGTAAAAAAACAACGAAACCCAAATGTCGGGACTATTGTTTTATAGAAGTTCTCCATGTAGCACTTTCAAAATCTAGGACATAAAAGCCCAATTCAAAAGGTTTCTTTTAGTACAAGAATCATTTAAATCACTCGTACTTTTCAAGTTACGGAATTTTAAACACAACCACCGTTTTAAAGTTTTGTCCACGGATCACAAAAAAAGGTGTGCGTTCTTTCAGCAAAACAAAAACAATTCACACACATCCCTATGTGATTTGTTTCCGTTTTGCTGAAAGAACACTGAATTTTGTTGTGATCCATGGACAGAACCTTAAAACGGTGGTAATGTGTTTAAAATTCAGTAACTTGAAAAATAAACGAGTGATTTGAGTGATTCTTGTACTAAAAAAAAGCTTATGAACGAAGCTTTCATATCCTAGATTTTGAAAGTGCTACATGTACATGCATAACTTCACTAAAACAATGGTCTCAACATTTGGGTTTCGGGTTATTTTTACTCACCCTGAATGTCAATATCAAACAAATATTGAGTGGCTTTAAAATGTGAAAAGGGAGGAATATTATCGGTAAAATCTAGACTTTTCCAGTTCACCCGGCTTTGCCTCGTGAAATGGAAAAGTCCAGATTTTACCTTGCGATAATATTCCTCCGATTTCACTCTGAGCTACTCAGTATTTGTATAATATTTTGGCAGTTTCATTTTGAATGTTTGCAAATGGTGTCCATTACCTTTATTTGTATCAGAGTATTAAGTAAAACCACACAACATCACTGCTATTTACAGCAAGCAAACTTCACGCAATATTCAAAGCAAATTAGAAGGTCCATTCTGCAATGTTAGTACATTTCCAATTAAGACTATTCACATTAAGACGTTAAAATTATGTAAAGTGATTAAAACATTTTGGTGACACATGCCATGTATTTCAATTTAATTACATGTACATGTGCGTAGATTATGACATCACTCGTCAGTGCTCATGACTGTTGACAGGTACTGGCCATCATTTTGGCCAATAATTAATAGACACAGTTGTACATGTAACACTGAAATCCAGTGCAGTTCCAAAGTGGTGCTCACAAATCGGAAAGCATACTTTTTTTAGGCAAGAACACTTCGAAAACTACACAGGCTAAAACTGTAATTCAAGCTATAATAATAATAATAACAGGCATTTATATAGCACTTTTAGGCTGCAACAGGGAATCAATTATCAGGCCAAATGAAAAAAACAAAACATGTTTAGCGTCTCCGCCCGCTTCCTTTTTGGAGGCCGCCTCCTTTTTTTTTTTTTTTTTTTTTTTTTTAAACCGAAACAAAAGATAGGCCTAAATTTTAAACAGTGACATCGTTTTGGCCTCTTTGTTGCATCTAGCCCATATAAAGCTGGTATGTCATTTCCTGAGTCCAATGGCGACCATTTAAAAAAAAAAAACTGGCGGCAATCTTGAAAAATAGCCCGGTTTGGTGGCCATTTTGGAGGGGAAAAAAAGGGGCCTCCCGCTTCCTTTTTTTTCAAAAAGGCAGGCCGCTAAACATGTTTTTTTTAATTGGCCTTATTTTCCCTGTTTCAGCAGGCTAACGCTCCTGAAACCTTCTCATCAACTCCCTAGAGTACATGGATACACGGCCAGTATAGGCAGCCATTTCGGCGCTCTTAATCAACCTCTCAAAGTCACCAACACTACCCTTATACATGTAGGTACCATTTACTCCTGGGTGGAGAGAAGCAATGAGTGACAAAGCGCCTTGCCCAAGGGCACATGCACCATCACCCCGGGCTGGACTCGAACCCACAACATGCAGAATTACCCGCAGACCACAAATTCAATGTTCCAGACCACGAGGCCACGGCACTCTACTAGTAACATATGTGGGATACTGGTAGATGACCAGATGTGACTTTCCTTAGTCACTCATGAATTTACGAAACAGTGTCACGTCTCAGGAAAACTTGTCCAAGGTTAAGTGCTAAGTCTCCTACCGTAATGTAATTCCAGGATCATCCAGAGAAGCTCGTGCATGTTTTCTCTGTGTCAATGAAAGGATTCCTGTGCATGTGCATACATTTTAAGATGATGTGCTGCTTGGAAAGAGGCTATTTGGTGAGGTTTTAAGGGTGAAGGCGGCCATCAGAACCCAGAGAGTAGCAGGACATGGCAGAGACTGTGATGCTCGTCTCACATACGGTGAAGCTGTCGTCATTCGGGCAAGGTCTGTCATTCCACATGCCATGCAACTTGATAGATATTACTGCACAATCCTGGTTGCCGTAGTTATTTGGTCGGCCTTTTCTCCAGTTCTCATATTTCATCCTCTTGACACCTTCAGGATAACACACCCATGTGCCCTCAACACTTATATCATTGCAGCCAAGCCAGGCCCTCCTCAGATTTCGATTAATCATTTCTTCAAGAATAAAATGATTCTCTTCATCTGATTCAATGACAAGCAGCATGCCACCAAGCTCTTGGCAGTATGTAGTTGCGTTTTCCCATGTCATCAGATGATCCATGAATTTGTAGCAAGATGAGCCATGTTCTATCCAACCTGGTTTGCAAATGGCATTGACACCAGCATGAAGCAAGAACCAAATAATGACAGCAACAAAAGCTGTCGTTGGGCGAATGAGATCCACAACTACCCTCATCTTCAGTGTTGTTATCACAGCATGGCTCAGAGCATCCTCCACCTGCAGGACCACAGAACCAACTGGTGCATTCGCACACTGTGCACAACTTATATCTCGTTTGCAGTACGTAAGCCGGCTAACCAAGCTTCAGAAATTTAATATCGTCTTGAGATAGACTTCCGTTTAACAACACTGGAAGGTAGAGTCACAATGGACTCATCAGCATTATTGCACTGGAGAGATGACAGCATGTCACGGTTTAGACAATTAAGACTTCTACCGTCAACAACCAACAGACTTAATGAGAAATGGCATGATCCAGTTTTTCAATCAAAGTCAAGTTTTCTGAAGCAACAAAAACCTAGAACATTTCACTCTCTTAGCTTTCCTTGAAAGTGCATAACTATTGACTAAAGTTTTCTGACCCATTTCAATTTGTTGCCACCTACTGTACAGCATACCGGTACATGTAACACACCCATTCGCTCTAAGTGCTCATATCATTGCAGCCCATCCATGTGCTGGGCATCTCTAAATTTGTCACTTTGTCAGTGATAAATTCTTCCTCTTAATCTGACTTGTTGACCAACAGCATACCACCGAGCCTTTGGCAGTATGCACTTGCAGTCTTCCAATTCATGCGATAATCTGTGAACTTGTAGCAAGATGAGCCATTTTCTATCCAACCTGATTTGCAAAATGGCATTAACATCAGCACGAAACAATAACCAAATAATGACAGCAACAAGAGCTGTCTTTGGGCGAAGGAGTTCTAAAAATGCCCCCATCTTCAGTGTTGTTATCACAGCATGGCTCTGAGCATCCCTCCACCCGCATGCCCATGGAACCGGGTGCAATCGCACACTGTGCTCAACTGATGCGTGTCTCTTGTTTGCAGTATGTACATGCCATACCCAGTGGCACACCCAAGGGGGGGGGGCCTTGGGGCTGGGGAGGGGGGCTTGAGCCCCCCCCCCCCCCCCCAAGATGTTGTCAATTATTTTATTTTTGTAATTTGTTTGTATTTTTTTTTATTGTCACACTATTTGACCTTGGTGATATGCCTGTGGCCTATTTTCGAGTAGTATAATAGGGGTGTAAGTGGCGCCACCAACATCAAACGCCAAAATAAAACCCTTTTTTTTTTGGCCAAAAATGTTGGGCAATTAGCACCCCCCAAGCCAAATCCTGGGTGTGCCACTGGCCTTGCCAAGCTTTGGAAATTTAATATCGTCTATAACTTCCCATTAATAACACTGACAGGTGCATCAACAACCACTCATCATTTGAGACTGAGAGACCCAGTTACACATGTGAAGCCTGTCATAGTTTCAACATATTCAATTTATCAAGTCAATAAACTGCCAACTGACTTGATGAAAAATGGCGTGATCCAGTTTTTCAGTCAAAGTCAAGTTTGCTGAAGCTACAACAATCTGAAGCCAAAAAAAAAAATTCACTGTGTTCAAGTAATTTTTCCTTTCTCTCTCTCTCTCTCATTTAGGTGGACTGGTTCATTCTTGGCCACAACATTTACTTTTCCATTTCCAACTCCTGTTCTCCGCAAATAGTATGATTTCACACAACAGTGCTGATGTACTTGTATGTTGCCAGCTGCAGGATTTCATTTGAATCTTATTTTGATGGCATGAGATGACGTTCGTTCTGTTGCTCAATGACTCAACAGTGTTCATAATGATGTAAAAACCTGATTTCTGCTCCCATCAGAGAGGAACCATCATCACTCAGAATCCAAACTCTATGAATCCAGCCCGATCCCACAGAACAAAAAAAAAAATGTGTGTTCTTCTTCTTCCTTACAAGTACAGACTTCATGGTTGAAGATAAACGCATTGTTTCTACATGAAGGCTTGTGGGAGGTTTAAGGGTGAATGCGGCCATCAGAAGCCAGAGTGTAGCAGGTCGTGGTAGAAACTCTTCCAGTGCTTTTCTTGCATACAGTGTACATGTTCTTATTCTTGCAACCTCTGTCCTTCCACTTGCCATCCTCCATTTTTATCGTTGCACAATCCTGATTGCGTATGTTGTTTGGTCGATTTGCTGCCCAGTTCTCATACTTCATTCTCTTGCCACCTACAGCATAACACACCCATTCACCCTCGGTGCTTTCATCATTACAGCCCAGCCAGGTGTTGCGCATCTTTAAATTGTTCACTTTGTGAGTGATAAATTCATTCTCTTCATCTGACTCAATGACCAACAGCATACCACCCAGCCTTTGGCAGTATGCACTTGCATTCTTCCAATTCATGCGATAATCTGTGAACTTGTAGCACGATGAGCCATGTTCTACCCAACCTGGTTTGCAAGTGGCGTTGACACCTGTGATAACAATCATTAGAACTGCAACAGTTTGTTTAAGGTTGTTTAGTTCAGTTAACGATATCATTTTCGTTCTGTCATAAATGCAGTGAATGTATAAGGTTTTTTTCCAAACTTTCAAAAAGTTGAATGGGATAGAATGCACTTCTATTTCACTTCAAAGCAAAACTGAAGTACAGAGAGTTGCACAGATAGAGAACCCATCTTCAAGATGAACCACAAGATAAAACCGATGTGGTGTTTATAAGAACAAGGAACTGTCCAGGTATCAGGTCAAGAGGTGTGGATGCAGACACTGCTGTGGAAATCAGTTAGATCAACACCATGAAGAGCAGCAAGGAATCATCCAGAGCTCAACAAGAAAACAAAGACACTTGAGAAGATGCTGTGACCATGACTGGACCACTAGATGAACAAGCAACTTGTGGACATCGGCATCAGGAGGAGTGAGCTTGTGATGCAATAGAAAGGCTCTCGGTCAAATGATAAAGGAAGGCAATTTTGAATCCAAGCAAGCAGTAATATCAAGCATTTAGCAAAACAGTGATAAACACAAAGCAACACACAAGACAGCCAGAATGAAAACAGTAGCAGAAATTTAATATCTTGTCTACGACAACAGCAATTTGGGTAGAAGCACGATTGATACTGCCTCACTAATTGAGAGAGAAAAAAGCTTGAGAACATATTGAGAATGAACCTTGTTTTCGGTCTATAATAACCACAATGAGACATGAAGATGAAAACTGCCTCAAAGCTTAAATGGGCAATAACAACAAATGAAAACTGCTGCGGCGGTGAAAACCTTGCCTCCCAGTCTAATATAAACATCAAAATATCAATACCAACAATTGCTGGAAATTGGAACAAGTCAGTCTGTTGAGACGTTCTAACAATACTGAATGTTAATGAAAACCTTGCCTTGCCTCCAATATCAGTGTATGAAATAATGAAAACTGCCTCACTTTTGACTAGTACATGTAACTGTCCATATTGGTAATAACACAAACCTGCCTTTTGGTAATCAAGATATCAAAATACAACCATTTAGTAGCCAAATTCATAAACTACATGTACATGTACATGTACATGTACATCAAAGGAACATAGGATCAGCATTTTGTTTTTCTGGAGCAACAAAATTACTCAAAAATGTAATAAAGGTTCCAACAAAAAATAAAAACCCAGTCGAAGTATCAGCTCAGTGGCTACTATAGAAAATGTGTGCACACTTGTCTTAATTGGATTCCATTGCTAGCATTTCCAATTTAAAGCTATAGTCCATCATTTGCTTCTATCCAAAAAGTGACTGACGTAATTATTGTTGAAAAACATACTTGGTTGAAAGATAGTAAGGGAACTAAACTCCCTGTGAAATTATTCTTTCTGGCATGCTGTCATTTTGAAGAAATCAACGAAAGAAGGCCTTTCCAATGGTGCGTCTTAAGAAGCACCGTTGGAAATTTCCGTTAGTAGTTCGTTTTTTTTATACAGCGAAGAGCGCGCAAGCGTTGACACGAAGCACACGCGCACGCGCCCTCTATAATTCATCGGATCAGTGCGCGACATCGCGTAGCTACAATCGGTTAGTGAGAACGTGTCTCGGACGCTGAATTCAGGCCCAATTCAAAACAATGATTCAGCAACTTTTGATTTAAAATCGAGATCTTAGAATGTTGTTTTTCTAAAAAAATACAGCTGAAGCTTAGCTGAAACTTCATCAGCTTAGTTGTTTATCACCCTTCTTTAGATTTTGAGAACGTTTGTTGCTTTAAACGAACAAAATGCACAAATTACAAATGATGGACTATACCTTCAAAGGTTGATGTTACATCATTTTGTTGATCCAGGAAGGGCAGTCTTGTCTCTGTTTGGACCCTTTCTGACTGGCTGACTGATTGATGACTGTCTGACTTACTGACTGACTGACTCCCCGACTGACTGTCACGTGAGAGCTTGGCAGTGCTATTGTATAGGGTTCCCCAAAATGGGCTGAATGCAGCCCATCGTGTAGGCCAGTGTAGGCTTTGCCTTGCTTGCCTACTTCTTGGGAGAATGTTGCTTCTTGTGGCGATTCGCCTTTAAAGGGAATGTACAACATTTGCTTTTGCTGCAATTTCAGAAATAAATGGATTTGGAGGATTAATATGTTATAGCAAATATTGTTAAACTGACTTGTTTCACGTTTTGGGCTTGGTAGATGCTGGAAAAACCAAGAAAACCAATCATGTTCTTGTAGTCTTGTTCCCCGACCCCACTTAAGATGAAACAGAGAAATGTATAGACTTTGGGAAATTGTAAGGCCAGAGAATCAGCCTGGCAGGCTTGTACCCCTTCACAGGTGTGTAATCAATTGCAAAGAAAATGCGGAACAACTTTTATGAAAACTTAGGAGCGGTTATTGAAAAAAAACCAGTTTTCTCCAATGCTGGTCGGCCGACCAGCGTTGGCAAAATACAAATTTTCTGGAAAATGTCACCACAGCCTGAGACACGATTTTACAGGATGCTTTAGACTGTCATTTCCTAACAAACCAGTAAGGTATTTCTTAATAGTTTGATCATTTCGTTTTTTGATGTGTGCAAATGTTGTATCTTCCCTTTAAAGCATGGACAACTGAACACACACGCACACACCCATTGTGCTTTATGGCATAGCAGCGAAGCAGTGATTCTTCATTCGGGTCAAATGCAAAGCAAATTTGATGAAAGTACAAAACAGGCTGCACAGTTTGCCAGAGTGGACATGTGAGCTTGCATATGACTTCACAAATTTCAGTTCAAGCGTGCATTCTCGGCCCATTCAAAATGCAAACAAATTATCGTCAGTGTATAATTTTATTTCTCCACAGCTCCATTGGAAGCAAGTTATCAATTGCTGAAGAAAAAGACCTCTGTACTGCTGGCGTCCAGGTTAACAATGTTGACTTTGAGAATGCCCTCAATCAGCTACAAGCAGCACATGCAGACGCCATAGGGGCACCTAAGGTATGGGTTTATTTGTGAACCGTTTGTATTCCATATCTATTTCATTTCATTAATGTAGACTCTCATGGCCAGCAGGACGCGTTGCAGCTAAATGCACAATTTAAATGGAAACCTCATTATTGACGGTGATCAAATTTAGTTTACCTCGTACATACTCAGTAACCAGAGCCTAATTCTTACCGGCCCATTCACTATCGCATGTCAGTCGCCACTTTTGCGTTTACCAATTGCACACAAGAGGATCCACGCACAAGGTACATGTTAATACGCATACACAGTTGACTATCGCATGGGTTACCCCTGCGATAGTCTACTCAAATAGTCCAAATCCTTTGCACAAGTCTGAGTCCAGTATACTTGGCATTTTGATATAAGATTTTGTCCAAAGTCTCATTTTTTTTACCACGATCAGAAGCCCAAGTGTTCAAAGAAAACAAATCTCTTGCTTACATGTACTTCCTTCTACTGCAGGTTGACCAGGCCAATCCGGCCCGAAATATTATAGATATAGACCGAATCCCAACCGAAATCGATATGAACTCCCTAAAACTGACCCGACCCAACAGAAATTCAAGGAAAACCGACCCGACCCAACCCAAACCGAACTGAACCAAAAAAACCCCTGAATATCTGTCTTGGGCAACTGTGTCTGCTTTTTGTGCCTGAACTTACCCAAAATTGCGTGAAAATCGTCGTCTCTCAGAAACTGAAACATACTGTACGGCACTTGCAACGTGACTGGTGGGCCTACATGTACATGTTATAGACCATGCGTGGTATACTGCAAACCATTTTGGTCGTACCGGGTACAGTGACTCTGCAATAAATATTGCATCGTGTGAATTTCTAAAATGTTTGGGGTTTTTTTTTTCAGTTTATTTCGGTTTATTTCAAGTTTTTCCAAATTGGCCTAACCGACCCGACCCGACCCGACCCAACCCAAAAATTGCATATGCAAAACCAAAACTGACCCTACCCTACTGAAATGATGGACAGACCGACCTGAACTGACCCGAAGTCGGTTCGGGTCAGGTCGGTTTCGGTTTCAGGTTTGCACAACACTAGTCCGCATGTCTCATTTTTTTGTCCACAGATTCCCAATGTATCGTGGGAAGACATTGGGGGCCTGGTGGAGGTCCGCGCCCAAATCCTGGACACCATCCAGCTGCCCTTGCAACACCCGGAGCTGTTTTCAGCCGGACTGCGCCGCTCGGGCGTCTTGCTGTATGGCCCGCCCGGCACGGGCAAGACACTACTGGCTAAGGCTGTAGCTACTGAATGCTCACTGAACTTCTTGAGGTTGGTTTGGAAATCAAAGCCTGTGTCTTAACTTCACGTTTTGGGGTATGGCTGGTAGTATTACACCATGACTATGGGAGTTAGCTTCAGTCACCTCCATCAGTACATGTGTAATTGCAAGCCATGGCCTAATTGTCTGTGATATTTTCGCAAAAAAATTCAGGTCAAGCAATGGCATAAATAAGGGGCGGGGGGGGGGGGGGGGGGGGGGGCAAGTCTTATGCATTTGCAGCCTAATTCTAAGCCTTGTGGATGTTACTTAGCAGACCTCCTTACAAGCAATCAATATATCTGGGTGCCATAGATGGCAGATACAGACGTCGGCGACAACCAGACACTTGATCGTCTCTGTTCGTATATCTCGAGATGGTGGCCAGCGCATTAACTCCAATAGTTCGTGTCATCCAGGTCAGAGGTGTGCAATGCTGTTGGCCCCGTGCTCACCTCCATGCAATCTTTCCCGTCAAGGCGAGATGTTCCAATTGACATTTTCATTGAAGGTTTTCCCACATGACCAAGAAAGCGCACTTGCCGCGTCAGAATGGTTTCCATTAGCTTCCTGTTTGTCAGAGATGAAACTGGCATATGGCAAAAAAATCGGAAAATACGTCGAACAAAAATACGTGTCCGAAATCTGGGCCGCGCTGCAGTTACACACATGTACATGCATGTACAATACACTTCATGCCCAATTTCCGGACACCAACTCCAGCTTAATTATTTTCGATTCAAACAAAATTTTACGATGAAAAAAATTTCAAAAAGTCGGATTTCCGATTAAAATCGGAAAAGTTTCATCTCTGTGTTTGTGTGGGCACGTTCCAGAACTGCCTCATTTCGGGCTTTCTCCACACACGAAATTTGCAGCATTCCCTCCAGAAACCACGGTATGCAACTCCCACTCATTTCTGGTCATTAAACAAGATCTATCTTCTGTTAAATAACCTGCTACTGCAAATGGTCGTGCAGAGGACAAGTTGTATACTGCATTTGACACGGCAACACAGCAACTGCACCTCAATTTGGTGACCTGCAAGACCTGGCAATTGCATCAGAATGAAGCGTCAGCTCCCAACAGCAACGAAGCCATCTTCCAACTATTTTACATGAACTCAGTGACTTGGCAACCTACCGCAGCCATCTTAACCAACTTAGGCTATCAGCTTCGGTCCAAAAATTGGGCCACCGGTATCAAATGATCGAAAGAGCAATGTTCATAGTGATTTTTGGCAAGGTATGCACATCTAGATTTGGAAAATGTGTGATGGCTTTGTAGTGTAAGTGGTGGCAGCATTTGAGTGTTATCACTTTAAAAAAATTTTTTCAAAATGGCCGCCAATATGCTTGAACCGGATTACTTATATATGGTAACAAGCATGTTTTGGCTGCCATTTTTGTTTTACCACTGAGCTTGACAGGGTCGGCTGGCTGGTTCAAATCAGATATAGCCGCAGTAAGCACAATGAAACTATTCATTGTGTGGTTTTTTTTTTTCACGTGGGTGGTACTCGAACCCACGACCTCCTGCTTACTAGCACAGAGGTTTTACCACTGAGCTTGACAGGGTTGGCTGGCTGGTTCAAATCAGATATAGCCGGTTTAGCACAATGAAACTATTCATTGTGTGCTTTTTTTCAACCGGGATATGCATGAGTAGACCTCTGGTGCATTCATTGTTAATTCATAAATACCTCAGACAGTTTAGCCATTCCTATTGGTCGAGAGCCCGTCACGTGGCTGGTCTTAAACAGATGATAAAGACATGGCTAGCTGGTCTTAAACACTTTTCCAGTGTCACAATAAAACGTTCATTGGTTGAACGTTCACAATCCTCACGTAGGCATGCGCAACACTACCAGTGAGTCCGAATTTTATAGTTCTAATTTCAAAACGTAACGCCCCAGGTGCGTTCTGCGCGACATCGCGCAGAACATGCTACGCGCGCGTCAATCTCCATAAAAGGGTTGTTTACATCTTAATCGCCAGCTGAACACTCCATTATTTTGCTATAGGGATGTTTCAAAAAGCTGGAGTGAACTTGTTGATCAAAATCGGGATGTTTTGAACGAATTACTTGATGTTTTTTTTACTGAAAAGGTATTTATTAATGGGAATAAATATGTGCTCAGTCGGTATTAATCACTCTGTTTAAGACTGCTTAGAGTCTGGGTGCTGATAATTACCCTCGCCTCCGGCTCGGGTAATTATCAGCACCCAGACTCTAAGCAGTCTTAAACAGAGTGATTAAAACCTCTCGAGCACACATTTATTCCCTTATTAATGTACATAGCAAAACACACATCAAAGATGGCTGTTGAATGCAGGCAATCTTCAGGGTTTGCAATTGCACTTGTTCAAATCCCAACATTTCATCTTGAAGGATTACTTTTTTGTGACAAGAAGCTTTTCTTCACAAACGTCACTGGAAAAAACGATGTAGTTGGATGGGAAAAAAATTGGGATGTGAAATACTGACACTGATGGCGGAGGGTAAATCAAGCACAAAAACTGCTCAGACGAATTGGACTACATACATTGAGGAACAATCAATGTGAACAGAAACAGACATGTACAGGGGGTCAGATGTCTTACCTAAATTTAAAGTGCACTACTGTACTTACAGTACAAAAGTTCACCCTGTGGGATGGTCACTCTTGTTTCCATTTATATTTTGGATTATTTCTTTTATTATTTATTTCTCAGTGTAAAAGGCCCAGAACTGATCAACATGTATGTAGGACAAAGTGAAGAAAATGTGAGAGAGGGTAAGTAATTTTTGCTTTTTCTTTTATACTCCATTCTGGTGGCACTATAGTGGCTCGTTTTAAATCAAATCAGTATTTTTTTTTTTGTCTGAGGTTGCACAGATTGCATGTATACTGTCTTCAGTGTCATTTGTAAATGTCTGTCTGTTCTTCTTCCTCGTTTTTTGTTGTCTGTTGGCTGTTCTTGTATATCTCACAGAGTATAAAATAAATTTGATAAAGAATTGAATCAATGAAAGCATTGATTACAGTTTTATGGAATTTTCTTGAAAATAAGCTCCTCTAAACAGTCTTTGAAAACATTCTTTGAAAGCAAATTTGAAAGTTGTTTCACACAGGTAACAATTCATCATAATGCAGTTATTTTATAAATACAAAGTAGGACATAATGAAAAACAATAGTTTGTTTGTCTAACACAATTTGTGTTCCAAAACTTTCTATTATGTTCAAATAACAAAGTTAAGTTTTTGCATTTCCCTCTCCACTCCAACAAGAATGACAATAAAGTTTGTTTGTCAGATAAGCTATTGGTTATTCACCCCAACTACCCCCTCCCTCAATCCACTCTAGGCGCGGTAAGACAATTACAGCACATCTGCAATTCCACCCAATTTTTGTTTCGTTTAAAACATTTTGAAAAGTTAATGTTTCTCTTTTTTTATGTGGAGCATTAGGTCTAATGCAGCTATTCTAATGAGTCCTATCAACAACCACCAAGTATGAAATCGACACGTTTAAAATATTTTGAAAATGTAATGTTTCTCTTGTGATGTGGAGCATTTAATGCAGCTATCCTAATACCACAAGTATGAAATTGACGAAGTGGGCAATTAGGCCTAATTACATTTACTTTATTGTACATCCCAAATTATTTTGTGTTAGTGTATTTTTCCACCACTTTGGCCTCGTCTGATATTAAGATTTGTGTGAAGCATTAGGTCTAATGTGAGGCGATTCTAATAAGTCATAAGTATGAAATTGACAAAGTGGGCAATGCGACTTCATTTTCTTCACATCTCACATTTTGTGTTGGTGTATTTTTCCACTTCTTTATCTTCATCTGATATTAAGATTTATGTGAAGCATTAGGTCTAATGCAGCTATAATGAGTCAGTTAAACAAAAAACAAGCATGCAATGGACAAAGTGGGCAATGTGCCTTCATTATATCCCAAATTATTTTGTGTTAGTGTATTTTTCCACCACTTTGGCCTCGTCTGATATTAAGATTTGTGTAAAGCATTAAGTCTAATGTGCAGCGATTCTAATAAGTCATAAGTATGAAATTGACAAAGTGGGCCCATGCGCCTTCATTACCTAACATCCCACATTATTTTGTGTTAGTGTATTTTTCCACAACGTTATACTCATCTGATATTAAGATTTATGTGAAGCATTAGGTCTAATGCGGCTATTTTAACGAGTCAGTTAAACAAAAACCAAGCATGCAATCATCACAGTGGGCAATGTGCCTTCATTATATCACATCCCACATTATGTTGTGTAAGTGTTTTTTTTCCACAACGTTCTCCTCATCTGATATTAAGATTTATGTAAAGCATTAGGTCTAATGCGGCTATTTTAATGAGTCAGTTAACCAAAAACCAAGCATGCAATCATCACATAGGCAATGTGCCTTCATTATATCACACCCCACATTATGTTGTGTAAGTGTATTTTTCCACGACATTATCCTCATTTGATATTAAGATTTATGTGAAGCATTAGGTCTAATGCAGCTAAAATGAGTCAGTTAAACAAAACCCAAGCATGCAATCGACAAAGTGGGCAAAGTGCCTTCATTACGTCACATCCCACATTTTGTGTTAGTGTGTTTTTCCACGACGTTATCCTCATTTGATATTAAGATTTATGTGAAGCATTAGGTCTAATGCGGCTTTTTAATGAGTCAGTTAAACAAAAACCAAGCATGCAATCATCAAAGTGGGCAATGCGCCTTCATTACCTCACAATCTCACATTATTTTGTGTTAGTGTATATTTCCACGACGTTATCCTCATTTGATATTAAGATTTATGTGAAGCATTAGGTCCAATGCAGCTCAAATGAGTCAGTTAAACAAAAAACAAGCATGCAATGGACAAAGTGGGCCTTGCGCCTTCATTACCTAACATCCCCCATTATTTTGTGTAAGTGTAGTTTTCCATGACGTTATCCTCATCTGATATTAAGATTAATGTGAAGCATTAGGTCCAACGCAGTTATTCTAACGAGTCAGTTAAACAACCATGACATCGACAAAGTGGTTAATTATAATGCAGTAACGTTAGTTTTTATTTGCGTTGGTGTATTTTCCACAACTTTTGCCGCATTTGAAATTAAGATTGAATGCATGGGATATTTAGATTGATTGTGAGTGGGCAACGACAGTCTCACATCAGTTGTAATCCGTTCATCCTTAATTTGTCTGGTGGTTGGGCCCATAAACACTCTTGTAACTATTATTTTCAGTATGAACTGTTATCCAAAGGCGTAGTTCAAAGACCTCGAAGTGCAAACATTGCATCCTGAATCTTACCCGTATGCTGATTTTAATAACACAGATGTTGTATTATTTTTGAGAAATTCAGTACTCCAAAGATCTCTGGCAGAAATGTCAGGAGATATTGGATATGATGGTTATGTAACTAAATTTTTGGGGAAAAAATGGTTTGAAGATTAATCAAAACAGTAAGAATGAAGTTCAGTACATGTATGTACAATTCATAATAATCACTGCCCGCTGCAGCTGGTGTGACACCGTATAGTTCTGACTGTTATCATTGTGGCCCCTTGTAAAAATTACCACTACAGTATTGCAAAAAAAAAGTGTTGTCTCATAGTCGTAATAAAAAAAAAACCTGAGCAAAAGGTAATATGTACGGTTACTTGCATGCCACAGTTGTGACAGTTTGTTTGAAAAACAAATCTCAGTACAGCACTAAATAAAGACAAAACAGTAGTGCAGTGTATTTTCGAATAATTTGGTATTTGATTATTTTAACTTGTACTTGATCGAATATTCAAAATGCACCAACCTGACTGACTGCCGATTGGGGTTTGGGTGCAACTGTGCTTGCCGAATGTTTACAAAGAACTTTTTCAAATTATACAAAGAACATCATGTACATGTATGTATCGATATATTTTTCCGAGGTAGCAGATTGGCTGATATTTGACAGATTTTAAAGATGAACTTTGAGCTTAATTTCTCACAGAAGCTGTCAAATCATGTGTGTATTGTAGTATATTTGACGAATAATAAAGCCATCGTGGACACTTTTCATCTCCACAAGACCGCTCACAGTTTTTGAATATTTGAATAAAAAAAACTGTTCAGATATTTGGCGGATGATCGAATATTTAAACATTCAATATATTCGGCACAGCCCTACATGACACAGTGTGAAATTATGGTTAGAGGTCAAACAGTCCCAAAAGTTTACCATATTAATGTGTCCCATAAACGGGTGTGCTAAGTCTGCAGATTAAAGTTTGTAGAAAACAAATATGACACTCTGCATGTGTTGACTCAAATTAATTTCGCAACTTGTTTTATTTTTATTTTTATTTTATTTTTTTTTTTTTTTTTTTTTTTTTTTTTTTGGGGGGGGAGGGGTTTCCACCCCTCTGAGCATATTAACAAACTGGTTATATAATGTACAGGTACATGTACATGCATGATTATTAAGCTTTGACTGTGATATGTGCTTCTCGTTAATCGTTATGCATGTTCATTGAATCAAATTATTTATCTCCAGTGTTTGTGAGAGCAAGGAGTGCCTCGCCTTGTGTCATCTTCTTTGACGAGTTGGATTCCTTGGCTCCCAACAGGGGTCGGAGTGGGGACTCAGGTGGAGTCATGGACAGGTATGGAAGAGGCTCTCCATTTCCAAATCTTAGTTTTGTTTCCAGGAGCTTTCAGGCTCCTGACTTGGCAGACTGCAGCTCTAAACAGGTCCAAGTTTCTCCTTCAGGAACATTGAATCCTGTAACACGAGGCTAAGGTTGTGAATAGTTCCATGTTTGTTTTTTATCAAAGGATTGAGGTTTGACAAGCTGAGGTTTGAAAAGAAAGGTCCTTGTCTCGACCCAGATACATGTACATTTGTACATGTACTTTCATTCAACCTAAAAATGATTCTTAAGCTTGAGCAAACCTGAGGTTTGAAGAAAAAAGGTCCTTGTGTTGACCCAGATACGTGTTCGTGTACTTTCATTCAACTTAAAAATTAAAAGCACTAAATTTTTCCTGTAGGATATTTTGGGGGTTTCCCTTCAACCTGTGACAATGGCAAGAAAGCCTATTGTGACATCCTCAATTGCATTTTAGCAGAATAATGGCAGTGGCCATGGTAACAGATGTACAAATACTTGAAGGTGGCCAGTTTAACAAAGTATTAATAATAACAAAAAAAGTAGGAAAGTGAAGTAAAAAAAATCAGAAGCCAGAAATGTAAATTGAGAATGGCTATATAAGTTTTAATCTGGTCAAGATATAGTGATTTATACAGTCTTCCTTTTTATCAAAATCTGGTTAGGGGTTCTTTAGGCCAAACAAAAAAGTCTCTGGTTTCTGGTATTAGCGTGCGTATAGCCATGCGCGTCGGCAAAATGAAAAGGTTTTTTTTTTCAGTGTAAGATGATGTCTCAAAACCGCCAAACTCACTGGTTTGACTGGAATCCTGCTACTGCACAATTTTAACGTGTTTTTAGATGGGGTTATGATCGAGTATAAGCTTTATGCGGCCTTTCTGGACTCCCACACACATGTATTTTGCACTAAATTTAGTCTGGCACCATTTGCAGTCATCAGCCGACATTTGAAGGAGAAAGAAAAGAAGAAAAAAAAGCTGTTTCGCCGCAATACTTTTAGGGCAAGCTCCATACCAGAAACCGGAGACTTGGTTTTTTTTTGGCCTTAGCTTTGCTTTTTCAGAACTTGCCCCATATTTTGTTTCTTCAAATATGCATTATATTCAGAACACAAATTGCATACTTTGTTGCACAAGTGTTAGATTGACATCACTTTTAATGCTTATTGTGACCCCTTTTTAAAATTGTCATTACTCTTAACAGAGTTGTGTCACAGCTGTTAGCTGAGTTGGATGGCCTGCACAAGTCCACCGACGTCTTTGTGATTGGCGCCACCAATCGGCCAGACTTGCTGGATCCGGCCCTTCTCAGGCCAGGCAGGTTGGTTGGACATTGCTGTAAAGGGTGCCCGGGGGCTTCTTTTTTTCTGCAGCACACATCGTCAATGCCTGTGTGATAAATAATTGTTATACCCAAACATGATTGGTTCAATTATTTTTCCATTGACAAAGTGTGCTGGGGAAAAAAAAAAACTGCTCGGAGCCTATTTCACGCAGCTGCTCAGCAGGAAATAGTCTGGTTCCATCACCTGACAATCACCTGATTCAAAAATAGAGCACATTCAAAAATAGAGCATGACACAGAAAAGCCTTGCCCTTGTACATGGCTACGCCTCGGGGAACAGAAAGCTCCATGGATCACCTCGGGAGGCTAGTTGTACTACACTACTCGAAGCAGTCAATATACTTAGTTACTAGTATACAAATATTGAGTGGCTCAGCGTGGAATGGGAGGAATATTATTGCAAGGTAAAATCTGGACTTTTACTGGAAAAGTCCAAATTTTTCCGAGCAATAATATCATAGGCGTAGCCATCGGAGGGGGTAAGGGGGGTATTTAACCCCCCCCCCCTCCCCCAATATTTTGCAAAGACTGCCTTTTTCCATTCAAATGCCCTTTTTTCAACAGGCTTACCTCCCAATAATTTGTAAAAAGTGCCCTTTTTTTACGAAGTGCCCTTTTTTTCTGAACAAGTGCCCTATTAAAAAAAGAAGTGGTGCTCTTTTTTGTGGCATCTGCCGTTTTGGGTGCCTTTCTCAAAATTTCGCAAATGTATCGCCCTGAAAAGCACCATATATTGGCCCTTTGTGTGCATTATTGTCAGTTTTTAACAGCGCCCCCATCATTTCACAATGGATGTGCAAGTGCCCTTTTCAAACAATTTTACCCCCCCCCCCAATAAAAATGACCGTGCTACGCCCCTGAATATTACTCCCATTCCGCAATTTAAAGCGACTCAATATTTGTTTTATATAACTGACATATAGATCCTTGTCATTTGATATTTGAACTTTTATTTCAATACAAATTTGGTGGAAAATATATTTCTCTCTTCCAAACCACCCCTTTATGAAAGTGTTTGAACCAAACGCTGTAGCGCTGGCTCTTTGGAACAATACGCACTACGCGCAACGCTGAACGCGCACACCAGAATGCATTTGCACACAAATACCGCGTCAAGGCACAAGAATGATCCCAACTGTTCAATAGTATTTCCCATTCCCCATGACTTTTTGAGCCTGGCTTGAATGGGAGCAATAACGAATGTCATGTGATGTGAGTTCCACCAATCAAATGACAGGGATCTGTATGTCGGTTATATAATGAATACCATGTGACATGCTCTCAGCTAAGCAAGACAAAATCTGTACGCAAGGAGTTATAATTGTTGTTGTTATATTACACTTTGCTGGTACAGTATCAATCACATAATCCCTGGGGTGCGTAAGCAGATATAAAACCAATTACTGCAAGGATTTACCCTCGCCCACCACGTTGAGCTATCACTGCGTATATGTTATTTTCACTGTTGTTTATGTTGTGTGTCAGTAGGCAGAACTAATACCGCCTAAGATTTGTATTATATATTTATGGGTTCTTTATTCTATCTGAATATTAAAATAAACCGAAAATGAGTAAATGAATGGGGGAAAAAAAAAAAAAATGAATGAAGAATGTTCAGTTTCAAACTTTGTTTTATCCCTATATACCCATTGGTTTAAGTTATGGTTGCCTGAAAAAAACATTTAGCAACAGGCTTCAATTTTGATTGTTTTCTTTTTTCTTTTCCTTAAATGTTTTTCTTTAGTTTTGCCATGTTTTATCTGCCATCACAGGTTGTTATTTTTTCCTATTGCTTCTATTTACCCTGCAGATTTGACAAGCTGTTATACTTGGGAGTGAGCCAAGATCGCAGCTCCCAGGTCAAAATAATCCGAGCCCTGACAAGAAAGTGAGTAGATTTTGGATACATTTACATGCTTGTTTAGATTCATTTTATTCACATCACCTTTGAATTTAGATCAGTGTCAGACATTCGAGGACTGTTTATGTTAGGCAAAAAAAAAAAAAAATCGGTCTCTGGTCAGCGCGCGCGTCGATTTTAATCATGCGTGTCAATCTTTTTTTTTCTCCAAAATGTTCCGCGGTAGCTCCAACAGCGCCCTCTACTATTGCCGCACCTCCTCAATTTTTTTACCAAAGAGCACCAAGGAACAGGAAATTGCACCAAGGCAAATGATCGAAAGCACCAAGGCAAATTATGGAGGACACCAATGTACATGAGGACACCAAAAAAGCAAAATAGTACCCCACCTTGTCTGTACAATCCAAGCTTGAAGAAAAGAAAAAAAAGCCGCGTCGCCGCGTCAATTCCGGAACTTTGGTCTGACCAGAGACCGAATATTTTTTTTTTTTGGCCTTAAGCCCCCCAAATTAAATGTGAGGTTGTTTAATTGCTGTTTTCTTGGCTTTGATGAGGCCCGTAGAATGCAGTGCGTGGGATATTCCTCCCACATATGAAGCAACAACCGCCAAGTGTGCTCCTCTGAAATGAAGGTGCTTTTCCACTTGCTAATCTATTGAGAATGGATCAAAAATGATGCATCACTGATGAAATTTGCTTGGTTTAGTAGACATTTGTACTTGGTGAAATTCACCCATTAGGCCCTGCCCTGCCCTGCCTGTTACTCCTTAAAGGCATGTTCATGTAGGAAACGGACCTACTCATTTGATGAGAAAAACCTTGCTCGGAGTGAAGATAGAGAATGGAACCAAATATCCTGTGAAGATATTTTGCCTGACATGGTAACTTTTCAGAAGAAAACAGGCATCGAATGTGGTTTTTAAAAATAGTGTGCCCGCTGGCACATTTTGTTTGTTGCATACCTTGGCCATGGAATTCCCAATGTGGTTTTTCTGTTTTCTCGAAATGTATAATTGCTACTGAGCTAAATATCTTCCACAGATATGTTTCACCCTACTTAAGATTTAGAGCAATTTGTTGTTTCAAACCAAAACAAACCCACAAAAAGCAAATGATTCTACCCCTAAATTGCCCTAAACCTAAACCATCCAAGACTACATGTATAATAGTTTCATGGGTTAAATTCATAGTAATAAATACAATGTAATACAATGTACAATGTTATTTAAGTGCTAATAGGTTGAACAATGTTAATACATTAAAAGAGTTTGCACAAGGTATTGGCTGTTCTTTCCTCTCCCTGCTTGAAATACAATGTACAACATGTACCTGCAGTATGAGTGATCAGTACAGAAATATTGCCATTGGTGCCGCAAATCCTGCTTTACCCAAGTGCATCATGGGAAAAAGCCAACATCACCTCTGGAGACATTGCAAAACAGTATTTATTTGCAATATAAGGACTTCGCAGGTTTTGTGGGAATAAAAAAAATTATTCTGTAGCTGAAGTATTTTTGTAACAAGTCTTCAAGTTTGTGTTTGTGTGGTACCTCAGGTAGACGTTGAGGGACAAGAAATGATATCAGGACAAACACTTGTTGATGGTGCACTGTATTGTGAATTGATTGTGAAGGCAAAGAAAGTCAGAGCTGTAACTGCCTCAGTCACAAGTCAACCACGCATCAAACCACAATTCAGGTCACATGTAAAAGGGGTTGAAAGAATGACAGATGCCTTTGCCACATGTAATTTGAAAAGCCAATGCTTGACTTGAGACTTTGTGACAAGTGATTGACTTGTGATGACTTTTGATGACTTGACAACTGAAGAACATCCCTTGTCCCTTGTCCTACAGGCAGACAACCACAGTACTTGTGCTGTGTGGAATTTATTTGTTAATTCCTTCACTTGCTGTTTCAGGTTCACTCTTTCGGCGGACATCACACTGGAGTTGATTGCTGAGAACTGCCCCTTGACAATGACCGGCGCCGACTTCTACGCCTTGTGCTCGGACGCCATGTTGAATGCCGTCAAACGGAAAATTGACCAGCTTCAGTCAGGTTAGTAATTGGTAGTGGTACATACCAATCCAAGCAAGCTGTCACTGTAGTTCAGTGGCCCCTTAATTGCAGTGATGAAAGCATTGTGCTAGCTATTGTACAAAGCAACTGCCTCATGACGGTTTATCCAGACAATAGCCGGCACAATATTTTCGCCATTGAAGGGGGCCTCTTTGAGTGTATGGTAATGGTGTGCTTGGATTGGTTCTTAACATGGAACCAGGGGCGGCATTGAGGCTTTGGATTTTTGAGGCCCTGGAGCAAAAACCCACTGGCATCCCTGCTTTGTTTGCATGACGTTTCTTTTTAAATATCTTCCGGAAAAAATGAAAACAAGCATGTTGTTCATAAGATGGAATTTTTACGTCGGGTGATGTAAATCAAATTAGGTTTTGCCCTTCACCGCCGTATAAACACTGTATACTCAGTGTGTTATGGTACCTCCCGAGTGAAAGTTGGAAAAAATCACTCGGGTGGGACTCGAACCCACGACCTCCTGCTTTCTAGTGCAGATGTCTTACCACTCGACCACCGAGCTAACGGGATCGGTTGGCTGGTTCGAATCCGATGTGCATAGCAGCGGTACCCCATTAACACATTAACTATTCATAAGCATGTTGTTTTTCCCTTGATTTGCCAGTTTGCATGTAGTTGGGATTCATCTACATTTGAGCGCTTATAATTACTTAGTACAAAGTAAAGTAGCCAATATACATCGGGTATCTGTTAATGTTGGGATTTACAAAGCAGGAAAGAGAACAGTTAAATAAGGGTAATTTACCGGTACTTTTAGATATTTAGGGGAAACGAAGGTGTTAAGCTAGTGATACAAGAGTAGTATATGGAGTTGTCCTTCTGAATGGTTGGGATTCAATTTTGTGTGGAGAATTTCTGAAGTTGTGAGGGTCAAGGGTGGCTATATACAGGATAAAATAATCTCCAAAATTTCCACAGAAAGAGGAAAAAAAGAGTGTAACATGGATGTTTAAGTGACGGTACAATCCAATACATTACACTTGGAATTATGGTACAAATCAAATGGATGAATGTAGCGCGAGGAACAGGAACATTGTGAAACAAATACAGTGGCCAGCGTGGGCCAGCTGCACGATTGTTTTGGATTCAACTGATTGGCCTGGAGCAGATCAGCTATATCGGACCATAACCCAACTTTCACTCCTGCTGATCACATGCATCCACCATACAAAAAAAAGCGTCCCCTGAAAAACAATGTTGATCGCAAGCTCTTCCACACCCATTGCACAAGTGAGCGACGTTAGTGACACAGAAGCCGGAGGTTGTGGAGCCTAATCAGGACAAACATTTTACAGTGCTCAATGTAACTTATGCTTCATATCTAGTTTAAAAAAAGATGAATTATTTTTCAGAATTTGTGGTCCTAGTATTGTTAATGCTAATGTGTCAGGCTATGTCTTGCAAGTCTTGCACATGCACTTACATAAAATTTATACTGTCTTTAGTTTACGACAAATTTCAATTTAACTGTACTGTTTTCATTAAGAGAAATATTCAAGAGATAATGTGACCCTTTTGTCAAATTGGGTTTGATTGTTACAGGAGACTCTTCCGACGAAACCAGCGTGGTGGTTGAAGAGCAAGATTTTTTCTCGGCGTTGGAATCACTCGTTCCTTCAGTCTCGGAGCAGGAGCTCCTGCATTATCAGCAGCTGCAGGCCCAAATTAGCAGGGGATTCTAACGTTCTGGTACCAAAACAAAAAGGAAAACAGAATGCCTGCGCATGATGGCCTGACATAAATACATGTGTAGCAACTCAAGTGGACTTTTGGACCCTTGGTAGGCTATCAGCTTTGGTCAAAAAATTGGGCCACCGGTATCAAATGATCGAAAGGAGCAATATGCTTGTAGCGATTTTTGGCAAGGTATGCACATCTAGAGTTGGAAAATGTGTGATAGCTTTGCAGTGTGAGGGTGACAGTTTCTTGGGTGTTTTTTCCCTTCAAAATGGCCGGCAATATGCTTGTTGCCAGATTAATTATATGTGGTAACAAGCATGTTTTGGCTGCCATTTTTTAAAAGTGATAGCACCCAAACAGCTGCTACCGCTGCAGTGCTATCACATATTTTCCAACTACAGGGGTGCATACCTTGCCAAAAATCACAATGATCATTATTCCCCTCATTTGATACCGACCAAACCCCCAGGCTGATTGGCCTATGGCAGTTTCATAGAACTGCTATGGCATCATCTCATTAAATATCGGAATATTGAATCTTGCGGTTATCAGTAGTGTTGACCAATTGTATGATAACTTCACTGAGGAAGGATTCTGGGGAAGTTGCTCAGAATTTTGCAGCAAATACAGGGTGGTTAAAAAAAAAGGACACCCACATTTGACAGCAATTTTCACCTATTTTTAAAAATTATTTTTAACTGTCGATTAGTTTCTATTAAAGTACTGGCCTTTAAGCAAATGTGACGAAAAAATAATTGCATTTGCACATTTTTCGTTGAGCTACTCTAATTTGAACATTTCATGTGCGAAACCTGTTTGTCCACGGAGGTATATTCCCTTCACTTGACTGAGCTCAGCTATCGGAGCTTTATTTGAAAGTGCATGACATTTGATTGTAATGTTATGTAATGTTATGCAACAATGAACTTAAGCCGACAGCTCATTGAGTAGATGATCTTAACACTGACATGAATAATTGAACAGCTTCTGTAAAAGATATTAGGGCAAAATATATTTTGGTGGGAAGTTTTTTTAAAAGTGGGAAGTTTTTTAAGTAGGTGAAAATTGCTGTCAAATGTGGGTGTCATTTTTTTTTAACCACCCTGTACTTCATACAACGGGCCTATATTATGGTTAAGATGACTCCTACATGTAAGCACAAATATTTGCTAAGCACAGAACATTTATGGCTAGCAAAAGCCTCCCTGAAACAATGGACTTCTGAAGATTTTGACGAGGGAAGGAATCTTAAAGCACTAATTTCATGGACCTTCAAGGCACTTGTACCTCTAGAGCATTGAAGTTGATGTAAAAAAAAAAAAAGGTTAATTATCAGCCAAAATTTTAAGAGATGTATATTGCTTTAACCGTTCCTCTCCTTTTAATTTGAAGAATATAACATTGCGGGCAGAAATTTTGGCTGAGCAACTCAATGAAATCGGGTCATGTTGCATTGTGTCGTATTTATTTTGATTATGGTTTGAAAATTTGACTTTAATTAACCAATCAGCATTTCCAGTAGTCTGAATTGAAAATAATGTCCATGGAAACGTTTCCAGTAAATTACGGACTGAGAATGAAGTCCTTTCAAAGCAGATTGGACAGTTAGGAATTCAGAGGGATTTCCTCGAATCCTGTGCACAAAAAAATAAGTACATGTATGATACATTTGTAATGCTTCCTTCAAAATGTAGTATTTGATTATGTTATATTATCTGGAAATTAGAGGCACACCTCAGCTTAGTACCTGAGTCAATATATTGACTGAAGCAAACATACCTTTTATCATATGTAAATTTATCATTTCACTTCGTTTTGAAAATAATTTATTTGATTTCTTTTTCTTTTGTGATTAATTTTTGGGTAATTCTTAAAAAAAAAAAGTAATAATAAGCAATTGAAATAGCGTAACTGACTCTTTCATCACTCAGTCGCTGGCCTCCAAGCCATCTAGTCTACAGTCAGTTTTGAAATTTGTTTTGATGTCATCCGATCAGCCCGTCCATGTCTCCGAGCAGTGACTGCAAATATTTGAGGTAGGAGAGTTGGGACGACCTAGCCCTCGTGTCCTGTTGTGGTGCCATGTAGCTTAAACCTTTCAACATGCCTTCTTCCTTTTTATTTTACGTTTGGGGAATGACATTTTGGGACATTTAATATGTTTTGGGTTCTTTCTTAATATTCTTTTAGTTTGGAGCAGTAATAAATATAATAATCATTTCAGCATATTTAATTCATGCTATGTACAGTGGCTAGCGGTAGCATGAATTGGCATCCCCAAAGGCCTTACATATGCCACCACTCCCCCCCCCCCTCCCCATTTCATATTTTGGATAAGACCAACATTTAGAGTTTTATTGATAACCCATTAATATTGCCCGCCCCAAACAAATGGGCCCCAAAACGCCATTAAAACCCATAATTGTTAAGATGCTCAGTACAATTTCCTCTTAAAAGGACATCAATTGCTATAGGGCCTATACGGCGTTTCTAAATGTGGCTGTTTGGTCGTCGACATTTCAATTGTGCATGACATTTTGATAGACAGGGGTTTTTTTTGAGCTGGTGTTGCACTAAACAAAACTGGTGCGATCACGGACCATGCGATACTATGACTACAATGGAGACGCTCTCCGAAGTGGACAGTATTCATTTTGTTTCCGTTCGTGGTTTCCGTGGTTAAAATCGGGACGGTAATGCATGGCTGCTACAAATATCGATTGTGAGGTGCTGGTGATGCTTTCATTCCCCCCCCCCCCCCCCCCAAAAAAGGCGAGGGGGGGTCCCGGATACGCCACCGAATCACATGTACACGACGTCATAATAGCGCCCTCGTCGGCTTGTTGGCCCATAAAGGAACTGAAAATGCTTTTGATCAATCACGGCTCTAGTTTTGTTTTGTTTTGTTTTGGGTTTTTTTGACCCCCCCCCCCGGCCCCCCCTCCATTTTTTTTTGTAAAATATATATTTTATTGGTCTTGCAGTATGAGTTGCTGTAGGCAGGGCGTAGGGGCGTGGGGATTTTTTTTTTGGGGGGGGGGGGAGTGACAAAACATTTGCCGACAGACTAGACCCAGGAAATTTTGTTTCCGCCAACGGGCGCCGCAAAATCAACAAAAGTGGGTGGGGTTGTGTATCTAGCGTGGGCTTTGTTTGGGGCAGACAAAAAGTACACTATCGGACAGTAGGGGGCCAAGGGCGGATCAAGAACACAATTTTTTGAGGGGCTAAAAAAAAATGTTGGTCCTCCAAACAGTGGGTCCCAAAAATTACGGCGTGGGGTTGGGGGCCCGCTTGAGGGCCTCTGGGAAAAAAATGGATTCTAGATGCTCTGTGGTGCGATTTGAGGCAATTTCTGGCCACTTTAACCATTTTTTTTTGAGGAAAAGATGGTGGTGTACGCAGTGCCTGCCTTTATTGCGACGTCACTTAATTTTTTTTTTTTTTAATGGGTTCGGTTTTTTTTGGGGGGGGGGGCATGGCCCCCGTTGCCCCCCCCCCCCCCTAATCCGCCCTTGTAGGGGCGCTATTTGTTGCTGCATATTTTACTGACAGACAAACAATGTTGCCGTCAGTACGACGATTTTCCCCACAGAAAATATTAAAATAGGGTTGGGGGACCAACTCCCACACCCTTCATTATTCTGCAGCTAGCGTTGAGCCTGATAATTTCACAGTGAACGTCACACCTTTTATGCGGCTCTAAAGGCACAGCTTGGCTCAAAATTCTAATAGGCCTACATGTACTTCTAGTCAAGGCTAAAAACAGTTACCGCGTCATGTACACAAGCGGGGTATTCAATGTTTTCTCTGCAAATGACCGACACTGTTGGTTTCCTGTGACGTAGTAGGCCTGCAATAAGGCCAATCTTAAACATGACATTGTTGACAAATCTAACCGAAGGTGCACCTTTATAATTTCTGTAGCCTCTCATGATTTTTGCGTTTTTTACATTAGGCCTACCTAATGATGTTTCAGCAGATTTTAAGCAGTGTTTTCCCCTCAAGGTCCGACGTATTAATTTGTCCAACCATTTGCCCTCATTCCAAAATAATTTCCATATTTTTCGCAACCCACCTCCAAAAAAGTGATGCTAAACAGAAAGGCAAAAAGTGCAACATCGATCCCAGGGACTACTTCCTTCCCCCTGACTCCCTCTCTTCGGGATTTGCCTTTCATCATATTTTGTAGGACTAATAATGTATGTTGGATGTGTAAGATTATGATCACATTGGAACTTTGGCGATGTGTTTTCATGACCAATTCTTAAGTCTGTATCCTACACGCCGTATTAAAAGGTGACTCGCAAGCAGTGCTGTAAAGGCACCTGACTATGTCCACATGCACCTTATGAGTGCAACAGTGCAAAAAATCCCCATAGCCACTATAGTGCTAAATGCCCATACTTCAAAATTCTTTTAAAAATACTCAGAACTCTCACAGGTATTTAAGCTGCACAGAAAAATGATGATCGACATGTCATCTTTCAATTTCTTTTCATTTTTTGGTGGGTTGACGATTGACTTTTCGAGAAATTCTCGCCCAAAGAAGACGACCCCTATTTTCCCCAAAGCGGAACGGTAGCCATCTTGAAAAACGATCCCTCAACAACATGGCAAAATAGCGCCACTTTCGAGCCCAATTGTATCAAAAATGCTGAGAATTGGAAGCCCCGAGTCCGGGCCAGAGGTTCATTGCCATATCTCTTCAATTCCCCAATGTTATGGCTCTCAGAACTCTCTAATATAGAATATTTTGAGGGTATAACTTTTATTCATGAGCTCGGCGGATGGGTTTAGGCCTATTTACAGGTGTGCACCCTTATTCAATTATCAAAGTTTTTATGTTTAAAATAATCCAGTACCAAAGCAGGAGAGCACCTAGTGATAGCGTACTGCTCGACGCCAGCTATAGGGAGACGAGGTTGCGTAATATGTAATTTTGACCCATTAATATCGCTGAGGTTAACGGCGCGTTGCTTGTGGCTCATTGGAATCAATATGGCGTTTCCTTGGTTACATCATTCAGTGTCGTATATCACACACAGTGCAGGCAAACACGACCGTGTGCAATGCCGGCTGATAGCTGGCGGCTGGTAGTAACCTCGTTAGTGTAAAATTCTGCGCTGGATTTATGATCGAGATCGTTAGAATGAAAGGGTTCATGGTATTTTTTTTTTTTAATGCAATTCATTAAAAACACATTTTCATTTAACCCAGTGCTCAATCTTCAAATTCCCAGTTTCAAAAAGTGTTTTATGCCTTTTGTGTCATGGTAATTGGTATATTGTTTCAGCAAATAACAGTAAACGTAATATAGACAAATGATTTCAATATGTTTCTAGGTCGATTGAGGCATCCCATTATCTTTCTTTGGTTCTTATTTCCGACCTACGCATTTTGGGCTCCCGACCTGAGAAAAAAACAAACTTTTTTTATTACCGCCGACCCCATTCTAGGATCCCATTCACACACAAAAAAATTAACAAATGAAAAAAATAATGAATATTAAATTCAGGCAATCAGTCTCTTTGTTATTTGAAAAGCTATTTAAAATGAATAATAGATTTTTACGCGTATAGTATAGCCATTGTTTGTAGTATTCGTTCTCTGTACTGGTACTCAAGTACTACTCGGGTACCTTTTTTTTTTTTTTTAGTGTACTCGTACTCGTACTCGAAAGTCAAAGTACTCGTACTCGAAATGACGGTACTCGTACTCGGGCAGCAAAGTACTCGTACTCGACATGTCGAAATTGTACTCGATCATCAAGTACTCGTACTCGAATAGCAGTACTGGGGGGGGGGGGGGAACCGGTGTATAGCTTGACTTACCACGGCGTTATTTTATCGATACTTTCAGATTGAATTGGTTGATTGGCTTGCAGAAATCGAAGTTTCTTGATTTTCCTCGGTGCACGTCCAGACAACATACTTACCAGCTAGCCGTGAGTGGGTCTGTGTATCGGTCTGACTGGGCCTTGGCCAATTACGTACAAACAAATGTTTCAAGCAGACAAGTGCATTTTACAAAGCTATTAACCAAAAAAGGGGAATATCTCAATGTTTTCATACCTTTAGGAATTGGGTATTTGCACAAACAAAAATATGTTGCACTGTTGAAGTCAGGTCATGACCCCTTTTTAAAATAAACAGCCGCTGCCTCCGACAGTTAAAGCCCGCCTGCGCTGCCCAACCCCAATGGTTGAATCCTCTCCGTGCTGGAACAGAGAGGGCGTTTTTTCCCACTTTTGAAAGCCCCGTTGAAAGGACACAACGCGTGTATGTACTTTAGCGCGAAATACGCAGGACTATTATTTTATTGTGAATGTGCACAAAGTAACTTGCAGTGTCTTGGCGTTAGCGTAAGGCCAGGCGTCGTCAGTGGTGCGTTCAAATGTCTCACCCATACCGTACCAGTGGTCTCCCCCAACTCTCCCTTTCTTACCAATAAGGGGGTGCACGGAGCCCAGTCTTATAGGAAGATACCCTGGTGTAAAGATTCCCTTATGCTTCATCACTCTCGTATACACAAAGATTAGTAGGGAGCAGAGGATTTAGAGTGAAGTCACTCTTATTATTTTTAAAAAAATCATAATCACCTCAGTCGAAATTCGAGTGAAGACTCGGGGTTTTTTTTTCGATTGCATGAATTCACTTCAAATCATCTTGTCCTGGCGTGGTCACTCTTTTAAAATAAGAGTGCAGCATCAGTATGGGAAAAAAATGGAACTTGTTGGGTGACGATGCATGAGGGGCGAATGCACTTGTGCATTTCACTCTCGAGTAGTTAGACAAAGGGTCGGCTCATAAGATCGCAGACGCAAGTGAGCTCGAAAGCTAAGCAGATTTCTCGGCGCATAAAAGGAAGTAAGTTGAAATTCAATTGTCGCACTCGCCGTTTCATTCACTGACAAATTCGGTTCACTCTTGAATCTACGGTTCGTGGAGAAAGGGAGGGGGATTCAAAAAGAAAAGATTGTCGATGGCTAACCCGAACGAGCTCGACCACAAGCAGTCGTTCTTGCTCTTGGTTGCCGCGCACGTGCTTTACTTATTATCGCGCGCGCTACGAACAACCATAATTTAATCGGGTAAGTGCTAAAACAGCTGTGTCAAAATTAACGCGGTATTTTGAGAGTACAAGAGCCTCACACTAAGTGAATGATCCGTGATATTAAAAGCAGTTAAGGATGAAGGATGGATGGTTTTGACGCAGAGGTTGGGCTGTTAGAAGGGGGTGGGGCGACATATGTCGCTCCTTCGGCACTCCCCGCTGCTACATTTTCAGCTGAGCTTAAATTTTAAGAAAAAATTGCTTTTCAAAAGAAAATGTGGACGAAAATATGGGGTAAAAACAGTCAAAAATGTTATTTTATTTCTCTCAAAGTCAATTGTTTTGCCTAAATCCTCAAAATATTGGGTGTTGCTGCTCCTCTGACTTCCAAAGGAAGTTCTGCATTGTTTGGCGAAAAATCAATTTTTGGCCAACTTTTGATCAAAAATGTAAGGCTAACCACTTGCATTTGTTTTCAATTTTGACCAAAAAATGAATTCCTTGTAACTTGCTGTAAAGATGCCTGGCCCTAGAACACATTCCAACTCCATTTGTAGAAAGATATACTTTTCAAAAGAAAATATGGACGAAAATATGGGGTAAAATCAGTCCAAAATGTTAATTTATTTCCCACGAAATCGATTGTAGTTCTTGCCCAAATTCTTCAAAATATTGGGTGTTTGAGTATTCGTTGGTGCTCCTCTGACTTCCAAAGGACGTTCTGCATTAATTGGAGAAGAGTCAAGTTTGGGCCAAATTTTAATAAAAATGTAAGGCTAACCCCTTGCATTTTTTTTCCAATTTTCACCGAAAAATGAAATTCCTTGTAACTTGCTAGACAGATGCCTAGGGGACCCTAAAACACATTCCAACTCCATTTGTAGAAAGATATACTTTTCAAAAGAAAATATGGACGAAAATATGGGGTAAAATTAGCCAACAATTTTAATTTATTTCTCACGAAACCGATAGTTTTTGCCCAAATCTTCAAAATATTGGGTGTTTGAGTATACGTTGGTGCTCATCTGACTTCCAAAGGACGTTCTGCATTGTTTGGAGAAAAGTCAATTTTTGGCCAAATTTTGATAAAAATGTAAGGCTTACCCCTTGCATTTTATTTTCAATTTTCACCGAAAAATGAAATTCCTTGTAACTTGCTGGAAAGATGCCTAAGGGACCCTAGAACACATTCCAACTCCATTTGTAGAAAGAGATACTTTTCAAAAGAAAATATGGACGAAAATATGGGGTAAAATTAGTCAACAATTTTAATTTTTTTCTCATGAAATCGATAGTTTTTGCCCAAATCTTCAAAATATTGGGTGTTTGAGTATTCGTTGGTGTTCCTCTGACTTCCAAAGGACGTTCTGCATTGTTTGGAGAAAAGTCAATTTTTGGCCAAATTTTGATCAAAAATGTAAGGCTTACCCCTTGCATTTTTTTTCAATTTTCACCGAAAAATGAAATTCCTTGTAACTTGCTAGACAGATGTCTAAGGGACCCTAGAACACATTCCAACTCCATTTGTAGAAAGATATACTTTTCAAAAGAAAATATGGACGCAAATATGGGGTAAAATCAGTCAAAAATTTTAATTTATTTCTCACGAAATCGATTGTTTTTGCCGAAATCTTCAAAATATTGGGTGTTTGAGTATTCGTTGGTGCTCCTCCGACTTCCAAAGGACGTTCTGCATTGTTTGGAGAAAAGTCAATTTTTGGCCAAATTTTGATAAAAATGTAAGGCTTACCCCTTGCATTTTATTTTCAATTTTCACCGAAAAATGAAATTCCTTGTAACTTGCTGGAAAGATGCCTAAGGGACCCTAGAACACATTCCAACTCCATTTGTAGAAAGAGATACTTTTCAAAAGAAAATATGGACGAAAATATGGGGTAGAATTAGTCAACAATTTTAATTTATTTCTCACGAAATCGATAGTTTTTGCCCAAATCTTCAAAATATTGGGTGTTTGAGTATTCGTTGGTGTTCCTCTGACTTCCAAAGGACGTTCTGCATTGTTTGGAGAAAAGTCCATTTTTGGCCAAATTTTGATCAAAAATGTAAGGCTTACCCCTTGCATTTTTTTCTATTTTCACCGAAAAATGAAATTCCTTGTAACTTGCTAGACAGATGCCTAAGGGACCCTAGAACACATTCCAACTCCATTTGTCGGAAGATATACTTTTCAAAAGAAAATATGGACGCAAATATGGGGTAAAATCAGTCAAAAATTTTAATTTATTTCTCACGAAATCGATTGTTTTTGCCGAAATCTTCAAAATATTGGGTGTTTGAGTATTCGTTGGTGCTCCTCTGACTTCCAAAGGACGTTCTGCATTGTTCGGAGAAAAGTCAATTTTTGGCCAAATTTGGATAAAAATGTAAGGCTAACCCCTTGCATTTTTTTTCAATTTTCACCGAAAAATGAAATTTCTTGTAACTTGCTAGAAAGATGCCTAAGGGACCCTAGAACACATTCCAACTCCATTTGTAGAAAGATATACTTTTCAAAAGAAAATATGGACGCAAATATGGGGTAAAATCAGTCAAAAATTTTAATTTATTTCTCACGAAATCGATTGTTTTTGCCGAAATCTTCAAAATATTGGGTGTTTGAGTATTCGTTGGTGCTCCTCCGACTTCCAAAGGACGTTCTGCATTGTTTGGAGAAAAGTCAATTTTTGGCCAAATTTTGATAAAAATGTAAGGCTTACCCCTTGCATTTTATTTTCAATTTTCACCGAAAAATGAAATTCCTTGTAACTTGCTGGAAAGATGCCTAAGGGACCCTAGAACACATTCCAACTCCATTTGTAGAAAGAGATACTTTTCAAAAGAAAATATGGACGAAAATATGGGGTAGAATTAGTCAACAATTTTAATTTATTTCTCACGAAATCGATAGTTTTTGCCCAAATCTTCAAAATATTGGGTGTTTGAGTATTCGTTGGTGTTCCTCTGACTTCCAAAGGACGTTCTGCATTGTTTGGAGAAAAGTCCATTTTTGGCCAAATTTTGATCAAAAATGTAAGGCTTACCCCTTGCATTTTTTTCTATTTTCACCGAAAAATGAAATTCCTTGTAACTTGCTAGACAGATGCCTAAGGGACCCTAGAACACATTCCAACTCCATTTGTCGGAAGATATACTTTTCAAAAGAAAATATGGACGCAAATATGGGGTAAAATCAGTCAAAAATTTTAATTTATTTCTCACGAAATCGATTGTTTTTGCCGAAATCTTCAAAATATTGGGTGTTTGAGTATTCGTTGGTGCTCCTCTGACTTCCAAAGGACGTTCTGCATTGTTCGGAGAAAAGTCAATTTTTGGCCAAATTTGGATAAAAATGTAAGGCTAACCCCTTGCATTTTTTTTCAATTTTCACCGAAAAATGAAATTTCTTGTAACTTGCTAGAAAGATGCCTAAGGGACCCTAGAACACATTCGAACTCCATTTGTAGAAAGAGATACTTTTCAAAAGAAAATATGGACGAAAATATGGGGTAAAATTAGTCAACAATTTTAATTTATTTCTCACAAAATCGATAGTTTTTGCCCAAATCTTCAAAATATTGGGTGTTTGAGTATTCGTTGGTGCTCCTCTGACTTCCAAAGGACGTTCTGCATTGTTTGCAGAAAAGTCAATTGTTGGCCAAATTTTGATCAAAAATGTAAGGCTTACCCCTTGCATTTTTTTCAAATTTCACCGAAAAATGAAATTCCTTGTAACTTGCTAGACAGATGCCTAAGGGACCCTAGAACACATTCCAACTCCATTTGTAGGAAGATATACTTTTCAAAAGAAAATATGGACGCAAATATGGGGTAAAATCAGTCAAAAATTTTAATTTATTTCTCACGAAATCGATTGTTTTTGCCGAAATCTTAAAAATATTGGGTGTTTGAGTATTCGTTGGTGCTCCTCCGACTTCCAAAGGACGTTCTGCATTGTTTGGAGAAAAGTCAATTTTTGGCCAAATTTTGATAAAAATGTAAGGCTAACCCCTTGCATTTTTTTTCAATTTTCACCGAAAAATGAAATTCCTTGTAATTTGCTTGACAGATGCCTAAGGGACCCTTAAACACATTCCAACTCCATTTGTAGAAAGACATACTTTTCAAAAGAAAATATGGACGCAAATATGGGGTAAAATTAGTCAACAATTTTAATTTATTTCTCACAAAATCGATAGTTTTTGCCCAAATCTTCAAAATATTGTGTGTTTGAGTATTCGTTGGTGCTCCTCTGACTTCCAAAGGACGTTCTGCATTGTTTGGAGAAAAGTAACTTTTTGGCCAAATTTTGATCAAAAATGTAAGGCTTACCCCTTGCATTTTTTTTCAATTTTCACCGAAAAATGAAATTGCTTGTAACTTGCTAGACAGATGCCTAAGGGACCCTAGAACACATTCCAACTCCAATTGTAGAAAGATATACTTTTCAAAAGAAAATATGGACGAAAATATGGGATAAAATCAGTCAAAAATTTTAATTTATTTCTCACGAAATCGATTGTTTTTGCCCAAATCTTCAAAATATTGGGTGTTTGAGTATTCGTTGGTGCTCCTCTGACTTCCAAAGGACGTTCTGCATTGTTTGGAGAAAAGTCAATTTTTGGCCAAATTTTGATAAAAATGTAAGGCTAACTCCTTGCATTTTTTTCCAATTTTCACCGAAAAATTAAATTCCTTGTAACTTGCTTGACAGATGCCTAAGGGACCCTAGAACACATTCCAACTCCATTTGTAGAAAGATATACTTTTCAAAAGAAAATATGGGGTAAAATTAGTCAACAATTTTAATTTATTTCTCACGAAATCGATTGTTTTTGCCTTAATCTTCAAAATATTGGGTGTTTGGGTATACGTTGGTGCTCCTTTGACTTCCAAAGGACGTTCTGCATTGTTTGCAGAAAAGTCAATTGTTGGCCAAATTTTGATAAAAATGTAAGGCTTACCCCTTGCATTTTTTTCAATTTTCACCGAAAAATGAAATTCCTTGTAACTTGCTAGACAGATGCCTAAGGGACCCTAGAACACATTCCAACTCCATTTGTAGGAAGATATACTTTTCAAAAGAAAATATGGACGCATATATGGGGTGAAATCAGTCAAAAATTTTAATTTATTTCTCACGAAATCGATTGTTTTTGCCGAAATCTTCAAAATATTGGGTGTTTGAGTATTCGTTGGTGCTCCTCCGACTTCCAAAGGACGTTCTGCATTGTTTGGAGAAAAGTCAATTTTTGGCCAAATTTTGATAAAAATGTAAGGCTTACCCCTTGCATTTTATTTTCAATTTTCACCGAAAAATGAAATTCCTTGTAACTTGCTGGAAAGATGCCTAAGGGACCCTAGAACACATTCCAACTCCATTTGTAGAAAGAGATACTTTTCAAAAGAAAATATGGACGAAAATATGGGGTAAAAGTTGTCAAAAATTTTAATTTATTTCTCACGAAATCGATAGTTGTTGCCCAAATCTTCAAAATATTGGGTGTTTGAGTATTCGTTGGTGCTCCTCTGACTTCCAAAGGACGTTCTGCATTGTTTGGAGAAAAGTCAATTTTTGGCCAAATTTTGATAAAAATGTAAGGCTTACCCCTTGCATTTTTTTTCAATTTTCACGGAAAAATGAAATTCCTTGTAACTTGCTAGACAGATGCCAAAGGGACCCTAGAACACATTCCAACTCCATTTGTAGAAAGATATACTTTTCAAAAGAAAATATGGACGCAAATATGGGGTAAAATCAGTCAAAAAATTAAATTTATTTCTCACGAAATCGATGGTTTTTGCCTAAATCTTCAAAATATTGGGTGTTTGAGTATTCGTTGGTGCTCCTCTGACTTCCAAAGGACGTTCTGCATTGTTTGGAGAAAAGTCAATTTTTGGCCAAATTTTGATAAAAATGTAAGGCTTACCCCTTTCTTGTAACTTGCTAGAAAGATGCCTAAGGGACCCTAGAACACATTCCAACTCCATTTGTAGAAAGATATACTTTTCAAAAGAAAATATGGACGCAAATATGGGGTAAAATCAGTCAAAAATTTTAATATATTTCTCACGAAATCGATAGTTTTTTGCCGAAAAAATGTAAGGCTAACCCCTTGCATTTTTTTTCAATTTTCACCGAAAAATAAAATTCCTTGTAACTTGCTTGACAGATGCCTAAGGGACCCTAGAACACATTCCAACTCCATTTGTAGAAAGAGATACTTTTCAAAAGAAAATATGGACGAAAATATGGGGTAAAATTTGTCAAAAATTTTGATTTATTTCTCACGAAATCGATAGTTTTTGCCCAAATCTTCAAAATATTGGGTGTTTGAGTTTTCGTTGGTGCTCCTCTGACTTCCAAAGGACGTTCTGCATTGTTTGGAGAAAAGTCAATTTTTGGCCAAATTTGGATAAAAATGTAAGGCTTACCCCTTGCAGTTTTTTTCAATTTTCACCGAAAAATGAAATTCCTTGTAACTTGCTAGACAGATGCCAAAGGGACCCTAGAACACATTCCAACTCCATTTGTAGAAAGATATACTTTTCAAAAGAAAATATGGACGCAAATATGGGGTAAAATCAGTCAAAAAATTAAATTTATTTCCCACGAAATCGATTGTTTTTGCCTAAATCTTCAAAATATTGGGTGTTTGAGTATGCGTTGGTGCTCCTCTGACTTCCAAAGGACGTTCTGCATTGTTTGGAGAAAAGTCAATTTTTGGCCAAATTTTGATAAAAATGTAAGGCTAACCCCTTGCATTTTTTTTCAATTTTCACCGAAAAATGAAATTCTTTGTTACTTGCTAGACAGATGCCTAAGGGACCCTAAAACACATTCCAACTCCATTTGTAGAAAGATATACTTTTCAAAAGAAAATATGGACGAAAATATGAGGTAAAATTAGTCAACAATTTTAATTTATTTCTCACAAACCGATAGTTTTTGCCCAAATCTTCAAAATATTGGGTGTTCGAGTATTCGTTGGTGCTCCTCTGACTTCCAAAGGACGTTCTGCATTGTTTTGAGAAAAGTCAATTTTTGGCCAAATTTTGATAAAAATGTAAGGCTTACCCCTTGCATTTTTTTTCAATTTTCACCGAAAAATGAAATTCCTTGTAACTTGCTAGACAGATGCCTAAGGGACCCTAGAACACATTCCAACTCCATTTGTAGAAAGATATACTTTTCAAAAGAAAATATGGACGAAAATATGGGGTAAAATTTGTCAAAAAATTAAATTTATTTCCCACGAAATCGATTGTTTTTGCCTAAATCTTCAAAATATTGGGTGTTTGAGTATGCGTTGGTGCTCCTCTGACTTCCAAAGGACGTTCTGCATTGTTTGGAGAAAAGTCAATTTTTGGCCAAATTTTGATAAAAATGTAAGGCTAACCCCTTGCATTTTTTTTCAATTTTCACCGAAAAATGAAATTCTTTGTTACTTGCTAGACAGATGCCTAAGGGACCCTAAAACACATTCCAACTCCATTTGTAGAAAGATATACTTTTCAAAAGAAAATATGGACGAAAATATGAGGTAAAATTAGTCAACAATTTTAATTTATTTCTCACAAACCGATAGTTTTTGCCCAAATCTTCAAAATATTGGGTGTTCGAGTATTCGTTGGTGCTCCTCTGACTTCCAAAGGACGTTCTGCATTGTTTTGAGAAAAGTCAATTTTTGGCCAAATTTTGATAAAAATGTAAGGCTTACCCCTTGCATTTTTTTTTCAATTTTCACCGAAAAATGAAATTCCTTGTAACTTGCTTGACAGATGCCTAAGGGACCCTAGAACACATTCCAACTCCATTTGTAGAAAGATATACTTTTCAAAAGAAAATATGGGGTAAAATTAGTCAACAATTTTAATTTATTTCTCACGAAATCGATTGTTTTTGCCCTAATCTTCAAAATATTGGGTGTTTGAGTATACGTTGGTGCTCCTTTGACTTCCAAAGGACGTTCTGCATTGTTTGGAGAAAAGTCAATTTTTGGCCAAATTTTGATAAAAATGTCAGGCTAACCCCTTGCATTTTTTTTCAATTTTCACCGAAAAATGAAATTCCTTGTAACTTGCTAGACAGATGTCTAAGGGACCCTAGAACACATTCCAACTCCATTTGTAGAAAGATATACTTTTCAAAAGAAAATCTGGACGAAAATATGGGATAAAGTCAGTCAAAAATTTTAATTTATTTCTCACGAAATCGATTGTTTTTGCCCAAATCTTCAAAATATTGGGTGTTTGAGTATTCGTTGGTGCTCCTCTGACTTCCAAAGGACGTTCTGCATTGTTTGGAGAAAAGTCAATTTTTGGCCAAATTTTGATAAAAATGTAAGGCTAACTCCTTGCATTTTTTTCCAATTTTCACCGAAAAATGAAATTCCTTGTAACTTGCTAGAAAGATGCCTAAGGGACACTAGAACACATTCCAACTCCATTTGTAGAAAGAGATACTTTTCAAAAGAAAATATGGACGAAAATATGGGGTAAAATTAGTCAACAATTTTAATTTATTTCTCACGAAATCGATTGTTTTTGCCCTAATCTTCAAAATATTGGGTGTTTGGGTATACGTTGGTGCTCCTTTGACTTCCAAAGGAGGTTCTGCATTGTTTGGAGAAAAGTCAATTTTTGGCCAAATTTTGATAAAAATGTAAGGCTAACCCCTTGCATTTTTTTTCAATTTTCACCGAAAAATGAAATTCCTTGTAACTTGCTAGAAAGATGCCTAAGGGACCCTAGAACACATTCCAACTCCATTTGTAGAAAGAGATTCTTTTCAAAAGAAAATATGGACGAAAATATGGGGTAAAATTAGTCAACAATTTTAATTTATTTCTCACGAAATCGATAGTTTTTGCCCAAATCTTCAAAATATTGGGTGTTTGAGTATTCGTTGGTGCTCCTCTGACTTCCAAAGGACGTTCTGCATTGTTTGGAGAAAAGTCAATTTTTGGCCAAATTTTGATAAAAATGTAAGGCTAACTCCTTGCATTTTTTTCCAATTTTCACCGAAAAATGAAATTCCTTGTAACTTGCTAGAAAGATGCCTAAGGGACCCTAGAACACATTCCAACTCCATTTGTAGAAAGAGATACTTTTCAAAAGAAAATATGGACGAAAATATGGGGTAAAATTAGTCAACAATTTTAATTTATTTCTCACGAAATCGATTGTTTTTGCCCTAATCTTCAAAATATTGGGTGTTTGGGTATACGTTGGTGCTCCTTTGACTTCCAAAGGAGGTTCTGCATTGTTTGGAGAAAAGTCAATTTTTGGCCAAATTTTGATAAAAATGTAAGGCTAACCCCTTGCATTTTTTTTTCAATTTTCACCGAAAAATGAAATTCCTTGTAACTTGCTAGAAAGATGCCTAAGGGACCCTAGAACACATTCCAACTCCATTTGTAGAAAGAGATTCTTTTCAAAAGAAAATATGGACGAAAATATGGGGTAAAATTAGTCAACAATTTTAATTTATTTCTCACGAAATCGATAGTTTTTGCCCAAATCTTCAAAATATTGGGTGTTTGAGTATTCGTTGGTGCTCCTCTGACTTCCAAAGGACGTTCTGCATTGTTTGGAGAAAAGTCAATTTTTGGCCAAATTTTGATAAAAATGTAAGGCTAACTCCTTGCATTTTTTTCCAATTTTCACCGAAAAATGAAATTCCTTGTAACTTGCTAGAAAGATGCCTAAGGGACACTAGAACACATTCCAACTCCATTTGTAGAAAGAGATACTTTTCAAAAGAAAATATGGACGAAAATATGGGGTAAAATTAGTCAACAATTTTAATTTATTTCTCACGAAATCGATTGTTTTTGCCCTAATCTTCAAAATATTGGGTGTTTGGGTATACGTTGGTGCTCCTTTGACTTCCAAAGGAGGTTCTGCATTGTTTGGAGAAAAGTCAATTTTTGGCCAAATTTTGATAAAAATGTAAGGCTAACCCCTTGCATTTTTTTTCAATTTTCACCGAAAAATGAAATTCCTTGTAACTTGCTAGAAAGATGCCTAAGGGACCCTAGAACACATTCCAACTCCATTTGTAGAAAGAGATTCTTTTCAAAAGAAAATATGGACGAAAATATGGGGTAAAATTAGTCAACAATTTTAATTTATTTCTCACGAAATCGATAGTTTTTGCCCAAATCTTCAAAATATTGGGTGTTTGAGTATTCGTTGGTGCTCCTCTGACTTCCAAAGGACGTTCTGCATTGTTTGGAGAAAAGTCAATTTTTGGCCAAATTTTGATAAAAATGTAAGGCTAACTCCTTGCATTTTTTTCCAATTTTCACCGAAAAATGAAATTCCTTGTAACTTGCTAGAAAGATGCCTAAGGGACCCTAGAACACATTCCAACTCCATTTGTAGAAAGAGATACTTTTCAAAAGAAAATATGGACGAAAATATGGGGTAAAATTAGTCAACAATTTTAATTTATTTCTCACGAAATCGATTGTTTTTGCCCTAATCTTCAAAATATTGGGTGTTTGGGTATACGTTGGTGCTCCTTTGACTTCCAAAGGAGGTTCTGCATTGTTTGGAGAAAAGTCAATTTTTGGCCAAATTTTGATAAAAATGTAAGGCTAACCCCTTGCATTTTTTTTTCAATTTTCACCGAAAAATGAAATTCCTTGTAACTTGCTAGAAAGATGCCTAAGGGACCCTAGAACACATTCCAACTCCATTTGTAGAAAGAGATTCTTTTCAAAAGAAAATATGGACGAAAATATGGGGTAAAATTAGTCAACAATTTTAATTTATTTCTCACGAAATCGATAGTTTTTGCCCAAATCTTCAAAATATTGGGTGTTTGAGTATTCGTTGGTGCTCCTCTGACTTCCAAAGGACGTTCTGCATTGTTTGGAGAAAAGTCAATTTTTGGCCAAATTTTGATAAAAATGTAAGGCTTACCCCTTGCATTTTTTTTCAATTTTCACGGAAAAATTAAATTCCTTGTAACTTGCTAGACAGATGCCAAAGGGACCCTAGAACACATTCCAACTCCATTTGTAGAAAGATATACTTTTCAAAAGAAAATATGGACGCAAATATGGGGTAAAATCAGTCAAAAAATTAAATTTATTTCCCACGAAATCGATTGTTTTTGCCTAAATCTTCAAAATATTGGGTGTTTGAGTATGCGTTGGTGCTCCTCTGACTTCCAAAGGACGTTCTGCATTGTTTGGAGAAAAGTCAATTTTTGGCCAAATTTTGATAAAAATGTAAGGCTAACCCCTTGCATTTTTTTTCAATTTTCACCGAAAAATGAAATTCCTTGTAACTTGCTAGACAGATGCCTAAGGGACCCTAGAACACATTCCAACTCCATTTGTAGAAAGATATACTTTTCAAAAGAAAGTATGGACGAAAATATGGGGTAAAATTAGTCAATAATTTTAATTTATTTCTCACGACACCGATAGTTTTTGCCCAAATCTTCAAAATATTGGGTGTTTGAGTATTCGTTGGTGCTCCTCTGACTTCCAAAGGACGTTCTGCATTGTTTGGAGCAAAATCAATTTTTGGCCAAATTTGGATAAAAATGTAAGGCTAACCCCTTGCATTTTTTTTTCAATTTTCACCGAAAAATGAAATTCCTTGTAACTTGCTAGAAAGATGCCTAAGGGACCCTAGAACACATTCCAACTCCATTTGTAGAAAGAGATACTTTTCAAAAGAAAATATGGACGAAAATATGGGGTAAAATTAGTCAACAATTTTAATTTATTTCTCACGAAATCGATAGTTTTTGCCCAAATCTTCAAAATATTGGGTGTTTGAGTATTCGTTGGTGCTCCTCTGACTTCCAAAGGACGTTCTGCATTGTTTGGAGAAAAGTCAATTTTTGGCCAAATTTTGATAAAAATGTAAGGCTTACCCCTTGCATTTTTTTTCAATTTTCACCGAAAAATGAAATTCCTTGTAACTTGCTTGACAGATGCCTAAGGGACCCTAGAACACATTCCAACTCCATTTGTAGAAAGATATACTTTTCAAAAGAAAGTATGGACGAAAATATGGGGTAAAATTAGTCAATAATTTTAATTTATTTCTCACGACACCGATAGTTTTTGCCCAAATCTTCAAAATATTGGGTGTTTGAGTATTCGTTGGTGCTCCTCTGACTTCCAAAGGACGTTCTGCATTGTTTGGAGCAAAATCAATTTTTGGCCAAATTTGGATAAAAATGTAAGGCTAACCCCTTGCATTTTTTTTCAATTTTCACCGAAAAATGAAATTCTTTGTAACTTGCTAGACAGATGCCTAAGGGACCCTAGAACACATTCCAACTCCATTTGTAGAAAGATATACTTTTCAAAAGAAAATATGGACGAAAATATGGGGTAAAATTAGTCAATAATTTTAATTTATTTCTCACGACACCGATAGTTTTTGCCCAAATCTTCAAAATATTGGGTGTTTGAGTATTCGTTGGTGCTCCTCTGACTTCCAAAGGACGTTCTGCATTGTTTGGAGCAAAATCAATTTTTGGCCAAATTTGGATAAAAATGTAAGGCTAACCCCTTGCATTTTTTTTCAATTTTCACCGAAAAATGAAATTCTTTGTAACTTGCTAGACAGATGCCTAAGGGACCCTAGAACACATTCCAACTCCATTTGTAGAAAGATATACTTTTCAAAAGAAAATATGGACGAAAATATGGGGTAAAATTAGTCAATAATTTTAATTTATTTCTCACGACACCGATAGTTTTTGCCCAAATCTTCAAAATATTGGGTGTTTGAGTATTCGTTGGTGCTCCTCTGACTTCCAAAGGACGTTCTGCATTGTTTGGAGCAAAATCAATTTTTGGCCAAATTTGGATAAAAATGTAAGGCTAACCCCTTGCATTTTTTTTCAATTTTCACCGAAAAATGAAATTCTTTGTAACTTGCTAGACAGATGCCTAAGGGACCCTAGAACACATTCCAACTCCATTTGTAGAAAGATATACTTTTCAAAAGAAAATATGGACGAAAATATGGGGTAAAATTAGTCAACAATTTTAATTTATTTCTCACGAAACCGATAGTTTTTGCCCAAATCTTCAAAATATTGGGTGTTTGAGTATTCGTTGGTGCTCCTCTGACTTCCGAAGGACGTTCTGCATTGTTTTGAGAAAAGTCAATTTTTGGCCAAATTTTGATAAAAATGTAAGGCTTACCCCTTGCATTTTTTTTTCAATTTTCACCGAAAAATGAAATTCCTTGTAACTTGCTAGACAGATGCCTAAGGGACCCTATAACACATTCCAACTCCATTTGTAGAAAGAGATACTTTTCAAAAGAAAATATGGGGTAAAATTAGTCAACAATTTTAATTTATTTCTCACGAAATCGATTGTTTTTGCCCTAATCTTCAAAATATTGGGTGTTTGAGTATACGTTGGTGCTCCTTTGACTTCCAAAGGACGTTCTGCATTGTTTTGAGAAAAGTAAATTTTTGGCCAAATTTGGATAAAAATGTAAGGCTAACCCCTTGCATTTTTTTTTCAATTTTCACCGAAAAATGAAATTCCTTGTAACTTGCTAGAAAGATGCCTAAGGGACCCTAGAACACATTCCAACTCCATTTGTAGAAAGAGATACTTTTCAAAAGAAAATATGGACGAAAATATGGGGTAAAATTAGTCAACAATTTTAATTTATTTCTCACGAAATCGATAGTTTTTGCCCAAATCTTCAAAATATTGGGTGTTTGAGTATTCGTTGGTGCTCCTCTGACTTCCAAAGGACGTTCTGCATTGTTCGGAGAAAAGTCAATTTTTGGCCAAATTTTGATAAAAATGTAAGGCTAGCCCCTTGCATTTTTTTTCAATTTTCACCGAAAAATGAAATTCCTTGTAACTTGCTAGACAGATGCCTAAGGGACCCTAGAACACATTCCAACTCCATTTGTAGAAAGATATACTTTTCAAAAGAAAATATGGACGAAAATATGGGGTAAAATTAGTCAACAATTTAAATTTATTTCTCACGAAATCGATTGTTTTTGCCTAAATCTTCAAAATATTGGGTGTTTGAGTATACGTTGGTGCTCCTCTGACTTCCAAAGGACCTTCTGCATTGTTTGGAGAAAAGTCAAGTTTTGGCCAAATTTTGATAAAAATGTAAGGCTAACACCTTGCATTCTTTTCAATTTTCACCAAAAAATGAAATTCCTTGAAACTTGCTAGAAAGATGCCTAAGGGACCCTAGAACACATTCCAACTCCATTTGTCGAAAGATATACTTTTCAAAAGAAAATATGGATAAAATATGGGGTAAAATCAGTCAAAAATGTTATTTTATTTCTCACGGAATCGATTGTTTTTGCCCAAATCTTTAAAATATTGGGCGTTTGAGTATTCGTTGGTGCTCCTCTGACTTTCGAATGACGTTCTGCATTGTTCGGAGAAAAGTCAATTTTTGGCCAAATTTTGATAAAAATGTAAGGCTAACCCCTTGCATTTTTTTTTAAATTCTGACCAAAAACTGAAATTCCTTGAAACTTGCTAGAAAGATGCCTTAGGGACCCTAGAACACATTCCAACTTCCTTTGTAGAAAGATTTGCTTTTCGAAAGAAAATATGGGGTAAAATCAGTCTAAAACGTTAACTTATTTCTCATACAATTGATTGTTTTGCCCAAATCTTAAAAATATTGGGTGTTTGAGTATTAGTTGGTGCTCCTCTGACTTCCAAAGGACGTTCTGCATTGTTTTGAGAAAATTCATTTTTGGCCAAATTCTGATAAAAATGTAAGGCTTACCCCTTGCATCTTTTGTAGATTTTGACCAAAAATTGAAATTCCTTGTAACTCGCTGTAAAATGCCTAAGGGGCCCTCGAACACATTCCAACTCTATTTGTAGAAAGATTTGCTTTTCAAAAGAAAATATGGACGAAAATATGGGGTTAAATCAGTCAAAAATTTATTTCTCACACTATTGATGATTTTTGGTGTGCTAGTATTTATTGGTGCTCCGCTGTCTTCCAAAAGAAGTTCTGCATTGTTTGGAGAAAAGTCAATTTTTGGCTTAATTTTGATAAAAAAGTAAGGCTTACCCTTTGCATTTTTTTTCAATTTTGATCAAGTTCATCTCGTGCTTAATGCAGACCTGCAAATCCTGGTATTTGGAGCGATTTCTTTTTAAGCTCTTGGATTCGAACGCCGTCTTAATTTATTCTCTCCTTTTAAGAATTCAACAGATGCATGCCCACTTTTAAAAAATCAGAAACAGTTTTGTATAATGCAATTTGGGTTTGATTTTGTCAGCGATGGGCGAAATTCTAGATCCAAAGCCAAACCAGATAGCCATAATACCAAGCCAGATAACCATAAGACTTCTTGTTAACTGTTAGTGATACAAATGACTTTGTTGTCTTAATTATTTTTCTATATAGTTCTCTCTTGTCGTTACTTTTTATATAGTGTTCAAATATTGATGACTCGAATTGACTCGAGCTAGATATTTGACTCGACTGGACTGGACTCGACTACTCACTGTGACTCGACTCGACTCGACTTTCTTGACCTTATAATGACTCGACTTGACTCGAGTCACTTCTTCAAAATGACTCGACTCGACTCGAGTCACACAAATGAGTGACTCGTTACAACTCTGGGGTGTTCACCGGGATGAGACTCTGCTACATGGCCACCTCTTCTTCATTGCGATGATTTTAATAAGGTGTGAAAAAAGCATATTAAGTTGGAGGAGTCAGGTACGTGTTAGGGTTTGATACTTGTAATTTTCCTTCACCGAGAATGAGGTATCTTTTCTGTGACCAAAGTATACATTTCCAACTTGAGAATATCAGTGTGGCCTCTATCTTTTAACCGATATCCGTAAAGTATATGTAGACAAAATAACCCCATGCAGGCGAACCTCTCAGGCTGGCGAATTTTCTTTTCCCAAACGACATCCGCATACATGGTTATTTAGCGCCCTCTATGATACTTTTATGATACGTGCGCAGGTATATAATTATTTCTTCCCCACAGTTTAGCGTGCAGTGCGATAACTCAGTTGATACAGGGTCGTAATTATGCACCGCGAGGTTGCGGGTTTGTAACACAGCTTAATATCCATTTTTATATTTTTATATTAAGTTCGAATTTCAAAACGTTGGAATTCATTTTTTCTTCTATTTTTTATATTTTCTTCTCATGTGTATAGAAAAGTTAAGTCCAAAACGCCATAGCGTACACCCATATGCGGATGTCGTTTGGGAGAAAAAAAAATCGCCTCCGGCTGCGGACAAAAAGCAAAGAAAGAAATAATATAGGACTAATTTACCAGAGGCTTAAGTGCACGACAAGTGCTTCTTTTCAACCATCGCATCATGCCAGTCAGTATGACAATACATTATGATGTTGATGTCATTAATGTGTGTTTTGTTTTAATATAAACAGTTTTAACGCAGGGTTGAAACACTCAGTCGTCGATCAACACGAAAAAAAAGTCGGGAAATACCTTTTTAATTCAGTCAGAACAATCAACCAAGAAATTGGCAATCACGTCATCATATTTTTACGTGTGAAGGAACTGGTATTTACGGGAAACCTTGATTAACAGAGTAGTAAATTTAGTCCCTTCTTTCTTAAACATCAAAACGACATTGAATAGCAGCAGTAACCAAAACAAACCACTGAACGCCTTTAATAATTTGTTCTCGATTGCAATGCCGCTTCATAAAAAACTATGCAACACATTTTCGTCTTGTGATTTTCAATTGTATCTGTAACTACATCGTCTGAAACCGAAATAACCTGCTTTGGCTAACTACCCGCGAACAATACTGCTTTCCTGATTTCCCCCCTGAAACAATTCGACGCCAATCACAACCCTAAGGCAAATGTACGGTACGAGTTGATCACATGGTAAATCATCCGCGAGAACCCGTCTGATGTATTATATGACAAATTATTTAATAAAAGCCTGGCCGTGTGCGGCCAAAACGGGAGATATTTTAAAACACAGGCCCGGGATTGGCCAATTATCCCCCCGGCCGTCTCGCGTCTGTTTGCCCGCGCTCAGCCTGTCCCGAATCACGCTCAAGGACACTTTCCCGGAACCCTGGCGATAATGAATTGTATAAGCACCACAGCCTTATACATACGAAGAGTAAATGTCACGTCCATGGTTGTTGCACTGGGTTTTCTTCTTCGATTTTGCATGAGGTTTTTTTTTTTTCTTCTTCTGTGATGGGTCGTGTCCGGGTTCAAGTCCCACAATCACCGTGACATGCGATCTTCGTGACGGATCTCCATAATGGGAAATGTGAGTGCAACTTCATACGCCACGACAACCTCGAAGCCAACCATGTAAACCGATTCATAAATTTTCATAGAAATTAGAGAGAAACTTCCAGAAATGCACGTAAAAAACGTGCGGAGAAATATCCCTTATAATTTTCCATCGGGCTACATAAAGGATCAGCCGTATACGTCTTATCTCAAAGGACTTCGTGGTGATATATTCCACTCAACGGAAATAGCCCTTTGAAAATATAGCATGAACTCCGAATAGGAATATTTAAAACGTAATTTGGAAAGGTTGATCATTCACTAATGATACGTAATAAGTCCATTTGCCGGCCATTGGGCGGCTCAGAAAGGGTGCATACCTATGTTCGCCAATAGGGCCTACCTATATGTTCCCTAATACCGATGTTCCCTGAAATCCTTACCCTAACCCTAAGGATTTCGGGGAACATCGGTATTGGGGAATATAGGTATTGGGGAACATCGGATAGACCCCGCTCAGAAGCCTATAGAAAATGTGTAGGTAAACCATTCATTTTTCTACGATCCTCCCATCCCATGACGTTGTCTTTCCGAAATCCCTGCTTCGGAAATAAATTGCTAAATGTTATGAGGTCCGCCTAAGGCCAGATAACTGCACCCTTGAGGCCTGCTGGAGCCATTGTAATGTTGGGAGATAATACTTAAAAAGCTGGGTTAGGGAAGTCTCAACCGTATACATGTAAGATGAAATATCAAAACGAATATAAACCACCGTATATAAAAAAAAAAGGGAAAGGATATCAGTCTGAATGTATCCGTAAACCCCTTGCGTTTTGCATGGCGCCATCCTAAAGAGGTACGTTTTTGTGTGTGTGGTGTTCCGAGGGGATAGACCATTAGCATGTTGTGGCCATCTTGATTTTTCCCCATTCAAATCAACGTAACCAACACGAGGCTGGAAGGAAATATAGTCTGGTTCGTTTTGGCACAAAAAACATTATCATTTAGTACTGTTATTGGATACAGGGAACATGACTGAAATAGTGGCAGCATGATAAAGGTCTGTAGGCACACAAGAACTCATGTGCATTCATTGTCCGTGAATTGCAATTACGAAGAAGACAAGCCAAGCTTAAAGTTTGACCCGCAGCGAACAAAATTATGTAGGCCTATGGTTCTTCATGCATCTGCATGCAGGGTCTACACAATGTCTGAACTTATTCATTGTCATTACGGGGTAATCCTATCCGATAGCACTGCCATGCCCGGCTCACTCGTAACAGTCATCCAGTGGGTCATTCAGTTGGCCCTCTGGGACCAGCACAAATGTATCTCAGACGGCTGTTGTATGCAAGGGTATATTCCATCACTGTATGACGGCTGTTGTATGTAAGAGTCTATTCCATCACTGCACGACGGAATGCAAAATAATCGCATATTACTTTGCATTCCCACGGGCAATGATGGAATAGACCCTTGCATACAACAGCCGTCCAAGATACATTTTTGCTGTTTTCACTGTGGGACAAAACGCTCTTCAGAAACGCAAATAAACAACACAATTCACCAAAATACTGATTTCTTTCTTTCTTTTACAGATTTAATCTTAGTTAAGAACCCTCAGAGGAAAATCCAAGAATTTATGATGATAATAATATATAATATATATATTTATAATCTTTAGACAAACATATCTTGCATGATATGATTAAAGAAATACAATTTTTTGGAGGAATGTACACAAAACGATTGAGTGCCAGCTATATCAGAAATGTTCGAGTGCGCGTTGTTTACGTGACGCATATTCTTCGTACAAATTTAACATAACACTAAAAGTGAGATGTCATTTTTTTTTCAAAAATAATTTCGAAGCAGCTCAATCCAGCTGCCGAAGCCATGAAAAGATTGTTTGCGAAATGCCTGTGAATGATTTGCTTGTGTGGCCTATATTTACACATGTTCTAAAAAAAATAGTGACTTTGTGCAGAGCAGTAGCGTGGCGGAGAAAATCAGACAAGGTGGGGTGGGAAAAGGTTTGCCAAATCCCCCCCCCCCCCCCCGAGTGACCGGGGGGCAGTAGTGGACATTCGTAAAGGTGGGGGCGCTGGTCAAAATACACAACATGAAAAATCTATTTTAGGTTCTTTCCATTGTTACAATTTAATACTAAAACTCTAGTAGCAGCTAAAATTACCTTATAACTTCTTGGCTTTTTAGTGTTTTATCTTCTCCTTTAATCGGGCTGGAGGTAGTGGTGGGGTGTCATGGTTAATTAGGGGTGGGGTCAAAATATCCCTCCACCCACCGGACGCTACGCCACTGCTGCTGAACAGTGTGAAATTTACTGCGGGCCTACTTTTTGCCATTGACGTAAAGTGGATTTTTAAAGTAATAATCTACATAAAAAAGATTAACCAAAGACTAAAAACAATTTCACTTTAGAAATCATATACCTTCGTCTACTTAAGAAAACTACGATGATTGCGAAATATGAAAATAAACACCAGGGCCACTGCAACGCCACTTTCCAGACGAATACAAAAAAATAAGTATTTTATATTTATCCATGGCCGTACTGTTGACATTAGGTCATATTACAGTAGGCTAAAGATGAATGCACAAACCGGATGAACTTTCTGTCGGCTATGCCCTTTAATATCGCATTCACACACGCATACGTGCAAAGCATGCAAGGACTTACTCGGTGTCTACATACCTGTTGGTTGTAGGAACCAGTCTTGTGATATCTTTTTTAATGTCAACAACATTGATTATGACCATTTGGCGAAACATCGGCAACAACTTCCAATCCAGTATGAAAGAAATCTCATTATTAGTTGTGCCAGATTTATCCGCAGCAAGCTTATTGTATCGGGTATTAGTTACAGCATTCTAAGTATTCCGATAACTTCAACATACATCCGATGCATTGAGCCTATTGCGGATAATCCTGTCCGCAACTTCTCCGGGATATTTATAGTAATGTGGCTCCTTCATGGATTCTGTGGCCAGTCCCTCAAGGCTCCAGAGTGGTTGTGAAACACCAAAGCCGTACCCGAAAGCCAAAATAGCTTAGTTTTACAACGACTAAGAACCTGAATAATACATATCGGGGGAAAAAAGTAACTGCTGGGTTTTATTTTTAAAAGCCACAATTGCGGAGGATTGGAATCGTTGAAAATTCAGTACAATATGAAACAAACAGTCTGGTATTGCCACTGCTTGAAATGAACGTTTTGACGTGAAGATATCCATATACAACCTATATACTAAGGCACTATGACGCACTCTTAAAACATTTATTAAGCTTAAATAAATTGTACTCAAAATTGGCGGGAAACAATTAATAAGCGCCAATTGACACTCAATTGGTTCGGATATGCAGTTGCATATGCTATGTTCATGGCAAACGTGATGTTGGTTTGTTTCTGTCTTTCATGCATAACTATATCAAACTGCCGGAACTGCTAATTGGCTCTGCTGATGTGATTTCGATGTGGTTTTCGTTTTGTTTTCGTTTTTTTTGTATAGGCCATACCGTCCTTTTTGTTTGTTGGATGCTTTATGTTTTCTGTTGACTTTGGATTATCTTTGTGGCTGTGCTTGTCGCTGTCGTCCATGTCAGTGTCCATCGAACTGTCCCAAAACTGTCATTGTTACCACTATTTTAGTATCGCGTTCATTTCATTACATTTGGATCATTGCTTTGGGAGTCATACATAGCTCAATTAACGTATGTTGCAGATGGCAACACATTATAACGTAATCGAAACCTTAAAATCAATCGGCGAGCGATTTGAGATCAGTTCACCTTTTCCAATGAAAGGCGGCCCGGATAATAACTGCAGTCCTTAATGAATTAGCTTCGATTTTCTCAACAGAGAAAGCATTATGCAAATACGTATAGCTCATAGGTGTCGTTATTTACAGCACGCGTACACGCGGGCGACAGGCGACTCATAGTTTGCTTGATAGTTTGACATTTCCATAAAGCTGATCAATAGCCTTTTCTGTAACCCCGGCTATAGTGGCATTTAAGACCTAAGTAATAGGCGATTATTTATAATCTAATGAAATTTTTCGTGTAGCCAGCTGGTAAACAGAGTGCCGTTTGTGTGGGGAATGTCGGTTTGAAACAGCTGGTATACGTAAAATGATAACTAATGTGAGATCGACAATCATACTGTTCGATCATAACCGATCGATCATACAGCTGTTTATTAGGCGCTTGCTTCTATTCCAATACCATTGTAGCATGGAATTTAATGTCCCTGCACTCACAATGCTTCCGCATTATCGAAGAAGACAAACATGACATTACTTTTTTTTTTCAAATCTTTATCGAGCTCGAAAGTCACTTTCAATTTCGCGACTCGAGTATAAACGACACTAGGATTTACCTAATGTTCAAACACCGTCCGCTAATAGCAAGATGATGCGTTTGACGGAAATCCTCTCATAAATATGAACTCTGGAATTTTTATTAGACGGGCGGGTCTGAGAACTCTCTGGAATGATAGGACGGCAGGTTCAGGTGAATCAACACTCTGTTTTGTTCAAGTGATAGTAATTCCGCAAAGAAGTTTGGCAGAAGCGCGGCGAGTAGCATTTAAGACCCAGCTGGCCAAATGATGTCGCGGCGCGGGCAAACACAGCTTCCTTGCCTTGGCAAACAGTCCGATGTACGCTCTCAAGTTTAATGTTATTTGGGGCGTTCGCCTGGGTTCATTTGTCCGTCTGTTTGTTCGTCACTGTCGTCGGTGTGTCTGTCCGTTAGTTCATTATGTGTACCTTTTGATGATGCGTATATAAACCAAAATCACTTCAGACGATGTGCATGTGAGCTTCTTATTGCAACCCGGAAACAGGACTTTAGTAATTATAATAATAGGCTTTCTTCAAAGTCTTCTGCGGTTCGCCTCGCAGAAAAAAAACAACTAATATAACGGCTGATATTTCGATTTAAGAGACAGAAATGTCTCTGAAATATCTTGCAGTGGACGAGTTTGCTTAGGTACTATACGTAGGTACATTTTGCCAAAAACACAAATTAAGGCTAAAACACACATTATGGGTAGTAATGATGGAGTACCACCATTGTATACCTTGATACTTCCTTATTTTTGTTCTTTGTCTCTGTTGAAATCTCAAATCTCATAAAGCGTTTCACTATAGCCTTGTGAGATCCCATTGTCCCTATCGTTGCTTTCTATTTCCGGTACCTCATAAGGCATATGAATTAACACTGTCACTAATGCTCAGTTATGCCTGCTTGCTACGAGCATATTCATGCATTCTTGTTAAACTCTGCACCCTTTGGGGTCATATTCAGTGCCAGATGTATGCCGGACAATCCCATCTGTGGCTTTGTCTCGATCTTTTCTTTTTGTCTCTCAAAGCAAAATGGTTATTCATAATTTTGAGGGAAAGCATGCATGCCTACGCAACTACTTGCCGTTAATTTTTTTTTCAAGTAGCATGCACAGGCGCGTGAACAACCCAATATCACCTTCCACTTTGTTGCCATGGCAATTTGGAATGGGAAACCTAGCGGAGGTGTTGTGCACAAAAACCAAAGAGGGGAATACTATACAGTTCCGTTCTGAATTCTGCGTTTGTATCAAATTACAAGGCCGAGTCTATCATTTGCAAGGTTTGTTTTTCTTTTGTAGACAGGCATAGATGTGTTGTTGATGGCGTGCATCTGTAAACATCAGGTGTCGATTTCGTGTAAGGAGACACTACTCACGAACATAATATTAATTTCGAAAACAATTTTGATTGTGTCAAGCCAACAAGTCCATATTTTACACTTCAAGAATGCGAGTGCCCGCATATAAAGGTGTCTCTGGTACACAGAGAGACAAAGATCATTGATACTAATGGGGAAAACACCTCATAATCATACCAAATCATACCAAGCCAATTTTAACTTCATCACGCAGGATGAAATATTCGCAATTCACCATCTACTTTACCATTACAGGGAAACTGTCAAACTTGCTCCGATAACCGAAGCGAGACAATGCATTATGCAAACCTAGCCATATTTTGAAGTGCAATATTAAAAAAAACTATATTGAACAAATACCTTTTTTTAATATTCGGGTACTGACGAATTCCAATTTTGAGTTGTTTTATGTGCCTTTTTTTTTACAGTTGAAAATAATGATGTAACGCGAAAAAAATGCAAGATGGCTGACTATATGTTGAGAAGCTTTGCCACGTAAACGCACTGAACATTACCTTTTTTTTTTCTTTTCTTTTCACTTCTTGTTTAATTGAAAGCAATTTGGTTGAATTTTAACTGAAACACTATAGGTACTGTACACTTCCGCGTAATACATTTCACACACAATAATCGTTGAATGTAATTTAGGCTACACACTGTACATGTATAATAAAATATACCCATGAGTTTATAAAACCACGAATATAAATGTTCAAAGCGGCTCTGTCCACGTTGTTCGAAATATTGAGATGATATTCAGATTTGAATGAATTCATTTATGTATATTTCGTAATTAAAGCTGCCTATATTTCGTTGCTTCGGAAGAATAAAAGCGGCGTAACCGAGAGGTGGGACCAAGGGGCATCAAACAATACATTTGTAGAAGGACAAATATCTCATTTATTGAAACTTTGACCAAACCCATACTGTGCTTCCAGAAAATTAGGGGACCAATCACCCCAATTGGACCATATTTACACCACTGTTACCAGTTTTGGCTAAACTTTGAAAACAAAAATCGATTCCTCTCATTTCACTGAAATTTCATTGAAATTAACGAGCCTTGTGGGGAAATTAAATCTGATTGTCCAGTGACCTTTTGATCTTCAAACCAGTTAGAAGTGGTCACTGCAACAGTCAATTTTGAATATCATCGTATTGTAAAGACAAAATGACAATTATTTCAAAATACCAAAAATATAACAAAGGAAAAAAAAAAAGGAAACTACAAATCACTATATTCGCTTCATATACTCATGGGTATACTGTAACATTCACGGAATGATAACAATAATAAGAATATTTTTCTCTGAGGTTATATACAAATCTGAATCATGTTTCTTTAATTTGTTGGGAGTCCACTGGCGCGGATCGAGAAGCGGAGAATGTGAAGCGATTTCTGTCCCCTTGCGTTGAATTACACAAATGTGTACAATTTTAAATCAACAAGAAGGTTGAAGAGCATTGTAGTCATTCTCTCACGAGTCACCACGATTCGATCACAGGTCATCCACTCTTCAATCAAACGACAAGCTCTTGAAATGAACAGTGACCAAACGAAACATTCTTTTTTGCTGTTCACCTCTCCGAGCTCCAGTTACCTTTTAACTGACTCGTGTTTGTCTTGTGATTGATTTGTGATTTGACTTGTGACAAGCCGAGTCACTCGTAATCCATGAGACTACACTTTTCCCCTGCTACCCCCTTTTATCGTCTACCCGAAAGACATAATGATTTTATATCGCTACCGATCCAAGCTGTTGCTACTTCTCCAGAGAACAATATCTCTTGTACTTGATGAACCCAGAAGACAAATCAGCCCTTTCCTCCACTGATTTGACGAATTTGGCTCATAATAACTACCAGCAAATCTTTAGTACTGTATTAGAGAGAATTATTGTTTTAACTGGCAACTAAAGTAAAGTTCTACAGACGTATCGTTTGAAGTTTACTGGTGAGTGCAAGCTACGAATGACAAAAGGCATTTACATGTTGATTCGAATAGTACATAGTGATATATACAGGTATAACTTGAAAAATGTTAAGGCCACTTATTACAAAACTTTTTTTGAATCTTTTGATTACAGCTACAAAAAAGCTAGCAATCTTGCATGAAATACAATAAACAGTGTCGTTCGTTATGACGGGGAAGGGCAGGCTTCGCCTAGCGAAGCGCTGGCCGGTCAACTTAGGTCTGTTGGAAATGTCATGCAAAGCATTCGGGGAATCAGTAATGAGCGTACAACGTCACCAAGTTCGCTCTTGCCTACCCCTTTGAATACCAAAGGGCGCTGGTGACCGCTTATCCCTTCATAAGATCCCCTGGAGGAAATGTAGATGTCGCAATGCAATGTGGGTAGGTCAAATTGTCTTGCACATGTAAATGTATACATGAATTTCGTATGAATGTTTCATGCGCGCCCCAAAGTGATGGCACCGGATGACCAGGTACGAAATCCGTCCAAAGTGAGCTCAGAGAAACTGGAGGTCACCATCTCCTTGGACAGGGCAGTAGGTGCGAGTGCAAGTCATCTGATCTGAATCGGAAGTGGTATAACTTTAGGATGGATTTCGAAACCGTACAGTACTCGCGACAATTCCATCCCTATTACGAGTCAATGCATCACTATATCCTGTGCAATGTTGACGAGGAGCTGATTAGGAGCATCAAACTCCTCGTTTGGATAGTATACGAGCGTTGGTGGCGCTTTCCACATGGCGGCTTGTCATAGCGTCAATCATGGCCGGTCTATCTTTGGCATATCCACAAACGTTAAATGAACACGCTTAAGTTAGGGCATATAGGTAAACCATAGTTCAGATGCGAAGCATATACGTACGTTATCGTCGGGTCCTGTTTCCTATCGCTTGTCATGAATATCACCTCCAGTAATCGGTAGATTGTGGTATAATCCGTTGATAGCAACACCAACTTGAAAATAAATCGCAGTGTGTAGTGTTTTCGTCAAGATGCTGAATAGGCCTACAACATTTCTCCCAAATTGGTTCAATCTTTACAGGTTGTGCGTTGACAAAAATCGATCGGCAACGAAAGAGCAGGTCGTGGACTAACGTAGATTCTTCGTAAGCGTAAAAGCGAAATAACTGTGTCGTGACTTGTCAGGAATAAGACAAACGTCGAGCAAAACCAAGGTTGATATTCTCCAAATAAAAACAAAAAATTAAAAACTATCATTATATGACCTCAATATGCACAAGTCCTTATTCGACATAACTAAGTATCCTGGAGGGGAAAAACAGGAATGTAAATTGTGATGAGGTATGAATTTGCATTCTCACTTCACCGAAGTCATCTATTCGTGACTTTTCCCCCGTAGGTCCTAAGTGACTCTTTTCCCGTAAGCTTTTGTTCACGTTAGTAGTTAAATTCATCGTCACCACGGGAAACTTTCATTCGTAATGTTTGCCGAAACCGTTCTAACTTTGGTACAAGAGAAACCACAGCTGTCGACATCTAATCGTAACCTGACTTTAAAGGCGATACTTGTACAGAAGGCGACATTTTCTTTAGGTTTGTGCTATATCCATATGGATAGTATGCCAACCGGACGTCTGTTTTCGTCGTGTCATTTGTTTTTGCGGTCGGAAAACCTTCTTTCCTTCTCTCCTCAGTGGTAAGGCGTTGCTGAAGGATTCCTAATTCTCTCATGTCGGATATGTTCCGGTGCGGCGATCCAGAAGGGAAAGTGCGTCCACAGTCGTGTCGGAAATTTGATTCTCGAGTTTCGGCTCTCAACGGTCTAACTTTTGTACGGTATTGCTCCAGTTCGTCCTTTTGTTCCGTTACATATATAGAAGCCGGTTTGATGTCAAGACTGGCGATATGAAAATATGTTTGATGTGCACACACGCCTTTTGATCAAAATGTTGTGCCAGAAATCGTTCTGCCTTTGAGTACCGTACGGAAATAATCTCGTCTTGTAATATGAGGCGATGTCCGCAAAAGAAGCAGCAGCTAAAGGAACCTATGGTTGCCCGTGTGTCAGTCTCTCCGTTCCGTTTCTTGTAATTTATTATTTAGCATGGCTAGACCTCCAACGCCCTGGCCGAAAGCACCGTTGCTGTTCGGATGGTGTTTCCTGTGCTGCGAGGTCTCGTAAAGCTGCTTCTGCATGACAGCCAGCGAGACCTTGTTGGCTGCCAAGAAGTCCTTCATGCTAATCATCTCCCCGGACATTCGTCGTCCGTCCGTCTCGCTGTCGTAGTTGCTGTCCACGTCGGTGATGTCCACGCCATTGGCTTGGTTGTTTTGCTGCTGTTGCTGCTGCTGCTGCTGTTTGTTGGCCGAGTTCACCTGTCGTTGCAAGTGGCCAGGCGTGATGGCGTTGCGCCGCGGTCTAGGTTTCCTCCGGTGGCAGCAGCGGCACTCCAGTTTCTTGAGGATCCAGTTCAGGAGCTGTTTGATAACGATGGATACCACGTTATACAGTGAGTATATACAACACACACCGGCTGTCAGGAATACGAAATTCCCGAACCGGTACAGGAACTGCTGGTTGTACATGTTTTTCTGGCTCGTGACGAGGTCGCCAAAGCCGATCGTACTGAAAGCCACAAAACAGAAGTATATGCTGTCCCCATAGTCCCAGCCCTCGATGGGGGAGTACATAGCAGAGGCCACGCAGGCGATAATAGTGGAGGCAACGCACAGGTACAACAGCACATAGTAGACGGAGGGCTTCCAGTTGTCCAAATTGTCATCCGACTGTTGGGAGGGCCTCCTAGCGAGGTTCGGCAGTCCATTCGCGTTCTTCTCCCGTCGGACCTGTCGTTCGTGACACTTTTTCATGATGAAGGCGAGGAAGGTGATCAGGCGCTCCAGGAACAAGTTATAGAACAGAATGCAGGCAGCGCAACCGGGTAGTCCGTAGATGATCAGGGATACCTTGCCCAATGTCGTGGATGGAGAGGTCATACCAAATCCTGCAAGAAGGACACAAAGGGAAAGATTTTATATTCACTTATTAATACTCTCACCCTTTGTGTGGAAGATCGGTTTGCGGTGACATCAGTAAGAAACTTGTGCATCAAAACATTGATGTTATTTATATTAATGGACTTTTGCTCTAGATAAGGTCCAATATCAGACCCCTTGAATCTGTGTGGTGAATTTAGAAGAATGTGGAAAATGGGTAATTTAAGCTCAAGTTCTTACCAAATTTGGGTCAAATATCAATTTCGTATTCTCTTGGAGAAATTCACACAAATCGGCTATTCCATTTTTTTTCTTTTTTGGATTAGCCAAGTACTGGGATAATTTGTGACAAATAATGTTGTCGGGTAAAGAATAGCGTTACGCAACTTTTCAACAACTTTATTTCACAGTGAAAATATGAAGAAGTGCATTGGTTTTGACGTATTGACCCACGAACACATGGTAATTGAATAATACAAAAGTGTGTGTTAATGAAGCCTATATCACGTCCGCTTCGTGATTTTATACGAATGAGAATGTTGTGAAGCAAACGGATAATTATTCATTCATGACGTCTGGCAAACATGTGCAATGATTGTGTCTGTAATCCGTAGCGTACATAGGGTTCAGCTTGCTGTCGGGGGAGCTTAGGGGGTCTCATTTTCGGGAGGGGCACGCAATGAAGTTTTAATACTAAAGAGCTCATTGTTCCTGCCCAAAAATCTGAGCGGGGGAGAGTCACGGGAAGGGGGGGGGGGGGGTTAGATGCCGCGAGCGGGGGCCCGTGCCCCTTACCCCCAAGTAACGCCTCTGTCTTTGATATTTAAAATTGTATTTAATGTCCAAAGAAAAAAACGGCACCACGTTGGCACTGCTGTACCTTTAATCTCGCGGTTCGTCGTTGATTATGCAAACCTGAGTTTGTACCGGTACGGCGCTGCATGCGTGCGTTAGGTAAATATCTGATCTTCATCACGGTATGCATGCACATTTTGGCATTTTTACCTCACGTCAGAGCCTGTTGTCAAATAACACACACGGAGGCGAGTAGAAGAAGAAAAAAAGGTCGAATACACTGACGAGTATTTCGATGGCGCCTGTGCCCGGGGGAAATCTGACTGTGGCCAGGGTGAATCTCAAACTCAGTAATCCATCAAACACGCCACTATAGCATGGGGCGTCGATTACGTCTCGTCGAAATCCAAACCCCAATCGACAGGAACACCGCAGCCGCGGCGTATAACTCTGCGACGAGGTCTATCTAGCTTAGCTCCTTCACGCTAAGTTTTTATGCCGCGGCCCATGGAATTTCAATATCCTCTTTGACGTTCAAGGGTACTGAGTCCTGACTGTCAGAAACGGCATTAGTATATACGACGTGCGCTAGCGGACAACGACACGTCGAGGTGCGGAATAATTATCCCTGTCGCGAATGTGTTTTGTTATTTATCCCAACGAAGTGACTCTTGTTTTCGGTTGGCCCTCTGTCACTCTGGATGATCAGTAAAGTAACCGAGCGGAGGGTCAGTTACCTGCATTTTGCAGTTAGGATTACCGTCCGCAAATCCGCCGAACTGAACACTTGCTGATTCTTTGAAAGAACTGTTTAAAACATTTTGGCCTTTATGTCACGAAAAAAAAAGGCAATTTCTACTTGGTTATCTTGGCAACCACGGAGAGTTACACATGGCACTTGTCTCTTTCTGTTGCACGTTTCTGAATTATCTCGTTTGGGATCGTTTTGTCTCGTACTGTTATTTACTTTGAACGAGTGTAGAACCAGCGCATATAGGCTTATGTCTTGCTTTGTAACTGGTTGTTATAAAACAAACCTTTTGGTACAGTTTGAAGCGACCACCAAATTATTCCTGCACCGGAAGTCATTTTTCTTCACGGAATGATTAGGCTTAATTATTCTTACATCATGACTGCATTATACGAATACTATCTTTTTTTATGGACCGATACACATTAAGGGTAGATCACAATCCAGATCTTGTACAATATAAATTTTTGTGTATGTCTGATGTGATGCCTTGTACGACCTGAAGATTTTACGTTAAATATTGAAACCACGGAGAGTTACACATGGCTTTAAATAGTCAGTCCAGCCGCTTAAAATCTAAGCGCTGGTGGACACTTCTACATACAGTCTTTTTATTTCACAATCAAAAGGGCATGGGCACGTGTTCGTTTAAACTTATCCCGGGCACCCCCGGGGAGATAGATCAGGCCGCCATTGCTGGACTCATCGCACCAGCATACATCATCCATCACAATTACTATGTTCCTCCTTCTACAAAAGCGTATATACAATGCCCCTGAATCAACCATCTCGTTGCCAAGCAACCACGGCCGGATTTGTTCAACCGCATCCCGTTGTTACGGCCTGACTTTTTTTTTTTTATTGTTATGACTCCCGCGCGTGACGTGGGCAGAGACTGTCATGGCGACCTCCATGGCAACGCTCAGCAATTCACGGTGCCTTGCATTTCGTAGTAATCTCCTTACAGACCAAAAAAAATGTATATTACAAGCAGGAAAAGCATTATCATAAAAAAGACAAAAGATATGAAATACGTGAAGTTAGAAACATATTGATATTAAGGTCACGATAATTTTCTTTAACGCCCAACAATTGTTATTTTAAATGCGGACACGCGGAAAATAAGACGTGTTCAGGTGAGTACAAGATTAAAAAGGCTGAGAACTCAAACAAACACAAACCTGTTAAAATAAACTTTAATTCAAAGCCGTTTCTCATGACCACAGTTGACTAAGACACACACACGTCTAAATCAAGGATATACACATTAGCCATTAGTACTCTTATTATTCATATTATTTATGACTTTTAACTTCACTTGACGGCAAGATGGGCTAGGTGTAAATTCAGTTTGAGTGGTATCATTTCTAAACGATAAGGTAGCACTTAGAATATTGCCGGTTAACCTGTGTATTTTGTGTTAAATCGATCCCGGTTATGTTATATCTAGTGAGTGATTACAGAGAAACTTTAAACTAGAGAGAATTTGCGGTAACAACATGTGGAAGAATCTCTTTTGAGAAGATGTGTGCGTCTGAAAATAACCGGTTGGTTGTGAAACTCGACGTTCCGACCAGTATACAAACCCTCACTAGTTTACACCACCGCCATGCAAAGTTAATACCTAAGACAGTTCACCCATTTGTATTTGGTCGAGAGACCGTCATGTGGCCGGTTTTAAACGGTTGATAAAGACCGGCTGGCTGGTCTGAAATACTTTTCCAGTGTCCCATGAAATTTGGGCTCCTATGAAATCCGGTGCCTTTTACCGTTTTACTTGAACGTTCACAATCCTCAAGTAGGCATGCGCAACACTACCAGTGAATCAGTATGTCATCGGGGATTGCTTCGGCTTTGGCTTTGCCGCCGACTTCTGAATCACTGAGAGGTACAGTAAACTAAAATATTCCAACTTTTGGCTTCATATCAACGGATTGAATGTTCCTGAAGCATAACAGGCACGAAAATGTAGCTGGAGTTCCAGAAGTTGGGGGCCTAAAATCTTCTTAAGCCGAAGACGAAGCTAAAGCCGGTCGTTTCGAAAACGCTCTTATTCCTAAATTCACAATAAACCGCAACAGCTGCGTTCTACGCCACTCACGCAGTACGCGCGACGCGCGTGCCAATCTCCGCATAAGGAGTTGTTTACGACTCTTTGCGAGATGGACATATCTACCGGTCATCATCGTGCAAAAGTGCCGAGTCATGCTCATTCAAATATGGATCATGTCAAGATATAAAAACGAATGCAAAATTTAAAATGCAAGGACTACCTACTACCTACCCCCATCTAGCCAATTTGTTTTAAATCCGTTGGTCATATTGTTCCTTGACATGCCCCCTACTCATAATTTATTAACTTTAGCTGTGGCTATCTACTAGCTTTACGTTCTCCTGAGGAGGGCCTAAACTTAAAAAAAAAAAATTTAAACATGTAAAAAAGAAATGTTCATTGATATTCTTAATAATTAATTTCATTTTCGTCTATTTTGAGTAAAATTTTGGGAAGTTGCCTTCTGGTGTAAACTTCAATTAGAAACAACCCAATTGTTGTAGCTATAAATAGAATTCAATTTACGCGGGAAGTGTTTAGTCTTGGAGATGGGCAATGACGTCACAGCAGCGTTGAGAAAGTCCTTAATAGCAACGGGGAAACAATCGTTCGCTATCATCCACCTATATAAAGAAAGAACATGACGTCAAGGAACATGAATGTTGTTGAAAGCACCCTGCAGTATACCCGAGTATATTTTAATGAGCGTATTATGACTAGTTTTGATCGACAATGATTCAGGACTTACAATCCTGTGTAATTTTTACACTAGGAAATTCAATACGATGAACTTGTTCCAGCAAGTAAAATCACTGGTATGGCAGATGCCCCTACTTTACATTACCCAATGTTCGCACTTAAACCTAGGATGCTTTCTATCCTCAATCCAGTACAGACAGGTGGAGATCGATCCACTGTCAAGAGACCTTTCGTACCGACGGAGATGGTGACCGCTTATCCTTTTCACCACGTTTTGGGAAGGAAACTCAGACGCCGCAAAGCATTTTGGGTACTTTTGTACTCTTGTAATATGCCTACGTGTATTCCGTGCGCAAGTGTCATGCTGTGTATATAATCCAACCGGTGAGACCTCAACAGAAATATAAATGTCGCCACCACCCGTGGATAGGGCAATGACATGTTACGGGTACGAGCGAAAAACAAACCAAGCCATCGAAATTTTTGCCCATTCCGTGCTTTCACAAAATTTCCCTCACCCATTTGAGACATCGCCTCCACCTGCCCACATCAGGCCTCATGTTACACCTTTATTGCCATTTTGGTACAGGGCCCAGGACTCATTTTGTGGATAGTGTACCCGAGATTGCCTCTTCAATCCAAAACCTCATAAAGACACTTCGAAAGGGTTCATAATTGTGAGCACTCTGCAGCCGCTTGTCATGTTTTGGTCCCGGACTTTCCCCCCTAAGCTCGCACACGAAAATCGATAACGTCCTCCTCCTCACCCCCCCCCCCAACCCCCCCCCCCCAAAAAAAAAAGGTGGAGCGTTTATCAGAAATGGGAAACACATCAACATGCACTGCAGACTTTATTAGACTTCCACCATGGGGCGACGAAATAAAACTGCAAATATAGGGTTTAAAGGAACGAAGAAGTATCATCTTTACGGACGTACCAAGAAATTAGCTTGATAACGGCCCCTTTCCTACGAAAGCCACGTGCACTTTTTTTAAGCTCTGGCATGAGCTTCTACCAATTACTTGGGTGTAGGTCGGTCGGTCGGTCCCCGAAAAATGACCCAAAATATTTTACCAAAATTTAGCAAATGCCGTCGTCAGTAAATGCACTTTAAAAAGTTGTAACGATTCGTGTTGTTCTTTATGAAAATATTGTAAACGGAGGCAACATTATGTGCAGCATTGTTATAGTCACGTGGTATTTTCTGTAGTGTCTGTAGAACTTGAAGGAGGAAAGGAAAATTGACCAAAAGTATGGTGTTCCATGTGTGACATCGGCGTCGCATTTTTTCGCCAGAGCTTATTGTGCACTCGCACTTGTTTCGGTAGGCATACTTAATTTGATTGAAAACGTCAAGTTCGATTTCTATGGGCCTTTGCATACAGCAACTTAGATGGATTTGGGTTTTTGTTCTATATGAATAGCCTTCATGGAAAGTCTACGCAGAGCATCCCCATGTGACAAATTTGCACTGCGCATCCAAGATGGCTGTCATGTAAACTTTGTATACACCGACTCTAGCTGCCTTTTTCAGTCGTTGATTCTGATGGTTTAGATGTATAGCATAATGAAGCATCACGCTGAGCCGCGAATCACATTTCAAGAATGAACACAAACGCGCGGCCGACTCCTGCTACATCGTTTCAAGGGAAACCGTAGGATTCTCTGCGTTTTAATGCCATGGCCAGAGACCAGAACGCAGCTAACACGTCGCTAGGTCGATCATGCATGCCCGTTGCTCCATCCAGTTGTCGCACAAGACCGATATCCCATTCCGGGCTCGGCCTCAATTATCAAAGCGGCCTCCAATTTACTCAAATTGGATCTGATTGATCCATGGAGCAAGGGGCGTTGGAGCGGTGATGTCGGCAAGATGTCGGCATGCACTGCCACCCCGGTGGATTATCACCGAGCTGGTGTACCTACGGCAAAATCGTTTGCCCCGGTAAGCCCCAGCCTAGCCCCACGGCCGCCCAGCAGTGACATTACTGCAACCCAGAGCACGCCTCCCACCAGCCAAGCGAGCGGCTTAAGGGAAATAACATATTAGCTTGATGCAAGGCATGCTTGATGCGACATGGCGTATATTGATGTTTTAACATGATTAAAACCGGTCCAGCCTCGGGCTCGATCTGATCCGAATTAGAGCGAGTCGGGCAGATGCAGACAAAAGAGAGGCTGCCGAAAGGGGAACAAATACACCAGTGAAGATGGTTTGCGATGAGCTATACCTGCATGCGGTCTGCACACTATGGAAACTTTCCACATTGGCATCGCCATTATAATAATTATAATCAAGAAAGGAATTCAAGTAATGTCTTTGTTTTGTGCCAGTCTAGCCCCGCAGAATATGTTAGGATAAAAGATAACATGAGCTCTCTAACATTCATTTGTAGATTATTATATATATATATATTTTGGGTCGGTATATATTTGACTTATACATTCATTGTATTTAAAATTAACACAGAGTAAACATGTCTACATGTAAGCCTATTGCAAGTTACAAATAATCCATAACAAAAACAACGCCTGGCTGGCTTCGCGTGTGAAACAATTCGTAATATTAAAGGAAAGGCGCAATCACGATGGTGTTTTCGGCACCGTGTAACATCCCACCTCTTATTGATGAAGAGAATTTCCAAGTAAGCGTGACTTTTAAAAGGCCATCTGTTAATTTGAAGGGAAAAAGCAAAATCAAAACACCAATGCTGTTCGACCACAACCAACCACAACTTGATTCACCTAGGCAAATGATGCATTTGTTTTTATCGATTCTTGCCCTTTGTCATCTCGACGTTCACAAAATAACCTAAACGTGGACCCAGTTAACGTAATTGTTCGTAGGCGGGTGCAAATCGTGCATTACGTTTATACACATGTAAATAAAGACTGTTCATGACAACGCTTCAATTATATGTCAGCAATACAACGAGGCTGATTAGCGGTTATTCGATTCTTCGATAATGAGGTCGCACCAGCCAATGCTAACTATGAAAACCACAAAGTGACGTCTTTAACGAATACATTTCTGCCCACCGTTGTCTTACTTCCGTAATAACACGAATCCATACCAGGCAAGGTATTGGGGCAGCAGTTCAAACAATTTAACGTGGGGTTCGATTTATTGCCCATATCTAGACTTAAGTTTAGTCGTCATGAACACACCACTGCCCAGGCGCGGTTCTAGAGCCAATATTTTTTGGGGGGGGGGCTAGCAAGGTGGATCCAGATTTTTTTTCAGGGAGGCGTGCTGAAATGTAGACCGGTTATTTTCTCCGGACACTTCGGCCTCTGAAAATCAGTACGTCGGGGGGGGGGGGGGACGCTCGTGCCATATTTTCAACGGGGGCGCTGATAAAATCCTACAATCAGGCACACTATATTAACTAAAAGTGTACAAATGCACCCTTCTCATTTAGGGGGAGACTGTTCCCATGTACGTCAGATTCTTACATTTTGCTGGTGCATTTTTTTTTATATAACGTGATCTACTCCATAAAACGTGTTCCGTCAATGGACTTTAAGTGGGACATTATTACGCAAAAAAAGCAACGTTATTGGTTTTATGCGACACGCGGATTATATCTCTGGAGGGCGCTAATACCCCCAACCTTTGAGCACTGCATTGTTTAACAACACTCCGCTTCACTAAACCATGTCGCAGTTATAGGACAATGGGACTCACATACATGTACTCTCAACAGGAAACAGTTTACGTATGAACACAGACAAAAAACAACAACACAAATAAGAAACTGCGGACTGAGCTTTTGTATTCAAAGTTTAGCGAATTGATATTCGGAACTCGAGATCCCAAAAAGAAAGGCGTTAACGGCTACCGGATCGCCCTCTCGCGTTTTAAATCGGGTCTGATTTAGCCACTTTACTCTGACTGGAGATGTGAGAGTGGACCGCGATACACAGCGGGGCTTTCAGGTCAAATTATGCACGCAGGTAGACTATTTGGGACTGCCGAGTCCACTGATCCACTCGTCCAAATCTCACTGGAGTTGTATTTGTCGATTCTGACACTTCAGAGTCTGTGCAAATATCGAAACTCTTGAATCGTTTGACCAGCGACTATGGGAGCAGCTCACGTTTCAAATGGGAAAAAAATACAAGGGTCGAGAAAGACAGAGAGAGAAAAAATAGACCGGACAGTGTCCAATATTAGAATTGAATGCCGGATTTTGATACACATCCTTCGCCACTAGAATCTGGCAACGGGCCAGAGAACCAGTGAAACATTATATACTGCCTACAAGCATAAGCAGGGATATAACAAGTTGGTATAGGAGACAAAAATGGGGAAGAAACACAAGTAGAACGGAATGCGGAGACTACATAACATTGCAGACCACCGTACATGAAGCACCTTTCCCGCCCACACATCTATCTTGACTCAACATTGCAAGGGCCGTCAGCATGGCTGCCACGCATACGTAATAATAGTCGTGTTTACAAGACTCAGAGCATATGCCAGCTATAGTTTTGCATAATCATTCCACTGTAGGCCTACGTCGCTGAACATCAACAACACAAGAATGTGTATTCCACGCACTATTCAAGGGAATATTTTCGTTCCACTCATTGACGTAAAACGATTATGGGATGTCTCGCCTTATTTCCAGCAATAACTTTTCTTTTGAAATAAGATGTAAAATTTGTAAAGGTGGCTTCACAGCTATAAAAAACAAATTCTAACGCCAAAGAAAGTGAAGTCGCAAACGTTATTTTTTTTAATTAGTTATAAAACGATTCGATGAAGAATTGGTGTCGTGCAAAATAAATTTTGAACTGCACCAATGTCTTGTACGCAACTGAAAACGATATAGTGAAGATTGACATGCGTATTTGTCACGGCTTCGTTGCTTTAATACTTTTAAATGTCAAGGAATCAATTTTTGAAAGCTTGAGACAATGCCTATATGTTATCAAAAACAGTAAAAAAAAATTATCTAACTTTAAGCTCGTCATTTTTCCAAAAACAAAAGAAATGTAGTATCCAGATGCCACTTCTTTGGTTGTGTACAAAGTATATGGAGGATCAAGTGCAGTTTCGAAGTATTTTCTAAAAAATTGAAAATGTTTCTCAGTCCCAGATTCATGTCTTGTCAACCTTAAATTTTTTTTGCAATAACTGACGATAAAAAAAGTGGCGTCAGGATGCAACAGTCTCTCCAAAACAAGTCCTAGACCTGTTTTTCCTCCAAAGCATATTACTTTTCATGAAATCAGGAAAATCATCCCAGTTATGTAACCTATCACAGACCGGTAAAACGCATCCATTATTCTTGACGTCCCAGTGCAACGCCCAGATGGGGCGATATGATCTTGATGTTTGCATTTCTAATTGCAATCACCCAGAATCAATACTCACTTGTCATCTTGTCCGTGCGTGGTTTTTGTTTTGTTTTTCTTTTTTTCTGCGCGGGGGTGTTTATATTATTATTATTTTTAAACTCTTCATATATATTTTTAGCGTGCGCATTGTGCTAATAATTTCAGCGACACATTTTGGCTCTGAAATTTGGTTCTGAACCTTGGTTCTGAGAAATGAACAGCCAGCCAATTAATGACAGGGTATTGAAAGCCTCGCTATGTCACTCCCAAACACACATGGGGATGCCCGGCATGTTGCGACCAAAAATTCAATCATCGAAATCAAATAAACGAAGACATGGCTGAGCACATCGGCACCGTAATGGCAGACATTAACACTACATTTGGAAACCTTTCTCATCGAGCATTCTGCTGAGTGCATCTCGGGACTTTCATTTCAGGACTTTCAGTTCATTCCAATATACTTTTTTTTTTCGATGTCCGCAGTGCATTCTGGTAACTGAGGGCATACAAACTCGGCCATTTGTGCGAAAACCTTATGGGGCACCGAACTAGTCAAAATTTGCATTTGTTCCCCTCATTATTTATCGAGAAGTTTGTCATCTCTTCGAACACATATCTGCCTTTTGTAATTTGATAATAAAGCCACTTATTTAAAAAAAAAAAAAAAAAAAAGGCTTATCGCTAATCGCTTTTTGGATACCATACAAGCTAGAATTTGAACTATCACCCTATAGAACTATAAATGCAAGCGTATCCTCCTTGGCCAATCAGAAACAAGATAATAGCTGAACAAGGTTCTCACAATCAATCACATGCATTCTTACAAATGGTCTATCTTTGACTGATACGAATCCAGATAATTCCTTTCTATGCTTTGTAAGTTTTAACAATTTCCTGTTACCGTGCATGAGAAATGATGATTAAAACGTTTAGAAATATATATAGATAGCTAAATTATGAAATACTAACACTTACTGCCATTAGATTTGCGCATAAATTCCTGGTTAGTTTATCTACAACAAACTGCAATGCGAATGCAATTCATGTAAAGGAGAAAAAGAGGGGCGATATCTCAACTGGAGGTTGAACTACATAATTATGTAATTATGATCAGGCATTAACAGTAATATATATCTAACAACAGTATATATAGCCCTAATTACATTGAAAAAGAAAAAAAATCGAAACTGTTTTTGCGGCAAAGAAACATAAGCCATCGTGGTATAGCTTTCTGAAAAAAAATCACCCGGATAAATAAAAACAAAAGTAGCCGCTGAGTTTCAATTTGTTTTCAACCAATATTTCTGCCGTTCTTTCCTCTTGGGAGTAAGACATTCATTTCTATAGAAGTCTCTTTTTTTTCTTGCTCGGGCAAAGCCCTGACATTTACAAATTGTGTATGACTGCCTCGTCGTGTCGAGGGGAGGGAAGGTAATGCGATATGGTGGCTACAACGAATATTTCATCCGTAAATCTGCAACAGAAATGGCCTCCAGAAGTATACTGACGTTTGTAAAGGGCACCTGGAATTATGGTTTCACATTTTCTGAGAGCCACGCGTTACAAACAAAATAAGGCGAGAGTACAAAGCAATATATCGAGTTTTCACTTTCACAATGCAAATCACGGGCGTTTAGCGTGTTAAAAATAACAGTCGAGTGCAGGCCACATTCTGTGATGCCTATGTGAAGGCGTGAGTCTCGAAAAATCCATCACAATTCATATTGAAAATGAATCGTTAATATACGAACCCTCTCGTCTTTTGCAAAGACTTTTTCCAAAGATCCAACACATGAATGCAAGCTAATACAATTATTCATCGGCCCATATCAGAACCAGGGCAAGAATTGAATCTATTCATGCTAACGCTAAGTGTACCATTGTAGCAGCACAGAAAAGATTTCCAACTGTATAGCTATAGCGTGCCAAAAAGCCATTTTCCAGTTAACGGATCAAAATGAAAAGGTTTAGCCAGAAATTATTAAAGAAACCAAAACATCCATAAGCAAAATGGCTGCATAAAAAAAAATTGAAAGCGTTTTATAACTCGTAAACCAATACGTGGGCAGGATGTAAATAATGTATCGGCAACCGCATCGTGATCTCTTGTGATCGGGTGGATTTGTTTTGCGGCATCAGCGTTTACCATCCTCTCATAGTTGGTCTTCCCCTGCAAGACCCGAGAAAAATTCAAGTGCACGGCCCACACGAGCTCTCGCCCTGTCCTGATCCTACGGGGCAGTTCCGCGTACGTATTTGTCACGCTGCACCCTTTATTGAAAGCAAGGGGGTGAGGTGAACGTACTGTGAGGGCTTATACAAGGGGGCTTTAATGTGAGTTGATTCACGTCCGTATTTTAATGGAAACCGAGACGGAGCTGCAGGTGAATCAGAAGGGGACGGGTCGGGTCCATTACGGCTAAGCCTTTGGGAACACACTGTGAAAATGCGGTACAAAATATTAGGCGTATGGTTATCCTACCTAACATTTGATATGAGATTTCTGGTATTTCAACTGATGGTTAATTTAAGTGAAGTTTTACCAACGTTTGGGTGGACTTGCGTGGGAAGGTGAAAATTGTGGCAGACGTACGTCGGGCAACTGCTTGTACAATTGCCTCCACCCCTGGGGGGGGGGGGGGGGGAGAGGAGGGGGGTTAGGTACACAGTTCAAGTGGTGGCGTGGAACGGATTTTTCAGAAAAGGCAATTGGGGAGGGTATACTTCAGGAACATCCCCATCCCCTGAAAACACGATTAACCTTTTGGAGTGACTCTGTTTTGGTTCCCATGTTAATTTATGGAGTCATGCACAAACCACGTTCCTGTCACATTCTTCTGTTTTAAATATCGTGTTTTTCCCAACACAATGGGCTCTATTTAATTGACTCCACCGTATCAAATACGGGGAAGGTTACAAAGCCAATTTTACTCTCACGCTGAAAAAAAAGCTATCAGTGCGGGATCAAGAACGACTCAAATGACGAATCGGGACTCACTCTGTGGCGGGATTACCATTCAATTTGTGTCCGCCATTATTCCGTTCCCAGGCCGCGCTGAAAATAGGCCAAGAGGGTCGCAGGAAAATTGACTCTAAACGTCGACCGAGCCGAATTGAGGACTCGACGGTTATTTCCCGGTCCCTCAAGAATTCCCGGTCAATCTTAGCTATCCGCCGACGAAGCTAATGTCGACTCATAAATCGGTGAGTTAAGATTGATGACGGCTTAACCCCCTACCCCACACTCCCGTGGGGTTCATAATAACTCTAGAGCCATTTGCAAAAATGCACATCTTCTCCGCTAACCTGCCTTTCTCATTTCGTTGAACTGACGTAAAGGCTGGCCTTGATAACCTTCGTAATTTGGATTGTTTAAGAGGAAAGCATAATTTGTGTCCTGATTGGAATTCTTTTAATTTGGGTACGGCCTTTTTATTCTGGTAATAAACAACATTTTCCTTTGCTGTAATCCTTTTAGAAATGGATGGATTTGGGGTTAGTATTTCATAGCAAATATTGTTGCACCAAGACAAAAAATGCTGTTCTTGTACTTGTAGTCTGGTTTCCTAACCCTACTTCAGACGAAACTGAGCAATTTATAGACGTCGGGAAATTGCCAGGTCAGGTAACAAGACTAGCTGGCTTGCACCCGTTCACGGATGTGTAACCGATTGCAAGAAAAAAAGTGGACTAACTAAATTTGGTAAACTGGGGGCAGTATTTAAAAAAAAAGTTAATGTTTTTCCAACGAAAGTCGCCCGACCATCGTTGGAAATTGATACAAAACTTTCACTTCTCTTGAAAATGACAGTACACCAGGTGCCATGATTTCACAGGATGCTTGAGATTAATATTCACTTACAGTCAGGTAAGGTATTTCACGATAATTGTATTTTCATGTTTGCAAATATTTCATATTATCTTTAAGCTTAGTTGTCGCCTTATGACGTCCAACTGCTGTGTACAAAAACATTTCTGAAAGGGAAAAGGACTAAATAGCATGATCGACGTGGACATGTAAGTAAGCAAATCCCAACCTCGTCCTCACAGCTGGGAGAAGTTTGTTCGCTACTACAATTAGCTACTCTATCGCCCTTGCACTGGGTCATGTGCATATCCAATTAGTTTGATATTGGTATACGACATAATCTGGCGTCTTTAAAATACCTTAAATCAATATTCATTTTTGATTGTGGTGTCTCGGTTATCAGACCAAAGCAAAATCTCGTCATGTAGGATCGGTGGAAACAAAAAAAACCTCTTCTAAAGTTATAACGTGAAAATCAAACCCAAGCAACCTGCACTTTTGTACTGAAAATGATGAAAACAACTTGGAAAAGGCAGAATTGAGTAAGGTATTCATTGGGTATTCGCATTTGAACCACTTCGAAGAAATTGATAATTTTTCGTCATAGCTGTAACGAAACAACATGAGAAGCAATGGTGTGCCGGCATTATCGAATCCGAGATTGAAATAAGCAGATTCTATGAATAACGAGGTGTGGTTGGTTCTTTGCAAGATGGTGAAAAGACTCCGACTCCGACAATAGAATTGTATTAATATGGATGCGACAAACTATTTTTTCAGGTCACTGATAACTTTCTAATTCAAATTTCCTAGGACTGGCTCGTCTTGACTCTCAATGAAGAGAAATCTGTAAGTCTGAAATGGCATCAGACAAAGTGTTTTCACCCTCGGGTTGTCATGTTCCGTTGCATTTAGTTCCACTATATATAGTTCGAACGTGATGGATTATGTAGGCGTCTTTTGTCTTCTTTAGTCTCGGAAACCCGGCTCTCGAGCCCGGTCGATTCTCAGCCTTGCCCCGACTATTAATTCATGAGTGTCACTCGACAAAATGTAAAATATGATAGACTGAAGACTACATAGTACTGAGACAATGACCTACAGTACTTCCTCGTCTAAAATGTGGAATCGTGAACCAAGCAATACTGTAGGTCGGTATACTCCACTGGACACTCGTGTTTGCATCGATTTCCATCATTGAACTTAGAATGTTGGCAGGGTTAATGCATGGATTCCTCTTGGGGCCACACATCATCATACAGCGACCCCCTCCCCCATATACTTTATTGCAGTTTCAACCGTCTTCGATTTTGTTTTTGAGAGAGAAAAAAATCTGCCTCTGAATTGGTCCCTGGAGGCTACGACACATGCTCTGATGAGAGCGCGTGCTCTGCTAGCGACGTGTTGAACTGATGCTCGGATTTCGTTTTCTGTTGTCAGTCCTTTGGTCCATGGGTCATGTTATCTCCCTATATTCTATTTGCTTTGATTAAAGTTCAGTCTTTTATTTTCTTTATACTTGTCAGACTTTTTTCTCTGGTTGGTTTTATTTTCTTTCCACCAAAACGAGCAATTGAAACCCTTTTCACCAGTTACATGTATTTTTTTTTATGTGTATACGTGTATAATTACTATTATATTGAATTTTTCTAGGTTGGGTCGACAGTTTTTTGTTATTATTGCTATAATAGGGTGACACACCTCAATAGGGCGACAGTATTACTGTCGCCCTTTCCCCTTGAAAAGGGCTAGGGCTAAGGGTTAGCGTTATAGAGTTAGGGTTAGGGTTAGGGATAAGGCTAGGGTAATTTTTTTGTGCAAAAGTCTACGGAAGTGTCGACCTCTTGTGGTTGTTATTACTCTAGCAAATGATACCATTTGGGAGACACTTAAGCGTGGACGGTTTACCTTCGGGAGACATGTGGAATTAGGGAGACATTAATGTCTCCCTAATATTATTTTACTACTGTGATGCAGTTTTCACTAAAATGGATGTTGTTTTACTAATGCATGAAAGTACCGTGCATCCAATTGACTAACAGTCAATGCAATCTCCACTCGGCATCCCGAACAAAGAAATGCTGTTGGAATTTTGCAGCTGAAGTCAGCTAATTAAAGTCACATATTTCTTGAAGTATTGAACTATATCAAAAAAAATGAAATAGTTGCACATAGCGTATGACGTAATAATGTGGCCACTTTCGATGAAAATATGAACATAAAGCTAAGAATTCTCTTATGATGGTGTCTTTTTAACCGGTGGTTATGTTGTTCCGTTATATATTTTAAGGATAATTTTTAACTTATTTTAAATCTTAGAACCTGTATTTTTTTAATGATGTTTTTCTCAATTTGTATGGTATGTATTTTTAACTAATGCTTATTGTATATCGAATCCAACCTAATGGGTGCTAGTTAGAATTTAACCTACTTATATAGTGCCTTAAGGGAAAATTTTCCTTCCCCAATTTTTTTTTCGGGATTATTATCATCTGATTTAATATAACGTCCTCAACACAAGTAACGGTTGTCATGCCGATGATAAGCACACATTCGAAGCTTCACATAGTCCCTCGAGCTGATTCGGCGCGCGCGTCGCTCCATTCGGTCGGTCATAATCTTCCATTTCAATTATTACTTTGAGTAATACCATATCTCCATGGTAATATACATTACGAGTAAATTAGAAAATGGCGAGACAAAATGTCTTATTATTGGAAGTCAACGAGCGACGACAAAGATGTCAACAGATGAATCATTGGCTGGCCACAAAGGCGTATACGCACATCTCTTAATGGCCGTGGAGATCCATTAAATTGGGCTTGGAAATAATGAGAGGAATACATCAACTAGGCAGAGAAAAATGCTTAATCAGAAATCGGATGCGGAGAGAGATAGCAGCAGATGGGAACCCATCCTGCGTGGCCCAGGGGCGGATTTCAATTTCATCGGTCAATTTGTTTTCCAGCCCGCGAAAAGTCATGTGTTCTCACACATGTAGGAGTATATGTGTGCCTATATCTATCAAGTCAGGCTAGTCCTGGCCACGACCAGCATGTTGATGAGGTCAACAGTTAGAAATCAAACTAATGAGTGATCCAGCAGAGAGCTCATTATTTTTTTCTGCAACCAGGTACGGTCACTGGTCACTTCGCGCACGCTCAGTTGTCAACAGGTCTGTTCCCAGACTTTACTTCCCGGACGCGATTTTTTTTTCCGTAGGTGGGTTGCTCAAATGTCATGCATAATTCAGTTTTCCTTTGAATCGTTGCAAGACACCTAGGTAGTCGCTCTCTTCTTTCCCTTAAATTAAAATTATCTCAACGATAAATTCAGAGAAGAAAAACAGTCAATTAAAATGAGCAGCGACGACGTGGATTCGAACCAGGGATCTTTGTATCAATAGCCACCACGCTATCCACTAGGCTACAGTGGTAGCTCGACGACGTCCGTACTTTAAAATGCTTTAAAGGTAACTGGTTGACTAAATAACGACTATACTCTTGATATCATTGTTCTGTTTCATGAATAAACATACTGGCCCAATCGAAACTACTCAATTATTCATGACTTTGGAGCAATCCACCTACGGAAAAGAAATTTTTTTCCGGATTGGCGTCAGAAGCGTTTTCGTTGCGACCTTGTTACAACTTATTCTACTACCGCCACAAACTACAAGCCATGGACTCGATAGGATATATGGCTTCCTTAAAAAATATTCCACTAAAGCCATGCGTCCTCATGAAAAAATGAAATTAAATAGAGCTGTCGGACTTCATTTACTACGGTTGGTTGGATTTTATTTAATACAGTAAAAGGTTGAGTTCATATATTCGGGCAACGGCAAAGACAAATGATCGAACACTGGGAACACGAATCAAAACACACTTGCTGAATTCACAACACCTCATACCAATCGCTTCGATTCAGCCTGGATTTCACAATTGGAACTTTACCAAACATCACGTCACATATTACTTCCGTCATATAGGCCTAATACATCTGCACGTATTATGCATTCACATTATGATTTAGTAGTGACCAATGTCTCGAATGTTCTGATCCGTAATTTTAAAGGGAGGTTAATACTTAATGAACGCATTACGATATCACCCTCAGTGTGCATGTGACATTTAATGGTATATGTTATTTTACCCCCCCCCCCCCCCGAGGGGTGCATTATATACCCGAGGCGAAGCCGAGGGTGCTATGCGCCCCGAAGGGGTTAAAAACGGCATATCCCACACCACTTCAGTCAAATGGGGAAACTTAATGTGTGAGAAGTAAATTAAATAACTGCGATGCAACCTTTGATAATTGAAGGTTTCCATGTCCTGCCGGACATGAGACTGAGTGTTTGACGTTGGAGTTAATTTCATCGCGCAAAGCTAGCGTGCCGGCAGGTTTCCACACACGCGCGCAACGCGCGCAATGAACGCAGTGCGATGTCACCCTCAGTGTGTGACATGCATTTTTATTGTCCAGACACATGGCTGTCATAGACCAATGGAATAACAGTATCCAAACACGATAGAACAAGCAGTGTTATTGTCTAGACACGTGGCAGTCTTACACAAATGAAATTTCAGTATCAAAGCACACGATAATTATATTTGGACCACGAGCAATCGATCTAGCCTCTGAGTTTGCGACACTAAAATTTTGTCTTTAAGTAGGTCTTGTGACATTAGGGAGACATTGAAATTTCTCCTTAATCTTCCTTGCCTCCTTAAGGTATAACATAAGACGACATAATGTCTCCTTAAGGGTGCATTTACCGGAATGTCTTTTGGAAATTGGAAGCCATGAAACCAATCTTAATGATGAACCTCTCTTTCGTTACATCCTTGCACTGTTACGATTCAGCTTAACAAGCCAGCTATGACTGACCTAAGTATGTACATCATAAACAGACTAATCCCTGCGGTAATCCTCTCTCCGGGACGGATTAGTTTTCTAAGTATAGATCGTACAATTAATATTGCAGAGGTATTTACATTGAAAACACCCGTACGGCGATGGCACCTATATTAGGCCTATATATCAGGTTGCGCATGTCCTAATGCACTTATTAAATGTTTCTTTTTAATTATTGCACAAAAACGGGCATTTGTTGACAACATAGTGACAGAAGATACACAATATTGATTACCAGCAGTATTTCCTAAGGTATGGGTCACAGACAAGCCATGATGGCTTCCATTTATGGAGAAAATGTCGAAAAACCATTTGATTTGGAGGCCTTTTATCGCACTGGTTGCAGGTTGCAGGCCTGTAAATATGCCCGAAATTACCTACGGCGGCCAAATCACGATTTGCATGCCCTCATTTTTTATTTATATATTTATATTCTTGCTATTTTTATTTTACAAACTTGAGGGTTTGTAAACAAGACGAGTCGAAGCCATGAACGGGACTGCAAGCTCGTATTTCTGTGAAAGTGCATGAAATTGGGTCCTACAAATGCTCTTTTTTTGCAATGGAGCGCAGGCTTCATTTTCAAAATGGCGATGAGCTTCAGGACTACTTTTAGGGGTGATCATCTTTGCATGGACTATTCTCCCAAGAGTCATTGGTTAACTTAAACTTGAACAGAAAATGAAGACGACGAAATAAGCTTTAATTTGATATAATTATGTCTCATACACCTTGGAGATTTGTGAGTTTTTTTCCAGAATTTCAGAAGTGGGCGTATTTATCAGGGTTTGTGATACTAGTCAGTTAGTCTGCAACCTTATGCGTACCGGCCATCTTAGACTAGACACCCTTTGTTATATTTAATTCAGTTACAATGCACGCACAAAAGGTGCATCACTCATGCAGTCCCAGCAAAACAAGAGCATTGCCCTCTAAGGTGGTTGCTACGCGTAGGGTCCATAAATATGTATTTGCGAATAAAGCCGTCGAATTTGGAGCCAAACTGACAGCATATCAGACTCATAAGATGCATATCACCCAAGAGACAATTCACCGTATCCATGCAATTTGACTATAATTTTTGGCCATTCTATAGCTACGTCACATCCGTTTGAAGGGACTAATGCGTAAACGCTCCATCCTTAGTACTCCGAATTCATTCGGGCGATTATAACACGGACAAGCGTATACGTGTCAGGTACTTATGTTAGTATTAAAAAGAAAAAAAAAAAAGATTATTAAAAATAATTCGTTTCATGAGAAACGTGTTTCAGAGCCCCCAAAAGGCGAAAGTGTCCCATCATCTTATTCAATAGCACTCAACAGATTCAGCTGCTTCCTTAGCACGGCATTTTTGTTGGAAATTCCAGGAATAAACAGATCCACTGACTTAATATAGCATTCCATACCAGTATGACTGTCTTACAGCCCGAAGCCAAGCCGCAAATACAGTCACCGCTGGAACACTCGGCCCATGCCGCGGGGCAGACTCTAAGTAGGCTACCATCACCAGAAGAAGCGACTAATAATATGACGAGATAAATAATAAATGAATCACCACAAGACACAATCCACACCGTGCGGTGACTACGCATTCTGAATAATCAAAACAGAAACAGTTCCCGAACTGAACTGCAAGTCCCCTTTCAAAGCCCGAGGGTGCGTGCGTTGACTCACGTTAGTGGGGACGAATGGGGGGGGGGGGGGGGGGGGGGGCGGAGACAGACCGGAGGGGGGCGTTGCTGCCAAAATGAACGATCATGAGTTGACGCCAGTCCATAAAAAAAAAACCAATTAGACTGGTTACAAGGATTCACCAATGAAATGGGTTACAGTGCATCACCGATAAAGTGGCGGTATAATAAAACAAGTTAGCCAACCTCATTGATATCTGAATGCTTCCAAAATGGTACGGTATTTCTTTAAGCATCAAAATAAAAATGACGTAATAGTCAACATATAGGAAGTCAAGAAAATTCATCTTCCCTTCCTTTTTGTTTGTAAAAACATTCTAACGGCAGATAACGCAGTGAATATATGTATTCCTTCCTTGCTGTCCAGCCAGTTTGCTTATCGGTATTTACCACACAAAAAACCCTAAGAGCATTATTAAAATGGCAATGCCCGATGAATGCATAAGTTTGTTGCCTTACGTATCCAACGAACGTATGGTCACTTCAAACCACAAAACTTGAATATTATTGAAATGTTAGTCTTAATATTATGCTAACTGTGTATGCTAATGAGTTAGCGCTCATGAATATATGAACACCAAGTTTTAGTGGCTCAATCAAGTGGCTTAATCGCCTTTCATTGCAACATTGGATACAAACAATTTGGTACTGCAATGGAACCCAGACTTCTCTTTAATTGTGCTATCTTTTCACAGTCTTTTCGTACCTAGAGCCTTTTCGAAACCTCAGCTTCGTCTCCGGAGATTTTAGACCCCTAATTTGGCCAACTCCGGATCAATATGGGTCCAGTCATGGTTAACAAACAACATATCTTATAATGAGGTGTGCCATTGCGGATGTGATTGAAGTAGAGGACCAGAAAGCCCCAATTTAGTCGTCCACCTATCAGTTGGCAGGCACACCCCTTTAAGATCAATCCTAATGGTAATCACTGTACCAATTCTCATTGGTCGATGTAATTCCAAATTAATGAGTACCAGCCCGACGCCAGACGTCTCTTAAATATTGAAGTAATTATCTTCTTGTCCAACCTAATGTGCTTAAAATTACCCTCGCAAATCCATTCGATATACGTGGTGCGGCGGATTCGAATGTAATGCCATATAAGCTCCGCGGTCTGCAGCGTTTTATCTCAAACAATCTTCGGATATAATTCACCCAGTGACCAAAAGAAAAAAAAAACAGGACGTAATTTGAGTCATTTTTAACAAGCGCAGATGAAAAACGATATTATCATTAGTGCATTAATAAAAAATGAAAAGGCGAGGGGGAATATGTGTCGCCGTATCGCACTTAAAGTGACGATTGAAGATTTTCTATACTGACGATTCAACAATACTAAATTCAATAAGATAATTTTTGTCATCATTTATAATGAATAGGGTTTCTTTCAAGATAGGATAACACCCAAACACGGCTGCTAAGTTATTGCCGTGTCTAATTTCGTTTTTAGACTCGATACTACTTAGAAATTCAATCTCTGTCCGTAAAAGTTAATTAACAGTGCGATAAATTAAAAGAAAATTAACAGAAGTGACTGTTCGGTGTGCCCTCGATATACTTTATTCACGAGTCGGCCATATCAACTGAAAGCGATGTAAACTCTTCATTTTTGGAATTTGCGAGTAGAAACAAATGCAATGAAATAAAAAGTTCATTACAAATTAGTCTGCTCAGATGAATAATTAAAACAAATTGTGATTAGACATACCCTTATGTTTCAAGCCACATTTAAAAAAAATTAAATTGAGGCTTGGGATGCACCCAATCATAAAATAGTCTGGCACCATCCCATTCAAAAGTTCACAATGAATACAATAGATTCAGGGAACACGATCGAAAGTGGCTTCCTGGTGAATAATTTTGATACACGGGAGGCTATTTGAGTAGTACTGTAAGACATTAATCTCTCCACAGAATTGCATTATTCTTGCGAGGTCTGAAATTAGATCGCATCGCCAATTTGCCTCCCACTCCATTTCCACCAAAATGGCACATCTTTCATTGCGAACAAATTATCTATCGGCAAACACAAACGACTTTCCTGATAGGGTTGTATTAGCGTATGCCTGCACTTTAGGTCTATATACGCGTTATGGTGACAGATGGAATTTTAAAATGAGCGTCCTCAATTCGGACTGTTGTTTCGGGTTAGCATGAAAAAAAGTGTTTCTTATAAGCTGTTAAAATAGAAATTGACATACAACAAATTGCAAAGTGGTTGCTATTGCGACACTGTGCACCATAAACTTCCTAGCTATAGAAGCGGGGGGAAAGGTGTTGATTCAATTTTACGGAAGTTATCCAGCAAGTGGTGTCGACGTTTCCACCCAAGCTGACTAAATTGACACGGAGCAGTGAGGTTAGGTAGAAGACAGACATAAAAGCAAGTGCGAGAACCAGTAATGGGCAACTGCGGACTTGTCCGTGACTCCATCACCAGAGACTCTGCGTGCACGCAGCGCTGAAACCCGGGCCGTGTTGGCGCTCACACAACACACAGCACACGCGGGCAAGGAGCATGAGAGAAATCAAGCGAGACAAGATGGCGACGATTCAGAATGACAGCCAGTATAAGTGCTGTATTTACATTGAGGGACATGCCAGCGAGATGGCCAGCCGAAGACAAGTCCGTGTCGGCATTATACATCCCCCGCAATGACCTTGGGCAGGTAGACGGTTATTGGCGAATTGGCGTAAATGATCAGGCTACAGATGCAGATATTAATGTCCACACTGGCACAGACCGGGCCTGGTGAACAAACAAACAGCCCTCATTTAATCTCAATGCTTAGTCAAAATGCTTGATTTCACTTGATTTGATTAACATTGCAATCACCATAATGCGATTGCAAACACGTCAAAATCTAATTAACGATCACACGACTTTCTTTTTCTTTATTTCAGATCCAACCACCACAGTTCGTCAACACTTAGAATTCAAACACACTTGCATTCAAATACACTTAAAATCATTCATCGATAAAGATGGCGTCGAATAATTTATCCAAATAATTTGGTACTAGCCCTTTTCGTTTAATCATAACTCTCTCGTAGTAATTTTACTAATGACTTTCTACGCATAGACGGATGAAATCTATTCTCCCTCCACGATTCAGCATACACCTGGGTTGCCGTAGGCCCAAAACAGGGAAAAAACATGATGCACCTCAGTAATGAAATTAGGCGTTTGTCAGCGCGCGCCAAAACGTGACCACAAAGGAGAAATCTGCAACCTAACCCGTTGTTTCGGATCGTGACTACGCTTTACTTGGCCATATCTGGTTGGACACCTTGTGGGTCCCCAAGTTGGTATAATCATGGAGCTATGGTATAATGCGAAGGGCAATCCTTGTGTCTTGCGCCAGTGAGTGATCCACCCCCGGGTCTGGGTGACACAGGAATCCTTGATGGGTATAGGTTACCGAGAAACACGGGCGGTAAACAAGACTAGAGACGACTCGAGACGACCCAGAGATTGATTCGTCGTTCGCCATATGGTTCAATTCTACACTGGATTTCTTTTTGTCTTTCGGGGAGGGGGGGGGGGTGTGTCAGTGCCAGAAGGTATTAAACAAGCGTGCTCTTTGTTCGGTCAAAAAAGTGAGGAAGCATAAATGTACAAGATAAGATAACACGTTTTATGGTTGTTCATTCATGTAGAAGTAATGGAACAATACCTCGTCAATTTGGTGCATTGATTTATGATTAGTTGTTAGTGCGTCAACTGATATACATTCATTAGGACGTGTAAAAATGAGGAATATTGAGTCAAATTTGTTTTCAAATGAATTATCAGAGTTGCGTCACAAAATGCCGTTTGGCGGGTTGGCCCACATGGACACATCAACCGCAACAAAATATAAACTGAAATTAACCGGGTCTTCTTACTCTTAACATTTTCTGAAGACAGAAAAAAAAAACCTGTCAAGTTGGAGTAGAAACCGATGTGCTTGACTGGGGAAAATTGATTTCCTTTCCCGATGCGGGTAATATGTGTGTTTGCGCGCTTCTAACTGCAGACAAATTATTTGGGTTCACCTCGGCGTAGCCTGTCCATTACTTCTTCTTCTTTTTCTTTCTTTCCGTTTTCCCCCCATTCTTCACCTTCGAATTAGACCTGACATTTCCAGCGAAATCAATCCGCCAGCCGGCCAGTGTAATATGTAGAATATGATAATCGTATGCGGGAATTGCCCGGCAACTGCATCGGTGCCTATTCGAAGCTGCATTGGATGCATAATTTCAGATCGGGTATCTTGGGGATTTTTTTTTCCGTCATGCAAAACAAACCAATCGGCTTGGCCATAATAGAGATTTGCTAAGAAGCAAAACAAAATGATATTTTGATAAAAGTACTTCAGATTAAAACGAATTCCTCGCTTCGATTTCCCCCGGCAGTTATGATAATTCGTGTCAATAACTACTCCTTTTATGGTATAAATTGATTTATTTGATTGAATAGGTTAAAATCGTGAATGGGCAATAGTAAAAAAATATATATATATATATTAATAATAATAATAATACAAATTAAAAGTTTATCTAGACAAAAAAAAGAGGAAAACCTTAACTTAGTGGGTAAGAAATAGGCGGTAAAACTGAAGAGCACAGACGGAAAACTCACTGCATAATTAAATGCGTAACGATATAGGGGCGTCATTCTGCGTGATCAATTATTCAAAGGTGATTCTTTAGCGGATGGTTCAAACATTTTTTTTTTCCATCTTGACTTTCGGTGCTATGAAAAGTTACGATTACGCTTACGATTAAGGATTAAACCTCATTTAACGAAAATATGTGGAACACGCTTGGAAATCGACATTCTAATTGTGATAACAAATGGCTTAAATATGCAAAAATTATATACAAACACCAAAAAACAAACAAGGCAACACTCAAACCACTTAAAATCAAAACTTCACTGTCGATACTCGGGATATATTGATTCAAATCTGTTCAATAAGAACTGAGGCTATAATGCGTCTGTCTATGTTCACTTCATCTGTTTTTGTGTATATATTACGAGTCTGTTAGTTATAAGCAAACAAACAAGCGAACAAACACCCCCAACAAACAAACAAACAACCCACAAAACCCTTAATTATCAAACGTGGATTGCAGCCGTGGTATACGTGCAAAGTCGCCCCTCGAAGGAATTCCTATTTTGTAATTTTGTCTGTTACAAAATATACCTTAGGCCTAAGGCATTCACGCAGGAAAGGAAAAAACTGGGAAAAAAATTATGTATTGTTGTTTAACAATGTGCTCACGTTTCGTTAGCGCAGACAAAAATTCTCAAGATGACAAGCGCCAGGCTGAAGAATTATATCAATCCTACAGATTTGTGTGTTTTCTAATCCCATAATGAGATGATCGTAGACCACAATTCGCTAGTTTGGTGTCCGATTTAGCAAATACGGAAACTTGTCTGTCTGAATCCTAGATATTCTGTGATTTGAGTTAATTTATTATTCGAAAAACACAATACAACAAAAGCAGTCGGCCATATTCTTATACTAATTGGCATCTTTGTTCGTTAAAAAAAAGTATCAACATCTGAAAAACAACTATTTACCGGGAAATGGATTATGGTGCTCTGTCAATTTGAACTACGAATATTGCATACTGTTTTTTTTTTTTTGAGTTAACATGTTGTGACAATATTAGAAATCGGCAGATGTACGAGACGAGGGCATTTAGTCCATCTGTTTAACCTCGAAAAACAAAGCCGCATATTGCTTCCGTTGCAGATAATTCTTTAATATTGATAAATGGACGGAACTGAACGTTTTTTGCTGACCTAAGGGCGTCAACGGAGGGATGCTGAACGCCAGAACTATAGCTTGTGACGTTGATAAATGTTACTATTAGGAGAAATAGCAAAAATCACTGCGCCATTGCTTGAGGGCAACATTTTTCATTTTTCGAAGTAAAGTTTGTACCGCTGTATTTCGTATTCTGCTTCTTTTTTTTTTTAAGCTACAAGAAAGGAGATTGAATTTGTGTAGCTTATATTGTAAAAAAAAATATTAACATTCCATCTGATTTTTTAATTCTTTTATTTGCTCAATAAAAATAATTTATGACAATGCATGTTTTGAGTTATCTCGAAAAAAGGTCAAAAGGCTGCCTATTTAGTGGCAAGCTTTACTGTTAACCGGGGACAAAATCCACAAAAAAAGACTGCAGTGGTCAGTGCATTTGCACGTCCGATGCTTCTGTGAACTTGGGAAGAAGGCCGGTCATTAGCGGACATTTCTATGAAAGTAACGGTAGGTGTTTACCGTACCGCGACTGCTCGGTGTCAGGGGAGAAGGTTTGCTTTTCTTTTCGCCCTCGGCCGCGCCGATTTTCGGGGCTCCGGGGGGATTAGGCTGGGTATTAGAAGAGCTAGCACATCACAGGAGCCCCGCCGCGCATTAATTTTTCAAGAAACATCACCGCTTTTAAAGGCAGCGGGTATCGAGTTCCAGCACCACTTTGCAATCAATGTATCTTGCGCCAACAGGTACATTGACTGCCAAGATCCCGGTGACTTAACATGCACGAATCAGAACGCCCAATCCGGCGGCACCATGCTTTACGAAAAGGCCAAGAGTGATGAGGAAAAGTCTCGCGTTTGTTTGCAATTGATGAAAATAGACACCCTCGCAAAAACAAAAGCAGGAATACGTTCGTAAAGTCCAAAGTCAACATCGCGCCAAACGTAGAGAAGGGATCGAAATTTCTAGTCAAATACAATATAGGTTCGACCCAAAAGATGAGTTATTACAAAAAAGAAACAAAGAAAAACACAACAAAACAAAAATAAAACCCCAGGCCACGGATTCAAGTTGGCATGGCAACTGCGAGGTAGTCTCTCCCACGCAATGTCAGTTGTCATGGTAACCCATGAATTTCTTGTCGCCATGCCAACAGTAATTCGCTGAGTTTCTACAGCGAGAGTGTTAACTCCTGGCCATTTGATTGAGCGAGGCTGCTGTGTTTCTCATTAAAAAAATACATATCTTCCCTCTTTAGCATCAAGAAGAAAGATTACGAACACTTACTTGCCACTAATTCGAGGGGAAAAAAACAACAAATACCTGTATGAATGTGCAATAAAACGCTTAATCCACATATTTTATTTTATACCGAATGGCATTTTGTCCCATGCAGAGTCTTGAAAATTTGATAACTCTTAAAAAAAACATTCACCTGACCTCATTAATATTCAGTAGTCAAGGCTGAAACTTTTAATTACACAACTGTATTGGTTTGTATAATTCTCCCATTTAATCATAAAATATGAACGCCACGTCACTTAAAACCCGAGCCTGGGCTCCGCAGCGAGATAATGGATGCACGGGAATGGGCCAAATGAAGCATGTACCGGTGTCTAAACGAGTGTGGATCGCAACTTGCTGGATTATTCAAAGCACAAAATCGCCGGGGAGAGGAGCGAGAAAAGAGGCCCAAAGAAGAAGAAGAGGAAGAAGTAGAAGAAGAAGATGGGGAGGCCCGCGCAGTCGCCGTGTAGAGACTGCTGCACGTAGCACGGACACGAGCCTCAGTTCCGAGTTTGCGTTATCAACACACTAGCCGCCCCGACTGCAACAGATTCAAGTGTTGAAGGATGTGGAATCCAAACCATTTCGGTCACGTCGAGGAGATGCGAATTTGATGGGATAAAAAAAAATTGAAACCCACATTGGGACTCGGAACAAAATTGTTAGCGCATTAACGTGCGATCTAATATTGAAGGCTGGCTCCGAATCCCGATGACAAATAACAAAATTCACGTCACCGGCGGAACCTAAATTGCTGTGGTCGGCAATTTTTGAATGTATTGGTAACTCAAGACAGCTCAGAGAACTGTTGATTAAATTGAAAGGGAATATGTCAGTGTGCGCTGCAGAACAGAAAACACACATTGCTTTTGCCCATAATGTTATCTACTGCTATAGTCTGAGTATCACCCGTTATCTACGGAGCCCAGTCTCCTGTCTAACGTCTGATATATCAAAGCATGCGTGATGACATTTCATTCCGAAATCAGAACTAAGATTGTGATTGGTCAATTTCGATGCCGCGTTCTTGTAATACAACAACCTGTACACAAAACGTTACTCATCGTGGGCATGATGTTTACGCACGCGGGGAGCTCGAATTACGCGCGTATAGAAGGCGCCTGCTGATTGGTCAGTTTCTCGAGATCATACGCAGTCTAGTTGCATAATTAATCTCCGAATCTGTTTATGTATAATAGACCATGGTCTCGGCCACTGAGTACGAAAAAAAATATGAAACCTGGTTGCATGCATAAAACAACTCAATATGAACATACCTGAGAAATTGTATGACTATAGGTTAAAAGGTTTTGGAATTATCGGCTAATTAATTATTCATATGCACCAATGGTAATTCTGTTTTTGTACACTTCATATTAGGAAATTCAGTTTTCACCGAAAGTTTTTTCGCTGTGCGGTAACGCATGGTCGGAATTTTATGTTTTTGGCGTATATCAAAAGATGCGCAAGACTCGAGGCTGAAAAGTCAGGAAAGCTCGGGTCGGGAAAAATATTTTGTTGCATGGGTATCGCGAAAAAAGTTGAGGGGGGGGGCGGATTCCGTCCCGCCCCTTTTAGGGTTAAAGGACACATCAACCTGCGCAAAAGAAAGCATTAAGACTGACATAAATCACAAAAATGAACCTTTAATAAACTCACCGAATGCATTCATGTGCAATGCATTTCATAACAATCAGCGACTTGCCCGAATTCGTCTCTTGAATAGAAGCAGCTTATTGAAGCTAAATTCATCATGAGTTTTGTTGAACAAGCCTCGTTTTCCAAACATGTGCCATCCATTCATATTTGATTTTAAGTCACATAAAAGCTGTTCAATACATAACATTAAAAATGATAGTCACATATGGCCTCATGCAAGTACATGTATGTGCACTGGCTATACATTCGTGAATTCACAAAATGTATCTCTGAATTTTTGAAAAGTTTAGTATCATCTGATCTCATCAGGCTCGGAAATTATCATGGACGAGAGTGGAAAAATGAAGAATAATTATCTTTATCTACACATCAGACTATGCGGCATGAGCGTCGTTTTGCGTGGGCACGACGTCCCATGGGATGCAACCAAAACACGCACCCACACAATCACCTTTTTTTGGATACGAATTAAGTGTTCAGATATGGAAGACATTAAATTACGGAAATCACGAACCACCAATCAACTACATTGGAATGTCTTTACTTTGCTGTATGGTTACGCTGAACATTTCAAGGCGAAGTTAAAACAATGGTTTCGTAATTAAAAAGAAAACCATGATTGAAACTAGAATGCGCTTTGTGCACAAACACCTTCTGTCTCGCATGTCCAAATATAAGTACAAATGAACCAACAAAAATTCAACCCGATCGGACTTACGTCAGAAGAAGGAGGGCTCAGTTGAAAAATGAACTTTCATTTTACGTAACTTGACATCTGATGTCGTTATGATGACGAAAATCCCCATGGACCATTGGGTAGTGGTCTATGTGTGTTAGAAGCCTAGAGTCATTCAGATTTACAAAAGTGCCAAAATGTACTGGTCGAAGAAAAACGTATACAAACTCTACGGAGAAAAAAATGCACCTTTAATGTGACGTAACGTGATGTAACGTCGTCATGACGAAAACCTTCTAGAACAATATGTGGGTAATGGTTTATATACGTGTGAGCCAAGTCTGAAGTCGATCGGACTTACGAAAGTGCCAAAGTGTACTGGCAGAAGGAAACACTGTACAAAACCTATGGAGGAGAAAAGTCTGAAAAGGGAGAAAAAGAAAAAAGAAAAAAAAGAGGGGAAAAAATAACGAACACAAGAGACGTTTCGGCAGATTTGCCGAAACAGCTAAAAATGTGAACAGTTTCATAATTGTAATATAGTATTCTTTTATAGTGACTATAAACAAATACCACAAATGCTTTCTGTTGTAATTAGCAAATATATTGATTTCGTATAGTCCTCAGGACTTCTAATCCATTTTTAATCCAGGCCAACGCGGAGGTGGAATACGAAATTCGATTGCATGTGAGTTTACTTGTGCCTTATGGGGGTATACTTTACACCCTTACTTTTATACGTGATGATTTTTTTCAATGTACACCACTTTGACAAAGCCGGGTTGAGACGCCTTCTTAGCATTCTTACCGAGGTTGAAGGGAAAATGTCCAAACGATTTGAATGGGTGTTGCGAGGAGCATTGCATATTATGTGTATAGGTCAGCAATATCCCGTTTGGTTGAATTTTGCGTCAGAGGGACTAAAATTAGGGTCTTAAAATCTTTGCGAGAAAAATACTTTAATCTTATCTTCTGAGGAAGGACTGGAACCCATGATTGAATCAGGAGGCCATAGGCGATCGAGGAACGTCAGAAAACTCTTGCGATTTTCTTCTCGCAAAATGTCGGCAAACATCGCGTGTATATATTGCTAATAACGTCACTGGGGCAACACCGAATATTAAATGTGACCTGCCATATCATAATGAGGAATAACCCCCAACTTTGACTTTTCAAATTTCGTACATCACGTTAAAGCGCAAATCATTGGCTTTCCAATGATACCAAATTTATTTATGTAGCTTAATTTATTCCAAAGATATGCCACAAGAACTTCAACAGTGTCCCGCCGAACAGCGCCAACCTTATGTCGAGAAAAAAGGCTTTGAAAACAGAAATACGCATCGCACCGCCAATAGTAGTGGAAAACGTTCTTCAGTTTCCAACTTTAGGGATTATTTTTTTCCCAACAAAAATGCGTAGTGTAAATCTTGGATACCTTGGCTACTCAAAAAGAAGAAAAAACCCATATTGATTTTTGCATGATGGTATCCAACTTCAGTCGTGGATTACTCAAAACATGGTTTTGGGGGACATTTCTCATTTTGCCACAGTAGGTCACAAATATCCTCAACCCCCCTATGGTGTTTTTCTTTTCAAAATGTCTACAAACAGTAACAAAACGATTGGGATCTTATATCTCAATTCGGACATCATCCGATATCGACAATCCATGTAGGTCAAAATAAATGACGTACAGTTAGGAATTTGCGGGATTTGATTTGTTGTGGGGCACTTCGGGAAAATTCTGAGTACTCATATCAGCGGATAGCGTGCAGTGAACGACGCAGCTAACACTCATGTTCTTTTTCAGATTTAAGATATTATGGGGCGATGCAAGGGCTCTTCAAGATCACCCCCAAAGGCGAGAAAAAACTAACATTAACATGTTAGAATCTCACCAACGGCGACATAATGCCCTGCCCATCATGATTGTAGTTGTGATTTTGCGTTTCTGCAGGTTGTAACATGCTTGTAGATGCGATGCAAGAAATGTAATAACCGGTGGTTTACCCCCCCCCCCGATTCCTTCAGAAATCCAAAGCACTCATGCAGGGCCTGGGGCATGAGCCTTAGGCGTTTCGACATGCTCAGCGGTCCCAGGTGAGAATTTCACGGCGAAAGAGAGTGGAAGACGGATAAATAGATGTGCTCGGCTCTCCGCGCGGGAACACCGTTCCCCGATGGATACGGATTACCAGTTCTTAACGGCATTTTGTTGAGGGCTTCAGGGGGAAAGACCAAAGCCTTTTTAATGGGAACTGCATGTGTACGGTAATGCGAAAGAGTTGCGTGCACCAGTTATTGTGCTCGTGTTGAGAAACACAATGAACTGTTCTGCACAGCGCGAATGCATTTTTAGCAAATGCATATTACATCAAACTGATATTGTTCGGGACAAAAAAAACTTGAGGTGAAGACCTTTCTTTTGTTAAACTGAACACGATTGTATACATGTCTACGGTGGTCTCCCAAAACAAACCCCAAATAAACAACCAAATTAATGCCAAAATGCATGCAATAACACCCTCTGAATTTAAGAGAGAAGTGTCTTCATTAATTACCGGTTGTTTATCTAGAATTACAATTGTTTTCTAATGATACTTGTTCTGTTCTTTTGTAATAATGACAAGCCTTAATTTGCCAACCAGTGAATTTTAAAGAAGAAAAAATACATACATATACACAACTGTGACATGGGAAAGGGAAGGTTTCTTGTCAATCTTTTGTATAAAGAACCTATAACAGAAAAGCAGACGTCTTTACCTTAATTTGGGTGGTAGAATTATTCGAAACATGCTTCCTGAGATTTTCATGGACCACGAAATGTAATGATTGTTTGAACTGAACAACAATTTAGGAGCGAAAAATATGTATATGGTCATTATGACACAACGGCGGCTCATCCACAAGGATGTTATACCGACAATGTATAGGCCTAGGCCTTCAATTATTAAAGTGTGTATTTCGTAAAGCTTGAAGCCATTACGTGACAGAGATCAGGGCCGAATTTCCTGTATCTGCGGAATTCTGTTCTCACCATCACTAGCTGTTCTCTGTTCACATGCAGCACAACTGAGCACATAACAGGGACCATTGGCAATGGTACACGTACGGGATACGTATGCAGCTCGGCAAAATTAGCTGGTTACACCTCCATTTTGTGTGGTTATTTCACAAATCTCCCATATACATCTTAACATTTTGATGTGAAATGCACATTGCCTATAGTGTGCCAAACGAAATAACCATGTAAAATGGTGATTTGACACGCAATTTTTCCCGTCCATTATATAATACATGTACGTATCCCGTACGCGTACCATTTTCTTATAGTCCGTATAATTGCGCGTATACGGGATACGTAAATACACTCAGATTTTTTTTTTTTTTTGTGGTCAAGTCACCATTTTGCGTGGTTATCTCATTTGGCACAATATTGGCAAATAGCATTTTACATTCAAAGATGTATATGCGTGGGTCCGAGACTATGATATAACCAGCAAATTTCTCCGTCTCCCGTACAAGCACCATTTGTAACGGTCACTAAATTAATCTAGGTACGGGATGTACGCACGCGCACACTTTTAACACGTTGGGCAAAATGGGTTGATATGTAGACCAACGTTGGTCAACATATCAACAGGTTAAACTTTTGGGTAAATTTTTCCCAACTGTTGGAAATTTTTATTTTACCCAAATTGGGTAATTTCAAACCAATGTTTGGTTAAATTATATTGCCCAACAGTGTTTTACCCATTATTTTTTTACAGTGCACAAGCCAATATTCTTTGCTAACCTTAACCTAACTTATACCTAGCTGCTAAGCTAAACACTTTGCTAACCACGAAAACATGTTATCACCCAAAAAGTCATGCAATGAGTATTGCTTATGACTGGTTGTCGGTTTATTTTTTTTAGTCAACAAAGTGGGGTTTTCTGCTACAGTTAGCAAGGATTTCTCTCTTCTTTTTAAGGGCAAATGCAGAACAATACAACTGGATTCGGTTACATTTCAGTTGTCACGGGTCGATACATACTAACCATTAAAGCACACCCTCCCACCAGCACATTTGAACCATCACCGGCTGTTACCAAAGTTTCACGGTTAAAAATATACACGCAAAAGGAAAGCTGTCCATCCGGAATTAATGTGTTTTACCATTATATTCAAAATCTATAATATTTATAGCTCATCCCCTAAGAAGATTGACAATGTTGCTCGTACTTCTTCCTGGCAGTGTATATGAAATTGCTATTTTTGTCGACGTTAATGAAGTGAAATAAAAAAAAACAATGAGTGACAACGTCAAAAGCAGTCTCCCTTAAAAAGCTCTACCCAAATGATTTGCAGTTGGCACACGCAGCTTTGCACGCTAATACGTATATTACATGATAACTACGGAACGCACACCTTAATGTGTGGCAAGTTCATGCTTTTCAATGCACCCACTAAATTTTCTTGTTAGTTCGGGCGGATATAATTGGCACCACGAACTGCACGGCCCGATACACACGTTTGCCGAGTTGCTTTGTGTTTGACGCTATTTGGGGCATTTGTTACAGAAATGATTACCCGTCTCCAAAATTGTACTCGGCAGTGGGGGTAATCACGCACCAATTTAAATAGAAAGTAACTCCAATTCGAACCTAAACGTATAATGTTTGTGGATTTGAAAAGTGAGTTATTTTTTAATTGAATAAATAGGAGAAGAAAATAGTGGGTCGCGGGTAAATTTTTGATCTCTCTCTCCAACGCTCAACCTTATTGAGGCGGTTTTAAATGAACTGATGGGAGTGTTTCATAAACCGATTTCACGCCATTTCAATTGACTGATACAGACAAGACAACTGGTGTTATACTTGGCGAGTAAATTACGTCACACGCGATCAAGAAAGATTATTAAAAAAGGACGAATGACACACTTAGAGTGGACATCACTAATCCGTCACCATGGAGACACGGCCATGCACGCGCAAGGCGTTTGTTGATTAAAATTGACGGCGGCCATCTTTGCTCAGTGATGAGCGGAGCTAGCGTGGATCCAGCGCACGGTCCGTGCGCGATCGCTGCCCACGTATTGCACAGCCGCTGTGCCGCTGGTGTTTGCATAATCCGTCTTGTACAAACTGCGCGCTGGGTTCCTCAAACACGGCGGTAATTAAAGAAATCGAATAGCAAGAAATCAGCTTCGTTAAACCAGCGCAATATATACACTTATTTTTTTTTACAATCTGTTTCTTTGACAGGTCGTCTTCACTATAATTATCCGATATAGCGAAATGCATCTTGTATACAACGCATCACGCGTGTCCAACTGAAGATGTAGGCATATACTCGCTATCGCCGATAACTTAACTTGTTTTCGTTCTTGTTCATTCTCAATCTAGACGGGACTTCATCAAAAGAAATGTCTATTTTTAGCAAATACAAGCAGGTATTGCTACCATGCAATATAATAGTGCTCATTAAGCGCGTTCGTACAAAGCAATCACACTAGATATAAATTAAAAATTAACTCCAAGTTGAGGAAATACACTGAGAGATGCTTCTTTTCGACAGTTCTTTGTCAATAGTCCCAGAGTTGTATGTTGATTACGAAGGCCAAAACGACTCATTATAGATACACGTGATATCTTGAGAATACAAACCCTACCAGCAAAATTCATGCATTAGGAATAATATTATAGGCTTAAGTTGGCATTCATTGTTGTTTCGGCATGACAACTACCAATATTACTCCCTGCTCCCAATATTTTAGCAAACTGATTTACATAAACTGAATAACTCATATAAATAATTTAATAATAATAATATTGACAATTTATATGGCGCCAATGTCCGCCTAAGTTTTTGTTCCCTCAATATGTTTTAGAATTGAGACGCTCAATTTTATTTGTATGTATACAGAAAATTGAGCACACATTCGTATTGGAAAACATGTCTTATAATACACTGAAGAATAAATCCATCAATCAATATGAAGAATCATATTTTTCTCTGATGATGCTGCTTGACCGTGTAGATTTAGTCCCATATCATTTAAGATCATTGGCATATGAACTTCTGATCTAATCTGCTTGATTTTACCAACGAGATTTATTTGAAATGCTGATCCCCCACCTCCCCTAAAAAAAGGAATACATTAACGATAAACCCCATTGTATAGGCTTCAGGTCACAGTACACGATTTTGTGAACAATTGCAACACAAAACCGTGCTCACGTATTTTGCGATTCTTATTTTGAAGCACCTTCCTGTAAAACAAATGCTTTACTTTAACCCGATCGAAGTACCAATGGGATTCGCTGCCTTCACGGAACGGCCACCTTGGTACAAGAGCAAGGCAGCACCAGCGAAGCAGGTCGTTACAATGTATAGGATACTAAGCCCATTGTGTACAGGGTGAGTAAAAAAAAATAACGAAACCCAAATGTTGGGACCATTGTTTTAGGGAAATTCTGCATGTAGCACTTTGTAAATCTAGGATATGAAAGCCCACATCTCTATGTGATTTTGTTTTCTTTTTGCTGAGAGAACACTGAACTTTTTTGCGATCCGTGGACAGAACCTGAAAACGGTGGTTGTGTTTAAAATTCCGTAACTTGAAAAGTACATGAGTAATTTTAATTATTCTTGTACTAAAAGAAAGCGTATGAATTGGGCTTTCATATCCTAGATTTTGAATATGGTACATGCAGAACTTCCCTAAAACATTGGTCCCCACATTTGGGTTTCGTTTTTTTTTTACTCAGCCTGTGTATAAAAGAAGGCCTCCCTTCGAACTAATCATGCCAATACCATACGATAGACGAGAACAACTGGGATGTTTTTTTAAATGCAGAAACTATACGGATGTACATGTATGTCCCAATAAAACAAATCCACGATAACGAGCGTTTGAGTGTGACTATGCATGCGGTCGGTATGCCTAATCGTCACGCTTGGAAGCAGAAAACAAAAGCCTCTGAAGTATATTAGCGAGCAATAATAATAGCTAACGCTGAATGCATTTTACGACCTTGGCACATAATTGTTTTGAATTGGTAATGCAAAAATTGAAAGGCAAAATAATTTCGCAATGATTAAACAGGAAGGTCTTTCCATTTTTTTTTTTTTTTAAGGCGGGCAATATTCTGTCGTCATTTCGCAATGGTTTCCAAAATGCGTCGGGTTACGTCGAAGCACGAAGAAAACCCTACCACAGAGGGGTTTGTTGATGTCGGCATTTATTTATAATCAATATGCAAATCTTGCATAGGGATTTTATGCATCATAGCTCCTTGTCATTTTGGATATTATATGCATAGGCCTACCTACATTTTGTCATAAACTCCGACAGTAAAGTAACGGGTTGGATTTGTTTGGGGTGGTTTTTTTTGGGGGGGGCGAAATGCAGGACAAGTTACGTTCGACGGACGCAACTGCCGGAGACACAGAAGAGAGAAAACAGATATACAAACAAAACCGCGAGACTGATTTATTGCGACTAGGCCTATATACAGTCGAGTCTGCCAATGCGCAAGTATACCACATCATATCAGGCCACCAGCCGGCCATACGGTCGAGGGCCCGCAAAATACGTCCGTGCCCGGGCGAAACGAACCGTGCAGGTTTATACCGTATCGATTTAGTCTCGTTGCGCATTGCCGCTCCGCAATTCGGATCAAACCTCCTACTTTTGGCGGATCTCTGCGCCATTATTAAACGTTGCCGACGTCGCCATGTTCCATATTGAGTCTGTGTATGGGCTGATACCCCGCATTGCCATCAATCGCTGTAAACAAAGATACATGGAAATACTGGAGTAAATGTTAAGTCTGCAGAGTGTATGGAAGGGACCCATGAGCAATGATTTATGTCGGACTCTTTTAAATCTGCGTAAAAGGAAACCAAGGTTGTATTTCACGGGGGAAGATGACTGAGGCGATTGAGTACGCCAGTGAAACAGGAACCCAGGCAATCAATGTAATGGCCACTACAAACTATTACATATACGCCAAATATAGCAACAATAAATTTTGCCCCAAGATCCTTTTCCACTTCACGAAGTCACGCCTGGGACATAAAACAATAAATATGAAAACAGAGACACCATTGTTTTTTTTATCTATAGACTGTGGGTACCGTCAATTAAGGGAGCTAATTAAGGATGATTTGTTCCTATATTTTTAGATGCTACAATGGAAACTATGAAAAAACTGATTTTGTTTTACGCCATGGTTGGAGACAAAGCCAAAAGTAGGCTTGGCAGTGTCAATATCACTCGCTGGAGCTGAACGTCATTGAAATATTGCACGGGAACGGCGTTTATTTATGGATAAAAACACCATCTTGGAATTCCGAGACCAAACACTGACATTTTCTGTAGCTCAGAGCCATAAAACGGCGCTGGAAAGGCCAGACTGTAGCCATGTACAAAACAAACACTTAGCTTCAATAAATGCTGTCCAACCTTTACAAAAATAAACATAAGACGTTCATTGCAGAAGCAAGATGCCATTTGTCAGTTTCTGATTTCTTGATTTCACCCGGACAATGTTTCGGGTGAAAAAAACCAAGCGCGATCGGAAATATCTCGGAAGCTGCGGGCCAACGAATTCGCGTTGATGCATGAGTCACGTGATTGTGCCATGTAACTTGAAGTAGTGCTTTGAGTAAAAATCCCAGGTTTTTGACCCCAGTGACCCCATGATGACCTTTGACCCCAGTTTGGTAATGTGACATGTTGGGGCTGAGCTACTGATACTTTTGACAAAGTTTGGTTGAAATCGGTCAAAATATTTAGGAGCAACAGACAATGTCAACGTATAACTAACTTAACGGAGAGACATGATGATATTTTGTTGAACTGCTATCCCGCAGCTAAACATGTTACCACCGTGTGTCCTTTGTTGCAGTCCTACATATCCGACGCAGGAAAAAAACATTTAAAACTTGATTATTTTTTACATTATCTCGAGCTTTTGTAAATTACCTGGAAACCATGGTATTCCTTCAGCTAAAAAAAGTATGTTTTAAATATGTTATTTTTATATTATTCTTCGTCTTGGCAGTTTGCATACGCATGCGACTCCGTTTGTGTCCGAATCGGCTGAAATTTCTACAACGTCTGTATGGACTCTCGAGTGGTCGAAACAATATTTTAACAAGTTCTAACATATTAAAAATGTGTAAAATATGTTTGGGTATAACAAAGGCTTCACAAAGCCTAAAATAGACGAGTTGGATATATTTCAATTCCCCAAAAAGAGAAGAACTTTACGCAAAAATAAAAAAAAGAGAGAAAAGAACAAACAAACGAACTAAGAAGCGTTCAAAAAGCCCTTTCATTAATACTGTTCCTATTCATGAAAAACATTCTTGGGGTTTTTGGAAGTAAATAACATTTCCGTGTTGAGGGATTTCTTTCAGTGTTTTGTTTTGCAAACCTCGCGTTGCTGCCGACTATGAAAAGCGTTGCTCCGTGCGAAGTGCAGCAGATAGGTGCGTGTGTTTTTGTATTCTTGAAGTATTTCAGTTCCTCTTTGGTTCTTGGTCGTGACATAATTGATTAGGTGGACACTTTTTTTGAGGAATTTTGCATTTTGTTTAGCTTCGCGATTGAGCTGATAAATACGAAGGCGGACACTTTTCTGCGTCTGTCGGTTGTGTGTGTAAGGAAAGTTGCGCGTTACTAATGTTGCGCGCTACCTTTTCATTCCGTAATTTCGGTCTACATTCTCATCAAAGCCTTTGGCGTCTTTATTTACGCCAATGGGGGATTTGGACTCCTGTCCATCACCCTTTCGACTTTTTGTTTGTTAACTTACCAATGGTGGATATCACGGTGCAGACAAAGTAGAAAGCACCAGGGAAATCCCAGCGGTGCCTCTTGGTCGCCAGGAACCCTTTCTTGTCGGCCTCCGAGTATACATGAAGTATGTCATCCAAGTCGGTGCCGTTGATCAGGTGGCCGTACTTCGCCTTAAACTCTTCCATGGTGTTGTTGTACTCGGCCCGGTCCTTGATCTCTTGATTGTACTCGATGAAAGAGAAGATCTGAGCACCGATCAGCATGTATACTAACAACGAGAAGATGAGCAGCACGAAGCGTGCGTTGTCCTCTTTGAGATGGATGGCTGAGCAGCATTTCCCCCGCGCCATACCTGCCTAGCAGACTGCTCGGTATAATGTGCCTCGGTCTCTCTCGGAGTTCAACTTTTCAATGCATCGGGAGTCGCCTCCTCCGCCGTTTTTCACCAAAAATCCTGCAAATTCCGCAGACCATTATATCCGTTGCTGCTCCAACTGTGGGGAGAGGTACTCCCCTTGCTGGGCAAAGAGAAAGAATACATATATATATATATATATATATCAAAGACGCCTGGCTGTCATTTCTGGATACAGCAGTCAGTAATCAGGCGGATCTGAGCAGGAGTGACTATATTTCAAGTGCAAGCAGTTTCGACAAGTAGACAGAAAGACAAAAGAGCCAAATCCACGTCAACCTCCGACGTTCACCACATCAGTGCAAATAGTAGGTACCAGCAAAAGGCAATACCTCTGTACTAAAACCTTTGGACAATCGACGGCATCAGTGAGCGTTTCGCGACAAAGATGGCGTCGCCAAAGCATCACAGTCGATGATATAATTGGCCATAAAAAGCAGTTGGCAATGTCTCTCACAAGCTCGGAGCTAAAAAGGACTTCATGGAGATTAAAGCTTACACTGGGTATTTCGCTCCGTTGATGTTTTTGGTCACTATGTCAACGGTATCCCCGCAGAATCACCAAAATACATATCCAACATAATTTCCACTGGCATTGCGAAAACCGTCAGTGGAAACAATTCGCGATGACGGTTGTCTATGTACAGTAAGGTGTTGTCAACCGAATAGCTGTCGTGTGCGCGCCGATATTGTGGGCAGCAGAGCCTAGTCCGCCCGGTTGAGTCGAAAATGAAAATGGCAATTATCCCTCCGTGCTAGGGTGATCATCATATTGCCATGGTTTCCGAGCACAATCGCCACTCACACCCTTGAGATTTGAATGCTGCTTTCTTACAATGACAATTTGCGGCGGCGTCGGTGGCGGACAGCAGCGCTATAGCGTCGGCCAAGGCAACAGCGGGTAGATAGCCGAAGGGAGAAAATGCAGAAGATGCGGGAAGAGGGAGCTAGGGGAGACGAGACACTCATGAATATGTAAGCAGCTGTGTGTGGTGGCTGCCATCCCTACTGATTTGCCCTTGTCTCATTATGCTAATCGCACAGATGCGCGCACAGCTTCATCACCACGACTACACCATCCGATTGTAATTACAATATTCTGCGTGCGGGTATATGCACATTGAAGTGTCTATTGCTCTATATGCCACAAGCAACTACTGCCTATGCGACCATCGACTAAGCAACTTATGCTGGGTTTACACCTAACGCACGCTTCGTCAGTCACTTGCTCTCTTGATCTTTTTTTTTTGCAACCCCCATCAAAGCTCAACAGGTTGTTGCTGCGTGACTTTTATTATTGTGTACACACACCTTGCCGCGGTAGCGGTTTAATTCTGCGGGAACTAAACCATCTTGTTCCCGGTCAACCATGCCAGAAAGCACCGTGGAATTATCAGTATCCGGTGGGTGAGAATAAAACCAGCTGTGTTTGCCCCCCGCAGATTTCCCCTGCAGGTGCACCGACTCCCACGGTCACGTGATCGCCTCCCGCAAGAAATATTTTTTTCCCCGCCGCGCGTGCCATCGATCTGTATACTACGCGTGCAAGTGACCATACCTGCCGCCTTCTTTCCTTTTCATTGTTGCAATGCAAGTTTAATTAGCTGCGCTTTGTACGCGGCAAACGGCCAAGTTGTACTCGGCGTGTAAAAAAATCAAATATTAATGTGTTTTCGCGAGCCTCGTTTATCAAACACAGGCAGCCGTGAATGAAAGCGAAAATTTCTCATATTTTTTTTTCTTTCAATCGTTTGTGGTGAAAAGGTAATACACATTTCAGTGATTGGTAACGAAAAAAACCCATCCATACAGGACCCCGAGTTATAACAAAAGTGAATATTTCGTAGACCGATATTCTGACCAGCACCACTAAATGGAGCTGCTAAAAAGCACAAAAACATTATCTTACAACAACAGCAACAATGGATACCGACCCAACATAACCATGTAATGCACACTTCTTTTAACTGGTTCTCACTTATTTTTGCTTATGGCAGATAAATGTTGGTTCCATGAAATTGAGCTGGTACTGACTGGAGACGTATCGAGGTGACAGGTGGCCAACGAAACAATCAATTAAACAAAATCAAAAAAAAAAAAACCTTGGCAACGTCAAAAACCTTCTTGCTTCACATTTTGGTTTGAAACACATGAAAGCACAACAATGGGCAAAATGGGAAACAAAACGTCTACGTGTTCATTCATGACGTCATCATTCTTGGTAGGAAAATGCATTTCACTATCATGAATGGGTTTTTTTCTAGGCAATGAGGCGGGAGGTACGGCATTCAATCAAAATAGTGTCTATACAAAAGAAACAATTACAGCACAAACATCTGGCTACTCTGTACAATCAGCTCAAACTGGTACAGCTTGTTCTGTTCATCCTTTGTGAATGTACCACTGATATATCGCAATAAAATCAACTACGAAAGGTCAAGCCTGCACGATGTAAAAAAAAACTTATACAAAAGTCATAATTTCTATTAAAGACTAGAGCTGTATGTCTGTTTGCAAACAGAACACAGGGCTTTTTCGCATTTTACAAATATTTGCTTCGTTTGTCCTTTTGCAGTCACTTTTCAGAGTGCTTTATGCAGTTAAAGGTTGTTCAAAACGCTTAGAATAATTCCTAAAGTATAATTTTATCAAATGATGTCACTTGCCCTGCAATGACGTCATCCTTAAGACCCTTCTCAATGCACATTTTGTCATTGTGATTTTGGTTTGAACCAAGTTTAATGTCAATCCGGTGAAAGAAAGTGTGCAATTTGTGGAAGCACAATAAAATTTAAAATATCTTAAAATTATAAAAACCAAACGATGACGTCATCGTGACGTCACTTTAAACTTTGTATACTAGTACCATTATTTACCTACCCATTAAGTTTCATGACAGTCGGACCTTTCCTTATATGTGTATTTTGAAAATCGCATTTTTATGACGTCATAATGATGTCAGATATTTTGTTCAAAATGTTGTGCAAATACCTATTACCTAACAGGCCAAATACACAAAGAATTTTTAATTTTGCATGTTACGTTCATGAGATATGGCTAAAAGGTCAAAAACCTCAAATATTCATATAAAATCTCCGGATGACGTCATCATGGCGTCACCTAATTGGTTTTTTTTACCTATAACACATCCCGGTCTAGCCACATACCAAGTTTCAACCCAATCAGGCTTACAGTTCTGTAGATATAGGACAACATAATATGCACGTAAATTTTCAAAAATCAATAAACAAAATTGGGTGATGACGTCATCATGACGTCATAGTCTTGGCATAATTTTTGTATGAGGGTCTTCCTTGGCTGTTACATTGATGACGATTCCAGATCGCCAAGTTATAGAAATGGTGGCTTGAAAACGTGTACAAAGTCAATGGGCTAACACGTGTACAAAGTTAACGGGCTAAACAAAATCCCACTGCAGAAAAATTGCACCTTTAATTTGTAATTTGCCTTTGAACTGAAACATTTTTATGAAATATTACTTGATATTCTGACCCTTAGGAATATGTTCAATCGAATGACAGACCGAAAAAAATACGATTTCTCTTTCCTTCTCATAGTAATTCTCGGCTGAGGTTCAGAACTACTCAGTAAGATATCAGTGTTGTATAGGAAAAGGCTTGTGGAAAATCCCACTGCAGAAAAACTGCACCTTTAAATACGTAACATAGGGCTTTTCGGCATTATGATTTTTTATTATACGCCCCTGACTATGCGTATGCATGAACATAAAATCTGTCAAGGTTAGCCGAAAATCGGCTAAAACGGTCACTGTGATGTGGACAGGATTTGACCTCGTCAACACGTGCTCTGCAGGCTGACTGACATACGATGTACAGTATGTGCGTAACGTACGTGTATGTACATGTACATATAGACGTTCTGTGCATGTTTTAGAGCAGAGGTATTGTCAACCTGAAGTTTTAAGCGTGCGCAGGGCATGTCCGAGTTCGCTTATTGCCTCGAAGCTTTGATATGTTTTAGACCTACCCTTAAATCGACAATTAAAGTAAAAACTAACATAAAAACTGCCATGGTTGATTTTTCAGGAATTTTCAAATGAAAAAGGGTCTTTTTATTATAACTTCCGGTCTGATGACGTCATTTAGCTAAAACTTCGCACACGTCTTAAGTGGGTCAAGGTCATTATATACACCAATATTTAGGCGATTCCGACAAACTTCGCCACAGACATCTATTCAAAATACATTTTTGCTAATTTTCAACCTGTCGCTAGAGGGCGCTCGAAGATTGCATGACGTCATTGGTAGATGATTTGAAGAATACTTTTAGCCAAGAGACTAACACCGTTAAAAGCAAGTTCATTTCTATTACCACTTTTAAATAATAAGCCACTTCCGGTTTGGGCCTTTTTCGACCGGAAGCAAGGGTCACGTGATTGCACGCACACTGAATGAAATAAAGACCTCAACCTACTCTACCACTTGCCGGCAACAGAATACTGCGGACGCGGACGGTTGATTTCTTATGCATTTTTAAATATTAAAAGTGTCACAATTTAATTGCCTATAAATAAACACTGGATGACGTCATCATGACGTCATCATTCCACAATGTTGTTTGAATTAGGGTCTTTGCTTGGACAAAGATTGGTGTAAATGAATTACTGGCAAAGAGTCGAAAATGCCCTTTGAAAATCGACAATTTTTTCTTAATTTTTGTGTACAAAGTCTATGGGAAAAATTAAATATTCAAAAATCTATAATAAATTAGTCAATGACGTCACCATGACGTCACTCTTCGGGGCACATCTCTGCTATAAGGACTATGACTATGCTTAATTTGAATGATGTAAGACGAAGATTAATACCAAAAGTGGCACTGAGAAAAAACGTGTACAAAGTCTATGGGATTTAGGCGACAAAAAGAAGAAGAAGAAGAAGAAGAAGAAGAAGATACAAAAAAAATGAGAACAGAAAGAAAGGCTTTTTCGCAAAATTGCGAAAAAGCCAAATACGAACCGATGCATCCACTATATGCTGAAATTATTTCAGTGGCTTTCAACAGGGCTTAATTTGGAAATGTAGCACTACGATTCAGTTTATTTATTAAGGAACTGAAAAGTTGACAAGACTTTCGTTTTTAAGAAACCTGATTCAAATGCCTGCTTAACAGATTTGCAGGTTAGGTTGGGCTTTAGTCCAATGGCAACTACACCAGTCTAACCCTTACAGTTCCTCCAACAGTCTCGGACCAATTATGGTAAAGAAAGGTTGTTCGGTTTAAAGATGGTGCCCCGTGCACTTAATTAATTTTTTTTAAAAGTATACAGCACACACATTTATTTTTGTTCTGTTTTGTATGTGTTGTTTTAACGAAAAACTATCTTTCCCTCCAATTTTCGGTGTCTGCAACTCTCTGAAAAAAAAAGAAAACTTTCGTTTTGAGCGGAAAAGAACCCGCCCTGCGAGAGCCGAATAACGGTGTTGGGCCGCAAATAATTAGAAATTTGTAAAGCAAATAATTCGAATTTTGTAAAGAAATAATTCAAATTTTTAAAGAAAATAATTCCACAATTGAACGAAGTTAATTTCTTTCGTTCGATATACCATGTCTCATTCAAAAGTGAATAACTTATACACTGATATTTCGGTTGTGTAAAAATCAAACGGTTGTGTACTATATGAACCTAGCAACCTGTTGTGTAAACTGTTGTTTACACAACTTGTGTAAAATATTGCACAAGTTGTTCTTTTTTTTTTTTTACACAACTGGTTGCTAGGTTCATACAACCGAAATAACAGTGTATATTGCTGGGGAAACAAATTAAAAACAGTAATATTATTTTCTGGGTGAAACTATAAAAGAAAATGGATTCATCTTTAATATAACATAGTGCCAATGAAAACATGACAAAACTCCCGTTTTGTCATCCCCAAAAGGGGAAATGCAACTAGTATCATTACCAGTAACTAGCAGTCTAAAAGATAAACATTGTTTGAGTAATGTTTGGTGCATCCATAAAATGTTAGAAATCGGGGTAGCAACACACGCAGGTTATGTCACAAAAAAACCGCTGTACTGCATATTAAAAGAATATAAAAGGTACCATGTTGTAAAAAGTGTTCGATAAAGTAATAAATGGAGCTTTGAAAGAAGTAGGAAAAAAAAAATCGCTTTTACTTTTTTCTCCCTTTTGGCGTTTACTGTAATCGAAATTAAAGGAACTAATGACAAATTGAAAAGACGACCTACATTTATCCGCACTTTCAGTAAGATCTTTGCAATTCCAGGGATTTCAATTTCATTTCTTTCTTCCGCCCGTGAAAAGAATTCCTTAAATAGAATTCTCATCCGTGTAATTTTTTTTGTTGGGAGTCAGCTTCCCGGTTGCCGTGACAACAGTTGCTTGGCGTTGCCGGGGCAGCGTGTTATTCAAAACCCACGTCATAATTGCCGTGGATATTTCAAGGCAGGGCCGGTGCATAGGTTAAAGCACTGAACCCGTTTATTAGCCATGCGAATATACATGCACGGCTTGCATATAATACGCTGAACGGAAAGCCACTTCAGTTCATACGATCTTCGGTCATTCTACAAAAACTGCCAAGTGGTTTTGCTGCACCTGAAACGAGATATCTGCGCTCGCTGCGATAAATCCGAGATAATTTACGAATGAAGGATTGGTTATTGCATAGAACTGCATGCATAACTCCTTTTTATTTGAGAGAGGCCGAAAGATAATCTCCTAATGAAAAACAAAAACAAAAACAACGAATGTGAAACAAATGTGATCTAAATGACGTCATTAGATGACGTGCTTGAAATTAAAAGGTATCGAAACTCACAGGTGTTCTGTCTTAACTTTGAGGCCTAATGAGAGTCTACAATGAGCCATTTGCGAGTGACCTATACCCTTTGGGATTTAAATTTAAAAAAACGTCTGGCACACCGACTTGCTCAGAATGCTTGGCTCATTTTAACTTAGACCAAAGACATTGTTGCTAATCACATGATAGGGGCAAGCTCTAGCAGTTACGTAAGAGACGCTCAGCACTAATACATTGTTCACAATGGGTAAGAATGGCACAAATACACCAGACCATGCCAGAGCTTGGGGTTGCTAGCACAAGGCTTGCCCCGAATCACGTGATATAGTAACAGTCTCTTTGGTCGGGAGAATGCAAAGTTAATACGTGCAAAGCACTGAATTAAGTCAGCGTTCCAGATTTTATTCAAATTTAACTCGCAAATGGCTTCTTACTACAAACAGAACCTTATGGTTGCAGTGCTATTAAACACGTTTCGCTTTTCTTGGTTGAGGAAACCGGCACTCGTCCAGAAAAGTGAAATAAAATCCACAAAATACATACAACTGTTTATACAAAAAAAAAATATTGCTATATCGTGAACCTATTCGAGAATAGTGAACTATTCAAAATGTGAACTTGCATCTTTTCAGATTGTCTAATGATGTTCACACTGCATAACTATTAAAGCACATCTGTGCACGGATTTGACAATTGAAAATCAATATTTGCTGGGTTGGTGTTATTATGCTCTCATTGAAAAACACATGGCTGTCAAATAAAATCTCTTTGTTGACTTACTAGCAATTATACGTTCATAAATTGATTATACCCGACACATATTGGATGAAGGCCTAGCTGTTTGACTGTATAATATATAGAAAGCTTCAATCAAATATAGCTTCGTCAAAAGCATTACATTTAGGCCTAAGTTCCATGATTTGGAAAATGGATATGGAAAAAAAAACATATTAAGAACTCAGTTCATCAAAGGTTCCGAAGTATACATGCCGGCCTACATTAAATAATTTGACCCAGAACACATCCTGAATCTTTTGTAAGCATCGACAGCAATACACATGTGCGGGTATGTCACGTCATTGAAAGCACACAATAGTTCGATGGGAATGTTGTAATATTCTCGTGGGGACGTACATGTATCCCGTGTAACTCGCAACTCAATAATATTTTAAATACCAGCTTGAACACGTGCGCATATTGATTTGTGTACCGTGCTGGACGTAGTACTCATGCATAATGATGACACCTAGCGCGTAAGTTATAAAGAGAGCGTCCTCTCACCCTATGAAAGTGTAGATTCTTTCATACATGTACCTGGAAATGCGAGTTCTAACAGCATTAAAGGGGTATTTTAGCGAGAAAGCACCCTATTGAGCGCAAAAAACGCGTTTACCACGAAATCATATTTGGAAAAATCGTTAAAAAGTGCAATACGAACGTTCACACAACTATTCCTTGAACAAGTTGCTGATTTCGTGTAACTATCGCGAAAAGGAATTTCGAAGCTCAAACATGTTTTTAGTCCTCAAAATGTGACACCCATGCCGGTCTCCGACGAAGATGGAACATTACTTGTATAATTCGAAGATGGAACATTACTTGTATAATTCGTATAAAAAGTAAGATCATTATGTGGATTTCCTGTGACCCAGATCTTTGAAATAAGGTTTAAGTACACGATGTAATTATTATCATTATTTTTGCCAAATCTGGATGAATGTTCACCTTTTTAGTGTTAATATATCATTCGATAATTTATTTTTTCTGGACTTTTGCTGTATATGCATGCAGAAACCTCATCTGCTGGAGATTGTCTTGCCCCAACAGAGGGAGGAGACCCCTCAACTACGTTAAGTTTGGTTGCATCCATCTCGGCTGCGGCCGCCCAATGATGATGATGATGAATCCAGCTAAAAAAAAGCGCACTTTACTTTTGGTACAAAAAGACCCACCTCTCATACCGTGCTGGCTATACGGGCCTGCCGAGTTAAGAACGTTCCTTCTTCAAATCCCATCCATACCAATGCGCGATAAAACATCTTACAAACAAAACAAAGCGACTGTCTTTCAGTGTGGGCACATTGATAATGCGCTCCATATTTTCGAAGTTTTGAAAACACAAACCCAAAATGGACTTTTTTTTCCCGAATGCACAATTGGCAGAGCCCCACTGGTATAGGCTTAGGCTAACTTTAATACAACGGTACTACAATCATCGCAAGAAATCAATATTTTGATGACGAGCAATCATGCATACCCTCCATTATTCATCCTGCTCTCATCACTTCACAACTCGTACATAATAAAACAATATATATATAAAATGAGAAGGTTAAAATGCAGGAGTTGACGCTTATCGGCAATCGTTTACAGTTGACAACAGGCATCTACTCTAGCCTTGCAATCGCACCGCAACGACGCGTGAATCAAGCCAGTACCGTCTATCTCTATATAGCCTACGTGTGTGTGAGTGTGTGTGTACCAAAGTCATTCACGGTGACGACTTTCGCGCCTTCCGTAATCGAATCAGCCGACGATATCAACTCACACGCACAAATACCACCTCCGTCAAACCTGGGCCCAAATGTCATGGAGTTGCTAAGCGGGATACAGAATGCTTAGTAAATTAATAAATGTATATATGCTAATCAAATCGTCACCGACACCACGAAGTCCACTTTAGTGTTACTTCGTGAAAACCGCTTAATGACAAATGTTGGTATCACAAAGTAACACTCAAATGTTCGCGCACATCGGACGCTGGTGTGAACGATTTTCGTGTTCACAAAGTTAAAACACTGTTACGGAAATACTATTTGGCTAAAAACGTTTTAAAACGTTTGACAGGAATGTAATTAATCCGTATTCTTGTAGGATTACATTTTATTAATTGATTTTATTAAATGTTATTAATAAGCCTTCAAACTGGTAAAATAAAGACGAGTGTTACTGCGTGAAAACGAAATGACCGATTCAGCGCACAGTGTACATGAGTGTTAAATTACTTCGTGCAAACGAAAATCAATCGGTTCTGTAAAATACGCGCGCGTAGCGCGAACTCCAGTCCACTTGGGTGTTACTTCGTGGTGTCACTGGCAAAATGATCAAATGACATACAATACATATAACATTACAATGCACGACACTGTGGCTAGTTACCTGTTATGGCTATATTAGCAAAATATAATAACTGAATTTCTGTACTTGGCATGCGGCCAATGAAATTGGTTTCCATTCGTGTTCGAGACTCGCTTTCTTGGTCAAACATATACACTTTTGCACAATATCTGGCACGAACGGCAGAAACGAATAAACGAACGCACAAGAAAATGAAACAACACCACTAAAATATCAACATCTGAGGCATAGAAATACAAAGCGTGCTTATCCACAAACAAAATACAAACTAAGACACTTAAAGTTGATTGCCATTCCATGAAACTTTACAGAAAAAAAATCGGCAAAATTCACTGAGGCCATACATTTCAAATTTATTTTTGTTCTTTTCAAATCTTTCGCATAAAAATATAACGATTTTTCTTCATACTATAATGTACATTATAATTACAGTAATACGCTATGTAAAGGCCTTAAGTTCATTTATTATAGATTAGTTTTTAAGCTTTGTACCCTTTGCTCCTCAAATACTGTCTTGTGTCGGTAAAACAGCTGATTAGCTTGAAGAAAAAAATATATGACAAAAATATCCCCTTTTTTATTCTGTACAGAATACTTTAATTCTTCAGATGCATTACAAGATTTGTTCAATCTTGAAGACAATAAAGGCGGTTCTGAATTTTAACACCGGGTTACTCCTCCGCTGATGAACCTTCATTAACACTATACTCAACGCTGTTCGAGAGCTCTGCAGAGAAAACAATTCACAAGCTTCCTCGGGCGAGACTCAAACCACGGGCGAAAATCCGGGGTACGTATGGTATAGCAGTAGGGCACAGGTTTCATGATCGTGAGGTTGTGGGTTCGAGCCCCGCCGTGGCCATGCGTGTTGTGCCCTCGCGTAAGGCGCTTCACCTCAATTACTCCTCTCAACCCAGGTGTTAAATAGACACCGGCATTATTCAATGCTGGGAAGGTAACAGACTCGCTGTGGAGGTGTGGGAATCCCCCCACAGCAGCATACGAGTCTGGCCCAATCAATAATGAAAGAGAGATGGGCACTCCGCTCCTGTGAACACAGGTTTATTTATTATTTATTTATTTATTAAATAAATTTAATAAGGGTGCGTCCCCTTTACCTTTAAATCCGGGGTGACAGAGGATACATTCCCCACCTTTTGGGGATGGATAATTGGATCATTCCACTATAGATTTGTGAGCTGAACAAAAAACCAAACAAAACATCGTTGAAACTACTCAAGAAAGTAAGTTAAATTTACACAACTAAAAGAATTGAGTGAAGCGCTCATAATGTACATATTATGTATCCATATATGACTAGACTGCTTGTACACCGCCGCTAGCGAGAGTTATGAAAGTACCAATTTGGACCCAATTTGGGATCCAACTCAGCTTGCGTAGTGCCTAGTAACCAGTTTTTCTAATCTTCTGTCACGTCGACAGTGTTGTTCTCGTGCCGTGTACACGTGCTAACACTCATCTCGTACATTCGTGAATGACAAATGCTGTGTCAGTCACATGGAATATGTTGTAGTTAATCTGTAAACTTGTGATTTTCGTTCAGTCCAAGGCTGGACAGATGTTTCCGCATGAAAGTAACTCGCTTTTGATTACCCTAACAAAAGTTTAAATCCTTTGTCTTACCGATTGCTGAATCCCAAGGCACAACAGCCCAGCAAAGTTTCCGATTAATTTGTTGCCAATTTGACCCAAAATGGCATCCACAAATCACGGGATCACAGAAAAAAAAGTACTTCACGTCGCAGCTCCCTCTATATACGGCTCTGAACAGACTATGAACAGCATCAGCTAGTAACAAGTGGTGTCCAGTCCCCCAATTCCCCGCGCTTTTCTTGTCTAAGAAAGTTTCAGGATTGCAGCGCATCATCCCCCACTCCAACCCCCAGTCGTCGGCTTGGATTTACGCCACTGATGACTCGAACCCATCATACCTCCTGCTTTGATAAAAGTGCAGAGGTTCTAACCTCTCATTCAGATTCAGCACGTACAGGAAACCAGTTCTTGTCTGAAGTCCCAATGGTTTCCCCAGAAGCCTGTGCATAGGTATCCGCCGGGTCCCTTGGATCCAAACCCTGGGCCGGTCAGGACAAAGTCTGGGATCAGGTTTGAGAACTGTAAACAGGTAAAGAATGTATGGTCTTGTATTAGAATCCCATGTGTTGTATCCTGGGAATAATTTAAGCAGCTTTGTAATAAGTCAATCACAGGTCATCCTCCCAGGTGAATTATTAGTCAATCACAAGGCACTGCAAGTCAACTGCGAACCAATCACAAGCCAACACAAGTCAATCGCAAATGTTATCATAAGTCAATCACAAAGCTTATTGTAGACCGGTCACAAATCAATCTCAGGTCATCACAAGTCAATCGAAAGCCAGCACAAGTCAACAGCTCCGTCACAAGTGAAGCACAAGTCATAGATCATAACTCATCATACAGGTCAGTCTTAAGTCATATAGATAAGTTCAGAAGTAACAGAGGGTGAACTATAATGAGTGTCTGTACCAGTTGATTGGAATTGCTGGTGACTGTGACAGTGGCGGATCCAGCATTTAGGGAAAGAGGGGACACCGGAAATGAAGGCGAAACACGAACATACAAACGGGCATATATTTGCTCATGAGGGTGAACATTTCTGTCTTTGAAGTGATTAAATAACAAGATGACAGCAGGAGAAACAGGGAAACAAAGACAAGACGTACATGTACCTCAAGAAGAGGGGGGGGGGGAACTGTGACAATGGGGGGAGGCCGCTACTGCTTGACTTGAGACTGGATGACTTATCACCGAGATGTGATTCACTTGTAATGACTTATGACTCATCCAATGCAACTCTGACAAGACGGACACAAAACTAACAGAGGGTGACCAATGACAACAGAGTGTATTTCCATTCGAATTGCTTGTCACTTGACTTGAGACTGATATGCAACGGAGGGGACACCCCTTTTTGTGTTGGTCATTGTGTTCCCGGAATCTCAGGAAATGTTTTGAGATATCTAGGGGGACGTGTCTGGTAACAATAGTCTAGAGTGTGTTTATAGGGTATATATAGGGACACTGGGGTACCCCTCTGTCTCACATCGTGCGTCATGGTATATTAGACGGGATGTCTTGCCACTGAGCTGTGATTCACAGTTTGTAATGACCTGTGGTGAATTATGTCTCCTTGATTGCAACTTTAACCAGCAAGGCGAAAAAAGGAATGCAAGGGGCATGTCATTTACTGTCAACGAACCATGCAGTGCCAAAAATGAGTAACAGGTCACAACACAATGATTGCAATTTGACCAAACCACTTAATTGATTTAATATTAGGGTTTGCCCTTCGCTGACAATTTGTACAAGCATTATATACTCAGTGGGGGCTGAGCTTGGACGAACAAAATCACGAGCTTGCTTGTGTGGAACTCAAACCCACTTAGCTTGGAGTGGCTTAAAATAAATATTTGTAGTGCATACGCTTTTAAACTGAAACCCACCAATAATCTTTAAGCAAGACATGCAAAGGATACCAAAGTATTAAAACCAGCAGGGCACAATTTCATGGCTCTGCTAATCACAGAATTCCGAGCTTACGATCACCATTTTGTGCTAATAACCATGCTAGCAAAAAAATCTGTGCTAACCCTGTAAGCACAGAATCCTTAGTTACGGAATGTACGAATGCACAGAAGCCAAAATTCCTCGCTAGCACGTGAAATAAGCTTACCGTAAGCACAGAATTTTCTGCTATAGTGAGCAGGGATTTTTCGCCAACGGTAAGCAGAGCCAAGACATTGGGCCCTGATTCCAGCTGTTACTTACAGGGGAGCGTGTCATGGGTGGGATGGTGGGGCTAGCCAGATGCACCACATCTTCGATTCCTTGGAGGGAGTTCCCCATCAGGACCAAGGCAAGTCTACCGTCGTGATGGGGAGCCAGAAACAGGGCCCCAGTTCTCTTCTCTTTGAATACACAATCGCCAAGCTCAAGGCCTAAATATCATGGATGTAAAAAAAAAAGGCCATCTTTTAGTGTTTAGACTGGAAGATTTGGACAAAAAATGGGGGGAAATGCTTAGTCTCAATGGATTTTTTTCTAAGAACCTTCTCAGATCCTCTGTATTCCTCCACTGTGTTAAAACTACTTTTGCTTTCAAGGTGCATCCAGCTTCATATAAAGTCAACTAGTCTGGGCTCTACCTTTCCGAATCTTGCAAAATCCTCACGGTGGATTTCTAAAGCAGAAATCTGGAAGGGTTAGAGTTACAGTTTATCAGTGCAGTAAAATTCCTTTGCTTTGTTTTGTTCAAGGATGCAGAATAATAAAGCTGTACAATCAGGTGAGAGAATGTATCAGTAAAATAAAATTAAAAAAATTGGGGGTGTGTGTTTCAGTAATTTATCAACACTCGAGAAGAAAATATTTACTTGTGCCATCTGACCACACAAACACACCCAGTTTTGATTGTGTGATTTGACATGGAATATGACCCAATGACGTGTATGACGAATGTCATGTGTCCATTACATCAACAGTATGCCGAGTGAAATCACGTCATCCAAAACCCTACATTATCTGTAAAAAACGCACATCTTTGTTTTGAAATTTTGAGTTATCTTTTGGGGGAATGTTGATTAAGGTCAATCAAGTTGTTTTCTAGCCTAGATCCTGCCTGTTTCTTTTATAAGCAGCACTTTTTTTTTCAATTCATGTTGATCAGTTCCTGTCTGTATCATCAGGGCTTTACTGTGACGGCAGTACTGTTTCATAGATTCAGAGTCTTGTCTGACCAAGGTAATGTCATTTCATGGTTGGGGAAACAGGCAGTGATTTCAGCAACAACAAAAAATTGCCAGTCAAAAGATTCATTAAGTGTTCGGCAGAGTGCAAAACCCGAAGATTAGGTCGAGTTACTGAAAATACTAAAAAATATGGCAGGCACATTGCCATGATGAGCATCACATATGTGATGTTTACAAAATACAAAGACTAATCGAAATCCGAAAGAACAAAAATCCAAACCTGTAAGAATGGAGCCCCAACTAAAAAAAAAAGCGATCCTGAATTTGCCTAGCCCTTAATTTTTTTTTTTTTAACAAGATCAATTAAGTCTGTTTGCCCATTTACATGTAATTAACAAAGCATATAAAATACACCACTATCCCTTAGATCGAGCACGAGGAATATGAATTTTATATATTTTTCAATGACTGGTAAGTATTTATTATTTCGACAACTATACAATGTATGCAATTGATTATGTTTGATTCCTTCAATATGCTGAGATCACAGACCATTTACGCAGTGCCTCTCCTACATACAATCATACAATCACACATACACTGCAACTTTATGAGGTCTTTGGAAGGCCCTTGTTAGCTAAACGTTCAGGAGTTTGAATGGTGCATGACACAATCACTAAATAGTCACAAAATTAAACATGTGCCCATCCTTACTGAGCGCATACTTCCTACCTATATGTTAAATTCTTATATGAAAAGATGTCGAGATGAAGTCATACACAATTTGACAACAGCAAAACCACACAGACGTTGTATCTTGGCACACCTGGCACTTGTGAGTGGCAAAGTGGCCGCTCGTTTGGCTCCCCACGGGATGGGGCTATTGTTGATTCCTCTCTGATGAGAGCGTAACGCAACAGCAGCGTTAGAAATTTCTTATTATGAGGGGGGGGGGGGGGGGGGACGACGGGGGAACCTAATGAGTTGCATGCAAATGTCTAAAGGAACATCTCTGACTGAATTCCATCAACACAATGTGGTGAAAGGCAGCATATGTGAAGGTCGACAACACATACAAGCACTCATATCACCCCCGTGGAGATTTGTATGGTTTTAGTTTGCGCCACAGTGGTGGAACTTAGCTTTGAAAATGGTTGTGCATCAACAACAAAAATGCAAAAGAGAATAAGCTACAGATATGGGTCCATTTTCGTGGTTCTGCTTACCTCAGAATTATGCAATTGTGATAGCCCTTCAGTTTATGCTGTTTTATGCCAAATTGTCCAAGATTATGTCTACAGTAGTAGGACCCCGACTAATGAAACCTCATTGGAACAAGGTGGGGGATGGGAATTAATAGTTCTAACCACTTCTTGGTTTAAGACTTGACTGAAATAGACCAATAGGTTTGCGGAAGCACCATGAACTCGAGTGTCTTTTGTGGTTCTGAAAGGAACCAGTTTGGAAACTCAATATTTGATCATGCAAACATCCAAGTCTTATTAACAAAGAAAAAATTGCTAACCATTTTCAGTTGCTGTCAGAGGTACCATGTTCAGGAACGTCTGTGCCCATGAATTTTCAGACGGCCCACCAATGACGATCAGATTGTGTGAAGCTGCAATCTCCTCGCTCAGCGTGTGGTCCTGCGTTACCATGGCAACCGTATCCGAGGTAAGGTAGAAGAGGTTTGCGACGTAAACGGCCAACTGCAGCAGTTTGGCACTCAGAGATTTATCCCTTGTCCCTGAAAGACGGAACAAATTTTTTTGGAAGTAAAAACTCATTAAAAACATCATACACTGTAGCTGAACAGGCAATGAACAATTACATTAGCCAGTTTGTATAATAGAAACAAAAAATTAGGTGCAAACATTAGGCACTGCATTAATCTTACTGTACAAACTTTCATGTCTTTGGATATATGTACGTTTTCATTTTGGAATTTTTACCCTATAAAGTACAAAATTAAATTAAAATCCATTCAGAGTTTGCTACCAAAATACAAACTGCCATGGTCAGTTATGAATATTAAAAAGGAGATAATTTAATGATGATTTGATATCTTAAAAAACTGCTTATAATGAACTGCATTTATGTGTTTCAAATGTGAAATAACATGAGTAAACTTTCCCAAGATTCTAATTCGGTTTGAATGAAGACATCATACCAATTTGTTTACACCCGAATGAATCTCAGGCAATTCAAAAGCACGCATTTTATTGCCGAAGGTGTTCAGGCTAAGACGACAGTTTCATCTTGCTGCATTCCTGCAAAGCACCAAATGCAAGTGGCTTTTTTTTTTTTGCAACAGAAATTCCATCATCACGAGTTGAAGATCTTATCAGATGTAATATATTCACGCTTGGGGTGCATATGTGCCTTGTGGTTCACAAAGAGCAATGGGTCTTTCTAGCGGCCCTCGGAGGAAAAAAAAAATAATGGCGCAGATAAACCACCCACCCTACAGCTGCCAAGCCTCCCCGACAAATTCAATTCCCGGCCCTTTGACAAATCTAATAGATTCACTGGATGCGATAAGGGTGCTCGTTTTGCTACATTCAGCGGCTATCGACATGGGAGTTTCCCCACACAGTGAGGGAGAGAAAGTCATCTTGTATTTGAAGCAATCACAAAAACATGTATTAATGCTTCGTTTATGTAGGGGGTGATATAAACATTGATAACAAAGTTTTAATTAAAACATCATGCCATTTTTATATTGTGCCTCAGTAAGTTTTCAGCTGATTTCTTGAGCATTTTTTTTCTCAATAAATACCAATTTTACAAAATCTTAGACATACCATTTATGTAGAATATAAAATTTCAGAGCAGAGTGGCATGAACTGTTTACTTTCTTTCACTGCCCAATGTACGCAATAATGCTCATTCACACACTGTAGTATGAGTTATTTAAAGGGAATGTACATCATTGGCTTTTGTTGTAATTTTCAGAAATGAACTATTTGAGGGGTTAGTATAATAGATCAAATATTGTTACACTGACATGTTTGAAGTTTTGTGTTCGAAAATGCTGGAAAAACCAAAAAAAACAAAAATGTTCAAGTAGTCTGGTTCCTTGACTCCACTAAAGATAAAATGGATCAATTTATAGATGCCGGAAAATTGTAAGGTAAGGGAACCAGTCTAGCTGGCCTGCACCCGTTCATGAACATAAGCAATAGCAAACAAAATTTGGACTGAAAAAAGTGTAAAGTTGGAGCAGTAGTTGAAAAATAATTAGGTTTTTCCAACGGTGGTCGGCCGACCACCGTTGGAAATGTATACAAAAATACAATTTTCTTGAAAATGACTTCACACCAGGTGCCATAATTTTACAGGATGCTTTAGACTGTCATTTACCAACATCCTAGTAAGGTATTTCGTAAAAACTTGGTAGTTTTATTTTTCGATGTTTGCAAATGTTGTATATTCCCTTTAAATTGAAACTAATTACAGTCATTTGGCCTCGAATTGGACATAAAACTTGACACGACTATTGGTCCCAGAAGTGTGCAGCTTGTAATGTTTCTCTAAAATGAACCGGTCTCAGTAAAAAGTAGATTGACACAAGTACAGCACATGGTATTGATGATGAGCAAATATGAAATGTGTATTGCTGGTTGAACAGGTATACTCAGAATAGCCTCAGTTGTGCTTATCGTAGACTTTCTCATGCTCACCGTAAACATGGCAAAGCAAGAACATCATCAATGCTCACAGCGCCTCAGGAAATAAAGGTCACTGGGTTTAGAATTACCCCTAGATGAGCATAGAAGAAAAAAATGCCCATTACAAGGGATTCAAAGCACATAGGAGTGTAAGATGATCACAGCATCACACAGGCGTATACCCAAGACAGCGAAATGTCAGCCAGAATATATACTAGCAAAATATAGTCCATGGGCAGCTAAAATCCACACTGTTGTGGCTATACACAAGGAAGAACTTGATCTACTAAAGCTGTCATGTGAAAAAGATATGAAGATCTTAAGATATAAGACTCGTTTTCCCCCCGAGTCTGGTGCTTATGGTGTAGCCCTCGGTACAACACAGCGGTATTTGTTGGGTGCAATTAGAAAGCAAATTAGGTTTTTGCCCTTCACTGACGTTTAAACACTGTATACTCAGTGTGTTACCTCCTGAGTGAAAGTTGGAAAAATCACTTGGGTGGGACTTGAACCCACGACCTCCTGCTTTCTAGTGCAGATGTCTTACCACTCGACCACCGAGCTAACGGGATCGGTTGGCTGGTTCGAATCTGATGTACATAGCAGCGGGTACTGCATAAACTATTACATGTAACTATAAACTAAGATGGTAACACACTGAGTATACAGTGTTTAAACGTCGGTGAAGGGCAAAAACCTAATTTGATTTATATCATCCCGACGCAAAAAGTCCATCTTATAATAGCAATTAGAAAGCTTGAGGGATATTAAGAAAAGGCTCTTGGTGTACTGATTTTGACCTTAAATTCCCCCCCCCCCCCTCCAAAGTAGTGGGGATGGGAAGTTGGGGATTGTATTGTTTTTCCAAGTAAATGACAAAATCGGGCTCCTCAATTCATATGAGCTGAAATTTGACCCATGAAGTAATTCACCACTGTAGTCTAAAAGGTAAAATCCTGGACGATTGATGGACCACACTTCACTCTTAGCATGTTTGAACTGAACAACAAGACAGAAGCATAGATTTTTGCTGTTTAGATCATGTTAGTTTAGATCATATCATGTTTAGGCATATCCCAATTGAGATTTTTAGTTTTAGGAAATTTAAGCAACAGCACAAATACCCTTCCTGTTTGTAACCATTTTAATGAACCCACACACAAAAATGGTTGTTTTTTTGCTACCGACATGATTTAAAAACATACAAGTGGAAGTCATACTTGTACTTTCTACATGCTTCCATATAATGAACTCACGATCAGTAAAATCACGGAAACAAATTGCTCTTACGGGCTCCATAGGCAGTAGCGGATCCAGAGGGGGCACACCTGGGGGGGCACAGCTCGCAGCCCCCCCCCCCTTATTTTTCACAGGTTTCCTTTCTTTTCTGAGAGGTATGTCTTGCCTTTTTTCCCTGTTTCTTCTGCTGCCAACTGGTTGTTTAATCACTAAAAAGACAGGATTTTTTTCCCACATGGGCAAAAATATGCACTGCCTGTATGTCTGGGTTTCGCCACCATTTCGGGTGCCCCCTCCCCCTTTCTGTAAATGCTGGATCTGACTAATAGTACAAGAATAAAGGGCTATACAGGGTGAGTAAAAACAACGAAACCCAAATGTCAGGACCATTGTTTTAGTAAAGTTCTGCATGTAGCACTTCCAAAATCTGGGATATGAAAGCCCAATTCATAAGCTTTCTTTTAGTACAAGAATCTTTCAAATCACTCCTGTAGTTTTCAAATTACGGAGTTTTAAACACAACCGCCGTTTTAAGGTTCTGTCCACAGATCACAAAAAAGTTCAGTGTTCTTTCAGCAAATCGAAAATGAATCACACACATCCTTAAGTGAATTGTTTTCGTTTTGCTGAAAGAACACACACATTTTTTGTGATCCGTGGACAGAGCTTTAAAACGGTGGTTGTGTTTAAAACTCCGTAACTTGAAAAGTACCGGTACATGAGTAATTTGAATGATTCTTGTACAAAAAGAAAGCTTATGAATTGGGCTTTCATATCCTAGATTTTGAAAGTGTTGCATGCAGAACTTCACTAAAACAATGGTCCCGACATTTGGGTTTCATTTTGTTTGACTCGCCCTGTATGGCACCTAATGGAACTGCAATTAATAAGAACCGTTTTATATGTACGGTACATTGTATATGATCTGTGCATACCTGATACAATGAGGAACGGATTTTCAGCTACCCTCCTGGCTGGCCCAAGGTTGGCAGGACCTCGGTGTGTCAAAGATGCCAATGGGTCTTCACTGTAGACATCCCACGAACCTAGCAACAAATGAAAAACAGGATGAATGATTAAGGCAATATCAGTGAATTTTTTTTTCAAAGGGGGAGCTGGCTTACACGTAGGTGTTTAAGAAGTCTGTAACAAGTAAATCAGAAGTCCATCCACAAGTCTGGTCGCAAAAGTGGGACAATAACTGAGCAAAGCCTTTGTCACAATATGTTTGAACGGTTTCTGACTTGACTTCAGGACTTGAGAATTAGTGATTATCTTGTGATGGACTTGTGAAGACTTTTGTGGACGTGTGATGGACTCGGCTACAACACTGGCCGATTTGTAAAGTTTCCAGTTTTTTGTTCAAAAATGGAGTGAGTGAGGTGTTGATCAACACAAAAAGCGACCGCTTAGTGGGAAATCGGGGGAGAGGGGTGCTTGTGGGTTGCACCCTCTTTTCAGCCTCTGACTAATGCAATACTAGTAAAATGGGACCAGAAATAATAAATGAAATGTTAAAGTTCCTAAATTTATTTACAAATTGCCTTAGAATGCAGGAGAAAGCATCGTAGATTTCAACATTTTCTGGGGATTAAATGCCCTCAGACCTCCCTGGCAGGGTGTGCCTTTACTCACCCTCCCAGGCGCGGATCAAGGGGGGGGGGTCCCAAAAATCCCAGGTCTGTCAAATTTCTTTTTTTTTTCATGAAAATTCCTTAAATATAATGTGAACCCCCCCCCCCCACACCAAGAAAAATGAAACTGGTAATAATGTCCGCCTGTGCCCAAAATACAGACAGAGCCAGCTTGGTTAGGGGGGTATTTGTACACTATTCTGTAATAAAGTGTTAATAATCGTCGGATTTGAACAGCGCCCCCATTGAAATTATGGTTATTATCTCGATTTAAAACAGCACCACCACCAACCAGCAGCAGTGACACTGTGCAATGGAAGTTCTATTCACCGTGCAATGGAACTTCCATTGCACTGTGCGCTGCGCACCGCGCGCGTCGTGCGTTGGGACGAATAATTCAATAACATGTGATCAATGATCCACCAATCAGATGACGGGGATTTATTCAGGTGTTGTATAATACATAATATTTTTAAATAACCCACATATAGGGAAACTATTTAGGTGCATTTTAAAAGTTGAACAAGGAAATTGACTGGAGAGGGGTTTGAATCTTTATTACTGGTGCTCTACCAACTGAGCTATCCAGCCCTATGTTGGTGGTTCCCCATTTTGTAAATATCTTTGTTCAAAGGCACTGAGCCAGAAACCTGCATATGTCATGAAGCCATGGATCATAATGTCATGATGCAAGCAACATTAGCACTGCTACAAACCTTGGAAATAGCAAACGGGGATCACTCAGAGAGGATACTGTTTTTGTATTTCAAATAATCAACTTTATACAACACCTGAATAAATCCCCTTCATCTGTTTGGTGGATCGTTGATCACATGCCATTGAATTATTCGTCCCAACGCACGGCGCGCGCGCGGCGCGCAGCGCACCGTGCAATGGAAGTTCCATTGCATGGTGAATAGAACTTCCATTGCATGGTGTCACTGCTGCCGGTGGTGTCGCTGTATTATATTGAATCTCAAAACCTATTGAACAGTTTCCATAAATTAAATATGATAACCTTGTCGAACTTTTAAACAGTTTTAGCCTGAATAAATTGGCTATTAAAATTCAACCAATCAGATGACGAGGATTTATTCAGGTGTTATATAAAACAAATAATGAAGGTTTCACGTTCGTGCAATGGAACGAAAAATTTCACAGCTCATGAAATTATTCTTACCATTGCACTCACAAACATTCATTATTTGTATAATAATACCACAAGGGAAACTGACTAGGTGCATTTACAAATAATTGTAATTGTCAGATAGCTCATATTACAGGCTGGTGACAGGGCGTTCTCCATTGCCGCCCCCCCCCCCCCTCCCCTGCTTATGGAATAGCCTACCCATCCCCATCGGAAATTCTAGCAGTTTGTCCTTCAAAAGGCTCTCAATCAAGACCCACCTTTTCCCCAAATCATAGCTGGTTGTCCTCTTTTCTTGTCTTCTTTCCCTGTTTTTATTCTTTGTATCCTTAGGCAATTTTGCCTTCTATAAATCCTATTATTATTATTATTATTATTATTAGTCCTTTGGGAGACACATCGAATATGATTAGGGGGACATTTCAATGTCTCTGTAATTCCATATCCCCTACTTAGAGGCAAAATGTATTGTCGCAAATAGGCTAGATCGTTTGCTCGTTGTCGAATTAGTAAAAATACCCGAAATTCGTGGGGGTCAGGTAAGGTAAAATTGGGATTATTAGGGGTCATTAAAGTTGAAAAAAAAATGTGTGCACCAGTCTATGGGAATGTCTCCCTAATACCCAATTCTCGGTAATTATAATTATCATTATTATTATTATTATATTAACTTAGGTCTGAATCCCTATGTCTGAAAATACTGAAGATTCAACATACCCTTGTCATTCCGGCAAATTCTCATTTCTTGTTTTGGTTCCCCAGTGCCATGAAAGCAATGCTGTTGGCCATCAACCTGTTGAAAAGCACAAATAAAAAGTTTAGTGCCACTATATTTAGACATAAAACAATTTTATTTAGACATAAAACACCAGCTGAAAACTGCTTATTACTGAAATATATCAATTCATACAGTTAGAGGGCTTGAAGTTTTTTTAAGAAGCAGAATCTTTCAAAAGAGAGATCTTAAAAATTTTTTTTTTTTTTAAATCCTTCTGAAATTAAAGCACTATACTCAGTGTTACCTAGGCTTGCGAGAAACATCAACAAGCGTATTTGGGTGGAATATGAACCAACGACCTCCTGCTTGCTGGTGCAGGAGTCATACAACTCGACCACAGAGCTTGCCAGTGTCGGTTGGCTGGCTAAATTCTGACAACACTGAGTATGGGCTCCGTGCACCAACAAAAGAGGGTGCGTTTTTATGACTTTTGAAAGCCCCTTGGACAGGACACCGCGTGTGCGTATTGGTCCGCGCGCAAAGTACGCACGACTTATTTATTCTGAATGTGCACAAAGCTGAGCTGCAGCGTCTTCGCGCGTGGGCGTCGGGCGTCGTCGGCGCACTAATACATTTGAATTTAACTTGCGATCTCCCAGACTAATTCCCGCCCCCAATAACTTTGGATCATTCGAAATACCCAGTGGATGGACCGGGAACCAGTCTAGGTCTCCCCCAACTCTCCCATTCTGGCCGTTGATGGGGTACATATGCACGGAGCCCATACAGTGTTAATAAAAATACTTTGGTGAAGGGCAAAACTCAATATTGAATTCAAATTCCCCCAACACAAATTCCATCCTATAAAAACGCTCACCCACACATTTTTTCTCTAGATAGTCTGTGAATATGTCCAGCAGTGTTTATTGTTCTTACTGCCTTCTACCAAATATCATTCATCACAAAAAAAGCAAGATATCCATAGCAACAACGGAACAATACCCATGGCAACCGCATCCTAGTCTCTGTGCATACCGGCACTTCACAATGGATCAATTAATCCATCTAGCACATACATTGTATGAATACATGGCATGGGTGAAAGTTTTCATAGTGGCACAAAAAGTGCCTTAGGCCAAAAAAAAAAGTCTCCGGTTTCTGGTATGCGCGCGCGTCGCCGTAGCCATGCGCGTCGGCAAAATGAAAAAGTTTTTTTTCAATGAAAGATGATGTCTCAAAACCGCCAAACTCACTGGTTTGACTGGAATCCTGCTGCTGCACAATTTTAACGTGTTTTTAGATGGGGTTATGGTCGAGAATAAGCTTTATGTGGCCTCTCTGGACTCCCATATATTTGCACTAAGTTTAGTCGGGCACCATTTGCAGTCATCAGCCGACATTTGAAGCAAAAAAATCAGGTAAAAAAAAAAAAAGCCGCGTCGCCGCACCACTTTTGGGGCAAGCTCCATACCAGAAACCGGAGACTTTTTTTTTTTGGCCTTAGAGTCAATGGTGTCGAATAAGGTCAACACAAGTGGATTTTGACTTAATTTTTCCATAAAAAGAAGTATTTAGTGGCTATCATCACTTAGGAGGCTACTTTTAAAATATCACTTATACATGTAGCAGTCACTATTTGTATGCTGTATGCTATAGACCAGAGTTGCAATTAAATCAACTAGTCTGAAGTCGAGTTACAAATGATTTGTGACAAATGCATTCCTTGATTGTCGTTGTCCATCTTGTTTTTGTTACCTGACTTTTGTTTTGAAATGTAATTGACTTGTGATTGCATGACTCAATTACAACTGTGTTATGGACATTAGATGCTCTTCAGTTTGTGACCACTCACGCGAAACTTCCGTGTATACACAGCATGTCATGAAATATACACAATTACTACACCTCATACATATTAATGACTGAGATCTGAATTCTTGCTTGTCCATTCACCATCACGTGGATGCTGCTAGTTTTGCTATTTACAAAGCCTGCGTGTGAGGATTCACACACAGAGTACATTGTATGCAAGCAGTCGGCTATTGCATGGGTTACACAATAGTCTTACTACGCATGCGCTTTAATTATAAGCAATCGTGGAACTATTGCACACAGGGGGTAGTGCACACTTGCGAACCTTGCCCTATAGACCTATATCATGCTGCCACCATTTTAGTCATGTTCCCTGTATCCAATAACAGTACTGAATGGTAATTTTTTTGTGCAAAAAGGAACCAGACTATTTTCCCTTCCAGTCTTGCTTTGGTTATGTTGATTTGAATGGGAAAAATCAAGATGGCCGCAAGATAACTGCAAGATGCACAACTTGACAAAATTTCTCTATATTGGTATGAGAAATGGGAACTATTTGTCAACTTCCAATATCCTGAGTAGCGAATATCAACTAGCCAACCTTGCCAAACCATGTTATATTTTGTAAATTGAGTTTATCTTCAATGTGCAAACAACTCTTTCATTGTCACCGTCAAGGGAGATACTTGAGTTCACAAAGCACCAGCAAAAGTAATTTTAGAAGCAGCAACACAGTAACACCAAAAGCTGCAGCAGCAGTTGCAGCAGCATGTAGCAATAACAGATGCTTTACATTGGCAGCAGCAGCAATTTCAGTAGTTGCAATATGCAACACAGAACAGCAGCATCTCCCAAGGCAAAACAACACAAGGCAAGCCAAATAAAGCTGGTCCCTGAGCACACAAAATGCATGCAATTGATTCAGAATGGCCATTCACTGTCTTTTTTGCATGCACCTGATCTATGTGATGATGCAATTCGGGCGATTCACAATGCAGTGCGCCACCAAGAGTTTGCCACGGAGAGTTAATTTTTCCCAGTGCATTGTGGGAGATGGTCGACAAATTCGCAGCGCGGGACATTTGAAATTGTTAGTTTTTCCGGCCAGAAAGTGCGTAAGCGTATGATTCGGGTATCTGTTTGCCCTTTCCTGTTTTTTTTATCAATATGGAGTTTTTTTTGTAAGGCGGCAGCACGCTTTGCCCCATCTATAACAAATTAGCTCAAGTTTTCTACTGACACTCATTCAAATGGGCCATGTTGACCGTAAACTTGAAAAATGGATTCTCCATGGCAAACTCTTCGTGGCGCACTGCATTGTGAATCGCCCGAATTGCGCCCATTCATTGCCATTACAGGGTAATCCTACACAATAGTACTGCCCAAGTAACAAGTGACAGTCAGTCACTCGGTGCAGTGAACGGGATATACAGGTGCAAAGTGGACATTAGGCTGGACTAGTCTGGTTCCCTGACGCCATTTTCCTTTGCATGGACCTCAAAAATGGGTCTGGTAACTAGCGGTGAATCTGGCATGCATTGCCCGGAATTCCAGGTAATGTATGTTAACCATACGACGTCCGTAGGCAATGTCTGCGCCCAACCAGCATGTTGCAAATGACCTGGCCACGAATGTGCATTTTGGGAGGTAATGAGCTTCGATTTTTTGCTGAATATCTCTGGCAAATCAATAAGAGAGAGAGAGATATTGCTGTTCAATATTTACAACCTATCTAGTTGAAATGCTTGAAAGTTGCTTTCATGGAGACACTGTTGATTTTGTGTTATTTTTGTGGTAAGCACAAGTTTCCTGATAATCGTGAGTCCAATCACCAGCGTCGGATTTGCACAAAAGTTGAACAGCGATTCAAAAATAAACAAGCATGATGCGCACGCACAGAGGCGATCCAATCAAAGGCTTTAAAAGGGAGCTAGTTACCGGTCCCCATATCTTGGGGGGGGGGGGAGGGGGGGCAGGAAACAGTCTACCTCTGGACCACCTCTCTTGCTTAAATTTACTTCAACACTAGCTCGTCCAACAGGCCGCACAATATGAATCAATATACATGGACTCATGTTTCACTCATAAAGTCTAGTCATCTTTTCAGTGTCCCCATGCATCATTTTATGATTATGTGCAGGGAAATCAATTTGAATGTAATAAAGCATGCCGCTCTGGCCATCGATGACACCCTCAACAGCACCTAATGGCTACCAGGGATGACAGAATCCTGTGAACTGATGGGGTATTAATTTTAAGAATCATGCCCCAGGGAGTTTTTCTCAAGATATATTGCTGCTGTAGCTGGTACTTTCTTTACCATAGTGTAGAGTGATAAATTGCCCAACACCTAAACAAGCTAGCCCAATGATGCATGCACAAACTTAAAAGATTGGCCCAATATGCATCACCATGCATCCTCTTTTTGTCTTCAAAAACAATGCAGTTCCTCTAGTTTCTTCATGTTTATAGCAAACTCTCTCTGTGTTGGAGAAAACACTATAGGAATATATCACACATGGATTTTTTACTTTAATAATCATTTGTGACCTTTGGAGATACCAATAATTCTAAATATTGCAATTATTTAAATATCTTGATCAAATCTGTCCAGATACATGTATGCAGCTTTGAAGTATCTACGACTAAATTCAGGAAAAGAATCGGTGCTCTGCACTCTTTGAATGGCTGTGACAGAGTGACGAAGAAATGTGCGGTTCCCGCAAAAAGAACCGTCCCCACACAAAAGCGGCACATTTCATTGGCTGAAGTTTTATTAAACCCCATTTGGGATCCAGGTGATTTTTCATTTTACAAAACATAATCCGCCCTTGAAGGAAAGACGCCATTGCACGACCTCGCATCAATGAATTACAAGCCGCGCTGTCCGATAAAAGTCGTAAAAGAAACAGGATATACATGAGTATGTTTTCTGAGTCAACAATTAATTTCTTGAAGTGAAAATGTGGTTTTCCAGGTCTCACTAAGACCTTTTAAAGACAATCTGAGATTCAGTTCAACCCACAAAAAGTTCATTTGAATGCCAATTTTTACCTTTTTCATGAAAGACAAATAATAAGTCTTAATTTTCTCATAAAAGCTGGCCTCGACTCGTATCTCTGACATTCCAAATAAAGCATCAAACAATTGCAAGTTCTCAACTAGAATGCTGTCTTCAATGAATGCTAAGACCTCAACTTTTATTTGCTCTCAAAAATTGGCAGAACAATAATGAAGGTGATCACAGAGCACGGAATCATTCTAACAAATTATTAATCAACTGACCTGCAGATACAATTATTATTGTTAATACCAGTTTGTCATGAATTAACATCTCGCAGCTCAAGTGACTTTCAAAAAGACAAACAAATGATGCATATTAAGCCAACTGAACCAAAAGAACCGACCTAAAGCATAAGCCTATTAATTGGTTGTTCTATAGGCCTAACCTCAGGGTCCAAAGTTTGGCATTTTTCCTGTCTCTACAGCCTGTCTCAAAAAAAAATGGTACAATCAGAGAAAAAAAATGGTTAAATAAGAAATTTCAAAATAAGTCATTCTTACTTGGCATAATATTAAAGAACAAAGACTGGGCTTTCCAATAGTGTTTGTTTGATCTTATTTGCTTTTGTCAATTCAGAGATATAATCAATTTAGTGTGATACACCAAAATCGATTTTGTGCCACTTTTATGCATGGGCAGAGTTGTTTCGAGTACTGTGCCATGCTGTCTTGAAGCTCACAAAAGATTGCAACTTAATTGGCAAAAGAAACAAACTCGATTTTTGTGTTCCGTAGTAAACTGGAGTTATCTCTGGATTGACAAAAGCAAATGAGATGAAACAAAAAGTATTGGAAAGCCTGGTCTTTTTCCGTTAATGTGATGCTCAAAACGACTTACTGATGTTGAGATTAAATATTGAACAAAAAATCGTTTTCGATTGTACCATTTTTTTTAGACAGGCTGTATTACCTCGGTACTTTGTTATTTACAATTCAAGTTTCATTCAGAATGGCTCAAACCGATTTTGTGTTTGTTGGGTAGGTAGTTTGCTACTCAAAGTCACTCTTGGAAGACACCTGTATGAAGAGGTGCATCAAGTATATAAAATCAATATGGCACATGTATCGGTAACAGGGACAGGAAAAAAAGGGGGACCTCGATTTTATGGAATGACCCATACATAAAAATTAAATCAATTAAATGCATTTATGTCCCCAACTTCTGAAAACATTCTGAAGGCAAAAAGGTTACATGTTAAATGACACATCTAACTCTTTCATAATGAATGTAAAAGGCTCCCTTGTGTAAGAGACCTTGTATACTGCACAATAACCAGGTCAGGTACTCATTTTACAGGTGCGTGTGCCTGCTTTTTTTTTGATATTTGTGAACTCATCATTGGTCATTAGAAACATCGAGTGTATATGCACCTCACTAATGTCTTTGGACTGGGGTCACCAGATTAGTAATTAGGCATGTAACTGGGAATTTGGAAGATAAAAAAACCCGGGGAAATTCCAAACCCTACAAGACTTCGTACAGTATTTTTCAATTTGTAATGGCATTCATGAGAAGTAAAAGGTGAGGAGATCAGCGGATCCGTGGAAAAGTAGCATGCCTGAGTAATTAGTTGGTTTATTACTTGTAAAATGAAAAGCCTGAGGATAGAAGTTTTTTCACTTGAATGCTTGAAATACCTGTGTGTGCAATTAACATGTACCTACAATCGCAATCTGAATACATACACATTGTTGTGAACTTACATAATGTTCTTCTTAAAATTATGTAAGTTACAGGTTTAAGGGGAGCAACAGGCATGCAACTGGGAATTTAGGGGAAAAAACAAGGAAACTCCAAACCACACAAGACTTTGTACAGTATTTTTCAATTTGTAATGGCATTCTCATGAGCAGTAAAAAAAAAAGAAGAGGAAATCAGCGGATCCGAGGAAAGGTTGCATGCCTGGAGCAAGAGGCAGGAAAGGCATCCTGAAGAGAAGCAGCATGGGGGAAAGCTATAAGCTCCGTGCATGAACAGCAGATGGCACTATTTGACCACTTTTGAGAGCCCAATGGACACGGGGCACACCGTGTTTGCCTACGCACATACTGAAATATGTATCTTGTGGAGACATTTCTTTGTTCTCGTGTATTAAAGTTTTTGAGTTTGAAAGTGAAGTTTCAAAATGCTCTTATTTTAACCAGAATTAATTTCCTTGTCTGAAATTCGGACTTAATATCCCTTTTATAAAACTCTTCTATTTGCGACCCACCTTGGAAATTCCTAGTTTTTGAGTACAATCCATATATCTATTTTGTGAAAAACTTGTATAGACGTATCTATAGAAATTGCCCTGTGGAGACGTATACAATCTTTTGTTCCCAATTGTGTGCATGTCTCCTGAGGGCCCGATGTATCAGATTCTGCGGGTTCGCACGTGTAACCGTGAAAAATGACACACTTAATAATACTCGTAAAAACTAAAGACTCAATGGGGATTTACGAATAAAACTAAACTAACCTCAGGATCATTGAAGGGGACTGTCGCGAGGAAATTGAATTAACAGAGACACAGACACAAATTCTAGATTTCAAACCAAAAATGACCCCCCAAAAAGAATGTATTTACAAAAACCTTAAACCCAAGAAAATTGAGACTTAAACCCTAAAACCTGAAACCAAAGACTTAAAAATAACTAAAAGCAAAGACTTAAACCGAAAACCAACACAGTGTGAATAGTGGATCTTTAAAGACACTCAAGCAGGAATAAAGTCAAATGACTCCAACAGCAGATTAACTTCAAGCAGAAAACACTCTCCAGGTAGGAGGAACATAAATGTATATAGAACTTGTCTCTGCTGGTCTGCTAAGTAAACTGAATGAAGCTAGAACATGTGGCAGCTTATAAAGGGGGGAAAGTACATGCGGGCTTAAGTAAACAAACAGGGGGACACACTACCAACAAAAAAGGCGGGGGAATCTTGAGTGACTAAAATCTTTTTTCTAAGGGGAGCTACTCCTATACAATACACTTTGCATTAAATACATGAAAATATACAAGATAATCTTGGCTTTGCCACACACGCGTACATACATACATGTACATGTATGCCGTGAAGTTTGCACAACTAATTTTATTCCGAATGTGCACAAATCAAAAAAGGCGTCGTGTGAGCGTCAGACGTCATCAGCAATTTGATCGTCTCGCCCAGTGCTCTCCCCCAACTCTCTCTTTGTAACTGTTGATGAGGGGGTACTTTTGTGCGCGGAGCCCACTTCTGGTAGCTTAGTAATTTCACTCCACCCTTTAATGGCTACAGGGTAAGATGCTGCATGCCGGGCATGGCATTAACCCTAACTCCCCAGCCTAATTTACTAGGAACCATACCCATTCTGGCAAATGCCAACACCCACATGGGAAATTGTACACACACACTGTTGGACTTAGTCTCTGGAGGTATGCCAACCCCAGTGTAAAAGACCATCAGTTTAGGGGTACTGTACCTATCCCAACAGATTTAAACAAACCTGCTGTTGAACTTTGATGGGTTGAGTTCGGTTAGGGTTAAAGGAAATGAACACTGTCAATCTCATCACGCTGCTGAGCATGTTATTTTTGGCTATCTAAGACTCTGAGACATGAGTTAACTCATGAATGTATTCAGACTCAATCGGCATTTGATCTCGCTGGGGACATTTCATACATGTATGCAGTGTCATTCCCCCTACCCCATCCCTCTTGCCGCATGTCCATTGCCTAGGCAACATGCATCCTTCACAGGTAGCTCATTGTAGCAGATATTAAAATTATGTATTACAACATCGATGTAGATTGCTACACAAGAGCTTGCAGCAACATACCTGTATGTAACTCAAATTCAGTGAAGATTATTGAGGCCATCCAAACAATTTTTTTCTCCCGCTATTAGTTTTCAACTTCTATACAAAATTCATATCCTTAAGATTAATCAGGCTGTATTGTGTTGATTAATCAATGTAAATTTTATTTGACCCCACGCGAAAGCCAATCGGAGTCGACTTTAGGAATTCAGACGTCATTTCGATAAATGTAGACTAAGCTGTTGATTAATCAATTTGGCTGACATGTTTTTGATAGAAGGCGACCGCTGAATGGTCAGAATGTCCAGGTCGAGACGCAGTGTTTTGTTTTGCATCGCCGAATCTGCTTGCATATCATAGACCCTTGCTGTGCAAGGGGATATTCCATAGACTACATTCACACCTGGAATCTATACTGTATCATGCTCTACCGAGCAAGTTTTCCATATTCCTTTATTAGCTGTCTCCCTATTTGTTAATGCCTTTGCTAATGACAAAGTAGGTGCTTTAGCCAGGAATCGAGACTCGATGTTTAAAGTAACATTGAAAGTGCTGCAATTCTGAGGAATTCTTGTTGGAATTGCTAGGCCTAAATGATACAGCTTTTTGTTACAAATAACTAAATTAGGCAATAATACTGGATACACCACAAAACAGAATTTAAGCTAAATCATAAGCTAGTGCGCACTGTATGTAAAACTTTGACCGGATAACGAACAGAAAAACATACGCAGCATGTTACTACTGTGCACATAACGTGTGTGTACACAGCACGACTTGTGCCACATATATACCAAGGGTCAATGGACGCCTCCATTGTACCTCAGAGGCAACCTCGTCCCCAGGGTATTGAAAAGTACGCGCCCATCACTACCTGCTCTCTCACCCTGGTATTGGATCATTTGCATGTGCAAGATTTTAAAACACGTATGCAAATGAGGAACAGTCTGGTGCCTGGATATGCGTTACATTAGCGTTTGTTTTTGTATGCGGTGTCTGGGGTAAAACACAGTCAATTCGTCGCAGCGCAAGCACAGCGTGAGTTACGAAAACACAATTTTTAAAATTAAACTGTTATGATCTTATCGAGACAACATGCAGTATCATATTTCATATTAATATGAGCAAATTGGAAAAGGAAATTAGTATTTTCGAGAAGGCGTGGACGAATGATCGCGAAAACACGTACTGCACGTTGTGATTAATAGCACGAAGTACACGATAAAAATCCATTACTAGCCAATTGCGGTATCGAATCAGGATACAGGAAGAAAGTTTCCTATCCAGGGCTTACTATTGGAAACGAGGGTGGAAATAAAGTGAGCAATGGGGACGAGGTTGCCTCAGAGGGATTACAACAAAATGTGGCGCAAAACAGCGCATGTTTATATTACAAATGTTTGAATTTTATAAAGTATTTTGACACTCACTGCTTCTCCAGTACAATTAATGCATTGGTTAGAGATACAGAAACGAAAAACTGCTTTCAATTGGTTAAATACCCCTGTTATAAACAACAGTAAATTGAAGGACTGTATTTCAGATCCCCTTTTCGTATATGGTGTGATCCTACTGAAATTACCACAACTCCCAAAGAGAGGAGTGCCGTGATTGGATTGGAAAAAAGCCCTTCTTTACCCCTCCTCCAATTAAAATAATTCTTATATTGTTGGAAAGAGCATTTCATACAGCATATTCTGCTGTGCAATATGGCTCGGTGCGATAAACAAAACGATTTTGCTGTTCGATTTTAGTGACCCAACCCCCAGGAAAACTGCCAGAAAACGTGTTGACTTCCATAGGAAATCAAGATGTTTTCGTGTTTATTGGCATTTTTCAACTCAAAAAGGCCCATCCTGAACATGCTATATATTAAAAGTGTGATCATCTTGCAGAGTATGGTTTTATGCTGAGCGATATGGTTAGATATGTAACGGGCGAAAGTTCGGAAGAGGTGTACGTGCGTTTTCGTGACGAATTTACTGTGTTAAGTAAGCACAGTGTCATGAGGGCCGTTGAGCAATTTTGTCTGCAAGTTTCTCATATGCAATTTCAAGACTCAGGGGGGATGGAAATTTCACTGAAATCTGCTAGACTACCGGTACAGACGAAATTAGCCATCCGAACATACCCTCAAATTACATGAATTATGTAGTTTGACAATGTACAGCAACATAGTTTGAGCATTCCAACTTACATTGTAAGAACACTGTAAGCCCTAATCAGCCTTTGTATTTTTAACTTAAGCCTTGCCAAATCCTACAAATCCCCTACTTTGCAAAAAAAAACAAAAAAAACTATATTCCCATCAGTATATAATAACTTTCGAGGGGCATTGAGTCTAATGCAAAGTCCTCCAAACTTGAACATACCCTCAAATTACATGAATTATGTAGTTTGACAATGTACAGCAACATAGTTTGAGCATTCCAACTTACATTGTAAGAACACTATAAGCCCTAATCAGCCTTTGTATTTTTAACTTAAGCCTTGCCAAATCCTACAAATCCCCTACTTTGCAAAAAAAAACAACCAAAAAACTATATTCCCATCAGTATATAGTAACTTTCGAGGGGCATTGAGTTTAATGCAAAGTCCTCCAAACTTGAACATACCCTCAAATTACATGAATTATGTAGTTTGACAATGTACAGCAACATAGTTTGAGCATTCCAACTTACATTGTAAGAATTAACACTGTAAGCCCTAATCATCATTTGCCTTTTAACATAAGCCTTGGCAAATCCTACAAATACAAATACAAAAAAACTATATTCCCATCAGTATCCAATAACTTTCAAGCCAGAGCACTGAGTTTAATGCAAAATCCTCCAAACATAACCTCAAATTACATGAATTATGTAGTTTGACGATGAACATGTACATACATGTAGTTTGAGCATTCCAACTTACATTGTAAGAACACTATAAGCCCTAATCACCCTTTGTATTTTTAACTTAAGCCTTGGCAAATCCTACAAATCCCCTACTTTGCAAAAAAAAAACCCAAAAAACTATATTCCCATCAGTATTTAATAACTTTCGAGGAGCATTGAGTTTAATGCAAAGTCCTCCAAACTTTCTCATGAATTTTAGTAGGCACAAAATAGTTCTATAACCAAATACCAGTTACATATGTACAATGTGGGAACCTTTCATAAGCTTTTTAGCTAGCCGCCTGTTTCTGCTAAGCAACTCCATGGCATTGGTCGATGCAGAAAAGACCTCAGCACATCAGTTACAACAAACCTCTTGGTGTGCTAGAGTTGTAGTTCCCCTTAGGCATGTTAGAATAATTTTAGTCTTAGTTTAGATGTCCCCTTCCTATTCTTGGTAGTGTGTTCCCCTATTTGTTTATTTCAACCCACAAGTCCCCCCTATATAAGCTGCCACTTATAGTTCAGCCAGCAGACCATAGAGACAAGTTCCTGTCTCCTTTGTCCCATCAGACTTCAAATATGGGGACAGGTAGCTAGCATCCTGGCCAAATCTTGCTGGGCCCCAACCCCCCGGCCCCCTGTCAATGGTGTCTCTCATTGCGTGCTCCATCAGCTGGAGAGAACAACAGGGGTGAGTGGGTGACCGCGTGGAAGGCTAAGGTTATTTCCAAGAGTCCCAACTATTTTGGCCGGGATTGTAGCAGTGAATCTGACTACTTTAGGAGGCATATACCTATTTAATGTAGGCTACTTCACTCAATTTTGAGCAAAGTGAGCATTGCACGATTGTAACAAAATGCAATACAATACAATTTTTTAGCATGTGAACGACTAGGAGCGTGCACGACGCAATAACTTGAATGCTCACGAAGTAAGTAATTGGAACGATGATTGACAATCATCTTCTTCAACCCTAAAAGTAGCCTTTAACAATTTCCGATCAGATTACGTTTTAGATAATTAGTTAGACCACAACCTTCCTTAATAACACTTTTATCAAGGTCATGTGTTGGTGCTGTTTTGTATTTTAGTTCAAGAGACTCGGGTTCACTGAATGAAAACAGTGATTTTACACACAACACGGTGATTATTCTGCTAAAACTACAATAAAATCCTAAAAAGTGCTGGCTTTCTTTTACATACAAATTCATTATTTTATATCAGAGTGAAGTAGAATTATGTTCTTTTCCTTATATTCTAAGAAGGCAAAGCGCTTTTCCTCTTTTCAATGGTGTACAAAAATGAAACCGAGGCGCAGTTTTTGATGGCGGAAAAATCAGCGACTGCATGGACACTTGAAAAGAAGCACTAACAAATTGATATGGGGGTTTTTACTGTAAACATAAAAACAATTTCTGAACCTAATCGTTAGAAATTCATATTTTTAAAAAACTTGTTTCGACTTTATGAATGAAAATACAGTATGCGGGTTGGCCGGAAGTTAAACAAGTATGGATTAGCTGCACCAGCACCGCCATCGCACGCGCGTAAACCACATGTGAATAACTCGCGCTGTTGAGCCCCCAATGCCGGACTCTTGCCAGCTCTTTTTCAATTTTGTCCTTTGCTGTAGAAATTTGTCTGTTGATTGTGAAGGAAGATCGTCGTTTGTGTAGCGAGTGCGCATTTACATTGTTGTATTATTAGCATTGGAACGTAATCTCTTCGCGGTCGTTGTCCTTTGCTTCAAAAATGACGGAAGATACGTGTAGTATTCACGTAGTCTCTTCGAAGCCGTTCGTTCTTCATTGTCAGTTCTTCTTTAGGAAATTGGTTCCTCGTTGCGAGTTTTGTCTTTTGTTACTGTAGTGTCTTCTTTGTCCTGTGACTGGTGATGTGTTCTTTGATGGCTGCTAACGTCTTCTGAATATTGTTTTTTTTTTTTTTTTTTTGTGTCTCTTGCTGTTTGTTACTGTACCTCGATCTTTGTTAATTCCATGTATACTTTGTTCTTTACAAATTTTGTTTCTCGTTTGTGTGTGGTTTAGTTATTCTTTGGTAGTGTTTTATCGCTGCGTGTCGGTGTTTGTCCTCTGGTTGCTGCTTTTAATTTGACCTTCAATTCTTGGTGTGTCTTTCGTTGTTGTTATTGTTGTTTGTCCTTTTAGCATTTGCTTAATTTTGGCTCTTTTGGCCACTCATATTTAGTGCGTCCTGCTTGAGTCTGCCTGTACTTGTGGGGTCATTGATTTTTGTCAGAGTGTGCTTGAAAGTCAACCTATTTCACACTATGTTCGCTTCAGTTTTTTTTTTTTTACCTGTTTCGATGTACACACCGAAACAGCTCTTGTTTTTGTTGTCTTTTTTTTTCCCTTTTTCTTTTTTTCTTCTTTTTTTTCTCCACCTTTCCCCCATAGGATAACACGTGTTTTCGTTCTACACAGGACTTTGGGACTTTTTTTCACATCCATTCGACTTCAAACTTGGTACACACTTAGACCACCATCTGAAGATTCAGGCTGAATCATGACGTCATTCAGTGACGTCATCACGTATCACGTGACGTCGTCCGAAAAGTGCATAATTATTTTAAGGCTAGTGACTGGCTAGTGAAGTGACTGGGGCAAGTTGATGTCCACTTCAGAGAGAGCCCTGATTCTAAGTCCGCTTTTTTTCCTAGTAATTGATGACGAGAGAAAGCGGGAAGGCAGCTTAATAAGAATGGCAAATTTACTGACCAAAGTGCAAGTGGCAAGGTACACAAATGTGCTGCACCAAATGAAAAATGAGTCTTAATCAACATCTGCTTTGAATACTATCCTAGAGCTGGGGGAACTGTATGCATATTCACCCTTTCTGGGTTGGAACGCCCTTCTGAGCAGTTTCTCTATTTCGACGAGTACAATTGTGACGATAAGTAAATACACCTTATGCATACTTCCCATGAATTCATAATACATTGTTGAAGTGTACACGCACTTGTATATGGACAGGGCACTGTACAATACTATAAATGTGCAGGTCATGCATACAATGTATCGGCACATGTACATGTACATGTAGGTAGAAATTCATACAATGTATATATGTGACCCGCTCTGCAAAAATGAGTCTGATGTCGCATAGCTTGAATTCCAGCTTTCACCACTTTTAAATGGAAACAGTGAAAATTTGCTCAAAATTTGGATTTTGTGTTTTTGTTTTATTTTGGTTGTTTGATAGTTTTAGTTCAGATATCTTACACAGAAATTTAAATGTTGTAAGAAAAAGACTAACAAATTTATGATTTTTGGTGATTTTCTTGGTTAGTAACAGTGTATTTGTAATTTTTAAACCCTTTTTTCTTCATTGAGACATTTCTTGCTTTGCAAAAACTTGACAGAATTAAAAAAAGGCACAACAGTGCAACCAAACGCCCTAGAGAGGCCCATGATATACCAAATGAAAGCTTATTTCATTCCCATTTTATTAATGTAGTTAACTCAAAATGTCAGTTTTGCCACAACAGACTCATTTTTGTGGAGCGGGTCACATATGTACATGCACGCCATTAAAAATTTGTTATTGAACTACCCCTGAATGTATTTGAAATATGTCAATAAGTTAAAAAAACAAACCAATTACATAATTGTATAGTACAAGTGTGAATAGTTAATAAAAATATATATTCATATTTCAATAATTAATTAAAATTTGAAATATCTAAATAATCGGCACACTGCCCTAGTATTCAAGTCCTTTGATTTCTCCTATGTGGCCTGATACACATTTGTGCCTTGCAATTAAAAAAAAAAAAAAGTCTTACTGTTCTGAGGCTTCACTGTTAAAAGTTCCAGGCTTTCACAATGCCTTAAAGACCTGAAGTGCTTTATCAGTCTTTTTAAAGATGCGTTCCCCGTGCTCTTTTCGAGTTTCACCTCGGAATCTAGATTTGTTTTTTTCAACTGCAATTAAATAAGGCTTACGGTTGAAAGTTTATTGTAAGCTTTCACGATGCTTTCACTTTGCCAGTCTATTTTAAAGCATCCACATGTGAACAAAAGACACATTTGGGGATCAGGTTGGCGCAGTGGTTACTGTGCTCGCCTTCCACCGCAAATATAACCCGATTTCGAATCCCACCTGGACCAACATGTGGACTGAGTTTTCAGTCCCTGCCTTATTCCGTGGGTTTTCCCCAGATTATCCTAACTGGGGTTTTCCTCCCACCTCTAAAACTGTAATTTCCTCTCATTGTCTCCTCTCTAAACCCAGGTAGGGAATGAAGACAGATGGATCTTATACTGCCAAAGGCATATTGCGCAATATCATATAAAAAAGCACCATGAAGGAAAAAAAACCCTATGAAATCACCCCCCTCCCAGGTACAATAAACATAAAATTCAACAGACAGCATGAGATTCACTGTCACAGGCCAAGCACCATTAACGAAAAAAAAAAGTTTTTTTTTAAAGGAGGTAGACCAAAAAATTATGGTGTTTTTTTTTTTTTTCGTCAAAGTCTCCTGGAAAAAGTTTTGGAAGCAGTTTTGACAATAACCGCCATATCAAATACATCTTGTTTACAATATGTCATTACCCTGGCTGGTTTGGAGTGTTTTACATGTAAAACCTTGTTTTCTGTCCCTCTATCTCCTCTCTCCTGTCAAACTGTCCAACCCCCCCCCCTCCCCCCGCCCATTCCTTCTCGCATCATTCAGTCACGTCAGTCTTGTCTAGTCATACTTTTCTTTTAACATTATTGGTTCCTTTTCAAATCAGTTCTTGTTTACTTTATGATATACATGTATATTTGCTTTGTCATTGTTGGCCGAATAAATAATAATAATAATAATAATCAAAGGGGAAGAAATAAGTTTAATCAATGATTCATAAATACCTAAGACAGTTTACGCATTCCTATTGGTCGACAGCCCGTCACGTAGCCGGTCTTAAACAGATGATAAAGACATGGCTAGCTGGTCTTAAACACTTTTCCAGTGTCACATGAAATTTGGACTCCCATGAAATCTGGTGCCTTTTAACGTTTCATTGGTTGAATTAACGTTCACATTCCTCACGCATGCATGCCCAATGTACTACCAGTGAATCAGTATTTCATTGTCCGAATCGCGAAATTCACACTACACCAGCCCAGCTGCGTTTTGCGCGACATCGCGCAGTACGCGCAAGCCAATGTCCTTATAAGGTAACAAGCTGTGGAGGGGCATTCCATATTATAGTCAGAGGGGTGTTTCGTAAAACATGAAGTAAAAATTGTTGAACACAAAGGTTGGCAATGTCTAGTTTTTGACATGTTTTGATTTTTGGACCAAAAAGATTTTTTTTTGACATAAAAGGTATTTATGAATGGGAATACATGTAAATATGTGTTTGGTCGGTATTAAACACTCTGTTTAAGACCGGTGGGGAGTCTGGATGGACTGGATTGTATAGAGTGCATGCAATCACATTTAGTAGGTCTGCATGTGTATTTACTTTTTAAAAATTCAATACCATTCACTTTTTTACAAAACTTGTATGCATGTTATTGTTTACCCTAAGTTTTTGATTTCCCTCAATTCCATGTTGTAAATAAAGCACGACCTACATGTACATTGACAAAAGTGCCATAATAAACTATTTCATGTTCTATTTGTTGACAAAACTCAACCTACATGTATTTGGTTAAGAGTCTACCTGATTTATGGAAAATGGTGTTCATTAAAACATTTGTAAAAAGGGATCTTGTCTTCAAAACCTGCCCGAAAATTATGCAAAAGCCGCAGTTGAACATAAGAAAAACAAAGACAAGAATTGGAAAGAATAACGAGCGAACAATTAGTGCAAACAATGTTTAGCCATGTTGCATTTAATAGTAAAAATTAGTACCCTACTAAATACAATGCCATGTGCTACTTGCATTGTTTTCATATGTACATGTATGTAATTGTACAATTTTTTTCTGTTTTTAATTTCCACCTGATTCTAAACAAAGCACGACCTATATTTACTGACATGGGAAGTTTTTAATTTACTTTTATGCGGGCTGTGACGACAAACGTTGCTCTATTTGCTTCTGTGTCAAACTAGTGGGGGTTTTTTCCGGACCTTTCATTAAATATGTTAAAGCTACAGTCCATCATTTGCAGCTCTATCCAAAAAGTAATGATTTAATTATTGTTGAAAAGCATAGTTGGTATACAGATAGTAATGGGACTAAACTCCCTGTGAAATTATTCTTTCTGGCAACAGTCATGTTGAAGAAGTCAATGAAAGCAGGCCATTCCAACGGTGCCTCTACAGACGCATTCTTGGAAATTTCCGTTGTATATGTGTACATGTTTGATTGGCTCAAACCATCACATTTGTACAGTCTTTGTACATTTTGGACTGACTCCCCTAATGACTCATTGACTGACTGACTGACTAACTCCCCAGCAGCAGTGCTATCTTGTGGTTCAAGACCAGTAAATAAACTTCCATTGACCCCAAAGATAAATGTTCCCACGTCAGAAATTCGGGAAAAATACTCACAACCCTCCTAGGTGTTCGAGACACACATCAAATTAAAGCTTATTTCATCCTCTTTCATTTTTTTTTCAATTTACCTGGGGTTAACTGATGCTTTTAGGAGAAATTTCCATCCGAAGATGATCACCCCTTAAAATAGTCCTGAAGCCGATCGCCATTTTGAAAAACGATGCCTACACTCCATTGCAAAATAGAGCGCTTTTAGGGCCCCAATTTCATCCAAATTGAACGGAACTACAAGCTCACAGTCCTGTGCACGGCTTCCACCCATATTTTTTACAAACCCTCCAGTTCATGGCCCACAGTGTGCTCAAATACTGAAGATTTTGAGGGCATGCAAATCGTGATTTGGCCGGCGTAGGCAATTTCGGACCAATTTACTGGCCGGCAACCTTTATAGGAATACTGCGTAACACCAATGAATGGGCAATTTGTGTACACCAAATGCGTGAAAAGAAGTTTAAGTGAATAGCGGCACTGAACAAATAGAGTTTTGTGCACTCTGGGACCAGTTCTACTAGGCTTGGCATGTCTTATTTAAAATTGAAGATAGTTTCAAAATCATATCCTAGCATATCGAGCCTGTTGGATACCACTATTTCCGTCTTAAAAAAAGTATGAGCTGCTTCGATCATGTGTTAATTTTTAGGGTAAAAAATAATAGGTTAAATGGCCTGGAAGTGTTTTGCCAAAACAGAATCCTGCTTTTTCCTGAAACTAATTACTCTACTGATATGTGAGTTCCGGTATTTAGTTCCTGGTGATGTTGATGATGAGTTACCTTATTTACGCTTTGGTACACACCTGTACACTGCAGCAATGCATGCAGGGTTTTAGTACAAACCATCAATCAATATCTAGACCATTAACTCTACCATCCGGTTCACTAAAAATAACCTGTTTATTTGGTCTGACCATATTAAATGTTTGCCAGCAATTACATGTGAGGGTGATTTGCATGTTTGTTACACAAGCGTTAAAGGGGCAATACCGTACGGCCAGAAATCCCTGAAAATATTATGTTTTGGATTGTTTACCTATCCTACATAGGTAAACAAAGGTATTTCAAAGGTCTGGCTGAAGGAAAATTCACAATCAGGGGTGTGAGTGACCACTTATAAAAATAGCTGAAAAAAGGTGTGAAGAAGCTGAACTTGGGATATCTCCTATACTTTTGTACACAGCAAGTGAGGGAAAAAGCTGAAAAAAGCTGAAATCCAAAAAAAAAAAGAAGCTGAAATCATCTTAAAAGCTGAGATTTCACACGCCTGGAAATTAACATAATGTCTTACCAGTCCTGAGAAACAAACGGAAAAACCCGGTTGTTTACATCGAACCGGCGGACATTTCTTGGCGTACGCATGCGTATTTCCATTCAATATACATAGGGTATACACATTGTGTATGTGTCACATAATAGTAGGCCAGCCAAATGTGGAAAAGTTCTCTTGAGAATAATTTCACGCCATTTTTTTTCAAATCTTTGAACCATAACAAACAAGATGTGGATGGATGCCATCGTTAATTTTGACCCTAAATATATCTAATTTACATAAATCTTTAATAATTTGGGTGTATCTTTTGTTTTTTTGATTTTTTGAAAATTGTATTTTGGTGATTCTACTTAAAAATCCTTACTTCAATAACAATCTCTAACGCAAATAAGCGACTGAATAATAATGAGGATATAGTAACGATCCAAAATGGCTCCTATTATACCCAAAAGTTGCGAGCATTTTTAATTTGTCCCCAGATATCTGCAAATAGTCTTGCCAAACCACAGTATTGGTGAGCTTTAAACTCACCAAGTTGCTTACTGGCACAGTTATACCCTATTAAAACCTCATGGAAAATCATGTGAACAATGATGATGTTGTGATATTTAGCCCAGCAAACAAAAGCGGGGAAAACGAGGTGTCTGTTAATTGGCCTAATTAGTAAAGGAAATTCCCAAAATTATTGGAAAGAAATTTAATGGATAAGAAAACACTTTGGCACTGACATAATTATTGCAAACAATTGGGTTTTCATCGGGGGGGGGGGGGGGGGGTTCCTTGAACTTATTCAAGTTTCTCACTTATTCAAGTCTCCACTGCTACCAAAATTGGATGGAACACTCTGATTGGATAAGAATCAGGAGGATATGAATATTTATATTACACCTGTGCCTGCATTAACCAATCACCTGTCAGAGTGGAGATAAAAAAATACTTTCCAAATTTATTTTCTTAACCTGAAAATTCAAAAACCTTTGGATTACCTGAATCTCTCGTTCTCTCCAAGGCAGCAAGAGACGGCCAACTTCAGAAAAACTAAGAGCTGCCACATTGCCTGTTGTGAGACGGGCCTGCTTGCCACTGAAACGTATCTGCAAAGATGAAGCGATAAGCCCACGCAATTTAAAATCAGCGATCATCACCCCAGGTCAATTTGGGTAACTGTCTTTTGATCTACACTCTGTTTTTCATCTGATAAACAAACAATTTCTGCAATATTGTTTGCTTTAGGAAAGTGGGTTGGCTAATTTTAGAAAAAAAAGGTGAGATGACCAAAGCAGGGCCCATGCATGCTAGTGGGAAATTTCATTAAGACTTTCGTAGTCTGAAGGCCTACAAACCTATTAAAATGCATTTCAACAGCAAGGGTGCGTGAAATTATGCACCAGCTGTGCTGGCCTGGAGCAAACTTAGGATGCAAACTGGCCAATCCTTGGCTACAATAGAAGATCCATGAGGAAAGAAATGCACCAAATAAAACACACTGTAAATGAGGAGAGTGTGAGGTTAATTAAACTGAGCTCATCAGCACCAATTTGAAATTTGATTAAAGAAAGTTCTCGACTCATTTTTTTTTCTCTCACAATACTATGAACTTTACCAAGGGCGTCTGAAATACTTTTGCAGCCATGAACAAAATCTGCAATGTGGTATGGTGGTTTAAAACCATGAAATCCAATTCCAACCTTAACACACGTTGGTCGTCGATCAGAAAATATCATTAATTGTTTCTGCAACAATCCAAAAAGGGGAATCTTGCCACTTATATTAAGCCAGATTGATAAAAGGACTTGAGCTAGAGTGCTTCAATGAGATCTTCCGTTCTCATTTCGCTCAGCAACATATTCCTGAGATGCCAATTACATGTATTATCTCCCAATGTTCAATGATAAGAACTTACTGAAGGTTATTTCCTTGTGTGAACATCTCTGGCAAAAGGGAACCTACATGCATGTCATGTTACACATTTACACAGAATATGCTACTAGAGGTTGCAAAAAAAATCGCGGCATTTTTTTTCTGGTACCAGAGGGCCAGTTTTAAGTGTCCTTTTTGCACTTATCTCACTAACTGACAGTCGTTTGTGACGGTTTACCCCGTAATTAACCTATTGCGGTAGAATCGCGTTAGAGTCGCGTCAACGCAGCGTGTGAAATATTGTCCAATTACATGATATACAAATAGACGCAGAACGCGCAAAATCTGAGACAAACAAAACTTAGTGTACAAAAACTCCATAGGGTTGTCTAAGGGGCGTGGCTAACTCGCAAACGGTGATAGGTCAATACCAATGAATGGGCTAACTCCAGTCCATTGTATAGACCAGATGCATGAAAAGACTTCCACTGAATATTGTGTGTCCTGGGAGCAGCCTCACTAGGTTTTCCTTGTTGTGTTAATAAGCAAATTGTTTATTCCCAGTGAGCCTGACATATGATGACCTATAATTGGTACAACAATGCATACCAAATCAAATAAAACTGATAATATCAAGGCGACATATGACAAATATTCTATAATTGTAAGTTACGGCCAGTTCATATTTGGCACAAAAGCAGAAGCAAACTAAAATTTGGCAACTGTTTCATGGCAACTGTTTCAACTTTGGAGAATGTTAGCAAATTTCTATGCAAATGGTTGAAATATTATTTGGATGTATGTATGCATGTTGTTTTTTTTTCTTTTCATTACACTAGATGGATGCACAGCACACTGTTTCGCCTCAGGTTCCATGCATCCCTTGGGTGAAAAAGTTCACGTACCGTGGTCCAATTGTCAAGAAACAGCCAAAGATTGTTAATTAAACTACTCAGAAATTACCAGGAGGGTAAATACGTGTATGATTACCTTCAAGGATCGCAACCCACCTGTGTCGATGATGACTCAAGAGGAAATTTGGAAAACAAGGACATGACTTAATAACTTCAGCAAATAGGAACATTTACAAGAGAGTTGAAGAGACTGACCATAAACCACATTGTTTAAGTTACGAAATGCACGCATCATTTACACTGTAAATTAACAACACAAATGCATTGATAATAGTCTGGTGCACAACAAGATTTAACAATTTTTGGGGGGATAACCACGGCAGATAAATGCACACAAGTATAGGGGGGACGTGGTAACCGAATCTGCATTCTGTGTGATTTTTCATTCAATTTTAAAAAGATTGAAACTTTCATTTGCACACACATTGGACATACATGTACAAGACACCTAAAACACTTCGCTGTCCAAACGGTTTTGTTTTTTTAAATGCTACTACAGAACACAACAATCTCTTCAATTTTGCTGGTACCCCGCTATGTTTTTGCACGCATACGATGAAACGTTTATCCCGAAAGCAAAATCGTCAAATCTTGAAGTGCAAATGCGCAGTTGGAACACCTAATTTGTTTATTAAATGCTATCTTTATGTACTAGGGTACTGTAAAATAAGGCAGTGGCAGATGTTGAAGTCCAATTGTTTAAGGGAGGGGATATGGTGGGGATGAGGCATTACAGTCAAGCACACAAAATAAAAGACCTGCACTGATGCAATGAATCAACATTTGCAAGAGTGTGTGATGATGTTATTCAGGAGCTTTTAAAAGGAACTTTGGGATTTGTTCCCACTATGGAAATAATTAAGAAGGGGGAGGCAGGGGCTTGTTAGCCATCCCAACCACCCTTTGAATCTACCCTCATACGCATGCATTGTAGTTGGTAAAGCATCCCAGAAGAAACATCACACTAATTACTAGCTGTGCATCTTACATGCATGTACATGGCCTTTTATGTAATGGAATTTGTTTTAATTTTCATCTCATTGAGAACACCTATTTAACAGTGTATTTTCATCCGTCACACAACATACATACTTTGTACAGCTCCTTAGGCCTTTTCACACTATCGTCTCCCCTACCCGTGTACACTGGTACACCGTTAACAGAACCGGGTCCCATTAAACACGGGCAGGCAAGGGTACCGTTCACACTTACATCGGGTCGGCTATGGACTAATCCAGCGAACAAAATTATCAGCTGAATGCCACCAGGTTTTGTTTTCAAAATTCAGGCCTCCAAAAAGTGAAAACAAGGCTTTCAATGCCATGCATCCCTGGCGTGTAAAAATAACTACATATGCACGTTCCACATCAGAAGTTAACATCTGTTTAATAAACTGATGAGAAGTAATTACAAGTACTAGCAAGGCCAGGACCTTCACGGATGGCAATCCAGCTTGATCTAGAGATCGGGAAAAAAATAAGGGCGTGAACGAACCAAAGGGCTTTCACACTGTCCATATAATCTTTGTGTTTTAAGGAAACCTTTTCTCACCAGTAAGAATCCAACATTGCTCCTATGCAATGGTAATATCCAACCCAGGTCTGACCAGTGTTGAGAGGCTCTCCCCAGGTAGAAAATCCAACATGTAAGCTCAACCTGTGTGCACACTGGTGCACAAATGTAAGTGTGAATAGTATGCCTTGCTGCATGTGGTTGATCTGTAGGACCTGGTTCGGCTTACAGAGAACCCATGTTGATTTCAACACTTGCTGTACGTGAGACGATGGTCTGAAAAAGCTTCATAAGACAGCAACATTAAGGGAGACTATGTCACCCGCAGGCGGGATCTCCTATGGCAACTCCGGTCTCCCTTATCCATGATACAGGCAGCCAGCTCTGCTGAGGTCTCCACCCCAGCAGCTCTCTTTAGGATGACGTAGCTCGTCCTCTGTCCTCCCCTTCGCTTGTTGGCCTCATGAGTCGGTTCCCACAGCACCAGTGGGCTTAGCGGCAGCTTAGGATGCCTGTGGCAGTGTTCTGTATATGATCTTCTGTGAGATCCGCAGTCATGGCAGTAGCTTCCTTGGACATGTGGTCTCTCCTGTAGACGTTGAGCACCATCCTCAACATTCTGGTAAAACTCCCATTGAGGGACTTCTGGAGGGTCAGGTTTAGCGTCCAGCCTTAATAACCCCATAGCAGGATGGACTCCACTGTGGGCCGGAAGAAACTGAGCTTGACATCCTTGGACATGTTTGAGCTCCATAGGGTTTTCATTCCATTTAGAGCCTTCCAGTCAAGGCCTTTCCTTAAAGGAGAGGCCAGGTGGTACACCCTGGCCTCTACTTCAACCTCTGAAACAGTTCATTATTCAATGAAAGAGAAAGCATCATTGACATACATGTACATGTACCGGTACATGTAACTACGGTAGGATGAGCAGCCACACACTCCAAGGAAGCCAAGCTAATCCACTGTTAACCTTTGAGCATCCCCCGAATCACTCCTTTTGCACTTTTAAGTGTAGCTGAACAGTGTTTGCCAGGATTTGCTACAGGTGTGTAAAAGGGAAATGCAATCTTCATTTAAATAACTTAAATGACAATTTTTTTTCTGTATAAATGTTGTCCTTGTATGTGTTAGTTTATAGATCACAGACGGGTGTATCGCGGTGTGGTCAGTGTGTGTGGTCAACCACTGATCGATCATCCTGCTGTTAGCTTGGGGCTGAATAAGTGTGTTGTGTACGTACCGTACATACAATCATTTACAATAAACAGCAGTTTTTACAATACATATTGTGTTTGCTCGCACATGATGTATGCACGTTGCTGTCTACGATGGGAATGAGATACGTCCCAATGTTGGTGGCGTTTTTCTGTCGTCACCCAAAGGGAAAGTTTGTTGATGTCTTTTGAAAGAACCAGTTTCCCTTGGAGTAACGGTCTCTTGGCTTTATCATGAATGTATGTTTTAGTTGCCAAGGTGTTGCGGTTAAAATAATAAAACACATAAATAAAATCTTGAATAAATCTTGAATAACAAGATATAACAAATCAGCAATCATAAGAATGTTAACGTACATGTGTAAAAGCTTCTACCTGTTAGTGTCATTTTATGTTTTTGATGTTATTCAAGATTTTATTTAATGTGTTTCATTATTTTAACCAACATTTCTTATCCAATTCCTACATGTAATCTTAATCAATCTTAACCCCACCCCCCTATTCTCTTGCCAACCTCTTCCCTAGCCCCAACATTACCAAGCCCCCCCCCCCCCCCACCACATTCCCTTGTAATATTTTAAAGTTACGTTTTCTGGTGTTTTTACGTTTACCGATGAGATCATGGCTTTTAATATTTTACTTTGTTGATTTTGTTTTAACTTTAATATCTTAAGATGATTTGATACATCTATGCAACTATTGTAAAATGACCGTAATTCAGCCTTCTGGCTGCCATGTGTCACTGAATAATAACACCAGGATATATATACCAGGAGACCAGGGTATACCATAAACAAGAGATCGTTGCAAAGCGCTGCTGACCAACCCATCATAAAAAAAATGGTCTGCAGAGTGGGAGAATAACGATAATGCCCTCAAAGAACTCCTGTCACCTTCTGAATTAAGTACCAGCTGGCTTCGACCTTCCCAGAAAAAGCTGGTGTTGCCTAAACCGCCTCCTCGCAGGCCACGGGCGTACTGGCCACATGCTACACAAGTGGCATATATGAAGCCAACACCTGAGTGGGGCTGCATGCTGATCAGACAGCGAGGCAGTCAATGAAAACTGGAAGGTGGCATTGTTCGTCTGGCCAGCTGTGACCCGATCGCGACACGGTGGCTGTTGGACATGGACCTTGATATTTGATTTGGTGTTGCATACGAGAGAGAGAGAGAGGGGGGGGGGGGGACAGAGTGCCCAATTTATCAAACCATTTACATGTACAGTACATGTATTTGAAGGTAACATCCATCTTCAAAATGTGCATCTGTGTACATGTTTATCATGTGCAACTCTTTATGGGGTTTCTGCTGGTTCCAGAGAGGGCCAGCCTATACATTGTCCTCCTTTAGTTGTACATTACCTATCTGACTACCTAGCTGACAGATCCACTGTCGTGCACCTTTGAGCTGGGCAGTGCTATTGTATAGGATTACGCCATATGGCCCCTAGCACAAGTAACCAATGGTTAAACTAGAACGGCGAAGCCGCCATGGCTCGCTGTCCAAGGCAGGAAGGGAGGCTGAAGGTAGGGTTGGGGATGGGCATGATGGAAGGGGATCAGGATTCTTGTTGATGTGCCTAGGTGTAGGGGTCAGTTTTTAAATGTCAACATAAAAAGTCAACAGATTACCTAATAAATACATGTGTATATAGGTTAGCCGTCACTGTATTATGGGGGAGTTTTCCATTGTTAGGGTAATTAGGACCCAGTTGTGGATTTTTGCAGCCCCAACAGTGTTTTCTGCTCCCCATACTTGTATTACCATGGGAAAAATCTTGTGTAGTCGCCACAAATGCAGAACAAGAATGGGTATACATGTACATGTAGACACAGCACCATCACCACCTCCCCCAAACCTTACCCCATCCAAAAACCTTACCCCATCCCCAACCCGCCCCCTCCCCCTCCCAACCCCCTACCCACACCCATTCCATCCTCCCCTAACCATCCCCACCCTATCACCTACACATCCCAACCCCACCCAAACTCCAATCCCTATCTCCTTCCCCTCCCCTGACCCAACCCCCTACACCCACCTACCCTATCTTGGGGGAGACCACTCGGAAGATCTCTTGCACATATTGCTGAGGCGTCTGAAGCTCACGTGAAGACATCATGGGTTACATTGTAATTTGTGTAGATTCCGAATAAAATATTGTGCATACAACGAGTAATAAGCGTGCTAAGCAGTACATGCACCCAATCTTCCTCCACTGGCGCTCTCAAAAGTGGCAAAAAAGCACCATCAAAAAAACAACACCTGAGGGGCGTGTAGCACCCTCGGCTTCGCCTCAGGTGCTTATATGCGCCCCTCGGGTGTTAAAAATGCCATATCTCACATCACAGCAGTCAACAACTCTTTTGTCCCATCGCACCAATAAGTCAAAAAGATAAATGTTCTTGACTCACAATTCAAGACATAAATTAAATCACTGCAGTGTAACCTTTTGATTACTGTGAACTTTCCTGCCAGACTGAGACTTGACCTGCATCCGCCTCAGCCTCTGTCTTGCAGTTATCAAAGATTTCACCGCAGTGATTACATTTACTTCTTGCATAGTAGGTTACAAACCTTTATCCTTTTTATTTATTGGCGCAATATAACAAAACAATTGTTGACTGCTGTGATGTGGGATATGTCATTTTAAACCCCTCGGGGCGCATAGCACCCTCAGTTTTACCCTATGCATCCCTTGGGTGTTAAAATCACAGCAGTCAACAATTGTCAATTGTTGACTATTGTGACATGCGTTCTTACACCCTCAAGAATGCATGGCTCCTTCCGCTTCACCCTGGGTACCATAGTCCCTCGGGTGTAAAAAAAATACAAGTGTAAAATGGGAAACTGATAAAACAAATGGAAAACTCACTTGCACTGTGCTCATTCTAAATGGCACCTTCTGTCGCAGGACTCGAACCCCAAAAAGTCCCTCCCCCAACGCTGGGTTCACCACACTGAGTGTATAATCTGTCTCCCCCTCTTCTATCAAGTCTGGCACTCCTTTCTGACTGTATCTCTGCTTTCCAATGCTGGGGGCTGAGGGTGACAATTCCCCGGATGTGCAGGTGTCCGTAGTACAAGACGATGCTACATGGGTGCCTTCCCACGACCGCCTGGCAACTTGGTTGGTGAAGTTGCGTAGTTGGGGGTCGTTGACTGCACCCCCATCATTGGTTTTCCTGCCAATCCAAAAAAAAATTGAAAATTAGTCAGGCTCCCACAATAATATCATATACGTGTATGTTTACAAAGACAAGGCATATAAAAAAGACAAAGGCTCTCGGTGCTAAGCCATTGTATGAAAATGAAGACTTTTCTTTTTCAATCCTGTCAACAAAAGACAGCACCGAGGTATTCCGTTTCATTGCCGATTCAAAATTCATCAATGCAAAATGACTACCAATATAAAACTAGTCACATCATCACAAATTGCTGGTGTTAATCAATTGCCTACACATACCAGTTTTTGCTTGCTATTTTTTTTATTTTAGTAAACACTTCCTTCAAAAAACACAAGTCTGATTAAAAAGTGATCCATGGTTGCGGGCCCCTATACTTCATCCCATCTTACTCTAACACGTAATAGGTTGCATGTATGATTACACCCCTTTCCGCAAGAAACATATATATACTAAATGGGATCATATAATGATTTACAGTTATACTTCTTTCTCTCAAGAGAAAAATAAGTTATACTTCTTTCTCCGCAAGTAACTACATGGGATCATATAACAATTTACAGTTACACTTCTTTCTCTCAAATCTCAAAAATCTCTGTTCCCTTTTATTTTGTTTTAATATAAGCCCGAGCGCCATGGGCGTCCCCAGGATTTTTTGTAGGGGGAGGGGGGCCAAAAGGAACTTTTCCCTAAAAAATCCTTGTACTTTCTCTAGCATATTTTTTTGAGGGTGGGTGGGGGTACATTTACCCACCCCACCCCCATTGACACCCCTGCAGATGCCCATTTTGTTAAATGTGTATTAAATCAATAGCAAATATGACTTCACACTTCTTTTTTTCTTTTTTTTCTGTCTTTTTTTTCGGGGGGGGGGGGGGGGGGGGGGGGGGGGGGGGTTTCCCGGGGGGAGGTGGGGGGGGGGGGGCAAGCGCCGCCCTTGCTCCCCCCCCTCCCCTCGCGACGCCCATGCTGAGTGCCTTATAGAGAGAAATTATTCCCCCTGCAAACCATGCAAAATAAAACACAAAACAAAACCAGCCAGTACAAACCAATATGAACATTCAAATTATGCACACTCCTGATCCTAGCTCCCCCCCCCCCCCGGATTTTTTATTTATTTTTTCAATTTCATGTTTAAGAAACACTGAAACTCATGAGTTTCAAATTGTTTTATTAATTAATTGAAAGGTACAACAGCACATGCACGTATGAATGTAACACGAAGTGAGATCTGACATGTTTGCAGGGAATTTTGAGGTATCATACATGTACATGTACAAGAAAAGTAACAGTGCACATGAATGACACCACTACAGGTATTTACTATTTTAAAACGCTTGAAATACTGCAATTGAAGGAGGACCTGCACATATTCTTGATATCAAAAGCCTCCTTAACATGTACATATAACTTTCATTGTAACCTAACTCAAAAACCTACTTGGTGAACCAGAGTTCTCAGGCCATTCAGTTATTATTTATTATTATTATTTATTAATTTTTTTATGGGGGGAGGGAGACAAGAGTAACACAAGTGTACTGTGTACATGTACTAACACAACCCAATTAGTGTAGTCAGAGGTCCATATATGTAGAAAATAAATTTTATTTTTGATGACGTTCTAGGTGATCAAAATTAGAAAGACAAATACATGCCATCTGCCACAATTGTAAGTAATAGGTTTTCAATAAGCATCATGATCAATAAACATTAATACATGGTGCCTACACACAAAATGCTTCAAACCTTTTTAAGTTGCGAAGGAACGTGCCTAATGCAGAAACTCTGTGGTCAGAATGGCACGAATGCATAGAGTAAATCGATTTGAAAATTGTGTTACAAGAAAATTAGTTCTCAATTAGTCCTAATTAAAATGCCATGAAGAAAAGAAATTCATTAAAAGATTTCAATTAAAAGATTTCAGTTAACGATATCACAGATGTATGTATCTATATGAATTGCAGACTGGTGATATCAGATGCTGTAATGTCACATTTGAATATCAAAACGTACAAAACCCCACATCTTTCTTTAAAATCATCCCACTGTCCATGTAAACTTCGGCTTCGAGTGTAAAACAAATGACAGGTCAAGTCAGCCACATAATTAGTAACCTAATTATTATGGGGTGAGTGCGCAGGTCAGCACAAGTCATACACAAGTCATTCCCAAAATCATTCGCAGGTCATCTAGTCTTGATTCAATTGTCAAATTGTTCCTAAGGATTGAGACATTCCTATATTATTGTTCATCCATATTACTTGTGACGTTATTTGTTGTTTTTTTTTTACTTGTGACTGACTTGTGAAAGACTACAAGTGTGACACGCATACATTTCCTGGCTCAGAAATGCACACATTTATTCCATTCATTGTTCTAAAATACATTTTGTATAGGTCCAGTATAGGTTTTCCCGGCCAATTTCATGAAATGTTCATTCATTAGCTGAAAATCGGGCATTCCTTTTCGTCTGAATTTAAATGCAAGTCTTTAATTCCATTTCAATTCAACAAAAGTTTAATCGTTTTCATTGTCCGTGCATTCGGTTTTGAGAAACAGACGGCCAATTACGTTACCAGTGCATTCATTTACGTAAGCATACCTTTTCTAAATTGATTTCAGGTACAGCTAATTTGATTGACGGTATCAGGTGCCGATGGCATTAAACTAAAACTTAGTAAAAGTGAAACAGAATAGTGAAAGTTTGAAATCGCCCTCTAAAGGGGAAAACGAAGGCTTGTAAACAAACCTGAATGGACATAAATGAAAGGTGGTGCTCAATCACTTAATTGATTGAACTGAAATGGAATCGAATGCTCTGGCAGTGAAGAGAAATTCTCGAATTCAGACGAAAATGAATGGCAGATTTTGAGAAGTACATGAACATTTAAGGAAATTGGCCGGGAAAACCTATAATAAGTTTCACACGCAGTGCTTGTACTGGTCTAGAGAGAGGGGGAGGGGGAGGGGGCATGTCCCCCTCGCCCATTCGCGCAACCCCCCCCCCCCCATTACGCCACTGTTCATAGTTAATCTTGTTACATTACTGATTTTGTCAGTGTTAGGAAAACGAATGCATACTGTTTATGCTCCAATAGAAAGTGTGATTTTGCCTTAACATTTGATGCTACATGTTCTTCTGACAATTAAGGTATTCTACATACCAAGTACTACATGTAGGTTTTAGGTATAATGTAACAAAGCTATTCCGGTTGCAAGAATGTTTCATTCTGAGGATATATGTGTGACTGATCACTGATATTAAGACTGAGCAATACACATTTTAATTGTTATTATTCATAATCTTTTACATCATCACTTTTTTCACATAGCCTAATAAATCATGCATGCAACTGGGAATTTAGAAAAATTATGAAATTCCAAACCACGCAAGTTTTTGTCATGTTCGTACAGTATTTTTCAATTTGCATTCATTAGAAGGAAAAAAAAAACGAGGAAATCAGCGGATCTGAGGAAAAGTGGCATGCCTACTATCAGCAGACCAACATACCCAACACTGACAAATCTGTTATGCATGTACAAAGTACCTCACAGTGAGAAAATAGATTTAAAGTTATGTAGAGTAATATTCAAATGCACAGACCTGAATTGCGTCAGTTTCTAAAGTGGATCTTCAGTGAAATTGAATACAGTGAGCACTGTCGAATAAACAGAATTATAAATTCATTCCCTTTGTGGACCTGGGATCCTTTTCCTCCAATTTTGTTGATTGGTTTGCAAAATCTACTTTAACTTTCACAGATGACATTTCCATAGGTACAAAGGCTGGCCTCGATCTGGTTAGCAAGTAAGCCACAACTGATGAACACTTACCATTCACTGGGGAACAGTAATTGATTGAATGCACAAAAGCCGCAAATACCGGTAAACGCAGAAAAGCCGCAAAAACTGGTAAACATCCATCTACAAGGACACCTGGTTAAGTATTCCTTCTAGTTAAACTGTGACTAGAACCGTTCTTCAGAACATTCATGCTAGCGACCCGACCGACTTTAACTGATCAAATTGTTGAGCTCCGGGGGATTTTGATTGGATCAAATGAACAAGTATCAAATTTTCCATTGGGAGGAGATGTAAATTTTAATATTGGGTTTACCCTTCACCTACTTATACTTTGTCCAACTGATCAAGCCCACCGACCCTGGCAAGTTCTGTGGGTTAAATATCTATAGTCTATACAGGCCAATTTTACGGCGCTGCTAAGCACAAAAATTTGCTTAGCACAAAAAAATTCTGGCTTATAAAAGTAGGTTATCAGCCAAAACTCTGTGTGATTTTCATGCTAAGCAAACAACAGCTGAATACTAATCACAAGCAATATACATCACGTGGAGTTTTGGCTGGTAACCTGCTGTTACAAGCCAGACTTTTTTGTGCTAAGCGAATTTTTGTGCTTAGCAGCGCCGTGAAATTGGCCCTGCAGGTCTTTGGTTCAAGTCCCACCCAAGCAGGATTGCGATTTTTTTTTCTCGCGAGCTCTCCGACAGCAGTAACAGTATGTCCCAAAAAAAAGTGTCTGACTGTTTTCAAGATAACTTAAAAACCATGAGGTCAATTACATGTACACGCATGAACATATTTGGTTGTGCAGATACTCCTAAGCCTCAGCCTCAACCCCTATGAGTTTCGTTTAATTTCAGTCATGCATTGCTGCACAATTGTCAATTGAGCACAACATTTTTGGACACTGTGATCATGGAGCTATAAACACAGCTCCATGCTGTGATCAAGTTCTATGCCTTAATCAATCCTGCTCAGTGAGAAAAGAAGGCTCATGAATGCGGTGTGGGATTGGAATCTTTTGCCCTTGAGCCTTACACTGATGTCTTGCCACGATGACTGATAGCCAGGCAAATGATTCCAATCCCATCTGCAGCCCTTTTCACAACATGATGGATTTTACACAGCTTACTAAAACACAGTTATGAAATTGAATAAGGCAATTGGAACTTGGTTACAAGTGTCCAAAATTGTTGTTGTTATCAATTGTGTAGTGATGCGTGACTGAAATTTAATGAAAATCATTATGGGGTCGAGGCCAAGGCTTAGGAGTACCTGCACAACCACAATTTTCAAAATTGACCTCATGGTTTTCAAAAATAGTCAGACAGACATTTTCTTGGGGGCATCCTGCAGATCTCTTTCACTGCAGCAATCTTTGAGGAATGCTTTTCCATGAGGATATAACTGAAAGGACCCTCTTTGAAGTCATTACTACTAAATAAAAAAAAAAAACATGTCAAAGATGGCTGCTGAAAGCAAAGGGTCTATATTGTGATTACAAAGCAATGCTGGTGAAAGACAAATCTAATACTGAATTGACCTATTCGCCGTTTGCAAGTTAGCAACGCCCTTAGACAACCCTATGGAATTTTGTGCGCTAAATTTTGTTTGTCTGAGATTTTGCGCGTTCCACGTCCATTTGTACATCATGTAATCGGAAATTATTTTCACAAGCTCCGTCGACGCGATTCTGCCGCGGTAGGTTAATTCTAATCAATTCACTTCTTCTGCATCACTGCTGACGATGACCTACACCCACGTACATTTGACACCAACCTGCACCATTTTCATCCAGAGCCAAATTTAACGGCCTTACATCCAATTACAGAAATAAAAGTCTGCTCAAATGACATCAACTTCAAGTGAAATAAATGTCATCGGTCTAATGGCCACTGAAGGGGTTCAATGGCCACATAATAGACTCTGTGCACGAGCACCCCTCAACGGTTGCAAAGAGAAAGTTTCTGCAGACCAGCGGGACTAGGGACTCTTGAACACATTTCTAAATGACTCTGGCGATACACGTTTGTGCACATTAAGAATGAAATTAGAATTACATTGTATTGTCAAACCACAAGTGCTACAAACTTTGGAAGGGCAAAAAACACACCCACACAGCCCAAATAAATTTTCAGAGTGAAAAAAACAAACAGACAAAAAAAAAAAAAAACGAATCCCCCAAGTCATAGGCCTTAAATCTCAAACCCAGGACGAAGCAAAGATTTTGAAATATCCCACTCCCCCGACACCCTGCTGTATCCTGGATAATGACTCGTAGTATACATGTTCATTTTAAGAGAAGGAATTCAAGTTTTGATTTGGTAAATAAAAAGTAAGTGAAATTTTAAATACTGTATTATAACAACACTACATACAATGTATTTACAAAGGCTGCAATCTCGTCTCGTCATGTCTCCAAAAGCGTAACATACGGCCCAATCAAACACGGGTAGGCAAGGCATATATTGTTCACACTTTTAACACCCATGTACACAGGTCATCAGTAGATTTTGGATTTTCTACCCAGGTACAAGATCTACCCTGGCCCGACCAGGTTTGGATTTTTCCCCGTGTAGATCAGTGCCAGACCCGTGTATAGATGCACTGTTGCATGGTTTCTTACAAAAGTGAAAGAGGTCCAACACGGCATATTTTGGGGGTTGTACATGGGAGAGGCACTAAGTATTCATCATGGCCCAGTGGCATCTGAAACTTTTGAAGGGCCATTCTTTGGTCACTATGTGACACACAATTGGGCTCGTCTGACTTTTGAAGTTTGCCCTTGTTAACTACATACATGTACATGTACATCTGACATATTACTTTCACTGATTCATAAGGTTCGTAATTTTTACTCCCTACCTCAGAGTATGGTTTCCACTTTCACAAATTGTGTCAAAATATTAGTGAGGGGTCATCAAAGTTTGGTCACGTGTGTGACATCAGACGTAAACATTTTATCGGGCCAATTGGGTTTTGGGATTGGGTTTTCAGTCCCTACCTGATTCCGTGGGTTCCCCCAAAATATTCTTCTGGGCTTTTCCTCCCACTTCTAAAACTGTATTTCGTCTTATTGTCTCCTCTCTACAGGTTTCTTCAGGCTTGAGAGCTACAGTGCCTACATGTAGGATGCTTTTGAAAAAACCTTGGTTTCATTACCACAAATAAATAATAAAAATAAATAATAATAATAATGTCTTTAAAAGTACTTAGATTCGTAACAAATGTGTATGTCTTTCTTAAAACGAATCACACCAGTGAAATTGCTTAAAAGCACCTTAATGACAAACTCAGATTATATTACATCTGTAAACTTGTTATTATTAAATGGGAAGCTTTTCTAATGTATGAGCAAGTATTATTTTGATTGATCTGGTTTCACAGAGTGCAATCTACTGGTCATTTAGCTATCTATTCATCTCCATTACTGCCTTTGACCCATCTCCATTACTGCACGTTGCATAGCACGTTGACCGGCACGTGCTGCAACACGTCAGGTGTGAAAAGCTGGGCCCACAGGCCTGGGACAGAACATCTCATGTTTGGCAGGAAACGTCACGGAAATCAAAAGTTACATTGTGACGATTTAACCCACTATTATCAGCAGAATACCAATATACATGTACAACTTTTATCTAAAGTTGTGCTTGACCAGAAGGGCTAGCCTGTTTCCTCTGGGTGACTGAGTGACTGAGTGACCAACTTACTGACCGACCAACCAACCAACCGACCGCCTGACCGACCAACCAACCAACCGACCGCCTGACTGACAGACTGATCAACCGACTGACTGACAGACCGACTTTAATAAACTGAATAACCAACTGACTCGTTGACTCACTGTGTCACTGATTTAAATTCATGTAATGTCATAAAACTGATACAGAGAAACAGTGGCGCACCCAAGGGGGGGCCCCTCGAGGCTTGAGCCCCACCCCCCAAAAAAGAGGTTATCATTTATTTTTTTAGCCCAACGATTTGACCTTCGTGATATTTTGGCCTATTTTCAAGCAGTAGAATAGGAGTGTAAGTGGCGCCACCAACGTCAAAATAGTCCCCCCCCCCAAAAAAAAAAAAAAATTCTTCGGTGGCCAAAAAATTTTGGGAAAATTTTTGACAAAAAGTTTAACTTCTATTCTAAAATTTGAGAACAAAACATTGTGAGGCCCCCCCCAAGCTAAATCCTGGGTGCGCCACTGAGAGAAAATGCTGTTCAACAATCAACCTTCGGACAGGAAGAGTTAGATTCTTATACCTTGTTTTTGCTGGAACCAAAGAGCTTTTTTCCATCTAACTGACTGACTGAGTCACTGATAAATACGGTAGTGTTCTAAACTGAGTACTTTGAGTCCAGCAGAGCTGTACTAGGCAAGCCTAGACATGTGGGCACATGTGGTCTAGCGGTAGAGCACAGGCCCCATGATCGTGGGATTGTGGTTCGAGCCCCGCCGTGGCCATGCGTGTTGTGCCCTTGAGTAAGGCGCTTTACCTCAATTACTCCCCTCAACCAGGTTTAAATAGGTACCGGCATTATTCAATGCTGGGAAGGTAACAGGCTCGCTGTGGAGGAGGTGTGGGGATCCCCCACAGCAGCAGCATTACATTGAGTCTGGCCCAATCGCTTCGAAAGAGAGATGGGCACTCCGTTCCTGTGAACACAGGTTCGTCCCCTTTTATTATTATCTTTTCTTTCTTTATTTTAGAGAAGTTGACTTATTGGCATGATAAAAACAAAACATATGTTGACTGCTCTTGTGATGTGGGAACATGCATTTGTTTCCCCGGTCCCTGAAAGAGTCAGGCTATGGGCTCTATGCGCAAGTGCTCCCTCATCGGTTAAAAAAGGAGAGTTAATTAGAAAGGCTACTGGGATGCCAGATGCTCACACAAAGATGGCTTTGTGCACCTTCATAATAAAATGAGTCGAGCTTACGACATGAAAACCGTATGTGAATCACAAGGGATTGGTACCTATTGGGGAGTCAGGTTGGCACAGCGGTACTTTCCTCGCCTTCCACCGCTGTGACCCGGGTTCGAATCCCGCCTGGGCGCGTAATTTTTTTTCCTAGGAGGGTTAGGGGCAATGTCATGAATAATTCAGTTTTTCTTTTGAATCATTGCAAGACTTAGGTTCTCGTTCTATTTTCCCCTTAATTTAAAATTATCTCAGTGATAAATTTGGAGAAGAAAAATAGCTGATGAAAATGAGCAGCGACAACGTGGATTCGAACCAGGGATCTTTGTATCCATAGCTCATCTCGCTATCCACTAGGCTACTGTGTGGTAGCTCGACGACAACTGTTCTTTAAAATGCTTTAATGTATTGTAACTAGTTGAGTAACTAACAACAATGCTGTTGATGTCATTGTCCGTTCTCATGGATAAACATGAATTATTCATGACATTGCCCCTAACCCTCCTAGGAATAAAAATTACGCCGCCTGGGCCAATATGTGGATTGGGTTTTCAGTCCCTGCCTGATTCCGTGGGTTTTCCCAGAATATATTCATGTGGGCTTTTTTTTCCACATCTAAAACTGTAACTTCTTCTCATTGCCTTCTCTCCACATGTTTCTTAAGGCTTGCGAGCTACAGTGCCTAGGGCGCGTTTTGTTTCCACGGTTCCAGATAGAGCCAGGCTATGGGCTCTTTTGAATAATCCTTGGTTTCGTTACCAGAAATGACTACAAATAATAATAAAAATAATAAAAGTGTCAGATAAAAAATTTGGAATACGCTACAAAAAAACTTGGGAAATTAAAATATCAAAATATTATCTTCAACCCTCCTATACTTGTAACTATCGCAAACTGTCAAATAACTAAACCCCTACCTCTCTGGGTAGCTTTTGTACAGGCTGGTCACTAACTACCGAAAAATTAAAGAACACTTAATGTTTTACATAAATCAGTCTTGGGATTGGTATTAAATTGAAATAACAAACATTAAATGTGATTGAAATAAATTTTAAAAAAAATTACAACATCAAAATATTATCTTCATTAATATTGAACACTTACTATTTCACATAAAGCAATCTTCAAATAAAAAAAAATTAAAAAATTTTAAAAGCCTGGGCAAAAAAAGGCCATATTTTTTCAGGTTTTCTCTCGGCGTGTTGTACCAATGGGCTAAACTGCACCACTTTTGGCCACAATTAATTGATGGGGATTTTTAATTTCCAGGTCATCGAGACCATCCATGGCAACTACCAAACAGCCAATGTCAAACACAAACCGGTAACCATGACAATATCAGTCCAATTAACACGGTCGGCTGTGGGCCTGGACTTATAGAACCAAACCGCATCAATTATTGCGTACATTGACAGTCGCCTTGCTGAAGACAGCGTGAAAAATTCATATTTCATCTGTGGTGCATGTAAGCGTACTTCTTAATTCCAATCATCACAGAAGCATTAAAACGCGGTGTAGATAACTCATGAGTTTTCAAGACAGCAAATGGAATCTTTGAGGCTAAATGACCAGAACTAATCAAATCGATGACTTATTACATCTTCAGAAAAGTTATTACAAAATATATTATATAAAAAAATATCAAAATTACCGAGGTTCACAACTTCACAGACATCTCACAATTGAAATCCAATATATATATTACACACTCAGTGCATGTGATCTGATACACCGTGCCCTCTGTAGACATGCACACAATAGGGAACAAAAATATTGTATACATCTCCACAGGGCAATTTCTATAGATGAATACGTCTCCACAAGGTTTTCACGAAATAGATATATGGATTTTACTAAAAAACTAGGAATTTCAAATGTATGTTGATGTGTCGCAAATGGTAGAGTTTTAGAAAAGGGATATTAAGCACGAATTTCAGCCAAGAAAATTAATTCTGGTTAAAACAAGAGCATTTTGAACTGTACTTTCAAATTCGAAAACTGTAGTACATGTACATGAGAACAAGAAATGTCTCCACAAGGATACAAATTTCAGTATGTACGGTGCTAATGGCGGTGTGCATGTTTTTCGCTACAGTAAACAGGCATGTACCTGTACATGTACATATGTATATGTACGCACATACATGCATGCATTCTATCTTAGGCAGAACAGTTACTATTTTCAGACTGTAATAAGTGCTCCTGAGACAAAGAAAAGAGACTAGAAATTAAGACATTTCAAAACTACAATAAATGTACACTAATCAGTAGCTTAAAGCCTCCCCATCTTCTCTTAAAGTTTTCCTTTGTTAACGTCATCTCATCCAAATTTCCCCCTTTTTTTATTGAAATTTCTGTCATAATTCTTTAAACGTGTTAAATGTTTGAGCTCAAAAATGTTCAATAATAGTATAACCAAATATTTTCAGAAAAAATATTGAAAACCATTAATTAAACATTGTTTTATTTCTAAAATGAGTGGAGGAGGGAATGAAAAATGTAGCTCTGGTATTTGAGAAAGCTACAATGTAGTGACATCCATGTACTGTCTACAATGTACTAATGAGATTTATGTATGTTTGCCACACTTGAAAGTCTGTGAACTGTTTCTCACTGCTATATACATTGTGTCCCAAAATACCCACAATTTTTTTTTTTTTTTGCGAGGCTCTAGCGTTGGCGTGGAAACACGTACCGGCACTGTTTTTTATGCCATTTTAAAACTTGGAATCTGAACTTTATCCCCGGCGAGTATTGGTTCGATACTTAAAACAGTTTTAAAATTGTTCGTGTTCAAATAAAGGCAATGAAAACAAACTCAACTGATTTCAAGGAAAATCGATGATGCAGTACATCAGATGCAAACTCGAAACACACTTTGAGCGCGCTTTTTGAATAGTTACGTCTTGCATGTGAATTCCAAAAGAGACTCAGAATAAACTTAAAACAAAAACAAAATTGTGAATTTATTTAAGGTGTAGTCTACATGGTGAACCATTTCCACATTAGAAACAAATTTGCATGATTGATTTACCTTGGATTTGGTTGAGTTTGTCTTGGACATGTCTTTATTTGAACAAGAATAATTTCAAAACCCTTTTGAAAATCAAACCAATACTAACCAAGGATAAAGTTAAGATTCCGAGCTTTAAAATGATATAAAAATAATGGCGGTATGTGTTTCCGCGGCAACATTAGAGCCTTGCAAAATAAATGTTTCAAGTATTTTGGGACGCGCTGTACTATTAAGCACAAGAGGTGTGTCCACAACTTGATCGCCCACACAGAGCAGGCAACAGGTGGTGAAGGCATGCACTAACGGCTAAAGCGGGTAAGGGAAAGCTTCGTCCACCTGATCAAGCCAAACAGGACATTCGGATCTACACCAAAAATCGGTGTTTTAAAACTGTATTGGAACTTGGAAGTTGCTGTATTTGAAAAGTCAGCATTTAAATCATCAGATAGAAAAAAAAAAAATTCTGAAATGTGGCAGAATTCTGGGACATACAAATAATGTGTTGTGTTTTACTCCTTTCTAGATAATTTTCCACAAGTATAACAACATATTTCACCTGTTAGTTGATTGCAATAGGACCGATAAAAGCTACTTTTTGAGGTGATTACGTCTGGAGTTATTTTGACATTGGGAAAAACATTAAAACATTCCTTAAATTGCATAACCACAAAATACACTTGAAAGAGTCATTAGAATGTAAACAAAAAAGGCGACTTGCACAAACGCTTGCAAAGACTTTTATTTGCAGACACTGGCTACATCATCAGGCCATTCCTCAATATATCAATTAATATAAAAAGTAGCAACCCCACAAATGTATTATCTACATGTAGCAGCATAAAAGACAGGCCCCCACCACCCCCTTGCAATCAAGGATTGAACAATCCAGCCACTGCACCAAAGGCCTGTGGTCGGCTTCATACTAATAATTTGGGCAAATGTAACAAATGGATTTCCTAACCCCCTTATTTTGTGGTTATTTGTTGATTTCATCAACACATTTGTTGATTTCATCAACACATAACCACAGAATACACTTGAATGATGTTTCAGACACGAGAATGATGGAAGCAGTCATTGGGTTGTGAACAAAAATGCGACTCACACTGAAATTTGCAACGCCTTTTATTTGCAGACACCGGCTGAATCAGGCCATTCCCCAATATTAATTCATATACAAATCAGCAACCCCAACAAAGCTGACGTAAACACAGCCCCCCCCCCCCCCACCAACCCTACCCCCTGCATTTTGCCTTGTTACGAATCAAGGATGGAAATGCTTTCTAAAGGTTTCCTAATACCAACTGGTTTACGACAATGAAACCGCACACAATCCAGCCACTACACCAAAGGTCTGCGGTCGGCCTCATACTAATAGCTTGTGCAAATGTAACAGCCTAAATGGATTTCCTAACCCCCCCCCCCCCCACATCCTGCTTTCCTTTTTACCATTTTTAATTGGAAGCGAAGGCTACGGGCATTGAATGGGACATTATGGCATACAGGTCAGCAAACAAAAGGGCCTCGTTGGTGACCAAACATCATTCAATTAGGTCCCCACAATGCTCGCCGGCAACTCAGCGTAATTAAGGTTTTTATTTATATTACTGTCTGACATGCTGAGGGTAAGGGGGAAAACATACAGCCCAATTATAATAATGTCCCGACAGAATACGTTATCAAAAAAAAAACTAGCAGTATCAGCATATGCACATGGAAACGTAAATGCATTTTTGATGTTATTTGAAATGTGACATACGCAAATTAATGAACACATACGCAAATTAATGAACATATAGGATTATATTACATTTGCTTGCCTTTAATGTTGTTCTTATTAATTTTTTCTTTTGTTTTGTTTTGTTTTTGTTTTTGGTTTTGTTGTTTGTTGTTGTTTAGTTATATTCTGTTTTGTTTTTGTTTTGTTTTGTTTTTGTTCATTTACTTTTCATTTATATATTTATATTAATATTGTATATATTTTGATAAAGATCGATTAGACATTTCGAGCATGGGTAAGCAGGCTGTAGGGCTACAGTGTTTAAGTACACTTTTGCTTACCCTGGCCGGTTTGGAACGTTTTATTGTCTTTGTTTTCTGTCCCTCTATCTCCTCTCTCCTGTCAAACTGTCCAGCCCCCCCCCCCCCCCCCCCCCCCCCCCCCCCCCCCCCCCCGCCCATTCCTTTTCGCATCCTTCAGTCACGTCAGTCTCGTCTAGTCATAATTTTCTTTTAACGTTATTGATTCCTTTTCAAATTTCAGTTTTTGGTGACTTGTATTATATGTATAAATGCTTTGTTATTTTACTTGTTTCACTTGTTGGCCGAATAAATAATAATAATAATAATAATAATAATACGCACATTTATGAACACATAGAACTAAAAGCCATTTAGAATGTTCCTTTGAACTTATTGGGTCAATTTACAATATATTTACACTTACTTGCTTGACAAGGTAACAAATTTTGTGTAACAATTTAAACACATAATTTTTTTAACTAATCTGCAAGGCAGGTATGATATCCTGTTTGTGTTTAAAATGATCAAAAGTAAACATTATCAAAGGAAATTATATTTCACAATGAGAATTAAAGAACGCAATTTTCCAATCCGATTTACATTATTTGCACATATCCATACATGTTTATTCTTAGAAAAGTTATCAATACATAGGCCTAGTGTTTCCTGTGTTAAATATGTTTATAAAACATTTGTGAATTATAGTGAAACTAATTTTAGATACCAATAATTACATGCAGCAGAGCAGGTTTTTCTATTTACATATGTGTACATTGACAAAAGCTTGAAATTGTACAAAGACTTACATGTACAGCCTATTACAGCAAGGTATATTATTTAAATGTTTAAGCAGCATAATTGTCCACATTAAAGGGAATATACATCATTGGCTTTTGCTGTAATTTTCAGAAATGAACTATTTGAGGGGTTAGTATCATAGATCAAATATTGTTACACTGACATGTTTGAAGTTTTGTGTTCGAAAATGCTGGAAAAACCAAGAAAAACAAAAATGTTCAAGTAGTCTGGTTCCCTGACTCCACTAAATATAAAATGGATCAATTTACAGATGCCGGAAAATTGTAAGGTAAGGGAACCAGTCTACACATGTAGCTGGCCTGCACCCGTTCATGAACATGTAACCAATACCAAACAAATTTTCGACTGAAAAAAAAAATGGTAAATTTGGAGCAGTAGTTGAAAAATAGTTAGGTTTTTCCAACGGTGGTCGGCCGACCACTGTCAGGGTGACTGTTGGATTTTTTTACAAAAATACCATTTTCTTGAAAATGACTTTACACCAGGTGCCATAATGTTACAGGATGCTTTAAACTGTCATTTTCCAACATCCTAGTAAGGTATTTCGTAAAAATTTGGCAGTTTTATTTTTCGATGTTTGCAAATGTTGTATATTCCCTTTAAGCCATAAAATCCACACGAATGCTCAAAATAGTTTGTAGGGTTTCATCTCACAAATTCTATTAAAAGTTTTAGTAGCATCTCCACCATGCAAAGCCTCTAATCTTACTTAAATGTTTGAAGTGAAGGGGAAGTTGATAAATATGGCTGGAAGTTCACACCAAGTGGATCCTCCATACTCATAAATATGTTGATGACATTCTGATAGACCTGTCTAATTATCTTGGCAAAAAAACAATTCCAGGGTAAGTCCGAAAGTTATAAAACTGGAATGTTTTTGATAGAAGTTCATCTAGAGGAGGCATTTCAAAGCCAATGGTCAGCGAAGTTACAATATTTCTTTTCAATTTTGAAATAAGTCAAAATCAATGTTATGGCAGATTTTCACTTGGACTAAGTGATCTAGTTTTCATATCAACAAACTGTGTTAACAGGTGGCACAGGACTGGTCCCAGCCCCTACATGTATAATTCCTACTGTTAATGAAGCACAGCCCTAGAATTGGATATATCTTGAATTTTTAATTTCTCCACCTCAGCAGTAATTCTAACACCTAATTACACTCTGTACTTAAAGTCAAAGATTTTTGTCCTGAATGCAAAGTTGAATAATCCAATGGATTAGTTGCAATCAAAGCCAAGCAGGAATATCAGTCAGTAATACAATGAGACTGTCTAAATTACAATTCTAATTTAATGGAAAATTCTAATGTAAATTTTAGAAGCAATTCAAGTTCTGACAGGACAGTCACTTCATGTGTAACAGCTAATCTCTCAACAAAAAGAAGGTGCATCTGAATTTCAAAATACATTTACACAGAGCTTGAATCGCTCTTTCAAAATTCTCAAATTAAATAAATTGTCCCAGCATGATGCATTCAACAAAATGGCTGGACAAAAACTACGAATAGGTTTTGTTTCGTTGTTAGGTTTTTATGTTAGAATTTTGTTTTGTTCTGATTTTTGTTTTCAGTTGAAATTGACTTGTGGTTTAAAAATTTCCAAAAACGAACATCCAAGTCTCCAACACAATGTAACACATAAGAGATACACCAACTCTCCATACTTACTACAACCTAATGCACAATAACAACTACACTGTATGAATAGGTTTTGTTTCGTTGTTAGGTTTTATTTAAGAGTTTTGTGTTGTTTTGTTTTAATTGTGTTCTGATTTTTGTTTTCAGGTGAAAAAGACTTCTGATTTAAAAGTCCTAAATATGAACACTCCAAGTCTCCAACATAATCTAACACCTATACACCAACTCTCCATACTTACTACAACCTCATGCATAATAAAAGCTTGAAAGTCCGGCACTGATATTATTCATTGAATAATATTGATATTTATTCAACACATTTAGTGCTGTGTCACTTGCTGCATGTACTTCCTATCTCATTCTACCTAATGTATTACAGTTACACACAGTCTGTTGTGCTACAAATGCCTAACTTTTCATCAGAATAACACTAACATATTTTGCCTAACTCTGTGTACATGTACCAACTTTTAGTAGGCCTTTTTACTGCCATTTTTTGTTTGGTGTCTACTTCTAGTTACTGCCCATGCAAGCAAGTTTGGTTGTAACATGTAAATTTATACAAGTAGAAAAGTAAATAGGTAGCTTGATCAAAACTACCTTGCCTAACTTTTATTCACTTGACTAATGCAATCTAGTGTTGTGCAAACCTGACCCGAAACCGAAAGCGATCCAACCCGAAACCGACTTTAGGTCGGGTTGTGTCGGGTTGGTTTTTCCATCATTTCAGTCGGGTCGGGTTGGTTTCGATTTTGCGTAAATGCGATTTTTGGGTCGGGTCGGGTCAGTTGAGCTATTTTTAAAAAACCCAAAATATCTTAAACCAAAGCCCACCCCCCCCCCCAAACAGTTTGCAATTCACACAGTGCAATATTCATTGCAGAGTCACTGTGCCCAGTACGACCAAATGTGGTTTGAGGTCTATCCCGCATGGTCTACAACATGTAGGCCCACCAGTAGGTCACGTTGTGAGTACCCCTGATTCAGTTACTGATAGATGACGATTTTCACACGACGCGGGTAAGTTCAGGCACAAAAAGTAGACACAGTTGCCCAAGCCAGATATTTGGGGGTTTTGGGGTCACAATTTGGTTTCAAGTTGGTTTTTCTTGAATTTGTGTCGGGTCGGGTCAGTTTTAGGGAGTTCAGATTGGTTTCGGTTCTGATTCAATTTATATTTATGTTTTGGGTCGGTTTCTCACAGCAAGGCACAACAAGCAGAATATGCCTAACCTTTCTATCTTGTGAGGAGCAACGATAGAATGCCTAACTTTGGACAAACCTGTATGCACAACGAATTGGGTTTTGAGGTATTCTATTCTTAGGTTCATATTTATCCAATCTGTTTGTTTATGTTAACTGTTATGGCATAAGACAAATTCTATCAATACTCAGATTAATATCTCATATTTTACTGAGTGCCATGCTCATTTGCATGTCACAAGCATTCTCTATTTGAGGTGCGCGTGTAATTTGAAAACCCTATTGGTGCAAGGAGCACTGGTCATGTGTGTACCAATTGTGCGTGAGCATAGTACCACCTCACGCAATGGCATCTAATTTTGGTTGTTGGTTCAGTCTAAAGACAAATCCGGTAAATAACAACAACAAAAAAGAAGATGCTGTTTACAAAAACTTGATGTTTGACCATGATGTATGTTTGACTGATCCCCTCTCTACACACCATGCCAGTCTGGGGCAATATACCATGAAAAGTTAGTGGCAGTTGCAAGGGAATAGTTTTTCATGACCACTTGCAACATTGTACAATATAATATGGTTTGAGGGTGGTATTGGAAGTTATTGGAAGTTACTGGAAGTTGACAAACTAGTTCCCAAGGCAAAGCCGATGGAAGTACATGTAGTTTGTCAACTTCAGATACCAAGGTGAGCTAATCTAGGACTATCCACCCAAAATAAACCATGTTATATTTGTTTCACTAAACCTCACACATCTTCACCGAAATTGTCGATAGTCAAGTGCATGTTCATTTACCCTGTGCGTGAATCCTTGCATTCGCACCATAGACATATAATAAAACCTAGACACGACATTTGCTATTGCGCCTGTGAGCAAAATGCTGCGCGTATAGAATAACTAAGAAGTATGCGCGTAAATCGAAGCCATATGCATGACATTCGCGCGTCGCGTAATTAAGCCACATGACGCAGCCCGTTTTGCTCACAGAATTCACAACGTAAAAGCAGATAATGTCGTGACAGTGAATGGACCAGTAAGAATTCGACTCTCGCTCGTGAATATGTATTGAGATAGAGTAAATATGTAAAAGAAAGCACGCTTCATGCTACTTACCACGTATCCCACCACCAATGCTCCTTGCCTGCTATCTCACTGTAGGTTGTGTTCACATCTGCTTCTTTCAGAAGTCGAACCATTCGCCTGAAAGGAATTTTTGAATTTTCAAATTTATATTTTACTGTAGGGCTACAGTGCTTGTACGCTTAAGAAAAAAAGCTTAGATTCATGACCAGAACGAATTGAAATACGTAAATAACCTAATAAATAACATGCCATTACCTTACAAAGTATGGATGCACCGTTCGATCCTGTGCACCAATTCTTGCCAGAACTGGAATTCCCTGACGAAAGAAAAGAATTAAGTTGTCAAGTGAGAATTATGCTCTTTGAGTGGTGATGTACCATGGCCTCATGGCATGGAGCATTGAACCGTGCGTGCGTGTGTTCTTGGGCATACACTTGTCAGTAATTGCCTGTCCCTAACCCAAGCGTTACATGGTTACCTGCAAGAACTAGAGCAAGAGTGTTTGAATTAGCTCTGAAACAAAATGGAAGTATGGAACTGTATATGCCCCAGGGAGCTGTGATGTGGCTTTTTGAATGATTTGCAAGACCAGATGAGCAGGGGTACCGGTAATCTTGGCCGAAGACGTCAGTGATCAACAGTGATAGTTGCAATGTTCTGTAGCGCCCTTGCATAATTGATTTTTTACGTTCTCTCACTAACGTCTTGGTCATTTCGTAGCAATGGGGGCGTGGCCATTTTATGTAAATTGGCCCGTCTGTATGAATTTGAACAAAACGGCAGTTCCCATTTGCCACAGTAGTCCCGCCTTCGCACCCTTATCACTGCCTCGCGAATGTTTACACCCGTTGGGCGAGCCATCGAACCATTCCTCAATCGCTGATTGGTTCCCATTTCGTAGCAATGGGGGCGTGGCCATTTTATGTAAATTGGACCGTCTGTATGAATTTGAACAAAACGGCAGTTCCCATTTGCCACAGTAGTCCCGCCTTCGCACCCTTATCACTGCCTCGCGAATGTTTACACCCGTCGGGCGAGCCATCGAACCATTTCTCAATCGCTGATTGGTTCCCTAGGAAAGCCATATGATATGCTGGGTCACCGTCACCGTATGTACATGTATATAGCCCATACAACTGTTGGGCGAGCCTTTGAACTATTTCTCAATCGCTGATTGGTTCCCTAGGAAAGCGATATGATATGCTGGGTCACCGTCACCGTACGTACATGTATAAAGCCTGTATGTTTACAACCGTTGGGAGAGCCTTTGAACTATTTCTCGATCGCCGATTGGTTCCGTAGGAAAGCCTACAGAGAAAATAAAGAAAAAGTTGAACCGCTGATACGAAATGGCCAAGACGTTAGTGCGAGTAGGCCCGGTGGTCTAATTGTTGTGCCATTAGAAGGCGCACTATGCACCATCCACTATCGCTCACTAGCATCTTGGGCCAAGACTAGGGTACCGGTAGTTTCATCATCAATATCATATCAATATCATATGTCCTCTTTATCAATTCACTTTATCAAGTTTGTAAGTCTACTGATGTTACAGTCGAGTCTTCCTCATTTCCAGATGAGGATGAGAAGGGCCCAGTCTCTCTGAACAATTTTAGAAAACCCATTATTGATTCAATCTCTGGTCTGGTTGAAACATTGACACAAGGTAGTTTCCAACAAAACCAATGACTCAAATGCAGCACATGCATCCAACTACATGCCATTCTTTGCAAAAATTCAAAACACAGTCCTACCTTCAGATTAGAAGCATGTTTGTCTGCATCATTTTCGGCAACACAAGCCTGCAATGGAGACAAAAAGACTACATCACAAATGTGTTATGGTTATATTTTCCCATTCAACTATAATAAATAGTAGAATATTTCCAAATGTGTCCTGGATACTGACATTTGGAGAGTATGTGCATGACTGTAGAACATACAAGATGGAATGTAATTTGAACGATGAGCTCTAAATGCAAAACGAGATTACAACAAACACCAGTGCACAATGAACACAGAATTATAGGCATGGTGAGAAAACGTAGAAGCGTATTCTGTGCATTGTATGCACCGAGCAAAATGAAATGCTCATTTACTGATTATGTGTATCGGTTATGGGCGTATCAGCTTCATTTATGCATCAGTTTCTAAAGCAAAAGCACATATGCAAATAGATGAACAAAACCTGTACAAAGTTTTGAGTTTTCCATAGGTTTGTTTATGTACACAAACATGAAGCAACAGGCTTACTTTGTACATTGTGTACAACGAGTTAGCTCTTGAGTAATTTAATACATCAATGTTTGTTCCACAAAGGTTTAAATCTTCGTTAATCCAAACAGAATACACAAGGCATACTGATGTATCAGCTGGAATATTGTCTTATTTTAACTATACAGGGTGAGTAAAAAAAACGAAACCCATATGTCGTCACCATTGTTTTAGTGAAGTTCTGCAGGTAGCACTTTCAAAATCTAGGATATGAAAGCCAAATTCATCAGCTTTCTTTTAGTACAAGAATCATTCAAATCACTCATGTACTTTTCAAGTTACGGAATTTTAAACGCAACCACCGTTCTGTCCACAGATCACAAGAAGTAAGAAGCAAAAACGAAAACAAATCACATAGGGATGTAGGTGAATTGTTTTCATTTTGCTGAATAACACATTTTTTTGTGAGCCGTGGACAGAACTTTAAAGAGGTGATGGTGTTTTTTGTACAAAAGTGATTTAAATGATTCTTGTACTAAAAGAAAGCTTATGAATTGGGCTTTCATATCCTAGATTAAAAGAAAGCTTATAAATTGGGCTTTCATATCCCAGATTAAAGTGCTACATGTAGAACTTCACTAAAACAATAGTCCCAATATTTGGGTTTCACTTTTTTTGACTGACCCTGTGCAGGTATGCATCACTATAATACATTATCTAGCCTGGATTTAAGTTTTGTTGGTTCAGCACTCACAAACAGCTTGACACTATTATCAAGTTTCAGAAACAATTTTGTTCCTTTTTTTTAATAACACCTTGCCATTTAAAATGCATATCCAATTCCTGCAAAAATATTAAAATACTGAGAAAAATACCTCCATAATTGCTTTGATGGCAGGATCTGTATAGCTTGTACTCAAATCATGCCTAGAAATAAAAGAAAAAAGTCGAGAGCGAATTACAAGTGCTACATTCCATGTCAAGTTTATCAAACAAAGGAACACAACTGCTACAACATCACTTAGTACTGTTCAATATGCAGTAATCATCATGACATGCACAATAAGCCAGTTCGGTATTTCAGCTGCGCATGCATGCGCACAATGATGTGGGTCACAGGTCAATCGGGTTTTATATCAAAGAATTTATATCATCGAAGGCGCATGAATGCGCTAGAAGACGGTCGCCCGACGCTCATGCATTAATTACATGCAAGAATGGTCATTCGCATAACATCACGTCAGCGATTTTATCCCAAATGACCTTTGACCTGGACTACTTCATTGAGAAACTGAACTTGCTTATTGAATAATAGAGAAGTTTTGCAACTGAGGATACTGTTAGTACACCGAGTACATAATCAGTTTGCGTGGTCTTGTGACGTCATATACGCAAATTGCTATCCGCTAGGTGTATACACCATATGTACACGGCACGGTTATACATCGCCAGCTACGCATCTGTGGAAAATGCATGGTGAATGGTCCAATTCCAGCCTCTTTTCTGATAAATAATTTAAAGCTATAGTCCATCATTTGTAATTTGTGCATTTTGTTCGTTTGAAGCAACAAAAGGGTTCAAAATCTAATGAAGGATACTGAACAACTAACCTGATGAAGTTTCAGCTAAGCTTCAGCTGTACATTCCGAGAAAAACAGCATTCTAATAAGATCTCAATATGAAATCAAAAGTTACTGAATCATGTTTTGAATTGCAGCTATACGCGACGTAGCGCACTGATCCGACGAATTATAACAACCGCGCGCGTGTGTGCGTCATTCCAATACTTGTGCGCGCTGTGCTGAATAACAAAACAAACTACTAATTTAAATTTTCCTACGGTGCTTCTTAAGAATTACCGTTGGAAATGCCTTCTTTCGTTGATTACTTCAAAATGACAGCTTCCCAGAAGGAATAATTTCACAGGGAGTTTAGTTCCCTTACTATCTTTCAACCAAGTTGTTTTTCAACAATAATTACGCCAGTTACTTTTCGGATGGCTGCAAATGATGGACTATAGCTTTAACCATGTATGATTTGAATGAAAGAGGATGAATTACTGAACATAGATGTACCATTTGGGGGCGGATTGCAATAACTGGTCTTAAAGCTGTCAATGCGCACTAGACAGTGTTAAAGCTCTGGATGTCAGTCGGTGTCGTTCAAATGACGTCATGTCCTACAGACCAGCCACGTGCATCGGCATTTTGAGCGTCAACTTGTATAACGCGCATCGGCTGCGTCGTATTTCGAACACATTTCGAGCAACAAGCGCACGTGTTTGGAACATTTTCAACTCTGCGCAAATGCGTGCTTGATTGCGTAAAATACGCAGTTGCAGTTCTCCTACAGAGACAGCCATCATTGAGCGAGCCCTATAAGTAAGACCATTGCAATGACACGGTCTAAATGTTAAGAGAGACTTAAAATAGTTAGCCTGGGTTGGGCTGGCTTAAAACAGTCTATAGTTGGGATTTGTTGAATTATTCTTTCCCACAAAGTTTTTTTCTTCAGTTGATGAGTGTTTAATAATCTTAACATAGCAGAATACTTCTTGGAAGGAGGATTTTCCAGGATAGAAAGCATCTTCTAGAAAAATGTAATGACACTGAGTTGTGTTGCAATTTCAAAAACAATTTTCTCAACATAAAGTCTCGGAATTGACAGATTTGATTTTGCATGATTTGAATCACATAAACCGCAAAAATCGTGCAGTCTCCCTGGTATTTGCCCATAACCATGGAATGTTTGTGAATCGTTACTCTAAGCAGGCTTAGCTTATTGCAATGTGTTATGTTTGGTGTCTTAACCAAGACCGTCTTAGAGCAATAGCCGGCTTAAATCTGACTGGTTTAGCCAGCCGACTAAGACCGCGTTATTGCAATCTGCCCCAGGAGCCAACCTTGCGGTACTACTTCCCTAAGGCTACCAACCAGCTGGCAGTCGACATTGTTGCGCACCCGGTGTCTACTTTTCTTTGACCAATGAAAAAAGCGCATTTGACCTATAAATATGTATGAGGTGTAACAAAAACCAACCTATGTATCATATCATCAACATGCTCTTCAGAATTTACCGAAAAAACAAATTGCTGTCACCGTATTCCTCCTTTTTGATCCAGCCAGCCAATGAGATGACAGCGAGGGCCCGGTCAGGGTAGTGGGTTGCTAGATGCCACGCTCCGTGACCTCCCATTGAGTGACCTGCAAAGATGACACGTTGGGCATCGGCCTTGTTCGGTATCCAAGCGGAGTCTTGGGTCAACTGTATAATGACAGGAGAAAAGCCAGATCCTACAAAGTGAGTCCTATGTATTTTTTCACTTTGTGTGAAGGGAATAAATAAGTCTGTTTAAGACCAGTTTGGGGAGTGGACGCGGAAAATGGACCGAGCCAAACGGCGACCAGGCCCCTGAGCCGGTCTCAAACGGACTTGTTTAATACTAGCCAAGCACATATTTATTTCCATTCATGAATACCTTTTTGGTAAAAAGTCAAAACAAGTCAAACATATCATTTCCAACAATTGTGTTCATAGTTTCACTCCATGTTTTTCGAAACACCTCTAGCTACGCTAAGGTATGTACCTCTCCCAAGTACATGTAGTCATAAACAGCTCCTAGGCCTGTTATGGAGAATGGTGCATGTGGCGCGTACTACGCAATGTGGCGCAGAAAGCGAAGGTGCCGGTGTAGTGTGAATTTAGGGCTCTCGAAATATGGACTCATTGGTAGTATTGCACATGCCCAAGGGAAGATTGTGAACATTCAACCAATAAAAAGGTAAAAGAGACCAGACTTCATAGGAGTCCAGATTCATGTGACACCGGAAAAGTTAAACCAGCTAGCCGGTGTTTTATCAAACATTGAATAAGATACGGCGATACGACAGGCTCTCAACAAATAGGAAAGGGTTACTTGTCCTCGGTATTTATGAACATGTCCTCGGTATTTATGAACATGCATTTAAGGAACATCAACATTTTGGTATTTTCATCAAAGTGACATCTCAGTGATGAAAATATATGGACTTTCTTGTGAGAGGAAAAGTTGACATTTCTATTTGATTCCCAATGTGCAAAGATTGACTGCAAGTGCTTGTATCTTCAAAGTATTTGAAGTTGGGTCGGGTTTAGGATTATGAATCCTTATCCATAAATCTGCATCAGAAGATTTTACTAAGTTCTTTTTTTTTTAAATTCCAACTCCTGATCAGCATTTATATTTCTGAGAGCCATTCTAAATCCTCCCATCCAACATCTGTGGGCAAACACAAATGGCACATTCTTTGTCAGTTACAGGACAGTCATGTAGGCCGGCCCTTTATATACAACAAGAAATACATCAATGAAACTGCACCAATTATAAAACCCGAGGTTGCAACCAGAAAACACCTTTGGACGAGCCTCACCTTTTGCAAGATCTCCAATGCTGTCATCGCTGTTAGAGCTCCTGGTCCCTCCCAGTTGTGAGCACCATGCCTGGTGATGAACAGTCAAAGCATAAATGTTTACATTCCATACCAGTAGCTAGTGTGGACATTCCTTTGTTTTTCATGTAGTTATGAAAAACCTGTCAAAAAACTCATTTTACTCACACTGTGAAAACTCTTTCAACCCAATTTTATTACTAAGATTCCCTAACCCCAAAATGACTCCAAATCTGTTTCCAGAGAGGGGGAAACCTTGTGTGGACCAGGGCAGGGAAACCTGGTTTATGTGGACATCTTTGTTTGGAAGTACACACAGTGAATGCAATACTTGTACAATCAACACACTGTGATCGTTATTAGTAAAGTGGCATCACACTCTAGCACATGTACCGCACGTTTTTAATTTGAGGCATGCAATTATTTGAAAAATGTGTTGGTCGAAGGAGTAACGTGAGTGTGCGGGTGCATACCATGTACACATGATCATGGTGCGACCTCCACAATGGCTTCTAATTTGGAATGTCAGATAAGTCATTTGACACCATGCACTATCAGTGGACTTCCCTTTGTGACTACTTTTGAAAGCTCAGTGGCAGGAACACACCACATGCACACCCACTCTTGTTTTACTATACTCCCAAGGACAATGCTTTGTGTTTCCCTTTGTCCCAGTAATAAAACACTTTCACATAGACTAATACAAGCACACAACCTACTACAGAGGACCGTTGTGAACAAAAGACCCAACACCCGAGGACTGAAAGGATTTGTTTGTTCTCCTTTTGTGTGTCGGTCCTCGGGAGTTATGTAGAACACGTACACCAAGTGTGTATTTGCCTGCAATCGGCGACCCCCTATTGTCCCTCTTTTGTCTGTACATTAACTTTTTAGGAAGACCTCACATATGTTTTGTACACGATCGTGCCAAATTGGGGACCTTCAGGAATTGGGGACCCTATTTTCCTCTATCGTTCATCGTCCCCTATTGAATGCAGAAACAAACTCATACTGGTTTGTGTGTGTATGTCGTGAAGCACGCACAACTTTCCTGTTGTAACCGTTGAGGGGGTACTTTTGCACCGACCCTGGCCAACAAATCTATTTCTTCCAGGACCCTTCCTGATTCTGTGGGCTCCACCCAAAAATTGGGGGTTTCTCTCACTCTTCTAAAAATACAATTTTTTTTCATCGCCCTCCACAATTTTTATCAGACTTCTGAGCTACAGTGCATTGGGATTTTCAAAGTACACTTAATATCATAACCATAGACAAATAATAATTACTGAGAAACTATTCTTCTTAAACCTTCACAAGCATGACAAGAGGACTTCTTTCCTTACCTAGTGGGTGCTAAAACCCATGCTGTTTCCAGTCCAAAGATCCATCTACCATCTTGCATTCTTTTATACCCATCAGCTTGATTTTGAGCACCAACTCCTACAACGTAAAAAAAAAAGACCATTTACAGATCAGCAGCCAAATCCATGCAGTTGTTGGGGTATGGATTTCGATTCAGGGTGGTTAGGGTTAATGGTGCTCAGTCATTAATGAATGCAGGGATGAGAGTATATATTAAGGTATTATAATAGAAAGCTGCTTAGACTACATTTTATGATGCCACATTGACAGAGTTCAAGGTCATAACCTTGATCAAACCCTGCAATTGTTTGTGGATTACTTTTGGTGGCTTATGCACTTATCAGAAGAGCATTTCTAGGATACAAGTTACATTCTACGATACATATATTAGAATCTGAATGGCCTCATGATCTGAGAAAAATATTACCTGTGCCATGAAGACTTATTAACACCTGTACGAAGAAAAAAATATTTAAAAAATGTTAGGTCTTGGTATTTTACACCACAATTATTTGGGCATTTCAATACTCATTCAGTTGATTTTGGTTAAGACCAGAGCTGTAATGCCTCCAACTCATGACTTGACGCGAGTCAACTCAACTTGTAATTTTTAGTGACTCAACTCACCACGAGTCATTAACAGCAATTGACTAAACTTGACTCAAGTCACTCACTGCAAGGAAATGCTTGTCAGCTCTGGATTGTATTAACTACTTGACATACTATGAAATACTTGTCAGACCAAAGCTGAAATATAACTCTGTAAGCGTCAAGCTCGGCAATCTCACAGAGCAAATCGCAGGATTAACTGAAGGAAGTTGACCACAAAGTTGACAAGTGGCCTCACATTGTATTGTGAATCACTCTGACTTTGAAAACAGTCTACATGTATGTGTGATTTTAGCACAGTTTGAACAAAGCATGTCATGAATACAGATCAAAATCTCATATTATTGTCAGCATCTTACCGGGCAAACATTATTAGGGCAATCCTCTAACGGTTGAATGGCAGCAGCAAGCTGGACCTACACATACACATAATATTAAACATAAACAGTCATTAAACATAAAAAGAATGTTAAACATAACAAACAGTTCCATGATATAAGCTAATGATTGCATTATCTGCTCCTATATCAGATTTAAACCAGCCAGCACAATCTGGCAAGCTCACTGTTTGAGTGTTGAAAGTCTGCACTAGTAAGCAGGAGGTGGTGGGTTCAAGTTGCACCCAACCAAACTTGTGATTTTTTTTCTAACAAGCTCCAAACAGCACTCAGTATAAATATACTATTCTGAGCATGCTAGTACACTGTAAATGGATGGAGGCCCCCTTCAATGGTGGAAGTATTGTTCAAGCTATGATACATGTTTAGAAAAACTGCACTATGATGGATTATCTAAAGAATAGCTGTCACAGTGCTCGCGCGCTGAAAGAGGTCTCCGTAAGTATACAGCTCAATGAACATGAATACCGTGCTCGGAATTGTCTGTGCACATTTTCTATAAATTACATCAGTGAAGGATACATGCCAAGCCCAATATTTAAAATCACGAAGGCAGGTTCTTCAAACACTGCAACCTCACCAAATAGCACAAAGTCTATTTGACTGAACAGATGTAGAAACTTCCAGGCTGGCATATTCGTGCTTTTGTAAATTACCATAGTAAGACCATTATCACCAAAAAAAAATAAATTTAAAAAAAATATTGCATTCAAATCAAGCAAATACATGTACACCTCCTTCAACGAGAAACATTTACCCAAATGTCAACATACATGTTACAAAGATGAGGCCCAAAGATAAGGAAGAAGTTCTTGGTCAAAACGCTGAGGTTCAAAAGAACATTTTGTGGGGTGAAGATAAAAAGTAAACAGTGACTTGGATGGTATATACCGTATATGTACAACTCTATCTGCCAATCAATAAACCTACTGAGCCATCGTGATCAAGGAAAGTGAAGAGAAAGGACTCTCCCGCTTTGCGACACCTCAATGTAACAGTCAACTGCTTGGAGCCACTTCCCTGTGAAGTTACCTCCAGAACAAATCTACAAATGTAGAAAATTATAAAAATGACATTAAGCCTAAAAGGGCAGGGGGAGGGGGAGACGAATCATAAAATCTAAAAATAGCATTTCGTACAAAATGATAAATTCTCAGAGAACTGAAAAATGCTTTTTCTATTAAAGTCCATTCGCAGATGGAAGTGCGGAATGTTTATGACCCATAATTTCAAAAGGGTTTGTCTGATTACAGAAGCTGATGTCTTTACTAGAACATCATATTTCACAAAAATCGGAAGTTGCATACCTGAATGGATCTTTCCTGAGTGTGATCTTTCCTTATATATGGGTCTTAAGTTCCAAATAAACAATTGGCATGGGACAGTATGAGGGCAACATAGGACTGGAATTAGGTGGCATGGGGTGGCAATGGGGCAGCGTGGCATGGTATGGGGTTGTATGGTATGATATGGGGTTGTATGGTATGATATGGGGTGGCATTAAAGGTATAGTCAATCAATTGTAATTTCTGCATTTTGTTCGTTTGAAGCAACAAAAGTGCTCAAAATCTAAAGAAGGGTGCTGAACAACTAAACTGATGAAGTTTCAGCTCAGCTTCAGTTGTATATTCTGAGAAAAACAGCATTCTAGGATCTCGATTTCAAATCAAAAGTTGCTGAATCAATTGTTTTAATTGGGCTTGAATTCAGCGTCCGAGACATGTTCTCTCTGAGCTGATTGCAGCTACGCGATGTCGCGCACCAGTCCGACGAATTATAGCAACCGCACGCGCGTGTGCGTAGTGCCAAAGCTTGCGCGCTTCGCCGAATAAAAACTTCCAACGGTGCGTCTTAAGATGCACCGTTGGAAAGGCCTTTTTTCGTTGATTTCTTCAAAATGACAGCTTGCCAGAAAGAATCAATTCACAGGGAGTTTAGTCCCTTTACTATCCTTCAACCAAGTGTGTCTTTCAACAATTATTACGTCAGTTACTTTTTGAATAGCTGCAAATGATGGACTATAGCTTTAAGACAGCATGGAGTGGCACTTGGACGGAATGGGTGGCATGCATTGTGCGGCTAAAGGGGGTATGGTGACCACAAATTCGTAGCCTTGTGGAGACTCACACACAATAGTGAACAAAACATTGTAAAGGTCTCCACGGGGCAATTTCTATAGATGAATAGGTCTCCACAAGGTTTTCACGAAATAGATATATGGGTTTTACTCAAAAACTAGGAATGTCCAAGGTGGGTTGATCTGTCGCAAATGGAAGAGTTTTAGAAAAGGGATATTAATTCCAAATTTCAGCCAAGGAAACTAATTCTGGTTAAAATAAGAGCATTTTGAACTTTCACTTTCAAAATTGAACACTTTACTACACGAGAACAAAGAAATGTCTCCACAAGGATACAAATTTTGGAATGGGTGTGGCATTGTGTGCATGGGGCGGTATCGGGTGGCATGGGCTGGCATGGGATGGAATGGTATTGGGTGGCATGGGACAGCATTTGGGGGCAGCGGTTGGGCATGAGGGGGCATAAGGGGGAATGTGGTGGCATGGTACATGTACATGAACCATGAATGTCATGAAGGTAACAAGCGGTGGCATGGAGGGGCGAGGGGGCATTGGAGCGTCATGAGGATGGCTTGGGATGGCATTAGGGTAGCATGGGATGGCACAGGGTTAACATATTGCAAGTTTGCATCTAACATGTGATTGATTCATGGAATTTCAGGAGGCTCTGTACTCACGATGTCTCACCCGTGCATCCTTGAACATCTCGTTCTTGTGTCTGCCATTTGAAAGTCACAGAAACTGGTAGAGTCTGACCGGGGGCTATATTAGTCTGTAGTCCTGACTCCCTCACCTGCTGAACCACCACGGCAGGGCTGTGCCTCTGGCTCACCAGGCTAACTCTGAGCATGAGAAAAGTAACCAATGAGAATCAAATTTTACAGGCCTGCTCAGCAGAATTTCACCTTTTAATGGGATAAGCAAAATTCCGCCATGGACCAGTCATAAGCAATAAGCCATTTGCAAGTTAAATTTGAATAAAATCTGGAACGCCGACTTAATCTAATGCTTTGCATGTTTTAACTTTGCATTCTCCCGACCAAAGAGACTGTTACTATATCACATGATTCGGGGCAAGCCTTATGCTAGCAACCCCCAGCTCCGGCATGGCCTGGTGTCTTTGTGCCACTCTCTCCCATCATGAACAATGTATTGAAGCTGGGAGTCTCTTACGTAACTATGCAAGAGCTTGCCCAAATCCTGTAATTAGCAACAGTGTCTTTGGTCTGGAGAATTCAAAGTTAAAATGCACAAAGCATTCTGATGAGCAAGTCATGAGTGTACCAGATGTTTTTTTGTAAATTTATATCTCAAAGGGTATAGGTGTATGGCTTATTAACATTGCATGACATTGTGGATGATATCCTATTTTTGCTAAGCAGGTATCTTCTGGGTTTTTTGCAGCTCTTTGATGTTAATCCCAGGACATCCACTGGCCAGCCTGCACTCCTGCACAAAAAAGCCATTGGGTCACAATTCCGGGTCATTCATGACAATGATCCAACATTTCAGCAAGTAAAATTGGCCTGTCCCTTCAGTGCCTTACTAAACGGACAGATAGAAGACCCGGTAGTCCTTTTAACCTAGTGCGAATATAAACAAATTTGACAAAACAATACATTTTACAGCAGAAAGTGGTCCAAAGTTGGAATGGGTTCAAGTACATTTACACCACTTATATTTATTGTTGATGCCACTACATTCACTTTCTACGAAAAGTATGAATGAGGCTTTGTCAAGCAATATCTGTTGACCCATGAGCTCCTTGCGCTACCAAAAGAGGGCGCCCTTTTACCTAACAACGACGTCCCATGGGCGGGACATTTCGCTGGTTGACGCGCACCGTTCCTTGTGTGTGACGCACGTACACCAGGGGATTTGTTCTATTTACACACAGTGGCCGCCCTTCGGGGCAAATAAATTGCAGTCAGGCAAGATGGCGTCGGTCGGTCACCCCCAACTGTACTTCCTTTGCCGGTGATGAGGGGGTGCTTGTGAACAGAGCGGATAGCCCTTTGTAGTTTTGTATTTCTGCTCCCAAATCAACTTACCGGACATTCTTGATCCATTTATCAGACTGCAGGTTGGTGACCGGTATAGCCAAGATGTTGCCAAATATGTGTCCTTCAACAAGGTCAGGTAACATGGTTGGCTGGTGAACTTCAAAGCTGTCTGAACCTGGAATACGGATAGTGAAGCAAAACATGGACATGATGGAATGGAAAAAACATTCAAATCTTGATCAGCAATTTTGTCAAGTCCGTAGCAGTGCAGCCCATCAGGGACACAGCGCAAAGTTGTCAGGTCAGCAGTAGCACTGAGAAATGTGTTTGGCATAGTTCAGTTGAACAGGTTGTCACCTGACGTGAAACTAGACTTGCGGTGTGACTTGTATGTGTTTGATTTGTTATCATTTGCGGAGACTTGTGATAACCAGCGATTGAGTTTTGATGACTTACATTGTACATTGTATGATAAGTTGTGATTGGCTTGACTGTAACACAAAGTACCGATATAAATTAGTAAATAACAATTTAAGAAAAATCTAATTAACAAGTTATGATGGATGAGTCCGTGTCAAGAGGCACTATATAATAATAATTTGGTTTTTTTTTCATTCATTTGTTTTTTATTCCAACTTGGAACACACCCCTTAACCCCAAGGAGGGTTACTTCAACATTTTAAACCTGAATATTTAAATATAATGGAGTCTTATATAGCGCACGTATCTGCCAACAATTAGGTACTCAAGGCGCTAATACATATGAATTTATTTTAAAGACCCATTTTATGTAGCACCTTATTATGTGCTACGGCGCATTAAGCAACACTGCTAGAAACACCGGGGCAAACCCCTTCTCTTAGCGACAAGCGTTACTTGGTTCTTTTACGTGCATTACACAACTGTCATAATTAATTTCTTTAAAACTTTTACACAATAGGCTGTCTAAATATATTTTAATGGCTGCTGTGAGGTAACAGCACACATGGCAGTCTTACAAACATGTACTTTTATAAAACTGCATGATGGTGCAAACTTACCGGCTGATTTAAAACTGCATTTTACAACCTTGAAAACACAAAGCACACATAAGAACACAAATTTACAAACTGAAATCTCCTGAGACATTAAAAAAAAAACACAAACTGAATGTCATTTACAGCAAATTGACAGGTCTAGGACGTCGGGTAAAAAAAGTAAGTAGCTTGAGGAACACATCATGCATGCATTAAATTATTCAACTCACATTTTTGCCATAAATTTGGTGATTATTGTGCAAGCAATTTTGACAGACCAACAAAAATAACATTGAGTGGCGATTCAATAAATAAACAAAAACTTTGCCTGCCTACCTGCGTTTGTTTTGCTCTTAATCTGATGTAAACAGTGTGAATCCCAGCTGATAGCGAAACACTAAACCTACAAAGAAACACATTAGAATATTTAAAAATGGAACAGACATGTGGCCCTATGGATGTTCTGTGCAAAAAAATAATGTTAAGAGAAGATAATCAAGTAGACTGTTTAAAAGAACTTAGACCAAAACCTTTAGAAAATGAGTATTCTAATTATAAAATACGTAATGGCATGTACTTTATGATATGTGCACTGTGGCATATGAAGACACATCCATTATACTGAGCTGGCCATTAATTAGAGGCTGTAGACAAAAGAGAACATTAAGTGCAACTTTCCTCATCAACATAGATGCACAAATTAGAAATTACTTTCTTTTAGTTCTGGTAGATTTTTACAATACATGTACTTATCTCTTATACAAGCTTAATTTGTCCATTACCATGACAGTTTGGGTGTAAAACAGTACAATTAAAGTAAAAATGTAGATCTCCCTAGATATCTGAATTTTGTAACAATTAAATGGTCACATTAAACAAAACACATATTGGATGAAAACTACTCACCAGTACTGCTCCCGTCTATAGACATCAGCAGCTATGAACATGTCAGCAACAAAGATTGTGTGTACACCTGTATGAAAGGCAATCGAGAGCAGAATTCAAAAACAAGTCTATTTAGGCTGTGCATTAGACTTGGTGCCAAGTCGCCTAATGTTCACGTACGTACGGTACCGGTTACTAATTCCACGCACGCAAAATATCACTGCAATGCGCGCAGCCTGGTTCCCAGACCAAATGATGCTGACTATTAATTTTCAATAACGGTCTTGGCGAAAATGTTTTCTATTTTGTACACAACATATGGGAGTATTTTGAATCGTTGGCGAATTCTATGCGAGCATTCTGATTGGTTCAGATTCCAGCGTGTATTCTAGGCCGCTACGGAAGGTCATTCTCATTACTTCGAGGGTTTGTGCTTTGTGTTGTGTAACATTCCAAATTTTGTTATAGGGCATGCACGACTCAAATAAATCAAATATATTGATCACAATGATACATTTATTTTTATACACAATTGACCTAGCTGAGTGATTTGGCCGTTAAACGTCACCCGATCTGCAAACATGTCCCGACGTATTGAGAAGAACTCCCCATGTAACGGAATGAACGAATCCTCATTTGCATTGCGGTGCACCATTGGATCTCATCGCAAAAATGCACTGCATATGTATTGTGGTGCAAACATATATGAATAACGGTGCGAGAACGTAACCTTCAAGTCGTTAGATATGTCGCAACCCAGCCGATTAGTACTAGTCTTATACCAGCCGCGCCGATGGAGTTCGACTGAAGTTCTCAGACAAAATACGACTATCTAACGACTTGTCATCAAGTCTAGCCGTGCATATAGGCATTTCTGGAGTACTTTTCTAAGGTATCATTTGGTCCTGATTAAAGGCATGTAGAAACATTAGGCGACAAGTGCCGCAAAAATGCACAATAAATTCAAACACCATTGCAATGTACAGTAAAGGGTTCCCTTCGAATAATATGCCAGCAAATACATGTATGTCTCCAATCACGTAAAAAATATCTATTGTGAGGACCGAAAGTAGTCTTTAAATGTACTTGGGTTCATTTTTAAGCTTTGAGAATTGTTTCATTTGAAGCATCAAAATTGCACAAAATCTTCAAAGTTTCAACTCGTGAAGTTTCAGCTCATACAGTGGACTATACATTATGAGAAACATTTATGCACAATTTCGGGGTCTTGTAAATAGTTTCCATTGCCAACGTACATAAAAAAAAGCCTTCAATGATTTCTTTTCTTACAAACGCTTTCATTTTAATGCAATATTTAACAGGGTATTTGATACTATCCCTATCTTCACTCTGACCAATGTTTTTCCATTAAATTGGTTGGTCCGTTTCTGGGGTATTTTTCCTACCTGCCATTAAGTAGGACCAAATGATGTACCTTAGAAAAATTTGGGTAAACGTTCTTATTTTTATTGTTCCCAGTGACTTGGATCCATACAACAAAGCTGCAAATATTTCAAAGCAAATTTACGCGCTAAGCATCAGATGAGAACCAGTCCTATTCAACATAGCATATTGCATTTTAGTTTTGCTTGTTACTTATTCACAGATTTATAAGCAGCTTATAAATCTGTGAATAAGTTGCTTCCTGAAATTATCACAAGACTGACAGTCTAATTTTCCTGCTCAGTTTCTGACTTTTTAGAAACAACATGAAAATCATAAAAGTCTGGAATCTACTCACCTAGACACTGGACAATGACGTTCTCATCTTTGCCATTCACGGCAAATTCACCAACAAGCCAGCCCTGCCAGAATTCAAATATGAAACAAAAGGAAGAGATAGTCACCTCATTCAATTAGGGGCAATTTTAGACAACAATAATAAAGTGCCCTGGAAAGGGCACACTATGCCCATCATGGCTCTATAATGAAGTTGCAGCCGCACCAACTACCGCTAAAGCTTAAAGTCAGACACACTTTTACAGATAAACTATATGTAGATGCCTTTAATTATCATTTCACACACTTGCATACCGTACGATCTAACAAAGTTAGGCAACATGTAAGTAAAACAATAATGTTGGATCTTACTTTAAAATATTACTAAAATAAAGGAAACACAAGCTTTCTTGCCAAAAAAATAACAAGGAAAGGCTGATTTGTTTCTAAACATTGCTAAAAGTGAACGTACATGTGTTTTTGAAGTTGGTATGAAAAGAGACTTTTTACTGATAAAACCTATATCTGTTGACTGAATCTTGCTGATAATAGTGTAATACTGTTCAGTATATTACAAATGAGAAAACATTACCTTGTGGGTCAGTGGTAGTTTCACTATACTTATCGAGGAACAAAGAAATTATGAAAATCGTCTTCAGAGCTGGATATATAATAAAAAGGCAGGTCATGTAAGCGTCAAAGTGCTCTTTTTTACAAAGTATTGTGGTAAAATGCTTAAAATAACATGTATAATTACATGTACATACAATTTCCTTTTAATCAAAGGGTCAACTTATGTCTACGTACAATAAAAAATGATTTATAAACAGTGTCAAAATAACATTCTCACTTTAGACCCATTTTGTGATTTCTTTAGTAAACGTATGAACAAGCAAAGATGGAACCCTCCTCATCAAAACAGCATGTAGCCAAACAAAGATGGCAGCCTTTACAACAAAATACAGAATGTGGAGTGCCATGGCCTAATGGTCTGGAGCACTGAATTCATGGTCTACGGGTAATTCTCCAGGTTGTGGGTTCGAGTCCAGCCTGGGGTAAATTGGGCACCTGTGAGGGCAGATATGGTTATTGTGATTGATTTTATCTGCTTTGCGCCAAAATGGCAGCATCCTGATGTATACTCTCCAGGGAGCTGAGATGGTATTTGGAATGTTTAATTGGTCCTATGAACAGGGTAACAATGATTAGCGCCTTAAGCACCAACACTGGTGGATATGTGCACTTTATAAATATACATGGTTAGCATGAGAAAAATGTAACGGTTAAAGGTGCATCATGTGCATCTTTCATGAGGGATCAGGTATCTTTCATCATTCTTTGGGATCTCTCTTTGGGGACAAATCTTGGGATATCTTTCTTGGGAATCTTTTGGAGGGATCTTTATAATTGGATATTTCACTTAGATCTTTCTTGGGGGATCTTTCTTGGGTAATCTTTCTTGGGGAGCTTTCTTGGGGATCCCTTTTGGGGAATGTGTGTAACTCTAGCCTTCCCGCTGTCTGGGAGTCTGCAAGTTTCTCTTGAAGTCTAGAATTATCCCTTCAAGTCACTGGGTATCTCTTGATGTCCTGAAGTACCTCTTGAAACTTGAAGGATTTATTGAAGTCTTGAAGAATCTCTTGAGGTCTTGAAGTGTCCCTTGTATAGTCTTGAAGTACATCTTGAATTCTTGCAGTATCTCTTGCGGGCATTACAGTATTTCTTGAAATGTTGAAGTCTTGAAGTATCTCCTGAAATTTTGATGTGTCGTCAAGTCTTGGAGGTTTAAAGTATCTCATGAAGTCTTCAAGTATATCTTGAACTAATGAAGTGTCAAGTCGTGAAGTATCTCTTGATGTCATTAAAATGTCTTGAAGTATGTGTGTTGAAGTTTTGAAGTATCTATTGAATAGTGGAAGGGCCTCTCAAAGTAATGTATCTCTAAGTCATGAAATAATCTCTTGAAGACGTGAAGTATCACTTTAAGCCTCGAAGAATATCTATAACACTTAAAGTCAAATTATTTTGAGCCATCTTCCAGTATTGAAGAACATCTTGAAGTCAGGAAGTACCATTTGAGGTCTTTACTATCTCATGCAGTCATGGAATATCTCTCTAAGTCTTGAAGTATCTATTGAAGACTTGGAGGTTTGAACTATCACATGAAATATAGAAGTTTTGAAGTATATATTTAAGTCATGAAGTATTTCATAAAGCCAACAAGTATCTCTTGAAATGTTGAAGTCTTGAAGTAGCTCTTGAAATCATGAAGCATCTCTTGAAGTCTTGAAGTATCTCTTGCAGTCATAATTATTTCAAGAAGTCTTGAAGTATCTTCTGAAGACTTGACGGTTTGAAGAATTAAGTCACACAGTATCTGCTGACGTCATAGAAGTATTTCTTGAAGTCTTGAAATCTTTAAGTATCTCTTGACGTCGTGCAACATCTATTTAAGTCTTGAAGTATCTCTTGAAGTCATAGAGTATCTATTTATGTCTTGAAGTGTCTCTTGAAGTCATAGGGTATTTTTTTGCACTCCTGAAGTAACTCTTGAAACTTTGCAGTATATATTGAAGTCTTGAGGAACCTCTTGATGTCTTTGATCTCTTTGGGTGTTGAAGTGTCTTTCGATGTATTTACGTCTTGAAGTATCAAATAGTTTTGAAGCATCATGTCATGAAGTATCTCTTGAAATCTGTAAGTATCTGTTAAATCATGAATTTGCTTGAAGTGTCGAAGCCTTGAAGTATCTCTTGAAGTCCTGAAGAGATACTTCAAATCTCTAGAAGTCATGAGGTATCTTCTGAAGTATTAAATTCTTGAAGTTTCTCTTATGTCTTGTAGTATATATTGCAGTCTCAAAGAATATGTTGAAGTCTTGCAGTATCCATTGACATCTTGGAGTGTTGAAGCATATCTCCAATGAAACATGTGTCAGGTCTCTAAAGTATCTGTTGTAGTCTTGAAGTATCTTTTGACACCATGAAGTATTGCTTGAAGTCATGAAGTGTCTGTTGAAGTTTTGAAGTATGTCGTGAAGTATCTCTTGAAGTCATGTAATACCTCTTACAGTCATAGAGGGTTATCTTATTTGAGGTTTCTTGGGGCATCTTTCTTGGAGAATCTTGCCATCTTACTGTCTAGCAAATTTGCCGTTCCAGCAACATTGCTGTCTTGTCTTTCCATCTTGCTGCCTGCCTATCTCTCATAAGGCTTGATGTATCTATTGGAGTGTCTCTTTGAGTGTCTCTCACTGTCTTGCCATCTTTTCATTTTATCGTCTTGCTATCTTGCCATCTTGCAGTCTTGTCATCTTGCCACATAGTTATATTTTTGAAGTCTTAAAGTCGAATTATCTCTCAAAAGTCTTGATTTGTCTCTTAGAGAGTCTCATGAAGTGTCTTTTAGAGAGTTTCTGGGAGTCTGTCTTGGACTTGAGTTGGAGTGTCTCTCTGGGTGTCTGAGTGTTTCTTGGGGTGTCTCCTAGGGTTTCGCTTTGAGCGTCCCTTGAATTGTCCATTGAAGTGACCATTGAAGTGTTTCTTGAAGTCGCTTGAAGTGTCCCTTTAAGTTCTCTTGAAGTGACTCTTCAGGTCTCTCTTGAAATATCTTTCAGTCTATCTTGAAATGTCTCTTGGAGATTTCTTGAAGTGTATCTTGAAGAATTTCTTGAAGTGTCTCTTAAGTTATCTAAAAGTGTTATTTCAAGTCTCTCTTGGAATCGCTATTGAAGTGTCTCTTGACGACTCTCTGGAAGGGTCTATTTAAGTGTTCTGAAACTGTCTCTTGAAGACTCTCTTGAAGTGTCTGTTAAAGATTTCTCTTGAAATATCTCTTTAAGTGTTTTTTGGAGTGTACCTTGAAGATTCTCTTAAAGACTCGTTTGCAGACTCTTGAAGACTCTCTTGAAGTGTCTCATGAAGTGTCTTTTAGAGAATTTCTGGGAGTTTACCTTGAACTTTGAGTTGGAGTGTCTCTTGGGGTGTCTTTGGTTGTAACTCAGGTGTCTCTTGGAGTGTTCCTTGAATTGTCCATTGAAGTGACCTTTGAAGTGTCTTTTGAAGTGATTTTTTTCAAGTGTCTCTTGAACATCTCTTAAAATCTCTCTTAAAGTGTCTATTATGAAGACTTATGAAGACTCTCGAACTGTCTTTCGAAGACTTATGAAATCTCTCTTGAAATTTCTCTTGAAGTCTCTCCTGAAGTGTCTCTTGACGATTCTCTAGAAGTGTCTCTTCAAGACTCTCTTGAAGTGTCTCTTGAAGACTCTCATGAAGTGTCTTAAAGTTATCTTGAAGTGTCTCTTGAAATCTCTCTTGAAGTCTCTCTTAAACTCTTTTGTGATGTCTCTCTTGAAGTGTCTCTTGACGATTCTCTAGAAGAGTCGTCTGAAGATTTCATGAAGTGTCTCTTCAAGTTTTTCTTGAAATATCTCTTTTAAGCGTCTTTTGAAGTGTCTCTTGAAGGTTTCTTGAGTGTATCTTGAAGACTCTCTTAAAGACTATTTTGAAGACTCTTTTGAAGTGTCTCTTGAAGACTCTCTTGAAGTGCCTCATGAAGTGTCTTTTAGAGAATTTCTAGGAGTTTGTCTTGAACTTTGAGTTGGAGTGTCTCTTGGGGTGTCTTTGGTTGTAACTTGTCCATTGAAGTGACCCTTGAAGTGTCTCTTGAAGTCTCTTTTTAAGTGTTCCTTTAAGTTCTCTTGAAGTAATTTTTCAAGTGTCTCTTGAATATCTCTTTAAATCTCTCTTGAAGTATCTCTTTGATTGTTTGAAGTGTATCTTGAAGACACATTTGAAGACTCTCTTGAAGACTCATGAAGTGTCTTTTAAGTTATCTTGAAGTGTCTCTTCAGGTCTCTCTTGAAATCGCTCTTGAAGTCTGTTTTGAAATCTCTATAGAAGTCTCACTTGTAGTCTCTTGGCGATACTCTAGAAATGTATCTTAAAGACTCTGATGAAGTGTCTCTTGAAAACTGTTTTGAAGTGTCTGTTAAAGATCTCAGGAAGTGTCTCTTCCAGTTTCTCTTGAAACATCTCTTTAAGTGTCTTTTGAAATGTCTCTTAAAGGTATCTCGGAGTGTATCTTGAAGATTCTCTTAAAGACTCTTTTCAAGACTCTCTTGAAGACTCTCTTGAAGTATCTCTTAAGTTATCTTGAAGCGTGTCTTGGAGACTCTCCTAAAGACTCTCTTAAAGACTCTCTTATCTCTTCAAGTCTCTCTTGAAATCTCTCTTGAAGTATCTCTCAAGGTGTCTCTTGAAGACCCTCTTGAAGTGCATGTTCAAGTCTCGCTTGTTGAAATTCCGCCTGTAGTCCCTTTGAAGTCTCTCTTAAAGTATCTCTTGAAATTGCTCCTGATGTATTCTTCTGAAGTCTCCTGAACTCTCTCAAACTCACCAGCTGTCTCTCTTGAATTCTCCTGAAGTCTCTAGTAGTCTCTTTTATTCTCTTTACGTCTGTTCAAGACTCTTGAAGTCACTTGAAGTCTCATGATATCTCTTGAAGTCCCTTGAAGTCTCTTGGAGTCTCTTTTATGTCTTTTAAAGTCTTGCTTAATGTCTCTAGAAGTTCAATTGAAGTCCTCTTGTAGTCAACTGACTTGAAGTCTTCTTAAAGTCAATTGAAGTCCCTTGAAATCCCTGAAGACCCAAAAAGATTTTTGAAGTCTTGCTTGAAATCATTTAAAGTGTCTTTAAATTTCTGGGAGTCTCTTTGTACTCTCCTTAAAGTCTTCACGAAGTCAATTTAGTATTGTAAAGTCCCCAAAAGCCCCGAGAACTCTCTTGAAGTGTCTTGAATTCTCGTAAAGTCCCTAAAGGCACACATAGTCTTGAAGTCTCTAGAGGCCCCTTTAAGTCTCTGGACGTTCCTAGATGTTCTTTAAAGTCTCTTGAAGTCAATTGAAGTTCTTTATAGGCTCCTTGAAGTCTTTTGAAGTATCCAAAAGTCCAACGAAGTCGGTTGAAGTCTTCCTGAAGTCACTTGAAGTCTTTTATTGACTATTTTAGTCAATCGACGTCTCCTGAAGTCCTATCAGGTTGCGTCATGTTGTGTGAAGTCTCGTAAGATATTTTGAAGTCTCTTTATGTCTTTTAAAATCTCTTGAAATCTTTGCATGTCTTTTAAAGTCTTTTTAAATATCATCAAGTGCCTTCCAGTTTCTTAAAGTCTTGAAGTATGGGGGGGTGTCTTTCTCTTGAGATCTTTCTCGGGGGTATCTTTCTGGAGGCTCTTTTTTCGGGGGATCTTTCCTTGGGATCTTTCTTGGAGGATCTTGTTTGGGGATTATTCTTGGGATCTGGACCATCTTGCCGCCTTGCCATATGTCTCAGGGCATTGCTACCTAGTCGTCTTGCTATCTTTCGATCTTGCTGTCTTGCATCTTGCAGCCTAACTTAATCTTTTAAAGTCTTGACGTCGAAGTAACCCTCAAAGTCTTGAAGTGTCTCTTGGAAAGTCTCTTTGAGTATCTTGAGTTCTTGAAATCCGGAACTCTTGAATTCTGGAAACATGAAACCATTTTGAAATCTTGAAACCATCTTGAAATCATTAATCCTCTTAAAATTTTGTAACTGTATTGAAATATGGAAACATCTTGAAATCTTAAAACCATCTGGACATCTTGCTGGAAACCTGAAAACCACCATGATATTTTGAAACTGTCTTCAATTCTTGCAAAAGTCTTGAAATTGTGAAACTATCTTAACATCTTGTAACTGTCTTGAAATCTTGAAATGTCTTAAATCCCGATGCTGTCTTGAAATCCTGTAACTGTCTTGAAATCCTGTAACTGTCTTAAAATCTTTAACCATCTTGAAATCCTGAAATAATCTTGACATCCTGGTACCGTCTGAAAATCTTGTTATCGTCTCAAAATTTTGACGCTGCCTTGTAAGTTTAAAGCATCTTCATGACATCTTGAAATCGTGCTGAAATCTTGCAACCATCTTGACATCTTGTAACAATGTTGAAGTCTTGAAAACTTTCTTGAAATTTTGAAACGTCTTGAAATATTAAATCCATCATGAAATCCATAAACCATCTGGACATCTTCATACCATTTTGTAATCATCTTGACATCTTGTAACCGTCTTGACGTCTAGTAACCATCTTGAAATCTTGTTACCGTCTTGAAACCTTGCAACCGTCTTGAAATCTTGGGGTCCTTTCTTTTGGATCTTGCTTGGAAGGATCTTTCCTTGGGAGACTTTTCTTGGACGGTGCTTTGTTGGGGATCTTTCTTTGGGGTTCCTTATTTGGGGATCTTTCCTGATGAATCTTTCTTGGGGTATTTCTTGGGGGATCTGTCTTGGGGGATCAGTCTTGGGGTGTCTTTGTAGGGGATCTTTCAATAGGGAAATTGTCTTGGGGATCTATCAAGGAGAACCTTTGTCAGTGGATCATTTAAATATTCAAGGTTAGCACTTTCAAACTTTAATCTCTTTCACCAATTTTTCACACTGCTCATTTATGTACTGTACACTACTGCTCTGAGCAACAATGCAACATAAATTATGCTTTTGTAAGGCTCCGTGTACAGTTTCTGTACAGCTTTTACAGCCTGGCTTTATATCACTTGCCCAATGTCGATCAGCTCTCTAGCTCAAACAATCTTTGCTCAATGCCGATCCTCTCAGAAAGTCTCCAAGCTGCTACTTGTGCCTGCATCTTGACAACTGCATCTTTGTAGCAGTACTTCACACCTTTAGTCTTGCCTCTGCTGGGCTGCCATGGGTTATTGGACAAGTCAATGTTTCTCTTGACTCCTTTCTGTACTTGGCTCGGGTGAGAAAATACATTAGATGGTTATGTATACATGTACATGTATATCATAAGTATTAATTCACATCTGTATTATGATGCCACTTCACTTGTCACAGAAATTAAGTCAACTTTCCTACAATCAAACACAGGGGAGTATGAAATGGTAAAAAAAAAAAACAGTGAAAGATAATGATCGCGAAGATTACAAACAGTGAAGGGAAACTTGTGGTGCTTCTGCTACACATATGGTACATGTGCATTCCCACCAAATTATCCAAGAATTATCAAATTTATCTAGGCATGGGAAGACAAATACAATCATTGAACAGGTTATAAATGAGTAAGATTAGTAATTAAAATAAATCATCAAGTTTTCCAGATCCTACACTGTCTTTGTACTCTCCAACACTTATCAATGATGCAAAGTATGAAGTTCGAAGTCTTGAAGTCTTAAACTGTGACCTTTTAAAGTTTGACATCTTGGAGTCTTGAAGTTTAAAATCTTGGAAAATTTTGGAAGTCTTGAAGTCTTGAAGTCTTGAAATTTAAAGTCCGGAAGTCTTGAAATCTTGAATTCTTGTAATCTTAAATTGCGACCTCTTAAAATTTGCCTTCTTGGAGTCTTTAACTTTCAAATCTTGGAAAATCTTAGAAGTCTTGGAAACTTGAAATCTTGAAATCTAAAATTATGACCTGTTGAAGTTTGATGTCTTGGAGTGTTGAACTTTCAAGTCTTGAAAAATCTTTGAAGTCTTGAAGTCTTGAAGTCTTGAACTAATCTTGAGGTATTGAAGTCTTAAAAGACTTGAAGTCTTGAATGTTTGAACATTTAAATCTTGGAAAATTTGGGAAGTCTTGAAGTTTGAAGTCTTGAAGTTTGAAGTCCTCAAGTCTTGAAGTCTGAAGTCTGAAGTCTTAAAATCTTGAAATTTTGAATTCTTAAATTGTGACCTCTTGAAGTTTGCCGTCTTGGAGTCTTGAACTTTCAAATATTGGAATATCTCAGAAGTCTTAAAATCTTGAAATTTTGAATTTTGAACTCTCATATTATGACCTCTTGAAGTTTTAAGTCTTGAAGTCTTGAACTTTCAAATCTAGGAAAAACTTGGAAGTCTTGAAGTCTTGAAGAAGTCTTGAAGTCTTGAAGAAGTCTTGAGGTATTGAAGGCTTGAAGTCTTGAAGTTTGAAATTTTAAATTCTTGGAAAATGTAGGAAGTCTTGAAGTTTTGAACTTGTACATCTCGGAAAATTTCGGAAGTCTTGAAGTCTTGAAATCTTGAATTCTTGAAATCTTAAATTATAAAATCTTGAAATCTTGAAGTCTATCTTGAGATACTGAAATCTTGAAGTCTGAAGTATAAACATTGAAGACTTGAAGCCTTAAAGTCTTGAATTCTTGACTTCTTGAAATTTTGGAGAAATCTTGTTGTCTTGAAATCTTGTAATCTTGGAAAATTTAGACAAATCTATAAAACCCTTGGCATGTTGAAATCTTGACATCTTGAGGAGTCTTGAAACTCTTAAAGTCTTGAAGTCTTGATCTTAAGATCTGAGAGTATTGAAATGTTGAAAAATCTTTCTTTTTTAACTTGGAAACACTTGGATATCTTAAAATTTTGATGACTTCATGTCTGAAGTCTTAAAATCTGGAGATATTGAAACTGTTTCAACGTCTTAAAACATCTTGATTTCTGGACAGCTTGACATCTTGAAATCTTGGAGTCTTGAACTTTTAAATCTTGGAAAAATTTTGGAAGTCTTTGAAGTCTTTAAGTCTTGAAATTTGAAGTCCTGAAGTCTCGAAGTCTTGGAATCTTGAATTCTTGTAATCTAAAATTATGCCCTCTTGAAGTTTGAAGTCTTGGAGTGTTGAACTTTCAAGTCTTGGAAAATCTTTGAAATCTTGAGGTATTGAAGACTTAGGACTTGAAGTCTTGAAACTTTGAACATTTATATCTTGGAAAATTGGGAAGTCTTGAAGTTTGAAGTCTTGAAGTCCTCAAGTCTTGTAAGTCTGAAGTCTTGAAGTCTTGAAATTGGAAATCCTGAAGTCTTTAAAACTTGAATTCTTGTAATCTTAAATTGGGACCTCTTGAAGTTTGCCATTTTGGAGTCTTTAACTTTAAAATCTTGGAAAATCTTGGAAGGCTTGGAAACCTGAAATCTTGAATTCTTGAAAACTAAAATTATGACCTTTTGTAGTTTGAAGTCTTGGAGTGTTGAACTTTCAAGTCTTGGAAAATCTTTGAAGCCTTGAAGTCTTGAAAAAATCTTGAGGTATTGAAGTCTTAAAGACTTGAAGTCTTGAATGTTTCAACTTTTAAATCTTGCAAAATTTTGAAAGTCTTAACTTTCTTGAAGTTTGACATCTTGGAGTCTTCAAGTTTTAAATCTTGGAAAATTTTAGAAGTCTTGAAGTCTGAAAATTTGAAGTCCTGAATTCTTGAAGTCTTGAAATCTTCAACTCTTACAATCTTAAATTGTGACCTCTTAAAGTTTGCTGTCTTGGAGTCTTGAACTTTCAAATCTTGGAAAATCTTGAAAAATCTGGAAGTATTGGAAACTTGAAATCTTAAATTATGACCTCTTGAAGTTTGAAGTCTTGGAGTCTTGAAGTTTTAAATCTTGGAAAATTTTGGAAGTCTTTAAGTCCTAAACTTTGAAGTCCCTGAATTCTTGAAGTCTTGAAATCTTGAATTCGTGAAATCTTAAATTGTGACCTCTTAAAGTTTGCCGTCTTCGAGTATTAACTTTCAAGTCTTAGAAATTTTGGAAATCTTGAAGTCTTGAAGTAATCTTGAGGTATTGAAGTCTTAAAGTTTATAACTTTTAAATCTTGGAAAATTTTGAAATTCTTGAAGTCTTGAAGTATTGAAGTTTGAAGTCCTGAAGTCATGAAGTCTTGAAATCTTAAATTCTTGAAATCTAAAATTATAAAATCTTGACATACTGACATACTGAAATCTTGAACTGAAATCATATTGACATACTGAAATCTTGAACTCTTGAAATATTGGGAGAAATCTTGAAATCTTGTTGTCTTGAAGCTTTCTTGTGATCTTGTAATCTTGGAACATCTAGACAAATCTTCAAAACCTTTGACATGTTGTATTCTTGACATCTTCAGGAGTCTTGAAACTCTTGAAGCATTGAAGTCTTGACGTCTTAAACTATTAGAGTATTGAAGTCTTGAAAAATCTTTCTTTTTTTAACCTAAAAACACTTGGCTATCTTGAAATCTTGATGTCTCCCTGCTTGAAGTCATAAAATCTAGTCATATTCAAACTGTTTCTTAAGATCTGAGAGTATAGAAATCTTGAAAAATCTTCCTTTTTTAACTTGGAAACACTTGGATATCTTGAAATCTTGAAGTCTTCAAATCTGGAGATTTTGAAACTGTTTCAACGTCTTAAAACATCTTGATATCTTGACAGCTTGACATCTTGAAAGTTTTCAGTTCAATGTATGAAGTTTTAAGTCTTGGAAGTCTTGAATTCTTGAAATCTAAAATTGTGACCTCTTGAATTTGCCTTCTTTGGAGTCTTCAACTTTCAAATTTTGGCAAAGTCTTGAAGTCTTAAAATATTGAACATTTCCTGAGTTTTTCTGAATCGTCTTGAAATCTTGGAACTTCTTGAGTCTTGCTGATTAAAATCTTGCAATCGTTCATCCTGCATCATCTTGAAATCATGAAATTTTGTCAAAGTTTTCCTGGGAACTCTTCGAATATTGAAATTAACTGAGTTTTCCTGAATCCTCTTGAAATCATGGAGCTTCTCGAGTCTTGCCTATCTTGCAATCTTTCACTCTGCATCATCTTGAAATTTTGAAATCTTGTCAATGTTTTGCTGGGTACTCTTAAAATAATGCAATGTCATGAGTTTTCCTGAATCCTCTTGAAATCTTGGAGCCACTTCAGTCTTGCTGATAAAATCTTGCAATCTTTCACTCTGCATCATTTGAAATCTTGTCAATGTTTTCCTGGGTACTCTTTAAATATTGAAATTTCCTGAGTTTTCCTGAATCCTCTTCAAAAAAAAATTGCTGAGCTTTACTGAATCCTCCTGAAATCTTGGAACTTCTTGAGTCTTGCTTATTAAATCTTGCAATCTTTCACTCTGCATCCCATCTTGATATCTTGTCAATGTTTGCTGGGTACTCGCATAACATATCGAAATTTCCTGAATTTTCCTGAATCCTTTTGAAATCTTGGAGATCCTCGAGTCTTGCTTATTAAATCTTGCAATCTTTCGCCGTGCATAATCTTGAAAACATGAAATCTTGATAATGTTTTGCTGGGTACTCTTTAAATATTGCAATGTCCTCAGTTTTCCTCAATCCTCTTGAAATCTTGGAACCACTCGAGTCTTGATGATTAAATCTTGCAATGTTTTACTCTGAATCATCTTTGAATCTTGAAATCTTGTAAATATTTTCCGGGGTACTCTCTGAAAATTGAAATTTCCTGAGTTTTCCTAAATCCTCTTGAAATCTTTAGACTTCTTGAGTCTTGCTGATTAAATCTTGCAATCTTTCACTCTTGCGTCATCTTGAAATCTTGAAATCTGTCAACGTTTTCCTGGATACTTTTAAAATATTGAAATTTCCTGAGTTTTCCTGAATCCTCTTGAAACCATGGAGCTTCTTGAGTTTTACCTATTAAATCTTGCAATCTTTCATTCTGCATCACCTTGAAATCTTGAAATCTTCTCAATGTTTTCCTGGGTAATCTTAAAATATTGAAATATCCTGAGTTTTCTTGAATCGTATTGAAATCTTGGAAGTTCTTCAGTCTTGCTGCTTAAATCTTCCTGGGTACTCTTTGAATATTGATATTTCCTGATTTTTTCCTGAATCCTCTTGAAATCATGGAGCTTCCTGGGTACTCTTAAAATCCTGAAATTTCCAGAGTTATTGTGAATCCTCTTGAAATCTTGGAGCTTCTTGAGTCTTGCTGATTAAATCTTGCAATCTTTTACAGTGCATCATCTTGAAATCTTGTCAATGTTTTGCTCGGTACTCTTAAAATACTGAATTTCCTGAGTTTTTCTGAATCCTCCTGAAATCTTGGAACTTCTTGAGTCTTGCTGATTAAATCTTGCAATCTTTCACTCTGCATCATCTTGAAATCTTAAAAAACTTGTCAATGTTTTCCTTGGTACTCTTTAAATATTTAAATTGCCTGAGTTTTCTTGAATCCTCTTGAAATTTTAGGAATTCTGGAGTATTGCTTCTTAAATATTGCAATCTTTCACTGTGCATTAGCTTGAAATCTTAAAATCTTGAAATCTTGTCAATGTTTTGCTCGGTACTCTTAAATTATTGCAATGTCCTGTGTTTTCCTGAATCCTCTTGAAATATTGGAACTTTTTGAGACATGCTGATTAAATCTTGCAATCTTTCACTCTGCATCATCTTGAAATCAGTCTTGAAATCTTGTCAATGTTTTCCTGGGAAATCTTTGAATTTTGAAATTTCCTGAGCTTTCCTGAATCCTCTTGAAATCATGGAGCTTCTCGAGTCTTGCTGATTAAATCTTGCAATCTTTCACTCTGCATCATTTTGAAATCTTGAAATCTGGTCAATGTTTTGCTGGGTACTCTTAAAATAATGCAAAGTCCTGAATTTTCCTGAATCCTCTTGAAATCTTGGAGCTTCTTGAGTCATGCTGATTAAATCTTGCAATATTTCACTTTGCATCATCTTTGAATCTTGAAATCTTGTAAATGTTTTCCTGGGTACTCTTTAAAAATTGAAATTTCCTGAGTTTTCCTGAATCCTCTTGAAATCTTTGGACTTCTTGAGTGTTGCTAATTAAATCTTGCAATCTTTCAATAAGCATCATCTTGAAATCTTGTCCTTGTCTTCTGGGTACTCATAAAATATTGAAATTTCCTGAGTTAATCTGAATCATCTTGAAATATGGGAAGTTCTTGAGTCTTGCTGATTAAATCTTGCAATCTTTCATTCTGCATCATCTTCGAATCTTGAAACCTTGAAAATGTTTTCCTGGGTACTCTTAAAATATTGACATTTCCTGTGTTTCCCTGAATCGTCTTGCAATCTTGGAAGTTCTTGAGTCTTGCTGATTAAATCTTGCAATCTTTCATTCTGCATAATCTTGAAATCTTTAAATCTTGTCAATGTTTTCCTTGGTACTCTTTGAATATTAAAATTTCCTGAGTTTTCCTGAATCCTCTTGAAATCATGAAGCTTCTCGGGTCTTCCCTATTAAAACTTGCAAGTTTTCACTCTGCATCATCTTGAAATCTTGTCAATGTTTTGATGGGTACTCTTAAAATATTTAAATTTCTTGAGTTTTCCACAATCCTCTTGAAATTATGGAGCTTCTAGAGTCTTGCCTATTAAATCTTGCAATCTTTCATTCTGCATCATCTTGAAATCTTGAAATCTTGTCAATGTTTTCCTGGGTACTCTTAAAATATTGACACATCCTGAGTTTTCTTGAATCGTCTTGAAATCTTGGAAGTTCTTCAGTCTTGCTGATTAAATGTTGCAATCTTTTTCTCTGCATCATCTTCGAATCTTGAAATCTTGAAAATGTTTTTCTGGGTACTCTTTGAATATTGAAATTTCCTGATTTTTTCCTAAATCATCTTGAAATCATGGAGCTTCTCGGGTCTTGCCTATTAAATCTTGCAATCTTTCATTCTGCATCATCTTGAAATCTTAGAATCTTGAAAATGTTTTCTTGGGTACTCTTTAAATATTTAAATTTCTTGAGTTTTCCTGAATCCTCTTGAAATTATGGAGCTTCTCGAGTCTTGCCTATTAAATATTGCAATCTTTCATTCTGCATCATCTTGAAATCTTGAAATCTTCTCAATGTTTTCCTGGGAGATCTTAAAATATTGAAATATCCTGAGTTTTCTTGAATCGTATTGAAATCTTGGAAGTTCTTCAGTCTTGCTGCTTAAATCTTCCTGGGTACTCTTTGAATATTGATATTTCCTGATTTTTTCCTGAATCCTCTTGAAATCATGGAGCTTCTCGTGTCTTGCCTATTAAATCTTGCAATCTTTAATTCTGCATCATCTTGAAATCTTGAAATCTTGTCAATGTTTTCCGGGGTACTCTTAAAATATTGAAATATCCTGAGTTTTCTTGAATCCTCTTGAAATCTTGGAAGTTCTTGAGTCTGGCTGATTAAATCTTGCAATCTTTTTCTCTGCATACTCTTCGAATCTTCAAATCTGGAAAATGTTTTCCTGGGTACTCTTTGAGTATTGAAATTTCCTGATTTTTTCCTGAATCCTCTTGAAATCATGGAGCTTCTCGGGTCTTGCCCATTAAATCTTGCAATCTTGCACTCTGCATTATTTTGAAATCTGTTCAATGTTTTCTTGGGTACTCTTACATGTAATTAATGCAATGTCCTGAGATTTCCTGAATCCTCTTCATATCTTGGAAGTTCTTCAGTCTTGCTAATTAAATCTTTCAATGTTTTTCTCTGCATCATCTTCGAATCTTCAAATCTTGAAAATGTTTTGCTGGGTACTCTTAAAATATTGAAATTTCCGGAGTTTTCCTGAATCCTCTTGAAATCATGCAGCTTCTAGAGTCTTGCCTATTAAATCTTGTAATCTTTCATTCTGCATCATCTTGAAATCTTGAAATCTTGTCAATGTTTTCCTGGGTACTCTTAAAATATTGACACATCCTGAGTTTTCTTGAATCGTCTTGAAATCTTGGAAGTTCTTCAGTCTTGCTGATTAAATGTTGCAATCTTTTTCTCTGCATCATCTTCGAATCTTGAAATCTTGAAAATGTTTTTCTGGGTACTCTTTGAATATTGAAATTTCCTGAGTTTTCCTGAATCCTCTTGAAATCTTTGGACTTCTTGAGTGTTGCTAATTAAATCTTGCAATCTTTCAATAAGCATCATCTTGAAATCTTGTCCTTGTCTTCTGGGTACTCATAAAATATTGAAATTTCCTGAGTTAATCTGAATCATCTTGAAATATGGGAAGTTCTTGAGTCTTGCTGATTAAATCTTGCAATCTTTCATTCTGCATCATCTTCGAATCTTGAAACCTTGAAAATGTTTTCCTGGGTACTCTTAAAATATTGACATTTCCTGTGTTTCCCTGAATCGTCTTGCAATCTTGGAAGTTCTTGAGTCTTGCTGATTAAATCTTGCAATCTTTCATTCTGCATAATCTTGAAATCTTTAAATCTTGTCAATGTTTTCCTGGGTACTCTTAAAATATTGAAATATCCTGAGTTTTCTTGAATCCTCTTGAAATCTTGGAAGTTCTTGAGTCTGGCTGATTAAATCTTGCAATCTTTCATTCTGCATCATCTTGAAATCTTGAAATCTTCTAAACGTTTTCTTGGGTACTCTTTAAATATTTAAATTTCTTGAGTTTTCCTGAATCCTCTTGAAATCGTGGAGCTTCTCGAGTCTTGACTATTAAATCTTGCAATCTTTCATTCTGCATCATCTTGAAATCTTGAAATCTTGTCAATGTTTTCCTGGGTACTCTTAAATTATTGAAACATCCTGAGTTTTCTTGATTCCTCTTGAAATCTTGGAAGTTCTTGAGTCTTGCTGATTAAATCTTGCAATCTTTTTCTCTGCATCATCTTCGAATCTTGAAATCTTGTCAATGTTTTCCTGGGTACTCTTTGCATATTGAAATTTCCTGATTTTTTCCTGAATCCTCTTGAAATCATGGAGCTTTTCAAGTCTTGCCTATTAAATCTTGCAATCTTTCATTCTGCATCATCTTGAAATCTTGAAATCTTGTCAATGATTTCTTGGGTACTCTTAAAATATTGAAATATCCTGAGTTTTCTTGAATCCTCTTGAAATCTTGGAAGTTCTTGAGTCTGGCTGATTACATCTTGCAATCTTTCATTCTGCATCATCTTGAAATCTTGAAATCTTCTAAACGTCTTCTTGGGTACTCTTTAAATATTTAAATTTCTTGAGTTTTCCTGAATCCTCTTGAAATCATGGAGCTTCTCGAGTCTTGCCTATTAAATCTTGCAATCTTTCATTCTGCATCATCTTGAAATCTTGTCAATGTTTTCCTGGGTACTCTTAAAATATTGAAATATCCTGAGTTTTCTGGAATCCTCTTGAAATCTTGGAAGTTCTTGAGTCTTGCTGATTAAATCTTGCAATCTTTTTCTCTGCATCATCTTCGAATCTTGAAATCTTGTCAATGTTTTCCTGGGTACTCTTTGAGTATTGAATTTTCCTGAATTTTTCCTAAATCCTCTTGAAATCATGGAGCTTCTCGTGTCTTGCCTATTAAATCTTGCAATCTTTCATTCTGCATCATCTTGAAATCTTGAAATCGTGTCAATGTTTTCCTGGGTACTCTTAAAATATTGAAATATCCTGAGTTTTCTTGAATCCTCTTGAAATCTTGGAAGTTCTTGAGTCTGGCCTATTAAATATTGCAATCTTTCATTCTGCATCATCTTGAAATCTTGAAATCTTGTAAATGTTTTCTTGGGTACTCTTAAAATATTTAAATTTCTTGATTTTTCCTGAATCCTCTTGAAATGATGGAGCTTCTCGAGTCTTGCCTATTAAATCTTGCAATCTTTCATTCTGCATCATCTTGAAATCTTGAAATCTTGTCAATGTTTTCTTGGGTACTCTTAAAATATTTAAATTTCTTGAGTTTTCCTGAATCCTCTTGAAATGATGGAGCTTCTCGAGTCTTGCCTATTAAATCTTGCAATCTTTCATTCTGCATCATCTTGAAATCTTGAAATCTTGTCAATGTTTTCCTGGGTACTCTTAAAATATTGAAATATCCTGAGTTTTCTTGAATCCTCTTGAAATCTTGGAAGTTCTTGAATCTTGCTGATTAAATCTTGCAATCTTTTTCTCTGCATCATCTTCGAATCTTCTAATCTTTAAATTGTTTTCCTGGGTACTCTTAAAATATTGAAATTTCCGGAGTTTTCGTGATTCCTCTTGAAATCATGCAGCTTCTCTGGTCTTGCCTGTTAAATCTTGCAATCTTTTACTCTGCATCATTTTAAAATCTTGTCAATGTTTTACTGGGTACTCTTAAAATAATGCAATGTCCTGAGTTTTCCTGAATCCTCTTGAAATCTTGGAACCATTTGAGTCTTGCTGATTAAATCTTGCAGTCTTTCACTCTGCATCCCATTTTGAAATCTTGTCAATGTTTGCTGGGTACTCTTAACATATTAAAATTTCCTGAGTTTTCCTGAATCCTCTTGAAATCTAGGACCTTCTTGATCTTGCTTATTAAATCTTGCAATCTTTCACCGTGCATCATCTTGAAATTTTGAAATCTTGATGTTTTGCTGGGTACTCTTAAAATATTGCAATGTCCTCAGTTTTCCTGAATCCTCTTGATATCATGGAACCACTCGAGTCTTGATGATTAAATCTTGCAATCTTTTACTCTGAATCATCTTTAAATCTTGAAATCTTGTAAATGTTTTCCTGGGTACCCTTTAAAAACTGAAATTTTCTGAGTTTTCCTGAATCCTTTGAAATCTTGGGACTCCTGAAATCTTGTCAATGTTTTGCTGGGTACTCTTAATTAATGCAATGTCCTGAGATTTCCTGAATCCTCTTCATATCTTGGAAGTTCTTCAGTCTTGCTAATTAAATCTTGCAATCTTTCATTCTGCATCATTTTGAAATCTTGTCAATGTTTTCTTGGGTACTCTTTGAATATTGAAATCTCCTGAGTTTTCTTGAATCCTCTTGAAATTATGGAGCTTCTCGAGTCTTGCCTATTAAATCTTGCAATCTTTCACTCTGCATCATCTTGAAATCTTGTCAATGTTTTCCTGGGTACACCAGGTACTCTTAAAATATTGAAACATCCTGAGTTTTCTTGAATCGTCTTGAAATCTTGGAAGTTCTTGAGTCTTGCTGATTAAATCTTGCAATTTTTTTTTCTGCATCATCTTCGAATCTTGAAATCTTGAAAATGTTTTCCTGGGTACTCTTAAAATATTGAAATTTCCTGATTTTTTCCTGAATCCTCTTGAAATCATGGAGCTTCTCGTGTCTTGCCTATTAAATCTTGCAATCTTTCATTCTGCATCATCTTCGAATCTTGAAATCTTTCAAATGTTTTCCTGGGTACTCTTTGAGTATTGAAATTTCCTGATTTTTTCCTGAATCCTCTTGAAATCATGCAGCTTCTCGGGTCTTGCCCATTAAATCTTGCAATCTTTCATTCTGCATCATTTTGAAATCCCTTCAATGATTTCTTGGGTACTTTTTAAATATTTTTATATTTCTTGAGTTTTCCTGAATCCTCTTGAAATTATGGAGCTTCTCGAGTCTTGTCTATTAAATCTTGCAATCTTTCATTCTGCATCATCTTGAAATCTTGAAATCTTGTCAACGTTTTCCTGGGTACTCTTAAAATATTGTAATATCCTGAGTTTTCTTGAATCCTCTTGAAAATCTTGGAAGTTCTTGAGTCTTGCTGATTAAATCTTGCAATCTTTTTCCCTGCACCATCTTCGAATCTTCAAATCTTGAAAATGTTTTCCTGGGTACTCTTAAAATATTGAAATTTCCGGAGTTTTCCTGAATCCTCTTGAAATCATGCAGCTTCTCGGTTCTTGCCTATTAAACTTGCAATCATTTACTCTGCATCATTTTAAAATCTTGTCAATGTTTTCCTGGGTACTCTTAAAATAATGCAATGTCCTGAGTTTTCCTGAATCCTCTTGAAATCTTGGAACCATTTGAGTCTTGCTGATTAAATCTTGCAGTCTTTCACTCTGCATCCCATTTTGAAATCTTGTCAATGTTTGCTGGGTACTCTTAACATATTGAAATTTCCTGAGTTTTCCTGAATCCTCTTGAAATCTTGGACCTTCTTGAGTCTTGCTTATTAAATCTTGCAATCTTTCACCGTGCATCATCTTGAAATTTGAAATCTTGATGTTTTGCTGGGTACTCTTAAAATATTGCAATGTCCTCAGTTTTCCTCAATCCTCTTGATATCATGGAACCACTCAAATCTTGATGATTAAATCTTGCAATCTTTTACTCTGCATCCTCTTTAAATCTTGAAATCTTGTAAATGTTTTCCTGGGTACCCTTTAAAAACTGAAATTTTCTGAGTTTTCCTGAATCCTCTTGAAATCTTGGGACTCCTGCATCTTTCACTCTGCATTATCTTGAAATCTTGAAATCTTGTCAATGTTTTCCTGGGTGCTCTGAAAATATTGAAACATCCTGAGTTTTCTTGAATTGTCTTGAAATCTTGGAAGTTCTTGAGTCTTGCTGATTAAATCTTGCAATCTTTTTCTCTGCATCATCTTCGAATCTTGAAATCTTGAAAATGTTTTCCTGGGTACTCTTTGAATATTGAAATTTCCTGAGTTTTCCTGAATCCTCTTGAAATTTTGGAGCTTCTTGAGTCTTGCTGATTAAATCTTGCAATCTTTTACTCTGCATCATCTTGAAATCTTGAAATGTTGTAATTGTTTTCCCTGGTACTCTTTAAAAATTGAAATTTCCTGAGTTTTCCTGAATCCTCTTGAACTCTTGCGACTTCTTGAGTCTTGCCTATTAAATCTTGCAATCTTTCACTCTGCATCATCTTGAAATCTTGTCAATGTTTTCCTGGGTACTCTTAAAATAATGCAATGTCCTGAGTTTTCCCGAATCCTCTTGAAATCTTGGAACCACTTGAGTCTTGCTGATTAAATCTTGTAATCTTTCACTGTGCATCATCTTGAAATCTTGAAATCTTGTCAATGTTTTGCTGGGCACTCTTAAAATATTGAAATTTCCTGAGTTTTCCGGAATCGTCTTGAAATCTTGGACTTCTTGAGTCTTGCTGATTAAATCTTGCGATCTTTCATTTTGCATCATCTTGAAATCTTGATATCTTGTCAATGTTTTGCTGGGTACTCTTTGAATTTTGAAATTTCCTGAGTTTTCCTGAATCCTTTTGAAATCTTGGAACCACTTGAGTCTTGTAAAGAAGTCTTCAAGTCTTGAAATCTTGGAAAAATCTTGACAATCTATGAAAGTCTCGAATAGTCTTGATACTCTTTACATATTGAAGTCTTAAAATCTTGGAAAAGTCTTCTTTTTTTTTAACTGGAAACTCTTGGATATCTTGAAATCTTGATGTCTTGAGGTCTTAAAATCTTGAAATCTTGAATCCTTGAAGTCTTTACTTAATTGTGACCTCTTGAAGTTTGACGTCTTGAACTTTCTGATATTAGAAAGCGTTGAAGTCTTGAAGTCTTTAAGTCTGAAAGTCTACATGTATGAAAGTCTTGAAAAATGTTGATACTTTTTACATTATGAAGTCTTGAAGTATTGAAATTTTGAAGTCGTAAATCCTGGAAAAGATTTTTATAATAGGAAACTCTTTGATATCTTGAAATCTTGATATCTTGAAATCTTGACATCTTGAGTCTTAACATCTTGTCATCTTGAAACTGTCTTTGTCAATCTAGATATAGAGGTGAATAAGTTGTTGTAGGGCAGCAGCTAAAACCTTGATGATCCTGGTGGACAATCGTGGATAATCCAAAACTGCAGAAATATACTACTACAATCACACTCGGGTTGTCTCTACAAAGCTGTGAAACTGCATTCAGTACTTAGCGTTGCGCGAATACAGGTAATTTTTATGGTATCACTTTGTCGGGGTGTGCAGCATGGTATATTAAGCAGTGGAGTCTTATGCACATGCCCCCCCCCCCTCTACCCATAAAATAAGAAATATATTTACCTGCCATTCAGTAATCGCCAATGATCCCAGCGAGGTGACAAGCTCACTGAAGTTGATATCTGGTGTTATCTGCAATGGCTGATGCCCATTCTACACACAGAAATAACAATATCAAAACAAAGTTTGAGAATAACATGGAGGCAAATGAGTGCTTGAATGTAAAATGTTATTGATAAATCTTACATGTACGTCTTGCTTGAGGGAGCCAGTATGGTGTACAATTCCTTAACCCTAACCATCTTGAGTGATTTACTAGGAACCTTCCTCATTCTTGCAAAATCAAACACCATATGGTAAACCCAAAACCCAAACTTTTGGACTCTGATTATGGTGGTTCATGTATGCCTGACCCCATGTAATTAAAAAAAGTATAATCAGTTTACTACTCTAGTACTCACTCCAACAGATTACAACAAAACATGCAGTTGGATTTTGTTAAAGGTAAAGGTTTTTCCATTGCACTGTCTCACTGTGAAATTCCCTGCCAGAATCCTGCTTTCCCCTAAAAGTGAAACGTCCTAACCTAACTCTTTGCAATACTTTGCATATTTCTTTCTTTCCTTGAAGCTGCCAGCTTGACCATGCTGACTGGACTTTGGCCTTTAGGTTGACACATTTCATTTTATAAGCCAGCATACTTAGTTTTCCGTGTCATTTCTAAAGTTGATTAGGCAATTTTGGCCTCCGGATCTTTCAGAACAGAGAAGGTTGGGGTTTCCACAAATACAGCATGGTTTGAGGGGAAGAACTACCTAAAGTGTTGGCTGTTTACTTTCTGATGCACAGGTGAGGAAAGGGGTCAAGATCACCCTACATCAGAATTATTTAGGGGATTCTTCCCAGAAAACCCCATGTTTTATTTGATTTATTACACCAGATACATTTTTCAGATTCATTTACAAAACTGGAGACTATGTGAAATCAACCCTCCCTTGAAATGCATCATTTGTCTGTTGTGAAGGTTCAAGCATGAACCCCACTTCACTCATAAATTTGCGAGTGCAGAGTTATGAGTCTAGGAGCTAATACAGGAACACTAAGGGCAGTTAATTCCATCATCAACACCACGAACTGACACTTAGTTGCGCGCGAGTGACCGGCTAGCACGCATACTTTACAGAACCACGTTATTTTGGTTTTCATGAACTGACATCCATGCGCGCAATCCGTACATTTTCGTTTTCACGAACTGAAACCGGTCTTAATTTCACCAGTAAAAAGGTTTTTAATAAAATATGTGTGTATATAAGCCCACAAGTATACGGATGGCTTAAATTCGTTTCAAACCTTTCAAAGCGCTTTTCTCCAAACTGTATTTTAGCCACATGCTAGCGTTTCAGTTCGTGAAAACCAACATTGTTCTATTCCACGTCAGTGTAGAAAGTGCGCGGGCACACCAGTGACACAGTTTGTGAAATCAGAATTATTGATTACGAGGTTTTAACGACCTTACACATCACAGCGCATGCATGTCAGTTCATGAAAACAGTGACGATTTTTATTCCTTTACACTTTGGAACATCGACCAATAAAAGAAGCACATTTGGTTCATAAATATGTATGAGGTGTAATAAAAGGGCATACCATCCACTCACTGTTTGTTGGTAAGTTTTCCACTGCACCTCTCCGCCTGGCACCAGCTCCGAGTAGAAGCTGGCCTTCTTGTTATATCGCTGGCTGGCTGCGGTGACGATACCTCCCCATGATTCAAGGGGGTCGGCGTCAACTTCGTTCTTTCCAATGACAAATGGACCTGAAGATAGGAAGGGGAAAAAGCGAGGTTAAATTTGGGATTGAAGAAAACTTGTCCACACGCCCCTGGGCACAAAAACAAAAATTCCTTTTTTTGTTGCGCCAGTGCAACAAGGTCTTGTCTCCTAAAATGGCACAAATGCAAAACGCAAGTTTCAGAATGGCAAGAGGTCGTATCTCACTTAAAATAACCCAGATGTACAGGCGATGTCAGTGGACGTCCAGATGCAACCTTGTTGCACGGAGTGTATTCGTGCGAGATACTACTTTGTTGCAGAATGGAGTTACGACCTTGTTGCACTGATGCGACGTTTTGTGATGTCATCAGCAAAATAACAGATGCATCATCATGTTAACTGCATAAATGCATATATATATTTGATAACTAATACAGCCATGTACGCCGAATGCGTACAGAAGCAGAGATTTCTGCTGTTTAGGTTGTTACTTATCAATGTGTTCTGGTAGTAACTGTAAACACACAAATGAAAGGTATAATTGTTGTATCTCCACATTTACAAATTGGTGCTTGTATCGCCACATTTACAAATTGGTGCTGTGGTCCAATGGTTACGGCGTTCGAATTGTGTGCCGTGGCACATGGGTTCGAATCCTGACCGTGGGAACATGGTGCTTGTGCTCTTGAGCAAGGCACTTTACCATTATTCCTCCATCCTTCGGATGGGATGTAAAGCTGTAGGTCCCGCGTGTTGTGTAATGCACGTTAAAGAACCCAGTAACACTTATCGCTAAGAGAAAGGGTTTGCCCCGGTTTTTCTGGCAGTGGCTGCAATATGCACCGCAGCACCTTATAAACCCTTATAAGGTGCTACATAATAGGTCTCATATTTTTCTCATCAACGTCATTTACCTGTCTTGAATAACAGACATACGGTAATTTCTAGCGCCTTGAGTACCTAATCGTTGATAGATACGTGCGCTATATAAGACTCAACAAATTCAACAAAGAAAACCAATATGTTGTGGTGAGTGGCTGCCATCTTTTGCATGCTGACATTGATAGCGATTGGGGCCACATTTATTTTTGTGCAAAATACTATAAATACAAGTGAAAACCCACCAATGAAATGCCAGGTACCGATGAAAGATGTGACTTTTCCTGAGAGCTTTGCTGCTTGCTTGAAGCATGTGCTTGCCTTGCTCTTGTCTTGCTGCGCAGCAAACAAGCTTCCCAACTCAGACCTGTAGGAACAGAACACAATGAAAAGCTCAATCACAGATTTCCGAGAGAGGCATAATAAGCTGTTTGCATTGGATTTTTCATTGGTAAAACTTGACAAGAAGAGAGGATGGTGAATTTTCCTGAACAGCCAAGGAAACATTCCTCTTGGTTACTATTTCCGAGTCCAGTCGTTGCTTCAAATGGCCAAACTGGGTCTGATCAACATGATCACATCAATTTTCCCAGGACAAAAAGTCCAGTCCAAACAGAGCAAAGCAACATGAGAAAGCTATGCACCTGGGCACAGCATAAAGGTCACACAGCACAGGCACACAATGTATGCAAACATGGAGGGAGGGCATGATTTCTGTGTCCGGCCAATTGTTTCTTCACGCACTGCGCTTGGTGTGTTTTCATTTCTTTTTAGTGAAATTCATGGTAGATATAATAGAAACCATGCAAAGAATCATTCCTGGGGAATATTTTCCCAAACCAAAAGTCAAAGTATGGACCCTAGCATACAATGTAGACGCTGCAGTTTCACTGGGATTTTTATCTACGGAGGCTTAAGACAAAGTAAAAGTTGGGGAACTTTACTTTATAAGTGGGAGGAAAATACATGTGAAATGGTTAAAACTCACTTTATAGCATAAAGCACATCTCATTTTGAGGAGGACACTTCTGATTCTCAGTGCGGCACATTGATTACAACTATGATGCACTACAGGTACATGTACCAGTACATGTATATTCTTAGCCTGGGAAATTCTCTATTTTGGGGGGTGAAACACCAACATTAAATTATGACGGTACATGTACACATTATGACATAGTGAGAACACTGCACAGCTCCAAATAAATTCCCTTAGTATCGAGGGGATGACTACATGTAGTAACACTTACAACATTGCAGTTTGAAACTTGTTTTTTGAAATCATGGGAATTCACAAGTTCATAAAATTGTTGACCAGAGAGTGGGGTGCGTGAAAGTTGAAGGAACTACATGTACAGCAGAAAACAAACAAGACATACAAAGACAAAAGTCAAAGAGTCACGCAAATAGACACAAACAAAGACATGACCACTAGATTGAGAAGTTTGTGACTCACCATGCCCAGCCATTTTCAAGATTTGCACTGAGTGACTTGAGCAGACACACTTTCAGCTTGTCTACCTGCAAGATATCAAAGGCATCAAGTATTACACTTGCATATCTCATGCTCTAATCCAGGCATGTCAGAATACATTGAACTTTACAAACATGTACATGTACATATGTAGGTAGTGCACACATGTACATGTACAACTCAATTCATCCACAAATCCTCTTCACAAGGATAAACAACTCATCTGAGCTTGTGTACAAAATGTACGGAACGGTTTGTCTACATGCGTGATTTACCGCGTCTGTGCATAGAACAACGCATAGAACATGTAGAACAAATATCGCCAACAGCTGGCGTCCCAACAGAAATTTGACCACTGAAAGACTGCAGTCACACGTCGAGACTCGCAAGTGCCATATCATGCCCCTAACCAGAAATTTGGGGAAGTTGTTTATCCTTGTGTAGAGGATCCGTGATTCATCCAGTCTCATTTCGAGAGACGAAATATTTCAAATGAACAGTGACAAGTGAATTCCTTTGTCACTGTTCATCCCGCCACTCGTTATCTTAAATTGTGATTGACTTACCGGTATATAATTTTATTCAAAGTTGGAATCAAGTCATTCACAAGTCAATTCACAAGTAACAGGGGATGAAAAGTGTGAGTATACAATGTGACTGGACTTGAAGACTTGTGATTGACTTGTGACTGACTTGTGACTGAATTGTGACTGAATAGGGCTCAATGACGGCCATCTCTGTAGGAGAACTGCAACTGCGTATTTACGCAATCAAGCACGCATACATAACACAGTGGGGAAAATGTTCCAAAGACGCGCGATTGTTGCTCGAAATACGACGCAGCCGATGCGCGTTATGAAAGTTGATGCTCAAAATGCCTATGCACGTGGATGGTCTCTGTAGGAAATGACGTCATATGAACGAGATCTATTGCGATTGAATTGTGACTGAATTGTGTTGAAATCTTGATACGCAAACGAGTGCAAACGAATCTGGAAATTTCACGAAAATAGACATCTAAAAAAGGCAGCACTTTCTGATTAGCCTATAAAGAGGGTGAGTATGCTTCTAAAGCAAAAATAAACTACAAACTAAGCATAAATGTGAAAATCGAAATGGAAAGATTTCCATATACGAAGTTCACTAATTTTCCTCTGTATTGACTAACAAGCCCCCAGATAGCAATTTCATGTCATCAAAGTCAATTTGAGCAGTGAGAAAATACAAGCATTTTCTTAGAAAACACTTCAAATCTCATAGGGTTTGTACACAGGGTGTTGAGTGAACTTCGTATATGGAAATCTTTCCATCGAAATTTGACAAAGTTCTTCATGTTTTTTGCATGTTCCAAGTGTGGCCTTTATTTACGGAGGTATAGTCCAGTAAATTGGCCACATTTATGGGGCTAGATCATTCGCAAAGTGGGTGATCACCCAGAAAGCGGGCGACTTGCCAACATGGCCAATGGGAAGGGGGCCAAAGGGAAGCAAAGCCTCGTTATACGTACTGACCTTTCCATGCAGTCTCAGCTTAGAGATGATCAATTGTTGACTACTTTTGCAACTGTCCAGGTCCACATGTTTGGTTTCTTTTTCAATTAGTTGTACAGCTGACTTCTGAAAGAAATTGAAAAGATTTACGTTAGTGGAGATTTGTAAATGGGAAAGTTACACATGAACACCGACGAGCCAGGGGAATTGCCTAATCCATTTCAAATAACAGAATAACATTTTTCATGTAGCCCCATTTAAACACTGGGGAAAAAAATTGCAACCTGAGGCCGTTTTTTTTTCTTCATACAGAAAAAAAATGTCATACAGGCTATCATCTCGATTAAAGTCATTCAATATGTTGCAAAAATGATGATAAAACATGAATCTGGGACTGAGAAACATTAGGAAATACTCTGAACATTTTCTTGACTCTCCATATACTTTGTACACAATTGCGGAAGTGGCGTCAGGTTTCATCATTTTTTTCCAAGACCATTACTGTAGATGTCTAGTTATCCCGCAGTGACTTCATCGGGTAAATAAAAGTGAAATATTTTTTCTCGGGGATTACCTACAGGTTAGTCCGAGTAACTTTTAACATTTGGACATGGTCTGGCGATACTCCTAGAACTATGAGGCTCCGCGTGAGCGGAGCCTCATAGATCAAGAAGCCCGCAAAATTGCCTGCAGCACAAAACACTAATAAAGTACAAAAACGTCCATCAAAATGCAGCCATTTCACACAGAACCACTGCACAGTTTGCCCCTATACTCCGTACTTTATCTCTTGACATACTCACGTATCTTGTGCGGAACTAACATAGGTGGATTCTGTCGGTTTTTAGGCCAAAATGATGAAAAATATGCCCTTTCCGCACTGAGCCAACCTGACACTTGAAACGTGCACGCATATGATCGAGCGATGATTTTCGGTTCGCTCGGAGCGCGCCGCGGGGGGTAAGGTACAAGCGAAATGATGTGCATGCGTACAAGTGCATGTACCGTACCCCCCGCGGCGCGCTCCGAGCGAACCGAAAATCATCGCTCGATCGATCATAATGCGTGCACGTTTCAAGTGTCAGGTTGGCTCAATGCGGAAAGGGCATATTTTTCATCATTTTGGCCTAAAAACCGACAGAATCCACCTATGTTAGTTCCGCACAAGATACGTGAGTATGTCAAGAGATAAAGTACGGAGTATAGGGGCAAACTGTGCAGCGGTTCTGTGTGAAATGGCTGCATTTTGATGGACGTTTTTGTACTTTATTAGTGTTTTGTGCTGCAGGCAATTTTGCGGGCTTCTTGATCTATGAGGCTCCGCTCACGCGGAGCCTCATAGTTCTAGGAGTAGTCAGGTAGTCTGGCGATAGTAGGGTCCAAGTTGAACTGCTGCCATCGCTGCCATTCGAACGATGTTACGGGTAAATTTAAATAAACTTGCGATTTATGAACAGGACTTACACTTTACAGGAGTGTTTAGAACCTGATCACATTTCACTTTCTGTGAAATTTCAGTTAAAACTTTTGCTCTACTAGGTAGGTGCTACAGGCGAAAAATCAAAGTACACCACGTTGGGGGCCGCGCCTCGTTAGGGTACACCATCATGACCATACACATGATACAACACTGACACTGACAGTGACACTGACAATACAACTAGGCCCTAATATTAAATAATAATAATACCTACCTGAACTAGGTCCTTTTTCTTGCAATAAACTGTCAGCTGGATATTTGCAAGCAAGAGAGAAATGAACAATCGGCTGATAATCATGACTGCTAATAAATCTGTACCTGGCCTTCTAAGGGGATACGAGTTAAGATTAAACAAAAATCTGGTATTTTAACTACGCGAGTAGAGTCAGTAGACACGGGGATTGCATGCACGCGCGAATGTGACGTGTGTGCAATGCATGCACATTTGAATGCAAGAAAAGGAGACGTCTGGGTGTTACATTGCCAGGAACCTGACTGCTATGGTGATTACTTTAAATAGCGCGCCTTTAAATTTCAAGTTGATGTTCTCAGCTCCATGCGCCATGGGCGTGGCCTACTAAATATTGCAACTGCCAAAAATCGGGGGAAATACACATAACTACATCAAGTTAAAGCCAAATTTACTCTCTTTCTCTTGACTCTCTGTTCAGTAATAGAAGGTTGAACGATGACTTCCCCGGTTAGATGACTTGCAGTCCTGCAAGCCCATTTCGAAAATTAAAAATATCTCCACTCAATTGCAAAATACAGAGATTTTCTGGTATCGTTTCATCCCAAATTTTCCAGAGAAATAGAAAGACCATAGTCGAGACGAACTCTCAAACGAAATAATTTCCAGCAATGATCTTTTTCTAGTGCAGCCATAATGCACATGCGTCAGTTGGTAATGGACTGGCTCTCGGACTAATCATTCCCTTTAAAACAAAATTTCCTGAAAATAACCAGTGAGCTATAGCGGACACCGTTCACATGACATTTTATTTAATACACGTTCTGTATAGAAACCGTTGCCGCCGGCCAACCTAAAAATGTTTTTTAATGTTATTTTGCCCTCATTAAACAGTGTCACTTTCCTGAAAGTTCACCCCGGTGTCGCGCTTCCGGGCCCCTTGAATAGGAAAATTAACGTGCAAAAATAGTTAATATTTGCACTTAGTTTTTGTACATTGACATTCGTAAGAAAATCACCCTCGAGCATCTCCAGTGGAAAATTGAAAAATCCCCTGACGTGAAAGCGAAATATAATTGAGCCAAAAATTGACCTCTCACTTCCAAAAATCTAAAATGTGGACTATAGTAGAACTCGGTGTAATTAGTAAAAAGATGCAAATTTATGAAATAATGTTGTGGCTGTCATTGGGTGAAACTTAAATTGAAACTTAAATAGGAGACTAAAATAACTTTTAGAATATATACAACTTTTTGGGAATAAGCTTGAAGAGCTCATTAACATTACTAAAAATCTATAAAAAAATAAAATTAAAAAAAACCCGCATTAGGACTGCATTCATGCCAGCCCGACCAAATCTAGAAAAAAAACTGGCCTTTTTTTTCTTCAAATTGGACCCCCAGTTTAGTTATTCTGCATTTTGTTTGCAATCGATTACACATCCATGAACGGGTACAAGCCAGCTAGACTGGTTCTTTGACCTAGCAATTCCCCGACATTTATAAATTGCTCCGTTTATTCTTAAGTGGGGTCAGGGACAGGCGCGGTTCTAGAACCAATATTTTTTTTTTTTTTTGGGGGGGGGGGCTAGCACGGTGGATCAAGAATTTTTTTCAGGGAGGCGTGCTGAAATGTTGACCGGTTATTTTTTCCAGACACTTAGGCCTCCGAAAATCAATAGGGGGGGGGGGGGGGGCATGCCATATTTTCAATGGGGAGCGCCAATAAAATCCTAAAATCATTCACACTATAGTAACTAATGCACCCTTGTCACGGCTATTTAGGGGCAGACCGTTCGCATGTACATCACAATCATCTTTTTGCTAATGCAATTTTTTTTTACGGAATTTATTTTGGGGGGCTAGACAAAATTTTTTTTGGGGGGGGCTACAGCCCCCCTAGCCCCCCCCCCCCCATCTCCAAGTGATTTCTCATTTTGGTTAGCTACACTTTATCCACATGGAATAATATAACATTACGAGAAATGTATGCTTTGAAAAACGTATACATACAAGGTATTTTCTAATATTGCGCGTGAAAATGCTTTTGCAATGTTGCGAAACATATTGCGATGTCGTGAAATACATTATTTACGTCTTTGATGGCCTTTCAGGGCCACCATAGTGGTTGAGTCAGTACCTCTCGCTGAAGCAGTAAAATAACGCCGCCATTTTCGAAGTCTTCGGTCTCTCGCCCGAGGAATACAAGATATAATGTTCACTGATCAGGATTCGTGGTGCCTGGCCATGAGGACCCATGAAGAAGCAGACCCAGGAAAATGAAAGTTCATTCAGGTAAATGTTAATATATAAAACTGACAAGATTTCAAGGCATATTAATGATCATAACTGCGCAGTTTCAAGATTTCAAGGGGATAAAACTCAGGTAATATCAATACAATACCGAGAAAGCTAAACTCGCACCAGAGAAAGTTAAGATCGATGCAGAGTGAAACATTCCAAGATTTAATCAGCAAGACTCAAGTCAAGAATTTCCAAGATTTCAAGAGAATTCAGGAAGTCTCAGGGAATTGACATATTTATAAAGAGTGCCCATGCAGGAAAACATTTACAAGATTTCAAGATGATGCAGAATGAAAGATTGCAAGATCAGCAAAACTCAAGAGGATCCAAGATTTCATTACAAGAGGATTCAGGAAAACTTAGGAAATTGCAATATTCAAAGAGTACTCAGGGAAAAATTGACAAGATTTCAAGATTTCAAGATGATGCAGAGTGACAGATTGCAAGATTTAATCAGCAAGACTCAAGAAGTTGCAAGATTTCAAGAGGATTCAGGAAAACTCAGGAAATTTCAATATTTTAAGATTACCAAGGAAAACATAATCAAAGATTTCAAGATGATGCAGAGATTTAATTAGCAAGACTTAAGAAGTTGCAATATTTCAAGAGGATTCAGCATCACTCAGGAAATATCAATATTTACAGGAGTTCCCAGGAAGACTAAGACTTAACATTTACATTTGTTACACTATCATTTGTAAAGGGTACCAGGGAAACATTTACAAGATTTCAAGAATTCAAGATGATGCAGAATGAAAGATTGCAAGATTTAATCAGCAAGACTCAAGAAGCTCCAATATTTCAAGAAGATTCAGGAAAACTCAGGAAATTTCAATATTTAAAGGGAACCCAGGAAACATTGACAAGATTTCAAGATTTTAAGATGATGCAATTGAAAGATTGCAAGATTTAATCAGCAAGACTCAAATAGCTCCAAGATTTCAAGAGGATTCAGGAAAACTCAGGAAATTTCAATATTTTAAGACATTGACAAGATTTCAAGATTTCAAGATGATGCAGAGTGAAAGATTGCAAGATTTAATCAGCAAGACTCAAGAAGCTCCATGATTCCAGAGGATTCAGGAAAACTCAGGAAATGTCCATATTTAAAGGGAACCCAGGGAGACATTGACAAGATTTCAAGATTTCAAGATGATGCAGAGATTTATTTAGCAAGACTCAAGAAGTTGCAAGATTTCAAGAGGATTCAGGAAAACTCTGGTAATTTCAATATTTTAAGAGTAGGCCTACTCAGGTCAAAACATTGACAAGATTTCAAGATTTCAAGATGATGCAGAGTGAAAGATTACAAGATTTAATAAGCAAGACTCAAAAAGTGCCAAGATTTCAAGAGGATTCAGCATAACTCAGGAAATTTCAATATTTACAGGAGTTCCCAGGAAGACTAAGACTTAACTTTTACATTTGTTACATTATCATTTGTAAAGGGTACCAGGGAAACATTGACAAGATTTCAAAATTTCAAGATGATGCAGAATGAAAGATTGCAAGATTTAAACAGCAAGACCCAAGAAGCTCCAAGATTTCAAGAGGATTTAATAAAACTAAGGAAATTTCAATATTTAAAGGGAACCCAGAGAAACATTGACAAGATTTCAAGATTTTAAGATGATGCAAGTGAAAGATTGCAAGATTTAATTCAGGAACACTTAGGGAATTTCATTATTTTAAGAGTACCCTGGAGAACATTGACAAGATTTCAAGATTTCAAGATGATGCAGAGTGAAAGATTGCAAGATTTAATATCAAGACTCAAGAAGCTCCAAGATTTCAAGAGGATTTAATAAAACACAGGAAATTTCAATATTTAAAGGGAACCCAGGAAACATTGACAAGATTTCAAGATTTTAAGATGATGCAGAGTGAAAGATTGCAAGATTTAACAAGCAAGACTCAAGAAGCTCCAAGATTTTCAAGAGGATTCAGGAAAACTCAGAAAATTTCAATATTTTAAGAGTACCCAGGTCAAAACATTGACAAGATTTCAAGATTTCAAGATGATGCAGAGTGAAAGATTACAAGATTTAATCAGCAAGACTCAAGAAGCTCCAAGATTTCAAGAGGATTCAGGAAAACTCAGGAAATATCAATATTTACAGGAGTTCCCAGGAAGACTAAGACTTAACATTTACATTTGTTACATTATCATTTGTAAAGGGTACCAGGGAAACATTTACAAGATTTCCAGATTTCAAGATGATGCAGAATGAAAGATTGCAAGATTTAATCAGCAAGACTCAAGAAGTTGCAAGAATTCAAGAAGTTTCAGGAAAACTTAGGGAATTTCATTATTTTAAGAGTACCCTGGAGAACATTGACAAGATTTCAAGAATTCAAGATGATGCAGAGTGAAAGATTGCAAGATTTAATCAGCAAGACTCAAGAAGCTCCAAGATTTCAAGAGGATTATAAAACTCAGGAAATTTCAATATTTAAAGGGAACCCAGAGAAACATTGACAAGATTTTAAGATTTTAAGATGATGCAGAGTGAAAGATTGCAAGATTTAATCAGCAAGACTTAAAAAGTGCCAAGATTTCAAGAGAATTAAGAAAAAGTCATGAAATTTCAAAATTCAAAGAGTATCCAGGAAAACACTGACAAGATTTCAAGATTCTAAGATGATGCAGAGATTTATTTAGCAAGACTCTTGAAGTTGCAAGATTTCAAGAGGATTCAGGAAAACTCAGGAAATATCAATATTTACAGGAGTTCCCAGGAAGACTAAGACTTAACATTTACATTTGTTACAGTATCATTTGTAAAGGGTACCAGGGAAACATTTACAAGATTTCAAGATGATGCAGAATGAAAGATTGCAAGATTTAATCAGCAAGACTCAAGAAGCTTCAAGATTTCAAGAGGAATCAAGAAAACTCAAGAAATTTCAATATTTAAAGGGAACCCAGGAAACATTGACAAGATTTCAAGATTTCAAGATGATGCAGAGTGAAAGATTGCAAGATTTAATCAGCAAGACTCAAGAAGCTCCAAGATTTCAAGAGGTTTCAGGAAAACTCAAGAAATTTCCATATTTAAAGAGAACCCAGAGAAACATTGACAAGATTTCAAGATTTCAAGATGATGCGGAGATTTATTTAGCAAGACTCAAGAAGTTGCAAGATTTCAAGAGGATTCAGGAAAACTCTGGTAATTTCAATATTTTAAGAGTACCCAGGTCAAAACATTGACAAGCTTTCAAGATTTCAAGATGATGCAGAGTGAAAGATTGCAAGATTTAATCTGCAAGACTCAAGAAGCTCCTAGATTTCAAGATTTCAAGAGGATTCAAGAAAACTCAGGAAATTTCAATATTTAAAGGGAACCCAGGAAACATTGACAAGATTTCAAGATTTCAAGATGATGCAGAGTGAAAGATTTCAAGATTTAATAAGCAAGACTCAAGAAGCTCCAAGATTTCAAGAGGATTCAAGAAAACTCAGAAAATTTTAATATTTAAAGGGAACCCAGGAAACATTGACAAGATTTCAAGATTTTTAGATGATGCAGGGTGAAAGATTGCAAGATTTTATCAGCAAGACTCAAGAAGCTCCAAGATTTCAAGAGGATTCAAGAAAACTCAGGAAATTTCAATATTTAAAAGGAACCCAGGAAACATTGACAAGATTTCAAGATGATGCAGAGTGAAAGATTGCAAGATTTAATAAGCAAGACTCAAAAAGTGCCAAGATTTCAAGAGGATTAAGAAAAAGTCATGAAATTTCAAAATTCAAAGAGTATCCATTAAAACGTTGACAAGATTTCAAGATTTCAAGATGATGCAGAATGAAAGATTGCAAGATTTAATCAGCAAGACTCAAGATTTCAAGATTTCAAGATTTCAAGATGATGCAGAGTGAAAGATTTCAAGAGGATTCAGGAAAACTCAGGAAATTTCAATATTTTAAGACATTGACAAGATTTCAAGATTTCAAGATGATGCAGAGTGAAAGATTGCGAGATTAAATCAGAAAGACTTAGCTCCAAGATTTCCAGAGGTTTCAGGAAAACTCAGGAGATTTCCATATTTAAAGAGAACCCAGGGAAACATTGACAAGATTTCAAGATTTCAAGATGATGCGGAGATTTATTTATCAAGACTCAAGAAGTTGCAAGATTTCAAGAGGATTCAGGAAAACTCTGGAAATATCAATATTTTAAGAGTACCCAGGTCAAAACATTGACAAGATTTCAAGATTTCAAGATGATGCAGAGTTAAAGATTGCAAGATTTATTCAGCAAGTCTCAAGAAGCTCCAAGATTTCAAGATTTCAAGAGGATTCAGAAAAACTCAGGAAATTTCAATATTTGAAGAGTACCCAGGAAAACATTGTCTAGATTTCAAGATTTCAAGAGGATTCAGGAAAACTCAGGAAATTTCAATATACTAAAAGTACCCAGGAAAACATTGACAAGATTTCAAGATTTTAAGATGATGCAGAGTGAAAGATTGCAAGATTTAATCAGCAAGACTCAAGAAGTTCCAAGATTTCAAGAGGATTCAGCAAAACTCAGGAAATTACAATATACTAAGAGTACCCAGGAAAACATTGACAAGATTTCCAGATTTTAAGATGATGCAGAGTGAAAGATTGCAAGATTTAATCAGCAAGACTCAAGAAGCGCCAAAATTTCAAGAGGATTCAGGAAAACTTAGGAAATTTCAATATTTTAAGAGTACCCAGGTAAAAATATTGACAAGATTTCAAGATTTTAAGATGATGCGGAGATTTATTTAGCAAGACTCAAGAAGTTGCAAGATTTCAAGAGGATTCAGGAAAACTAAGGAAATTTCAGTATTTTAAGAGTACCCAGCAAAATGTTGACAAGATTTCAAGATTTCAAGATGATGCAGAGTTAAAGATTGCAAGATTTAATCAGCAAGTCCCAAGAAGTTCCAAGATTTCAAGATTTCAAGAGGATTCAAGAAAACTCAGGAAATTTCAATATTTAAAGGGAACCCAGGAAACATTGACAAGATTTCAAGATTTTAAGATGATGCAGAGTGAAAGATTGCAAGATTTAACAAGCAAGACTCAAAAAGTGCAAAGATTTCAAGAGAATTAAGAAAAAGTCATGAAATTTCAAAATTCAAAGAGTATCCAGGAAAACATTGACAAAATTAGTAGATTTCAAGATGATGCAGAGATTTATTTAGCAAGACTCAAGAAGTTGCAAGATTTCAAGAGGATCAGGAAAACTCTGGTAATATCAATATTTTAAGAGTACCCAGGTCAAAACATTGACAAGATTTCAAGATTTCAAGATGATGCAGAGTTAAAGATTGCAAGATTTAATCAGCAAGACTCAAGAAGCTCCAAGATTTCAAGAGGATTCAGAAAAACTCAGAAAATTTCAATATTTGAAGAGTACCCAGGAAAACATTGTCTAGATTTCAAGATTTCAAGAGGATTCAGGAAAACTCAGGAAATTTCAATATACTAAAAGTACCCAGGAAAACATTGACAAGATTTCAAGATTTCAAGATGATGCAGAGTGAAAGATTGCAAGATTTAATCAGCAAGACTCAAGAAGTTCCAAGATTTCAAGAGGATTCAGGAAAACTCAGGAAATTACAATATACTAAGAGTACCCAGGAAAACATTGACAAGATTTCCAGATTTTAAGATGATGCAGAGTGGAAGATTGCAAGATTTAATCAGCAAGACTCAAGAAGCTCCAAAATTTCAAGAGGATTCAGCAAAACTCAGGAAATTTCAATATTTTAAGAGTACCCAGGTAAAAACATTGACAAGATTTCAAGATTTTAAGATGATGCAGAGTGAATTATTGCAAGATTTAATCAGCAAGACTCAAGAAGTTCCAAGATTTCAAGAGGATGCAGCAAAACTCAGGAAATTTCAATTTTTAAAGAGTACCCAGGAAAACATTGACAAGATTTCAAGATTTTAAGATGATGCTGAGTGAAAGATGGCAAGATTTAATCAGCAAGACTCGAGAAGTTCCAAGATTTAAAGATGATTCAGGAAAACCCAGGAAATTTCAATAGCCAAAGAGTACCCGGGAAAACATTGACAAGATTCCAAAATTTCAAGATGATGCAGAGTGAAATATTGCAAGATTTAATCAGCAAGACTCAAGAAGTTGCAAGATTTCAAGAGGATTCAGCAAAACTCAGGAAATTTCAATATACAAAGATTACCCAGGAAAACAGTTACAAGATTTCAAGGTTTCAAGATGATGCAGAATGAAAGATTGCAAGATTCAATCAACAAGACTCAAGAAGCTCCAAGATTTCAAGAGGATTCAGGAAAACTCAGGAAATTTCAATATACAAAGAGTACCTAGGAAAACATTGACAAGATTCAAGATTTCAAGATGATGCTGAGTGAAAGATGGCAAGATTTAATCAGCAAGACTCGAGAAGTTCCAAGATTTAAAGATGATTCAGGAAAACCCAGGCAATTTCAATAGCCAAAGAGTAGCCGGGAAAACATTGACAAGATTCCAAGATTTCAAGATGATGCAGAGTGAATTATTGCAAGATTTAATCAGCAAGACTCAAGAAGTTCCAAGATTTCAAGAGGATTCAGCAAAACTCAGGAAATTTCAATTTTTAAAGAGTACCCAGGAAAACATTGACAAGATTTCAAGATTTTAAGATGATGCTGAGTGAAAGATGGCAAGATTTAATCAGCAAGACTCGAGAAGTTCCAAGATTTAAAGATGATTCAGGAAAACCCAGGAAATTTCAATAGCCAAAGAGTACCCGGGAAAACATTGACAAGATTCCAAGATTTCAAGATGATGCAGAGTGAATTATTGCAAGATTTAATCAGCAAGACTCAAGAAGTTGCAAGATTTCAAGACGATTCAGCAAAACTCAGGAAATTTCAATATACAAAGATTACCCAGGAAAACAGTTACAAGATTTCAAGGTTTCAAGATGATGCAGAATGAAAGATTGCCAGATTCAATCAGCAAGACTCATGAAGCTCCAAGATTTCAAGAGGATTCAGGAAAACTCAGGAAATTTCAATATACAAAGAGTACCTAGGAAAACATTGACAAGATTTCAAGATTTTAAGATGATGCTGAGTGAAAGATGGCAAGATTTAATCAGCAAGACTCGAGAAGTTCCAAGATTTAAAGATGATTCAGGAAAACCCAGGAAATGTCAATAGCCAAAGAGTACCCGGGAAAACATTGACAAGATTCCAAGATTTCAAGATGATGCAGAGTGAATTATTGCAAGATTTAATCAGCAAGACTCAAGAAGTTCCAAGATTTCAAGAGGATTCAGCAAAACTCAGGAAATTTCAATTTTTAAAGAGTACCTAAGAAAACATTGACAAGATTTCAAGATGATACAGAGTGAAAGATTGCAAGATTTAATCAGCAAGACTCGAGAAGTTCCAAGATTTCAAGAGGATGCAGCAAAACTCAGGAAATTTCAATTTTTAAAGAGTACCCAGGAAAACATTGACAAGATTTCAAGATTTTAAGATGATGCTGAGTGAAAGATGGCAAGATTTAATCAGCAAGACTCGAGAAGTTCCAAGATTTAAAGATGATTCAGGAAAACCCAGGAAATTTCAATAGCCAAAGAGTACCCGGGAAAACATTGACAAGATTCCAAAATTTCAAGATGATGCAGAGTGAAATATTGCAAGATTTAATCAGCAAGACTCAAGAAGTTGCAAGATTTCAAGAGGATTCAGCAAAACTCAGGAAATTTCAATATACAAAGATTACCCAGGAAAACAGTTACAAGATTTCAAGGTTTCAAGATGATGCAGAATGAAAGATTGCAAGATTCAATCAACAAGACTCAAGAAGCTCCAAGATTTCAAGAGGATTCAGGAAAACTCAGGAAATTTCAATATACAAAGAGTACCTAGGAAAACATTGACAAGATTCAAGATTTCAAGATGATGCTGAGTGAAAGATGGCAAGATTTAATCAGCAAGACTCGAGAAGTTCCAAGATTTAAAGATGATTCAGGAAAACCCAGGCAATTTCAATAGCCAAAGAGTACCCGGGAAAACATTGACAAGATTCCAAGATTTCAAGATGATGCAGAGTGAATTATTGCAAGATTTAATCAGCAAGACTCAAGAAGTTCCAAGATTTCAAGAGGATTCAGCAAAACTCAGGAAATTTCAATTTTTAAAGAGTACCCAGGAAAACATTGACAAGATTTCAAGATTTTAAGATGATGCTGAGTGAAAGATGGCAAGATTTAATCAGCAAGACTCGAGAAGTTCCAAGATTTAAAGATGATTCAGGAAAACCCAGGAAATTTCAATAGCCAAAGAGTACCCGGGAAAACATTGACAAGATTCCAAAATTTCAAGATGATGCAGAGTGAAATATTGCAAGATTTAATCAGCAAGACTCAAGAAGTTGCAAGATTTCAAGATTTCAAGATGATGCAGAATGAAAGATTGCAAGATTCAATCAACAAGACTCAAGAAGCTCCAAGATTTTAAGAGGATTCAGGAAAACTCAGGAAATTTCAATATACAAAGAGTACCTAGGAAAACATTGACAAGATTTCAAGATTTTAAGATGATGCTGAGTGAAAGATGGCAAGATTTAATCAGCAAGACTCGAGAAGTTCCAAGATTTAAAGATGATTCAGGAAAACCCAGGAAATTTCAATAGCCAAAGAGTACCCGGGAAAACATTGACAAGATTCCAAGATTTCAAGATGATGCAGAGTGAATTATTGCAAGATTTAATCAGCAAGACTCAAGAAGTTGCAAGATTTCAAGACGATTCAGGAAAACTCAGGAAATTTCAATATACAAAGAGTACCTAGGAAAACAGTTACAAGATTTCAAGGTTTCAAGATGATGCAGAATGAAAGATTGCCAGATTTAATCAGCAAGACTCAAGAAGCTCCAAAATTTCAAGAGGATTCAGGAAAACTCAGAAAATTTCAATATTTAAAGGAAACTCAGAAAACATTGACAAGATTTCAAGTTGATGCAGAGTGAAAGATTGCAAGATTTAACCAGCAAGACTCAAGAAGTCCCAAGATTTCAAGAGGATTCAGAAAAACTCAGGAAATTTCAATTTTTAAAGAGTACCTAAGAAAACATTGACAAGATTTCAAGATGATACAGAGTGAAAGATTGCAAGATTGAATCAGCAAGACTCAAGAAGTTGCAAGATTTCAAGACGATTCAGGAAAACTCAGGAAATTTCAATATACAAAGATTACCCAGGAAAACAGTTACAAGATTTCAAGGTTTCAAGATGATGCAGAATGAAAGATTGCCAGATTCAATCAGCAAGACTCGAGAAGTTCCAAGATTTAAAGATGATTCAGGAAAACCCAGGAAATGTCAATAGCCAAAGAGTACCTGGGAAAACATTGACAAGATTCCAAGATTTCAAGATGATGCAGAGTGACTTATTGCAAGATTTAATCAGCAAGACTCAAGAAGTTCCAAGATTTCAAGAGGATTCAGCAAAACTCAGGAAATTTCAATTTTTAAAGAGTACCTAAGAAAACATTGACAAGATTTCAAGATGATACAGAGTGAAAGATTGCAAGATTGAATCAGCAGACTCAAGAAGTTGCAAGATTTCAAGACGATTCAGGAAAACTCAGGAAATTTCAATATACAAAGAGTACCTAGGAAAACATTGACAAGATTTCAAGATTTTAAGATGATGCTGAGTGAAAGATGGCAAGATTTAATCAGCAAGACTCGAGAAGTTGCAAGATTTAAAGATGATTCAGGAAAACCCAGAAAATTTCAATAGCCAAAGAGTACCCGGGAAAACACTGACAAGATTCCAAGATTTCAAGATGATGCAGAGTGAATTATTGCAAGATTTAATCAGCAAGACTCAAGAAGTTGCAAGATTTCAAGACGATTCAGCAAAACTCAGGAAATTTCAATTTTTAAAGAGTACCCAGACAAAAAATTGACAAGATTTCAAGATTTTAAGATGATGCTGAGTGAAAGATGGCAAGATTTAATCAGCAAGACTCGAGAAGTTCCAAGATTTAAAGATGATTCAGGAAAACCCAGGAAATTTCAATAGCCAAAGAGTACCCGAGAAAACATTGACTAGATTCCAAGATTTCAAGATGATGCAGAGTGAAATATTGCAAGATTTAATCAGCAAGACTCAAGAAGTTCCAAGATTTCAAGAGGATTCAGCAAAACTCAGGAAATTTCAATTTTTAAAGAGTACCTAAGAAAACATTGACAAGATTTCAAGATGATACAGAGTGAAAGATTGCAAGATTGAATCAGCAAGACTCAAGAAGTTGCAAGATTTCAAGACGATTCAGGAAAACTCAGGAAATTTCAATATACAAAGAGTACCTAGGAAAACATTGACAAGATTTCAAGATTTTAAGATGATGCTGAGTGAAAGATGGCAAGATTTAATCAGCAAGACTCGAGAAGTTCCAAGATTTAAAGATGATTCAGGAAAACCCAGGAAATTTCAATAGCCAAAGAGTACCCGGGAAAACATTGACAAGATTCCAAGATTTCAAGATGATGCAGAGTGAAATATTGCAAGATTTAATCAGCAAGACTCAAGAAGTTCCAAGATTTCAAGAGGATTCAGCAAAACTCAGGAAATTTCAATTTTTAAAGAGTACCCAGACAAAAAATTGACAAGATTTCAAGATTTTAAGATGATGCAGAGTGAAAGATGGCAAGATTTAATCAGCAAGACTCGAGAAGTTCCAAGATTTAAAGATGATTCAGGAAAACCCAGGCAATTTCAATAGCCAAAGAGTACCCGGGAAAACATTGACTATATTCCAAGATTTCAAGATGATGCAGAGTGAAATATTGCAAGATTTAATCAGCAAGACTCAAGAAGTTCCAAGATTTCAAGAGGATTCAGCAAAACTCAGGAAATTTCAATTTTTAAAGAGTACCTAAGAAAACATTGACAAGATTTCAAGATGATACAGAGTGAAAGATTGCAAGATTGAATCAGCAAGACTCAAGAAGTTGCAAGATTTCAAGACGATTCAGGAAAACTCAGGAAATTTCAATATACAAAGATTACCCAGGAAAACAGTTACAAGATTTCAAGGTTTCAAGATGATGCAGAATGAAAGATTGCCAGATTCAATCAGCAAGACTCATGAAGCTCCAAGATTTCAAGAGGATTCAGGAAAACTCAGGAAATTTCAATATACAAAGAGTACCTAGGAAAACATTGACAAGATTTCAAGATTTTAAGATGATGCTGAGTGAAAGATGGCAAGATTTAATCAGCAAGACTCGAGAAGTTCCAAGATTTAAAGATGATTCAGGAAAACCCAGGAAATTTCAATAGCCAAAGAGTACCCGGGAAAACATTGACAAGATTCCAAGATTTCAAGATGATGCAGAGTGAAATATTGCAAGATTTAATCAGCAAGACTCAAGAAGTTCCAAGATTTCAAGAGGATTCAGCAAAACTCAGGAAATTTCAATTTTTAAAGAGTACCCAGACAAAAAATTGACAAGATTTCAAGATTTTAAGATGATGCTGAGTGAAAGATGGCAAGATTTAATCAGCAAGACTCGAGAAGTTCCAAGATTTAAAGATGATTCAGGAAAACCCAGGAAATTTCAATAGCCAAAGAGTACCCGGGAAAACATTGACAAGATTCCAAGATTTCAAGATGATGCAGAGTGAAATATTGCAAGATTTAATCAGCAAGACGCAAGAAGTTCCAAGATTTCAAGAGGATTCAGCAAAACTCAGGGAATTTCAATATACAAAGATTACCCAGGAAAACAGTTACAAGATTTCAAGGTTTCAAGATGATGCAGAATGAAAGATTGCAAGATTCAATCAACAAGACTCAAGAAGCTCCAAGATTTCAAGAGGATTCAGGAAAACTCAGGAAATTTCAATATACAAAGAGTACCTAGGAAAACATTGACAAGATTTCAAGATTTTAAGATGATGCTGAGTGAAAGATGGCAAGATTTAATCAGCAAGACTCGAGAAGTTCCAAGATTTAAAGATGATTCAGGAAAACCCAGGCAATTTCAATAGCCAAAGAGTACCCGGGAAAACATTGACAAGATTCCAAGATTTCAAGATAATGCAGAGTGAATTATTGCAAGATTTAATCAGCAAGACTCAAGAAGTTCCAAGATTTCAAGAGGATTCAGCAAAACTCAGGAAATTTCAATTTTTAAAGAGTACCCAGGAAAACATTGACAAGATTTCAAGATTTTAAGATGATGCTGAGTGAAAGATGGCAAGATTTAATCAGCAAGACTCGAGAAGTTCCAAGATTTAAAGATGATTCAGGAAAACCCAGGAAATTTCAATAGCCAAAGAGTACCCGGGAAAACATTGACAAGATTCCAAGATTTCAAGATGATGCAGAGTGAATTATTGCAAGATTTAATCAGCAAGACTCAAGAAGTTGCAAGATTTCAAGACGATTCAGGAAAACTCAGGAAATTTCAATATACAAAGAGTACCTAGGAAAACAGTTACAAGATTTCAAGGTTTCAAGATGATGCAGAATGAAAGATTGCCAGATTTAATCAGCAAGACTCAAGAAGCTCCAAGATTTCAAGAGGATTCAGGAAAACTCAGAAAATTTCAATATTTAAAGGAAACTCAGAAAACATTGACAAGATTTCAAGTTGATGCAGAGTGAAAGATTGCAAGATTTAACCAGCAAGACTCAAGAAGTCCCAAGATTTCAAGAGGATTCAGAAAAACTCAGGAAATTTCAATTTTTAAAGAGTACCTAAGAAAACATTGACAAGATTTCAAGATGATACAGAGTGAAAGATTGCAAGATTGAATCAGCAAGACTCAAGAAGTTGCAAGATTTCAAGACGATTCAGGAAAACTCAGGAAATTTCAATATACAAAGATTACCCAGGAAAACAGTTACAAGATTTCAAGGTTTCAAGATGATGCAGAATGAAAGATTGCCAGATTCAATCAGCAAGACTCGAGAAGTTCCAAGATTTAAAGATGATTCAGGAAAACCCAGGAAATGTCAATAGCCAAAGAGTACCCGGGAAAACATTGACAAGATTCCAAGATTTCAAGATGATGCAGAGTGAATTATTGCAAGATTTAATCAGCAAGACTCAAGAAGTTCCAAGATTTCAAGAGGATTCAGCAAAACTCAGGAAATTTCAATTTTTAAAGAGTACCCAGACAAAAAATTGACAAGATTTCAAGATTTTAAGATGATGCTGAGTGAAAGATGGCAAGATTTAATCAGCAAGACTCGAGAAGTTCCAAGATTTAAAGATGATTCAGGAAAACCCAGGAAATTTCAATAGCCAAAGAGTACCCGGGAAAACATTGACAAGATTCCAAGATTTCAAGATGATGCAGAGTGAAATATTGCAAGATTTAATCAGCAAGACTCAAGAAGTTCCAAGATTTCAAGAGGATTCAGCAAAACTCAGGAAATTTCAATTTTTAAAGAGTACCTAAGAAAACATTGACAAGATTTCAAGATGATACAGAGTGAAAGATTGCAAGATTGAATCAGCAAGACTCAAGAAGTTGCAAGATTTCAAGACGATTCAGGAAAACTCAGGAAATTTCAATATACAAAGATTACCCAGGAAAACAGTTACAAGATTTCTAGGTTTCAAGATGATGCAGAATGAAAGATTGCCAGATTCAATCAGCAAGACTCATGAAGCTCCAAGATTTCAAGAGGATTCAGGAAAACTCAGGAAATTTCAATATACAAAGAGTACCTAGGAAAACATTGACAAGATTTCAAGATTTTAAGATGATGCTGAGTGAAAGATGGCAAGATTTAATCAGCAAGACTCGAGAAGTTCCAAGATTTAAAGATGATTCAGGAAAACCCAGGAAATTTCAATAGCCAAAGAGTACCCGGGAAAACATTGACAAGATTCCAAGATTTCAAGATGATGCAGAGTGAATTATTGCAAGATTTAATCAGCAAGACTCAAGAAGTTCCAAGATTTCAAGAGGATTCAGCAAAACTCAGGAAATTTCAATTTTTAAAGAGTACCCAGGAAAACATTGACAAGATTTCAAGATTTTAAGATGATGCTGAGTGAAAGATGGCAAGATTTAATCAGCAAGACTCGAGAAGTTCCAAGATTTAAAGATGATTCAGGAAAACCCAGGAAATTTCAATAGCCAAAGAGTACCCGGGAAAACATTGACAAGATTCCAAGATTTCAAGATGATGCAGAGTGAAATATTGCAAGATTGAATCAGCAAGACTCAAGAAGTTCCAAGATTTCAAGAGGATTCAGCAAAACTCAGGAAATTTCAATTTTTTAAGAGGACCTAAGCAAACGTTGACAAGATTTCAAGATGATACAGAGTGAAAGATTTCAAGATTGAATCAGCAAGACTCAAGAAGTTGCAAGATTTCATGACGAATCAGGAAAACTCAGGAAATTTCAATATACAAACAGTACCTAGGAAAACATTGACAAGATTTCAAGATTTTAAGATGATGCTGAGTGAAAGATGGCAAGATTTAATCAGCAAGACTCGAGAAGTTCCAAGATTTAAAGATGATTCAGGAAAACCCAGGAAATTTCAATAGCCAAAGAGTACCCGGGAAAACATTGACAAGATTCCAAGATTTCAAGATGATGCAGAGTGAAATATTGCAAGATTTAATCAGCAAGACTCAAGAAGTTCCAAGATTTCAAGAGGATTCAGCAAAACTCAGGAAATTTCAATTTTAAAGAGTACCCAGGAAAACATTGACAAGATTTCAAGATTTTAAGATGATGCTGAGCGAAAGATGGCAAGATTTTATCAGCAAGACTCGAGAAGTTCCAAGATTTAAAGATGATTCAGGAAAACCCAGGAAATTTCAATAGCCAAAGAGTACGCGGGAAAACATTGACAAGATTCCAAGATGTCAAGATGATGCAGAGTGAAATATTGCAAGATTTAATCAGCAAGACTCAAGAAGTTCCAAGATTTCAAGAGGATTCAGCAAAACTCAGGAAATTTCAATTTTTAAAGAGTACCTAGGAAAACATTGACAAGATTTCAAGATTTTAAGATGATGCTGAGTGAAAGATGGCAAGATTTAATCAGCAAGACTCGAGAAGTTCCAAGATTTAAAGATGATTCAGGAAAACCTAGGAAATTTCAATAGCCAAAGAGTACCCGGGAAAACATTGACAAGATTCCAAGATTTCAAGATGATGCAGAGTGAAATATTGCAAGATTTTATCAGCAAGATTCAAGAAGTTCCAAGATTTCAAGAGGATTCAGCAAAACTCAGGAAATTTCAATTTTTAAAGAGTACCTAAGAAAACATTGACAAGATTTCAAGATGATACAGAGTGAAAGATTGCAAGATTGAATCAGCAAGACTCAAGAAGTTGCAAGATTTCAAGACGATTCAGGAAAACTCAGGAAATTTCAATATACAAAGAGTACCCAGGAAAACAGTTACAAGATTTCAAGGTTTCAAGATGATACAGAATGAAAGATTGCCAGATTCAATCAGCAAGACTCAAGAAGCTCCAAGATTTCAAGAGGATTCAGGAAAACTCAGAAAATTTCAATATTCAAAGGAAACTCAGGAAACATTGACAAGATTTTAAGTGGTTGCAGAGTGAAAGATTGCAAGATTTAACCAGCAAGACTCAAGAAGTCCCAAGATTTCAAGAGGATTCAGAAACACTGAGGAAATTTCAACTTTGAAAGAGTACCTAAAGAAACATTGACAAGATTTCAAGATGATACAGAGTGAAAGTTTGCAAGATTAAATCAGCAAGACTCAAGAAGTTGCAAGATTTCAAGACGATTCAGGAAAACTCAGGAAATTTCAATATACAAAGAGTACCTAGGAAAACAGTTACAAGATTTCAAGGTTTCAAGATGATGCAGAATGAAAGATTGCCAGATTTAATCAGCAAGACTCAAGAAGCTCCAAGATTTCAAGAGTATTCAGAAAAACTGAGGAAATTTCAATTTTTAAAGAGTACCTAGGAAAACATTGACAAGATTTCAAGATGATACAAAGTGAAAGATGGCAAGATTGAATCAGCAAGACTCAAGAAGTTGCAAGATTTCAAGTCGATTCAGGAAAACTCAGGAAATTTCAATATACAAAGAGTACCCAGGAAAACATTGACAAGATTTCAAGGTTTCAAGATGATACAGAATGAAAGATTGCCAGATTTAATCAGCAAGTCCCAAGAAGTCCCAAGATTTCAAGAGGATTCAGCAAAACTCAGGAAATTTCAATTTTTAAAGAGAACCCAGAAAAACGTTGACAAGTTTTCAAGATTTCAAGATGATGCAGAGTGAAAGATTGTAAGATTTAATCAGCAAGACTCGAGAAGTTCCAAGATTGAAAGAGGATTCAGGAAAAACCAGGAAATTTCAATATTCAAAGAGTACCCAGGAAAACAGTTACAAGATTTCAAGGTTTCAAGATGATACAGAATGAAAGATTGCCAGATTTAATCAGCAAGTCCCAAGAAGTCCCAAGATTTCAAGAGGATTCAGCAAAACTCAGGAAATTTCAATTTTTAAAGAGTACCTAGGAAAACATTTACAAGATTTAAAGATGATTCAGAAGGAAAGATTGCAAGATTTAATTAGCAAGACTCAAGAAGTTCCAAGATTTCAAGATTATTCAGGAAAACTCAGACTGAGCAAAATTAAAGATGAATCATATATATTTCATGTTATAACACTAACAAGATTTCAAGATTTGCAGATTTCAAGATATAACGAGCAAGATTCTGGAAGTTTCAAGATTACTAGCAGACTCATCAACATGACTCCAGTAATTTCAACATTTAGGAGTCGGGAAGAAGCAGACTCAAGAATATGGAAGACGGAACTTCAAACTGACAAGATTTCAAGGTATGATATTGAAGACTCTGCCAGTTTCAAGAATTCAAGGGGACTCGGGAAGACTCAGGAAATTTTAATATTTATAGAGTACCCAGAAAGACTCGGACTTTAGAAAATTCAAGATGATTCAGAGTGAAAAATGTCAAGATATAATCAGCAAGACTCAAAAGTTTCAATATTTAAAGGGGAATCAGGAAGTCTCAGACTCAATCAAATCAAAGGTGATTCAGATGCATTTTGAAGTTATAACATTTACAAGATTTCAAGATTTGAAGACGGATGCAGATCGAGAGAGTGCAAGATATAATCAGCAAGACTCGCGTATTTCGTATTATTTGGGGAAGGGAATGAACCAAGATAGCACAGATAAAACAAATAGATAATAAAACAAAATTAGTATACAATTCGCAGAGAAACGGATTTTCATTATTATGAAGGAAGTCTATAAGGGTGCCGACCAGTAAATCGGTCAGAAATTGCCTACGCCGGCCAAATCAAGATTTGCATGCGCTCAACATCTTCAGTATTTGAACATACTGTGGACCGTGAACTTGAGGGTTTGTAAAAAATATGGGTGGAAGCCGTGCACAGGACTGTGAGCTAAGTTGAAGTTCCATTCAATTTGGATGAAATTGGGGCCCTAAAAGTGCTCTATTTTTGGAGTGTAGACCTCGTTTTTGAAAATGTCGATGGGCTTCATGACTATTTTCAGGGGTTATAATCTTCGTATGGACATTTCTCCTAAAAGTCATCAGTTGACCCCCACTAAAATGAAAAAAAAACATGAAAGATGATTAAATAAGCTTTTATTTGATGTGTGTTTCGAACACCTGGGAGAGTTGTGAGTATTTTTCCCAAATTTCTGAAGTGGGAGAATTTACCATTGGGGTCTATGGAAGTTTAGTTACCGGTCTGCAACCATGAAGACGACTTATTATTAAGTCATTGTTATGACTTATATGTAATAATAATGACTTAGTATTAAAGGGAAAATACAACATTTGCAAACATCAAAAAATAAAACTACCAAATCATTTTGAAAAACCTTGCTGGACTGTTAGTGAATGACAGTGTAAAGCATCCTGTAAAATCGTGGCACCTGGTATACTGTCATTTTCAAGAAAAGTGGTGTTTTTGTATTAATTTCCAATGCTGGTCGGCCGACCAGCGTTGGAAAAAAACTGGCTTTTTTTCAAAAAATGGCCCCAATTGACCATCGCTCTTGTTTGCAATCGATTACACACCTATGAACGGGTACAAGCCAGCTAGAATTATTACTTATTATTAAGTCATAATTATGACTTGTACTCATAATTAAGACTTGGTATTAAGTCATAATTCTGAGATATCCTAAGTCGTAATTACGACTTAATACTAAGTCGTAATTATAAGACATGTCATAATTATGACTTAAAAATAAGGCATAATTATGAGATATGTCATAATTATGACTTAATGTCATAATTATGACTTAATATTATTATTATTTTTCTTTATTATTATGTCCTTTTAACGCTTCCGTAGGACAGAATATCCTGGGGTACACTATTTCCTAGGGAGATAATGTTCGGGGGACACAATATCCTGGCAAAACCTGGAAAATATGTTTTGGAAGAGCCCGTGTTTCATCCAAAGTGAAACCCGGCGCAACCTCGTTTCCATGGGTACGATGTTGCTGCCTGCGCCATGTTGTTATTTTCCATTATGCCTTGCGCGATCATAAGTTAGTGAAGGAACGCGCATGCGCCCGTGGAGTCGCGGATGAACCCGGCGCGATTCAGCACCGCGATTCGGCGGAAGCACACGTTTATTTTTTTCCACTAGTGCGGACACTTAAAGGAGCACTGCTGATTACGTTTGCCCCATGGATGCGCACGGGACAAATTTTTGAAGTGTTTAATCTGATCCCCAAAGAAAACCAGTTAGGTCAGAAAGTAATACCTATGTGGCGATTTTAGGGGATTTTCTAAATAAATAAAGCGACAAATCCTGGAGAAATTGAGAGAATAATGACCCGAATATTTGGGCCCCTGTACATTTGCAATGGATCACTTTCGTTTTTTGCTGCTAGGCCCATTTATGCGTATGCGTGCATAGCTATGAATTTATTAGTAAAAATGTCCGTTGAGAACAGTCCGTTTTGCCTGCGTCCTACCCTTTAATTCATTCTATGCAAATGTTTCATATGACGTGATTTTTTGCAAGTGATTTTGTTTTCCCGTGACACGATATCACTCCGCATCGGGCCCCGTAGAAATTGGTGCTTATACCAACGGTACAGCAGTTATAAAAGTCGCAAACCGAGGTCTATAATGAATCAGTTATTGCAACAAACGGCTTGAAGACAAAATCTCACCCGGGGATCGTGCATGTGGTGATTCCTCAGTTGTCTATGTTGAATTGCTGAATCGGGTAAGTCTTGATAAATTAGTCATACATTCTTTGTACTACTACTACACAATTCAAGGGTTGAGATCACAAATTTTACCCCAAACCAAAAAGCACATTGCCTTTTGGGCGTGTTCATTTTAATACGTTGAGCATACATAGCCAGCAATGTTTTTACAAAATGTTTTTTTTTTCTTAAACAGTTTCTGAATGTAGGCCTAAAATTCATTGTTAGTCTGTCTAAATATGGAATTAATTATTGCGTTTTGATACATAGAACATTCGTTACTGGCCAGTACTTTATTTATTTTTATAACTTTTTCTTAACTTTTAAAACGACAAAACCGTAAGTACACTTAATACGTTTGACAGATTCAAATGTTAATCAAAATGGAATACTTTTTATTTTCGTGAAATGGTACAAGAAAGACTTTGTACCGATTAAGCATGATGGTATACGGTGACGATTTAATCGCTTGAACAAGGTTGCAGGTCAGAAAATAGGCCCCAAATTGCCTACGCCGTGTATAACACTATAGCACTCTAGGGTTTGTACTAATGAAAAATCCCAGCTCCGAACCGGTATTTCAACATGTATTTCTGAGAAATTTTAGATGAAATTTCACAGTTGTAATGAAGTGAATTAATTAATCATTTAATTTCAAAATGGCGATCCGCTTCAGGACTTACTCCTCAAAAACCTTTAATATGATGTGTGATGTGAACAACTTGGAGATTCGTAACCATTTTCCCTTTTTTTTAAGTGAGGGTATTTATCATTGGTGTCTCTGGCAATTTATTAGCTGTTCTGTAGCCGCAGCCAGCCACCTATCACCAACTCGAGTACGCTCCCATTAGAAGTGCACTGTTCAATAACAAGCCCTAAAATTACTACAGTTGTGGAAGAGTGATGAATTAAATGAAACAATTCAATTCGATGAAACAAAATAGTTTAAAAAAAAAGTTGACTTGTTTACATGGCTCGGAAAACGTATCTCGACATTTGATATAAAAGAGCGTTGTTCGGTCTGTCGTATTTTATAAATCAAGGCCTTGGCACCGATTTAATCGCCAGAGCAACAAAAATAAGCCCGCATTGATGAAAAGGTAGCCACGATTGAATTTTTGCTTGGCCGTTGCCCCATCACGCGATATGAGATTAGTTTAACAATGGCTGAATGCAAGTTTCTCATTCGTGTGCTTCCCCCTTGCACGCAATCACACAAGGTTGCAGGTCAGAAAATAGGCCCCAGTTAAGTTGCCTATTTTCTTAAAGGGAACTGCGTCCTGGAAAGCGCCCAATTGGGTTACAAAACGCGATTTGAACCAAATAATAGTATTAGAAAGAACATTCAAAAGTATAATATAAACATCCACACAACTAACTGGGCGTTTTGTGTTATTTCTGCGAGTTCTGCGAGAACAACTTAAATTTCGGGGTCCACTTTTGCGACCCCAAGGAAATCGGGCTGTTCGTGCTAGTTGTGATATCAGCCGTGAAGTGTTCGCCTTTTGCGGACGTGTAAAAAACACATTCGTGCGTGTGCATTGGAGATGTGTGTAAAATTGATGTGACACACATCACACAACATGTATTGTACATTGAATGAAAACGTCAGGGAAAACGTATGCGTACTGCGTCGTGCCCGATGTAAACAACCGGTGGTTCTTTTTCGTCTTTTCTTGGGAACGGTGGAACGGTTAGACATAAGGTTGGTTTCCTTTCAACCCGATATCCAAAGCATGAAATTGGCGGGTATTTCGGGACGCAGTGCCCCTTTTAACAAAATGTTATGTGGCTTTTTCCTTAAACATTTTCTGAATGTAGGCCTAAAGCTCATGGTATCTGTCTATATGCGGTACTTAATTATTACGTTTTGATACATACAGCATACATTCCTAGCCAATACGTATAGCTAAACATATGTTGTGTGTAGGTTGGTTTGGGTTTTTGTTGTTGTTTTTGTCTGAACTAGTAAAAACGACAAATTTGACAGATTCAAAGGTAAATCAAAGTGGTATACTTGTTTTTCGCAAAATGATACAAGAAATTAAGAGTCTGTACCGATTATGGTATACGGTGACGATGATTTAGAGGCCACAAAGATGAGAAAAGTAGATATCACAAACTTTTGCTTGGCCATTTTGCGCCATGTTGAATGCCATATACTGTAATTCGATATGAGATTAGTTTAGTAATGGCTGAATGCGAGTTTTTTTCATTTGGGTACTTCCCCTTACCACGCAATCACTCAAGGTTTCAGGTCAGAAAATAGGCCCTAAATTACCTACGCCGTCCAAAAATCACTAGAGAGTTTTGTGGCATAGCATTTTATGGGTTTGTACTAATGATGAATCCCAGCTCCGAACCGGTCGACCGACATGTGAAATTTCACAGTTGCAACGGAGTGAATCAATTAATTATTAAATTTAGAAATGGCGATCCACCTATCACCAACTTGAGTACGCTCCCATCAGAAGTGCACCGTTCAATAACAAGCCCTGTAATTACCACAGTTGTGGTAGAGTGATGAATTAAATGAAACAATTCAATGTCAATGAAAAAAATTGACTTGTTTACATGGCTGGGAAAATCTCGACATTTGGAATAAAAGAGCGTTGTTCGGTCTGTGACATCAATTCAATATTTTAAAAATCTTTTCGGAAGTATTTTCATTAGAATTGTTGACACGGAGTTTTCTTTCGTATTTTATAAATCAAGACCTTGGCAACGATTTAATCGCTAGAGCAACAAAAATAAATCCGCATTCATTAGAAAAATATCCACGATTAAATTTTTGCTTGACAATTTGCCCCATCACGCGATATGAGATTAGTTTAACAATGGCTGAATGCAAATTTCTCATTTGGGTAATTCCCCTTGCACGCAATCACACACGGTTGCAGGTCAGAAAATAGGCCCCAAATTGCCTACGCCGTCCAAATCACTAGAGAATTTTGTGGCCTAGCACTCTATTGTACTAATGAGAGTCCCAGCTCCGCACCGGTCTTTTGACATGTAATTTTCTTCAAAAAAAAATAGATGAAATTTCACATTTGCAATGGAGTGAATGGATCATTTAATTTGAAAATGGCGTTCGATTCAGGACTAATTCCTGAAACAGGAAAAGAAAGTGCAAGATTACATAACCTTCAATTAATTCGATGTGCGACGTAAATAACTCGGAGATTCGTGGACATTTCCCCATATTTTGTTTAAGTGAGGGTATTTATCATTGGTGTTTCTGGCAATTTATTTACTGTTCTGTAGCTGCAGCCAGCCACCTATTACCAACTCGAGTGCGCTCCCATCAGAAGTGCACTACACTTTTGTACAATAGTTGGGTAAAACTAATTGTCTAATATAATGTCCACTGATGGAAGAACATTAGATGACGTTTGCTCCTTTTTACCCGAAAAAAAAATCAAAGCAATATAAATTGTGTAATATATACAGTTGTGGCAGAGTGATGATTTAAATTAAACACTTCAATGTCATGATGTAAAAGTAGTAAAACAATTTTGACTTTTTCCTACATAGCTACAGTGCCGCAGGGCTCTTGTTGAAACGGAAAACCGTTTTCTATATTGTATCTGTGACATTTGGAATTAAAGAGCGTCGTTGTTCGGTATGTTACAGAAATTCAGTATTAAAAGAAAAGGTTTTATAAGTATTTTTAAGTATTTTCAGTACAATTGTTGACAAGGTTGACTTGATGTCGTAATTAAAAAAAAATAAGGCCTTGGCAACGATTTAATTGCTAGAGCAACAAAAATAAACACGCAGTGATTAGAAATGTAGACCCGATAAAAGTTTTGCTTAGCCATTTTGACCGTTGAATGCCATAGTTTGATATGAGATTAGTTTAACAATGGCTGCAGTGCAAATTTCTCATTGGGGTACTTCCCCTTCGCACGTAATCACACAAGGTTGCAGGTCAGTTTTGTCCCCCCCCCCGCTTTTTTCTGGACTTGTAAAACGACAAGACCGTTAGTACATTGTGTGACAGATTCAAACGTAAATCAAAATGGTATACTTTTTTATTTTCGCAATGGTACAAGAAAGAGTCTGTATACGGCGACGATTTTATCACTAGAACTAGAAATATCAGGCCGCAAAGATGTGAAAAGTAGAACACAATTTCGGATATAGAGTTTTAAAAACTGATAAATGGGACATTGAGCTATCCATATGTGAATTTTTTTTTTTAAATATCACATGTGCAACGGCACCAAGCTCGAAAAGGGAACATTTATTGCGAAAAAGTAGTCACGTGACCGCGCATGCAATGAACGCTGCGGATAATTTGGTATCGCACTTACAATCCGGACATGAGGAGTGCCCGGAACGTTGGTGCGATACCAAACTTTCCGCAACGTGCGTGGTCACGTGACTACTTTCGCGATAAATGTTCCTTTTTCGAGCTTGGTGCCGTTGCATGTGATATTTTTTAAATATTGTCACCACCAAACAAAATCTATTTCTCAACTTATTATTATTTACAGTGATGACCCAGAGTTTTCGAAAACTTAAATAAAGATCACAACCAAGGAAGAACCAAGAGACTCTCAATTGATATTTACAAGTATTTATAAATAGCTTAATTAGTTTTTTTCAAATATAGGCCTATTTACAAATATTTTAAAAACAAGTCTGACCCCCCCCCCCCCCACACACACACACACACACACACCATGCCTTTTTAGTTACGGATGGTTTACGTGTGCCCCAAGGCTATTGCGCAATCACGATTTCTAGCAAGATGGCAGTATCCGCGAAACGGCTTATGTTTTTATGCCGTCAGTTTGAGATGAGTGCACACAGGTGAATAGGCCTGAATCCATCCGCCGAGTTCACGAATACAAATATACCCTCAAAAATTAATATTCTATATTAGAGAGTTCTGAGAGCCATAACATTGGGGAATTGAAGAGATATATGGCAATGAACCTATGGCCCGGACATGGGGCTTCCAATTCTGAGCTTTTTGGATGAAATTGGGCTCGACAGTGGCCCACTGTAAAAAAAAATCTTTTCAGAAGTATTTTCAGTAGAATTGTTGACACTTTGAGTTTTCCGTCGTATTTTATAAAACAAGGCATTGGCAACGATTTCATCGCTAAAGCAACAAAACTGAACTTTTGCTTGGCCATTTGCCCCATCACGCGATATGAGATTAGTTTAACAATGGCTGAATGCAAATTTCTCATTGGGGTACTTTCCCTTACCACGCAATTAGACAAGTTTGCAGGTCAGAAAATAGGCCCCAAATTGCCTACGCCGTCCAAATCACTAGAAATGTTTGTGGCCTAGCACTCTATTGTACTAATGAGAGTCCCAGCTCCGAACCGGTCTTTTGACATGTAATATTCTGGAAATAAAATAAATGAAATTTCACATTTGCAAGTGAATAGATCATTTAATTTCAAAATGGCGATTCGATTCAGGACTAATTCCTGAAATAGAAAAAGAAAGTGAAAGATTACATTACCTTTAATTAATTCGATGTGCGACGTGAATAACTCGGAGATTCGTGGACATTTCCCCATATTTTGTTTAAGTGAGGGTATTTATCATTGGTGTTTCTGGCAATTTTTTTACCGGTCTGTCACTGCAGCCAACCACCTATTACCAACTCGAGTGCGCTCCCATCAGAAGTGCACTACACTTTTGTACAATAGTTGGGTAAAACAAATTGTTTAATATAATATCCACTGATGGAAGAACATTACATGACGTTTGCTCCTTTTTACCCGAAAAAAAAAACAATCAAAACAATATAAATTGTGTAATATATACAGTTGTGGCGGAGTGATGATTTAAATGAAACATTTCAACGTCATGATGTCAAAATAGTAAAACAATTTTGACTTTTTCCTACATGGCTACAGTGCCGCAGAGCTCTTGTTGAAACGGAAAACCGTTTTCAAATTTGGAATTAAAGAGCGTTGTTGTTCGGTATGTCAAAAAAAAAATCAGTATTAAAAAAAAAGGTTTTTATAAGTATTTTCAGTACAATTGTTGACAAGGTTGACTTTATGTCGTAGTTTAAAAAACAAGGCCTTGGCAACGATTTAATCGCTAGAGCAACAACAATAAACACGCAGTGATGAGAAATGTAGACCCGACTAAGGTTTTGCTTTAATAGCCATTTGAATGCCCCGCATTGAATGCCATAGTTTGATATGAGACTAGTTTAACAATGGCTGCAGTGCAAATTTCTCATTGGGGTACTTCCCCTTCGCACGTAATCACACAAAGTTGCAGGTCAGAAAATAGGCCCCAAAGTGCCTATTTTCTTAAAGAATATGTTACTTGTTTTTTTTTAACATTTACTGAACATAGGCCTAAAACTAATGGTTTCTGTCTTTAAATGGTTCTAAATTATTGCGTTTCGATACATGAACATTACTAGCCAATACTTATAACCAAATTATCATGTTTATTTGTTTGTTGGGGTGTTGGGGTGTTTGTTTGTTTTTGTTTTTTGGGGTCTGTTTGTTTGTTTGTTTTTTGATTTGGGGAAGGGGGGATGGGTTTCCCCGCTTTCTCTGAACTTGTAAAACGACAAGACCGTTAGTACACTTTTCATTTGACAGATTCAAAGGTTAATCAAAATGGTATACTTTTGTATTTTCGAAATGGAACAAGAAAGAGTTTGTATACGGTGACGATTTTATCACCAGAACAAGAAATATAAGGCCGTAAAGATGAGAAAAGTAGATATCGAAAACTTTTGCTTGGCCGTTTTACGCCATGTTGAATGTAATAGTTTGATATGAGATTAGTTTAACAATGGCTGAATGCAAATTTCTCATTGGGGTACTTCCCCTTGCACGCAATCAAACAAGGTGGCAAGTCAGAAAATAGGCCCTAAGTTGCCTACGCCGTCCAAATCACTAGACCTTTTTGTGGCCTAGCACTCTATTGTACTAATGAGAGTCCCAGCTCCAGACCGGTCTTTTGACATGTAATATTCTGGAAATAAAATAGATGAAATTTCACATTTGCAAGTGAATAGATCATTTAATTTCAAAATGGCGATTCGATTCAGGACGAATTCCTGAAACCGAAAAAGAAAGTGAAAGATTACATTACCTGAAATTAATTCGATGTGCGACGTGAATAACTCGGAGATTCGTGGACATTTCCCCATATTTTGTTTAAGTGAGGGTATTTATCATTGGTGTTTCTGGCAATTTATTTACTGTTCTGTAGCTGCAGCCAGCCACCTATTACCAACTCGAGTGCGCTCCTATCAGAAGTGCACTACACTTTTGTACAATAGTTGGGTAAAACAAATTGTTTAATTAAACCACTGATGGAAGAACATTACATGACGTTTGCTCCTTTTTACCCGAAATAAAAATCAAAACCATTTAAATTGTGTAATATTTACAGTTGTGGCGGAGTGATGATTTAAATGAAACATTTCAACGTCATAATGTCAAAATTGTAAAACAATTTTGACTTTTTCCTACATGGCTACAGTGCCGCAGGGCTCTCGTTAAAACGGAAAATCGTTTTCAAATTTGGAAATAAAGAGCGTTGTTGTTCGGTATGTCAAAAAGATTCAGTATGAAAAAAAAAAGGTTTTGATAAGAATTTTCAGTACAATTGTTGACAAGGTTGACTTTATGTCGTAGTTTAAAAAACAAGACCTTGGCAACGATTGAATCGCTAGAGCAACAACAATAAACACGCAGTGATGAGAAATGTAGACCCGACAAAAGTTTTGCTTAGCCATTTGACCCGCGTTGAATGCCATAATTTGATATGAGATTAGTTTAACAATGGCTGCAGTGCAAATTTCTCATTGGGGTACTTCCCCTTCGCACGTAATCACACAAGGTTACAGGTCAGAAAATAGGCTCCAAATTGCCTATTTTCTAAAAGAAAATGTTACTTGTCCTTTTTTTGGTTTTTTCCTTCCCCCCCCCCCCGCTTTTTTCTGAACTTGTAAAACGACAAGGCCGTTAGTACATTATGTGACAGATTCAAAGGTAAATCAAAATGGTATACTTTTTTATTTTCGCAATGGTACAAGAAAGAGTCTGTATACGGCGACGATTTTATCACTAGAACTAGAAATATAAGGCCGCAAAGATGTGAAAAGTAGAACACAATTTCGGATATAGAGTTTTAAAAACTGATAAATGGGACATTTAGCAATACATGGGTGAACAAAAAAAATTTTTAAAAAATATCACATGTGCAACAGCACCAAGCTCGTGAAAGAGAAAATGTATCGCGAAAAAGTAGTCACGTGACCGCGAATCTAATGAACACTGCGGATCGCACTGACAATCCGGACATTAGGAGTGCCCGGAACGATGGTGCGATACCAAACTTTCCGCACCGTGCGTGGTCACGTGACTACTTTCGCGATAAATTGTCCCTTTTCGAGCTTGGTGCCGTTGCATGTGATATTTTTTAAATATTGTCACCACCAAACAAAATCTATTTCTCAACTTATTATTATTTACAGTGATGACCCAAAGTTTTCGAAAACTTAAATGAAGATCACAAGCAAGGAAGAACCAAGAGACTCTCAATTGATATTTACAAGTATTTATAAATAGCTTAATTAGTTTTTTTTTTCAAATATATGCCTCTTTACAAATATTTTAAAAACAAGTCTGACCTCCCCCCCCCCACCACACACACCATGCCTTTTCAGTTACGGATGGTTTACGTGTGCCCCAAGGCTATTGCGCAATCACGATTTCTAGCAAGATGGCAGTATCCGCGAAACGGCTTATGTTTTTATGCCGTCAGTTTGAGATGAGTGCACACCGGTGAATAGGCCTAACTCCATCCGCCGAGCTCACGAATAAAAGTATACCCTCAAAATATTCTATATTAGAGAGTTCTGAGAGCCATTACATTGGGGAATTGAAGAGATGTGGCAATGAACCTATGGCCTGGATATGGGGCTTCCAATTCTGAGCATTTTGGATGAAATTGGGCTCGACAGTGGCCCACTGTAAGAAAAAATCTTTTCAGAAGTATTTTCAGTAGAATTGTTGACACTTTGAGTTTTCCGTCGTATTTTATAAAACACGGCCTTGGCAACGATTTCATCGCTAAAGCAACGAAACTGAACTTTTGCTTGGCCATTTGCCCCATCACGCGATATGAGATTAGTTTAACAATGGCTGAATGCAAATTTCTCATTGGGGTACTTTCCCTTACCACGCAATTAGACAAGTTTGCAGGTCAGAAAATAGGCCCCAAATTGCCTACGCCGTCCAAATCACTAGAAATGTTTGTGGCCTAGCACTCTATTGTACTAATGAGAGTCCCAGCTCCGAACCGGTCTTTTGACATGTTATATTCTGGGGAAAAAATAGATGAAATTTCACATTTGCAAGTGAATAGATCATTAAATTTGAAAATGGCTATTCGATTCAGAACTAATTCCTGAAACGGGAAAAGAAAGTGAAAGATTACATTACCTGAAATTCATTCGATGTGCGACGTAAATAACTCAGAGACTCGTGAACATTTCCCCATATTTTGTTTAAGTGAGGGTATTTATCATTGGTGTTTCTGGCAGTTTATTTACTGTTCTGTAGCTGCAGCCAACCACCTATTACCAACTCGAGTGCGCTCCTATCAGAAGTGCACTACACTTTTGTACAATAGTTGAGTAAAACAAATTGTTTAATATAATATCCACTGATGGAAGAACATTACATGACGTTTGCTCCTTTTTACCCGAAAAAAATTCAAAACAATATAAATTGTGTAATATTTACAGTTGTTGCGGAGTGATGATTTAAATGAAACATTTCAACGTCATGATGTCAAAATAGTAAAACAATTTTGACTTTTTCCTACATGGCTACAGTGCCGCAGGGCTCTTGTTGAACCGGAAAACCGTTTTAAAATTTGGAATTAAAGAACGTTGTTGTTCGGTAGGTCAACAAAAATAAGTATTAAAAAAAAAAGGTTTTCATAAGTATTTTCAGTACAATTGTTGACAAGGTTGACTTTATGTCGTAGTTTAATAAACAGTGCCTTGGCAACGATTGAATCGCTAGAGCAACAACAATAAACACGCAGTGATGAGAAATGTAGACCCGACAAAAGTTTTGCTTAGCCATTTGACCCGCGCTGAATGCCATAGTTTGATATGAGATTAGTTTAACAATGGCTGCAGTGCAAATTTCTCATTGGGGTACTTCCCCTTCGCACGTAATCACACAAGGTTGCAGGTCAGAAAATAGGCCCCAAATTGCCTATTTTCTTGAAGAATATGTTACTTGGTTTTTTTTAACATTTACTGAATGTAGGCCTAAAACTAATGGTTTCTGTCTTTAAATGGTTCTAAATTATTGCGTTTCGAAACATGAACATTACTAGCCAATACTTATAACCAAATTATCATGTTTGTTTGTTTGTTGGGGTGTTGGGGTGTTTGTTTGTTTTTTGATTTGGGGAAGGGGGGATTGGTTTCCCCGCTTTCTCTGAACTTGTAAAACGACAAGACCGTTAGTACACTTTTCATTTGACAGATTCAAAGGTTAATCAAAATGGTATACTTTTGTATATTCGAAATGGAACAAGAAAGAGTTTGTATACGGTGACGATTTTATCACCAGAACAAAAAATATAAGGCCGTAAAGATGAGAAAAGTAGATATCGAAAACTTTTGCTTGGCCGTTTTGCGCCATATGGGATTAGTTTAACATTGGCTGAATTTAAATTTCTCATTGGGGTACTTCCCCTTGCACTCAATCATACAAGGTGACAAGTCAGAAAATAGGCCCTAAGTTGCCTTCGCCGTCCGAATCGCGAGAGCATTTTGTGGCCTAGCACTCTATTGACCTATGGCGGTAGAATCGCATTAGAATCGCGTCAACGCAGCTTTTGAAATATTGTCCAATTACACGATATACAACTTGACGCAGAATGCGCAAAATCTGAGAAAACTCCATAGCGTTGTCTAAGGGGCGTGGCTAACTCGCAAACGGCGATAGGTCAATTGTACTAATGAAGAGTCCCAGCTCCGAATCAGTCTTTTGACATAATTTTCTGAGGAATTTTAGATGAAATTTCACATTTGCAATGGAATGAATGGATCATTTAATTTGAAAATGGCGATTCGATTCAGGACTAATTCCTGAAACAGGAAAAGAAAGTGAAAGATTACATTACCTTTAATTCGATGTTTGATGTGAACAACTTGGAGATTCGTAACCATTTTCCCCTATTGCTTTTTTAGTTTTTATTGAGGCATTTATCATTGGTATCTCTGGCAATTTATTAACTGTTCTGTAGCCGCAGCCAACCACCTATCACCAACTCGAATACGCTCCCATGAGAAGTGCACTGTTCAATAACAAGCCCTGAACTGTAATATAAAAAAATGACTTTTTCCTATGGCTAGTAAAACGTTGTATCTCGACATTTGGAATAAAAAAGCGTTGTTCGGTCTGTGACATCAATTCAATATTTTTAATAATATTTTCTGAAGTATTTTCGGTAGAATTGTTGACACTTTGACCTTTCTGTCGTATTTAATAGAACAATGCATTGGCAATGATCTAATTGCTAAAGCAACCCAAATAAACCCGCATTGATGAAAAGGTAGCCACGATTAATTTTTGCTTGGCCATTTGCCCCATCACGCGATATGAGATAAGTTTAACAATGGCTGAATGCAAGTTTCTCATTCGTGAGCTTCCCCCCTTGCACGCAATCACACAAGGTTGCAGGTCAGAAAATAAGCCCCAATTTGCCTATTTTCCCAAAGGGACACTTCGTCCTGGAAAGTGTTCACCTTTTGTGGACGTGTAAAAAACGTGAATGCGACGGTTGAATGCGAGTTTCTCATTTGGGTATTTTCCCTTACCACGCAATCAAGTTGCAGGTAAGAGATATAGGCCCAAACTTACCTACGCCGTCCAAATCACTAGATATTTTTGTGGCATATAGCATTTTAGGTTTTGTACTATTGGTGAATCCAAGCTCCGAACCGGTCCTACTTTCGACATGTATTTCTGAGAAATGTTTGATGAAATTTCACATTTGCAATGGAGTGAATGGATCATTTAATTTCAAAATGGCATTCGCTTCGGGACTATTTCCTGGAAAAGGAAAAGAAAGTGAAAGGGATATATTACCTTTAATTTGATGTGTGACGTGAATAACTTGGGAGACTCGTTCAAATTTTCCCCAACTTTTTTTTAAGTGAGGCATTTATCATTGGTGTCTCTGGCAATTCATTTACTGTTCTGTAGCCGCAGCCAACCAGCTATTACCAACACCCATGAGAAGAGCGCTGTTATTGAGTTACACTGTCAAATTGTTAACCTGGAAAATATGTTTTGGAAGAGCCCGTGTTTCAGCCAAAGTGAAACCCGGCGCAACCTCGTTTCCATGGGTACGATCTTGCTGCCTGCGCCATGCTGTTATTTTCCATCATGCCTTGCCTGAACAGTGAAGGAACGCGCACGCGCCCGTGGAGTCGCGGATGAACCCGGCGCGATTCATCACCGCGATTCGGCGGAAGCACACGTTTATTTTTTTCCCCTAGTGCAGAAACTTAAAGGAGCACTGCTGATTACCTTTGCCCGTGGATGCGCACGGGACGAAAGCAATTTTTGAAGTTTTTAATCTGAGCCCCAAAGAAACCCAGTTAAGTCAGAAAGTAATACCTATGTGGCGATTTTAGGGGATTTTCTAAATAAATAAAGCGACAAATCGTGGAGAAATTGAGAGAATAATGACCCGAATATTTGGCCCCATGTACATTTGCAATGGATCACTTTCCTTTTTTTGGCTGCTAGGCCCATTTATGCGTATGCGTGCACAGCTATGAATTTGTAAGTAAAAATGTCCGTTGAGAACAGTCCGTTTTGCCTGCGTCCTACCCTTTAATTCATCCTATGTAAATGTTTCATATGACGTGATTTTTTGCAAGTGATTTTTTTTTCACGTGACACGATATCACTCCGCATCGGGCCCCGTAGAAATCGGTGCGTATACCAACGGTACAGCAGTTATATAAAAGTCGCAAACCGAGGTCTATAATGAATCAATTATTGCAACAAACAGCTTGAAGACAAAATCTCACCCGGGGATCGTACATGTGGTGATTCCTCAGTTGTCTATGTTGAATTGCTGAATCGGGTAAGTCTTGATCAATTAATCATACATTCTTTGATCTACACAATTCAAGGGGTGAGATCACAAGTTTTACCCCAAACCAAAAAGCACATTGATTTTGGGCGTGTTCGTTTTAATAAGTTGAGCATACATAGCCAGCAATGTTTTTACAAAATGTTTACGTGGCTTTTTTTCTTAAACAGTTTCTGAATGAAGGCCTAAAATTCATTGTTTCTGTCTAAATATGGAATTAATTATTGCGTTTTGATACATAGAACATTCGTTACTGGATTTATTTTTATAACTTTTTCTTAACTTGTAAAACGACAAAACCGTTTGTACACTTTATACGTTTGACAGATTCAAACGTTAATCAAAATGGAATACTTTTTATTTTCGTGAAATGGTACAAGAAAGACTTTGTACCGATTAAGCATGATGGTAAACGGTGACGATTTAATCGCTAGAACAAGGTTGCAGGTCAGAAAATAGGCCCCAAGTTGCCTACGCCGTGCATATAGCACTCTAGGGTTTGTACTAATGAAAAATCTCAGCTCCGAACCGGTCTTTCGACATGTATTTCTGAGAAATTTTAGATGAAATTTCACAGTTGTAATGAAGTGAATTAATTAATCATTTAATTTCAAAATGGCGATCCGCTTCAGGACTTACTCCTCAAAAACCTTTAATATGATGTGTGATGTGAACAACTTGGAGATTCGTAACCATTTTCCCTTTTTTTTTAAGTGAGGGTATTTATCATTGGTGTCTCTGGCAATTTAGTAGCTGTTCTGTAGCCGCAGCCAGCCACCTATCACCAACTCGAGTACGCTCCCATTAGAAGTGCACTGTTCAATAACAAGCCCTAAAATTACTACAGTTGTGGAAGAGTGATGAATTAAATGAAACAATTCAATTCGATGAAACAAAATAGTTTTAAAAAAAAGGTTGACTTGTTTACATGGCTCGGAAAACGTATCTCGACATTTGATATAAAAGAGCGTTGTTTGGTCTGTCGTATTTTATAAATCAAGGCCTTGGCACCGATTTAATCGCTAGAGCAACAAAAATAAACCCGCATTGATGAAAAGGTAGCCACTATTGAATTTTTGCTTGGCCGTTGCCCCATCACGCGATATGAGATTAGTTTAACAATGGCTGAATGCAAGTTTCTCATTCGTGTGCTTCCCCTTGCACGCAATCACACAAGGTTGCAGGTCAGAAAATAGGCCCCAGTTAAGTTGCCTATTTTCACAAAGGGAACTGCGTCCTGGAAAGCGCCCGATTGGGTTACAAAACGCGATTTGAACCAAATAATGTTATCGGAAAGAACATTCAAAAGTAAAATATAAACATCCACACAACCGTTGTTTAAAAACTGGGCGTTTGTGTTATTTCTGCGAGTTCTGCGAGAACAACTTAAATTTCGGGGTCCACTTTTGCGACCCCAAGGAAATCTGGCTGTTCGTGCTAGTTGTGATATCAGCCGTAAAGTGTTCGCCTTTTGCGGACGTGTAAAAAACACATTTGTGCGTGTGCATTTGAGATGTGTGTAAAATTGATGTGACACACATCACACAACATGTATCGTACATTGAATGAAAACGTCAGGGAAAACGTATGCGTACTGCGTCGTGTCCGATGTAAACAACCGGGTTTTTTTTCGTCTTTTCTTGGGAACGGTGGAACGGTTAGACATTAGGTTGGTTTCCTTTCAACCAGATGTCCAAAGCATGAAATTGTCGGGTATTTTTTCGGGACGCAGTGCCCCTTTTAACAAAATGTTATGTGGCTTTTTCCTTAAACATTTTCTGAATGTAGGCCTAAAGCTCATGGTTTCTGTCTATATACGGTACTTAATTATTACGTTTTGATACATACAGCATACATTACTAGCCAACACGTATAGCTAAACATATGTTGTGTGTAGGTTGATTTGGTTTTTTTGTTGTTGTTTTTGTCTGAACTAGTAAAAACGACAAAATCGTTTCAGATTTGACAGATTCAAAGGTTAATCAAAGTGGTATACTTGTTTTTCGCAAAATGATACAAGAAATTAAGAGTTTGTACCGATTATGGTATACGGTGACGATTTAGAGGCCACAAAGATGAGAAAAGTAGATATCACAACTTTTGCTTGGCCGTTTTGCGCCATGTTGAATGCCATATACTGTAATTCGATATGAGATTAGTTTAGCAATGGCTGAATGCGAGTTTTTTTCATTTGGGTACTTTCCCTTACCACGCAATCACTCAAGGTTTCAGGTCAGAAAATAGGCCCTAAATTACCTATGCCGTCCAAAAATCCCTAGAGAGTTTTGTGGCATAGCATTTAAGGGTTTGTACTAATGATGAATCCCAGCTCCGAACCGGTCGACCGACATTTGAAATTTCACAGTTGCAATGGAGTGAATCAATTAATCATTTAATTTAGAAATGGCGATCCACCTCTCACCAACTTGAGTACGCTCCCATCAGAAGTGCACCGTTCAATAACAAGCCCTGTAATTACCACAGTTGTGGTAGAGTGATGAATTAAATGAAACAATTGAATGTCGATGAAAAAAAATAGTAAAAAAAAAATTGACTTGTTTACATGGCTGGGAAAATCTCGACATTTGGAATAAAAGAGCGTTGTTCGGTCTGTGACATCAATTCAATATTTTAAAAATCTTTTCGGAAGTATTTTCATTAGAATTGTTGACACTTGACATTTCTTTCGTATTTTATAAAACAAGGCCCTGGCAAGGATTTAATCGCTAGAGCAACAAAAATAAATCCGCATTCATTAGAAAAATATCCACGATTAAATTTTTGCTTGACAATATGCCCCATCACGCGATATGAGATTAGTTTAACAATAGCTGAATGCAAATTTCTCATGGGGGTATTTCCCCTTGCACGCAATCAAACAAGGTTGCAGGTCAGAAAATAGGCCCCAAATTGCCTACGCCGTCCAAATCACTAGAGAATTTTGTGGCCTAGCACTCTATTGTACTAATGAGAGTCCCAGCTCCGCACCGGTCTTTTGACATGTAATTTTCTTTAAAAAAAAAAAAAAAGATGAAATTTCACATTTGCAATGGAGTGAATGGATCATTTAATTTGAAAATGGCGATTTGATTCAGGACTAATTCCTGAAACAGGAATAGAAAGTGAAAGATTACATTACCTTTAATTAATTCGATGTGCGACGTGAATAACTCGGAGATTCGTGGACATTTTCCCATATTTTGTTTAAGTGAGGGTATTTATCATTGGTGTTTCTGGCAATTTATTTACTGTTCTGTAGCTGCAGCCAACCACCTATTACCAACTTGAGTGCGCTCCCATCAGAAGTGCACTACACTTTTGTACAATAGTTGGGTAAAACAAATTGTCTAATATAATATCCACTGATGGAAAAACATTACATGACGTTTGCTCCTATTTACCCGAAAAAACAATCAAAGCAATATAAATTGTGTAATATACACAGTTGTGGCGGAGTGATGATTTAAATAAAACACTTCAACGTCATGATGTCAAAATAGTAAAACAATTTTGACTTTTTCCTACATAGCTACAGTGCCGCAGGGCTCTTGTTGAAACGGAAAATCGTTTTCGATATTGTATCTGTGACATTTGGAATTAAAGAGCGTCGTTGTTCGGTATGTTACAGAAATTCAGTATTTAAAAAAAAGTTTTATAAGTATTTTAAAGTATTTTCAGTACAGTTGTTGACTAGGTTGACTTGATGTCGTAATTAAAAAACAAGGCCTTGGCAACGATTTAATTGCTAAAGCAACAAAAATAAACACGCAGTGATTAGAAATGTAGACCCGATAAAAGTTTTGCTTAGCCATTTGACCCGCGTTGAATGCCATAGTTTGATATGAGATTAGTTTAACAATGGCTGCAGTGCAAATTTCTCATTGGGGTACTTCCTCTTCGCACGTAATCACACAAGGTTGCAGGTCAGAAAATAGGCCCCAAATTGCCTATTTTCTAAAAGAAAATGTTACTTGGCTTTTTTTGTATTTTGGTTTTTGTTCCCCCCCCCCCGCTTTTTTTCTGAACTTGTAAAATGACAAGACCGTTAGTACATTATGTGACAGATTCAAAGGTAAATCAAAATGGTATACTTTTTTATTTTCGCAATGGTACAAGAAAGAGTCTGTATACGGCGACGATTTTATCACTAGAACTAGAAATATAAGGCCGCAAAGATGTGAAAAGTAGAACACAATTTCGGATACAGAGTTTTAAAAACTGATAAATGGGACATTGAGCTATCCATATGTGAATTTTTTTGTTTTTTGGATATCACGTGTGCAACGGCACCAAGCTCGAAAAGGGAACATTTATTGCGAAAAAATAGTCACGTGACCGCGCATGCAATGAACACAGCGGATGATTTGGTATCGCACTTACAATCCGGACATGAGGAGTGCCCGGAACGTTGGTGCGATACCAAACTTTCCGCATCGTGCGTGGTCACGTGACTACTTTCGCGATAAATTTTCCTTTTTCGAGCTTGGTGCCGTTGCATGTGATATTTTTAAAATCTGGTCACCACCAAACAAAATCTATTTCTCAACTTATTATTATTTACAGTGATGACCCAGAGTTTTCGAAAACTTAAATAAAGATCACAACCAAGGAAGAACCAAGAGACTCTCAATTGATATTTACAAGTATTTATAAATAGCTTAATTAGTTTTTTTTTCAAATATAGGCCTATTTACAAATATTTTAAAAACAAGTCTGACCTCCCCCCCCCCCTCCCCCACACCATGCCTTTTTAGTTACGGATGGTTTACGTGTGCCCCAAGGCTATTGCGCAATCACGATTTCTAGCAAGATGGCAGTATCCGCGAAACGGCTTATGTTGTTGTTATGCCGTCAGTTTGAGATGAGTGCACACAGGTGAATAGGCCTGAATCCATCCGCCGAGCTCACGAATAAAAATATACCCTCAAAAATTATTATTCTATATTAGAGAGTTCTGAGAGCCATAACATTGGGGGATTGAAGAGATATATGGCAATGAACCTATGGCCCGGACATGGGGCTTCCAATTCTGAGCTTTTTGGATGAAATTGGGCTCGACAGTGGCCCACTGTAAAAAAAATCTTTTCAGAAGTATTTTCAGTAGAATTGTTGACACATTGAGTTTTCCGTCGTATTTTATAAAACAAGGCCTTGGCAACGATTTCATCGCTAAAGCAACAAAACTGAACCTTTGCTTGGCCATTTGCCCCATCACGCGATATGAGATTAGTTTAACAATGGCTGAATGCAAATTTCTCATTGGGGTACTTTCCCTTACCACGCAATTAGACGAAGTTGCAGTTCAGAAAATAGGCCCCAAATTGCCTACGCCGTCCAAATCACTAGAAATGTTTGTGGCCTAGCACTCTATTGTACTAATGAGAGTCCCAGTTTCAGACCGGTCTTTTGACATGTAATATTCTGGAAATAAAATAGATGAAATTTCACATTTGCAAGTGAAAAGATCATTTAATTTGAAAATGGCGATTCGATTCAAGACTAATTCCTGAAACAGAAAAAGAAAGTGAAAGATTACATTACCTTAAATTATTTCGATGTGCGAAGTGAATAACTCGGAGATTCGTGAACATTTCCCCATATTTTGTTTAAGTGAGGGTATTTATCATTGGTGTTTCTGGCAATTTATTTACTGTTCTGTAGCTGCAGCCAACCACCTATTACCAACTCGAGTGCGCTCCTATCAGAAGTGCACTACACTTTTGTACAATAGTTGGGTAAAACAAATTGTCTAATATAATATCCACTGATGGAAGAACATTACATGACGTTTGCTCCTTTTTACCCGAAAAAAATTAAAACAATATAAATTGTGTAATATTTACAGTTGTGGCGGAGTGACGATTTAAATGAAACATTTCAACGTCATGATGTCAAAATAGTAAAAGAATTTTGACTTTTTCCTACATGGCTACAGTGCCGCAGGGCTCTTGTTGAAACGGAAAACCGTTTTCAAATTTGGAATAAGAGAACGTTGTTGTTCGGTAGGTCAAAAAAATTCAGTATTAAAAAAAAAAAGGTTTTTATAAGTATTTTCAGTACACTTGTTGACAAGGTTGACTTTATGTCGTAGTTTAAAAAACAAGGCCTTGGCAACGATTGAATCGCTAGAGCAACAACAATAAACACGCAGTGATGAGAAATGTAGACCCGACAAAAGTTTTGCTTAGCCATTTGACCCGCATTGAATGCCATAGTTTGATATGAGACTAGTTTAACAATGGCTGCAGTGCAAATTTCTCATTGGGGTACTTCCCCTTCGCACGTAATCACACAAGGTTGCAGGTCAGAAAATAGGCCCCAAATTGCCTATTTTCTAAAAGAAAATGTTACCTGGCTTTTTTTGTATTTTGGTATTTGTTCCCCCCCCCCCCCGCTTTTTTTCTGAACTTGTAAAACGACAAGACCGTTAGTACATTATGTGACAGATTCAAAGGTAAATCAAAATGGTAAACTTTTTTATTTCCGCAATGGTACAAGAAAGAATTTGTACACGGTGACGATTTTATCACTAGAACTAGAAATATAAGGCCGGAAAGATGTGAAAAGTAGAACACAATTTCGGATACAGTCTCATACAGAGTTTTAAAAACTGATAAATGGGACATTGAGCTATCCATGGGTGATTTTTTTTTTTAATATCACATGTGCAACGGCACCAAGCTCGAAAAGGGAACATTTATCGAGAAAAAGTAGTCACGTGACCGCGCATGCAATGAACACTGCGGATAATTTGGTATCGCACTTACAATCCGGACATGAGGAGTGCCCGGAACGTTGGTGCGATACCAAACTTTCCACATCGTGCGTGGTCACATGACTACTTTCGCGATAAATTTTCCTTTTTCGAGCTTGGTGCCGTTGCATGTGATATTTTTTTAAATATTGTCACCACCAAACAAAATCTATTTCTCAACTTATTATTATTTACAGTGATGACCCCAAGTTTTCGAAAACTTAAATGAAGAACACAACCAAGGAAGAACCAAGAGACTCTCAATTGATATTTACAAGTACTGTTATATAGCTTAATTAGTATGTTCAAATATAGGCCTATTTACAAATATTTTAAAAACAAGTCTGACCTTCCCCCCTCCCAATTATGCCTTTTTAGTTACGGATGGTTTACGTGTGCCCCCAGGCTATTGCGCAATCACGATTTTAAGCAAGATGGCAGTATCCGCGAAACGGCTTATGTTGTTATGCCGTCAGTTTGAGATGAGTGCACACAGGTGAATAGGCCTAAATCCATCAGCCGAGCTCATGAATAACAGTATACCCTCAAAATATTAATATTAGAGAGTTCTGAGAGCCATAACATTGGGGAATTGAAGAGATATGGCAATGAACCTATGGCCCGGACACGGGGCTTCCAATTCTGAGCATTTTGGATGAAATTGGGCTCGACAGTGGCCCGCTGTAACAAAAAAAATTTTTCAGAAGTATTTTCAGTAGAATTGTTGACACTTTGAGTTTTCCGTCGTATTTTATAAAACAAGGCCTTGGCAACGATTTCTTCGCTAAAGCAACAAAACTGAACTTTGCTTGGCCGTTGCCCCATCACGCGATATGAGATTAGTTTAACAATGGCTGAATGCAAATTTCTCATTGGTTACTCTCCCTTACCACTCAATTAGACAAGTTTGCAGTTCAGAAAATAGGCCCCAAATTGCCTACGCCGTCCAAATCACTAGAAATGTTTGTGGCCTAGCACTATATTGTACTAATGAGAGTCCCAGCTCCGAACCGGTCTTTTGACATGTAATATTCTGGGGAAAAAATAGATGAAATTTCACATTTGCAAGTAAATAGATCATTTAATTTGAAAATGGCGATTCGATTCAGGACTAATTCCTGAAACAGAAAAAGAAAGTGAAAGATTACATTACCTTAACTTAATTCGATGTGCGACGTGAATAACTCGGAGATTCGTGGACATTTCCCCACATTTTGTTTAAGTGAGGGTATTTATCATTGGTGTTTCTGGCAATTTATTTACTGTTCTGTAGCTGCAGCCAACCACCTATTACCAACTTGAGTGCGCTCCCATCAGAAGTGCACTACACTTTTGTACAATAGTTGGGTAAAACAAATTGTCTAATATAATATCCACTGATGGAAGAACATTACATGACGTTTGCTCCTTTTTATCCGAAATAAAAAACAAAACAATATAAATTGTGTACTATATACAGTTGTGGCGGAGTGATGATTTAAATGAAACATTTCAACGTCATGATGTCAAAATTGTAAAACAATTTTGACTTTTTCCTACATGGCTACAGTGCCGCAGGGCTCTTGTTGAAACGGAAAACCGTTTTCAAATTTGGAATTAAAGAGCGTTGTTTTTCGGTATGTCAAAAAAATTCAGTATGAAAAAAAAGGGGTTTTGATAAGTATTTTCAGTACAATTGTTGACAAGGTTGACTTTATGTCGTACTTTAAAAAACAAGGCCTTGGCAACGATTGAATCGCTAGAGCAACAATTAACAATAAACACGCAGTGATGAGAAAGGTAGACCCGACAAAAGTTTTGCTTAGCAATTTGACCCACGTTGAATGCCATATTTTGATATGAGATTAGGTTAACAATGGCTGCAGTGCAAATTTCTCATTGGGGTACTTCCCCTTCGCACGTAATCACACAAGGTCGCAGGTCAGAAAATAGGCCCCAGATGGCCTATTTTCTTAAAGAATATGTTACTTGGTTTGTTTTTTTAACATTTACTGAATATAAGCCTAAAACTAATGGTTTCTGTCTTTAAATGGTTCTAAATTATTGCGTTTAGATACATAGAGAACATTACTAGCCAATACTTATAACCAAATTTAACATGTTGTTTGTTTGTTTGTTTTGTTTGTTTGTTTGTTTGTTTGTTTGTTTGTTTGTTTGTTTGTTTGGAGCGGGGGTGTTTGTTTGTTTGTTTTTTGATTCGGGGAAGGGGGGTTGGGTTTCCCCGCTTTCTCTGAACTTGTAAAACGACAAGACCGTTAGTACACTTTTCATTTGACAGATTCAAAGGTTAATCAAAATAGTATACTTTTTTTATTTTCGAAATGGAACAAGAAAGAGTTTGCATACGTTGACGAATTGATCACCGTATTTAAATGGTTCTAAATTATTGCGTTTAGATACATAGAGAACATTACTAGCCAATACTTATAACCAAATTTAACATGTTGTTTGTTTGTTTGTTTTGTTTGTTTGTTTGTTTGTTTGTTTGTTTGTTTGTTTGTTTGTTTGTTTGTTTGTTTGGAGCGGGGGTGTTTGTTTGTTTGTTTTTTGATTCGGGGAAGGGGGGTTGGGTTTCCCCGCTTTCTCTGAACTTGTAAAACGACAAGACCGTTAGTACACTTTTCATTTGACAGATTCAAAGGTTAATCAAAATAGTATACTTTTTTTATTTTCGAAATGGAACAAGAAAGAGTTTGCATACGTTGACGAATTGATCACCAGAACAAGAAATGTAAGGCCGTAAAGATGAGAAAAGTAGATATCGAAAACTTTTGCTTGGCCGTTTTGCGCCATGTTGAATGCCATAGTTTGATATGAGATTAGCTTAAAAATGGCTGAATGCAAATTTCTCATTGGGGTACTTCCCCTTGTACGCAATCATACAAGGTGGCAAGTCAGAAAATAGGCCCTAAGTTGCCTTCGCCATCCGAATCGCTAGAGAATTTTGTGGCCTAGCACTATATTGTACTAATGAGAGAGTCCCAGCTCCGAATCGGTCTTTTGACATGTAATTTTCTGGAAAAAAATTAGATGAAATTTCACTTTTGCAATGGAGTGAATAGATCATTTAATTTGAAAATGGCGATTCGATTCAGGACTAATTCCTGAAATAGAAAAAGAAAGTGAAATATTACATTACCTTAAATTAATTCGATGTGCGACGTAAATAACTCGGAGATTCGTGGACATTTCCCCATATTTTGTTTAAGTGAGGGTATTTATCATTGGTGTTTCTGGCAATTTATTTACTGTTCTGTAGCTGCAGCCAGCCACCTATTACCAACTCGAGCGCGCTCCCAGCAGAAGTGCACTACACTTTTGTACAATAGTTGGGTAAAACAAACTGTCTAATATAATATCCACTGATGGAAGAACATTACATGACGTTTGCTCCTTTTTATCCGAAAAAAATTCAAAGCAATATAAATTGTGTAATATATACAGTTGTGGCGGAGTGATGATTTTAATGAAACACTTCAACGTCATGATGTCAAAATAGTAAAAGAATTTTGACTTTTTCCTACATGGCTACAGTGCCGCGGGGCTCTTGTTGAATCAAAACACCCATCCGCCCGAGAATTCCTGTTGCGGCTGGAAAGCAATGGCGAACATTATATATATACTTAGGATATATATTGAGTATGGTTTTATCTGGATCGTGGCCTTTTGAAATCGATCGATAGGGGATTTGGAAAATTAATTGCTTCACTTCAATTAGACGTAAAAACAAAAAGGGCTCATTGCTTGTGACGTATAACTTTGAACGCAAAATCGTCCTCGATGTTGTATCTCTGACATTTGGAATTAAAGAGCGTTGTTCGGTCTGTGACAAACTCAGTATTCAAAAAGAAATGCTTAATGTATTTTCAGTTGAAATGCTGACACATTGACTTTTCTGTTGTTGATAAAACAAGACCTTGGTCAAAACACGTTTAGTTAGTTTTCTGTATTGTAGTCCAGCGGATATGTGAAAACACAAATGTGCACATTTTCATAAAAGCGTGAAATTTGGCAAAGATGTTCATGTTCATGCCAGAAAATATTCAGATGTGGAGCTATCGGAAATTCACTCTTTTAGGGGCGTAGCATCCATTTAAAATAGGGGTGGGACTCATCATGTCCACAGTGGAAACGGTCGTTCCCACTTGTCACAAAAGCAGTAAACTTCACAAAGACATAATGATATTATTATGCCCACCTTCAGGAACAATTATGCCCACATTTCATGAACGAATGAAATTTCCCACAGACATTGACAGTCATGAGAAAAAATCCAGATGTAGAGCCATCGCAAACACGCCCTTTTAGGGGCGTGGCAGCCATATTGAAAAAAAGGGAGTGGGGTTCTCATTATGCCCACCATAGGAAACAGGTGCCCACATCTTATGAATGAATAAAGCTAATTCCCACAGACGTTATTAATCACGAGAATAAAATTCAGACGTGGAGCCATCGCAAACACACCATCTTAGGGGCGTGGCAGCCGTAGTAAAATGGGGGGGGGGGGGTAGTCATGATGCCCCCATGAACAAGTTGTGCCTGCCTTTGATAAACGGATTAAATCCGCACAGAAAATATATTTCATGGGAATCTTTCTTTTTTCGAATGTGAAGCCATCACAAACTTACCCTTTTAGAGGCGTGGCATCCATTTTTAAAATGGGGAGGGGTACTTAATATGCCCACCGTAAAAAAAATTACCACCTTTCATATATAATAAAATCCACCTCAAATAGCTCTTCTAACATGTAGGAGTAGGGCTGCCTTTATAGTTGGAAATGACTGTTGGAAAACCCTTGTTTTCTTTATACACTATGCATTCTTGCCTCATCTATACTCAGTCACTGGTTCTGTCGTCTATAGAATTACTGTCAACCTCTCATCTGCAGCAATGTCTGAATTGGGGTATAAACTGGGGTACCTCAGTTAGTCTTGGAAAGACTATTATTACTTCTTGAAATACATTATATGTTTCCCATGCATTGTTTATGACAGACCCAAAGGCATATGTAGTGTCGCAACCCGTATAAAGTACAAAATGTTGTCAGGGCTGCTGATTTTTTTAAAAAATTTTCCCAATGTAGGCATAATAATACCCCCTATTAATGGCTGCCATGCCCCTCAAAAAGGTGCTTTTGTGGCTCCATATCTGGAAAACACTTATTATCTATATAATTATGTCTTTATGAAGTTTCCTGCTTCTGTGACAAGTGGGAGCAACAGTTTTCACTGTGGACATGATGAGTCCCGGCCCCCTTTTTTAAAGGCATGCCACACCCCTAAAAGAGTGAATGTAAAACATTTTCTGTCATGAATATGAACATCTCTGCCAAATTTCACGCTTTTATGAAAAAGTGCACAATTCATCGATATTTTGTCACATATCCGCTGGACTATTAGTCTGGTTCCCAGACCAAAATATTCTGACTATTCCTGATGAATCTTAGGTCCGGTAGCCTCCGGTAATACATTGTATTACAAGTTACGTCACGCGACTAAAACGAGAGGAATTCCTCCTTTTTCCGAAAATTTCCGAAGTTTGCCGAAGTCGTTTCGTCGAAAATCTGATAGAGCCCGAGTATTTCCGAGTATGTAATATAGGTTTAGTTAACTGCTAATTGCTTATTAATTTTGTTTTAAATGAGTTGATAATTAATATTCATTGCTTTCGTTTAGAAAACTTGATATTCAACGACGATTTTGTGCATCAAGTATACTCGGATCGTATGGGCGAACTTTTTGCAGCGTCACGCACAATTTTGAATTTGACGACCGTTACCGAGATTTTCCAAAACTCGGTCTTCATTCGGCTCCGCCTGCTAACAGTGCTATTTGGGTGCCTAATTTTGAAGATTCCAGATCAACATTAGTCAATGTTATCTTACAGAAACATCAAACTGTATTATCATGACTATGATATTACGAAGCAAATGATTTATTGACAAATTTGATCAGAACATTAAAAGCTACAAGCGATAAAGCGAAATCGGAAACGAAGCCGAGCTTTGAAAAAGGGCCATCAATGTCTTCATGTTTATTTTTAGCCACGGAGGCTGCCTGACCTAAGATTCATCAGGAATAGTCAGAATCTTTTGGTCTGGGAACCAGACTACTGGACTATGGGCTCCGTGCGCCAACAAAGAGGGCGCCTTTTACATAGCAACGACGTCCCATGGGCGGGACATTTAGCTGGTTGACGCGCACCGTTCCTTGTGTGGTGACGCACGTACACACCGGGATGTGTACAGTGGCGTAGCCAGGAATTTTTCACTGGGGGGGGGGGGGGGGGGGGGGGGGGGGGGGGGGACATTTCATTGGGGGGCGTCATGTAGATCAATGATCAGTTTTTTAGAAACTCAAAATCTCAGTAGGGGGGGGGCGACAAGGTTTCATGGGGGGGCTGTCGCCCCCCCCCCCCCCCCCCTCCGTGGCTACACCACTGGATGTGTACTATACACACAGTGGTCGCGCTCCGCGGTAAAATATTGCAGTCGGGCAAGATGGGGTCGTTCGGTTACCCCTTTCTGTACTTTCTTTGCCGGTGAGGGGGTACTTGTGAACGGAGCGGATTGCTCAAAAAGTCTCAAAAATAAAAACTAGTTGGCTGTACTTTAAAAGTATGCCTTCGGGAGTAGACGACACCATTCCTGTGAGCCCAGAAATAAATTCGCATTTAATTATTGATCATTGAATAACTGGTCATTTAAAGATATTTCATATGTAAAAATCGTTACAAATGTCTTTCATATATTCTACTGGTTTTTTTTTTATACTTTACACATTTCAAGACCTAAACTTTTTTGGCACTTTATAAACTGTATTATTATAAAATTATCTTTTGTTCCCGACATTTTTTTTGTCTACTTTGTAGTAAAATTTCGGCGACTGACCATGGCTTTGAAGACGTATGCAGATTGGGAAAATGCTGTGAAAGCCGCCCGGGTCAACTATGATCACTCCCAGTCTAAGATGGTCACTAAAACGAAAGCGGTCAGGAAGTCCAAGAAAATGGCATTCCTCTCTGTGTTTTCAATGACAAGGGCTGCGGCTGTTTCATCAGAACCAAAGAGCAACAAAAAGTCACCTACCAAGTCCCAGACGAAACAGCATACGGTGAAAGAATCTGAAAACAAAAGATGGTATGATTTCAATTGTTTAAACATTTGAAGAGAGAGACAAGCATCTGTCATTTAAACAAAAAATAGAATTATGTCATTTTCCATGCACCCAATCTCAGAAATGTACGTAATTTTCAAATATAACTTCAATGATATTTAGATTCAAATTGTTGAAACATGTTTCCTTGTATATGCATGTTTCAAGTTTCCCGTGCTTAACAATGTCTATTGCGTTATTTTCTTTCTGTTACAAAAATCGTCATAAAAGTCAAGTAACAAAAGTAACTGTTTGATGTTTGACGTGCAATGTTGATTCTTGTGTTTTTCAAACTGCTCGAGGCCTGAACAGCGCGACTTTAATATACCCCCTCCCCCCGCCCGGGCTCAGAAATGTCTCAGGAAGACAAAATGTTGATCAAAATCCATGCAGTGCACCTCCAAATAATGATGCCCCATTTAAAAAATACAAACCCATATCTGAGTACCACCTCGCAACTTGAGGGTCTACATGTGCAAGTCTAGATTCCATGATGGACATTTTACAAAATAATAATTCTATTTTTTCTAGCTCCCATTTTTTAAAATCAGGTTGACAAGTCTTGTTAGAAGTTAAGTCCTATTATTATTTTAGAAAAAGAGAGATTGAATGTGAAATTAAAACTGCATCTTAAAATTTCCGTATAGCTGAAACCAAGGGGTGACCGTGGAGTGTTTAGGATCCGAGTTCCTATATAACATATGAAACAACCGCCTTGAACTTTTTACTTTTGTCAAGTTTCAAGATTGCAAAAAATAAGTAAAAATGTTCGCACTCCTAAGTTATTCTTCATCAGATTAACACTTTATGCGTTGTAGTCGTTAGCAAATATTTGAAAACAAATGTTTAGAAAAGTGGCAACGATATGGAGGTTGTTTCCAATTATCCGCGGTCTCGGTCTCGGTCTCGGACCATATTGGTATCGGTCCCGGTCTCGAAACTTCAGGTCTCGGTCTTGGTCTCGGACTATCCAGTCTCGACTTCAACACTGGTCATTGTTCCAAAGCATATGCTTACGAGTCTATTATCTTTCTTTATTTTATTTTTAGTCTTGCAAAAGACAAAAAACGCACTATACAGATCATAGTTGAGACCCCCTTAGATTCAACATTTTGTCTGCAGCTGCATCCATCAACCTCGATTTCATCTCTGAAGGGATTGCTCCAAGATCGGCTGGGAATCGATCCTGAAAAACAACATCTTTTCACAAGAAAAGGATTCGAGGTAAATATGCATGCAACCAAAGGATGCAAGATCGAGCACATTTCCGCTATCTTGTGGGATCATTTGTGATATCACCTTCCCCTCTGACTTCTGCAATTACCCATAATATTACTGGCCTGTGCATTTCGTGGAGGCTACTGTGGAAAGTTTAATACTGCCTTATAAAACTGGTCACAAAGCGTTCAAAACTCCATTCAATTGATGAAAACGGCTAAAATGTTCGTAGAATAGTCTGTAGTAACATGGAAAATGAAATGAAAAAGACACACTCATCGTTGTAGTAGTTGTTGTGGTTTTTACTATCCCCTGAAGGTTTCTTTTAGCACTTATTTTCCATTCCTTATTTTTCTTAAGGAGTTAAGTTTTGGTGTATGTCTCTTTTAACAAACATTTATTGTATAAGTGGTCACAGCTGGTCTGTTTTACATTTACTTACCTTTGTATTTTAAAATATTGTATATTTCTATATTTGCTTGTCATTTTGTGTTTGTTATTTCATGATGATTTTAAACTGATTTTTTATATTTTTCTTGTTAATTCTAATAATTACTTTGTGTTTTTACAAAGTAATTATTTTCTATATGTTAGCATGTGCAGCATTTCTATTTAATGTTCACCGACCTTGAGCAGTTCTGCTGGTATATTATCTACTCCTGGCGACTCCTCATTTTTAAATTTATTTTGGCAACTGCTATCTCAACTTCTCTTTTGGATATTCGAGGTTCTGTATCCAGCTCACCTTTTCCTGGGCCCCCTCTTTCAAATTATGATAGCAAGTTAGGATCCGTTTGGATAGGATAATTGCAGATCTCCTTCATGTATTCGCTCCAGCGATTCTGGATTTTATTTGTTCCTGTTAGTAGGTTTCCATTACCATCTTCAATCAGATAGGTAACCAGTCTAATTAACAAGTGATAGTCAGTCAGTGAGATGGTAAGCCAATCTAATACACAAGGAAAGATCATATTCCTATTTATTGAAAATTGTTTTTGATAAAAATGTTTGTCAAAATAATTTCCCAAACAGCTTTGTGACGCGCTCTCACTAGAGGACCACAACATTCAGCAGGATACAAACTTAGAGCTACGCCTTGTCTCTGGGTTGATGGGCGGCACGAGGAAAGACAAAAATAAAACACGTTAGTATCGATGCGCATCGTTAATTGGCTGTATTTTAAACTGCATTTTGAACATTACCTTTTAATGCATGTATTTGTCATTTTTAACCCAGAGACAGAAGATCAGTCACAATTCGAAAAGATTTAACATGTCATCAAATCTCACGCACTCTCACAATATTATGTATACGCATCAGGATTAAAAAAATTCAACGGAATAGGAATAGGTTTATGTAACGTTGTTCGTTGATCAATCTGACATTACAGGGAGTACAAAGTCTGGTAAGGAACCATCACAAGATGACTCAAGTAAAGAGAAAGAGCCAACTCCCGGGAGACTAGACGATACTGTGCTGGAAGGAGCTGCAGCTAATAACCAGTCATCGAAACCCCGTGACAGCACTCAGCATACTACCGTACATGGTGATTTGAACAGTATCGTACTCGGGGACTTGCATATCACCCTATGTATAAGCAGTTTACATCTTGGTTTTTTTTAAAATTTATTTATTTACGCACAGTTTGAAAAGTTTCCATTAGAGTTGCATACCCCGTGGTCCTAAAAAATGTATTTTTTTCTCCTATAATAAAGAGTTTTCAGTTTGTATGGTTTGTTTTGTTTTAACGGGAAAAAACACTTTATTCAGATTTGGGGCGACTGCAACCCTCTGAAAAAAGGGGCTTTCAATTCGTGCACAAATGAACCCACCCTGTGAGATCCGAATTATAGTCTGGCCGCCAATAATTAAATTTGTGTGAAGAAGTAAGTCAATAACTAAATGTCGGTGGATTATTTCGTTCGATGGCTCATTCGAAAGTGAATAACTATACTGCTAGGAAAATAGCAATTGAAAAAAATGATAATCAATATTTAGTTTTCGAGGTGAAACTGGAAAATAGCACGAGGAACACATCTTTAAGAGACTATTTCTTTAGGGGGAGACCGTTCGTACGTACATCACAATCCTTCTTTTTGCTAATGCAATTTCTTTTTACGGAATTTATTTTGGGGGGGGGGGGCTAGACAAAAAAAAATGGGGGGGGGGGCTAAAGCCCCCAGCCCCCCGTAGAACCGCGCCTGCAAGGTAGATATATAGCTTCTGTTTATGTTCTACAAGGTACAAATATTGTTTTATACTGTTTTATACTTGCTCCGCAAAGCAAATTATTACGACAACCTTGTTGTTTTTTGCGGAAGCTCGGGTAGCGTAAAGACAAATACCGACATCTTAAGAAGTGGGTTAATCGGTATTGAGGGAATTCGATTTATAAGAAAATGAAGAAAAGTTGTTATGTTGAACGCGTCAAAAGTCGTTGCTTTAAATTCTGTTCTGATGTACTGCATTCCAGATGCTGCCTCGATGGAACTACCGGTGCACATGTCAGACTGGACCGAGTATGATGTGAAACGTTGGCTCATAAGTCTCGGGGTATCGGACGGGGTTGTTAATCAACTATTCGATGAACAAATAGATGGAAGGGTTTTGAAGCTGTACACAGAAGATCATCTGACGAAAGATTTCAGCATAAACAAACGGGACATGCGTCTCATAATGTACGAAAGAGAACACTTTCTACGTCAGCCTGAATCAAGCCCAATCACGAAGGACACGTCATTCAGTGATAAAAAAGAAGAAAGTGAGCCTCTTCAAGATGAAACCCACGTCCATCAGATACAGACGTCCACAGTTGAACCTGAAAAGAAAACTGATGAAGTCTTTAATGATATCCCCCAAGCATCAGTTCGACCGAAAATACCAAAATCCAAAGCAACAATTTCTTCACAAAAGACAGAGAAGGCGGAGCTACCAGATACTCTCCCACCTCATCAGAGTCCTCGTCTAGACATCCTTCCTCCAAGTGGAAAAGCAAAACCATTCGATGAGCGAGACGAACCATTACAAAGACCCGTTTCTCGTGGCGAGATGGCTCCATTGCAGAAAACATCCGAACATGCACAAAGACACGACGAAAGCAAACCGGATGTTGGAAAAGACGTATGCCCAAAACCCAACGATCAAACTCCGCCGTCTTCTCATGGAGATGACGAATCGGAAAGGCAGGCTTTCGGCGAGAAAAATAAAAAATCTACAGCTACATCTCCTAAGGGGGAATCGTCCGATACACCTCCGCATATGTCGGCAGTGGAAATCAGTAAAGATGACGAAGCTAAGGTTCGCATGCTACTCACAGGGGATGAACATGGCGAACTGTCCCAGTCATTCTATCCCGTACTCGTTGCAAATAAGCCGACCGTACTTAATAAATCTACCGAGTCTGAAATCGACCCCTTTCGGCAACAATTTGGATTTATAAAGGACATCAAATGGACAGCTGTCTTAGATTTTGATGCAACATCTCTATCAGATGGACTGTGTAAGCTATATCATGAAAAAAGAATGGTTACCCTGCAGGAGCCGGACCTGTTCAAAGACATCAAATCAGAGGAAGACCTAAAAGAACTAAGAAAAAACATCGGATTTCCAGAAAAGACTATTTGGCTATTCGCTAATGGTCGAGAAGATAACCCAAGTATCCGTACCCCTCACATGGATCTACAGGAATGGAACAAGGAACGCAGTCGAGATGTAGAAGCATCCATCAATTTCTTTTCTCAGCCTTCGGTCATACCAAAGGATCGTGCTTCTATAGTGTTTCTTCTACTATCCGATGATGATCTGGGAATTGTCTGCGACATTTTCAGAAAAATGTTTTCATCCTTCAAAGGCTTACACAACATCACCTGCATCGCTGAAAATGAAAATGTTTACTCACAGTTTGTAAAGGGCGTGGAAAAGTGGGTCACCAAACCTGAGTTGGACGAGAGGAGCGTGGTTGGACTGAAATGGCAAGAAATCAACGGCATCATTATGCGAATGAGTGGTGTGAACCAGGTCGAGGCAAACGAACTGCCTACACGCATGGCAGGAAAATGTTTCTTATCCGAGAAACAGAAAGAGCAATGGGATGATATAACTGTTGTTTGCAAAAACGAGTGCGAAAATACCGACATGGACGAATCCAGTCAGGACTACCAAAAATTTGCGGAAAAAAAAGAAGTGAACTTTTATCGCGGCGCGAAGGTTGACTGGTGGAATTTTTCCATAGGTGAAAGGGAAATGAATCTCCACAGAGGTTGTGGTCACGTGCTGAAGAGAAAAGGATTTGGAGAAATGTCGAGAAAAGTCCGTAAACCGCTTGATAGTTCGAAGGCTAAAGAGAGCTTAATTGTCACAGTGACACTCTTACACCAACCTGGTGCCGGGGGTACTACGTTAGCCCGTCATGTCCTGTGGGAGCTTCGCCACGATTTTCGCTGTATCGTCGTGAACAGAGTTACAAAGAACACTGTAAATCAGATAATGGGGGTAAGAAGGCACGGTTATAACGAGGACTCTACTGAGTCTACTCAGAAAATTCCTCCTGTGTGTGTACTTGTTGATGACATCGATGAAGTTGAGCTGCTCGACTTGATTGATGAGTTAAAGGATGTTTCAAGAGATATGCACCTTGATGGTGGAGCAGTTTGTGTCCTCTTGCACTGTAAACGTTGTTCGGAGCCGGAAACATTGGTGGACAGTGAACGTCGAGAACTCTTCATTGCGTTGACTCAAAAGCTTGACTCCCGTGAAAAGGAATGGTTTCAGAAAAAGTACAATGAATTAGAACACAAGGAAAAGGAACTAAAAACTGCCGAGTACAATCCCGAACATCTTCTCGCATTCATGGTGATGAAGGAAGAATTCAGTAAAGAGTATATCGCACACGTTGTTTCGAAGATTCTGAGTGACATCCAACCGAACGAATTTGAGCTAATTAAGCTGTGTGCGTTTTTGAATTCCTACAGACCAGAGGCTGCCATACCTATATCTTGCTGTGACTCGCTTATGGATAGGCGGTCATTACCCCGCAGCAGACGGCTACTATACTCGACACACCCCTCGACACGAAGGGTTGCTCCATGGGAGACTTTAGTGTCCTCTTCTTTTCAGATCATTGTGGTCGCCGAAGACAAGGAATTAAGGATCTTTCATGAAAGCATAGCCAGAGAAGCTTTAACGCAGACCCTCCAGATTGACAACCAGTCGCTTGTAGACGTCGCCATGGATTTTCTGAAGTCTGAACTGTTCCGTTCATGGTCCCACTCCAAGGAAAGCCTCAAAAAAGCAACGCGCGATCTTCTCGTTATAAGGAAGAGGAAAAAACATGGTGATGACACCGAGACTAAATATGCGGTTCTCATAGAGGACATTCGCAACAAACATGAACCCGAAAAGGCCATCGAGATACTGAAAATTGGCTTTGAAACACTTGAAGATGCCTTTGTAGCTCAGCAGCTTGCAAGACTTTATCTGACATTGCGCAACATTGAAATGGCACATTTATATGCTGACAAAGCACTGCAGCTGGACCCCAAAAACTGTTACTTTTGGGATACCAAAGGCCGAGTGTACAAAACAGCCACGCAAGAAAAGTCGTCCAAATACATGGAAGAACAGCAAGTCGTATGCGATGAGTTCCTTTCCAATTCATATGGAGCCATGGATGCCTTCCACACATCCTACGAGGTTTCCAAGGAGGCGAAGCAAACTGAGTACACCGGTTTATATGCAGAAGTCGAAGTCGCCTTTAGACTTCTTGAGGTCATCGGCACGTGCGTAGAGCCCTTCAGAACAAAGGGTGGAAAAGCGGATTTGAAGAAGTATCTTCTGAACATCAAACCTTCAGACCATCCACAAATAAGCGACCGCTGCCACGCCCGTATTATGAATTTGAAAGACCGAGTAGACTCTGTATTGAGTTTACTGGATGACATGTCAACCTTCTGCAAAGACGATCCTACAGCGAGTACGGGACAGAAACTTGCTGAGATGAAAGAGCACCTGAAAGAATACTTTAAAATATATGAAAGGTATTACGGTGAACCGAAACCAGCACAGCCAAGCAAGTATCAAGATCCCACAAGCCTTGCCGAATATTGGCGCAGACAAGTCAAGGAATCCAAATGTGGCACCTTTCGTGATATCTTTGATCTTGCTCGAAACAAGGAGTTACGTACACTCGACGAATCTTTGCAACTTCTGTTGAAGAACTCGAACCAGTACAACTTTTTTGACTTGAAGACTATCATATGCATACACTTGGCTTTATCCTCAGCTAAAGAGCAGTTGGTGTCAGCTGATGAGGTTTATCAGCAGTTTGTTCAGCCGCTGAATGCTATAGATCATCGTAAAACAGACTGCTTTCCACCTTTCTTCATGATGATGTTTCTGTGGCCAGTACCAGATGTTGACTCGGAGAGACTAGACGGATATGATTTGTCGTATTACATTGACGCACTGAGAAAGAGGTGGCAGGATCTCGCCGGGAAAAGATTGGCACAAGAAAGATGGTCCAGCCGACCCCAAAATAAACCACGTACATACTTCTTCTTGGGACAAGGCAAAGATCTCCAAGTGTTTGCCCACATCAACGAGCTCCACCCTACTCCGGGTAAAATTGATAGGGCAGAACGTGATGATGAGTTTTGGTCGTCTCGTCCTGTCAAAGAGCGGTTAGTCCGTTTGGAAGGAACATTACAACATCATACATTCCTAGTGCACCTCTCGAAGAAGGGCAAAATCGAAATCAAATTGGCAGTTCCTTTTAATCAGCAAGTACCAAGTCGAGAGGCCGTCACGTTCTACCTTGGATTCACCTGGGATGGGCCGGTTGCTTATGATGTTAAGATCAAAGGAAAGGAATCGCGTAATGATGCAGCACCACGCTTTCACCATGCCTACCCGAGTTTGACTATACCATCTGAAAAATCCAAGACCTCGTTGTCAAAAAATCTGTCCAAGATTGACCAGCTTCAGAAGGATCGCCAGAATCTGAATAAAGAGCGAATGGCTTTGCTAGCTTCTCCACAAGAGTATGTAAAAGAGACAACCAGCAAGGTGATTACATTTTCTCTACTATCGTTAATCAGCCTTTCACGGAAGGCAAGTTTTTGTGAGGATTAATCCAAAAGATTGAAATTTGTTCCCAGATTTATAATTATACGCTCAAAATATTCGATTGTTGAATTTTGTCAAAATAGTTCAAAATAGTTATTAGCGTGCTACACCTAAATGCACACGAACGATACATTCATTACCAGTGATGCAAAAATTAACGCATACACACGTATAGCCTGTAACATACAAGGGGCAATCATGTTTAGGCCTATTCCCTTTTTTATATTTGACAGGGGGATGTTTGGACACTCAGAACAAAGAAGATTCAGGAATGCGAACTTCAATTGAAGGGAAAACAAGATGAACTTCGGCGGCTTTTACAGGAAGACACGTCATTGGAGGACGGGCCTTAGCCTATCAATGATGTCGTCATCAGCTGACTGATTGGCTAGGAAATTCCATTTGAGGTTGTCATTGGGAAAGCATAGAACGTGTGAGATATATACAGATGTATGTATTAATTTCCAAAGAGTCAATTCTAACCACCGCTTTCTTCATTGGGCTTACCTGCACGTGCATTAGCAAACAAAATGGTTACGATTTTATACAGGCGGTATATACATGTTTAAGATTAATGGAGCAGAGTGATTTTTTTCGGTGTTTCTTTTAATGACAGCTCACGATGCAACACCAGCTCGTTCAAATCGATTATTTTCTATTAAACGCTGAACAATTTTTTTTTAAATGAAGACACAGTTCACGGCAAACAGAAAAAAAATGAAGCGTAGGGACCTTTTAAGGAAAGTATGCCGTTTATACGGTTGTATCGATCAACAATATCTTTGCTTCACGAAGTCCCTTCACTTTAAAAAAACAATTATTAGTAGGAAAAAGTGGCTATACTTCCTCAATTTGTTTCATTCCCATTGAATGTTCCCTTCACTGACACAATGTATATAAAGCGCAAATGTTACTTTTCTGTGGCTTACGACACAAAAATAATCGAACTAGTTGTTAACATAGGCCTATAGTAGAGCAGGTAATCAAAAAATACCAATGATTGTTTTTCAAATTATTTTTATTGCACTTATGCGGATTGCGAATATTACATGTTTACCTTTCTGACTTTTAACCTAATTATAGGCCTATTTAATTGTTTGTCTTTATTTTGCCAAGTTCGTGATATGCTTCAATTTTCCAGTGAGAATTTCATCATTAAAAAAAAACAATAATTAAAGTTTTCCGTGCAGTATAATATAGTTCTGCGTAAAATTCAAACTCGGTACTTTTTACACTAATGAACAAGGAGATGAAATGTTATCATGTGAAATGTTGATTTTTCTTCTTTCTTATGCAGGGGAAAGTTAGAATTGTTGAAATGTCCATGTAAAGCAAATGGTTCAGTTGATGTCATAAACTTTAATCATTTGTATATATTTTCTTAACGTTAACTTTAGATCAATTCGTATATCCTTACTTGTACAAGCATGCAGTTTTTATGTGACACCTTAATCGAAAGTGTATTTACAAAAAACTGCAAGGACATCCTTTGATTTTACAATTACAACTTTATAAGGACTATTTCTGTTTCGATCTTTCGATGAACTGTAAAAACACATGCTTATATCAACTGCATTAATACAACTTATTCTTGAATTGATAGAGGAAACGTTTTATATATGAGAATATGGATCAAGTGGAGCTGTAATTACGATTGTTTACAAGTAGAACACGTAAAAAAATGTTTTCAAGTTAAGATTTGTTTGTACTAAGGTGGATTGTGAATATTTTTGCATTTATGCGTTTCTGACTTTGTAAATAACTTGTCTTTGGGTTAATGTCTTTATTTTCCAAAATGTATGATGAACTTAACATTTACAGTGGACTTAACATTTACAATCAAGTGAAAACATAACTGAAGTTTTTTGTAGTATACAGGGCAAGTAAAACGAAAGTGACCAGGATTACAAAAAAAATTTCTTAAAAAGCAATCAAATTTGATGCACCGATGAATCTGACTCCAAAGAGCATTTTCTTCCACTCATCTGAAAACCAAAATAATTACTGAAAGTGATCCATGCTATCAGAAGTTATGCATGACTTCCAAAAAGAACCAATTTTTATAGTGTTGTTTGGAAGATATTGAGCTGAGTGAGAATTACAGATTACACACAGGCATTCAAATACAAATGAGATTTTAATCATTTGAGTCAAGACTGAAACATTATTTGACTGTCAGATTTTGTGCTCTGAATATAATGAACAAGTCCACTCGATATTTGTCTATTTTCGTTCATTCATGAAGGTGAAAAAACGTCCATGTTTCATTGTATTTTGATTGGTATTCATCAGTTCGTAGAACGGTAAATGATCAGTGGTGATCAGAGTATGCATATTACGTGAAAATTCCACAGTTACCTGTCAATAACATTTACTTCATCCGTAATTGTTTTTATGAAATGGAGCGAGCCATCTTATTCTTATTCGTTCACTTTCTTTTTGGCTCACCTTGTACATGTAGTTCTGCGGTAAAATGCTGTTCAATTAAAACTCAGTACTTGTTACACTAATGGACAAGGAAATTAAATATCTTGTGAAGTTAATATTTTTAACTTACTCTTTTAATTTCAGGGAAAATTTGAACGATTCACATTTTGTATGTTTATTTTAAGAGAAAACGTGTTGCTTTTCTGAAACTTTGGATCAATCCATGGGATATTTCTGTATTATTTGATACATTATTATACATTGTAATATTTACATATACTAATCAAAAGCTCATATACAATTAATTGTAAACACATCTTTATAGCTGGCAATGATGCAAGCAATTTCATAACAGGGGCGCACCCCCCAGGCTCTCAGAATTTGGCGTTATTCTGCTTAAAACCCAGAGTCTCTTATTCTTGAATGGATAGAGAAAATCTTTACATAGAGAAATATGGATCAAGTGAAGCTGTAATTGCGATTGTTAAAGTAGAAAACGCAAAAGAAATAACAATAGTTGTTTTCAAATCAACGTTTTATTGTTCTATGATGTATATTATGTATGCGTTCTAACCTTTTAATCATTCATTGTTTTGGGGTTATATGTCTTTGTTTGTCGTGGTTTGTTATGAATTTAAAGTTTACAGTGAGTGTTTTGAACAATCAGTTGAAAACCTAACTGAAGTTTTCCGTTGAGCATAATCATAATAGCTCTGCGTTCAAACTCTGTTAAATTCAAAGTGAGTACTTGTACACAATTGAACAAGCGATATTATGTAAAGTGTTGATTGGTCATTTTGTACTGTTTTAATACGTGGAAATTTAAGATAATTGACACGTCAACGTAAAGCAAATGGTTGGGATGGAATATCAACCATTTGTGTATATATATTTTCTCACACCAGAAGAAAACTGATTGCTTCTCTTAACTTTTGGATCAATCCCGCGGCCTAATTGTACACGCTGTATGCATTTTCAGTAAAGCAATCAAAAGCGTATTTACAAATAGCTTTCTATAGGCTTAATTGTACACGCTGTATGTATTTTCAGTATAGTAATCAAAAGCGTATTTACAAATAACTGTATACTTATAGCTAACAGTGATGCAAGCAGTGGCGTAACTGCCCCCGGATGGTTCTAACTCACCCTATACCCCCTTGGGCCTATATAGAATTTGACGTTATATTGCTTAAATCTGAGAGCCCCCCCCCCCCTTTCCAACAAACGAGGCACCCTGGGTGCACCCTGGATATAGAACCCAGGTACGCCACTGGATGCAAATGTTACCAGGATTAATATGAAATTTCACCTACTAGATTACTGATTTCACTTCGATCTTTCGATGTATTGTACAGATAAGCTTATCAAATGCATCAATACAACTTATTCTTGAATTGATAAAGCAATTAGGAGAATATGGATTAAGTGATGCTATGAACAACAAATGTGTAAAACAGCAAACAAATGGTATAGTCTTCCAAAATAGTTTTGTATTGACTGTATGTCTCCAAAATTAGAAAACAATAGTTTGATTAAAAAGCATATTCTTGAGTGTTTTCAGCAACTTATGCATTTGCTTCAAATATAAGTAGCCGGATAACAATCTAACGTGTATTTCGTTTGTGATGGCAAGTTATTACACTAGGCCAATTAAATTGTATATCAGTCTTGGAGGCTGTGTCTTATAATTATGTCATGTAAACGTGAAAAACGTGTTTTTTGCTAAACAATTACTTAGTTTCTAAGCATATTCCTATAACTTTGTGTAAAGGGCAGACGAAGCATATTTTTTAAGATTAAATTTTTGCATGGTAGGCATATGCACAATTATGTTGAAGTTTGTGTCTGTGAAAAAAAAATGTGGCAAAAAATCTAATTCATGTTATGGGACCATACATTTCTGGTAATGTTGCCACCATAATTTCCGTAACTAAATGTTTTAAGCAGTGTTCCCCCCCCCCCCCAAAAAAAAGGGAACAGCCAAGCTAATGTACAGAACTTCCCCCACGTGCCTCGCTACCATCAGTGATATTCTCAAATTATTTTTGACATTGAAAATTTTTTAAGCACTTATTGGGACTTCCGAATGCCCATTGCGCGCAACAGGCCTGTTGTATATAATGTAGTAACCAACTACAATGTAGCAACGAATCATCAACCGATAACGTCATAAAAATTGACCGATATTGTTTCACTAACCGATAATGTAACAAAAAATGACCGACAGTGTAGTAAATGTTACTACACTATTAGTCAATTATTGTTACATCTTCGGTTAGGACCGATAATGCAATAACAATTGACTGATGGTGTAGTACATTTTACTGCACTATTGGTCAATTTTGTGTAACATTATCGGTGGGTGATACAGTATCGGTCAATTATCAGTTGTAACACAGGCCTATGGATATAAAAGGAACGAAACGTTTTCTGTTTACACTCTACGTTCAATGTCGTATCCAAGGGGGGGGGGGGGGCAGAGGGGGCAGTCTGCCCCCCTGGCGGATTTTTGTCACACATGTTTCTGCATCCAAATTGCTCAGAATTAAAAGCCCCAAGTCCGGGCCAGAGGTTCATTGCCATATTTCTTCAATTCCCCAATTTTATGGCTCTCAGAAGTCTCTAATATAGAATATTTTGAGGGTATAACTTTTATTCGTGAGCTCGGCGGATGGATTTAGGCCCCTGTGGGACTTTCTATCATATAAACAGCGAATATATTTGAAGAAACTGAAAAGGCAAGCAAAATGTTCCTAGTCCCATGCATTCATTGTCATTTAACTGCTTGTGCTTTTCGCCTGTGTACACTTTATATAGGCCTACGGCTATATACAAAATTAATACCTCAAAACGAGTTTCTTAAGCAATATAGTGCTGGTCGGCTAGTCTATATGGCGAAAGCCACATGGTCTATATAACATTTGAGCAGATTCGCTAATTAAATTATGCAAGGCAATCGCATCTTGACCTCTAGATTAAAAAAAAAGTCCATATGAAAGATTCCATACAGACATTGCCCTCCGACTATATGTTCGTGAAAACGAGCCTCGGTGAGTCAATTGGAAACACATAGGGCCTATACTTCATCTTACAGTGCAGCTTCGCCCACGAAAGAGCAAAAGTCCCCATTTCTGAATTAGCGGACTGCAACATCTTTTCGTGAATGGGATTGCCAAAAATGGACAATGGCGGGGGGGGGGGTATATTTTGTAAAGACTGCCCTTTTCCATTCAAATGCATTTTTTTCACCAGTGCTTAACCCCCCCCCCCCCTCCCCAGTATTTTGTAAAGAGTGCCTTTTTTTTAAGAAGTGCTCTTTCTTTCTGAACAAGTGTCATTTAAACATTTTACGGAGGCCAAGATTTGCAAGTGTCCGGAAAAAAACCTGTCTACATTTCACCACGGATGTGCAAGTGCCCTTTTCCAGAAATTGTTTACGACCCCCCCCCAATAAAAATGACCGTGCTACGCCCCTGTTGATACATGTATTATGCAAATATTAGTCGTTTTTAAGTGTATTTTATTTAGGCGTATGATTGCAAAATAATGCCAAGATGCTAAATTATGTGCTTTGGGATGCAGCAATCGGAAAACAGGATTTAAGCCGTAGGCCAACATTTGCTGTAGGTTATTGTTTTGGTTATCCACCGTGACGGAGCCCAGTCTCATGGCTTTCGCCATGGTCTATTACATAGAATATAGTAGGCAAAAGTGCCGGTGGCTCCAATGTGGAAACATCAGTCAAGCTTTGGAAGTGGGGTGATCGAATGGCCCTTCTCCCGGTAAAAGAAGGTTGGGAATTCCCCCCCCCCATCCACCGGGACATGAGTTATTTGAATGATTCTTGTAATAAAAGAAAGCTTATGAATCTGGCTTTCATAACCTAGATTTAAAAAGTGCTACTTACAGAACTTTACTAATACAATAGTCCCGACATTTGGGTTTCGCTTTATTTGACTCACCCTGTATACATGTATATAATTATGCCTACTTGGAGCAGGGCTAGTAACTACCGCAAATATCACACTCCCAAGAATGAATGTTTAAATGAAATTATGATGAACAGCTACAAAAATCAGCTTATAAATTTGAAAACAAAATACTCACGGGGAAGAAGTCCTTGCGAATACCCGGTCGTTTAGTGCATTCACTGTTTAAATCGATGTGTTCTTAAAATTCACAGTGCATGCATTGGATTGGATGGACATTACAACCATGCGCGCGTACATTGCGGACGTAGTTTGGCCAAATACATGCACATGGAGTACCGAAGTGTGACGTCATTTAGAACCAGAAAGTGTAGTGCAAATTGAATGGAGTACGCGCGCGTGTTGGTTCACGGGCTGAATCACGCGCTTATGTCTTTTACACACATTGATCTCCATCTCTACTATAATCCAGGAATCTCCGTGTGTGTGTTGGCGTGTCTGTACTTCTTTCTTGTCTTTTTTGTTCATTTCAAGATTTCAAATGGGGACGTCCCCCCCAAATGTTACAAGTAAAAACAAATTTCGTTTCACTCAAAATTACTAAGAACAATTTTGCAAAACCTTGGGTGCTGTTCATCAGCGTTTCAAATATATCAATTTCCTGAAAGATTTTTTTTTTACCAGCTACGTTTCGGCTGCTTCGCTATGAAAACCTACACATGTATATAGTCGAACCCTGATAATAAGAGCACTGTTCATACAACGTCATGCTTATAACAAGCACAATTTTAGGTCTCAAGTCTTTGTTTTTCTTTGTTTTCCAACACTGTTAATACAAGGTACCTGTTATAACAAGGTAATTTGTAAAGTCCCAAGGACCTTGTTATAAAGGTGTTCGACTGTATCCCATCCCAAAGAGATTGCATGTACATAACAGAACAAAACACTCCAGACAATTCTCTGTTCGAATAAGGTCAACCAAATTTATTGCAATATACCAAATAACATTTTGTTTTTCAAGACACTCCACCAAAGAATGTACAATGTATATCTGCAATCGCCTTGAAAGGCTTGACTAGTATTTTTTTGTAACTCATAAACAGTTAAAGTGCGAGTTGAGTATGTAAATATACTTCTATGCTTCGTGCACGAATGGTATTTTTCCTGTGAACTTTAGTAAAATATTTGACGTCAATTTCCTCCTTTATTGGTTGTCGGCAGAAAATTAACACTTCAAATATGCACAATAAAACATACAAGTATAGCTACATTCCAAATGGCTATGTAGTAAATTGTAATCTCTACAAAAATTTAGTGCCTACGACACTACAAGTGAATAAATTGATTAGAATACCACCCTTGTATGGCTCCAATTTTGAACACAAATTATGATTGTGTATAATTCGTACCTCCCTGTCTGTAACTACATGTAACACTCCAAACAAAAACAATACATCCTTTTTTGAAAAGCTCATTTCAAGCACTCAACTTTGACACCTGAATTTTTGTGTGCATAGTCCCCAGTTTTGTCTAAATCTCTTTAACAAAGTTACCATTGATGAAAACAGGACTTTAAAAAAATACATGCAAACTCATTTCAAATTCAATTCTAAGATAATACATTTATATATATGCATTCCTTCCAAAGTATCATGTAAATGGTGAACCAAAAATGGGCAGGAAAAAATAGTAATGGTGTTTGGATGGTGTTATCATCTCGAGCAATGAGGCAATTGTCTCATTGTCTCTTGTGTGGTGTTGCTCCACTTTGAATGGAACTCTGCTCCGATTTAGAAAGATTTATCTATGTCGGGTTCTTCACACAGTTCTGACAATCAGCTTTACCAAAATCAGAGCTTGTGTAATTACTTATGGTAACAAAGATGTGATGACTGTTTCACATAACTGTCCCCTGCATCAGTGAAAGACACCCAAATCGGCGACCATATCTTGGCTCCATACAGAGCCATTCCAGAAGCAGGCATGCAACTGGGAAATCACCAAAAAAAAAGAGGAAATTCAAATTTTCCCCGAACTTTGTACAGTGTTTTTCTATTTTCAATGGCACACATGGGAAGTAAAAAAAGAGGAAATCAGCTGATCCGAGGAAAAGTTGCATGCCTGCAGAAGAGGTTTTGTTACATAGTTGGCATCTGATCACTCTTTTTCAGTAATGCAAGTACACAGTTGACTGTGAGGCATCTTTTATTAATTTGAAACTTTGAATGTAATATTTGGATTGGTTTTCAAGTTTTCTTTGCATCGTGTGATTCAGCTTTTTGGGCAGCCAGGTACAGAGCATAGCCCAGAAATGCAAAGCAGACTCCGGCAATAGACATGGCCGCATTGTAGGCTATCCGTACCCTCGGATCAACAGAAGTCCCAGCTTTAATGGCTTCCTCCTGCCCATCTTTGTTCTAGTAAAAAAACACACGACAAAAAATACCAAATTGACACAAAAAAATTGAACTCTGGAGACAGCTTGAAGGACGCAACTTTGGGGGCTCTACTTCTTTGGCATTGAGAGATCGAACAGTTCGTAGCAGACCCATCCTGTTCCGGCCACCGTCAAACCCATGATTGCAGTGTATGAAAATTTGTCCATGATACCTCCCTTCAGATGCACTGGCAAGCCATCGTCTTTCTGTTAATGACAGACACAAAGAGGGGCCACTAACTAAATAGACTGTACTTTATAAACTGGTGATCATTCAAACATTGATCAAGTATAAATGTCTTATTAATCTGTGATAGGAAAAAAAATTGATCAGGACAATGTTTCATAAGTCAAGTTTAATAACTATCACTGCTGAATCCAACAGGGCCCAACTATATCATAAACCTTATGGAGCCTGTTGGATTGAGCAGTAAACCCCTTGTACAAATGTACATGTACATTTTCAGAGTCAGATTCTGTTGGGTACTGATAAATAATACCAAGTTGGACTCTGTTGGATCCACCAGACAATTAAAAATTAGGCAAAGTTGGATTCTGTTGGATTGAGCAGAAAGTAACCATTCGACTCTGTTGGATTTAGCAGGGTAGCCCTGAGGAACCCTTGGGGGGTTAGGGTTAATTAAGCAAGTGTTGCGTGATGAATTAAAAAAATCTGTTTGATTGCAAGTGAGTTGAAAGGGTTTGAAACATTTCAATTTGAAGCTTACTCTTCTATTAAGAACAATTTCAGTCTTCAACTTCAACTATACCCAACTGGGTAATGTTTCAGATCCGATGACTTGATACATCCTAGCCCACATCTTTGTGTATGATGTTTGGATAAATGTGGTGTCTTGAGGTCAATCCAATGCAACTTTGAAACCTGGGAAAAATTAGTGCATTCCGTTCGTGTACAGTGTACATTTATTCACCAAACACTTATAGTTCATTTTCAATGGCGGTTTTGGAGGATTGAGGATGAATGGTGTTTGAGAAACACAAGGATTTTGGAGGATTGAGGATGAATGGTGTTTGAAGAAGTGGAGGATTTTGGAGAATGGAGGATGAATGCACTTTTGAGCCAGGACTGTCTGACGATTTTGAAGGACTGACTGGGTATCCTTCATTTGAACATCAGTGCAAACGTTGGGAGGATTTTGGAGGATTGAGGATGGTTCCTAGCAAAAAGGCTCCGGGGGTTAGGAATATGTATCAGTCCTTACAATAAGCCATTTGTGAGTAACCTATACCCTTTGGGATTTACATTTGAAAAACATGTGGTACACTGACTTGCTCAGAATGCTTGGCACATTTTAACTTTGAATTCTCCAGACCAAAGACACTGTTGCTATATCACATGATTTGGGGCAAGCTCTTGCATAGTTACGTAAGAGACGCTCAGCACCAATACATTGTTCACAGTGGGTGAGAATGGCACAAAGACACCAGACCATGCCGGAGCTGGGGGTTGCTAGCATAAGGCTTGCCCTGAATCACCTGATATAGTAACAGTCTCTTTGGTCAGGAGAATGCTAGGTTAAAACGTGCAAAGCATTGTATTAAGTCAGCGTTCCAGATTTTATTCAAATTTAACTCGCAAATGGCTTATTAATTAGTTCAACTGGTGACACTGTGAAGTCAGTGTGTAAAATGGTGTGGATTTGCACCTCAGTTTCAATGTTTGTCCTTGGGGGGGGGGGGGGGGGGGGGTTGGGGGGGAGAGGGGTTGGAACTATAGTCCACTTGCATAGCAGGCATTTTTGAGGTGATGCAATTTTATTTCGGCAAGAATGAATGAACAACACATGCATACACCTCAAAGGCAGCAGTGATGCAAAGGATTATGTTCTAGAGGGCAATTTATCCTCCTTTTCTAAACACAATGTATGCATAGTGTACTCACCTGAAATCGCATCTGATTTTCTTTCACTTTATTTTGGAGCTGGGTCCTCGTTGACGTGGAGAAGTTGGCCCTGGCACGAGGCAACAGGGACCTCAGAATCTGTAAAGGCAGGATGATTATCTAATAAAAGCAACTGATCTTCTGATAAATGCCCAATCAATGTGTTTCACTATAGGAGATGGTAAATATACGTATATCATACCACACATCGTCGCGTCAGTTCAACAACGTCGTATAATAAACTCCATTCTGCAATGAAGCTGCATCTCGCGCGAATATGCTCCGTGCAACAAGGTCGTATCTCGACGTCCGTTGACTTTTGTGCGTACATGTACATCCGGGTTATTTTATGTGACATACGACCTTTTGACATTCTGAAACTTGTGTTTCACTTAGGAGATATGACCTTGTTGCACTGACACGACGACATGTACAATACTTATATCTGTAATTACCAAAAATAACAGCGTTGCTGTTGAAACCCCTCAGCCAGAGTCAAGTTATCATCCGGAAACCATTAACCTTTAACTCAACGTGGTGACCTTGACCTTTGGCCTTTGACCCCAGAACCAGTCCCAACATGCCTGTACCAATGGGAAACCCCCTACCGAAGTTAGACACCAACATTTCATTTCTAACTCAAGGTATCATTCGGAACCATTTCCATTGAACTCACCACGGTGACCTTGACCTTTGACCTTTTGACCCCAAAACCAATCCCAACTTGCCTGTACCCAAGGGCAAACCCCTACCTCAGTCAGACACCAAAATCTCATTTCTAACTCAAGTTATCACCCGGAAACCATTTACCTTTAACTCACCATGCTGACCTTGACCTTTGACCTTTTGACCCCAAAACCAATCCCAACTTGCCTTCTCCCAAGGGGAACCCTCTTCCAAAGTTAGACACCAAAATCGCATTTCTAACTCAAGTTATCATCCGGAAACCATTTACCTTTAACTCACAATGGTGACCTTGACCTTTGACCTTTTGACCCCAAAACCAATCCCAACTTGCCTACTCCCAAGGGCAACCCTCTACCAAAGTTAGACACCAAAATCGCATTTCTAACTCAAGTTATCATCCGGAAACCATTTACATTTAACTCACCACGGTGACCTTGACCTTTGACCTTTTGACCCCAAAACCAATCCCAACTTGCCTACTCCCAAGGGCAACCCCCTATCAAAGTTAGACACCAAAATCTCATTTCTAACTCAAGTTATCATCCGGAAACCATTTACCTTTATCTCACCATGCTGACCTTGACCTTTGACCTTTTGACCCCAAAACCAATCCCAACTTGCCTTCTCCCAAGAAGAACCCTCTTCCAAAGTTAGACACCAAAATCGCATTTCTAACTCAAGTTATCATCCGGAAACCATTTACATTTAACTCACAATGGTGACCTTGACCTTTGACCTTTTGACCCCAAAACCAATCCCAACTTGCCTACTCCCAAGGGCAACCCTCTACCAAAGTAAGACACCAAAATCTCATTTCTAACTCAAGTTATCATCCTGAAACCATTTACATTTAACTCACCACGGTGACCTTGACCTTTGACCTTTTGACCCCAAAACCAATCCCAACTTGCCTACTCCCAAGGGCAACCCCCTATCAAAGTTAGACACCAAAATCTCATTTCTAACTCAAGTTATCATCCGGAAACCATTTACCTTTATCTCACCATGCTGACCTTGACCTTTGACCTTTTGACCCCAAAACCAATCCCAACTTGCCTACTCCCAAGGGCAACCCTCTTCCAAAGTTAGACACCAAAATCTCATTTCTAACTGAAGTTATCATCCGGAAACCATTTACATTTAACTCACCACGGTGACCTTGACCTTTGACCTTTTGACCTCAAAACCAATCCCAACTTGCCTACTCCCAAGGGCAACCCCCTACCGAAGTTACAACCCCAAACAACATTTCTAACTCAAGTTATCATCCGGAAACTAAGCTGCCCGGACGGACGGACGGACGGACAGACACACATACATCCGGACGGACGGACGCCCTAGGCGATGACAATACCCCTCGAGCCTCTCGGCTGAGGGGTAAAAAACAAACCCTCAATGAAGCATTTAACTCTGCCTCTCTTGGCCTTCTTGCAAGGATTCATCCCTTTATCTTAAAAAAAGCCCCATCCAATTAAACAAGTTATGTTGTGGATACAAAATAATTTAAGTGGGTGTTAAGGCACGTAAATCTACTGTGTGGCTATATTTTTCCTTTCTAGAAAAGCCTCCAGAGCTACATGTATGGATAGGAAATAAAACATTGCATGCATTGCTTTAAAAAGAAGTATTTGACATTTTGAGGCATCCATGGCATTTGTGAAGTGGAGGGCCCTCTTTCATTGGAATTCTTAGTGTGAATTAATCGATTCAAAATCAATTTAGGAATCTTAAGAATTTTTTTTTGAATTCTGAAGAGTATTTCAGGTTGAAAATGATACAAAATGTATTTTCTTAGTTTTGTTACCAAATTTCAAGTTTAGGCCAAGCTAATCGATGTGGTTTTGTGCTGTAATAAATGTTGTTTTTTTTCTTTCTGGCGATTGTGTAGTTTACGAATTGTGTTACCATGAGACTAGATCAAAAATCTACTTCAAAGTTTATTTTGGAATGATAAAGCAATAGTTTTGAGTTTTGACTCTAACTTGACCGAAACTAAAGGGGGCCCGCAACTACAGAATCACCTTTTTCTTTAGTCTTTTAACGAGTACACGCCGGATGACGTGAATACCCGCCGCCCGGGCCCGTATGCATGCACTTTTGACCAAAACTGAATAACAGGCAACAGCCATATCAATGCACATTGTCAAAATTTGATGCAAGCTAGAGACATGAGTGATGGCGCGATTTGCAGCATGAATGATGCTTTTGTGAACAATGGCAACCGAAAGTCGTCCGAATTCAACCCGAAATTACAAGATAACTAGACGTCTGAAAGTGCATAATTTTTGTTGCCATTAACTTATTAAGCAGTTACATTGGCTCCCCTTGCTAGGGCCTACCCTGGCCTAGCATTAGCAACGGGACTGTCCATGCACAGACCATATGTACAATGTGTGGTAGCCCGACTGCGTCTGGCCGTACAGTACTATCGCAAGCTCTGTAGTACGGCCAGACGCTGAATGCTTCCAAAAAGACTGAATTTTTTTGGCCGCCGATGTAGCGATTTTGCTACATCTTTCGATCGCAATTATCTTTTCATCCAGGACACAAATTTCCAAAGTTAACATATGCTGCATCATTTGAGACGACGTTCACAGACCGTGCATCCTGTAGCCTACACTACACGCTACACAATACTGAGCATGCGCAGACATCAATGATATATGGACCTAGTTTCCGCCTCACACACGTACAACTAAGTTTAATGAAGAAGGTGTCCCCGAACCATTCTAGTTGAGTACCAGCGACCCAGTTCACGCTAATGAATGTTTGAATGCTATGGTGGTACCAGTGATTTCTGCATGCCACGTTGCAAGTTCACACATGTGTTCCATTCTTTGTACAGCTCTGTGATTGATACTTTCGTTCCAAATTTTCCTGTTATTTTCTGAAGTATTTCATCGTAATTATTAGTATTAGTTTTCTATCTTGATTAAGTTAAACGTGTGTGTCTTTTTTTAGTACGATGATGTCATGTCAAGGAAAAAGAAATTAGATTTTTTTGCTTTTGTGGAAGATTTGGACCAAAGAGAATCGGCCATCTCTAAATATTTGTCGTCGAAGTGCGACGCTTTAGCGACGAACTTTATTCATTCTAAATTATCTCTGGACGACAAACTCTCCCTGCTTGTTTCCAAGTTTTCCTTTGCTGAAGTTCTGCGTGTGCGAAATTGTATTGGAAACAGTGGGATTGAAGACTCGGATCTGCTTGCTGAATGTTTGGCAGCAGATGCTGAACTGTGTGCAGCATTAGTGGCTTTAAATTCTCAACAAGAAGAGCTGGAAGGAGTTGAAGCTGCTGCTACTAGTACTACTGCTAGTAGTAGTAGTACTAGTACTAGTAGGCCTACTACTACTACCGTATTTGCTCCACCAGTCTCTAGATGCCTGGTTTGTGAGGAGAAACTCACACGGAATCATGGGATTACAACCGTGAAATATTTTTCATTCACTGGTATTGATGAGGCCAAGAAAATTACTTTGCGGTGTCGTCCCTGCAACCTCACATACGACTGGTACGAGTACGGGAGTAAGACAACACACTGGAAACTGTATGAAGAGCAACGTCCAGCTGTACAGGCTAGTGACAGTGTGTTCGTCTGTCGAAAGCTGTTTGATTTTCAGTGTTCCCTTGCGTAAGTAGATCTTGAGTGGTCTTGAAAACTTAAGTGTACTCTAGTCCTAGAACTATGAGGCAAAACACTAATTAAGGGAAAATCTAATTAAGTACAAAAACGTCCATCCCAACCAAGCTTTTTTCCCACAGAACCGCTGCACAGTTTGCCCCTAAACTCCGTACAATACCTCATGACATATACTCACGTTATGTGCACCAAACAAACATCGGTGGATTTTGTCGGTTTTTTGGCAAAAATGATGAAAAATATGCCCTTTCCGCAAAACTCCGTACAATACCTCATGACAATACTCACGTTATGTGCACCAAACAAACATCGGTGGATTCTGTCGGTTTTTTGGCAAAAAATGATGAAAAATATGCCCTTTCCGCCATGTTCCGCACTGAGCCAACCTGACTCTTGAAACGTGCACGTGCGCAGAATGATTGCAGTCATTTTTGGTTCGATCGCTCGAAGTGCGCCGTGGGGGGTACGTACTTGCACTTGTTCATAAAAACTGCCAAAAACCCCTCAGAAAATTGGGACCATTTCTCTTCATAAAAGATGAAACATTTTGGCCTGTGTACAAAGTGCGTATGGCGCCACTAAGTTGTGTGAGGTCACAATTAACCCTACGTGAGTAAAGTTTGGTAACCGGAGAAGATGTGTATAACCATTGAACTCCATTAGTAAGACGTACATGTAAAACGGTGTCAGGTCAACTGCCCCCTGGCCGACTCGCCCCTTACTGACTCGCCCCCTGACTGACTCGCCCCTTACAAGCTCGCCCCCTGGCCGACTCGCCCCCTGCAAAAAGATGCACCGTACGAAAAAAAAAAAAAAAATGGAGGGGAACACGTACATTGTTACCTAACTTTATTCAAACGCCAATTTGAAGGATTCCTGGTACAAAAGCAAGCGTCATTTTTCCGGAGTCGGTGCCAGTGGGGCCTGAGCGCGTAGTGCCAGTCTATTTCGTTCCGGAGAGCCCGTGGGGCACATGCGCTTAGCAGCCGGCCCCGGCGGTCTATTTTGCAGTCCATTCACGGTGACTGCCGGCGTCAGTGACCGTTCACTGTTTGTCAATGACAATACTTGTGTATTTATCTCGACTCTATGTATATTTTCAGCACAAACCATCTTTCACCTGTCGTTGTTTCCGTTAAGATTTAAAAGTGTTTTAGCCTAAAGGGAACACAGAACTACTTTGCTCTAATTTTCAGAATGGTTGATTTAAGGGTTAGAATGTATTTTATAGAATATATTGTGACACTGAACATGCTGAATTATTTGAAGTTTTGTGTTTGTAATAATGATTTGGGAGGTTCAGTTCTTTTTTTATGTTTGCCAAATGTAGCATTACCGGCTTTAATGATTGACATTTTTTAAATACAAAGAAATTAGTAAGTTTTTTTTTGGGGGGGGGGGGCAGCTGAGACATGTTTGAAGCACATATCAGAGGCATGTGGTTTGGGGGGGGGGGGTATTTTTCCATCTCGAGAAGGTCAAACAATCTTGTTAATTCGAGAGGGGCATCTTTTTGAGAGGCAGTTTTGCATTCACAAGGGAGGAGAAAATTTTCAAAGCTGGATTTGGAAGATTTTTTTCTAGTAAGGCTTGTGTGCTTATGTTAAAGCATCTAAGACGATTGTCCAATTCAAGATTTGGTTCTGAATTTGAAAGTTATATTACTGAGCCTATGTTCGGTATGTTTGATAAAAACACCACTAAATGATATAAATTTGAAAAATCAAAAAATATTTAAAAAAATTGATTTTTCAAATTTATATCATTTTATCTAAAAAATATTTTTTTAAACTGATTTTTTTTTAAAACTAAGAACCCAGAGTCGAGATCTACAAGTAGTGACAAAATTACAATTACAAGCATTGACAATAGGTGAGCGCGAGTATACCTGCCGTACCGGTACCTGCTGCGGCCATGCGCACCACACGTACCTGCCGCGCGCTGGTGTCATGTCTTTTTCCCTTGTATTGGTTAAACCCCCTCACGTGAACAGTCCCGCTCCTAATTATCTATGCATAAGCATGCGCAATATCACCAACGAGTCCGTAATTCATAAAACTTAAATTCATGCTACACCGGCAGTCACCATGAACGCTATGCACACAGTACAGGCGCTAGCCCCACGGGCCCAAAGACACGGGCACTCCGCAAAAATTCAATCAAGCTGCACAATATGGTAAAGCTGTGCTAATGTGTTTTCAATCGAAATTAATAGGATCACAAAGTTTTTTTGCATTTGTACCGGAAACCATCAAAATGGCGTTTTAATAATTAAGCTCCATTAAGTTTCACGTTGCAACTGGGCAATGTGTTCTCCATCTTTTTCCAGAGGGCGAGTCGGTCAGGGGGCGAGCTTGTAAGGGGCGAGTCGGTCAGGGGGCGAGTCGGTAAGGGGCGAGTCGGCCAGGGGGCAAGCTTGTAAGGGGCGAGTCGGTCAGGGGGCGAGTCGGTCAGGGGCGAGTCGGTAAGGGGCGAGTCGGTAAGAGGCGAGTCGGGTAGGGGGCGAGTTGGCCTGCAATCATGTAAAACATGTATGTTCGGCATGTGAGTGTGTGTTAAACCTGTGCAAACAACACCACATATGCGTATGGTGCACTGATTTGTGTGACGTCACAATTAACACTACGTGCATGCGTGTGTAGAGAGCTAGCTGACTTTCACAGGGGGGGGGGGGGGGGGGGGGCTATTCCATTATATCACTCTGTTCTTTCTCATTACTTTTATTGTCTGTCCACATGTAAAGAGAAATGTGCGTTCAACCTGTGAGTGTGTACAATGTACGTGTTCTTCTTTTCAAACCATGGACGAAAAATACGGTGAACACACGTGTGGTTGCTTTCAACTTGTGACTAACACCATTGAATCGTGTGCGTTGTTTGCATTAGCAGTTCTCAAATTTGCTGCAAGCAACCAATTCCAGCGGGCAAGCAACCGATTCCAGCGGTCAAGCAATTTTCCCCTCCTGAACAGGCACATTTTCAACTGGCCCTGCACTAGTTATTATAATCATTTGACTGGATGACCTTTGTAAACACAAGTGCATTTTGAACGATAATAGGGAGTCGGGAAGTAGCTTTAACTAAAAGCTGCCCTAGTTCCGGTTCCCTATTATCATTCGAAATGATTAACTGGTTTTTTCTTCTTAAATAAAACAGGTTCAACCTTTGTGCAGTGGTTCATAATTTTTTTTGTGTCGTTCTTTACAGCAATCATTCATGGGTCAGTTTTGCAGGGTTTGCTGAGTCTTTCAATGATGCATTTCACATGAGCAAGAGTTGTAGTAAGTATCTCAAACTGTATTATTTTTACTAAATCAAAAATGTTCTCACCCTGCTGAGACCAACAGTATCCAACTACATGTATGTCACATACCCATTAGAGCCTGTTGGATTGAGCAGTTAACCCCTTGGGCACATTCCTCATACAAAATGTTTGATTCAGCAGGCAACCGAACTGCATTCTAACGCCATGTTGGACTCCGTTGGATTCAGCAGACAACTGAAAATGAGGCACAGTGGTTTGAACAGGAAAGTCCGGTTGGACTCTGTTGGATTTAACAGTGTAGTTCTGAGGAAGTATTAGGAGGGTTAGGGTTATTTGACTAATTTACATTACTTCATGTATGTTCTCTCCAATGCTGTTATATGTGCACTGCTTTAATGTTCCGTTCATTTGTTATGTTGAACTTGGAAGTAAATCATTTTGTTTTTCACCAAATAAAACTGATAAAAAACTCATTGAAATCCATGTGTGTTGCAAAGTTTGCGGTAATCACTGGCCCATCACCGTGTGGTTGTTCCTACCACCATTAGTTTATGTCCATGTAATGCCTGTGGCTTTCCATACGTATAACTGTGGTCACAAGAAAAAAAACTTGAGCTTTCAGTGTGTACACCTTCAGGGGCCAAAGAAGGTGTACTCGTCCTTTAAGAACGTGTATGTATGCATTAAAAGCTGTGGGTTTTTTCCGATGAGCAAATGTTGAATTGTTTTTTTTTTTTTTTTTTTACATATTTGCGCTTTTGAAGCTATACGGTGCTACTCAGCATCATGCTTGTTTGTTTTTTAAATTGTTATTGCCTGAAACAAAAGACCAGATTTTTTTATAAAGTGTTGAAATTTGATGAAAGGATGAATCTTTTGTTTTTAAACTTCTTTTGGAGGGTGAGACTTCTTCAAGATGGGGTCTGAAAGTTTTACTTTAGGTTTTATTTTGATAATTAAACATATTTTGATTTCTTGACCTTTGTTGGAGATAGAAAAAAATTGAGATGGTTTCATGGGTATACTTCAGTGACCTGTCACAGAATGGTGCAATGGAGGATTTCTTAAAACAGCATTAAAACTTACACTACACTAGTTTTTTTAAATTTTATTTGGAATTATTGTAATTAATTTGCAAAAAGTGCTAGGCTAAAAGAAGAAAACCTTTCATATTTGTTTGTTGCCCCCTTAACAACTTTACAACATCAATATCTCTTGACAGAAACACGTTTAAAAAGTTCTATGTGTTTTACTTCATGTCAGAAATGATTACGTTTTTATTGTATATTCCGCAATCTACATGTACGTAAAACTACAAATTGATCCGGATTTCTGTCATCACTCAGCTTCCTTCTTTACCTTTTTTTTATTATGTGTATTTGTTCTTTTTTAGGACTCACTGCCAAGCAAGTCTCTTCTGTATTTTACAACGGAGAGGTGGAGAATGAGCTGCGTGATATATGTCAACTTGACATGTTCCAGTTGAAGAAACGTGATGGAGACATTGAAAAGGTTATAGAGGCCATCGACGATTTGCGAATTCACAACACTTATGAGCACCCTAACTGCCACCCAAAGTGCAAGGCTAAAGGTACGTGACAATATTTGCATGTGCATATTGTACATCTTGGTTATATTTTTCCCATGCAACATTTGTTTCACAAGCAACATCAGCAGTTTTGCATGTAATTGAATGTTTATCACATATTTCTGATATACTATCATTCATTTGTGATTTTTTTTCCCTATGGAGGCAATGGACAAGTTGTTTATTTGTGTAAATGAATTTATCATTTTAAAGTACTTGTTGCCCCTGCATACATGTTTAGTGTACATTTGCATGGATATGCATGCAAGAAATGCAGGTACGTGTATGCCCGTAAATGTTAGTGTCTTAGTGATTTCAATATGAAGTCATAATGACAGAAAGAACCATGTTGTTTAATGAAATGACACCAATAATTAAACGCATGCCTGGTTTAGACACGTACATGTACAGCACTTTGTCATGTAACCAAAAAGCCCTAAATGGATGAAACATAACCTTGTATAAATTGCTTTGTAACAGGTTGTGGACGAGTGTTTGTTGCTGATGGAATATGGAAATTGAGTTTCCCTCACTGCATGTTCAAGGTCAAGGTACATGTACATCTTAATTTGCTACACATGCCAAAAAAAAACAATAATAGTTCTGCTTCCGGTTTCCCTACCTACCCTATTCTGACAGCCCTTACCCTAATTTTTTTTATTGGAAAAATGAGAAAAAAAGTACCTCAAACCATCATTTTCTACCTTTTACCCTTGACTACACACAGACGCCTCCATATGAACGTACCAACAAAAAAATCGCTACCTACCTACCTACCCTATTTTCAAATGCCATGTAATCGGAAGCAGAACTATATTTTTTTTTGGCCTAAGTGGTTTATTCCGTGGTTCATTCATGATGTAATAAAGACAGCTGATTCTTGGAAGGAAATGTACACAAGTTCTTGCCAATTCTATAATTAGTTATTTTTTAATTGCCACATCTTCTGCATGATTGTGTGAAGCCATGTGAATCACAGATATCTTGGCGTACAAAATAATATACAAACAAACCCTCTTAGCTTGCATAATCGTACTGGTAACTGTATAAAAGTATTCATGTATATGCATTTTTTTTTATTTTGAGTTGCATGTATTCTTTCCTTGCCTACTGCCTGATCTAGATAGCATTTATTTTTACTTATGCTAAGAAAAAAGAAATATTAAAATAGTTCTGCTTCCGATTACCTGTCATTCAAAAATAGGGTTGGTAGGGATTGTTTGGTTACCATTTTTTTGGGGGGGTATGATCATATGGAGGCATCTGCATGTAGTCAAGGGTCAAAGGTACAAAGTGGTGGTTTTGTGTGTTTTGTTTTTATTTTTCCAATGAAAGATTAGGGTAGGGACTGTCAGAATAGGGTAGGTAGGGAAACTGGAAGCAGAACTTTTTTTATTTGTCGTAATTGTATCGTTTGAGGGTGTTTGAACTGTAACCATGTTCTCCTGTATTTTGCTTTAACAGAGTATTGTGTCTGGAATCCCTGTACCAAGTCTACCAAATGTGTGTACAAAGTCCCCCGCCTATGGAAAAGCTTTTTGCCTTGAACACTGCACAGCTGTCGAGAAGGAGTCTATTCCAACAGACTTGCGTACTTTTTTGAAGTACTGCGTGGAGAAGAAAGTAAATTCGGCTACTTCAAGTATGTCCTATTTTATTTTCTAGATTGTACTGGGGTGTTGTGATTAATAATAATAATTACAATTTTTGTTATCCCATTGGCTTGTACACAAACTTTTTCAACAGGCACAACCCCTAAGCCCATATTTACCTGACCTTACCTTACATGTAATACATATCTACTACTACTGCTACTGCTGCTACTATAGCTACTACTACTTCTGCTACTGCGTCTTTCTGCTACTACTTCGGCTGCTACTGCTACTACCTTTGCTACTGCAGACCTGCCAACTAGTACGATTCTGCCGTATTTTGTACGTCAATCGCTGTGTATGTTTTTTTTCAACGTGATTCAGTGTATGCACATGAATTATGATTTAAAGAATCAAACTGGCACTTGGCGGCGACGTGATAAAACATGAATAAGTTTAGATTATACTTGGAAGTCATGAATGTTTCACCTGTGTTATAGGTTTATTTATTTCAAACATTCATTCATATTTACATTCATTCATATTTATTTCCACTTAATCATTTTGAAGGGAAACGGTTTAAACAATAATTTAGATAACAGAATAAGATTAAGTGGTGGGCTTGTCAAGTGGAGAAGTCCATTATGTGTTGAAAAAATATATATTAAATACATTTGTACCTTTAACTTAACTACACAATGAAGTACACTTTAAGTTACACAAACACACATATACAAGGGACCAACACAAACGGGACAACTACATGAGTAGTTTATGTTTAGGTAGACTTGCATTGAATAGTTTTTAAAGCAGTTTGTTTATTAATAAGGTATCTGATCAATATCCTTATTCATGCAAATTGTTTGATTGGGTTTACCACCCCCGGGTAGACCTTTGGTCATTTCTTTTTATAACTTTAATTAAGATTATTAATAATGGAGCATTGAAGCCACATTTATTTGTTCATGTACTAGTAGCCCGTTTATGCATATCTTTGAAAAATACAGTTTTTTTAAAGAAAAATACAACTTTTTGGAAATTCAGAATACATTTTTTCGATCCCAAAGATTGGCAGGTCTGCTACTACTACTGCTACTACTACTACTACTACTGCTACAGTCCTCGTTAATACCAGCACAAGTAACACACCTCTATTGTGGTTCATTACCCATGTCGCGTGCAGTGGGGTATACAGTTTCAGTGCTGTGTTTCAGGCAGACTGATGAGACGAGATGGTCGTGCAAAATGTTGTCGTGCATGTGTTAAATACATGAGGCGGGGTACTGAACATTACCTTTTCAATGACTTTTGAAAGAAAAGATGAATTATTGACACTGGACGATAGTTGGCATATTGATTGGTGTCCAGAGAGGGTTTCTTGGATTGATAATTGGCATTTTTCAGTGGATGAGGAAATGAATCACATATGAATCGAGGCATGAATTGTGTAGGTCATAACCGGAACCAGTGAATTTTCAAAACCATGTGTGAAAAACTACAATACTTCTTCGGTGAGGCAATTATGATCTGTCTGATTTCTTGTTCACATACACAAGCTCAAAGTCAAGGCTGGTGCACGCGTATGGGCCACAGGTCTAGGGTTAGGGCCACTGAATGAATCTCCTCCACTTGCTCTATAAATTCCAGATATTTTGTTTGTGAAGAATTTTTCTTGATGGGAATCGCACTGTCGGTGATGTTTCACAGTCGTACTGAAGAAAGTGTTAACTACCCATCCAGTGTTCTTAGTGTCGGCATTGGGGGTGTAGGGGGGTTGATAATTTGTGATTTTTTTGGGAGGGGGTCGGGTTTGTTTGTTTTTTAAAAACAAATGGGGGGGTGTTTGTTAGACGATTTGTTGTGTTTTGGAGTGATTGTTTGGTTTTGGGCTGTGGATTTCTAGTTGCCCAGTTTTCACCCTGCACTCTAACCTAAACAACTACCCCGATCCCCCAACCCCTCAATCCCCTAACTCGCATCAACCCCTTAACTCCTCTGCACCCAATGTAACCCTTAGTGGGTAAGAAATAACTGATGGTCTCACTACACCGTCCCCCTCCCTTTTTTTTTTGATTTACAATCAAGTCACTACTTCAGACATTAATTCAAAAGTTGCACTTGCTTTTCAATTGTACTTGCAACTGCACACCATTCATGAATTCATGTGAAAAATATTTGTATGTATTTCTTTTATTGTAATAATATTTATATATATTTGTTATACCTCTGTCTTCAATACTTTATTTACATTTGCCCAGAACGATCACGCGTTCAGTATATATAAAGTCATAGCACATTCCCTGTGGGGTGATATCCCACAGGGAGTGTGTTATAAAGTTTGTGCATACGGTTAGAATGCGTACATACGCGTTACATACGTAAAACGCAGCGATCTTGCAGACCATCAGCTGTTTTGAGCATGTGACATGCATGTCAGTTGCCATTAGATCATCATGTCTTTTGTGTTTACTGCTGTTTGTTTTTGTGATTTTTACATCGAAATAAAAAAAAATCCATAACAAAATGTCATATCCCTTATCACAACAGTCCACAATTGTTAATATATTGCAGCTTCCAAGCATGCTCCCAGTGCTGCTACTGGTGGAGGTCCTGCAGCTTCTACACACAGAGCTCCAGCACAGCAAGATCCTGCAATAGGTACTTCTGGAGGTCCCGCTGCAGTGACATGTGTCAAGCGTGATCCTGTATCTGCCTCCATTGCTGATCCCGTTGCTGTCCCATGTGCACGTGATGAAGGTATATTTGCCATGATGATAAATGAGTATTTTATTTTATTTGCAATGACCACCCCAATTCCCCCCAAATTAACACCCAGTTGTGCTGGATTTTCGTAGATACAGATCTATGGCACGCTTTATCTGCTAGTGTCAGCAAAGCTTGCCCCTCACAGGGTAGCAGTTGTTACACATTCAAAATTCAAGGACTCTGCACTGTTGGATATAGTGAAATTGGGAGACTGCATCAGAAATGATTTTGCAAATTTTGATGATAGTTTCCCAAAATACAGCAGTTTAAGTACTGGTACATGTACAGGGTGGGAGATGAAGCATAGGGCATATGCATGTTGTTTATACACAACTCCTGCACATTCTACATATCAACCAAGAAAGAAACATAGTAATTTTGGTAGCTTTTTTTTTTTTGAAATGTTACTATTCGTACATTGTTAATAAATTATGATGTATCTGTGACCATGGTGACTGTGTAATAAAAAAGGACTTGGTCACAATTATTAGTCTTGTTCACATGTGTACGCAGAGATGAATCTTCAATGATCGTTAATGCTCCATTACTTGAACAGTCATGTCACGACTGTTGTAGCCAGCTAACCAGCTGTATTTGGTCTTCCTTATTCCATTGTAACTAATAGGGAACTGTGAGTGTGAAACTTCATATGTACCTTTTTTGTTATTTTAATTTTGTTATTGTAATTTTTATATAAATGATTTACTGTGTCGAGAGGTTGTTTTGGTTAAATCCACATTAATATAGTACGCCGTGCATCCCGCCACTTCCAAGAATAAGCCCAGAGAAACATCCAAACAAACTGACAATTGTGTATTTACTATAAAGATTTGTCGATAGTATGAGTAAGGAATAAATGACGACAGTGGCCTGGCAGAGGTGTAGCCCCTGTTTGTGGATATCATTTGTGGTCGGTCCATAAATGGTGATCAAACCTTCATTTGTCATCATTGATTTTGTCGGGAAAACTAATATTTAATTTGAGTCCCAAAATGTTATCTTTTTTGGTATATTTCTAATGATAGGTTTGTTCCATGACCTTATTTTGTGTAGGTTCTTCCACTGCGCCAGAGTGTGGAGTCCTTGAGGATGCATATGATGACCCTGTCAGAGGTAAGTAGTAAATGTCCATGTCTTACAATTATTTCATAATCACATTATAAAAGCAGATGCTTACCTGAAATTGTTCGTCTGCTTACCAAATCCATGCTGTTTGCTTTTTTTTTTTGTATGTCAGGTCTTGGAAACCAGTGTGAATAACGTTATGTACTTGAGTGATTTTGCAATTGGAATTATCTTGTTCCCTACTCCTGCCTAGTCCGGTCTATTACACAAAAGAATGCACCAAAAAAACCCCCAAAATTATGTTACAGTGATTAGCTCGGAAGATGTAATTGAGAGATGAACTGGGAGAGTCTGTTGTAGTGAAGTTTCTTGAAGATTTTAGAATAGCAAGGAAAAATAGAAATAGGTTTGTAGGTGCTGGTGTTACATTATCACTGCTTTTGGACATGTGAATAACTTTATCAACTTTGACATTTCAATAAAAATCACTAGCTGCTAAATGCCTATTGATTTCTTTGGCGGTTGATGATATTGACAAGTTTTAATTGGAGGTCGGTATTGTAATATTTTGTTCCCAATAACCACTCACATTTTTTGGGGCTGTCTGAACAGACCAAGGATTTTCAGTTTGTGTCTAATGTGAAGTGGATTTTGGTATTTACTTTACTTGTAAACATCATCCATTGAAATATACAATCACTTGGCATACATGTAACTGCACACTTTCTTTATCACAATTTATATTTTCTGCTCACAAATACGTTTTTTGGTCAAAATTTACAAACTTATTTTAAGAAATGTGTACATCGTACTAAATGCACACCATTTTATTACACCCTATTCTCCTACAGAGGACACCATCAGCAATGTTGAACAAGTGCTTGAAAAGATTCAGCCAAGTGTGTCATCTGGACCATCCGTTGTTGACGCCCAAGGTAGGTTGAATTAAAAAAGACAATTTCACTGTAAATAACCATAGCACGTGGGACAATTTAAGTATTCCTCTTCAAGAGCTTTTCTTGTGGCTTTATTGTAAACCTTTGTTTAATCATCTGTCTAAAGTGTGAAAATTAAAACTTACATAATCACTGTCACAACACGTTGGTCCTGCATAAATGCACACATTTCCAGTGTGCTAGCACACACCATGCCTTTATTCTCAGGCACAAAGGCTGAGGACCATAGCAGGGTTGCTGCTTGCCTGAAAAATTCATAAATTCAATTTTACAAATTTAATGCCTTAAAAAGCATGAATTATTAATACAGGTCACACAGTACGGAAATAATGTCGCTATTGGGTTGCCTATACAATTTCCCTGTATGTTGAGCTAAATACACGTGGCCGACACTACACACTTTGTGTGTGTAACATGCAGTATTTTGGCAAAAATCCCAAATAGTCTGATTTCAGAGATTGTTAATGTACTGATTCTCTACAATTTGAATCTTCCGGTCACTAAACCATGCGGAAGGAACAACACTGGGAGGGTAGGGGAGCAAAAACTGTTTCAAAGTATGTAATATGAAACAGCTAAAGAACAAACAGTAATGAACTCGACATGTTTGCAACTGGTTGTTTCTAATGTTTCAATTTTTTTTGGTCTCCCACAAAACTGTAAAAATGGATGTACCCACTTACATCGTTTTATTTCAAACCATTGTGGTTGGTCAAATTAAACTTGGTTCGTGAAGGGGAAAATAGTACATTACATGTATGTTAAAAAAATGTGTTGATACAGAACTTTACCGGTGTACAATAACCACTGGTAATGAAGCTTGTGTTCAACTCTCTAGGGTAACAATACCGTAAATACTGTATTTATTCAACATGGAATTTCTTAGTTTATCCGGTACCTCATTGTAGATTTTGACAGTTTATTGACTTGTTTGCCTCTTGACTTTCGATACCCACTTCTAGTGTCTATGCTACAGGCCCCATGGCTTTCTAGATATAGAATACAAAAATATTAGCTATACTTATGTCCCTAATTGTGAAGCTTGAGTGTCCTACAATGTGAATTGATGTGCCATTATTGGTATAGTTAAAATTGGGTCATCATGTGTCCCCCCCCCCCTTTTTTTCCATATCCAATGGATACTGTTTCAAATGTTAAACATAATTATTTCCAATCATTTATAATCAAATACATATTTTGTTTTTGTCCAGGTACATTGGCTTTTCTTCAGAAACACATCTCCAACATCAGCAAGATCATGGCAGGTTGTATAGAAGAAAAACCAACTTCTTGTAAGAAGGACACTGGTCGTAAAGCACGTCTTCAGAAGTGGTCTCGGGGTCACTTGTTTATAGTACGTGCTGGAGGACACATTGAGTTCTTCCAGTCTCTGTACAAGTAAGTACAAAAAGGGATGAAGTGGGGGCCCTGTACCACACTTTCAATTTGGGCGCTGTTCAAATCCGATGATCATTAACACTATATCACGGAATAATGTACGTAACCCCTAACCAAGCTGGCTCTGTATGTATTTTGTCCAAGGCGGACATTATTACTAACAACAACAAAAATTGGGTGTAAGGAGGGGGGGGGGGGGGTTTCGCTTTTCCATGTATTTGTATGGAAATGGTTTTTTTTCTTACAGAACTGGGTTCATTTTTTTCGGCCCCCTTATACCCCCTCTTGATCTGCGCGTGCCCATGAGCAATTTACATTGCATGGTACATGAGTGATGTGCCCCATGGCATACATTACGGTACCTTTTACTGTTGGAAGTGTCATTTTCACTGCATTGTATGTTAGTATGACCTCTCAAATGAGGTTGTAGCTGCGCTGGTGCATTGTAAAATATTGGGGGGGGGGGGCCTTAACACGAAGAAACAAAAATGCAGCTAATTCTGTACGATCAGTTGGCCAATTATGCACCACAGTAGGAAGAGACCCACGCTAACAGCTATGGAATTGGACTCCTGTAATCTAGTTCAGAGGTATAACAAAACAATTGCTAATTGTGGACGTGCACAAATCTGGAGCTTGGACAATACCGGAAAATATGGTCGGTGAATAGTTAAAGCTTTGTGTTTGAAAATTGTGTTAAAAAACAATGAGGGGCCTTCAATAACAGTTACAGAACAATTAATAGGACAATATGAGATTCATAATAACCGGCTTGTTCACAAGTTAGTGCATGGGGGTGAGGGTGGGGGGGGGGGGGTGGCTTCAAAGCAATCATAGATAATACAGTCGAGTCTCGTTAATACAAACTCGTTCGGACCTAGCCAAATTGTTTGTTATATCCGAATTTTGTATTGAGAGGAACGTCAGTCCCATTCATTGTGCACATAAATGCACAGTCAGGACAAAGGCTTTATGTTTGTTATAGGCAGAATTTGTATTAACAGAGTTCGTACAAACGAGATTCGATTGTACTTGTAACAAGATACTGAAATGTAACTGAATCTGCAATTTCTAGTACTGTGTGTGCCCGCAAGCAATTACTTTCAGAAAAAAATAGTTCTTACAGATGTAGTTTCATGTCCTTCAAATATGCACGAGTTAGCCTTGTATTTTGTCGTAGATGAAACATGCCTGACCCATCTTGACCATCGGTTTCTTTACTTTTCTTCATTAGGTCAGAATCACCATCACAAGTGTTCATCATTCTTCTTTCATGGCTGGATGTGCTTCTCCAATCAATACCACCAAGTGAATGGTCGAACATCGCTGTTGTCTACGACAATATGTGTCACCTGGACAACATGGTAGTTGCCAGGTCACCCCTGCCACTGCCTGCTCCTTGGTCACACATGTGGAGTGCACTAAAAAAATGTGTGGATCGCTTGCATATACGGAATCACACCGATGAGCAGTGCAAGTTAAAATACCACCCAAAGGATCACCTTGAAGAGGCAGACAATACTATGACTTGCGAGCAAACATTTGTGTGGTTGGCGAGGTTCAAGAAAATAGTATGCGCCATGTCTAAAAACCACCACCTGTTTTATCTTCATCGAATGGTGAAGAGGCGTAACTGGTACACAGCGAAGTGCTATGAGCAAGGTTGCAGCCCTGTTCTTCCGGTGGTAAAAAGTGTAAATACCAAGTAGATTACCGTGTTCTCAATAGGTATTTTAGTTGTTTGTGTTGACCACATCAATCCAAGTACATTTTTTTAAATTCAGTCCTTCTGGTTTGAAAATCTCAGGTGTGTGGAAAAAGGCACACCTGGTTTTTTTTAGGCGTGTGCTTTTTCTAGGTGTGTGATTTTTCTAGGTGTGTGATTCTATATTCCAAGCTGGGATATTATTTCATAATATTCATCGTGGTTTACTATTAAGCCATTTTCTCCTCACTGACATACTTCATTTTATCACAAATGATGAAGTATAATTAGCACACAAGGTGTGCGGTACTGAGGGATTCAGGCTTGCGATTATTCGCACTTCTCGGAAAGCTTTTAGGTGTGCGATGGCGTGGGGGTGTGATTGCATGCCTCATAACAGAAGGGCTGGTAATTAAAACAACACAGCATTCTTTTGAATTGTACCCACAAAAAGATGTACACGAACCGAAAACAGAAGTGCTCCGAAGTGTTTTAATCTCAAAGGGTTGTGATAATATTGAAAGAATTATTTACTTAGATTTAGTTTGTTTTAGAAATGCCTTATACTATTTGCCTTTTCTTTTAGTTGAGAACATTTGATGTTCTCACATCGTTGGAAACGAACTTCCATGCTCAACCTTTGATGTGTTGAAACTTATGTAAAGATTTCTTTATACACAAGACGTTTGAAATGGTTTATCACTGGTTATCAGGCATTCATACCTTTGCACTGTGCAGAGTGTAGATGCAAGAAAGAGTTTGTTGGCAAAGCTTTGCAGTTCAGGAGGTCTTTGCTTTTTCCATGCGAAGTAATTCCTGAATATTCCCTTATTCACACAACCATCATCAATATCAAATTATCATCTCGAAAGCACTCAGAGAAGGCACATCCGCCAAGGCTGAATAATTCCCCTTTGTATTATTAGTACACCATATTGGATATCTACTGGACTTTTTTATTGCACTTTCCCTCTTCCCCATAATGTACAACAGGCGCGGTTATGGCGCCTATATTTGTGTAGACTGGTTATTTTCTCCATACACTTAGGTCTAAGAAAAGTCAATGGTGAGCGCTGATACAATCTTACAATCGGGCACACTATATTAATGAAAGTGTACAAATGGTACCCTTCCCACAACTATTTATTTAGTTCGCATGTTTGTCACAGTCTTAAATTTGCTAGTGCCATTGAAAAAAAAATAATTAATTTGCAAATATTACAGGGACTTCGTATCGCAAAAGTTAGGAACTTATCACATTGTGTCTCGGACTCTGAGGAGTACTTGGCGAGTACAAAATAAAACGAAACCCACATGAAGTGAAGTTCTGCGTGTAGCTCTTTTGAAATCTAGGATATGAAAGCCAAGTTGATAAGCTTCCTTTGGGTGCAAAACTTATTCAAATCAATTGTTGTTTTTGAAGTCGCGGAATTTGAAACACAACAACTGTTTTACAGTTCTGTCCACGAACCACCAAAAAAAGTGTGCATCTTTCAGCAAAACGAAAAAAGAAGTCACACACATCCGTATGTAATTTGCTTTCATTTTTGCTGAAAGATCACTTACTCTGTGTGATTCGTTGACAGAACTTTAATAGGGTGACTGTGTTAACAATATCTCAATTTCAACAGTACATATATGTTTTGAATGATTCTTGTACTAAAAGAAAGCTTATGAATTGGGCTTTCGTATCCCAGATTTTGAAAGGGCTACATGCAGAAATTCACTAACACATTGATGCTGACATTTGGGATTCGTTTTTTTGTTACTCGCCTTGCATTCTATTAAAAAGTGTATTATGTAAATTTATATTCTCGTGTCCAAAATGTATCAAATTCATCACTATGTTTGCGTGCTAAATTGATTTGAATGATTTTTGTACTAGGAGAAAGCCGTATCCTAATTGTTTTGGACTCGCCATGTATATTGGTCTTTGTCCCGGTATTTAAAATGTCTGTTTTAGAATCTAAAGACTCTGTCTGGTTTTGATTCGGACAAGGATGTTTTGACTACATGTTGTGACAACATGTGAAGCGCTCATTTACATGTACATAATTGTATTACATCACTAGTGTTGCAATCTATGGTTGTGTTGATAGCAATGTTAGCAGTTTCAATGTAATTTTTTTTTTTAAATCACGTCAACTACAAGTGTTAAGATATGTACACCAGGATATGAGATGTTGAATGTTGAGTCTATTAGAGGAACACATGCTTATTGAATTTGATGTATGATAAAAAAAAAACATTGCTACATGTATGATGTCTGCAACAGTTATTGTTGTAATAGTTTACAATGTGTTCTGTGTTGTTTAGCGATAAGATTAGACTCTTGACAATTTGTGTGCTATCATCGCATGGGGTTGAAGATAACCAATCTCCCAATAGTTTAAGTAGACCTCTGTCAGGAGTCTGCTGTTAAATTCGAAATGTCTTTTATATGCATTTCAACAGCAATGTCCAAAAAGTACATGTGCATGTACAATGTTATTTTTTTTTATTGTCTGAACAAGGGGTGTAAAATCTCCGCCTTTTTCCCTACTTACTGTGTACAAAAGTATAGATGATTTTTCAAATGTAAGCTGTTTTACACCTTTTTTCAGGTGTTTTGAGCTATTCAGTGGTCTCTTTCTCCCCGTCTGAAGTCATTGAGCCAGCATTCTTTGACATGCGGATGTTTGATAATACTGTTCAGAATTCAAATTTTAGGCAGTTGATAGTCGGCGGACCATCGTTGGAAATTTATACAAAAATACTATTTTCTTGTAAATGACTTCACACCAAGTGCCGTAATTTTACAGGATGCTTTATACTGTCATTTACCAACATCCTAGTAAATTACTTCTTAAAACTTGGCAGTTTTATTATTCGATGTTTGCAAATGCTGTATATTCCCTTTAACTCGGCAGTGTTTCATGAACAAATTTGCCTGCCCGACCACTCTGCGTTTGTAACAACAAACGCAAACCTCTATTTTTTTTTTTTTTATTGTTACGTTTTATGTATGGGCTAATTGTTTTTAAAAAAAATTGTAAATGCAAATGTAAGTACATGTAAGAAAATTTGGGGTGAATTGCTTGTGTTTTTTTAACAGTGTTGCTATTGTACCAAAGTTGTGGACACCGTGTCTGTTATTTGTGTTTGCATTGATGCTTGTATTTGTACGCGTTCATGCATACATGTGATTTTTGTATACCTACACAGATTGATTGGACATACCGTATGTGATTTTTATTTGGGGCGTTAATGTATGTTGAAGCTGCATATGTTAAATGAAAGTAGAACAGTTATACAAACATGTTCTATTTGACAAGTGTGTTTAAAATCTTAATCATTGTCCTGATTAGTATTCCGTTTATATCAGTTTATTAATTAGTTAACTTAGTGCGATTTTTACATTAATACATTTTGGAAACCATTTGTTGTGAATGCAAATTTACGTGTTACTGATGAAGTTGTTTGGGAGATTGAATAAATGTGTTATCACGTAAATATTATGCATTTTGAAAATTCGATATGTTTGTTTTGGTTTCCTTTTTAGAAATGTGAAATAATGAAATGATCTACAACTAATACAGAAAAAGGTCATGAAAGAAATGAATTTAAATAAAACTAGTTGAATGAACATTCTGACCTCAAGCTGGCCGTGAATAATAGTTCAACAAAATTAAAATCAATTGGTGACGGGAAGGAGCGTACCAGATATAACAATAAAGGCCCTATAGCAGCTAAACACATCTTTAAATGTCGGTGGTATTAACTGCTTTTCTTTTTCCACACCAAAGGTTTAATTTCTAACGGGTGTATATTTTTACATTTTGTGTTGACAAAAACTACCTTTGCTTTGTTGTCAATTGTCAAGAGACTAAAAAGATATGATTACTTTTTGTTCCTTGGAGCGGCCTTATCCTAAAGTTGGGTTAAGAACACTTACAAGTTCAAGTTGTACGGAAGGTATTAGGACATGACTATAATAAAATACGGCATATTTTTCGCCCGGACGGATAACTCATTTTTAGCTGTTCAAATTAACCCATTTTGAAATTGATTTGAGTTTTTGCTTAATAATTATTTTTAAAAACTTTGGTTGGTTAACGGGGCTGTTAATCTCCCTGAATTTGGGAGGATTTGAACAATACATGGAAATATTCTCCGCATCATTTCTTCAAAACGTTTAATCATGATCATAAACTTTAAATTGATGCTCAACAAATGATCCCGACAAAGAGTAGTACATATCACCGTGACGTCATTGTGACTTATTTAGGTATTACAATCGTAGGTTTTCGCGTGATTGTCGTTCATTTAAAAATCTTAAAGAAAAGTTTGCTAATTGGCTAACTGCCATCATACCGACACAACAATAAATATCTAAAAAAAACTAGATGGTTTTTACGACAGCCAACTTTCCCGCACATTCTTGCAAGTTTGAGTTATTAGACTTAAGTGTTATAACATTGACAGTATCTCTATAATGTTCATCACATTGCGCTAGAATAGCCGGTCAGCATCGTTTACGTGAACATCACGGCCAGGGGTTAGTGAAGGAACGCGCACGCCCCATGGAGTCGAGGCTGCTGTTATCATGTTACGCGATAACGTGCCTACTGTTGTTGCATTACAAAACACTGCATTCGAATTGACCAATCAAACGTTTAGTCCTCATTTAGGAATGAAATGACGTCACGATTTAGTAAAGTCGACTCCGACTTGCTGAGGCGCTAGAGCGCATAAATCTGCATGCTTTGAGATATCAGACGTTAGACAGGAGTCTGGGCTCCATGGATAACGGGTGGTACTCTCACTACAGTTTGCTTGGGAATGAGAAAATTTGGGATACAAACGCCGAAAATACTGCGCGAGAAAAAAACCTAAGAAATAGCGCCCTCTATTAAAAATGAGTGCTTGCCAGATAATACTTTTTTTCAAGTTTCATATGACTTGGTTATTCTAGAGTTTTGTTATTATTTCCCACCAGGAAGCCAAACCTTTTTTTTATAACAGTTTGTCCAACTTGAAATGATCAATGCAAGGATAAAGATCGAATGTTATTGTATTAGCTACATAATCATTGATTGGTGTAGTTAAACCGTACACCAGATGAGAATCTCAGGGAAACATCTTTCAGGTCTGCCACTCTCCCTTTTTTTAGGGGGGGGGGAGGCCTGTCGAAAAAGAAAATGGCCATAAATGACATTTTTTGTAACAGTGACGCAAAATTTAAAGAAAAGAATTAAAAACATGTATCAGATAAGTTGAAGCGTTTTATTACAAATCCACTGAAAAATTACATCTGAAGTTCTCATACATTGCCATGAACTAGAGTTGATTTTCTTTTTCATTACACGTTTATAAAAAAAAAAACCAAGACTCATAAATAAAAATACGGCAATAACAGGAAATGCGTTTTTTATATTCCATGCTAAATGTGGTTTAAAATAATGACCAAAAGAAATACAAATATCGATTTATTTAATATAATCTAATTTTCTTTCATTTATTTACATTTTTATGGGGGGGGGGGCAATTTTAACATGTAGAGTTGTTACCCACACAAAAAAAAGAATTGTATTTCGATGACATAAGTTTGTTCAATATGTAGTGAATGGCCATTACTCGTTTATTTTCAACTGACAAAATTATGGGCACCTGTATCATCACAGACCGATAACATAATTGTTGTATAATGCCAAAAGTCTCATAAAATGTAATGAACCACTTTCTGTTTGCAAACGTTTTGAGAAAGAATTATTTGATATTTCCCTATTTGGAAGCTTTGAATGGCAGCATTACAAATGCAATTATTCTGTTTCCGGTGAAACTGTCTTACCGTTTTTATTATTAGAATATTGTTTTCCAAATCGATTCGTCATGTTTGGTTTATGCTCCATCCGTGCCGTGAAAACAACCAATAAACCCTAACGGCACACCCGCATCCTTTTTTGAGGCTGCATCAAATTTATATACCTTTTTGTGTAAATTTCAGTCCTGTTTTTTTTAATTAAAAAAGAAATGTTTCAGAAGTTTAGATGCTCAACCAGATGCCACACACTTCTATTAATGTTGAAAACATGTTACCGTGAGATAATAATCCAGACGATTATTCTATGATGTGGGGTACTAATCGATGTTTATGTAGCAAATACAAAATATTCGATCTTAAATTTAAAACTGGATCATCTCAAATTGGAAAAAAAACTGTAACGTAGATAATTTGGCTTCCCGATGAGAAATGACCAAAAACAGAAATATAATATGAAATCAGTATCATCTAGCAAGCGGTCGTTGGCCGAGTTTGGGCGGTCTTGTCACAGTTTTTGACACGCGTATATTGCTCTTACAAACCCCGACGGGACGGATAGCTGGTGTGCAGGGGCGGTGGGGGCTAAAATGTACATGGAGGGGGGTTGCGGGGCCGCCCCATCCGTGCCCTTCGCACCGCTCTTAAGTTAATTAGTCTGACCAAAAATCACTCTTAAGTTATAATTATTTTCATGTTTCTCATGTGCCAAGGCATCAATAAAAATTGTTTCATTTTCCCATTTTTAATTTGAAGTACATTTGCACAGCTTCTATTCGATGTGTTAGTCAGTACTCTGATGCACGCTTTCATGTGCATGTACTTTTCAATGGGAACAGTTAACATTTATACATTTTGAAAATGACCCCTCCCCTTCATAAATTCCTGGACCCGACCCTGATGTGCTTCAAAACTGATAACACGTTGTCTTTTTATTAGGTCTGATAATCATTTTAGTGGATTAGACCGGTGTATAGTATAGGCTACATATTAGCATATAGTTTAAATGAGTTGTCAATAATAACTATTCATTTTCGATTATTTGCATGCAACGATGCAACCACCGATTTGGTGATAACGTGCGCGATTTGGTGATAACGTGCGCGATGTACTAGTTCCATGGTTTTTGCGGCTTTGCGCGCGCGTCGCCGTAGCCATGCGCGTCGGCAAAATGAAAAAGTTTATTTTTAATGAAAGATGCATTTCTCAAAACCGCCAAACTCACTGACTTGACTGGAATACTACTGCTGCACAATTGTAACGTGTTTTTAGATTGGGTTATGGTCCGGAGAATAAGCTTTATGTGGCCTCTCTGGACTCCCATATATTTGCACTAAGTTTAGTCGGGCACCATTTGCAGTCAACAGCCGACATTTGAAGCATACAAATCAGGTTAAAAAAAAAAGACTCGTCGCCGCACCACTTTGAGGCGCCCTTTATGACTTTATTACGAAACAAATATATATAGAACGAAACAAATATATATTGAAAGAAAAAAAATTATATATAGAACGATACCAATATATATAGAACGACAATCCAATATATATATAGAACGAAACAAATATATATAGAATGAGAAAGAAATATATGTAGAACGAAAATCAAATATATATGGAACGTAACTCCAATATATATAGAACGTAGGTCATATATATATAGAACGTAACTCAAATATATATAGAACGAAACTCAATTATATATAGAACGTAACTCACATAAATATAGAACGTAACTCATATATATATGGAACGAAACTCAAATATATATAGAACGTAACTCAAATAAATATAGAACGTAAGTCAAATATATATAAAACGAAACTGAAATATATATTGTTGATGTACCCTAACGTGGCGCGGCCCCTAACGTGGCGCACTTTGATTTTTCGCCTGTAGTGCCTAGCTAGAGCAAAAGTTTTAAATGAAATTTCACAGAAAGTGAAATTTCATCAAGTTATAAACACTCCCGTTCATAAATCGCGAATTTATTTACCCGCTACAAAGTTAAAAGAAAAACTTATTTTGGCGTGATTTTCCGATTTTATTTTCAAGTGCAAAGTGAACCCTTTGAAAATGCCCCGAAAAATAAGAAAATAATTTTGTGACAAACATCTGGCTGGGTATGTAAGTAGAGATAATAATGATTTATCAGAATTTATCGAGTTTTCAGAAATTCTTAAATGTTGATTTGGATTATCCCGAGATTTATATAAGTGCGCCACGTTAGGGAACACTCCGCCAAATTGTGCCCAATTTCCGGACGCCACCGTTTTTTAAATTCGGCTTCAATTTTATGAAACCGAAATTGTTCACAGAGGTTAAACAGCAAGCATTAATAAGGTAAAAGTACCAGTATTTCACTGCATGAATTTGAGGTTTGTCAACAAAGAGGTTTGGCAACACTACACGAGGAAATTTGGGTATGCTTCGAAGTGCGCCACGTTAGGGTACACCACCATATACAACGAAACTCAAATATATATAGAACGAAACTCAAATAAATATAGAACGAGAAAAATATGTCGAACGAGAATTGTAATAATTATATAAAAAGAAGCAAGTTGCAAATGGACTCAATTCAGGGTGACTGTAAGGTCAATGCCGAATTCTGCTAGATGTACTTTCAAAATATGATTGATTACACAAAAATCTGCCAAATCACTTATGATTTACACGAAATACATTACCAACACCTATACTCATATGCAGATGTTCTCGTACCTCAACGCTTAGACTGGCCAAAAACATACAGCTTTTTTTGAGGAAATCAGCTGTGCTATATTTTTCCGTCCAAATTACCCATTTTGCAGAATTCTGCTAGATATCTACTTGAAAAAATTCATTTGCTAGTTTGTTTGTGGAACTTTTTTCTTCCAAAACTGCTATATTTTCCCGTCAAAATCACCAATTTTTCAAAATTCTGCTTGAAATCTACTAGAATCAATTCAATCTGTTACATTTTTTTGTCAAACTTTTTAAACTTGTAGCCCACAGGAATCCAGATGTTCACTCTCCGTAGGTGGACGGTAGAGGGCGCTTCGATCTGTATATTTTACTTTTTCGATCTATCTATTTTAACGTTTGATTCTATATATTTAGAAGGCGCTTCGTCTTATATATTTGACGTTTCAATAGGGTTTGACATATTTATTTTTTTTGGGGGGGGGGGGTAGTTTGACCAAAAATCTCGCAAATGATTTTTTTTAAAAGCAGATATCTAGCCGAATTCTGCAAAATTGGTAATTTTGACGGAAAAATATAGCAGAGCTGATTTCCTCCAAAATAAAACTTTATTTTTTCTGCCAGTCTAAGTGTTGAGGTACGAGAACACAGTAAGGTACTGTAGACATCGGAATCCAGGCTAGACACGAGCCATTTAAAAAAGAATAATAACTATTTTTAAAAAGGAAATTTGGTAATTTTTGTTTGGTGGGGGGGGGGGGTTTAAGGACAGTTTATAACATCTGCATATGAGTATAGGTGTTTATAATGTATTTCTTGTAAATCATAGGTGATTTGGCAGATGTTTGTTTAATCACTCAGATTTTGGAAGTACATCTAGCAGAATTCGGCATTGACCTTACAGTCACCCTGAATTGAGTCCATTTGCAACTTGCTTCGTTTTATATAATTATTACAATTCTCGTTCGATATATTTTTCTCGTTCTATAATTATTTGAGTTCCGTTCTATATATATATTTGAGTTTCGTTCTATATATATTTGAGTTTCGTTCTATATATATTTAACTTACGTTCTATATTTATTTGAGTTATGTTCTATATATATTTGAGTTTCGTTCTATATATATTTGAGTTAGGTTCTATATTTATTTGAGTTACGTTCTATATATATTAGAGTTTCGTTCTATATTGGTTTCGTTCCATATATATTTGTTTCTCGTTCTATATATATTGGTTTCCTTCTATATATATTGTTTCTCGTTCTATATATATTGTTTCTCGTTCTGTATGTATTGGGCTCGTTCTATATATATTTGTATTGTAATAAAGTCATAAAGGGCGCCTCATACCTTACAGTCACCCTGAATTGAGTCCATTTGCAACTTGCTTCGTTTATAATATTATTACAATCTCGTTCGATATATTGTTCTCGTTCAATATATATTTGAGTTTCGTTCTATATATATTTGATTTTCGTTCTATATATACTTGTTTCTCGTTCTATATATATTTCAGTTTCGTTTTATATATATTTGACTTACGTTCTATATTTATTTGAGTTACGTTCTATATATATATTTGAGTTTCGTTCTATATATATTTGAGTTACATTCTATATATATTTGACTATTCGTTCTATATATATTGGAGTTACGTTTCATATATTTTTGATTTTCGTTCTATATATATTGGTTTCGTTCTATGTATATTGTTTCTCGTCCTACATATATTGTTTCTCGTTCTATATATATATATTGGTTTCGTTCTATATATATTTGTTTCGTAATAAAGTCATAAAGGGCGCCTCATACACCACTTTTCGGGCAAACTCCATACCAGAAACCGGAGACTTTTTTTGGCCTGAGTCATAAAGCCACCCAAGTGCGGCCGGCGTCTTCATCTGTACTGCGTATACGTCGGGGAGAACAACATAGGGAAGTGCAAATGCAGAGGAATCTTGCCTGATTTGGAACCATGCCGCGCAACGGTAAGTAACTAGTTCTTTACATTCATTATTTAAACCATGCCCGTTACCTCCACATTTTACTGAGCTATATTTATAAAACTTATTTCGCAATCGTTTTCATCCTGAACATGGAGGTAGAATCCGGATTGCATGTCTGTGACGATTGCTTCATTATCAATTTATTGAAACAGACATGTACTTTAAAATGTGATGTTGTCATTCCGGTATGTGTTATTTGAGGTGTCAATCAATTTTGTTGTCATATCATTATCAACATCAACCCACGTGCTGAGGTATTTAGGGGAGTCGTCCACCACCCCCACCCAACCCCACCCCGGGATCCACGCCTTATAGAGCTACATTAAACGACTGGGCAAATTAATTTGTGTTATTGTAGCATACTTTACTAAAGTATTATCATCATCGGCGAAATCAAATAATATAAATGTCGTGTCTAGTAAGGTTTTATTCATACGGCAATAAATACGGTCAGCGTTCTAGGAGCCCTGTAGTTATTTTTTTTTAATTATAAATTCATGATGTATCTCTATGCTTCAATTTTGGCAACGATTTCGTTTTTATCCAAAAAATGAGACTTCTTGATGTATATTACGATGAAGGTTATATGTACAGGGAAGAGTATGCCCTAGCCTGGTTGGGCATTTTTAATAGTTTTGATGGACCTTGCTGATGACCGATGTGTTAGGTAGCATTGCTGTTTCCACAGGCAAGCGAAATAATTATCCAGTGCATGCAGTGGCCTTGGTTGTTATACCAGCAGCAGAAGAGTGAATTAAGAAAACAATGGTGGAAGGGAACGTTTTAGTGTACCGGTTGTTGATAGATTTATATGAACCACTTTATCTGTTGGAGACAGAGATCCGAGGAAAGGCTAATTAGGTTCACATGCTCAAAACAACTGAGCAGAAGGGCGGATCGCGGATCCAACCATTTTTTCGGTGGGGGGTTAATTAAACCTTAATGCTGGTCTCACGGGCTCACCATCCGGCGTGTTAGCTTTTTCGAGAGAGAAATTTCGATTCAACACGCATGCGCCAAATCGCGCAGTAGTGTTAATTTTTTTCGCCAACTGTCTTGTGCGTGCTTATTTCTTTGGGGTTGTACTGGTGCACGTAAGATCTTAGGATATTTGTATGTGTACGTTACAAGGTACCAGCCGAATCCAGAATTGGGCGCGTACAACTCGATCCCAGCATTGGTCTTTAAACTCCTAATAACCAAAAAGACTCGAAGCACGCACATTTATTTTAAACCGTGGTTGCAAAAATGAAGACAAATGTGATATACCACGAATGAGCAAAGAATACAGACCATATATCACACTTTTTTTAATGCTCCATGCACCGACCTGTGTGTTCCTCCATGTATACACACACACGACGCTGGGAACACAAATCAGAATGAAGAACATGGAATGGCTTGACCCAAATGAAGTGTTACATAACACATTCTTGGGTGTCCCTTGCCCTCACTGTGTCATTCATGGACCTGGTAGACTTAACCGAACACATCCCGAGGAAAAGTAAGCACAGGGGACGAAATAATGAGCATGTATCGTGGTCATGTAACGTCCACTGTAACGTGCTCAATTTATTATCCGCCGAATCCATCCGGAGAAGCTGGCACGCCGGAGAAGTGATACCGTGACACCGGCAAGCTATCGGACTTTAGAACCAGTCGATGCACTATTTATTCGAGAATAACAGTGACACCCCCAATGTCGCTGATTAGCTTAACGTAAAGAAATTATCCACGTAATTGGAATCGTCATGTAACCGGATAATTAAATAGCACCGACAGGTGGGCACTTGGACCATGCATCACTAGTGATAAATGCCCATGGGCATTTATTCTTCAATTTTCGTTTGAAAATACTCAGAATTAGTACATGTTCTCTTGTAAATTTTTGGGTGGGTTGGCCATTGACTTTTCGAGATATTCCCACCCAAAGAAGACGACCCCTATTATCCCCAAAGCAGAAAAGAAGCCATCTTGAAAAACGATCCCCTCACAACATAGAAAAATAGTTCCATTTTCGAGTCCAATTGATCCAACTTATATGCTCAGAATTGGAAGCCCAGGGTCAGGGCTTTTATATTTAACACCAGTCACTCTTCCAAGTCACCGATCTTTACACTTCTCAACCCAGCCTTTTATTAAATTAATTTTGCATTACATTACTAATATTGATCATTAATGAAAAAATAGCCTAATACTAAGGCTATTACATTCTTATTTATATCTTTTGCTTTGAGCTGATACATCCGTCTTTTCAACTAAATCTCCCATATATTACTCCCCACGTACGCTATCAACCCCAACACAAATACGCACTAACCAGTGATTGGGTAATCATTTTACATTCGAAAACAAAGAAATGAAATTTATTATCGTGGAACATGCCCAGTCGTCCGCAAACATTGTAAAGAAGCGCCTGCATGATTTATTTTTTATCTCCATAGCCGGGGAGCTGCCATTTTAACTTCCACATTTTTTGGGTTATTCTGGTTGCCGAAAAAAAAATATTGCAAACTCGCAACAATGATACTTTTGTAATGGAAATTGGAAATACGTATTCTGCATAGAAGTGATGTCATTGCCAATCCATAACTTTCGTTGTGGATATCATCGTCCTGCGGTTCAATGTGCTTTCACATATTTCTTTTCCGTAAACTGTGGGGACTTGTAATGCATGGCATCGACGGTAATCAGGACTTGTGATTCGGCGAAACTATATTTGACCCACGTGTAACTTTAACTGTTCTTGTTATCATTGTAAAGCACTGCAGACATAGGCACTGTTTTTGTGTTTTCTTGTATTTTCTTTTGCTCTTCTATGTTTATTTGAGTAGGTGTGCAAGCAGTTACCAGCGGCATATAGTACATGAAAAAAATAAACTGCAGTAAATATTTCACTTTAAACGTTTTCCTTCCCATTTTGTACAGAGTACTTTGAGATGGAAGCTGACAGAATTTGGAAAGTTTTCAGAAGTAAGCAAAAATCACGGATGAGAACAGAGGTAGCATCGTTCACAATGACCGTCGAAAGACTAATAGATGCCGGCCAGAACAGTGGACTTCTGATAGAAGTACGCAGTGCAGTGTTGGGCATCACGAGGTTAGCAGAGTTTTAGAATTGTTTTTGCAATTGTCAAAGGGTAACGAAGTGGGTTTCTTCTTTTAACTTTACAAATTTTGTGACGTTTTAAAGGAACATCGCGGACGGGATGAATTACTTCAAATCCGTTCATCGGCACTGTCTTCCGGCTATGCGAAATATTAAAAAATAATTATGAAAAACACTGCAGTTAATTAAAATCAGCTACAAACCAACTCCATGCAGCGAATTGTATGTTTTCCACCTGAAGCTTAAAATGAAGTGATATAAAAGAATGCTCAAGTTGAAGCGAAAACCAAGTTATTCCATTCTTTTGGCAAAATGCAACCTATTTCCACACTTCTTCATCGAGTTCCTTGCCTGTCGTATTAATATCAGTGATATTCGTTTGTCTTTACATACATTAGGCCCCCCCCCCAAAAAAAGTCTCCGGTTTCTGGTATGGAGCTTGTCCAAAAAGTGTTGCGGCGACGCAGCTTTTTTTTTTTTTTTTACCTGACTTTTTTGCTTCAAATGTCGACTGATTACTGCAAATGGTGCCCGACTAAACTTAGTGCAAATATATGGGAGTTCAGAGAGGCTACATTAAGCTTATTCTCGATCATAAAAACACGTTAAAATTGTGCAGCAGCAGAATTCCAGTCAAACCAGTGAGTTTGGCGGTTTTGAGACATCATCTTACATTGAAAATTGTTTTTTTTTTCATTTTGCCGACGTGCATGGCTACGGCGGCGCGCGCGCATACCAGAAACCGGAGACCTTTTTTTTTGGCCTTATGTTCAATTGCCATTATTTTTTCGTAAACTGCAATCATTAATTCTCATTAAAGTAATCGTCACCCATGCATTCATCTTATTTAGTATTCGTCACTCGTTCATCTTATACGACTGTACTGGAATGTATAGATTAAGCTAATTATTGCACTTTGACTCTCTTTTCAATGACTACATCATTTCATTACCAAGGGCACCAATCCATTCTCAAAACGGCAGGGGGACAGTCAGTGGCTGTGTCACTCACACAGCTATGTTTTACTTCAGTTTCTTGTCCCGAGGTCAAGCAAGCATGGCCCAAAAGCGTACGCGAGATTTTACGAGATTTATTCGAGACTACAGAAAAACACGAAAAGTGCTTGGATACTCTGTCTGGTCAAGATGGCTAAATAAGTGAAAAGTTGAGATCGTGTGCTTTATTTTGATACCAAAAATAACTGCTTTTTGACAATTACAAAGTGTTGTTACGGCCTGTCAAACAAAAGGCCAAAAAAATGGCAAGGCTCAGTAGATAGAGGCAAGTTAACGCTTCTTTTTTTGGGAAACACGTGTAGGAGACTTCTAATGTTTGTTCCAAATTGCCGGTTGAAAAATGAAGACTTTTGAGAGATGTCATGATACGCAATCACATATGCACGCGTGTATAAACAAACGTTAAGTACATGTACGTAGTATGTACATTGTATGCCGATGTTGTCCTGAAAACATTGTGAATAGCACGTGCTATAGCGTGCAACGAATGACCTGTGAATATTAAGCAGGCCATACTCGAGCTCGACCAATCATGTGGGCGCATGGGTCACAAGGTCACACCGTGTTTGGGTTCCTCGCTCTATGCTTTACAATGGCGACGATCTTTTCGCGTTGTGAAAAATGGAAGTTGTTGGAAACATTAGGTGTACATCGAATTACTAAAATATTAACATAACGTTCACGATACTTTTGGTAGATGAAGGTTCTCTCTTTCCTTTGATTACTTCAACATTTGGGAGGCTTTCGTCTTTCGCCGGAAATTTCATGGCCTAATTTTTAGTCGATTTGTCTGTGAAATCATAAATATCGTCAAAATGCATCAAAATCTTAAAAAAAAAATACCTTGATGGATGTATGAAGTAGGTCTTTGACTACCTAAAACAACTTTGTTTTGTTTGGATCGGTTGTGGTTTGCCATGAAAATTGCGAATTTTGCAAATCCCTTTTAACGGCCATCGTACGCTGGCCTCGCGTTGCTGTCATTGTGTGGACGAGAAAATAGAGCAGCTATACGCGTGACTCGGCAACTGACTGGGGGATTCCTTGATGAGTTGTACTGCAACTTTTCATGCGCGAAGCCGTAAATGCGTGTTGTTCTGGTCCCGCTAATGAGCTATATAATCATTACAGTAAACTATTTTTTTTATTCAGGGATGAAAACATTAGGGAAGGGGGAAACGATGGCGCCCACGATTATTCATATATAAGCTGGAATTTTGAGTCGGGGTGATGTAAATCACTGATTAGGTTTTGCCCTTCACTGACGTATTAACACTTTATACTGTGTGTTACCTCCCGAGTGAAAGTTGCAAAAATGATTATTACTTCGCCTTTGTTGCAGATTATGCTTCGTGACTACTACTGCGATGTCCAATGTCGACAGATTCTCCAAAGAATTATCTGACTCCTTCGGAGCACAGGATGGTGGGGGAGGCAGTCTGCTGCACACTCTTACCGCCAGTGACCTCAAGACTTTTTTCTTGCAAGAGGTTGAAAAGTTTTCAGAGTAAGCTCATACATGAACCGACACTTATTCCAGTAATTACTTTTGAAATTTAGTAAAAAAAAAAAAATCCCGAATTCAAATTGATACAACTTGTCTTTAGACTGTTTTCAAGTATATGTAATATTAATTGAAGTGAAGTTTTTGAAATCATTTTTTTTCCTGACATTTAGGATTCGAGCCAAGTTCATGTTGCCCTTCGTATCGCTTTGCAGATTTCGGGGCCAACATGATCAGTGCAACCCCTCTCAAGAAAAAAACCCGACTATTGACGTTACTTTAAAAATGTTATACACAATATGATAGTTTTCAAGTAAACTACTTTGCCTCGCTTGGTTAAAAGAAATCGTAGTAAGATTCATTCATTTTGTATAGCCAGGTATACATAAAACACAAGTACACGTGTAAAGCTAACAATAAAAATGTACTTCATGTATGTGATTTATGCAGAAGATGTAAAGAAGACGGTGGATGCATACGGAAGAAGGCAGCTTCGTGCGTTGGTAAACAACCTGGAACAGATATATGGGTTTTGTCGAAGGGCACACAATTAGATGGAGATGGCCAAGAAATTCCACCGGGTGAGCAGGAGTTCGTGTGGATCGAGCACCTTATATCAGGCAGTGCAAGTTGCAAGCGGCTTGCTGTGCCAACGAGATTCAATCTCTTCAATGCGGACTTGGCCATCCAAGAGGTGTTTTCTTCCTTAGCAAAAACACTCCACGAGAATGCTCTGTCTGCATTTTTCGCCATCGGTAAGTTGTAGTTTATACACCAGGAATACAGGGCGAGTAAAAACAAAAGCAAACAAAGATGGTGCCCAGATTTTTGTTTGGTCCGTCCGAATGTATGTACGTATGAATGTTGTAGTTAGACTAAAGGTTTCGCAAATCTGGTATCATTTTAAAAAGTTGGAGTCCAATTGTAACCAAAATTGGGTCACAACATGGCAACCTTCATTACATTACGGACACACTCTCGCAAAATGTGGTCCAGCAGCTTTCTATACAAAAAACTCGTTGTCTTGGGGTTTTGTACGTAAACCTTATCAGTCAGCCGATCACGCTCAATTGACTTCGGCCAAACCGCAGTCCCATCATAAGAAATAAGTTAACAATGTTATCCGAACCATTTTTTCCGAGAGTGTGTCTCTAATGTATGATACCGATGTCAGATGAAGCCATTAGGTATATAAGAATCGGTACCTATAGCGCGCGATGTACTACTAACCTGTCGACACCGCGCGAACACTTAACAGGTACACGCTCGTCAGTGAAGACATCCGTTTTCAAACGACCGAAGCAAAGGAGCGTTAGATTTACATATTTTTTTTTAGTCTAACGACCACAAGTTTGGGTCGAAGTTAACATAAATTATAACCCAACTAATTGGGTAAAGCACAACCCAATTTTGGGAAGTTCCAGTTTTCACCCTTGCTTGGGTAAAATTAACCATTCGATTTTTTTTCCATTTAAGGCACGATTTCATTTGATTACGCTGAACTGTTTTAACTTATTAAATAGTGCCTTGCGTCTACATACGTGGACGTTACTATTATCATCATTTCAACATACGTGCCTATTTGAGAATACTGCAATGTGTTGCATATAGTGATCTCTGTACCGTACCCAAAGTGATCATTATTTTGTGACCATAACTATCAAAATGTGGACAATTGAGGGGGCTATATACAACTCATCAAAATGGCAGCCTCCACTAGTAAAGCTTCGCGGTGAGTTTCTTTAGATTTTGTTTTAAAAATTCTTCTTTCTCTAAGTAATGGTTAGTTGGTGGCCAATTTACGTTGATGTAGTGATTCAGGAATGTAAGGTGACACTTTACTTTGTAAAATATCATATATTTTTATGTGACTTATATCGCCAAACAAATTGTCCACTTTTGTGGACACCGGGCACTAATCTAATTCTAATTGGCGCCTATTAACATATGTGGACGTCAGGCAATGTGGCACGGGAAAATTTCCGTACTCGGAGTCGGACGTCAATTTATTTGCTGCCAAACATATTAATTGTCTTCTCACTTTGTCATTTGAACCAAGAGAAATCCATGAAGCTGTGTAAAGCTAAAGGTGAAAAAAATTTACTCAAAATGTGTTTTTAGGGTAATCCTTACTTTTAGGACACCTCTATTTTGTACGAGTTCTGTTCAAAACTGACTTTTGCAGATGACTGTCCAGTACCAAAGTGACTTTTGCAGGCTAAAGAAGTCTTTTTTTTTCTGCAGACAAACTCATGTTAGTTATAATTTTGAAAGCACTTTCAAAGAAAATGTGACTTTCCTACCTTTTTTTGCAGTTCGCCATCATGCTTGTAAAATTTAGTTTTTGTTTGTCATCGTCGTCTTTAACCCCTCATAAATCAAAACCCTGCCCTCTTTCTACAAAATCAAACCTGCTGATATTCAAGAGGTGTCATTGCCAAATGTTCAAATGTGTCATTAAATATCAGAATGTCACTTTTGAGTGTCATTTAGTCAGTTGTTTTGGTGAGTCTTTTAACCTTATATAGGAAAGGGGTCCTAAAAGTAAGGATTACCGTTTTTAGAGCACATTTTGGATGCATATGTCGTGCAGAACTAACTTGAAGCAGCCGGTCAAAACTGATTGTAGTGGCTGCAGACAGCGGTACGTTATACACGTGACATCAACAACCATGACGTCGCATGAGCCTGCCAATGATACGTCATTATGAGTATTTATTTTCTCATGAATATTTAGTTTATTTCAATGGATACTTCAAATACGTCCAAAGATTGATTATTGCAACAGCGATCGTGCGCGGCCTAGCGGTTAAGAGTCTCGTGTATCAAGCAAGCGCCAGAGGTTCGAATCCCGATGAAGTAACTGACTGATTAATAAATAGAAATTAAGGAAATGAGAGGGTGAGAGTAGAGGAGGGAAAGTGGAGAAATAACCATAAAAGATGTAACTTTTGGCGCTAGAAAATTAATTGAAAAAAGTGATGTCCGAGTACGGAATTTTTTCCCAAAAATACTTGTATTCTTGTTTTGTTTTGTACTTTCCTAGTTTCCTTACTGTTCATCAGTAATTGTTGTATGTCATTCTTGCCAGTATGTACATGTATGTGATGTTTGTGTACTAGTGAACAAAAATGTTCAATAAATGTTGAAGAATTTCGATATTGTCAGTGGAATATTTACATGTATGCCTGCTCGGAATTTTACATTATTTCCACATTTCATTCTTGCCATTTTCTGCAATTATTGACAGAATGCTTATCACTAACCATCTTAATGAATAAATGTTGCAACTGAAGTTGAATTTTACACCAGACACGTGTCCACAGCTCAGTTTATATCAGTCCTAATTCATGAGGAATATAGGGTATAACGCAACTGTAAATGCCTGACGTCCACATATGTGGACATTTAGTAAATTGAAAATTAAATATGCAAATTGGCAAATGTGAATATTTCGCCAATTAGTGAGCCTACAGTGAGACACACAGCCAGTAGTATATTAGTAGCCAGCAAGTACTCTCAGGCACTAAAGGGTTAAACAAAACGTGTACATGTTGACAGTACATGCTATTTCATCTGTGAGCCTTTGCAAATGCTGGGATATTATTCATGCACTGCGGCACTGGATTAGTATCATTTAACACTGCAGGACCGAGATTGTATAGAGGCAACCAATGAATTGAGCACCTGCATTTGAATGATTGAAGATGGCTTTTGGCTCGTTCACTGGTGGAGCGCGTAAATATAAGGCAAACAATTAGGTTTCAACCATTGAGAGATTTTGGTTGTGTCGTGTGAAAGGGCATACGGGATAATTCTGAGTCCAAAACGTACTTTGTCTTCCAAGTTACAAAAATAAAAAAAAAGGGCAAGAGCAATTCAAATGATTATTTTAAGGTTAAAATATGCTTGTTGATTGGGCTTTTACATCCTAGAACCGTAATTTGTAAAGCGCTACATGTATTTCAAAAAATATATATCTATCACAACGTTTCGGCTGCGTATGTTAAATGTGAATCCCAAGGCATCGATTGCATGTGCCTAGGTGACAATATAAGATGTAAATATTCACTAACAACTTCTGGTCTAATATATACATTTTTTGTACATGTAGATTATGTATTGGCATTGCTATTACACAATTAAAAGTTTAATCCTTATTTTGTTTTTACTGCAGGAAGTGCATGCCTCTGCATGCATTATCAGACGCTGATCGAAACCTACAAATGTTGCCCTATCCCAATAGTTATTGGAGACGTGAATACAGGTATTTTCCATTTTAAAAATGTTACATCAAGTCTTTGGACATTTGTTTCCAGGGAAAGCCCTTTTTTTTCTTACAAAATCTCTGTCTGTAATTTCCCGCCATATCCACATTTTATTCTTTATTTCGAGGGTGGGTGGGTTGAAAACCCCAAGATTAATTTGACAGCAGTTATTTTACTTAGCTCCTCTTTTTTTCTTTTCCAATTGGTTTGGCTTTTCTTTGGGATGCGAGCCGGGATGCGAGCCGCCATCCCCCTCCTCGCAACGCCCACACCGCCCTCTGTTGCCCAAGTTCCTTTGCTATAGATTTTGAATTCGCCACTCCTTTTTCAGCTATGGTTTCATTGCCAGCCTTAGAAAATCTATTTTGGTCCAAAACAAATAGAAATACACTTATCTATATCCAGGGGGCTGGTAGTTGTCTTCCAAATGGGGGTGCTCTTCAAAACTGATCATTGTTATGCATACTATATTATTATATGGACAATTTCACGGTGCATGGTAATGGTTTTTGAGCGGGTTTTCTTTGGTTTTCTTGATACACCACTGATTTAACGGGATATGGCTTACGACAGTTAATTTGCTTCCCGTAAAATGGCGCGGTCGATATTTCTCGATGTAGCCACTGTTTTATCAACTGATATATTATGGATCATCACAATGACCCCGCTTAAACACTGTCCTAAATTTTGTTAGTGTTAAGCTTTGGACATTTAATAACCACACAAGATTTTGAGTTTTAACACCTCGGGCTTATTTAATTTTCCACAAGTGAAGCACCAACGACCAATAAGAATGACTCAACCGTTTTTTGTTTGTTTTTGTTTTTTGGGGTGTTTTACTCTACGTGTCATTTTATGATGTAGGGAAAACCACAGCATGTCGGATGGCTTCGAAGATGATGGGCATGAATCACCACTTGGGATATGCCGGAGAGCGTTATTTGCCCAAACAAACGGCGGCGTCATCTTTCCCGGTATTTATCGATGATGCCGAGGGGAAAGACATCGAAGGTCTCATGACGAAATATTTCAACGGGGGCCTTGACGCTACATGCTCATTTGAAAGCCAGCCAAAGACATGCCCAATAGTAACGGCGAATTGGTTTGTGTTGGATAAAGTTGCAGGAAATGCAAGGTATGCTTTAAGTAAACAAACAACTCCGGAATCCTTTTTGGGGGGGGGGGATTTGGTCCATTGCAAACCTTTCAAGCCTCAAATTTAATATGAACAGCAAGGACGTAGGATTCAAATGTACACACGATTACTTAAACGTGGCCTCCTAAGACCATACTACTGAGCCTCAGTGAAGAAAATTGTTGGAAGTTGCACGCCATACAATCTACTTACATGTATTTGCCATCGTAAGATGCAGAGCCAATATTTCCTCTTGAGATATTGTGCATACAACATTTAGTGAAAAATATTGAACAGCGAATTGATATATTTACCTTTTGAAATTATACTAACAATACCAAACAAAACGTTAAAATCAATAGACGGGGCAAAGTCTACCCAATGCATATGTGGTATCTTTTGCACCTTTTGAACAAGACGTAGAATTCTGCTTTTCTTCAAAATTCCAGCATGTGCGCGAGATGGAATAATTTCACACGTATAGTGTCCTAGTGATTGTCAGCTAATTTTTTGTTTCGATAATTACAGGGCAATGTCTCGCGCATTGCTTGTTCCGTTTTCGAAGAGTGAACGAAGGATGGGCGAGCGACAGTGCCTTGATGAATTGGAAAGGAGCGAGATTGAGGAGCGAGCGGTCCATGCCCTTCCTGCCCTGGTGAAGATTGGCAAGAAACTAACCAAACACAAGATCGACATCCTTACTGTGTACAGATCAAAGGTCGCCAAAGCCACCAAGGGTATCAACTGCGAGGACAGAATACATCTTTGCTACGGTTTGCTGTTATTTGTAACAGAGCACGTAAGCCGGTTTTATGTTTGCCCACTCCAAAAGGAATCATATAGCCCTACATGTAAATGATAAATAAAAATCTAAACATTACAATAATAACAGCAACTTTCTACGGAATGCATGTTGATTTATACATTAATAGCGCCCATAATTTTTGGTTATCAAGTAAAATAGATTTTTGCCCGAAAATCTTTGCAGTATGGACAAAATGACAGTTACGTTAAGAATGGCACAGTTGCACAGTGCACTCTACCTTTCTTATAGTTAATAAGAAAATAACTTATTCTGTGTACACGTATTTAATACTACAAAGATTTTGGGGGAAAATATGTAGCCTACAATATAAGTAAACATCATATACATGTATAATAAAAGTACACTTTGGATTTACACAGCATAGCATGTACAATAAAATATACTATTGTGTTTCTTTTTTGGTATTTCCAAGCTCATTCGCAAAGCTTCGTTACAGTACCCACCTGAAGCTGCGGAGGTGTTCCTTCAGGAAGCAATGGTCCCTCGTATCAAGACGTTTCAGAGCGATATCACGCACACTGAACTACATACTGGTACCTCCCCCGACAATAGACAACTAGACATTCCAGGCATAATAATGCAGGCAACACGCATTTTCAGCTTGGGGGAGGTGAGTGAATAAATTTTGTGTATGTGCAGATGTGCAAGTGGCGGGGGAGGGGCTCTTTTCATGTTGCATATGCGGCTCTTCGTAAATTAAAAAATCAAAGCATGTAGACAGGTTGTACATGCAGCACTTTCAAAAATCTAGTACATTAACCCAGGCAATATTTTCAGCTTCGGGCTTTCATATCCTAGATTTAAAAATTACGTCCCGACATTGCTTCTTTCTTTTTTTGGGGGGGGGGGGGGGGGGGGCTCATCCTGTACAGCTAATCACAACATCATAATATGTACAATATAAAAACACTTTAGACCTACAGACTTCACAATTTTGAGTAACTTACACTTTTCATCCTAGTTGCTGATGGTAATAAACCCACACATTGACTTACGGGCAAATGCAGAACAGGGAACTCCAGCTGATGAAGGCTTGGGCTTCCATATGAACGACATGATTCAACTCTTTCAAAAGAGCAATCTGCCATTGCACTCGAAGGTGGCATGGAGGAGTGCCATTTCTGCCGACCATCTGATGAGAGGCAAGATCCAAGCATTCATGAACTCTGACAGGTGCTACAGCTACATCAGAAGAGGCCGGACGGATGGAAGCACAAATCCACGTAATAGGTCGGCCGTGTTCATATCATACAAGCGCTTCAATATGCAGCAGCTGAAGCAGCTCCAAAAGGGTGGGTATATTGATATAGTTTCAGCTTCATAAAAAGTCCAATCGATGGAAGACACGTACACCACTAATTTTCAAACCATTCCTTGTGAAATGCTACAGCACTTCTTTAGAGGAAACATTTCCTTCATACTACTGACATTTTTTAATCTTTCACTTTTCAGTATTCAAAGTGAAAGCCGGTATAGACGACAGTGAAGGTATGTCATACTAAATACATAACACTGTAGACAATTATTTTTCTAATGTACTAAGAAAAAAGGTTATATGAACTGTGTTGCATTTCTTTTCTTTCATGAACCAATCACAATCCAGTGCTTGTTGCAATAGCATTTTAGTAACTGTACAAAATGGCTGTCATGGGCTGCCAGTTAGAGTTTATTATAAAAGCAGAAATGGAATGGATTTTAAGTATATCATGTGAATTAAATCACTTCAGTTGAAATGAACATGACACAGACAAAGTCATGCTAATATACATTGCATTTTTTTTCAGTGTAAACATCAAGTTAGAATTATATCTTATTTGCAGATGACAGTTCTGAAAGTGAGAGCTCCGATTTTGATATGAATGCACCGACAGGTAAACATAACACTTAGCAATGAAGCAAATACGGAATAATATTTAATGTTACATAACAAGGATCTCACACAAAAAAGGACGAGAAAAATCAAGTTTAATATGTAACCTCAGAAGAATAGTTATTAGGGTCATTGGATATCTTACACTTAATGTCAATTATTAACATGATCAACTAATAACGGTTTCAAGCGTGCCAAATGTCGGCACCAAGTCCCCAACCCATTCTGTGTTGACCACTGCAAGCCTGCTGAAGCCGCCAAAATACAATTAGAACTGCGTGCCTTCATAAAGCACTGTGCAGGCAAGAAAGTGGTTCCCACCACTGAAAGTATAGTTTCATTTATTCATTGAGAAATGTACATTTGGATATTATAGGAAGCAAATTTGTATAAAACCATAAAACTAATTGATAGACTCTTCCGTTTAGAGTTGTATGTATCTGCATTGTGGAAGCATTTTTTTTTCAAGTAACCGTGTACAAAAAAAGGTTATCTTGCAATACTGCTGTTACCAATATGGTCATCAATTTAAACTGAACAATGTTTTCATTAAAATCCACACATTTTATTACAATGGTCAAATTTAAATTATTCTCAAACATTCTATGATGAAAAGTAGATACATTAAGCCTGTGTCTACCTGAGTAATTACTTATATGTAATTTTTAATTTAAAAGATAGTCAGAGTGTTCAGGGAGGCTCCGCATTACTGGCAAAGACACCAGTCCCTGCCGGCAATGCTGATCCTGGTGTCCCTGCCGGCAATGCTGATCCTGGTGCCCCTGCCTGCTATGCTGATCCTGGTGTCCCTGCCGGCAATGCTGATCCTGGTGTCCCTGCCGGCAATGCTGATCCTGGTGCCCCTGCCCGCAATGCTGATCCTGGTGCCCCTGCCTGCAATGCTGATCCTGGTGTCCCTGCCGGCAATGCTGATCCTGGTGTCCCTGCCGGCAATGCTGATCCTGGTGTCTCTGCCGGCAATGCTGATCCTGGTGCCCCTGCCCGCAATGCTGATCCTGGTGCCCCTGCCTGCAATGCTGATCCTGGTGTCCCTGCCGGCAATGCTGATCCTGGTGTCCCTGCCGGCAATGCTGATCCTGGTGTCCCTGCCGGCAATGCTGATCCTGGTGCCCCTGCCCGCAATGCTGATCCTGGTGCCCCTGCCTGCAATGCTGATCCTGGTTTCCCTGCCCGCAATGCTGATCCTGGTGCCCCTGTCGGCAATGCTGTTCCTGGTGCCCCTGCCCGCAATGCTGATCCTGGTGCCCCTGCCCGCAATGCTGATCCTGGTGCCCCTGCCTGCAATGCTGATCCTGGTGTCCCTGCCGGCAATGCTGATCCTGGTGTCCCTGCCGGCAATGCTGATCCTGGTGTCCCTGCCGGCAATGCTGATCCTGGTGTCCCTGCCCGCAATGCTGATCCTGGTGTCCCTGCCGGCAATGCTGATCTTGGTGTCCCTGCCCGCAATGCTGATCCTGGTGCCCCTGTCGGCAATGCTGATCCTGGTGTCCCTGCCTGCAATGCTGATCCTGGTGCCCCTGCCCGCAATGCTGATCCTGGTGCCCCTGCCCGCAATGCTGATCGTGGTGCCCCTGCCTGCAATGCTGATCCTGGTGTCCCTGCCGGCAATGCTGATCCTGGTGTCCCTGCCCGCAATGCTGATCCTGGTGCCCCTGTCGGCAATGCTGATCGTGGTGCCCCTGCCCGCAATGCTGATCCTGGTGCCCCTGCCGGCAATGCTGATCCTGGTGCCCCTGCCGGCAATGCTGATCCTGGTGTCCCTGCCGGCAATGCTGATCCTGGTGCCCCTGCCTGCAATGCTGATCCTGGTGCCCCTGCCGGCAATGCTGATCCTGGTGTCCCTGCCCGCAATGCTGATCCTGGTGCCCCTGCCGGCAATGCTTATCGTGGTGCCCCTGCCTGCAATGCTGATCCTGGTGTCCCTGCCCGCAATGCTGATCCTGGTGCCCCTGCCGGCAATGCTGATCCTGGTGCCCGTGCCGGCAATGCTTATCGTGGTGCCCCTGCCTGCAATGCTGATCCTGGTGCCCCTGCCTGCAATGCTGATCCTGGTGCCCCTGTCGGCAATGCTGATCCTGGTGCCCCTGCCCGCAATGCTGATCCTGGTGTCCCTGCCGGCAGTGCTGATCCTGGTGCCCCTGTCGGCAATGCTTATCGTGGTGCCCCTGCTGGCAATGCTCCTGGTGTCGCTGAGCATGCTCGTGTTGCAGGTAATCGCTAGACACGCGGTCTATCTTTTTGCACGCTCTTATTGCCAATACGGTTGAAGCTGCTCCAGGAAATGAATGTGTACATTCCAAAATGAAACCAGTTAGATAATGTTAATGTGGCAAATTCAATATTCAAAATGGAACATGTTTGTCTGGAACCAGCAATATGTATTGTTTGCCCCCATCACGTTTTCCAAAATTTTGAACATATATTTTTACATTGAGCTATGTTGCTTTTCTTTAAGCCCCCCCAATCATTTTATATAAATCAATTTATTATTGTGTAATCGCCACTTATCAATTCATCCATATCACATCCATGTCCTGTAGGCACCAAGTTACAACATAATTTGACCCATAGTTCTGCATATACAATGTAAGGCACTGCACAAATAAATGACCCATGTGATGTCACATGAAAGGCGGATGACGTCAAATATTTATTTATCTGTAACAAATTCATGTATTGAAGATACCAAGTTAATCGAACTAACTATTAGCGCATGTACTTTGTTATTATAAGCTAGTTTTGATATCAGTTAACCCTAAAAGTGCCGGGTTATTAAGAACATCTCTCAGCCGGGGGGGGGGGGGGGGGGATTCCGCACCTTCCCCCCCCCCCCCCCCCCCCGGTAAGATCTGGCACATCGAGTGACGAATAATTTTGAAACTCGATACATGCATAGAGTAACTCTTGTGCATGGATATAAAAATATGGAAATTATGGTCAGTGTACACGACGTATATGGGAAAATGCAGGGAAAATTTCTCGCTGCGCGACAACCCCTGGTCCGATTTTTATATTCTTGGTGTCGAAAGATGCGCAAGGTTGGAGGCAAAAAAGTCATAACAGCTGGGGTCGCGAAAAAAAAATGTCAATGCCATCGCGGGAAAAGTCGAGGGGGGGGGGGGCGGATTCCGCCCCGGGCCTTTTAGAGTTTATATTTCTGCTATAGTCTTTTATTGCGTTTGTTTTTGGTTTATCAAGGACCTGTGAAGAGGAAATCAGCTTCCAAACCAAGAACACATAGACAGCTCTTTGGATTCGACATAAGTCGACGAAGGTACAAATTATGCGTTATGTGCATGAAAATTATCTCACACCAGCACACAATTGATCAATGGAATCTATGGATAAAGTTCCTTTTGTAAACTGTCACGCCTGCAGTTGAGATACTTTATGTAAAAAAATGCATGATTACTTAAACGAACGGATTGTTCAATGATGACAGTTGAGGAAAATGTAATTTATAGCATTTGAAATTAATATTGGGTATAGCATTTGCATACATTATTTACACATTGGTGCCAATTATGGACAGCAATAAGTCCAATTTGTAACTATACTCAATGAATTGGTAGGTATTTGTATATTGACTGATTTTCAAAGGTATTACAGAGCTTATTTTTTATCTAAGGAACATATTTTTGGTGGGTACATTTGTGAAATTCGTTACCAAAAACAATGTGAGGGTATTATGTCCTGGTACAATGTAAAGGTTGATGTGGAAATAAATCTCCTTCAAATAAAGTCGCCCACAAACAATACGTGAAGTCCATTACGAAGATTAATCTACTATTTTTTTTGGTAGGAGAGATGTCACTGACAGAGTTGCATCGGAAGTGGAGGATGACTTAGCTACTCCCTTGAAGCCATCCGAAGTGGGACATGAGCAAAAAGATGTAAGTAAATTCATATTACCGGTATATAAAGGTCCTCTGACAAATGCTTTCATTATGCCAATCTTTGAAAATGTGTTGTATGCGCCAGGCACAATAACATCAGAGCGGCAACTTATACCTATTTTAAAAATATGGATGTTTAAAACACAGGACATCTGCCATGCATGCATGAGATTCAACTTGAGGAAGAGTGGACATAAACAAACGAATCGGGTAAGTCGTTGACATCACAATGAACATTCTAAATACCAATTACAGTTTACACATTCGCATTGGTCGATAGCCCGTCACGTGACAGAAGTGAAACTGGCTCGCTGGTCTTATATACTTTTTCAGTGTCACATGAAATATGGACTCCTATATTATGTAGCTAGAGGAGTGTTTCGAAAAACCTGAAGTGAACTTGTTGGAAAAAAATTGGAGGAATTTTTTAATTTTTGACTTGCTTTGACTTTCTGACAGAAAAGGTGTGTGTTTTTTTTATCGCAAAGGTATTCGTGAGTGGGAATAAATAGTGCTAGATCGGTATTAACCATCATGTTTGATACGGGTTGACGTCGGGTTGCGAATATAGACTCTATGTGATCTATGGGAAAGTTTGCGGATAGCATTTGCGTGCATTTGTTACATCCTGTCTTAAATAGCTGCAGCCGAATGCTTCATACACAGGTCATGATAACTTACCCAGAATGCTATCCCCACTTCCTTGACAAAATTCTGTGAAGCTACAATCGTGGCCAAATGTTGACAATCACGAATGCAATGCCTGCATTTAGAAAACTTGAAATTCAACGACGATTTTGTGCGTCAAGTAAGCACTCCGATCGTAAGAGGGTTGAACTTTAATTTTTGGGTTTATCATGTAATATTTCGAATATGACAATATGGCTGTTACCAGGATTTTACAAAACTAGGCGTGGTCTCCATTCGGCTCCTTCTGCTGACATTGCTATTTAGGTGCCCAACTTTGAAGATTCAAGGTCAACATTAGTCAATGTTTTCTTTCAGAAATATGAAACTGCATATCATAACTGTATGGTATATGAAGCAAGTGATTTATTTATAAAAATTTCATCGGAACACTAAAAGCCATAAGTGGTAAAGCAAAATCGGAAACGAATTGAAATTAACTTGGATAGACGAAATACCTTTGACTGGAATTCCACTTTCTGAAACCCAAATCCACCCCAAAAGTTACCCTGGTTGATCCATAACTCTGGAAAATTCCCAAGCGATTGGCGCTTGGACCATCACAGAATTTTTTTATGTTGAAATATCCATGCACAATTTGGTTCACAGTAAATCGGAGCAGTGGGTCTTTAACAAATATTTAAGGAGGTGATAGTAGTATATATATTTATTGTCAATGTTGTGTTTTTTGGTGGGTTATCCTTGGCATGAAGCCTGAGGCGCACAATTTATTTTTTGAGTAGTAAAAGGCAATTTTTTAACATAACACTTATTGCATTTTATCTCAACAGATCTCTTGGATAGCATGCACAAGGTGTGACAAGTGGTTCCACCAACTCTGTGTTAATTTAAAAATAACCCGCAAGGCAGCAGCAAATTTTGACTTCATTTGCAGTTCATGCCTATTCACTTAAAGAAAAAAAAAGATCGTTATTTGCTTACGTACATCCAAGACATTCTTTTCAGAATGTCGCCATCTGTATATTAATTGTATTTTGAGGCTACTTTTTAATTATTCGAAGGATTCATGGTCCGGTCAATTTCTGTCAATACCTAAAACAAATTGCAATAGAAACCATTCAAGCGTCAAACATATTCAATTAAATACACAAACAATAGGTGAAAAATCGAATTGTTTTAGAATGCAGTGGAAGGGTGTTACACTTGAGTGGTAGTACACTTGTCACACTGCCTTATGTCTTTTCTCTTATGCCCAGAATAAACCTAAATTTTCACTGCACGATTTTATCCAGTTAATATGTCTTCATAAAGTTTTTTGAGTATACCTTATTTTTGGGGGATAATTTTAGGTATTTTATAAGTTATGGCAATGACCTATATTCATCACAAAACGAACACACGAATCTTATATTTCTGATATTTTCCCTAATATTGAAAATTGGACTCCGGTGAAGTACACACTTAAATTTTAACTTTAAATGGATCTATTTGTGTTGTTTGAAGTAGACCTGTTTATGCAAAGATTTTCCCTGAAACAAGTGGTTTAATGAGCTAAGAGTGAGTTATTCTAACAAATGTGCATAAATAAAATCTCAAATTAGTATGTGACGGCAGTGTGAAGTAACATAAATTTTAATAATTGGTGGACATAGAAAAGTCGTCTGCTGTGATCAGTCGTGTCTCGCGAAGTACCATACGTGATGTGAACGGATTTTATGACGGGTAACGGACGCAAAAGAAAACATGAAGCCCTCCATATGACTGTTTACGTATGATGAACAATTATTAGCGAAAAGTTAATGCAAACATTTTTCCCTCCTTTGATGAAATTGGATTGTAATGTATGTTGACTTTTTCATTAGCGTGATAGCATTAAAATAAATTGTATTGCAAGTTGTTGTTTTGTTATAAATTGACCGGACTATCAGAATCAACGTGACAAGAAAGTTAGATTTAATTGGGACAATTGCTAAGCCCACATTAGCACTTAGTAATGGTACAACGTAGTAAATTAGTTTTATACATTTTAGCCACAATTACTGCGTGGCGTACGCATACTGCATGTACAGGAATGGTGGGATGCCATTTTTACCTAAAAGAAACAGTGCCATTTAATCTTAATATTTCAAGAGGGTAATCATCATGGCTGTGTGCACAATAATTTGACATGTTGATGTCGCGGACCCTTTACATTAGTTGTGTGGCCATTACATTATTCATTGAAAAGGCTCCGATACTGTTGAATGTACAAATGTGTCCGTAGCCTAAATAGATTAGTATATGTACACACAAAAACATTGAGTTTAAAGTGGCCAGTTAAAGGGCTGATGAAGTAAGTGAATATTTCTTATAGGAACATATTTTGTGCTACTTTCGAATTCATCTCCCTTATTGTTAATTTTGTTGAAATGTGCAGTACGTTCTTAAACATTTTAAAATTTTAAATGCTTTTCAGGACAACCAAGGTTGCTGTTGTCGTGATGTCATTTCAGGGAGACACTGTTCATATTATGTGTTGTTCTATTGAAAAAGTGGACCCAAAATATGGTCATTGAAAACAATTGTGATAAAAACGATTCAATAATGAAAGAAAGTTTACGACAGCGAAATATCACAATTTTGCCAACTTGTTGTGCATAAACTAATTGCAACATTGATGTTTCTGTCTGATATAATGGCATCAAGCTTTTGCTCATATGAAAATTTGCATTAAAAACCAAAGAGCACCAATATACCCTTCAAAATGGCAAAATTGAAATTGAAAATAATGTTAAATTGACACGAACAGGGGCGGATCCAGGAATTTTTGCGGGGGGGTTGGGGGGGGGGGGGTTGGCTCGTACTATACTGTTCAAACCCAACGATTATTAACACTGTACCACAGAATAGTACCCCCAACCAAGCTTTTGTGCAAAGGTGGACATTATTAACAGTAACACAATTTTTGGTGGGGGAGGGGGTTTCTCATTTTTTGCCATGAATTTCTATGGATTTCTTTTTTCAGAGCTGGGGGGGTGGGGGGTGGTGGTGGGTCTGGGGTTGACCCCCTCCCCTCGTTCCGCGCACGACAAAAGTGCATTTTCAAGGATTACATTTTAAAAAAGAGACAATTCATGGGTCCTTTAACATAATATAAAGTGCACATTTTATATCTATTTACTACAAAAAATTACTAAGTTTTAAAAGCAATTTTGTGTTTATGATTCTCAAATTTCCCAAATCAGCAAAAAAACACACAATGCTGTTAATGGGAAACATTCTGTGGCGACTTAGTACTACTTTCGCGGTAACAGGTAAAGTACTGTACATGTACTGTATATCAATGAATATTTAATGGGTCCGACATTCCTAGAAAGACAACTTTTCCTTGGATAAGCTGAGTTCATCAGTTTTAACTTTAAACTCATGTCCAGGCTTAACACAGGCTTTACAGTAGAAAGTATTGTAACGATTGTATTTTCCTCTTTCCTTATTATTTTAATGTTGCATGTCTGATAACAAGAACCGAAGAAAACATTTTGTAATAAAATAAAGGATGGAGATGGAATCCCTTTATATTACAAATCATGGAAACTGAGTTATCTGGTGTCTATTTTGTTGTGTTATATCAATATACAATTATAAGCCAGCTTGTTGGAAAAGTAGTCTTTAAATAAGAAATGACACAATGCAAAAAACAGAAAAAAACAGTGATAAATCAATTTTATGATGGACTAATTCAACCACGCAACGAGACAGATTTCCTACTTTTGCTACGGGAATTTGTTCCAATCTAGAATAGCCCGTCCCCTTATGTGCCCCTTGGCAGAAAGACTTTCCTCTTGTGTACATGTATACCGGTACATGTATCCGTGATGATAAGGTTGTACAGGGTGCAGGCTTATGATGATAACTGTCAATAAAGGGTCCGACATAAATACCAATGAATTTAGTCTGAATGAACAAATAAACATGACCACAGGGCTTTATAACTTCAGCCTTTGATGCATATTTATTCATACAAAAGACAATACGGTAACCTTTATTTAAAAATACTTCAGAAATAATTACTGTGATTGGCAAAAATTACAATACGGTGGAGCCAATATTATTTAGGATTCAAATTAACGGCAATTACATTCCTTTAAATTTGTATCAACTGTCTTAAATATTAAACATGTTCCGGGAAAGACTGTTGCAACCTGGCACCCCTCTGTTCTTCATATCATTTCAACAAAGGTTAGTCATTTCAAAAATGGTGAACAGACATGAATCTTTCAATGGCAAATCCATTGGTATCTTGAAACTACATCCGTTATCTACAGTGAGTTCCATTGTCTAAATTTCAAATCAATTGAAGGGTCTAAGGCGAACACGAAACATGTCATCAAACTTCAAAAAAGCCAGAACTGCGGTCGAGAACATGGTACAATGTATGAAAGGATTGGTGAATACATCTCATTGAAAATATGAAGCATTTCTCTCTGCACAAAGGCATCAACCTAGAACCTTTTGGGCCTTTTGCCTAGCATCTTGGAGGACAATCTTCTGCACCCCCCCCCCCCAAAGGAATTACTATAACAAAAAACTCTCAAGCATGTCTTAATAGAGTCTATTTCATCAACAAATGAAATGACTGTAATCATGAACATTACCGAAGAGGAATAAACTGTTTAAGCTCTTACAAATTACCAAAACAACTTCTTTTGCTTCACGGTCAGCGCTTTAAAAAAAGGATTGTCAAAAAGGAAAACACACGGTAAATTATTTCCCATCCCCTTGCTGAAACTGCAAGTGGAGAAATCCCGTAACAAAGTCCACGGTGTCCATTTCAACTGTAAGACTGCAATTTGTTTCATATTATCATGCTATTGTCAGATTCATATTTGGAAATATTTAAGTGGATGGGAAGCAGACTGTGTGATTCATAGTTTCTGAAGTGACAATCTTATTCCTTATTTAGATAGACATACATGTACGTGGTCAATTTTTACAGTAGTTAAGCCTCGATATCTGAATCACTCTCTGGTAAAGTGCGCTGCCCTTCACTTGGAATGTTTTCACAGTTTGTGCACTTGCCCAAGTCTGTGCACGGCAGTTTTTTTTCAAGACAGCTACACTTGCCTTTTGTGCATTGACTTTTTTACATGAGCAATGGGCCAATTCCATTGCACTGTCTGGGGCAGGGGGAATATCCATCCAGTGGATACTGATGTCATTAACCTATGACCTTCCATCCTCTTCTGTGTGGAGACGGCACTTCAGGACTTGCATCCAGTGCCCGCTTGTATACGGTTGCCTGGTAGTTAGCCCTCTTTATGTGCAGGTGCAAGGAAGGCATCCTTGTTTGGCAGCATCAGTGACTCCATCACAGTTCCCATCTGGAACATGTTGTATCTGCAAGTTGTCAAAATACGAGAAAATTCCCTTCTTAAATGACAGCAATTTTTAATTGCAAATTGCATTTTCAGAATGTGCAACAGGCACTGAATGTTATTGTTTTAACTTGAGAAATTAACCTTAGCAATGAATGGATTTTTTAAACATTGTACGAGAAACAAATTCCCAGAGATTGTCAATTCTAAATAGGGCTGGTATATGTTTGAAGTATTTCCAATTTGATTTAGCTACAAAAATATGAAACCGTGACTCAAACTGAAGTTGTGTAGAGGAAGGCTGTATCTCCAACCAGCCCCTGCATTAGGCATGTTATATTTTTCAAGTGAGTGTGCTCATGCAACTCCATAGAAAAAAAGGAAAAGATACCTTGACTTTCATGTTGTCATTTCTTGGCAAGTATAACTGCACGGTCTATCCTGGAAACAGCACAGATACGTTTGTAGCACTGCTGAATGTGTTGATTGATGGTATCCAAATGCCTGTAATTGAAAAAATAACACTTATTTCTCTCATTTTAAATATTACACAATGGAAATCCTTGTCAGTTGATTTGAGGATTATGGGTCGAAGAGAAGTGTTCCATTCAACTCAGCTTAACCTCGTACAAAGGAACATTCTATCATTCAACTTAGGAAAAGATTTACACCATGGTACCTTCAGGTAAAAACATTCATTATTTGGAAACTATTCTTCACATGTAGTGATGGGGGGGGGGGGGTGGAATAAGGCAAATTCAAAAACTAAAAATAAAAATATATTGACAGTGAGGCCTTGACAATTGGAGAGGTGGGCAGGTTCTCATTATTTTTTAATTATTTTATACTATCTAGTAAAAAAAAAGCAAGAAAAAAAAGTACAGTTTAAATGAGGATTCTATGAGCTGCCAGCTTAAAGAAAGGCACAATGTTTGGTTTCATGACGTCGTACTAAGATAATTATAAATTATTACGAGCAAATTGTGGCTTACATTGAATGGAAGACACACATCATACTACACAATTCGCAATGATGCCAAGTATTAAGTCAAAGTGGATTTAGTTCTCCTTATTTTTTAGGCAGTGTATATTTTGCTGGAGATGGCAAACCCTTAGTAAACGTTACTTTGCCGGATATGCACTGAACATGCGCAGTTACTGTTTTTTCTGTGACAAAGGTTAGTCGGGCTCCATGCCAATATTATCGTTTTAACTTCGTATTCCCTTTAAACAAAATTCTTCCAGAGCCACAAATCTGAAAAAGAAAATGTAATACTCAAGAATTAACTGTACAGCCCTTTAGCACTGTGTAGATGTCGTAGACCTCTTTAGCATTGTGTAGATGCAGTAGACCCCTTAAGCACTGTGTAGATGCTGTAGACCTCTTTAGCACTGTGTAGATGCTGTAGACCTCTTTAGTACTGTGTAGATACTGTAGACCCCTTAAGCACTGTGTAGATGCTGTAGACCCCTTAAGCACTGTGTAGATGCTGTAGATCTCTTCAGCACTGTGTAGATACTGTAGACCTCTTAAGCACTGTGTAGATGCTGTAGACCTCTTTAGCACTGTGTAGATGCTGTAGATCTCTTCAGCACTGTGTAGATACTGTAGACCCCTTAAGCACTGTGTAGATGCTGTAGATCTCTTCAGCACTGTGTAGATACTGTAGACCTCTTAAGCACTGTGTAGATGCTGTAGACCTCTTTAGCACTGTGTAGATGCTGTAGACCTCTTAACCACTGTGTAGATGCTGTAGACCTCTTTAGCACTGTGTAGATGCTGTAGACCTCTTAACCACTGTGTAGATGCTGTAGACCTCTTTAGCACTGTGTAGATGTTGTAGACCTCTTCAGCACTGTGTAGATGCTGTAGACCTCTTAACCACTGTGTAGATGCTGTAGACCTCTTTAGCACTGTGTAGATGCTGTAGACCTCTTAACCACTGTGTAGATGCTGTAGACCTCTTTTAGCACTGTATAGATGCTGTAGATCTCTTAACCACTGTGTAGATACTGTAGACCCCTTAAGCACTGTGTAGATGCTGTAGATCTCTTCAGCACTGTGTAGATACTGTAGATCTCTTAAGCACTGTGTAGATGCTGTAGACCCCTTAAGCACTGTGTAGATGCCGTAGATCTCTTCAGCACTGTGTAGATACTGTAGACCCCTTAAGCACTGTGTAGATGCTGTAGACCCCTTTAGTACTGTGTAGATACTGTAGACCCCTTAACCACTGTGTAGATGCTGTAGACATCTCTTCAGCACTGTGTAGATGCCGTAGATCTCTTCAGCACTGTGTAGATATTGTAGACCCCTTAAGCACTGTGTAGATGCTGTAGATCTCTTAACCACTGTGTAGATGCTGTAGATCTCTTCAGCACTGTGTAGATGCTGTAGACCCCTTAAGCACTGTGTAGATACTGTAGACCTCTTTAGTACTGTGTAGATGCTGTATACCTCTTTAGTACTGTGTAGATGCTGTAGACCTCTTTAGCACTGTGTAGATACTGTAGACCCCTTCACCACTGTGTAGATGCTGTAGACCTCTTCAGCACTGTGTAGATGCCGTAGATCTCTTCAGCACTGTGTAGATATTGTAGACCCCTTAAGCACTGTGTAGATGCTGTAGATCTCTTAACCACTGTGTAGATGCTGTAGATCTCTTCAGCACTGTGTAGATACTGTAGACCCCTTAAGCACTGTGTAGATGCCGTAGATCTCTTCAGCACTGTGTAGATATTGTAGACCCCTTAAGCACTGTGTAGATACTGTAGACCTCTTCAGCACTGTGTAGATGCTGTAGACCTCTTTAGCACTGTGTAGATGCTGTAGATCTCTTCAGCACTGTGTAGATACTGTAGACCCCTTAAGCACTGTGTAGATGCTGTAGACCTCTTTAGCACTGTGTAGATGCCGTAGATCTCTTCAGTACTGTGTAGATATTGTAGACCCCTTAAGCACTGTGTAGATGCTGTAGACCTCTTCAGCACTGTGTAGATGCCGTAGATCTCTTCAGTACTGTGTAGATATTGTAGACCCCTTAAGCACTGTGTAGATGCTGTAGACCTCTTCAGCACTGTGTAGATGCTGTAGACCTCTTTAGCACTGTGTAGATGCTGTAGATCTCTTCAGCACTGTGTAGATGCTGTAGACCCCTTAAGCACTGTGTAGATGCTGTAGACCTCTTTAGCACTGTGTAGATGCCGTAGATCTCTTCAGCACTGTGTAGATGCTGTAGACCTCTTCAGCACTGTGTAGATGCTGTAGACCTCTTCAGCACTGTGTAGATACTGTTTATCTCTTCAGCACTGTGTAGATACTGTAGACCTCTTTAGCACTGTGTAGATGCTGTAGATCTCTTCAGCACTGTGTAGATGCTGTAGACCTCTTCAGCACTGTGTAGATGCTGTAGATCTCTTCAGCACTGTGTAGATACTGTAGACCCCTTAAGCACTGTGTAGATGCTGTAGACCTCTTAACCACTGTGAAGATGCTGTAGACCTCTTTAGCACTGTGTAGATAGTGTAGACCTCTTTTAGCACTGTGTAGATGCTGTAGATCTCTTCAGCACTGTGTAGATGCTGTAGATCTCTTCAGCACTGTGAAGATACTGTAGACCCCTTAAGCACTGTGTAGATGCTGTAGATCTCTTAACCACTGTGTAGATACTGTAGACCCCTTAAGTACTGTGTAGATGCTGTAGACCTCTTAACCACTGTGAAGATGCTGTAGACCTCTTTAGCACTGTGTAGATAGTGTAGACCTCTTTTAGCACTGTATAGATGCTGTAGATCTCTTAACCACTGTGTAGATACTGTAGACCCCTTAAGCACTGTGTAGATGCTGTAGACCTCTTAACCACTGTGAAGATGCTGTAGACCCCTTAAGCACTGTGTAGATAGTGTAGACCTCTTTTAGCACTGTATAGATGCTGTAGATCTCTTAACCACTGTGTAGATACTGTAGACCCCTTAAGTACTGTGTAGATGCTGTAGGCTGTGTAGATGGTGTACAGTACACCTTTTGATTTTGTGTGGGGCATTGTGTGCATGTGCTGTACATAGAGGGTACATTCCTCTGTATGCATATCGCTCATGCTTCCATAAGCCCATAAGATATGTCACGCTGTCGGCAGGTTGTGTTCGTCGATCTTTATCCCTGCTGCCTTTTGAGGGCGCTTTATTGGTGTAGTGTGTAGTGTATCTACACGCATATAGTGCCAAAATTTTTGGTCTCAAATCTGGCGGGGTATAAAAGTTAAGGTTCGTAGTCGTAGAGCAACTCATACCTTTTCGAAAAAACGTTGTTTGATCTCAATATTTTCATCCATCTGGCCACAAGACGAATTTCAGTCATCAGATTCCACAAATATCGTCCCCCATGCGATCCCCCATGCGATTTCAAAATGGCGGCCGCGCTGTAATGTATGCAATATGCAGGCGCGCCCGCGCAAACTCATGAATATGCATAACAGTCTGTGACGTACGACCTTGTGTTTTTGGACGTGCGTGCGGCGGGGCCGTACATCCAAAAACACGAGGTCGTACGTCACAGACTGTTTATGCATATTCATGAGTTTGCGTGGGCGCGCCTGCATATTGCATACATTACAGCGCGGCCGCCATTTTGAAATCGCATGGGGTATCGCATGGGGGACGATCTTTGTGGAATCTGATGACTGAAATTCGTCTTGTGGCCAGATGGATGAAAATATTGAGACCAAACAACGTTTTTTCGAAAAGGTATGAGTTGCTCTACGACTACAAACCTTAACTTTGGAAATTTGTGTCCTGGATGAAAAGATAATTGCGATCGGAAGATGTAGCAAACTCGCTACATCGGCGGCCAAAAAAATTCAGTCTTTTTGGAAGCATTCAGCGTCTGGCCGTACTACAGAGCTTGCGATAGTACTGTACGGCCAGACGCAGTCAGGCTAAATGTGTGGGTGACGGTATTTTTAGTCCAGTATTTCAGTCACATTTTATGACACTAATTCATTACTCACTCTAGCTAGGGCAGGGTGTTCCAAAAAGAGTATACCTTTTTAGACGTAGACGGTGTTCATGTACAACAATGTATCTGTTTTAGTGCGCCCTCTCGTGAACAAAAATTGGCGAACTTCAAAAAAGTAAATTTGTGAACAAAAGAATGAATTTTTAACAGAAAGTACTCAATTGCGAACAAACCTACACCCACTTAATGTATATGCTATACTACAAACTTACCAATGCTCTGTTCATTTCTAATTTGACCGATTTTCAAACGTTCTTTTTCCAACCAAACCCTCAACCTCGCAAATCACGAAATCGTATGGAAAATGGCGTACGTGACCTTTTTTCTAATAAACAGGTACCATTCTTCATTGAATGCAATATAGACTAATTGATACTGGGTACCAGATCGAGACCGGTTTAATGGCGCGCCCTCTTGTGGAGACAATGAACAGCGGCCGGCCGAACTGCTTGCTGATGAGCGGTGATTTTGTTGCTCGACCGAGTCCGAACTTGCTGGAAAATGGCGTACAAATTTAACTCAATGAGCGGTCGAGTTGGTGCTGCACCACCACAAATGGCATACGCACCCGCGGTAATGCAATTTGTGCACTATATTAAATGTTACTCATGAAACTTTGGAAAAAATGTTGCAACCTGACGCCGCGCCACTTCGTTTGTTGTGTACAAAGTCTATGGACATGATGGCGAGTCAAGAAAAGTATTTCCTAACAAAATTGGAAATGTTTCTCAGTACTTTGCTCAGTACCAGATATAGATTCAAATCATGTCTTATCATTTTTGCAATGACTGACCTTCATTGAGATGATATACGAAGAAAAAATTGGCGTCAGGTTGCAACATTTTTTCTGATTCTTTCACTTTCAGTCTTTGTCATGTTTGTTATTAAATTAAAATAGCCTAGCCTAGGCCTACACAGACATGACAGAGTGAAGTAGCTCTCTTTTCACACATTGTTGCTTTGCTCAATTGAAATGTAATCAGCCTATTTTAAAAATATTTTAGTTTTTATAAACTAGCCTTTAATTTAATGCATGTAGGCTAGCCTATGTACATGATGTATGTGAAACTGAGGGAAGAAAGTTTCTGGGGATCAGACCTCATATAATTTTATTCATGATGAAGCCATTTTGGTCAGATTCCCTGAATTTTATTTACACAAGTCATAAGCGATGTTGTCACGCATATTAATATGCATGCACAAATCAATGAGCATGTTTACATTTACGCGACAAAGTCATGCTAACTTCAAAAATAGTGCAACATATCGCGTATTAGTTCATTCACACATGCGCGTGTGCGACATTGCTGCGCGACGTAGTCGTTCCGAAAATATTACGTATGTGTAAATACGACATAGGCCTTGTAAACTGTTGAAAGGGGAAGTGCCTGACTATTTATGCATTCCAAGTGTGGCTTTTTAAATGTGGCTTAAAACATTAGCATACAAATTAATCACAAAATTTAAATTATTCATCAGAGCAAACTGATATTAATTTATTAACTTTATTTCATTACTTTCATTTCTATTCTCAAGTTCAAAAAATGAAGATTTTACCTCGCTTTCAATTTAATATGGCCGACCCGTGAATAAAACCAATTAATCTCCAGGTTCATGGTGGAGAATTCAGGAGAAATTTCAGAAGGAAGAAAGTTTTGGAAAAACCAGTTATTTTCTGAACTATAACTCTGAAAGAAACTGGAATAGCCTGCTCTTGTGTGTGTTTGTACTTTTTTTAAATTTTTTATTAAACAGGTTTGTTCTTCAAATTTTCAAATGCAGATTTTCTAATGCAGTTTTATGAAGTGTACATGTACGGCGTATTGACAATTCTAATTGTTTTATCACAGGGATTGAAACCTGAAGCACCTGCTGAGCCGAGCCAGATTGTTTGGGACCAGAAGCCCAAAGCAGTAGCCAGACACAAGAGCCCCATGGGTGGAGATGGCATTTTGGGCAATCTTATCAGAAACAGAGTTTATGAAAGTCAAAAAATGTTCCAGGTGAGGCAAAACTTCAACACACCCCTTTCCCTTAAGTCCATCATAAGAAGGTAAAGTTTTAGAGGTGGGAGGAAATGCCCAGAAGAATATTCCTGGGAAAACCCACGGAATCGGGTACTAGGGACTGAAAACCCAATCCACAAATTGGTCCAGGCGGGGTGCAAACGGGGTCACAGAGGTGGAAGGCAAGGAAAGTACCGCTACACCAACCTGACTCCCAAACAGTTAATGCAGGGCCTAATTTTTTGTATGATGGCAGGATCTTTGTCAAAACCACCTCCATTTTAGAGACACATGTACAATTGTACATCTCCCAACTTCTCCCAAGATGAAGTCTCAACCATGCAAACCCGCTAAATTGAAATTGATGCACTGTTGTTTTACTTCTTATTTGCAGAGACCCGATGGTCTACCCGTCCATCTCAAGAAAGGTTTCACAGATCGAGTCAGTTACAGCGTCATCATGGCTCTGACTGTCTTTGGCACAGCCTGGACGTGCTACTCCCTCTATAATCTAGCCAAACCCAAAAAGTGACCTTAAATTAACTAGGATCTTTTACTATTTGAATTGTTTTATTTGGTTGCACAAAAGGAAATAAAGATTGATTGAAAAATTCTGTTTTACTAACAATTGAAATTACATGCATGGAACATATTAATTGAATTATTACAGCACAGGGGCTTTGTTCAACATGAAGAACACAAAGCAACTAGATATGTGAAAAAAACTGCTTAATTAAATATTTACGTCAATTCCATACACCCAACATAAGAATACATGTACACGGATATTATGCACATGTACATACTGGTTGATATCATCAGGGTAAACGTTTCTTAGGCTTGCAACTTTTCCTCAGATCTGCTGATTTCCTCATTTTTTACTTCTCATGCCATTATAAACTGAAAAATACAGTACAAAGTCATGTTGGGTTTGGAATTTCCTCGTTTTTATTTCTAAATTCCCAGTTGCATGCCTGGTTTCTGTAACACTAGTACTGCTTAAAATGTCCACCCCATTCTGGCTGCAGTCTACTTTCTCGCTTAATCATTTCCTTGAGATCAAGTCCCAATCTCATGCTTCATGTATGTGAAAATAACTGCTTATCACACATTTTTCTATAAAGCAAAAGGAGGTTACCAGTTGGAATTACATTTGTTTTATATTACTTTTGTCAGGTATGCGTCAAAGGTTTTGGCTTAAGTAATGTAAGTTAGCTCAGCTGTGTTTTCTACTTGGTGGAAATCAGTTTTGGATGTTTTTCCTGAAGATTACTATGACCCGTGAGTCAGCAGTCATGTAAAGTGAGCTTTTTTTGTGGACTGTTGTCTTAACTTTTGAATTACTGATGAAAATTATCAATAGCATTAGAAATACAGTGGTGTTAACCTATCAAGTTTTAACTGAGTGAACATGTTTGACTGAAGAGGTTATATTCTAAAGTTAATTTCAAATTGTGAATTTCAGTGAAGTGGTGATTTCATTGAAGTTGTTGCATGATTAATATGAATAAAAAGTTTGTGCAGCGATATTATGTTTGTCCACATTATGTCTATTGTGTTTGTGCGCATATTTCTTTGCTTGATAGATTATTTCTTAAAAGTTGACAAAACATTTTTTTTCTAAAATCAAATCTGTTTTTGTTTCTCCTCCATAATTATCTCACTTAACTAAATGTGCGCGGTGCGCATCCTGACGGGATAAAAATATTGATGCAGGCCCTAATTTGGCACGTGAAACCGCGGATTCATCACCGGTTGTGGCTTCAGCAAACTTAATTATGGCCGTGGACATGAGGGACGTCGAAGGAATATGGGTGCTCCTTTTTGCTTCCGTGTATTTAAGACCAAAAACAAGAGTATTCTCCACAGGATTGGATACTGATGGTTTAAAACTACTTTTAATGCCAGGGAAGAAACCGCAGCTTAAAATTAGGCCGACGTTTTGAAAACTATGCAGTAAAATATGCGTGACGTCACGTTGACAAACACTGGTGAGCAGCAACCCTTGCCGCCTGGCTTATACACGCGCTCCATCAATTACCGAGTACCAGCTAAATACAGGTGCATTTTTGCAGGGAGAAGTCCATCGAGCGAGCAGGTTGTTGTGTTGATGCAGTTGCCCATATCAACAGCGGCATAGTTTACGCTCGACCAAAATATCCCTCATCAATGAATGAACGGTGGTCGAGTAATACACCACAACACCGCTACTCGCACGCTGCACCCGAACACGTTTTTACAATCTAAACTTTCAAGATACATTCTTCCGATTTAGATCGGGGAAAAAAGTGTGAAATATGTCGTACTTTGGGAGGCAGTCTCCGAGCAATGGACTGCCGAGGATTTCGTCAGCGGGCCGGCCCGTTGATCGCGGCCTGCTGCTTCTTGACGAGGAGATCGAGAGGTTGAGGCATAATCGGTCCGCACCGCCCGTGGGAGCAACACACGGCGGCTACGCTCCATCGCCTCCACAGTCCAAGAAATTACTGCAAGATGTAAGTCCTTTGTCTGTAATCTTATACTGACTTTTTTTCCGACAGATTAAAGGTTATTTATCATAATTTAGCAGCTAATAATATTTGGAATTGGAACTAGATACTTAGCATTTTTTTTTATAAGCAAACCTAAAATTAAAATCAGTTTTGGCTAAAAATTAACATTTACTCTCGGCATTAAAAGAAAAAGCTACCCTTAAAAGAAGAGAGAAATAGATAAATGTCCAAAGTAAAAGAATGTTTAAATTATTAGTTATGAAATGAAAAGGGACAAATTTCTTCAAAACAAACAAATCAGAACAATGAGGTCTAATTAAAACCTATTCCTTTCTAACCTTAAAAACTACATTTTTTGGCCTTTTGCACATGTTGTGCATTGTAATTCGCTTTGAAACTGCAAATATTATATAGCCAACTAATTCAACACTTTAAAAACTTAAGGACCTAAAATGAAAATATTTCAACTGTCTTTACGCACATGTTTGCTGATTTATATTATGCAAATTTGTTGGATTTTAAATGTTTTGCTCCTTGTATTTGTGTGAACAGAGGAGAGATAATTGGAAAAAAATATTGAAAATGAAATGGAATCAATTACTTAAATAATTACTTGCATTTGGGAATATATAAAAAAAAATTTGGAATGTAGGTCACGATAATTTTAATTAATGTCATAGCTATAATGGTGTTAATGTCAACAGAAATTTTACAAAATAATAACATCTCACATCAGAATGATACCAAGTAATTCAAGTTTATTGACCTTAGGATATTTTTGGTGATTCTGTGGTCCTTTTTATTTTAATCTCTGTGTGATGCGTGCATGTATGCGCCATACAATATGCCCATTATGAAAATCTTGTTCACTTGCCTGGAGCTGTGTACGTGCTACAATTCATCACGTGCCTCCATCACTGGTGTGCAATAAATGGGTCCATCTCGTATCCATAGCAACACCAGTCTCCTGTTGCCTTCGTATCTTATGCTTCATTGCCTGCGCTAACCACTTGATGTATTGATTTTGTTGCGTATACGTGTTCAGTCCGAGCCTTACTTTTTTTATGGCCTGTTTGTGTAGATGAACGACCAAGTGAAACTGATGAAGAACGAATTGGAGAAGAAAGATAAACTAATCCAAGAGTTGTCTAGGTAAAGAATATTTCTTCCTCTATTGTTTATTTGCTTATGCTTACTTAAAGGGAATATACAACATTTGCAAACATCGAAAAATAAAACTACCAAGTTTTTACGAAATACCTTACTAGGATGTTGGTAAATGACAGTCTAAAGCATCCTGTAAAATTATGGCACCTGGTGTGAAGTCATTTTCAAGAAAATGGTATTTTTGTATACATTTCCAACGGTGGTCGGCCGACCACCGTTGGAAAAACCTAACTATTTTTCAATTACTGCTCCAACTTTACACTTTTTTCAGTCTAAATTTTGTTTGCTATTGGTTACATGTTCATGAACGGGTGCAGGCCAGCTAGACTGGTTCCCTTACCTTACAATTTTCCGGCATCTATAAATTGGTCCATTTTATCTTTAGTGGAGTCAAGGAACCAGACTACTTGAACATTTTTGTTTTTCTAGGTTTTTTCAGCATTTTCGAACACAAAACTTCAAACATGTCAGTGTAACAATATTTTGATCTATTATACTAACCCCTCAAATAGCTCATTTCTGAAAATTACAGCAAAAGCTAATGATGTACATTCCCTTTAAGTAATTGTGATCAAAAATTTTGACAATTCAAAGTATGTTTAATGTTTTCGTTCAGTTGATCTAATTAATTTGCATTACAACTTTGGATTTTTTTGTGGGGGGGGGGGGTGTGGAATCTGTTGGTTTTTATCCAAATTCATCTTTATGGAAATCTGTGACAACACACAATTCAATGCAGAGACCTTTATTTTCATGCTTTTATTCAAGTTACTGTAACAAGTATAAAGAAATAATATAGAAAATCAGAGGTATAACAGTTACTCAGAGAAAGAAGTCACGAAACAGAAAGTGGTTTTTTTGGCAGTACACATCTATCAGCACTTGTGAAAAAATCTTTTTAGTCATTAACCACAAGCTAATTGTTATCTTGAATACCTCATGTAACTTACTTTTGTATTTCTCAAAGAATTTGTTTTTAAATTTTAATCAATGCCTGATCATGCACTTAATATTTAAAAAAAAAAAATATTTGAAATCATATTTTTCGTTTTACTTTTTCTTTGAATGAAAAACTGATTGAACTTCTTTTGAATCTCTTGACAGGGCTGACCTTGGAACGCCAGTCCACAGAAAGCATGTTTCATTTGACGAAAAGGTAACAAATAATTTACTATTTCTGGTTAAAACTATATTCTGATTAAATAGATTGTAGATAATTTAAGACGCATACCCATGCTCTTAAAAAAAAAAAAAAAATTCTCCTCACGATATTTCAATTTGTATGTTTTGTATTAAAGCTATAGTCCATCATTTGCAGCCATCCGAAAAGTAACTGGCGTAATTATTGTTCAAAAACAAACTTGGTTGAAAGATAGTAAGGGAACTAAACTCCCTGTGAAATTATTCTTTCTGGGAAGCTGTCATTTTGAAGTAATCAACGAAAGAAGGCATTTCCAACGGTGATTCTTAAGAAGCACCGTAGGAAAATTTAAATTAGTATTTCGTTTTGTTATTCAGCAGAGCGCGCACAAGTATTGGAACGACGCACACGCGCGCGCGGTTGTTATGATTCGTCGGATCAGTGCGCGACGTCGCGTATAGCTGCAATTCAAAACATGATTCAGTAACTTTTGATTTGAAATTGAGATCTTAGAATGCTGTTTTTCTCGGAATGTACAGCTGAAGCTTAGCTGAAATTTTATCAGGTTAGTTGCTTAGTATCCTTCATTAGATTTTGAACTCTTTTGTTGCTTCAAACGAACAAAATGCACAAATTACAAATGATGGACTATAGCTTTAACAAAAAACTACTTTATACCGATTTGGGGCATCTGCAACCCCGCGAAAATAACCTGTCCTGTGAGAGCCGAGTTAATTGGCTGGCAGCCAGTAAATTCAAATTCTGTGAAGAAATATTCAAAAACTAATCGTCGGTGGATTGTTTTGTTCAATGTCTGATTCAAAAGTGAACAATACATTTATTGCTAGGAAAATAGCAATTGAAAAATAAATCTATTTTTCAAGGATAGCCCTAACAGTCCTGAAACCTCCTAATTTAATATAATTTTGCACACCCCCTAGGGAGTTGGGGTTAAACTCGAAAAAAGCATGGGGAAGCATCTTTAAACTATTCCCCCCCCCCCCCAAAAAAAAGATTCGGATGACTTGCATGATTGAATTTGAGGGGAAATTAATTTGCTAATATTATTGCGTCTGCCCCGCAACCAACTATTATAAAATGAAAGATTACTTCTTTGCTTGAACTGGCTTTAGAAATTGCAAGGAATCTCAATCCATTCTCGTGTACTTTTCTGATTCAGATTGATGTCTATGCATGTATGACCCATCTGTTTCAAAGAGCACTTGGTATTCACGTATTTTGATGGTTAATCATTTGATGAAGATCAATACTTTCATTCAGTTAATACTTGTAGATCAATTTATTCTGTTTTTCTGTCCATTCAATTCTTTTAAGCATGATGCATTTTACACACGGGACTCCATTTTGAAATCCTCCGTGGACTCGAGCACTTTTGCAAAGCTGCAGCTGAGGAACGAACAGCTTGTTGAAGAAGTAAGTAGATGATAATCAGTTTTTTATTTTTTATAAAATCTTGCCAAGTTAATAAAAAAAATTCCCCCTTGAGTAAATATTCTAATATATATTGATTTATGTATTTTTCGCACTTTTTTTTTTCATTGTGAAAATTTGTGTGGATCAATCTTTAAAATATGTCAGTGCATAATATGTCTTTCAAAACAAGTTGGAAATATTAATCCCACGATTTGATACATGAATCCCCAAACATGGTGAAAATGGTATTTTTTCATCAGCTTTTTTTGATGCCGAACTGCAATTAAGCTGAGACTGACTTCTTTTCAGAAAAATTTGGTTTTACCTTTAGGAACATTCTCCATGGCAAAAATTCCAAGCTTTGAAAAGCCTCTTATGTCGATACACTGTATTTATAGTTACGTTGGTGAAGGGCACAACCCAATATTGAATATTTAAACTCCTCAAATCGATCATATTCATCATGTATTAAGAGTCGCACAGATGGCATTATTCGTTGACTAATAAAATACAGGGCCAGCCTATATTTTGGCCTCTGACCAACTCACTGACTGACTTACAGTGTCACTCAGTACAGTCAACTCTCGTTAGTACAAACACTGTTAATACAAATTCTGGTTATAGCAAACACAAAGCCTTGGTCCCAACTGTGTATTTATGTGCACAATGAATGGGACTGATGTTCCTCTTGAAATACAAAATTGTGATATAACAAACATTTGGCTAGGTCCAAACGAGTTTGTATTAACGAGAGTTGACTGTATAAATAATGCCATAAACAGCCTCAAATTCTGTGAAAATTGGGATTAGGTCGATAGAGTTAGAGGTAAATATCTTAACTTTTTTTCTAACAGTTAAGAGACACTCAGAGCAAGGTCCTTGCCCGGGAGCTCCAAATGAAGGAACTGAAGGCGGAGATTGACAGGCTGAATGAAGAGAACTCCAGCCAGTCCAACTTAATGCTGTCGCTGCGGGCGCGCATCGGCGACCTGCAGGAATGCTCCAGCAGCACCGAGCAGATCAAAGCCAGGGGCCAGTACACCATCGAGGCCCTGCAGCAAGAGGCCAAGGAACAGCAGGCCAAAGTCTTGGAGCTGGAGGCGAGGGTGCGGATGCTGCTGGGGGAGAGGGAGGAGGCGGAGCGAGGAGCCCAGGCCTGGGAGAGGAAGTACAACGAGGTGTTCCTGAACCTGCAAGGGGTGGTCAGCAGGGAGGAGATGACGCCTGAGAAGGTCGTCAAGAAGGTGAGATTCGGGAGTTTGACTTCGGTGAGATCCTGGCAAAAAGGCAAACTGTCTTTCAGCAGAATTTGAGAAAAATTATTTACAAACATATTCAGGCATGCAACTCAAGAACTTCCAAACTTTACAGGACTGCAAAGTGAAAATCAAGGAAATCGAGCAGCCGATTTCACGCAATGGCGCAACTCCGCTTGCGCCAAAATTGACTGCTTAAGTTGCGCAACATTTCACTTGTGACACATTTCACCAAAGTCGGATAGTGTGTAAGTCCGCGCATTAAATTATGGCGTAACTTGCGCAATCATTTTAGGTGGCGTAAGTTGTGGTGTGGCCACTGAAAATGACGTATTTTACCAGCAAATCGTAACTGTCGTGGAGCCCGTTATTGCACAACTTATCGAGGTTGATACAAGACACTCACAACTTTATGTTTGAAATAAACACATTTCTATATTACTCGTAACTTTATTTTTTAGAGTTGCCGAACGATTTCCGAATAAAGGCGGATCAAATAATTTTCAAAATGGCGGGCTGAGTTGATCCAACGACTGTTTCAGGAACGAACAAATTTACACACAAACAGCCGTCGTAAATGCTGCTTTTATCCTCGTCCAAGGTGTTTAAATTATTTAAAATGTCACACAGTTTATTGTGCAGCTGTGCAACAAATTTGTTGCGTAAGTTTGACGCATGGTGCAAGCTGCACATTTTTTTTGTGAAATCGGTTGCAGCTGATCCAAGAAAAAGTTGTATGCCTGCATGTTGCTCAAGTTGCAGTTGTGTACAGAACTGTATTAATTATGTACGTGTGTCGATTAATTACTATCTTCTTTTAGGTGACGGGGCTTACCCAGGAGAATCTGACATTGCGAGGAAAATTGTCGTCGCTGGAAGAGAGTCTGAACAGCAGCGAGTTGGAGTCCAAGGCCAGCCGGGAGACCATCCAGCGTCTGGTGGCTGAGATGAACCGGGACCAGAGGAACAACATGGACACCAGCAACACGATGGAGAAACTCAGACTGGTAAGTTTGCTTGACAGCTAGGTAGTTAACCATTTAAATGTTTCTCAAACTCTCCTTGTATAAGTCGCTTTCCTAGACTCTGGAATCACTTACCTACTTCAATCCGGGATTCTGCAGTGCTTAATTCACTAAACTCATTTCTAGCCAGTCTCAAGACACACTTCCATGACCAGCTCACATTATAGCGCAATTTACTTAATCTTAAGTTTAATCTTCGGGCTTCCCTTTATTGTGTTATTTCCCTGCCATTTGTAATCTTGTTCTTGTGCATGTGTTTGCCTTTTTTGTCCTGTTCATTTGTCATTATGTGCGGGTCCGCATGCTTCCGAGCAACAGTGATTAGATTCGCTTTTGCGGTCCCTGACCCACATAATCGTTTTCTTTGTGATTTTTTGTGTCTTACTGGTTATTGTTCAACTCCCAATTGGGAAGCCCACTCCAGCTGTCATTTAAAGTGCATGCCCTCTACTTCATGATTTTTTTAATAATTTAAATTACATGTTTCTACGTTTCTTTTGTTGTGCGTTTTCAACAACTTTTGCGTAATTTTTGTTTGGTTTTGTATCACTGTTTGTAATTCTTTGTTGAGGTCGAATAAATAATAATAATAATAAAATAATAATAAATCTAAAGAACAATTATAAAACATTGCATTTTCCTTCTCAGTGCACCCAATTGAACAAGAAACTGTCGAATGCAAACCTGGAAACTTTTAGATGATTGACCTAGAAGGAAATTTTACAGTCAATGTAATCACTTTGTCTTGTCTCATCCGACAATTTGGTCATTCTGTACATCTGTTTTTCTGTTGTGTCTGTCTGATTTGTATGGCTCGTCATTTTTATACTCAGTATTTCTTTAATTAGTTATTATTTAAAGGCATCTCTATACAAGCTTCGGCTTCCAAAATATGCCTCCATGTACGTGCCGGCAATTGTATATTTCCTTATATCTTGTTATTTCTTGTGTCCAGGGCCCAATTTCATAGAGCTGCTTAAGCAGAAAATTTGCTTAAGCATGAAAAAACATTGCTTAGTAAAATTAGGTTACCGGCCAAAACTCCATGTGATGTACATTGCTTGTGACTGGTATTTAGCTGTTGTTTACTTAGCATAACAATCGCATGGAGTTTTGGCCGGTAACCTGATTTTATTAAGCAAGACGTTTTTGTGCTTAAGCAAATTTTGTGCTTAAGCAGCTCTATGAAATTGGCCCCAGTGCAGAAGGGCAATAAATGTGAACTGAACTGAACTGACTAAAAAGTCACATTAAACAACCAAAAAACAATTAAATACTTCTGGAATGAGTGTCAGCATAACCCTTCAGTAAAAAGATACATAACAAAATATCCCTCTTTCAGAAGTTGCTTTTATTAGCCATGTGTTTGTTGTCTGTTTATTTGCAGGAGAGGGATGCAGCACTCCAGATCCGCAATGAGCTGGAACGCGAGAACGCCCTGCTCAAGGGGCGTGTCGACGCCAGTCAGCAGGCCTGGAGCAGCCACCGACAGGAGCTGGACCACCACGAGAGCAGGATGTCCACCCTGGGCAAGGAGACCAAGACCCTGCGGCACGAAGCCGAGGTGGCCAAGGCAGAGCTGAGGGGCTTCAAGGAGTCGCTGGCCCTGCTACTGTCGCGGGAGGGCAGCCGGTGCGATGCTCGGGAGGAGGCCATCAAGGAACGGGTCAAGCATCTGCAGGTGGACAGCAGAGAATACTCAACGGTGAGCTTTTCATTCAGCAATCCTAGGGGCTGAAAAAAAAGAACTTGCTTTCCAAAACTGTTAGTTTTCATAATGGATTCATAGAGCTTAAACTTTGACAAACTCCACTAAAGAGTCACTTGCAGCACTTTCGCCAGCGCCGGGCATTAGGGTGGGGGGGGGGGGGCAACAGTACAGGCTAGGGGGGCCCAACACAAGAAAAAACTGATATGTAAGTTTTACGCTTGTGGTTTTTGCTGATGGGGGGCCAGTTGCTTATCGGGGGTTGTCCCCCTTTGGTGACGGGCCTGGTCACATGACTTTTAATGGAGATTTTCAATTTGGAAGAATGTAAATTTTAGTGTTTCGCTCTTTACCAACCTAACTTTACGAGCACTGTATCCTCAATGCTGTCTGAGAGATTGTGACAAAAATTTCACAAGTTCTGTCAGACACTCCGTATATGCAGTGTTTATGTAAACTTGTGTAAAGTTACGTAGACAAGTCACATAGAAAAACAACCTATTCAGCAAACTTCGATTTTCTTATTGCTTGTTTGTTTTTTCCCCAACTGAAATGTCATTGTTCCCGTCGCAATCTTTAAGTTTATGCATCTCGTCTCCTTTTACCTTCACACAGCATGTTGACCTGCTGGAGACCAAGATCAAGAACCTGACCGAGCAGCTGGACAGCCAGGCCAACCTGCACCAGGCGACCATCAAGCGGGCCAAGGAGGCACAGGAGGATTTTGGGGATCAGAAGGCTCGCCTCAGGCAGCTGGAGAGCAGCCTGTCTGCCGACGGGGTCCTGCTGGAGAATCTGCGCGGGGAGAGACTGAAGGTGTGTTGCAGTGGCACTCGATTCCACACAGAGTTGTAGTCAGGTTATTTCAGCGGACGTCCCGGGATTTTCTTTTGGGGAGGGCTCACCAGTATTCTTCTTCAGCCGACTGTGACAATTCAGAAATATGGCCCTTAACTGAGGCTAGTGAGCGCTGTTTACGATAAAGTGCACCGTACATCAAGCTGCTTCTGTGCCGCGTCTTAAATCTCTTTCTGACAGTTTCTAGTGTAAAATTGAAGCTAAATTCAACCCTTTTTTTTGCTTAAGCAAAAATACCCTGAATTACAATATCCAGTTGACAAATCCAAAACAATCTTGTTGCCTCCTCTCAAACTCCATCAAGGTCCCAGAACTTTTGTCAGAAATCTAAAATAATGTAATGTTAAACATAAAGAAAGTAACAAGTTTAATTGCACATCCATCCCCCCTTCCAAAAAAAGGGCACATTTTAATGAACTATAGCTATTTTGATTTGAAAATAATTGAAACATTTTTGTAATGATTTAACTTTGTAATAATTGTCCACAGTACATGGCATTCCTGGAGTCACTTGCCTCTGTGCTGAAACTGGACACCATCGCCCTGGACCTGGGCTTTGACCTGAACGGGGATGCCATCATGGCCCGCGCCAAGCAGCTCATGCGCAACGAGGGCGACACTCTCGCTGACAAGACCACCCACGTCTACTCCCTGCAGCGCAAGCTCAAGGCCAACAAGGAGCAGCTGGAGAGCAAGGATTTGCACTTGGACCTGCTGCGCAAGAAGATCACCCAGTTGGAGGAGGCCATGGCTGGACGCTCCTCACTTCAGAAGGAGCGGGATGATACCGAGATGGGCCGACGCAAGCTGATCAAGGAGGTTGACAGACTGAAAGGAGAGCTGAGCTTGGCCAAGAGGCTGATCATCGACATGAAGGCACAGATGCTGGACGTCAGCAATCTGAAGGTGAGTTTCACTGGTATTTGATAGACTTCTTGGATTTTCTTGTTAGATCAGAATGTTTCTGAATTTTCCTCGCTGAGAATCCGTCGTAAGCAGTTTCCATTGCATGACAGTTTTGTTTGTAACCCGATTGGGGAAAAAATGTTAAAACCTGCGTGACGCCACTTTTTCTTCATATATCATCTCAGTGAAGGTCACAGTCATTGCAAAAATGATGATATGACATGCATCTGAAACTGAGAAACGTTTCCAATATTGTTAGGAAATACTTCAAAAATTTGAGACTTTGTACACAACAGCTGAAGTGGCGTCAGCTGTCATGAAAATTTTTTCCCCCGATTAAACTATGAAATTATTGCTGTGCTAAGCAACTTTTGGTGTTTAGCAGCTTCACGATATATATATAATATACTAATTGACAGGCTCCCTCTGATGATATAGCAAAATTACTTACCACATGACTTCGCCTTCTATTGATACTTCCCTATAACCAATTTGCATTTGGATATTCTGATTTGGTAAACCTGTTGTCAATCTTAATTTTTGTTGAGAAAGTGGAAGTAAGTGTATTGTTTATTCAAATTTGTGTTTACAGTTGACGTCCATGCATCAGTACAACAGTATCTCAGAGCTTGAGGAAGCCCTGCAAAAGCTGGAGAAGACCAAAGAGAAGCAGGCACGCAAGATCGCCGGCATGAAGCAAGAGCTGGAGTTCACAGAGCACGAGGCCAACCAGCTGCACAACCGGGCCGAGCAGTCGGTCAAAGCCCTGAGCGAGGACCTGCAGGCCACCAAGGCTCTGCTTCAGGAGGTCCAGCGGCGGGAACGGCAGCTGGTGGACTTCAGGCAGGTCATCGCCCGCATGCTCGGCATGGACGTCACCACGCTGGCCGTGCCCGACTATGAGATCATCTCCAGGCTGGAGAAGCTGATACAGGCGCACCACTCCCACGCCATCACAGCGTTCGGGCTGGACGAGAGCCTGCAGAACATGGAGAAGGGATTCCGGCAGGGATACGAGGAGGCCACGACGCTGATTGGCGGGCACTCGCGCCGTCCGCGGCCCAGGTCGGTCTCTCCGACACGACGCAGGAAGCACCACGCTGAAGTGTACTAAATCTGGGGCTTTAAGTTTTCAACTCCTTGACTTCATCTCAATTTCTTGCTTTAGGTTTGGTTTGGGCATTCCATGCTTCTATTTGTTTTTGTTTTTTCCAGAGGTATGACCAGAAGCGGAGATGAATTTGAGGTTCAAAATTGGGCCAAGACTACTCTGACTTTAAAGTTACTGAAATATAAAGTAAATGTCAAGAATAGCTGCCGAACAAAAAAAAATGTTAATGTTGTCGCTGATGATGTAAATGAATTGTTTGTGAGCCTAGACTTGTGACTTGTCAGATACATTTATAGTGATAACATAAATCATCCACTTACGTGGTCTAATTTTTTAGATTGCACCCTTTTTAAAGTCAATTTCAGTACATCAAATACAGGGTAAGTCTTTTTTTTCTTCAAAGAAAAATTAGGTTGAATCTAGATTTTTTGTTGTTTTACTTCAATCTATTTTGTCAACTTCATTAACCTTTGATAGTGGTATTTGAAAACATTTTCATAGTTTAAGTAGCTTAAATAAAAAATTAACAAAGGGAGAATACAATCCAGTTGGGAAATTTGCAAGCTACTGTGTTAACGTATACTATAATTCAAATATTTGTGTTACAGCAAAAACAACGAACTCAGTAACTCTTAAAACCAGAAGTTAGTGGAGTGTCATGGCCGAGCGTTTAAGAGCACCGGACTCAAACTCTGGTGTTTGTAATCAGCAGAGTGTGGGTTCGAGTCCCGGTCTTGACACTTGTGTCCTTAAGCAAGACACTTGACCATTATTGCTTCGTCCTTCAGATGGAACGTAAAGCCGTAGGTCCCATGTGTTGAATAATGCAGGTAAAATAAACCAGTAACAAAAAAAATTGCTAAGAGAAGGGGTTTGCCTGCGTTTATCTTCAGCTATGAAGTCTGCACTTGTAAGGAAGAAGAAGTTTGAAAACTACTGCAATTTTTTATTTAAATGTACATGTATTCAAGTTAGAGCATCAGACAAGAAAGGACGTACAATCAGCGCTGGAAAAAATACTATTCTGTACATTGTAAAATACCGTTTTATCGACTCTACATTCCTAAGAATTATTTTTAAAATCTTTTTAGAACTAGAACGTTTTCGTTTTAAAACAATCATGTATAAAACTAGTCTGTAAATTAAGCTGAATGTGCAAAAATATATTATTATTAAAAACTAAAAATATTTTTTCGTAGACAGTTATTGTGTCTTTTGTGTACGTAGTACACCAGGTATGAATGTTGAAAAGAATTTTTGACTTGTAAAATGTGAGTGTGACAATTGTTGGTAGCTACAAACCCCAATAACTCAGGACTTTCTACTTTTCGCTTTAAAAAAGAAATTAAATCTAGTGTATTCTATAAAACGAGAGTTGTATTATAACAACGTAAAAACAACTTTTCGTTTGAAGTGGCACTCCACCATCCGAGTTTGAAAATCAGCCTGGCATTTTTAACTTGTGGTTTGGTAAAAAGTTGATCAAAACAGATGAAGTTATTCTTCAGATTAAATAGACACCCATTTTGATGAACATTTATGTGCTTAATACTTGTACATAAAACTGTTGGTAGGTAGCAGGACAGGTCAATATTAAAATGATGAGCCAAAATTATGCAGACTTAATAGATTTAATTTATTTGCGTTTGTTTGTAGTCTCCTCAAAAATGAAAGAAATAGTCAAAATTATTCTGAAAAGGGTGTAAAAATGGTGTAAATCCCAGAATCTTGGGCATCAAATGGAAACTGGCTTGCTCACTTTTAAAGTTGCTCACCCAGTGAATTTCAATTCTCTTTATGAATTTTCTATTTCTATATTATATTTTAACTATAAAAAAAATTCTTTTTTATTCATCTGTGTTGCTTTTGGGTCACTGACACAAAGATTCATTACAGGACGGAACGGAAAAAAAGTAGAACGGGATAGGAATGTGATGAGAAAAATAGAGTTAAATGGATAGTAATGGATTTAAACCGAATGCTTCCAAGACAAGTCAGGAAAGAATGTTGCAACCTGACGCCCCTTTTTTTCTCTATATATCATATCAATGAAGGTCAGTCATTGCAAAAAATGATGATAAGACATGAATCTGGGACTGAGAAACATTTCCAATTTTGGCACTAAAAAGCTAGTTGTGCACAAGGCACCACCATGGCGCACTGCATCTAGTTCACACTGAAATATTCACAGGGGTGGAAAGATCTAAATCTTTGTCTTTAAGTTGTTTAAATTAATTTTGGGGTGTTTCAAAGTAATTCTTTGATTTCACCGAGGGGAGGGGGGTATTTTCACTGGTGAAAACAATCAGTCAACATGTTTCAAAACTGAAGGTTTCAAGAGAGATAACACACATACAAAATAAAACAACGAAACGTTGTTCGACTGTTGTTCGACTGTCGGTATCTAATTAAATATATTTTCACATCACTCACGATAATCATCTCTGCAAAGACAATTCTACTGAAAAAAGGTGAGGGACTAAAATCCACAACTGGTAATACACAACATATTAATTCATGCTTTTTTAAAATATAGGAGAAAATGCTGTGTCAACTTGGCATTTATGACTATAGGAAGCGCACTGCATCCCAAATTTATTTTATGGTACAATTTTGTGGTGCTGTAATCAGAATATACACACGCTCAGGGCCTAATTTCACGGTGCAGCTTAAAGAGGATGTGGAATGCTCGAAGACATTTCCGTCATTTTTCGGGTATATGTAGCCTAAGGTGTGATGAAATAAAAACGACTATTGTTTCTGTCATGAAATGAGTACAAAAGGTACTTTTGAGAGCTGTTTTTCAGGTCCAGTTTCGACCCGAACGTGCAACTGTGTAAATGTCGTCGTTGCGGGCAGCAAACAAAACACAGTAAATCGTGACGTAATAAACAGGACTCCCGATGCGCAGTATAGTAGCCAGTGATCTCCATATACACAGACTGTGTATATGAAGATATATGTGTCTGTGTCTGTGTATATGGAGATCAATGGCAGTAGCATACACGAGTCCTGTTTATTACGTCACGATTTACTGTGTTTTGTTTGCTGCCCGCAACGACGACTTTTACACAGTTGCACGTTCGGGTCGAAACTGGACCTGAAAAACAGCTCTCAAAAGTACCTTTTGTACTCATTTCATGACAGAAACAATAGTCGTTTTTATTTCATCACACCTTAGGCTACATATACCCGAAAAATGACGGAAATGTCTTCGAGCATTCCACAACCTCTTTAACAGCAGAAGAGTTGCGCTTAGCAAAGCAAACAAATTTGCTAACCTCAAGCACTATTTCACCGCATGGATGTGCTAGCGGTCGTGTGTGCATGGAGATTTCTATTGTTACGTCACTTTAAGCAAATTTTGTCTTTGAAGTAAGGGTACCTTATGCTGTGCTTATGGTCTCCATGAAAAAGACGGAGGCTTTGCTTAGCAGAAAATCATGTGCTAAGCAGCACCGTGAAATTGGGCCCAGCTCAGACATGTCAGAAAACGTTTGCTTTAATAGAAAAAACATACCAAATGTACATGTATATTGATTGCTATAAATGGTTGCTTGATTTTTGCTCGGAAATTCTGCTAGCAGCTTGCAAGAAATTTCCCAAACAGTAATAAGAAAAAAACTATCTGCAAATGTTGGTACTCTGGATCCATGCGAATGCCCTTAGTAATTAAATGTGTAATTATTAATTACAATAAGAGACCCAATGTACAGGTTTACATACTCAACACGCCAGAAGATGTACTTTCCAATATCAAATAAAAGACCAGAAAACACTGTAATGATGTGAACAGTGATGTCAAACATGAATGAATAATCAAATACAGAAAGAAAAAAAACCTTCATGCAAACCGAACCCAAGTCCGTAAGTTCATAAAAGGCCTAACTACAGCAAAACAAATATTCAGATTTTGCTGGAGTATATTTATGATTGTCACAGAAGTGTAATTTATGGACGGCAAATGATTTATGTCTGATAAATGTGACAACAGAAAAACAGTTTCTAATCATACATCCACTTGCCTCTCAACATTAGAAGTGCTTGTTTCGTGGATCCTTTCTGTAATCTACAAATCTGGAAAAATCCCAGCGCTTAGAATCGGGCTTTAGAATAGGTTCCTTTCTTCTTCAAGACCTCTGACCGTGAACAACTAGCAATATATCTGGAAGACCTATGCAAATACTATTGTTTAGGGCATGTTCAACTGATCACAAAACTGTTTTTTTTTTGGTATGTTAATTTGAATACTACAGTCGAACCCTGATAAGAAGAGCACTGTAATTACAACATTCTGCTTATAACAAACAACATTTTAGGTGCCAAGTCTTTGCTCCCCATTACTGTTAATACAAGGTACCTGTTATAACAAGGTACCTGTTATAACAAGGTCATTTGTAAAGTCCCAAGGACCTTGTTATAAAGGTGTTTGACTTTATTATATTCTGGAAGTTAACAGAGAGTCAGGTTGGCGCAGCGGTTCTTTCCTCGCCTTCCACCGTTGTGACCCGGGTTTGATTCCTGCCCTGGCCACATGTGGTTTGGGTTTTCTAGCATCTGATTCCGTAGGTTTTCCCCAGAATATCTTTCTAGGGTTTTCCTCCCTGTAAAACTGTAATTTCTTCTCATTGTCTTCTCTCTACAGGTTTCTTCAGGCTCGCGAGCTACAGTGCCTAGGGCGCTTTTGAGGAATCCTTGGTTTCATTACCAGAAACAAAAAACAAGGTGTTCTTGATGGCATTTGGCAACATTTTTGTGCCATTTGATTTGCACGTTTAAAAAATTCCCACACTGTGACTTAATACAAAAGAACTATAGGGCAAATAAGAACAATGGAGAGTAATTCTATTAATGTTCTTCAAGTCACATAGCCATGATGGTCACATAATTAACCTTTTCCATTAAAAAAAACCTATCAAGAAACAGTGACTTTTTAGGGGAGGGGCTCAGGGGTAGTCCGAGTATCATCCAGTGTGCAGCAGAGCCCTCTCCGTAACCAATGTCTGATATAATTATGTGAGCATGCAAATTTTATGTGACCCCACGCGCCAGCCAATAGGAGTTTACTTTAGAAATTGTGACGTCATTGCGATCAGAAACGTGGACTAAGCTGTTGATTGGTCAATTTGACTGCCATGTTTTTGCAATACAATAGGTTAACTTGATGAGGGGCCCGCTGAATGGTCAGAATCTCGAGGTCAAGACGCAGTCTTGTTTTGCATAATTTTTACCCCTTTACCCCTTGTAATGCAAGGGGATATTCCTTAGACTGCTCAGGGAGAGACCAACACATAAATATCAATCGGTTTCTAAAAGACAAACTCCCTTAAATTTGGTTTACACAATTTTGGTCTTTGGGAATTTAGGGGGGATAATTTCACGTCCCCTTTTAAAACCAAAAACACACATGTAGCATAAACTCGATAAAAATGCAAATTTACACAATGGTTATCCAAATTCAAACATGTAAAATAGAGCTAATTTGATTACGGATGTGAACAGAAACAAAACTAAAATACTTTTAGGTACACACAATTTCACATAGGAACACTCTTCCTATTGCACCGGTGCATCATTTCTTCTCCAAGAGAAATAGCATAAATGCTATACACATATACGTAGCTGCTTTTTTTGTAAAATTTCCTCTTTATAAAAAAAATGTACACTCCTGAAATCATGCATCTACACGTACGATGTGACTTCCTTTAACAGCACATGCATTAATTATCACACTTGAATTTAATTTTTGAGCAACACAGAAAATTAGCGTTTTGCATTTCAAAATTTTTTACAAGTTTCTTTTGATAAGTATAAAAATGTGTGGTTGTAATCTTTCTCCACACAGCGGATTTGGACAAACCCAATTTGTGCTTAAAATATTACGTTTGGTCAGAGTTTTCCAAAAATCGGATATTTAAACTAAAAGTGGCATGCCTACCAAACCTTTGGCCCCTTTTTCCCAAATTCATTTCCAAGGCCCTGAAATAAGTTCCTAAAAAGACATATCATAGCGATGAAAAATGAAGAATCTTCACAAGATGGAGCACATTTTGGATTTCTGAACAGACCCCGACCCTTGACCTCCGACCCCGGCAGATTGTGCTCTGGGTTTCCCCGACGACGCCCTGTTGGCTTTGCCCGCTGGTGTGACGCTCTGGGGTCTGCTCAGGGGTTTGTCCTGGGGTGGGGAACCATTGGGGGAGGTGTTACCAAACGACGTGGCCTTCCTGCGATCGGCGTCTGCCACCGCTGTCTTCAGTGCGTCTGGATCGCTCTCTTTGTTAGCCGTCTTGTCCCCTTTCTGTTAACAAATTGTTCACATAAAGAGTTGTCATATTAGCTGGAGTGCATTTTTGCGAACATGACCAGAAACATGTTTGTGATGTCAAAGTGATAACCAGAAACATGTTTGCCATATGAGCACAAAAATGCTGAACCAAGAAAAGTTGTGACATTTTGACAAGTTCTGGCCAGTCCCAGCGAAATTCGGACAATGCCTTGTAGGCTTGTAGGTTGTACAGCATTTGGCTCGCTGGCTACTTGCTGTACATCTTTGAGTGAGTATTACACATACGTGCATGTGGTCAAATCATTTCCCTATCCATACAAGAGAAAAGGGGAACACAATCTAAAATCTCCATCAGTTTAACTTCAACTTACCTGTGCATCAGTGTAGAGCATCTTAGCAGCGTCGCCCAGCTCCACCTTGATGAGCTTCCCGTTGTAGCCTTTGCCCTTGAGGTTCAGGGTTTTCTCCGCGACCTGCTCTACACCCCAATCAAAATCCTGCGTCATCTCTGCACGAACACAAAGAAATAAAGTGGGAACAAATTTCAAACTTCCGATCAGGTTGAAGTAAAGATGACAAGTGTTAGATTTTGAGAAAAGGGTCTTTAGAGATAATAATAATAATAATAATAATAATGGAGTCTTATATAGCGCACGTGTCTACCAACAATTAGGTACTCAAGGCGCTGGAAATTATGTCAATTATTAAAGAAAGATAAATAAAGTTTATGAGAAATATGAGACCCATTATGTAGCACCTTATAATGGTTTACAAGGTGCTGCGGCGCACATTGCAGCCACTGCCAGAAACACCATTGCAAACCCCTTCTCTTAGCGATAAGTGTTACTGGGTTCTTTAACGTGCATTACACAACACACGGGACCTACGGCTTTACGTCCCATCCGAAGGACGAAGCAATAATGGTAAAGTGCCTTGCTCAAGAGCACAAGCACCATGTTCCCACGGTCAAGATTCGAACCCATGCACCACGGCACACGGGTCGAACACCGTAACCATTGGACCACAGCGCCCCATGGGAGTTTTACCACAATCATTTTAAAATGAAATATTTTATCATGCAATAAAAATTGATGTTGAAGTTGTTCAAAAAAACAAGAGGTTCGTGACCACAGCTTTCTCAAAACACACTCTTTTACAATTTTTTTTTTTGAGATGTACATTTGTTATGAGTTGATAAATGCATGATAAATACATGTTCAAGTCATCACAATTCAATTGATTACATGTATCACAGACGGTCCACCTGAATGCCCTGCAAAGTGAACTAAACATACAAAACATTTGAAGCGAAATTCACTGAGGTTGAAACTTTTACAAAGCTGTATCACAAATTCTCACTGTGACGTCAAAACTTTGTGATGGTGTGCACTTTCACACCAGGTATGATAGCTAGATCTGTTTTATACTTATGACCTAACTTGACTATCCCAAACTTTGATTTGTGTTTAAAGGGAAAATACAACATTTGCAAACATCAAAAAATAAAACAACAAAAATCATTTTGAAATACCTTGCTGGACTGTTAGTGAATGACAGTGTAAAGCATCCTGTAAAATCATGGCACCTGGTATACTGTCATTTTCAAGAAAAGTGGTATTTTTGTATCAATTTCCAATGCTGATCGGCCGATCAGCGTTGGAAACTGGCTTTTTTTTCAAATACTGGCCCCAATTGACCATCACACTTGTTTGCAATCGATTACAAACCTATGAACGGGTACGAGCCAGCTAGACTGGTTCCCTGACCTTACAATTCCCCAATGTATGTAAACTGCTCTGTTTCTTCTTATATAGAGTCAGGGAACCAGACTACAGGAAAATGATCGTTTTTCTTGGTTTTTATAGCATTTTCGAACCCAAAACCTCAAAAAAGTCGGTGTAACTAGATTTGCTATATATTTCCAACCCCCCAATTCCATCCATTTCTGAAAATTACAGCAAAAGCAAATGATGTATATTCCCTTTAACTTTGAATAACTTTGTAATTGGCATGTCAGCTTACTCTAGAAAATTAAACATTAAATTCAATTGTTGTCTATGCCATTACATGCCAATAAAAAGTCCAAACACATGCCAATCACAAGTCAACTCACCAGTCTGCTCCGGGAATGAACAATAACGAAGGAATGTCTTTATTACAGTTGATGTGAACAGATTGGAACTTGACTTTGAACTAAACGACTTTTGATTGGGTTTTGACAGTCTCTAGAAGAGGACTTGCAGAGATGCCAAATTTACAGACTAGAAAATAGTAATGATTCTTTGTGCAAAGAGTAATGCTAATGTAAATACATAGGACAACAGTCAAGTTTAAGAGTAACCACAGTACTTTTCAGAGTAGCCACAATGTTGGCGTATAGGACAGCTGGAATTTTCAAGAGTAGTAACATGCCTCAAAATCCTAATAATTACTCCAAAAAGAGTCATGGTTGGCATCTCTGGGACCTGCTCTACGCCCCATTTGTCTTTTGTTGGTTTTTCTACATTCATACCGTTTGCTTTAATTGTGCTTTCTTTTGCTTGCATCATCCATTTTATAAACTGTGTCGTTGTATCACTAGTATGTTTCGTATGTCCGTCTGTAAAGTTTATTAGGTTTACGTCCACTCCGTTTGTTTGTCTGTTTCTGTTTTCATTGTTTTGTTGTGTTTTGTCTTTGAATTTAGTCTTCCTTTTTCAGTATTGTTTATATGTATATATATATATTTTTTGTTGTGTTCAAAGCCGTGTTCCCGTTGGACTTTTTCTTCAGCGGCCACGCGGAAAATTATCGTGATTGGCTTTGGTGTAATTCTACCGTGCATTCCCACCTGGACTTATATTCCGCGACGGAACGGTTCATTCGCTGTTCGAGACTGGCAGAATGTCACACATTGCGGGCGTTGTGCACAGTCACCTTTGACCTATGCGGGATATGACGTGCCTGTGACGTATTTTTTGCGCGCTGAATTTAGTCGGCCAGGTTATTTCTCCTGTGCCTTCATCAGCATTTTCACGTTCATCTAGCCCAATTAAACTCCTCACAAAATCGATCAAATCTGCCATGTTTCTAACTAGTAAAGTAGAGAAACTGCAGCAGCTGGACGAGATTGAAAAAAGCGCTGCAGCTGAGCGTAGTACATGCTACACACGCTGTGTACGGTACGATGATAATATCACACCGCCATCAGTGCAAACGAGACAGGGAACCATACTACCATTTTCGCGCGAATTCTGTGTATACAGTAAGTGTTGTTGTTTGCATAGCGTTTTACAGCGTGGACACGTTAGGTTTACAGCGCGGAGCGTTCCCATTGGACTTTTTAGCGGCCCTGTTAAGTTACCGTGGCTGCGCGGAAGTCTTCCGCGTCCTCTTTCGGCCTGTTAGTTTTACATCACGGTCGCGGTAAGTTGACAGGGACGTCAGTTTACCGTGTGTCCCCATTGGATTTAATTTTGTCATTCTACAGAAAAGTCGCGGTACTTTAACCAAAAAAAGTCCAATGGGAACACGGCTTAAGGCATTCCCTTTGTAAGCTCCGGCTTCTTGTGTAATGCCTCCACTTAGTAGTTTTTTATGTAACAATTGTTTTGTTTTCTAAAGTGCTTGTTCATGTGAAAATAAATGTTTCTAAAATGAAATGGAAATGGAAATGTGTTGTTTTGTGATGAACCCAATTATACAAGACTGTCTACACGTACCGATTTTGTCCAGTGTCAGCATTTGGAAGTGCTCCTGCGTCAGCCCCTCAGGCGGCCACGCCACGTGGGCCAGGATGCAAGGCAGTATGGGTCGACCGCTCGCCTTGCACACGTCCAAGACGGTAACCGCCCGCTGGCTGGTGCCTATCTCAGGCCCCAGGCAGCATACCAGCGAGTCACAGGTCTTGACGGAGGCTGTCAGGTCAGAGGTCAGGGTGGAGTTGTTGAGGGCGTCCTTCTGTGGCAGAACGGTGGCGAAACCTTTGGTCTCCAATCTGATTGGATTAAAAAAAGGGCGAGGATTGTTAGGCCAAAAAAAAAAGTCTCTGGTCAGACCAAAGTTCCAGAATTGATGCGGGAATGTGGTTTTTTTTTTCCGTGCTTTGATTGTACAGCCGTTATATGACACAATACCGAACAGTCTAAGAGTTTTAACTCCACAAACAACGGACAAGGAAATAAGTGGCATATTTCATGTATTTAGACACGCTTTAGTTCACAATCACAATTGCTCACATCGCATGTCATCGTGTTGATACGAGTGTAGCTGACTAGCCGCCATTGTTGTTGATCAGCTGGCAGCAACTTCGTACCCATTGTCTACTTTCATTTGTTCAACATCAACCTCGTAACGGATCTATCACTGGGTACGAGCTGCCCACGAACATATGAGGCAGTGCGGCAATAGAGGGTGCTGTTGTTGCTAGCGCGGAAAATTTTGAGAAAAAAAAACCCAACTTTGACTTGCCCGATCAAAATCAAAGCAAGCGCTGACCAGAGACCTACTATTTTTTTTTTGGCCCTATTGTAGATTCCACGATCTTTTTTAATATCCTAATGTGCATGCCATCCATGATTTGTGTAAGAGGCGTACTAGTGCAAAGGATTATGGGGTGATTTTTTTTGTTGGCACACACATTGTGAAGCGTCCTACCGTCTGAAACCATATTTAGATTTTTGTAAACTTTATGAAAATTCTTGGTAAATCTGATGCTATACCCTTTCAAGTTGTGATGTTCTCAGGAGATGGTCATATTTGAATTACAGGGTGAGTAAAAAAAAAAAACCCAAAATATCAGGGCCACTGTCTAAGTGAAGTTCTGCATGTAGCACTAAACCTCGGATATGAAAGCCCAATTCATACACTCTCATTTGGTACATAAATCATTCAAATCACTCATGTACTTTTCAAGTTTTTCAAGAATTTCAAACGCAACCATCGTTTTAAAGTTCTGTCCACAGATCACAAACAATGTAGCTGTTCTTTCAGCAAAACAAAAACAATTCACATAGGGATGTGTGTGAATTGTTTTCCTTGTGCTGAAAGAACGCACACCTTTTTTGTGGACAAACTTTAAAACGGTTGTGTTTGAAATTCCGCAACTTGAAAAGTACATGAGTGATTTGAATAATTCTTGTACTACACGAAAGCATATGAATTGGGCTTCCATATCCTAGATTTTAAAAGTGCTACATGGAGAACTTCACTAAAACAATAGTCCCGACATTTGGGTTTCATATTTTTTTTTTTCACCCTGTATTTGGCATTCGAGGGGCTATTTACTCACTTTGCCTGTATGTGTGTAGCCTCATTGTAGCGCACAGGGTCACAGTAGATATAGATCTTGTATTTGTTGAGGTGGTTTTGGGTGCGTTCTGCTGGGGAGGCCGGCCGGGCCTGTCTGTCCTCTGCTGTCTGTTTGTGGTCTCCAGCTATGAAAGGTTCAGATTAAAATTGACGGTACATACTTCGAAAAACTTACAGGGAGAAACCTTCAAACCTAAAGATATAGTCCATCATTTGTAATTTGTGCATTTTGTTCGTTTGAAGCAACAAAAGTGTTCAAAATCTAATGAAGGATACTGAACAACTAACCTGATGAAGTTTCAGCTCAGCTTCAGCTGTCTATTCCGAGAAAAACAGCATTCTAGGATCTCAATTTCAAATCAAAAGTTGCTGGATCATGTTTTGAATTGGGCCTGAATTCAGCATCCGAGACACGTTCTCACTGAGCCGGTTGCAGCTATATGCGATGTCGCGCACTGATCCGACGAATTGTAGCAAACCGCATGCGTGTGCGTCATGCCAATGCTTGTGCGCGCTTCACCGAATAACAAAACGAAGTACTAATTTAAATTTTCCTACGGTGCGTCTTAAGAGGCACCGTTGGAAAGGCCTTCTTTTGTTGATTACTTCAAAATGACAGCTTGCCAGAAAGAATAATTTCACAGGAGTTTAGTCCCCTTACCATCTTTCAACCAAGTATGTTTTTTAACAATAATTACGCCAGTTACTTTTCGGATGGCTGCAAATGATGGACTCTGGCTTTAATATAAATCCAGTGCAATGCACCTTCATCACATGACACAGTGAAGTATTACAGATTTTGTGCATGGTCAGTTGAATTGGCTTCATGATCACTGTGAAAGCTTTGTGTGGTCAACTCTGAGTAACTCTATCCCTTAAAAATTTGTTAAGATACTTTTGCCTTGAAATTTATCTGCATTATTTAACTGTAAATTTAATTATTTAAGTTATAATAATGGGACTAAACCCTCTGTGAAACGTCCATTAAAAGACGCATTGTCAGAAATTTCCGTTACGTAGTTGGTTTTCAATTCGGCGAAGCGCACGCAATCATTGACATGAGGCACACGCTCGCTGTTGCTATAATTTGTCGGATCAGTGCACGACAATCGGCTCAGTGAGAATCTGCTCGGATGCTGAATTTAGGCCCAAAACTCTGACTCAGCAACTTCTTATTATTATAAGATGGAATTTTTGCGTCGGGGTGATATAAATCAAATTAGGTTTTGCCCTTCACCGACGTTTAAACACTGTATACTCAGTGTGTTACCTCCCGAGTGAAAGTTGGAAAAAATCACTCGGGTGGGACTCGAACCCACGACCTCCTGCTTTCTAGTGCAGATGTCTTACCACTTGACCACCGAGCTAACGGGATCGGTTGGCTGGGCTGCTATGTACATCAGATTCGAACCAGCCAACCGATCCCGTTAGCTCGGTGGTCGAGTGGTAAGACATCTGCACTAGAAAGCAGGAGGTCGTGGGTTCGAGTCCCACCCGAGTGATTTTTTCCAACTTTCACTCGGGAGGTAACACACTGAGTATACAGTGTTTAAACGTCGGTGAAGAGCAAAACCTAATTTGATTAACTTCTTATTAGTTTTCTCGAAATATACAGCATTCATTGAGCTGAAACTTCATCAGGTTAGTTGTTAAGCAGGTTAGATTTTGAGCGCTTTTGATGCTTCATAATGCACAAAATTTAACTACAAATGATGGACTGTACCTTTCAATTATTTAAAATGTTGCACAGGTATGCCAAGTTTTGTAAAAACCAATCGTCGGTTCATTGTGCAGCTGTGCAACAACTTTGTTGCGCATATCCTATGCATTGCGTAAGTTACACATTGTTTCATGAAACTGTCTGGTTAGCGTAGAGGTCATAGGTTTGACATGTGATGAGTTATGAGGACCTGACTTCCAACACTAACTGAGAGCTTTACCTGCGTCTTTCTTGGCCTGGGTAATCGCCTTCCCGAGATGCTCGGCATCTGCTAGCCAGTTGCTTATGTCACCCATAGAGGGCGGGCTGCAGCTGTTTATGATGTCAACCTCACTTCCTGCAAGAAGGAGAATAGAAATGTCGAAATCTTTGTCTTTCCAAATACCGATTAGAAGCTTCCGATTAGATGTCTAGGGAGCATGCACGGCCAGTAGGCAGCCATTTCGGCACTCTTGGCCGTAATCAACCTCTCACAGTCACGAACACTGCCCACACAGGTACCCATTTACTCCAGGGTGGAGAGAAGCAATGAGTGACAAAGCGTCTGCTCAAGGGTACAAGCACCATTACCCTGGACTCGACCCACAACCTGAAGGATTACCCGCAGACCACAAATTCGATGCTCCAGACCACTAGGCCAGGGCACTCCACGCGTACACAATGTGGAACAACAGAATGTTCAATAACCGTTACTGATAGCTATACATATGTGTACACGTACATGTATCCGTGCAGATGTGAAACTACCCTCTTGATGGTAAGTAATAACAGGCCCATTTAGCTCTCGGTATAGCGGGCACATGTGGTCCAATGGTAGAGCACAGGATTCATGATCGTGAGGTTGTGGGTTCGAGCCCCACCGTGGCCATGCGTGTTGTGCCCTTGAGTAAGGCGCTTTACCTCAATTACTCCTCTCAACCCAGGTGTTAAATGGGTATTATTCAATGCTGGGAAGGTAACAGACTCGCTGTGAAGGAGGTGTGGCGATCCCCCCACAGCAGCATATGAGTCTGGCACAATCGCTAACTAAAGAGAGATAGGCACTCTGCTCCTGTGAACACATGCAGGTTCGTCCCCTTAACCTTTTTTTTTTATTCAGTACTCACCATACTTGTAGAGTGAGATGATGGGATAGAATCCCCCCGCGGGTTGCTGCATGGCCTGGTGGTGGATGACAATGCCGTTGATAGCGCAGTAGACCACCACGACTTGTTGGGCGCGATCGTTTGGTTGGTTCTTCACGGACGGGTAGACGATACCGAAGCCCAGACGGTCCCCACTCTCAAGGTACTGCTTCTGGGACAGCACTGGGTCAAAATGAAGATTAAAATGAGATTGAATTTTGAGTGGGAGATGAGTATGATTTCAATATTGGGTTTTTCAGTTACCATCACTAAATTGCTGTACGTTTTGTAAGCACTGCATAAACTTATCTGCCGATCACCATCACTGAATTTGGGCAACTCACAATGCAGGAGTTTGCCACGGAGTCTTTTTTTTTCCCAGTTCATTGTGGGGGGTGGTCGACACATTCGCAGCGCGGGACATTTGAAATTGTTCATTTTTTCCGGTCAGTAGTTTGGTCAGTAGTTTTGTAAGCATATGATTCGAGTATCTGTTTGCCCTTTTCTTTTCTTTTGATCAATATGGCGTTTTTAGTATTAAGGCGGCAGAACGCTATGCCCCAATCTATAACAAATTAGCTCAAGTTGTCTACTGACACTCATTCAAATGGGCCAAGTTTTGTCGACTGTAAACTTGAAAAATGGACTCTCCATGGCAAACTCTTGGTGGCACACTGCAATGTGAATCCCCTGAATTGTTGCCACACTTCTGTGCATCACACCATGCATTCTTAATTTGAGGTGGACTTTGAAAATCTTAAATCAAATTAGGTTTTGCCCTTCATCGACATATTAACACTGTATACTCAGTGTGTTACCTCCCGAGTGAAAGGTGGACAAAATCACTCGGGTGGGACTCGAACCCACGACCTCCTGCTTTCTAGTGCAGATGTCTTACCACTCGACCACCGAGCTAATGGGATCGGTTGGCCGGTTCGAATCTAATGTACATAGCAGCGGGTACTTGAAAATCTTATTGGTCGATGGACCTCTGAGCAATTTGCCACCTTAAGAATGGCTTCCAATATTAGTTACTGAATAAGTGCTGTATCAGATTTGGACTTGCCAATGAAATCTCTGTGGTCAAAAGAAGTCTGCACAGGTAAACTCTTGCACAGCATTGTGTATGCAATCGCAGACCCACTTTTCAATTTCAAAAGATTTTAAATACATCTTGCACAACGGAAATTAATGTCTTTATTTGTTGGGATGTCAGAACGTTTAATCTCACAAGATGAGGATGCTCTTTGTAAACTAAAGTAAAGTCTGTCCCGAGCCAATATGGCCCATCAGGCCAGCATTTATCTCCGGTTTCAGTGGCATGAAACGACTTGAGAATATTTCTGTTCCCCCTGGATGGGATAACAGTCCATCGCAGGTTACTCCCCAGCTAATGCCGGTACCCATGCATACTCATGGGTAGAGAGAGGCAAGTGGAGATGAAGTGGCTCGCCCAAGGACACAACATATGACCAACGGCTGGATTCGAACCCCTGACCCTCTGATCATGAGTCACGAAACCCTAACCGCTAGGCCACACTTCCCCTCTTTGTAATGGGTATGAATTATGAATCGGTTAAAAACTCCCCAAGACCATTCTGTGGGAACTGGGTACAGTACTAGATTCCCAACAAAATCAACAGATCTTTCAACAACCTGTGACAAATTGACATGAACGTTTTTTTGGAGTACTTACTATTGTGAGACAGGGCGTCTTTGAAGCCGATACTATTGCTGTTGCAGTAGTATCGGATGTCCCTGGTGGCCTCGTCGTGGGTCAGTTTCTTGAACGGTTTGATGCCCATGTCGTTGGTCAGTCCGATGACCGGGGCTTTGCTGACCTTCTGGGTCGGAGTGGACAATAACTTGGAGTGGACAACCACTTCAAAATAGCTCCAGGCTGCAAAGAGAAATCACAAGTAAATTAAACCAACTTAATGGCAAGAATGTTGTATACATAGGTATGCAACTGGGAATTTAGAGAACAAAAAACGAGGAAACTCCAAATCACACAAGACTTTGTACAATTTGTAATGGCATTCACGAGAAGTTAAAAACGAGGAAATCAGCGGATCCGAGGAAAAGTTGCATGCCTGTATAACCCAGTGTGGTCATTTAAAATTAACCCTCCTTGTGGGAAGTTGATATTCAGACAAATATGAGAAACCCTTTAAAACCCTGCATGTCTGTTTCAGAGGAAGGGATATGTGTTAAAGTAACTGTGTCACACAGAGAGGCACTGCACAAAAACAGCACTGTGGAGAGCAGTGAAGCATGACTGCTTCTGCCTGCTAAATCCAACAAAAGAACTGTGTATGAATTTGAAAGTGTTAGGCATAATCAACAGATTTCATCATCGGAATTTGAGGTGTGAGCGCCAACTCTATGGGCAAAAGTGGTTTTGTAAACTTTGTGGGGCTGTATGTGAAGTGCAGATGACTTCTGAAAGCCCTTGCTTCACTTTCCTTAACTCTAACCCTGCTAATTATGCAACAAAGCTACAAAGGTAAACAGTTGTTGCATACTGTTGTATTTAACAGGCAACTCAAAACCCTGTACATTGTTGCATTTAGCAGGGGTAACTTTCTGCTCATAGTGCCAAAGTGATACAACAACATCCACTGTTGCATTTGGTTGCATTTGGCAGGGTAACTGCTTGGTGCCAAGGCTGGTATGGTACTGGGTTCACTGCACAATGCACCAGAACCCACTGTTGCAATTTGTTGCATTTAGCAGGGTTGGATTTCAGCCAGCTTGCATGTTGTTGCATTTGGCAGGGTTGGATTTCAGCCAGCTTGCATGTTGTTGCATTTGGCAGGGTTGGATTTCAGCCAGCTTGCATGTTGTTGCATTTGGCAGGGTTGGATTTCAGCCAGCTTGCATGTTGTTGCATTTAGCAGGGTTGGATTTCAGCCAGCTTGCATGTTGTTGCATTTGGCAGGGTTGGATTTCAGCCAGCTTGCATGTTGTTGCATTTGGCAGGGTTGGATTTCAGCCAGCTTGCATGTTGTTGCATTTGGCAGGGTTGGATTTCAGCCAGCTTGCATGTTGTTGCATTTGGCAGGGTTGGATTTCAGCCAGCTTGCATGTTGTTGCATTTGGCAGGGTTGGATTTCAGCCAGCTTGCATGTTGTTGCATTTGGCAGGGTTGGATTTCAGCCAGCTTGCATGTTGTTGCATTTGGCAGGGTTGGATTTCAGCCAGCTTGCATGTTGTTGCATTTGGCAGGGTGCCTAGAGAAAACCTGTTAATTAGGTTAGGGATAATACCTGAATAAACTTCTCCACGCTCATACTTACCCCTGGTAAGAGGTTGGGGTGATCGCAAACACATGGCTCGTAACCTTCTCATCTTCTTCAGTACACTGAGTCTGGAGTCACGGATGCAAAGCCCAGTACACTTCATCCAACTGGACAGCTTGTCCTGTCACATTTTCGAATGTTAAAAGAATCAAAACTGCATTTGGTGTTGGGATTAATTCATCCTAAATCATCTTCTCCCATCAAAAGAATTTTTTTTCTTTGTTTCTCGAATTCGTGGAGACAAAGGTATTCCTTATGCAACAAATTTATTGCGCAGCTGCGCGATAAACTTATGCACAAAACTTGGCATAGCTCCGAAGGGTCTTAAATAATCTGAACATCTTGGACTAGAAGACTAATAGCATTTACAATGGCTGTTTGTGTATGATTTTGTTCGTTCTTGAAACAGTCGTTGAATCACCTCCAACCGCCAATTTGAAAACAGTTTCTTTTCTGGCTTTCTTCAGAATCATGCGGCAACTCTAAAAACTCTGTCACAAGAAAAATAGAAATTCTTTTACTTCAAACACAAGCTGTGAGCGTCTTGTATCAACCTTGAAAAGTTGTGCAATATAGCAGGCTCCACCACGATCAGGATTGCCGATAAAATAGGTCATTTTCAGTCGCTACACCACTAATTATGCCACCTAAAATGATTGCGCAAGTTACGCCATGATTTGTTGCACTTTCATGATAGTGTGTAAGTCTGCACTTACACACTATCATGAAAGTTTCATGAAATTGTCATAACTGAAATGTTACGCAATTTGCACAATAAATTGTGCTGTGCAAGTGGACTTATGCCATTATGTAAAGTTTCGTGCAATCTGCTGCAGATTTGTGATGGACTTGTGACCATACTTGTGATTGACTTTATTACAACCCTGCATGCGTTTGAAGCTAAACGCTAATATTTTCAGAGGCCCAACCCACATGAAACACTTGCAACCTACATGCAAACAATGCTATGGCAGACCCTATGTACATTGAGAAAGATTTGAGGCTTTGCATGGTGGAGACACTAACGAATGAAAGGTTTGCAAAAACACCCGGTTGGAATAATATCTCAAACTAAGAGAATGGTTCTGAAAAGAACCGGGGAAATACACTCTCATGTACATTGTAATATCGTTAATGCTTAAGACCTTCTTCCAAAAAGAAATGGGTTACGTGCACATAAAGATAAAAGAGTGCGTAGAGAGACAAACCAATAAGAGTGACTTTTGCAAAGCACAGCACGCTACACCTGTATTTTGACCAATCAGAACAAAGGTGGTTGTGACATCATTCAGCTTTGTCACGATGTTGACCCTGCAAAACTTCCACAAATTTACATAAATGTACATCATTTTTGCCATTTTACATAATAGTTACATTTCCTTCTTGTTTTTTACAAGTCTAGTGTTACCTTTTCATAAATCGGCCAATGCGATATGCAGCTTTTCACATTATCTTTTAATCACCCTGTTCCCATGTAAATAGACCATATGCTTTGCTTCACATACCTTGGAAAACGTCGCAGGCGGGCTGGGTCTAGATTCAGGCCACGTGACCTTCACGGCGCAGGGTTCTCCCACAAACCCTAGGCTAGGGTACAGGTCCCGACTCCCACCGGTCAGTGAGGTCAGACCCACCAACTGACCGTTCTTGACAAATTGCACAATCTTGACTGATTCGCTGAAGTACTCCACGTAGCATCCAACTACATCACCTGAAGTAAGGAAACCAATGCAGTGGATAAACATTCATTCAAATGAAAAGAAATGAAAAAAAAAACTATAATCCCCTGGGCATTTGTAGCTATCACGAACCTTTCTCAATCTTCCAAAAACAATGATATGTAAGAAACCAACGAGACAATCTTTGAATTTAAGGGACATCAAGCAACATGGTGACTAACATGTTCCTTTCTAAATCCTAAATTAAGATAAAATTTGCGGTGCAACATGTAAGAGTTTGTGAGGCTCTGAAATGTACCGGGGAAACTCACAATTAAACTCACAAAAAATGATTTCTTAATACATATATCTTTACCATGCAAAACTTCAAATCTTCTCCCAAATCCTTCCTTGATACTGAAGCATTTAGGAGGATTATACCCCATTCTCTTCCAATCAAAATCTGTACACGTCAGCCTTATAACATTACATGGAGACTGATGTCCTAAGTTTAGTTTCACATACAATTAAAAATTGTTGGCTGCTGTGGTGTGGGATATGACGTTTTTAACCACCGAGGGGCGCATAGCACCCGAGGCGAAACCGAGGTGTGCATAGCACCTGAGGCAAAGCCGAGGGGCGCATAGCACTTGAGGCGAAGCCAAAGGTGCTATGCATATCTAACTGTGTATTTTCTTTACAACACGTTCGGAGAACCTTTCATGATGTGTATTTTTTCATGAGGATATTTCAAACGAGTGTGCTTCACATATACACAGGCATGCAACTGGGAAGTCACAAAAAAAGAGGAAATTCAAATCTTTCCCAGACTTTGTACAGTGTTTTTCTATTTTCAATGGCACACATTGGAAGTGAAAAAAGAGGAAATCAGCTGATCCAAGGAAAGGTAGATGCCTGTATACATATGTAAATCTTTCCTAACAACACACGTTCTCTCTGAGATTTCTTAAGCAATTTATTACATTGCCAACAAAAACTGACTAACAGGAGAATGCTAGCACAGTACTAACCACAGGAGAACTCAACCCATCAAACACCAACGGCATGTTGTGTTGGAATCTGTCAGGATGGGTACAGTACCCCTAAAACTGACAGTCTTTTACATTGGCTTGGCACACCTCCAGAATTACGTCAGAAATATGTGTGTGCAATTTCTCGGATGGTTTTGGAATTTGCCAGGATGGGTATGGTTCCTAGTAAATCATGCTACGGAGTTAGGGTTTAAGATACAGAACTACCGCAACAACAACTGCTGAGGAATAGGGCTCAATTTTTACCTTTGGTATATTTGTCAGTCTTGAAGTAATCTACGCCGTTGCAGATTTGACCCTCGCAGGAGTAACCGACCGAATCCACCAGACCCCCTGGCATGTCGCCAACACTCTGTCCATCCCGACTTATGCCCATCACTACTCTACCATCAGGATCTGTTACAAAAAATCAGGGCGGAAGATATAACAAGTTTTTTTTCAGGAACAGTAGATGACACTCTATGGTTTACTTTAAGGGCCTGTCACACTGTCACGTCCATTCATGGCGTACATATTGCGTTGTTGAGATTCTTAAAAATGTAACAAAACGCCATGAAAACACAAGACCAGTGGCTTGCAATGTGTCTCTGTGAAGTCCACCGAAAATCTAAGACATCCCTGTGGCGTTCTATAGTGTCCTTGCGGCGTTCTCTCTGAGTTTCATTGAAGACCAATTAGAAGTTTGCGCCGCGTCCTTTGCGCTCGCTGCGTCCTCGTGGTGTCCAATAAGTTCGTACAATGTCGTGGAGTCCTTATCGTGCGCTTGATGCGACCTTAAAAGGTATGCGTGACTTCAGCAGCAAGAAGCGCAGCGTGTATACTTGGGCCAAAATGGGCGATATTCATCATGAGTCTTCACATTTTTAACGGCATAGACGCAGGAAACGCAGAGGAGACGCACAGACCTGATGCATGCACGTTCATGAAGTTCTCACGACGTCGACGTCGGCCTGGACGTTGCCAGTGCGTCACGGCAATTCGCAAGGAGTTCGCACAGAGTCTTTACGTGGCAGTCTTTACGTGGTCACGGTACAAACTCCATGCCAGAACGTGACAGTGTGACAGGCCCTTTAGAGCCAGGGTGTTTAACCAGTTCACTCCGGGATTGTTTTGACATCAAACTGACCCAGTTGCGGGCTTGTATTGTTTCAATACCAGACAGGTTCAGGCTGCACCTGCGGTAAGCACACCCTGATATTTCCAGCCTTGCTCGCTGCGAGCGGGTTGCTTACAGATATTTCCGGCCTCGCTTGAGGCGTGTTTATCCGTCATCCGTTCCGAATACCACAAAACCTTTGCGTGTATCCGACCTGAACTGGTATATTTCCAGCCTCGCTCACTGCGAGCGGGTCGCTTACAGATATTTCCGGCCTCGCTTGAGGCGTGTTTATCCGTCATCCGTTCTGAAAACCCCAAAATCTTTGCGTGTATCCGACCTGAACTGGTTAAAGGTGCCCACAGACACATCTTTTTAAACTGATTGTTTTCTCCTCATGATACAATTTCAAGCAAAATAATTTCAAGCAAAATAGTTTCACAGGGTATTGGGTACCAGTCGCTTTGAGCAAGGATTTTCTCGTCAAATCGGTAGGTACGTTTCCGGGTTACTGTAAATGCTCCTAGATGCCTTTAACCCTAACCACCCTGAATCCTTCAAAATCCTCTTTGCCAAAGTGGAGGAATTTGGAGGATTGATGTTACGTGGCAAAAGTGTGTTACTGATTTTGTAGGATGCAGTTTGTCAAGGTCTTGGGGCCGGACCTTAATTGTGTTGGTTTTGCTCAGCCATGCATAAATATAGGCCTGGATTAAGCTTGAAATGCTCCGTACTGCTCCAGGATGTCCCTGGCCAGGCCTCAAAATATTGACATTTTCTGCGGCAGGATTTTGCAGGATTCAGGCTGTGGTCACCCCTCCACGGACCATGTTCAAGAAATAAAGGAGGAATTTGCAGGATTGAGGCTATATGCTATTTTTCCATGAGGCCAATTGGAAGATTTTGCAGGATTGAGGCTACATCCTCGTGAAAAAGGCCTAGGGAGTTAGGGTTAAAGTTGGCAACATTTTATGCTAAGGGAGTTTGCTTCTCCTGCTTACCGTCCTCTGTGATGGTCACTGTGAAGTATGGCTGCTCGGGCGTCATCGTTTTCAACAGCTGTATCAGCTGCTTTTTGTGAGTGTTCTCCTTCAGCCTGATCACGTCGTTGGTGGGGACTCCTAGCAGCTCATTGAAGCGGTAGTGACCCGATTTCTGTCCCTCTATGTGCTTCGGACCATGGGATTGTTGGGGACCTGCATCAAAAGGGTAGAGTGTGCTAAAAATCAATGTCTTTATTCCATTGGGGGTGCCAGTATCAGGATTTGATAATAATGATAATAGTGGGTATTTATAAAGCCCACGTATCCACCAGGACTGGTGCTCAAGGCGCTACATCATTATTACCCCTGCTCATTGGGCCCATTTATGTATTTATTTATATTGGTTTATTTTCATACAACTGGTGGCCCCCAGGCCAAATTGCAAGAATGTTACAGTATAAAATACATTGCAAAATACATAACAATTATAGTCCAAATGAAAAAGAAAAATATGGAAAAGTAATGGTCCAGCCAAAATAACAAAATAAAATGAAAACAAAATGCATACACTGGATTTAATTAGATTAATTGATAAAATTGACCTTAAAAGATGGCACAGCCATCAGGAATAAGGAATAAGTTTTTGCACTAAGTACACAATATAGACCCATACAGACATAACATGATATTGCGTGAAGCGCACAGCAGACCCAGACGTACATGTATTATGAAAATCAAGAATTTAATAAGTCAATGTAGTGTGGAATCGGGCTCTTTCTGAATCGATTGGTCTTACAGGGTAGCAATGAGATGGAGTGAGAATTACACAAATTTCTACCATGTGTGTTTTTCCTGGAAGGGGGGATGAGGTTTTCTGTTTGCTTGCATGAAACATTCCAAATACCATCTCAGCTCCCTGGGGAGTATACCGCTCGATGCAGCCTGTTAGGCACGAGCAAGCTAATTCAATCACATAACCATCTCTGCCCTCACAGGTACCCATTTACTCCTGGGTGAGAGAAGCAATGAGTGACAAAGTGCCTGCCCACACACACCATGACCCCAGGCTGGACTCGAACCCACAACCTGCAGCTTTACCCGCAGACCAGGAATCCAATGCCCTTAACCATAGAGCCACAGCACTCCACAATGATTTTCCTTTCAGTATGATGTATTGGCCGTTAAGATTTGTGCAATTTTTAAAAACATCCTAGTGCTTCAAACCAGCCCCAGGTTCACACGTGAGCATGTAAACAGCTTCAATCATGAACCCCCCATTGTACCTCTTTTGTTTGTACTTAATCCGAACATACTCTTAAAGTTTCAAGACATAGTTCTGCCAATAAAGGTGGTCTTTCGGATATTTGTAGAGATAGACCTGTTCAGGAAATGCTACAGCTACTTGAATTCTAAAGGTAATGTACAAGATTTGCTTTTGCTGCAATTTTCAGAAAAAAATGGATTTGGAGTTTTAGTATGTTATAGCAAATGTTGTTTAACTGACTTGTCTCACGTTTTGAGCTTGTTTATGCTGGGAAAAAAGAAAGAAAAACCAATCATTTTCTTGTAGTCTGGTTCCCCGACCCCACTTAAGATGAAACGGAGAAAGGTAAAGACTTTGGGGAATTGTAAGGTCAAAGAATCACTTTAGCAGGTTTGTACCCCTTCACAAGTGTGTAATCTATTGCAAAATGCGGAATAACTAAATATGAAAAATAGGAGCAGTTTCTGAAAATAAGCCAGTTTTTTTCCAATGCTGGTCGGCCGACAAGCGTTGGAAAAATACAGTTTTTCTTGAAAATGTCAACAGACCAGGAGCCACGATTTTACAGGATGCTTTTAGATTGTCAATCCCTAACAATTCAGTAAGGTATTTCGTGATAATTTGATCATTTCGTTTTTTGATGTTTGCAAATGTTGTATCTTCCCTTTAAGAGCCAATCTCTCTGATTTCACGTTTGCGCCATCAAGAACAAAATTCTGCCAAAATTATGCCAAATAGAAGTCCATCTCATGAAAACTCAAGTTGTCGACATAAACAAGGAAAATCTAAATTTAACATGTAACAAGCCAATCTTCAATGACATGCCCAGAACACATCGCAATGTGACCGTGTTTAACGTACCTAATGGACCAAATCCACCAAACGTCATGGTCTTCTTGATTGCTTCGGCCCTCCACGCATCAATGTCGAGAGCGGACGGTGTTGGACACTCAGTGTTCACTTTGACAGTGCAACCTGCATGAGAAAACAAACTACTGTTTTAAGGGTATAGTCCATCATTTGTAATTTGTGCATTTTGTTCGTCTGAAGCAACAAAAGTGCTCAAAATCTCAAGAAGGGTGCTGAACAACTAACCTGATGAAGTTTCAGCTCAGCTTCGGCTGGAATATTTCGAGAAAAACAACATTCTAGGATCTTGATTTCAAATCAAAAGTTGCTGAATCATGTTTTGAATCGGGCCTGAATTCAGTGTCCGAGACACATTCTCACTGAGCCGATTGCAGCTACGCGATGTCCCGCACCGATCCGACGAATTATAGCAACTGCACACGCATGTGCGTCGTGTCAAGGCTTGCGCGCGCTTCGCCGAATAAAAAAACGAACTACTAACGGAAATTTCCAACAGTGCTAATCTTAAGACGCACCGTTGGAAAGGCCTTCTTTCGTTGATCTCTTCAAAATGACAGCTTGCCAGAAAGAATAATTACACAGGGAGTTTAGTCCCCTTACTATCTTTCAACAACGTTCGTTTTTCAACAATAATGACGCCAGTTACTTTTGGGATAGCTGCAAATGATGGACTGTGGCTTTAAAGGTAGAGTAGATCAGATTTACGGAGACATTCCACCTATCTCTGCTATTGTTGCTCAACAACGAGTTCGCTTTGCTTTGCTGGCCTCTGCTACTGTGCTGTAAACCAGGCCATATCTAATGTATTATGTTGGAGACTTTCATGCCCTAATAGAGGACGAAGACCCTTCAACTACATTGATGTGATTGGCAGAGACACCCAATGTGAAATTGAAGACCTTTCGTACATGAGAGATAAAGACACCTGGCGTGGCGTTGTAAAAGAGATCTCGGTAGCGAATGCTAGATGATGATGATGAGACCATTTGTAATTTGTGAATTTTTTTTTTCACTTGAACCAACAAAAGTGCTCAAAATCTGAACACGGCTGCCTAAACAGTTCACGCTGGGACTACTTTGACAAGAACGGAATGAGGCGCAGGATTAAGCTGCGAGCGGGTCGCTGGTAGATATTTCCGGCCTCGCTCCGTTCAGAATACCGCAAAAGCATTGTGGGTATACGCGTCATCAAGCGCGAACTGGTTAATAACTAACCTGATGAAGTTTTAGCTCTGTGAATGCTGTATATTTCGAGAAAACAGAACAAACGTATACACACTATTCTGGATCTGGATTTCAATTCCAAAGTTGCAGAGTCATATTTTGAAATGCGCCGTCTCGTGACACAATCCCGAAATCAGCATTCGGGACAAGATTCTCATTCACCCGGTTGTCACCCATTCACGGATTCGCCCAATTGAAAACCGACAACAAAGTAGAACGCATTTGGAAGTTCTCACGGAAATTTCCAAAAATGTGGCACTTGACACATCTTTGGAAAATGACCTGCTTTTGTTGTTTTCTTCAAAATGACAGCATGCCAGAAGGAATAATTTCACCTGAGGTTTAGTGTCAGTACTATCTTCAAACCAAGTAAGCGTTTTAACAATAATTTGATCGGTTACTTTTTGGATAGCTGCAAATGATCTACCCTACCTTTAAAGGGAAAATACAACAATTGCAAACATCAAAAAATAAAACTACCAAATCATTTTGAAATACCTTGCTGGACTGTTAGTGAATGACAGTGTAAAGCATCCTGTAAAATCATGGCACCTGGTATACTGTCATTTTCAAGAAAAGTGGTATTTTTGTATCAATTTCCAACGCTGATCGGCCGATCAGCATTGGAAACAACTGGCTTTTTTTTTCAAATACTGGCCCCAATTGACCATCGCACTTGTTTGCAATCGATAACAAACCTATGAACGGGTACGAGCCAGCTAGACTGGTTCCCTGACCTTACAATTCCTCAATGTATGTAAACTGCTCTGTTTTTTTCTTATATGGAGTCAGGGAACCAGACTACAGGAAAATGATCGTTTTTCTTGGTTTTTATAGCATTTTCGAACCCAAAACCTCAAAAAAAAACAGTGTAACTATATTTGTTATATATTTCCAACCCCCCAATTCCATCCATTTCTGAAAATTACAGCAAAAGCAAATGATGTATATTCCCTTTAACTTGAAAGGACACAAATTACATGATTCGACAATCAGCAGGGAGAACGGTTTCATCCATTTTCGTACCTTGACACGCTAGACCAATCGTAGGATAGAAGCCTCCCATTGGTTGATCCAGAGAGCGCTGGTTGACCACCTGACCGTTCTTGGTGAAGTAGACGATGACGTTGGCCGGCAAGCGTGGGTTAGCGACGACAGTGTCCACAAACACCAGGCCACAGCCCATGGTGTCCCCCGCACTGCACTTGCAATTCTCACCCAGTTGGGTGGCTGTTACAAAATATTAGACAATTGTCGATTTACAGACACAAAACAATTTGTCGATTTTTATTACACCTCACACATACATGTGCACACATACTGGAATTTGTATCCTTGTGGAGTCATTTCTTTGTTGTCGTGTACCAAAGTTTTTGACTTTGAAAGTGTACTTTCAAAATGCTCCTATTTTAACCAGAATTCATTTCCTGGGCTGAAATTCTGACTTAATATTCCTTACATAAAATACTTCAATTTACAATGGATCCACACAACTTGGAAATTCCTAGGTTTTGTTTTTGAGTAAAATCCATATATCTATTTCCTGATAACCTTGTAGAGGCGTATTCACCTGTGCACATGTGCACATAATCCAAAGAGTTGGAAGTAATAGTAAATATTTGCATGACCGGGTTGAGAAAGTAGTACCCAAAGATAAGCATCTAGACTCTTAACTTTGCAACAGATGCTATCCCAAGTGATGTTGCTGTTGGTACCATACTACAACATACACGACACAATAGATCTTTCTCATAGGACGTCATTTTTGTAGGAAAATTACAACTGCGTATTCAATGCCATCAGGTGCGTGTGCCCGCAGTGTGCCAAATGTTCTAAACATGTGGTGTTGCTCAAAATTTCTTCGAAATAAGGTGCATGCCGATGCGCATCACGCAAGTTTGACGCCCAATATGCCGATGCACGTGACGATCTGTAGGAAGTGACGTCATATGAGAGAGACATATTCCACAAATATTTTCACTTTTGAGCATGACCCTAAATACATAGTTGGTATTATAAATAAATACAAAATGGTACCGGTGCATTTCAAGTAAGAAGTGAAAAAAACACCAAAAAAATAGATGGTTTAAATACCATTTTCAGGAGTTTCAAAGTAAATTGTCCCGTCCACTCCGCTATATCCAACTGCCTCCATCATCGTCCCTGGAAGCCTGTTATCATCCAGCAGGGCTGATGTCAGACCAATCACGGGGCCTATTGCAGCCTCCTCCCCCATCGACACAATGGTCATTTCCACGTACTGGGTTGAGCCTGTACAAAAGGATCATACCATTACCAACGTGGGGGTTGATTTCAGTATACATGCATATCTACACAAAAGTGCGGTAAAGGAAAGCGGAAACAAACAGCAGTATTTTGCGCGGCAGTAAATATTTACCTACGGGCAGAAAAACGTACAGGATTATGCTAATTTATGCAAATTACTGAAAGGTTTGCAGGGTAACGTCAAGGCCAGCTCCATAGCATCATAACCACCAATGCACTGATTGAACAGAATGCAGGTTTATCGCGCGGCATTTAGGGGAAAAGTACTCAGCTCAGCGGTTTCTACGCTCAAGCGGTTAATAGCTTTACTGTGTAGAATATACATGTGCAAAGTAAATTGCCAATTTTAACTAGCAACTTTTGATTTACTTTTATGAAGAGGGTATGGTGCTTGGATGGCAGCCACTTTGGATGACGTCCGTAGGCTCAGCAGGTTGTCGTTTGCCGTGACTGTATCAGGCATGTTCCAGTCCGATAGGTTATCCTAAAAGATACACAACAAAAATCCATGAAAATAATGTTGATAACCTCCTGCATGTGTAAGTCTTCTTCCAAATCAACCCTTCTTGATTTAGTTTCTGATATAGAGTGTTAAGATCCCAGCTAAGCATTTCCTAACACATGTATCTGCAATATTGCTTTTTCTTATTCGGCCATTTTTGTGGATTGCTTTCGGCAGTGTTCTTCAGCAAAGTTTAAGCCAAAAAAAATAGTTCTGCTTCCGATTACATGGCATTTGAAAATTGGGTAGGTAGGTAGGGATTTTTATTTTGGCTATTTTTTTTGTGTGTACGATCATATGGAGGTGTCTGTATGTAGTCATTGGTAAAAAGGTAGTAATTGATGATTTTGGGTTTTTTTCCTCATTTTCCCCCCAAAAAGGGTAACCGGAAGCAGAATTGTTTTTTTGGCCTTTGCATGGCAGCACAGAAGGAAAAAGTCAATGTTATGATCAAGAGCTTTTACTATAGCTACAAACCATCGTTAGTATAGATTTTCTTTAACTGACAAAACACCAGAAGCACTGATATCACAGGACGCTTGATTCTATTATTTACTTACGATCAATAGGCTACTTCATAATAAATTGGCAGTTGCATTTCTGCATGTCTATGAATGTTGTTCAAGTCTTTGACATTATTTTTTTAAGAATCACACTTCCACTATATATGGTAGTCTTCATTTTTGATGCTGGGTTCGAAATTAGCGGTAGCCCGCTAGCCAAATGCTAGTCAAAACTGTGGCGGGCTAGTCAAACTATTCATTAAGTAGCCTGGCTGGCGAGTCACAAAATTATTGGGATACGGCAAAGATGAAAGGACAGGAAGAAATAAATCATGAAATTCAGAAAGAAAACCTCATCAATTTGAGTCAAATTTTACCAACTGTTTTAAAATGTTAAATTATTAGATCTGATTATTAAAAACACTGACAAAAATGCCTCAGAATTGAGCCTGAACATATGCCATTTTTTATTTGAGAAAAACAAAATTTAAAAAATGGGCTAGTGAAAATGCCGGCGGGCTAGTTAAAAGTCTGTTTCAGTAGCCTGGCTGGCTACTGAACAAAAAAGTTAAGGTCGAACCCTGTAAAATGATGTAAAATATGACAGGGCAGCAAAATTTGAGTACGGTGACAAAACTGGTATTGATCGACAAAGTGTAATGGGAGCAGCAAGCTAGGAAACTGCATTCTGACGGAGGTACAGTGTGACAATGTTGGGAGGAAGTTCGCAAGAAATTGCATTAGGACTTTCAGTTTTTAATAGTTAATTCTCCCTTTCTGTAACTTTACCAGTGAGGATATTGGTGGTGAGGAGCTGAGCCAATCCACATGCAGCTCGGCCGTCCCCCACCAGACGTTGATGGTGGGTAGCAGGAACTCCTCCTTCAGGGCCAGCCACCGGCGGTGGACAAGCTGGTCGTTCTTTGAGACGCAAACTAAGGACTTGTGCTTGGAGTGGTAGTCAATGTACAGACCCACAACATCACCTAAAAATGGGGAGAAAATGTGCAGTTATTCCAAATCCCAAGGGGCCTAGGCTAAGCCTGGTCTATTTAAGGCCAGAGTCCATCATTTGCAGCTATCCAAAAAGTAACTGGCGTAATTATTGTTGAAAAACATACCTGATTGAAAGATGGGGACTAAACTCCCTGTGAAATTATTCTTTCTGGCAAGCTGTCATTTTGAACAAATCAACGAAAGAAAGCCTTTTCAACGGTGTGTCTTAAGAAGCACCGTTGACACGCGTGTGCAGTTGCTACAATTCGTCGGATCAGTGCGTGACATCGCGTAGCTGCAATCGGCTCAGTGAGAACGTGTCTCGGACGCTGAATTCAAATGCAACTTTGTGTACATACCCATTCTTGAATTTCAAGAAGTTGTACTGTTTAAAGAGGCTGTGGAATGCTCAAAGACATTTCTGTCATTTTTCGGGTATATGTAGCCTAAGGTGTGATGAAATAAAAACGACTATTGTGTCTGTCATGAAATGAGTACAAAAGGTACTTCTGAGAGCTGTTTTTCAGGTCCTGTTTCTACCCCAACGTGCAATTTGGGGGCAGCAAACAAAACATAAGTCAATCGTGACATACCGGTAACAAACAGGACTCCTGATGCAGCATAGTATAAACGAGTCCTGTTTATTACGTCACGATTTACTATGTTTTGTTTGCTGCCCCAATGACGACTCTTGCACAAATTGCCCAAATATATACCCAAAAAAATGACGGAAATGTCTTTAAGCATTCCACAACCTCTTTAACTTCCCCGCCACACACAGTAGTAACATACACACGTTTGTTTACTTTGACCGAGCTGATGGCGTTGTCATAAAGCCGTTGGTAAGGTGGCGGGGCTTACGACCAAATCCCGACTGGTCCATTAGGCTACCTTTGCCCCAATGCCTAAAATTGAAAACTTGGTCCAATGGTCAATTTGCCCTCTCTTGGGAAATTACTCATATTTCTGTCAAAACCATAGAGCTATATATTAAATTACTAGAGCCCTAACTCGATGTTCAAAGTAATGCCTGATGGGCGCATCCATGTTTGTGCACAAACCTATGGAGACCTAGAAATTGTGTACGGCTTTTGTACGGCTTTTTGCATATCTGCGTTTGTATTCCATACCGGTGTGTTATCGATGCCGATACGCCCAAAACCGAAACGTATGATCAGCAAATGAGCGTTTCATTTTGCTTTACGCAAACAGCGCATCTTGTACGCGTCCCTCCGCTGCAGATGCTTTTCGCCGTGACGTTTTTTTGAACCGTCATGACGCGCTTAAGTTGTTTGCGTATCTTCTACTTGCGCGTTGCATTTAGAGTACACTTTCAAAATTCAATCCATCTATTTTGATTGTGTTCTACAAACAAGCACATTAATTCAAAATATCTGCGCCCACAGCAGCTTCAAAGCGTCTCCCAGCTCCGCGCGCAAGAATGAAGAGTTAGCGCTCTAGTAATTTAATATAGCTCTTTGGTCAAAACTGATCTGATTCGGACGTTTGATGTCTCATTTGATGTCTCTTGTTGGTTACCGTTATATCTTGTTTGCATTTTTTTGATACACCCTATATAGTACCTACCCTGGCCAAAAGTCTGCACAAACTCCTTGGAGCTGTTTGCCGGGCTAGAGATGCTTCCATCGTCACTGAAGTAGACCACCGCGTCGCTCTTCCTCTTGGAGGATTTGTCCACCTCATCATCCTCCACATCCTCTGCATCTAAATCCGTCTCTTTGCTGATACCAATCGCGATGACAGCTTCTTTGGCTACGAGCAGGAAGTGAATGGGACATCTTAGACAAGACCATTACTCCTTATTATTCACATAATGGCCAACTCATATCTTTTATACCCTCAATAAAAAAAAATTAAAGGGAAGATACATCATTTGCAAACATCAAAAAACGAAATGATCAAATTGTAACAAAATATCTTAGGACTGTTAGTAAAATGACAATCTAAAGCAACCTGAAAAATCGTGGCTCCTTGTGTGGTGATGTTTTCAAGAAAACTTATATTTTTCCAACGCTGGTCGGCCGGCCATCGTTGGAGAATTTTTTTTTCTTCTCAAATACTGCTCCTAATTTTTCATCTTTAGTCATTCTGCATTTTCTTTGCAATTAACTACACATCTGTGAAGAGGTACAAGCCTGCTTGGCTGATTCTCTTTACCTTACAATCCCCAAAATCTATACATTGCAATGTCTCATCTTAAGTGGGGTCAGAAATCAGACTACAAGAACCTGGTTGGTTTTCTTGGATCTTCCAGCATCTCCGAACTCAAAACGTGAAACAAGCTAGTTTCACAATAATTTCTATAGCACACTAATCCTCCAAATCCATTTATTTCTGCAAATTGCAGCAAAAGCAACTGTTGTATATTCCCTTTAACCACCAAGTTTGAGGACTCAACTAAAATTTTAAACTTGAGTTTTAAAGTTTAAAATGAGTCTTTGCACCATATAGTGCAGCCAGAAGTTTTTAATATTTTACACATGATTGGCAAATGTCGGATTTCTTTGATGGACCAATTCTTCGGCAGGACTGTGGTCTGACTGCATAAACATTGACTGAATAAGTGACTTACGAATCTAGTAATTTAGCATCAGGTCCGAGTCATGAAGGTCAAGTTCTAGTCCCAGTTCGAGTTTTGAGTCAAAGTCCTGGACTGACGCTCATCAGTCTGGCAAAAAAAAAATCATCTCATTGTTATCAAAGCTTTCCACTCACCTAATTGAACAACTTTGACTCTAAAGTAGGGCTTCTCCGGGGACAGTGGCTCGCTGGTGTACTGTGCAAACACCACATGATTGGTCTCGTTCACTAGGTCGGGCACTTTGATAATCTTGATCCCATCCTGGAGACTTACGAGATCCGATGAGTTGACATCAGCCATCATCAGTGTGCTTTCAAACTTCTCTCTCGGTTCTTTTTTTTTAATAACACATATACCTCACTCTGTAAGAAAGAAAAGAAAAGAACCAAAAGTCACAAAAGTCACGCGAAAGCCGGCCTCAGGTCGACCTTGCAATGACACAGATCAGTCGGCAACTGACTTTTCAGGATCAAGCTGTGCCTGAGCTACGACCGTCGGGAACAACTCAGTCGCCCATTTTTTTGCGACCTGAGTGTAACTGCGACGACATTAAAATGATCGGCATAAGTCGGCGCTAAAAAAAATAACAGTCGCAAGAGTAGAAAATTTCAACTTCTGCGACATGTTCTGCGACAATCACACGATTTCTTGATTTTGTGACTGTGCATTACAGTTTACTGTTCTGCTTGATGCCGACGATTCCGTCATGGTGCAAGCAAATCGTGGGTCGACCTGAGGCCGGCTTAACGATCCCCATCCAGCCGAACTCCAACACAAGGGATTGGTGGAGTCAGTCCAACTGTAGTTTAATACAATACGATATGGCATTGGAATTTGCAAGGGTGAGGAAGGTTCCTAGTAAATCACCCTAAGGCGTTAGGGTTTTAGTGAAAAGGTCCATGACATATTTCTACGTGAAACATGTTTTATGCAAATATCCATTCAGTGTGGCCCAGGACCATCTAAAGAATTAAACATAAAATTAATTTTACAGAGTAGAGATCGAGAAATAATAATAATGTGTATTACGAAGCACATGACATGTATCCACCAGACCTTAAATTAGTCAGAAATAGTCAGAAACTTTTGGTCTGGGAAGATTATTTTATTTCTAATTTTAAATATTATTTGCCGTGAGCATATTCTTCTAATTATGTCCCATGTAGGATCTGATTGTACTTGATTTGTTTTTGTCTTGTCCTGTTTGTGTTGCCATTGGTCCCTTGTCTCTAGTGAAGCTTATAAAAAAAGTGTACTTCATTGTGTAGAACTTTAACATAACATAGTTAAAGGAACAAATATAATATGTATTTCACATGATATATATTTTTTTCTACACATAATGGACTTCTCCAGTTGACAAGCTTGCTTTTTGGTGAAGCCAAGCACTTGAATGTATTAGTTTTATATCTAAATGTCTAATAGACATTTTTTCTAAACGATTAAGTGGAAATAAATAGGAATATGAAAATATGAATATGAATGATAAAGTTTCAAAACTGATTTTTTTTCTTATTTTTTTATCCATAAATAGGCCTAATAGGTGAATCCATTAATGATCAGTTAATCTGGAAAAGTAATGAGTAGGCCTAGGCCTAAAGTAAAAATAACTCAAAGTTTCAAGGCAGTGTATATTTTGCCGGAGACGGCAAACCTTTAGTAAACGTTAGTTTGCCGGATATGCACTGAACATGCGCAGTTACTGTTTTTTTGTACGTAAACATTTTCCGGTGTCAAATTTTAGTCTGGCTCCATGCCAAAATTATCGTTGTAACCTCGTATTCACAAGTTGGGATTCAGACCATTTTATAATTTCGGACTTTATTTCCCTTTTAAAAAAAATCCTCCAGAGCCACAAATCTGAAAAAGAAAATGTAATACTCTGCAAAAAAATGTTTGAGACATGTTAAAATAATAAAAGAAGAATATTCTTATTTATTTGGGGATGAGAAAAAAAACTTAAAAATGTGGTGCGGTCGGAATCGAACGCGAGGCATCCCGCTTTCTAGAGCCTTTGCTTAACCATTACACCAAACGTGCTTGACAACTTTTGGTGGGAATTTAATACATTTTATAATTCAGCCCTATCTTAAAGAGTACAGCGCCCTCTGTTGATATGGATTGCTGCCGGCAAACCTTTAGTAAACGTTAGTTTGCCGTCATTACCTCCGGCAAAATATCCACTAGGCCCTACCAAGTTTCAAACAGGTTCACTGCCGGCCCACTGGCACTGCCCATGATGTTTGTTTGGGTTAACGAATAATCATGATAATGTTTTGGAAAACAAGTTGCAACCTGACACCACTTTTTCTTCATGTATCATCTCAAAGTCAGTCATTACAAAAATGATGATAAGACATGAATCTGAGACTGTGAAACGTGTCCAATTTTGTTAGGAAATAAGCTTAGACTTTTTAGAGAGTTAGAAAATGTTCTTGACTCTCCATAGACTTTGTACACAATCGCTAAGTGAAGTGGCGTCAGGTTTTTTCCAACGTTTGTCATGCAAACGTAAGTGGCGAATGCAAAGGTTTATCAAATATTCCATTTTTGATAGTTTCAACTTACCCCAAAATGCGTTAATAGGTGATAATATGCACATCATAGAAGTAAGAATTTGACATCAATCACTGAATTTGCGTTTCGGTTCACCACTCACACACCACGTACTAAAGAATGCATGTTGCTATGCGTGCAATTTACATGATTTACATGACACAGGAGGGCGCTATTTACTCGTACGTAAGCTCTTCTTTTTTGGCGTTTACAAAAACGAGGGTATGAGTGGGGCGGGTCGATCGGGTTCGGCTCAGGCTGATCGGGCTTTATCAAAGACAAACTTTAAAAAGAATGGCGGCCAAACCATCACCTCCAATATTAGTCGTTCATCCCTAATTCGATCGTCTCATGACATTGTCATCCAGTATTTCACCAAACTTAAATTTGTGAACTGATCAGCGGCGGCGGCACGTTTTTCATTGGGGGCATCACCAAAAAAAGGGCCACTTGCTCAGGAAAAGGCATCTCAGTTCCGTCGGTGTGAAAGAGAAGAAAATTTTGAAACTATTTTCGCTCACATTGCAAGGAATACATGTTACCATGGAGCTTCCTTTTTTATAGCTCCATGATGTTACCCGGAACAAATTTTACTAACAACACTGGCATACACTTTTAATAATGTTTGCGTAAAATAAAAAATAAAAAAAATAAAAAACCAATAATAACTCAAACAAATTGCAGGCATATTCCTGAAATAGTCTCAATATAGCCGTATTGTTCTCCAATAATGTAACTTTTCACTTGAGAGAGCCCTTCGGCCTCACACCCGCATTCAGTACCCTCTCTGGGTCCGCCCTTGAATTTAGTTAGGCCTATGCAAATTAGGGACCGTTTTTTAATCGTAAAAGGGGCTGCACTGTTGCTGTTGATGGCCAGTTCATAACATTCGTGTTGAGGAGCACTATTATTCTTCAAAGGCCACTTTTCCAATTTGAATTGGGAACTAATAGATCGTGCTTTCGAGGGGCAGTTTTCTGAAGTTTTGTTGGCCTGCATGGGAAAATATAGGGGTGGGGCAAGCGCCCCCCCCCCGGATCCGCCCGCGTGTCGCCTGTTGTGTTCCACACTTTTGGCGGCTCGTTTCCATTCATCATCGGAAGTTTTTTTTTTCTCAAGGAGTCAAATTGCTACTCTTTGTATTTAGACAGATACAGATTCTCAACTCCGTCAACACTATTCACGGACGTCCTTACACAATTTTTTTTTAAAAAGGAAACGATACTGTATCGTTTCGGTTTGCGGTAACACCATGTGGTAATAACTACTGCTTAGAAGATATTAGTTCTGAAAAGAACGTATCCTGCTTATTATCAACTTTGCTAAGTAGTTTTTTGTTCTGATAAGAACAGTCCTGCTGTAAGTTCTAAACGAACTTGTCTTTGGTCTCAACGTTTCGACTAGCCTGCTCTAGTCATCGTCAGGAGACTGAAGATAGTTGGAGATGATACTGTGTTGATACGGATTTGTATGTAAATCAGACCTCTTTCCAGTTCGCTGTTCCCAACAGTCCTTCATTAGCATTATTTTCCTAAAAAAATAATAATGTGAAAAGTACGTTCTCATCCTTAATTCTAAAAAAATAAAACCACTAAAATGTACACGAAAATAGCATTACAGCAGGACACCACATTACACCAGGGGGCTCTATTCATGACGTGCATCTTCATATGATAGCGCTTCGCTCGTAACCTCCGCCCTACAAACAGGGCCTAGGGCGATAGGCCGGGAGGAGGGGCATGGCATTCTGGATAACTGTCATGACCTGAAGACGTCTGCAAATGTTTCAAGGGGGCAGACCAGTAAATCGTTCCAAAATTGCCTACGCCGACCAAATCACGATCTGCATGCCCTCAAATTCTTCAGTATTTGAGCAAATTGTAGGCCATGAAGTTGAGGGTTTGTAAACAATAAGGGTGGAAGCCGTACACAGGACAGAGAGTTTGTATTTCTGTGCAATTTGGATGACATTGGGGCCCTAAAAGCGTTCTATTTTGCAATGGAGAGTAGGCACCGTTTTTCAAAAATGGCGATGGACTTCAGGACTACTTCAAGGGGTGATCGTATTCGGATGGAAGTTTCTCCCAAAAGTCATCAGAATACCCCCAAAAATTGAAAAGAAAAAGGAAGGTGATACAATAAGCTTTAGTTTTGATGTGTGTCTCGAACACCTTGGAATATAAATTGTGAGTATTTTCCCTAACTTCTGAAGTGGGGGCATTTATCATTGGGGTCTATGGCAGTTTATTGCAGACCCTGCACTGTCAAAAGCGGACACTCATGGACACTCTCGGACAGTACGCGGCGCTCTTCATCCCTGCCTACTGACGTGACACGCTTTACCGACAGGCCGATGTCGCCAACACATTTTGCTTCGCGCGTCCCCGCCTGGCTCGCTCTTAAAATCTCTAGCCGGTTGCAATTTGCGACTCTGCAGCAGCCCACCCCCATGCTACTGCCCTGAGGTGGGTAGAATCGGCCCCATCGGCAAAAGGAAGACAAAAAATATCAAGCAACGCAGCATCGATTTTTAGAGATCATCGAAATACTGCTTCGTCACGCACATATTTTCATGACGTATGACAGTTTTAAAAGTTGGTATGTGGGGCACAAGTGCTTTTTCAAGATTTCGATATTTTTTTTTTCCGAACGAAATTTAAAGGACAATAATGGCCTGTAACAAATACACTTGCTTACTTGTTTTTGCAGGTCTTTAAACAGTTTTAATACTAGTTTGTTTTAAATGGCGCGCTCCAGTTCCATGGGCGTCGCGAGGCGGGGGGGGGGGGGGGGGGGGGCAAGGGGGGCGCTTACCCCCCCCCCCCCCACCACCACCGGAAAAGCAAGCAAGTTCAAATTAATTACTTGACATGAGCCGATATTTTTTTCTCGTGCGATGTCCCATGTACGAAACCCCGTTAGGGCAAACTTTTTTGGGGGGGGGGGGGGGGGTTTTTTTTTTGGGGGGGGGGGAGGTGTTTTTTTTTTTTTTTTTTTTTTTTGGACACTTTACGAAACGAAAGTTTGGTACGCGGGCACTGCCGTACTTCATGTCCATAATGTACAAAAACAATTTTAGGCCAAAGCGAAAGTGCCATTCTTTTTCCATGGTTTCATGAAGGCTGCGCAGTCTATTTTTAGTAATTTTTGAAAAAATAAAATTTTGAAGGTTTTTTTTTCTTTGGAAATTTTTTTTGGTAAGTTTTTTTTTTGGTTTTTTGAATTTTTGGGGGGAAATATTTTTTTCAAAAAAAAAAAAAAATCCAAAAAGAAATCAACTAAAAATAGACTGCGCGGCCTTTATGAAACCATGGACCAAGAAACGGCACTTCCGCTATGGCCTGAAACCGTTTTTCTACATTATGGACATGAAGTACGGCAATGCCCGCGTACTAAACCTTCGTTTCGTAAAGTGTCAAAAAAAAATCCCACCCCCAAAAAAAAACAATTTCAAAAAAAAAAATTTAAAAACCCCAAAATACACAATTATGAACCCCCCCCCAAAAAAAAAAACCCCACTTCCCCCCCCCCAAAAAAAATGTTGGCGCTAACGGCTTTCGTAGGGCAAAGCTCCTCTGAACGTTTTTTTTTTTTTCTATTCATATAAAAAAAATACGTAAGGTGCGAGCTCCCCCCACCCCCCCCCCCCCCCCCCCCACCCCCCGCACACACCGCCCCCCAAAAATAGTCTTCCGTTTTCCTGCAGCAAAATTTCTGGACAAGTTTTTTCATTCCGTAAAATATACATACTCTTAACATGAGTTTGGACATGTGTACACGGTTGTGGGTGAAATAACAATATGTACTAGGCCGATTACAATATAACATGTTTCTTGTCGGGGTTTTTGAAAAAGGAAGGAAGCGGGGCTTTTTATTTGTTATTTTGTATTTTTTTCAAGATGGCCGCCATTTCAAATTTCCTGCAACCGTTGGTGTTCCACTGTTCAAAGACACTTTTAAAACTTAAACACAAGTTGGACAAGAGAACTGAACATATTTACAGTGTCATTTAGAGTTGTATTTGTATTGGTATTTATTTTCCGATGAATTTGTGGACTTTTTTCGGTGTTTTTACTACATTTTTCAAAAATAAAAAATAATAAAAAAATCCAGGCGGCCTCCAAAAAGGAAGCGGGCGGGGACGAGAAACATGTTGTTGTTTTTTTACTTTGCCTTAGATGTGCTAAATTATGTGTAGGTGTTTGGGCCGATGTGGTTGATTGTAATCACGCTAATTTCCAAAAAAAAAAAAATTCCCCCCCCAAAAAAACTAACCAAAAAAAAAAAAAAAATTCCCCCAACCCCCCCCAAAAAACACTTCCCCCCCCAAAAAAAATGTTGGCACTAACGGGCTTTCGTAGGACAGAGCTCCTTTGAATTTTTTTTTTCCATTTATATAAAAAAAAATACGTATGGTGCGAGCCCCCCCCCCCCCGCACACACCGCCCCCCCCCCAAAAAAAAGGGATTCCGTTTTCCTGCAGCAAAATTTTCGGAAAAGTTTTTCCATTCCGTAAAATATACACACTCTTAACGTGAGTTTGGACATGTGTACACGGTTGTGAGTGAATTAACAATATGTATGTACTTGGATGTACTATATTATGTGTAGGTGTTGGGCCGATGTGGTTGATTGTAATCACGCTAATTAGCATTATTAATATTTGCATTTACGGAAAGTCCGTAAAATTACGGCAAAAATTCGGAATATTTCACTTTGCGGAGTCAGTAAATTTACGGGCATGATAGACCATTGTTTCGTATTTTAATAATAACGTAGACCTGCCGAGCAGATGTAAATATCAAACTCAACTGAAGTTTTAAAAAATAGAGGATTAAAAAATCAAAAAGTTATGTGCTAGCCAAGCTTTCAGGGATCGGTCTGAGCCATAACAATGCCCCAGCCAATCCCTTAGTTCTCTTCCGGGGTCTCGGCGTCCCCGACCAATACACACTTCCTTCCCTATCCATCCATATAACCCCGGAGGGCCAGGCGTCATGTAAAAGCAAAGAGCTAAGGGAGGAACAGGGCGGCACCCTAAGCCCTGATCCTCCGAGTGGACCACATGCCCTGAACCTGTACGAAGGCGCCAACCTGGAACTCACGGACAGTACCAGCAGCAGTGCTTACCGATTAAGCTAAGGTACTGTTGGTATTTTACGACGGGAAATAAAACATCTTATAATGACTGAATGTGTGCGTTGCAAAGCAAAAAGACACCGACGGGATTCGATCCCGCGCTCCGCGATTCGTGGACGACGACTTTAACCGCTCGGCCATCAGGCTTCCTTGGAATTCATCTCAAAACAATTTGTCTTTATAGGCGGAGAAACGTGGAACATTGTTGTGTACATCTGTTTTGGCTTCATGGACGTAACAGAAGTCGATATTTCTGTCAATAATGTTTTCATTTTTTTGGAAAATAAGGCAGCCTCGTTAGTCGTAGGCCTATTCGCCTATACGTGTGCTATTACTTACCGTTACGCAACAATGAACACTATTATTACGTAGGCTTTTTTGAAACAGGCATCAGAATCGTTCAGGGGAAGGAGGATCCAGGAATTTTAGCGGGCCGGGAGGGGGTCCAGGCCCGTCAGATGTTTATATCCGATTGTTGCGCACGGGCGGACCCGTATCATTTTTATAACAATTGTACATTTTTGTGCGTTTCAGAGCGGTGGGGGGGGGGGGGGTGTTTTGACACCCTTCTGGATCCGCACCCTACTTCTACTCTTTGTGTTTGAACAGATACAGATTCTCAACTCACTATTCCAACATTATATGAACGTCCTTAAAAAAGGAAACGACAATCTGTTCATACGGATTTGTTTAACACTGTAAATCAGACCTTTATTCCGTTCGCATTCTAAACAGCCCTTCATCAGCCTGTCAACATTTTTATTATTTTCCTGAAAAAAATGTGAACAGTACGTTCTCATCATTAATTCTAAGAAACAACAAACGACTTATTAATTTAGATGAAAACAACAATACACCAGGACACCACATTGCAATAATTACGTATAATCTCGCTTCGCTCGTAACCTCCGGCCTGCAAACAGGGCCTAGGGCGATGGGCCGGAAAGGGCTGATGAGCTTCAGAGAATCTGGTGAAGGAAGTAAGGATGGCATTCTAGGTAACTTATCGTGAACTTACTGTGGGTGCAGGCCAGTAAATCGGCCCGAAATTGCCTCCGCCAGCAAAATCACCGTTTACATGCCCTCAAATTCTTCAGTATTTGAGCATATTAAATGTGGGCCATGAACTTCGTACAGAATAAGGGTGGAAGCCATGCACTGGAACGTAAACTTGTATTTGGATGAAATAAGGGCTGTTAAAAGCGCTCTATTTTGCAATGGAGTGTAGGCACCGTTTTTCAATATGGCGATGGGTTTCAGGACTATTTTAAGGGGTGATCATATGGAAATTTCTCCCAAAAGATAAAGAAAGATGATAGAATAAGCTATAATTTTGATGTGTGTCCCGAACACCTTAGAGAGTATACATTGTGAGTATTTTCCCTGACTTCCTGAAGTGGGGGCATTTAGCAGTGGGTCTAATGGCAGTTTATTGCACCCATAGGGACGCTGTTAAAAACGAACACTTATGGACACTCTCGGACTATACGTGGCGCTCTTCATCCCTGTCGACTGACGTGACAATTTTTTTTTCCGTCAGGCCGATTTCGCTGTTCGTTCATATCCCCCGCCCTGCAAACAGGGCGCTGGGATACGCTGATGAGCTTCACAGAATCTTGTGAAGGAAGTGACCTATGACAATGGGCGTCGCGAGGGCGGGCAAGAGGGGGGGGGGGGGCAAAAAAAAGGGGGGGGTGGAGAGAATGGGAAGAAAAAGGAGGAAAAAAGAAAAGAAAAAGAGTCGGGGGGGGGGGGCACGATTTTGCTTCGCGCGTTTCCGGCCCCGCCTGGCTCGCTCTTAAAATCTGTAGCGGGTTGCAATTTACCACTCTGCAACCCCCCCCCCCCCCCCCCCCTGCTATGCCACTGCCCTGAGATGGGTAAAATCGGCGCTAATTATGTCGGCAAAAGGAAGGACAAAAAAAATAAAAATGTCAAGCAACGCAGCATCGATTTATAGAGATCATCGAAATACTGCATCTTCAGTACTAGGAGCATTGTAAGAGCAACATTATATATTAAAAACAACATAATGAAATAAATTTTCAGTATAATCTCAAACAACCTTTGCTTTAAAAAAAAAATCAGATGAAAGTGGTCATGCATCGCCTCAGATTGCACCACAGAGCATCCAGAATCGAAATTTGTTAGGGGCCCTTATAAGCGAACCCATACGGTAAGGCCAAAAAAAAGTCTCCGGTTTCTGGTATGCGCCCGCGTCGCCGTAGCCATGCGCGTCGGCAAAATAAAACAGTTTTTTTTCCAATGAAAGATGATGTCTCTAAACCGCCAAACTCACTGGTTTGACTGGAATCCTGCTGCTGCACAATTTTAACGTGTTTTTAGATTGGGTTATGGTCGAGAATAAGCTTTATGTGGCCTCTATCTGGACTCCCATATATTTGCACTAAGTTTAGTCGGGCACCATTTGCAGTCATCAGCCGACATTTGAAGCAAAAAAATCAGGTAAAAAAAAAAAAAGCCGCGTCGCCGCACCACTTTTTGGGCAAGCTCCATACTGGAAACCGGAGACTTTTTTTTTGGCCTAAGGGCTAAATTTGCGCTCCGCGTTCGCATTCAATTTGTCCTTCTTTAGAATTTCCAGCACCCCCGGGCGAAAGTTTGTTTCGATCAGCGGGCTCGTAATGCTTCGATCGTCTCATGACAATGCATTGCCGTCCAGTACTTATTGTGAACTGATTTAGATCGGGTGATGATTATGGTTTGACTCAAATGATTGAAAAACAAACTTGTCATGGGAACACACTCGAACCTCTGATTCGCCATAACCAAAATCAACAGAACACAGGTATCCCAGGTATTAGTGATAGGCTACATAATCCCAGTACGCAGCTGGACCTGCAAGCAACTGAGTGCCATTGTGCAGCAAGGCCAACTGGAGACAAATAATTTCCGACCGTATAGCCTCCATGATCATAACCTTTCAATGGATGTCGGACACTTCGCCCCATTTCCACTTCGGCACATGTCACTTCGCCTCTAACCACGTCGCCCCTTTTCCACTTCGATCGCCACATGTCACTTCGCCCCATCCCCACTTCGCCCCATCCCCACTTCGTCCCATCCCCACCTCGTCCCATTCCCACTTCGCCCCATCCCCACTTTGCCCCATCCCTACTTCGCCCCATCCCCCACTTCGCCCCATTCCCACGAAGTGAAATTGGGCGAAGTGGAAGTGGGGCGAAGCGTCTGACAACCCTCTCAAAAATAGCTGACAGAATTGTCAAGGCTGCAGCTGAAACCTCAACACTGATGATCAGCTGTGGGGGATTTCAGGGTTCTTTCCTAACCACTGCACTACTATCATACTAGATATATTTTGTTTTCACCCTCAGCTATTTTGTACGCTTGAGACACGACCAGACCTTATTGTGCACTTGTGTCCTGTACTTTTTGATCAGCATTTTTTTTTTAAATTTATAACAGTTTTGTGAATGAAAGAATTGATGAAAATATTTTCTCTCTCTTAAAAAAAAAGAAAGGACAGTTTTGTTTTGGAGCTTGGTGGTGGATTTTGGGTTTAAAGTTCTTGAAGCTTTGAGGTCCCCTACTTTAACTACTGTATAGTTTGGGTGTATATATGTGACCTTTTTTCCACTTTTTGTATGGATATCCTGCTTACGTGTTCTCTGGCAGAAAAAAAAACCACCCTAACAATAACACAAAGGTTACCCTTGCTGTGAATCATTGGGCCATCCAAGTAGGAATTGGAATATCAAAGGGAGCAATACAAAATCACTGTAGGCCTGTGCAGTCAATGCCAACGTGACCACGTCCATACAGGTATTGTTATTAGACCCTGCCCACTGAAGCATGAGTCGTCGCAAATAAATACATGTACGTGCATTACTGGTTATCATGCCTGGCACTAAGTATGGCAGTGACAACTTCACTTCCTTTTTTGGTTCAAGTGGGATATAGATCTGTAATTCGTGAATCGATAGCGTATGTATTTATCGTGTGAATATTCCTCCATGGTTAAACGAGGCCCAACGATCTTAGAAATAACTGTGTTGTACATGATGTCACTGACTGAGAGCTTATTAGCCACCCAGAGTCGAGCTAGTATTTTCAGAATCGCTAGCTGATCAGCTGTCAACACTATGAAATGAACAGTCACACACGGCCCCATCTAGCTAGGTCTGGCCTCCTTGAATCACCGTCCTAGCTGTTCCGATCTCGTTCTTCAACATGCTAAGTACCCAACTACCAACCAATAAGAGGCATCGCTCAACACTGCCGACGACAACCCGGAAGATGTCCGTCTTTCGTCGGGGCAGTCTTCCTGCGATGCTGTTTACCTTGATTGGCTTCTCGAGTGTCTCCCTGGTTTTCTTTGGGTCATTTTTGAACCAACATGCGACAGTGAAAAGGCAAATAGTACTCGGTAAGTTTCTCTCAATAAAGCTTTCGAGGGGGTATCGTCTCGAACCACTGAGAAGCAAACCACACTTGATTGGCACACTAGTCAGAGAACGTGATGTCCTAAAACTATAGTTATATAAGCATACACAACAAGGAAGAGAGACAGGTTCTTGAAGCAACCAGTCTCCCTCTTATGTGGTACATGCACCGTAAACACGTTGGGCAATACAGGTTGATATGTAGACCAGTGTTGGTTAAAATATCAACAGGTTAAACTCTTGGACAAATTTTTCCCAATGGTTGGGCAATTTTTACCCAAATCAACCCACAATGAGGTAATTTCAAACCGATGTTGGGTAAAATTACATTCCCCAATAGTGTTTTACCCAACATGTTTTACAGTGTGTGTACATCACAACTAAAAAGTCTAACAAAAGTTAATAAAACTGATGTTCCTATTGTCTTGATTTCCAGTGATGGGTCTATACATTCTATCCTATGTCATGCTACCATACAATTAAATTAATCTCACTGCCTGTAAAACATGCACCAAATTTTGCTCTTAACTAATTTGGCTAATTGGAATCAATCAATACCTGGCGGGAAATGATGGGAAAAAAAATTGCTTTTGAATTTGATTAGAGACCTTAAACTTGTATGGTGAAAGCACTCGTGACGACACTTTTGCGGTTGGCCCGATGGGGATTTTTGGAAGATTTTGTCGGCTTACGAGTGAGTGAAGTATGGCCTGACTTTGCTTAGCATGGTGTCCTGCACGCTAGTTTCAGGCTTGCTGGCTAGCAAAGTGCACCAGTGATAAAAGTTAACAAACCGTGACATGTCACGGTGCACTGTAATGGTAGGACTACGAATACGCATCAACAGGCACGGTATTTCTCAACAATGCATTTTTTTTCTAATGGGATCGATCAATACTTTAGTAATTTCAGTGGAGAAAGTTTAACAGTTGTTCGTGACGGGATTGCAAGTTCACTCATTTACTGCACACTCATAATTCATACGTGTATTATACTGCAACCCAAGGCCGCTAGAAGGATGCCCCCCACCCACACACCCAATTAAAAAGCCACTAACCAATGAAATATCTGTTCGTAACGATGCAAGGACTAGCGCTAACCCACATTAAACATGTCTGCAGCATTGTGACAGTTTCTTTCCTGCATGCGTTTATAAAAAGCAAAGGGGAGTATGGCCTGGGGCGATAGCGGGCAAAGCTGGGGCGCTCTTTTGAAAGGAAACAGAACAACTATAGGCGTATGGCGTGTCAAACGTTGCAATATTCAATATTTTGCAATATATATGTTGGATGTTCAATATGTGCTTGTTATCTTTTACATTGTGCGATGTTCAATATAAGTGTGCGATGTTTTTCATTATTTGCGCGATGTTTAATATATTTGTGCGATGTTTTACAATATATGTGCGATGTTCAATATATGTGTGCGATGTTTTACATTTATATGCGATTTTCAATTTATATGTGCGATGTTTTTGACGATATATATGTGCGATGTTTTCAATATTATCATGTTCGATTTTTTTGCATTAAATGTGCGATGTTTTTCGATACAATTGTGTGTGTTGTTTTACAATATATTTGCGATATTCTCAAATATGTGAGCAATGTTTTACACATAATATTTTATGTTTGACATTTCGAGCTATTTGTATTCGATGTTTCATCGGTATGTTTGCATTCGATCTATTGCAATATGCATTTAATGTTTCCCTTTTCATTCGATGTTTCGTTAAGAGTCAAAGTCTGGTTACTAGACCGCGAAAGTCTGACTATTTTGCCTAAAGTCAGTGTATGAGACGTCAGGGGATCGCGTAAAGTGATTAGAGCCAGACCTAAACGGTAAAAACCGGAATTGTGGGTAATTCTTTAAGCATACGCAATGCGTTCATCATTGTTTGGGCAGTACCCCCAGCTGTGCCTGTACTACCCATAGTGTTATGTGCATCATCTATGCATTGAGGAATGCATGACACATGGTCTGAGCTCCAAGGCCGATGTGCACCTGTCCCGTTTAATGATCCAGTTACCTGATAATTTGTTAGCATTAGCTAAATGTAAAATTGGGCAAAGTTAGATGTTTATGAAAAAAAAATCAAATTGTAAAGGGTTAACCTTGCATTGTTTTAGCAAAATCGGGAAAAATCAAATGTTTCTGGAAAATTGCAGATTGTATGGGTTAGATGTTTATGAACCATTTCAAATTGTAAGGGGTGAACATTGCATATTTTAGCGAAATTGGGCATAATCAGATGTTACGAAAACTTTCAAATTGAAAGGGGTTAACCTCGCATTTTTTTAAAGCGAAAATGGGAAAAAATCAAATTTTTCTGGAAAATTGCAGATTAAGGGGTTAACCTTGCTTTTTGAATAAGATTGGGAAAAATTAGATGTTCATGAAAAAAATTCAAATTGTAAGGGGTAACCTTTTTTTTTTTTGCAAAATAGCACACAATCAGATGATTCTGGAAAATTGGAGATTGTTAGGGCTTAACCTTGTATTTCTAGCAAAATTGGGCAAAAAGAAATGTTTATAAAAAATTTTAAATTGTAAGAGGTGTACCTTGTATATTTAGTAAAATTTGGCAAAATCAGATTTGTATGAAAAATCTAAAATGGTAAGGGGTTAACTTTGCTTTTTAAGCAAAATTTGGAGCATATTTTACTAAAATTGGGCAAAATCAGATGCTTCTAAAAAATCCAGATGTAAAGTTTCCAAAAAAACAGCTGTTGAAAAAGAGCCCAATGTTGAACTTTACTGTGTCTGAGGTCAATCGAGGGGACGATCCTTATTTCAACTCCCGGAGATTCGCTGACAGTCTCTATTTTTCTTTTTAAGAAAGTCGAAATAGCTGAAGAGGGAGGTGAGAATCTATATGTGCCCAGATACAAAGAGTAGAAATCTAAGCGTCTGCCTTTTGAAAATACACAATTGCGGTGTTCATTGTTGCGTAATGATCCGCCTAGCACACGACTGTTTTGCACATTAGGCTGTGTTATGCAGCTTCCTAACAAACCAAACACACTGGGCTCATTATATCGACTTGTTTTTACCCATTAAGGTAAAGCAAATGGACCCAGTAATCTTCCTGGCGCGTTTTCTCTCCTATAAAGACAACTTTTCTCTGTTTAAGGAAAATTCTAAGGTAACGAAATGGCCGAGTGGTTACGATTCGTCGTTCACGGTTAGCAGGGTCCCGGGTTCGAATCCCGCTGATGTCTTTTTGGTTTTTAACGTATGAGTTCAATATTCACTATAAGAGATTTAATTTCCCGTCGTAAATCACCAACAGTACCTTAGCTTAATCGGTAAGCACTGCTGCTGGTACTGTCCGCGACTTCCAGGTTGGCGCCTTCGTACAGGTTCAGGGCATTTGGTCCACTCGGAGGATCAGGGCTTAGGGGCCGCCCTGTTCCTCCCTTAGCTATTTGCTTTTACATGGTGCCTGGCCCTCCGGGGTTATATGGATGGATAGGAAAGGAAGTGTGTATTGGTCGGGGACGCCGAGACCCCGGAAGAGAACTAAGGGATCGGCTGGGGCATTGTTATGGCTCAGACCGATCCCTGAAAGCTTGACTAGCACATAACTTTTTGATTTTTTTTTACCCTCTATCTTTTATACTTTGGTTTAGTTTGATATCTACAGCTGCTCGGCAGGTCTACGGGTAGTAACAAAATTGAAACAAAGGTGTATGTCATAAATCAATGAATATTTCATAACTGACTATAATCAAAACGGAGTTTCGTTTGATCAATTTGACTATCATTATATAATGACGCGATTGCCAATTGACGTAAGAAACGCCATAAATTATACCGGAAAAGAATAAAGATGTACATTGTAATATAAATATTATTTATACATCTTTCAAATAACGTGTCTTTAATTGTGAGCATTCCAAACAATACAGTAATTCGCAATAGTAATAGAATGGTATATGATAGCACGATCAATGCGTCTCTATTAAATTTAAAAAAATATAATTCAGGCCCCTATGTGTGAAATATAACAACAAAAGAGAAAGGAAAAAGAGAAAATTCCTTTACCCTAAAAAACTGGCAAAATAATTTGTTTTAAAAAAGTCAAATTGGACACTTCGTGTATTGATTTAACAGCATTTAACTTGCATTTTTAGTAAAATTTAGATGCTTATGAAACATTTCAAATTGTAAGGTGCGAACCTTGCATTTTTTAGCGAAATTGGGCAAAATCTGATCTTTCTGGAAAATTTCAGATTGTAAGGGGTTAACCTTGCTTTTGTAGTAAAATTTGGCAAAATAAGATGTGAATGAAAAATTTCAAATTGTAAGGTGTTAACCTTGCTTTTTTAGTAAAATTGGGCAAATTTAGATGTTTATGAAAAATCTCAGATTGTAAGGGGTGAACCTTGCATTTTTTAGCAAAATAGGGCAAAATCAGGTGTTTTTGAAAAATATCAGATTGTAAGGGGTTCACCTTGCATTTTAGCAAAATTGGGAAAAACCAGGTTTGTATGAAAAATCAAAAATTGTAAGAGATGAACCTTTGCTCAATTAGGGCAAAATCAGATGTTTCTGGAAATTTGCAGATTGAAAGGGGTTAACCTGGCATTTTTATCAAAATTGGGCAATATCAGATTTTTATGAACAATCTCAAATTGTAAGGGGTGAACCTTGCATTTTTAGCAAAATTGGGCAAAATCAGATGTTTCTGAACAATTTCAGATGTAAGGGGTTAACCTTGCTTTTTTAGTAAAATTGGGCAAATTTTAATGTGCATGAAAAATTTCAAATTGTTAGGGGTTAACCTTGCATTTTTTAGCAAAATACGGCAAAACCAGGTGTTCATGAAAAATTTCAGATTGTAAAGGGTTCACCTTGCATTTTTAGCAAAATTGGGAAAAATCAGATTTGTATGAAAAATCAAACATTGTATTAAGGGCTTAACCTTTGCCAAATTAGGGCAAAATCAGATGTTTCTGGAAAATTGCAGATTGAAAGGGGTTAACCTTGGATTTTAAGCAAACTTGGGCAAAATGAGATTTTTATGAAAAATCTCAAATTGTAAGGGGTGAACCTTGCATATATTAGCAAAATTGGGCAAAATCAGATGTTTTTGAAAAAAATTCCGATGTAAGAATTAACCTTACTTTTTTCTTTAGTATAATTTGGTAAAAATTAGATGTTTATGAAAAATTTAAAATTGTAAGGGTTGAACCTTGTATTATTAGCGAAATTGGGCAAAATCAGGTGTTTCTGGAAAATTTCAGATTGTAAGGGGTTAACCTTGATTTTTTAGTGATATTTGGCAAAATAAAATGTGAATGAAAAATTTCGATTTGTAAGGGGTTAACCTTGCTTTTATAGTAAAATTGGGCAAATTTAAATGTTTCTGAAAAATCTCAAATTGTAAGAGGTGAACCTTGTATTTTAGCGAAATTGGGCAAAATCAGATGTTTCAGGAAAATTGCAGATTGAAAGGGGTTAACCAGGCATTTTTAGCAAAACTGGGCAATATCAGATTTTTATGAAAAATCTCAAATTGTAAGGGGTGAACCTTGCATTTTTAGCGAAATTGGGCAAAATTAAATCTTTCTGGAAAGTTTCAGATTGTAAGAGGTGAACCTTGCATTTTTAGCGAAATTGGGCAAAATCAGATCTTTCTGGAAAATTTCAGATTGTAAGGGGTTAACCTTGCATTTTTAGTGATATTTGGCAAAATAAGATGTTTCTGAACAATTTCGAATTGTAAGGGGTTAACCTTCCTTTTTAGTAAAATTGGGCAAATTTTAATGTGCATGAAAAATTTCAAATTATTAGGGGTTAACCTTGCATTTTTTAGCAAAATACGGCAAAACCAGGTGTTCATGAAAAATTTCAGATTGTAAAGGGTTCACCTTGCATTTTTAGCAAAATTGGGAAAAATCAGATTTGTATGAAAATTGTATTAAGGGCTTAACCTTTGCCAAATTAGGGCAAAATCAGATGTTTCTAGAAAATTGCAGATTGAAAGGGGTTAACCTTGGATTTTAAGCAAACTTGGGCAAAATGAGATTTTTATGAAAAATCTCAAATTGTAAGGGGTGAACCTTGCATATATTAGCAAAATTGGGCAAAATCAGATGTTTTTGAAAAAAATTCCGATGTAAGAATTAACCTTACTTTTTTCTTTAGTATAATTTGGTAAAAATTAGATGTTTATGAAAAATTTAAAATTGTAAGGGTTGAACCTTGTATTATTAGCGAAATTGGGCAAAATCAGGTGTTTCTGGAAAATTTCAGATTGTAAGGGGTTAACCTTGATTTTTTAGTGATATTTGGCAAAATAAAATGTGAATGAAAAATTTCGATTTGTAAGGGGTTAACCTTGCTTTTATAGTAAAATTGGGCAAATTTAAATGTTTCTGAAAAATCTCAAATTGTAAGAGGTGAACCTTGTATTTTTAGCGAAATTGGGCAAAATCAGATGTTTCAGGAAAATTGCAGATTGAAAGGGGTTAACCAGGCATTTTTAGCAAAACTGGGCAATATCAGATTTTTATGAAAAATCTCAAATTGTTAGGGGTGAACCTTGCTTTTTTAGCGAAATTGGGCAAAATTAGATCTTTCTGGAAAATTTCAGATTGTAAGAGGTGAACCTTGCATTTTTAGCGAAATTGGGCAAAATCAGATCTTTCTGGAAAATTTCAGATTGTAAGGGGTTAACCTTGCTTTTTTAGTGATATTTGGCAAAATCAGATGTTAATGAACAATTTCGAATTGTAAGGGGTTAACCTTCCTTTTTTAGTAAAATTGGGCAAATTTTAATGTGCATGAAAAATTTCAAATTATTAGGGGTTAACCTTGCATTTTTTAGCAAAATACGGCAAAACCAGGTGTTCATGAAAAATTTCAGATTGTAAAGGGTTCACCTTGCATTTTTAGCAAAATTGGGAAAAATCAGATTTGTATGAAAAATCAAACATTGTATTAAGGGCTTAACCTTTGCCAAATTAGGGCAAAATCAGATGTTTCTGGAAAATTGCAGATTGAAAGGGGTTAACCTTGGATTTTAAGCAAACTTGGGCAAAATGAGATTTTTATGAAAAATCTCAAATTGTAAGGGGTGAACCTTGCATATATTAGCAAAATTGGGCAAAATCAGATGTTTTTGAAAAAAATTCCGATGTAAGAATTAACCTTACTTTTTTCTTTAGTATAATTTGGTAAAAATTAGATGTTTATGAAAAATTTAAAATTGTAAGGGTTGAACCTTGTATTATTAGCGAAATTGGGCAAAATCAGGTGTTTCTGGAAAATTTCAGATTGTAAGGGGTTAACCTTGATTTTTTAGTGATATTTGGCAAAATAAAATGTGAATGAAAAATTTCGATTTGTAAGGGGTTAACCTTGCTTTTATAGTAAAATTGGGCAAATTTAAATGTTTCTGAAAAATCTCAAATTGTAAGAGGTGAACCTTGTATTTTTAGCGAAATTGGGCAAAATCAGATGTTTTAGGAAAATTGCAGATTGAAAGGGGTTAACCAGGCATTTTTAGCAAAACTGGGCAATATCAGATTTTTATGAAAAATCTCAAATTGTTAGGGGTGAACCTTGCTTTTTTAGCGAAATTGGGCAAAATTAGATCTTTCTAAAAAATTTCAGATTGTAAGGGGTTAACCTTGCTTTTTTAGTGATATTTGGCAAAATAAGATGTGTATGAAAAATGTCAGATTGTAAGGGGTTCACCTTGCATTTTGAGCAACATTGGGAAAAATCAGATTTTTATGAAAAATCAAAAATTGTAAGAGGTTAACCTTTGCCCAATTAGGGCAAAATCAGATGTTTCAGGAAAATTGCTGATTGAAAGGGGTTAATCTGGCATTTTTAGCAAAACTGGGCAATATCAGATTTTATGAAAAATCTCAAATTGTAAGGGGTGAACCTTGCATTTTTAGCGAAATTGGGCAAAATCAGATCTTTCTGGAAAATTTCAGATTGTAAGGGGTTAACCTTGCTTTTTTAGTGATATTTGGCAAAATAAGATGTAAATGAAAAATTTCAAATTGTGAGGGGTTCACCTTGCATTTTGAGCAACATTGGGAAAAATCAGATTTGTATGAAAAATCTCAAATTGTAAGAGGTTAATCTTTGCCCAATTAGGGCAAAATTAGATGTTTCAGGAAAATTGCAGATTGAAAGGGGTTAACCTGGCATTTTTAGCAAAACTGGGCAATACATGTATCAGATTTTTATGAAAAATCTCAAATTGTAAGGGGTGAACCTTGCATTTTTAGCGAAATTGGGCAAAATCAGATCTTTCTGGAAAATTTCAGATTGTAAGGGATTAACCTTGCTTTTTTAGTGATATTTGGCAAAATAAGATGTGAATGAAACATTTCAAATTGTAAGGGGTTAACCTTGCTTTTTTAGTAGAATTGGGCAAATTTAAATGTTTATGAAAAATCTCAAATTGTAAGGGGTGAACCTTGTATTTTTAGCGAAATTGGGCAAAATCAGATCTTTCTGGAAAATTTCAAATTGTAAGGGGTTAACCTTGCTTTTTTAGTAATATTTGGCAAAATAAGATGTGAATGAAAAATGTCAGATTGTGAGGGGTTCACCTTGCATTTTAGCAACATTGGGAAAAATCAGATTTGAATTAAAAATCAAAAATTGTAAGAGGTTAATCTTTGCCCAATTAGGGCAAAATCAGATGTTTCAGGAAAATGGCAGATTGAAAGGGGTTAACCTGGCATTTTTAGCAAAACTGGGCAATATCAGATTTTTATGAAAAATCTCAAATTGTAAGGGGTGAACCTTGCATTTTTAGCAAAATTGGGCAAAATCGGATGTTTCCGAAAACTTTCAGATGTAAGGGGGTTAACCTTTTTTTTTTAGCAAAATACGGCAAAACCAGGTGTTCATGAAAAATTTCAGATTGTAAAGGTTCACTCTGCATTTTTATCAAAATTGGAAAAATCAGATTTGTATGAAAAATCAAAACATTGTAAGGGGTTAACCTTTGCCAAATTAGGGCAAAATCAGATGTTTCTGGAAAATTTCAGATGGAAAGGGGTTAAATTTGCATTTTAAGCAAAATTGGGCAAAATGAGATTTTTATGAAAAATTGTAAGGGGTGAACCTTGCATATATTAGCAAAATTGGGCAAAATTCCGATTTAAGGAATTAACCTTACTTTTTTCTTTAGTGAAATTTGGTAAAAATTAGATGTTTATGAAAAATTTAAAATTGTAAGGGTTAAGATTGCATTTGTTTTAGCAAAATAGGGCAAAATCAGATGTTTCTGGACAATTTTTAGATGTAAGGGATTATCCTTGCTTTTTTAGTGAAATTTGGCAAAGTTAGATGTTTATGAAAAATTTCAAATGATAAGGGATTAAAAACCTTGCATTTTTTAAGCGAAATTTGGAAAAAAATCTGATGTTTCTGGAACATTGCAGACTGTAAGGGGTTAACTTTCTTTTTGAGTAAGATTGGGAAAAATTAGATGTTTATGAAAAAAATCACATTGTAAGGGGTTAACCTTGCATTTTCCTTTTTTGCAAAATAGGGGACAATCAGATGTTTCTGGAAAATTGCAGATTGTGAGGGTGAACCTTCTATATTTAGCAAAATTTGTCAAAATCAGATTTGTATGAAAAATCTAAAATTGTAAGGGATTAACCTTAGCAAAATATGGTGCATATTTTACTAAAATTGGGCAAAATCAGATGCTTCTGAAAAATTCCAGTTGTAAAATTGGGCAAAATTAGATCAAATTGTAAGGGGTTAACCTTGCATTTTTAGCAAAATCGGGAAAAATCAGATGTTTCTGGAAAATTACAGATTGTATGGGGTTAGATGTTTATGAAACATTTCAAATTGTAAGTGTGAACATTGCATATTTTAGCGAAATTGGGCAAAATCGGATGTTTCCGAAAAATTTCAGATGTAAGGGATTAAACTTGTTTTTTTAGTGAAATTTTGCAAAGTTAGATGTTTATGAAAAATTTCAAATTGAAAGAGGTTAACCTCGCATTTTTATAAAGCGAAAATGGAAAAAAATCAAATGTTTCTGGAAAATTGCAGATTGTAAGGGGTTAACCTTGCTTTTTGAATAAGATGGGAAAAATTAGATGTTCATGAAAAAAATTCAAATTGTAAGGGGTTAACCTTGCATTTTTTTTTAGCAAAATAGCACACAATCAGATGATTCTGGAAAATTGCAGATTGTTAAGGCTTAACCTTGTATTTCTAGCAAAATTGGGCAAAACGAAATGTTTATGAAAAATTTTATATTGTAAGAGGTGTACCTTGTATATTTAGTAAAATTTGGCAAAATCAGATTTGTATGAAAAATCTAAAATGGTAAGGAGTTAACCTTGCTTTTTTAGCAAAATTTGGAGCATATTTTACTAAAATTGGGCAAAATCAGCCTGCTTCTACAAAAATCCAGATGTAAAGTTTCCGCAAAAAAAGCTGTTGAAAAAGAGCCCAATGTTGAACTGTACTGAGTCTGAGGCCTATCGAGGGGACGATCCTTATTTCAACTCCCGGAGATTCGCTGACAGTCTCTATTTTTCATTTTAAGAAAGTCGAAATAGCTGAAGAGGGAGGTGAGAATCTATATGTGCCCAGATACAAAGAGTAGAAATCTACGCGTCTTTCTATTGAAAATGCGAGGTTCACCCCTTACAATTTGAAATTTTTCATTCACATCTTATTTTGCCAAATATCACTAAAAAAGCAAGGTTAACCCCTTACAATCTGAAATTTTCCAGAAAGATCTGATTTTGCAAAATTTCGCTAAAAATACAAGGTTCACCCCTTACAATTTGAGATTTTTCATCAACATCTAACTTTGCCAAATTTCACTAAAAAAGCAAGGATAATCCCTTACATCTGAAATTTTCAAGAAACATCTGATTTTGCCTAAAATGTAAGGTAAACCCTTACAATTTTCCATAAACATCTGATTTTGCCTAATTTTGCTTAAAAAAATGCAATCTTAACCCCTTACAATTTAAAATTTTTCATAAACATCTAATTTTTACCAAATTTCACTAAAGATAAAAGTAAGGTTAATTCCTTACATCGGAATTTTTTCAGAAACATCTGATTTTGCCCAATTTTGTTAATATATGCAAGGCTCAGCCCTTAGAATTTGAGATTTTTCATAAAAATCTGATATTGCCCAGTTTTGCTAAAAATGCTAGGTTAACCTCTTTGAATCTGCAATTTTCCAGAAACATCTGATTTTGCCTTAATTGGGCAAAGGTTAACCTCTTACAATTTTGATTTTTTATACAAATCAGATTTTCCCCAATTTTGCTTAAAATGCAAAGTGAACCCCTTACAATCTGACATTTTTCATAAACACCTGATTTTGCCCTATTTTGCAAAAAAAAATACAAGGTTCACCCCTTACAATTTGAGATTTTTCATAAACATTTAAATTTGCCCAATTTTACTAAAAAGCAACCCTTTACAATTTGAAATTTTTCATTCACATCTTATTTTGCCAAATATCACTAAAAAAGCAAGGTTAACCCCTTACAATCTGAAATTTTCCAGAAAGATCTGATTCTCCCCAATTTTGCTAAAAATACAAGGTTCACCCCTAACAATTTGAGATTGTTCATATCAATCTGATTTTGCCCTAACTTGGCAACGTTAACCCCTTACAATTTGAAATTTTTCATTCACATCTTATTTTGCCAAATTTTGCTAAAACTGCAAAGTTAACCCCTTACAATCTGAAATTTTCCATAAACACCTGATTTTGCCCTATTTTGCTAAAAAAATGCAAGATTAACCACTGACAATTTGAAATGTTTCATAAAACATTAAATTTGCCCAATTTTACTAAAAAAGCAAGATTAACACCTTACAATTTGAAATTTTTCATTCACATCTTATTTTGCCAAATTTTGCTAAAACTGCAAAGTTAACCCCTTACAATCTGAAATTTTCCATAAACACCTGATTTTGCCCTATTTTGCTAAAACATGCAAGATTAACCACTGACAATTTGAAATGTTTCATAAAACATTTAAATTTGCCCAATTTTACTAAAAAAGCAAGATTAACCCCTTACAATCTGAAATTTTCCAGAAAGATCTGATTTTTCCCAATTTCGCTAAAAATACAAGGTTCACCCCTTACAATTTGAGATTTTCCAGAAACATCTGATTTTTCCCAATTTTGCTAAAAATGCCAGGTTAACCCTTTCAATCTGCAATTTTCCAGAAACATCTGATTTTGCACTAATTGGGCAAAGGTTCACCTCTTACAATTTTTGATTTTTCATACAAACCTGATTTTTCCCAATTTTGCTAAAAAGGCAAGGTGAACCCCTTACAATCTGACATTTTTCAAAAACACCTGATTTTGCCCTATTTTGCTAAAAAATGCAAGGTTCACCCCTTACAATTTGAGATTTTTCATAAACATCTAAATTTTCCCAATTTTACTAAAAAAGCAAGGTTAACACCTTACAATTTGAAATTTTTCATTCACATCTTATTTTGCCAAATTTTACTACAAAAGCAAGGTTAACCCCTTACAATCTGAAATTTTCCAGAAAGATCTGATTTTGCCCAATTTCGCTAAAAATACAAGGTTCACCCATTACAATTTGAGATTTTTTATATAAATCTGATATTGCCCAGTTATGCTAAAAATGCCAAGTTAACCCCTTACAATCTTCAATTTTCCAGAAACATCTGATTTTTACCAATTTCGCTTAAAAAAAGCAAGGTTAACCCCTTTCAATCTGCAATTTTTCAGAAACATCTGATTTTGCCCTAATTTGGCAAGGTTAACCCCTTACAATTTTTGATTTTTCATACAAATCTTATTTTGCCAAATTTTGCTAAAACTGCAAAGTTAACCCCTTACAATCTGAAATTTTCCATAAAGACCTGATTTTGCCCTATTTTGCTAAAAAATGCAAGGTTCACCCCTTACAATTTGAAATGTTTCATAAACATCCAAATTTTACTAAAAATGCAAGGTTAACCCCTTACAAGTTGCAATTTTCCAGAAAATTCTGATTTTTCCCAATTTTGCTAAAATGTAAGGTTAACTAACCCCTTGCAAACTGTTAAATCAATACACGAAGTGTCCCATTTGACTTTTTTAAAACAAATTATTTTTCCAGTTTTTAGGGTAAAGGAATTTTCTCTTTTTTCCTTTCTCTTTTGTTGTTGCTATATTTTGCGAATTAACTCATTCGTATGGAATGCTCATAGTCCATCAAAGAATATTTCACACATAGGGGCCTAAATTATATTTTTTTAAAATTTAATAGAGACGCATTGATCGTGCTATCATATACCATTCTATTACTATTGCGAATTACTGTATTGTTTGGAATGCTCACAATTAAAGACACGTTATTTGAAAGATGTATAAATAATATTTATATTACAATGTACATCTTTATTCTTTTCCGGTATAATTTATGGCTTTTCTTACGTCAATTGGCAATCGCGTCATTATATAATGATAGTCAAATTGATCAAACGAAACTCCGTTTTGATTATAGTCAGTTATGAAATATTCATTGATTTATGACATACACCTTTGTTTCAATTTTGATACTACCCGTAGACCTGCCGAGCAGCTGTAGATATCAAACTAAACCAAAGTATAAAAGATAGAGGGTAAAAAAAATCAAAAAGTTATGTGCTAGTCAAGCTTTCAGGGATCGGTCTGAGCCATAACAATGCCCCAGCCGATCCCTTAGTTCTCTTCCGGGGTCTCGGCGTCCCCGACCAATACACACTTCCTTCCCTATCCATCCATATAACCCCGGAGGGCCAGGCACCATGTAAAAGCAAAGAGCTAAGGGAGGAACAGGGCGGCCCCTAAACCCTGATCCTCCGAGTGGACCAAATGCCCTGAACCTGTACGAAGGCGCCAACCTGGAACTCGCGGACAGTACCAGCAGCAGTGCTTACCGATTAAGCTAAGGTACTGTTGGTGATTTACGACGGGAAATTAAATCTCTTATAGTGAATAATTGAACTCATACGTTAAAAACCAAAAAGACACCAGCGGGATTCGAACCCGGGACCCCGCTAACCGTGGACGACGAGTCGTAACCACTCGGCCATTTCGTTACCTTAGAATTTTCCTTAAACTGAGAAAAGTTGTCTTTATAGGTGAGCAAACGTGTCAGGTGGGTCCATTTGCTTTACCTTAATGGGTAAAAACAAGTCGATATAATGAGCCCAGTGTGTTTGGTTTGTTAGGAAGCTGCATCACACAGCCTAATGTGCAAAACAGTCGTGTGCTAGGCGGATCATTACGCAACAATGAACACCGCAATTGTGTATTTTCAAAAGGCAGACGCGTAGATTTCTACTCTTTGTATCTGGGCACATAGATTCTCACCTCCCTCTTCAGCTATTTCGACTTTCTTAAAAAGAAAAATAGAGACTGTCAGCAAATCTCCGGGAGTTGAAATAAGGATCGTCCCCTCGATAGACCTCAGACTCAGTAAAGTTCAACATTGGGCTCTTTTTCAACAGCTGTTTTTGTGGAAACTTTACATCTGGAATTTTTAGAAGCATCTGATTTTGCCCAATTTTAGTAAAATATGCTCCAAATTTTGCTAAAAAAGCAAGGTTAACCCCTTACCTTTTTAGATTTTTCATACAAATCTGATTTTGCCAAATTTTACTAAATATACAAGGTACACCTCTTACAATTTAAAATTTTTCATAAACATTTCTTTTTGTCCAATTTGCTAGAAATACAGGGTTAAGCCCTAACAATCTGCAATTTTCCAGAATCATCTGATTGTGTCCTATTTTGCTAAAACAAAATGCAAGGTTAACCCCTTACAATTTGAATTTTTTTCATGAACATCTAATTTTTCCCAATCTTATTAAAAATGCAAGGTTAACCCCTTACAATCTGCAATTTTCCAGAAACATCAGATTTTTTCCCCAATTTCGCTTTAAAAAAATGCAAGGTTAACCCCTTATAATTTGAAATTTTTCATAAACATCTAACTTTGCCAAATTTCACTAAAAAAGCAAGGATATTCCCTTACATCTGAAATTTTTCGGAAACATCTGATTTTGCCCAATTTCGCTAAAATATGCAATCATGATGTTCACCCCTTACAATTTTTCATAAACATCTAACCCCATACAATCTGCAATTTTCCGGAACATCTGATTTTTCCCGATTATGCTAAAAAAAAATACAAGGTTAACCCCTTACAATTTGATTTTTTTTCATAAACATCTAATTTTGCCCAATTTTACATCAGCTTATGCTAACAAATTATCAGGTAACTGGATCATTAAACGGGACAGGTGCACATCGGCCTTGGAGCTCAGACCATGTGTCATGCACTCCTCAATGCATAGATGATGCACATAACACTATGGGTAGTACAGGCACAGCTGGGGCAACCTCTTCCCCAGTACTTACTTTATTTCCAACCGCGTTTCCAATAGTAAACCCTGGATAGGAAACTTTCTTCCTGTATCCTGATTGGATACCGCAATTTGCTATCAATGGAATTGTATCGTGTACTTGGTGCTATTATTCACAACGTGCAGTACGTGTTTTCGCGATCATTTTTTTCGTCCACGCCTTCTCGAAAATACTAATTTCCTTTCCAATTTGCTCATGTTAATATGAAATATGATACTGCATGTTGTCTCGATATAAGATCGTAACAGTTTGATTTCAAAAATCGTTTTTTCGTAACTCACGCCGTGCTCGCGCTGCTACGAATTGACTCTGTTTTTACCCCAGACACCGCATACAAAAACAAACGCTAATGTGTAACGCATATCCAGGCGCCAGACTGTTCCTCATTTGCATACGTGTTCAAAAATCTTGCACATGCAAATGATCCAAAGGTGCGTACTGCTCGACACCCTTGGGACGAGGTTGCAGCTGGGGGTACTGCCCAAACAATGATGAACGCATTGCGTATGCTTAAAGAATTACCCACAACTCCGGTTTTTACCGTTTAGGTCTGGCTCTAATCACTTTACGCGATCCCCTGACGTCTCATACACTGACTTTAGGCAAAATAGTCAGACTTTCGCGGTCTACAAAAAGCTCGAAATGTCAAACATATGTGTAAAACATTGCTCACATATTTGAGAATATCGCAAATATATTGTAAAACAACACACACAATTGTATCGAAAAACATCGCACATTTAATGCAAAAAATCGAACATAATATTGAAATCATCGCACATATATATCGTCAAAAACATCGCACATATAAATTGAAAATCGCATATAAATGTAAAACATCGCACACATAATAATGAACATCCCACATATATTGTAAAACATCGCACAGATATATTAAACATCGCGCAAATAATGAAAAACATCGCACACTTATATTGAACATCGCACAATGTAAAAGATAACAAACACATATTGAACATCCAACATATATATTGCAAAATATTGAATATTGCAACGTTTGACACGCCATATAGGCGCAGTACCGAGAATTCGGTTTAGGGTACACGTGGAAGTACCGTAGAATGTTTAGGCGACACAAGCCTGTAAAAGGATATGATTATGGACTCCGACTCTCTATGCCCACACTGTACTTCGACGGACTACACGATTAAACGCAGCACAAAGTTGGGCTAGAAGCGACCCTAACCTTTTAAGGCGCTTATTGTATTCACATGGCTTAGCTCAAATAAAATTGACACTGCAGGACGGGAATTTGTTACAAACTTGTTTTCACCGATGTTAGCAATGGGGAGAAAATAACGGCACATTTTCCTGGCAATTATAACCAGCCCTTCGTATGGGCGTCGCTGGAACACTTCCAATATAGGTGCGGCGTCGGACCAAATTTGCCGACAAGTTTGCGTACAAAACATCCGACGCGCAACAATTGATGGGATGTGTGAAAAGTAACATTTGCCCACAAACTAGCAACGAACTATTTGAAAAGCCAAAAAAAAAGTCCTCAGATTTCAACATTTTGCAGACAACGGTAAAATAACATCAAAAAGGCCCTCGATTTGACAAATTACGGATTTGCCAAAAGAAATTTTGAACTCCCTAACTTTGACAGTGGCGCACCCAAGGGGGGAGGCTCGGGGGCCTTTTTTATTTTGGTTCCACGATTAGACCTTGGTTATATGTATGTGGCCTATTTTCGAGTAGTAAAATAGGGGTGTAAGTTGCGCCTTGTATCTCACAATCAGGCGATCAGGCTCAGCGCGGCGTAGCTCAGCAGCTCAGCTGCCAGGGTGTGTTTTCTCAACATAACAGGGGCCTTAAAGTTTACAGACACTGTTATGGTTGCAGACCAGCAAATAAACTGCCATAGACCAGTTATAAATACCCCCGATTCTCAAGATCAGGGAAAATACTCACAACTCTCCAAGGTGTTTAGACAACCATCAAACTCATCTGCTTTCTTTTCTGCTCAATATTCTGGGGGTAATTCCATGACTTTGGGGTGAAAATTCCATCCAAAGATGACCACCCCCAAAAATAGTCATGAAGCCCATCGCCATTTTGAAAAATGACGCCTACGCTCAATTGCAAAATGAACAACTTTCCGCCCTAATTTCATCGAAATTTCACAGAAATGCAATAATCACGACTTCCACCCTTCTTATTTTTGTTTATTTGTTACAAACCTTCAAGTTCATGGTCCACAAAATGCTGTAATGGCAAACAAATTGAGGGTAAACAAATCGTGATTTGGCCCGCGTAGACAAGTTTGGGCCTATTTACTGGCCTACACCCGTAATAGCTCAAACGTTGGTGAACTGCATGGTTCAGATTATAATGTAAGTCAACTACATCTTGCAAAGATGGCTTCATTATTTTGTTCAGTGATATTTTACTCATCTCTTGTTCTCATTACAATGAACAAAATCAAGAGACAATATAACGCACTTGGCGTCATTATTTTCCCGATTGTGATGGCCTTGTGACAGTGAGCTGGTTGCACGTTTGACTGTTTAGCAGTCAAATTTAACCAGGGTGTTTCAGAGTGTTAAAAAAAATAAAATTCTTCGGAAACAGGAATTCCATTATGAGAGCTCCAATGCATCCCACGGTGCCTCGCTACAAAACAAGGCACGCAAAATACTGTACGTCTTGTATTTTCAAATGTTGCTCTGAGTACTGAGAGTTTTCTAGAAAAATGTCTTCAATGTTATACATTTAATAAAGAAAGAATTTATTGAAAGCTTTTGTATTACTGTGAGTGCTTTAGGGGAGGGATTTCCTTAATAGTCTTAAGTAAATTCCCAGCAGTGTATACATTAAGCCGTCGTGGGCCTATTTTGAGCAAATTTGTGAACATGGACACCACATAAGGGAACATGCACTGTTTGATATCTGGTCCGACGCTAATACACACATGGCAATCCTAGCGCACACGTTTGAGGCAACTTGTTGACCAGACACATATGTGACTGGGATTGTAAAAAAAAAAACCTCTCAAATGGTTACATTTTGGAGGACCAACAAAAACAAAATTGGTACCCCGAAATTTCTTCCTGCGGTGATGACACAAAAACAGCCAAAGTGTACTGCATGGTTGAGTTAATGTTCATATTCTGCTTTTTAACGATCTTTCCAATTAATATCGTTTCGTGGTAAACGCGGTTTTACATTTTTTTTAAAAGTGTCAAAAGCCATGTGAAGATTCATTTTTCGTTCCGGCTGATGGAAGTTTATTGGTTTTTTTATGTTAAATGTGAAATTCAGTTTTCATGTTGTTCATTGATTCTATAGCTTCTAACATGCGGCAGTGGGCATTTCGGACTACTTAATAAACAATGAATGCTCAGTCATCCGGAAAAGGATGGACTTACAATTGGTATCATATTGAAGTTTATGCCCCAGCGCATCTTGCAATGCCAAATTTATATGACAACGATATTACGTTTTCCTGTAATTCCAGTTTTCGTAATGTTTCTTGTTTTTGGAGAGACACCCTGTAGTGATGCCCTGATTATTAAACTTGCTCAGTAAATCTACGTTAAAAAAAAATTAAAAAAACACCTTTTGTGTATGTATCAGTTTGCATCTGTGTGTCACTGTTTCTCGGTCGGTGCCACTGCTTATCCACATCTTTCTATAACATACTGGTGATATTGATTTGATTTGTTTTATCAAGGTGAACCTTCATCCTTTATAAGAAGAGCAGCACCTGGAAAAGTTTGCCCAGAGCTGAATATTCCTAACTTAAGTAAGTGGTCATTTCAAATTCTAAACAATGGGTTGTATGTATAAAAACTAGCATTGCTTTTACTACACATTTTTAAGCATTTACTTGCATTTGTATGAATCAAACAATGAAGCAAATGCTTTCACTGGAAAGCATTTGCTAGAGTGCTGTGTAAAAGTTTACAACAGAGTTTACACGAGTCAACTCATTTCTTTACAATTTATGACTGATTCCATTTGGTATTTGTTTATTTGTGATAACATTATCAAATTCCCGAATAGTTTTTAGAAAATAAACTAATTTCATACTATACAGGGAGGTCCCAAACAACAACGGAACGGCATACTTCCAATACCTCGAGTCTCAAACCACCTGTACCAATTGATAGAAAATCCTTTTAGAAGAATTATGATGCCAAAATATCCCGATTTGGTCCAGTAGTTTTTGCTGCAGGACCTTTTTTGTGAAGCACACTTTCATTTGGGTATTATACATATTCAATCCCTCCATCAATTACAATGTAAGTCAAATTCCCCGGCGCGGTTTAGTAATGCATCAGGAAAAAAATGACCCCCACCTTGCTTCACAAAATATGCTGTAGAACAAAACTACTGGACCGAATCGGGCGACCTTGGTTTCATTTTTCTTCTATAAAGATTCTCCATACAGTGGTATACGTGGTTTGAGTCTCAGGGTAGTGAAAGTATGCCATTCCGTTTTTTTTATGAGGGAAGCGGGGACCACCATGTATAGGAAAAAAAATAACCAGGCGTCGGGATATTGAAATTGTGTCTGATTGAAATTGTGTCTAACAGATTTTTTTCTAGTTTTGAAAGTCTTCGTTACATTTTGTAAAAAAAGGATCTTGTTTTCCCCCACAAAAGTACGAAACAATACACTTGATTTAAGTGACATCAAGATGAATCAATCGGAAGAGCACATCTTCAAGGGGCAACAAGACCAGGTTGACAGATTCGTCATGGAAGGGAACGGAAAATTGCAGACCATTTTGAAAAAGTCGCGAAGTTACAATGCGTCTGTGTGGGAGCACATCACAGAGAGTTTATCGCCAATAGCTATCGAGGTGGGCAACTACTCCTACATACCTGGTGGATTCTGGAAACCAACGACGTGCTTGCCGAGATGGAAGGTAAGTCCTACATGAAAACAAATAATAAAGCTTATGGACTTGTGCGTTCTTTCAGCAAAACGAAAACAATTCACACACATCCTTATGTGATTTGTTTTCGTTTTGCTGAAAGAACACTGAACTCTTTGTGATCCGTGGACAGAACCTTAAAACGGCGGTTGTGTTTAAAACTCCGTAACTTAAAAAGTACATAAATGATTTAAATGATTCTTGTACTAAAGAAAGCTCATGAATTGGGCTTTCATGTCCTAAATTTTTTAATGTGCTGCATGCAGAACGTAACTAAAACAATGGTCCCAAAATTTCGGTTTCGATTTATTGTTCAGACGTGCTGTGTTGATGCCAATCGCTAGTGTTGTTCTCTGTTCGGTCGTGTTGGACCTCAAATCTTAACCTTAAAGACACGTAGGATTTGCAATAACCTCGAAAAGTACCCACCGAATACATGTACATGGGTGACTCCATAAATGTAGAGACCAACACATTTTGGTGTCCCTCTTTACATTGTGGTATTTGTTTTCCTAGCATTACCAATCGTGAGAAATATACAAACGATTTTAGTTGCTCAAATTATGGTACCCATATACCTAAATATCTTGTAGCAAAGGATGATGCATGTAACTTATTTCCTTACAGTGTGGGTGTCCTATAAATAGTTCACGGTTTCACGTGTAAAGGGACACCGAAGTTTAATATAAGTCATTTTTGAAACTGCTTTGCAGCTATTGAAATGTGCTTTTTGGATTCTTATATCAAATTCTACTATGTGCACATAGGCCCCTATGCGTTTGAAAAACATGCCCTTTATTATTTTACGGCAAGAACATACTGCTGGCACTAGGCTGAATGATTAGAGTGCGTTCGCCACAATGTTTCACGTGTAAACAAGACCCACTTTTCTGGTGTCCCTTTTTACACGAGAAATTGTGGTCAATTTACTAGGTTTCACGTGTAAATAGAAGCACCAAAATGGTGTCCTTTTCGCACTCATGCACAGAATTGCTATTTCTAGTCTATCAGCAAGTTGTTTTCCTGGGTAAGACAAAAATAAATTTTAAAAATAAACACACCACATTGAGTATGAATTATCACAAAAACATAGCAGAAAATTAATTCGGTGCCCCCTTTACATGTGAAAACGTGAATTGGTTTTGACATGGTATTTTGGTTTTTCTGGAGTAAAAATGAAGAATGTCAATATCTTTAAGTTGGACTAAAAATTATTATTGAATCCCCTTTCAATATTTTGTTTCCATTTTGGGTCAAAATGTCACAATTTGGTATCTTAATTCATGGAATTACCCACATGGTAGGAACCTTGCTCAAATTGAAAATGTGACTGGTTTCAAACACCATGTGAAATGCCTCCGCCGTACATGACATCGTTTGCAAAAAGAAAACCAACATAAGCAGTGGTTTCGAAATAGGGCGCATGCATAATGTAAGCACAATTCGTTTTTTATTTTTAAAATTGGTCCTGCCATTTGGGTTTCGTGGTGTTTTTTTTTACTCACCGTGCATAGTAGGGTTTAGGCGTCAATAATGATACATATCAAAATGAATGTACACTCAAGATAGTTATAAAAGTAATGTTATATTTTCCAGGTTGCTATCATCATCCCGTATCGCAACCGGTCATATCATCTGCCAATCCTGCTTCGGTATTTGACTCCTATGCTCCAGAGGCAGTTGCTGGAGTTTGCTTTCTTCGTTGTCCATCAGGTATAAACCCCTTCTCGTCCAGCACATTGTAATATTTTGTTTCCTATGCCAGTGATCGTCTAGCATTTATTTATTACATTTCTTTACCCAGGGTATGCCCAAACAGTTCAAAACTGGTTTCCATTGGGGCCTCACATTCAATAAAAAAAATGACTACAAACATGTTACAAACACAATACAATGCAATACGATGGGATTTTAGTGGGTGCAAGATTAGTTAAATGAATAATATATTGAATAATTTCAGTGGCTAACTTTCCGTGAAAGATTAAGTTTCTGTGGCTTACTTTGCCAAAAAGATATATCCATATGATGTTACCGCAAACTTAGTACATGTAGCATGGCATAGATGGCATAGATGGTTGTTGTGTTGGATATAGGGCAGCTTCCACCTGTAAACTCTCCATGGAGCTGATATGATCTCTGGAATGTTTTTATTGGCCTCATGATCAAGTGATAAACGTGTGTTATTATTAGGATTTTTGGTTGACAGGATAACCGCTTGGAGTTCAACCGAGCAATGCTCATGAATGTTGGATTCGCCGAGTCCCTCAATTTCTCCAAGTGGGACTGTTTTATCTTCCACGATGTGGACCACATACCGATCAGTGACTTCAATTACTACGGGTGTAGCGGCATGCCTAGGCACTTCGTCAGCGGTGTCGACAAGTGGAAATACAAGTAATTTTGTCTCACTCTTTGGCCGTCGTGGAGGCCCATATTGGCCTTGAATTTGATCTGGGCTCGATCTTAATTAAGGCACCACAAAATGGCCACAAAGGTTTCACTTTTCTAGTAGGCCAACCATTAGAACAAGTATAAGTGTCTGGTTGACGATAAGGAAATTTCAAGAAGTATTCGAGACAGTGCGCACCTATAGCTTACTCTGTTCCAAGATCGCAGGAGTTAGATTGCGCATGCGCTAAACTCCAAGTAGCAATTAGCCTTCTTTATTTATAGGGCTAAGAAATACTGTTTTCCCATACAAATTACCCGTTTTGTAGTTTCTGAACAAAGTAGAAAAGGGAGACAGAGGAACGTAGACACTATGACATGCACTGTACACCACTTGCTGTTTACTTCTGGAGGGCTGATCCAAGTATCGATCATTCGTTTAGTCTTGGTCCAAGTCTGGATTGTATTCCTATTTTGCAGCCAGTCCCTTGACAAACGCAGTTAAGTTTCCGCGACAATGGAGGTCTCTACCAGCAAGATGAATCAAATCCAGTTTTGGCAACATTGGCAGCGCTACCCAGGAAATTCCGAGCATTTCTCACGCTCATGCATTAGACCAAATCCAGTCTTAGAAACTTTGGCAGCGCTACCCAGGAAATTCTGAGCATTCCTTATGAGTGTGCATTAGAGCACATCCAGTCTTGGGAGCTTTGGCAAGGCTAACCAGGAAATCACGAACATACCTCATGCGTGTGCTTTAGATCACATCCAGTCGTGGCAACATTGGCAGCGCTACCCAGGAAATTCCGAACATTCGTCACGCTCGTGCATTAGATCAAATCAAGTCTTAGAAACTTTGGCAGCGCTACCCAAAAAAAAATCCGAGCATACATCAGCCGCATGCACTAGCTTGAATACAGAGTACGTGAGGTATACTCAGAATTCCTGGGTAGCGCTGCCAAAATTATCAAGACTGGATTTGATTCATCTTGTCCTTAGCGACCTCACTTGTCACGGACCGGCTGTAAAAGGGGAACAAAATAAAACCCAATCTTGGACTAAGACTACCACTCGTTCCGTGACGTAGCAAGAAGGACGAAAGTCTCTTTGCAGAACTAGGTCTCTTTGCAGAACTAGGTGAATGTGGATACATCTAAAAGAGGCCCAGGTTATGCATTACGTATTACAACATGTTACTGACGTAGCACATGCACCTCCCTTCTTGTTTTTAATTTAGGTTACCATATGCCTCTTTCTTCGGTGCCGTGTCTGGCTTAACTACGGACAATATGCGCAGTATTAACGGCTTTCCCAACGTGTACTGGGGCTGGGGAGGCGAGGACGATGAACTGTGGGAACGCTGCAAAGCGGCTCAACTGCCGGTCTCCCGACCGGTTGGTTTCCCCGGTTATTATCACGCCATCCAGCACCACCACCTCAGAGCAAAACCTGCCAAAGAAAGGTCAGTATCATTCCCGTGAAAAGGAATTACGCAGGGTGTATTACAAGAGCTAATCCAAAAGTAGAGGATTAGTCAGTGTGGTCATATTATAAAGAAGGTTGATCCCCTTTGTTATTATTATTATTATTATTTATTCGGCCGTCAACAACAGGCACAAAGTACAACATACATACAATTCCGAAATACACTAAAATTAGAGACAAAAAACAACCCTATCAAAGTTGGCCAGGACTGACATAGGTATAATGAAACCTTTGACTCGAAAGCCTGCCAATCCTAACTTGAATAGATTACACATAGAATAGAAATGAAAATATATAAAATAAATGCATAAATACTATATGATAAAATTTTGCTCAGAAAAAAACAGTGAGATAAAAAAAAATTATTACAAACTTTATTTTATAATAACATCTACAAAAAAATCCCCTTCTGCAATCGCCCTCCCTCTTTAAGTCACTCCCTCACCACCCCCCCCCACCCCACACCAAATACATGCAAGCTGTCTATCTAAAAGACAAAAAGAACAATGAATAGGAAAATAATGGAATGAGCTGCAACACTTTAAAATGTAATTCAAATAAAAAAAACAAGGCAAGAAAAATCAAAAATAAAACAAACATGTAGAAATGGAAAAAGAACTGACAAATGAATTTAAAAATGTCCCAAAAAAATTAAGTAAATACATGTAGGTGAAAAACGATCGATTTAACCTCGGCAATAATAAAAGATGAACGTCAAACAGTAAAAACACTAAAGTTGTAATGTACAAGTACTTGCACAGGAATCTTCCTGATTCAAGTCACTTTGTGTTGATAACTTGTTTGAACCTTTGGTTAATTGTATGAGGATCAGAAGTGGTGGGCAAAGCCACGATACGAACGGCGTCGGATATAATAGCATGTCATTTCGTACGAGCACCGTCATTTCGAGTACGAGTACTTTGACATTCAAGTACGAGAACGAGTACGAGTACTATAAAAAATAAAAAAGTATCGAGTAGTACTCGAGTACAAGTACCGAGTACGAGTACGAGTACTACAACACTGAATTCTAATCCATTATAAGTTGGCATATTGATGATGCTTTATTTAAAGGTGTGTAATTACAGTCCACTTGGCATCAGTTGGCGACATTTTTGTATTTCAATTTCAACTTTGTACGAATAGTTCCCGGTTTTGGTGCAAGGTAATATCAGAAATTTAGAAATGAATTCGCAGAATCGGATTTCTTGTCTTATGTGGCGATCAGCATCAAACTTGTTTTGATGTTACTTACATACAATATTTTGAATAAAACAAACCATCGGTTCCACTTTCAAACGTTTGGGGACGGTTGTCGATGTGGGGCACAATTTCACAACATTTTTACCCCAATAACGAGTCTTCATAACGAGTCTTACCACTCATTCCGTTCTTTTTCCTTGATTGTATAATGACAGATTCAACTTGCTAAGAAGCTTCAAACCTCGCTCTGGGCGGGACGGCTTGAGCAACCTCCAGTACAAGCGGCCTGTGCTGGAGCTCCACGAACTCTACACGAATATCTCGGTGGACATCCAAAAGCTGCACATCGATCCGCGTTTTTTGAGACAGACAGCCGTCAGGACCAAGCCGGGGACCGTGAAGAAAGTTTACAAACCGGCGAACAAATCGTCGAAAGTTCAGAAGACCAAAGCGAAACTAGCGAAAGCCGCTGAAAGCGAATCGAGAAACCAGACTCGTGTAGAAACGCCATTGAAGCGGAAAAGAACTTCAGAATTGGCGATGGAGGTACATGAGGACTTGGATGTGGACTTGGAAGTTGATTAAAACAAATAGCATTTTGTTTAGTGGATTCGAAGCGATCACCGCCCGGCTGCTCCCGGCGGTAACGAAAACTTGAGAAGGGAGCAGCTCCCATCTTATCTTTGTAATCCAGATGATATGACAAGTGCCCCTTTGGTGCTGTTTCGAAGTGAGAGTCCTCAGGTGTTAGTCATTGATATTTCAAACAAGTATGTCATCAACATACGTATATTTCAGAGTTGCAATATCGTGCAATGCTCAGTATGATTTCGCCATCGTAGAAGAGACAATGCACATTTTATGGTGTATATTACACAGAGCGAGATAACCTGCAGATGCTCTCCAGTTTGGGCGGAGTAGCCTACGTTCGATTATAACCGTTCTTTGCATCCGGTGGTTATGATGTCGTTCTTCATCTTCAGGGCTTCTCTTTTGGGATCCACCCGATCCGATGTTCCCCAATGACTTTGTTTCCCAGTCCCTAGGGTTAGGGTTAGGGCTAGGGCTAGGGTTAAGGTTAGGACTGGGGAATGTAGAGATTGGGGAACATCATAGGCGTAGCCAGCGGGGGGGGGGGGGGGGGGGGGGGGGGGGGGGGGGGGGGGGGGGGGGGGGGGGGGGGGGGGGGATTTACCCCCCAATATTTTGAAAAGACTGCCTTTTTCCATTCAAATGCCCTTTTTTCAACTGGCTTACCCCCCCCCCAATAATTTGTAAAGAGTGCCCCTTTTTTACGAAGTGCCCTTTTTTCTGAAAAAGTGCCCTTTTTAAAAAAGAAGTGGTGCCCTTTTTTGTGGCATCGGCCGTTTCGGGTGCCTTTTTCAGAATTTCGCACATGTATCGCCCTGAAAAGCACCATATATTGGCCCTTTGTGTTCATAATTGTCGGTTTTGAACTGCGCCCCCATCGACAGATTGTACCAGCTTATGAAAGTTTTGAAAGAGTTGAAATTTGATATCATGCTAGATTTTGAAAGTGTTACATTCAGAACTTCACTAAAACAATGGTCCCGACATTTGGGTTTCGGTTTTTTTACTCACCCTGTATATACGACTGGATTCACATACAGCGCAGGTAATCAAAAACTCATGAACCATTTGTTGATAATCTTAATAATCATAATATAGCACTGAAATGTAACTGGATATTCAAATTGTTAAACAATAAGATTGAGAAATGGAAAATCCTTTGCATTTTGTATTTTAAACTCATGTTGTCCAGACCTTTCAGTCCCCAATATGAATTTAAAAAAACCAAAGTGCTGCTCACGTATTACTTTAAACCTTCCACAATTTTAGGAAGAGTTAATATTCTGTCGGCAGGATCTGAACTCAACAAAGACTGTACAAATCGATTTACAGTCAACTGATATAAAAACACAAATACTGTGGGGTAATAATTTTTTTTTTTTTTATTGTTCATACCATTCTCGTAGTCCAATGACTGAATTGCGATGGCTTACAATTTACAATATGACAGAAATTATTTTAAAAGGACTATTTATACATACATGTGCATTAATAATGTTAATTTTCTGAACCAGACTAGACAAAATGAATGGAAAACATTCTATACACAAATGTGTTTTTGTACAACTGTATACGCATTTCAATCAAATACAATTATATTATTCAGGGATTAGCATTACAACTAAAGAAATATACAAAGTTTTAATTGATGAAAAAAAAAGAAATACGCCAGTTAGTCACAAACGCTGGGAAGATATACTAAATGAAGAAATACAGTGGAATTCTGTGCGGAAACAAAAACAGTTATACATATAAAAGAAGCTAAGTTGAACAAATTTAATTACAAATTTCAAGACCGTATACTACAAACTAAAAACCTGTTATATAAATGGAACATTGTAACTAGTCCGCTATGTTGTTTATGTCACGAAGTTGATAATTATGATCATAGTTTTGTGACATGTGTACATACATTAAAATTTTGGAATGAATTTGCTCAGTATTATCAAGCGAAAACGAAACACTTCTAAATTGCCAATAATCGGTTTTCTTTCTATTTCGTAACTAGCCTTGATTTCGATTTTGAAATCAATTTGTTAACAGCAATAGCAATGTATTACATATTTAAAGTAAGATTAAAGACATATCAAGACAATAAGTGGGTCAACATGCTTCCGAGGATTGGCTTTGTGTTTTCCTTTGTTCCCTGATTTAAACTTTTCCCATAGTTTCAAAGCAGAACCGTTGATGAGGCGAATTTGTAAACGAAACGTTTGAGGCTTTGTTGTTGGTACAAGGACACCTGAAAATAATCCGACTCAAAATTGAGCTCGGGTCTTTTACGTTATATCCCTTTAAAAGCGTTACAGTGTTTATAAACTGTTGCCCCAACAAATTTATGTGTTCAGATTTAATCACTACACTGCAAAACACTGTGTTAAGCAATTGAACACTTTTCCAAACACTTTCTAGCTATAGTTTGTAAACTTTTTTGTAAATACTAAGCATGTTTAGTGTAAGGATGGATAGTGTTTAGCAATTGAACATTGATGTTTAGGAATTGAACACATCATGTTTAGCTGCTAAACATGTTTACAAAGCCTGACAGCAAGATTGTGTTAAACTGCTTAACACAGTTTTTAGAGTGTAGGTTTTACAGTGAATGAGTTGGCCTACTTACAACGCAAAACGTTTATCATTTTCATAATGGGCAAGTTCAGTAAAAGCAGACCTTGGATGTAAGGAGGGCCCGACATCTCACTAGTAGAATGCTGCGTTTTGTTTTTCAGAAAGATTAGGCTCTGATCGAATGTATATTTCAGCCATTCTAGTCAATTAGCGGTTTGAATAGTGTTTTAAGCCCAGCGGCGTAGCCAGGGTTCTCATCCTAGGGGGGCGTGTCCCCTACACTTGAGGTTACAATGGAGGGGTGCTCAAAGATTTTGTGCTGAAAGGTATAGACACGGTTTTTTCAACGGACATCCGCCCTGGCCCTCCGTAAACTCAAATAGTGGGGGGGGGGGGGGGGGGGGGGGGGGCCTTGGGGGCTTAACACCATCTTCCAAAGGGGGCGCTATTCAAAACGTATACCATGGCTACATTACACAATAACTTCCGCGATTCGCTTTCCAAGGGACGTTACAATAAGCCTTTTCGGAGTTCCAACTGCGCATTCGTAACCTGTGACAACGCGCATTATTTGTCTCTAATGGCCTTTGACAACATCGCGCCACTGACTTTACAAAAAGGCGGTTTGTGCATTGTGGGTACTGTCAAAGGGCATTTGAGACAAACATTTGTCACAGGTTACGAATGCGCGCAGTTGGAACTCCGAAAAGGCTTATAAACAGCCACTCGCGAAAAAAAGAAAATTTTACTTGGAAATAAAAGCCAATGGTTATCAGTTAGTTTCATTGAAACACTTGGACGCGAGCCGATCAATGAGGCACATTGTCGTCGTTACAGCAGCCATGAAACCAAGCGAGAAGAACGAAGCACTGTAGCTCTGTGTCATGTCGTATAACGCTCCTGAATTGAAACAAATTAAAGAAATGAAATCACGTCAAATGTGTTACCAACATAGAAAATATAGGTATGGTTTGAAAGATACGCCTTTCCACTTTTATAACATGAGACATCAAACGTCCAAATCTGATAATTTGTGACATAGTTATGAGTAATTTTCCGAAGAGAGGTCAAATTGACCATCGGACCATTTTTAAAAGTTGTAACACTGGTGTTTGCAATACCTGTCGATCTTTTCAAGCCTTGCAAATAATTATACGGTTCCTATGCATTATGGTGTGCAGTAAAACTTTGCAGTATCGCCTCCTTCACGAGTTATTAATTAATAAATATCACCCTTATTGCCGGCTTCCATTGGTCTATACCGAGACCCACGCGAAGTCACGCCGAGTCACGCTAATGGATATGATAATATAAGCGCTTCGTCAGCTTGGTTGCCCCAAAATCGGCCAACCTGAATGCACGTGAGTTTGGTGGGCAGAAAATCCTCGCCGAATTTTCCTTTGAGATAGTTCGAGGTGTAACGCAAGCGTTTGCGACAACATATTAAGCTGAAATTCGGAATATATTTAGATGTTATAAGTGTTCAACTACTCGTGAAATAACAATTTGAGGGGATACCTAGAAATGGAGATAAATACATAGATTTGGGGGCGTTAGATTTGGGGACGTTCTCGAACGATTGCTTCCCGACTTTACGGTCAGATTTACCAGAAACCATTATTGACGTTTCGGCATCGATGACGGCGATTTTGTTCACTGACATGAAGTTTAGAATTTCTTCCTCCGTTATAATATTACATTTCAATCATACTGAGCATATTCTCTGAGAAACACAGCGTTCAAAAAGCCATGTTTTTTGGGGTGCATAAATTTCACTGCTCTAGCGTTCAAGTGTGCCGGTACGTAATCGGATTAACTCTAATTGTTTCACAACGGCGACGTTTCAGTTAGGTCTTCGCAACCACATGGCTGTGTTAGTTCGACTGGCAGCTTCAGTAAGCCGTCTACGCTACGTGGGCTAGGTCCTACTTCTCAAAGACATACACGATTGCAGCGAACAAGTGAAAGAATCGACATTCTAAGACATTAGTTCGCTTCCCGTTGGAATATTGTGCAAACACTTGGGACCCACGCACAAACTCTGACAAAACTGGGAACTACAAGAGGGACGCCAGTGTTACGGACATTTTTAAAAGAAAAATTGACTGTGGTTAACTTTGGAAGAACGCAGGACAGTTAGTAGCTTTCCAGAATGACAAACTTACCCAAAACATCTAACATGGGTCAACTAAAGGGGCTGCACATCTGACTTACGTTGATTCCGCTAAAATTAACACCAACAAGCCTTGATTGCTACAAATATTCCCTCATTCCACGTACAATATCAGAGTGGAACCTTATTCCACTCTCCACAAAGGAAGCCGCTACTGCTGATACCTTCATATCAGATTGTTAACTTTGGATGTGACCTCTTAAACCGCACTCAACTAGATTAATATCTTTCTGCCAGCACTACGCCTGCGTGTTTCACCCTCCAGGGGGTGTTTACGCAGTACCGAAACAGAAACAGTCCTGAGCAGGGGCAACACGAAATCTTACCCGCCAGAAAACCGCCCAAGATCTCCCCAGCGCCGAATAAGCAGTGACCTATGATGCAAATGTCCATGACATAGCCAGATTCCTCGTAGAGTTCTTTTGAGACCGAGGGAATAATCCAATTGACGATTCCTTCTGCGGCCCCATTTACGCTGGCCAACAACATCAGAGCCTGTAGGGTATAGTACGAAACAAGAAAAAAGAAGAATCTAATTCATTATGCATATTTTTATTTTTATTTTGAAAAACGCTCACTATCTCGTTTGAAAGTATAATGGACGGGTTTTACTTTAATAATTTTTGTTTTTACCCGGGATGTGATGCGGTTGTCGAAGTATAACAATCTGGAACAAAATTGGCAACATTCTTCCTTTCTTTTATTTTGACCTTTTGTACATTTCCGTTTTCCTTTGCAACGATATCACTCCAGGAAATGTCATCCATGCTGTTTTATAGCAAACTTACCAAACAGTTATCTGCAGCTGCATAGTCCAGGAAAAAGGAGACAGTGTTAACGAGATTAAGTATCACAAACATCCAGAACGCACTCATGAGCTTGCGGTCCAGGATGAATGGGTGAATAGCCCGACCGAGGAGATGTCCAATCCCCCCTACAGTCGACAGGAAGGCAGCCTCAAAGCTAGGTATACCCCTCGCTATGGCGTGTGGAACCAGGAACACCATCCATGCCGCGAAAATGGCCCCCAGAAGGGGCCATACGGTTAAATGAAGCAGCACCTTGGGATGTTCAATGCAGAGATGCATTGAGAGCCATTGGACCACTGCAGAGGCGAAGGCACTAAGCTTGGAACGGATGTCTCTCGGTCTGTCATCAGATAAACTTTCGATGTCTTCTTTTTTCAGTTTCTCATAGCCTGACGACGGCAGCCGCTGCATGGCTCCAAAGGCGGTGACGTTGAAACTGGCGGCAGCCATGATTAGCATGGCCCCACGCCACCCATACGTCATCATCAGAAGGTCGACAATTGGTGGACAGACCACCATACCAAGCGAGCTGCCCATTCCAGCGAGGCCAAAAATTAGGGAGAAACGCTCAGGGAAAGCCACCAGCAGGAGCACCAGTTGTGGAATGTACGCAAGACTTAAACCAAAACCTGAAAAAAAAAGAATCCATTCTCAGCTTTTTGAAGTATATTTGCTTTGGCCTAATTTGTCAACTTCAAGGGCGGACCCAGAGAGGTAAGGGAAAAACTACCTTATCTGAAAACAATATACGGCTATATGGAGACTATTTCAGGATTAAAGGCCTATACTGTACTTTTTGAGTAAGGGAATCAAGAGTTTTTTAACGCAAACATTTTTAAAAGTGTGTGTTTTAATGTTGTTAGTAAATTTTGTTCCGGGTAACATGTATTCCTTGCAATGTGAACGAAAATGGTTTCACAATTTTCTCCTCTTTCACACCGACGGAAGGTGCCTTTTTTTCTGAGCAAGTGCCCCTTTTTGGTGACGCCCCCCCCCCCCCCACACACACACATTTTGAAAAGCGTTCCGCCACCTCTGATGTTCAAGTTAATACCACACGCACACCTTGTATCAATCAACGTTTACAATATACGATTGTTGAAGGCTGGAATATTATTTTACATTAATAAATACCTTGGAGAGTTAATGGTTTCTGATTGGTCGAGACTCGATCACGTGGCCGGGCATTAACGGTGATAATGACCGGCTTCAAAGAACAAGCGAATAAATGGCCCCTGAACCAGCATTGATCCAGCCCCATGGAAGGCAATGATTGGCCAAATTTACAACAGTCATACGGCAGCTTGTAACAATACAGCACTGCACATGCGCTCAACCACCTTCGCGTGAGACTGACGCGCGCGTACGCAACACAGTTGCTATGGGTGCGCGCGCGTAAGGAAGTTTTGAAACGACATCGTACAGCGGCATTGCACTATACTGAGGATGTTACGACGAAAGCGTAGATCTACGATTTATTTTCTGTAAATACTTCGCCCATCGACATATTTACCTTTCCTAAACCAAGCATCTTTGTAATTCTGGACACAAGGAATGTGTAAACGAAATTTCAGCTTCCTCCATAAGGTAAAAATATGAAAACATTGTTGTAATTTGTTTGGCTACGGCAGCAGAAGTCGTACGCGTACGCAATGAAGACGTTGTAATTGTCCAGCGCAGCCTGCGCCCGGCTGTGGTGTATATAACAACGCTTATTGAAGAGACAGGGTACCACGCATAAGCTAAAATATGGCCCATGAACATGAACACAAAAAAGTCTGGAAATATTGCCGGAAAAAAGTCACAAAATTGGAGCATTTTAACTGTTTATTTCGTTAAAAGGGTATTTATTAATGGGAAAAACAGTATGAGGATCCGGTCTTCACTGCGTGATAATGACCGGGCTTGGGGGTGACCGCTGTTAATGGACCTTCGTCTCGGTCCATTAACAGCGGTCACCCCCAAACCCGGTCATTATCACGCAGTGAAGACCGGCTCTTCACACTGTTATTCCCTTATTACACGCTCAATGTAGAATTTCACTTTGCAGTGTTGTCGTCGAGTACTTTTTTTCCGAGTACCGAGTACTGCCGAGTACGTAGGTTACCAAGTACGAGTACGAGTACGAGTACTTCCGAGTACAAGCCCAGGTCTCCGAGTACGCATATTGGTACTTCCGAATATGGCATTTACGGCAAATGGTTCATTGTGCGTAATTGGCCAGGGACCAGTCAGACCGATATACAGACCAAATTCACGGCTAGCTGTTAAATTTGTTTGTCCGGACGTGCACAGAGGAAAATCAGGAAACTTCGATTTCTCCGTAAGCCAATCAAATCAACCATTTCAAACTGACAGTATCGATAAAATAAGGCCGTGATAAGTCAAGCTATACTATTTTTTTTTTTCGAGTACTGCTATTTGAGTACGAGTACTTTGATGATCGAGTACAATTTCGACATGTCGAGGCTAGTTCGAGTGCTTTGCTGCCGGTATGCCCGAGTACGAGTACCGTCATTTCGAGTACGATTACCGTCATTTCGAGTACCAGTACTTTGGCATTTGAGTACGAGTAAAGTACTCTTTTAAAAAGGTACTCGAGTAGTATTCGAGTACGAGTACCGAGCACGCAAGTATGCAACACTGTCATTTTGTGAGAGATAACACCGAGCTCCAAGCTGCTTATATCTGATAAAACATTCAGATATACACACCTACCTGTTAGTGAAAGAGTGATTGCCAACTGATAGATGTTATTAACGAACGCAGTAGCCAAGAACCCGACGAAAAGCAATCCTCCGCCGACCATCACACACAAGCGATTGTCGATTGTCCGTGCAATGTTACCAGTAAGAGGAGCTGTGGGTACATGAAATCACTTCTAGTTTATTATGTTGAACCATATTTTACCATCATAACAGGCAGCAGTCAAATTTGATATGCCAGTTCGGCCTTCCAACTGCATAATGTGTACATCATTTAGATTTTTAAATCCTATAATAACGAATAACAAGCCCGATAAACAGAATGCATGGACATCTGTGATCGAAAAGAGTCGACATATCGTATACACACACTTACCCAAGACAAGACCCAGGCTGTGGGTCATGCCTACGACGGTCCCTAACTGGGCTGTCGAGCACTGCAGTGAGTCTTGCATTGGGTTGAACAGCACGCCAAACGATTTCAGAATTCCAAACTGCACGAAAAATATCGCAAAGGCTGTCAGAACGAGCAGCCGGCTTCCCTCCATCGCGGACACTCTCACCATCGATGTCTGCGGGAGAAACTTCGGCATTTAGTAATCTCTTACTGTGATATTGTGACATGGAGGTGCCAGCTCTCCTTCCTCTGTCCGGCTGGTTCGTTTTGGTAAGCGTGCCGTTTTTACTATCGAACCGGATAGAGGGGAAGACAGGACCACTGATCTCTTTTATACTGACTGGATAGCACTTCGGGCCGTGGGGGATGAAGCCACCAAGCTGGACGCCATTTTGACACTGCTGCTGGAACAAACGTTTGCCAGGGGGTGCTGGAATTTCTAAAGGACGGACAACATTAATGCGAAAGCGGAGCGCAAAGCCCTTACGTCGTGGCTTAATTTGGAATATGGATGCTCTGTGGTGCAATCTGAGGCGATTCCTGGCCACTTTCCTGTGACTTTTTTAGCAAAAGTTTTTTGAGAATATAAAGACAATTTATTTCATTATTTTGTTTAGAATATACTGTTGCTCTTAAAACGTTTAACTGTACTGAAAAGTGGAAAACCAGGCGCGGATCCAGGGGGGGGGGGGAGGGGGGGTCTGTCAAAAAAAAAATTATCATACAAATTCCTAAAAAAATAAGTCGATCCCCCCCCCCACCCCCCTGTGACACCCCTAAAACAAAAAAAGTATACTGGTATAATGTCCGCCTGTTCAAAATACGGTACACCATTCTGTAATCTAATGTTAATAATCGTTGAATTTGAACAGCGCCCCCATTGAAATATGGTACCAGCCCCCCCCCCCCCCTCATTAGGTTTGGGATGTGTGTGAACCTTGCTATCTGTTAATGTTGAGTACAGAATGATAGCAAGGTCAATGAAACTTTTCAATGAAAAGAAAAACCTTCAGAGGAAAGGTATGAACATTTGCCCCTATTGAAAGATCGAATGAAAAAAAAACCCTGGCAAGCATAATCGACTTTGCCACCATTGTCATGGCCGAGGTTATTGCTTCGGGTCAAAGCTTCCATGCGGAAATATCATAGACATGTTATGATTTTAGATATTTACCATCATCCTAGTAAGGTATTTTGTAAAAACTTTATCTTTCGATGTTTGCAAATGTTGTGAAAATAGTAGTACGTTGGAGACAGTAGAATCGGAATCGGAATGTAGAGTTGGAATGAGGGAGGAATCGGAATGTGAGCGGCGTCAGAATGTATGTGGTAGGGGGACTGGAAATGTGGGTGGAGTCGGAATATGTGGGTGGAGAAAAATCTCATATCTACCAAACTCTTTTATAATTATGTCTACCAAATCTCAATAAGATCAACGACACTCTGACTTGCATTCAACAGCAAAACAACTTAATTACAAACCTCACTTTACGCATTGACTTCATGCGCAATCCTCACGAAGTGTTGCATGATGACACAAATGAATGGAAGCGAACCACGTGTATGTCCTACTAACATTTCAGCAAAGAGTGAAGTTCATAGAGCCCAGGTGGGGAAACGAGAACATCAAAAACAACTCGTCCAGCATGATGAGGACATGAAAGCAGTAATTATCCTTCAGTTATATCAGCTCCCCGCGATCAGCTATTGTGTAAAAGGCTAGATAGGCCTGCATATATTCTAACAATTGTAAAGCTCACTGTAGATTCAATGGTGGACTTGTCCTTCCGGGTCAGAATGACAAAAACAGTCATGGAATTATTCAGAGTTATATGCAATCAACGGTGCATGCAGTACCCGTGGTCCAATGTTATATTGACTGCTATAGTCCGCATACGCTGTAAGTTAAGCCCCAGTCACCACGGTTTGGAGCGCTATGCATATCCACGGTTTAAAATTCGTCAAACCATGGGAGTACCGTATTCACGACCATAACTGAATCTGGGACGGATGGGGATCAAGAGTAGGCTCAAGAAATCGGGGAAGACAGGAAAGATTTCCCAAAACATGTAAATTTCAAGATTATACCTTCAAACTAACAAGCTGCCAATGAAAATTCCTCTAAAAGGGAAGCCACGGATATCTTCTACATCATGCTCGACATGCTTGTGGCATTTTTTAATGCTTAATTCAATAATACTTCTCTTTTATATTCAACTATTTTTTTTAAATTCTATTTTATCGGTGTTCATCGTATAATAGAAATAACAACCCCAAAACAGCGATGTTTTAAGGGGCCATTCAGAATTTTCAATGTTTTAAAATTTCGACTTTTTTTCCAAATTATTTTGACCCACCCACCCACCCCTAATTTCAATTAATAAAAAACTGAACATGTACATGTACATGCACTTGCATGTACATGTACTTGAACACCATGTACATGTTTGTCTAGTTCAGTGACGGCGTGAAGTTGTCGGTCTTCCTCTTTTATGTGATAAAATATGTGATACCTCACCAACAAGTATCTTTTAACGAAATTCAATCAGAATATTTTATCAATTTTTTAAACATGTTTAGTTGTTGTGTTACTTGTTGGTGTCCCTGCCACACTGTACGATGGTGTAGCCGTGCGTTAGCACGTGGATTGTTTACTTTCGTTTTGACGGGGACTTTACTGAATAGAGTCTGGTGACTGTACATAGAAATTTCTTTGAATAAAAGTCGAATCGTTCATTCATGTGCACTTGTTGTGCAAAGCAGGGGCAGTGGTTCAAGGATATCTATGTCGACTTGTAAAAAGTGTGCAAGAATAATACAACGTTCACAATACAACGACGCTGTTTAGATATTTCACTGTGTGACACAGTGAGAAATTTTGGAATCATAATGGCGTCAGCGATACTTGCCGGGGAGCTCTTGCGTACGACTTTCTGTACTTTGGTACTGTTGTTTCCATGACAATTGTGTGTACGGTAACCCGACGTACCCAGATTTTTAAAGACGAAATTGCCGACCTCAAACTTGTTAGTGCCATATTTGGCAACTATATGTGCGTTATTAGTTCAATTAAACAAATGAACAGGTTAATTAAACATAGTACCATTGAAGGTACCTAAAAGTAAACATAACAGCAAAGAAGACCGACAGACGAACATAAAATATTACAAAATAAACATATTTGTCTGGATAATTTTTTAGGGCGTTATCGGCAAGTTAACACAAACTTGGTGTCAAATAGATCATGGGAGTTACTTTTCTTTGACTTTTCATACAAGTTTACATAAACTGTAACTGTATGACCCGCAGTTGCGTAGCCATGGGGGGGGGGGGCTGAGAATTTGAGTTTCTAAAAAATTTATCATTGATCTACATGACGCCCCCCCCCATGAAATATTCCAGCCCCCCCCCAGCGGCCCCCCCCCAGCGCCCCCCCCCCCCCAGGCGCCCCCCCCCCCACCCCCACTGAAAAAATCCTGGCTACGCCACAGACAGTACATACAGGGGACGAAGTTGGAAAAGAAACACGCATCGCGATATCGGAACGTTTGCGCGTAGTTCAGGCAAGTCAAAAGATCTATCTTTCTTTGTTTTTTATCTTTTTTCCATGGAAAGTGAATTTCGATTTTCAATTATTTAGCTTGACCCACCCACCCACAATTTGGAAAAACGATCGAAATTTTAAAACATTGAAAATTCTGAATGGCCCCTAAGCCTCAGGCCATGTAGACCGCGCATAGCCATTGTTTTTACCCTGGGGGTGGGAGGGGGCTGGATGTTACAATGGGCCGTGCCCATATTTCTGTTACGGCCGTTAATAAACCATGGTGAACAAATTTCAAGTTTGGGGGCGACTTGGGTGGGGACGATTTTTTATGGGAGTGTAGAAAATCCACGCTTCCATTTGAGGGGGATTTTTATTTGCAGCTTGTAACATAATAAATGTTAGAATTGAAGGTATAATTTTAGAAATATGATTTTAATATGAAATACTAACTTTTAAAGAAGACCTCCCATATGTTTTGTACACGATCGCCAAATTTCGGACCTTCGGGAATCGGGGACCCTTGTCCTCTATTGTTCAACGTCCCCTATTGAATCATAATGCAGAAACAATCTCACACTTGACACACATAATACTAATGGGGTAGACCTTTGTTATACACACACATTTTGTGTTTATTTTCGATCAAGTTATGATTGCATTAAACAGAGGAGTAACAATGCAATGTGCACTATCCAACTTGATGAATGAAAAGAATCAAATGTGACCTAACAAATATGATCTCTTTTTGTGAGTCATGTAGATGTAATATTATGCCATATACCACCTATCGTTGTCTGCGATAGACCTGAGACCTAATGACGTAACGGCTTTGTTTACATATGCGCTTTCCTATGGGAGCGAAGTCGGGACGCCAGACGAAGTAGGGACCGTTTACCACATAAACGCGCACATGTAAACAAAGCGTGACGTCATTAGGTCTCATGCCTATAGATCAGTGGTGTATTTTGAATCCCGGGACATACCGTTATTTCGTTTTACCGTTTTGGATTTCCTCAAAAACAAAAACAGTAAACGCACCGTTGACCGTTTTTTCGTTTTACAGTTTTGTAAAACGGTCAAACGGTATTAGGTCACAAAAAAACAGTCACCTTTTTGTTGTTTTTCTTGATTGTTGAAAGCGATAAACGGTTAGTTGCTTCATTTCAGAGTGTTGTTTTACAAGAACATGACAATGAAAAACGGTCAATAGTCCTGTCGACCATTTTTTGATTTAGGCTCGGCAATTAAGCAATGCACCTAGGAATGTTAATGCGTCCTCATGGGATCGAGTCATTGCCTAGCTGGGACCCAAATTACCCTCCTCACATTTCGTTCTCACGACATAGTTTTCGAACTGGCTATTGAAAAGCCGCGCCGAACTCCAATTTCCTTCAAATATCTGTAACTTCTTCAAACGTATTACCATCCTGTATCCATTGTAAAAAGTAATGTCCCCCCTTGAAGTTTTCCAGTGCCATTTTTGCTTGCAACTCTTAAGCCCCACCAACTGAATCGCGTGAGAAGGGGGTCAGGGTCACGCCAGGAATCACACCACGCATTATGCCGAGGTAACACTTTTTCATGTAAAGCATGGTCCCCCTCCATCCCCCTTGCCCAGCACCACAAAATGCACCACGGACTGCTCACTATGACACTGAAATAAAAAAAAAAAACAGTCTGTATTCAATACTGACCGTTTTGCTGTTTTTCAAAGTTATTTGTGTAAAACTGTAACACAAAAATCATTGATCGTTATGCTGTAATGAATTTTATTTAACTTATAAAACAGAGAAACCGTATTTTTCTTAATATCGTTTGACCGTTTACAAAACTGTAAAACGACAAAACGGTCAATGGTTTGTTTACTGTTTTTGTTTTGAGGAAATGCAAAACGGTAAAACGAAATAACGGTATGTCTCGGGATTGATATCGACGGCATTGCTAAATAATGACGTTATGGCGCCACGGTTGTCTGCATGCGATTGGGCCACGGATGACCAGGGTTCCCCTACGAAAAAAGCATACATATTCGTAGTAGGCCTACAACCTTAGAAGAATCCTTCGTAGCTACCACGAATGAGCTACGAATCTCCAAGAATAGGCCTATGTACGAATAGCCACGAATAACAGAACGGTTAAGGGCGATTTATAAAGGTTACTTAACACTTCATTTTGAATGAAACTACATGTGCCCACACATGTTCATGTTGGCGGGCGAAATCTTTGAAAATTGATTTCTCCCGTTTGGAAGACCGTATCTTCGTGCAACATATTAAGCTGAAATTCGGAATACTCAGATGATATAAGTGATTAACTACTCGTGAAATAACAATTTTGAGACATTCCTAGAAATAGATATAAATACAGAGATTTGGGGAAGTTTTGGAACGATTTCTTCCAGACTTGAAGGTCAGCTATACCAGTAACCAGTATTGACGTTTTGGCATTGATGACGGCGATTTTTTTCACTGACATGAAGCTAAGAATTTTCTTCTTCCGTAATAATTTAACTTTTCAATCATACTGTGCATATTTTCGGAGAAACCCAACGTTCAAAAGGCCATGTTTTTTGTGGTGCATGAATGTCACTGCTCTGCTATAGCATCTAAGTACGTAATCGGATTAGCTTTGCTTAATAACGGCAGACGCTTTGCCTTAGCAACCACATGACTGTACGGATTGATTTTTAAGACGATTCACCACCAAAGTTTGGAACAGTTGAAAACTTCCGTAGCCCCTCCACGAATACCCAAGGAAGATGACGGATAACCACGGAGGTACTAAGGATGAATACGGTACTCCCATGGTTTGACGAATTTTAAACCGTGGATATGCGTAGCGCTCCAAACCGTGAATTTGTGACTGGGGCTTAACTTCGCGTATGCGGACAGTATGGCAGTCCAATCAGCTTTGGCCAAGTTCGGGCAAGGACCATTAGTCGACTAGTGGTTGATTTGTGACGTACCTTACGCCTGCGCACTGATAGCAACGTGCGAACGTCTCTAGTCAAACGCTGGTCAAAATGTCATCGCAAAACTTCTGGATCCTGGCTCTCTGCTAGCGTTATGAATGCGCGCGGCTATTGGTTACCAGCGAAGCAACCAACCCCAGTAGGCTGGTTCCAAATAGTCGACTAGCGTAGTCAACCACCGTTGACCGTGAGACAGAGTTCGGGCAAACATTAGTTAACCATTGGTCAACTATAGTCCTTGCGCGAACTTGGTCCACGGGTACTGCATGTACGTTGATTGTGCATATAACTTGGCATAATTCCAAGGCTGCTCAGCTTTGTCATATTCTGACCCGGCTGTAATCCGGCTGTCCACCATTGAACCTATTGTGAACTTTACAATTGTTAGAATATAGTTATGCAGGCCAATCCAGCCACTTTACACAATAGCTGATCGCGGGGCGGGAGCTGATATAACTGAAGGATAAATACCTCATATGGACAGGTTGTTTTTGATGTTCTCGTTTCCCACCTCGGCTCTATGAACTTCACTCTTTGCTGAAATGTTAGTAGAACATGTACGTGGTTCGCTTCCATTCATTTTGTGTCATCATGCAACACTTCGTGAGGATTGCGCATGAAGTCAATGCGTAAAGTGAGGTTGGTAATTAAGTTGTTTTGCTGTTGAATGCAAGTCAGAGTGTCATTGATCTTATTGAGATTTGGTAGACATAATTATTAAAGAGTTTGGTAGATATGAGATTTTTGTCCACCCACATATTCCGACTCCACCCACATTTCCACTCCCCCATCCACATACATTCTGACGCCACTCACATTCCGATTCCTCCCTCATTCCAACTCTACATTCCGATTCCGATTCTACTGTCTCCACTCTCCAACGTACTATCTTCATTTACACTACTTTAAGGCCAAGTTAAAAAAAAAAAAAAAGCATGTTAAGGCCAACAAAAAAAAGGCTCCGGTTTCTGGTATGCGCGCGTCGCCGTAGCCATGCGCGTCGGCAAAATGAAAAATTGTTTTTTTCAATAAAAGAAGACGTCTCAAAACCGCCAAACTCACTGGATTGACTGGAATCCTGCTGCTGCACAATTTTAACGTGTTTTTAGATGGGGTTATGATCGAGAATAACCTTTATGTGGCCTCTCCGGATTCCCATTTATTTGCACTAGGTTTAGTCGGGCACCATTTGCAGTCATCAGCCGACATTTGAAGCAAAAAATAAAACAGGTAAAAAGAAAAAAGCCGCGTCGCCGCACCACTTTTTGGGCAAGCGCCATACCAGAAACCGGAGACTTTTTTTGTTCCTTAGCGTCCTGCCTTTTTTAAAAAGGAAGGAGGAGGCCCTTTTTTCTCTTCCAAAATGGCCGCCCGTTGGGGCTGTTTTTCAAGGTGGCTGCCAGCTTTTTTTTTAAATGGCCGCCACTTGGACTCAGGAATGACATATCAGCTTTATATGTACTAGATGCAACAGACGAAAAGGTCAAAATGATGTCACTGTTTAAAATTTACCAATTAGTCTTCTTCTTCTTTTTTTAAAGATTTATTCATTTTGCCGACAGTGTTATTTTACTCGATGTTAATATTTGTTGAAATATTAATTTTATTTGATGACATTGCTTATACCTTAACTACTTGGCCATAGGGAGCTCCAAAATGAAAACCCGCTGGAACGGGGGGGGGGGGTGCTGTGAGCGCTGCAGCACCCCCAACTTTTTGGATTGGAGTGCTGAAATATGCTTCAGCACGCCCCCCCCTTTCTCCAGGGGAAAAATGTGTTCCAGCCAGCAGTGTTCAATTTAAGGACGATGAAATTGCGCCGTGGTTACGCTAAACATTATGCTTGCTCTATAAATATCTCCTTCGTTTTGTTCGTTTCTAGTTTTGCCGCGGCTAAGCGGGGTGCTTTGAACGTCCAGCAACACTGTAAAATATCAAGAGGAGGTATTTTTCAAATCTTCAGGCAGTGCAGAATCGATAGGTCTCTCAAGGTATCTAAAATCATGACATGTCTATGATATTTCCGCATGGAAGCTTTGACCCGAAGCAATAATCTCGGCCATGACAATGGTGGCAAAGTTGATTATGCTTGCCAGGTTTTTTTTTCATTCGATCTTTCAATAGGGGCAAATGTTCATACCTTTCCTCTGAAGGTTTTTTTTTTCATTCAAAAGTTTCATTGACCTTGCTATCATTCTGTACTCAACATTAACAAATAGCAAGGTTCACACACATCCCAAACCTAATGGGGGGGGGGGGGGGGGACTGTTACCATATTTCAATAGTGGGCGCTGTTCAAATTCAACGATTATTCAATTTTTTCAATTTCAATTTCAAGAACATTTATTTCCATCTTTTCACAACATTTGATTATAATACAAAATAATGAAAAATTGTACTGATGGAGGCATGCTAACAAAAGCCGAAGCTTATAACATATAACATGCCTGTACACAAACATAACAACTCACACGGTAGACGAACGTTTATAATAAAAAAAAACACAAGCACATACAAACAAACAATTCACTTTCTTAGAGTTTAGGCACTCTCCTGAAGACGGTCAGAGCATACTGACCGGAACGTCGAGTTTATACCTCTGGTTCTTTTCAGAACCATTCTCTTAGTTGAGAAATTATTCGCACATGGTGTTTCCGCAAACCTTTCATTATTTAGTATCTCCACCATGCAAAGCCTCAAATCTTACTTAACAAACAATTAGAGAAAAGGACAAACAAATGTGATAAACATTACAAAAGTGCAATAATAATAACGGAAGCGTATTGAACAATAGAGGAGCAGCGGCAGAGATGACAATTAAGATAAATAAAAAGCAAAGCAAAAGGTAAAAAGCAGGCAAATTAAACTGAGAGAAACGAAGAAGCGGAGAAGCTATGTAATATAATGGGCGAGCAGATGCATCTTATAATGATTTTTAAATCTGCCTACAGAGGGTTGAGATTTGATAAGTGGGTCAAGTCCATTCCAGAGACGTGGTCCATAGAAGCGTAGGGTATTCATCGAGCAGGAAGTGCGAGTGAATGGTACATACAGGTTTTTGTGAGATCTGGTGTGATATTGGTGAATATTATTAACAGAGGTAGGCCTAAAGTACGATGAGAATGTGCAGGGAAGGAGATTATTGGTTTATTTATACATTATGATACCTGTTTGAAGCTTATTAATATCGATGAGTGTTAGTGTGCGTAATCTGGCGAACAAAGCTGGTGCAGTGTGGTCACGGGGGAGAGACAGGGTGCATATGCGAATTGCTCTTTTCTGGACTTTGATTAAAGAATGGAGTTTATTTGTAGATGTGCGTGCCCAAACGATGTTACAGTAGTTCAGACAGGAAAGGTGGTGGTGGTGGTCCTTCGTATCCGAAGAAGACGTCATAGTTTGGCAACTCGATGAACTCGAAGGTGGCTCCGCAATCCGAAGCTGGATTGACAGAGTCTGGAGCAATGGGGGCACTGGAAGTGCTATCCAGTCAGTATAAAAGAGATCGGTGGTCCTGTCTTCCCCTCTATCCGGTTCGATAGTAAAAACGGCACGCTTACCAAAACGAACCAGCCGGACAGAGGAAGGAGAGCTGGCACCGCCATGTCACAATATCACAGTAAGAGATTACTTAATGCCGAAGTTTCTCCCGCAGACATCGATGGTGAGAGTGTCCGCGATGGAGGGAAGCCGGCTGCTCGTTCTGACAGCCTTTGCGATATTTTTCGTGGAGTTTGGAACTCTGAAATCGTTTGGCGTGCTGTTCAACCCAATGCAAGACTCACTGCAGTGCTCGACAGCCCAGTTAGGGACCGTCGTAGGCATGACCCACAGCCTAGGTCTTATCTTGGGTAAGTGTGTGTATACGATATGTCGACTCTTTTCGATCACAGATGTCCATGCATTCTGTTTATCGGGCTTGTTATTCGTTATTATAGGATTTAAAAATCTAAATGATGTACACATTATGCAGTTGGAAGGCCGAACTGGCATATCAAATTTGACTGCTGCCTGTTATGATGGTAAAATATGGTTCAACATAATAAACTAGAAGTGATTTCATCATACCCACAGCTCCTCTTACTGGTAACATTGCACGGACAATCGACAATCGCTTGTGTGTGATGGTCGGCGGAGGATTGCTTTTCGTCGGGTTCTTGGCTACTGCGTTCGTTAATAACATCTATCAGTTGGCAATCACTCTTTCACTAACAGGTAGGTGTGTATATCTGAATGTTTTAGTAGATATAAGCAACTTGGAGCTAGGTGTTATCTCTCACAAAATGACAGTGTTGCATACTTGCGTGCTCGGTACTCGTACTCAAATACTACTCGAGTACCTTTTTAAAAGAGTACTTTACTCGTACTCAAATGCCAAAGTACTGGTACTCGAAATGACGGTAATCGTACTCGAAACGACGGTACTCGTACTCGGGCATACCGGCAGCAAAGCACTCGTACTAGCCTCGACATGTCGAAATACGGTACTCGATCATCAAAAGTACTCGTACTCGAATAGCAGTACTCGAAAAAAAAATGGTATAGCTTGACTTATCACGGCCTTATTTTATCGATACTGTCAGTTTGAAATGGTTGATTTGATTGGCTTACGGAGAAATCGAAGTTTCCTGATTTTCCTCTGTGCACGTCCGGACAAACACATTTAACAGCTAGCCGTGAATTGGGTCGGTATATCGGTCTGACTGGTCCCTGGCCCATTACGCACAATGAACCATTTGCCGTAAATGCCATATTCGGAAGTACAAGTACGCGAACTCGGCCCGGAGACCTGGGCTTGTACTCGGAAGTACTCGTACTCGTACTTGGTAACCTACGTACTCGGCAGTACTCGGTACGCAGAAAAAAAGTACTCGACGACAACACTGCAAAGTAAAATATTCTACATTGAGCGTATAGTGTAAAATAATGTTCCAACAATCGTTAGGAGTATTTTAAACGTTGATTGATACACGGTGTGGTATTAACTTGAACATCAGAGGCGGCGGAACGCTTTTCAAAATGTGTGTGTGGGGGGGGGGGGGGCGTCACCAAAAAGGGGCACTTGCTGTGAACAAAGGCACCTTCCGTCGGTGTGAAAGAGGAGAAAATTGTGAAACCATTTTCGTTCACATGCCAAGGAATACATGTTACCCAGAACAAAATTTACTAACATTAACACACACTTTTGCGTTAAAAAACTCTTAATTCCCTTACTCAAAAAGTACAGTGTAGTCCTTTAATCCTGAAATAGTCTCCATATAGCCGTATATTGTTCACAGATAAGGTAGTTTTTCCCTTACCTCTCTGGGTCCGCCCTTGAATTTGACAAATTACGCCAATGCAAATATACTTCAAAAAGCTGAGAATGGATTCTTTTTTTTCAGGTTTTGGTCTAAGTCTTGCGTACATTCCACAACTGGTGCTCCTGCTGGTGGCTTTCCCTGAGCGTTTCTCCCTAATTTTTGGCCTCGCTGGAATGGGCGGCTCGCTTGGTATGATGGTCTGTCCACCAATTGTCGACCTTCTGACGATGACGTATGGGTGGCGTGGCGCCATGCTAATCATGGCTGCCGCCAGTTTCAACGTCACCGCCTTTGGAGCCATGCAGCGGCTGCCGTCGTCAGGCTATGAGAAACTGAAAAAAGAAGACATCCAAAGTTTATCTGATGACAGACCGAGAGACATCCGTTCCAAGCTTAGTGCCTTCGCCTCTGCAGTGGTCCAATGGCTCTCAATGCATCTCTGCATTGAACATCCCAAGGTGCTGCTTCATTTAACCGTATGGCCCCTTCTGGGGGCCATTTTCGCGGCATGGATGGTGTTCCTGGTTCCACACGCCATAGCGAGGGGTATACCTAGCTTTGAGGCTGCCTTCCTGTCGACTGTAGGGGGGATTGGACATCTCCTCGGTCGGGCTATTCACCCATTCATCCTGGACCGCAAGCTCATGAGTGCGTTCTGGATGTTTGTGATACTTAATCTCGTTAACACTGTCTCCTTTTTCCTGGACTATGCGGCTGCAGATAACTGTTTGGTAAGTTTGCAATAAAACAGCATGGATGACATTTCCTGGAATGATATCGTTGCAAAGGAAAACGGAAATCTACAAAAGGTCAAAATAAAAGAAAGGAAGAATGTTGCCAATTTTGATCCAGATTGTTATACTCCGACAACCGCATCACATCCCGGGTAAAAACAAAAAATACTAAAGTAAAACCCGTCCATTATACTTTCAAACGAGATAGTAAGCGTTTTTCAAAATAAAGAAAAAAATATGTATAATTAATGAATTAGACTCTTTTTTGTTGCGTGCTACCCTGCAGGCTCTGATGTTGTTGGCCAGCATAAATGGGGCCGCAGAAGGAATCGTCAATTGGATTATTCCCTCGGTCTCAAAAGAACTCTACGAGGAATCTGGCTATGTCATGGACATTTGCATCATAGGTACCTGCTTATTCGGCGCTGGGGAGATCTTGGGCGGTTTTCTGGCGGGTAAGATTTCGTGTTAAACACGCAGGCGTAGTGCTGGCAGCAAGATATTAATCTAGTTGAGTGCGGTTTAAGAGGTCACATCCAAAGTTAACAAATCTGATATGATTTGTGGCTTCCTTTGTGGACAGTGGAATAATGTTCCACTCTGGTATTGTACGTGGAATGAGGGAATATTTGTAGCAATCAAGGCTTGTTGGTGTGAATTTAGTGGAACTCAACGAAGAGTCAGATGTGCAGCCCCTATAGTTGACCCATGTTAGATGTTTTGGGTAGTTTGTCATCCTGGAAAGCTACCATGCTATTTATGGCCTAGTATATGGGAAAGTTAACCTACTAACTGTCCTGCGTTCTTCCAGAATTAACCTCAGTCAATTTTTCTTTTACAAATGTCCGTAACACTGGCGTCCCTCTTGTAGTTCCCAGTTTTGTCAGAGTTTGTGCGTAGGTCCCAAATGTTTGCACAATATTGCAACCGGAAGCGAACTAATGTCTTATAATGTCGATTCTTTCACTTGTTCGCTGCAATCGTGTATGTCTTTGAGAAGTAGGACCTAGCCCACGTAGCGTAGACGGCTTACTGAAGCTGCCAGTCGAACTAACACAGCCATGTGGTTGCGAAGACCTAACTGAAGCGTCGCCGTTGTGAAACAAAGTTAATCTGATTACGTACCGGTACTTGAACGCTATTACAGAGCAGTGCAATTTATGCACCCCAAAAAACATGGCTTTTTGAACGCTGTGTTTCTCAGAGAATATGCTCAGTATGATTGAAATGTTAAATTATAAAAGAAGAAGAAATTCTAAACTTCATGTCAGTGAACAAAATCGCCGTCATCGATGTCGAAACGTCAATACTGGTTACTGGTAAAGCTGACCTTAAAGTCGGGAAGAAATCGTTCGAGAACGTCCCCAAATCTATGTATTTATCTCCATTTCTAGGTATCCCCTCAAATTGTTATTTCACGAGTAGTTGAACACTTATATCATCTAAATATATTCCGAATTTCAGCTTAATATGTTGTCGCAAACGCTTGCGTTACATTTTGAACTATCTCAAAGGAAAATTCGACGAGGATTTTTTGCCCACCAAACTCACGTGCATTTCAGGTTGGCCGATTTTGGGACAACAAAGCTTTATTATCATATCCATTAGCGTGACTCGGCGTGACTTCGCGTGGGTCTCGGTATAGACCAATGGAAGCCGGCAATAAGGGTGATATTTATTAATTAATAACTCGTGAAGGAGGCGATACTGCAAAATTTTACTGCACACCATAATGCATAGGAACCTTATAAATATTCGCAAGGCTTAAAAAGATCGACAGGTATTGCAAACACCAGTGTTACAACTTTTAAAAATGGTCCCATGGTCAATTTGACCTTTCTAGGAAAATTACTCATAACTATGTCACAAATTATCAGATTTGGACGTTTGATGTCTCATGTTATAAAAGTGGAAAGGCTTATCTTTCAAACCATACCTATATTATCTGTGTTGGTAACACATTTGATGTCCGGCATTCCGTTATATTTTGTTTGCATTTTTTTGAGACACACTGCACAGCCGATCTGTGACAAGGAGGTTGCTATCACAAGATGAATCAAATCCAATCTTGGCCATATTAGCAACGCTACCAATGAGATTCCGAGCATACCTCACGCGCGCTGTATTGAAGCTAATGCATGCGCGCGAGGTATGCTCAGAATTTTCCTGGGTAGTGCTGCCAATATTGCCAAGACATGGATTCGATTCATCTTGTTGATAGACAATTAAAGGCAACTTAAATACCAGGTTTGTCACGGGACTGGCTGCAAAACAGGGGAGTTAAACTTCAATCCAGTCTGGGACCGAAACTACCGCTCACCCCAATCGTTCCTGTCCTGTGATTTCATTTCTTTCATTTGTTTCGATTCAGGGGCGTTATACGACATGACACAGAGCTACAGTGCTTCGTTCTTCTCGCTTGGTTTCATGGCTGCTGTAACGACGACAATGTGCCTCATTGATCGGCTCGCGTCCAAGTATTTCAATGAAACTAACTGATAACCATTGGCTTTTATTTCCAAGAAAATTTTCCTTTTTTCGCGAGTGGCTGTTTATTGTAACGTCCCTTGGAAAGCGAATCGCGGTAGTTATTGTGTAATGTAGCCATGGTATACGTTTTGAATAGCGCCCCCTTTGGAAGATGGTGTTAAGCCCCCAAGGCGAAAGTAGGCATTGTAAGTAGGCTAACTCATTCACTGTAAAAACCTACACTCTAAAAACTGTGTTAAGCAGTTAAACACAATCTTGCTATCAGGCTTTGTAAACATGTTTAGCAGCTAAACATTATGTGTTCAATTCCTAAACATCAATGTTCAATTGCTAAACAGTATCCATCCTTACACTAAACATGCTTAGTATTTACAAAAAAGTTTACAAACTATAGCTAGAAAGTGTTTGGAAAAGTGTTCAATTGCTTAACACAGTGTTTTGCAGTGTAGTGTTTAAATTTGAACACATTATAAGTTTGTTGGGGCAACAGTTTATAAACATTGTAACGCGTTTTAAGGTATAGTCCATCATTTGTAATTTGCGCATTTTGTTCGTTTGAAGCAACAAAAGTACTCAAGATCTAAAGAAGGGTACTAAACAACTAACCTGATGAAGTTTCAGCTCAGCTTTAGCTTTATATTTTTGTTGGGGCAACAGTTTATAAACATTGTAACGCGTTTAAAGGTATAGTCCATCATTTGTAATTTGTGCATTTTGTTCGTTTGAAGCAACAAAAGTACTCAAGATCTAAAGAAGGGTACTAAACTACTAACCTGATGAAGTTTCAGCTCAGCTTTAGCTTTATATTTTGAGACAAACAACATTCTAGGATCTCAATTTCAAATCAAAAGTTGCTGAATTATGTTTTGAATTGGGCCTGAATTCAGCGTCCGAGACACGTTCTCACTGAGCCGATTGCAGCTACGCGATGTCACGCACTGATCCGACGAATTGTAGCAACCGAGGGCGCGTGTGCGTCGTGCCAATGCTTGCGCGCGCTTCGCCGAACAACAAAACGAACTACTAATTTGAATTTCCTACGGTGCTTCTTAAGAAGCCGGCACCGTTGGAAAGGCCTTATTTTGTTGATTTCTTCAAAATGACAGCTTGCCAGAAAGAATAATTTCAGAGGGAGTTTAGTCCCCTTACTATCTTTCAACCAAGTATGTTTTTCAACAATAATTACGCCTGCACTTACTTTTTGGATAGCTGCAAATGATGGACTCTGGCTTTAAGGGAGATAACGTAAAAGGCCTGGGCTCAATTTTGAGTCGGATTATTTGCAGGTATCCTTGTACCAACAACAAAGCCTCAAACGTTTCGTTTACAAATTTGCCTCATCAACGGTTCTGCTTTGAAACACTAAACATCACGTCATGGCATTAAACTTTTACACACTTAAAAAAATTATAAGCGTTTAAAAGTTAATCACGATATAATGTTTCTAAACATAACCGGTCACGAGGCGGGCAATGTAAACGGAATGTTTATAATTTGTTTTTCTGAAAGTTATCAATTAAGTTTTTTTTTTTCTCAAGCCAAAAAAAAAAAATCATATTAGGAGCATACATTTTTGCATTTTATAGATGCGTACCCGTGTTAATTTGGTATTTTGACCTCGAAAAATAGATTTGTTGTGTTCAAATTGCTATTTTCCTAGCAATATAAAAGTTATTCAATTTTGAGTGAAACATCGAACGAAAAAAAATCCACAGTCCTTTAGTTATTGATTTATATCTTTCAAAATTTTTGGCTGCCAGGCAATCATTAGACTCTCGCAGGACGGGTTCTTGTGTGCGCAAAATGAAAGCCCCTTTTCAGAGGGTTGCAGATGCCCCAAGTTAAAATAAAGTAGTTATTCCGTTGAAACGAATCAAACCAATTTAAAGTTCGTTACGAGAAAATAAGTACAGTTTTTGAAGAGCACAGGGTTTGCAACTTCTAACAGCTATTTATTGTTGGTCATTTACACGTAACCAAAAAAGAAAGTCCCCCCCCCTCATTACTTTTGTTGTCTAACTCAAAAACTCCTGGGCACATCTTGCATGCTCAAACTACAACAGATCAGTACGAAAATTCCTTAGCAACCCAGCCATACTCTTTGTTGGCCCAAAACAGTGATAATATGTACACAATTATGCAATTTATGACAAATAGTACAGAAAAAAGTTGCACTTTTGTATGCGTGCAAGGTGAGGGTGAACCACAACTTGCACGTATACAAAATGTGCAACTGTTTTTGGTATTATTTGTCATAAATTGCATAAATTCGTACACATTATCACTGTTTTGGGCCAAATAGAGAGTATGGCCTGATTGTTAAGGAATGTCTGTACTGATTAGTCGTTATATCAGCGAGAGGTATTCAGTAGTGTTTGAGTTAGACATTCCTTAACAATCCGGCCATACTCTCTATTTGGCCCAAAACAGTGGTTAGCAACCCCCCCCCCCCCCCCCCACCTTGGAGAGTTGAGTATTTTTTTAAATAATTTTGGGAAGTGCTTGTATTTATCACCGAGGTCTGCAGTCTATTTACTGGTCTGCAACCGTTTTTACTCCAACTTTTCTTCTCCAAATAGCGCCTTCTTTACGCTAGCCTTGGTTGGAGTCAAATGCGGCCCGCAACGAGGGAAGGTCAATAGGTTAAGAAGACACGACAAAACTCAGCCCATTTCTACATTTTATTTACATGGGAATGTTTATTCAACCTTTGTCAGTTTCTGTAAACTCTTAGACAATAATGACACACTATGAAAGGCACTGCAATACGCACACACAACACATTATAAATAGGAAATGTTTAAAAAGGAAAAAAGTATAGAAATACTAAATAAATGTTCTATGAATAGTTTCACAAATAGTTCCATTCATTCATCAGCCTTTGGTCTGTTAAGATATCTATTGTCATGTTTATGATATAAATAAACCGATATTGCACACTATCCGAATAAAACACACACACAAACTAACCAATGGTAGTAACTCTATTACTTGATCGCAATGAGTGAATCAGTGCCATTTAAGCGTCAGAACATTAAAAACCTTTTACGACCATTTTCAAACGTTTATCATTCGAAATCACCGTTTCTAATATTCAAATACGTCCATCAACATCGATTAAGTGCACTTCCAATGTTTAATTTAGTCCTTTGTCGGACAATTTCAAATTCAGTTCAAGCAAATTCAAACAATGAGCACACGTTTTCGTACCGGAGTATTCCATTTCGTCTCATCTATGCGAAACCTTGTTATTCAGAAATCAAATTCGTATAAGTGATTCATATAAGACGAATTCGATCTCTGAATGCTGCCATTCGGTAACAGTTTAGACGAATTTGATCTGTAATGACAAGTATTCTCGACCCGGCGACTAAAGAGGACGACCAAACTTTAAAATTGAATGGTAAATCACTAAATTGGTTTTTCTTAAAAGCGTGTGAAATTTTTCGTGGACGAAATTGAATGAAAGAGTTGGTGAATTTGAATGAACAATCTTTTAAAATAGCCGGGTAAAACCTATATTATATGATGGATGGCATAAAATGAGCTGTGGCAATCTATAGAGACCGTTGAATCAATGCGAGATAAAAAAAAAAAAATAGTTATCATTGTACTCCAATCACTGAAGCACACATTCCCCAGATGGAATATTTTGGAGGACCACCAACCAAGTACCACACATGACAAGATGCTATGTGACATCTTAACCCAATAAGACATTTCTTTGCTCATTGTGTTAAATTTGCATCAACTGCCACAGGCTCACCTCCTAATTAAAACCCTCCTATTGTTTGATCAGTCACAGACAGTCAAAAAGTCCTTCCACTTCCCCTGCCATGCATTTGTATACAGGCTAGTAAAAAAAACACGTCGATCACATTCATGTAAACACTGTGACAGTCACATTCCATCAACAGACGAACGAGGTAACTGGTAGGTACAGCTGGCATATCAATCACCTCCAGTCAAAGCCTGGCTATTTTAAATTAACTAGGGAATTCCTAACCATTAAAAACAGTCACTTGATTGATTTTGACTACTACGATGGCCTAGCTGAATTTGTCAGCCAGAGAGGGAGGATTTACTTTACACCATTAACACTCTACATTGACGATGATTACTAAATTGAATATTAAATTGAATAGTAGTAAATTGAATATTGTTATATTACACAGATTTGTATAAAGCTGCTTACAGGCAAAGTCGGTAAATTGAAGGGAAAAAAGGCATTTGTGTCATCCAATTCTTGCCAGGTAATATTTACTTTCTGTGCTTTCCAAGCCATGCGATCAAAGTTTGTACTTTTTTGGGAAAGTTTCACATCAGAGGAACATCATTAAACTAAAAGTGTGTAGCACATATTTATGTACAATTGAGAGAAAATACTTTAAAATGGGAAAGTCATTTTTGGGAAGGTTTCACATCAAATAGGGCACTCCCGTATATCAACTTAATACAGGGTGTATCAAAAAAAAGAGGAACCCCCAAATGTAAATGTAAATTATTAAAAAAAATCTAATAAATATTTTCAAATAAATTTAAGATCATATGAAACGCCAACGGTCCTCTTTCCAATGGTAACCTTGATTGTGTGTCTGTGGCCACGAATGACTGAGCATTCGTTGTTATCCTGTCGGCCAAAACCTGCACTGGGTCAAATTTGTGCAAAAGGGTAGCTGGTATTCTGGGCATGTTGAACGGCTCAATTCAAAGAAAGATATCCTATTCTTTAACACAATTCATTCAATTTTGACACGGTGATTTAACCACTCTCATTGTTGAAGTTCACCCCTCATGGCCCAATGCCTTCAACGTGGCCACGGGCCGCCTCTTTCCACACAACAAACCAGCCAGCAATCTTAGCCAGGTAAAACTTGGCCCAGTACAGGTTTTGACCCACTGACTGAATAACAACGAATACTCAGTCAACCATGGCCACAGACACACAATCACGGATACTTTGGCGCTTCACATGCCATGGTATATTAACAAATGTGATGACTTGTTTAGAAAAATAAACTGTATTAATTATCTACAAGTATCATTAAACAAAAACAATGTGTAAGTACGCTGTAGTTTAAGGTTTTCTCAAAAAATTGTGAACTCTCCGGCCCCCCCCCTTCTTTTTTGGCATTTTCATGGGTCTTCTTCTCATTTGTCCATAGTAAAAGAAAGCCTCAAGAAATAAAAGAAACGAAATAAGAAACACTGCTTTGTGTCACATTTATGTAAACAAGCCTCTTATATATCTAGATTTAGAGGTAACATTCATGCCAGAAACGGCCACAATTTTGGACAAGGTCAAATCAAATCACAAATAGTTTAGCACAGAATGACCTCATTTATGTCCCTACTCATCTCAAGCTAAAACAAACTTCAGTGTATAGGGTGAGTAAAAACAATAAATAAAAATTTAAAAAAAATGAAACCAAAATGTCGAGACCATTGTCTTGGTGAAGTTCTGCATTCAGTGCCTTCTAAATCTAGGATATGAAAAGCCAGTTCATAAGCACTCTTTTAGTACAAGAATCATCCAAATCACTGGTGTAATTTCAAGTTACGGAAATTTAAACACAACCACCGTTTTAAAGTTCTGTCCACTGATCACAAAAAACGTAAGGGTTCTTTCAGCAAAATGAAAACGAGTCACAAGTGAATTGTTTTCGTTTTGCTGAAAGAATGCACACCTTTTTTGTGATCCGTGGACAGAACTTTAAAACAGTAGTGTGTGTTTAAAATTCCATGACTTGAAAAGTGCATCGTATGTTGAAAAGCACACGAATGATTTGACTAAAAGAAAGCTTATGAATTTGGCTTTCATATACTAGATTTTGAAAATGCTACATGCAGAACTTCACTGAAACAATAGTCCCAACATTTGGGTATCGTTTTTTTGACTCGCCTTGTATGTGCCACGATAAACATGTGATTCAGCCTGTGATTCTTTGACATCACAGTGTTACTTTTCCCATACCATGGAGTATTTACCGAAAATCAACCCCACCCAGCCCCCTTCCCCTCTCGACAAATACTCCACATAATTCACACTGAAAGTGACTGGTCAGAGAATTTTGTGTAGATTTCAGCAATGACAAGTAGGTTTTGTATTACACGTTCCCCCCCCCCCCCCGTGAGGTTTGCCATTTACACCACTCAATACCCTAAAAATCCCCGCCCATATCACCACCGAAGTCACCGCCCATGTCCCCTCCAAAGTCCCCACCCATGTCCCCACCAAAATCCCCACCCATGTCCCCACCATAATCCCCACCCATGTCCCCTGCATAATCTCCACCATAATCCCCGCCATGGTCCCCACCATAGTCGTGGTGGTCATGGTGGTGATCATGGTGGTGATGGTGATCATGAAACCCATGGTGGTGATCGTGAAACCCGTGGTGGTGATGGCCGAAGCCGAACCCTCCCCCGTAGCCCCATCCTCCGCCATAGCCGTAGCCGTGTCCCCATCCATATCCGTAGCCGCCGAGCAGGGCACCGGTCAATACGCCTGTTGCGAACCCATCATTGGCCGGTCTCTGGTTCACGATGACCGTTCTGTGTTGCGGCTGCTGCACCACCCTCGTTTGGCCGTATCCTGCCTGCTGGGGGAACTGCTGTGGGTACTGCTGCGGGTACTGTTGATATTGCCCCTGGGGTGGTGCATGGCCCTGAGGAGGTGGTGCATAGCCCTGGGGTGGGTAGGGTGAACTTTGTGGGTATGGTGGAGGCGGTTGCCCTGTTTCAGTGAGGAAAAAAATATGGTAATAATAGTGGTAAACATTTCAAAAATAATTTCATGTTGACTAAGGTAAACAATCAATATTATTGTGAACTCTCTAAAATCTGATACTGTAATAATTTTGCTTTCCAATTTCAAATACCAAGCAGGCACGCAAGGTTTCATGCACAGATTAAATACGCATGCGTAGTAGACTATCGTACTGGTTACCAGTGCGCTAGTCTACTACGCATGCTTAGTCTTTACAAAGCAATCGTGGAACTAGCCCATGTAGTGAGGTACCTTAGTGAAAAAATCGTGACACAGTGGACAAAAGCACCATTTTTTAACCAAAGCATCTCCATGGTATACCTTTTCGAAAAAAAGACGGACGCAAAAAATTGGATAATGGGAAGAGCATGTATGACGTCATTATGACGTCATCAGCTAATTATTACATGAAAAAAATATAAATTGATAATAATCTTCAGAACTACAAGCATTACAACAACAAATGTGGTATCAAATTAAAGGGGACAGCAAGCTCTTTCATTTGAGTGGTATGTCATGGGGGTGGAATATAGTTAAGGGTGATTTTATGGGTCAAAAAATCATGGATTTTGGGTAGTCACATTGACACTTTGTTTAAACATGCAAACAGTATGTGGTATTGTGAGATGTTGTTTTTAAGTTTGAGAGAAAAGTTCAAATTCTATGCCAAAAGAGTTTTTGTAATTGATTATTAGTATCATAAATATGTTTAAACTTGTTCCAAAGATAAGCGGAAAAGTGAGGCATCTTATAGCGAACTACATTAGTAACAAAAATGCTAAGGATCGTTACATGGTATTTAAAAGCACCATTTCTTTCACCAAAGCTTTGGCAATGTGTTGCGATCAAAAATAGGGTAGGATGTAAAAAATCAGATGACAGGAAGGGTACTTTATGACGTAATAATGACGTCACAATATACTACCAAGTTCGTACAGTAATTAATTGTAGAAAATAAGGTCGTGAAGCGTTGTGATGAGATTCCAAGTAATTAATTTGACATTTTGAGGGTCAGGGAATTGAAGAGTGATATAATCAGTGACATTTGAAAATAGTGACGTCACTGCAACAGCAAATCAGCTTATTGTTACTTAAAAGTAACAATAAGCTGATTTGCTGTTGCAGTGACGTCACTATTTTCAAATTTTCTTGAAAAATCTAAGCATTTTTGATTATGGACAAAAGTGCTACAATGACGGTATTTGTCACGCATAAAATAAATTGTGTGACATTGTGCGGCTCCTTGAATTTGGTCTTTACCACATCCATTTGTTTTGACCATTTACTATAGCTGGAAGACGTAACATTCTTATATGTGTTGTATATTACGGGTAATGAGGTATGGGTTAGGAGCCAGACAGAAAGGAACGTGGTAACCTGAAATAGATTAACAGAGTGGCCGGAAATGGTGATGATACGTCTTTTAACAATGTATTACAAACGGGGGCTCGATAGTCCGAAGGTCCAATAGTCCGAAGGTTCTTTAGTCCGAAGGTTCGATAGTTCAAATGCACACAATTTCCATAAGGGGGGTTCGTTAGTCCGAAAATGAAATAAGGTTCGTTAATCCGAACATTTGATGCAATAGTCCGAAGGTTCATTAATCCGAAGGTTCATCAGTCTGAAGGTTTATTTATCCGAAGGTTCGATAGTCCGAATTTAGAATAAGGTTAATCAGTCCGAAGGTTCAATAGTCCGAAACGAAAATAACAAGCCCGCGGGAACGGGGGGTGCTGTGGGTGCTGCAGCACCCCCAACTTTTTGGATTGGGGTGCTGAATTATGCTTCAGCACCCCCTACTCCCGGGCAAAAATGTGTTCCAGCCAGCAGTGTTCTACGACGTTGAAATTGCGCCGCTGCGCTATACATTATACTTGCTCTAAAAATATCTCCCTCGTTTTGTTCGTTTCTAGTTTTGCCGCGGCTTAGCGCGGCGCTAGTCGAACGTCTAGCACAAAGTAACACTGTAAAATATCAGGAGGAGGTATTTTCTAAATTTTCAGGCAGTGCAGAATCGATATTTCTCTCAATGTATCTAAAATCATGACATGTCTATGATATTTCCGCCATTATGAAAGCTTTGACCCGAAAAAAATAACCTTTTCCATGACAATGGTGGCAAAGTTGATTATGCTTGTCACGATTTTTTTCATTCGATCTTTCAATAGGGGCAAAGTTCATACCTTTCCCCTGAAGGTTTTTCTTTTCATTTAAAAAATTCATTGACGTTGCTAGCTAAACATTATGCTTACTCAACAAATATCTCCTTCGTTTTGTTCGTTTCTAGTTTTGCCGCGGCTAAGCGCGGCGCTTCGAACGTCCAGCAGCACCATAAAATATCAAGAGGAGGTATTTTCCAAATCTTCAGGCAGTGCAGAATCGATATTTCTCTCAATGTATCTAAAATCATGACATGTCTATGATATTTCCGCCATTATGGAAGCTTTGACCCGAAAAAAATAACCTTTTCCATGACAATGGTGGCAAAGTTGATTATGCTTGTCACGATTTTTTTCATTCGATCTTTCAATAGGGGCAAAGTTCATACCTTTCCCCTGAAGGTTTTTCTTTTCATTTAAACATTTCATTGACGTTGCTAGCTAGCTAGCGCTTCGAACGTCTAGCACAAAGTAACACTGTAAAATATCAGGAGGAGGTATTTTCTAAATTTTCAGGCAGTGCAGAATCGATATTTCTCTCAATGTATCTAAAATCATGACATGTCTATGATATTTCCGCCATTATGGAAGCTTTGACCCGAAACAAATAACCTTTTCCATGACAATGGTGGCAAAGTTGATTATGCTTGTCACGATTTTTTTCATTCGATCTTTCAATAGGGGCAAAGTTCATACCTTTCCCCTGAAGGTTTTTCTTTTCATTTAAACATTTCATTGACGTTGCTAGCTAGCTAGCGCTTCGAACGTCTAGCACAAAGTAACACTGTAAAATATCAGGAGGAGGTATTTTCTAAATTTTCAGGCAGTGCAGAATCGATATTTCTCTCAATGTATCTAAAATCATGACATGTCTATGATATTTCCGCCATTATGGAAGCTTTGACCCGAAAAAAATAACCTTTTCCATGACAATGGTGGCAAAGTTGATTATGCTTGTCACGATTTTTTTCATTCGATCTTTCAATAGGGGCAAAGTTCATACCTTTCCCCTGAAGGTTTTTCTTTTCATTTAAAAATTTCATTGACGTTGCTAGCTAGCTAGCGCTTCGAACGTCTAGCACAAAGTAACACTGTAAAATATCAGGAGGAGGTATTTTCTAAATTTTCAGGCAGTGCAGAATCGATATTTCTCTCAATGTATCTAAAATCATGACATGTCTATGATATTTCCGCCATTATGGAAGCTTTGACCCGAAAAAAAAATAACCTTTTCCATGACAATGGTGGCAAAGTTGATTATGCTTGTCACGATTTTTTTCATTCGATCTTTCAATAGGGGCAAAGTTCATACCTTTCCCCTGAAGGTTTTTCTTTTCATTTAAAAAATGCATTGACGTTGCTAGCTAGCTAGCGCCTCGAACGTCTAGCACAAAGTAACACTGTAAAATATCAGGGGGAGGTATTTTCTAAATTTTCAGGCAGTGCAGAATCGATATTTCTCTCAATTTATCTAAAATCATGACATGTCTATGATATTTCGGCCATTATGGAAGCTTTGACCCGAAAAAATAACCTTTTCCATGACAATGGTGGCAAAGTTGATTATGCTTGCCACGATTTTTTTCTTTCAATAGGGGCAAAGTTCATACCTTTCCCCTGAATGTTTTTCTTTTCATTTAAAAGTTTCATTGACGTTGCTAGCATTCTGTACTCAACATTAACAAATATCAAGGTTCACACACATCCCAACCTAATAGGAGTGGGACGGGCTTCCATTGAAACTAGTTCCAGTGTAGTTTCGTTTTAATAAAAAAGCTATTCATGTGTTACCCTTTGCAAGTTTTTCCTCATAAAAACTCAGTAGACCGATAAATCCTTGCCTAGCCGCAAACTTGCCACCTACCGATCATAAACATAAAGATGCATTTGGTCTGTTAGTCTTTTATATTTGCCATTCCCTGTAACAAACAAATAACACTGCAAGAGCTACATCGTTTTAGGCCTATGTGAATATTTTTATGAACAGAAATTTACCCGCTTCCAGTGGAACCATTTTGTTTTAACTTGAACCAAAAAACACCCTTTCGGGTTTTATAAGTTTAAGTATATACTTCAGTATATTTCATCACAGTGCATCCAGAATCCAACATTTTCAGGGGCCTTAAAGCAGGTCCCTGGCCCTGTGGCCTCACACCGTAAGGGCTCGGAAAATAAAACAAAACATACACGACGGAATTTAATAAATGTAAGACAGCAGCCTAGCAACAATAATATTTACGTGCGATGTCATGCATAATGATACAATTCTTTGTCCAGAATTAAATGGAACAAAGAATGGAGATAAAAAATACAGGGTTTTCGACTTTTCACTACAGTAGAAACGTCATAAGAGCAACAGTATATTCTAAACAAAAAAGTAAAATAAATTTTCTTTATAATCTCGAAAAAACCTTTGCTAAAAAAGTCATATGAAAGTGGCCAGGAATCGCCTCATATTGCACCGCAGAGCATCCATATTCCAAAGCTTTTAGGGGCCCTTTAAGCCACGCCGTAAGGGCTTTGCGCTCCGCGTTCGCATTAATTTTGTCCGTCCTTTAGAAATTCCAGCACCCCCTGGCAAAAGTTTGTTCCAGCGGGCTTGAAAATAAGGTTCAATAGTCCGAAGGTTCAAAAGTCCGAATTGACAATAAGGTTCGATAGTCCGAAAAGACTCTATGGTCCGATGGTCCGAATCGACAGTAAGGTCCGATAGTCCGAATCGACAATAAGTTCCGATAGTTCGAATCAACAGTAAGGTCCGATAGTCCGAAGAGTCATACAGACGAACCGTATTGCCCATTCGGACAATCGAACCTTATTCTCAATTCGGGCTATCGAGCCTTTTTCTCAATTCGGACTATCGAACCCTATCGTCTATTCGGACTATCGAACCTTCGGATTAATAAACCGTATTCTATTTTCGGACTAATGGGACCTTCGGACTATCGAACCTTCGGATTATCGAACCTTCGGACTATTGAACCTTCGGACTAACGAACCTTTGGACTAATGACCCTTCGGACTAGAGAACCTTCGTACTATCGGGCTGTAACCATTACAAACACAATACCAGTGCAGCAAGTCATGTCCTGCAGTTTGTAAAGGTTTTTAGTTTGGGACGTGAAAAAGACAAACAATTATCCATGATGCACAAGCACAAGTGTGTTTCTCGATTAAATGCACCATCCTTGTCGTTGACGGACCGTCTATCCTATTGAAGTATCCATCAGACATCATCTTCTGTGTGACACGAGCAGAGCATTTCTGAAGGTCCACTGTGTGAGTAGTTTATCCTTTCTTGTTATCTTCCTCAAAGCTGGATTGCGACTGAGATCGTGCAAATAAATAATCTTTAAAAAAGCTTCATCTGTAGTCTTGTTTATTAATTATTAAAGATTTTGGTAAAAATGAACAGAAGTCTTTGTAGAAATTGTAGATATAATTCATCTTGCGTAAAATATATCTTTGCAAGTTTACAAGCTTCCACAAAACGTATTATTTTGCAACATTGGAACGTATAATTGGTTTGAACATTCTACCTTTTTATTGCTTATGTGAACTGTTACTATCGTATTTCAGGACAGTCATCATGGATTGGACTGCTTGCATTATCTGCATGCAAACTACACCAGAAAAACTACGTTGTCCACAAACAGGTTTAAATTGTAACGCCGGAGAAGTATATGCTCAATTCCTGGCTAATGTTGAAGGGTTTAGGGCAATAAATGCATTGCCAGTTGATGTAGAATACGGAGCCGAAGGGACAGTAGAAACTTTTGTGGAAAATAATGCCTCGTGGCATCATTCCTGAGGTAATCATTTATGCGATAATCATGACGTAAGACATTGCATTTTAACGAATCATTGATCACAACAGGGGATAGGAGCGAGGGTCAAATGTACATGTACATTGTTTAATTTAATACATTAAATTAGGAAACATTCCTCATTTTATCAAACTATTTGTATTTAAATCTTTTAAAGCTAGTCTAAGAACAAAATTGGCTACCTTCCAAAGGGGGCGCTATTCAAAACGTATACCATGGCTACATTACACAATAACTACCGCGATTCGCTTTCCAAGGGACGTCACAATAAACAGCCACTCGCGAAAAAAAGAAAATTTTACTTGGAAATAAAAGCCAATGGTTATCAGTTAGTTTCATTGAAACACTTGGACGCGAGCCGATCAATGAGGCACATTGTCGTCGTTACAGCAGCCATGAAACCAAGCGAGAAGAACGAAGCACTGTAGCTCTGTGTCATGTCGTATAACGCTCCTGAATTGAAACAAATGAAAGAAATGAAATTACAGGAAAGGAACGATTGGGGTGAGTGGTAGTCTCGGTCCCAGACTGGATTGAAGTTTTACTCCCCTATTTTGCAGCCAGTCCCGTGACAAACGTGGTATTTAAGTTGCCCCTAATTGTCTATCAACAAGATGAATCGAATCCATGTCTTGGCAATATTGGCAGCACTACCCAGGAAAATTCTAAGCATACCTCGCGCGCATGCATTAGCTTCAATACAGCGCGCGTGAGGTATGCTTGGAATCTCATTGATAGCGTTGCTAATTATGGCCGAGACTGGATTTGATTCATCTTGTTGATAGCAACCGCCTTGTCACAGATCGGCTGTACAGTGTGTCTCAAAAAATGCAAACAAAATATAACGGAATGCCAGACGTCAAATGTGTTATCAACACAGATAATATAGGTATGGTTTGCAAGATAGGCCTTTCCACTTTTATAACATGAGACATCAAACGTCCAAATCTGATAATTTGTGACATAGTTATGAGCAATTTTCCTAGAGAGGTCAAATTGACCATGGGACCATTTTTAAAAGTTGTAACACTGGTGTTTGCAATAAAGTCGATCTTTTCAAGCCTCGCGGATACTAATAAGGTTCCAATGCATTGTGGTATGCAGTAAAAATTTGCAGTATCGCCTCCTTCACGAGTTATTAATTAATAAATATCACCCTTATTGCCGGCTTCAATTGGTCTATACCGAGACCCACGCGAAGTCACGCCGAGTCACGCTAATGGATATGATAATATAAGCGCTTCGTCAGCTTGGTTGCCCCAAAATCGGCCAACCTGAAATGCACGTGAGTTTGGTAGGCAAAAAATCCTCGTCGAAGTTTCCATTGAGAGAGTTCGAGGTGTAATGCAAGCGTTTGCGACAACATATTAAGCTGAAATTCGGAATATATTTAGATGATATAAGTGTTCAACTACTCGTGAAATAACAATTTGAGGGGATACCTAGAAATGGAGATAAACACATAGATTTGGGGACGTTTTCGAACGATTTCTTCCCGACTTTAAAGTCAGCTTTACCAGTAACCATTATTGACGTTTCGGCATCGATGACGGCGATTTTGTTCACTGACATGAAGTTTAGAATTTCTTCTTCCGTTATAATTTAACATTTCAATCATACTGAGCATATTCTCTGAGAAACACAGCGTTCAAAAGGCCATATGTTTTTTGGGGTGCATAAATTTCACTGCTCTGTTATAGCGTTCAAGTGCCGGTACGTAATCGGATTAACTTTGTTTCACAACGGCGACGCTTCAGTATAGGTCTTCGCAACCACATGGCTGTGTTAGTTCGACTGGCAGCTTCAGTAAGCCGTCTACGCTACGTTGGCTAGGTCCTACTTCTCAAAGACATACACGATTGCAGCGAACAAGTGAAAGAATCGACATTATAAGACATTAGTTCGCTTCCGGTTGGAATATTGTGCAAACATTTGGGACCCACGCACAAACTCTGACAAAAGTGGGAACTACAAGAGGGACGCCAGTGTAACGGACATTTTTTTAAAGAAAAATTGACTGTGGTTAGCTATGGAAGAACGCAGGACAGTTAGTAGGTTAACTTTCCCATATACTAGGCCATAAATAACATGGTAGCTTTCCAGGATGACAAATTAACCAAAACATCTAACAGGTCAACTACAGGGGCTGCACATCTGACTCTACGTTGATTCCACTAGATTCACACCAACAAGCCTTGATTGCTACAAATATTCCCTCATTCCACGAATAATACCAGAGTGGAACCTTATTCCACTCTCCACAAAGGAAGCCACTACTGCTGATACCTTCATATCAGATTTGTTAATTTTGGATGTGACCTCTTAAACTGCGCTCCACTGGATTAATATCTTGCTGCCAGCACTACGCCTGCTATATGCGTGTTTATAACCCTCCAGGGGGTGTTTACGCAGTACCGAAGCAGAAACAGTCATGAGCAGGAGAAACACGAAATCTTACCCGCCAGAAAACCGCCCAAGATCTCCCCAGCGCCGAATAAGCAGTTACCTATGATGCAAATGTCCATGACATAGCCAGATTCCTCGTAGAGTTCTTTTGAGACCGAGGGAATAATCCAATTGACGATTCCTTCTGCGGCCCCATTTACGCTGGCCAACAACATCAGAGCCTGTAGGGTATAGCACGCAACAACAAAAAGAAGAATCTAATTCATTATGCATATTTTTATTTTTATTTTTAAAAACGTTCACTATCTCGTTTAAAAGTACAATGGATGGATTTTACTTCAATAATTTCTTTTTTTTTTACCCGGGATGTGATGCGGTTGTCGCAGTATAAAGATCTGGATCCAAATTGGCAACATTCTTCTTCTCTTTTATTTAGCCTTGTTTGGATTTCTGTTTTCCTTTGCAACAAGTAAGTTTTGACAAAAGTTATCTTTCCAGGAAATGCCACCCATACTGTGGTAGTAAACTTACCAAATAATTATCTGCAGCTGCATAGTCCAGGAAAAAGGAGACAGTGTTAACGAGGTTAAGTATCACAAACATCCAGAACGCACTCATGAGCTTGCGGTCTAGGATGAATGGGTGAATAGCCCGACTGAGAAGATGTCCAATCCCCCCTATAGTCGACAGGAAGGCAGCCTCAACGCTAGGTATACCCCTCGCTATGGCGTGTGGAACCAGGAACACCATCCATGCCGCGAAAATGGCCCCCAGAAGGGGCCATACGGTTAAATGAAGCAGCACCTTGGGATGTTCAATGCAGAGATGCATTGAGAGCCATTGGACCAATGCAGAGGCGAAGGCACTAAGCTTGGAACGGATGTCTCTCGGTCTGTCATCAGATAAACTTTGGATGTCTTCTTTTTTCAGTTTCTCATAGCCTGACGACGGCAGCCGCTGCATGGCTCCAAAGGCGGTGACGTTGAAACTGGCGGCAGCCATGATTAGCATGGCGCCACGCCACCCATACGTCATCGTCAGAAGGTCGACAATTGGTGGACAGACCATCATACCAAGCGAGCCGCCCATTCCAGCGAGGCCAAACATTAGGGAGAAACGCTCAGGGAAAGCCACCAGCAGGAGCACCAGTTGTGGAATGTACGCAAGACTTAGACCAAAACCTGAAAAAAAAGAATCCCTTCTCAGCTTTTTGAAGTATATTTGCTTTGGCCTAATTTGTCAACTTCAAGGGCGGACCCAGAGAGGTAAGGGAAAAACTACCTTATCTGAGAACAATATACGGCTATATGGAGACTATTTCAGGATTAGAGGCCTACACTGTACTTTTTGAGTAAGGGAATTTAAGAGTTTTTTAACGCAAACATTTTTAAAAGTGTGTGTTAATGTTGGTAAATTTTGTTCCGGGTAACATGTATTCCTTGGCATGTGAACGAAAATGGTTTCACAATTTTCTCCTCTTTCACACCGACGGAAGGTGCCTTTGTTCACAGCAAGTGCCCCTTTTTGGTGACGCCCCCCCCCCCCCCCCATTTTGAAAACCGTTCCGCCGCCTCTGATGTTCAAGTTACCACACCGTGTATCAATTAACGTTTACAATACTCCTGACGATTGTTGAAGGCTGGAACGTTATTTTACACTATACGCTCAATGTAGAATATTTTACTTTGCAGTGTTGTCGTCCAGTACTTTTTTCCGAGTACCGAGTACTGCCGAGTACGTAGGTTACCAAGTACGAGTACGAGTACGAGTACTTCCGAGTACAAGCCCAGGTCTCCGAGTACGCGTATTTGTACTTCCGAATATGGCATTTACGGCAAATGGTTCATTGTGCGTAATGGGCCAAGGACCAGTCAGACTGATATACAGACCCAATTCACGGCTAGCTGTTGACGTGCACAGAGGAAAATCAGGAAACTTCGATTTCTCCGTACGCCAATCAAATCAATAATTTCAAATTGACAGTATCGATAAAATAAGGCCGTTATAAGTCAAGCTATACCATTTTTTTCGAGTACTGCTAGTCGAGTACGAGTACTTTGATGATCGAGTACAATTTTGACATGTCGAGGCTAGTACGAGTGCTTTGCTGCCGGTATGCCCGAGTACGAGTCCCTTCATTTCGAGTACGATTACCGTCATTTCGAGTACTAGTACTTTGCCATTCGAGTACGAGTGAAGTACTCTTTAAAAAAATGTACTCTCTTTTAAAAAATGTACTCGAGTAGTATTCAAGTACGAGTACCGAGCACAAGTATGCAACACTGTCATTTTGTGAGAGATAACACCGAGTTCCAAGTTGCTTATATCTAATAAAACATTCAGATATACACACCTACCTGTTAGTGAAAGAGTGATTGCCAACTGATAGATGTTATTAACGAACGCAGTAGCCAAGAACCCGACGAAAAGCAATCCTCCGCCGACCATCACACACAAGCGACTGTCGATTGTCCGTGCAATGTTACCAGTAAGAGGAGCTGTGGGTACATGAAATCACTTCTAGTTTATTTTGTTGAACCATATTTTACCATAATAACAGGCAGCAGTCAAATTTGATATGCCAGTTCGGCCTTCCAAGTGCATAATGTGCGCACATCATTTAGATTTTTAAATCCTATAATAACGAATAACAAGCCCGATAAACAGAATGCATGGACATCTGTGATCGAAAAGAGTCGACATATCGTATACACACACTTACCCAAGATAAGACCTAGGCTGTGGGTCATGCCTACGACGGTCCCTAACTGGGCTGTCGAGCACTGCAGTGAGTCTTGCATTGGGTTGAACAGCACGCCAAACGATTTCAGAGTTCCAAACTCCACGAAAAATATCGCAAAGGCTGTCAAAACGAGCAGCCGGCTTCCCTCCATCGCGGACACTCTCACCATCGATGTCTGCGGGAGAAACTTCGGCATTTAGTAATCTCTTACTGTGATATTGTGACATGGCGGTGCCAGCTCTCCATCCTCTGTCCGCCTGGTTCGTTTTGGTAAGCGTGCCGTTTTTACTATCGAACCGGATAGAGGGGAAGACAGTATGGCGTGTCAAACGTTGCAATATTCAATATATTGCAATATATATGTTGGATGTTCAGTATGTGTTTGTTATCTTTTACATTTATGTGCGATGTTCAATCATAAGTGTGCGATGTTTTTCATTTATTTGTGCGATGTTTAATATATTTGTGCGATGTTTTACAATATATGTGCGATGTTCAATATATGTGTGCGATGTTTTACATTTATATGCGATTTTCAATTTATATGTGCGATGTTTTTGACGATATATATGTGTGATGTTTTCAATATTATGTTCGATTTTTTGCATGAAATGTGCGATGTTTTTCGATACAATTGTGTGTGTTGTTTTACAATATATTTGCGATATTCTCAAATATGTGAGCAATGTTTCACACATATGTTTAACATTTCGAGCTATTTGTATTCGATGTTTCATCGTTATGTTTGCATTCGATCTTTTGCAATATGCATTTGATATTTCCCTTTTCATTCGATGTTTCTTTAAGAGTCAAAGTCTGGTTACTAGACCGCAAAAGTCTGACTATTTTGCCTAAAGTCAGTGTATGAGACGTCAGGGGATCGCGTAAAGTGATTAGAGCCAGACCTAAACGGTAAAAACCGGAATGGTGGGTAATTCTTTAAGCATACTGTAACGGCGGTGCCGGGCCGCCGGCAGAGGGCGCCAGCACGGACCCACGGTGCAACCGTAGCGTTGAGACCCCTGCTGCTGGGCCAGGGAGACCCGTTGCCAGCCTGCGCCGACTCAGTAGTGTGACTTTTGTATAGCGTTCCTTTTTGTTGTGAGTTGTATAAAGGGAGAGCCTCGTGTAAAGAAAGTGGCAAGAATAAATGGCCGGAGAGCCCCGAAACCCTGAAGAATAGTGTCTGTGGTTTCCTTCGTCTGGCGTGTGAGAACCCCAGATCCGTTCGACGTTACATTGGTGGCAGCCGTGGCATGTCTGACGGAGGAAAAACAGGTAGAATTTGGAGTGTTTTTCGCCATGAATACACCGGGTCGAGTTAGTCTGGCGTCCGACTCGCCACTCGGCGGGTACGCACGCTGGATCAGGGCCTAGCAGAGCGTAAACCAACCTGGTGAGATGGCCAGCAAAGCGTTCGTCACGTTGGATGACTCGGAGTTGGACTTTTTCAGTGTTTCGGGGAGCCAGCTAGGCCCACATGCTACATCCCATGGAGAATCGCGCCGCACTGTGCACCACGGTGCAACAGACGCTCTGTTCCACTCGGAACACTGCCGAGTTGCGCCTGTTGATAAAGCGGGGCTGGCCGGGCTTGATCGTCCGGAGACACCCCGTATCAACACACGTGCCAGGGCCCACGATGGGAACAGCCCCGTAACACACACACCATACAACGGACGCATGTTTTTCTCCGGAACAGCTCCGTTTCACAAACACCAATTCACCGGGTGCACGTTCCACCCGGAACTGCCCCGTAACACACACATTCATACAACGGACGCATCCCATGGGGAATCGCGTCGCGCTGTGCACCACGGCGCAACAGACGCTCCGTTCCACTCGGAACACTGCCGAGTTGTGCCTGTTGATAAAGCGGGGCTGGCCGGGCTTGATCGTCCGGAGACACCCCGCATCAACACACGTGCCAGGGCCCACGATGGGAACAGCCCCGTAACACACACACCATACAACGGACGCATGTTTTTCTCCGGAACAGCTCCGTTTTACAAACACCAATTCACCGGGTGCACGTTCCCCCTGGAACTGCCCCGTAACACACACATTCATACAACGGACGCATCCCATGGGGAATCGCGCCGCACTGTGCACCACGGCGCAACAGACGCTCTGTTCCACTCGGAACACTGCTGAGTTGCGCCTGTTGATAAAGCGGGGCTGGCCGGGCTTGATCGTCCGGAGACACCCCGCATCAACACACGTGCCAGGGCCCGTGATGGGAACAGCCACGTAACACACACATTCATACAACGGACGCATGTTTCATCCGGAACGGCTCCGTTCCACGGACACCAATACACCGGGCACGGTTTCCCTCCGAAACGGCCCCGTTCCGCGCATGTACAAGCGCCGGATGCGTGTTCCCCGGCGAAGTTGCTCCGCACGGGATTCAATGGAGCGGAGCTGGCGAAGTTGCTCCGCACGGGAATCAATGGAGCGGAGCCGGCAGAGTTGCTCCGCACGGGATTCAATGGAGCGGAGCCGGTAGAGTTGCTCCGCACGGGAATCAATGGAGCGGAGCCGGTAGAGTTGCTCCGCACGGGATTCAATGGAGCGGAGCTGGCGAAGTTGCTCCGCACGGGAATCAATGGAGCGGAGCCGGCGAAGTTGCTCCGCACGGGAATCAATGGAGCGGAGCCGGCGAAGTTGCTCCGCACGGGAATCAAAGGAGCGGAGCCGGTAGAGTTGCTCCGCACGGGATTCAATGGAGCGGAGCCGGTAGAGTTGCTCCGCACGGGAATCAATGGAGCGGAGCCGGTAGAGTTGCTCCGCACGGGATTCAATGGAGCGGAGCTGGCGAAGTTGCTCCGCACGGGAATCAATGGAGCGGAGCCGGCGAAGTTGCTCCGCACGGGATTCAATGGAGCGGAGCCGGCGAGGTTGCTCCGCACGGGAGTCTATGGAGCGGAGCCGATGGAGTTGCGCCGCACGGGAGTCAATGGAGTGGAGCCGACAGAGTGGCTCCGCACGGGAGTTAATGGAGCGGAGCCGATGGAGTTGCGCCGCACGGGAGTCAATAGAGTGGAGCCGACAGAGTGGCTCCGCACGGGAGTTAATGGAGCGGAACCGTGGAGTTGCTTCGCACGGGAGTCAATGGAGAGGAGCCGGCGCAGTTGCTCCGCACGGGACTCAATGGAGCGGAGCCGATGGAGTTGCTCCGCACAGGAGTCAACAGAGAGGAGACCCCGGGGTGGGCCCAGAGGAGAACCCAGAGGTGATCCCAGAGGTGATCCAAACGGAGAACCCAGAGGAAAACCCAGAGGTAACCCCAGAGGTGACCCCGGAGGAGACCACAGACGAGACCAGGAGACCCAAGCGGATACCCCAGCGGAGGCGCCGCCTTGTTCGGGGACGAACAAGGGTCCTCGGAGGGGGCTGTGTAACGGCGGTGCCGGGCCGCTGGCAGAGGGCGCCAGCACGGACTCACGGTGCAACCGTAGCGTTGAGACCCCTGCTGCTGGGCCAGGGAGACCCGTTGCCAGCCTGCGCCGACTCAGTAGTGTGACTTTTGTATAGCGTTCCTTTTTGTTGTGAGTTGTATAAAGGGAGAGCCTCGTGTAAAGAAAGTGGCAAGAATAAATGGCCGGAGAGCCCCGAAACCCTGAAGAATAGTGTCTGTGGTTTCCTTCGTCTGGCGTGTGAGAACCCCAGATCCGTTCGACGTTACAATACGCAATGCGTTCATCATTGTTTGGGAAGTACCCCCAGCTGTACCTGTACTACCCATAGTGTTATGTGCATCATCTATGCATTTGAGGAGTGCATGACACATGGTCTGAGCTCCAAGGCCGATGTGCACCTGTCCCGTTTAATGATCCAGTTACCTGATAATTTGTTAGCATAAGCTGATGTAAATTTGGCAAAATTAGATGTTTATGAAAAAAAATCAAATTGTAAGGGGTTAACCTTGCCTTTTTTTTATAGCAAAATCGGGAAAAATCAGATGTTTCTGGAAAATTGCAGATTGTATGGGGTTAGATGTTTATGAAACATTTCAAATTGTAAGGGGTGAACATTGCATATTTTAGCGAAATTGGGCAAAATCAGATGTTTCCGAAAAAATTCAGATGTAAGGGATAAACCTTGCTTTTTTAGTGAAATTTTGCAAAGTTAGATGTTACGAAAAATTTCATATTGAAAGGGGTTAACCTCGCATTTTTTTTAAAGCGAAAATGGGAAAAAAATCTGATGTTTCTGGAAAATTGCAGATTGCATGGGGTTAACCTTGCTTTTTGAATAAGATTGGGGAAAATTAGATGTTCATGAAAAAAATTCAAATGGTAAGGGGTTAACATTGCATTTTTTTTGCAAAATAGGACACAATCAGATGATTCTGGAAAATTGCAGATTGTTGGGCTTAACCTTGTATTTCTAGCAAAATTGGGCAAAAAGAAATGTTTATGAAAAATTTTGAATTGTAAGAGGTGTACCTTGTATATTTAGTAAAATTTGGCAAAATCAGATTTGTATGAAAAATCTAAAATGGTAAGGGGTTAACCTTGCTTTTTTAGCAAAATTTGGAGCATATTTTACTAAAATTGGGCAAAATCAGATGCTTCTAAAAAATCCAGATGTAAAGTTTCCGCAAAAACAGCTGTTGAAAAAGAGCCCAATGTTGAACTTTACTGAGGTCGATCGAGGGGACGATCCTTATTTTAACTCCCGGAGATTCGCTGACAGTCTCTATTTTTCTTTTTAAGAAAGTCAAAATAGCTGAAGAGGGAGTTGAGAATCTATATGTGCCCAGATACAAAGAGTAGAAATCTACGCGTCTGCCTTTTGAAAATACACAAAATTTTGCGGTGTTCATTGTTGCGTAATGATCCGCCTAGCACACGACTGTTTTGCACATTAGGCTGTGTTATGCGGCTTCCTAACAAACCAAACACACTGGGCTCATTATATCGACTTGTTTTTACCCATTAAGGTAAAGCAAATGGACCCAGTAATCTTCCTGGCGCGTTTGCTCACCTATAAAGACAACATTTCTCAGTTTAAGGAAAATTCTAAGTTAACGAAATGGCCGAGTGGTTACGATTCGTCGTCCACGGTTAGCGGGGTCCCGAGTTCGAATCCCGCTGGTGTCTTTTTGGTTTTTAACGAATGAGTTCAATTATTCACTATAAGAGATTTAATTTCCCGTCGTAAACTACCAACAGTACCTTAGCTTAATCGGTAAGCACTGCTGCTGGTACTGTCCGCGAGTTCCAGGTTGGCGCCTTCGTACAGGTTCAGGGCATGTGGTCCACTCGGAGGATCAGGGCTTAGGGGCCGCCCTGTTCCTCCCTTAGCTCTTTGCTTTTACATGGTGCCTGGCCCTCCGGGGTTATATGGATGGATAGGGAAGGAAGTGTGTATTGGTCGGGGACGCCGAGACCCCGGAAGAGAACTAAGGGATCGGCTGGGGCATTGTTATGGCTCAGACCGATCCCTGAAAGCTTGACTAGCACATAACTTTTTGATTTTTTTTACCCTCTACCTTTTATACTTTGGTTAAGTTTGATATCTACAGCTGCTCGGCAGGTCTACGGGTAGTATCAAAATTGAAACAAAGGTGTATGTCATAAATCAATGAATATTTCATAATTGACTATAATCAAAACGGAGTTTCGTTTGATCAATTTGACTATCATTATATAATGACGCGATTGCCAATTGACGTAAGAAACGCCATAAATTATACCGGGAAAGACTAAAGATGTACATTGTAATATAAATATTATTTATACATCTTGCAAATAACGTGTCTTTAATTGTGAACATTCCAAACAAAACAGTAATTTGCAATGGTATTAGAATGGTATATGATAGCACGATCAATGCGTCTGTATTAGATTTAAAAATATATAATTTAGGCCCCTATGTGTGAAATATTCTTTGATTGACTATGAGCATTCCATACGAATGAGTTAATTCGCAAAATATAGCAACAACAAAAGAGAAAGGAAAAAGAGAATATTCCTTTACCCTAAAAACTGGAAAAATACTTTGTTTTAAAAAAGTCAAATGGGACACTTCATGTATTGATTTAACAGTTTGCAAGGAGTTAGCCTTACATTTTAGCAAAAATGGGAAAAATCAGATGCTTCTGGAAAATTGCAGCTTGTAAGGGGTTAACCTTGCATTTTTAGTAAAATTTAGATGTTTAGGAAACATTTCAAATAGTAAGGGGTGAACCTTGCATGTTTTAGCGAAATTGGTCAAAATCAGATCTTTCTGGAAAATTTCAGATTGTAAGAGGTTAACCTTGCTTTTGTAGTAAAATTTGGCAAAATCAGGTGTTTATGGAAATTTCAGATTGTTAGGGGTTAACTTTGCATTTTTAGCAAAATTCGGCAAAATCAGATTTGTATGAAAAATCAAAAATCGTAAGAGGTTAACCTTGCCAAATTAGTGCAAAATCAGATGTTTCTGGAAAATTGCAGATTGAAAGGGGTTAACCTTGCTTTTTAAGCGAAATTGGGAAAAATCAGATGTTTCTTGAAAATTGCAGATTGTAAGGGGTTAACTTGGCATTTTTAGCATAACTGGGCAATATCAGATTTTTATGAAAAATCTCAAATTGTAAGGGGTGAACCTTGTATTTTTAGCGAAATTGGACAAAATCAGATCTTTCTGGACAATTTCAGATTGTAAGGGGTTAACCTTGCTTTTTTAGTGATATTTGGCAAAATAAGATGGGAATGAAAAAATTCAAATTGTAAGGGGTTAACCTTGCTTTTTGTAGTAAAATTGGGCAAATTTAAATGTTAATGAAAAATCTCAAATTGTAAGGGGTGAACCTTGCATTTTTAGCAAAATTGGGCAATATCAGAGTTTTATGAAAAATCTCAAATTGTAAGGGGTGAACCTTGCATTTTAGCAAAATTGGGCAAAATAAGATGTTTCTGGAAAATTTCAGATGTAAGGGATTATCCTTGCTTTTTTAGTGAAATTTGGCAAAGTTAGATGTTTATGAAAAATCTCAAATTGTAAGGGGTGAACCTTGTATTTTTAGCGAAATTGGGCAAAATCAGATCTTTCTGGAAAATTTCAGATTGTAAGGGGTTAACCTTGCTTTTTTAGTGAAATTTGGCAAAATAAGATGTGAATGAAAAATTTCCAATTGTAAGGGGTTAACCTTGCTGTTTTAGTAAAATTGGGCAAAATAAGATGTGAATGAAAAATCTTAAATTGTAACGGGTGAACCTTGCATTTTTTAGCAAAATAGGGCAAAATCAGGTGTTTATGAAAAATGTCAGATTGTAAGGGGTTCACCTTGCATTTTTAGCAAAACTGGGCAATATCAGATTTTTATGAAAAATCTCAAATTGTAAGGGCTGAACCTTGCATATATTAGCAAAATTGGGCAAAATCAGATGTTTTTGAAAAAAATCCGATTTAAGGAATTAACCTTACTTTTTTTCCTTAGTGAAATTTGGTAAAATTTGGTGTTTATGAAAAATTTCAAATTGTGTGGGGTTAAAATTGCACTTTTTTAGCCAAAAAGGGCAAAATCAGATGTTTATGGAAAATTTCAAATTGTAAGGGGTTAACCTTGCATTTTAGCAAAATTGGATCTTTCTGGAAAATTTCAGATTTTAAGGGGTTAACCTTGATTGTATTTTTAGCGAAATCGGGCAAAATCAGCTCTTTCTGGAAAATTTCAGATTGTAAGGGGTTAACCTTGCTTTTTTAGTAAAATTGGGCAAAATAAGATGTGAATGAAAAATGTCAAATTGTAAGGAGAGAACCTTGCATTTTTTATCAAAATAGGGCAAATTCAGGTGTTTACGAAAAATGTCAGATTGTAAGGGGTTCACCTTGCATTTTTAGCAAAATTTGGAAAAATCAGATTTGTATGAAAGATCAAAAATTGTAAGAGGTTAACCTTTGCCCAATTAGGGCAAAATCAGATGTTCCTGGAAAGTCGCAGATTGAAAGGGGTTAACCTTGCCATTTTAGCAAAACTGGGCAATATCAGATTTTTATTTAAAATTTCAAATTGTAAGGGGTGAACCTTGCATTTTTGGCAAAATTGGGCAAAATCAGATGTTTCTGAAAAATTTCAGATGTAAGGGGGTTAACCTTGCTTTTTTAGTAAAATTGGGCAAATTTTAATGTGCATGAACAATTTCAAATTGTTAGGGGTTAACCTTGCATTTTTTAGCAAAATACGGCAAAACCAGGTGTTCATGAAAAATTTCAGATTGTAAAGGGTTCACTTTGCATTTTTAGCAAAATTGGGAAAAATCAGATTGGTATGAAAAATCGAAAGTTGTAAAGGGTTAACCTTTGCCCAATTAGGGCAAAATCAGATGTTTCTGGAAAATTGCAGATTGAAAGGGGTTAACCTTGCATTGTAAGCAAAATTGGGCAAAATGAGATTTTTATGCAAAATCTCAAATTATAAGGGGTGAACCTTGCATATATTAGCAAAATCGGGCAAAATCAGATGTTTCTGAAAAAATTTCCGATGCAAGGAATTAACCTTACTTTTTTTTTAGTGAAATTTGGTAAAAATTAGATGTTTATGAAAAATTTCAAATTGTAAGGGATTCAGCTTTCATTTTTTTTTAGCAAAACAGGGAAAAATCAGATGTTTATGGAAAATTTCAAATTGTAAGGGGTTAACCTTGCTGTTTTAGTAAAATTGGGCAAAATAAGATGTGAATGAAAAATCTTAAATTGTAACGGGTGAACCTTGCATTTTTTAGCAAAACTGGGCAATATCAGATTTTTATTAAAAATTTCAAATTGTAAGGGGTGAACCTTGCATTTTTGGCAAAATTTGGCAAAATCAGATGTTTCTGAAAAATTTCAGATGTAAGGGGGTTAACCTTGCTTTTTTAGTGAAATTGGGCAAATTTTAATGTGCATGAACAATTTCAAATTGTTAGGGGTTAACCTTGCATTTTTTAGCAAAATACGGCAAAACCAAGTGTTCATGAAAAATTTCAGATTGTAAAGGGTTCACTTTGCATTTTTAGCAAAATTGGGAAAAATCAGATTGGTATGAAAAATCGAAAGTTGTAAAGGGTTAATCTTTGCCCAATTAGGGCAAAATCAGATGTTTCTGGAAAATTGCAGATTGAAAGGGGTTAACCTTGCATTGTAAGCAAAATTGGGCAAAATGAGATTTTTATGCAAAATCTCAAATTATAAGGGGTGAACCTTGCATATATTAGCAAAATCGGGCAAAATCAGATGTTTCTGAAAAAGATTCCGATGCAAGGAATTAACCTTACTTTTTTTTTAGTGAAATTTGGTAAAAATTAGATGTTTATGAAAAATTTCAAATTGTAAGGGGTTAACCTTGCATTTAAGCAAAATTGGGCAAAATCAGATGTTTCAGGAAAATTTCAGATGTAAGGGATTATCCTTGCTTTTTTAGTGAAATTTGGCAAAGTTAGATGTTTATGAAAAATTTCAAATTATAAAGGGTTAACCTTGCATTTTTTAAGCGAAATTGGGAAAAAAAATCTGATGTTTCTGGAAAATTGCAGATTGTAAGGGGTTAACCTTGCTTTTTGAATAAGATTGGGAAAAATTAGATGTTCATGAAAAAAAATTCAAATTGTAAGGGGTTAACCTTGCATTTTTTTAGCAAAATAGGAAACAATCAGATGATTCTGGAAAATTGCAGATTGTTAGGGCTTAAACTTGTATTTCTAGCAAAATTGGGCAAAAAGAAATGTTTATGAAAAGTTTTAAACTGTAAGAGGTGTACCTTGTATATTTAGTAAAATTTGGCAAAATCAGATTTGTATGAAAAATCTAAAATAGTAAGGGGTTAACCTTGCTTTTTTAGCAAAATTTGGAGCATATTTTACTAAAATTGGGCAGAATCAGATGCTTCTAAGAATCCAGATGTAAAGTTTCCGCTACAAATACAAGGTTCACCCCTTACAATTTGAGATTTTTAATATAAATCTGATATTGCCCAGTTATGCTAAAAATGCCAAGTTAACCCCTTACAATCTTTTTTTGTAAGAAACACCTTTTTACAATTTTTTTTTACAAAAAACAACTTTTTAAGAAACATCTGATTTTTCCCAATTTCGCTTAAAAAAGCAAGGTTAACCCCTTTCAATCTGCAATTTTCTAGAAACATCTGATTTTGCCCTAATTTGGCAAAGTTAACCCCTTACAATTTTTGATTTTTCATACAAATCTGATTTTGCCCAATTTTGCTAAAACTGCAAAGTTAACCCCTTACAATCTGAAATTTTCCATAAACACCTGATTGTGCCCTATTTTGCTAAAAATGCAAGGTTAACCACTGACAAGTTGAAATTTTTCATAAACATTTAAATTTTCCCAATTTTACTAAAAGAAGCATGGTTTAACACCTTACAATTTGAAATTTTCCATAAACATCTGATTTTGCCCTATTTTGCTAAAAACAAATGCAATCTGAACCCCTTACAATTTGAAATTTTCCATAAACATCTAATTTTTACCAAATTTCCCTAAAAAAAGTAAGGTCAATTCCTTAAATCCGAATTTTTTTCAGAAATATCTGATTTTGCCCAATTTTGCTTAAAATGCAAAGTTAACCCCTTACAATCTGAAATTTTCCATAAACACCTGATTTTGCCCTATTTTGCTAAAAAATGCAAGGTTAACCCCTTTCAATCTGCAATTTTCCAGAAACATCTGATTTTGCCCTAATTGGGCAAAGGTTAACCTCTTACAAGTTTTGATTTTTCAGACAAATCTGATTTTTCCCAATTTTGCTAAAAATGCAAGGTGAACCCCTTACAATCTGACATTTTTCATAAACACCTGATTTTGCCCTATTTTGCTACAAAATGCAAGGTTCTCCCCTTACAATTTGAATTTTTTCATTCACATCTTATTTTGCCAAATATCACTTAAAAAGCAAGGTTAACCCCTTACAACCTGAAATTGTCCAGAAAGATCTGATTTTGCCCAATTACGCTAAAAATACAAGGTTCACCCCTTACAATTTGAGATTTTTCATATAAATCTGATATTGCCCAGTTATGCTAAAAATGCCAAGTTAACCCCTTACAATCTGCAATATTCAAGAAACATCTGATTTTGCCCTAATTTGGCAAGGTTAACCCCTTACAATTTTAATTTTTCATACAAATCTGATTTCGCCCAATTTTGCTCAAACTGCAAAGTTAACCCCTTACAATCTGAAATTTTCCATAAAGACCTGATTTTGCCCTATTTTGCTAAAAAATGCAAGGTTAACCACTGACAATTTGAAATTTTTCATAAACATTTAAATTTTCCCAATTTTACTAAATAAGCAATGTTAACACCTTACAATTTGTAATTTTTCCTGCACATCTTATTTTGCCAAATTTTACTACAAAAGCAAGGTTAACCCCTTACAATCTGAAATTTTCCAGAAAGATCTGATTTTGCCCAATTTCGCTAAAAAAATGCAAGGTTCACCCCTTACAATTTGAAATGTTTCCTAAACATCTAAATTTTACTAAAAATGCAAGGTGAACCCCTTACAAGTTGCAATTTTCCAGAAACATCTGATTTTTCCCAATTTTGCTAAAATGTAAGGTTAACCCCTTGCAAACTGTTAAATCAATACATGAAGTGTCCCATTTGACTTTTTTAAAACAAATTATTTTTCCAGTTTTTAGGGTAAAGGAATTTCTCTTTTTCCTTTCTCTTTTGTTGTTGCTATATTTTGCGAATTAACTCAATCGTATGGAATGCTCATAGTCAATCAAAGAATATTTCACACATAGGGGCCTAAATTATATTTTTTTAAATTTAATAGAGACATATTGATCGTGCTATCATATTCCATTCTATTACTATTGCGCATTACTGTATTGTTTGGAATGCTCACAATTAAAGACACGTTATTTGAAAGATGTATAAATAATATTTATATTACAATGTACATCTTTATTCTTTCCCGGTATAATTTATGGCGTTTCTTACGTCAATTGGCAATCGCGTCATTATATAATGATAGTCAAATTGATCAAACGAAACTTTGTTTTGATTATAGTCAATTATGAAATATTCATTGATTTATGACATACACCTTTGTTTCAATTTTGATACTACCCGTAGACCTGCCGATCAGCTGTAGATATCAAACTAAACCAAAGTATAAAAGATAGAGGGTAAACAAAAAAAAGTTATGTGCTAGTCAAGCTTTCAGGGATCGGTCTGAGCCATAACAATGCCCCAGCCGATCCCTTAGTTCTCTTCCGGGGTCTCGGCGTCCCCGACCAATACACACTTCCTTCCCTATCCATCCATATAACCCCGGAGGGCCAGGCACCATGTAAAAGCACAGAGCTAAGGGAGGAACAGGGCGGCCCCTAAGCCCTGATCCTCCGAGTGGACCACATGCCCTGAACCTGTACGAAGGCGCCAACCTGGAACTCGCGGACAGTACCAGCAGCAGTGCTTACCGATTAAGCTAAGGTACTGTTGGTAGTTTACGACGGGAAATTAAATCTCTTATAGTGAATAATTGAACTCATTCGTTAAAAACCAAAAAGACACCAGCGGGATTCGAACCCGGGACCCCGCTAACCGTGGACGACGAATCGTAACCACTCGGCCATTTCGTTACCTTAGAATTTTCCTTAAACTGAGAAAAGTTGTCTTTATAGGTGAGCAAACGCGCCAGGAAGATTACTGGGTCCATTTGCTTTACCTTAATGGGTAAAAACAAGTCGATATAATGAGCCCAGTGTGTTTGGTTTGTTAGGAAGCTGCATAACACAGCCTAATGTGCAAAACAGTCGTGTGCTAGGCGGATCATTACGCAACAATGAACACCGCAATTGTGTATTTTCAAAAGGCAGACGCGTAGATTTCTACTCTTTGTATCTGGGCACATATAGATTCTCACCTCCCTCTTCAGCTATTTCGACTTTCTTAAAAAGAAAAATAGAGACTGTCAGCGAATCTCCGGGAGTTGAAATAAGGATCGTCCCCTCGATAGACCTCAGACTCAGTAAAGTTCAACATTGGGCTCTTTTTCAACAGCTGTTTTTGTAGAAACTTTACATCTGGATTTTTTAGAAGCATCTGATTTTGCCCAATTTTAGCAAAATATGCTCCAAATTTTGCTAAAACAGCAAGGTTAACCCCTTACCATTTTAGATTTTTCATACAAATCTGATTTTGCCAAATTTGACTAAATATACCAGGTACACCTCTTACAATTTAAAATTTTTCATAAACATTTCTTTTTGCCCAATTTTGCTAGAAAAACAGGGTTAAGCCCTAACAATCTGCAATTTTTCAGAATCATCTGATTGTGTCCTATTTTGCTTTTAAAAAAATGCAAGGTTAACCCCTTACAGTTTGAATTTTTTTCATGAACATCTAATTTTCCCCAATCGTATTTAAAAAGCAAGGTTAACCCCTTACAATCTGCAATTTTCCAGAAACATCAGATTTTTCCCCCAATTTCGCTTTAAAAAAATGCAAGGGGAACCCCTTATCATTTGAATTTTTTCATAAACATCTAACTTTGCCAAATTTCAATAAAAAAACAAGGATAATCCCTTACATCTGAAATTTTTCGGAAACATCTGATTTTGCCTAATTTCGCTAAAATATGCAATATTCACCCCTTACAATTTGAAAACATCTAACCCCATACAATCTGCAATTTTCCAGAAACATCTGATTTTTCCCGATTTTTCTGATTTTGCTTAAAAAAAATGCAAGGTTAACCCCTTACAATTTGATTTTTTTTCATAAACATCTAATTTTGCCCAATTTTACATCTGGAATTTTTCAAACAAATTATCAGGTAACTGGATCATTAAACGGGACAGGTGCACATCGGCCTTGGAGCTCAGACCACGTGTCATGCACTCCTCAAATGCATAGATGATGCACGTAACACTATGGGTAGTACAGGCACAGCTGGGGGTACTGCCCAAACAATGATGAACGCATTGCGTATGCTTAAAGAATTACCCACCATTCCGGTTTTTACCATTTAGGTCTGGCTCTAATCACTTTACGCGATCCCCTGACGTCTCATACACTGACTTTAGGCTAAATAGTCAGACTTTTGCGGTCTAGTAACCAGACTTTGACTCTTAACGAAACATCGAATGAAAAGGGAAATATCAAATGCATATTGCAAAAGATCGAATGCAAACATACCGATGAAACATCGCATACAAAGAGCTCGAAATGTCATATGTGTAAAACATTGCTCACATATTTGAGAATATCGCAAATATATTGTAAAACAACACACACAATTGTATCGAAAAACATCGCACATTTAATGCAAAAAATCGAACATAATATTGAAAACATCGCACATATATATCGTCAAAAACATCGCACATATAAATTGAAAATCGCATATAAATGTAAAACATCGCACACATATATTGAACATCGCACATATATTGTAAAACATCGCACAAATATATTAAACATCGCGCAAATAATGAAAAACATCGCACAATTATATTGAACATCGCACATAAATGTAAAAGATAACAAACACATACTGAACATCCAACATATATATTGCAAAATATTGAATATTGCAACGTTTGACACGCCATAAGACAGGGCCACTGATCTCTTTTATACTGACTGGATAGCACTTCGGGCCGTGGGGGATGAAGTCACCAAGCTGGACGCCATTTTGACACTGCTGCTGGAACAAGCTTTTGCCAGGGGGTGCTGGAATTTCTAAAGGACGGACAACATTAATGCGAAAGCGGATCGCAAAGCCCTTACATCGTGGCTTAATTTGGAATATGGATGCTCTGTGGTGCAATCTGAGGCAATTCCTGGCCACTTTCCTGTGACTTTTTTTAGCAAAAGCTTTTGGAGAATATAAAGACAATTTATTTCATTATGTTGTTTAGAATATACTGTTGCTCTTAAAACGTTTAACTCTACTGAAAAGTGGAAAACCAGGCGCGGATCCGGGGGGGGGGGGTAAAAAAAAAACAGCTCTGTCAAAAAAAAACCCAATATCATACAAATTCCTAAAAAATAAGTCGGACCCCCCCCCCGTGACACCCCGAAACAAATTATACTGGTATAATGTCCGCCTGTTCAAAATACGGTACACCATTCTGTAATCTAGTGTTAATTATTGAAATATGGTACCAGCCCCCCCCCCCCCCATTAGGTTTGGGATGTGTGTGAACCTTGCTATTTGTTAATGTTGAGTACATAATGATAGCAAGGTCAATGAAACTTTTGAATGAAAAGAAAAACCTTCAGAGGAAAGGTATGAACATTTGCCCCTATTGAAAGATCGAATGAAGAAAAACCTGGCAAGCATAATCAACTTTGTCACCATTGTCATGGCCGAGGTTATTGCTTCGGGTCAAAGCTTCCATGCGAAAATATCATAGACGAGTCATGATTTTAGATTCCTTGAGAGACCTATCGATTCTGCACTGCCTTAAGATTTGGAAAATACCTCCTCTTGATATTTTACAGTGTTGCTAGACGTTCGAAGCGCCGCGCTTAGCCGCGGCAAAACTAGAAACGAACCAAACGAAGGAGATATTTGTAGAGCAAGCAAAATCTTTAGCGTAACGGCGCAATTTTATCGTCCTTGAACACTGCTGGCTGGAACACATTACATTTTTTGCCCGGGAGAAGGGGGTGCTGAAGCATATTTCAGCACCCCAATCCAAAAAGTTGGGGGTGCTGCGGCACTCACAGCACCTCCCCCCCCCCCCCCCGTTCCCGCGGGTTTGCATTTTGGAGCTCCCTATGGCCAAGTAGTTAAGGTATAAGCAATGTCATCAAATAAAATTAACATTTCAACAAATATTAACATTGAGTAAAATAACACTGTCGGCAAAATGAATAAATCTTTAAAAAAAAAAGGAAAAAAAATAAATGTAATTGGTAAATTTTAAACAGTGACATCATTTTGACCTTTTCGTCTGTTGCATCTAGTACATATAAAGCTGATATGTCATTCCTGAGTCCAAGTGGCGGTCATTTAAAAAAAAAGCTGGCGGCCACCTTGAAAATTAGCCCCAACGGGCGGCCATTTTTGAAGAGAAAAAAGGGCCTCCTCCAGGACGCTAAATATGTTTTTTTTTTATTTGGCCTTAAAGGGAATGTACATCATTGGCTTTTGCTGTAATTTTCAGAAATGAAGTATTTGAGGGGTAAGTATAATAGATCAAATATTGTTACCCTGACATGTTTGAAGTTTTGTGTTCAAAAATGCTGGAAAAACCAAGAAAAACAAAAAATTTCAAGTAGTCTGGTTCCCTGACTCCACTGAGGATAAAATGGATCAATTTGTAGATGCCGGAAAATTGTAAGGTAAGGGAACCAGTGCAGCTGGCCTGCACCCGTTCATGACCATGTAACAAATAGCAAACAAAATTTGGACTGAAAAAATGGTAAATTTGGATCAGCTAAGTTGAAAAATAGTTAGGTTTTTCCAACGGTGGTCGGCCGACCATCGTAGGAAATGTATACAAAAATATCATTTTCTTGAAAATGACTTCACACCGTGTGCCATAATTTTACAGGATGCTTTAGACTGTCATTTACCATCATCCTAGTAAGGTATTTTGTAAAAACTTGATTGTTTTATCTTTCGATGTTTGCAAATGTTGTATATTCCCTTTAAAGGGAAAATACAACATTTGCAAACATCAAAAAATAAAACTAACAAATCATTTTGAAATACCTTGCTGGACTGTTAGTGAATGACAGTGTAAAGCATCCTGTAAAATCATGGCACCTGGTATACTGTCATTTTCAAGAAAAGTGGTATTTTTGTATCAATTTCCAACGCTGGTCGGCCGACCAGCGTTGGAAAAAACTGGCTTTTTTTCAAATACTGGCCCCAATTGACCATCGCACTTGTTTGCAATCGATTACACACCTATGAACGGGTACAAGCCAGCTAGACTGGTTCCCTGACCTTACAATTCCCCAATGTATGTAAACTGCTCTGTTTCTTCTTATATGGAGTCAGGAAACCAGACTACAGGAAAATGATTGTTTGTCTTGGTTTTTATAGCATTTTCGAACCCAAAACCTCAAAAAAGTCAGTGTAACTATATTTGCTATATATTTCCAACCCCCAAATCCATCCATTTCTGAAAATTACAGCAAAAGCAAATGATGTATTATTCCCTTTAAAGTAGTGAAAATAGTAGTACGTTGGAGACAGTAGAATCGGAATCGGAATGTAGAGTTGGAATGAGGGAGGAATCGGAATGTGAGCGGCGTCAGAATGTATGTGGTAGGGGGACTGGAAATGTGGGTGGAGTCGGAATATGTGGGTGGACAAAAATCTCATATCTACCAAACTCTTTTATAATTATGTCTACCAAATCTCAATAAGATCAACGACACTCTGACTTGCATTCAACAGCAAAACAACTTAACTACAAACCTCACTTTACGCATTGACTTCATGCGCAATCCTCATGAAGTGTTGCATGATGACACAAATGAATGGAAGCGATCCCCATTATGCCCTACTAACATTTTCAGCAAAGAGTGCAGTTCGTAGAGCCGAGGTGGGGAAACGAAAATATCAAAAACAACTCGTTCAGTTGAGGACATGAACGCAGTATTTATCCTTCAGTTATATGGCTGGATAGGCCTGCAAAACTATATTCTAACAATTGTAAAGTTCACAATAGATTCAATGGTGGATAGCCGGGTTACAGCCGGGTCAGAATATGACAAAACTGAGCAGCCTTTGAATTATTCCAAGTTATATGCACAATCAACGTGCATGCAGTACCCTTGGTCCAATAGAGCTGATTGGACTGCCATATAGTCCGCATACGCGAAGTTCAGCCCCAGTCACAAATTCACGGTTTGGAGCGCTACGCATATCCACGGTTTAAAATTCGTCAAACCATGGGAGTACCGTATTCATCCTTGGTACGGTACTCCCATGGTTTGACGAATTTTAAACCATGGATATGCGTAGCGTTCCAAACCGTGGTTATCCGACATCTTCCCGGGTATTTGTGGAGGGGCTACGGAAGTTTTCAACTGTTCCAAACTTCCGTGGTGAATCGTCATGAAAATCAATCCGTAGTGCAACCGTGGGACATCCGTAGGACAACCGTTCTGTTATTCGTGGCTACTCGTACATATTCTTGGAGATTCGTAGCTCATTCGTGGTAGAAATCTCAACGAATTCGCTACGAATGTCCTACAGGATACGGATATGCCCGAACTGCTAGGATTCTTCTAAGGTTGTAGGCATACTACGAATTATGTATGCTTTATTCGTAGGGGAACCCTGGTCATCCGTGGCCCAATCGCAGACAACCGTGGCGCTATAACGTCATTATTTAGTAATGCCGTCGATATCATTCACCAATCCGTCCATAATCTAGACAAACCGTGATGTATTCCGGTAGAGAAACCTTAGAACTGCCGTGGCTTATCCGTCCTGAAACCGTTAGTGCATTCTTTTAGAAAGTCGATTTGTCCAAGAAAGACTGATACGGTTCATCGTGATCGATTGATTCTTGGTTCGTAGCTCCCACCGTGAATGTGTCACTATGGCTTCAGTTAAGCCCCATGCAGTCACACACGGTTTGGAGCTACGGATATCCACGGTATATTCGTCATAAACTGTGGGAGTATATATGGAGGACGAAAAGTGGCCAGCTAGCAGAAAAGCAGAACAGCAGAGTTTACGTTTTTGTACAATGAATTTTTCGACTTTTCTACTTTTCTGCTACCTGAAAAGCACATTTTACTTTTCCTCCTTTTCCTGGCGGACGAAATGTAACCATCTGCTTTTCTGCTATCAGAAAAGTAGAAAAGTATTGAACGTTTTGTGACAATGCATTTTTCTGCTTTTCTGCCACCTAAAACGCAGATTTGACTTAGGTTGCCGAAAAGTGGCCATCTGCTTTTCTCCTTTCAGAAAAGCAGAAAAGTAGATCAAACCTTTTGACAACAACTGTGCATCCCACTTTTCTGCTTTTTGGATTCCGGAAAAGCAGATGTTACTAATAGGTGGCCGAAAAGTGGCCATCTGCTTTTCTGCTACAAACTGAGCAAATAATAACGTTCCCGAACGCATCTATGCCAGTCTAGTACCCACCAAACTGACTGCGTCTCCGTCGTACCGTACGTCATCACAGCTAGCGCCCGAATCTCCGTCCAAATTGCAGACCGTTTTACGCGCGACGAAGACAATGCTCACGCCTTACACATGGCAATTGTGATTGACACCATGGAGTTCAGGATACGGAACTCCACGGAGAAAGTCGGCTCACACAAAAGAAAACAAATTGGAGGGAAAATTCCTTTTGATTATGCGACTGCCGGTCCAGGCGAAGGAACACTTCCACGACTATATCTGGGACGGATGGGGATCGGAAAGATAAATCCCCCCTTTTTTAGGCTCAAAATCGGGAAGATTTCCCCAAACATGTAATTTTCAAGATAATACCTTCAAACTAACAAGCTGCCAATGGAAATTCCTCTAAAAGGGAAGCCACATATATCTTCTACATCATTCTCGACAGGCTTGTGGCATTGTTTTATGCTTAATTCAATAATACTTCTCTTTTATATGCAACTATTTTTTAAATTCTATTTTATTGGTGTTCATCGTATAATAGAAATAACATAACCAACCCCCAAAACAGTGAGGTTTTAAGCCTCAGGCTATGTAGACCGCGTATAGCCATTGTTCTCACCTTTGGGGGGGGGGGGGAGGGGCTGGATGTTACAATGGGCCGTGCCCATATTTCTGTTACGGCCGTTAATAAACCATGGTGAACAAAGGGGCGACTTGGGTGGGGACGATTTCTATGGGAGTGTAGAAAATCCACCCTTCCATTTTAGGGGGATTTGTATTTGCAGCTTGTAATATAATAAATGTTAGAATTGAAGGTATAATTATTGTGAAAATATGATTGGGAATTTTTTTCCTGTCTTTTCCGATTTCTTGAGCCTAATTAAGGGAGATTTTGTTCAATCTGATCCCCACCCGTTTCAGATTTATAGTCGTGGAAGATGTTCCTTCGCCTGGACAGCAGTAAATCTTAAGGAATTTTCCCTCCAATTTGGTATCATTTGTAAGCCCATTACTGGACCAAGCCCAGGGATTCCCGGGTTCGTATTTATGAGCCCCCTAGGTAAGCTACCTACATCTAAGCATGGAGGTCTAAGAAAGCCACATTAGACCGGGCTTGGTCCAGTAATGAGATGCAGCTTTATAACAAGGTCATCATAAGTTACCCACAATACCATCCCCACTTCCTTCACAAGATTCCGTGAAGCTCATCAGCCCACCCCTGCCCAGCGCCCTTGGGCCTGGTTGCAAGGGGGCCGCCGGAAGAGGTACCGGGTACCAGCGAAGCACCATACATAAAATAAAGATGGGCATGCATAAAACAGCGCCCCTAGTGTATTGGGCTGTCCTGGTTAATTTTGTTTTCGTCTACGTTTTATGTTGGTTTTTTTTTTAAATTAAGGATGAGAACGTACTGTTGACATTATTTTCCCATGAAAATACAGGCTGAAGATGGACTGTTGGGGACAGCGACGAACGTTGATTGCCGCAGGTGGTCCGCTGGCGGTTTTCGAGCGGTAGACTGCTTACCGCTGACTGCCGCTGATGGTCCGCCGGTGGTATACCGCTGACTGCCGCTGATGGTCCGCTGACAATTTTGGAGCGGCAGGCCACTTTCTGGCCTGGAGGCATGCCACTAGCCTACCACTGGCGGACCGCTAATGGTTTGGGTCGGCGTGCCGATGCCGACAAGCCGCTCCCCAGCCACCGGTGGTCCAACGTTGGCTTGCGGATTGGGGACTCCCACGGTTTTTTCACCCACAATATATTTATAATTATTATAACAATAACACGGTCCGCCTGTCTGCATCAATTGGATACAAACATCTGACGGGCCTGGACCCCCCCCCCTCCCCCCAGCAAAAGTTTTTGGATCTGCCCCTGAACGCACCTGATTCCTTTAAAAAAAATTAGCCTAATGGTGTTCCACACAGTGAATGTAATGCTTGTACACCATACGGGTACCCCCTATTGCCCCTCTTTTGTTTGTACTAACTTTTAAAGAAGACCTCCCATATGTTTTGTAAACGATCGCCAAATTTTGGACCTTCGGGAATTGGGGACCCTTGTCCTCTAATGTTTAACGTCCCCTGTTGAATGCAGAAACAATCTCACACTTGACACACATAATACTAATGTAGACCTTTGTTACACACACGTTTTGTGTTTATTTTCGATCAAGTTATGATTGCATTAAACAGAGGAGTAACAATGCAATATGTACTATCCAACTTGATGAATGAAAAGAATCAAATGTGACCTAACAAATATGATCTCTTTTGTGAGTCATGTAGATGTAATGTTATGCCATATACCACCTATCGTTGTCTGCCATAGACCTGAGACCTAATGACGTAACGGCTTTGTTTACATATGCGCTTTCCTATGGGAGCGAAGTCGGGACGCCAGACGAAGTAGGGACCGTTTACCACATAAACGCGCACATGTAAACAAAGCGTGACGTCATTAGGTCTCAGGCCTATAGATCAGTGGTGTATTTAGAATCCCGGGACATACCGTTATTTCGTTTTACCGTTTTGGATTTCCTCAAATGACGCACCGTTGACCGTTTTTTCGTTTTACAGTTTTGTAAAATGGTCAAATGGTATTAGGTCACAAAAAACAGTGACCTTTTTGTTGTTTTTCTTGATTGTTGAAAGCGATAAACGGTTAGTTGCTTCATTTCAGAGTGTTGTTTTACAAGAACATGACAATGAAAAACGGTCAATAGTCCTGTCGACCATTTTTTGATTTAGGCTCGGCAATTAAGCAATGCACCTAGGAATATTAATGCGTCCTCATGGGATCGAGTCATTGCCTGGGACCCAAATTACCCTCCTCACATTTCGTTCTCACGACATAGTTTTCGAACTGGCTATTGAAAAGCCGCGCCGAACTCCAATTTCCTTCAAATATCTGTAACTTCTTCAAACGTATTACCATCCTGTATCCATTGTAAAAAGTAATGTCCCCCCTTGAAGTTTTCCAGTGCCATTTTTGCTTGCAACCCTTAAGCCCCACCAACTGAATCGCGTGAGAAGGGTGTCAGGGTCACGCCAGGAATCACACCACGCATTATGCCGAGGTAACACTTTTTCATGTAAAGCATGGTCCCCCTCCATCCCCCTTGCCCAGCACCACAAAATGCACCACGGACTGCTCACTATGACACTGAAATAAAAAAAAAACAGTCTGTATTCAATACTGACCGTTTTGCTGTTTTTCAAAGTTATTTGTGTAAAACTGTAACACAAAAATCATTGATCGTTATGCTGTAATGAATTTTATTTAACTTATAAAACAGAGAAACCGTATTTTTCTTAATACCGTTTGACCGTTTACAAAACTGTAAAACGACAAAACGGTCAATGGTTTGTTTACTGTTTTTGTTTAGAGGAAATGCAAAACGGTAAAACGAAATAACGGTATGTCTCGGGATTGATATCGACGGCATTGCTAAATAATGACGTTATGGCGCCACGGTTGTCTGCATGCGATTGGGCCACGGATGACCAGGGTTCCCCTACGAAAAAAGCATACATATTCGTAGTAGGCCTACAACCTTAGAAGAATCCTTCGTAGCTACCACGAATGAGCTACGAATCTCCAAGAATAGGCCTATGTACGAATAGCCACGAATAACAGAACGGTTAAGGGCGATTTATAAAGGTTACTTAACACTTCATTTTGAATGAAACTACATGTGCCCACACATGTTCATGTTGGCGGGCGAAATCTTTGAAAATTGATTTCTCCCGTTTGGAAGACCGTATCTTCGTGCAACATATTAAGCTGAAATTCGGAATACTCAGATGATATAAGTGATTAACTACTCGTGAAATAACAATTTTGAGACATTCCTAGAAATAGATATGAATACAGAGATTTGGGGAAGTTTTGGAACGATTTCTTCCAGACTTGAAGGTCAGCTATACCAGTAACCAGTATTGACGTTTTGGCATTGATGACGGCGATTTTTTTCACTGACATGAAGCTAAGAATTTTCTTCTTCCGTAATAATTTAACTTTTCAATCATACTGTGCATATTTTCGGAGAAACCCAACGTTCAAAAGGCCATGTTTTTTGTGGTGCATGAATGTCACTGCTCTGCTATAGCATCTAAGTACGTAATCGGATTAGCTTTGCTTACAGGCGCGTACGCAGGGGGGGTGTTTTGGCTGTTAAACACCCCCCTTTGCCATGTAAAAATATGAGGGGAAAAGAGAGTTATGTGACCGAGCGCGGAACAATTACAAATTATGTGCATGTTCTCAACTTTAAGCTTTGAATACAGAAGACACTTAAGAGCAAGAGTATATAGGCCAATATGTATTTGAAACAAATGAAACAAAATATCCCCTTATAATTTAAAAAACTTCTGCTAAAAAAACAGGGGAAAGTGGCCAGAAAACGCCTCAGATTGCACCACAGATCATCTACGATCCAAAATTGCCCGGGGCCCTTAAGCGGGCCCCGGACCCCACGCCGTAAGTGCTTCGCGCTCCGCGCTCGCATTGGTCCTCCGGCCAAATTAATCACGGGACATACCGTTATTTCGTTTTACTGTTTTGGATTTCCTCAAAAACAAAAACAGTAAATGAACCATTGTCCGTTTTCTCGTTTTACAGTTTTGTAAAACGGTCAAACGGTATTAAGTCACACACACAAAATACTTTTTGTTGTTGTTTTTAATTGTAGAAAGCGATAAACGGTTAGTTGCTTTATTTTTAGAGTGTTGTTTTACAAAATCATGACAATGACAAAACGGTCAATAGTCTTACCGACCATTTTTTGATTTTAGGTTCGGCAATTAAGCAATGCACCGGAATGTTAATTAATGCGCCCTTGGGATCGACTCATTGCCTGGGCCCCGCTCCTTACATTTCGTTCTCACGACAAAATTTGCGAATTGGCTATTGAAGAGCCGCGTCGACTTGAACCCCAGTTTCCTTCAAAATGTCTGCAACTTCATCAAACGTCTTATTACCATCCTGTTTCCATTGTGAAAAGTAATGTCCTCCCTTGAAGTTTTCTAGCGCCATATTGCTTGGAACTCTTTAAGCCCCACCAACTTGACTGAATCGCATGAGAAAGGGGTCAGGGTCCGCGCCAGGAATCACATCACGCATTAATTATGCTGAGGTAACACTTCTTCGTGTAAAACATGTAATGGTCCCCCTCCACCCCCTTGCCCACCGCCACAAAATGCACCACGGACTGTTAACCATGACACTGGAATAAAAAAACAGTCTGTATTTGTGTAATCTGTAAAACAAAAATCATTGATCGTTATGCTATAATGAATTTTACTAAACTTATAAAACGGAGAAACCGTATTTATCTTAATACCGCTTGTCGTCTTATAACACTATAAAACGACAAAACGGTCGATGATTCGTTTACTGTTTTTGTTTTTGAGGAAATCCAAAACGGTAAAACGAAATAACGGTATGTCCCGGGATTCAAATTCCCTCTATGCTATAATTTCACCCTAGCGGTGCCCCCACCATTTTGTACCTTAAGTGGCATAAATCCCTTTCCAAAATAGAAAATTGTGAAAAAATACGGAGATGGAACATGGTTCTCAACTTTGAGTACGTAACAAACTTTATAAACAACAAAAAAAACATAACAAATTTAAATGGAATTTTCGATGTTTAAAACGTTTTCTAAACGGTGGAAGTGGCCAGGAATCGCCTCAGATTGCACCACAGAGCATCTAAAATCCCATTTTTTTCCCGGGGCCCTTAAGCGGGCCCCGGACCCCACGCCGTAAGGGCTTCGCAGGTCCTGGACCCTTCATTACAATAATTCTAGGCCCCCCGGCAAATGGCAGTCTGAATCCGCTCCTGTGACCAGAGCGCATATGTATCCTGTATCTGAAGTTTGGCCTTAGGGGTGGGGGCGGTTTACACAAAGATTCCCAACGGATGAGAATCATGAGATCCAGGGGACGAAGCTGAGTGATTTTAGACAATAACAAGAACAGATCCTAGCACTTCCGCAGCCCGTGTCACTTTTTTTCTTGAATTTCTTCTTTTTTTGGTTTAAATGCTGTTGAGGGAGGGGACTGCCCACATTGACCCCTTTACTCATATGTTCATCATACTCTAAAGACACAGAACATTTTTTTTCCCGATTTACTATGCTTTAGCTCAAAAAGATAACTGATGGTCGTGGGTTCCCGGCCCTTCGAGTTTAACCCGTCCAAATATACCCTCTTTTATTTCTGGCGCCAACACAAACTCCTGACTTTTATTTAAGCGTAAAGTTTAGCCCACTGATACTATTTTATATTTCTGGTGCCAACACAATTTACCATCTTCATTTCTAGCGTCATAAATGACGACATCCAATTTTGAAACACCCCCCTTGAAAAAATCCTGCGTACGCCACTGTTTGCTTAATAACGGCAGACGCTTTGCCTTAGCAACCACATGACTGTACGGATTGATTTTTAAGACGATTCACCACCAAAGTTTGGAACAGTTGAAAACTTCCGTAGCCCCTCCACGAATACCCAAGGAAGATGACGGATAACCACGGAGGTACTAAGGATGAATACGGTACTCCCATGGTTTGACGAATTTTAAACCGTGGATATGCGTAGCGCTCCAAACCGTGAATTTGTGACTGGGGCTTAACTTCGCGTATGCGGACAGTATGGCAGTCCAATCAGCTTTGGCCAAGTTCGGGCAAGGACCATTAGTCGACTAGTGGTTGATTTGTGACGTACCTTACGCCTGCGCACTGATAGCAACGTGCGAACGTCTCTAGTCAAACGCTGGTCAAAATGTCATCGCAAAACTTCTGGTTCCTGGCTCTCTGCTAGCGTTATGAATGCGCGCGGCTATTGGTTACCAGCGAAGCAACCAACCCCAGTAGGCTGGTTCCAAATAGTCGACTAGCGTAGTCAACCACCGTTGACCGTGAGACAGAGTTCGGGCAAACATTAGTTAACCATTGGTCAACTATAGTCCTTGCGCGAACTTGGCCATAATTGGTCCACGGGTACTGCATGCACGTTGATTGTGCATATAACTTGGCATAATTCCAAGGCTGCTCAGCTTTGTCATATTCTGACCCGGCTGTAATCCGGCTGTCCACTATTGAATCTATTGTGAACTTTACAATTGTTAGAATATAGTTATGCAGGCCAATCCAGCCACTTTACACAATAGCTGATCGCGGGGCGGGAGCTGATATAACTGAAGGATAAATACCTCATATGGACAGGTTGTTTTTGATGTTCTCGTTTCCCACCTCGGCTCTATGAACTTCACTCTTTGCTGAAATGTTAGTAGAACATGTACGTGGTTCGCTTCCATTCATTTTGTGTCATCATGCAACACTTCGTGAGGATTGCGCATGAAGTCAATGCGTAAAGTGAGGTTGGTAATTAAGTTGTTTTGCTGTTGAATGCAAGTCAGAGTGTCATTGATCTTATTGAGATTTGGTAGACATAATTATTAAAGAGTTTGTTAGATATGAGATTTTTGTCCACCCACATATTCCGACTCCACCAACATTTCCAGTCCCCCATCCACATACATTCTGACGCCACTCACATTCCGATTCCTCCCTCATTCCAACTCTACATTCCGATTCCGATTCTACTGTCTCCACTCTCCAACGTACTATCTTCATTTACACTACTTTAATGCCAAGTTAAAAAAAAAAAAAAAAGCATGTTAAGGCCAAAAAAAAAAGGCTCCGGTTTCTGGTATGCGCGCGTCGCCGTAGCCATGCGCGTCGGCAAAATGAAAAATTGTTTTTTCAATAAAAGATGATGTCTCAAAACCGCCAAACTCACTGGATTGACTGGAATCCTGCTGCTGCACAATTTTAACGTGTTTTTAGATGGGGTTATGATCGAGAATAACCTTTATGTGGCCTCTCCGGATTCCCATATATTTGCACTAGGTTTAGTCGGGCACCATTTGCAGTCATCAGCCGACATTTGAAGCAAAAAATAAAACAGGTAAAAAGAAAAAAGCCGCGTCGCCGCACCACTTTTTGGGCAAGCGCCATACCAGAAACCGGAGACTTTTTTTTGGCCTTAGCGTCCTGCCTTTTTTTAAAAAGGAAGGAGGAGGCCCTTTTTTCTCTTCCAAAATGGCCGCCCGTTGGGGCTGTTTTTCAAGGTGGCTGCCAGCTTTTTTTTTAAATGGCCGCCACTTGGACTCAGGAATGACATATCAGCTTTATATGTACTAGATGCAACAGACTAAGAGGTCAAAATGATGTCACTGTTTAAAATTTACCAATTAGTCTTCTTTTTTTTAAGATTTATTCATTTTGCCGACAGTGTTATTTTACTCGATGTTAATATTTGTTGAAATATTAATTTTATTTGATGACATTGCTTATACCTTAACTACTTGGCCATAGGGAGCTCCAAAATGAAAACCCGCTGGAACGGGGGGGGGGGGTGCTGTGAGCGCTGCAGCACCCCCAACTTTTTGGATTGGGGTGCTGAAATATGCTTCAGCACGCCCCCCCCCCCCTTTCTCCAGGGGAAAAAATGTGTTCCAGCCAGCAGTGTTCAATTTAAGGACGATGAAATTGCGCCGTCGTTACGCTAAACATTATGCTTGCTCTATAAATATCTCCTTCGTTTTGTTCGTTTCTAGTTTTGCCGCGGCTAAGCGGGGTGCTTTGAACGTCCAGCAACACTGTAAAATATCAAGAGGAGGTATTTTTCAAATCTTCAGGCAGTGCAGAATCGATAGGTCTCTCAAGGTATCTAAAATCATGACATGTCTATGATATTTCCGCATGGAAGCTTTGACCCGAAGCAATAATCTCGGCCATGACAATGGTGGCAAAGTTGATTATGCTTGCCAGGTTTTTTATTCATTCGATCTTTCAATAGGGGCAAATGTTCATACCTTTCCTCTGAAGGTTTTTTTTTTTCATTCAAAAGTTTCATTGACCTTGCTATCATTCTGTACTCAACATTAACAAATAGCAAGGTTCACACACATCCCAAACCTAATGGGGGGGGGGGACTGTTACCATATTTCAATAGTGGGCGCTGTTCAAATTCAACGATTATTCAATTTTTTCAATTTCAATTTCAAGAACATTTATTTCGATCTTTTCACAACATTTGATTATAATACAAAATAATGAAAAATTATACTGATGGAGGCATGCTAACAAAAGCCGAAGCTTATAACATATAACATGCCTGTACACAAACATAACAACTCACACGGTAGATGAACGTTTATAATAAAAAAACAAGCACAAACAAACAAACAATTCACTTTCTTAGAGTTTAGGCACTCTCCTGAAGACGGTCAGAGCATACTGACTGGAACGTCGAGTTTATACCTCTGGTTCTTTTCAGAACCATTCTCTTAGTTGAGAAATTATTCGCACATGGTGTTTCCGCAAACCTTTCATTATTTAGTATCTCCACCATGCAAAGCCTCAAATCTTATTTAACAAACAATTAGAGAAAAGGACAAACAAATGTGATAAACATTACAAAAGTGCAATAATAATAACGGAAGCGTATTGAACAATAGAGGAGCAGCGGCAGAGATGACAATTAAGATAAATAAAAAGCAAAGCAAAAGGTAAAAAGCAGGCAAATTAAACTGAGAGAAACGAAGAAGCGGAGAAGCTATGTAATATAATGGGCGAGCATGCAGATGCATCTTGTAATGATTTTTAAATCTGCCTACAGAGGATTGAGATTTGATAAGTGGGTCAAATCCATTCCAGAGACGTGGTCCATAGAAGCGTAGAGTATTCATCGAGTAGGAAGTGCGAGTGAATGGTACATACAGGTTTTAGTGAGATCTGGTGTGATATTGGTGAATATTATTAACAGAGGTAAAGTACGATGAGAATGTGCAGGGAAGGAGATTATTGGTAAATGTATACATTATGATACCTGTTTGAAGTTTATTAATATCGATGAGTGTTAGTGTGCGTAATTTGGCGAACAAAGGTGCAGTGTGGTCACGGGGGAGAGACAGGGTGCATATGCGAATTGCTCTTTTCTGGACTTTGATTAAAGAATGGAGTTTATTTGTAGATGTGCGTGCCCAAACGATGTTACAGTAGTTCAGATAGGAAAGGTGGTGGTGGTGGTCCTTCGGATCCGAAGAAGACGTCATAGTTTGGCAACTCCATGAACTCGAAGGTGGCTCCGCAATCCGAAGCTGGATTGACAGAGTCTGGAGCAATGGGGGCACTGGAAGTCAGTCGTTGTCGTCGGCCGGTTGTCTCGCTGGTGGCGTTTTTTCCTCGCTGCAATCAGATGTTGTCGACGGGCCTCCTCGAACCTGGAGCTGGCCTTGTGCACAAGCGATCGCCAAAGTGGTCTATTACTGGCGTGGGACTCAAGGTCCTTAGGATGTATGTCGCACATCCGGAGGTTGGATTTGATGCAGTCCTTGAACCTCTTCTTGGGCCGGCCCTGCTTTCGTCTGCCGCACGCCAATTCGCCGTACAGCAGGTGTCTTGGCATCCGGTGTTCCTCCATGCGAATGACGTGCCCCACCCATCTCAGCTGGGCATTGATGAGCACTGATTCTATGCTGTTAAACTTTGCACGGTCGAGAACCTCGAGGTTTGTGATGCGGTCATGCCACTGGATACCAAGGATGGAGCGGAGAGCACGCATGTGGAAGCTCTCCAGCTTTTTGATGTGCCTGCGATATAGTGTCCATGATTCACATCCATAGAGGAGAGAGGGGAGAACCACGGCATTGTAAACTTTGAGTTTGGTCATCAGGCGTATGTTGTGCTGGTTCAGGACTCTGTTGCGGAGCCTCCCTAGCGCTTGGCTTGCTTTGCTGATGCGGGTGTTGATCTCCTCATCAAGGGAGCCATCGTGTGAGATGATGCTACCCAGGTACCTGAAGCTCTGGATGTTGGAGAGCCGGGTGCCATCGATGGTGATGGTTGGAGGAGGGGAGTCATTGTTTAAGGCAGGCTGGTGGAGCACTTCGATCTTGCTGAGGCTGATTGTCAGGCCAAACAGCTTGCAGGCTTCTGAGAAGCGGTCCAGCATGAGCTGCAGGTCGGAGTCTGTGTGGGCCATCAGTGCGCAGTCATCGGAAAAAAGCGCTTCTTGGATGAGGTCGTAACGACACTTGGTTTTGGCGGTGAGGCGACGGAGGTTGAAGAGGGCGCCATCCAGGCGATAACGGATGGAAACTCCTTTCTCCAGGTCTTGGTCGGCGTGGGATAGCATGTGGGCGAAAAAGATGTTAAACAGGACCGGCGCCAAGACGCAGCCCTGTTTCACACCATTGCTGATTGCAAACTCTTCGGTCACTTCGCCGCTAGTGAGGACCTGACCGGTCATGCCGTTGTGAAAGAGCCGTATCACTTTGATGAACTTCTTCGGGCATCCAATGCGTTCAAGCACAGTCCAGAGAGCTTCTCTGTTGACCGTGTCGAACGCCTTGGTCAGGTCAATGAACACTGAATAGAGGGGCATTTTCTGTTCTGTACACTTTTCCTGTAGTTGTCTCACAGCAAAAATCATGTCCACCGTGCTTCTGGCGAATCTAAAGCCGCATTGTGCTTCGGGAAGAATTCGCTCAGAGACGGTGACCAGCCTGTTGAGGATGACCCTTGCAAAGATTTTCCCGGCAATGGAGAGAAGCGAGATGCCCCTGTAGCAAATATACTTCAAAAAGCTGAGAATGGATTTTTTTTTTTTTCAGGTTTTGGTCTAAGTCTTGCGTACATTCCACAACTGGTGCTCCTGCTGGTGGCTTTCCCTGAGCGTTTCTCCCTAATGTTTGGCCTCGCTGGAATGGGCGGCTCGCTTGGTATGATGGTCTGTCCACCAATTGTCGACCTTCTGACGATGACGTATGGGTGGCGTGGCGCCATGCTAATCATGGCTGCCGCCAGTTTCAACGTCACCGCCTTTGGAGCCATGCAGCGGCTGCCGTCGTCAGGCTATGAGAAACTGAAAAAAGAAGACATCGAAAGTTTATCTGATGACAGACCGAGAGACATCCGTTCCAAGCTTAGTGCCTTCGCCTCTGCATTGGTCCAATGGCTCTCAATGCATCTCTGCATTGAACATCCCAAGGTGCTGCTTCATTTAACCGCATGGCCCCTTCTGGGGGCCATTTTCGCGGCATGGATGGTGTTCCTGGTTCCACACGCCATAGCGAGGGGTATACCTAGCTTTGAGGCTGCCTTCCTGTCGACTTTTGTAGGGGGGATTGGACATCTCCTCGGTCGGGCTATTCACCCATTCATCCTGGACCGCAAGCTCATGAGTGCGTTCTGGATGTTTGTGATACTTAATCTCGTTAACACTGTCTCCTTTTTCCTGGACTATGCGGCTGCAGATAACTGTTTGGTAAGTTTGCAATAAAACAGCATGGATGACATTTCCTGGAATGATATCGTTGCAAAGGAAAACGGAAATCTACAAAAGGTCAAAATAAAAGAAAGGAAGAATGTTGCCAATTTTGATCCAGATTGTTATACTCCGACAACCGCATCACATCCCGGGTAAAAACAAAAAATATTAAAGTAAAACCCGTCCATTATACTTTCAAACGAGATAGTGAGCGTTTTTCAAAATAAAGAAAAAAATATGTATAATTAATGAATTAGACTCTTTTTTGTTGCGTGCTACCCTGCAGGCTCTGATGTTGTTGGCCAGCATAAATGGGGCCGCAGAAGGAATCGTCAATTGGATTATTCCCTCGGTCTCAAAAGAACTCTACGAGGAATCTGGCTATGTCATGGACATTTGCATCATAGGTACCTGCTTATTCGGCGCTGGGGAGATCTTGGGCGGTTTTCTGGCGGGTAAGATTTCGTGTTAAACACGTAGTGCTGGCAGCAAGATATTAATCTAGTTGAGTGCGGTTTAAGAGGTCACATCCAAAGTTAACAAATCTGATATGATTTGTGGCTTCCTTTGTGGACAGTGGAATAATGTTCCACTCTGGTATTGTACGTGGAATGAGGGAATATTTGTAGCAATCAAGGCTTGTTGGTGTGAATTTAGTGGAACTCAACGAAGAGTCAGATGTGCAGCCCCTATAGTTGACCCATGTTAGATGTTTTGGGTAGTTTGTCATCCTGGAAAGCTACCATGTTATTTATGGCCTAGTATATGGGAAAGTTAACCTACTAACTGTCCTGCGTTCTTCCAGAATTAACCTCAGTCAATTTTTCTTTTACAAATGTCCGTAACACTGGCGTCCCTCTTGTAGTTCCCAGTTTTGTCAGAGTTTGTGCGTAGGTCCCAAATGTTTGCACAATATTGCAACCGGAAGCGAACTAATGTCTTATAATGTCGATTCTTTCACTTGTTCGCTGCAATCGTGTATGTCTTTGAGAAGTAGGACCTAGCCCACGTAGCGTAGACGGCTTACTGAAGCTGCCAGTCGAACTAACACAGCCATGTGGTTGCGAAGACCTAACTGAAGCGTCGCCGTTGTGAAACAAAGTTAATCTGATTACGTACCGGTACTTGAACGCTATTACAGAGCAGTGCAATTTATGCACCCCAAAAAACATGGCTTTTTGAACGCTGTGTTTCTCAGAGAATATGCTCAGTATGATTGAAATGTTAAATTATAAAAGAAGAAGAAATTCTAAACTTCATGTCAGTGAACAAAATCGCCGTCATCGATGTCGAAACGTCAATACTGGTTACTGGTAAAGCTGACCTTAAAGTCGGGAAGAAATCGTTCGAGAACGTCCCCAAATCTATGTATTTATCTCCATTTCTAGGTATCCCCTCAAATTGTTATTTCACGAGTAGTTGAACACTTATATCATCTAAATATATTCCGAATTTCAGCTTAATATGTTGTCGCAAACGCTTGCGTTACATTTTGAACTATCTCAAAGGAAAATTCGAAGAGGATTTTTTGCCTACCAAACTCACGTGCATTTCAGGTTGGCCGATTTTGGGACAACAAAGCTTTATTATCATATCCATTAGCGTGACTCGGCGTGACTTCGCGTGGGTCTCGGTATAGACCAATGGAAGCCGGCAATAAGGGTGATATTTATTAATTAATAACTCGTGAAGGAGGCGATACTGCAAAATTTTACTGCACACCATAATGCATAGGAACCTTATAAATATTCGCAAGGCTTAAAAAGATCGACAGGTATTGCAAACACCAGTGTTACAACTTTTAAAAATGGTCCCATGGTCAATTTGACCTTTCTAGGAAAATTACTCATAACTATGTCACAAATTATCAGATTTTGACGTTTGATGTCTCATGTTATAAAAGTGGAAAGGCTTATCTTTCAAACCATACCTATATTATCTGTGTTGGTAACACATTTGATGTCCGGCATTCCGTTATATTTTGTTTGCATTTTTTTGAGACACACTGCACAGCCGATCTGTGACAAGGAGGTTGCTATCACAAGATGAATCAAATCCAATCTTGGCCATATTAGCAACGCTACCAATGAGATTCCGAGCATACCTCACGCGCGCTGTATTGAAGCTAATGCATGCGCGCGAGGTATGCTCAGAATTTTCCTGGGTAGTGCTGCCAATATTGCCAAGACATGGATTCGATTCATCTTGTTGATAGACAATTAAAGGCAACTTAAATACCAGGTTTGTCACGGGACTGGCTGCAAAACAGGGGAGTTAAACTTCAATCCAGTCTGGGACAAAACAACCACTCACCCCAATCGTTCCTGTCCTGTGATTTCATTTCTTTCATTTGTTTCGATTCAGGGGCGTTATACGACATGACACAGAGCTACAGTGCTTCGTTCTTCTCGCTTGGTTTCATGGCTGCTGTAACGACGACAATGTGCCTCATTGATCGGCTCGCGTCCAAGTGTTTCAATGAAACTAACTGATAACCATTGGCTTTTATTTCCAAGAAAATTTTCCTTTTTTCGCGAGTGGCTGTTTATTGTAACGTCCCTTGGAAAGCGAATCGCGGTAGTTATTGTGTAATGTAGCCATGGTATACGTTTTGAATAGCGCCCCCTTTGGAAGATGGTGTTAAGCCCCCAAGGCGAAAGTAGGCATTGTAAGTAGGCTAACTCATTCACTGTAAAAACCTACACTCTAAAAACTGTGTTAAGCAGTTAAACACAATCTTGCTATCAGGCTTTGTAAACATGTTTAGCAGCTAAACATTATGTGTTCAATTCCTAAACATCAATGTTCAATTGCTAAACAGTATCCATCCTTACACTAAACATGCTTAGTATTTACAAAAAAGTTTACAAACTATAGCTAGAAAGTGTTTGGAAAAGTGTTCAATTGCTTAACACAGTGTTTTGCAGTGTAGTGTTTAAATTTGAACACATTATAAGTTTGTTGGGGCAACAGTTTATAAACATTGTAACGCGTTTTAAGGTATAGTCCATCATTTGTAATTTGCGCATTTTGTTCGTTTGAAGCAACAAAAGTACTCAAGATCTAAAGAAGGGTACTAAACAACTAACCTGATGAAGTTTCAGCTCAGCTTTAGCTTTATATTTTTGTTGGGGCAACAGTTTATAAACATTGTAACGCGTTTAAAGGTATAGTCCATCATTTGTAATTTGTGCATTTTGTTCGTTTGAAGCAACAAAAGTACTCAAGATCTAAAGAAGGGTACTAAACTACTAACCTGATGAAGTTTCAGCTCAGCTTTAGCTTTATATTTTGAGACAAACAACATTCTAGGATCTCAATTTCAAATCAAAAGTTGCTGAATTATGTTTTGAATTGGGCCTGAATTCAGCGTCCGAGACACGTTCTCACTGAGCCGATTGCAGCTACGCGATGTCACGCACTGATCCGACGAATTGTAGCAACCGAGGGCGCGTGTGCGTCGTGCCAATGCTTGCGCGCGCTTCGCCGAACAACAAAACGAACTACTAATTTGAATTTCCTACGGTGCTTCTTAAGAAGCCGGCACCGTTGGAAAGGCCTTATTTTGTTGATTTCTTCAAAATGACAGCTTGCCAGAAAGAATAATTTCACAGGGAGTTTAGTCCCCTTACTATCTTTCAACCAAGTATGTTTTTCAACAATAATTACGCCTGCACTTACTTTTTGGATAGCTGCAAATGATGGACTCTGGCTTTAAGGGAGATAACGTAAAAGGCCTGGGCTCAATTTTGAGTCGGATTATTTGCAGGTATCCTTGTACCAACAACAAAGCCTCAAACGTTTCGTTTACAAATTTGCCTCATCAACGGTTCTGCTTTGAAACACTAAACATCACGTCATGGCATTAAACTTTTACACACTTAAAAAAATTATAAGCGTTTAAAAGTTAATCACGATATAATGTTTCTAAACATAACCGGTCACGAGGCGGGCAATGTAAACGGAATGTTTATAATTTGTTTTTCTGAAAGTTATCAATTAAGTTTTTTTTTTTCTCAAGCCAAAAAAAAAAAATCATATTAGGAGCATACATTTTTGCATTTTATAGATGCGTACCCGTGTTAATTTGGTATTTTGACCTCGAAAAATAGATTTGTTGTGTTCAAATTGCTATTTTCCTAGCAATATAAAAGTTATTCAATTTTGAGTGAAACATCGAACGAAAAAAAATCCACAGTCCTTTAGTTATTGATTTATATCTTTCAAAATTTTTGGCTGCCAGGCAATCATTAGACTCTCGCAGGACGGGTTCTTGTGTGCGCAAAATGAAAGCCCCTTTTCAGAGGGTTGCAGATGCCCCAAGTTAAAATAAAGTAGTTATTCCGTTGAAACGAATCAAACCAATTTAAAGTTCGTTACGAGAAAATAAGTACAGTTTTTGAAGAGCACAGGGTTTGCAACTTCTAACAGCTATTTATTGTTGGTCATTTACACGTAACCAAAAAAGAAAGTCCCCCCCCCCTCATTACTTTTGTTGTCTAACTCAAAAACTCCTGGGCACATCTTGCATGCTCAAACTACAACAGATCAGTACGAAAATTCCTTAGCAACCCAGCCATACTCTTTGTTGGCCCAAAACAGTGATAATATGTACACAATTATGCAATTTATGACAAATAGTACAGAAAAAAGTTGCACTTTTGTATGCGTGCAAGGTGAGGGTGAACCACAACTTGCACGTATACAAAATGTGCAACTGTTTTTGGTATTATTTGTCATAAATTGCATAAATTCGTACACATTATCACTGTTTTGGGCCAAATAGAGAGTATGGCCTGATTGTTAAGGAATGTCTGTACTGATTAGTCGTTATTTCAGCGAGAGGTATTCAGTAGTGTTTGAGTTAGACATTCCTTAACAATCCGGCCATACTCTCTATTTGGCCCAAAACAGTGGTTAGCAACCCCCCCCCCCCCCCCCCCCACCTTGGAGAGTTGAGTATTTTTTTAAATAATTTTGGGAAGTGCTTGTATTTATCACCGAGGTCTGCAGTCTATTTACTGGTCTGCAACCGTTTTTACTCCAACTTATCCTCTCCAAATAGCGCCTTCTTTACGCTAGCCTTGGTTGGAGTCAAATGCGGCCCGCAACGAGGGAAGGTCAATAGGTTAAGAAGACACGACAAAACTCAGCCCATTTCTACATTTTATTTACATGGGAATGTTTATTCAACCTTTGTCAGTTTCTGTAAACTCTTAGACAATAATGACACACTATGAAAGGCACTGCAATACGCACACACAACACATTATAAATAGGAAATGTTTAAAAAGGAAAAAAGTATAGAAATACTAAATAAATGTTCTATGAATAGTTTCACAAATAGTTCCATTCATTCATCAGCCTTTGGTCTGTTAAGATATCTATTGTCATGTTTATGATATAAATAAACCGATATTGCACACTATCCGAATAAAACACACACACAAACTAACCAATGGTAGTAACTCTATTACTTGATCGCAATGAGTGAATCAGTGCCATTTAAGCGTCAGAACATTAAAAACCTTTTACGACCATTTTCAAACGTTTATCATTCGAAATCACCGTTTCTAATATTCAAATACGTCCATCAACATCGATTAAGTGCACTTCCAATGTTTAATTTAGTCCTTTGTCGGACAATTTCAAATTCAGTTCAAGCAAATTCAAACAATGAGCACACGTTTTCGTACCGGAGTATTCCATTTCGTCTCATCTATGCGAAACCTTGTTATTCAGAAATCAAATTCGTATAAGTGATTCATATAAGACGAATTCGATCTCTGAATGCTGCCATTCGGTAACAGTTTAGACGAATTTGATCTGTAATGACAAGTATTCTCGACCCGGCGACTAAAGAGGACGACCAAACTTTAAAATTGAATGGTAAATCACTAAATTGGTTTTTCTTAAAAGCGTGTGAAATTTTTCGTGGACGAAATTGAATGAAAGAGTTGGTGTTTGAATGAACAATCTTTTAAAATAGCCGGGTAAAACCTATATTATATGATGGATGGCATAAAATGAGCTGTGGCAATCTATAGAGACCGTTGAATCAATGCGAGATAAAAAAAAAAAAAAATAGTTATCATTGTACTCCAATCACTGAAGCACACATTCCCCAGATGGAATATTTTGGAGGACCACCAACCAAGTACCACACATGACAAGATGCTATGTGACATCTTAACCCAATAAGACATTTCTTTGCTCATTGTGTTAAATTTGCATCAACTGCCACAGGCTTACCTCCTAATTAAAACCCTCCTATTGTTTGATCAGTCACAGACAGTCAAAAAGTTCTTCCACTTCCCCTGCCATGCATTTGTATACAGGCTAGTAAAAAAAACACGTCGATCACATTCATGTAAACACTGTGACAGTCACATTCCATCAACAGACGAACGAGGTAACTGGTAGATACAGCTGGCATATCAATCACCTCCAGTCAAAGCCTGGCTATTTTAAATTAACTAGGGAATTCCTAACCATTAAAAACAGTCACTTGATTGATTTTGACTACTACGATGGCCTAGCTGAATTTTTCAGCCAGAGAGGGAGGGTTTACTTTACACCATTAACACTCTACATTGACGATGATTACTAAATTGAATATTGTTATATTACACAGATTTGTATAAAGCTGCTTACAGGCAAAGTCGGTAAATTGAAGGAAAAAAGGCATTTGTGTCATCCAATTCTTGCCAGGTAATATTTACTTTCTGTGCTTTCCAAGCCATGCGATCAAAGTTTGTACTTTTTTGGGAAGGTTTCACATCAGAGGAACATCATTAAACTAAAGTGTGTAGCACATATTTATGTACAATTGAGAGAAAATACTTTAAAATGGGAAAGTCATTTTTGGGAAGGTTTCATATCAAATAGGGCACTCCCGTATATCAACTTAATACAGGGTGTATACAAAAAAAAGGAAACTCAAATGTAAATGTCAATTATAAAAAAAATCTAATAAATATTTTCAAATAAATTTAAGATCATGTGAAACGCCAACGGTCCTCTTTCCAATGGTAACCTTGATTGTGTGTCTGTGGCCACGGATGACTGAGCATTCGTTGTTATCCTGTCGGCCAAAACCTGCACTGGGTCAAATTTGTGCTAAAGGGTAGCTGGTATTCTGGGCATGTTGAACGGCTCAATTCAAAGAAAGATATCCTATTCTTTAACACAATTCATTCAATTTTGACACGGTGATTTAACCACTCTCATTGTTGAAGTTCACCCCTCATGGCCCAATGCCTTCAACGTGGCCACGGGCCGCCTCTTTCCACACAACAAACCAGCCAGCAATCTTAGCCAGGTAAAACTTGGCCCAGTACAGGTTTTGACCCACTGACTGAATAACAACGAATACTCAGTCAACCATGGCCACAGACACACAATCACGGATACTTTGGCGCTTCACATGGTATATTAACAAATGTGATGACTAGTTTAGAAAAATAAACTGTATTAATTATCTACAAGTATCATTAAACAAAAACAATGTGTAAGTACGCTGCAGTTTAAGGTTTTCTCACAAAATTGTGAACTCTCCGCCCCCCCCCCTTCTTTTTTGGCATTTTCATGGGTCTTCTTCTCATTTGTCCATAGTAAAAGAAAGCCTCAAGGAATAAAAGAAACGAAATAAGAAACACTGCTTTGTCACATTTATGTAAAAAAGCCTCTTATATATCTAGATTCAGAGGTAACATTCATGCCAGAAAATGGACAATTTTGGACAAAGTCAAATCTAATCACAAATAATTTAGCAAAGAATGACCTCATTTATGTCCCTACTCATCTCAAGCTAAAACAAACTTCAGTGTATAGGGTGAGTAAAAAAAAAAATAAAAAAAAAACGAAACCAAAATGTCGAGACCATTGTCTTGGTGAAATTCTGCATTCAGAGCCTTCTAAATCTAGGATATGAAAACCCAGTTCATAAGCAATCTTTTAGTACAAGAATCATTCAAATCACTTGTGTAATTTCAGGTTATGGAATTTTAAACACAACCACCGTTTAAAGTTCTGTCCACTGATCACAAAAAAGTAAGGGTTCTTTCAGCAAATTGAAAACGAGTCACAAGTGAATTGTTTTCGTTTTGCTGAAAGAATGCACACCTTTTTTGTGATCCGTGGACAGAACTTTAAAACAGTAGTGTGTGTTTAAAATTCCATGACTTGAAAAGTGCATCGTATGTTGAAAAGCACACAAATGATTTGACTAAAAGAAAGCTTATGAATTTGGCTTTCATATACTAGATTTTGAAAATGCTACATGCAGAACTTCACTGAAACAATAGTCCCAACATTTGGGTATCGTTTTTTTGACTCGCCTTGTATGTGCCACGATAAACATGTGATTCAGCCTGTGATTCTTTGACATCACAGTGTTACTTTTCCCATACCATGGAGTATTTACCGAAAATCAACCCCACCCAGCCCCCTTCCCCTCTCGACAAATACTCCACATAATTCACATTGAAAGTGACTGGTCAGAGAATTTTGTGTAGATTTCAGCAATGACAAGTAGGTTTTGTATTACACGTTCCCCCCCCCCCCTGTGAGGTTTGCCATTTACACCACTCAATACCCTAAAAATCCCCGCCCATATCACCACCGAAGTCACCGCCCATGTCCCCTCCAAAGTCCCCACCCATGTCCCCACCAAAATCCCCACCCATGTCGCCACCATAATCCCCACCCATGTCCCCACCATAATCTCCACCATAATCCCCGCCATGGTCCCCACCATAGTCGTGGTGGTCATGGTGGTGATCATGGTGGTGATGGTGATCATGAAACCCATGGTGGTGATCGTGAAACCCGTGGTGGTGATGGCCGAAGCCCCACCCTCCCCCGTAGCCCCATCCTCCGCCATAGCCGTAGCCGTGTCCCCATCCATGTCCGTAGCCGCCGAGCAGGGCACCGGTCAACACGCCTGTTGCGAACCCATCATTGGCCGGTCTCTGGTTCACGATGACCGTTCTAGTGTGTTGCGGCTGCTGCACCACCCTCGTTTGGCCGTAACCTGCCTGCTGGGGGAACTGCTGTGGGTACTGCTGCGGGTACTGTTGATATTGCCCCTGGGGTGGTGCATGGCCCTGAGGTGGTGCATAGCCCTGGGGTGGGTAGGGTGAACTTTGTGGGTATGGTGGAGGAGGTTGCCCTGTTTCAGTGAGTAAAAAAATATGGTAATAATAGTGGTAAACATTTCAAAAATAATTTCATGTTGACTTAGGTAAACAATCAATATTATTGTGAACTCTCTAAAATCTGATACTGTAATAATTTTGCTTTCCAATTTCAAATACCAAGCAGGCACGCGAGGTTTCATGCACAGATTAAATACACATGCGTAGTGGACTATCGTACTGGTTACCAGTGCGCTAGTCTACTACGCATGCGTTTTACGAAGCAATCGTGGAACTAGCCCATGGGGGTAGTGTGCACACGCGAACACTGCCTTAGCAGCATGCAGCAGCTTACATGTACATGAAAAGATGGGGCACACACAACAACATTTTGACAAAAAACCTTATGCGTAACTTTGTGAAATTTTTGTGACTACATGTATTTATGAGGTATAGTACAACAAATAATATATGGTTTGAGGGTTGGAAGTTGGTATTAGTTCCCAGAGGTATTTGCAATACTGGCTATAATCTTGGCCCAAAACATCAGTGATCAAGAGCGATAGTTGCATTGTTGTGTAGCCCCCTTGCATAATTCGGGCGATTCACAATGCAGTGCGCCACCAAGAGTTTGCCACGGAGAGTTCATTTCCCCCAGTGCATTGTGGGAGATGGTCGACAAATTCGCAGCGCGGGATATTTGAAATTGTTAGTTTTTCCGGTCAGTAGTTTCGTAAGCGTATGATTCGAGGATCTGTTTGCCCTTTTCTTTTCTTATCAATATGGTGTTTTTTGTAAGGCGGCAGAACGCTATGCTCCAATCCATAACATATTTGATCAACTTGTCTAATGACACTCATTCAAATGGGCAATGTTTTGTCGACTGTAAAAACTTGAAATAATATACTCTCCATGGCAAACTCTTGGTGGCGCACTGCCTTGTGAATCACCCAAATGGATGCTTTACTTTCTCGCACTATCGTCTTGGTCGTTTCGTAACAATGGGGGCGTGGCCATTTTATGTAAATAGGACGTCTGCATAAATTTGAACAACACGGCAGTTCCCATTTGCCACAGACGTCGCGCCCTCCCCACCAAACCATTTCTTGATCGCTGATTGGTGCCCTAGGAAAGCGATGATGTTGATCACCGCACATATAGCGCAAATATTTACAACCGTCGGGCCGGCAAGCCATTGAACCATTTCTCAATCGCTGATTGGTTCCCTAGGAAAGCCTAGGGAGAAAATAAAGAAAAATTAAACCGCTGATACGAAATGGCCAAGACGTTAGTGCGAGTAGGCGCGCTGGTCTAATTGTTGCGCCAATAGAGGGCGCACTATGCATGATCCACTATCGATCACTAGCATCTTGGGCCAAGACTATACTGGCTACAGGCTACAGCCCCTCCCTTTCTTTTGAAAAATCTTGTAAATGTTGAAATGAAAGCTGTTTTCTTACCTGTAACGTTCGGGATGAATCCTGGTGGGGGTGGGCCCTGTGGCATGGGTGGCCCCTGGGGCATGGGAGGCCCCTGGGGCATGGGTGGCCCCTGGGGTGCTGAGCCTGCTTGCTGGCCCTGGGGATTACCTGGCTGGATACCCTTGACTTCGTACAGGGCCTTCAGCCATCCTCTGTATCAAGGGTAAAGTCAAAGAAGAACACAGAATATTATGTTCGATTAGAATCTTCTAATGGTGGAATGGATGAAAGAATGACTTTAACCTGTGAAGGATTGCTGGCTCTGAAATATTATGCGGATGTTTTGTGATCCTTTTAATGGTAAATACCTTGAGCGAAATAGAAACAAATGACGTGGTTTCTCAATCACTTGACAAACTACATTACAGTGAAATCTTTACTCCTCAGAAAACTCAATGAGCATACGTAGCTCAGCAAAATGTAAGCAAAATGTAAACAGATTTGGAGGAGAATTTTTAATTTATGCATTAATGAGGCTTCCCCTAGCCCGCTACACGGGGGAGGCAGCTTTCCGCCTGTACCCGCTTCGCGGTCGAGCAACTCTTGGAAAAACACACATACACATACACACAGTCTTGTTTTTATATACACTCGAGGACATGGCTTTGCGTTTCCCTTTGTCCCTGTAATATAACACTCTGCCATACAAGTGCATGATCGAGGACCATTTTCAACAAAAGATAAATGCTCGAGGACAACAAAGAATCTTTTGTTCTGCCTTTGTCCGTCTGTCCTCGGGGTATTACACTCACACATAAACCTTTTAGCGATGATTCTAATACATAGGCCCTAAATATTACATTTCATACAGAGAGTCCAGCGGACATTCTTACACCAGTGTCTCCTCGCCATCAGCCTGGAAGAAGTGATTCTTCTTGTTGATGGTCAAGGCGAAGATGTGGAGAACGTTGGCCCCCGTCTCTGGCCTGGGAGCGATGCGGGTGCACTGCTGGCCCACCCTCAGGCTCTGGCACTCCGTCTTGACGTCCCAGGAGCTCTTGACGCTGGAGTCTGATTGCGAGGATTTGATGACCAGCTCCCCGTCGTTGTAGATGCAAAGGTAGCGCCTGCTCCACCCTTTGAAGATGAGGCCGCCTGTACATGCAGAAAAATACCGTGTGTTGGAGGTAGCATTTCAAGTGATAAGTCAAGCGGGTCCATTGATGTTGTTACACCCAAACTACAGCATCTAACAAAGTTGTGACTGATGCTTGCATGATTAGGGCGTAACAATATAGGTGCTCGTACAATACTGACAGAGGTTACGGTTTATTACTTTGACCAATTTAAAACACAGGAATAAACACTGCTGATTCAAAGGCGGATCCAGCGAGGGATGGGGGGGGGGGGGCTGAGGGTATGCCGGGATGGATTGGCTTTCTCAAGTGAAAGGAGGGAGGGGGGGGGTGGGGATGGCTGAGGGGGAGGGGGTGGGGGATGGCTGAGGGTATGCCTGGGTGGAATGGCTTTCTCAAGTGAAAGGAGGGAGGGGGAGGGGGTGGGGATGGCTGAGGGGGAGGGGGTGGGGGATGGCTGAGGGTATGCCTGGGTGGAATGGCTTTCTCAAGTGAAAGGAGGGAGGGGGGGGTGGGGATGGCTGAGGGGGAGGGGGTGGGGGATGGCTGAGGGTATGCCTGGGTGGAATGGCTTTCTCAAGTGAAAGGAGGGAGGGGGGGTGGGGATGGCTGAGGGGGAGGGGGTGGGGGATGGCTGAGGGTATGCCTGGGTGGAATGGCTTTCTCAAGTGAAAGGAGGGAGGGGGAGGGGGTGGGGATGGCTGACGGGGAGGGGGTGGGGGATGGCTGAGGGTATGCCTAGGTGGAATGGCTTTCTCAAGTAAAAGGAGGGAGGGGGAGGGGGGATGGCTGAGGGGGAGGGGGTGGGGGATGGCTGAGGGTATGCCTGGGTGGAATGGTTTTCTCAAGTGAAAGGGGGGATGGGGATTGGCTGAAAGAGTGCTAGGGCGGAATGGCTCTCTCAAGTGAAAAATGGCATTATTTGAGAACATTTTGGTCCCTGCTGGGGGGGGGGGGGGGGTGTGCCCCCTCCGCACTCCCCTGGATCCCCCACTGTGATTAAGTCCCTTGTACCGTGCTAAACCACCTGGCTGTTTCTCCGGCTCAAACCATCCAGCTGTGTATTGCTTTCCTTTATCACAAAATGAATACAATGTAATACGCTAATGGTTTCCACAATTAGTGCAAGTGATGCATTCATAACCTGCCATAATTCAACATTTGGTTATGTAGGCCTACTTTATGTTAATAGATTTAGGACCCCACAACTGGATTCTGGTAACATGTATTGTAGCAAAATCATCAGAAATGGGAAAATAGACTACTGTAATACAGTGTTCAAATTTTGGTCGATTCAGGAAAGTTTGAACTTGAAGCAAGGGAATTTGAAAAAAAAGTCACTTCCTCAGTCCTTCTGATTTGAGGCGTGCGATCGCACTCCCACGCCATCGCACGCCTAAAAGCTTCCCGAGAGGTGTGAATAATTGCACGCCTGAATTTCCCTGGACCACAGAATCACACACCTAGAAAATGACACACCTAGAAAAACCACACGCCTAGAAAAATCCAGGTGTGCCTTTTTCCACACGCCTGTGATTTTCAAATCAGAAGGACTGCTTCCTGCAATGTTTACCTAATCAGGTACTTACAGTAATACTTCAAATATCCATCATGCTTTCTCCCCGAGTTATCTGAAACAAAAGATAAAAGGAAATCAGCGAATGCGAGAAAATAAGCGAGCCAGAGTATACTATTGCTTTTTATATATATTTTGTTTGTATTTATTGCTCAATGTTTGGGTTGCTGTCTTGTGTCATTATTGTGTGCTGTTCTGTGTTGTCTTGTCTTTTGTTGTCTCGACTCGTTTTTACTTTTAGTTGTTTTATAAAATGTGCAATGTTTAATTTTAATTTTTACATCTGGATGTTGTATGACAGGTCCTCGACCACTTTTATTAGGACTACTTTTGTTTTCCTAATATGTTTGCCCTTCTTGATTGTGAATGTGATATATGTATGTTTATATTTTTTTATGTGGCATGGATAAATAACAATGATGATCGTGTTTCTTCAGTATAAAACTTGAGTAACTCCAGCTCTGTCCAATGCTTATCGCATTGCTTTGTTTAGATTATACTAGATAGTAGATAGGCCCTACGCAAACGCAATTCTACAAAAGCCCATTAGCGCCACTGCAAGTATATGTTATTACGGATTATTAATTTGTTATTACGGATTATTCATTCATTATTACGGATTATTTAATTAGTTATTACGGATTATTAATTCGTTATTACGGATTATTTAATTCGTTATTACGGATTATTAATTCGTTATTACGGATTATTTAATTCGTTATTACGGATTATTAATTCGTTATTACGGATTATTTAATTATTTATTTCGGATTATTAATTCGTTATTACGGATTATTAATTCGTTATTACGGATTATTAATTCGTTATTACGGATTATTATTTTTTTATTACGGATTATTAATTCGTTATTACGAATTATTAATTCGTTATTATGGATTATTTAATTTGTTATTACGGATTATTAATTGCCAACCCCCTCCATGTACATTGTACATTTTTTTTCCTTATATTGTCGCAATGCACTTTTTAAATCCCGCCAAGTTTCTCTGACAGTTGTTCGGATGTCCTGTGGTTATTTTGACACAAAGTTTACATAAATTATAGGGCATACCTTCGTCGAAAAAATGTCCATTTACCAAAACAGGTCGATTTAAAATAATGTTAACTTATCCCATCACATTGACCATGTTTAATTAACATGTACAGAGAATGCCAAGATGTATAGAGAATATGTTGAGAGAGTATGTTGAGAAATATGTTTTGCCCCCCTTGAAATTTTTTTTTATCCCTAATAACGAATTAATAATCCGTAATACCGAATTAAACAATCCGTAATAACTAATCAATAATCCGCAATAACAAATTAAATAATCCGTAATAACGAATTAGTAATCCGTAATAACGAATTAATAATCCGTAGTTTAAACAAATTAATAATCTGTAATATAACAAATTAAATAATCTGTAATAACGAATTAATAATCCGTAATAACTAATTAAATACTTCTTAATAACAAATTAATTACCCGTAATAACGAATTAAATAATCCGTGATAACAAATTAATAATCCGTAATAACGAATTAAACAATCTGTAATAACAAATTAATAATCCGACTAATAGTAATAGGCCCCCCCATAAAATTAAATAATCTGTAATAATGAATTAATAATCCGTAATAACGAATTAAATAATCCGTAATAACGAATCAATAATCCGTAATAACGAATTAAATAATCCGTAATAACGAATTAATAATCCGTAATAACGAATTAATAATCCGTAATAACAGTAACGCTCCGCGCTAATGAATGGGCTTTCGTACAATTCAATGTGAATTGCATTGAACAAAATGTTGGAGCTGGAAGCTAGTAATACCACAACAGAAACTCACTTGCGACTTGGGCTCCTCCTCCACACGACATTATTTTCTTTTTTTTCAAAACAAATGAAGATTTATGCCTTCAAATACCGATAGAAGTGCATTTCTGCAATTTTTCTGTGCATCTGTTAATGTTATCACCGTCGAATGTTTATTGTGTTGCGGAGCGCTCCTTGACTTCCCTGGTTCTCAGACTCAGCTAGCCACACGCGATTTGAAATCCCAAGAATTTCGATCATATTTTAGGTATATTCTGGCATTTACATTGACACGATTGGATGAAAGGGATAGGACCCCCGCGGAGTTCCACTTCGCCGCTGCTTCACCCACAATCATTTGTGTTAGTTTAAGTCGTGCTTGTGGATTAGCCTGTATTGCTGTATTTGAGATCGATGCGCTCGAGTGGATACCAGCGAAATTTCAGAGAAAAACATGGCGGCCTCCTGTGCACGCAAAACGACGTGGACTTTTTCGTAAGTGTTGAAGGTTTGAAGATTTACGGTTATTAGATCAATGGAATACTAATCGTTTTGGTAATTCTTTAATTAAACATCAGAGGGTGAAATCGGTTTAGGTTGGGCCTTTTTATAATGATTTTTGCCATAAAATAGCCAGGACAATCCCGAAAAACTGAATGTTCGGGCGTCATGAATCATCGTGATACCAAATCGCCCCACGTAAATTGTATGTCACTGTATCAGTGTATGTTAACATGTCAGTGTACATGGAACAATGTGGCCAATTTACTGGACTACCTCCGTAAATAAAGGCCACACTTCCACCATGTACAAAAACATGTCAAACTTTGTCAAATTTTGATTTTTACATTTAGGCTTAGTTTGTTGTTTATTTTTGCTTTAGAGTTAGACATGATGTTACTTGTTACTACTACTAGTGTTACAGTGTTAGAAGCATACTCACCCAGTTAATAATAATAGGCTAATCAGAAAGTGCTGCCTTTTTTCAGATGTCTAATTTTTGTGAAATTTCATGTTGAAATTTTGATACACAAACGTGTGCAAACGAATCTGGAAATTTCACGAAAAGTACATATCTGAAAAAGGAGGGACCGTTCTAGCCGAATTTCGACTAAATTTGACAGAATATTTGCATACAAAAATGAGTTGCACCACAGAGAATTCAGAAAAACATTTTTTTTTCAACAAGTTTCAGCAAGTAGGGGAGATGGGGGTTAGTTGGAACACGGGGTTAGTTGAAACAATGAATTTTTCTTGATCATCTTAATTAAATTTTATAAAATGTTGCCCTCAAGAGATGTCCCTTAGCAACAGCCATCCACCATATTGCCTGCAGCCACACTGCAACAATAGTGCTCAAGTGGGAAAGATAAGTTTGTTTTTTCACCTTTTGAGTAATTTTTTCACCATTCAAAAAATGTGTACTTTCTTAATGATGTTTATAGATAACAGTGACTAGTTTGGGGGTATTATATGCTCGAGTACTAAGCTACAAAATAAGGTTAAAAAGATATGTTATTGGAGCCCCTGTTTTGTAGAGTGAGCAAACAAATGTCACATGGGCCACTGGGGCTAGTTGGAACATTTTGATGGGGGCTAGTTGGAACATAATGATGATAATTGAGGAAATATTCTGACTTAGCAAACAATTTTGAAAGCACATAGACAGGTCACGTTGGCCTTACCTCAATTTTATGCAAGCTTTTCATGTTATTTTTGGGAGTTAAATTTCCCATTTTGATGTTTTCTGTTTATGATCAGGCTTGTAGCTGACTCTTGCCTCGCAATTTTCCTGTGTTTTTTTGTCTTGGTGCTGTTTGTGCCATTTCTTGCCAGTTTGTTAATTAAAAAAAATGTTAGGAGCATCACCAGTGCTTGGAACAATTATTTTATTTGAAACTCAAATATAAATGCAGTTTTTAAGTAATTGTAGTATACTTTCAGATTAACAGCATACCAAGTTCCAACTTACCCCATACCATGTTCCAACTAACCCCATAGGAGGGGTTAGTTGGAACGCATGTCATAGTTGTGATCAAGATGGATTTTTTAAATAACCATCAACAATTCTGAGAAGTTTATATGCTACATTTGCAACACACATGTGTATGAATAAATTGGCATAGTTGTTGTTTCTTGAAGAAAACCTGTTTGTGTTATGGATAGGTTTTTGTGAAAATCGTTCCAACTAACCCCCGTCTCCCCTACTGTCACTAGCCACTAGGGACTAGTCAAATTCAGTCAACATACAAGATCAGGCAAGTGGTAGGCGCAGCTGTCTTGAATCACCTACACTGGCTACAGTCAAAGCATAGCTGTAGTATTACAGTCACAGCCAGTCAGTCCTGCGGTATTCAGGCTGGGAGCTCTTAACTCTGGCCACTTGATTGATTTTGACTGAAAGGACAACTTTGCACAGAATGTATGTTTTACGTGTTGGATTTGTGGCATTTTACAAAACACTGTGGAAATAAAAATATTGATTTTATTCATACTGACATTAATGTCTTCTTTTTGTTTCAGGATGATGGAGGGATCTCTATTTATTCTATATCTGCTGGTTGGGATCGCTTTGGTCTCTGCTGTTGATAGGAACAACTTCAAAACATGTAGCCAAAGTAGTTTTTGCAAGTAAGTTAAAAAGATACATGGAATTCAATTTCGGTGACTTTGCAAGTATTTTTCCTGTAATTTATATAATAAGAAGTACTGGCCGTGAAAAAACGGAAAAATATGGGCGCCTTCACAATGCAATATTTCGATTTATCTTCAGGCAAACTTGAATCCTCAAACTTAATTGGTCGAACCATAGCAACAAACTGTGCTACATTTTCCCATATACCACGGTCGGTACATCATGCCACATATCGGGCTATTCCAAGATTCGCACACTATTTCTGCTGCATGCGTGCTTGTTCCAACTTTACTTTGCGTCAAGTTTGCTTGAAGATAATGAAATGAAAATACAGTGATAAGGCCACAAAAAAAAAAGTCGGTCTCTGGTCAGCGCGCTCGTCGAATTTAATCATGCGCGTCGATCTTTTTCTTTTTTCAAAATGTTCCGCGGTAGCTTCAACAGCGCCCTCTATTTCCGCACTTCCTCAATTTTTTTTACCAAAGAGCACCAAGGAATGGGAAATTGCACCAAGGCAAATGATCGAAAGCACCAAGGCAAATTATGGAGGACACCAATGTACATGAGGACACCAAAAAAGCAACATAGTACCCCACCTTGTCTGTACAATCCAAGCTTGAAGAAAAAAAAAAAGAAGCCGCGTGGCCGCGTCAATTCCGGAACTTTGGTCTGACCAGAGACCGAATATTTTTTTTTTGGCCTAATGAAAATGTAGTGCGTCTGCATCCCAAATACCACTCGGCCTTGGGCCTCGTGGTATGTAGAACACAGATGTACGACATTATTCTGTGTTTCACTCGTGCTTGTTTGATAACTAATAATATTTAAACTTTTTTGGAACATTACACATTTACATATTTGCAATATTTCTCCTTTTTATACTGGGAGGAATGCAGTGTACAAATTCTAAAAACCTGCAGTTTGAAATTTGATTCAGTGTTTGAAACGGCATTTTTAGAACTTAAAAAGAAATCCTATGTCCATCCATTTCCCAGACGAAACCGTGACTTGGATTCGGGCAACTCTCCCTATGAAGCCTTGATGGGCACCCTCCTGATTTCGGACGATCTGGTCCAACTGGCCGTCCTCAACTCCGCCACCGGGATCAGGCTTCAGCTGGAACTGCACGGCCTGGATCAGAGCACGGTCCGGCTACGGATCAAAGATCCCGTCAACAGACGATACGAGGTACCAGACGTGGTGCAGCCGAATCTGCAGAAAAGCAGGTGAGGAAAGAACACAGAGCTCGGATTCCATGACGACTTGGCCCTTACCCTCTCACACAAGTCACTGCCAAGATTTTTATCAACGGGGATATTTAAAATGGTGGGAGACATTTAAAAAAAAAAAAGAAGGTTTAGATTTGATTCAGTTTAAATATGAAATGGCATCTCGCAAATAAACAAAAAATATACAAATTTGGCACCTGGCCAGAGAATAAGTGCATCTTTTCTTTTTTCATCTCAGGGTTTTTTCAAATTCTTCCAGTCATTCTTATTAGCATGCTTTTTGAGACCGTTGCCCTTTCATATCCTTCAAAATTCATAAGGAGGTTTTAAAGGGAATATACATCATTTGCTTTTGCTGTAATTTTCAGAAATGGGTGGAATTGGGGGGTCGGAAATATAAAGCAAATATAGTTACACTAACTTTTTGGAGGTTTTGGGTTCGAAAATGCTATAAAAACCAAGAAAAACGATCATTTTCCTGTAGTCTGGTTCCCTGACTCCATATAAGAAGAAACAGAGCAGTTTACATACATTGGGGGAATTGTAAGGTCAGGGAACCAGTCTAGCTGGCTCGTACCCGTTTATAGGTTTGTAATCGATTGCAAACAAGTGCAATGGTCAATTGGGGCCAGTATTTGATAAAGAGCCAGTTGTTTCCAACGCTGATCGGCCGATCAGCGTTGGAAATTGATACAAAAATACCACTTTTCTTGAAAATGACAGTATACCAGGTGCCATAATTTTACAGGATGCTTTAGACTGTCATTTACCAACATCCTATTAAGGTATTTCGCAAAAACTTGATAGTTTTATTTTTCGTTGTTTGCAAATGTTGTATATTCCCTTTAATGATAGGATTGCAAAAGCTAGAGCCGTGACACTTTCCATAGACTAATGTCACATGAGGTTTCTGTGTAATAATAATAATACCGGAGTCTTAGCACACACATCTACCAACTATTAAGTACTCAAGGCGCTAATTAATATGAATTCATTTTAAAGACTGGTAAATGGAGTATTTGAAATGAGACCCATTATGTAGCACCTTATAAGGGTTGAAAAGGTGCTGCGGCGCATTAAGCAGCCACTGCCAGAAACACGTGGGCAAACCTCTTCTCTTAGCGATACGTGTTACTGGGTTCTTTTTACGTGCATTATACAGCGCACGGGACCTACGGCTTTACGTCCTATCCGAAGGACGAAGCAATAATGGTTAAGTGTCTTGCTTAAGGACACAAGTGTCAAGACCGGGACTTGAACCCACACTCTGCTGATCAGAAACACCAGAGCTTAAGTGCGGTGCTCTTAAGCGCTCGGCCATGACACTCCACAATATATTTATACCTATACCCCATAAGGAAATTCATGAGATTTTACCCTTGCTTAAAGAGTGTTTTCTTGTTTCAGAATTATCTGGTTCGATGGCAAGAACATCTGTAACAAATAATAATAATAATTGTGCTTATATAGCGCTTTCCATCGTATCAACAATCTCAAAGCACTTTACAATTATCACCCCGTTCATCAGGCCATGGGACCACGCGGCAGCCGATATCAGCGCTCAATCGGTCCTCGACCCTCACAGGTACCCATTTATACTCCTGGGTGGAGAGAGGCAATTGTAGTTAAGTGTCATACCCAAGAGCACAAACACCATGTTCCTGGCAGGGTTCGAACCCAGGCACCTTCGTACATGAGTCAAACACCGTAACCACTGGACCATGGCGTTCTACTGAACTCCTCTCTGATGTTGTGTGTATTATTTTCTTCCGATGTGCAGGTGGACTGTCGTTCAGTCGAGCGGTTCGTTTGAGGCCACGCTTGCCAGTGACGTCACCGTCCGTCTGACGGCCAAACCCCTGCGTCTGGACGTCTTGCAGAATGGCTACATCATCATCTCGGTCAACTCCAGGGGGCTCATGAACTATGAACAGCAGCGAGAAAAGAAGAGGTACTTCTTAAATCTGTGATGGAACTGATAATAAAAAAGCAGTTTCAGTATTAATACGAAACCCTACTTCTGATACAAATCTAAAAATCATCTTGCTCGTTTGCTGTGATTTGAGTTTTTTATTTGAAGGATTCATGACGGTTCCAAGCAAAAATGCCAACACTGAGTGTATCATTAGCTTCTTTCCCACATTGCCAAAATTATATATATATTTTTAATTCCATGCAGCCCTAAGTCACCAGAGGAGGAAGGTGAAGAAGCAGTGGACGAGGTAGGCAGTAACACACATTTTCAGGGGGAGGGGTTGGGGTCCCGGGGAGGGGGGGAGGGGGATTCCTGAGAGAGTGCCACTCTCTATAATTTTCAGAGGGGGGGGGGGGGGGGGGAGTGGCAACATAGAAAGGGGGGGGGGAGAGATACCAGAGACAGTGCCACTAACATGTGATACATGAACTACTGATGATCCTGTGTCTGCAATTACAGACTTAGGTTCAAAATTGCATTGGTTGGGGAATCTCCGTTGCATTTATTCAAGAAAGACGAAAATGATCTGCAGAGGTAAAAAGCTTATATCTGGATGGCATTACTCCACATTTTTTGACTGAGTTTTACCCTTAGGTTTCATTGACCAGTTGACATGAAATAATTTCGGAGCTGTAAAGACATTTCCACATGGGCATCGCCAGACCAATTTCAATGGCGGAAGTGACAAGAAAATTACTGACGGACCACTCTGTCATGGGAGTTAGCCAGGAATTTCATATTGAGGGGGTGGATGGTTATGATACCCCCCCCTTCCCCCCCCCCCCCCCCCCCCCAGCGATGCCCCTGTATATCCAGAACGTTGGCAGAATCGCTGAGTTTAAGTAAGCAAAATATGTCGAGAAGTTGAGGACTGATCTTTGCCATATCTTCTGCCTCCTCAAGGAACCAGAGGAACCAGGCATGTGGGAAGAAACCTTCAAGACGCACAAGGACAGCAAACCTAAAGGTAAGCCTTCATGTATAAAATAAGATTACAAAACTGCAAGAAACGCTGTCAACGAATTTGTTTATATCTTTACCCTAACCACCCCAACTCCATCCGAATCCATCCCCCCATTTTATGGTAGATTTTGGGGGACTTGGTCCAGAAGGCCTGAAGTGACTAAATATTGATGGAGTATGATGGACTTGGGCTTAATGGCCTGAAGCAGTGCTAGGGGTATCCGATTGATTTCGCCTGGCTTCCTGTACTGCTATTGTGATAAAAGCCATGTGTAGCAAGTCCATGAATGTCAACCAGTGCGTAGGTGGTGAATTCCATTATGTCGTATACAGTTTTGTATTGGACGCACAGTGATTGATGGATTTTGATGGACTTGGTCCAGTTCCTAGTCAAAGACGCTAGGGAGTTAGGGTTAATATAAACCAAACGGGGCTGGATAGCTCAGTTGGTTGAGCACCGGTACGGTTACCAGAGGTTGGAGATTCAAATCCTGCTCCAGTCAGTCTTTCGAATTATTAAACCTAAAATTTGTTACAATCCATCTGCTGAATGAAATTAGAGAAAAAAAAATTAGCTTCCACTTCTTTTCATCATATTATTTTGTTTGTTTGGCAAACTGATTTATCATTGTTACTTATCGATTGAACGCTAGGTCCTGAATCGGTTGGGGTAGACTTCTCCTTTCCCGGCTTTGCACACGTGTACGGCATACCTGAACATGCAGATACCTTTGCACTTAAGACAACTGTGTAAGTATGTTTATGACTTGATCTGTAGAATAGAATTGCCAGTTTTGTGTTCAGAAAATAGGATTTTTTTCAACTGCAACCTTGGCAATTGCGACAAGTTGCAACAGGCGTTGAAGGCATATAGGATCATTAGCTTTTCATGCGTTTTGTACGTTTCCCGTTATAACACAACTCAACATCCAAAAGAAGAATGCTCAAAACCTAACCTGATGAAGTTCCAGCTTTACACTATACTATACATTTTGAGAAAACAGTGAAAAAAAACCATTTACAACCTTTTGATCACAAAAAAACCCAACAATTTTGGTAAATGCTACTCTTTATTTCCAACGATCAGTCAATTGACCGACCTTTGGAAATCCCCTTCATTTCTTGATTTCTTCTAAATGACGGCAAGCCAGACGGAATAATTTCACTGGGTCCTAGCACAGTGCAGGTTTTGGAGGATTCAGGAAAGTTACAAAAAAAATACCATGGAATTCAAGGCTGAGTAAAAAAATTGAAATAAACAGTTTCTCGTTGGGGCTTTTTCAAAAAAATGAAGGAGGCGCCCCCTTTTTTCCCCCAAAGATGGCAGTTTTTCTAAGATAGCAGATGGATTCTTGCAACTTCTCGACTCTTTTGCCGATACAAAATTGTGTCCAAAGGAGCCGTCATCCTTTTCTACATGCATGTAGCCACAATTTTGGTGGAAACAAGTAAAAAGATAATTAACTGCAAATATATTTGCAAAATATAAACAATGGAGGCAGTTGGGAAACTTGGCGGGGACAAGAAACGTATAGTTTTTTAATTTGGGCGATTCACTATGCTGTGCACCACCAAGAGTTTGCCATGGAGAGTCCATTTTTCAGGTTTACGGTAGACAAAACATGACCCATTTGAATGAGTGTCAGTAGACAACTTGAGCTAATTTGTTATAGATTGGGGCATAGCGTTCTGCCGCCTTACCAAAAAAAAACACATTGATAAAAAGAAAAGGAAAGGGCAAACAGATACTCGAATCATACGCTTACAAAACTACTGACTGGAAAAATAAACAATTTCAAATTTCCCGTGCTGCAAATTAGTCGACCATCTCCCACAATGCACTGGGAAACATGAACTCTCCGTGGCAAACTCTTGGTGGCGCACTGCATTGTGAATCATCCCGAATTGGCTTGTAACACACATCACTGAAACATTGGAATGCAGATGTTTCTTGCTCACTTGATGTTGCTCAAAATACTTGCTTTTTTAAAGCCAGTCTTTTGGATTTTTTTTTTGTACAACAGGAGTACTGACCCCTATCGTCTATACAACCTGGACGTGTTTGAGTATGAGCTGTACAATCCTATGGCATTGTACGGCTCTGTTCCGTACATGTTGGCACACAAGTAAGTTAATTAGGAACATATGTGACCTGTTCTGTCAAAATCAGACTTTTCTAGGCATAAGGTTCAAAATGAGATGTTTGCATATTGTTAAAATATGTACATTTTCCTTGTAATAGGTGGTTTAATTTTTTGAAACCTGTAATTCCTGGGCAAAGTTATGCTATTTTGAAGTTCATTGTGTCGAAAAGTAGAAAACGGAGAAAATGGCCACGAACGTCACAAAACAGTAATTTCTTTAACTGATATACCTCAACAAATCATCAAAAATAGTATATGTAGAGTTCAAATTAGGGTTTCAAACTTTTATAGTATATTTTAGACATGTTCAGGATTACAAATATGCAAAAAATTGAAAATCGATAAAAATCACCCCCACAGTGTTTTTTGGCCCTATCTCAATTTCAACATCTGCCCAGAAGCGTCTGCTTTTGACAGAACATATTTGCAATGTGTTGATTGTTCAGTTGGTCTTAGTCAGTCTAGTAGGAACTATCTTTGCTTGGAGCTGGTAGTGAGAGTAAACACAAAGAAATTTAAGTGACTGTTTAAGTTACTGAAATTTGAATGACTCCAATTAATTGGAAGTTAACATCTGAAGAGGGATTTTTATAGATCAGTGTAATTTTAGAATAAAAGAAACGATTATCTGTACTTATTTTTGATCGGACATCATAAAGAGTGCACCGTAATGGAATTTACACGAAACGGTTAGAATAGGCAAACACTTTTTTGTATGTACAGGGTATCTAAAAAAACTGAACCCTTAAAGCGTTCTCTTTTTCACAGCTTTAAAAAAATATGTCGCAAATATCTATACATATTTATAGAGAGTATAATTTATTAGCTTTTTAACAACGGAAAACTCTTTCCAATCGAGTAAATATTTTTGGGGTTATGGGCAAATGAAAACAAGTGCGGCTTTGTCATTTTGTCCACGGCGACTGATATTTTGACTGCCGCAATAAGAACACGGGTCGAAACTTGCATCCGTCAAAAAGGCTACCAAGTAGAGGACAGAGGCAGAGCAGCACAGTAAATATCTAAAAAGTTAACCAAACAGTCCTTTTCTGGACTACCATTACTTCCAAAAGGATAAATGACCATTGTTGCAAATATAAGAAATAAAAAAGAACCAAATATAGAAAGAAAAATTAAACATTAAAGAAAGCAAAACTACCCTCACCCCTAATCCATTACATTTTTGACAAATGACAATTGAGACCGTGGATGGATTAAAAAATCGGCGCTTATATTTAATTGGCCATATCTCAATAAATATGTAGCCGATTGGAAATATTTTGTCTTTGTTGAGAAGCTAATGAGCTATGCTCTCCAAAAATGTATGGATATTTGCAATTTATATATTTTAAAAAGCTGTGAAAAAGAGAAAGCTTAGAGTGTTCAGTTTTTTTAGGCACCCTGTGTGTGTGCTCTTTTGTCAATTTTCATTTGGGTTTGCGATTTGTCTCACAGCTCTGAAAGGACAGTGGGCCTACTTTGGCTGAATGCTGCAGAAACGTGGATTGACATCAGCTCCAATACTGCTGACAAGGTAACTGATGTCTGAACACATTGAGCATTAGTTCAATTTTTTAATGTGGCATGTTCTTGATGGGGACTTGGTGTGTTTCCATCGTGTTTGTAACCAGTCCAGTTAAAACGGACCTGATTTTCTTGAAGCAAAAATGTTCTAGCATGTAGCGTTCCATTCATTCGATATTTATTAGAGTAATAAAACTTCATGCACAAAATCATTAGATTAGATACAGTAATATTTGCCCCCATTTGCCCATAAGGGCACGTGTGGTCTATCGGTAGGGCACAGGATTCACGATCGTGAGATCGTGAGACCATTATCATGTTGCGGCCATCTTGATTTTTTTCCCAGTCAAATCAACGTAACAAAAGTGAGGCTGGAAGGAAATATAGTCTGGTTCCTTTTTGCACAAAAAAAATATCATTCTGTACTGTTATTGGATACAGGGAACATGACTGAAATGGTGGCAGCATGATAAAGGTCTATTGTTGGTTTGTGCCCCACCGTGGCCATGCGTGTTGTGCCCTTGAGTATTAAAAGGCACTTTACCTCAATTACTCCTCTCAACCCAGGTGTTAAATGGGTACCGGCATTATTCAATGCTAGGAAAGTAACAGACTCGCTGTGGAGGAGGTGTGGCGATCCCCCCACAGCAGCATATGAGTCTGGCCCAGTCGCTAAAGAAAGAGAGATGGGCACTCCGTTCCTGTGAACACAGGTTCATCACCCTTTTTTGCCCCCAGTCTCAAAATTGCTGCCCATATATTGAAGTTGTACATTTTCTTCTTTTTTTCCCACAGTCCATGTTCAACAGGATGCTGGACTTGGTCCGAGACATGGAGGTGCCTCAGGTGGACACCCACTGGTTCTCAGAGAGCGGTATCATGGACGTCTTCTTCTTCATGGGACCCACGGCTGAGCAGGTCATGTACCAGTATGCTACGGTCACCGGCATGCCGCAACTACCACCGGTCAGTTAGCAATCTCAGCTCTGCCCCCACAAAACAAAGATATTATGCACAATTGATCACTGTAGATTTGTTATATTCATCTGCAAGCATCTTTGAATCCTCTCTCCTGATTGGTCAATCCACAGCTACGTGTTTGTGTTCAAAATTCCTTAACCCGTCGAGCTTCAAGCCCAAAAACTTTACACGGAATGGCCACGGGGAGAATTTTATCACCACACATGTTTCTAGGTCAATAACCCCTGCATGCCTGGACATGCACAAGATATATGTCATTCACATCGTCTGGGAATGTTTACAACCTGTCTGAGCTCTGGGCGGCACGAGGGGTTGACACAAAGAGATCGGCGGCACTTAAGGGTTGGCCACAGAGATCTCCAATTACTGCACAAAGGCATTAGGGCACCATCTTGGCTTCTGTCTTTCAACACTCCTTACTCCGGAGTGGCTAGGGTCTGGCCAATGGGAGTCTACAGGCTTGTGGTGTATAGTAGGGGTGAAGATTACATGGAAGCGTGGCCTAATTGACCCATTGAAAAAGAAAATGCCCATATTTGGAAACTTTGGGGAGTTTTACCATCTGCTCGCTGCGCGAAGGATTAAAATGAAAAGTGCATGAGTGATTCTTGTACTAAAAGAAAGCTCATTGATTGGGCTTTCATATTCTAGAGTTTGAAAGTGCTACAGGCAAAACTTCATTTAAATTTTGGCCCTGCCATTTACGTTGCGATTTGTTTTACTCACCCTGTGCTGTTTCTTCAGAAAACTTTTGCATTGTTTGTGAGTAGTGATGTTTGTTGTTTTCTAATCCTTTGTCAAACCTCTTTTTTTTCTGCAGCTGTTTGCTGTTGCATACCACCAGAGTCGCTGGAACTACAATGATGAGGATGATGTTAAAAAGTTAGTCACTCACACACACAAATGTAGTTACTGTTTATATTAACAGTTTGGTTTTTAAAGGTATAGTCCATCATTTGTAATTTGTGCATTTTGTTCGTTTGAAGCAACAAAAGTGTTCAAAATCTAATGAAGGATACTGAACAACTATTAACCTGATGAAGTTTCAGCTCAGCTTCAGCTGTATATTCCGAGAAAAACAGCATTCTAGGATCTCAATTTCAAATCAAAAGTTGCTGAATTATGTTTTGAATTTGTTTTGAATTGCAGCTATACGCGGTGTCGCGCACTGATCCGACGAATTATAGCAACTGCCCGTGCCTGTGCGTCGTGCCAATGCTTGCGCACGCTGCGCCGAATAACGAAACGAACACCGTTGCAATGGCCTTCTTTCGTTGATTACTTCAAAATGACAGCTTGCCAGAATGAATAATTTCACAGGGAGTTTAGTCCCCTTACTCTCTTTCAACCATGTTCAAATATGTTGATGATTTATCGATTGTTGAGTGTAGACCATCTTCGCAGAATTCTTGCTTGCAGGATGCCATTGACGGCCTAACAAATTGGTCTATGCAAAATAGCATGAAATTAAATCCTAGTAAGTGCTTTCAAATGAATATTGATTTCTCTAGAAATAGCCCTGTAATGCCTGTTATTTCTGTTGATGATTATGAACTCTGTATTACATCACATATCAAGGTTTTGGGGGTTACTATCCAAAGTGATCTCAAATGGGACAAAAATGTGGACAGCATTGTCAAACGTGCTAATGGTAAAATCCACATGTTAAGGGTTCTCAAAAGTTACGGTTTGCCTCACAGTGATCTCATAACCCTCTATAAGAGCTTCATCAGACCATTGGTGGAGTATGCAGCCCCTGTGTGGAACGGAGCACTTACCCAGCATCAGGTGACTCTGCTTGAAAAAGTACAGAAACGTGCCTTGAAGATTATTCTTGGGGTCGAGTATTTGTCATACACCCAAGCTTTATCGCATTTCAGCTTAGATTCTTTGGCAAACAGACGTAATCAAATATCATTATCCTTTTTCAACAAAACCCTTAAACACACTGATCTTTTTCGTGAATTCTTTCCGCCTCAACATACTAGAATGCTGCGGAATAAACCATCCATCCCTGAAATCCGTTGCCGAACAAAACGTTATTATACCAGTGCGCTTCCTACCTTAATCAGATTGCATAACCAATAATAATAATTTTAATTTTTCGATATGTAAATTGTAATGGACATGTTTTTAACAGTATGCTTTGTACACGTGAACTGTAAAAGTCATTGTTCGTTTTTTAATGGTTTTTTGTTTGTGTGTGTAATTGTAATGGTGATTGTTGTCAAATAATTTGTTGATTTGGTGTTAAATAATTTATTATTTTGTTAAATCCATTGCAATTCAGTTTTTAACTGCGATAATGGATTGAAATAAACCAATATGAATGAATGAATGAATGAATGAATGAATGAACCAAGTATGTTTTTCAACAATAATTACGCCAGTTACTTTCCGGATAGCTGCAAATGATGGACTATAGCTTTAACTTCATTGCAAGAGTTTGATCAAGACAATCTGCATATCAGTTCACAAGTCAGGTCACCAGTGACAGGTGAAAATTCACAAAGGTTTTATCGCTTCACTTTAGAGTGGACTTGCGGTATGACGACTTGTTATGCCTCATTCAAATTTTTTTCAAAAAGAAATTTCAAAATGTTAATTCTAAATTAAATTCTTGCTTTACAGTGTGGATGCTAAGTTTGATGAGCACGATATTCCCTGCGATGTCATCTGGCTTGATATTGAGCACACCGATGGCAAAAGGTAAGGACTAGTTGGTATACTTATCCCAAAATTAATCTGAACATGTTTTGGATGTTCTGCTTTCTTTGCCGGGTATTTCTATGGTGAGCCTTTATGAGTTTAACTGAATTTTTTTTTCTTCAAATATTGCACCACTTTGCCAAATTTAGTCAGTCCTCATTCTGTTTGCAATCGGTTACACATCCGTGAACGGATGCAAGCCAGCTTGACAGGTTCCCTGACCAGATAATTCCCCGACATCTTAAAATTGCTCCATTTCGTCTGAAGTAGGGTCAGGGAACCAGACCACCAGAACATCATTTTTTTCTTGTTTTTTTGTGTTTTCAGCATCAAGGAACACCAATTTTTAACAGTGTAGCATTATTTGCTATAAAATAGTTATCCCAAAATCCATCCATTTCTGAAGAGTACAGCAGAATCAAGTGTTGTATATCGTCGTGTCCGTGCAGCAAGGTCGTATCTCCTAAAATGGCGTGTGACGTCATGTACGTGAACGCAAGTTTTCAAAATCAAAAGGTCGTATCTCGCTTAGAATAACCCTGATGTACACACAGAGTCAATGGACGTCGCGATACGCGAGATACGACCTTGTTGCACGGAGCGTATTCGTGCGAGATGCAACTTCGTTGCAGAATGGAGTTACGACCTTGTTGCACTGACGCGACGATATTACCTTTAAACCTGAAAGGTAAACTTCAAAGTATGTGCTCTCATTATGTTTCGCTAACATCGTCTGTGGTCTACATAGTTCTCTCTGGCATCACAACGGTGCACTCTTTGATCATGTGTCATCTTCCCAGGTACATGACGTGGGACTCGCACAAGTTCTCCCACCCAGAGGACATGCAGAACCAAGTGGCCGCCAAGGGGCGAAAGGTACAGCTGAAAGATCAAAACAGATTGTTGATAACATATTGACTAAGAACAAACACCGTTACACTATTATTGTTATTATTTATATATTTCTGGTAATGAAACCAAGGATTCCTCAAAAGTGCTCTGGACACTGTAGCCCGAAATCCTGAAGAAAGCCTGTAGAGAGAAGACATCAAGAAAAAATTGCAGTTTTAGAGGTGGGAGGAAAACCCCAGGAGAATATTCCGGGGAAACCCACGGAATCAGGTATGGGCTGAAAACCCAGTCCACATGTGAACCGGGGCAGGATTTGAACCCGGGTCACAGCGGTGGAAGGCGAGGAAAGAACCGCTACGCCAACCTGACTCCTAACTATAACGATCCTCTGTAGCTCCAACGTTTATGTACATTTATATCAAGTACTGGTGGCGTTAATCCCTATATGAGGAGCAAAGGCTACGCAAACCATTGTCTGTGATTCCAACTGTGTCCAGTATACAATTAATTTCTTCCAGTGTAACTCACAAGTCATGATCAGGTCACAAGAAAAAGGAAAAACAGTTATGAAGGCACGCATGCAAGCTTTCCTTAGATTAACACCTTTGGTTGTAAATTCCCTTCTCTGCCATGAAAATGTAACAACATTGTAGATAGCCTCATGCAGCTTGGAATTTCATTCTATAGACCATCATCATGTTGCAGCCATCTTGATTTTTTTCCCATTCAAATCAACGTAACCAAAGCAAGGCTGAAAGGAAAAATAATCTGGTTCCTGTTTGCACAAAAAAAACATCATTCAGTACTGTTATTGCATACAGGGTACATGACTGAAATGGTGGCAGCATGATAAAGGTCACAATTCATTCAAATAGCTTGTTATTTCTCTTACGACTGGATGATTTCTAATGAACTTGTGTAGACTTGATTAAAACTCTTACGCATAAAACTCTTGCACAATTCATTCAAATAGCTTGTCATTGCACTTACGACTGGATGATTTCGGATGAACTTGTGTTTTCTTGATTATTCTTACGCATAATGTTGAACAAAGCATGCATGAAAACAGCTGATTACACCTCATTGTTAATTTCACCTCACATTGTCGCTGTTGTAGTTGAGCCCATCACAAGTCCGTTTGCAAGAAATGTTATGAATAGTAAAAAAAGGAACGCCTTTGTCCACAGGCCACTGGAAAAGCTTGTGACTTTATTTGGGACTGGGTGACGTGTGATTAACTTGCCATCATGAACTTCTAATTATTTCCTGTAATAAAACCAAGGATTTTGCAAAACGTGCTCCCGGCACGGTGGCTCGCAGGCCTGAAGAAACCTGTTGAGAGAAGACAGTGAGAAGAAATTACAGTTTCAGAGGTGGGAAGAAAAGCCCAGAAGAATATTCTGGGGAAAACCCACGGAATCAGGTAGGGACTGAAAACCCAACCCACATGTCAGGCATGCAACTTTTCCTCGGATCTGCTGATTTCCTCGTTTTTTACTTCTCATGATTGCCATTACAAATTGAAAAACATTGTAAAAAGTCTTGTTGGGTTTGGAGTTTCCTTCTTTTTTCTAAATTCCCGGTTGCATGCCTGACATGTGGACCGGTGCAGGAATCGAACCCGGAACACAGAAGTGGAAGGCAAGAAAATTGTGAGGATTTGTGTAGGTCTCAACTACAATCATGACAAGGCAGGCAGAGGTTACTGACAAAAATGCATGGACGAGGGTATATTCCTGGTGTAACTAACACTAAGTTTCCAATGGTATTGGTGGTGTTCATGTAGATAGAAGCTTAAATTTGTACTCTGTTCCTAGATGGTGACCATAGTCGACCCCCACCTCAAGAAGGATTCTGGATTTCACTTGCACAAACAAGCCGTAGACAATGGTTTCTTAGTAAAGACACACGACGGCACAGACTATGAGGGGTGGTGTTGGCCAGGTACGTATCGTAAGGTTTGGTTTCAAGCCTTTGAATTCCTCACTTTTTATCCCCCCCTCGTTAGTTTGTAGCCTCGGCTGATCCGCATCTCAAAAGGGATGACAATTACAGGATGTACCGAGAAGCCAGGGAACTAGACCTGATGATTAAGAAGCCCGACGGCAGTGATTACGAAGGCTGGTGCTGGCCTGGTAGGTACATGTGTGACGGGTTTGTGGTTGGGGACCGATGATGCATGGAGAGACAGGGGGACCGAGGTGATGGGGACCGGTTACTGGTCAATCTTGTGATTGGTTTGTGAATGGCGGTACTTGATGTTGACGCTGCATGGTGGAGTTGGAGACTTTGTAGACTATCCCAGACGAAATCAACTGTTCTTTGTTTTCTTATCTTTGTACTGTTTTATGTACTATGTGTATGTGATGCGATCAAGCTAAATGAGTTGTTTGTCGACCCTGGTCAATTTTTTTATTTTTAACAGATTTGAAAAGAGCACAATCTCGGCATTACTGCTGTGAAAACCACATGCTTGTACCATCTTTAGTTCAAAAATTATGAAGTCGGAACATCAAGAGATGTGATGAAGTGATGTGATCATGAAGTGGCCCTATTTTGGCCTGAATCTACAAATGAAAGTTCCCGACAAACGTCTCATTTAGCTTGATCGCATCACATATGTTGATGTTGATTTGATCTGAATAAAATCAAAATCAAACGTAAAGCTTGGGCTGTGTTTACCCACATGCGCATAACATTGGACCAAACCATTGGACAATGGATTGTGAGTTTCGGTACTAAGGCAGATATCGTGAAAATGCACCCATGTTTATTTCAAGTGCAGATATGCAGGAGTTTTACTGAACTTTGATTTTGATAAAGGTTTGTACACAAACATGGATGCACCTAGTAGGTTTACATTGTCTACAGCAACTTAACTCTCCAATGTCAGTTTTATAAACCTGTGTATGCCCTTGCCACACCAGGCTCGTCCAGCTACCCGGACTTCACCAGGACCGACACTCGCAACTGGTGGGCCGAGCAACTCTCCCTGGAGAACTACAAGGGTTCCACCCCGAACCTCTTCACCTGGAATGACATGAACGAGCCCTCGGTCTTCAATGGTCCCGAGGTCACCATGCACAAGGATGCCAAACATCAAGATGGTTGGGAGCACAGGGACGTGCACAACTTGTATGGTCTATATGTGGTAGGTCAGACATGTCAATAGGGATCTCTCACGACCCGGCCTACACCCGGGTACCAGAAAGTCAGTGTCGCCATTGTCTTAGGCAAAGATCGTATAGCGCACCGCCCAGTAGGTACAGTAAGCCTTCAAAGCCGTGATGGATGGCAAAAACTGTGAGAAAAACGTGGAGCCAACACCCAGTGACGAGTTGACACGTTTATGACAACTGTACACTGCACAAGTAGTGACCATTATGCCATTATGATACACTGAAGTCTCAATAAGTCAAACCTCAGGGGAATGGACTCAAATTTTGAGTTAAGCTGAGTTTGGAGTTAGCAAATGGATTTTCTATTCATAAGATGGAATTTTTGCGTCGGGTGATGTAAATCAATATTAGGTTTTGCCCTTCACCGACGAATAAACACTGTATACTCAGTAGGTAACACATTGAGTATGCAATGTTTATACGTTGGTGAAGGACAAAAACTAATATTGATCAAATGGATTTTCTTTTCAACAACAATTGATAGGAGTAAGTTCTTACTTTGAGTTAGATGGGAGTAAGTTCTTACTTTGAGTTAGAAGGGTTTTCGAGTTAGCAGGTTTTGACTTTTCGTGATTTCACTGTATTTTACATGAAATAAGCCGTGCTTACTTGCTTATTTCGGGTAGTCTTCCCGAGTCACGACAGTACACCAGTATCTTCTGTCCTGCATGGCAGTCCCCAGATCTGATGCTTCAAGCCCTGTGTCCTGTTTCAGTATGTCGATGTATGTGGTGGGAGGTCTACCTTTGCTCCTGCGGCCGTGATTCGGTGTCCAAACTATCAGCTTTGCTAGGGGTTCGTTCTTGCTCCTGTAGCAGTGACTAGCGAAGTGTGTTCTTCTTTTGCGAACTTTTGAAATAAGCTGAACTGTCCAGTTTAGAACCTTTGTCAATTGCAATAGTCTGTTTTTCACAGATCAAATTTATTGCCCTTGACCAAATAAGTCCAGTCAGGGAGCAACATACATGTGTAGATCCAAAAAGTAGTGCCTTGTAGATAGCTCACTTGGTATATTACTGGTACGATGCTCCAAATTTTGTAGGTCGAGCTCAATCACATATTAAATTAGTTTACATTTATGATTTGTTTTTGAAGCACATGGCAACTGTGGATGGTCAGCACAAACGATCCAATGGGAAGGAACGATCGTTCGTCTTGTCAAGGGCATTCTTTACTGGAAGCCAAAAGTATGGTAAGAAATCATTCTTTTGCAAAGAATCTTTATGCCAAGTACAATAAGGTTTGGAGTATTTATCATTGACTGTCAGTCAATTGCTAGTCTGTAAAGATGTTTCCTCAGATATAAAACATTTTCAATTCTTTCGGAAAACCTAGTGTTGATTTTTCAAACAATTGCATATATCACTGGCATAAATTTGTGCCGGTATGAACTACTGTGTGTTCACTGTAGCGTTGTACTGCATACCTTCAATAATGTATTCATAAATTTCAAATGGTTTTTTGACAGTATGTTTACATAATCAAACAAGTGCGAGTGCACAATAAGCTCTGGGGAAAAATGCGACTATATGGAACACCATACTTTTCGTCAATGTTCATTTTTCCCTTCTAGATACCGTCCAACCACTACACAAAATACCACATGACTATAACAATCCTACACATATCTTGCCTTCGTTTACACAATTTTCATATACAACTTCTCAAATTGTGACAAACAATTTTTAGAGCGCATTTACAGACAACGGCATGGCATTTGCTCAATTTTTGTAAAATATTTTTGGTCGATTTTTCGGCGACTGAACGACCGACACCAAAGTGACTTGTAGAAGCTACTGCCAGAGCTTGAAAAAAAATGATGGACAAGCATATTAGAAGATAATAATACTTTAATACCATGTTGCAAGAGCCAAAATCTATACATTTCTCGTATCATATCGTTCTGTTTCTCTGTATTGTTGGAACCTTGTTCAACCTGGTAATATTGTAGTTACTTTGAATACTGCACAGTTTTGGTTTTGGATGGGTTTAGAAAAGTTCTTAGCAAAAAAAGCCCTGGATTTAAAGGCCTGTAGGATCAGTTGCTCTTATTCTGAATTCAGAAGTAACCAGCAAAGTATTATCAAAAAGCTTATTTGCATGAAAGATTGTACTGGTACTAAACACCCTGTGAAATTATTCCGTCTGGCTTGCTGTCATTTAGAAGAAATCAAGAAATGTATGCGATTTTCAACGATCAGTCATTTGACCGATCGTTGGAAATATAGAGTTGTATTGATGAAATAATATTTCGTGATCAAAAGTTCGTGAGTGATTTCTCACCGTTTTCTCGAAAAGTGTGATATCCACTCAGCTGAAACTCCAACAGGTTTAATAGTTTTGAACATTCTTCTTTGGATTTTGAGTGGTGTTATTATTGGAAACGAACACAATGAATGAAAAGCAAATGATCCTATATGCCTGATCAGTGTGGATAAAGTAACTCCTTGCCTCCTCATTACCATTTCCTTTCTGTTGCAGGTGCTATCTGGACCGGTGACAATGAGGCAAGTTGGGAGCACCTCAAGATTAGCATGCCCATGTTGCTGTCTATCAGCGTAGCTGGTATCCCATTCATAGGCGGTAAGCAAAAATGAAACGCTGCAACAATTCTTCGTAAACCATTTTGCTTTTTGCATCTCACTTTAACGAGCTGTTATATACTAGTGTTGCTGTGCGAGATCACAATCCGACATAAAAAAAAAGACAAATTGTAAGAGAACATGATTCTGAAAGCTGTTTTTGGAGAAGTTTTACAAAGCCACATTGAATTGAAGCCATTTGAGACACATGAAGAAAGTGACAGTATTTTTATCCCATTCTGGGGAACCCATGGATCACAAAGTTCAAACCTGTTTTCAAAAGCCAGTTAGAGAAGGAGCGAACAGTTTTATTATTGTAATCTACTGAAAGTTAGGAAAATTGATTGTTCTACCAGATAAATTTACAAATTGATTTTAACTTTAATATAAAATATAATTAAGAAGAATTGAAATGGACCTTCTGTCCATGTTTTTGAACAAGTTTTGTTTTGAAGGATTTTGCTGTTCTTTTCTTTAATAATCTTTTTTTTTTTGCCATCTCACTTTTGACCAATAGCTGATGTGGGAGGTTTCTTCAAGAACCCGGAACCAGAACTACTGACCAGATGGTACCAGGTAAGTGGAAATAGTCCAACATCTGGACAAGAATGCCAAGACCCTACATGTTAAGGAACTCTCAGATGAATAATAAGCCTCCAGACTCCAAACCATTTGTACCAATGGACCCTTCCTGCCTGTCCATCAAATATTGGGTATGGACCATTTCAGGCGATTCACAGTGCAGTGCGCCACCAAGAGTTTGCTGTGGAGAGTCCATTTTTCAAGTGTACAGTCGACAGAACACTGCCGTTTGAATGAGTGTCAGTAAACAACTTGAGCAAATTTGTTATAGATTAGGGCATAGCATTCCACCGCCTTATAAAAAACCACCATATTGATAAAAAGAAAAGAAAAGGGCAAACAGATACTCAAATCATACGCTTACGAAACTACTGACCGGAAAAACTAAAAATTTCAAATGTCCCGTACTGTGAATTGTCGACCATTTCCTACAATACACTGGGAAAATGAACTCTCAAACTCTTGGTGGTGCAATGCATTGTGAAACTGCGCTGTGGTTCTTGTTAGAGGGGCTGGGGTTTGGCTAGGATATTCATGGTCGATAGTTAAACGCAGGTAAAAGGGACACTCAGCACATTATTTGGCTATGTTTGAATGAGGAACTTGTAAAATGTTCGACCAAAAAATGTTGGAGAATTAAAAAATTAATCAAATCAAACTTTAATAAAGAGCACAATCTTCAAGGGGAGGGTTTTAAGCTATTTCACCCTAACTCCCTAGTCCTTTTTGCTAGGATGTAGCCTCAATCCTGGAAACTCCTCCGATTGGCCTCGTGGAAAAATAGCATAGCCTCAATACTGCAACTTCCTCCATTATTTCTTGAATATGGTCCGTGGAGGGGTGACCACTGCCTGAATCCTGCAAAATCCTGCGGCAGTGACTGTCAGTATGTTGAGACTTGGCCAGTGACATCCTGGAATAGTACGGAGGATTTCAAGCATAATCCAGGCCTGTATTTATGCACGGCCGAGCAAAAACAACACAAGGTCCGGCCCGAGACCTTGACAAAGTGCAACCTACGAAATCAGTTACGCACTTTTGCCATTTAACCTCAATCCTCCAAATTCCTCCACTTTGTCAAAGAGGATTTTGAAGGATGCAGGGCGGTTAGGGTTAAAAAAGAAACAGGTGAATAAGGTGTGATTGATAAGACTGTTGAAACCTAAATTGTTCTTTTCCTTCCTCACACCAGGCTGCTGCTTTCCAACCATTCTTCCGAGCCCACGCCCATCTTGACACCAAGCGGCGCGAGCCTTGGCTCCTCCCACCCAACATGATGGACATTGTGAGGACCGCGATCCGAACCCGCTACGCCTTGCTGCCGTTCTGGTACACGGCGTTCTACAAGGCGTCCAAAACGGGCATCCCTGTGATGAGGTGAGCACAATGCTATGTTGTTACTACATAAATGCTCAATTTTATCCGTACCCTTCTCAAAAGTGGAAAAAAGGCTTGGGAAACTCAAACAATCGCTTGTCCTCATATGGTTCATGAATATGTATAAGATGTAACAATGTCAGATCTTTGAAATGTCGGGAGAACACAGAATTGTGATGAGTTTAACAAAAACACTTTGTGTCACTGGAAGGACATACTATCAAATGATATCTTGAAACAATACTCTTATTGCCTGGGACAAAGAGGTCAAAAGCAACACTTTCTTTCTCATTCAGTGTCTGAATTTTTTCAACACACTTCTCCCCACTTGCTAATTCATTTCATCTGATAAAGATTAAGGATCTGTACTTCTTATTACCCAATTCTTTCTAGACCGATGTGGCAGGGATTTCCTGATGATGAAGAGACCTTTGCCATGGAGGACCAGTTCATGATAGGTAGGCTGATTTTGTTTAGTCATTCTTAAGAAGAATTTTCAAGTTCTCACTACCGTCTAGCAGGCCTAGAATTTCATTCTGTTAGGAGCAAGGTAATATTCCATTTGGAAAGGGCTCTTGTGGTTTAATTGACGGCAGAATACAGCAAAAGTAGAGGGGGCACTTCAGAATCAACAGCTCTGAAATGTACCAGCTGGGAAACATTTTCAAAACCGGGTTTGGGGGTTGTTTTTCATCGGACATTGTCATGGATATTAAAGGTACAGTCCATCATTTGCAGGTATCCAAAAAGTAACTGACGTAATTATTGTTGAAAAGCGTACTTGGTTTATAGATAGTAATGGCACTATAAACTCCCTGTGAAATTATTCTCTCTGGCCAGCTGTTATTTTGAAGAAATTGCAAGAAGGCCATTTCCTAAAGACACATCGTTGGAAATTTCCGTTAGTAGTTTGTGATTCGGCAAAGCACAAGCAAGCGTTGACACGACACGCGTGCGCGTGGTTCCTGTAATTCGTCGGTTCAGAGTGCGACATCGCGTAGCTGTTACCGGCTCAGTGAGAACGTGTCCCAGACGCTGAATTCAGGCCCAGTTCAAAACGTGACTCGGCAACTTTTGATTTGAAATTGAGATCCGAGAATATTGTTTTCTGCGAACACACAGCATTCACTGAACTGAAACTTCATCAGGTTAGTTGTTCGGCACCCTTCTTTAGATTTTGAGCACGTTTGTTGCTTCAAACGAACAAAATGCAGAAATTACAAATGATGGACTTTAAACCAAAGTTAAGGGATTCCCATCTGACATTGTCATGAATAAAATGTATTACCTCCACATTGTTATTGCGAAACTTGAGGAGTCCCACAGGTGAATACAAGCATGTGTGTATGGATTGATAGATTCATTGTTTCTCTACTTTTACCTTAAAATAATTTGTCTATTGTCAACCGTGTATAGCTTTTGTAGTTTTCCTTTTAGTAAATGTTTTCCCAATTGTGTCCTTGTTTTCCCTCCTGAAGGTGATTCCCTGCTTGTTAAGCCTGTGACTGACAAAGGCGCCACCTCTGTCAGTGTTTACTTCCCGGGCCAAGACATGGTAAGAATAATCAATCCTTATCATAGTATACAAGAAAGTCCTTACAACGAGAGAGCATTAAAAAATTGGAATGTTGCTGCTTTTTCCAGATTGTTCCTTAAGGAACATTGCACAATTGGAGTGTCATGGCCTACCGCACCGGACCCATGCTCTGGTGTTTCAGAGGCAGCAGAATGTGGGTTGGAGCCCGGGTCTGGACACTTGTGCCCTTAAGCAAGGCACTTCACCATTATTGCTTATTTCTTCGGATAGGACGTAAAGCCATAGGTCCCGTGTGTTGTGTAATGCATGTAAAAGAACCCAGTAACACTTATCGCTAAGAGAAGGGGTTTGCCCCAGTGTTTCTGGCCTCCTCTTAAAACTCCCCTGCGGAGTTCTTAGGAGAAGAACCAACTAAGTACCAAGTACAATTCGGATTGGTGCAAGAAGTGTTTTAGATGTGTTCCCTGTTGGAAACTGGGCTTATACTAATATCAAGTGTGGATGTCTGTTCTACACAAGTTTTTTAGAAAACACAAATGGCCTTTTTGATTTTATTAACACTTTGACTGCTGCACAGGAATATTTTCGGGATTGCTTTACACCCCGGCCATGCCAGCAGGTTCTATGCCCGAGTATACTCGGGCATAGCACCTGCCGGGGTGTAAAGCTATCCCGAGTATATTCGGGCGCAGCAGTCAAAGTGTTAAATGGCAGGAATGAAATTTTGTTGAACGGAATTGCATTGAAGAAAATTTCACCCGTTTTTCTACAGGTCTGGTATGATGTCAACACGGTTCAGAAATACACGGGTGCCAGTACACAGTCTGTCTACGTCAATCTGGAAAAGGTATGCGCAGGCTTATGACCAGATCCCGAATGGTCCATTGGGCCAAGGTTTAGAGGATATTTGATGGGCCTGTGACCCTCTTGTGCCAATGGAGCTACTGTACTAAGCAGAAAATAGTTAATAGCAAAGTTCCTAGCTCAGCAAAGATCAGCTCCATTGAAGAGTCGCCCCAATTTTTAGCATTGCGGACATTTCTGCTCATAACCTGCTTTTGCTTATCGAAATGTTTCTGTCAGGGTTGAGATTTGTCCGGATTTTTCCTGATTTCAGCTATATTTCCCTGGATTTTAGGATTTTTAAAGAATCTCTTTTGAAATCTGGAATTTGTGAGATTTTACCATAAACTTGTTTTTACCTAAGTAAGATTTGAGGCTTTGCATGGTGGAGATACTAATGAATGAAAGGTTTGCAGAAACGTCATGTGGGAATTTCTACTTAAAAGTTTATACAGAACAAAAGAAATGGTTAGGTGCCGTGTACTACTGTGACCCATGTTACTCTGGGCCCTCCGCAACCCTGAAACACTCTGTTGATTATACTGTGGATTTTTCAGTTTCCCTTAAACTCACCTCTGTTCTATTTGCGCTTAGCCAATTTCTTTGATTATTAGCAGCTACATGATATACCCCCTGGCATATAGCCATAGAGCTGGAATAATATTCCTTTGATTTGCTCTTCTTGTCTACCAGATCCCCGTCTACCAGCGTGGAGGCACCATCATCCCCCGCAAGGAGCGAGTCCGTCGCTGCTCGGCCCTGGGTCTGGACGATCCTTACACGCTCATCGTTGCCTTGGATACTAAGGTAAACATTACAATGGGTTTTAGGTTTTGTTTTGCAGTAGCACCATGTGGTAATAACTTCTGTCGCTCAGTAGATATTTAGTTCTGATAAGAACTTGCCCTGTTATATGTCTCCAAACTGGAGACATACGTGTTAAAGATTTTCACTGCACTTCTTTGCTGAACATTTTTGAAAAAAACCCACAAAAACACAGAGAGAACTCTTATGGAGTTTCACTTCGCTTCTTTGAGAGGGCATGCCTTATATCTCCAAGACCAAAATGGTCGGAGATTACACGTTGGATGATGATAATCCCGAATGTTGAAGAAGTTTTTAGAAAGAAACAATTAGATGGAAATTCTGACAATGAAATGTGGGGTCAATTTCTCCGCTGTCCGGCCGCCATATTTGTCCGTTTCTTGGAATGAACAACGCAAGCGTGTGACGTATTTCCACCAGTGACTCTGCTCCAAGAGCAGGGTCTGTGGTGGCTGACCCAGGTGAGCCCCAAGAATGATGTCAGAGCTAAATAAACGGCACGGGCTAAACCGAGTCAACCCCGGTGAGCTAATCGAACGCATCCCTTGTACAATGTAGTACGGGCGATAATGATTTAAGTTCTAATTTGAATGAATTTTAACACTGGACGTTTGTTTGATGCTTTACAGCAACAGGCATCTGGGCAGCTTTACATGGATGATGGACATTCCTTCGACTTCCAATCAGGTCTCTACCAGTACAAACAAATCACCTTCCAAAACAATGTCATTCAATCAAGGTAAGTACCCAAAGGAGCTGGGATTAACTGTCAATTTTGCTGGTACCCAGTGCCCACAAATCCAAGTGTCTTGGTACGGGCTAAATTTTGAAGTGCACTCATTGGCTGAGTTTGGGTCTCTGGCAGGTTTTTTTCTTAACTGATTTCATTGGGGTTTGGCAAGTGCTTTGGAAAATGAACACAATTATTGTGCGGCATTCTGGTAAAATGAGATGAAACTGGGCACCGACTGAAGTGGAGAAAAATGCAAACAACTGAATGGGGGTGATTTTGCTTGTTTTTTTTTTTTTAATTTTCAATTTAATTGATTTTTGTAATCTTTGAAGTGTCAACTACACATATTGTAAAAAAAGGAGTATAAAAATTGTTGAATAAAAGTGTTTTTAGGGAAAAACAATTGACATCTCTCCTTTTCATGACTGTATTAAAATCAGTCGAAACTAACCCTAACTCACTAGGGTGATTTACTAGGAACTTTCCTCATCCTTGCAAATCCCAACACCATAATGGTAAACTGTGCACCTAAACAGTTGGACTCTGTTTATTTGTGGTATGCCTAATCCCACGTAAAGCATAGTCAGTTTACCAGTGCAGTGCTCATCCTAACAGATTCCAACAAACCCTGGTGTTGGAGTTTGGCTGGTTGGGGATCGTTAGGGTTAAAGGTCATTTTCTCAGTATTTCACCTTTTTGGCATCGATAAACGCAAGCTTTAAACAGCCGTAACTTGTCAACGGAATGTCCGATTGAAGTTGCACTGATACAACTCAATGTATTTCACCACTGTTCAGGTCCATAGACATGAATGGAAGGTACCAGACTAAATCCTGGTTGGAGAGAGTGGTGGTTATAGGACTGGAAAAATCACCAAGTTCTATTGAACTATCTGGAGATTGTAAGTACTTTTTCCTTGCTTGTAAAGTTAACACTTTGGTCACCGTAGCGCCCCAAACTGCCCTGCCTATTACTCCCTGTAGCGCCCCAAACTGCCCCGCCAATTACTCACTGTAGCGCCCAGAACTGCCCTGCCTATTACTCCCTGTAGCGCCCCAAACCGCCCTGCCTATTACTCACTGTAGCGCCCAAAACCGCTGCCTATTACTCACTGTACCACCCAAAACCTCCCTACCTATTACTCACTGCAGTGCCCCAGACCGCCCTGCCTATTACTCACTGTAGCGCCCGAAACCTCCCTATTTACTCACTGTAGCGCCCAAAACCTCCCTATTACTCACTGAAGCGCCCACACCGCCCTGCCTATTACTCACTGTAGCGCCCAAAACTGCCCTGCCTGTTACTCACTGTAGCACCCAAAACCACCCTGCCTATTACTCCCTGTAGCGCCCAAAACCGCCCTGCCTATTACTCCCTGTAGCGCCTGAAACCGCCCTGCCAATTACTCACTGAAGCGCCTGAAACCGCCTTGCCTATTACTCACTGTACCACCCAAAACCTCCCTGCCTATTACTCACTGCAGTGCCCCAGACCGCCCTGCCTATTACTCACTGTAGCGCCCAAAACTGCCCTGCCTATTACTCCCTGTAACACCCAAAACCTCCCTGCCTGTTACTCACTGTAGCACCCAAAACCGCCCTGCCTATTACTCACTGTAGCGCCCGAAACCTCCCTATTACTCACTGAAGCGCCCAAACCGCCCTGCCTATTACTCACTGTAACACCCAAAACCTCCCTACCTGAAAATATGCTTCAGCCGAGACGACATCACAGTTCTTCTTCTCAATATTAATGGAAATATAATTTATTTTCACAAAAACCAATTTTAGCAGTTCGGAGACTGAAAAATAAGACTGACACACAAGGGTCTATTTCAAAAACCGATAACTTGGGCACTTGAACTGTTTAGGACAATTTTAAAAATCTGAATTATATGTAAATTATTTTTCAATGTCTTCATTTCTTTGCAGTTATATCAACCCACAATGTGGAGTTTAGCTTTAACGAAGAGAACAAAGTACTCGTTATAAGGAAACCGGAAGTCAACATGGGCATCGACTGGGTCATGGCATTCAAGAAATAAACCAGATCTTATTTATTCCGCTCAGTTCTTCAATAGTACCCAGAACAGTCTCGGTAGAGTGCAAATGTTTTCTAGCCAAACACCCATTTAAAATAGTTGTTCCAAATTTGCGCCCTTTATACAAAAAGCATTAGATGTGACTCAGCACAGACCCAACTAGATTCTGGTTTCGAGATAAACACCGCAAAAAAAATGGTTTCGAGATAAACACCGCAAAAAAGAAAGTCCACACGCATTGGAGGAGTCATAATTTTGAATCTGATCGTCTTATGATGACGTCATTTATATAGACCTTTGGGGAATGTTATCTACATTTCGATACCCTGTTTGCTACCAAAGAGTACAAATTGTCCAAGATTGACAAGGGTTTATAAAAATTATGCAGTTTCTAAAGTGTAGATTTAACAATTACGCGAGGAGAAATTGCTTAACGCAAACACACATGTCCGTAATTTGCCCCTGTGGACTGCACAGTGCCATAATAAAGCGCAGGTAATTCAATTTCGCACGCTCCCATGCATACAAGAACTGTGCGATCGGTATTCCCTGCCGTTCGTTTCGGGCAGTGTGACATAATTGTCATGCAGCACTTTCCATTCCTGTACTCTTTAAATTTGCAACTTTTCAAACAGCGTCATTTTTCATAAACCGCTGTCAATCTTGGACGATTTACATTCTTTGGTAGCAAACGGGGTATCAAATGTAGCTAACAACATTCCCCAAAGCTCTATATGAATGACGTTATCATAAGACGATCAGATTCAACATTGTGATAACAGTAGTGCTGTACAAAACATGTACATTTTCCGAATAATTTTATATTTGATTACGGTAGTTTAATATTTTCATGAGCTAAACCTGTTTGTCCACGGATGGCGTTATTCCATCCGTTTGACTGAGCTCCGGAGCTTGATTTGAAGACAATTTTAGTGTCCATCATGAAAATAACACAATCAGACTATTAAAGACTAAGGCCCAAAAAAAAGGTCTCCGGTTTCTGGTATGCGCGCGTGTCGCCGTAGCCATGCGCGTCGGCAAAATGAAAAAGGGTTTTTTTCAATGAAAGATGATGTCTCAAAACCGCCAAACTCACTGGTTTGACTGGAATCCTGCTGCTGCACAATTTTAACGGTTTTTAGATTGGGTTATGGTCGAGAATAAGCTTTATGTGGCCTCACTGGTCTCCCATATATTTGCACTAAGTTTTAATAGTCGGGCACCATTTGCAGTCATCAGCCGACATTTGAAGCAAAAAAATCAGGTAAAAAAAAAAAAAAAGCCGCGTTGCCGCACCACTTTTTGGGCAAGCTCCATACCAGAAACCGGAGACTTTTTTTTTTGGCCTAAGGGGTGTTTTACATGTATATATCATTTTAAAACCAAAGTAAACCCTAGCCCATTGGGCGTGGTGTGCCTTTAAATTCATTTGATATGTTAGCATGTAAAAACAAAAACCGCCAGTATTTTAATACACCCAAGCTAGCCAACATGTGTTGTTGTCCATATTTGGTGTTTTTTTTTGTACAGGACTTGCATTGTTTGTGATCTAATCATGGTTTATTAAATTAGCATTGTTAAGATTTTGTAAAAATTGACTTGACTTTTCTACAAAAAATAATGATCCTTTTTTTTTTTCTTCTTAAAATTGGGTAGATGTGTAGTGATGAATAACATTTTCGTTTAATATATTTGTTTCTGGTTATTCAGTTTAAGGTTTTCCCAGCTCAAAAATTTAGGCACAGGCTTTTTGTCAAAATGTGCACCTAAAAAGATTTTTAAAGATGCTTTGGGGGTAAAAAATACTTTGCTTTATCATGTCATAAAACATACACATTTCTGTCATTAATTTTGACACCGGCTACATGTTTTGTTAGCCAGCTGGATTGCAATAAATTTATAACTAGGAAACCAGTTTTGTCTGCCTTTTTATTGTGATAACCATGCTTTTTAAGACATAATAATAATAATAAATAGTAAAGATATTTGTAATGCGCCGGTATCCGCCTAAAAAGGCGCTCATGGCGCTTGAGGAGAAAGTCAAGTTAGGATTGTGTGTTGTGAGAGTAAGCTTGTTTGTACAGGTGAGATTTTATGTCTGTCTTAAATGTTGTGATGGATGGAGATGATTTGATAGCCAGAGGGAGTTGGTTCCGCACTCGGGTTGACGCTGCAGTAAAGGATCTGTCACCCCAAAGAGTGGAGGTCCTGGGCTCATGAAGCATCATGAGCTCACTGGAGCGGAGTCCGGTGCGTGCTGTTGAGTACGGGTGGATGAGCTCGATGAGATACTCCGGGGCATGGTTGTGGAGGATTTTGTACACAAATAGGCCAAGTTTGTATTTGATTCTGTATGATACTGGAAGCCAGTGGAGATTGCTAATACAGGAGTGATGCGCGAAAGTTTTATTACTAATGTCTACCTAATATAAAATGATATACTAAGAAGTGTCTCCCTAATAAGGTATCTTAATACATGTACACTCTTTATCAAGAGCAGATTATCAGCAGAAAAGTATTACTTTTAGTATTACTAATATAAAATAATATACTAGGAAGTGTCTCCCTAATAAGGTATCTTAATACACTCTTCGTCAAGAACAGATTTTCAGCGGAGAAGTATTACTTAAGCAGTCACTTGACAATCACTGATTTCTGGAGATTTTTTGGTTCAAGTCACAATGCCGCAATAATATTAACTCGGCACAATAAACAATAACATGATACTTCAAAATGTCAAAATATAATCAGAAACTAATACCTCTTTATAGAGACCAGCCTAAAACGTGTTTACTCTGGAACATCGACTGATTAAAACTCTTGCTAAGCCTGAGTGAAGTTAACATAAAAAAAAAAAAAAAAAAAAAAAAAGAATTAAACAAAATATTCACATCATAGCTGCCATTAAATTCTGAATACAATTTGTTATATTTCTTGGCATATTTCTTTTTAACCGTAAAAAGAGTAGCGTGCTCAAAGTTTGCAATCTAGGCAAGTATTCTCTTTAACAGTTAAAGCTAATGTACATTTTGCGAACATTAGAAAACGAAACTACCAAATTATTGTGCAATACCTTACTTGACTGGCAGCAAAAAATAGTCTCAAACATCCTGTGAAATCATGGCACCTGGTATATGGCTATGCTGTCATTTCTAAGATAAGTGGAATTTTGTATCATTTTTCCAATGATGGTTTGGCCGAGCCATCGTTGGAAAAACCCGGCTTTTTCAAATGCTGCCCAATTGACCGAATTTAGTTTGTCCACATTTTGTTTGCAATCGGTTTCACACCCGTGAATGGAAGCAAGCCAGCTCCAGTCCAGACAATTCCATGAGGTATATAAAATAGTTCCGTTTAGTCTGAGGCGTCAGTCAGGGAACTAGACTACAAGAACAGCCATCTGTTTCTTGTTTTTTCCCCGGCATCTATGAACACAAAACTTGTGGAGCGACATTTGCTATAAAATACTAGCCCCGTCCTTCAATTTTTTTTAAAATTACAGCAAAAGCAAATGCGTATAAATTATTACCTATAAGCGCCCACCACAAGATATTGACTTCATTGAACGTTCCTTTCCATAGTCCTCATCATTTATCATCATTTATCGTTCTTATAATCGATTGCAAACTCAACAATTCTCAAGATAAAATCGGGTGCCGTAATATACAATAATATCCTTATCAGTAGACAATATTAATCGAAAGTTTCCACAAAAACAGCTGTTGAAAAAGAGCCCGATGTTGAACTTTTACAGAGTCTGAAGGAATGATCCTTCAACTTCCGAAGATTCGCTGACAGTCTCTATTTTTCTTTTTAAGAAAGTCGAAGTAGCTGAAGACAGAGGTGAGAATCTTTAAGTGCCCAGATACAAAGAGTAGAAATCTACGCGTCTGCCTTTTGCAATACACAATTGCAGTGTTCAATTGTTGCGTAATGATCCGCCGAGCACACGACTGTTTTGCACATTAGGCTGCGGTATGCAGCTTCCTAACTAATCAAACACACTGGGCTCATTATCCCCGCATGCTACCAAAGACACAAGAGACCGGAATCAGAGGCTGCACACTCAGCATTCTTTGTTACCTGTGGCCTGAGCAGCCGTTTATTCAATATGCCAAACATCATGTTCCCGCCCTAAGCTGATAGCGCAGAACTGCAAATATATTTGGCAATAACGTAAAAGGTTGTTCCCGCCCGAAGCTGATAGCGCAGAACTGCAATTACATGTATACATAGCAACAATACCACAGATTGTTCAGCATTAATCTCACAGATTGTTCCCGCCCGAAGCGGATAGCGCAGAACAGCAATTACATGTATACATAGCAACAATACCACAGATTGTTCAGCATTATTCTCACAGATTGTTCCCGCCCAAAGCTGATAGCGCGGAACAGCAATTACATGTATACATAGCAACAATACCACAGATTGTTCAGCATTATTCTCACAGATTGTTCCCGCCCAAAGCTGATAGCGCGGAACAGCAATTACATGTATACATAGCAACAATACCACAGATTGTTCAGCATTATTCTCACAGATTGTTCCCGCCCGAAGCTGATAGCGCGGAACTGCAATTATACTTAGCAAGTATAGTTAAAACAATCTTGTCAAAGTCTGCTCCCCTCCAAAGCTTGATAGCAAAACCGCAATTATAAGCAATACAGTATTGATACTGTTAATTCCGGTCCGAACTGGTGACGCGGAACTGCAATTGCCATGAGCAAGATAATTAAGATGCAAAACCAGAATCAGTAATAGTACATAATGCAACCGTCATTAGCTGAGTACACAAATACCACGAGCATATAATAAGAAACAATTAATAATCCATTAAACCACATCAGAATGGCCAACTATTAAAAGCAATATCTTAAAACCCAAAGCAATAATTGTGTGGCCGTGTTTCGGCATAAGCTTGTTTGCGATATGCTCAAATAATGATATATAAACTTCAAGTGTAACTGATGTATAAATCAATCAACAAACTAGGTAATAGTACAGACTGCCTTTTGTGATTAATCCCGTAATCATCTTGTGCCTGAACCGACAAAAGCAGGGGTCAAGTGCTTTGCCCGCAAAATCCCTGAAGCATCATAAAAAGAGAATAAAATGGCCAAAATCTGAGGCCTATTTGTGGTCTCGGAATGGAATTCCCGCCAAACGGACATGTCTGTCAGTGATAATGCCGCTTCTAAGAAAGGCGAAAACCCCCTCAAAACCAATGTGGGAAAAAAGGGGGAAATTCCTTTCTGGCTCCGCTAAAAATGGCAACCGAGTACTTCAAATTCAAGATTACTGCGTCAAACACTCTAGAATCGGCAAAATCACGCAAACATAATCAAGCAATCCGAAAAAACAAAATTGACCAAGGCAATGTTTAAGCGGAATATGTGCAAAAAGGTGGCTACGAACGGGGAGGAGGAGGGATTTTTTTCAGCAAGACAAAACTTCCTTGCAAGACCTAACCGCGCGGCTGCTCAAGCAAAAGTGACCGTGTGCTCGAACTTTCAGTTACCAGTTCATTAAAAGTGAACTAGTTCATGCACTTAAATCATTGTGGCCACAAGGGGAGTGACCTGGAATGGCCAACCTTCCAACCAGCCCTGTCAACGGTCCAGCGGTGATAAATTATTTGAAGCTTCAATTCCAATTGCCTCAAATCGATTATTCCTCAACTATCTACTTGTTTTCCGCGCCCATGGAACTAAAGCAAATGGACCCAGTAATCTTCCTGGCGCGTTTGCACACCTTAAAGACAACTTTTCTCAGTTTAAGAACAATTCTAAGGTAACGAAATGGCCGAGTGGTTATGATTCGTCGTCCACGGTTAGCGGGGTCCCGGGTTCGAATCCCGCTGGTGTCTTTTTTGGTTTTTACCGTATGTGTTCAATAATTTACTATAAGAGATTTAATTTCCCGTCGTAAAGTACCAACAGTACCTTAGCTTAATCGGTAAGCACTGCTGCTGGTACTGTCCGCGAGTTCCAGGTTGGCGCCTTCGTACAGGTTCAGGGCATGTGGTCCACTCGGAGGATCAGGGCTTAGGGGCCGCCCTGTTCCTCCCTTAGCTCTTTGCTTTTACATGGTGCCTGGCCCTCCGGGGTTATATGGATGGATAGGGAAGGAAGTGTGTATTGGTCGGGGACGCCGAGACCCCGGAAGAGAACTAAGGGATCGGCTGGGGCATTGTTATGGCTCAGACCGATCCCTGAAAGCTTGACTAGCACATAACTTTTTGATTTTTTTAATCTTCTATCTTTTATACTTTGGTTTAGTTTGATCTGATCGGCAGGTCTACGAGTAGTATCAAAATTGAAACAAAGGTGTTTGTCATAAATCAATGAATTTTTGATAATTGACTATAATCAAAACGGAGTTTCGTTTGATCAATTTGACTATCATTATTAATGACGTAAAAAACCCATAAATTATACCGGGAAAAATAAAGATGTACATTGTAATATAAATATCGTTTATACATCTTTCAAATAAAGTTTCTTTAATTGTGAGCATTCCCAAACAATACGTAATTCGCAATAGTAATGGGTTGGTATATGATAGCACGATCATTGCGTCTCTGTTAAATAAAAAAAAATATATAATTCAGGCCCCTATGTGTGAAATATCTTTGATTGACTATGAGCATTCCATACGAATGAGTTAATTCGCAAAATATAGCAACAACAAAAGAGAAAGCGAAAAGAGAAAATTCCTTATACCCTAAAAACTGGAAATAAAATTTATTTTAAAAAAGTCAAATGGGACACTTCATGGATTTATTGAACAGTTTGGAAGTGGTTAACCTTACATTTTTAGCAAAATTGGGAAAAATCAGATGTTTCTGGAAAGTTGCAAATTGTATGGGGTTCTGATGTTTATGAAACATTTTAATTTGTAAGGGGTGAACCTTGCATATTTTAGCGAAATTGGGCAAAATCAGATCTTTCTGGAAAATTTCAGAATATCAGGGGTGAACCTTGCATTTTGTAGCAAAATAGGGCAAAATCAGGTGTTTATGGACAATTTCAGATTGTAAGGTGTTAACCTTGCTAAATGAGGTAAAAATCAGATGTTTCTGGAAAATTTCAGATTGTAAGGGGTTACCCTTGCAGTTTTAGCAAAATGGGGCAAAATCAGAACTTTCTGAAAAAATTCAAATTGTAAAGGGTTAACCTTGCTTTTTTAGTACAATTTGGCAAAATCAGATTTGTATGAAAAATCAAAAATTGTAAGGGGTTAACCTTGCCAAATTAGGGCAAAATCAGATGTTTCTGGAAAATTGCAGATTGAAAGGGGTTAACCTTGCATTTTTAGCAAAATTGGGCAAAATGGAATGTTTAAGAAAAATATCAGATGTAAGGGATTAACCTTGCTTTTTAGTGAAATTTGGCAAAATTAGATGTATATGAAAAATTTCTAATTGTAAGGGGTTAACTTTGCATTTTTAAAGCGAAATTGGGAAAAATCAGATGTTTCTGGCAATTGCAGATAGCAAAGGGTTTACCTTGCTTTTTTAGTAAAATTGGGCAAATTTAAATGTTTTTTGGAAAATGTCAGATTGTAAAGGGGTTAACCTTGCATTTTTAGCAAAATTGGGCGAAATGAGATTCTTATGAAAAAATTCAAATTGTAAGGGGTTAATTGCATATTTTAGCAAAATTGGGCAAAATGAGATGTTTCTGAAAAAATTCCTATGTAAGGAATTAACCTGACTTTTTTAAGTGAAATTTGGCAAAATTAGATGTTTAAGCAAAATTGGGCAAAAAGGAATGTTTATGAAAAATTTCAAATTGGAAGGGGTGAACATTGCATATTTTAGCGAAATTGGGCAAAATCATATTTTTCTGGAAACTTTCAAGCTGTAAGGGGTTAACCTTGCATTTTGTTTTTGAGGAAAACCATCAGATGTTTCTGGAAAATTGCAGATTGTAAGGGCATTAACCTTGTTTTTTTAGCAAAACTTGGTGCATATTTTACTAAAATTGGGCAAAATCAGATGTTTCTGAAAAATTGCAGATTGTAAGGGCTTGACCTTAAATTTTTAGCAAAATTGGACAAAAAGAAATATTTATGAAAAATTTCAAATTGTAAGGGGTGAACCTTGCATATTTTAGCCAATTGGGCAAAATCAGATGTTTCTGGAAAATTGCAGATTGTATGGGGTTAGATGTTTATGAAACATTTCAAATTGTAAGGGGTGAACCTTGCTTATTTTAGCGAAATTGGGCAAATCAGATCTTTCTGGAAAATTTCAGATTGTAAGGGGTTAACTTTGCTTTTTCAGTGAAATTTGGGAAAATAAAATGTGTGTGAAAAATTTCAAATTGTAAGGGGTTAACCTTGCTTTTTTAGTAAAATTGGGTAAATTTAAATGTTTATGAATAATTTCAAAATGTAAGGGGTTAACCCTGCATTTTTTAAGCGAAATCGGGAAAATTCAGATGTTTCTGGAAAATTGCAGATTGTAAGGGGTTAACTTGGCATTTTTAATTAAAACTGAGCAATATGAGATTTGTATGACAAAACTCAAATTGTAAAGGGTTAACCCTTGCCAAATTAGGGCAAAATCAGATGTTTCTGGAAAATTGCAGATTGAAAGGGGTTAAACTTGCAGTTTTAGCAAAATTGGGCAAAATCAGGTGTCTATGGAAAATTTCAGATTGAAAGGGGCTACCCTTGCAGTTTTAGTAAAATTGGGCAAAATCAGAACTTTCTGTAAAATTTCAGATTGTAAGGGGTTCCCCTTGCTTTTTTAGTGAAATTTGGCAAAATAAGATGTGTATGAACAATTTGAAATTTTAAGGGGTTAATCTTGCTTTTTTAGCAAAATTGGGCAAATTTAAATGTTTATGAAAAATTCCAGATTGTAAGGGCTTGACCTTAAATTTTTAGCAAAATTGGACAAAAAGAAATATTTATGAAAAATTTCAAATTGTAAGGGGTGAACCTTGCATATTTTAGCCAATTGGGCAAAATCAGATGTTTCTGGAAAATTGCAGATTGTATGGGGTTAGATGTTTATGAAACATTTCAAATTGTAAGGGGTGAACCTTGCTTATTTTAGCGAAATTGGGCAAATCAGATCTTTCTGGAAAATTTCAGATTGTAAGGGGTTAACTTTGCTTTTTTAGTGAAATTTGGGAAAATAAAATGTGTGTGAAAAATTTCAAATTGTAAGGGGTTAACCTTGCTTTTTTAGTAAAATTGGGTAAATTTAAATGTTTATGAATAATTTCAAAATGTGAGGGGTTAACCCTGCATTTTTTAAGCGAAATTGGGAAAATTCAGATGTTTCTGGAAAATTGCAGATTGTAAGGGGTTAACTTGGCATTTTTAATTAAAACTGAGCAATATGAGATTTGTATGACAAAACTCAAATTGTAAAGGGTTAACCCTTGCCAAATTAGGGCAAAATCAGATGTTTCTGGAAAATTGCAGATTGAAAGGGGTTAAACTTGCAGTTTTAGCAAAATTGGGCAAAATCAGGTGTCTATGGAAAATTTCAGATTGAAAGGGGCTACCCTTGCAGTTTTAGTAAAATTGGGCAAAATCAGAACTTTCTGTAAAATTTCAGATTGTAAGGGGTTCCCCTTGCTTTTCTAGTGAAATTTGGCAAAATAAGATGTGTTGAACAATTATGTTTATGAAAAATTTCAAATTGTCTGGGGTTAACCTTGCATTTTTTAGCAATATAGGGCAAAATCAGGTGTTTATGAAAGATTTCAGATTGTAATGGGTTAACCTTGCATTTTTAGCAAAATCGGGCAAAATCAGATTTGTATGAAAAATCAAAAATTGTAAGGGGTTAACCTTGCCAAATTAGGGCAAAATCAGATGTTTCTGGAAAATTGCAGATTGAAAGGGGTTAACCTTACATTTTTAGCAAAATTGGGCAAAATTGAATGTTTATGAAAAATATCAGATGTAAGGGATTAACCTTGTTTTTTTAGTGAAATTTGGCAAAGTTAGATGTTCATGAAAAATTTCAAATCAGAAGGGGTTAAACCTGCATTTTCTTAGTGAAATTGGGAAAAATCAGATATTTTGGAAATTGCAGATTGTAAGGAGTTAACTTGGCATTTTTAGCAAAACTGGGCAATATCAGATTTGTATGAAAAATATCAAATTGTAAGGGGTTAACCTTGCATTTGTAGCAAAATTGGGCGAAATTAGATTCTTATGAAAAATTCAAATTGTAAGGGGTTAACTTAACATATTTTATCAAAATTGGGCAAAATGAGATGTTTCTGAAAAATTTCCGATGTAAGGGATTAACCTTATCTTTTTTAAGTGAAATTTGGCTAAATTAGAAGTTTAAGCAAAATTGGGCAAAAAGGAATGTTTATGAAAAATTTGAAATTGTAAGGGGTGAACATTGCATATTTTAGCGAAATTGGGCAAAATCATATTTTTCTGGAAACTTTCAAGCTGTAAGGGGTTAACCTTGCATTTTGTTTTTGAGGAAAACCATCAGATGTTTCTGGAAAATTGCAGATTGTAAGGGTTTAACCTTGTATTTTTAACAAAATAGGGAAAAATCAGATGTTTCTGAAAATTTTTAATTGTAAGGCATTATTCTTGTTTTTTTAGCAAAATTTGGTGCATATTTTATTAAAATTGGGCAAAATCAGATGTTTCTGAAAAATTCCAGATTGTAAGGGCTTAACCTTGCATTTCCAGTATAATTGGCCAAAAAGAAATATTTATGAACAATTTCAAATTGTAAGGGGTGAACCTTGCATAATTTAGCGAAATTGGGCAAATCAGATCTTTCTGGAAAATTTCAGATCGTAAGGGGTTAACTTTGCTTTTTTAATGAAATTTGGCAAAATAAAATGTGTATGACAAATTTCAAATTGTAAGGGGTTAACCTTGCTTTTTTTAGTAAAATTGGGTACATTTAAATGTTTATGAATAATTTCAAATTGTCAGGGGTTAACCTGGCATTTTTTGCAAAATAGGGCAAAATCAGGTGTTATGGACAATTTCAGAATGTAATGGGTTAACCTTGCCAAATTAGGGCAAAATCAGATGTTTCTGGAAAATTGCAGATTGAAAGGGGTTAACCTTGTATTTTTAGCAAAATTGGGCAAAATGGAATATTTATGAAAAATATCAGATGTTAGGGATTAACCTTGCTTTTAAGTGAAATTCGGCAAAATTAGATGTTTATGAAAAATTTCAAATCAGAAGGGGTTAACCCTGCATTTTTTAAGCGAAATTGGGAAAAATCAGATGTTTCTGGAAAATTGCAGATTGTAAGGGGTTAACTTGGCATTTTTAATTAAAACTGCGCAATATCAGATTTGTATGACAAAACTCAAATTGTAAAGGGTTAACCCTTGCCAAATTAGGGCAAAATCAGATGTTTCTGGAAAATTGCAGATTGAAAGGGGTTAACCTTGCAGTTTTAGCAAAATTGGGCAAAATCAGGTGTCTATGGAAAATTTCAGATTGTATGGGGCTACCCTTGCAGTTTTAGTAAAATTGTGCAAATCAGAACTTTCTGTAAAATTTCAGATTGTAAGGGGTTCCCCTTGCTTTTTTAGTGAAATTTGGCAAAATAAGATGTGTATGAACAATTTGAAATTTTAAGGGGTTAACCTTGCTTTTTTAGCAAAATTGGGCAAATTTTAATGTTTATGAAAAATTTCAAATTGTCTGGGGTTAACCTTGCATTTTTTAGCAAAATAGGGCAAAATCAGGTGTTTATGAAAGATTTCAGATTGTAAGGGGTTAACCTTGCATTTTTAGCAAAATCGGGCAAAATCAGATTTGTATGAAAAATCAAAAATTGTAAGGGGTTAACCTTGCCAAATTAGGGCAAAATGAGATGTTTCTGGAAAATTGCAGATTGAAAGGGGTTAACCTTACATTTTTAGCAAAATTGGGCAAAATGGAATGTTTATGAAAAATATCAGATGTAAGGGATTAACCTTGTTTTTTTAGTGAAATTTGGCAAAGTTAGATGTTCATGAAAAATTTCAAATCAGAAGGGGTTAACCCTGCATTTTCGTAAGCGAAATTGGGAAAAATCAGATGTTTTTGGAAATTGCAGATTGTAAGGGGTTAACTTGGCATTTTTAGCAAAACTGGGCAATATCAGATTTGTATGAAAAATATCAAATTGTAAGGGGTTAACCTTGCATTTTTTCGCAAAATTGGGCGAAATTAGATTCTTATGAAAAATTCAAATTGTAAGGGGTTAACCTTGGATATTTTATCAAAATTGGGCAAAATGAGATGTTTCTGAAAAATTTCCGCTGTAAGGGATTAACCTTATCTTTTTAAGTGAAATTTGGCAAAATTAGATGTTTAAGCAAAATTGGGCAAAAAGGAATGTTTATGAAAAATTTTAAATTGTAAGGGGTGAACCTTGCATATTTTAGCGAAATTGGGCAAAATCAGATTTTTGTGGAAACCTTCAAGCCTTAAGGGGTTAACCTTGCATTTTGTTTTCAGGAAAACCATCAGATGTTTCTGGAAAATTGCAGATTGTAAGGGCTTAATCTTGTATTTTGAGCAAAATAGGGCAAAATCAGATGTTTCTGAAAACATTTAAATCGTAAGGCATTAACCTTGTTTTTTTAGCAAAATTTGGTGCATATTTTACTAAAATTGGGCAAAATCAGGTGTTCTGAAAAATTGCAGATTCTAAGGGCTTATCCTTGCATTTTTAGCAAAATTGGACAAAAAGAAATATTTATGAAAAAATTCAAATTGTAAGGGGTGAACCTTGCATAATTTAGCGAAATTGGGCAAATCAGATCTTTCTGGAAAATTTCAGATTGTAAGGGGTTAACTTTGTTTTTTTAATGAAATTTGGCAACATAAAATGTGTATGAAAAATTTCAAATTGTAAGGGGTTAACCTTGCTTTTTTTAGTAAAATTGGGTACATTTAAATGTTTATGAATAATTTCAAATTGTCAGGGCCTGGGGTTAACCTTGCATTTTTTTGCAAAATAGGGCAAAATCAGGTGTTTATGGACAATTTCAGAATGTAAGGGGTTAACCTTGCCAAATTAGGGCAAAATCAGATGTTTCTGGAAAATTGCAGATTGAAAGGGGTTAACCTTGCATTTTTAGCAAAATTGGGCAAAATGGAATGTTTATGAAAAATATCAGCTGTAAGGAATTAACCTTGCTTTTTAGTGAAATTTGGCAAAATTAGATGTTTATGAAAAATTTCAAATTGTAAGGGGTTAACCTGCATTTTTTAAGCGAAATTGGGAAAAATCAGATGTTTCTGGAAAATTGCAGATTGTAAGGGGTTAACTTGGCATTTTTAATTAAAACTGGGCAATATCAGATTTGTATGACAAAACTCAAATTGTAAGGGGTTAACCCTTGCCAAATTAGGGCAAAATCAGATGTTTCTGGAAAATTGCAGATTGAAAGGGGTTAACCTTGCAGTTTGAGCAAAATTGGGCAAAATCAGGTGTCTATGGAAATTTTCAGATTGTAAGGGCTACCCTTGCAGTTTTAGCCAAATTGTGCAAATTCAGAACTCTCTGGAAAATTTCAGATTGTAAGGGGTTACCCTTGCTTTTTTAGTGAAATTTGGCAAAATAAAATGTGTATGAACAATTTGAAATTTTAAGGGGTTAACCTTGCTTTTTTAGCAAAATTGGGCAAATCTAAATGTTTATGAAAAATTTCAAATTGTCGGGGGTTAACCTTGCATTTTTTAGCAAAATAGGGCAAAATCAGGTGTTTATGAAAGATTCCAGATTGTAAGATTGTTAACCTTGCATTTTTAGCAAAATCGGGCAAAATCAGATTTGTATGAAAAATAAAAAAACTGTAAGGGGTTAACCTTGCATTTTTAGCAAAATTGGTCAAAATGAGATTTTTATGAAAACATTCAAATTGTAAGGGGTGAACCTTGCATATTTTAGCAAAATTTGCCAAAATCATTTTCCAATGTAAGGGATTAACCTTACTTTTTTAAGTGAAATTTGGCAAAATAAGATGTTTAAGCAAAATTGGGCAAAAAGGAATTAAAATTTTCAAATTGTTAGGGGTGAACCTTGCATATTTTAGCGAAATTGGGCAAAATCAGATTTTTCTGAAAAATTTCAATCTGTAAGGGGTGAACCTTGCATTTTCTTTTTAAGGAAAACAATTAGATGTTTCTGGAAAATTGCAGATTGTTAGAGCTTAACCTTGTATTTTTAGCAAAATAGGGCAAAATCAGATGTTTCTGAAAAATTTTAATTGTAAGGCATTAACCTTGCTTTTCAGCAAAATTTGGTGCATATTTAACTAAAATTGGGCAAAATCAGATGTTTCTGAAAAATTGCAGATTGTAAGGGCTTAACCTTACATTTTTAGCAAACTTGGGCAAAAGATTTTGATTTTGCCCTATTTTGCTTTAAAAAATGCAAGGTTTACCCATTACAATCTGAAATTTTCCATAAACACCTGATTTTGCCCTATTTTGCTAACAAATGCAAGGTTAACCCCTTACAATTTGAAATTTTTCATAAACAACTAATTTTGCCAAATTTCACTAAAAAAAAAAATAAGGTTAATCCCCTACATCGCAAATTTTTCAGAAACATCTGATTTTGCCCTAATTTGGCAAGGTTAATCCTTTACAATTTTTGATTTTTCATACAAATCTGATTTTGCCCGATTTTGCTGAAAATGCAAAGTTAACCCCTTACAATCTGAAATTTTCCATAAACACCTGATTTTGCTTTAAAAAAAGCAAGGTTAACCCCTGAAAATTTGAAATTTTTCATAAACAATTAAATTTGCCCAATTTTACTAAAAAAGCAAGGTTAACCCCTTACAATTTGAAACTGTTCATACACATCTTATCTTGCCGAATTTCACTAAAAAAGCAAGGTTCAACCCCTTACAATCTGAAATTTTCCAGAAAGATCTGATTTTCCCAATTTCGCTAAAATATGCAAGGTTCACCCCTTACAATTTGAAATGTTTCATAAACATCTAACCCCATACAATCTGCAATTTTCCAGAAACATCTGATTTTCCCCAATTTTGCTAAAAATGTAAGGTTAACCCCTTGCAAACTGTTAAATAAATCCATGAAGTGTCCCATTTGACTTTTTTTAAACAAATTATATTTCCAGTTTTTAGGGTAAAGGAAGTTTCTCTTTTTCCTTTCTCTTTTGTTGTTGCTATATTTGCGAATTAACTCATTCGTATGGAATGCTCATAGTCAATCAAAGTATATTTCAGACATGGGGGCCTACATTATATTCTTTTAATTTAATAGAGACGCAATGATCGTGCTATCATATACCAACCTATTACTATTGCGAATTACGTATTGTTTGGGAATGCTCACAATTAAAGAAACATTATTTGAAAGATGTATACATAATATTTATATTACAATGTACATCTTTATTTTTCCCGGCATAATTTATGTGTTTCTTACGTCAATTGGCAATCGCGCCATCAATAATGATAGTCAAATTGATCAAACGTTTTGATTATAGTCAATTATCAAATATTCATTGATTTATGACAAACACTTTTGTTTTAATTTTGATACTACCCGTAGACCTGCTGAGCAGCTGTAGATATCAAACTAAACCAAAGTATAAAAGATAGAGGGTAAAAAAAATCAAAAAGTTATGTGCTAGTCAAGCTTTCAGGGATCGGTCTGAGCCATAACAATGCCCCAGCCGATCCCTTAGTTCTCTTCCGGGGTCTCGGCGTCCCCGACCAATACACACTTCCTTCCCTGTCCATCCATATAACCCCGGAGGGCCAGGAACCATGTAAAAGCAAAGAGCTAAGGGAGGAACAGGGCGGCCCCTAAGCCCTGATCCTCCGAGTGGACCACATGCCCTGAACCTGTACGAAGGCGCCAACCTGGAACTCGCGGACAGTACCAGCAGCAGTGCTTACCGATTAAGCTAAGGTACTGTTGGTGATTTACGACGGGAAATTAAATCTCTTATAGTAAATGACTGAACTCATACGGTAAAAAACAAAAAGACACCAGCGGGATTCGAACCCGGGACCCCGCTAATCGTTGACGACGAATCGTAACCACTCGGCCATTTCGTTACCTTAGAATTCTCCTTAAACTGAGAAAAGTTGTCTTTAAAGGTGAGCAAACGCGCCAGGAAGATAACGGTCCATTTGCTTGAGCTCAAAGGGCGAAAACAAGTAGATAGTTGAGGAATAATGATCCCAGCGTGTTTGATTTGTTAGGAAGCTGCACACCGCAGCCTAATGTGCAAAACAAACGTGTGCTAGGCGGATCATTACGCAACAATTAATGAACACTGCAATTGTGTATTTGAAAAGGCAGGCGCGTAGATTTCTACTCTTTTTATTTCGGCACTTATAGATTTTTACCTCCGTCTTCAACTACTTCGACATTCTTAAAAAGAAAAATAGAGACTGTCAGCGAATCTGCAGGAGTTGAAATAAGTATCGTTCCTTCAGACTCTGTAAAACTTCAACATCGGGCTCTTTTTCAACAGCTGTTTTGGCGAAAACTTTCGATTAATTTTGTCCACTGATGAGGGTTTTCTGGCGTGGGAAGCGCTTGCTAAACAATCTGTGATATAATTGCTAAGTATAATTGCAGTTCCGGCTGCGCTATCAGCTTCGGGCGGGAACAATCTGTGATGATATTGCTGAACAATCTGTGATAATATTGCTATGTATAATTGCAGTTCTGCGCTATCAGCTTCGGGCGGGAACAATCTGTGATAATATTGCTGAACAATCTGTGATAATATTGCTATGTATAATTGCAGTTCTGCGCTATCAGCTTCGGGCGGGAACAAGAAGTTTGGCATATTGAATAAACGGCTGCTCAGGCCACAGGTAGCAAAAGAATGGCGAGTGCGCAGCCTCTGATTCCGGTCTCTCGAGTCTTTGGTAGCATGCGGGGATAAAGGGGCCTGCGCTCGATTGAGAGCGCAAGCCGTGTTATGAAAAATTTCAAATTGTAAGGGGTTAACCCTGCATTTTTTTAAGCGAAATTGGGAAAAATCAGATGTTTCTGTCCCGTGCGGGCCTTGCACAAGTTAATTGCATTACGACCGCAACTTTCAGGGCCTCTAACTGCAATTCCAAAATATCGGTCTTTAGCGTTCGGATGCGGTTAACACATATACATGTACAACAATTCCGCAGTGTCATTTTCCTGGAGTAACTGCATGGTCATGCCGCGAAAATTTCTATTTTCATTTTATCACTATGTACAGATACAGTATGGATCGTGGGTGATTCTATTATTCGCAGAGCTCAGAAGAACATGGATTGCGAGGCACAAATACACTGGATGGGAAAAGGTGGGGCAGGGATAGGCAATTTTCTCCCACTTTTAAGCCGCCTTGATGCTATGGCTCATGGCATTGCTCCTACGGTCGTAGTAATGCACCTAGGTACTAATGACCTTGTTTCCATTGATACTTTTTGTATGCGCCAGCGTATTAGGTTACTCATGGAAGAGTTCAGGACTCGTTATCCATCTGTCTGCCTGGTTTGGTCCGATATCCTACCAAGGCTCTTTTATTACGGCGCACAGTCCAATGCCAGTATCAATAAAAAACGACTCACATTGAATAAATGGGCCAAGGCTATTGCTTACAGATTGAATGCGTTCATTTTACATCATCCTCAATTTGAGTCGTGTCCTTCTCAGCTTTTCCACTTTGATGGAGTTCATTTGTCCCCGGAAGGTACTCAGTTATTTAGGGACAACCTGCAGTCTTGCATAAATGGTCTTTTGCGTAGTTTTTATTATTAAGATGGCTACATTTTCATTTCCCTGGACTGCTCGCTTTGGGGTGGCTGTCCTTCGTCCCTTTGGCCGCGCCCTAGTGCGCGGGTGGCGCCGACTGTGGTCGTGGGACAGGGTTCGGCAAGCCATATTCCAGGGTCGCTGAGCCTGTCCAGTGAAATGTGCTGACATTGATTTATAATTGTTTAATTCCAAACCTTTACAACAATAACCCAGCCTGTGCCGGCTAGGGTTTGCTTCCACGAAGTCGGTTCCGACCGCGAAGCATTCCAGTTATTTATGCCAGCGAACTTTGTGTTTCAATTAAGGAAATTACTTTAAAAGTTTTTACAAGTGTCCTATCAATTTCGGAGCAATTTAGAAGGGGCGTGGATATACCACAGGTGGTTTTCGGAGTGGGGGACCGTTATTACCCCAGGTACGGTTTAAAGTGGATCCGGAGTGGGGGCCCAGTTAGTACCCCAGGTTCGGTGGGCCTGATCAACCAAATGGTTTGTAAGAGTCAGTTTGCCCAAAGGATTTCAGCAATGAAAAACTGGTATCTGGCCGTCTATTTATGTTGGTGGTGCGTATGGTGAAACGGAAAACAAAACATATGCTTTGATTTGGCATGAAGATTTAATAAACACATTCAGGCTGCGGCAAATCCAATGTATTGGTTAATGATGTTTTGATTGTATTCGTGTCTGAGTGTAACCTTGCATTTTTTTAGAAAAATAGGGCCCCATCAGATGTTTCTGGAAAGTTGCAGATTGTAAGGGCTTAACCTTGTATTTTTAGCAAAATAGGGCAAAATCAGATGTTTTTGAAAAATTTCATATTTAAGGCATTAACCTTGCTGTTTTAGCAAAATTTGGTGCATATTTTACTTAAATTGGGCAAAATCAGATGTCTCTGAAAAATTCCAGATGTAATGGATTGACCTTGCTTTTTTGTAAAATTGGGCAAAATTAGATGTTTATGAAAAATTTCAAACTGTAAGGGGGGATGGTTGTATATTGAGCAAAATTGGGCAAAATCAGATTTGTATGAAAAATCAAAAAAATTAAGGGGTCAACCTTGCTTTTTAAACAAAATTTGGTGCATATTTTACTAAAATTGGGCAAAATCAGATGTTTCTGAAAAATGTCATATTTAAGGCATTATCCTTGCTTTTTTAGTAAAATTTTGCAAAATTAAATGTGTACGAAAATATCAAATTGTAAGGGGTTAACCTTGCATTTTTTTAAGCGAAATTGGGAAAACTCAGATGTTTCTGGAAAGTTGTAGATTGTAGGGGTTAACCTTGCTTTTTGAATAACATTGGGAAAAATTAGATGTTTATGAAACATTTCAAATTGTAAGGGGTGAACCTTGCATATTTCAGCGATATTGGGAAAATCAGATCTTTCTGGAAAATTTCAGATTGTAAGGGGTTAACCTTGCTTTTTTAGTGAAATTTGGAAAAATTCATTTGAGGCCGGCATACGGCTTCAAAGAATTTATTGCTCCCTAGACAGTTTTTGGTATGCTGTCCCCGGAACAGACCTCCTTTCTCACGCCCATGTGTGGTCACTGGATAATTGAAACAAGGCCAGTGCCTCCTTTATTAACAGAACATCCTTGGTGTTTGTCACATTTCGTCAGAGCAGTTTTTGCTGGACAGTTGTGTATTTCGTTCTCCAATCTTATCAATTAATTTCGGGAAACATGCCAGTTGTTTGGCAAATTGACGGGGACGGAGAATTATGATGGAATGTTTTGCTTGGCACGCAATTAACCGTAAGGCGGCTATTGGGTTTCGCGGGGATCGCTACGACCGGAAACCAATTGGAATAGTGATGATATATTTTGTTATTTCGCGGGGATCGCAACGACCGGAAATACACTTGTACAGTTGATGTGATTGTTTCATTAACGTGTTTCGCGGGGATCGCTACGACCGGAAACAAATGGGATTATTGGTTTATACGTTATTATTTCGCGGGAATCGCAACGACCGGAAATATCCTTCTACAGTTATGTTAATGCTTTGTTTTCTGTTTCGCGGGGATCGCTACGACCGGAAACAAAGTGGAATATTGGATATACGTTATTATTTCGCGGGGATCGCAACGACCGGAAATAATACTTGTACAGTTATTGTTTACCTCTGTTATTGGGTTTCGCGGGGATCGCTACGACCGGGAACATGACATTGGGCTATAGATTTTCGCGGGGATCGCTACGACCGGAAAATCATTGTTAATATTTGCGTTAATGTTTATCAATTCTTATGATCGCAAACGATTGGAGACAATTTGATGTTTTACTTAACAAAATGAACAAGTTTTCGCGGATCGCAGTGACCGGAAAACTTTTGCTGATAATCGATCTGGCAATAAACTGCTCTGGCCGAACGTAAACAAAGTTCTGTTACTTGTCGAAGCCTGATTTCTTTACCAGCTGTCTTGTCGCATGGGGTAATAATAAGATGTGTATGAAAACTTTCAAATAGTAAGGGGTTAACCTTGCTTTTTTAGTAAAATTGGGCAAATTTAAATGTTTATGAAAAATTTCAAATTGTCCGGGGTTAACCTTGCACTTTTTAGCAAAATAGGGCAAAATCAGGTGTTTATGGAAAATTTCAGATTGTAAGGGGTTAACCTTGCCAAATTAGGGAAAAATCGGATGTTTCTGGAAAATTGCAGATTGAAAGGGGTTATCATTACATTTTTCAGCAAAATTGGGGAAAATGGAATGTTTATGAAAAATATCAGATGTAAGAGATTAACCTTGCTTTATAGTGAAATTTGGCAAAATTAGATGTTGATGAAACATTATAAATTGTAAGGGATTAACCCTGCATTTTTTAATCGAAATTGGGAAAAATCAGATGTTCCTGAAAAATTGCAGATTGATAGGGGTTAACCTTGCATTTTTAGCAAAATTGGGCAAAATCAGGTGTCTATGGAAAATTTCAGATTGTAAGGGGTTACCCTTGCAGTTTTAGCAAAATTGGGCAAAATCAGAACTTTCTGAAAAATTTCAGATCGAAAGAGGTTAACCTTGCATTTTTAGTGAAATTTGGCAAAATAAGATGTGTATGATAAATTTCAAATTGTATGGGGTTAACCTTGCTTTTTTATTAAATTTGGCAAATTTAAATGTATACGAAAAATTTCAAATTGTCAGGTTAACCTTGCAATTTGTAGCAAAATAGGGCAAAATCAGGTGTTTATGGAAAATTTCAGATTGTAAGGTGTTAACCTTGCATTTTTAGCAAAATCGGGCAAAATCAGATTTGTATGAAAAATCAAAAATTGTAAGGGGTTAACCTTGCATTTTTTAGCAAAATATGGCAAAATCAGATGTTTCTGGAAAATTGCAGATTGAAAGAGGTTACTCTTGCATTTTTAGCAAACTTGGGCAAAATGGAATGTTTATGAAAAATATCAGATGAAAGGAATTAACCTTGATTTTTAGTGAAAATTGGCAAAGTTAGATGTTTATGAAAAATTTCAAATTGTAAGGGGTTTTACCCTGCATTTTTTTAAGCAAAATTTTGGCAAATCAGATGTTTCTGGAAATTGCAGATTGTAAGGGGTGAACTTTGCATTTTTAGCAAAACTGGGCAATATCAGATTTGTATGAAAAATCTCAATTTGTAAGGGGTAAACCTTTGCCAAATTAGGGCAAAATCAGATGTTTCTGGAAAATTGCAGATTGAAAGGGGTTAACCTTGCATTTTTAGCAAAATTGGGCAAAATCAGGTGTCTATGGAAAATTTCAGATTGTAAGGGGTTAACCTTGCATTTTTAGCAAAATTTGGCAAAATGGGATTTTCATGAAAACATTTAAATTGTAAGGGGTGAACCTTGCATATTTTTAGCGAAATTGGGGAAAATCAGATTTTTCTGGTAAATTTCAACCTGTGAGGGGTTAACCTTGCATTTTCTTTTTTAGAAAAACCATCATATGTTTCTGGAAAATTAGAGATTGTAAAGGCTTAACGTTGTATTTTTTAGCAAAATAGGGCAAAATCAGATGTTTCTGAAAAATTGCAGATTGTATGGGCTTAACCTTACATTTTTAGCAAAAGTGGGCAAAAGATTTTGATTTTGCCCTATTTTGCTAAAAAAGCAAGGTTAACCCCTTACAATCTGAAATTTTCCATAAACACCTGATTTTGCCCTATTTTGCTAAAAAATGCAAGGTTAACCCCTTACAATCTGAACTTTTCCAGAAACACCTGATTTTGCCCTATTTTGCTAAAAAAAATGCAAGGTTAAACCCTTACAATTTGAAATGTTTCATAAACATTTAAATTTGCCAATTTTTACTAAAAAAGCAAGGTTAACCCCTTACAATTTGAAATTTTTCATACACATCTTATTTTGCCACAGTTCACTAAAAAAGCAAGGTTAACCCCTAACAATCTGAATTTTTTCAGAAACATCTGATTTTGCCCAATTTTGCTAAAATATGCAAGGTTCATCCCTAACAATTTGAAATTTTTCATAAAAATCTCATTTTGCCCAATTTTGCTAAAAAAGCAAGGTTAACCCCTTACAATCTGAATTTTTTCAGAAACATCTGATTTTACCCAATTTTGTTAAAATATGCAAGGTTCACCCCTTACAATTTGAAATTTTTCACCAACATTTAAATTTGCCCAATTTTTACCAAAAAAGCAAGGTTAACCCCTTACAATTTGAAATATTCATCAGCATCTGATTTTGCCCAATTTTGCTGAAATATGCAAGGTTCACCCCTAACAATTTGAAATTTTTCATCAACATTTAAATTTGCCCAATTTTGATATAAAAAAAACAAGGTTAACCCATAACAATCTGAAATTTTTAAGAAACATCTGATTTTGCCAAATTTTAATAAAATCTGCAAGGTTCACCCCTTACAATTTGAAATTTTTCATAAACATTTAAATTTGCCCAATTTTTACTCAAAAAGCAAGTTAAAACCCTTACAATTTGAAATTTTTCATACACAACTTATTTTGCCACAGTTCACTAAAAAAGCAAGGATAACCCCTTACAATCTGAAATTTTCCATGAACATTTCTTTTTGCCCAATTTTGCTAAAAATGGAAGGTTCACCTCTTACAATTTGAAATTTTTCATAAACATCTAAAATTGCCCAATTTTTACTAAAAAAGCCAGGTTAACCGATTACAATCTGAAATTTTTCAGAAACATCTGATTTTGCCCAATTTTGCTAAAATATGCAAGGTTCACCCCTAACAATTTGAAATTTTTCATAAAAATCTCATTTTGCCCAATTTTGCTAAAAAAGCAAGGTTAACCCCTTACAATCTGAAATTTTCAGAAACATCTGATTTTGCCCAATTTTGTTAAAATATGCAAGGTTCACCTCTTACAAATTGAAATTTTTCATCAACATTTAAATTTGCCCAATTTTTACTAAGAAAGCAAGGTTAACCCCTTACAATTTAAAATGTTTCATAAACATTTAAATTTGCCTAATTTTTACTAAAAAGCAAGGTTAACCCCTTACAATTTGACATTTTTCGTACACATCTCATTTTACCAAATTTCACTAAAAAAGCAAGGTTAACCCCGTCCGGTCTGAAATTTTTCAGAAACATCTGATTTTGCCCAATTTTGCTAAAATATGCAAGGTTCACCCTAACAAATTGAAATTTGTCATAAAAATCTCATTTTGCCCAATTGTGCTAAAAAAGCAAGGTTAACCCCTTACAATCTGTAATTTTCCATAAACACCTGATTTTGCCCAATTTTGTTCAAATATGCAAGGTTCACCCCTTACAATTTGAAATTTTTCATAAAAATCTCATTTTGCCCAATTTTGCTAAAAAAGCAAGGTTAACCCCTTACAATTTGAAATTTTTAGGAAATATCCGATTTTGCCCAATTTTGTTAAAATATGCAAGGTTCACCCCTTACAATTTGAAATTTTTCATTTAAATCTCATTTTGCCCAATTTTGCTAAAAAAGCAAGGTTTACCCCTTACAATTTGAAATTTCTCATATACATTTCTTTTTGCCCAATTTTGCTAAAAATGCAAGGTTAAGCCCTAACAATCTGCAATTTTTTCAGAAACATCTGATTTTGCCTAATTTTGTTAAAATATGCAAGGTTCACCAGTTACCATTTGAATTTTTTTATAAAAATCTCATTTTGCCCAATTTTGCTAAAAAAGCAAGGTTTACCCCTTACAATTTGAAATTTTTCATATACATTTCTTTTTGCCCAATTTTGCTAAAAATGCAAAGTTAAGCCCTTACAATCTGCAATTTTTTCAGAAACATCTGATTTTGCCCAATTTTGCTAAAATATGCAAGGTTCACCCCTTACAATTTGAAATTTTTCATCAACATTTAAATTTGCCAAATTTTTTACAAAAAAAGCAAGGTTAACCCGTTACAATTTGAAATTTTTCATACACATCTTATTTTGCTACAGTTCACTAAAAAAGCAAGGTTAACCCCTTACAATCTGATATTTTTCAGAAACATCTGATTTTGCCCAATTTTGCTAAAATATGCAAGGTTCACCCCTAACAATTTGAAATTTTTCATAAAAATCTCATTTTGCCCAATTTTGCTAAAAAAGGAAGGTTAACCCCTTACAATCTGAAATTTTTCAGAAACATCTGATTTTGCCTAATTTTGTTAAAATATGCAAGGTTCACCCTTTACCATTTGAAATTTTTCATAAAAATCTCATTTTGCCCATTTTGGCTAAAAAAGCAACCTTACAATTTGAAATTTTTCATATACATTTCTTTTTGCCCAATTTTGCTAAAAATGCAAGGTTAAGACCTTACAATCTGCAATTTTTTTCAGAAACATCTGATTTTGACCAATTTTGCTAAAATATGCAAGGTTCACCCCTTACAATTTGAAATTTTTCATCAACATTTAAATTTGCCCAATTTTTACTAATAAAACATGGTTAACCCCTAACAATTTGAAATATTCATAACCATCTGATTTTGCCCAATTTTTCTAAAATATCCAAGGTTCACCCCTAACAATTTGAAATTTTTCATCAACATTTAAATTTGCACAGTTTTGATAAAAAACACAAGGTTAACCCCTTACAATCTGAAATTTTTCAGAAACATCTGATTTTGCCCAATTTTAATAAAATATGCAAGGTTCACCCCTTACAATTTGAAATTTTTCATCAACATTTAAATTTGCCCAATTTTTACTAAAATTTCAAGGTTAACCACTTACAATTTGAAATTTTTCATACACAATTCACTAAAAAAACAAGGTTAACCCCTTACAATCTGAAATTTTCCATGAACATTTCTTTTTGCCCAATTTTGCTAAAAATGCAAGGTAAAGCCCTTAGAATCTGCAATTTTTTCTGAAACATCTGATTTTCCCAATTTTGCTAAAATATGAAAGGTTCACCCCTTACAATTTGAAATTTTTCATCAACATTTAAATTTGCCCAATTTTTACTAAAAAAGCAAGTTTAACCCGTTACAATTTGAAATTTTTCATACACATCTTATTTTGCCACAGTTCACTAAAAAAGCCAGGTGAGCCCCTTACAATCTGAAATTTTTCAGAAACATCTGATTTGGCCCAATTTTGTTAAAATATGCAAGGTTCACCCCTTACAAATTGAAATTTCTTATCAACATTTAAATTTGCCCAATTTTTACTAAGAAAGCAAGGTTAACCCCTTACAATTTAAAGAGTTTCATAAACATTTAAATTTGCCTAATTTTTACTAAAAAGCAAGGTTAACCCCTTACAATTTGATATTTTTCGTACACATCTTATTTTGCCAAAAATCACTAAAAAAGCAAGGTTAACCCCGTCCGGTCTGAAATTTTTCAGAAACATATGATTTTGCCCAATTTTGCTAAAATATGCAAGGTTCACCCCTAACAAATTGAAATTTGTCATAAAAATCTCATTTTGCCCAATTTTGCTAAAAAAGCAAGGTTAACCCCTTACAATCTGTAATTTTCCATAAACACCTGATTTTGCCCAATTTTGTTCAAATATGCAAGGTTCACCCCTTACAATTTGAAATTTTTCATAAAAATCTCATTTTGCCCAATTTTGCTAAAAAAGCAAGGTTAACCCCTTACAATCTGTAATTTTCCATAAACACCTGATTTTGCCCAATTTTGTTCAAATATGCAATGTTCACCCCTTACAATTTGAAATTTTTCATAAAAATCTCATTTTGCCCAATTTTGCTAAAAAAGCAAGGTTTACCCCTTACAATTTGAAATTTCTCATATACATTTCTTTTTGCCCAATTTTGCTAAAAATGCAAGGCTAAACCCTTACAATCTGCATTTTGTTTAGAAACATCTGATTTTGCCCAATTTTGATAAAATATGCAAGGTTCACCCCTAACAATTTGAAATTTCTCATAAAAATCTCATTTTGCCCAATTTTGCTAAGCAAGCAAGGTTAACCCCTTACAATCTGAAATTTTTCAGAAACATCTGATTTTGCCTAATTTTGTTAAAATATGCAAGGTTTACCCCTTACCATTTGAAATTTTTTATAAAAATCTCATTTTGCCCAATTTTGCCAAAAAAGCAAAGTTAAGCCCTTACAATCTGCAATTTTTTCAGAAACATATGATTTTGCCCAATTTTGCTAAAATATGCAAGGTTCACCCCTTACAATTTGAAATTTTTCATCAACATTTAAATTTGCCAAATCTTTACAAAAAAAGCAAGGTTAACCCGTTACAATTTGAAATTGTTCATACACATCTTATTTTGCTACAGTTCACTAAAAAAGCAAGGTTAACCCCTTACAATCTGATATTTTTCAGAAGCATCTGATTTTGCCCAATTTTGCTAAAATATGCAAGGTTCACCCCTAACAATTTGAAATTGTTCATAAAAATCTCATTTTGCCCAATTTTGCTAAAAAAGCAAGGTTAACCCCTTACAATCTGAAATTTATCAGAAACATCTGATTTTGCCTTATTTTGTTAAAATATGCAAGGTTTACCCCTTACCATTTGAAATTTTTTATAAAAATCTCATTTTGCCCAATTTTGCCAAAAAAGCAAAGTTAAGCCCTTACAATCTGCAATTTTTTCAGAAACATATGATTTTGCCCAATTTTGCTAAAATATGCAAGGTTCACCCCTTACAATTTGAAATTTTTCATCAACATTTAAATTTGCCAAATCTTTACAAAAAAAGCAAGGTTAACCCGTTACAATTTGAAATTGTTCATACACATCTTATTTTGCTACAGTTCACTAAAAAAGCAAGGTTAACCCCTTACAATCTGATATTTTTCAGAAGCATCTGATTTTGCCCAATTTTGCTAAAATATGCACGGTTCACCCCTAACAATTTGAAATTTTTCATAAAAATCTCATTTTGCCCAATTTTGCTAAAAAAGCAAGGTTAACCCCTTACAATCTGAAATTTTTCAGAAACATCTGATTTTGCCTTATTTTGTTAAAATATGCAAAGTTCACCCTTTACCATTTGAAATTTTTCATATACATTTCTTTTTGCCCAATTTTGCTAAAAATGCAAGGTTAAGCCCTTACAATCTGTAATTTTCCATAAACACCTGATTTTGCCCAATTTTGTTCAAATATGCAAGGTTCACCCCTTACAATTTGAAATTTTTCATAAAAATCTCATTTTGCCCAATTTTGCTAAAAAAGCAAGGTTTACCCCTTACAATTTGAAATTTTTCATCAACATTTAAATTTGCCCAATTTTTACTAAAAAAACATGATTAACCCCTAACAATTTGAAATATTCATAACCATCTGATTTTGCCCATTTTTCTAAAATATGCAAGGTTCACCCCTTACAATTTGAAATTTTTCATAAACATTTAAATTTGCCCAATTTTTACTAAAATTTCAAGGTTAACCACTTACAATTTGAAATTTTTCATACACATCTTATTTTGCCACAGTTCACTAAAAAAGCAAGGTTAACCCCTTACAATCTGAAATTTTCCATGAACATTTCTTTTTGCCCAATTTTGCTAAAAATGCAAGGTAAAGCCCTTACAATTTGAAATTTTTCATCAACATTTAAATTTGCCCAATTTTTACTAAAAAAGCAAGTTTAACCCGTTACAATTTGAAATTTTTCATACACATCTTATTTTGCCACAGTTCACTAAAAAAGCCAGGTGAGCCCCTTACAATCTGAAATTTTTCAGAAACATCTGATTTTGCCCAATTTTGTTAAAATATGCAAGGTTCACCCCTTACAAATTGAAATTTTTTATCAACATTTAAATTTGCCCAATTTTTACTAAGAAAGCAAGGTTAACCCCTTACAATTTAAAGAGTTTCATAAACATTTAAATTTGCCTAATTTTTACTAAAAAGCAAGGTTAACCCTTACAATTTGATATTTTTCATACACATCTTATTTTGCCACAGTTCACTAAAAAAGCAAGGTTAACCCCTTACAATCTGAAATTTTCCATGAACATTTCTTTTTGCCCAATTTTGCTAAAAATGCAAGGTAAAGCCCTTAGAATCTGCAATTTTTTTCTGAAACATCTGATTTTCCCAATTTTGCTAAAATATGAAAGGTTAACCCCTTACAATTTGAAATTTTTCATCAACATTTAAATTTGCCCAATTTTTACTAAAAAAGCAAGTTTAACCCGTTACAATTTGAAATTTTTCATACACATCTTATTTTGCCACAGTTCACTAAAAAAGCCAGGTGAGCCCCTTACAATCTGAAATTTTTCAGAAACATCTGATTTTGCCCAATTTTGTTAAAATATGCAAGGTTCACCCCTTACAAATTGAAATTTTTTATCAACATTTAAATTTGCCCAATTTTTACTAAGAAAGCAAGGTTAACCCCTTACAATTTAAAGAGTTTCATAAACATTTAAATTTGCCTAATTTTTACTAAAAAGCAAGGTTAACCCCTTACAATTTGATATTTTTCGTACACATCTTATTTTGCCAAAAATCACTAAAAAAGCAAGGTTAACCCCGTCCGGTCTGAAATTTTTCAGAAACATATGATTTTGCCCAATTTTGCTAAAATATGCAAGGTTCACCCCTAACAATTTGAAATTTTTCATAAAAATCTCATTTTGCCCAATTTTGCTAAAAAAGCAAGGTTAACCCCTTACAATCTGAAATTTATCAGAAACATCTGATTTTGCCTTATTTTGTTAAAATATGCAAAGTTCACCCTTTACCATTTGAAATTTTTCATATACATTTCTTTTTGCCCAATTTTGCTAAAAATGCAAGGTTAAGCCCTTACAATCTGTAATTTTCCATAAACACCTGATTTTGCCCAATTTTGTTCAAATATGCAAGGTTCACCCCTTACAATTTGAAATTTTTCATCAACATTTAAATTTGCCCAATTTTTACTAAAAAAACATGATTAACCCCTAACAATTTGAAATATTCATAACCATCTGATTTTGCCCAATTTTTCTAAAATATGCAAGGTTCACCCCTTACAATTTGAAATTTTTCATAAACATTTAAATTTGCCCAATTTTTACTAAAATTTCAAGGTTAACCACTTACAATTTGAAATTTTTCATACACATCTTATTTTGCCACAGTTCACTAAAAAAGCAAGGTTAACCCCTTACAATCTGAAATTTTCCATGAACATTTCTTTTTGCCCAATTTTGCTAAAAATGCAAGGTAAAGCCCTTACAATTTGAAATTTTTCATCAACATTTAAATTTGCCCAATTTTTACTAAAAAAGCAAGTTTAACCCGTTACAATTTGAAATTTTTCATACACATCTTATTTTGCCACAGTTCACTAAAAAAGCCAGGTGAGCCCTTACAATCTGAAATTTTCAGAAACATCTGATTTTGCCCAATTTTGTTAAAATATGCAAGGTTCACCCCTTACAAATTGAAATTTTTTATCAACATTTAAATTTGCCCAATTTTTACTAAGAAAGCAAGGTTAACCCCTTACAATTTAAAGAGTTTCATAAACATTTAAATTTGCCTAATTTTTACTAAAAAGCAAGGTTAACCCCTTACAATTTGATATTTTTCATACACATCTTATTTTGCCACAGTTCACTAAAAAAGCAAGGTTAACCCCTTACAATCTGAAATTTTCCATGAACATTTCTTTTTGCCCAATTTTGCTAAAAATGCAAGGTAAAGCCCTTAGAATCTGCAATTTTTTTCTGAAACATCTGATTTTCCCAATTTTGCTAAAATATGAAAGGTTAACCCCTTACAATTTGAAATTTTTCATCAACATTTAAATTTGCCCAATTTTTACTAAAAAAGCAAGTTTAACCCGTTACAATTTGAAATTTTTCATACACATCTTATTTTGCCACAGTTCACTAAAAAAGCCAGGTGAGCCCCTTACAATCTGAAATTTTTCAGAAACATCTGATTTTGCCCAATTTTGTTAAAATATGCAAGGTTCACCCCTTACAAATTGAAATTTTTTATCAACATTTAAATTTGCCCAATTTTTACTAAGAAAGCAAGGTTAACCCCTTACAATTTAAAGAGTTTCATAAACATTTAAATTTGCCTAATTTTTACTAAAAAGCAAGGTTAACCCCTTACAATTTGATATTTTTCGTACACATCTTATTTTGCCAAAAATCACTAAAAAAGCAAGGTTAACCCCGTCCGGTCTGAAATTTTTCAGAAACATATGATTTTGCCCAATTTTGCTAAAATATGCAAGGTTCACCCCTAACAATTTGAAATTTTTCATAAAAATCTCATTTTGCCCAATTTTGCTAAAAAAGCAAGGTTAACCCCTTACAATCTGAAATTTATCAGAAACATCTGATTTTGCCTTATTTTGTTAAAATATGCAAAGTTCACCCTTTACCATTTGAAATTTTTCATATACATTTCTTTTTGCCCAATTTTGCTAAAAATGCAAGGTTAAGCCCTTACAATCTGTAATTTTCCATAAACACCTGATTTTGCCCAATTTTGTTCAAATATGCAAGGTTCACCCCTTACAATTTGAAATTTTTCATCAACATTTAAATTTGCCCAATTTTTACTAAAAAAACATGATTAACCCCTAACAATTTGAAATATTCATAACCATCTGATTTTGCCCAATTTTTCTAAAATATGCAAGGTTCACCCCTTACAATTTGAAATTTTTCATAAACATTTAAATTTGCCCAATTTTTACTAAAATTTCAAGGTTAACCACTTACAATTTGAAATTTTTCATACACATCTTATTTTGCCACAGTTCACTAAAAAAGCAAGGTTAACCCCTTACAATCTGAAATTTTCCATGAACATTTCTTTTTGCCCAATTTTGCTAAAAATGCAAGGTAAAGCCCTTACAATTTGAAATTTTTCATCAACATTTAAATTTGCCCAATTTTTACTAAAAAAGCAAGTTTAACCCGTTACAATTTGAAATTTTTCATACACATCTTATTTTGCCACAGTTCACTAAAAAAGCCAGGTGAGCCCCTTACAATCTGAAATTTTTCAGAAACATCTGATTTTGCCCAATTTTGTTAAAATATGCAAGGTTCACCCCTTACAAATTGAAATTTTTTATCAACATTTAAATTTGCCCAATTTTTACTAAGAAAGCAAGGTTAACCCCTTACAATTTAAAGAGTTTCATAAACATTTAAATTTGCCTAATTTTTACTAAAAAGCAAGGTTAACCCCTTACAATTTGATATTTTTCATACACATCTTATTTTGCCACAGTTCACTAAAAAAGCAAGGTTAACCCCTTACAATCTGAAATTTTCCATGAACATTTCTTTTTGCCCAATTTTGCTAAAAATGCAAGGTAAAGCCCTTAGAATCTGCAATTTTTTTCTGAAACATCTGATTTTCCCAATTTTGCTAAAATATGAAAGGTTAACCCCTTACAATTTGAAATTTTTCATCAACATTTAAATTTGCCCAATTTTTACTAAAAAAGCAAGTTTAACCCGTTACAATTTGAAATTTTTCATACACATCTTATTTTGCCACAGTTCACTAAAAAAGCCAGGTGAGCCCCTTACAATCTGAAATTTTTCAGAAACATCTGATTTTGCCCAATTTTGTTAAAATATGCAAGGTTCACCCCTTACAAATTGAAATTTTTTATCAACATTTAAATTTGCCCAATTTTTACTAAGAAAGCAAGGTTAACCCCTTACAATTTAAAGAGTTTCATAAACATTTAAATTTGCCTAATTTTACTAAAAAGCAAGGTTAACCCCTTACAATTTGATATTTTTCGTACACATCTTATTTTGCCAAAAATCACTAAAAAAGCAAGGTTAACCCCGTCCGGTCTGAAATTTTTCAGAAACATATGATTTTGCCCAATTTTGCTAAAATATGCAAGGTTCACCCCTAACAATTTGAAATTTTTCATAAAAATCTCATTTTGCCCAATTTTGCTAAAAAAGCAAGGTTAACCCCTTACAATCTGAAATTTATCAGAAACATCTGATTTTGCCTTATTTTGTTAAAATATGCAAAGTTCACCCTTTACCATTTGAAATTTTTCATATACATTTCTTTTTGCCCAATTTTGCTAAAAATGCAAGGTTAAGCCCTTACAATCTGTAATTTTCCATAAACACCTGATTTTGCCCAATTTTGTTCAAATATGCAAGGTTCACCCCTTACAATTTGAAATTTTTCATCAACATTTAAATTTGCCCAATTTTTACTAAAAAAACATGATTAACCCCTAACAATTTGAAATATTCATAACCATCTGATTTTGCCCAATTTTTCTAAAATATGCAAGGTTCACCCCTTACAATTTGAAATTTTTCATAAACATTTAAATTTGCCCAATTTTTACTAAAATTTCAAGGTTAACCACTTACAATTTGAAATTTTTCATACACATCTTATTTTGCCACAGTTCACTAAAAAAGCAAGGTTAACCCCTTACAATCTGAAATTTTCCATGAACATTTCTTTTTGCCCAATTTTGCTAAAAATGCAAGGTAAAGCCCTTACAATTTGAAATTTTTCATCAACATTTAAATTTGCCCAATTTTTACTAAAAAAGCAAGTTTAACCCGTTACAATTTGAAATTTTTCATACACATCTTATTTTGCCACAGTTCACTAAAAAAGCCAGGTGAGCCCCTTACAATCTGAAATTTTTCAGAAACATCTGATTTTGCCCAATTTTGTTAAAATATGCAAGGTTCACCCCTTACAAATTGAAATTTTTTATCAACATTTAAATTTGCCCAATTTTTACTAAGAAAGCAAGGTTAACCCCTTACAATTTAAAGAGTTTCATAAACATTTAAATTTGCCTAATTTTTACTAAAAAGCAAGGTTAACCCCTTACAATTTGATATTTTTCATACACATCTTATTTTGCCACAGTTCACTAAAAAAGCAAGGTTAACCCCTTACAATCTGAAATTTTCCATGAACATTTCTTTTTGCCCAATTTTGCTAAAAATGCAAGGTAAAGCCCTTAGAATCTGCAATTTTTTTCTGAAACATCTGATTTTCCCAATTTTGCTAAAATATGAAAGGTTAACCCCTTACAATTTGAAATTTTTCATCAACATTTAAATTTGCCCAATTTTTACTAAAAAAGCAAGTTTAACCCGTTACAATTTGAAATTTTTCATACACATCTTATTTTGCCACAGTTCACTAAAAAAGCCAGGTGAGCCCCTTACAATCTGAAATTTTTCAGAAACATCTGATTTTGCCCAATTTTGTTAAAATATGCAAGGTTCACCCCTTACAAATTGAAATTTTTTATCAACATTTAAATTTGCCCAATTTTTACTAAGAAAGCAAGGTTAACCCCTTACAATTTAAAGAGTTTCATAAACATTTAAATTTGCCTAATTTTTACTAAAAAGCAAGGTTAACCCCTTACAATTTGATATTTTTCGTACACATCTTATTTTGCCAAAAATCACTAAAAAAGCAAGGTTAACCCCGTCCGGTCTGAAATTTTTCAGAAACATATGATTTTGCCCAATTTTGCTAAAATATGCAAGGTTCACCCCTAACAAATTGAAATTTGTCATAAAAATCTCATTTTGCCCAATTTTGCTAAAAAAGCAAGGTTAACCCCTTACAATCTGTAATTTTCCATAAACACCTGATTTTGCCCAATTTTGTTCAAATATGCAAGGTTCACCCCTTACAATTTGAAATTTTTCGTAAAAATCTCATTTTGCCCAATTTTGCTAAAAAAGCAAGTTTAACCCCTTACAATCTGTAATTTTCCATAAACACCTGATTTTGCCCAATTTTGTTCAAATATGCAAGGTTCACCCCTTACAATTTGAAATTTTTCATAAAAATCTCATTTTGCCCAATTTTGCTAAAAAAGCAAGGTTTACCCCTTACAATTTGAAATTTCTCATATACATTTCTTTTTGCCCAATTTTGCTAAAAATGCAAGGTTAAGCCCTTACAATCTGCATTTTGTTCAGAAACATCTGATTTTGCCCAATTTTGATAAAATATGCAAGGTTCACCCCTAACAATTTGAAATTTCTCATAAAAATCTCATTTTGCCCAATTTTGCTAAGCAAGCAAGGTTAACCCCTTACAATCTGCAATTTTTCAGAAACATCTGATTTTGCCTAATTTTGTTTAAAAAGGCAAGGTTCACCCCTTACCATTTGAAATTTTTTATAAAAATCTCATTTTGCCCAATTTTGCTAAAAAAGCAAGGTTTACCCCTTACAATTTGAAATGTTTCATATACATTTCTTTTTGCCCAATTTTGCTAAAAATGCAAAGTAAAGCCCTTACAATCTGCAATTTTTTCAGAAACATATGATTTTGCCCAATTTTGCTAAAATATGCAAGGTTCACCCCTTACAATTTGAAATTTTTCATCAACATTTAAATTTGCCAAATCTTTACAAAAAAAGCAAGGTTAACCCGTTACAATTTGAAATTGTTCATACACATCTTATTTTGCTACAGTTCACTAAAAAAGCAAGGTTAACCCCTTACAATCTGATATTTTTCAGAAGCATCTGATTTTGCCCAATTTTGCTAAAATATGCAAGGTTCACCCCTAACAATTTGAAATTTTTCATAAAAATCTCATTTTGCCCAATTTTGCTAAAAAAGCAAGGTTAACCCCTTACAATCTGAAATTTTTCAGAAACATCTGATTTTGCCTAATTTTGTTAAAATATGCAAAGTTCACCCTTTACCATTTGAAATTTTTCATAAAAATCTCATTTTGCCCAATTTTGCTAAAAAAGCAAGGTTTACCCCTTACAATTTGAAATGTTTCATATACATTTCTTTTTGCCCAATTTTGCTAAAAATGCAAAGTAAAGCCCTTACAATCTGCAATTTTTTCAGAAACATATGATTTTGCCCAATTTTGCTAAAATATGCAAGGTTCACCCCTTACAATTTGAAATTTTTCATCAACATTTAAATTTGCCAAATCTTTACAAAAAAAGCAAGGTTAACCCGTTACAATTTGAAATTGTTCATACACATCTTATTTTGCTACAGTTCACTAAAAAAGCAAGGTTAACCCCTTACAATCTGATATTTTTCAGAAGCATCTGATTTTGCCCAATTTTGCTAAAATATGCAAGGTTCACCCCTAACAATTTGAAATTTTTCATAAAAATCTCATTTTGCCCAATTTTGCTAAAAAAGCAAGGTTAACCCCTTACAATCTGAAATTTTTCAGAAACATCTGATTTTGCCTAATTTTGTTAAAATATGCAAAGTTCACCCTTTACCATTTGAAATTTTTCATAAAAATCTCATTTTGCCCAATTTTGCTAAAAAAGCAAGGTTTACCCCTTACAATTTGAAATTTTTCATATACATTTCTTTTTGCCCAATTTTGCTAAAAATGCAAGGTTAAGCCCTTACAATCTGTAATTTTCCATAAACACCTGATTTTGCCCAATTTTGTTCAAATATGCAAGGTTCACCCCTTACAATTTGAAATTTTTCATAAAAATCTCATTTTGCCCAATTTTGCTAAAAAAGCAAGGTTTACCCCTTACAATTTGAAATTTCTCATATACATTTCTTTTTGCCCAATTTTGCTAAAAATGCAAGGTTAAGCCCTTACAATCTGCATTTTGTTCAGAAACATCTGATTTTGCCCAATTTTGATAAAATATGGAAGGTTCACCCCTAACAATTTGAAATTCCTCATAAAAAACTCATTTTGCCCAATTTTGCTAAGGAAGCAAGGTTAACCCCTTACAATCTGAAATTTTTCAGAAACATCTGATTTTGCCTAATTTTGTTAAAATATGCAAGGTTCACCCCTTACCATTTGAAATTTTTTATAAAAATCTCATTTTGCCCAATTTTGCTAAAAAAGCAAGGTTTACCCCTTACAATTTGAAATGTTTCATATACATTTCTTTTTGCCCAATTTTGCTAAAAATGCAAAGTAAAGCCCTTACAATCTGCAATTTTTTCAGAAACATATGATTTTGCCCAATTTTGCTAAAATATGCAAGGTTCACCCCTTACAATTTGAAATTTTTCATCAACATTTAAATTTGCCAAATCTTTACAAAAAAAGCAAGGTTAACCCGTTACAATTTGAAATTGTTCATACACATCTTATTTTGCTACAGTTCACTAAAAAAGCAAGGTTAACCCCTTACAATCTGATATTTTTCAGAAGCATCTGATTTTGCCCAATTTTGCTAAAATATGCACGGTTCACCCCTAACAATTTGAAATTTTTCATAAAAATCTCATTTTGCCCAATTTTGCTAAAAAAGCAAGGTTAACCCCTTACAATCTGAAATTTTTCAGAAACATCTGATTTTGCCTAATTTTGTTAAAATATGCAAAGTTCACCCATTACCATTTGAAATTTTTCATAAAAATCTCATTTTGCCCATTTTTGCTAAAAAAGCAAGGTTTACCACTTACAATTTGAAATTTTTCATATACATTTCTTTTTGCCCAATTTTGCTAAAAATGCAAGGTTAAGCCCTTACAATCTGCAATTTTTCAGCAACATCTGATTTTGCCCAATTTTGCTAAAATATGCAAGGTTCACCCCTTACAATTTGAAATTTTTCATCAACATTTAAATTTGCCCAATTTTTACTAAAAAAACATGATTAACCCCTAACAATTTGAAATATTCATAACCATCTGATTTTGCCCAATTTTTCTAAAATATGCAAGGTTCACCCCTTACAATTTGAAATTTTTCATAAACATTTAAATTTGCCCAATTTTTACTAAAATTTCAAGGTTAACCACTTACAATTTGAAATTTTTCATACACATCTTATTTTGCCACAGTTCACTAAAAAAGCAAGGTTAACCCCTTACAATCTGAAATTTTCCATGAACATTTCTTTTTGCCCAATTTTGCTAAAAATGCAAGGTAAAGCCCTTAGAATCTGCAATCTTTTCTGAAACATCTGATTTTCCCAATTTTGCTAAAATATGAAAGGTTAACCCCTTACAATTTGAAATTTTTCATCAACATTTAAATTTGCCCAATTTTTACTAAAAAAGCAAGTTTAACCCGTTACAATTTGAAATTTTTCATACACATCTTATTTTGCCACAGTTCACTAAAAAAGCCAGGTTAGCCCCTTACAATCTGAAATTTATCAGAAACATCTGATTTTGCCCAATTTTGTTAAAATATGCAAGGTTCACCCCTTACAAATTGAAATTTTCATCAACATTTAAATTTGCCTAATTTTTACTAAAAAGCAAGGTTAACCCCTTACAATTTGACATTTTTCGTACACATCTTATTTTGCCAAATTTCACTAAAAAAGCAAGGTTAACCCCGTCCGGTCTGAAATTTTTCAGAAACATATGATTTTGCCCAATTTTGCTAAAATATGCAAGTTTCACCCCTAACAAATTGAAATTTTTCATAAAAATCTCATTTTGCCCAATTTTGCTAAAAAAGCAAGGTTAACCCCTTACAATTTGAAATTTTTTAGAAACGTCCGATTTTGCCCAATTTTGTTAAAATATGCAAGGTTCACCCCTTACAATTTGAAATGTTTCATTTAAATCTCATTTTGCCCAATTTTGCTAAAAAAGCAAGGTTTACCCCTTACAATTTGAAATTTCTCATATACATTTATCCCCGCATGCTACCAAAGACACAAGAGACCGGAATCAGAGGCTGCACACTCAGCATTCTTTGTTACCTGTGGCCTGAGCAGCCGTTTATTCAATATGCCAAACATCATGTTCCCGCCCGAAGCTGATAGCGCAGAACTGCAAATATATTTGGCAATAACGTAAAAGGTTGTTCCCGCCCGAAGCTGATAGCGCAGAACTGCAATTACATGTATACATAGCAACAATACCACAGATTGTTCAGCATTATTCTCACAGATTGTTCCCGCCCGAAGCTGATAGCGCAGAACAGCAATAACATGTATACATAGCAACAATACCACAGATTGTTCAGCATTATTCTCACAGATTGTTCCCGCCCGAAGCTGATAGCGCAGAACAGCAAATACATGTATACATAGCAACAATACCACAGATTGTTTAGCATTATTCTCACAGATTGTTCCCGCCCGAAGCTGATAGCGCAGAACAGCAAATACATGTATACATAGCAACAATACCACAGATTGTTTAGCATTATTCTCACAGATTGTTCCCGCCCGAAGCTGATAGCGCAGAACAGCAAATACATGTATACATAGCAACAATACCACAGATTGTTTAGCATTATTCTCACAGATTGTTCCCGCCCGAAGCTGATAGCGCAGAACAGCAAATACATGTATACATAGCAACAATACCACAGATTGTTTAGCATTATTCTCACAGTTTGTTCCCGCCCGAAGCTGATAGCGCAGAACAGCAAATACATGTATACATAGCAACAATACCACAGATTGTTTAGCATTATTCTCACAGTTTGTTCCCGCCCGAAGCTGATAGCGCAGAACTGCAATTATACTTAGCAAGTATAGTTAAAACAATCTTGTCAAAGTCTGCTCCCCTCCAAAGCTTGATAGCAAAGCCGCAATTATAAGCAAAACAGTACTGACACTGTTAGTTCCGGTCCAAAGCTGGTGACGCGGAACTCTGCAATTAGCCATGAGCAACATAATAATGACAGATAAACTTCAAGTGTAACTTATGAATATATCAATCAGCAAAATAGGTAAGAGAATACAGACTGCATGCCTTTTGCGATTAATCCCTTAAACATCTTGTGCCTGAATTACCGACAAAGGCAGGGGTCAAGGGCTTTGCCCCCCAAATCCCAGAAGCATCATAAATAATGAATAAAGTGGCCAATATCTGAGGCCTATTTGCGGTCTTGGAATGCAATTCCCGCCAAACTTTACTCCGTCGGTGATATTGCCGATTCTAAGAAAGGCGAAAACCCCCTCAAAAACCACAGAGGGAAAAAAGGGGGGAAATTCCTTTCTGGCTCCGCTAATAAATGGCAACCGAGTACTGCAAGTTCATGATCACTGCGTCAAACACTCTAGAATCGGCAAATTATCACTCAAACATATCGTGCAATAGAAAACATCAAGTTTTACCATGGCAATGTTTATGCGGAATATGTGCAATTAGGTGGCTACGAACGGGGAGGAGGAGGGAATTTTTTCAGCAAGACAAAACTTTCTTGCCGGACCTAACTGCGTGGCTGCTCAAGCAAAAGTGACCGTGTGCTCGAACTTTCAGTAACAGTCCAATTACAGTGAACTAGTTCATGCACCTAAATCATTGTGGCCACAAGGGGAGTGACCTGGAATGGCTAACCTTCCAACCAGCCCTGTCAACGGTCCAGCGGTGATAAATTATTTGAAGCTTCAATTCCATTTGCCTCAAATCGATTATCCCCGCATGCTACCAAAGACACAAGAGACCGGAATCAGAGGCTGCACACTCAGCATTCTTTGTTACCTGTGGCCTGAGCAGCCGTTTATTCAATATGCCAAACATCATGTTCCCGCCCGAAGCTGATAGCGCAGAACTGCAAATATATTTGGCAATAACGTAAAAGGTTGTTCCCGCCCGAAGCTGATAGCGCAGAACTGCAATTACATGTATACATAGCAACAATACCACAGATTGTTCAGCATTATTCTCACAGATTGTTCCCGCCCGAAGCTGATAGCGCAGAACAGCAATTACATGTATACATAGCAACAATACCACAGATTGTTCAGCATTATTCTCACAGATTGTTCCCGCCCGAAGCTGATAGCGCAGAACAGCAAATACATGTATACATAGCAACAATACCACAGATTGTTTAGCATTATTCTCACAGATTGTTCCCGCCCGAAGCTGATAGCGCAGAACAGCAAATACATGTATACATAGCAACAATACCACAGATTGTTTAGCATTATTCTCACAGATTGTTCCCGCCCGAAGCTGATAGCGCAGAACAGCAAATACATGTATACATAGCAACAATACCACAGATTGTTTAGCATTATTCTCACAGATTGTTCCCGCCCGAAGCTGATAGCGCAGAACAGCAAATACATGTATACATAGCAACAATACCACAGATTGTTTAGCATTATTCTCACAGTTTGTTCCCGCCCGAAGCTGATAGCGCAGAACAGCAAATACATGTATACATAGCAACAATACCACAGATTGTTTAGCATTATTCTCACAGTTTGTTCCCGCCCGAAGCTGATAGCGCAGAACTGCAATTATACTTAGCAAGTATAGTTAAAACAATCTTGTCAAAGTCTGCTCCCCTCCAAAGCTTGATAGCAAAGCCGCAATTATAAGCAAAACAGTACTGACACTGTTAGTTCCGGTCCAAAGCTGGTGACGCGGAACTCTGCAATTAGCCATGAGCAACATAATAATGACAGATAAACTTCAAGTGTAACTTATGAATATATCAATCAGCAAAATAGGTAAGAGAATACAGACTGCATGCCTTTTGCGATTAATCCCTTAAACATCTTGTGCCTGAATTACCGACAAAGGCAGGGGTCAAGGGCTTTGCCCCCCAAATCCCAGAAGCATCATAAATAATGAATAAAGTGGCCAATATCTGAGGCCTATTTGCGGTCTTGGAATGCAATTCCCGCCAAACGGACATGCTGCGGGACGGAGTTTCGCAACATGACCGCCGCCAAATAGGCTCAGGTCGTATGCAACCGAGGATAAATAGACATAATCATGTAAAGCAATACGCAAAAAGTGTTCAGCATCGGTAACCAAAATAAACGAGCAACCTTCATCGGTCAGGTGAACCTCATCTGTGGGGTGCTGCGGAGTGGTCCAAATATTACGGTGTTCGACTCGTGTGCCGTGGAACATGGGTTCGAATCCTGACCGTGGGAACACGGTGCTTGTGCTCTTAAGCAAGGCACGTTACCGTTACCGCTTCGCCTTTCGGAAGGGACGTAAGCCGTAGGTTCCGTGTGTTTTGCAACGCACATTAAAGAAACCAGTAACACCTATCGCTAAGACTCGGTTACTAAGAGAAGGGGTTTTTCCCGGTGTTTCTGTCAGTGGCTGGCTAAACCCTGAAAGGTGCTACACAATGGGTCTTATATTTCTCAAAAACTTTAATTACCTTCCTGTAGTAACTGACATAATGTCCAGCGCCTTGAGTATACCTTAATGTAGGTAGATACCTGGCTATATAAGACTCCGGTATTAACATTGTTAATATTAAAATCTGTCTGATCATCCAACGACGAAATCATGAGGCAGCCAAAAATTAATGACTCCCTATATGCATTCCAGAACAGGGAAATATATGCGTAATGAGCGAAAGTCTAACGGCGGATTGCCTACAAGCGTATTTCGGTACACTGTTATGTAGGTGATGCTTTGCAGAATTTCGGAAAAGAAAATAATGAAATAGGAAAGTGTCACCGTGCGTCTTGCCTGTTGTCATAGATACTCTAGCCCGCCGTGAGTTTCCAGAGTTGCTTGTGTTTACGAAGCCGAAGTCAATGGAGCCGACCTGTAACACTGCACCATGAAGGCAGGCAATGACGAAGCCGCAGACCATGCCTAGTGCATCCATAAAAATTCAATGTACTCGGTCATCTGCATTGTGTGCCGGCTGTTGCAATGGAGGTTCTCTCCCAAGGGCGATGACCCCGCCACCCGCGCAAAACCAGTTCAAGAAAGCGTCTCCATGCTCCCACCATGGAGATCCTTTTTACAGCTACATGCTCCTTTTCATAGCTCCATGCGCCAACTTCCCCAATCGGCCTGTCAGGTGGCGAATCTCATGAAAACAGAAAAGGAAAAGTTGAAAACTCCATTAATACTGGGGATATAGATCTTGTTTGAAAATACTGGGCGAAATACGAGTGTAACGACGGTAAATAAATACGAAATAGCCTAAATGTGATAAACCTGTCATTGTGAGGCCCGGCCGGCAAACTCAAGGGCACGACGAAGGACTGCAAACTGAAGACGTGTGTGACCGCGCTCCCATTGAAATGAGACAAAAATATGTGAAGCAAGTGGCAATGTGGAACCAGCAATGTTATAGCCACCTGCACTGCATGGCAAAGCATGGCATGGCATGACGAGTTTGCAAGGCTGGGAAGGAAATAACGTAACCATAAACTGGTCAGTTTTTGAAATACACAGCTCCAGTTCAAACCTAAATGGCCTAACAATCACAACAGTGACAACGGAGTGACATAGCGGGGAAGGCGAACTGCAGGACCAGGGCAGTAAAATGCAAATAAACCCGTAAAATGTAATAAAAAAGGCAACTCGATATAAAGGCGAGCATCAAAGTGATTCGTGCATGCAAACGGCCTCTATATACCGACACAATGCGGCATAAGATACCAAAGTGATGGAGCGTCGTCTATCATCGTTTTACTACAAACTGCTTTGTTACTTTTATGAGGAAAACTCAGCTACTATACATTTGAAGAAAAATCAGATAGGTATGAATTAATCGAAGCAGGGGCATAACTAGATACCGACAATAAAATGAACTTAACAAGCTGCAGCATGGAGGGACAACGCTCGGCATCAAATTCCTGGCGTGCACGGAACTGAAAAGATGTCAAGCCCTCCAATATAAAAGGCTAGTGCGAGGGGCCAGAGCAATGGCGTTTTGGAAACTAATGACGCTTGGACGAAAGTCTATTGTTGATCAAACCATGGAGCTTCAACACCTTGGTCAAAAAATCCCTGGTCAATGTTGCCATGCAAGCACAAATGGAAACAACTCCATACAAGCGATAGAAAGGAACTTCACCTTAACATGTGCTGACCATTTGGTGTTTTCGTGAGAAATTTCGAAAGACACGTGGTTCTTTGTAGCTGTACTGGTGCTATTGTTGACTGTTTTGCAAATAGTAACTGCTGCGAAACCATGGAAAATGCTAAACCCAAAAAAGTAAGGTTCGTTGACTCGATTTTGTCTCCGAAACGTGGGGGCAAATGCGCTCCCAAACCACTTGAAAGATTGAAGGGAACGGGCGCACTCATTAGAGCGACTAGCACCCATGCAAGAGAAATTACAGAAAAACTCCAAAATGTTTTTGAGAGAAGCAACCTTGCGAGTACAAGAGTACTCAAGGAAAGTACTAAACCGTTCAAACATGACACATGACATAGCGCATACCATGGGCATACATTTATCGTAATAAAAATGGCCATAAAAACCCCAGCAAATCAAAATCATCCGGATGAACAGGTAAAAGGCGAAAAGCTAATGTCAAATCCGATCGTATTAAAGTGCATCTTAGCTTATCGAAACTAGAAATCCGAGTTATACATCATCAAACTCGTGTAAATGACGGCAGTGATAGATGGGTCAACGAAGCCGTTCACTGAACTATAGTGGTAATGGGGACAAATTAAGAATCAACCGAAATCAGTTGCGTAGGTACCTGTACCAGACCCACCGGTGAACAACGTGAAATTGGGAAGGGCTCAGACAAAAACGGACCGGCCACACGACCCAAGTCAATCTCACAATTGATGTTGCAATGTAAAATGGCTGGATGTTCACGAGCAGACTGAGAATTACGCGCAGAAGAACTAACCCTTGGTCCGGAAAAATCTAGTTGAAAATCATATAGAAACCTTCCTTCAAACCGTGTGTACATTGTAACTATGGTAAAGAAAAACACGCAGAAAATTGGAGCATTCGAATTAGTACGATCGCGCTCTACTGGGACGAAAATTAGGCTGTTGTAAGACGGGTGCCCCGTACAGTGTTAACCAAGTTTCGGCATCGATGTTTGCCCCAGAGCGGGACGGCAAACGCGCCTGCTGCAGGCGCAACTGAAAATCATAATCTCGCCAGGCATAGCCAACACGTCAGAATGCGGCAGAGCGGAAGGTTTTTGCCTATAACAGCAAATGACAAGCATGCGAAAAGGGTGTTGCCACAAATAAACCGAAGCAAAAAACTAGAAAGGCAGATGTCAACTACTCGATTGATGTTAAACGGGGAGTTTGCTTATAATGAGGACAAATCAGCCAAGCCGGCGACTCAAAGTAAAACAGTAAAACTCAAAGAATCATCAGTAAACTCGAAGCATGAAAATGAAGTGACTGCAAAAGTGTGCCGAACCCTACACACTCCCTTTGCCAAATTATTTCCTGCAAATTAAGGAAGACTCCACACCGCAAATCATCACATACACTAGTTTAAGTGGCATCAATGGCAAAAGAGGAAAGAAGCAGTTGAATCAGCTATGTAGGGGCCGAAGTTACGAGCAATGGGAACTTGTAACCCACTAATTCAGGAGTAAGTTCGACATGAATGGACTTACCGCAACACCAAAGTCGTCACATAGACGAGTTCCCTCCAGGCCGACCGAAGCATGGCGGGTGAAGGCGCAGCTAGCAGACGGTCAATAAGGCTGCCGCTCCCCAGTCCCACGGTATACAAAGGGACCGCGGAACTTGCAACGTCCGTCGACTACGCGTCGTTTCCCGTGTCCCACCTGATGAACTCCCACGTCAACCGGTGGCTGGGACTGGAATCTGCCGTGCGGACGATCGAGGCTGTCGCCGCCTGTACTTCACCCTATCGTGACCGGCCAAGAGGCAGCTTGCCCAACAAAAATATCAACTGGAAATTTTTTCAGCAAGACAAAACTTTCTTGCCGGACCTAACTGCGTGGCTGCTCAAGCAATAAATTATTTGAAGCTTCAATTCCATTTGCCTCAAATCGATTCTTTTTGCCCAATTTTGCTAAAAATGCAAGGTTAAGCCCTTACAATCTGCAATTTTTTTCAGAAACATCTGATTTTGCCCAATTTTGATAAAATATGCAAGGTTCACCCCTAACAATTTGAAATTTCTCATAAAAATCTCATTTTGCCAAATTTTGCTAAGAAAGCAAGGTTAACCCCTTACAATCTAAATTTTTCAGAAACATCTGATTTTGCCTAATTTTGTTAAAATATGCAAGGTTCACCCCTTACCATTTGAAATTTTTTATAAAAATCTCATTTTGCCCAATTTTGCTAAAAAAGCAAGGTTTACCCCTTACAATTTGAAATTTTTCATATACATTTCTTTTTGCCCAATTTTGCTAAAAATGCAAAGTTAAGCCCTTACAATCTGCAATTTTTTCAGAAACATATGATTTTGCCCAATTTTGCTAAAATATGCAAGGTTCACCCCTTACAATTTGAAATTTTTCATTAACATTTAAATTTGCCAAATTTTTACAAAAAAAAGCAAGGTTAACCCGTTACAATTTTGAAATTGTTCATACACATCTTATTTTGCTACAGTTCACTAAAAAAGCAAGGTTAACCCCTTACAATCTGATATTTTTCAGAAGCATCTGATTTTGCCCAATTTTGCTAAAATATGCACGGTTCACCCCTAACAATTTGAAATTTTTCATAAAAATCTCATTTTGCCCAATTTTGCTAAAAAAGCAAGGTTAACCCCTTACAATCTGAAATTTTTCAGAAACATCTGATTTTGCCTAATTTTGTTAAAATATGCAAAGTTCACCCTTTACCATTTGAAATTTTTCATAAAAATCTCATTTTGCCCAATTTTGCTAAAAAAGCAAGGTTTACCCCTAACAATTTGAAATTTTTCATATACATTTCTTTTTGCCCAATTTTGCTAAAAATGCAAGGTTAAGCCCTTACAATCTGCAATTTTTTCAGAAACATCTGATTTTGCCCAATTTTGCTAAAATATGCAAGGTTCACCCCTTACAATTTGAAATTTTCATCAACATTTAAATTTGCCCAATTTTTACTAAAAAAACATGATTAACCCCTAACAATTTGAAATATTCATAACCATCTGATTTTGCCCTATTTTTCTAAAATATGCAAGGTTCACCCCTAACAATTTGAAATCTTTCATCAACATTTAAATTTGCACAGTTTTGATAAAAAACACAAGGTTAACCCCTTACAATCTGAAATTTTTGAGAAACATCTGATTTTGCCCAATTTTAATAAAATATGCAAGGTTCACCCCTTACAATTTGAAATTTTTCATAAACATTTAAATTTGCCCAATTTTTACTAAAAATTCAAGGTTAACCACTTACAATTTGAAATTTTTCATACACATCTTATTTTGCCACAGTTCACTAAAAAAGCAAGGTTAACCCCTTACAATCTGAAATTTTTCATAAACATTTCTTTTTGCCAAATTTTGCTAAAAATGCAAGGTTAAGCCCTTACAATCTGCAATTTTTTCAGAAACATCTGATTTTGCCCGATTTTGAAAAATATGCAAGGTTCACCTCTTACAATTTGAAATTGTTCATGAACATTTAAATTTGCCCAATTTTGCTAAAAAAAACAAGGTTAACCCCTTACAATCTGAAATTTTTCAGAAACATCTGATTTTGCCCAATTTGGCTAAAATATGCAAGGTTCACCCCTTACAATTTGAAATTTTTCATCAACATTTCTTTTTGCCCAATTTTGCTAAAAATGCAAGGTTAAGCCCTTACAATCTGCAATTTTTTCAGAAACATCTGATTTTGCCCTAATTTGGCAAGGTTAATCCCTGAAATTTTTGATTTTTCATTCAAATAATTATTAGTTTGCCTAATTTTGCTAAAAATGCAAGGTTAACCCCTTACAATCTGAACTTTTCCAGAAACCTGTGATTTTGCCCTATTTTGCTAAAAAAATGCAAGGTTAACCCCTTACAATCTGAAATTTTCCATCAACACCTGATTTTGCCCTATTTTGCTAAAAAATGCAAGGTTAACCCCTTACAATCTGAACTTTTCCAGAAACACCTGATTTTGCCCTATTTTGCTAAACAATTCAAGGTTCACCCCTTTCAATTGGAAATGTTTCATAAACATTTAAATTTGCCTAATTTTTACTAAAAAAGCAAGGTTAACCCCTTACAATTTGAAATTTTTCATACACATCTTATTTTGCCAAATTTCACTAAAAAAGCAAAGTTAACCCCTTACAATCTGAAATTTTCCATGAACATTTCTTCTTGCCCAATTTTGCTAAAAATTGCAAGGGAAAGCCCTTAGAATCTGAACTTTTCCAGAAACACCTGATTTTGCCCTATTTTGCTAAACAATTCAAGGTTCACCCCTTTCAATTGGAAATGTTTCATAAACATTTAAATTTGCCTAATTTTTACTAAAAAAGCAAGGTTAACCCCTTACAATTTAAAATTTTTCATACACATCTTATTTTGCCAAATTTCACTAAAAAAGCAAGGTTAACCCCTTACAATCTGAAATTTTCCATGAACATTTCTTTTTGCCCAATTTTGCTAAAAATGCAAGGGAAAGCCCTTAGAATCTGCAATTTTTTCTGAAACAACTGATTTTCCCAATTTTGCTAAAATATGAAAGGTTCACCCCTTACAATTTGAAATTTTTCATCAACATTTAAATTTGCCCAATTTTTACTAAAAAAGCAAGTTTAACCCGTTACAATTTGAAATTTTTCATACACATCTTATTTTGCCACAGTTCACTAAAAAAGCCAGTTTAGCCCCTTACAATCTGAAATTTTTCAGAAACATCTGATTTTGCCCAATTTTGCTAAAATATGCAAGGTTCACCCCTTACAATTGGACATTTTTCATAAAAATCTCATTTTGCCCAATTTTGCTAAAAAAGCAAGGTTAACCCCTTACAATCTGAAATTTTTCATAAGCATCTGATTTTGCCCAATTTTGTTAAAATATGCCAGGTTCACCCCTAACAATTTGAAATTTTTCATAAAAATCTCATTTTGCCCAATTTTGCTAAAAAAGCAAGGTTTACCCCTTACAATTTGAAATTTTCATGAACATTTCTTTTTGCCCAATTTTGCTAAAAATGCAAGGTTATCCCTTACAATCTGCATTTTTTTCAGAAACATCTGATTTTGCCCTAATTTGGCAGAGTTAATCCCTTAAATTTTTGATTTTTCATTCAAATATGAGTTTGCCCAATTTTGCTAAAAATGCAAGGTTAACCCCTTACAATCTGAACTTTTCCAGAAACCTGTGATGTTGCCCTATTTTGCTAAAAAATGCAAGGTTAACCCCTTACAATCTGAACTTTTCCAGAAACCTGTGATTTTGCCCTATTTTGCTAAAAAAATGCAAGGTTAACCCCTTACAATCTGAAATTTTCCATAAACACCTGATTTTGCCCTATTTTGCTAAAAAATGCAAGGTTAACCCCTTACAATCTGAACTTTTCCAGAAACACCTGATTTTGCCCTATTTTGCTAAACATTTCAAGGTTCACCCCTTTCAATTGGAAATGTTTCATAAACATTTAAATTTGCCTAATTTTTACTAAAAAAGCAAGGTTAACCCCTTACAATTTGAAATTTTTCATACACATCTTATTTTGCCAAATTTCACTAAAAAAGCAAAGTTAACCCCTTACAATCTGAAATTTTCCATGAACATTTCTTTTTGCCCAATTTTGCTAAAAATGCAAGGGAAAGCCCTTAGAATCTGAACTTTTCCAGAAACACCTGATTTTGCCCTATTTTGCTAAACAATTCAAGGTTCACCCCTTTCAATTGGAAATGTTTCATAAACATTTAAATTTGCCTAATTTTTACTAAAAAAGCAAGGTTAACCCCTTACAATTTGAAATTTTTCATACACATCTTATTTTGCCAAATTTCACTAAAAAAGCAAGGTTAACCCCTTACAATCTGAAATTTTCCATGAACATTTCTTTTTGCCCAATTTTGCTAAAAATGCAAGGGAAAGCCCTTAGAATCTGCAATCTTTTCTGAAACAACTGATTTTCCCAATTTTGCTAAAATATGAAAGGTTCACCCCTTACAATTTGAAATTTTTCATCAACATTTAAATTTGCCCAATTTTTACTAAAAAAGCAAGTTTAACCCGTTACAATTTGAAATTTTTCATACACATCTTATTTTGCCACAGTTCACTAAAAAAGCCAGTTTAGCCCCTTACAATCTGAAATTTTTCAGAAACATCTGATTTTGCCCAATTTTGCTAAAATATGCAAGGTTCACCCCTTACAATTGGACATTTTTCATAAAAATCTCATTTTGCCCAATTTTGCTAAAAAAGCAAGGTTAACCCCTTACAATCTGAAATTTTTCATAAGCATCTGATTTTGCCCAATTTTGTTAAAATATGCAAGGTTCACCCCTAACAATTTGAAATTTTTCATAAAAATCTCATTTTGCCCAATTTTGCTAAAAAAGCAAGGTTTACCCCTTACAATTTGAAATTTTTCATGAACATTTCTTTTTGCCCAATTTTGCTAAAAATGCAAGGTTATCCCTTACAATCTGCATTTTTTTCAGAAACATCTGATTTTGCCCTAATTTGGCAGGGTTAATCCCTTAAATTTTTGATTTTTCATTCAAATATGAGTTTGCCCAATTTTGCTAAAAATGCAAGGTTAACCCCTTACAATCTGAACTTTTCCAGAAACCTGTGATGTTGCCCTATTTTGCTAAAAAATGCAAGGTTAACCCCTTACAATCTGAAATTTTCCATAAACACCTGATTTTGCCCTATATTGCTAAAAAATGCAAGATTAACCCATTACAATCTGAACTTTTCCAGAAACACCTGATTTTGCCCTATTTTGCTAAAAAATTCAAGGTTTTCCCCTTACAATTTGAAATGTTTCATAAACATTTAAATTTGCCTCATTTTAACTAAACAAGCATGGTTAACCCCTTACAATTTGAAATGTTTCATAAACATTTAAATTTGCCTAATTTTTACTTAAAAGCAAGGTTAACCCCTTACAATTTGACATTTTTCATACACATCTTATTTTGCCAAATTTCACCTCAAAAAGCAAGGTTAACCCCGTACGATCTGAAATTTTTCAGAAACATCTGATTTTGCCCAATTTTGCTTAACTATGCAAGGTTCACCCCTAACAATTTGAAAATTGTTCATAAAAATCTCATTTTGCCCAATTTTGCTAAAAAAGCAAGGTTTACCCTTTACAATTTGAAATTTTTCATAAACATTTCTTTTTGCCAAATTTTGCTAAAAATGCAATGTTAAGTCCTTACAATCTGCAATTTTTTCAGAAACATCTGATTTTGCCCGATTTTGAAAAATATGCAAGGTTCACCCCTTACAATTTGAAATTGTTCTTGAACATTTAAATTTGCCCAATTTTGCTAAAAAAACCAAGGTTAACCCCTTACAATCTGAAATTTTTCAGAAACATCTGATTTTGCCCAATTTGGCTAAAATATGCAAGGTTCACCCCTTACAATTTGAAATTTTTCATAAACATTTCTTTTTGCCCAATTTTGCTAAAAATGCAAGGTTAAGCCCTTACAATCTGCAATTTTTTCAGAAACATATGATTTTTTCCTAATTTGGCAAGGTTAATCCCTGAAATTTTTGATTTTTCATTCAAATAATTATTAGTTTGCCCAATTTTGCTAAAAATGCAAGGTTAACCCCTTACAATCTGAACTTTTCCAGAAACCTGTGATTTTGCCCCATTTTGCTAAAAAAATGCAAGGTTAACCCCTTACAATCTGAAATGTTCCATAAACACCTGATTTTGCCCTATTTTGCTAAAAAATGCAAGGTTAACCCCTTACAATCTGAACTTTTCCAGAAACACCTGATTTTGCCCTATTTTGCTAAACAATTCAAGGTTCACCCCTTTCAATTTGAAATGTTTCATAAACATTTAAATTTGCCTAATTTTTACTAAAAAAGCAAGGTTAACCCCTTACAATTTGAAATTTTTCATACACATCTTATTTTGCCAAATTTCACTAAAAAAGCAAGGTTAACCCTTTACAATCTGAAATTTTTAAGAAACATCTGATTTTGCCCAATTTGGCTAAAATATGCAAGGTTCTCCCCTTACAATTTGAAATTTTTCATAAACATTTAAATTGGCCCAATTTTTACTAAAAAAGCCAGGTTAACCCCTTAGAATCTGAAATTTTTAAGAAACATCTGATTTTGCCCAATTATGCTAAAATATGCAAGGTTCATCCCTAACAATTTGAAATTTTTCATAAAAATCTCATTTTGCCCAATTTTGCTTAAAAAGCAAGGTTAACCCCTTACAATTTGCAATTTTTCAGAAGCATTTGGTTTTGCCCAATTTTGTTAAAATATGCAAGGTTCACCCCTTACAATTTGAAATTTTTCATAAACATTTAAATGTGCCCAATGTTTACTAAAAAAGCATGGGTAACCCCTTACAATTTGAAATATTCATAAGCATCTAATTATGCCCAACGTTATTCAAAAAGCAAGGTTAACCCCTTCCATCTGAATTTTTTTCAGAAACATCTGAGTTTGCCCAATTTGGCTAAAAATGAAAGGTTCACCCCTTACAATTGGAGATTTTCATAAAAATCTGATATTGCCAGTTTTGCTAAAAATGCCAAGTTAACCCCATAGAATCTGCAATTTTCCAGAAACATCTGATATTTTCCCAATTTTGCTAAAAATGTAAGGTTAACCCCTTGCAAACTGTTAATTCAATCCATGAAGAGTCCCATTGGACTTTTTTTTTAAACAAATTATCTTTCCAGTTTTTAGGGTAAAGGAATTTTCTCTTTTTCCTTTCTCTTTTGTTGTTGCTATATTTTGCGAATTCATTAGTATGGAATGCTCATAGTCAATCAAAGAATATCTCACACATAGGGGCCTACATTATATTCTTTTAATTTAATAGAGACGCAATGATCGTGATATCATATACCAACATATTACTATTGCGAATTACTGTATTGTTTGGGAATGCTCACAATTAAAGAAACGTTATTTGAAAGATGTATACATAATATTTATATTACAATGTACATCTTTATTTTTCCCGGCGTAATTTATGTGTTTCTTACGTCAATTGGCAATCGCGCCATCAATAATGATAGTCAAATTGATCAAACGAAACTCCGTTTTGATTATTGTCAATTATCAAATATTCATTGATTTATGACAAACACTTTTGTTTCAATTTTGATACTACCCGTAGACCTGCCGAGCAGCTGTAGATATCAAACTAAACCAAAGTATAAAAGATAGAGGGTAAAAAAAATCAAAAAGTTATGTGCTAGTCAAGCTTTCAGGGATCGGTCTGAGCCATAACAATGCCCCAGCCGATCCCTTAGTTCTCTTCCGGGGTCTCGGCGTCCCCGACCAATACACACTTCCTTCCCTATCCATCCATATAACCCCGGAGGGCCAGGCACCATGTAAAAGCAAAGAGCTAAGGGAGGAACAGGGCGGCCCCTAAGCCCTGATCCTCCGAGTGGACCACATGCCCTGAACCTGTACGAAGGCGCCAACCTGGAACTCGCGGACAGTACCAGCAGCAGTGCTTACCGATTAAGCTAAGGTACTGTTGGTGATTTACGACGGGAAATTAAATCTCTTATTGTAAATGACTGAACTCATACTTTAAAAACCAAAAAGACACCAGCGGGATTCGAACCTGGGACCCCGCTAATCGTTGACGACGAATCGTAACCACTCAGCCATTTCGTTACCTTAGAATTCTCCTTAAACGGAGAAAAGTTGTCTTTAAAGGTGAGCAAACGCGCCAGGAAGATTACTGGGTCCATTTGCTTGAGCTCCAAGGGCGAAAACAAGTAGATAGTTGAGGAATAATGATCCCAGCGTGTTTGATTTGTTAGGAAGCTGTACACCGCAGCCTAATGTGCAAAACAACCGTGTGCTAGGCGGATCATTACGCAACAATTAATGAACACTGCAATTGTGTATTTGAAAAGGCAGGCGCGTAGATTTCTACTCTTTTTATTTCGGCACTTATAGATTTTTACCTCCGTCTTCAACTACTTCGACATTCTTAAAAAGAAAAAAAGAGACTGTCAGCGAATCTTCGGGAGTTGAAATAAGTATCGTTCCTTCAGACTCTGTAAAACTTCAACATCGGGCTCTTTTTCAACAGCTGTTTTGGCGAAAACTTTCGATTAATTTTGTCTACTGATGAGGGTTTTCTGGCGTTGGGAGGCGCGGACTTGTCCGGTGAAGCTTTGATGTCAGAGGAGACGAGATTAACAGTTTTTTATGGTGAAAAAGTAGTGGTGAAATGAAGAAGCCATCATATTTATTGTTCATCTGGTAGTTACAATAGTTTCACGGACTTAAAGCATGCACACACAATACGTCGGCATAATGTATGCCCAGGACTGTAATTATGAGCATGCAATCTGTCCAGCCCCCCCCCCCCTCCACCCCCCGCAAATTTGCAATATTAGTCCGGGAGAGGTTTAATCATAATTTCGAGTGCAAAAGGTTTGAAGCGTGAAATATGTAGGAGTGACTGAGGGTTGCAGACCAGTAAATCGGTCCGAAATTGCCTACGCCGGCCAAATCACGATTTGCATGCCCTCAAAATCTTCAGTATTTGAGCATGCTATGGGCCATGATCTTGAGGGTTTGTAAAAAAAAAAATATGGGTGGAAGCCGTGCACAGGACTGTGAACTTGTAGTTCCGTTCAATTTGGATGAAATTGGGGCCCTTAAAGCGCTCTATTTTGCAATGGAGTGTAGGCATCGTTTTTCAAAATGGCGATAGGCTTCAGGACTATTTTCAGGGGTGATCATCTTCGGAGGGAAATTTCTCCTACAAGTCATCAGTTGACCCCCCGAAAGGTGATGAAATAAGCTTCAATTTGATGTGTGTCTCGAACACCTTGGAGAGTTGTGAACATATTTCCCGAATTTCTGATGTGGAAGCATTTACCATTGGGGTCTATGGAAGTTTATTTACTGGTCTGCTACCTGAGACAACTGCAAAATGGGATTTCTTGAGTTGCGTAAGTTCTTAGTGAGAAAGATTAGTCTGGCACTGATGTTTTGTAGTCGCTGCAAACCTACACGTTTTTGTAGCTGATTTAGGTTAAGGCCATACAACATATGACATGACTCAACCATAAATATCTTGTCATGCTCATTCTAGTATAGGTTTTCCCGGCCAATTTCCTGAAATGTTTCTTTCTCTTCTGAAAATCTGTCATTCATTTTCGTCTGAATATGAATGCACGTCTTCAATCCCATTTCAATTCAACAAAAGTTAAATCGTTTTCAGTGTCCGTGCATTCGGTTTTGAGAAACAGACGGCCAATTACGTTACCTGTGCATTCATTTACACAAGCATACCTTTTCGCGCGCAGTTCTGGAATACATTTTCGTGAATGTGCAATCAAAAGTATGTTTTTCTCATTCAAAACAGCAGATTGCATCACATAAGATTAAACTAACAGTGAAATAGAATGGCCAATGTTTGAAATTACCCTCTAAAAGCGAAAAGGAAGTCTTGAAAATGAATCTGAATGAGAATAAATGAAAGAAGCTGCTCAATCACTTAATGAACTGAAATGGAATCGAATGCTCTGGAAGCGAAAATGAAACGCGTGATCAGAGCGATTCTCAAATCCAGACGAAAATGAATGACCGATTTTCAGAAGTAAAATTTTAGGAAATTGGCCGGGAAAACCTATCAGGAAACGACCTTTTACATCATAGACGCCATACTTCATGTACTGTGTGCTTTCTTATTGGAGCATATGGCGGCTTTCATCCCAACCCGACGCCCATGTAAACATAGCGAGGTTCTTCTGGAGCTTGCTGCATCAGGTCAGAGAGGAAATTGGGCATTTTGGAGATGGTCTCAGTTTGGGAAAATTCTTGTGTTAAATTATGAACCCATCAGGCAAAATACTTGCAGGTTAAACCCTTGCAAACTTAACATTTGCTTTTATTTTTACAATCACATTCCTGCACAAACTGTTTCGCTGATGTGGTTGCCCAACTACCTTTCAATTTCATATGTATGGTGAGTCAACAAAAACGAAACCCAAATGTCAGGACCGTTGTTTTAGTGAAGTTTTGCATGTAGCACTTTCAAAATCTAGGATATGAAAGCCCAATTCATAAGCGTTCTTTTAGTACAAGAATCATTCAAATCACTCCAGTACTATTCAAGTTACAGAATTTGAAACACAAACACTGTTTTAAAGTTCTGTCCAAGGATCACACAAAGGCGAGTGTTCTTTCAGCAAAACGAAAACAAAGCAAATGAGTTGTTGTTGCCCAACTGTCTTTTTGCACTTTTCTTTTGTGACAGAGTGCAACATAAACACCAAAGCATTGGAAAAAAATAAACATACACATAGAAAATTCCACTTGTATAGCAGATGTTGACAAAAACGAGAAAATACAACGTTCTTCTCTGTCCACTGAATTTTATTATGTACATCTCTCTACGCTCAATAAATAAATATGTACATGTATCATTGTTACATCGTGTGCTTGGATACTGTAATTTCATTGGTCTAGCACGACCACGTGTCTGGTCAATACAAACGCATGTTACGCATGTCTGAGGGTGATATCGCACTGAGTTCATTGCACGCGTTGCGCGAGCGTGTGGAACCTGTCGGCGCGCTAGCTTTTTGCAATGAGAACTGCAATCGTCTCATGTCCTGCAGGACATCAAAACCTTCAGTTATCAAAAGTAACATCGCAGTGATTTTATCTATTTCTCAAACAGTAAGTTACAACTATTTATCTTTTTTGAGTTATTAGCATGATAGGCCTATAACGAAAGAATTGTTGACTGCTGTGATGTGGGATATGCTGTTTTTAACCGCCTCGAGTGCTATGCGCCCCTCGGGTGTTAAAAACGTCATGTCCCACATCACAGCAATCATCAGTTTTTAAATATCAATGCTGGTTGGACCCAACGGGCCAGCCTATAGACCTTCATCATGCTGCCACCATTTCAGTCATGTTCCCTGTATCCAATAACAGTACGGATTGATAATGTTTTTTGTGCGAAAAGGAACCAGACTATTTTTCCTTCCAGCCTCGCTTTGGTTACGTTGATTTGAATGGGAAAAACATCAAGATGGCCCCAACATGATAATGGTCTATCGTCCTCCAAATCTGAGGCACCAAGTATAAATAATGTCCGACACTTTCGGGTCAAGTTCAACTAGATAAGCTCATTAATGTTATTGATGGATAAGATGCATTAAGACAGATCAACACACGTACATAAACCTGGAACCTGTATTGGTCAAAATTTTAAATCTTCATCTTTCAACTGTCATTTAACATAACAGGTAGGAAATACTGCACATCTCAAACTGCTTTGGGACGCCAAAGTCTCCATGCAGTGCCTAAGAAATTCTATTAACTTAAAACAGCAGCACAATCAGTTGACTAGTAACCCCATCAGTGGCAGTCAACTCTGACTCGCATATAACGCAATCCTTGGCTCAGAAGGCAATCTCTGTTGGCTTAAACACCAGCACATCAGACCAGTCACCTTTACCTATTCCTTGGTGGTCAACAAGGTCTTGTTTTTTTAAGTCTGTTGGGGGTCTCGGTTAACTTGGACATCAGCACATTAGCCGACCAGCGCTCTGTTGATTGAGTCAGTGATGTTCCATTCCCAAACTAATATGTACTTGACCTTCTTAGTTCAAAAGGCAGTCTCTGTTAACTTAGACATCAGCACATCAGTTGATCAGTGCTCTGTTCATCAAGTCTGTGGTGTTCCATTCCCAAACTCGTATGTATTTCACCTTCTTAGTTCAAACGGCAGTCTGTGTTAACTTGGACATCATCAGCACATCAGTTGATCAATGACTCTCACCCGCGGTAGTTAACTCCGACTAATTATAACAAACATTGTATCTTGATCTTTCGTGATTAAGAAGGTGGTTTACTTGGACATCAGCACATCAGTTGATCAATGACTCTCAACCGTGGTAGTTAACTCCGACTAACAAACATTGTACCTTGATCTTTCGTGATTAAGAAGGTGGTTTACTTGGACAACAGCACATCAGTCGACCAGTGACTCTCAACCGTGGTAGTTAACTCCGACTAACGTACATTGTATCTTGATCTTTTGTGAATAAGGAGGTGGTTAACTTAGAGAACAGCACATCAGTTGACCGGTGACTCTCACTAGTGGTAGTAAACTCCGACTAACATCCATTGTATCTTGATCTTTCATGAATAAGAAGGTGGTTAACTTAGGTAACAGCACATCAGTTGACTGGTGGTTCTTTAATGTTCGGTTGTCGGCTACCGACTCACATATCTTGGTCCTGCTGCTGAGGGGCATCCGACTGGTTGCTGTTGTTGTTCTCTGCCATCAGGACCTCTCGGTTCTCGTAGGTCCAGAAACCGTTCAGATCGATCAGGATGCTGACCACAGTCTCACCGTGATTGCTGTAGAAATAAACATTCACCAGATCTCAAAAATGTTTCAATATGTGATGCGATCAACCTAAATGAGTCGTTTGTCGACCTTAGTCACTTTTTTTTTACAGATTTGAAAAGAGCACAATCTCAGCATTACTGCTGTGAAAAGCGCATGCTGATACCATCTTTAGGTCAAAAATATGGAAGTCGGAACACCAAGAGATGTGATGAAGTGATGTGATGAAGTGGCCCCAAACCGCCCTCCCTATTACTCCCCGTAGCCCTCGAAATATAACACTAATGGGTTGAACAATGAGATCATCAAAAGTGAGTAAAGGCAAATTCTGAGATAGCAGCTGAAACTCGGATATGTTATATCTGGAATGTTTCCATCAGAAAACACTGTGGACTGCTGTGCCTCGTGGTTAAGGACATTGGATTCGTGGTCTGCGGGTAAAGCTGCAGGTTGTGGGTTCGAGTCCAGCCTGGGGTCATGGTGCGTGTGCCCTTGGGCAAGGCACTTTGTCACTCATTGCTTCTCTCCACCCAGGAGTAAATGGGTACCTGTGAGGGCAGTGATGGTTATTGTGATTGAATTAGCTTCCTTGCACCTAACAGGCTGCATAGAGCTGTATACTCCCCAGGGAGCTGAGATGGTATTTGGAATGTTTCATGTGCCCAATGAGCAGGGTAATAATGATGAAGCGCCTAGAGCACCAGTCCTGGTGGATACGTGCGCTTTATAATTTTTCAATATTTCTGTGATAATTGGGCTGCTATGCTTTTAGGCAGGAGAATACTCTTACCCAATTTGTGATTTTTTGGACGAACAAATATGACACATATACATTGCTCAGTTATTTGACCCTTCAAACTGCCCAAGCACTCTATGGTTTTATTGATTCTTCAGTGAATAAGCACAATGTAATACAATGTAGTACAATGTAATACAATGTAGTACAATGTAATACAATGTAGTACAATGTAGTACAGGTGCTAATGGGTTAAACATAGAATACGCTTCTTCACCTAAGCAGTCAAGAGCCCCTCGGAGGGAATATGAATAATGGGAGACTTTTGAGACAGTTGGTGGCAGCAAACACACCAGTCCTTTTCAATTGTTTACGTCATATTTAATCTAAAGCGCGCATGCTCAATATGACGCAAACAGTGGAAAAGGGACCGGTGTGTTTGCTGCCCCCAACGTCTCAAAAGTCTCCCATTGAATCCACTGATAACTGTCCAGCCACTGACCTGTTGATGAGATCCTGCAGAGTGATCTTGAGGGGATCGGCCGGTTTGACCATATCAAAGATCTCGTCCTTCACATCGGCAAAGGAGATTGGCTCTTGGCCATGCTGTCTCATCTGCTCCTGGATAGCCTGAAGAAGAAAAAAGAGAAGAATTATAGCAACTGCGTGCGCATCGCCATATTAAAAAAAACAACTAAACCTACTAACGGAAAATTCCAAGAAGCATCGTTGGAAAGGCCTTCTTTCATTGATTTCTTCAAAATGACAGTTTGCAAGAAAGACTAATTTCACAAGGAGTTTAGTCCCATTACCATCTTTCAACTAAGTATGCTTTTCAACAATAATTACGCCAGTTACTTTCTGGATAGCTGCAAATGATGGACTGTACCTTTTAAGTGGAAAGAATCCGTGGGAAATCCCATCAAAGGAATGAGCCTGTTACGTCCCAACTATATCATTGCCCCCAACTATAATTGAGACGATCCAATCTACAATTGGGACTGTCCGAACTACAGGTGGGACTGTTCCAACTGTCCCAACTATAGTTGGGGCCTTTGCTATAGTTGGGGCATTAAAAGTATAACTCGTGTACTCACTCTGAAGAAGTAGTTGAGTGCGAAGACATTGAGGTAGGACCTGCCCTGTACGTCCAGCAGACGGAAAAAGTACTGCAAGGCCTGCGGCTCTCTGCGATTCTCCATGGCAAGCACAAAGTCAAGGTAGGTTTTGTAGTCCTGTTTGGGTGAGAACATTATGAATGAAGGCCATTGCGACATTATGCCAGATCAGAAAATCAGACACTGAAGTGTCATTCACCCAGTAGGCCCTGTAGCACCCCAAACTGCCCTGTCTTTTACTCCTTGTATGACCAAAACTGCCTTAGTACTGTATGAATGCAGGGATTCATTAGTGAATAAATACAATGTTAATACAGTTGAACGTCCATATACTAACACAGTGGGGTCTACAAAAGATTGCTCAGTACAGGGCGTTAAAAAAAAACGCATCCCAAATGGCAAGACCAAGTTTTGAATGAAGTTTTGCCTGTAGCACTTTCAAAATCTAGAATAAGAAAGCTCAATCAATAAGCTTTCAGTTAGTACAAGAATCACTTAAATCACTCATGTACTTTTCAAGTTACGGCATTTTGAACACAAACACCATTTTAAAGTTCTGTTCACGGATTACAAAAAAGGTACATGTTCTTTCAGCAAAACGAAAACAATTCACATGCATCCCTATGAGAATTGCTTTCGTTTTGCTGAAAGGCAAAAAACCTAATATTAACAAAGGTGTCATTACCTATGAAGGTTTGTATGAGTACACGCAGAACAATGAACTTGCACCCGTTCATGAACATGTAACCAATAGCAAACACAATTATGACTGGAAAAAAACATGGTAAATTTGGAGCAGTAGTTGAAAAATAGTTAGGTTTTTCCAACGGTGGTCGGGCGACCACCGTTGGAAATTTATACAAAAATACCATTTTCTTGAAAAATGACTTCACACCAGGTGCCATAATTTTACAGGATGCTTTAGACTGTCATTAACCAACATCCCAGTAAGGTATTTCGTAAAAACTTGGTAGTTTTATTTTTCGATGTTTGCAAATGTTGTATATTCCCTTTATGGGATGCCTTTAAACAAATACAAATGTATGATAGACCTCACAATGCACTGGTGGCCCCAAAACCATCTGCGGATAATTTTGTGGATTTTTCATTTTCACCCCCCCCCCCCCAATCTCACACCGAGTCACTTGACTGGAAACACAATGTCTCACGTTAAAGAGAATATACATCATTTGCTTTTGCTGTAATTTTCAGAAATGGATGGAATTGGGGGGTTGGAAATATATAGCAAATATAGTTACACCGACTTTTTTGAGGTTTTGGGTTCGAAAATGCTATAAAAACCAAGAAAAACAATCATTTTCCTGTAGTCTGGTTCCCTGACTCCATATAAAAAGAAACAGAGCAGTTTACATACATTGGAGAATTGTAAGGTCAGGGAACCAGTCTAGCTGGCTTGTACCCGTTCATAGGTGTGTAATCGATTGCAAACAAGTGCGATGGTCAATTGGGGCCAGTATTTGAAAAAAAGCCCGTTTGAAATTGATACAAAAATACCACTTTTCTTGAAAATGACAGTATACCAGGTGCCATGATTTTACAGGATGCTTTACACTATCATTCACTAACAGTCCAGCAAGGTATTTCAAAATGATTTGGTAGTTTTATTTTTTGATGTTTGCAAATGTTGTATTTTCCCTTTAAGACTTCTGAGCATGACTACCACTCTGCTCTTTGGCTTACCATTTCCCCGTCGTAGGTGAGGCATTCCTGGAACACCCTGTCCAGGAAAACGTTGGTCAGCGTTCCCGTGCCAAACCGGGATAACTCATGCTTGCTCAACATGCCGTTGTGGTCCTTGTCTAGGTTGAGATACTGGCCTGGGGAACAACAATATGGAACAATCACAGTCGTAGAGAAAAAAAATGAAACAAAAAATCAAACCTGCATTAATTTCGTCCATATTTTCCCAACATTATCCAGACTTGGGGTTTTAGTCACTGATCTCTATATAAAGACTGGATAGTGGATAAAGAGCCGCACAATGAATGAATTTGACGCCATATTGGTGAGACCGGTGAGACTGGCTGGTGATCTACAAAGGACAAGTTGCCGTCTTTTATAGACAGCATGATTTCTTTTGTAACATCGCGGTTCACTTGACTTACATTTTGACCACCACCACTGACCAAGGTTTACAATTTTTCTAACGTTGTAGGTTTACTATTTTAATGCCTCAGTTCCCTTTTTTCGGCATATTGGAAATAATAATCACTATGAAAATGTGTTCTTTTTAGAACATCATAATATGTGTACGTGACCAAAATGCGTGTCAACTGTTGATACAACGCGTGCTGCATAGCGTAGAATGTTCATATTATACGCGGCCATCTTCGTGAGACCGGGTGCGAATTGGTCAATATGCAAAGTCTACTGTGTGACTGGTGTATGGATATCCGCTATCCAGTCTTTACATAGAGATCAGTGGTTTTAGTTAGCATTTGAAAATTGGGCTTCCAAATGTGCCTTAATAGTTTGTGACAAAACTGGGCATTCAACTTGCTGAAGTTGAATACAAGAAACAGGGGGATACAAGAAACAGTCCTCAGCAAAAGCTGTTGGTACCACGTGATCTATTGACTTGAGCAATGTGCTTACCGTATACTCGGAGTGCGGAGGGTGCGGAAAACCAGTTGGACTCCTGGGCATCTTTAGGCAGGTCTTCGTCTCTCAACTCCAGCAGGTCGTCCAGGAAACTGCAGGCTAGGATATCCTGGATCCTTATCTTGCCTGCACCAGCATGAAAGGAAAAATTAAAATACAGTCTTGTTAAAGGTAGTATACAACATTTGCAAGAAATAAAAACAAAACTACCAAATTATCGTGAAATACCCTACTTGACTGTAAGTGAATAATAGTCTCAAGTATCCCGTGAAATAATGGCACCTGGTGTGCTGTCATTTTGAAGAAAAGTGGAATTTTCCTATCAATTTGCAACGATGGCCATCCGACCATCGTTAGAAAAAAAATCTGTTTCATCTAAAGTAGCGTCAGGGAACCAGACTACAAGAACAGCAATTTTTTTCTTTGTTTTTCCATCATCTATGAACACAAATCTTAAACAGGTCTGCGTAACAATATTTGCTATAAAATACTAGCCCCAAAACCATCCATTATGGAAAATTACAGCAAAAACCATATTTTGTAGATTACCTTTGAAGTCTCGAAATGTACACATATATTTACTTTAAAAAATAAATATATGGGAAATACAACATTGAGCTTACCTTTTCATCCAATTACTTAGATTCCTACCCATACTCAAAAGCCCATGACGAGAGAACACACTGTCTAGTTTTTTTAAGTCACAAGTTCTTCTACACCACCTTAAAGTATACTTATTGGTCCGAGAAAAGGATTTTGACTATAACACTAAAATACAGAACTACATGTATGCTCTCCGGTAATGAAAAAGCAAAAATTACTGCATAGCAAAAGCAGTAAAGAACCATTTTCACTGAAGTTGCCCTAAGGTCGACCTACGTGTGTGCTTGCACTGCAACGAAACCATCGGCATCAAGCACTTAATGTCATGCTCAGGTCACAAAAGTGACAAATCGTGTGATTACCGTGGAACAAGCGGCATCTCAACACAGAATAATCGCAATATGCTCGTGTCACCCACGACGCGACAATAAAATAAGATGCTCCGGATGCGGGCATGACGTCGTAACTTCGCACAGGTGGACTGCGACTGATTCAGGCCTATCGGGAACACGTTACGTCGTGGCGCAGAAGTAAAAGTTTTTCTACTCTTGCGACTTTTTTTAGCACCGACTGATGCCGATTGCCTTATATCGTTGCAGTTACACTCACGTTGCAAATAATTGGCAACTGATATGTTGCCGACGTTCATAGCTCAAGTGTTACTCAGATGTGTTCATGTCATTGGTATAATGGCAAGAGGTACACATCATACATTACAGCTTCAATTCGAGGTCAAAACGGCAGCATACGGGAAAAGGGACGCCTCCGTATCAAACTTTTTTGACCTTAAAATAAAGTAAACAAATTAACGGCACGAATATTTAAATGACCTGTTCTCATCGGGTCAAGAAAGAAGAAGAACTTTCTAACAGCTGTGCAGACATAGAAGGAGTAGAAGGATTTCTCCAGTCCGTCTAGCTGTGGTAGGGTGGGAATCAATTCCAGGATATAGTTCTCCAAATCCTGAAAAAACAAAAACAAAAAAAAGAAATACAAGCATTTGCCACGTAAACAATCACAAGTCAATTCATAAAGCCAGTCACAAGTAAATCACAAGTCAGTTCATAAGTCCAGTCACAACTAAATCACAAGTATAAAAACCTGGGGCCAATTTCACAGCGCTGCTAAGCACAAAAATATGCTAAGCACAAAAAAAAGTCAGGCTTATAAAAGCAGGTTACCAGCCAAAACTCCACGTGATGTATATTGCTTGTGATTAGTATTCAGCTGTTGTTTGCTTAGCATAAAATCACATGGGGTTTTGGCTGATGACCTGCTTTTATAAGCCAGACTTTTTTTGTGCTAAGCAAATTTTTGTGATTAGCAGCACCGTGAAATTGGCCCCAGGTTTTTAAAAAGGTAAAAAAAAACAGTCCTTGAAAGTTGTTTATCGAAATCTTTTTTCTGTTACAAAAGACTTCAATTGTTGACATGTTAGCGTTTTCATTGGGAAAACATGTAGTTTCTAAGCTGACAGGAGATCTCTCTGAACAAACCACTGTATTTTTTGGGCCAGAAGGTGTCTTTTTGTAGACAATCGAGGTACAAAATGGAATGCTTGACTCACCGATTCTTTCAGATAGCCCTGCCCGGCCACGTCATACAGACTGAGTCCGATGCGCGTCTGATGCAACCACACTTTGCGCATGACGTAGTTGAAGAACTGCATGATGGATATCCTACCGTAGGGATCCGTCTGCAGCAGCTTGGCAAAGACTGTGGCTGTAAAGAAAGGTCTGAAAGAAAACAACAACAAAGCGTGTGGCAAAATCAAATACAAAATTGAATAACACGTTAGTCCTTGTATTGCCCCAAACAGCCCTGCCTATTAATCCCTGTAATGACTCAAACTGCCGAAGCACTCTATGGTTTTTAGGGATTTCTCAGGAAATAAAAACAATGTAGTATAGGTGATAATGTGTTAAAATGGCACAATTTCTCAGAAACAACTTACCTCATGACATAAAGAACTGAAATATTTGTGCATGAAACTCCTTTGTGAATGTCAAAGAATAAAGATGACTACTCTTTATACAAATAATCAAAGTTATTTTTTACACATGTATATAACAAATTCAATAGTTGAACATTATTAACTCATCATCTCATTTTATGGTTTGATGATAGTTGGATGAACATTTGTAAATTGCACTTTGTCTTTTTGGGGCTAGTTGAATCAAGGTTAAATGACAATTTAACAGAATGCAACATTATTAGTGATTTTGCGGCTAGTGAAATTACATAATCCGATTATATTTTGATTCAATATGGTTTCTACAGTTGTGGATATATAGCATTGAGTATTTTGAATTATCATGTTGAGAGCAAACAATTTGTTGAAAGGCTTAAAAGCAAACCATAACTAATGTAGAATACAATACAAAATAGACATTTGCTAAAATAAAAGGACTTGATACATACATGAATACAATAAAACAACACAGAGGCTGTATAAATTAGATTTGCGATTGCCAAGAAAATAAAATACAGCCCAAATGTACAGGCCTGGAGACACCTACTTGCATTTGGGCCCAGCTTCTGTAGCCACCTTGAGGAAATCCTCATAATTGATCATCTGATCCTCACCAACCATCGGTGGGGTATGGTGCTTGTCCAATAAGAACCACAGGTTCTGGGGGAAAATGCCAAAAAAGCAAGTACAATATTACCTGATGTAAGAAAACTGTTTAACACAGATAGGTTTATAAATCATTATTTTACCCATCCCTGCATGTCTTGACCACTTTTCCAATCACTTGATATCACGTGAACAATAGTGTCAAACATCCTGTGAAATCATGGCACCTGGTGTGCTGTCATTTCCAAGAAAAGGGGAATTTTTGTATCAATTTGCAACGATCGGCCGGCCATTGTAGAAAAAAAACTGACTTTTTTCAAATGCTGCCACCAATTTACCACATTCAGTTAGTCCACAATTTGTTTGCCATCGGTTACACATCTGTGAACGGCTGCAAGCAAGCAAGTTAATAGTCTGGTTCTCTGTCCTGACAATTTCCCGAAGTTTGTAAATTGTTCCGTTTCATCTGAGGTAGGGTCAGAGAACCAGACTACAAAAAAAAAAAAAAAAAAAAAAACCTAAGTTTGAGTGGGTTAAGACTTGTGCAAAACTAAGAAATGAAAAAGTATGGCCTACTTGCAACTCTTCATTGTCAAGCAATTCCCTGCTCCTCCGTTGAAGAAACACAGCCCTGCAATGGCAAAACAAGAAAGATCCATCAGACTTCTTCAAACCAACAACCATAATAAGTCATTCTAAAATTGCCTGTACATTCTGTTCTCCTTGACACTTGACCCTTTCCCTTTGACCAACAAATCCCTAATCCAACTGAAAATAGTTTAAGGCTTTTTGAGTACCCTACTTACCAAAAGAGGAATTTTATATTCCACAAGATCCTCATGCAAACATAGCCGAATAACGTGCCGAGTACCCCTTTAGCCTGGGTTGAATTATTGACCCTGAACATCCTAGCCAAACACCAGCCCCTCTGACAAGAACCACATGTTCGTTTTATGCAGGTAACAAGTCAACAAGATAAATCACAAAGTCTGAGCAATTTTGTATCGGTGCAATGACGAAACTAGTATTAACAACCCTATTAAACCCTCCTCAATCCTCCAAAATCCTCATGGCGGTTTTGGAGGATTGAGGATGAATGGTGTTTGAGGAAGAGGGGGATTGTGGAGGATGGAGGATGCAGTTTTGAGGCAGGACTGTCTGACGATTTTGAAGGATTGAGGCACTAGGTATCCTTCTTTTGAACATAAGTGCAATATTTTGGAGGATTTTGAAGGATTGAGGATGTTTCCTAGCCAAAAAGCCCAAGGGCTAGGATTAATTTTTGCTTTCAATGTACAGTATTAATTAATGTATCACATTTCTATCTTTGTTTATAGGTCCACAAATGGGCAGGGGGCTTTGCCTCAATAAAATGTATCTTTTGATGAAATGTGGACTGGTATCTATAATCGATGATGGAGATCTTTTTTTGTAAATCAAATGTTCCCTCCCACTTTATGCCACATACATACATGTAAAAACAAAATAACAAAGACTATTATTCTTATACATTGTAGTTTGTACATACCTTGATTCTTCTCTGAGCTTTTGAAGCAAAACTTCATCTTCACTGGGAAGCTGTCACAATAAATATATTGAAAAAATCTGAAAACAACTGTCATAAAAATGTCCACAATTACAATGTACACTGTACATAAGCATCATCAAGCAATCGAACAAAATACTTCTACTGTACATACACTTGCACAGCCAAATTCCAAAGTGCTTGACAATAACAATTTCTTCACACTACTCCAATTTCAGATTTGATCTTTGTCAAAACCTCGTACTTTATTCTATTCACATTAGCAACGCATACATGTTGCATGCTGAAATCAACCTGGGTGTACTTTTCACCAGGACGTGCACTTGATCTCACGCAAATACCACACTGTGAACGAATAATTATTTTGATCTCTTTTGAAGTCAATAAGGGGTTGATACTTGAACTAAGTTGTAGGGCTGTCCATTTTGGAATCATTTACAGGTACTTGAAACTGCATTTGACCGAATATTGGGATATTTGAAACTGCCACCTACAGCTACGTGCCACGCGGGTCAAAAGCTGCACGCAGAGCACGCCATTAAATTGCGCGCTGCAATCGATATGGGCCGCTAGAGTGTTTTGCAGTATTTTACAACTATCAAGGGCTTGAACCTGCTTTTAAAAAGATGGGAACAATAAATCGCCATCGCCAAAAAAAATTACCGTCGACAAAAAGTGGCACCTGACAATAAAGCACCGAACTATACGATAAAATAACATCACAATCATGTTGTTTTTGAATATTTTAACTGGAAAACAGCTATTTGAATATTCGGTTGACGATCAAATATTTGAATATTCTGTATATTCAAGACAGCCCTAATTTTGGATTCAACCCGAGTTGAAGAAGCAACGGGGAAGTATGGCCTAGCGGCTGTGGTTCGTGACTCATTATCAAAGGGTCAGGGGTTCGAATCCAGCTGCTGGCCATATGTTGTGCCCTTGGGCAAGCCACTTCATCCTCACTTGCCTCTCTCCACCTAAAGGATACCAGCATTAGCTGAGGAGTAACCTGCGATGGCCTGGCATCCCATCTACGGGAATAGAAATATTCTCAGTCGTTTCATGCTATTGAAACCGGAGATAAACATGATAAACGCCGCCCTGATGGGCCATATTGGCTGAAGAAGGAAGTACGCGTAGCATCAATTATGGTTAAAGGGAAAATACAACATTTGCAAACATCAAAAAATAAAACTACCAAATCATTTTGAAATACCTTGCTAGACTGTTAGTGAATGACAGTGTAAAGCATCCTGTAAAATCATGGCACCTGGTATACTGTCATTTTCAAGAAAAGTGCTATTGTTGTATTAATTTCCAACGCTGATCGGCCGATCAGCGTTGGAAAAAACTGGCTTTTTTTTTCAAATACTGGCTCCAACTGACCATCGCACTTGTTTGCAATCGATTACACACCTATGAACTGGTACAAGCCAGCTAGACTGGTTCCCTGACCTTACAATTCCCCAATGTATGTAAACTGCTCTGTTTCTTCTTATATGGAGTCAGGGAACCAGACTACAGGAAAATGATTGTTTTTCTTGGTTTTTATAGCATTTTCGAACCCAAAACCTCAAAAAAGTCAGTGTAACTATATTTGCTATATATTTCCAACCCCCCAATTCCATCCATTTCTGAAAATTACAGCAAAAGCAAATGATGTATATTCCCTTTAAGGGGTGACAATCAGCAAAAAAATCTGTTTCCACAAGGGCTCACCTTGTAGTAGAACCTAGGGATGACTGAGTAGCTCTTGTCTTTCTGTTTGTTGGGACCTTTCAATTCTGTGTAGAGCTTGGTAAAAGTCTCCATCTCTTCCGCTCTGACCTCACTCTCACTTTTCTCTGAAAATTTGAATGAAAAATACAAACAAGAAAAAATGTTACGCTGAGTACTGGAAATAATGTTCATACAATTACTTGATACATTATGTATTTTACTTCTAGAATTAGAAGTCACCTTTCTGTTTTTAGCTGACAGAAAGGTACCTTCTAATTCTAAAAGTATACCGTATGTACTTTACCCTCTGCCAAAGAAATTTTGCTGACATCACTGTGAGTGACCTTTAACTTGAACAGGGTGAGTAAAAAAAAAAAGTTTCCTTTCAACTTCACCTTTAAAAAAGTGGTAATCCTTACTTTTAGGACACCTCTATTTTTTACGAGTTCTGTTCAAAACTGACTTTTGCAGATGACTGTCCAGTACCAAAGTGACTTTTGCAGGCTAAAGCAGTCTTTTTTTCTTCACATAACTCATGTTAGTTGTAATTTTGAAAGCACTTTCAAAGAAAATGTGACTTTCCTACCTTTTTTCGCAGTCAGACGTGCATGTTGTAGTTCTCACACGGGTGAAAGCCCTACATAATGAAAGCCCGATGCCGATTGGCTGCTAAAAAAATAAATAAGATGTTTATTTTTTATCAGCCAATCAGCATCGAGCTTTCATCGCATCGAGCTTTCACGTTTGCCATCTTGGTTTTTGAGTCTGTTTTCTGGTTGTCATCGTCGTCTTTTACCCCTGAATTTCCTTCATAAATCAAAGCCCTGCCCTCTTTCCACAAAATTAAACCTGCTGATATTCAAGAAGGTGCACATACGAACTTGGCCTATGCATCGTGCGGGAATTTGCACGCCTGCGCACTTGCAGTCATTTTTAGAAAAATATGTCGGTGACTTGCCTACGTCACAGACAACCCGAACGTTTGCGGGTCAATCCAGGTCAATTCCCGCGCGGACCATCTATTTTTGAACCGATCGATATTGCGGTCGGCCGATATGTAATCTGATACGTTCCCACGCCACGGCCAGGCACTATGCATACATGCTGCATACAAATACGTATACGTGTATGTACATGTATTGGATGATCCAGGGGATCGGCGAGCTTCAGCAAGTCAATTTTTTCAAATCGGAGTTCGACTCGAAGCTTGCTTCATTTTATTTTTGACCAAAATGCAATTTGGCATTACATGTATATTCAAAGTTACATAATAATACAGCAAATATGAAAGACCGTTTAGATCTCTACATCATTTGTTGTGAATTAGCCACTGGAAAACACAGTACGAAATAACTTTATTTAAGTTTAATAACTTTTCAAAATCTGCACCTGTAGTTTTTAGTATTTTACGACGATGGAAAAAAAAAACATTTTTAAAGTTCTTTATCCTTTTTTCCCCGGCATATTTTTAAAGTTATATTTCATTGTCATAGTGCTAGCCCAGGGCGGATAGGCATCGTGTCTTTTTGCTATCAGTCTTTATGTTATCATTTTAAAAATTATTGTGTTTTACAGGCATATTTTATTCATAGGTTAATTTAAATGTAAGTTTTACTATTGTCAGTTCTTGCATGCTGTTTTTACTGTTTTTACTCTTTGATTTACACCAGGACAAGAATGTGTTTGCTTTTAACTTAGATGACTAATACAAGTACGAATATGAATGTTCACCACTTGTCAATAATGTCGAGAAGTTATAACAACAAAGGCATGAAAATAAAAGGAAATACACTTGATGCCAACTTCACGAAAGGGGTAGATCATGGGGGCAATTCCGAAGAGTCGTCAAAGAACAGACGCAAAACAAACAATCCAGATTATAATCTCCCCCAGGCTAATACATAGTCAAAAACCCGTTCTTTAAAAATCGAATCAGAGTAAGTAAGCAGTAAGCAGTAAGCATGACAAGTCTTTTAAAAAATAGTTTTGAAATTTTTGAATCAAATTGCAAAAGGTTTTCAGCGTTTTTACGGAGGGACTAAATTATCAATCCAAAAATCATACCTTTTTTCAAAATTCTTGTTCCGGCTGAAATTGCACGCAACGAACATTTTTTGGAAAGAAGTCTGGGTCAAAATCAGATAAAATCAACGAAATCATAACAATCAATGTTGAGAAAACTTCACCTGAATGTCTTTTGATTTTTTACGAAGAGACAAATTCGTGCAAAGGGTGGGGAATGGGTATCGGCAATTTGCCAAAACAACAAGTGTGTGGGATTTAGTTTTCACGACCAGACAAACATCTATGGGGATTAGTTACGATACCGGTACCTCGCAATTGTTGTTCCATTATTCTGTAATTGGTACATCTTTGAAGTTTCATCTGTGTTTCAAAAGTTAGTCAGTAGTATGCGAAATGTTTATTCCAAATCGTGACCAACTTAAAACCTCTTTTCTGACAACCACTGCAAGTTCAACGGGTGCATTATGTTATACCTGTTCCCCAAACCTAACCCTAACCGTTAAACCCCAACACCTATTGCGGCAAATTCACCCCTTCGTGAAAACGCTGACAAATTGGAATAAGCGAAATCTGGATAAAGTCAACACTGATAACTCAAAACCTGAAAGTCAAACCATCCCTCCATGGTCAAAGAAAACTGCATAGTACTACGAAATAAAACAATATATATACCCTGATTAACCAAATTTCGAGTTGTTCCGTAGCTGCATGGGAGGCTATACTATCAAGGTCGGGGCCTTAGGCCTATATATCGCAAGTCCGACTCCTCCGATGATAAACCTGGACCCCCGCCACGTCTCGGAAGTCCGAAATTTCCAAATTATTAGGCGTCGGACTGATGAGGTGTCGGACCTAGGCGTCGGAATTTTATAACAGTTATGGGCCTTATATTAGATTTTGCCGGACTTGGGGCCTATATGCGTCTGACATAATTATATGAGGCTTAGCGGAGCCCTTAAGATTTCCCTTTAAGTCCAATGTTATTGAAAGGTCAGAAACGATGGAAAATGATGAATACTCCGAATACAAAATACTCTAAATAATTATGGAGAACTAGTGATCAAAGGCATCTTGTGAGCGAATAGTTCGTCAGTACTGATTGTTATTCTCCTCTGATGTCATTGTGTATCGTCTAAACATGAGAATGCAGTTTCTATTTTGTTGGTTTCTGACAAAGGAAGGCATTTCAAATACATGTATTTTGCACCAATTTTTAGAGAAAATATTCTGAACTTGCGGAAAAAGGACCCACCAAGTCAGAACGTCGGCCAAAGAGGCGAAAAAAGATATGGTTTTTTTTGCATGCGGGAGGTGTTTGGTACGCCCACGGGGGTACGGACGTGCGGATCCAGATAATCCACCCTAAGAATTTCTGTGTAATCAGCCATGCTAGAGTAAACTTTTAAATAATAAAACATGAATCAATGAAGTTGGAGGCTCACTCGGATGGCAGGTAAGGGAGCCGCTGGTACGTTCAAGTTTGACACCACCGAGGAGAAAGAGAAGGCTGCCGGCAAAGGCTAATGCAGCTAAGGAGAAGGAGAGAATCAAGGCCAAGAAGGAACAGGAAATGAAAGCCAAGATTGCAGAAAAGCCAAGAAAGCCAAAATGGTGAATAAAGTCAAGAAACCCGCGCCGAAGAAGTCACCCAAGAAAGCTGCCAAGAAAACGCCATCCAAGTCAAATATACATCTGTCAAGAAATCCTCCACCAAGCCATGCCAGCCAAGCCAGCCAAGAAGCCAGCCAGCAAGAACACATCGAGCAAGCAGAGTGTCGGCCAAGCCTTCGAAGAAATCATCGAATCAACAAACTAAAACCAAAACGGCTCTTTTCAGAGCCACAACATTTTCACAAAATAGATATGAGATATTCGTTTCTGCAATTTGCATTTTTATTAAATTTTATATTTTTCATGATTACTGTTTTTAAGTTTTCGTATAAAGACCCCCCCCCCCCCCCAAAAAAAACCCAAAACATCATTGCATGAAAATAAGATATTTTCACCCCATATTCCATTCCGCGCCAGGGGACAGCGCAAAGGGTGAATAAAAAAAACCATGATATTCCAACCTCCTGATTCGGAGTACTCTAAACTCCCCCCCCCCCCCCCCACACACACACACGCACACCCACGCTTAATTGCACAGGCGTAGAAGTGGGGACGCGGCCCCATCCCCCATTTGCCCCCATCCCCCATTCGCCCCTCCCCCCGTCCCTAACGCCCCCTTCCCCGGGGTCTGGATAATGGTGCACGGAAAAAAAGGAAAACTTAGGAACAAAGGAAATTTTATCCCCGCCCCGCCCCAAGGGGTCGGGATAATTGGCAAGGCCAAAAGGGTCAATAAAAAATGTGCATGGAGTGTTCCCGGTGCACCGCCCCCTATCTCCCCACCCTTCCAACCTGCACTCCAACCCGCGGGCCTCCCTCACCCCACCCACTCAACCCCGTCCCGTCGCTTTGGGATAGTAAGGGACGAAAAAAAAGGCCATCAACAAACGGAATCCTTGCTTTGTAACGCTTCTTCCATAGCTCCTGCACGGGTGCATGTCTATGTTCCCCAATTCCGATGTTCCCTAATACCGATGTTCCTCGAAATCCTTACCAATATAACCCTAACCCTAACCCTAACCCTAATCCTATGGATTTGGGGGAACATCGGTATTGGGGAACATCGGGTAGATCCCCTGCTCTGCTGCACGTACGTACGTGTATACTGTATACAGACTTACTGATCATTCGCAATTTTTGGCATTTCCTTCGAAAAATGTCCATGCATATTGCTCGCGACCATCGCACAATCAAACCGACCACCCACATGTGGCACACCATTCGACAGCTAAAATCCTCAACTATTCGAAATAAATTCATTTGAATTTGAACCAAATACTGGAAAGAAGACAAACGGGATTGAAGAGATGGACTCCTACTCCTAGCGAGAGTGGCCGAAATTGATCGACGACGATGTCATGCGCGTATTTTAAAGCAAGAATTTGACGATTGCGTCATAAAATTCGGCGCTGTTCACCTAATTTGCATACGAAGGTTTCTGTGAATAGTTTGTCGTGGCCCCCACCCTCTGCCCCAAGGATCGGGATTATAATGCAAGGACCAAATCAAAAGAAGATTGAGAAATTCCAGGCCCTCCCAATCTGCGGCTCTCCCGGGGATATTCAGCCCTCCTGGTTCGGAGTACGATAACCCCTCCACCTCTCTCTCCCCCTCTCTCTCCCAGGAATGATATTCCATCCTCTTTGTTTTGGGAATCCAACCCGTCCCCCCCCCCCTCCACCCACGGGCAAGCAAGTCTGAATAAAATCACTTGAAGAATATGCAATCCTTTGGCATTTCCTTCGAAAAATGTCCATGCATATTGCTCGCGACCATCGCACTATCAAACCGACCACCCACATGTGGCACACCATTCGACAGCTGAAAACCTCAACTATTCGGAATAAATTCATTTGAATTCGAACCAAATGTTGGAAAGAAGAAAAATAGGATTGAAGAGATGGACTCCCAGTGAGATTGGCCGAAGACGATGTCATGCGCGTAATGAAGCAAGAACTTGACAATGACGTCATCATGAGCGGAGCTGTTCGCCTAGTTGCATACGAAGGTTTCTGTGAATAGTTTGTCGGGGCCCCCACCCTCTGTCTCCAAGGGTCGGGATATAATGCAATGACCAAACTCCGCTGGATCGACGGCCTCACCAGATGGAGCGGTCTCAGCGTGGATAAACTAACTGCGGCGACCCTTCAGCGAAGGAAATCACCCCTTCACCAGTCACACAACCCAGAAGAAGTGGACGGTTGTTGCGTCAACGGGCAGTAGCCTACGACGTCTGATGATGATGATGATGATGATGATGATAATGATGATGAAAACAAAAGAAGATTGGGAAATTCCAGGCCCTCCCCTTCTGATGCTCCCCGGGATATTCAACCCTCCTGGTTTGGAGTACCTTAACCCCCCCCCACCCCCCCCCCACCCCCGACTCATGCGGCCCCACCACCTCTCTCCCCAAAGAGCAGCACGTCTTAAGATTAATAACTAAAAGAACATAAAGGACATTCCACCCTCTTTGTTTTGGAAATCCCCCCCCCCCCACAACCCCTACCCGGCCTCAACGGGGTCCGCTCATAAGTCCGACGCTTCATAAGTCCGACAAAATCACATCCCCTAACCAAATAAAGGCCCATAAGTCCGACGCCTCATAGGTCCGACGCCTAATAAATCCGACGCCTCATAGGTCGACGCCTCATAGCTCCGACGCCTCGTAAGTCCGACACTCGTTTTTTTCCGTTGTCGGACTTTTGAGGCGTTGGACTTATGAGGCGTCGGATCTATGAGGCGGAATAAATAAAGTCCGACGCCTCATAAGTCCGAAATTTCGGACTTATGAGGCGTCGGACCTATGAGGCGTCGGACTTATGATACGGTCCCGCCTCAACCCCGGCCCGGTCCATGATATCGCAGTAAAAGAAAGTCTGGTCGGGAACGTCATTGCACCAAATTAAAAGACAAACTTCACTTGTTGGAAAAAACAATTTTAGCCCTCTTGGCGTGGTTTGAACACCACGCTCCGCCCCCCCCCCCCCCCCACCGCCCCATCCCCAGGGTCGGAATATGGTATCCAGGGCAGGGGAAAGGAAAAAAGAAAGTGGTATTCCCAATAATAAAGTCACATCATTTATCAGAAAACAAAACATCTTGATTATTTGGTGACTGCTCTATGTTCCGACACCCCTATGTTCCGACAACCTAGATTGTGTTACTCCCGGTTAGGGTTAGGGTTAGGAATAGGAATATGTGCAGTCGGAACATAGGGGTGTCGGAACATAGAGGTGTAACCGATCATTTTATTAATCTTGGGTTTTTATTAGAACGCGCGCGGTGCCGGCGGGCCGGATATAGCCGGCGTGATCAATAATTCGTCGCTTTGCTCACGAAGTGACAAAACCTCGAAAATCGATAATTATTCGATTTTTGAGTTTTACTAGCCATTTTATTATAGTTGTCTCCAGGAACAATTTGACCAAGTTTCAAGGCAAAATATTGTTTACTTTCCTAATTATTGTAAACAAACAATTGACAAAAGCCTGAAATCGGTGATTTTCATTTTCACCAAGTGTAAAAATGTGTAAAATGTTTTCACGAAGTGACAAAAAGTCACTTCGTGAGCAGGGCCAGAAATTATACAATGGTCTACACGCGGAAGGATGGGAGCATACACGCGCACACGAACGATGTTGAAAAAGAACAGACGCGCGCGCTAGAATGTCGTGACGCGCAAATGTAACAAGTTTGTTGCGTCGAAAAAAAATCCCACGAAGTGACAAAAACTGTGTACAAAGTAATTAGCAAAATATGGGACCCAAAGTTTTGATGTTCTCACGAAGTGCAAAAAAGTTTTATTAATGAATTACTGTTTAATTACGAACTATTTTTAACAAACAACTATGAATTAACAAAGAGCAAATCATATCCTATCGGACAATGCAAAAAAATCCGAAATCTGTTACTGCAAAGTGGTCGAAAATGTCTTTTGAAAAAATGAATAACTTCAAATGCGATTATCTCAGAATGAACTTTTGTCAATTTTTTAGGTTTTTGTCACTTCGTGAGCAAAGCGACGAATTGACAATCATTCGCAATTTTTGGCAGTTCCAGTGATAAACTTCCATGCATTTTGCTCGCGACCATCGCACTATTAAACCGACCACCCACTTAGGCCACACCATTCACCAGCTAAAAAACTCAACTACTCGGAATTAATTCATTTGATTTCAAACAAAATGTTGGAAGGAAGAAAAACAGGATTGAAAAGATGGACTCCCTTGGACAATACGAAGTTTGAGTTCCAAAAAGGAAAACGCGAAAACAATATTTTAATCGTCAAAACTCACCCTTTCATTTTGACGCTGTCTTCGGCAAAAGGAAGCGGACATCATTCTGTTGCTTTCAGCATGTAAATTTCTGGCAGGTGCATCCTCTGATGTAGGCCTACAGTGATATTATTCATAAAACTGAAGGAGTCTGGCCGAAAATTGGCCGAAGTAGATGGCATGCGCGTCAGCAAGAATTTCATGATGATGCTATAATGAGCGGCGCTGTTTACCTAATTTGCATATCAAGATTTCTGTGTTGGTGGGGGCCCCCACCACCCACCGGCCACTAGGGTCGGGATATGTTGCAAGGACCGAAAAAAAGAAAAGGAAATGTGAAATTCCACCCTCCTCCTTTTGAGCCCCCCCCCCCCCCCCCCCCCGGATTTTAAGCTTCCTGGTTTTGAGTACTCTACCCCCGACCCCCCTCTACACTCGCGAGGCATCCTCCCCCACGCCCCCCCCCCACCCCTCCACCGGCAACCCCTTATGTGCACTCCCCTTCCATGGGGTCCTGATATGGTGCAGGTGTTAGAAATGAAAGACAGGAAATATTCCATTATCCTGGTTCTCAGTACCCCCCCTCCCGTTCCTTTCCCCCCACCCAGGGGACCCCACCCCACCCCTCAAGGTGTTTGGATATATGCAATGGCCCTTCACCCAAAGAATGTGCATATTCCACCCACTGTGTCTTTGTTCCCCCGCCCCCACCCCATCCCCTCCCCCTCCCCCTCCCCCTCCCCCACCCCACCTGCAGGCCTCCCCCGCCCCACCCGCGGGCCATCCCCACCCCAACCCACCGCCCAACCCCGTCGCATCGGGATACAGGGGGAAAGGGACAGAAAAAAAGAGACACACACACATTTCATCAAACGGGATCCCTTTAATCAAACGGGATCCCTTTAATCTTCGTAACCGTCTTCCACTGAGCTATATATATCTCATGCACGTTGCACGTGTTTATATCACGTGATTACTTCACTATCATTCGCAATTTTGGGCAGTTCTAGCGAGCAATTTTTATGCATATTGCTCGCGACCATCGCCGTATCAGACCGACCACCCACATGTGCCACACCACTAAAAAGCTGAAAACCTGTTCTATATGGAACTAATTCAGGTTTTCCCCAACCAAATTCGAGAAGAAAGAAATTTAGGATTAAAAAGATGGACTCCGTCGAAAAATAAGAAGTTTTGGTTCCTAAAAAAAAACACGCTAAAAAATGTTTGAACTGTCAAAACTCAGGCAATAGTTCATCGATTTTGAAGCTTTCTTCGGCAAAAGAAAGCAGATATCATGAGCTTTTCTACTGTAAATTTCTGGCATGTTCACTCTCCGACGCATAATGATTTCATTCATAAAACTGAAGTGAGTCGGGCCGAAATTGATGGCATGAGCGCAAGCACGAACTCAACGTTGACGTCATAATGAGGGGCGTGTTGACCCCAATTTGCATAGGTGAATTTTCGCGATAAGTTTGTATGTGAGGTGTCATTGCCAATTGTTCAGATGTGCCAAAAATATCATAATGTCAATTTTGAGTGTCATTTAGTCAACTGTTTTGGTGAGTCTTTCCCTTCCTATATAGGAACAGGGTCCTAAAAGTAAGGATTATCAAAAAAGTATAAGTAAACAATTCAAAACATTAAACTCTCGGGGATAACTTTATGCCTAATTCCCCGGGTCCTAGCTCTATGCTTTAACAAAGCGTGTGTCGGAAATACACGTCCGATACTCTGCCTCGAGCATGTCGAGTGATTTAACGTTTAAATTCAGGAATGACAAACGATCAGGCACTCACTTTTCCCTTTCTCAGCATTGTACTCCTTCAATGATTTGACCCAATCCATTGCGCTGAGAGAAGTTTATCAACAAAACTGAGTAATGTTGAGTTTTACAAATTTGCTTGTTGGTGTTTCTCGATCTGAAGCTGACACAAGGAAGTCGCCATGTTGAATGAAATGAAGCGCGCTGATTGGACGACGACATCGGCCATCGGGAAAAAGTTCAATAACCTCTGGTGACCCAAACAAAGTTGACCTATTTGCAGTAATAAAGCACGTGTGCATGTTGCGAGTTCGTCCTGTCCCTTCCTAATTGCTCGATCCATGGTTCGTCATACAGTTATGAATCATCAGATATGTATTTGACAAATAGATCTACATTTTTTTCATTACAGTTATTTTTTATAACAATTTCTTTATGCATTTATCATGTTTATTGAATTATTTTGCAATATCTTGGCCCATACTCAATTGATTAATTCGTCAATTTGTTTTATTTCAAACATAAACTAATAGCAGTATTGATGGTGACTTGCATACATCATTCCATGTACGAGTGGGTGGGTAAGGTGTGAGAGGCTGTACTCTTCTTGGCTACGCATACTGACATGACTGTGTTTACATCCAAAGTACGGGTTAATTTGTGCACATATTCATATGAAAACTTAGTTGCAAGTTCAACATGTTCAAAGCTGAATCCATCAGTTCGTATTAAGTGTGACGTCATTTCAACTACACCATGCCCACTGCACACGGAGTAGCACTGGGACCATTGGAATCTGAAGAAGTGCAAAAGTGGCATGTTTAGCCAACGCGCTTATAACGCATTCCCTTACGAACCAGTTTTCAAATTCAATCGTTAGTATTCGTGACATTTACTGATCTGATGACAGCGCTCGGTACAGTGCGTACATGACTGCTGCACGAGGTGACATGAACAGTTTGTCCGGTACATACATATTTCTGAAAAATATGTCAAATTCACATTTATGTCTTCAAAATTTCTGTTTTCTTTACATGCAGTTGATTCTTCAAGTCCCCATGAATACTTCTAGCATTCTCAATACCATAGGCAACAGGATGTCTACAAACAGTCTCATCAGGCATCACACCTTTTGCTGGAAGAAATGCTCCCAGATTTGTGTCCGTCCTGGAACGGCGAGACAAATGTGGACATTGGAAGCGCACCTAAGACGGCCAGCTGTCAAACCCGCTGTTAAGACTTTGATGAATTCTTCAGGCAGATTATTTTCCACAAGGGGAGAACTGCTACAGCTTCCTAAGATAATCGGTGTTTTCGATAGACAACTCAAACTGGATGTTGGTCTGTCAGTTTCGCGAAGCTTGTCCACATCAAGTGTTGTGTTATTGGACCAAATCCTGGAAAAGGAACACAGCAAGATCGATGCAGGGACCAGAAATGGTAATCAGGAAGGCACATTAGGCACAAGTTCCAGGAAAGACGTAGGGAACGAGGCATCTTTAGAAGATCTCCAGGAAGCAGATGAGTACTTATCAACAGAGCAGTGGAAGGCACTGAAGGAGGAATGGAATCAGAATGCCAAGCCTTATCAGACCCAGACACTCTTTGAGTCGCGCACCATGGCTCGCCTCTGCAGTAAGTCCTTCTTCCAGAAAGGACGCTCTCTCCTCGAGTTCATTTGCCAAGAGGGTTCACCCCTGACGTATCCCCTCATGAGCTCCTATCTGTACCTCTGCGTCAGGGAAGGCAACCACGAAGAGCTCTTCTCGGTCCAGGAGTGGTTTGCGGCCAACCACCCTGTCCTGGACGACGGAGTGCTTAGCAATCTCATCGCTGGCTTCTGTCAAACCAGCCGATGGCGGGAGAGCCTGAAATTCCTAGAGGACTTGAAGCAGCTTGATGCCTCAACAGCCCGCAATTATCAGAACATCATCTGTGCTGCCTGTGATTCGGGAGACTTCAACCTGGTTGAAGAGCTTCTCCAGGACCTGTACAGCCGCGGCACCTGCCCCACTGAGCAGACCTGCCTGAAACTCCTGCAAACATTCCACTGCGATACAGAGGATCTTTCTGTCAGTGATCAAAGTAACAAGCTGGTCACTGAACTCCTGAAGTATTTCCGTTCCAAGAGGTTCTACCCATCAGTGGCTGTGGGTAACGAGTTGAAAAGTTGGTTTCATAGGTGAGATGAATTTGCAACAAAGTGTCTAAGTAACAACTACATGTACATGTATAATGGAACCCACGCTTAATCCGTTTATAGGTCTGCATTCTGCGCCAGGAGTTGCGGAGAATAGGGCAGTCTTCTGTACGCTAACATTGGAGTCACGTCCACATGCTTGGACCATTTGTGATGCGACCAAGCTAAATGAGTCGTTTGTCGGGAATGTTCATTTGGAGATTCAGGCCAAAATAGGGTCACTTCATCACAACACTTCATCACATCTCTTGGTGTTTCGACTTCCATCATTTTTGAACTAAAGATGGTATCAGCATGTGGTTTTCACATCAGTAAATGCTGAGATTGTGCTCTTTTCAATTCTGTAAAAATAAATTGACCAGGGTCGACAAACAACTCATTTAGCTTGATCGCATCACATTTGTACACCAAAAGGAAGAATTCACTACATTCTCACGTATAAAAAGAGACATACATTTTGTAATCAGACAGAATTGCACTGTTGAAGTTAAATCCCTGTCCAGGAAAAAAAGATGCGCCAAATTTAATTGAGAAAAAAGACTTGACATCACATGATCAAATACAAGTTCATCACATGACATTTTGGCTGTTAACGCCTTTTTTTCCATTTAAGCAAATATGATCAGCAAATGCCTGCAATCTCTATGAAATTTAACAACGATGAATGGGCTTATTCCAGTACGCTGAGGCAACATTTATTTCAAGTTAAAATTAATCTGTGTTTAATTGTCTTTAACGGTAGAAATTTGCTTAGAATTGTATGAAGAAAACTCTTCTATTGTTTTACCAGCCTTGTCCTTGTGGGAAAATAGACAAAGATGCAGTCAAAATTGTTGACTTACAAATGTATGTTTGGTTTTATTTTCAATCTCTTTATACAGGAAGCATGGTGAGGTGTGGAAGGCATCCATGACTAAAGTGACAAAGAGCGGCAAGTGTAAATCCTGCGGTTCCAAGCTGGAGTCGTTGGACATCAGCCAGGAGGATTTCCTGAATCTGAAGCATCAAATCACAGAGAAGGTATTCGTAAATGTTGATCCATATTGCCCATATATACAATGTAGTTGTCACTAGGTTGAGAAGTGTGATTGTTACTGAAATTTTTTTTTTCAAGCTACAATGTAGCAGAGTTGTAACAAGTCACTGAATTTTGTGACTTGAGTCGAGTCATTTTTACGGAAGTGACTCGAGTCAGTCGAGTCATTAGGTCAAGATCGAGGCGATTTGCTCACAGTGTGTGGTCGAGCCGAGTCAAATTCATGCTCGAGTTATTTCAAGTCACTGATATTTGAACGCCATGATCTAATACATACAGTTAGCCTTTGACTCAAGTAGAGTCGAGTCTTCTGATGAGGTACTCAAGTCGAGTCGAGTCATTTGCTCGCAGTGGGTCCAGTCGAGTCAGTTACCCGTTGGGACTCGATTCAAGTCAAGTCGGCAAAAATTGTGACTCGAGCCGGACTCGAGTCCAGTCATTTACTTTAGTCATTACGACTCTGCTGTGAAGGATGCATGCCATCTTCGTTTGGGGAACAATTCAGTATCTGAATTGGTTGAATCTGAATCTTGGTTATTCCAACATGTCCAAGCTGGCTGTGAGGTTGCAGTAGTTTCAGCTGTCTTGTTGTACTGCAGTATGCTCAAATGAGAAAAAGTACTGTTGGGAGAACATGTATTGTAAAATGAGCTGGTACACGGTACCCTGTGGAGACATGTGCCTAATAGGGAACAAAAGATTGTACTGTATGTCTCCACAGGGCAAATTCTATAGGTGAATTTTACATCTCCACAAGGTTATCACGAAATAGATATATGGAGTTTACTCAAAAACTAGGAATTTCCAAGGTGTGTTGATCCGTCACAAATCGAAGTATTTTATGTAAGGGATATTAAGTTCGAATTGCAGCCCAGGAAGTGAATATTGGTTATTATATGAGCATTTTGAAACTACACTTTCAAACTCTAAAATTTTAGTACACGAAAACAAAGAAATGGCTCCACAAGGATACAAATTCCAGAGGGGGTGTTCATACATGTGTGATACATGTACTTACAATGTACATTTCCTGCAATATTTTCAGATTTCTCATGATTTTGTTTCACCGACAGGTGATCAAAGGAGGGGACATTTTTAAGAAGACCCGGCCAGATGAGTTGCAAGCTTTCATGGAGTTCGTGGACGAGGGGGGCCCATACGATGTCATCATCGATGGGTTGAATATAGCGCACATCAGACAGAATGTCCAGCCTTCTAAATTGGTGGGTAAAAATGCAGGCGATGTACTCATGCATCTTGTGTGCTTTTGCGTAACCTGAGTCCGATTTTATGGTGGGATTATTTGGGTCATAGTTAATTTCTTTCATTAAAGTCAATTTTTCCATATTTAAATTCTGAGCGTGGGGGGGGGGGGGGGGATGGCACTTATAAATTAACGATGGTTCAACATGGCTTTTTTTTTCAAATTTATTATTTGTTTTCTGTACATACCAGTGGTACAAAAATGTGAGGTTTCCCAAACTGTAATATTCACTGGAATATTTTTTTGCTGATTTTGTTTTATGCTAAGGCGAAACAAATATCTCCAGTTTCTGGTATATGAGCTTGCCCCAAAAGTGGTGTGGCGAGGCGGGTTGTTTTTTCCCCTACTTTTTTTTTTATTCAAATGTTGGCCGATGTTGCAGATGACGCTTCGATCCCCTTAAAACTCTCAAAATTATCCTTCAAGGTGGAGCTTGAGGTGACCTCTGTCAGGCTATAATAGCTTGAGAATTCTGCACCCACTTACGATCTCCACAGACACGAACATTCTTCGGGAAATTTAGATAGTCAAGAAAAAAATGCAGAGAATACTGTAACGTCAGACCATAATGGATCTGTTGCATCATGCAGCAAAGGCAGCAGATTTAGTACGGTCACAAGCTAATCATAAGGATACAAGCATTAGAGGATGAACATTGACAAGGGAATGCTTTTGCCTGTTCATTGGAATTGCTCGGCACTAGACCAAATGCAGGTGTGGGCACGTGTGGTCTAGCGGTAGAGCATTGGCCCCATGATCGTGGGATTGTGGGTTTGAGCCCCGCCCTGGCCATGCGTGTTGTGCCCTTGAGTAAGGCGCTCTTCCTCAATTACTCCTCTTAACCCAGGTGTTAAATGGGTACTGACATTATTCAATGCTGGGAAGGTAACAGACTCGCGGTGGAGGAGGTGTGGCGATCCCCCCCCCCCCCCCCCCCCCCCCCAGCAGCAGCATTATATTGAGTCTGGCCCAATCGCTTCGAAAGAGAGATGGGCACTCCATTCCTGTGAACGTTCGTCCCCTTTACCTTTTTACCTTCACCTTTAGACTGAAGACCGGAGGATTTTAATTTTGGTTTATTTGCGAGGATCGACAACCAAACTTCTTCCTTTTTTGACACACAGCTGAGGCAGTTTGTGGTGTACCTAGCCCAGGAGTGCAGCCTGAAGTGCCTTGTGCTGGGTCGACAGCACATGCTGCGTTACAGCAAAACCTGGTCCAGACATCACATGCAAGTCATACAGGACGTAGCCGACTGCTTCTTCACTGAAAACATGTAAGCTAAAGTGACTTAGGCATGATTGCTTTTTTCAATTTGTAAGTCGGAGACACATTGGGGCGGTGCAAGTGTTTGTCTGAGTGTATGGTCTCCGTGCACAAGTACCCCGACAATTGCCAGAAAAGGAGAGTTGGGGGAGACCTAGACTGGTTCCCGGTCCATCCACTGCGTATTTTGAATGATCCAAAATTATTGGGGGTGGGCATTAGTCTGCGAAACCATTGCAAGTTAAATTTGAACGTATTCGCACGCCGACAACGCCTGACGCTCACGTGCGAAGACACTACGGCTTAGCTTTGTGCACATTCAGGATAAATAAGTTGTGTGAACTTCGTACGCGAACCAGTCCCGTACGCATATACGGTGTCCCATCTAAGGGGCTCCCAAAAGTGGTAGAAATGCACCCTCTTTTGTTGGCGCACGGAGCACATAGTAGCTTCCTTATGGAATCTGTACCCAAACAGTAAATGGCGATTTGGAATACTTTTGAGAGCTCCAGTGTCAGTGACACACTATGTGCATGTACCATAGTTCGGGTGCATATGGCGCGAAGTACGCTTGACTAATATTCCGAATCTGTGACGTCTTCATGTGAGCATCATGCGCCTTCAGCAATGCATTAGGATGTCCCTCCCGTTGGTCTCCCTAACTCTCCCTTTGAAACCGTTGATGATATGGAGGGGTACTTGTGCACGGATCCCTGCACAAGTATGATGGATAGGTAGCGTTATTATTTTACTCCAAATATTTCATAAGCATCCTGCTGACTCCAACAATTTCCACTAGCTATTTATCATGTTTATAATTGGACCGTGACCATTCAGCCCTGGTATGAAAAGGGCCCCCCGGTACCTCGTCCGGTCGAGAGCCAGTCCGGTCTTCAGCCCAGTCTCGTCGGGTACATGGTCCTGTATGACCAGAAGTTTTGAAGTCAGTCAAGCGCATCAATTTATTGCACTTCAGAGAACCTCCAGAGCAGAACAATAGCAGACTTACCGGATTAAAGATAAAATCCTTCCATAACGCCTAGGTAATTTACGGTCCCATTGTGCGCGAAACCGCAAGGCAGGGGTTTTGATCTGCGCCGACGAAAGTGTTCTATTGTTTCGCGCTGAGAGATGAAAACCACAAGGGGGTTTCTTCTGGGATATATTACATGTGTCAATACTTGCAAACAATAGACCCCAGGATAGAGGAGTTCCTGATTAGCAACCGGACCAGCTCCTGGGCTGGTAGCTGGGACGATAGAGAGGACTTCTTGGGAGGGGACGAGCTTACTGGGGGGGGGGGGGGGGCCCTTTTCATACCGGGGCTGAATGGTCACGGGCCCTAAAGTGTGCAGTCTGCTGAATTCATCAGGATCCAACAGCTGGCTCCAAAGATCTTTATTGTGTTCACTACTCACATCGGAAAATCCACCAGAAATTTGTTAGCATTAGATCTTGTTGGAGTCATCAGCAGGGTGAGGGTCTGTACCATTTAATGGAAGTTATTATAACAACTCGTGACGTCACAGTACCACATGACCATCCCGGTTACCTGCAATCAGCCACCATAAATATTGAATTCGGCAAGTGTTTGGTTTTAGCAACCAACTACCTGTGCCATGTACGGTTGTCATAATCATGCCAACCCAGCACTTGTTGGTTCTGCATTTTTCGCACAGTTTTTTTCCATCTGTCACAGCTTTGTAGGCTTGCCTACTACGTACTGGATTTGCCGAAATGTATACGTCCATGATTCCAGTTTTGGAGCTTATATAACGTCATTTCTTTGTGACAAATTATCGCGTCATTGCAACAAAGTCATTACTCCATATTGCAACAAAGTCGTATCTCTCTCGAATACGCTCCATGCAAAAAGGTCGTATCTCGACATCCATTGACTTTGTGTGAACATCCGGGTTATTTTTAAGCGAGATACGACCTTTTGACATTCTGAAACTCGCATTTCACGTACGGCCCATTTTAGGAGAAACGACCTTGTTTCACGGACACGACGAAATGTAATTGATATGATTCACAGCCTCCACTTCAATGTTATAACCATGTTGTAAATTTTTTTTTTGCACAGCTCTGAAGACGACCCGTTCATGCTGTACGCAACCCTGCACAGTGGGCCCAAGGCCTGCTACGTGTCACGTGACATGCTGCGCGATCACAAGGCGCTCCTGGATCAGCCGACCCACGTAGCATTTGTCAAATGGCAGAGAGGGCACCAGATGTACCCACTGGGCTTCCAAGGGGAAAAGCAAACTTCAAAGTGAGTGAACAAAAATCCAAACCGTTCTGTGAATTTAGGACCTTTATTTAGGAATTATTTAGTGAATTTAGGAACACATTATCTACAGTTAGATTAATTATGTTATTTTCTTCGCTGTCAAGATTCATAAAATTTGGGGCCAATGAAAGCATTAAAACATCGGTACTTTGGACAAAACATGCCACGCATGCATTATACAGCCATAGATAGTGTGCAGCCAAAGTCTTTGTACATTTCTAATACATTTGTTGTACACCATTCTGGGGTTTGATACATTTCTCATTCATAAAAACGACTACAACAGTGGTACACATGGGCGTACACAGGCTTGAGATTTTTTTTACTGCCCCCCAAAAAATTATTTCCTTGCCCCCCAATTTCCCCCCCCCCCCAATTTTTTTTTTTTAGAGTCTGGCGCTGCCACTGTTTCTCTGACCTGTTCAATGTTTTGTGCCCATTGGTGCTGGAAAAACAGGAAAAATCGCTGTTCATTTTCCAACTGTTAGAGGTAGATAGTAGATCATTTGCAGCTATCCAAAAAGTAACTGATCAAATTATTGTTAAAAAATCTTACTTGGTTTAAAGATAGTAATGACACTAAACTCCCTGTGTAGTTATTCCTTCTGGCATGCTGTCATTTTGAAGAAAACAATAAAAGGTCATTTCCAAAGATGAGTCAAGTGACGCATCTTTTTAACATTTCCGTTGGTGAATGGGTGCATGCAAGCTTGACATAACGCACGCGTGTGTGCGGTTGCTATTATTCATCGGTTCAGTGCTTGACATCGCGTAGCTGCAATCGGCTGAATGAGAATGTGTTCCGGACACCGATTTCAAGCGCAATTCATAATATGACTCGGCAACTTTTGAATTGAAATCGAGATCCTAGAATATTGTTTTCTCGGAATACACAGCATTCACAGAGCTAAAACTTTTATCAGGTTAGTTGTTAAGCACCCATCTTAAGATTTTGAGCACCTTTGTTGCTTCAATTGCCTAAGTGACAAATGAATGATCTACTCTACCTTTGAAGTGCAGCTAGCTGAATTCCTCGTGCATACATGTATAACCCATAGGTCACAGGGCATGTCAGAGTGCTGGCTGTACTTGTTCATTTTGAATATTTGCAAATGGTGGACATTATCTTTAAAGCTATAGTCCATCATTTGTAATTTGTGCATTTTGTTCGTTTGAAGCAACAAAAGTGCTCAAACTCTAAAGAAGGGTACTGAACAACTAACCTAATGAAGTTTCAGCTCAGCTTCAGCTGTATATTCCGAGAAAAACAGCATTCTAGGATCTCAATTTCAAATCAAAAGTTGCTGAATCATGTTTTGAATTGCGCCTGAATTCAGCGTCCGAGACACGTTCTCGCTGAGCTGACTGCAGCTACGCGATGTTGCGCAGCGATCCGACGAATTATAGCAGCCGCGTGCGCGTGTGCCAATGATTGCGCGCGCTTCGCTGAATAACAAAACGAACTACTAATTTAAATTTTCCTACGGTGCGTCTTAAGAAGCACCATTGGAAAGGCATTCTTTCGTTGATTACTTCAAAATGGCAGCTTGCCAGAAAGAATAATTTCACAGGGAGTTTAGTCCCCTTACTATCTTTCAACCAAGTATGTTTTTCAACAATAATGATGCCAGCCACTTTTCGGATAGCTGCAAATGATGGACTATAGCTTTAACCCCTTGCCCATGTTACTTTGTTGCTGGACCACTTGCTGCGTGCAATGCAACACCTATCTAATGCAACCCCACTCCAATGCAACCCCACTCAAGCCCCACCTATCCGCAGCCCCACTCAAGCCCAAGCCATTCGTAGCCCCACCCAAGCCCCACCCATTTCCAACCATGTTTATTGAACACCTCTTTTCCAACTTTCCCCAGGCGAGAACTGCGCACGACACTGTAGCCCAGCACACCGACTCTGGATGGCACGTACCTTGCGATGACGGCCTCCCGCGATACTCCTACCAAGTGCCTCTGGATTGGCTGTGTGCCAGGAAGGTCAAATGAGGTCAATCAAAGTGCCTCCACATTCACCAACGAGTGGACAGGCTTAGTCTCACGGAGTAACCTGTGCCTACATGTTATTTATGGACTGATACTACTGAACGTGAAAGAATTTCAGCCACCAATTGCTTAGCTATTGACGACATTTGTGCGAATTGTCTGGTAATTCTGGTAATTTTAAAATCCTGAATTGAGGAAGTTTGATTTTAAAAGACTAGAGTTGTTATTGAGAGAGATCGACTTCATGTACATACATGTAAATATGCAGATTTGATAGTGGAATTCAATTTTCAAGAATCTGCTGTGAAAAGGTATTGACTTGTGTTTTCATCATAGATATGTAACATATCTATGAATAAGGGAATAAATGTGTGCTCCGGAGGTTTTTATCACTCTGTTTAAGACCGCTTCAAGTCTGGGTGCTGATAATTACCCGAGCCGGAGGCGAGGGTAATTATCAGCACCCAGACTCTTAGCGGTCTTAAACAGAGTGATAAATACCGACCGAGCACACATTTATTCCCATTCATAAATACCTTTTCAGTAAAAAAAATCAAATAATTCGTTCAAAAAATCCCGGTTTTGTTCAACAAGTTCACTTCATGCTTTTTGAAACATCCCTCTAGCAAAATAATGGAGTGTTCAGCTGGCGAGTAAGATGTAAACGACCCTTTTATGGAGATTGACGCGCGCGTATCATGTTCTGTGCGATGTCGCGCAGAACGCACCTGGGGCGTTGCGTTTTGAATTTAGAACTATAAAATTCTGACTCGCTGGTAGTGTTGCGCACGCCTACGTGAGGATTGTGAACGTTCAACCAATGAAATGGTAAGAGGCACTGGCTTTTTAGGAGTCCACATTTTATGTGACACTGGAAAAGTGTTTAAGACCAGCTAGCCATGTCTTTATCATCCGTTTAAGACCGGCCACGTGACGGGCTCTCGACCAATAGGAATAGCTAAACTGTCTGAGGTATTTATGAATATGTATTCATGGCCAGAATCCACAAACAGTGTAATTACACCTATATATTCTTTCATGTACCTGGGACAGTTTATCCATTCCCACCATGACATGGGTTGCTTTTAACCGATCACATTGCCTCACACGTTTTGCCAAATGCATGCAATAAGCACCATGCGCATGGGCTACAGCCAAGCAAAATGAATTGCTTGTACAATCACGTGTTCCGATGCTCAAGTACCCCGCATGCCACGCACACCATAACAATGACCTGAACACGGAAAACAATATAACATAAATTGGTATGGGCTCCGTGCACAAGTACCCCCTCAACGCTACGAAGGGGAGAGTTGGGGGAGACCATGGGAGAGACGATAAAAACGCATTGCCGACGACGCCTGATGCTGAAGTGAAGACCCTATGGCTTTGTGTACATTCAGAATATAATTAGTCATGCGTACGTCGCGCCACAAGCGCGAGAACCATCACATGTACGCGGTGTGCCCCCCACTGGAGCCCTCAAAAGTGGTCAAAAAGAGCCCTCTTTTGTTCGCGCACGGAGCCCATAGCAGAATCTTTGACATTTCTAATGGCTTTTGACTGAAAACGTATTTTTGAATGGGGGTAATAGTGTGTTGGAACAATGTAACATAAAAGGGTTTGGGGCTTGGCTGCTGATGAAAGCTTGAGCTGAAGGGCCAATATCAGTGACCAGTTCCCTGACCGGTTTTAACCAGTTCCCTGACCGGTTTTAACCAGTTCCCTGACCGGTTTTAACCAGTTCGAGCTGGATTTATTGTGACAGTGACCAGACCCAGGCGCTGGATTATTTTTCACGAACCTCGATCCCAGACGGGCTCAGGCCATGATCTGCAGGTAGCACGCCGGCCTCGCTCGCTGTGAGCGGGTCGCTGATGGATATTTCTTTCCTCGCTCGTTGCGGGTGTATCAGTTATCCGATCTGAATTTCGGAAAACATTTGCGTGTACATGTATACATGTCCTCGGTGCGAACTGGTTAAACAAAATCATTTATATATTGTAACTGTTCTTTCACACTATCCATTTACGTCCACATACATGTAAGCACTTCTTACAAGGCCATTTGTTTTCACTGCAACGCACTTTTTTTGCTGGCATGTAGGCTATGCCCTTTGGGTAATGTGACTTATTTTATAATAAATTCAATTGACCATTAATTAATACTTCAAACTTTGGGTGGTTTTTTTTCCGATTTTGGCCGGTTTATGTGTCACTAGCATCTTTTCACAAAATGAAAAGTGAAGTTGTAAATGGAAATATGTGACCTGTTCTGTAAAAATCAGACTTTTCTGGGCATGAGGTCAAAAATGAGATTTTTGCATATTGTTAAAATATGTTGTTTTTCCTTTTAATAGGTGGTTTAATTTTTGAAACCGGTCATTCTTGTGCAAAGTTATGCTATTTTGAAGTTCATTGTGTCGAAAAGTAGAAAACGGAGAAAATGGCCACGAACGTCACAAGACAGTAATTTCTTTAACTGATGTACCTCAACAAATCATCAAAAATACTATATTTAGAGTTCAAATTAGGGTTTCAAACTTTAATAGTATATTTTAGACATGTTCAGGATTACAAATATGCAAAAATGTGAAAATGGAAAAAATCACCCCCACAGCGTTTTTTTGCCCTATCTCAATTTCAACTTCTGCCCAGAAGAGTCTGCTTTTGACAGAACAGGTCACATATGTGGGGAAAACACAACATGCAGATTTCATGTACAAATGTGTATTTAGTTTTTACTGTTTTATTTTCTTTGTAAAGGGAGTCTACAAACAGTCTAGTGAAAGCAAATGGAATGTCCACTTGGCTTTTGAGTTAAACAAAACGAAAAATAAATACTTCAGTAAACATACACATGTATGCTTCTTTCTTTTTAACGTAAAACATACATATGCACAACAAACGTAAACTACAGAAACACAAAGATTAAAGCGAAATGAAAGGTACATGCAATTAAAAAAAGAGATTAAATTTACTACCTCAAACTAAAAAAATAATAATATTGTTACACTAACCAGCCCCCACATAGATAAGCTGTTATTAACAGTGTTAAATACTGACCAAACCTAATTCTTAGGAAGATTTGAAAACTCCTTAAGGTGCATGTACTGTGCTTTACTTCTAATACCTGTATAAGAAAAATATATATACTTTTTTACCTTCTCTTTCAATGATGGTATTCAAACATTTGTATCTACAAAAATATGTATGCAAGACTGGACTTTAACAGTTAAGTATTTTGACTTCGTTGAAATTTATTCTGCTGGCCTGCCCCATGCGACTATTGCTGCAAAAGTACGAGTCCAGTAAACTTTTGGGTAAAATTTTTTTGGGGTTAGATCAAATTTTAATAATCACTTTTGACAATTCATGAGCTGCTTGATTGGGATCATCAAATGTGTAATGACTAATAAAGAGATAAATTGGGTATTACCTCCATGAATTGCACATGTCTCCACAGCTTGTTTTCAAAAGAAATCTGGGGATTCAACTGCTCCTACACAATTCAAATGGACATATTTTCACGTGCATTTATTAGGTTTTGACATGCAGTAGAAAGCACATTAATTTAAGACTGACCCTAACCTTCCCAACTCCATCAAAATCCCCCCCCCCCCCCCCCCATTTGGGGGATTTTGGTAGGCAAGTCATGAGTACCAAGTCGATCAAAATCCACCTATTCAGCCTGTCTCAAAAAAAATGGTACAATCAGAAAAAAAAATTGGTTAAATATGAAATTTCAAAATAAGTCATACTCATACTTACTTGGCACAATATTAAAGAACAAAGACTGGGCTTTCCAAAAGTGTTTGTTTGATCTTATTTGCTTTTGTCAATTCAGAGATATAGGCCTAATCAATTTAGTGCGATACACCAAAATCGATTTTGTGCCACTTTTATGCATGGGCAGAGTTGTTTCGAGTAATGTGCCATGCTGTCTTGAAGCTCACAAAAGATTGCAACTTGGCAAAAGAAACAAACTCGATTTTTGTGTTCCGCAGTAAACTGGAGTTATCTCTGGATTGACAAAAGCAAATGAAATGAAACAAAAAGTATTGGAAAGCCTGGTCTTTTTTCTTTAATGTGATGCTCAAAACGACTTACTTATGTTGAGATTTAATATTGAAAAAAAATTGTTTTCGATTGTACCATTTTTTTTTTTAGACGGGCTGTAGTCATGGTAGTGGTGTTCTTGTGGATTTTAGCAGATTTGGTCCTGAAGCTTCTGTGAAGCAGGGTCAGCGATGGATTTTGGCGGACTTGGTCCAGTCTTGGTAACGGACATTAAGGAGTTAGGGGCAATGATGAACAAAAAAAGTGAGTTAATTAACTGTTGGCTACACTATGCATCAACTCCTTTCAAAACATGTTTCGTGTCTGAATATCAAACTAATGCAGAACATGTAAAGAAATGTCTTATGCTACAATGTAGGTTTACACATTCCTGAATTAGTTGTGAATACAACCAGAATAAACCAAGAATTGAAATTGGTTCCCGAATCACCCCGACAACTTTGAACACCCTCCTGCACTAGAAAGCAGGAGGTCGTGGGTTCGAGTCCCACCCGAGTGATTTTTTCCAACTTTCACTCGGGAAGTAACACACTGAGTATACAGTGTTAAAACGTCGGTGAAGGGCAAAAACCTAATTTGATTTATATCACCCCGACGCAAAATTCCATCTTATAATAACTTTGAACATGTTCAAATTTGTCAGGGTGCTTCCCGATCTTTAACGATCTTTCACCAAACTAACAGAATCATCCCGAGGCGGCCAAGAAACCATCCCAGATTTACTCAAGAATTGCTAACAATCTTTCACCGGGCTAACAGAATCATCCCGAGGCAGCCAAGAACCATCCCAGATCTACTCAAGAATTGCTATTCTTGGCGATTCGGCTTAAAGGGAAAATACAACATTTGCAAACATCAAAAAATAAAACTACCAAATCATTTTGAAATACCTTGCTGGACTGTTAGTGAATGACAGTGTAAAGCATCCTGTAAAATCATGGCACCTGGTATACTGTTATTTTCAAGAAAAGTGGTATTTTTGTATAAATTTCCAACACTGGTCGGCCGACCAGCGTTGGAAAAAACCTGGCTTTTTTTTCAAATACTGGCCCCAATTGACCATCTCACTTGTTTGCAATCGATTACACACCTATGAACGGGTACAAGCCAGCTAGACTGGTTCCGTGACCTTACAATTCCCCAATGTATGTAAACTGCTCTGTTTCTTCTTATATGGAGTCAAGGAACTAGACTACAGGAAAATGATTGTTTTTCTTGGTATTTATAGCATTTTCGAACCCAAAACGTCAAAAAGTCAGTGTAACTATATTTGCTATATATTTCCAACCCCTCAAACAACTGCATCCATTTCTGAAAATTACAGCAAAAGCAAATGATGTATATTCCCTTTAAAAATCGCAAATGTGTGAACCTAGCATTAAGAACAACTGACAGAGAAATTGGATTCACAAAAATGAGTGATTGGTATGTAATACTCCAATTAACCCCTAGAAATGCATGTACATGTAGACCCCAATGGTATCTGTACCATGTTGCGTTTAGGAAAATGTCCCTACGAGTATATGCACACATATGATGAGGAGAATATTTCAACATCTTTGTCTATAAATTGCACTTTGGATACATGATAACAGCACTTGAAACATCCTTACCCTGATCACTGATATTTACTCATTCCTGGACCCAGTTCAATATCAAGGAGCCTAAGACAAGTTTGGCAGTCTAAATTCGCTGTGAGATCCAAGCCAATATTTTAAACCCTGCGCCGAATGAACACATCTCCATGAGTAAGCTTCGTGTATGGTTATCATTTGTCAGCAAAAATTAATCTGAATCCTCATTCAAAATCCAAAAAGGTTGGAGAGGATTTGGCGGGATTGAGAACAGGTAGTCGTTATTAATTCACGTGGCGCTTCTTTCCCCGCTGAAGATTAAGTACATTGTGCCAAAAAATTTGTCACTACCCTTTTCCCACAGAATTCTTGGAATCACTAGAGTCACTGAAGGGTGCAGAATCTGTGTCTACAAAAGTTCTAAAAGAATGAACTTAAAATGGTATCTTACCATACCAGCATCTAAGCTTCAATGTAAAAAAAATATATAAAGCAGTTGATCCCAACCAGTCCAATTGTTTTGTTTTTTCAAACCTTGTTGCCGTTACTAAGCTCTGATTGCCTTGCTTCGCGCGCCTTCTGCGCTTTCTTGCGCTGTTGTGCGTACACTCTCAAGAAGAGGGCGGCAAAGACGATAAACACACCAAAGACGCCGATGACAGTCAGGGGATGTCCGTAGATGAGGCAGGAGAGGAAGATGGCCAGCCCGCTCCGCGTGGTCATGATGATGATGAAGACCACCGCGCCAAACTGCGAGATGGTGTAGAAGATGAAGAGCTGGCCAGTGGCCGAGCACAGGGACAGCAGCAGCACGTGGAACATGAAGGTGGAGTGCTTCAGCATGAAGCCCAGCCCCACGGCGAAGCCTCCCTGCCCGATCAGCGACCAGCTGGTGAAGATACAGCTGAAGAGGTTCACGCCGAACATCATCTGCATGCTGGACATGTTGTACTGCTTGTACAGCTCAGCCTGCCAGTTGGAGGTGAAGCTGTCAAACATCATGTACCCGATGAGAATCAGGACCCCGGAGAAGGTGGTCACGGTGGTGGGCCCCGTCGCCTCCTTTCCCTGCGTCAGGAGGAACATGGCCACGCCCATGGAGATCATGGCCGCCGTCAGGTACTCATAGTACTCGTATGTCTTCCCCGAGACCACTTTCCCCATCAGCATGACGGGGATGATCTTGGAGGCCTTGGCCAGCACCTGGGTGGGGAAGCTGACAAACTTGAGGGCCTCGTACTGGCACCAGCTGCTCATGATGTTGGAGAGGGAGCAGTAGGAGTACCTGTAGAGAGGGGCCGTGTGCCTGGGCTGTCGAGTCACCAGTATGATCACGCCGGCCGCGCTGAAGGCCAGGATCCGGTTCATGAAGACAAGGAACTGGGAGTTGGTGAACTTCTCTCCCGGATTGTTCTCGTCCTTGCCGTACTCGTGTTTCATGATGCGCTCTTGGAGTACACCCCAGGTGAGGTAGGAACCTTGCAGGCCCAACACGCAGAAGAAGAGTACCACGCCTTTGTTGAACTACAAATAGAACAAAAAAATGGAGGGAAAAGATTTCAATACAATCCACATGTGATACAGTTTTCAACTTCATTGGTCCACATCCAGCATACACTATCCAGCAGTTATGCAACTGTCCATCGTTTAAAGCTATAGTCCAGCATTTGCAGCCATCCGAAAAGTAACTGACGTAATTATTGTTGAAAAACATACTTGGTTGAAAGATAGTAAGGGAACTAAACTCCCTGTGAAATTATTCTTTCAGGCAAGCTGTCATTTTGAAGTAATCAATGAAAGAAGGCCTTTCCAACGGTGCATCTTAAGATGCACCGTAGGAAAATTTAAATTAATAGTTCGTTTTGTTATTCGGCGAAGCGCGCGCAAGCATTGGCATGACGCACACACGCGTGCGGTTGCTATAATTCGTTGGATCAGTGCGCGACATCACGTATAGCTGCAATCGGCTCAGTGAGAACACGTCTTGAACGCTGAATTCAGGCCCAATTCAAAACATGATTCAGCAACTTTTGATTTGAAATTGAGATCCTAGAATGCTGTTTTTCTCGGAATATACAGCTGAAGCTGAGCTGAAACTTCATCAGGTTAGTTGTTCAGTATCCTTCATTAGATTTTGAACACTTTTGTTGCTTCAAACGAACAAAATGCACAAATTACAAATGATGGACTATATCTTTAAACTCACTACCACACTATAAACACTGAGAGCCTTACAAACTTATCCTTGTCTAACAAAATATTCAAAGTTAAATGTGCTAATGAATCATGAAACTACCAAGACCAGTTTATTTCCAGAGTTTTATTTTTGGCCAAACATATATGTACACCTCTTTTGCGTAACCTCTTGGGGGCGACATGCATTGTGAACTGCTGTGTACGCATCGTCAATTGAAAATTTTCCGCTTCCAAGTCGTCATGCGTTCATTCCAATATGCGCCCGTGTCTAGCAACGCGTGCTCTTTTTGCCCTGTGAGCAAGATGGCGCGCACATTAACGTGAAAGTGCTTATTGACAAACACTTTCCGAGGAGAAAAACCTTTTCTTGTATCACCTTGGGTGGTTCTGGGGCTGTTGCCTTCACTCCTCCTTCCTCAAGGCTGGTTTTCTCCTCGTTTCCAGCCACACACAAACGGATGGACCTAAACATGCAATTGTGGCCTGTGAAAAGAACAGAAATACTGACGCATTCAAGCAGTGTTCAAGGAGGCCAGTCCATCAAAAGTCCCCATGGGTCCACCAGGGGCCAATGTCACGGCACTGCTTAGCACAAAAATTTGCTTAGCACAACAAAGTGTGGCTTATAAAAGCAGGTTACCAGCCAAAACTCCATGTGATGCATATTGCTAGTGATCAGTATTCAGCTGTTGCTTGCTATAGCATGAAAATCATGTGGAGTTTTGGCTGGTAAACTGCTTTTATCAGCCAGGCATTTTTTTGGTTTTTTTTGCTAAGCAATTTTTTTTGCTTAGCAGCGCCGTGGAATTGGGCCCAGGAGTCAATCGCAAGTTATCACGACATAGGTAAAGTCACAAGCTGACCAAATGAACTGTGGCAAAAGCCAAAGGCATTCCTTTGTCACTGTTCATCCCCTGTTACTTGTGATTGTATAAACAACGGTTTTGTGATTTACTTACAACGGAACTTGTGATGGACCTGACTACAAAAATGCATTCAAGCTCAGTCATGTCAGTAAAAAGCAAATGCCTAAATTGAAACCTACAAATTGCCATGTATGTACGTGCCTAAATATACATGACACATACCTGTTATCTTTTTGGTACATATGTCCCAACGGAAATGAATAACCACACAATACTAAAGCAACAGTTACCCCTTTATCATTGTAGTCATGAAGATATTGTGGATTTTTTTTGGGGGGGGGGGAGGGGATATTGTTATATTTATTGTAATATTTAGCATTATAAGCCATACCTAATTTGGTTCGAAATAACCGATCCTTAGTGTACCGCATCATGATGGAGGCTTTATTACATATATTTAAATTAAGAAACAGTGAAGGCATATTACACTGAAAGACACACACAGCAGACCATTAGGGAACCACTTTTTTTTGTGGTGCAATGCCCATCACAATACTAGAATAAGGACTGCATCACAATACATTGTACATGCATCGTTACTGATACATCAGTTTTGGCAGCTGTTTTTGTATGTACACAATGTATACAATGGTACGAAAGTTGCAACTTGTACACACATTTATACACTCACACATGTATACATCCCAATGTTTGAAGCAGCTGCTTGCATGTACAGTACATGAATTTGTTCTCAACTTAAAATGGCATGTGAATATGGGATACACGTACATGAACATGAACATAACTATTAAACGCACTAGAGAACAGAGAACAAGAGGCAAAAGCAGGCAATGTGTACGGTAGCCATCTTGGAGGTGCAGTGCTTATGTTCTACAATGAGGTGCAACAAAGTTGTGCATATTTTGTTACTGAATAAGTTAAAGGGACACTGCGTCCTAGAACAGCCCAATTGCACTACAAAATGCACTTTGAACGAAATGATGTTAATTGGAAAGAACATTTAAAAGTAGGATATGAACATCCACACGACTAGGCCTATCTTTTAAAAACTGGGCGTTTTTGTGTTATTCCTGTATTATGCGTGCGAGAACAACTTTCGGGGTCCATTTTTGCGAACCCAAAAAGTCGAGTTGTTTGGGTGCTAGTTGTGATTTCATACGTAAAGTGTTTGCCTTTTGCGGACGTGTAAGAAACCATATTTTGTGCATTGGTGATTGGTCACCGCTGTTCGCGAGCACGGTGCTGTATCGTATATTGACTGAGAAAGACAGGAAAAACGTATTCGTACTCCGTCGTGTCCGATAAACAACCAGGTTTTTTTGTCTTTTTTTCGGGAACGGTACGACATTATGTTGGTTTCCTTTCAACCAGATGTTTGAAATTAGATAAGTAAACAATCCAAAACATGAAATTTTTGTTTCAGACAAAAGTCTGAAAAATCTCATGCCTGAATAAAAGGTGACTGCTCTATGTTCCGACACCCCTATGTTGCGACAACCTAGATTGTGTTACTCCCGGTTAGGGTTAGGGTTAGGGTTAGGGTTAGGGTTATGAATAGGAATATGTGCAGTCGGAACATAGGGGTGTCGGAACATAGAGGTGTAACCGAATAAAATGAATGAATGTACTTTGTGCCAAACTTTAAGCACAAGGTGTGTCCATTCCACTGGGCCTTCGAAAGTGATTAAAAAAGTGCCATGAAGGCCGAAAAAAAATAATAGTTCTGCTTCTGGTTACCCTACCTACCCTATTTTGACAGCCCCTACCCTAATTTTTTTGGGGGGGAAACAATGAGAGATCATCAATTAGGCCAACTACCTTTAATCCACTTTTATTTATTTCTTATTTTAACTGGGTAGCCCATTCAGTGGAATCCACTGATCTCCCATGGGTCCCAGTAAAGAGAAGACAATGTGAAGAAATTACAGTTTTAGAGGTGGGAGGAAAAGCCCAGAAGAGTATTCTGAGGAAAACCCACGGAATCAGGCAGGGACTGAAAACCCAATCCACATATTGACCCAGGCGGGATTCGAACCCGGGTCACAGTGGTGGAAGGCGAGGAAAGTACCGCTACGCCAACCTGACTCCCCCCACTACACGCAGACACCACCATATGAGCGTACAAAAACAAATTCTCTACCTACCTATCCTATTTTTAAATGCCATGTACATTTTTTTTTTGGAATCGGAAGCAGAACTTGTATGTTTTAGCGCGATCCTTCACTACGATTTTATATTACCGGTATCTCAAACAAATGTTGGTATATTAACCGTTCGGATGCCCAAAGATTTCGTTATGTACTTCATTTGTATAACAGCCAATTTGAGCCAACCAATAAAATTCCCTGCACAGCTGTTTCACCGCAGGGGGAGTCAGCTGTACAGTGTATACTTTGTGACAGTGCAGCTGTGGTGCAAACATTAAATAGTTATTCAATAGGTCATTAGTCATGTTAGTCTTTATCAAAAAAGAATTACTGGGCACACAGAGTTGTTTAATTAGTCGTGTTATAGTAGTTCCCATGTTTTATTACCAAAACGAAAAGAGAAAAAGTAATGCAGGGCCACCATGGTACATATAGACAAACATTAGGGATTCCAAATGTGTTCAGCCCATTTAACATTGCATTGCACGTACTGTACATAATTTATTCCATAATAAATCTATGGAGTACCGAACTGTGACGTCATGTAGAACCAGAAAGTGTAGCACAAACGAATGGAGTACGGGCGCGTGCTGGTTCATGGGCTGAATCATGTGCTAATGTCTTTCACACACATTTTGCGCGCGTGACATATTCACTTCGGTACTCCATAAAACTCTACAGTGCTTGGCAGTTTGGGGCAGTATGATTTTGAGCAGTAGTATAGGGACTGATGTGTTTATTAGCAATGATTTAGTTAGTACTGACTAGTAATCATAAATTTAGTTAGTACTGACTATGACCAGAACTCATTCAAAGAGCAAAAAGTTTACTCTTATTCACTTGGTATTTTAGTAGAATTCAGAAGAACTTTCTTAAACCCCCCCCCCCCAAAAAAAAAAACCTTTAAAATACATATGTATAAAAATAAAATCATGGTTGTGGAGGTTTGAAAAGTAAATTCCCTTCTTCACATTCAAAATTATAACATAATTCTCTGGGTTTTGTGTAGTGTAGGACCCCTCTTTAATTTTGATAAATTAGAGTCAAGGGTATTTTTTTATCACTCCAAAATGACTTTTCAACAAGTTAAAGCAGATTTCTCTTAATTATAACGACTTCAACTTTTTTGTAATTTAGAACAGTTTCTAGTGGACTGTGGTAGAAAATACGATTTTCTTTCGCGTTTTACGGTTGGTGCCATGCGAATCAATGTGGTTTTGCGTGTACACTGTGCGTCGCCGTGATCACGAACCAGTTCAGCAAGTCCAATAACCTAAAAGTGGATTTTTATTCCCTTTAATTAAGTTATAGGGAACAGGGCCCTACACTACAGAATCGCCACACTATACTCTGTAGTCTTTATGTTAAGAGCATTACAAATACAATTTCAGAAGATTTGCAATGGATGAAGGAAATTTGAAGAAGTAGATGTGTGAGTGGCGCTTCTTACCTCTCCAAGCAGAGGTGGAAGCGTGCATGCAAGGTGAAGCAGAAAGGTGGGATTTGGGATTGGTGGTTCCTACCGTTCTCACCTCCCTGCTCCAGGTAGCCAGAGCGCTTGACATACCGGATGAACAGCCAGGCCGGGAGGCAGACGGAGCCATAGCCCAGGATGTTCAGGCTCAGCCGCACCAGCCAGAAGTCTGTCCAGCCGACCTCTCCGGTAGCGGCTGCGGCTGCCGCCGGTGCCACAACGACGGGGTTCTCTTCGGCTGCGTGGGATGCGTGGCTCCAGACTGCCGCAACTAGGGCTGCCACCAACACGCTGGCTCTGGGACTAGGAACTGCCATGGCTAAACTGTGTCTATTGAAAAGGAGTTCGCATGTTAAAATCTGATTTTTGACAAATTATACATTTGATTCAAATTACAACATCAGTTCCAAATCAGTGAAAAGAAAGATGCACCACATGACTCTGTCAAAGTTTGGTGTAAATGAGTCAGAACTAGACCTGTAAACGTGGCGTGTAAACAACGCGCCACGTTCACAGGTCTATTAAGTCAGAACATGTGCATTGAAGGCCTAGCTTGGAATACCCAGCTCTAGACCCACGATGAGTCTCAAGCTGGGTATTGAAAGCTTAATATAGGCTGATTTAATATACGATCCATGCATATGACGTCATCAGAGGCTATATAGAAAGAAGCACAATTTGACCTCACTGAGGTCAAATCTCGCATATATTAGTTTACTGTGGGAAAACGGCCGTGCATACCCTGGAAGTAAAGAGGATTAGAATCAATGCAAATTGGAAGAGCAGATGCATCATGTTGTACGTACCAATTCATGATGCATCTTGAATTCACAAAACTGTGTTTTCGTTAATATTCCTATTGAATGGCATCAACCAGAAAATTACCGGTAGGATGCCTACGTATGTAGAGGACAAACATGTACAGTACCCCCCCCCCCCCCCCCCCCCCCGCCCCCATATTCCTCCATGGTAAAAGTAAAAACCCAAAAAAAATAATTAAGTACATTATTAAAGGTTATTTTCTAACTCGCTGACACGGGCTTATTACACTACTCCTAGAACTATGAGGCTCCACGTAGAGCCTCATAGTTCTAGGAGTAGGCCACTGCATTTTTTTTAAAACTATAATTAAAACATGTCCTAAACTCCACACATCGTTACCACGTAGGCCTACGTGTACGTTTACGGGCCACGCCAGATTGGGCCGGCGCGCCGGGGGCCGCGTGGCCGGCCAAGCCGGGCTCGCACCGCGGCCGGCCGTCTGTATGATTTCCTGCACTCTGAAGCTGAACCGCCCTCAACAGTAAATTCCAGGGATGAACTTCAATTTTCAAATGCAAGAATTCTCTCACTTACCTTTCATTTAAAGAACGTAGACAGTTGGTAGATAATTTAATTGGCATAGGGTTGGACCTGATGGCTCGTGAGAGGGAAATATTTATAAATTCATCGTGAAAAGAAACTTCACTTCATCACTTTTCTGGCGCAGATGTATATGTACATGTACATGTACATACACATACGTACGTGGCCACGTCTACTTCTACGTACGTCTCTACACGCGCGCTCGTTGCCCCCACGACTGCGGCCGGTACACAGCCGGCTATGCGCTAGTACGTGCGTGAACGTGACAACGTGTTTTGGTATGTGTTTTGGTGCCAGACTATTCACTGGTTCACTGTTTTTACGCATTGATAAATTGGTATATGACAGGTTGCCAGCGCTAGTGAGTCAGAGTAACAAAACACCAAAACTAGAAAGTAGAAGGGTTGATAAAGCGGAAGAAAAATGGCTGAATCTAAGAAACCTCTGAGTTTATGGCAACGGATAGCAAGATTTTTCAAGATGGTGTGGCTACAGTATCAGATTGTGTCTGCTACCTACATGATGGAGGATTGGGAAGCCAGAATATACAGTATCCTTTTCTATCATAAACACCAAAAACGGTGACATACTTACAGTACACAGCAGTCAGCACTGAGTGACAGTGCAGGGCGCCCTCACTGTGGATACATTTTGCATTTTATTTTAATCCAGTTTAAAGCCCGGTTCATACTCACTGTGAAAGTGAACGCAAATTTGTGACGTCATGGCAAGTATTCGCGTTCACTTTCGCATGAAGTATGAACCGGGCTTAATACAGTCATGCAGTACAATTTTACTAGAAATTCAGTAACACTGAATGGATCGCAGGATGCGTCGCAGCTGTGTTGCGTCATAGGGATACGAAATGTCCCAGTGCTGCGATGCATCCTCACTAGTTACGATGAGTTTCATGAAATTAAATAATTCCCTTTATTAATCCTGGCCATCATAATTTGGGTTTGTCTTGTTCATGTTTTTAGCCTTTTATACATGTTCCACTTGTTTTGTTATGTAAATGTTCATTGTGATATTCTCTGTATTATATTTTGCTGTATGAAATCTTGGCCGAATAAATAACAATAATAATAATAATAAATCGGGTGCAGGAGCCACCTATCAGTATCAGAGACAGCTGAACGACGTTGCCATTCACCTTGTCCTGAACTCAACTAAAGTTGGGCTGTCCCAACTGCTACTAGACTGGGACTTTCCCAATTATGGTTGGGACCGATACTATAGTTGGGGCATAACAATATTTAGTGTTTCCTAATTTTTCACACACAAAAATTATCGATTGTCCTTAACCATCTTTCCTCAGATACAACAGTATTGATAGTGTTTTGCACGGCTGCCTACACCACCTACCTGTACCTCCCCTCCCACATTATGATGATCGTCACTTATCTGGGCTATTTGTTTGGATCATCAGATGATGCAGCATCATCGGTGCAAGAAACAGCGCAGATGGGACAGGCAGCGGCTACCTAACGGATGTTCAACCGCACAGTGAAGTTGAGGCGCTAGTGTTGTGAGATAGAAGCAAGGTCAAAGGTCACATTGGACACAGGGCAACTTTTGGGCACAGGATGACCTTTGACCAACAGAACAGACGATCTACAAAATGTAGTCAACTATCTCAACTTCTTCATTTCTGTCTTCTGTCTGTGTTGGGCTCTTGGCAGCCAAAAGTGGCCATCATATGCCTTTTTTTTTATTTTGTGACTAATCGTCAGCTTTTATGGAGAAATAATCAAGATTTCAGGAGAGAAAACCTCCTCAGTGATTCGTGCTAAAACTAAAACCACATGAATTGCATGAAGTTGAAACTTTTACACGGTCTCATTTTGTATTTAAAAATACATGTATACTCTGTTGTCCATAGCTTTCTTATTCCTTGTTGATAATGTGGGTGTGTTTAGGAATGGTTCAGTTGAAGCCCTTTACTTTGAGAAGTTGTCTTTCTAAATTTTTACACTACGGTAACCGCTCTGAATCCTTCAAAATCCTCTGTGCCAAAGTGGAGGAATTTGGAGGATTGGGGTTACATGTGCACATGGCAAAAGTGCGTTACTGATCCTGGGTCGGACACTGCGTTGTTTTTGCTCAGCCATGAATAAATACATGTATAGGCCTGGATTATGCTTGAAATCCTCCGTACTGCTCCAGGATGTCACTGGCCAAGCCTCAACATATTGCCAAAACCTTGACATAACACAGTGCATCCTCCAAAATCAGCCTCACATTTTTCTACAGAGCCTCAATCCTGCAAAAAACCTTCATTTTGCAAAGATGATTTGGGAGGATTTTGGAATAGAGTTAACCCTAACCCTGCCGAATCCAACAGGATCCAACTATGTCATATATTTGATGGAGCCTGTTGGATTGAGCAGTTAACTTCTTGTGTACATTCCTCATGCAATATGTTGGATTCAGCAGGCAACTGAACCGCATTATAATGCCAAGTTGGACTCCGTTGGTTTCAGCAGACAACTAAAAATGAGGCACAGTGGATTTAGCAAGAAAGTCCAGTTGGACTCTGTTAGATTCAGCAGGGTAGTCCTGAGGAACTACTAGGGGTTAGGGTTCCATCAAAATACCGGTAAAACACATCAGGTTTTGGGATTGTAACACATTTGGTATGTTTAGGGTTACGAAAACCTGTGTGAGTGGTGGGAGAAATGAGTAAATTACAGATTTTAATTGTACAAGTTCATCTCTTTTTTTTATGAAATATGTCTTTGTAATAATTTATCTTCCTATTCTGGTAGACTTTGTAACATCATTAGTTTATGTACAGAGAGCATAATTGCTTGGGAAGTTTTGAAAAGGCTGGGTTTTTTTATGAGATGCTTTGGCCATGACAACTTCATTTGTAAGTGTTTCTCTGGTTAGATACAATGTAATTGGAAATTAAACTCAGTTGCCATGGAGATGACTCACAAATAGTTAATTTTCAAGTGCTCTCCCTGCGCCAAGCCGTTGAATTGATTTTGGGGAAAAGGGCGTAAAACATTTTTTATCTTTTGTGATGATCATGGCACTGTAACTTGTATAGGTCATTCATTATGTATTTTTTTAAGAACAGCCGTTTATGCATGTATTTATTTCCTTTTATTTTTAAGTGAAGAGGCTTGATTATGTGGTACATGTAGGCGTGTGGAAAGTATAATGTAGCCAATAAATTGTGATTCTGACTGGTCACAGTAACATAATTACATATATAGATGACCCCGTCTTTTAATATAACACGCAAAATTTTGTGGAAAGTTGGTGTTTTTAAGAACTTTAATCCATTTTACTAACAATTTCAATACATCCTTTTTTTGTAAAGCTTTGTTCAGAGTTTTCAGTCCTCAATACATAAAAAAAATTAATGTTACAAGTGGAAGATGTGCTGCGCTATGAATCTAAATTTTCTTTTTGGCAGCTTCACAGATTTGAACAGTGGTGAATAATGGACACAAATAATTCAAACTAAGAGATCAACGCATTTTATTTTAAAGAAATCATTGTGAATTTATTGAAAACAAAACCAAGTTTTTGCAACTTGTGTTTACATTTTGGAAATATTGGTTTTACACACTGTATGATGGGGAGAGGATCTGCAAGCTGCAGAATGGAAATGTACATACTTGCAAAACCTCACATATAATATCCACATCGTGAACTGAATGAGTTTAGGAACACTTTGTAGCACAAACAGGGCTTGCTATATTAAATTACTAGAGCGCTAACTCCTCATTCTTGTGCACGGAGACGCTTTGAAACCGACCTAGGCGCAGATATTTTGAATTCATGTGCTTGTTTGTAGAACATACATGTAATGAAATTAGATGGATTGAATTTTGAAAGTGTACTCTACATGCAACACGCAATAAGCAGAACATGCGCAAACAACTTAAACGCGTCATGAATGTTCAAAAAATGTCACGGCAAAAAGCCTCTGCAGCGAATACGTGCACGCGTTACGCTATTTGCGTAGAGCAAAATGACAAGCTCATTTGCTGATCGTGCGTTTCGGTTTTTGGCGTATCGGCTTCGATAACGCACCGGTATGGAATACAAATGCAGATATGCAAATAGGCGTACAAAATACGTACAAAATTTCCAGTTCTCCATAGGTTCGAGTGCAAACATGGATGCGCCCGTCGGGCATTACTTTGTACATCGAGTTAGCGCTCTAGCAGTTTAATATAGCTCTTTGGATGTAAGGCAGCGTTGTCAAAATGGACAAAAGTGTCTACTTGACAGAGATGCCACTTTTTAGGCTTTAAGTTTAACCTGAATTCAGGTTTGTTTGTTTTTCAAAAAATGTGACAAATTAAAGTGCTGGATTTGGTCTGAAACATCCAGAAAACACATTTTTGAAAGGGGGTAAGGGTTGTTTCAGGTTTTTTAGTAGTGTTTCAGGCAATTTATTGATACAAATGTATATTGGTGGCATCTCTGACTCAACTGAATTCCGGGGGGAAGTTTTTAATTTAAACAGCGACATCTTTTGTGGATTTGGGGGATTTTTCCTTCAAAATTTTATCAACTGTGTTCCACAGTAGAAGTGAGAAATAAATGAGACTAGACATACATGTAGTACTCCTTTTGAAAAGCTATGTGCACCGGGTCTTTTTTTTCTAAGAGTTCCACTGAAACCCAAGGGAGAAGAGAGCTCTCTGATTATGGAAAATTGCATGATGTCTAACATCGTCTCCTAAATGTCTTCATCTTCAGAGCTGGATGACTCCTCTAATGAATCCTGTTAAGAGGAGAAAAGAAGAAACATGAAAGAATTTCAAAATTAAGCATATCACAACTCCAAGTCTCTCCTCTGTTTGAACATTTCTACTTATATTTCAGGAACAAACTTTGGTCCCTTAGGTCTTCCCCACAAGAATAAGACGCCCAGAAGTGGGTGTGGAGTGTCATGACCGAGCGTTTAAGAGCCCCGGACTCAAGCTGCGTAATGTTTCTGATCAGCAGAGTGTGGGTTCGAGTCCTGGTCTTGACACTTGTGTCCTTAAGCAAGACACTTAACTAGCATTGCTTCGTCCTTGTATTTCAAGAATACTTTGGTCCCCTAGGTCTTCCCCACAAGAATAAGACACCCAGAAGTGGATGTGGAGTGTCATGACCGAGCGTTTAAGAGCCCCGGACTCAAGCTCTGCTGTTTCTGATCAGCAGAGAGTGGGTTCGAGTCCTGGTCTTGACACCTGTGTCGTTAAGCAAGACACTTAACTAGTATTGCTTCGTCCTTCGGACTAGTTGACTAGAGTAGTGCAACCATCCTGAATTCAATGAAAGTGAGACGAACTTTAGGTACATAAGCACGATTCGCGCTCAAACTTGGCTGGTTAGTGTCAACCTACCTTTCCAAATTTGAAGGCTTCTTGAGCCACATCTTCCGGGACGAACTCGTGTCGACCGTTGGTCATCTCACCGACCCAGCTCAGCTCCAGCTCAAAACTCTTGTCTTTGATTTCGTCGTGTACAATGTGAATGCTGCAAGTAGAGAAAAGAAACCAACTAATTACTCCTAGAACATTTAATGCCAAAACAGCGCAAGTAACACCGAAGCTGACATATTTTACTGAACATTTTGGACATCGATGTGAGCAACAAAGGGCCCAGAAATACCCTTAAACATGGCAAAGCAATAACAGAAAATGAAGGTGGAATGGGACACATAATTTCATTTTAAGGGTTCATATACAAATTTTCCAACAATACATTTTTGACTTAAATAAAAAAAATGCTATAGCAAAGGCCATCTTGAAGTTGGTGTCACTGCAACTAATGAGTATATAGACCTTTATCATGTTACACCATTTCAGTCATGTTCCCTGTATCCAACAACGGTACTTAATAATAATGTTTTTGGTGCAAAAAGGAACCAGACTATTTTTCCTTCCAGCCTCTCTTTGGTTACATTGATTTGAATGGGGAATAAAGCAAGATGGCCACAATATGAAAATGTTCTATTGCATAGCAGGAAAATCACCCCTGGCAAGAACTGTGTTTTGGGGGAGTATTCTATTGTTCAGAAAATTTGGGCCAAGCTTGTTGGGTATTTGTATGTCTTTTGTCCCAAAAACGCAGGAACAAGTGTGTGTGCTCTACCAAAAAAAACCACTATATATCACATAAAAATAGAATATCTCAATAAACTTACATTTTGGCAACCTCTTTGACTGCCTCCCTGCACGACATGTCTTTGACGTGTTTGTCTATGGTTAGGAGTTTCTCTATCTCCGTCTTAGCTGCCTGCTTGGCTTTGCCTATTGCGCAGCCATGGTAGCCCTACAGAGGAAAAATAACCAACAAATGTATATGTACCAGTGTACATGTTCATCTTTTCAAACCGTGGAGGAAAACTACCAGAGAACAAAAGGGAACAATATTGTCCATGATTCCCAGCATACGTCCGCGGTTAGGGTCGTGTACAAAACCTATGGGAGTTTCCTCAAAAGTTAGAGTACAAACAAAAGAGGGACAATAGGACGTCCACGATCGACGGTGCACGTTTGCGTGTGTCTAGTAGTGCAACAAGTTAACTCTTAAAGCTATAGTCCATCATTTGCAGCCATCCGAAAGTAACTGGCGTAATTACTGTTGAAAAACAAACTAGGTTGAAAGATAGTAAGGGAACTAAACTCCCTGTGAAATTATTCTTTCTGGGAAGCTGTCATTTTGAAGTAATCAACGAAAGAAGGCATTTCCAACGGTGATTCTTAAGAAGCACCATAGGAAAATTTAAATTAGTAGTTCGTTTTGTTATTCAGCGCAGCGCGCACAAGTATTGGAACGACGCACACGCGCGCGCGGTTGTTATAATTCGTCGGATCAGTGCGCGACGCCGCGTATAGCTGCAATTCAAAACAATTCAAAACATGATTCAGTAACTTTTGATTTGAAATTGAAATCTTAGAATGCTGCTTTTCTCGGAATGTACAGCTGAAGCTTAGCTGAAACTTCATCAGGTTAGTTGCTCAGTATCCTTCATTAGATTTTGAACACTTTTGTTGCTTCAAACGAACAAAATGCACTAATTACAAATGATGGACTATAGCTTTAATGGACTCTTAATGTTCAGGATCAGGAGATGATGCTGTGTATGGACTATCCGTGCACGAATACCTTCTCAAGGGTTAAGAAGAGAGAGTTGGTGGAGACTACTGGGACATTCCAAAGCACCGCTGAAGACACTCGACAGTCCAGCAGATGCTACATGTTAGTGCACACCCGTATCAGAGTTAGTCATGTGTACTTGCCATACACACATACTGAAATTTGTATCCTTGTGGAGACATTTCTCTGTTCTCGTGTACTAAAATTTTCGAGTTTGAAAGTGTACTTTCAAAATACTCCTATTTTAACCAGAATTAATTTCCTGGGCTGAAATTCGGACTTAATATCCCTTACAGAAAATACTTCAATTTGCGACACATCAACACACCTTGGCAATTCCTAGTTTTTGAGTAAACTCCATATATCTATTTCGTGATAACCTTGTGGAGACGTATTCACCTATAGAAATTGCCCTATGGAGACGTATACAATCTTTTGTTCCCTACTGTGTGCATGTCTCTAGAGGGCACGGTGTATCAGATCATTCGCACACGTGGTGTGTGTCTCCCACTGGGGTCTCAAAAGTGGTCACAAAGCACGATCTACTATTTTTGCATGGAGGAGTCCATAGTGCAGGTCGCAATGCACGGCCTGAACGATTCATGCTCATATGGCATAACAGTAGCCATTTTGTTCAAAGGTTCACAATTTCTTGAGCCCAATTTTTGGCATATTCAATTCAAGCGTCTGTCGTATCTCTCCCTTTGTCATCGTTGAGGGTGTACAAGTACTTTAAAAAAAAAAAACATAGTACATATGTGATGCGATCAAGCTAAATGAGTCGTTTGTCGGGAATATTTATTTGGAGGTACAGGCCAAAATAGGGCCACTTCATCACATCACTGCATCACATCTTTTGGTGTTCCAACTTCATAATTTTTTAACTAAAGATGGTATCAGCATGCGGTTTTCACAGCAGTAATGCTGAGATTGTGCTCTTTTCAAATCTGTAATAAAAAAAAATTGACCGGGTGGACAAACGACTCATGTAGCTTGATCGCATCACATATGCCAGGGCTAAAAGCTTCAGGTTTTGAAGGGATTGATTTAGTCAAACCATACCAAAAGTGTAAAACGTTTTCTTACCCAGGTTACTCCAGATGGATCGATCATGTACATCTGAGGTGTGTTTTCTTGGTATGACCCCAACAGAATACTGGGGGGGAAAAACGAAAGAAATATCAGTTTCAGTGTTTTGCTCACAAACACTGTACTGTATTCTGACTTTTTTCTGTAAGCAAATCTTAATTAATTCTATAGTGCATTATTAATAATGCCATTAGCTAACCCTCCTGTTATTTAAGAGGTCACAAACGTACTTTTAACACAGGCTGGTCACCAATGGTCAGATAATGTATGTGATTAGTACATTGGTGGGTCAAAATCGGTCAACCAGTTTTGACTCTTGGGACGGCCTTTCACAGGTACCACATGTTACTCATTATATGCATGAGAGGATAGTTGCTAGGCTTTTATAGGATGTTGATATTTGATTTTCTTTGTGGAGGGGGGTGTTCAGATAATAACAATAATATGAATTTCTATTAGTTTTGCCATACAATGCTTTTTTGACCAGGCAGTCCTGTAGCACAATGGGACATCCCATTTTATATTCAACAAACAATGGCAAAGTTTGTTGACCCAGGGATTGCAAACAAAGCCGGGGGGGGGGGGGGGGGAATGTTTTTTTTTATCAAGACACCATCGGTCACTTGTTCTAGTCAGTCAATACCATCACTTAACTGCACCTTTCAACTCTTGGATGATTTTTTAAAAAGTCAATATCGGTCAGCAAATGGCCAGCATCAACCACTATTCAACAGGTCATAGCTGGTCAAATCATTCTCATGGTTAGACACTTTAGCAGTCGCAACTGGTCAATCCTATACTTCTATGCACAGTTTTTCAATGGGTCACCAATGGTCACTTGACCGATTTTGACCCATGTAGTAGCAAGGTTCAGAATGCGCATTTCCATAGGAGGGTTAGGTGACATCTCAATCACTGCCTTTTACACTTTCACAAAGAGATCCAATAACATGTCTGGCCCTTGAATATAGAGGCATACAAGTAGAGGCATAAAAGTAGGTCAAATAAACTATTCATTTTCAAAAGTAAAGTCTGCAACAAGCCAATATGGCCAATCAGGCTGTCATTTAATATCTCCGATTTTCCTTGGCATGAAACAACTGAGAATATTTTTTATCCCCCCCCCCCCCCCCTGGATGGGATGCCAGTCCATCGCAGGTTACTCCCCAGCTAATGCCAGTACCCATTTAAACCCCTGGATGGAGAGAGGCAAGTTCGGGTGAAGTGGCTTGCCCAAGGACACAACGTACGGCCAGCAGCTGGATTCGAACCCCTGACCCTATGATCATGAGTCACAAACCCTAACCACCGGACCACACTCTCCCACAAAGGGAATTTTCACAAAGGCTGGTAATCTTTAATACTCAGCTGTTAATGCATAAACATGAACGTCCTTTTTCTTTGCCCCCCTCCCCCAAAGAGCCAAAAAGTAGGGTCAGTGAGATATCATTTTTGGGACGATTCATGGAGGTTCTTGGAAGCAACACCAAGGGACTAAAGGATAGAAAGCAAACTCACCTACAACCAAACGGCCGCACAGCACTGTACAAGGTGTAAGTATGTGCATACATAGCCACTCTCTCTGCTAAATACTGCAACCAGAAGAGAACACAAATTAAAAATAAGTTTAAACAATTTGTTTTTAAATGCCTTGCGTATAAAGATGATGATGATTAAATGGCAGAACAGCAACAGCAGATTATAACAGGTGGACACTCAGGAAAGAGGAAACCTCCATTAGAATGATGTCACGTATGAGAAAACAAACAAGTGACGTGTAATATTTGAATGACTGCAATGTGTAGTTCTGACAACAAGTTTTTCTCACAAAGTCACAACAGAAGGCATTTTCACACCATCGGTCCATCACAAGCAGAACCCGGTCCCATCCAACACGGGTACGCAACACTGAGCGTTCACACTTACACCGTTGTGTACACGGGTCGGCTGTAGATTTTGGATTTTCTACCCTTGGGTAGAGTCTCTCAACTCTGGTCCCGACCAGGGTTGCATTTTACTGGTGTAGAGCGCTGGATTTAAGTCTAAGCCGTGTTGGATTCTGGCTAGTGTGAACCGGGCTTCCGAAATCTCCATGTTGAACCCGGGTCCAACACAGAGTTTCTAGAAAGTGTGAAAGGTCCTAGAAAGTCTTGAGCGAGTTAATAAGAAACAGGGACACGGTATCATAAAACGCGAAGGAAACGACCTTCATTCTCCCATGTACACTAACAAAGACAGGTGTTATATCTTGGACAGTCTTTCTTACCTTGAGTGGGATGGGTCCTCCGTATGATGCTCTGTAGTCTGATGCCTCGTCCCTGGCTGTCTCAACAAGCTGTTGTGAATAAATGCAGAGACAAAGGTCTTAAATCATGTACATGTATGCAAGATGTAGAATCTGCTATATGTATGGCGTTCTGGCAAAATGAGGCAGAACTACATAGGCAGAGTTGCAAAGACAGTTAGCGGAAATTAGGGAAGAGAACCATTTGTCGCACTTCAATGGAACATTATCTTTTGTCTTCTCTCTACGGAATTCTTCAGGCTTGCGAGATACACTGCTTAGGGTGCTTCAGAGGAATGCTTTATTTCATTACCAAAAATAATTAATAACAATAACAATAATACAGAAATCGACAGTTCTTTATATTCATTGTCTTGTGCATAGTGTATTAAGTTGACATTTACAGTTGACATTTACATCAGTATGTCCATTACATGTATGTTTCAGGTTCTTGACTCATCTTTAAGATATCTGTGGTACTGAGAATTAAAATATCCCTGTCAAGAAAACTTGATAGGTTTGCTGGTACTGGAATAAGTGGAATAAGAATGAATATCTTTTGAAATGATATTTCCTTACCTGCCTGGCATCTGCAAGGAGTCCTGCAACAGCCTACAGAGATAAAAAAAAAAATGAAGATCATCAAGTGTTGATTTCAAATTTTTTAATTAACATTCTACTGAAATATGGGCAACTGGCCTAAATGTTTACGTTGCATGAGTATTCCCTTACGTTCTTGTCTTTAATCTTGACAGTCTCTGTTCAACTTCTGTGCAACTTCATTTGTGCTATGCTGAAATTCCTTGGCTTAGCATGCTTACAGGCCAATTTATGATTTCAAATTAAAGTCAGTGAACATAATCGCTCTGAATAATTTTGATGAATATTTAAGTACAAAAAAGTTAAGTCTTTCACAAGCCAATATGGCCCATCAGGCCAGCATTTATTTCCAGTTTCTTTGGCTTGAAACGACTGAGAATACTTCTACTCCCCCCTGGATGGGATGCCAGTCCATCGCAGGTTACTCCCCAGCTAATGCCGGTACCAATTTATACATGTACTACTGGGTGCAGAGAGGCAAGTATGGGTGAAGTGGCTTGCCCAAGGACACAATACATGGCCAACAGCTGAATTCGAACCCCTGACTCTCTGATCATGAGTCATGAACCTCAACCCTAGCGTCTTGAATCTACCAGCCCTTTTTTTGTAAACTTGAGACTTTAAGATAACATTCTTGTGTTTCAACTGATTCTCTTTGCGCTGATGCTTTTCCAACAAACCAGTAACACATTATGACTACACATATTCCTAATGTTAATTACAAAAACAAGTGCGATTGTAAAATAAGCTCTGGCCATCTCGCATGAAAGTCTTGCATGAAATGATACAATTACTCACTTGGTCGTGATTGTCAGTTGAAAGTAACAACGCAAAATAATAGTGGCGTTCATAATGCAACTCTTTCCTCACCCATACGCCCTGAAGACTCCAAAAATTGACATAGGGCCAGAGGCAGGGGCGATGTATAGTCACAGGTGTGTTGAAGCCCTTAGTTCCTAGCGCATTACATACCACGTGACTAACATTACCACACATTATCTTGCCTCCATGTACAAAATGTTCACAAACAACGCCACGAATTGCTACAAACAATTATTGTCAAATGTTTAATGTATTTTGTTTGTTATTTGTCGACAGTCAAAATTTGGTACTTACAGTTTTATGGGATACTTAAGGGGTTTGTTTTTGGTCAATTTTTTGGGGACCGACTGACCAACCTATCGACAGACCAACCGACACCAAAGTGACTTTTTATTAAATTAAAGAAATAGAAGCTCTGTTGCCAGAGCTTAAAAACTGTTCCTTCCGACTCACCACTCCAACGTGTCTATCAGCATTGAATATTCTCTTGTTGGATCCCATCTCGTACAGCTTGGACGTGACCAGTTTCTCCACTCCAAAGACTACACCGTCCTTACAGCGCAGACCGATTGCCGTTCCGCTGTTCTCAACGGCTTTGATCGCATATTCCACCTGAAACACTCTCCCATCTGGAGAGAACTGTGACGCTGACAGGTCATACTGCATTCAAAGATGTAGAAAAAAAAATATCAGTTTAAAACACAAGAGGCCATAACACACATGTACCCCCAAAAATGTAGTAGTACATTCTGATGTCACTTTGGTAGTTGCGTACAAAGTCTACAGATAGTCAGTAAAAGATAACATACATAACATTCGAACACGAAATTACATGAAAAGTAGACGTCTGAAAAATGCCGGACTTCCGTTCAATCGCTATAATTAAGTATAAAGAGGGTGAGTATGTTTCTAAATCTAAATTTGACAAAGATCTACATTTTCAGGCATGTCAGGTAGGCATTATGTTCCAGGTGTGGCCTTCATTACAAAAAACAAATGTCAAAAATTTATTCGGAAACTTTTTAGAAAATTCCAGCCAAGTTTGCTGTAGACAACAATCACTGAGGTAACTTACAAGTTACAGCATGTATTCCTACCTCCTTGCTTACAGGGGAAAGAAAAAGCTTGCGCCAGGGGCTTTCATTCTACCCCCCCCCCCCCAACCTCCCCGCCACACCCCCATCCAACACACGCACAACATGGACAACAGCAGACGACAAACAAAACGAACAACTCAAAATGGCCGTCGTTTGTTAAAATTATATTTGCCCAATAAACAGGAATTCTTCTATTATTTCTCCTTTTTGTTAACTTTAATATACTCACCCCAGTGCCGATCGAACTCATGATTCTTGTGATTGATTTAAAATCATTTATAAAGTCAAAGAGATATTTTCTTTACTGTGTGATGGCCCCTTCACCTCTTTCTCCAAAACATGCAGAATCACGTTGGGATGGATGTTGCTAGAGCTAGCAATAGAGGGCGCTTTCCCTATTTTATGGCTCTGCTGCTGCGGCGCGGCCGCGGGTTTGAGGCAGTCCAAAACAAGAAAAGTGTCCGATCCGGCAGGAAACACACGAAAGAAATTTCCGATCATAGAAGGAAACACACGAAAGAAGAGATTCCATTTAGCGATTTCGCGCTTTAAAACACTTTCTGGCAGTAAATAAGAAAAAAAAACAACAGCAGTAATATTTAACAGAGCCAAGCAGGCTGCAAGTAGGGTCCGGTCCGACAGGGTACCCCCCCCCCCCGGCCACTTTTTTTGTGTACAAACTCCTCGGTTTTAGTATAATGATAATCCTGAGAACAGTCCTGTTTTTTTGTACAACAGTTTTAAACAAACAAAAAAATTGATACACATATTTTTCAGAACCAAAAGATTGCCATGCACGATTGTAGGCCTCTCTGAACCAGTTTGGATGGAACTACTATTTACATGTAATAATATGTAAACACGGGAAATTAAAAGAGTTGCTTTAGTTGCATAGTATGGCGTGTCAAACATTGCAATATTCAATATTTTGCAATATATATGTTGGATGTTCAATATGTGTTTGTTATCTTTTACATTTATGTGCGATGTTCAATATAAGAATGCGATGTTTTTCATTATTTGCGCGATGTTTAATATATTTGAGCGATGTTTTACAATATATGTGCGATGTTCAATATAATTATGTGTGCGATGTTTTACATTTATATGCGATTTTCAATTTATATGTGCGATGTTTTTGACGATATATATGTGCGATGTTTTCAATATTATGTTCGATTTTTTTGCATTAAATGTGCGATGTTTTTCGATACAATTGTGTGTGTTGTTTTACAATATATTTGCGATATTCTCAAATATGTGAGCAATGTTTTACACATATGTTTGACATTTCGAGCTATTTGTATTCGATGTTTCATAGGTATGTTTGCATTCGATCTTTTGCAATATGCATTTGATGTTTCCCTTTTCATTCGATGTTTCGTTAAGAGTCAAAGTCTGGTTACTAGACCGCGAAAGTCTGACTATTTTGCCTAAAGTCAGTGTATGAGACGTCAGGGGATCGCGTAAAGTGATTAGAGCCAGACCTAAACGGTAAAAACCGAAATTGTGGGTAATTCTTTAAGCATACGCAATGCGTTCATCATTGTTTGGGCAGTACCCCCAGCTGTGTCTGTACTACCCATAGTGCTATGTGCATCATCTATCCATTGAGGAGTGCATGACACATGGTCTGAGCTCCAAGGCCGATGTGCACCGGTCCCGTTTAATGATCCAGTTACCTGATAATTTGTTAGCATAAGCTGATGTAAAATTGGGCAAAATTAGATGTTTATGAAAAAAAAAATCAAATTGTAAGGGGTTAACCTTTCATTTTGTTAGCAAAATCGGGAAAAATCAGATGTTTCTGGAAAATTGCAGATTGTATGGGGTTAGATGTTTATGAAACATTTCAAATTGTAAGGGGTGAACATTGCATATTTTAGCGAAATTGGGCAAAATCAGATGTTTCCGAAAACTTTCAGATGTAAGGGATAAACCTTGCTTTTTTAGTGAAATTTTGCAAAGTTAGATGTTACGAAAAATTTCAAAATGAAAGGGGTTAACCTCGCATTTTTTTTAAGCGAAAATGGGAAAAAATCAAATGTTTCTGGAAAGTTGCAGATTGCAAGGGGTTAACCTTGCTTTTTGAATAAGATTGGGAAAAATTAGATGTTCATGAAAAAAATTCAAATTGTAAGGGGTTAACCTTGCATATTTTTTTGGGCAAATTAGGACACAATCAGATGATTCTGGAAAATTGCAGATTGTTAGGGCTTATAACCTTGTTTTTTTAGCAAAATTGGGCAAAAAGAAATGTTTATGAAAAATTTTAAATTGTAAGAGGTGTACCTTGTATATTTAGTAAAATTTGGCAAAATCAGATTTGTATGAAAATCTAAAATGGTAAGGGGTTAATCTTGCTTTTTTAGAAAAATTTGGAGCATATTTTACTAAAATTGGGCAAAATCACATGCTTCTAAAAAATCCAGATGTAAAGTTTCCGCAAAAACAGCTGTTGAAAAAGAGCCCAATGTTGAACTTTACTGAGTCTGAGGTCTATCGAGGGGACGATCCTTATTTCAACTCCCGGATATTCGCTGACAGTCTCTATTTTTCTTTTTAAGAAAGTCGAAATAGCTGAAGAGCAAGGTGAGAATCTATATGTGCCCAGATACAAAGAGTAGAAATCTACGCGTCTGCCTTTTGAAAATACACAATTGCGGTGTTCATTGTTGCGTAATGATCCGCCTAGCACACGACTGTTTTGCACATTAGGCTGTGTTATGCAGCTTCCTAACAAACCAAACACACTCGGCTCATTATATCGACTTGTTTTTCCCATTAAGGTAAAGCAAATGGACCCAGTAATCTTCCTGGCGCGTTTGCTCACCTATAAAGACAACTTTTCTTAGTTTAAGGAAAATTCTAAGGTAACGAAATGGCCTAGTGGTTACGATTCGTCGTCCACGGTTAGCGGGGTCCCGGGTTCGAATCCCGCTGGTGTCTTTTTGGTTTTTAACGTATGAGTTCAATCATTTACTATAAGAGATTTAATTTCCCGTCGTAAAGTACCAACAGTACCTTAGCTTAATCGGTAAGCACTGCTGCTGGTACTGTCCGCGAGTTCCAGGTTGGCGCCTTCGTACAGGTTCAGGGCATGTGGTCCACTCGGAGGATCAGGGCTTAGGGGCCGCCCTGTTCCTCCCTTAGCTCTTTGCTTTTACATGGTGCCTGGCCCTCCGGGGTTATATGGATGGATAGGGAAGGAAGTGTGTATTGGTCGGGGACGCCGAGACCCCGGAAGAGAACTAAGGGATCGGCTGGGGCATTGTTATGGCTCAGACCGATCCCTGAAAGCTTGACTAGCACATAACTTTTAGATTTTTTTTACCCTCTATCTTTTATACTTTGGTTTAGTTTAATATATACAGCTGCTCGGCAGGTCTACGGGTAGTATTAAAATTGAAACAATGGTGTATGTCATAAATCAATGAATATTTCATGATTGACTATAATCAAAACGGAGTTTCGTTTGATCAATTTGACTATCATTATATAATGACGCGATTGCCAATTGACGTAAGAAACGCCATAAATTATACCGGGAAAGAATAAAGATGTACATTGTTATATAAATATTATTTATACATCTTTCAAATAACGTGTCTTTAATTGTGAGCATTCCAAACAGTAATTCGCAATAGTAATAGAATGGTATATGATAGCACGATCAATGCGTCTCTATTAAATTTAAAAATATATAATTTAGGCCCCTATGTGTGAAATATTCTTTGATTGACTATGGGCATTCCATACGAATGAGTTAATTCGCAAAATATAGCAACAATAAAAGAGAAAGGAAAAAGAGAAAATTCCTTCACCCTAAAAACTGGAAAAATAATTTGTTTTAAAAAAGACAAATGGGACACTTCATGTATTGATTTAACAGTTTGCAAGGAGTTAGCCTTACATTTTTAGCAAAATAGGGAAAAATCAGATGTTTCTGGAAAATTTCAGATTGTAAGGGGTTAACCTTGCTTTTGTAGTAAAATTTGGCAAAATAAGATGTGTATGAAAAATTTCAAATTGTAAGGGGTTAACCTTTCTTTTTTAGTAAAATTGGGAAAATTTTAATGTTTATGAAAAATTTCAAATTGTCAGTGGTTAACCTTACATTTTTTTAGCAAAATAGGCCAAAATCAGATTTGTATGAAAAATCAAATATTGTAAGAGGTTAACCTTGCCAAATTAGGGCAAAATCAGATGTTTCTGGAAAATTGCAGATTGAAAGGGGTTAACCTTGCTTTTTTAAGCGAAATTGGGAAAAATCAGATGTTTCTTGAAAATTGCAGATTGTAAGGGGTTAACTTGGCATTGTTAGCATAACTGGGCAATATCAGATTTATATGAAAAATCTCAAATTGTAAGGGGTGAACCTTTGTATTTTTAGCGAAATTGGGCAAAATCAGATCTTTCTGGAAAATTTCAGATTGTAATGGGTTAACCTAGCTTTTTTAGTAATATTTCGCAAAATAAGATGTGAATAAAAAATTTCAAATTGTAAGGGGTTAACCTTGCTTTTTTAGTAAAATTGGGCAAATTTTAATGTTTATGAAAAATCTCAAATTGTAAGGGGTGAACCTTGCATTTTTTAGCAAAATAGGGCAAAATCAGGTGTTTATGAAAAATGTCAGATTGTAAGGGGTTCACCTCGCAGTTTTAGCAAAATTGGGAAAAATCAGATTTGTATGAAAAATCGAAAATTGTAAGAGGTAAACCTTTGCCCAATTAGGGCAAAATCAGATGTTTCTGGAAAATTGCAGATTGAAAGGTGTTAACCTTGCATTTTTAGCAAAACTGGGCAATATCAGATTTTTATGAAAAATCTCAAATTGTAAGGGGTGAACCTTGCATTTTTAGCAAAATTGGGCAAAATCAGATGTTTCTGAAAACTTTCAGATGTAAGGGGGTTAACCTTGCTTTTTTAGTAAAATTGGGCAAATTTTAATGTGCATGAACAATTTCAAATTGTTAGGGGTTAACCTTGCATTTCTTTAGCAAAATACGGCAAAACCAGGTGTTCATGAAAAATTTCAGATTGTAAAGGGTTCACCTTGCATTTTTAGCAAAATTGTATGAAAAATGAAAAATTGTAAGGGGTTAACCTTTGCCAAATTAGGGCAAAATCAGATGTTTCTGGAAAATTGCAGATTGAAAGGGGTTAATCTGGCATTTTAAGCAAAATTGGGCAAAATGAGATTTTTATGAAAAATCTCAAATTGTACGGGGTGAACCTTGCATATATTAGCAAAATTGGGCAAAATCAGATGTTTCTGAAAAAAAACTCCGATGTAAGGAATTAACCTTACTTTTTTTTTAAGTGAAATTTAGTAAAAATTAGATGTTTATGAAAAATTTCAAATTGAAAGGGGTTAAGATTGCATTTTTTTTGGCAAAATAGGGCAAAATCAGATATTTATGGAAAATTTCAAATTGTAAGGGGTTAACCTTGCATTTTAGCAAAATTGGGCAAAATCAGATGTTTCTGGAAAATTTCAGATGTAAGGGATTATCCTTGCTTTTTTAGTGAAATTTGGCAAAGTTAGATGTTTATGAAAAATTTTAAATGATAAGGGGTTAACCTTGCATTTTTTAAGCGAAGTTGGGAAAAAAATCTGATGTTTCTGGAAAATTGCAGACTGTAAGGGGTTAACTTTCTTTTTGAATAAGATTGGGAAAAATTAGATGTTTATGAAAAAATTCACATTGTAAGGGGTTAACCTTGCATTTTCCTTTTTAGCAAAATAGAGCACAATCAGGTGTTAAGTAAGATTTGTGGTTTTGCAAGGTGAAGATACTAAATAATGAAAGGTTTGCGGAAACACCATGTGCGAATAATTTCTCAACTAAGAGAATGGTTCTGAAAAGAACCAGAGGTATAAACTCGACGTTTCCGCAAACCTTTCATTATTTAGTATCTTCACCATGCAAAGCCTCAAATCTTACTTAACACCTGATTGTGCCCTATTTTGCTAAAAAGGAAAATGCAAGGTTAACCCCTTACAAGGTGATTTTTTTCATAAACATCTAATTTTTCCCAATCTTATTCAAAAAGAAAGTTAACCCCATACAGTCTGCAATTTTCCAGAAACATCAGATTTTTTTCCCAATTTCGCTTAAAAAATGCAAGGTTAACCCCTTATCATTTGAAATTTTTCATAAACATCTAACTTTGCCAAATTTCACTAAGAAAGCAAGGATAATCCCTTACATCTGAAATTTTCCAGAAACATCTGATTTTGCCCAATTTTGCTAAAATGCAAGGTTAACCCCTTACAATTTGAAATTTTCCATAAACATCTGATTTTGCCCTATTTTGCTTTAAAAAAATGCAATCTGAACCCCTTACAATTTGAAATTTTTCATAAACATCTAATTTTTACCAAATTTCACTAAAAAAAAGGAAGGTTAATTCCTTACATCAGAATTTTTTTCAGAAACATCTGATTTTGCCCAATTTTGCTAATATATGCAAGGTTCACCCCTTACAATTTGAGATTTTTCATAAAAATCTAATTTTGCCCAATTTTGCTTCAAATGCAAGGTTAACCCCTTTCAATTTGCAATTTTCCAGAAACATCTGATTTTGCCCTAATTTGGCAAAGGTTAACCCCTTACAATTTGAGATTTTTCATACAAATCTGATTTTTCCCAATTTTGCTAAAAATGCAAGGTTAACCCCTTTTCAATCTGCAATTTCCCAGAAACATCTGATTTTGCCCTAATTGGGCAAAGGTTTACCTCTTACAATTTTTGATTTTTCGAGATACAAATCTGATTTTTCCCAATTTTGCTAAAAAAGCAAGGTGAACCCCTTACAATCTGACATTTTTCATAAACACCTGATTTTGCCCCATTTTGTTAAAAAATGCAAGGTTCACCCCTTACAATTTGAGATTTTTCATATACATTTAAATTTGCCCAATTTTACTAAAAAAGCAAGGTTAACCCCTTACAATTTGGAATTTTATATTCACATCTTATTTTGCCAAATATCATTAAAAAAGCTAGGTTAACCCCTTACAATCTGAAATTTTCCAGAAAGATCTGACTTTGCCCAATTTCGCTAAAAATACAAGGTTCACTCTTTACAATTTGAGAGTTTTCATATCAATCTGATATTGCCCAGTTACACTCAGACACGAATACAACTTGAAGCTGAACAGGAGAATAGCGATAACGATGTTTCCACATTCAGTTACTGCAACGAAGTGGTCTTCTCCACGTGACAACAGCCCACACCTTGCCTCTGTCTAACCACGTTGCTGCTGGGCTAGCCAATCCGCTCATTAATGCATTATTCATGATCTCCAATAAATCATTAAACATAAAAACCATTCGTGCTGCGTGTAAGATATTTTATCGTTCAGTCTATAAAATTGATTATGCTAAAAATGCCAAGTTAACCCCTTACAATCTGCATTTTTCAAGAAACATCTGATTTTTCCCAATTTCGCTTAAAAAGGCAAGGTTAACCCCTTTTAATCTGCAATTTTCCAGAAACATCTGATTTTGCCCTAATTTGGCAAGGTTAACCCCTTACAATTTTTGATTTTTCATAGAAATCTGATTTTGCCCAATTTTGCTAAAACTGCAAAGTTAACCCCTTACAATCTGAAATTTTCCATAAACACCTGAGTTTGCCCTATTTTGCTAAAAAATGCAAGGTTAACCACTGACAATTTGAAATTTTTCATAAACATTTAAATTTTCCCACCACCTTACAATTTGAAATTTTTGATACCCATCTTATTTTGCCAAATTTTACTACAAAAGCAAGGTTAACCCCTTACAATCTTAAATTTTCCAGAAAGATCTGATTTTGCCCAATTTCGCTAAAAAATGCAAGGTTCACCCCTTACTATTTGAAATGTTTCATAAACATCTAAATTTTACTAAAAATGCAAGGTTAACCCCTTACAAGCTGCAATTTTCCAGAAACATCTGATTTTTCCCAATTTTGCTCAAATGTAAGGCTAACTCTTTGCAAACTGTTAAATCAATACATGAAGTGTCCCATTTGACTTTTTTAAAACAAATTATTTTTCCAGTTTTTAGGGTAAAGGAATTTTCTCTTTTTCCTTTCTCTTTTGTTGTTGCTATATTTTGCGAATTAACTCATTCGTATGGAATGCTCATAGTCAATCAAAGAATATTTCACACATAGGGGCCTAAATTATATTTTTTTTAAATTTAATAGAGACGCATTGATCGTGCTATCATATATATACCATTCTATTACTATTGCGAATTACTGTATTGTTTGGAATGCTCACAATTAAAGACACGTTATTTGAAAGATGTATAAATAATATTTATATTACAATGTACATCTTTATTCTTTCCCGGTGTAATTTATGGCGTTTCTTACGTCAATTGGCAATCGCGTCATTATATAATGATAGTCAAATTGATCAAACAAAACTCCGTTTTGATTATAGTCAATTATGAAATATTCATTGATTTATGACATACACCTTTGTTTCAATTTTGATACTACCCGTAGACCTGCCGAGCAGCTGTAGATATCAAACTAAACCAAAGTATAAAAGATAGAGGGTAAAAAAAATCAAAAAGTTATGTGCTAGTCAAGCTTTCAGGGATCGGTCTGAGCCATAACAATGCCCCAGCCGATCCCTTAGTTCTCTTCCGGGGTCTCGGCGTCCCCGACCAATACACACTTCCTTCCCTATCCATCCATATAACCCCGGAGGGCCAGGCACCATGTAAAAGCAAAGAGCTAAGGGAGGAACAGGGCGGCCCCTAAGCCCTGATCCTCCGAGTGGACCACATGCCCTGAACCTGTACGAAGGCGCCAACCTGGAACTCGCGGACAGTACCAGCAGCAGTGCTTACCGATTAAGCTAAGGTACTGTTGGTACTTTACGACGGGAAATTAAATCTCTTATAGTGAATAATTGAACTCATACGTTAAAAACCAAAAAGACACCAGCGGGATTCGAACCCGGGACCCCGCTAACCGTGGACGACGAATCGTAACCACTAGGCCATTTCGTTACCTTAGAATTTTCCTTAAACTGAGAAAAGTTGTCTTTATAGGTGAGCAAACGCGCCAGGAAGATTAGGCCTACTGGGTCCATTTGCTTTACCTTAATGGGTAAAAACAAGTCGATATAATGAGCACAGTGTGTTTGGTTTGTTAGGAAGCTGCATAACACAGCCTAATGTGCAAAACAGTCGTGTGCTAGGCGGATCATTACGCAACAATGAACACCGCAATTGTGTATTTTCAAAAGGCAGACGCGTAGATTTCTACTCTTTGTATCTGGGCACATATAGATTCTCACCTTGCTCTTCAGCTATTTCGACTTTCTTAAAAAGAAAAATAGAGACTGTCAGCGAATTTCTGGGAGTTGAAATAAGGATCGTCCCCTCGATAGACCTCAGACTCAGTAAAGTTCAACATTGGGCTCTTTTTCAACAGCTGTTTTTGCGGAAACTTTACATCTGGATTTTTTAGAAGCATCTGATTTTGCCCAATTTTAGTAAAATATGCTCCAAATTTTGCTAAAAAAGCTAGGTTAACCCCTTACCATTTTAGATTTTTCATAAAAATCTGATTTTGCCAAATTTTACTAAATATACAAGGTACACCTCTTACAATTTAAAATTTTTCATAAACATTTCTTTTTGCCCAATTTTGCTAGAAATACAAGGTTAAGCCCTAACAATCTGCAATTTTCCAGAATCATCTGATTGTGTCCTATTTTGCTAAAAAAAATGCAAGGTTAACCCCTTACAATTTGAATTTTCTTCATGAACATCTTATTTTTCCCAATCTTATTCAAAAAGCAAGGTTAACCCCTTACAATCTGCAGTTTTCCAGAAACATTTGATTTTTTCCCATTTTCGCTTAAAAAAATGCGAGGTTAACCCCTTTCAATTTGAATTTTTTCGTAACATCTAACTTTGCAAAATTTTACTAAAACAGCAAGGTTAATCCCTTACATCTGAAAGTTTTCGGAAACATCTGATTTTGCCCAATTTCGCTAAAATATGCAATGTTCACCCCTTACAATTTGAAATGTGTCATAAACATCTAACCCCATACAATCTGCAATTTTCCAGAACATCTGATTTTTCCCGATTTTGCTAAAAAAAAATGCTAGGTTAACCCCTTACAATTTGATTTTTTTTCATAAACATCTAATTTTGCCCAATTTTACATCAGTTTATGCTAACAAATTATCAGGTAACTGGATCATTAAACGGGACAGGTGCACATCGGCCTTGGAGCTCAGACCATGTGTCATGCACTCCTCAATGCATAGATGATGCACATAGCACTATGGGTAGTACAGGCACAGCTGGGGGTACTGCCCAAACAATGATGAACGCATTGCGTATGCTTAAAGAATTACCCACAATTCCGGTTTTTACCGTTTAGGTCTGGCTCTAATCACTTTACGCGATCCCCTGACGTCTCATACACTGACTTTAGGCAAAATAGTCAGACTTTCGCGGTCTAGAAACCAGACTTTGACTCTTAACGAAACATCGAATGAAAAGGAAAACATCAAATGCATATTGCAAAAGATCGAATGCAAACATACCGATGAAACATCGAATAGCTCGAAATGTCAAACATAATTATGTGTAAAACATTGCTCACATATTTGAGAATATCGCAAATATATTGTAAAACAACACACACAATTGGATCGAAAAACATCGCACATTTAATGCAAAAAATCGAACATAATATTGAAAACATCGCACATATATCGTCAAAAACATCGCACATATAAATTGAAAATCGCATATAAATGTAAAACATCGCACACATATATTGAACATCGCACATATATTGTAAAACATCGCACAAATATATTAAACATCGCGCAAATAATGAAAAACATCGCACACTTATATTGAACATCGCACATAAATGTAAAAGATATTGAACATCCAACATATATATTGCAAAATATTGAATATTGCAACGTTTGACACGCCATAGCATAGTCGGTCTCCCGGTCAGCATCCACCCGAAGTGACTGTCCGACCATGGAGGATGGTCCGACCACGCCACAAATAATTCAAAATTTGGATCAATCATTCCAAAAGTAATCTTAATCGTTTTTCTTATGTATTTCATTTAAAAAGTGAATAAACTCTATATTCCTAAAAAAAAAAAACAATTAGGTCTATATATTATAAACACAGATCTGTTTTGAGGATGAAATTCGAAAACAGCAAGGCCGGGTTAGCACTTTTTTTGATTATAATTGTCTTTATAACTGGCATATCAAATTTGTAGTTTTGGGTATTTTTTCATGAGTTATCAAACCAAAAGTTAGAACAAGGCGGGTTCTTTCTCGATTCTCAAAGTCAAAAAAGTTTACAGTTATCGTAAGTTTACAGCCAGTCAAGTTTCTGAAGCCAGACCGGCTACGACGCCGCAGTTTCAAAAATCCTACATGTACGTTGTCGCTGGTACCCGGCTTCCTTAACCTGGTTATAGCGCCCTCTTTCATTTGCAGCGTGAACTTGCACAACGTGAGGAAATTTTTCTCTTTAATTTCACCACAATTTGTAATGAAAAACAACTATAATATTACACTGTTATCAAGATATTTTGTATTTTGAACATTGAAGAATACAGTCTGTAAGTGATGTGGCTCATTTTGTCTTAAAAAGGTTGAAAGTTGGTGTTACAAAATATTGGCATGCCGAACAGCCGCATAAAAATTGTGGCCAATTTACTGGCGAGCGTGTATGGATAGGGTGAATCGTGTATAGTGTAGGGCCCCTGTTTTGTTTTGATGAAATTAGAGTAAAAAATGTTTTTTATTGCTCAAAAATCACCTTTACAATCAAAAGCAGACTTTTTTCAATCCTAATGACACCAGTTTTGCAATTTTGAACAGTTTCTTGGGGTAAAAATCGCAATTTTCCTGCGCGGCGCAGTTTGTGCCTTGCGTTGCGATTCAGCGCGCCACGTGTGCTCACGGCACATCGCGCAGTGATCGTCATCTTTATTTTTCGAGTTGCGCAAGTTGCGCTTCAAGGCACTACCGGCCCATGAACCGCGCTGGAAAATCGTAATTTCTACCCCAAGAAACTGTTCAAAAATCACCAAAAAAAGGTGTCATTACATTGAGAGAAGTCTGCTTCAGGTTGTCAATGTCATTTTTTAGCAATAAAAAAAATCCTTGACTCTAATTTGATCGAAATAAAACAGGAGCCTTACACTGCACGATGGCCCAAAGTTCTACATGAAACAAGTGTAGCCTTTATTTACGGAGGTAGTCCAGTAAATTTGCCACATTGATGGGGCTAGTTTACTGCTTGAGTGCTGCGCTAGTACTGGACCAGGCTCTGGCCACAAGCCAGGTTCCTCAACTTACTGAGCAGTTTGTCCAAGAAAAGAGCAATTCTTTCACATTATGGATAACAGTTGAATTCTTTACTTCGGGTTGGTTATTTCAATATTTGTCCTTATAATTTTATATCCAATTTCTTATAACCAGTTTTTTCTTTAATTTCGACCAACAGATTCAACATGCAGCTTTTCGTTCAAGGCCAGCAGATCCACACCCTTGAGGTGACTGGAAATGAGTCTATCCGTGATCTCAAGGTAAACAACTCCTACCCTCCCCCCCCCCCCCTTAGCCGCTGACTAATGCTATGATGATAGTAAAATGGTGCCAAAAACAATAAATGTAATGCTAACGTTCTCAATTCTCAAATTAGTTTACAATGCAGGAGAAAGCATTGTAGATTTATATTTGCAAGGGGGATGCCCAGATCCCTAGCAGGGCGCGCATTTGGCACGCCTTAACCCTAACTCCCTAGGTCTTTTGGCTAGGATGCAACCTCTATCCTGCAAAATCCTCCAATTGGCCTCATGGGAAAATTGCATATAGCCTCAATCCTCCAAATTCCTCCAGTATTTCTTGAATATGGTCCGTGGAGGGGCGACCACTGCCTGAATCCTGCAAAATCCTCCAGCAGTGACTGTCAGTGTGTTGAGGCTTGGCCAGTGACATCCTGGAGCAGTGCGGAGGATTTCAATCATAATGCAGGCCTATATTTATTCATGGCTGAGCAAAAACAACACAAGGTCCGGCCCAAGACCTTGACAAAGTGCATCCTGCGAAATCAGTAACGCTTTGTTTCCATGTAACCTCAATCCTCCAAATCCCTCCACATTGCAAAGAGGATTTTGAAGGATTCAGGGCGGTTAGGGTTAATGCCCTTAAATGATCCAAGTCCACAGAATGTTCCAAAGGGTTCTTTCACAGCCGCAGATGTTAGCTGAGTTAGAGTTAAAGTTAACAAACACTGAACACTCAAACATCATTGAGAGTGTCTTACATGTATTCATTCATTCTTCATCTAGCTTCGTCTGGAGAGCCTGGAGGGTATCTCCACAGCTGACCAGCTCCTGATGACCGGTGCCGCTATCCTGGAGGACGACCAGATGCTGTCAGCTTACGGTCTGTCTGAGCACGCCACGCTGGAGTTGTCTGTGCGCATGCTTGGAGGTAAGGGTCCAAACTCTATATCTGTGGTGATAAAGTTTACCGATGAAGTTATCGTCGGACATCTTACATTTAACGACCAGTTATCGCGTTCGACCAGAAAAGCAATTTGTGCTGTAAGTGTATTCTAAGTGTATGTGGCAGCTCAAAATTGATCGTGTTAAGTCACCTTTGTGCTGAGTAGTAATTGAGCCAAGTTTCATCCTCTGCAGGCTGTTGAGTGTATCGGGGTTTTTTTGTTTCTGTGATTTAGTTATATTTCAAATGAATTCAAGGGTTGCTCAAAAGTGGGGCATGATATAATGTGAAGAGAAAAGACCAGCATCCAAAAACTGCGTAAGTAGGTTGAGTTTACTACGCGTGTTGTGATCTGTACCTTGCAGTTCAGTTTCCACAATCATTTAGAGTAAATGAGCATGCCTTTGTCATGTGCAGTGATAGGTTCCTTTTGTTCATAAAGGCTTGAGCAATTCACAATTTTTTTTTTTTTTTAAATGTTATTGAATTTTGCCAAAATCGTTACTTGACGGTTATCCCTTTAGCGTGAGCAAAATCTTCAGTTGTGCATTTATGCATAATTTTGTGTTTCTACAGGAAAGGTTCACGGCTCCCTGGCTCGTGCTGGAAAGGTTAAGGGTCAAACACCCAAGGTCAGCATACTTGATGTATTCTCTTGATGAATCTTCTTTTTTTAAGGCCACTGGAAATCACTTGAAATACATTAAAAAAAAATCAGTACAACTAAATTTGCTCAGCAACCACATTTGTATTATTTGATCGTAATGTTTCCATAAAAACCCTTTCACTAGTTACAAAGAGAGAGTATGAAGGTACCTGAGTTATATAATGGGGTGCTTATATACCAAAGGTCTCAAAGCGCTTCACAATTATCACCCCTGTTCATCAGGCCATGAGACCAGTTTCTGCAGCAGCTCAAGATCAGCGCATTATGGTCTCTACCTTCACAGGTACCTATTTACACTCCTGGGTGGAGAGGGGCAAGTTGTAGTAAAGTGTCTTGATCGAACCAAGCATTCACACGCTTAGCATTCGTGCATGAAGTCCATGTATACCAGAGTTGTTGCCAGGTTTATCGTATTAAGTCAATCACATGTCAAATCAAAGTGTGGTCACAAGTGATGAGGATGAACAATGACACACCTATGTTGTAGTTCATTGAATGAACATGCACACAATTGATTTGCGAGTTCTTGACCACAGTTTAGGGCTATCCTCAATCTTTGGCAACATTGAGTTTACAGCCAAGTGCCAAATCTGGTGTGTTTTCTTTTCACAGGTGGACGCTGAGGAGAAGAAGAAGAAGAAGACCGGCCGTGCCAAGCGTCGCATGCTGTACAACCGCCGCTTCGTCAACGTTGTGCCCACATTCGGAAAGCGCCGGGGACCCAACTCCAACTCCTAAATGTGGTTAACACCACTACAGGTCAACTTGCGGTCATGTGAAAATTAAGAAAAACCCAAAAATGATAGGGGAAACGCAAACAAAAGAAATCGAGTGTTAAAAGTAAAGTCACCTCTTTGATGACACTGTGTAGCATAAGACTGTGTGAGCAAGTGAATAATAAACCTGTAGACCTGGTACCGTATTTGTTGCCCATATTTGTCATTTCTTGTGGTGTCTTGAGGACTTTTATGTTTATGAAACCTTTGCAATTATACATAGGAGAGCTAAGGTCACATTTGCAAATGGACAGGATGTGTGAGTTTAGGTTTCGCTATGAAAGACTTTTAATGCCTTTAATCTGCATGCAGGAGGGTGGGGAGGGCCGGAGCTTGTGGTGGGGCTTGAAGACCGAAACCCCCTACCCCCTTCCCTCCCCCCCTCCACAAAAAAAGGGAGCCTAAAGCCAATTTCACAATGCTAGAGCATCAATTAGACGACAGAAAATGCCTAAAAGGGGGCCAAAACACGGCTACGTACATCGCATACCATTGAGAAAAGTGCCCCTAGCATCCGAGGTCCAGCCCTTTCCTTCTCACTTTTGAAATAGCCACAGCTGGTTGAAATAAATTACTGGTGAGCCCTCCACAATGACCAATCCTAGGAGCACCACCAAATATTGTTTACGCTTAATCCCACCCATCCCACCAAAACAACTAGATGAATGGGAGGTTTGCGGTAACACCGTGTGAATGATATCCCTTAGTGAGTTGTGTAGTTCTGAGAAGAACCAGTTGGTTAATATAACTCGACATTTCGATCAGTATGCTCTGCAGGTCATCAGGAGACTCACTTAAGTCATTTAGAACAACTAGGTTCCCATAAATCAAGCACAACCCAACCCCACCCCACCCCCAAAAAAAGTTTGATTGATGTCGCCCACCCTTCTCTTTGTTTATCAAAGAAAACGGGGCAAGAAGAGGACACAAACTTTTTTGAGAACCACCCAAGACTAGAACCACTTCTCACCACCCATTGTCTAACAAAAAACTACCTCATCCTTCCTCGAAATTCGTAAAGATTTAGTCGACCACTCCCAACTACCACACCTCTAGTTAAAATTCCATATGGAGTATTTAGGCGGAAGACTATCCATTTAAGATCCGAGATCCAAGAAGACGTCGAAGTTTATTTGCATGTGCGCTTTATTTTGGGGCCAGGTAACATCATCCCCACCTACATGTAGTTCCCAAAGGAAAAATACATATTGCAAGCAAATTGTGTATCATTACCAGGGGTGAGATTGGGGAAGGAGGGAGAATGACGAATCAATCAAATAGGCAGAGGGTTTGGGGTCACTGAGGGCCCAGAGCAACGTAGGGGTAGGGTCAATGGTATATGTATGTTGTGTTTGCCCAAGGGCACACCTTAAAATACCCACTTCCTATTTTGTTCTCTATAAACTTTTATTGAAAACCCCAACGCTAAAACCTCAGGAATTCCACACCTCAAAAGGAACTTTTCAAAAATTCTGACAAACATTGTTGCAAAAAATCCTGAAACTGGTAAATAAGGATCGCGGATAAGGATCGTGTTTTTCATTCACAAAGCACATCACACCTGAAAGATGACCACTGCAATACTACTGGAGTTTTATGAAAGTGGAGGAAGACTGGTTTAATTCTGGAAGCGCATTTCCAACCCAAGAAAGAAGGCACAGTGAACTCAGTGAAGTAACAAAGTTGAACCCTCACCAGAACACAACATACAATGTGCATCAGTATCTACTACGTGCACAGTAATATGAAATAAATAGAATATACTTTTATATGTTACAAAAATATACAAGACATTCTAAGGTTAACTGATGGCGTGATCTAGGGCTATGCTACTTTTTGCAATGTGGATGATTTACAGAAGCTGATTTTAAAAAAAATGAAATGCACAATTTCAGATATTAATTAAATTAATATCTGAAATTTTCTAAAAATTAAATTTTTAGACAATCCTTTACTAAAAACAACACATTTAATTAGATTCATCAAATTTGTGACCGGGTACCAATGCTTTTTTGGATTTTTTTTCTTCTCAAAGATGGAACAGAACTTAAAAGAGTTGAAAGAACCAACAGTGTTGCACAGAATGTTCTAAAATGAAACGGATGGAAATTTAGCCTTTTGCAAAGGCCATCGTAGCGCAGCTGTTAAGCTACTGGAGCAGAGACCAGTTCAGTGCACCAAGAGGCAAAGCCATTCGCCAGTTAGTCTCCACTCCAGTCACTTGGGGATTCGCCGCCGCTGTCTACGCCACGATTGGCCTTGGCGAAAGGCTCATTGCTAACTTACATACACATGTATCCCTTCAATGCATCCCCATTCCCCAATTTACAAAATTCTGAAACATGATCCAAATACAGTCGAACACCTTTATAACAAGGTCCTTGGGACTTTACGAATTACCTTGTTATAACAGGTACCTTGTATTAACAGAAATGGAAACAAAGGAACACAAAGCAAACCAAAAACTAAAATGTTCCTTGTTATAAGCAGGACCTTGTATTAACAGTGCTCTTCTTATCAAGGTTCGACTGTAGTCCCTGAATGAATACATATAGCTCTTTTATTCTTGGCTTTCACATGGAATTTGATAATTTTATTATTTGGTCTAGACAATATTGCAACATTCCAGAAACTGAATATGCACATTTAGGAATAAATTAATGCACGTGTATCAAATTTCCTTCAACTCTACCATCACTCCTTCCAAGGGTACTCATCAACCCTTGAGGAGGGGGGAGATTGTTACTTTTGGCATGACTACTTGAGTTAAAAAACAAAATTAAAAATATTTACCAGTGTAACCAAAGTTACTTTAAGTTCTGAGTTGACGCTCTCTATGACTCTGGCGTACTTGCACTTGAATCTATTTAAACAAATCTGTTCTTATATTATTTGCAACTAAAAATTCAATTTTATTTGTGACTTTGATCGATTAACCCTAATTCCCTAGGCATTTTTGCTAAAAATACAACCTCAATTCTGCAAAATCCTCCAACTGCCTCCATGTAAAAATTGCATACAGCCTCAATCCTCCAAAATCATCCATAATTTTTTTTAATGTGGTCCTTGGAGGGGTGACCACTGCCTCAATCCTGCAAAATCCTCCAGCAATCACTTTTAATATGTTGAGGCAGAGCCAGTGACATCATGGAGCAGTGCGGAGGATTTCAAGTAGGGCATGATCTAGGCCTAAATTCATGCACTGCTAAGCACTGTTAAACAACACAAGGTCCGGCCCGAGACCTTGACACAGTGCATCCTTCAAAATCAGCCACACATTTTTTTGCCAGTAGCCTCAATCCTGCGAAGTCCTCTATTTTGCATAGAGGATTTTGAAAGATTTGAGACAGTTAGGGTTAAGCCTTTTTTTCTCCCGAGTTTTTGATTGAAATTTTTGCACTTCCTGAATGTGACCGAATTAGAATAAACTACACGATTCCTTTTGCGAATTGGATTGAATTCATAAAACACCTTGAGAACATTGTATCCAATCTAGAGTTCACCTTCCTCGGAACAATACTCCTCATAGAATTTAAGTAGATAAAATAAATATCTCAGCAATGAAATTAAAATAATGTGACATTCTTACAGTCAATAATTTGGCAAATGTGTACAAATATTACTCAAAGCATTACAAGACGATAATAATAAAAGTGCAACATAAAAGCTACATATATCTGATAAATAAACCAGCAGGTTGGGTATTCTATAAATAGCATAAATAAGTGACATTCCTGATATACATGTCCATAAACTCATAAACTTACCCTGATATGAAAGATTGTGAGACAGAAAGACAAAGATGAAAACTGGCACCAAAACCATGTAAAATGCAGCCACAAAAAAAAGACTAAAATCTTTTTCCCTCGACCCTAACCTTTCCGTCTGAATTTACCATTCAACTGAAACATTTCAACTTTTTCAACTTGCCAATCAAGATAATAATAATAATATAATATTCATAGTGGATATTTATAAAGCGCACATATCCACCAGGACTGGTGCTCAAGGCGCTACATCATTATTACCCTGCTCATTGGGCACATGAAACATTCCAAAAACCATGTCAGCTCCCTGGGGAGTATACAGCTCGATGCTGCTTGTAAGGCGCAAGGAAGCTAATTCAATCACAATAACCATCTCTGCCCTCACAGGTACCCATTTACTCCTGGGTGGAGAGAAGCAATGAGTGACAAAGTGCCTTGCCCAAGGGCACACGCACCATGACCAAGATCCACATGTTGTGGATGCCACTTGCACGAATTTGCTACCCCCCCCCCCCCCCCCAAATGATATGATGCCTGATAGGCGCATAACAGTCCAGTAAGGTTTTTCATAATAATTTGTTGTTTTCTTTTTTTATGTTTGCAAATGTGGTATAAAGGGTGAGTAAAAAATAACGAAACCCAAATGTCGGGACCATTGTTTTAGTGAAGTTTTGCATGTAACACTTTCAAAATCTAGGATATGAAAGCCCAATTCATAAGCTTCCTTTTAGTACAAGAATCATTCAAATCACTCGTGCACTTTTCAAGTTACAGAGTTTTAAACACAACCATCGTTTTAAAGTTCTGTCCACGGATCACAAAAAAAGGTGTGCGTTCTTTCAGCAAACGAAAACATGATTTGTTTTTGTTTTGCTGAAAGAACACTGAACTTTTTGTGATCCGTGGACAGAACCTTAAAAGGGCGATTGTGTTTAAAAATCCGTAACTTGGAAAGTACATGAGTGATTTGAATGATTCTTGTACTAAAAGAAAGCTTATGAATTGGGCTTTCATATCCTAGAGTTTGAAAATGCTACATGAAGAAATTAACTAAAACGGTGGTCCAGACATTTGGGTATCGTTTTTTTTTACTCACCCTGTATTCCCTATAAGACAACGGATGTAAGCAATGATGTGAGTTACGTGTACCTAAAAGTGAACTTCTGTTAGACAGTGCAAATTAATAAGCACACAATGTCTCAGATTTGACCTTTAAAAAATGAGGCAAACTGAACTGAAGTAAAACCTCTGTTTGGCAAGTGTGCAATGAACTCTACGTTAAAATAAAAGACAGTAAAATCTGACGAGGAAGTGTGCGGTGGCGCTTCATCAGCAGCAAGCTGACTTGCCCTGTGTTGGGTCCTCTAGATCTGCCCGGCTGTCCTCCCGTGCATACAGTCGTATATTCTCCATCTGCCTCTCGATAGACTTCTTCCGTTTCCTCATGATTTGCTTGGTGAGCATGACGAATGCCTGAAGGATAACAAAAAAAGACCCCCCCCCAAAAAAAGTCATGAATCGTGAACACATACCAAAATCAAAGCGAAGCGAATTTCAAAATGTCATCAATTAGAAATTTTTATGTGGAGCGCTGTGGTCCAATGGTTATGGTGTTCGACTCGGGTGCCATTTTAAACCCCGACGGGGAACATGGTGCTTGTGTTCTTCGGCAAGACACTTCACTACAATTGCCCCTCTCCACCCAGGAGTACAAATGGGTACCTGTGAAGGTAGAGACCAGAATGCCCTCATCTCAAGCTGCTGCAAAAACTGGTCTCATGGCTTGATGAACACGAGTATTAACAGTTGTGAAGTGCTTTGTTTCCTTTTGGTATAAAGTGCTACATAAGGCCATAAAAAAAGTCTCCAGTTTCTGGTATGCGCGCGCGTCGTCGTAGCCATGCGCGTCGGCAAAATGAAAAAGGTTTTTTTTCAATGAAAGATGATATTTCAAAACCGCCAAACTCACTGGTTTGACTGGAATCCTGCTGCTGCACAATTTTAACGTGTTTTTAGATGAGGTTATGATCGAGAATAAGATTTATGTGGCCTCTCTGGTCTCCCATAATATTTGCACTAAGTTTAGTCGGGCACCATTTGCTGTCATCAGCCGACATTTGAAGCAAAAAAAAAAGAGGAAATAAAAAAAAAGCCGCGTCGCCACACCACTTTTTGGGCAAGCTCCATACCAGAAACCGGAGACTTTTTTTGGGGGGGGGGGCCTAAGCCCCACATTATTACATTACTTTTTGACATTCTCCATCACTAACCAGGTCACCTGGCACTGACATTTTCGTCAAGTAGAACCTGGCCCTTAGGCTATATATACCCCAAATGGTGGTTCAAAGCTACGGCTACGTCTACTTTCAGTATGTGCTCATGGAGTTATAATTGTCGAAAGACCTAGACAAGTGATTTGGACATGGCCAAAAAGTGGTATAGAGAGTAGCTCATTTGTCATATGTGTATTTATTTCATTTGAAGCAACAAAAGTGCTCAAAAAACGAAGACAGGTGCTTTAACCTGATGAAGGTTTAGCTCTGTGAATGCTGTATATTCTGAGAAAACAATACTCTACGATCTCGTGTACATTGTGTCAATGCTTGCGCGCACCCATGCACGGATTCGCCCATTTAGAACCTTCTACAAACGGAAACTTTGAAAAATGCGTCACTTGACTCATCTTTGGAAATGACCTTCTTTTATTGTTTTCTTCAAAAAGACAACATGCCAGAAGGAATAATTTCACAGGGAGTTTAGTGCCATCACTATTCTTAAACCAAGTATGCTTTTCAACAATGATTTTGTGAGGTACTTTTTGGACAGCTGCAAATGATGTACTCTACCTTTAACATAAATATCCTGTCTTGCTTAAACCAAAGAAAAAGGACGATGATGACAATAACAGCTAAGACATTACCTCGTTTATGTTAGAACTGTTGTGCGCACTGGTCTCACTAAATCCCATTCCATTTGCCTTTGCAAACTGTTGAACAAAAATCAGAAAATATGATTGTTCAAATAAACCAGTAGTCAGTAGTCATCGTCTGTAGTCTCCTGACGATGACTAGAGCAGGCTAGTCGAAACATTGAGACCAAAGACAACTTCTTTTAGAACTAAGCAGGGCTGTTCTTATCGGAACTACAAACTACTTAGCGAAAGTTGATAATAAGCAGGACAAGTTCTTTTCAAAACTAAGTACATGTATCTATTGAACTACAGTAGTTATTACCACATGGTGTTACCACAAACCGAAACAATATTCAAATAAATCACAAAAGGAAACAAACTAGGGGGCTTCAGCATTATGCAGTAGTAATTATAAAGTTGAAAGACGACATGGTAATCCAACATCACTAGTTCAATTCCTGCTCCAGTCGATTTCTTGGTTCAACTTTAAAGTTAGATAATACATTGTACAATCAGTTTAATATATTAGACTGGAAACATTCAAACCATCTGCATGATGTGCTTATTCAGCATTTTGAATCCCTGGGTAAAGTTGTAATCTAATTCACAAGTGCCAGAACTGATAATGCAGCTGGAGATAGCCAAGGAATTAACCCTACCAAAAACATACAATTCGACCCAGCGCGCAAACTAAATTTCCCCATATACGTACGTAGTATACACAGAGCAGAATTACCATTCGTGCATATGAATAATTAATTAGCCATAATTCCAAAACCCTTTGACCTATAGTCATGAAATTTCTTGGCTATATTCATAAATAGTTGTTCTATGCATGTACCGAGTTTCATAATTTTTCGTCACTCGATGGCCGAGATCTTAGGGGGGTGGCGGAATCCGCCCCCCCCCCCCCCCCAAGGCTGAGAGATGGTCAAAATAACCCGGCCCTTTTAGGGTTACACTGAATCAAAGTCATTCTACGTACCCTTTCGCCTTCCTCGTATGTGACTGTTCTTAACGTTTCTGCATCACTTTTGTTTCCCACTAAAAACATGTCCACATCCGGGCCTGCATGCTAGTAACATGAAAACAAACAAAAAATTAAAAAGTCATAGCAGTTGTATACACGATTTTGTCATGCCAGCAGTCTGGTACCATGACATGGCGGGAATGTATAAACAAGAAGGCTTGGTACCAGATGTTACTGGAGACACACTTTACTTAATCAAAGTGCAATATTGTATAATATTGGACATGTCATTGCAGATTTTCTAGTGTATATTTATATATTAAATGCATTAACTACATTGTACAGGCAAGTACAGTCGAATCTCCTTAATACAAGGTTCTCTGGACTTACTGAAATATATTGCATTATCCGAACCTGCAATAACCAACAGTAACAAATGTTATAGCTAGGACAGACCGTGCAATGGGTGACTGTTTTGTCTTTACTTATTGCAGAAATAAGTTTACTGCAAATGGCATAATATCATCATCATCTTCGACAGTAGAGGAAATCCTTTTTAAAGTGAATCAGCTGCATATACATACACGGAGGAATTAAAAAAACAAAATCAAGATATTATTGCTAATTGGAACAGAAGTAGGGCACATGTGAATCAAAGGGAGATATCTTCTGTAAGGGTTGAATCTCCTCTTTAAAATGACACCCTGATCATGTCATTACTTTCACGGTTGACTGAGCAGTGACCAATTTTATGAAAGGGTCTATTTAGAGAATTGCGCCACTTTTCATGGTGAAATCTCTTTTTCCCCCCACCTGCCTTGATCGGCAACCATAGCCTTTCACTACAACCACAACTGTCATTTTAAAGAGGAGATATAACCTTAACAGAGGATATCTCCTTTTGATTCACATGTGCCCTACTTTTAGCAATAATATCTCGGTTTCGTTTTTTTTTATCCACCCTGTATATACAGGGTATATCCCTTTTCTTTTCAGAATTAGCATGGTACACAAACATTGTGTTTATTATAAACATGTGTGATACTGGCGGGGACAAACATACCTCTGTAACCATCGTCATCCACTTCTGAATATTAAGGAATGATGCCTCGCTAGTAATGTCATAAACTAACATAAAGCCCTGCAGGAAAAGAAACAAAATTCAATCGATTATGTAAAATTTAGCAAAACAAAACAAAAACAGGGTCAGGCACTCTACAAACTTAGCAGCCCTATGTTAAGTTCCCCAGTTTGTCAATGTCTTTGTTCAAGGGGCAGTAGTTAGAAGCACTAAATCTGTGTATGACATGTAGCCAGGATCACACCCAAAGTCACGATGCCAGCAAACCCTAAACCTGCTGAATCCAACAGGATCCAACTATGTCATATACCCGATGGAGCCTGTTGGATTGAGCAGTAAACCCCTTGTGCACATTCCTGATGCAAAATGTAGGATTCAGCAGTTGGACTCTGTTGGATTCAACAGAGTACTGAAAATAAGGCACAGTAGATTGACCAGGAAACTCCGGATGGACTCTGTTGATTTTAGCAGGGGAGTCCTGAGGAACTACATGTACTAGGGGGTTTAACAATGCTGCAAACCTTGCAAATAGCAAACAGGGATCGTTCATCTGGAGAGCATTCGTAAGATGGAATTTTGCGTCAGGGTTGATATCAATTCAATAATGGGTTAACTTGCCCTTCACCGACATATTACTCCGACACTTGCATACCCAGTGTTGTCCTGAGTGATTGTGAGAATATACAAACTATTCGGGTGGGACTCGAACCCACGACCTCCTGCTTAGTCACACTAGTGAAGACGTCTTGCCCACCGAGCTTGCCACAACATTCCATCTTATGAATAGTTTGGTTGTGGTACGCGCACCGCATCATATTCGAACCAGCCAGCCAACCCCGGTAAGCTCGGTGGCTCCATGTTAAGACGTCTGCACTAGTAAGCAGGAGGTTGTGGGTTCGAGTCCCACCTGAGAAGTTTGGGAAATCTTCCCATCTGGGGAGGATCATCAAGCTCAAGTCAAGTCACAAGCTATTCGAATGAACAGCGACATTATAAGCATTCCTTACACCCTGACTTCTGCTTCCGATTACATAGCATTCGAAAATAGGGTAGGTAGGTAGGAAACATTTTTGGGGGCCTTTTTTGTGTGTACGATCATATGGAGGTGTCTGCGTGAAGTCAAGGGTAAAAAGTATAAAGTGATGGTTTTGGGTGATATTTTTTCCTCATTTTTACAATAAAAAAATGAGGGTAGGGGCTGTAAGAATAGGGTAGGTAGGGAAACCGGAAGCAGTACTATTATTTTTTTTTTGGCCTAACTTGATAGAGACTCGCTAAGTTACATACAACCTTGCACCCTGAATCCTCATTTGTCATTTAAACAAATGTATCAGGTGTATGCAATAGGCTACTGCATACATTTCATCAGATGACTGGTCAGTGTTTACCTGGGCCCTTCGGAAGTACTGTGTGGTGATTGTGTCGTATCGCTCTTGGCCAGCTGTGTCCCTGCAAACATGACAATGGGGAATGATACATTATACTCGTGAAACAGAATTTTTAAGAAAACAACTGAACATCTGAACATGACAACCTGATGAATACCGAAACACCATGGCTCCAATGAACATGTGTGTGTGACGTGGGCCTGAGAAAACTTGCTACTAGGATCAACTTGAACTGTCATGTCACGTTTAAAGGGAAGATACAACATTTGCAAACATCAAAAAACAAAATGATCTGAAATTCTTTACTGGACTGTTAGGGAATGACAGTCTAAAGCATCCTGTAACGTCTGGCTCCTGGTGCGCTGACATTTTAAAGTAAAAAGTGGTATTTTTGTATCAATCTCCAACTCTGGTCGGCCGACCAGCGTGGTCGGCTTGGTCGGCCGACCAGCGTTGGAGAAAACTGTTTTTTTTTCAAAAAAATGCTCCTTGTTCTTAAAACTGCTCTGACCTTACAATTCCCCAACATCTATAAATTGCTCTGTTTCATCTTGAGTGGGGTCATAGAACTAGAGTACAAGAATATGATTGGTTTTCTATGTTTTTCCAGCATCTACGAACCCAAAACATGAAGCAAGCCAGTGTAACAATATTTGCTATATCATACTATTCCTCCAAATCCATTTATTTCTGAAAATTACAGCAAAAGCAAATGTTGTACATTCCCTTTAACATGTTTAAGTTATAATACAAGTTTACATACATGTACATGTACATACATAAACTGTTATGAATTTAATAAAATTTACTGAAAGCTACAGTCCATCATTTGCAGCTAACCAATTTCTGAAAGAGAGTAAGGGGACTAAACTCCCTTTGAAATTATTCTTTCTGGCAAGCTGTCATTTTGAAGAAATCAACGAAAGAAGGTCTTTCCAACAGTGCATCTTAAGATGCAGCAGGAAATTTCCTTTAGTATGTCGTTTTTGTTATTCTGTGAAGCGCGCGCAAGCGTTGACACGACGCAAACAAATGTGTGTAATTTACAATATGTACTCAACAACTAGGGGGTAGGGTTGAAGCACAACTGAATCTGTGGAGTTTATGGCACTTTTGTACATTTAAGCGTGGTCAAATACATTTTTATTAGCAAGCAATAAAGGTAATCTTGTGTGCATTATGTTGTTAGCATTGGCAAGTGCCATTGTCAGTGATATAAGCTGTACAAGTATGTACCAGCTTTTTGTTTGAATCGTTAACTACTGCATGTACCGGTATATACCGGTAGCCTTGAATTAATTGCTGAATCCAATATGATATCAGGCAGTTTACATTTGGCGCATCCCAACCAGGCTGATTTTGAGCACTTTTGTTGTTTCAAACGAACGTATTGCACAAGTTACAAATGATGGACTGTACCTTTAATTACTTATGTGATGCGATCAAGCTAAATAAGTCGTTTATCGGGAATTTTCATTTGGAGATTCAGGCCAAAGTACGGCCACTTCATCACAACTCTTGGTATTTCGTCTTCCATAACATTGTTGCGTTTCCGCAAATTGCGTAGTTTACTTCTTTCCCAATCAATCCATTCCACTCCGTGCACAGTGTAATGCTTGCAGCGATCCTGTGTGCCCTCACACAGCGCGAAGCTTACCACGAAGTCTTAGACACACGTATAAGTGTGCAGCACACTATACAGTACGCTATTGTATAGCGCGCAATGCATGTAGCGCTCACAGCTATTGAACATGTACCGCCATGGGACATGTACTTAGGACTTAGCCATTTTCCCTCCACCTTTCCCCGGAGTCGATGCGAATTCCCCTCACACACCTTACCTCGCATCTGACCCACATTGACCCAAGCATTTAGCGAATGTGGCTCGCTAAAACCTACCCGTGTATTCACCCCTTAGTGACCCCGTACACCCCAGCAAGTGTGTCCCGCTAACCCACTGGCCGAGACCTACGGTAGCTAGAGGTCAGGTTACATCCTTCATCTCATCCTGCTCATAGTTTTACTCCATAACCAGATAACATTAGTGTGTAGATTCCTACCTAGTCTAGAGACTAAGTCTTGTACACAAGCTTATGTACCGAGAAGTTATTCCCTTTCCCTTTTCCTTAAGGATCAGTTCCCCGTAAGGCACCCACGAGTGATCCTACTTCGCCCGCTAACCACTGCTCTCGGACTTTCTTCCAGTAGATTGTCTAAGTCAGTCGTGTACAAATCTCCCATAGAGAACTTTCCCCATGCCTTTGTACACGGATGCATTATTCATAACTACCAGAATCCAATGCTCCCATTGGCTAAGACGCGCACCCAAAAGTGTATATAAAGCGCGCAGAAATGGCAGTTCTGGTCATTGTTGATCTGGGCTCTGACCCCGACAGAGTTCCTGACATGTACACGTAGATTATCGAGCTGTCCGCTCACTGCTGGCCATAGACCCTAGTCTGTACACAGATAATCATGTACGCCTTAACTTTACATTGTATATAGTGCGCCCTCTATTGACCTGAGATGTAAATAATCCCGAATAAAGTACTAGTGTGTGTGTGTAAGATATTTGTATCTGACTCTTTATTTGATAATGTCTCTCAACCCAGAGAGACGTTACAACATTTTAACTAAAGATGGTATCAGCATGCAGTTTTCACAGCAGTAATGCTGAGATTGTGCTCTTTTCAAATCTGTAATAATAAAAAAAATTGACCAGGATCAACAAACGACTCATTTAGCTTGATCGCATCACATATGTTGGGAAAAATTGACTACTCACCAGATTTGCACTCTGATTCTGTTGTTCTCTAATTCTAAATTTTTCATTTTGAAGTCAATACCTGTGGACAGAGAAAGAAAATAAAAACATTATTCCTTAACACGGTGAGTGTATGAATGACTGAAAAATTGAATTTATATTGATTGAAGAGAAATTGGTGAGGAAGATTTCAAGAAGAACTATGGACAATGATGGAGTCTATGTTAAAGAAATCACATCATAAATTATAGATCATTTAAAAACAGTTCATTTGTTTTCATTCATTTACCGGTATGTGTATGTACATGTATAGTTAAACTTGTCTGTCTGATGGGCAACACTAAAGAACTATACACGTACATTATATACACACGCAGTATATCAACAATCATATCCCTGTAAAATCGCAAGCAAGATCATCAGCGTTATACTCATAGAGCTACAATGAACATGTAGAGCGCTAACTCTTCATTCTTGTGCGTGGAGAAGCTTTGAAACCGCTCTGGACGCAGACATTTTGAAGTTATGTGCGTGTTTGTAGAACACACTCAAAATAGATGGATTTAACTTTTAAAGTGTACTCTAAATGTAACGCGCAGGTAGAAGATACACAAACAACTTAAGCGCGTCATGACGGTTCAAAAAACGTCACGGCCAAAAGCATCTGCAGCTGATCTATAATTTATGACGTGATTTTTTTTTAACTGATGAAAAATGAAAGTTGGCGCGGCAATATGTTGTTTAAATTTCTTATTTATGACACAGGTCTTGTAAAAATAGTTCAGGTCCAGTAAGATTCTTCAGTTACTAGACCTGCTGTCTAGTGTTTTTTTTTTCATGAAATTCGAGCCCTGGCGTCATGATCGTAAAAAAAAACGTCACCGCGAAAAGCATCTGCAGCGGAGGGACGCGCACGCGTTGTGCTGTTTGCGTAGAGCAAAATAACAGGCTCATTTGCTGATCGTGCGTTTCGGTTTTGGGCGTATTGGCTTCGATGACACACCGGTGTGGAATACAAACGCAGATAGGCAAACAGATGTACAAAATACGTACAAAATTCTAGTTCTCCATAGGTTTGTGTACAAACATGGTTGGGCCCAGCAGGCATCACTTTGTACACGAGTTAGCGCTCTAGTAATTTAATATAGCTCTATGGTTATACTACCTGTACATGTAATTAAATTTGTAATAAATACGGTATGTACCGGTATTAATATGTCCATTAATATCACATGTACAAATATATAGCATATAACATTTTGTGAGGCTTCAATAACGTTCCTCCAAGTTAGTTACCAACTGTGATGTCAGGAATGTTTGTTATTGTACTTGTGTGCAAAACTGTAAATACGCACAATGTATAACAATTCTTAACTACCGGTACCATGACTACTGGGAAAGCTTCCATGCACATTACTGTGTGCTGTGAAACCGGTGTTACATTCGATGAAGCATGCATGCGGTCATCTACAAATCAACTCTACTTCTTGGCAGCACGTCCCATAACCTTCCCAAATCCCCCCAAATCCTCTTTGCAAAATGGAGGATTTTGCAGGATTGAGGCAGCTAGCGGTCACCCCTCCAAGGACCACATTCAAGACATAACGGATATGATTTTGGAGGATTGAGGCTGTATGCATTTTTTTTTTTAAATGGAGGCAGTTGGAGGATTTTGCAGGATTGAGGTTGCAACTTGCATCCTTGCAAAAATGCATAGAGAGTTAGTGTTAACTACATGTACGTGTATTTCAATACAAAAAGCACTGCTGAAAGATAGTTGTCTGTAGGCCTACAAGCCAGCTAAATAAAAGAATTGTTTAATTATTCACTGGCATAAAAAGAAAATTTATTGCATTTTTAGTGATCAAGTGGAATTAGAGTACCGTATTCAAAATGGCATTACATGTGCTTAAATATGACCTTGGCTTGGCCTCCATTATGCTATTATCCCAAAACAACTTGGTAACTGCATGTGGTTTGGTAAGTTATCCATTCCAAATAACAAAAGGTAAAAATATGGTCAGACATTTTTCACATATTTTCAGTATTTATCTGAACAAAACTGTATTATAATGCTCGGCCTAATTCAATGCATTCTTACCGGGTATTTTGAAAGAATTTGACATCGAGGCAGTTCTCAATGGATTGCAGTAGTGCATTTGGCCTGGGCTGTTTTGGTATTGAAATTCACCCCCTCCTAGCTTATTCATTTGGGCTATTCCACGGTTACTCACGTTACATTTTTGATGTACTTTTGATTTTCCTTAGGCTGTAATTACCTTACTGAAAAGGCTTAATAACTGTTATCCTCATGGTAGATAGAGTAGACCTAGACCTACATGTACATGTACCTAAGCACCAAAGATGACATCCAGAAAAATGTGTTATGTATGATAAACAAGACGCACAAAATCGGTTACTCACGATACGAAAATGTAACGTGAGTAACCGATTTTGTGCGTCTTGTTTATCATACATAACACATTTGAATTTTTTTTATAAAGGTACAAAAAATGTACAAATGAAGTCATTTTCTCTACGAATGATCTGTTTCAGTCCTATAAAAGTTGAGGTGAATGATAATTTTCATGGCTTTTGCATTTTTGTTCAAGTGATCAGCATGGGCGTCGCGAGGGGGGGGGGGCAAGGGGGGGCCTTGCCCCCCCCCCTGGAAAAGCAAAAAAAAAAAAAAAAAAAAAGAAGGACGCAAAAAAAAGGAAAAAAAAGAAAAGAAAAAGAGGCGCGAAGACAAAGTGGTGTAAATTTAATGAGTGGGGGGGGGGGGGGGGGCCAAAATGTCCCTGCCCCCTCTAAAACTGATAAATCGAAAATGTGTTGAAAAATACAAGCATTTTTGGTCAAAATTTTTTTTTGCCCCCCTCTAGAAAAAATCCTGGCGACGCCCATGGTGATCAGTCTCATTAAAAACAAAATCAAATTTACAGGAAAACTGGCATTGCACAGGCACAGAACAATACTCCAATTTAGACAAAAGCTAATGCATTGGACATTATGGTCATACTGATAGTAAGGCTGCATCCGAATCAGTTGTCTAGAGCTAGGTCTAGGTCTGCGCCCATTGAAAATACGTGGGGACGCGCTGACAATAGACGTAGCCTAACAGACATCTGGTACAGGCCAATGTTTGCAACACCACTCAATTAGGGGTCAAATCAATTGAACTGGTCACAGTACATTTGAGGTCACCACACGTTCCACAATTTATTTAAACAGCCATTGAGAATTGTATGGTGTGTTCTTTTTTCACAAGTAAGTTGAAGTGGAATCCAAATATAGTGAGACCCCAGGTGCAGAAGCAGTTCTTGACTCACATTTAAAGGTACTATTTGGTTAATTGGTGGCAGTATTTGAAGAGGGGGAATTTTTTTTTTTTCCCAACGATGGTCTGCTGACCATCGTTGGAAATTGATACAAAAATTTCACTTTTCTTGAAAATGAAAGCACACCAGTTGCCATGATTTCACAGAATGCTTGAAACTATTATTTCATAACAATTTGATGAATAGGCCTATGTATTTTTGTTTTTAAATGGTTGATGCTTGCTAATGTTGTATATATACTTTAAGCAAACAAACTTTTCTCACTACTTTTCCAAATACACACTGTGCGCTACATGTATACTATGTACATTCAAACATTGACTGTTTTCTTCTTTTTGAGAAAAGCTGTATTTCTCTCTAGACTGATGCCCAATTGCCATTTCCTAGGTTTACAACATTGATTATTTTTAGCTGTATCATCACGACTTGGTAATGATTCCTGGCCACATAGCATGTACAATGTACAATGTACATGTATGATACTGGGGATTACTGGTTTAATATGGCTAAACTAAAGGCCGGTGCATACTCAGTACAAAATTTAATGCGAATACAAATTGGTGATGTCACAGCAAACATTTTGTGCTGTGAATTCGCAAAAGTAAACACATTTCAACACCGGCGAATTTCGCAGCGAATGCAGCCCCCCTTTGTGACGTCAAATTAGGATCGCATTTGCATTCGCATGAGAAGAATTCTTTTCCATCCGAGTTATTTCCGAATGGAACAACCTCCCAACCATCACATGTGGTAAATGCAGCCAACCAACCTGTTTAAAGGGAATATACATCATTTGCTTTTGCTGTAATTTTCAGAAATGGATGGAATTGGGGGGTTGGAAATACAATGTATATAGCAAATATAGTTACACTGACTTTTTTGAGGTTTTGGGTTCGAAAATGCTATAAAAACCAAGAAAAACAATCATTTTCCTGTAGTCTGGTTCCCTGACTCCATATAAGAAGAAACAGAGCAGTTTACATAAATTGGGGAATTGTAAGGTCAGGGAACCAGTCTAGCTGGCTTGTATCCGTTCACCTGTGTGAAATCGATTGCAAACAAGTGCGATGGTCAATTGGGGCCAGTATATGAAAATAGCCAGTTTTTTTCCAACGCTTTTCTTGAAAATGACAGTATACCAGGTGCCATGATTTTACAGGATGCTTTACACTGTCATTCACTAACAGTCCAGCAAGGTATTTCAAAATGATTTGGTAGTTTTATTTTTTGATGTTTGCAAATGAACCCTTTAAGAACCAACTTGATGCCTATTGGAAAGAAATTGGATATGGGGTCATGAAGGCTTAGCCTATTCAATTCCCATCAACCTACATGTGTGTAAGTAAGTATAAAGTAAGTAAAAAAGACAAGGATAATGAACGTGAATAAACGTAAAGTTGGGTATTAAAGAAATTTTATTTCATTCCATATTTCATCAGACCCTTTAAAAGTACACGATCCTATTTCTCATACTCACCTTTAATTTGCGTTTGCAAAATGTTATCTGCGCAGATTATTGAGGATCGAGGATAAATATAAAAGTAAAGGGGCTCATAATGCTGTTAGAAGAGATGACATTAGGCCTAAGCATGGAGCTATAAAAAGGATTTAGGGCCTATGTAAAAAAAATGGAAATAAAGAAAATGGCATGACTCATGAAAAGTCACTAATGCTCATGTGTTAACAATAATAACATGGTTAAAATTTCACCAGGCATGCCAGACCACAGATCTGCATGATCTAGACATATAGGCAAGTGAGTCAGTTAACAAACGTAGGCCTTCCAGTTTTGATACTAAGTATTTGATACACATATACAAACCTATTGTGGAGATGTGCGGTGTGATAAATCCCTCATCAGTGTATCTGCACAGCATACACGTCTTGCCAACACCCGAGTCACCAATCATAAGCATGCGAATCAAAATGTCGTACTGCTTCGCCATCTCTCGGATATCTTAGGTTTTTAGCGATTCGTTGACAGGTGTCGTACAAAATATTGATTTCATTACTTGGCAGTTGATTATAAATGACCGTTTGGCAAGATCAGTCCTCTTCAATAAATATTATTAAGTTATTCATCAGTTGATTGATTGCTGTCATCGCATATTTCAACAGGTTGTCCCGCACCGTACCGTCGATGTGACTTCGCTAGATTGTTCACAACAAAAATAATACCAATGGCGCCTGGGTTCCATACAAGTGAAACGTAAACTGTATGGGAGTAAAGCGTTAAACAAAAGTCACCCGACTACCTGAAACTGGTAATCAGAAAAAAAGACACGCATTACATTGGAATTTGGCGGTAACCATTTAAAAGAGAGCGAATTAAACTCGTGTCGTGTGTAAACTTGAACTTAAAAAGTGGAAGTCTTTTCTCCATGATTTGACTTTTTCTTGATATTTTTATTAAGTATGGTCCGTCCTGACCGTGGTCATAGGGATGATGGGAAAAGTTTCAAAGGTAGGCAGATTGTAGGTTTTTTTATAGCTCCATTGGCATTGCTTAGCCTCGCTACGACTGAAGTCCCAGCCCAGTCAAGAGTCAAGTTGATCATGTTTTGTTTTTTTAAGCATCATAGCACGTTCTAAAGGGGGCGGGGCGAAGAGGGGGAGATGCTGGGGGCGGGGCAAGGGCTGGAGGTGGGAGGTTCAGGGGGGTTATGGATGGGGAGGGGAGCTGGGGAGGGGGATAGGAAAGAACTCCATGTACGGACGTCACTAATTCCCCCCCCCCCCACCACTTGCACTTGGCCTCTGCCTCTTCCCATGTAGTTTGTACCACCCCTAGCTGGAGTTACCCAGCCCTAAATTTAGGGCTGGGTAACTCCAGCTATACCACCCCCAGTTTACCCAATTAGGCCTATAGCTCTTTGACGTAATGATGCATGTCTTCAACTTGTTCAAGATCAGTGAAGTTTACAGGTTTAAACGAAAAATATTGTAAATCGGTGTACATATTTTCCAAAACTCCACGAGGGGCATGTGCCCATCCCCCAGAAGAGGACAGTGCCCCCTCCCCCAGTGAAGGTCAGTGCCCCCCCCCCCACCCCCATTTAAAATGTTTGAATTGCACAAAAACAATAAATCAGTTGCCTTCAGTGCCTCCCTAGAAGTTTGACCCTACATGTACATATAGTTATGCCTCCGAGACCCACAGGAATGACAGGATGAAAGACTTTGGGCAGCACAGGCCACGGGGAGCATTTCAGGAATTAATACTTAGCGTTTGGCCACACCTGTAAATATTGCCAATTAACTAATTCCCTAGATCAGCTGAATCTTGGTTGCATTGTTCATAGGACAATTTAATGTCTCTTTCTCCAATGTAACGCAACATCTCTGCATTTGTTTTCAGGACCAGCCAAGAGATCTCAGTCAGGCGATTCATGGCCAGCGAGCCAAAAGATGCGCAAGGGAGTCAAGCCCGCAGTTGACGAAAATTCTGAAGTTGTCAAAACCTTCAGGTAGGTTGAATCAGCTAATAAATAAAAAAAAGGATTGTGAACTCAAGATTTAAGAACTGGAAAATGTTTTTCCAGAGTCTCACTGTCTGTACAATTTGGAGAACACTGTTACTCACGTATGGTTGTACAGGAATAAGGGCCTACAAATAAACTTGCCACATTAGAAGTGCCCCACATTGGTGCAATCAACTGTCAACCAGAGAGAATCAGGCATGAGAATCTTCCTGTTTAAACAGGAATTCCTGTGTTTTTGTTGCCCAAATTTCCGCGTTTTTATTTGTTTTGAGCCTGTTTTGGGTTTTTTTGCCCGATTTCACATCTTTTTTTCCTGTTTTTGTGCAAGTTCCTGTTTTTTCTCACGCCTGGAGAATGCATCAACAGTCGTTTAACTTTTCCTTGGACTAGCTGATTTCCTCATTTTTTTAATTTCCAAGTCTGCCATTAAAAATTCAAAAACACTGTACAAAGTCTTCCAAGTCTCGGAATTTCCTCTTTTTTGTGTGACTTTACAGTTGCATACCTGCATCAACAGTTCACTTGTACTGATGTTTTCATCCAGGTCATTCAGGAATGTTAACATTCAGATTTCCCCCCTGATGTGGAACTTTTGGATCTGCATACACTGCCCAGGTGTTTTAAAGGCTTTTAAGTCTTTAAAATAAGCTGCAGGCTGAAGAGTCATTTTATTTTTCCATTTTCTCTCTGCTTTCAAGGATCTTTCAGTCGGAGTTGGATGCCAAGCATGACAAGCATGAGAGATTGGTCAAGCTGAGCAGAGATGTTACCATTGAGAGCAAACGGACCATCTTCCTGCTCCATCGCATTTCAGGGTAAGATCATACACAGTTCCTAAAACTTAGGAACTGTGGAATCTCTTTTGAGGCATCATTTATGAATTTACATCCTTCAAGTTACAAAATCCATTAAGCTGCTCATAAGATGGAATTTTGCGTCGGGGTGATGTCAATCAATATTAGGTTTTGCCCGTCACCGATGTATAAACACTGTATACTCAGTGTGCTACCCCTCGAGTGAAAGTTGGAAAAAAATCACTCGGGTGGGACTTGAATCCATGACCTCCTGCTTACTAGTGAAGACGTCTTACCACTCGACCACCGAGCTAACGGGATTGGTTGGCTGGTTTCACCACCTTCCTCAATTATGGAAGAGCGATGATAAGGTTAAAGGTATAGTCCATCATTTGTAATTTGTGCATTTTGTTTGTTTGAAGCAACAAAAGTGCTCAAAATCTAAAGAAGGGTGCTGAACAACTAAACCTGATAAAGTTTCAGCTCAGCTTCAGCTGTACATTTCGAGAAACACAACATTCTAGGATCTCGATTTCAAATCAAAAGTTGCTGAATCATGTTTTGAATTGGGCCTGAATTCAGCATCTGAGACATGTTCTCACTGAGCCGATTGCAGCTACTCATTGTCGTGCACCGATCCGACGAATTAAAGCAACTGCGCGCGCGTGTGCGTCGTGTCAATGTTTGCGGGCGCTTCGCCGAATAAAAAACGGTGCATCATAAGACGCACCGTTGGAAAGGCCTTCTCTTGTTGATTTCTTCAAAATGACAGCTTGCCAAAAAGATTAAATTCACAGGGAGTTTAGTCCCCGTACTATCTTTCAACCAAGTATGTTTTTCAACAATAATTACGTCAGTTATTTTTTGGACAGCTGCAAATGATGGACTGTAGCTTTAAAGAAATTTATAAATCTTTTTGTACCATGTTAATTATAATTGCTGTGTATATTTTGAAGTTTCTTGGCTACAGCAGGAAGCCTACATGTAGTATGTACTCTCACAAAAGGTGAAGTCATTATTCTGATTCAAGTTTAGAATCAAATCTATACAATAACAATTTGCAGTTGCCCAAGCCCAACATTTACATACAATTCAATATAGTTTGGACAAATATATGGTACCTCAATCAAACCTGTCTGAGGTCTGATTTTCATCACATGGTCTAGGAAACTAAATTATATATATATGGTAGTACCTCAATCAAATCCTGTCTGAGGTTTGATTTTCATCACATGGTCTAGGAGACTTACTTCTTCTTTCCTTTGTTTTGCAGAGAGGAGGATAAGGAGTCCCTCATCAAGGAGGCCCAGGGTAAGATTCAGGACATCCAGGCCAGTCGTCTCCAGCGCATTGCCAGGGAGCTGGAGGGGGAGGATCCTTTCTTGTTCCATCGGGCGGTTTCCCCGGGCCTCCAGGAGTACATAGAGGCCGTCCTGTTCCTGTGCTACGCGGCCGAGAGGAGGCTGATGGGACTGGGCGAGGTCAGGGGTCAGCTGGAGTTCAGGGTTCCCATTGAGGAAGGGGAAGATTCAAAGACAAAGGTACAATCAACGAAAGCGGCTTGTTTGATAGTATAGTATAGATTGTCTGCTGTGGACGGTCCATGGCATTTATATAGGGGGAGTGACACCTGATGCAAAAGTGACGCTGCCAATTAACCTTGGGATGTACTGGAGCTTTTTGGAAATTATCAGTTAGGATTTGATCAATCATAAAGAGACCACCTTTTTTCCAAAAGTTGAAGAAATATCTCTCAAGTTTATAACAAAATAGGAGTTCATGTTTTATTGGATACACAGTACTCCTGTTAAAATTCAGTAGAAATTGATTGCTTTGGTTAATTGTTTATTTGACCTGTCAGGATTCATCAAAACCTGAAGGGGAAGCTGCGCCTGATGATGCCATTGAGCAAGGGAGCCTCCCCAAGGAACCACCCTCAGCCACACTCCACAGGACTCTTGCACTCTATGTCTCCCCCTTGGATTACGTCCTCGGCGTGGCCGACTTCACCGGTGAACTCATGCGCATGTGCATCAACAGCGTCGGGGTTGGGGACCTGGAGACCCCGTTTGAGCTGGTAGCCTTCATGCGGGAGCTGTACGACAGCTTCCAGCTGCTTGGGAACCAGCCGGGCCGGGAGTTTGTGCGCAAGCTGTCCGTGATGCGACAGAGCGTGTCCAAAGTGGAGAACGCCTGCTACATGCTGAGGGTGCGGGGGTCGGAGATCCCCAAGCACATGCTCCTAGATGCCATCTCTTCCCTCCCGGACTCGGCACAGACAGACTTTGATACCTGAACTCTGTTACTTTCATTGTAATCCCAAGATACCGAGGTAATTTTTTTATTTTCATTTAAAAAAGAAGGAGATGGAAGTCAGAGCCATTGAAAAGTTAAAAGAAACATGTGAAAATGCATTGCCATCAAATCACTTCTTGGACCACTCCTTTGTACCTTTTGAAATTAAACACGCTCTGGTTTAACAGTTATTCTTTGAAATTTTAACAATGAGGAGAAATTGTTATTTTAACTGCAAGAAAAAAATACAAATATCCTTACCCTGTACTAACTAAAACAACTACAGACTAACATTGACTTGGAAACTAATGTGGTGTATACAGTGGAATGTCGCTATACTGAACACCGCTATACCGAATATTCGGCTATACCGAACATCATCCTTGGCTCCTGATTTTTGTGTACAAAACCAACCGAACATTGTTGTTGAAAACCGTCAACAGAAGAGCGACAAGTGGCTATTATTTCTTCAAGGCATAGAAGGGGAAAGCCACCCATCGATGTAGGTAGTAAGCTCAAAACTGTGTAATTACATAATTCAATAGTCGGCACGTGTTCGAAGTTGTCTTTCAGTAACTACCAGGGCGTGCACGTTGATGTTATGAGGGGCGCCATTTATTGAAAAGTCAGTACCGGAGCACCGGCAGCTTAAAATCGCTATCCCGAACGATCACTATTACGAACATTTTCTGTGGATCCCGCGATGTTCATTATAGCGGCGTTCCGCTGTATATATAAATACATTTATATTGCCCTTCATTACACATGTCTCAAAGTGCTTCACAATCATTACTGCTGTTAGTCAATGGTCCAATACCCTCATATGTAAGACTAGCTATGAGGAAATAGAGACCTAATTTCATATGAGAAGGAAAATAGATACATGTAGTAGCAATGTGTCTTGCCCAAGAACATTAATACATCAGTATGTTCCCCATCAGTGTTAGGACCCACGTATCATGTGAAAATGGGTTAGGTTTTTGATACCTTTATTTTTCTATAGGGGGATGTTTTACATGCAAGTGATTTGCACACCTGTACATGAATATTGGTGTCATTCAGATAAAGAAAGGACACCTGTCGTTCAATCCTAGTCGAAATAAAGTGAAGACAATTGCGCTAAAAGCTGTGCAACAGTGTAGAAATGTAAAATTTCTTGTTCCAAAAGAAACGGGAATTCAAATTTCAACTAAGTTGAACAACCTCAGTGGGAAGTTTGTGGAAAATGGTAAGATTGGATGTTGGCTGAATGCATGTTCACAAGCATTATTTTGGAGCACCCATGGCATTGTGACCAAATTATTGTTATGTGTTAGTTGAATTAAAAACTGCAACGGTCCTGAATGAATGACTCTCAAGCAGCTTTCATTTTCTCAGATTGCATTCTGTGTGAAAGATGCCCTCATCAGGCTCTGTCCACAAACGTGCAGTGATTTTTGATTGATAGTAGCTCATGTGAACCAGTGACTTTACAGTACTTGTATGGACTCTGTGCACAATATGCACCTGCCGAAAAAGTGAAAAAGAATTGATGCCTGGTTGGTAACTGACAGATGCCTTCTGATAACACTTTGATTTCTGTTTGATGTCTCACGGACATTAATAATTGTCTGGTGCCTGACTGATGCCTCATTGATGACTCCTGATGGCAAGTTTCAGTGACGCCTTCTTTTGCCTCACTGATGCATGGGTGATGCCTAACATATGCCTCATTGATAATAATCATTAAAATAATAATAGTAACGAAGTCTTATATAGCGCACATATCTACCAACAATTAGGTACTCAAGGCACTAATTAATATGAATATATTTTAAATGAAGTATTTGAAATATGAAACTCACTTTATGTAGCACCTTATAAGGGTTAACAAGGTGCTGCATCGCTTAAAGCAGCCACTGCCAGAAACACCAGGGTAAACCCCTTCTCTTAGCGATAAGTGTTACTGGATTCTTTTACGTGCATTACACAACGCACGGGACCTACGGCTTTACGTCCCATCTGAAGGATGAAGCTTCTTGATGTCTGACTGATGCCTACTTGATGTCTGACTGATGCCTTCTTGATGTCTGACTGATGCCTACTTGATGTCTGACTGATGCCTACTTGATGTCTGACTGATGCCTACTTGATGTCTGACTGATGCCTACTTGATGTCTGACTGATGCCTTCTTGATGTCTGACTGATGCCTACTTGATGTCTGACTGATGCCTACATTGATGTCTGACTGATGCCTACTTGATGTCTGAATGATGCGTTCTTGATGTCTGACTGATGCCTACTTGATGTCTGACTGATGCCTACTTCATGTCTGACTGATGCCTACTTCATGTCTGACTGATGCTGTCTTGATGTCTGACTGATGCCTTCTTGATGTCTGACTGATGCCTACTTGATGTCTGACTGATGCCTTCTTGATGTCTGACTGATGCCTACTTGATGTCTGACTGATGCCTTCTTGATGTCTGACTGATGCCTACTTGATGTCTGACTGATGCCTATTTGATGTCTGACTGATACCTACTTGATGTCTGACTGATGCTGCCTTGATGTCTGACTGATGCTTACTTGATGTCTGACTGATGCCGTCTTGATGTCTGACTGATGCCTTCTTGATGTCTGACTGATGCCTACTTGATGTCTGACTGATGCCTACTTGATGTCTGACTGATGCCTACTTGATGTCTGACTGATGCCTACTTGATGTCTGACTGATGCCTACTTGATGTCTGACTGATGCCTTCTTGATTTCTGACTGATGCCTACTTTAAGTCTGACTGATGCCTTCTTGATGTCTGACTGATGCCTACTTGATGTCTGACTGGTGCCTTCTTGATGTCGTGACTGATACCTACTTGATGTCTGACTGATGCCTACTTGATGTCTGAGTGATGCCTACTTGATGACTGACTGGTGCCTACTTGATGTCTGACTGATGTCTGACTGATGCCTACTTGATGTCTGACTGATGCCTTCTTGATGTCTGACTGATGCCTTCTTGATGTCTGGCTGATGCCTTCTTGATGTCTGACTGAGACCTACTTCATGTGTGACTGATGCCTGCTTGATGTGTGACTGATGTCTACTTGATGTCTGACTGATGCCTTCTTGATGTCTGACTGATGCCTACTTGATGTCTGACTGATGCCTTCTTGAAGTCTGATTGATGCCTACTTGATGTCTGACTGATGCCTACTTGATGTCTGACTGATGCCTACTTGATGTCCGACTGATGCCTACTTGATGTCCGACTGATGCCTACTTGATGTCTGACTGATGCCTACTTGATGTCTGACTGATGCCTCCTGACTGATGTCTGACTGATGCCTTCTTGATGTCTGACTGATGCATTCTTGATGTCGTGACTGATGCCTACTTGATGTCTGACTGATGCCTGACTGATGTCTGACTGATGCCTACTTGATGTCTGACTGATGCCTACTTGATGTCTGACTGATGCTTACTTTATGTCTGACTGATGTCTGCTTGATGTCTGACTGATGCCTGACTGATGTCTGACTGATGCCTACTTGATGTCTGACTGATGCCTACTTGATGTCTGACTGATGCCTCCTGGCTGATGTCTGACTGATGCCTTCTTGATGTCTGACTGATGCCTGCTTGATGTCAGACTGATGCTTACTTGATGTCTGACTGATGCATTCTTGATGTCGTGACTGATGCCTTCTTGATGTCTGAGTGATGCCTGACTGATGTCTGAGTGATGCCTACTTGATGTCTGACTGATGCCTACTTGATGTCTGACTGATGCCTACTTGATGTCTGACTGATGCCTACTTGATGTCTGACTGATGCTTACTTTATGTCTGACTGATGTCTGCTTGATGTCTGACTGATGCCTGACTGATGTCTGACTGATGCCTACTTGATGTCTGACTGATGCCTACTTGATGTCTGACTGATGCCTCCTGGCTGATGTCTGACTGATGCCTTCTTGATGTCTGACTGATGCCTGCTTGATGTCAGACTGATGCTTACTTGATGTCTGACTGATGCATTCTTGATGTCGTGACTGATGCCTTCTTGATGTCTGAGTGATGCCTGACTGATGTCTGAGTGATGCCTACTTGATGTCTGACTGATGCCTACTTGATGTCTGACTGATGCCTACTTGATGTCTGACTGATGCCTACTTGATGTCCGACTGATGCCTACTTGATGTCTGACTGATGCCTACTTGATGTCTGACTGATGCCTCCTGACTGATGTCTGACTGATGCCTTCTTGATGTCTGACTGATGCCTGCTTGATGTCAGACTGATGCTTACTTGATGTCTGACTGATGCATTCTTGATGTCGTGACAGATGCCTACTTGATGTCTGACTGATGCCTTCTTGATGTCTGACTGATGCCTACTTGATGTCTGACTGATGCCTTCTTGATGTCTGACTGATGCCTACTTGATGTCTGACTGATGCCTACTTGATGTCTGACTGATGTCTGCTTGATGTCTGACTGATGCCTACTTGATGTCTAACTGGTGCCTACTTGATGTCTGACTGATGCCTCCTGACTGATGTCTGACTGATAATTTAATGTTCAGTGATGCCTACTTGATGTCTGACTGATGCATTAATGTTCAGTGATGCCATGATGCCTGCATGATGCCTAACTGATTTGATTTGATTGGATTTGGAACCCTTCATTAAATTTTGACCAAATCATCAGTGATTAATGCAAGATGCCTGACTGATGCCTGACTGATGCCTCATTGTTAGTGATGCCTTTTCATTTCACTTTTATGCCCTTTTGATGCCTCAAGGACGGTGACGCCTAACTGTTGCCTTATGGTCAGTGGTGCCTCGTTATGCCTAACTGATGAATGATTGATACCTAACTGATGCCTGGTTGAAGTCTGATTGATGCCTTATGGTCAGTGATGAGTGAATGCCTGATGCCTTCTGATACCTGTTTGATGTCTAAGTGACTGTGATGTGTGCCTGGTGCCTGGCTGTGACAACCTGATGCCTGACTGATGCCTAATGGTCAGTAATGCCTTCTGTTGCCATTTTGATGCCTGTGTGATGCGTCATTAATGGTGATGACTGTCTGGTGCCTGACTGATGCCTCTTTGATAACTCAATGAAGCCAATTGCCACTGATGCCTTCTTATGCCTGATTGATGCATAACTGATGCCTGGTCGAAGGCCGTTAGATGCCTCATGGTCAGTGATGACTGCCTGATGCCTTATGATACCTGACTGATGACTAATGGTCAGTGATGCCTTTTGATACCACTTTGATACCTGTGTGATGCCTAACTGATTTGCGTTGATTTAAAATGGTTTATTAAAAATGTTCATTGCAGTCATTGACCAAATCGTCAGTGATGACTACCTGATGTCTGACTGATGCCTCATGGTCAGTGATGCCTTTTGATGCTTTTTTATGCCTCGTGGACGGCGATGACTGCCTGATGCCTTCTAATGCCTGTCTTAGGGAGACTGGAGTGAATTACCTCAGGGGTAAGGGAAACTTACTGAAGCAAAAATGCTTCATCTGTGCGCCAAAAAAATTAAGGTGCAGGAGATCATGCAGTGCTTAGATTGAGTGTATAACACGTACCAAGTGGTCAGATGTAGGAACTGTAAGCCACACATTTGAGGGCCCTCTTACAACATGCCAACTGCATGACGAATGCTACATTCCCTTGACACTATCTCTGTTAATCAGTTGCATCAGTATCTTTTGGCCAGGAATAAATCCTGTGTTACCCTCACCTGCATGGAAAATTGTAGAAGCAAAACATTTTATTCCAGCAAGTTGAGATGCGTTAATGGGCGAGATGGAGAAAGGAGTTCTTCCACCGGCTTCAGGACCGCAAAATGTTGATCAATCTCCCAGAATAAAAGGTACATCTGCTCTATGGTAATGTGGTTATCGCAAAGACAAGCAGTGTACCTATGGCCTTATAAACCCTCATACAAATTACAATTGTTACGTGAGTCACCAGCATCTTTGAGGACGAGTCTGTGGAGTACATCCCGTAAGTGTGAGTGCACAATTGTGTTCTGAAAAGTCAAAGAAACTCCTCGCTTTAAGAAGTTGGACAATGCAGAAATTTGTTGTGCCTCTTTAATTTGCTGTTGGTATGGAATGTCACGTTTGTGTTCGTTGAGGTCAGGAGTGGGAAAGAAATAAGTGAGCTTGGTTATACAATTTTGTATTTCAAATAGACACACTACACCAAACATAATCAAATATTAGGAAGATGTAATTTGATTAACATCGGCCATTTGGGATACAGTCAGTTGCTGCTGATATCCAAATTGTTAACTTTGTTTGTTTCAGGTCAGCCATCCAGGCATTTGAACCCCACGGCAAACATATAGGTCCACAGTGATACTCAGTGATATCCGGGGTCAGTATTGACCAACACTTATATCACTTTGTAGCTGTATTTATTGGATCCCTGTTAATTAAATTTAAAAAAATAAAGTACACACAAATGTAGGTCTGTGGCCAGAGTGGTGGTCATGGCTTACACATTCTATAGAGAATTCGGATGTCGGTGATCCATTAGTCAGTTTAGAAAGGAAAATATTTCGCGAAATTCCCCAGGAAGCACGGGTCCGCCCTATTCACCCCTGGTCCTTATAGTAAAATGGGGCCTCAAGTTCCCGTCAAGGTGCTTCACGTTAGAATGGATACCGGGCAAACTTGGAAGTCTCATTGGTCGGAAAGTAGAGTTATCGTTCATAACAACTTGTGAGTTTGTTTTTGCTTTCCCAGTGTGCCATGCTTTCCAGATGGTGTGCCATGCGTAAGGACGAAATATTCAAATTTTTCATACAGGAAATTCGATAACATTACCCGAACTCAATGAGAAGTCGAAGGAAGCTTTTGATTGCAAAATGTGGCGGCCACGAAAAAAAACACGAACGGACTTCATCTCCATCGATATATTGCCCTCTGTTGACTAAACCCCTGTAACTTTATTCCCAATCATGTTTTCTTTCTCGGACCGTCGTGGACCATTCTCATTGGTTGATGAGACGGCGCATTGCGCCAGGTGCTGGCTTGTGCTTTTTTTGGCATGCCTCCAGGCAAACGAACGCGCGTAATGAAGTCTACCATTTTATAGCAACTCCCGTCGAAATGCTCGAATGTCTGGGAAATATTACACATTACATTACAGCTACAAAGAATTGAAGCAAAATGAACCTCTTTATCACAAACGTTAACCAATGCGTCTGGCAACATTGAGATAGGCAAACCACAATAAACAACATTTGAGTAACATGTTTGGCGGCATATTAGTAGATAATAGTCCACCCCTGCAGCAATTCAAATAAAAAGGGGTGCATATATATTTGTGTTGGAGTTTGAAATGTGGGGAGGAGTATAATGTCAAGGGGTAAATTGGTTGAACAAATCATCAATTGTACTGCCGACAGATTGCTAAACGTTTATATTAGATATCAATCATGTCAAAACCTTGTTTGAGGTTTCGGATGTGTATACAGGGTGAGTCAAAATGACTGGAACCCAAACCCACAAAATTATTTTTCATATTTAAAACAAATAGGCCTATGTAGGACCACACTTAATAATGACTGGAAATCCAATTTCACAAGCTACTTTTAGATGAAAAATTTGCTCAATTTGTTCAAAGAATATCGCCATTTAAAATCAATGACCGGCCCGGCCTAAAACCTCTTTCGTCAAAAAATGCGATTTCAAGAATCGTCGTCACAATTGTCTTCAAACATAACCAGCGATAAAACCTCAGTTTAAAAGTTAAAAATATTCAACAAACTTCCTTTGAAGGCCCGTCTTTTAAGAAAAAAAAAGAGTGGATTTTATAAATCATATTGTTTGCCCAACCGGGGTTGTTAATAAAGATATTGTGTACTACATTGTTGACAGTTGTTGAAACAAGTATTCTGTGTCATTTTCTTTGTTGTTCCAAACAGTCAGAATATACACTAAACTGCTTTTTTAGACGAAACATGTTTTTTTCATCTAAAAGTAGCTTATGAAACTGGCTTTCAAGTCATTATTATGTTTGGTGCTGCATATTTTAAAAAATATGAGATATATTTTGGGGGGTTTGGGTTCCGCTTTGTTTTACTCACCCTGCAATAGTTTTTTCTTTTGATAATTCTTCCTTTTAAATATTAATTTAATACTTGGACATCACATGTTCAAGCTTTAGTTTAAAAATTGAATATATGTTTGTGTGTGCGGATGTATCTCATCTGAAATGCCGGAAGATAAACAAAACACGTCGAAATCGGGAATTGACACCATAAGCCAACTGATGTGGAGATATAAAACCAAAGGGGCCCCTCAAACCTCATGAACACAAAAACAGTTTCGAAGAATTAAACTAGAGTTTGTTTCTCTAAAATAACGTTTTGCTGCAGCTATGATATGAAGTATTGAAGCCGCAAGCTGTTGGTTACCAGTTATAATTTATGGCAGATCGTCTTCGGCTTGTAATTATTTTCTTCATAACTTTCGGCCTTGGTGGAGCAGGCAAGCTTTTGAGCCGTTGCCATGACGACGGGATGCATGGATGCCAAGCAACAGGTAGCTGGCTTGGCTTGTAATGATTGCTACACTGAAGGTTTTTTTTTTCGCGGTAAAGCTTCGAGCAGGAGTGCATCCTCCATGCAATATTGATGGCGCTGATCCTGGCGGGCATTATCGGCAACTTATGGTTTGTGCCGTGCAACACAATTAGATGACCCGCCATTGTTGGTGCTTGCGCACGCGCGTTCTGGACGTTATTAGAGGAAAATGGAAATGGTACAGGTTTGTGCAACCTCGTGCCCTGGGTTTTTCACCTCGAGACAGTAGTAGACCCTGGCAGAGGAACTTGCTTTCTGTATTCTGACTCGATCACGCAGATCCAGTACATCTACATGGGTTTAAACGTGGTGATTTTATTTCAAACGTGTGTTGACGTCCACTGTGAATTTTATCATGTCCGATCCTCCCGAAAATTAGTCTCTCTTTTTTCAATTATAAATTATATTTGGTGTAATGATGTGTTTTGGATGGTCGAGATTATCACATTTGAACTTCGGGGAAAAACACGAGATGAATTGTTTTAGTCTGTACCCTAGACACCGCATCCGAAAAAGAACTATTTTGAAATATTATAAAGGCACCTGATTACATCGCACAAAGTTATAATGGGCCTTATTCTCGAGTTGGCAATTTTAGTCGAGTTCCCTGAATGTATTTCATTAATTGTTCACTGTTGAATGGGATGGCGCCAGACTATTTATGCAGGCACAATGCACCCTTATTTTACTGTCATTGTTTTTTTATATATATGATTTTAAACATTAGGGAATGTTTAATTACAAATTTTAAATTATTCATTGAAGCAGACTGGAATTTGTTATACATAACTTGCTTTCATTTCTCTTCGCAAGTTCCAAAAATAAAGATTTTACCCAACTTTCAATTCAGTATGGCCAACTCGTGAATAAGGCCCATGTTCAAGATTTTTGAACATTCAAAAGTACCAGGGCACGAGAGAAGCTGGCGGGAGCGTACTGCTCGGTGCCATGGGGACGATCGAGGTATGGGTGTAAACGTGTATGGTAGCGTACCTCTTATCGCAAAAACGCTCGTGTATAACCTTGACTTGTGTCGCTACAAGCTTTGGACTCGGTTTTAAAAGGCACTGGTTGCCATGGCATTGCCACGCGGCCTCATTGCCATGGCATCGGCCAAACTTATTACCTGCCAACGAGCAACCTGTAGCACAGTACTGTGCCAATTATCTCTCCTATCTGTTTGTCATGGCTGAATAGAGCGACGACAATAGAGGATTGTGCGTGCTGCCTGGTTACAAGACACTCGGCGACACGACCTTCCAGGAAAGTTTAATTCGTAATTAAAGGAAGACATCACGGGAACCATCTCATACAAATTTTTTTCTTTTTTCTTCCTTTCATATTTCGTGAAAAGACGAAGTGACCGTGAAAAAACATTTCCTGGACTGACAAACCCTGCTCAGATATCCATATAACTGTATTTTTTATTGAATGACATCACAATTACGTTTCATTGGTTTCCATTCTGACAAAAATATGATTGATTATGACTGTGCGAAGGGTGAATAGCTATAATCGGAAAGATGCCTTACTGCTACAATTTAGACAATAGCGCATTTCGATTCAATTTTGTGGAATGAGTGATATCAGCTTATAGAATTAGACCTTTGTAAATTTTCATCAGCATTTTACATTCTTTAAACCATACATGTTAACATTACATACCTAGTGTGGACATTCTTTTGTTTCCGTGTAGTTAAAACCTGTGGGGAAAAAAAACCTCATTTTAATCACACTGTGAACACTCTTTCAACCCAATTTTTTCCCCTATGATTCCTATTTATAGAGTTTCTCTTCATTTTGCCTCAGATAAACCTAACCAAAATTCATCTAAACCTGTTTACCAGAGAGGGGGAAACAGTGTGTGGACGTGGGTAAGTCCACACAACGTCGCACAAAGTCCAAACAGTGAATGTAATGCTTGTACACTACAAAAAACTGTAGTGTTAATTTAACACCATTCGGTATCTATATAGGACAGCACCTGTAAAATTTAACACCAGATGGTCCTATATAGATACTAATGGTGTAAATTTAACACTGCAGTTTTTGCAGTGTACATCTTGGGCTTTCCCAAACACAACAGGTTTAGCCAAACTTAAGTCTCTCGATTTTCCGGACATGTTCGCGTTGTTAACGAGCATGAATGATGTGAACTTATGACTCGTATAGAATTTAGACATTCTGGGGGATGTAACATGTAGGCTAAATGTGAATATGTGCTTAGGCTAATTAATACTAATCCCAAAACCAAGTATTATTATGTACGGTCGACTCTCGTTAATACAAACTCAGCCGGACCTACAGTCAGAAGGTGTGTTGCATCAGAATTTTGTCTTAAGAGGAGCATCGGTGCGCATAAAATGCACAGTTGGGGGACCTAGGCCTTATGTTCAATATGACCAGAATTTGTATTAACAGAGTTTGTATTGACGAGAGTTGACTGTATATTCAGAACCTTGCATATGCTTATTTAGATGTCTGGCTAGGCTCTGTCTGTAAACGTCTCTTGTGTAGCCGTGCTCTAAAATGTTTTGATGTTTCCCAGACACAATGGTAGTTAATCAGTTACCTGTTAAAAAGAGTTCGACAGTTAAACTTATAAGTAATGTTCGGCAGGGTACTTGGAATCTCACTATATTGCTCGACATTCACGCATACAACACAAGGCTTTGTTCACGAGTCGGCCACACTAAATTGAAAGCGAGGTAAAGTCCTCATGTTTGGAACTTGCAAAATAGATATGAACGCAATGAAATTATTTACAAATTAAAACCAGTCTGCTCTGATGAATAGTTTAATAATGTGTGATTAAACATACCCAAATGTTTTAAGCCGCATTTTAAAAAAAATGAAAGTGAGGCTCAAAAAGTCTGGCAACATCCCATTCAATCGTTTATAATTTATAAGATACTTCCTCGCGAATACGGTCTGTGATTCGCTTTCGGGATACGTATGCAGCGCTGGTTTATAGGATACGCATAAGCCTATATACGAGGTATAGCGCTGACCAAAAAGTGATACACGTTATGCTGTTTACGTGCCCGATTAAATAATGCAAACTTGTGATTTAATTTGCGACTTGTTATCCTCCGAGCCGCATACGTTTCCCGTACCGGTGTACCCGCACCACTTCTAAAGGCCCTTCATTAGCGTCAGAGCAGGGGCGGATCCAGTGCAAAAGTGAGGGGCGCGTTTCTGAAAACACGGAGTACCTAAACATTGTGCACATCAAAGATGCCATAGTTTTCTGTTTGTTTCCCCGATGAGGTGAGAAACTAACGCCTACCTTCTCACAGCTAGGCTCCTCCCTCCCTTTCCCTTCGTCACTCCCTCCCTCATCGGCAAATTATAGCCCACCCCTCCCCAGAATCGAATACGACGATATTAAGCTTTCACTTTTCCACTGACATGTGCAGCACATTAATTTAATGTTATCAAATTTTAACGCGTTACATGCAAAGACCTTCGGATAGGACGTGTTACATTTTGTTCAGAAAAAAAACACAATATTATTTTATTGATTTTGACCGAGAAAAATTAGGACTATTGATGTGGTAACTTGCATTGTTAAATCGATTTTTTATAAGCTGAGAAAATAACTTTGTTTTGTCATCTATAAAACAAAGGAATCCACTTTTTATCGAAGTAACGATTTCGTTACTTCGCAATGCATGCAGTTTCAAAGACAGCAGTTTCATACATTTTTAAGCACATTTTCTGAGAATTGAAAAAACATGGCTACCGAAAATTAGTTGTATATAATGTTTGGTTTAAAACCATGCATTATATACAAATTATGCATGTAGTATTCTCTGGACATCAGTAGACGTTCTTTGCATATGAAACATCGGTAGACATATAGATATTTTTCTCATCTCTTCGATTTGGTTGTAAGGTTTTTACTGTGTATTTTAAATGAGATTTCTCAAAGAAGGCCTACCAAAGATAAACTGGAACTGGTTCTTTGAAAATTCTTTACGATTATGGGTTTTTTGTGTGTGTTTTTATTGTATGAACAGAAAAATTATTTCGGTAGTGGTATTATTATTTCCACTTTTTGTAGGTTTCGTGTGCGTGTCGCATTCCATTACATCTTTTGAAGAAAAAAAAATATCCAGTACGTGGATGCCATGACACGATACAGCTTGCGCAACTTGCATGAAACGTGCCTTCCTTTTGTGTCCTTCCGCGTGGTGGAAATAGTCCAGCATCTAGAAGAACGCAACTGGACGTCATTGGTCGAGTGGATGCGAGCCTCGCCAACATTATAGCATGGCTCATATTTGCAGCCGTAAATTCTGTCTTTATTCAATTTATTTTATAAATTAAATATTTTTGATTTTCTTTATTAAATCGATTATATTTTTATCTTTCGATTCATCTTTTCGTGATTAAAATTCCTCTTTATTACTTGCAAAATTTGATGGCATCAGCTAAAAAAAAAGATGATCACGCGATAATTGACCATGCGGTGAACCCGATTCTTGCATATACATATACCTCCCGATGTGCCCATAATGACAAAACACTAAATTACATGGATTACATATAATGTTTACAAAAGGCATTTGTAGGAACACAATTCGGAATTCACCAAGCGTTACGCCATTAGTAATAACTAGGCAATAATTCATGACGAATGTAATAATAATACACGACTAACACGCGCAGAGGCAATTGCATTGTAAACCCACGGGAGAGTGTCAAGCCTTTCATCGTTTTGCGTTCTATGGTTCTGTAATTCTTCACCCATGAGACTAATCGCTAAAATGATTGACGCTGCCACTATTTCTTGAATAGATGAATGTCCTTGCCCTGCGCTGTCATTAACCATGTTGCGAAGGTAATTGTAAGCCAAATCCCTTATAGCCGGTATAACCACCGGCTACCGGCTCTCCCTTTTCAAGAGACAGTACGTCCTAGAATACTCCCAATTGGCTACAAAGCGCGTTTTTAACAGAATGATGTTAATCGAAGAGAACATTTAAAAGTAGGATATAAACATCCACACAACTGTCCTTTAAAGCTATAGTCCATCATTTGCAGCCATCCAAAAAGTAACTGGCGTAATTATTGTTGAAAAACAAACTTGGTTGAAAGATAGTAAGTGGACTAAACTCCCTGTGAAATGATTCTTTCTGGGAAGCTGTCATTTTGAAGTAATCAACGAAAGAAGGCATTTCCAACGGTGATTCTTAAGAAGCACCGTAGGAAAATTTAAATTAGTAGTTCGTTTTGTTATTCAGCGCAGCGCGCACAAGTATTGGAACGACGCACACGCGCGCGCGGTTGTTGTAATTCGTCGAATCAGTGCGCGACGTCGCGTATAGCTGCAATTCAAAACAATTCAAAACATGATTCAGTAACTTTTGATTTGAAATTGAGATCTTAGAATGCTGTTTTTCTCGGAATGTACAGCTGAAGCTTAGCTGAAACTTCATCAGGTTAGTTGCTCAGTATCCTTCATTAGATTTTGAACTCTTTTGTTGCTTCAAACGAACAAAATGCACAAATTACAAATGATGGACTGTAGCTTTAAAACTGGGCGTTTTTGTGTTATTCTTGTGTTATTCGTGCCAGAACGAATTTCGGGGGCCGGGTCCATTTTTGCGACCCCCAGAAATCGGACTGGTCAGTGATAGTTGTGATTCCAGCCGAAAAGTGTTCGCCGTCTGTGGACGTAATCAAATTTGGGCAATGGTGCTGTGTGTAATTTATGTGACACGCGCAGCGTGTATCATACATTGAATGAAAACGACAGGAAAAACGTATGTGTACTCTGTCGTGTCCGATGTAAACAACCATTTTTTCCCCGTCTTATCTCGGGAACGGTAAGACATTAGTTTACTTTCAACTAGATATGTTAAATAGTGTAAGTGAACAATCCAACTACATGAAATGTTCGGGGATTTCAGGCCGTAATGCCCCTTTAATCAACAATAACAAAGTGAAGTTTTCAATAACGAATGAATTTTGAAAACAAATGGGAAATGAGACACGAACTCGCTTCCAGGAAAGCCAGAATAGCCATCTCGGTCCACTTCTCAGACAATACAATGATCTAGTATTGGCTCGACATGCAGCCTATTAGAATTTAATGTTGTCGTTCTCTGTGTACATTATTGAACAGTGTGCGAGAAATGTGCGGGAAAAAAACACCATTAAAAAAAGGTTAATCTCATGCATGCACTCCTTATTCAACGTTAAATATGAGCTCATAGGCCTAAAGCAAACGCTACTTGTTGACCAAAATGTACAATTTTTCGAGTTTCCATATCTTGGAATCTCCGGCTATGGTATGGATATTTAGTTCCAAATTCAACTCAGTATGTTCTTTAATATTGTGTCGGTTATTATGTTGTTTGTACATAGTTTTGCAGTCATAAGGCAAAGACTTTGGTTATCTCTGAAAAATTTCGTTGAAAATATTTATAAACGCGTGTGTTGATCTATGCGCCATACAAGAGCGGCATGTCGCAATCTACAGTGCAAGTAAAAACTGAGGACTTTCACTTTCAGAACAGCTTTTTGGGAATGACGCCATCTTTGGAGTTCTTATTTTTGTTCATTTTGTTTATTTATGCGGGGAAGATGTAAAAAAAACCTGTTAAATGTCAGGGTTGGAAAGGAATCAGTATTTGTGGAAGGAGGTGTGTTTAATTTCTGTGTCTTCCATGTGTCGTTGTAATAAGATATGGTTCGGGATTTGTTGGTTTTTGTTTGGCTATGGTTTGGCCTGGTTTTGATGAGGGATGTTGATAATTATCCGCCTGTAGTTTTACAATGTTTTAGTTGATTTGGTTTGGTTCGGTTCGGTTCGGTTCGGTATGACATTACTTGGTTTGGTATGACATTACCTGGTTTGGTTTGGTTTGGTTTGAATTTTTTTGTTTTGCCTTGGTTTGTTTTGATTTGACCTTGACTGACTCAGTTGGACAACAGCTTAGAGACCACAGTTAATCCGTTTTCTTATCTTTCATGCCGAACAAACATGTATGTTTTGGTTCGACTGAGTTTGGTTTGGTTCGGTTGCTTTGCTTTGCTATGCTTTGATTTCCTTTGCTTTGGTTTGGTTTGGTTTGGTGGTTTGTTTTTGATTTGGTAGACTTGTTAGGTTTGCCTTGGTGTGGCTCAGTTCGGTTTGACTTGGTTTGGTTTTGGATTGGTTTGACGTGGTTTTTTTTGGACTAATAGTGGTTTCGTTTTGTTCTACTCTCTAAATTCCAAAGAGTGAAAATTCACTCCATTCGAGTGAAGATTCACTCTCACAGTCGGAAAATAGGGACTGGACGTTTTAGAGTGAAATGTCTTTAATCGTATAAAGATTGAGTTTTCACTCGAGCTTCGACTGAAGTAGTTCCTTTTTCAGACTATTTCAATCGAAAATTAGATTGATATTTCACTTTAAAACGTCTAGTCCCTAATTTCCCTCTTTGGAATTTAGAGAGTACTTGAAGTGGTTCGACGGTTTCTTCGATTCGTTTTTTGTTTGGTTATGTTAGGAGCCAATACCTGTTTATCTGTTTATTTGGTCTTTTCTTTTAACAAGGGGATGTTCAAAGCATGGCGCTGCCAAGGTTTACATGTCACCATCACCATGCAATTACAAATTCAGCAATAGTCATGCTATAGCAACCAGTTGCCATGGTGACGTAGCGCCAAGGTAATCATAAAGACGACATCATAAAGACGACGATCGATGTGGATAATTGCCGGAGCGATCAGACGTGACAAATGAAAGCTTTCACATTTTTAATCTACCAAGGCTTGACCAATTGTAGTTTTTTTTTAATTTCAAATAAGAAGTACGATGCATTTAGTTTTGGACATACAGCTTTACGAATATTCGCTCCTCAAGATTACTAATAACTCTTCTGGTGATATTTTGTATAATAAATATAACACAAATTATCACTCCCCCCCCCCCAAAAAAAACTACTCGTCCAAATATCTTCTTTTGCCGTTTTGAGTTTTGTTTGTTCTCAAGGTTATATGCACTTTTTATATAACCATGTTGCTTTTGTACATGCTATTTGTCTTTCTGATTACCCATACGTTTTTACTGTATTGTGTTTTTACTTCTTTTTTGAGCGTCTTTTTGCTTGTGTACAGTATTCTTTTGGGGGATGTCGGGCCTTGTAGAGGGTTGTTGCTTTACTTGTTAGCTCCAACTAAATAAATTCGTGTCACGGCAATTCAGGTTGTAACTCACACTCAACTATATCAGAAACAAGGAAACTAAACGAAAAAGGTCCAAAATGAGAAAAACTGCCCTATTTTTGTAGCCATAATTTACGTGCAGATCGCAACGCGCCGAATTATTTACGTGAGCATCGACAGCCTGTTGATTCTCTCAGCCCGAGCCTTGTCACCGCAAGGTTGTGATATTCATCCGCGTGGTTGAGCGCGCCATTCTTTGGCGTTTTTTCCCCCAGCCGAGGAGTGTGAACAGTCAGCTTCGAGAATACTTCTTACTGACGCATCGGCGGGAGGCCGGGGAAAATTTTCGAACGCTCTCAGCTCATCAGACACTTTTTAAATCCTGTTCTTGGAGAGAAACAGTTTCGATTGGCATAGGATTCGGTCATTCTGTTCTTGTCACCTAGTTCTCGGGAGTCTCTGGAACACACACTCCCCGCCACCATGACGAAATACCGCCCGTTTGTTGGATTTTTATGGCTGGCCGTGTGCGCTTTGGTAAGTGTCTTTTCCGCACTTCAGCTCCGTGATGAAAATAACGGTTCTCCTTGACAATATGTTTGACATCGTCGTTTCTCAGGGAGAATACCAAATTGTAATCGCATGGGGATTGATTGACGTTGTTTTAATCAACGAGAATTTTATGTAAACTTTATTTCCTTATATTTTCCGGTGTCTCAGAATTGTCACTTTCATCAGCTTAGAAATTCTATGGTCGGTGTTAAAAAGTGGTATAGTGTGAGGTTTATTTCGCTATAATAAGGTATAATTAAATTACCAGTAATTGTTAAAGCCCGTTGGGTCGTGTATCGAGGTAGTTGATGAATGAGATAGTACGATATATAATTGAATGTATGGGACTCTTTTGCGCGCAGATCGTGGTCTCAATTTTAACGCTTATTCACTATTGTTGTCCATGTCTTCTAGCGCTATAAGCGTATTGGTGTTTGCTTAATCGCGGGCCGGAATACGCATGTTTTACAACATGACAGGTTTTCTCTACCTATAGCCCAAGTTAATAATTTCTCAAGTTTTGTTTTCGTGGTGATTTTGTCATTGTCCATGAGCATGCTTCGTGCAAGTGCCCCTCTCGCGGTTATAAAACAATGTGCCCCCTCGAGATGCAAACAAAACTGCCCTGAAACGCACACGTATGAAAGCATATGATCACGCTACAATTAAAATTGTCTCATCTCTTGTAGGCATAATGCAACACTGCCCCTCAAAAACACTACCCCTCTCGCATTAACAAGAATGCGCACCTTCACGAGATGGACAACCACCCCTCGAAAGCACAATTACCCTCTCGCAATAAGAAAATGGTGCCCCTCTCCAGATGGAAAATCGGCCCCTATAAAATAATAGTGCTCTTCACGCGAATAAAATTGTCACTGAACTGGACATCAAAAGCAACAGTGCCCCTCTCGCGATAAAAAAAAATGGTCTCTCTACATAACTAGGTAAAAGAAACACAATGAGCAAGATGGACAACGTATTCATAATGTGTTCCTCGTCATATAGGTTTATATTGAAATGAACGGGACCATATTCTTTTCCTCCACTTTCACACCGACGGAAGGTGCCCTTTTTTTTCTGAGCAAGTGCCCCTTTTTGGTGTTGCCCCCCCCCCCCCCAGTTTGAAAAGCGTTCCGCCGCCACTCACCCACGCATGCTTATAATGCGTTGATAACAAACGTGTCACGGACAAATCGGTCTTGAAAAGCTTAAAGCCCTCAAACAGCAAGCGTAGGAAAATAGTGCACAATTAGCTGTGTGTATTCATTACTATGCACTCATTCTCGACCCCCCCCCCCCCCACAAGCCCACCTTGGCGCCCCACCCCCTCAGCGCCAAAATATTCTCCGCACATGCATTTTGTAATCTAATTACAATACGGTATCATTCCAGTATCTGTGGGCAATTTCGTGTACCGGTACATTGATGATAAAACTCGTGGAGTAAACATAAAGTCAAACTAACATTTGGTTCATGCATTGTTGCCAAATAGTTCTCAATCAGTATAATGGTCGACAAATAAACGTACGTCGACTGTAATCTTTACTGTTTTTGTTTAATTGGTAACTTAACATCACAATTTGCCAGAATTTTGTAACAAGCCCCTCCAGAGCGCCGTTCCAAATCGGTAGTACCTAAGGCCAAAAAAAAAAAGTCTCCGGTTTCTGGTATGGAGCTTGCGCAAAAAATGGTGCGGCGACGCGGCTTTTTTTTTGTGTACCTGATTTTTTTGGCCTCAAATGTCGGCTGATGACTGCAAATGGTGCCCGACTAAACTTAGTGCAAATATATGGGAGTCCAGAGAGGCCACATAAAGCTTATTCTCGATCATAACCCCATCCAAAAACTCGCTAAAATTGTGCAGCAGCAGGATTCCAGTCAAACCAGTGAGTTTGGCGGTTTTGAGACATCATCTTTCTTTGAAAAAAAAAACTTTTTCATTTTGCCGACGCGCATGGCTACGGCGACGCGCGCGCATACCAGAAACCGGAGACTTTTTTTTTTGCCTTAAACGCGTAATTAGTTTGCTAGTTTCGCTCGAGACATGTCGCCCCATATAAAATTATCTTGTAGTGTTTGCGAAAGCTATATCACATTATAATGAAACAATGTCTAAGCACATAATCCATATTGAAACTGTAAACATCTTAACATGCCCAAGACCTGTGACTGACCTAGTCCTGGTAATAATAAGGTTCCGAGTGATCGATTGGACGTGAACGAGTGTGTCCGGCCGGCCGTATCGATCATGCAGACTCATGACACCGCCGTGTCTTCTCTGATGCCAAAATGTATGGCGCGCATTAGTGACATTTATTGCCATCCACATTGCCGTTAAATGCATTTCAAGATATCCCTCATAGCATTTTGAGATACTTTGAAATACACTCGGTGATATCTCTCAATTATTGTTAAGAGATATCTCGAAATTGTATCAGGATATCTTAAATTCGATTTAGAGACATATGTATTTGATTTCAAGATAAGTTGAATTCGATTTCAAGATAAGTTGAATTCGATTTCAAGATATCTTGAATTCCAATTCAAGATATCTCAAGATATCTTGAATTCTATTTCAAGATAAGTTGAATTCGATTTCAAGATATCTTGAATTCGATTTAAGATATCTTGAATTCGATTTCAAGATATCTCAAGATATCTTGAATTCGATTTCTAGACGAATTCGATTTCAAGATCTAAATGTCACTCTAAATACGTGCCATACAAATGGATCTGTTTATTGTTTTCGTTGGTCGAGAAGATCAGGCGTTCGTATAAGAAGAAGCAGTCTGACTTTTCGGAAAGTATACGCTTTCTGGTAATTTGGATTAACAAAATATGCCACATTGTCTACTCTTTATCGCCCTCGTTGCTCTCCCCCCGCCCCTCCTTGATCTGCCCTTGCCACCCACTTTACATCCCTTCGTGAAGCGGTTAAATTTGAATAAATGAAATACACAAGGGTCTACCCACTCGAAGTAGCGCCGTCCTATCGGTCGCACCCATTGCACCACGCAGTGACGTATCGTGTGCACAAAGTCCATAGCGTTGCAGAGCCAGTAAATATACTGCCATTAGGCATCAGTGATAATTACGTGCACTTCCCAATTTTTATTTCTCACAACTCTCCAAGGTGTTTGAGACACACATCAAATTAAAGCTTATTTTCATCATATTTCAGGTTCCATTGAATTTTTTGGGGGTTAACTTTTTTTGAAAAAAAATTCCATCCAAAGATGATCACCCCTAAAGGCAGTCCTGAAGCCCACGGACGTTTACGCTCCAAAACAGAGTCATTTGAGGGCCTAATTTCATCCCAATTTCACAGAAATTCGGGCTCGCAGTCCTCTGCATTTTTTCGCAAATCCTCAAGTTCACGGCCCTCAAAATGCTCTAATACTTTTAAGAATTTGAGGGCATGAAAATCGTGATTTGGCCGGGGTAGGCAATTTTGGGCCTATTTACAGGTCTGCACCATTATACGATCGTCACTTCGTGGTGCGCATTATTGTGTCCGCAATACTTCATAAAGGCTAATGACTTTGTGCAGGTTTTTCCGATGGACTTTCGTTTCAAAACATCGGCGGGCTTGATTGTTCATTGTTTATATAAACAACTGCAGATCGTGGTTTCATCAAAATTGTCGGACTGACAAACCACTTTCTGTTAATATTGACAACCCTTATAGAAAAACAGTGCAAATCGTGGTTTCATCAAAATTGTCGGACTTGCAAACCACTTTCTGTTTATATTGACAACCCCTTATATAGAAAAGCAGTGTTATGGTTGGCTTTCAAGGATATTAATATTGCATTAATAATACATGCTCACATCCACTTCATTAATTATTCCTGTAAACACCACGTATTTTTCCCCCGTAAGGAAAATATATAATTTGATTGGTATTTGGGTCGCTGAGCCGAGCTGACTCGCGCTGGTAACAATAATAAAGTATACCTGCCTCACTACATGCAGCGCTCGCAGAATAAAAAATCGATTGACTAATCTCAATAGGTTATGCTGGCCATTAATAAACAAAATGATCGAAGGAACCATTTTTACCTACGTGGATACGGTATTGGCTTATAATATGGGTGTTCCCGGCTATTTTAAAACATTAATCATTCGAATTCACCGTTTCTAATATTCAAATTCGTCCAGCAGCATCGATGTTTGGTTTTGTCTTTTGTCAGACAATTTCAAATTCAGTTGAAGCAAATTCAAACAATGCTGGCACACGTTTTCGTCCCGGAGTATTCGATTTCGTCTCGTCTACGCTATACCTTGTTATTCAGAAATCAAATTCGTCTAATGGATTGATCTGAGACGAATTCGATCTCTGAATGCTGCCATTCGGCAACAGTTTAGACGAATTTGATCTGAAATGCATACAAATGACGAATATTCTCGACCCGGTGACGAAAGAGGTTGACCAAACTTTGAAATTGAATGGTAAATCACTACATTGGTTTGTTAAACAGCGTGTGATTTTTTTTCTCGGGCGAAATTGAGTGTTAGATTTGGTGAGTTTGAATGGATTTAATACCCGGTAAAGTTTTGCCCGCTTTAAGAGATATGGAGTATCCAGTGTTTTGTTGTGGCAAAAGTGCATGTGGCTGAGGTAGACATATATGTTTGCTTTTAAGACAATATGCAGGGTGAGTAAAAAAAAAAAAAAAACAAATGTCGGGACCATTGTTTTAGTGAAGTTCTGCATGTAGCACTTTCTAAATCTAGGATATGAAAGCCCAATTCGTATGATTCCTTTTAGTACAAGAATCATTCAAATCACTCATGTACTTTTCATGTTACGGAATTTTAAACACAACCACCGTTTTAAAGTTCTGTCTGTGTGAACTTATGGTTGAAATGTGTGTGAATCGTTTTCGTTTTGCTGAAAGAACGCGCACCTTTTTTGTGATCCGTGGACAGAACTTTCAAACGCTGGTTGTGTTTAAAATTCCGTAACTTGGAAAAGTACATGAGTGATTTGAATGATTCTTGTACTAAAAGAAAGCTTATGAATTGGGCTCTCATATCCTAGATTTAGAAAGTGCTACATGCAGAACTTCACTAAAAAAATTGTCCCGACATTTGGGTCTCGCTTTTTTTTTGACTCGCCCTGTATAGAGCTGGGATTATAAAGACGAGGCGGCCGTGCAGTGCAGTCCTATAGGACCTATACATTGTATTTGTACAAAAAAATGCTTTTGCAACGTTCTAGCCCATCATGCAGATGTAATGTTATTTTCGCCATATATTAATTATTCAAATTTTGATCCGTGATTCGTAATAGCATTCTTTTCTGGACGTCGGTAAAAAAAAATCACGTTTTCCGGCACAACGCAATGAAAGGCAGACATTTGGCGAGAAAATGCCGACCCGAATTTGAGAACATTGCTGTCAAATTGTCGGGCATTGGCCAACACGACATACACTTAAAAGTAATGGACACACCTGCAGTTGTAGACAAAGATGTGTTTTTTGTCAATTCAATGAACAATAAATCTGAAGCAGGTACTTTAAAAAAAGAACCGGTCGAGATTTTAGCACAGTATGGTTATCGTACGTTTTTGAGAAAAACTGTGAGCTAGCATGCATCTTCATTTTCTCGACGAAAAGTAACGTTCCCGTTGAAAGCCTTCCCTTCAAGAATTGTGTTTTCTTGTGGCATGAATAATTCCCTTTGTGTCAATGAGGAAAATAATGTTCATGCAAAATTTCTCTTTTTTCTTTTGATACATGAAACTTTCGCAAAATATATAAATGCTACATATTTTTAAAATAGGTTTTCCCGGTCAATTTCCTAAAATGTTCCTTCACTTCTGAAAATCGGTCATTCATTTTCGTCTGAATTTGAGAATCGCTCTGAACACGCGTTTCATTTTCGCTACCAGAGCATTCGATTCCATTTCGGTTCAATCAATTAAGTAATTGAACAGCACCTATCGTTTATGTTCATACAAGATTTCCTTTTCGCTTTGAGAGGGCGATTTCAAACATTGACCATTCTATTTCACTTTTAGTTTAATGTTCTGTGATGCTGCAACTTTTCCTCAGATCAGCTGATTTCCTCTTTTTTGACTTGCCATGTGTGCCATTGAAAATAGAAAAACACTGTACAAAGTCTTGGAAAGATTTGAATTTCCTCTTTTTTTGTGTGAATTCCCAGTTGCATGCCTGGTGATGTAATCTGCTATTTTGAATGAGAAAAACGTAATTTTAATTGCACATTCACGAAATAATTGTATTCCAGAACTCTGCGCGAAAAGATATGCTTGCTTAAATGAATGCGCAGGTAACGTAATGTTTCTCAAATGCACGGACAATGAAAACGATTGAACTTTCGTTGAATTGAAATGGGATTAAAGACATGCATTCAAATTCAGACGAAAATAAATGACCGATTTTCAGAAGTGAATGAACGTTTCAGGAAATTGGCCGGGAAAACCTATCTTTTCTTCATTTGGGTCGAGATCATTCTGACTCGCCCTGTAGAGCTGGTACCACATATCGTGTGAAATTAGTTCACCTGAAATGATATCGTACGAAGGAAAACAATCATTGAATGTGGCTTAATAAAGTGAGCCAACGAGCACTTTTTGAGAACAAAACATGACGATTTTCGTCAAATACTGCAAGGCTAGGAGCATCCATCCACTGGGACTTCACCAGACTGAATGAGAATCTTCCCGGGATACACGAGAGGATGCGATTCAATAGCGCATCCTTTTTTCATTGCTTAATTAATGTTTGCATTTCCGACCGAACGACCCTTTTTCGGGCTTCCGAACCAAGAACAAAAAACTTTCGTTTTACCGCGGATCCTATCTGAGCCTAAATTATAGGATTTCCCGGCTATTTTAAGATATTTTCCACTCAAATTCACCAACTCTATATCGTTTAATTTCGTCGTCCACGAAAAATTTCACATGAGGCTTTTAACAAAAGCAAATTAGTGACTTACCATTCAATTTTATAAAGTTTGGCCACCATCTTTAGTCACCGGGTCGAGAATATTCGTCATTATTATTCATCAAGTTCGGGTAAGCTGTTGCCGAATTGCAGCATTCAGAGATAGAATGCGTCTTATATATAAATTAGACGAATTTGATTTCTGAATAACACGATTCGGCGTGGATGAGACGAAATCGAATACTCCGGGTGGAAAACGTGTGTTCATTGTTTGAATTTGCCTGAACTGAATTTGAAATTGTCTGACAAAAGACGAAATTAAACATTATCGATGCACTAAATCGATGTTGCTGGACGAATTTGAATATAAGAATCGGTGAATTCGAACGAATTTTTTTTTAAATAGCAGGGGAAACCTATATTGACAAAAAAGTGAAGAAAAAAAATGAACAAATTCAGGCAATCAGACTCGATATAATTTGAACAGCGATGAAAAATTTGTATCCGAAGCACGGCGTATAACAATGCAATACCAAAAGATGCGAGATAGTTGCCTCGCTGTCAAAATCAGTATCAGGGGTATATGGTTAACATTTGCCATTACGTCAAGGCTTTTATAGCTTGGACGTAAGTATAGTATGGCGCAAGGTGCAGATAATAATGTAAGTCTACAGTTATTACATCTTGCCAAATATGGCTTTATTATTTTGCTCAATGATATCAAACCTGGTAAGCTATTTCATAAACAAAAACAAGAGACGGTACGTATTTGGCATCATTCATTTCTTAGCCAACTTAATGGATGCAACTGCATTCTTTTTTTTTTACTTTTATTGTTCACCGACCGACCGTCCCTACTCTCAAAAGCAAAACAAATGTGAGAACCATGCATGGAAATAAAAAGAACGCCCATATGAAAAGCAAATTTTTTTATCGGAAGTGCTATCAATTCGGAATCTTGATTAAGTATAAAATAAAGCATGCGTTCCAAGTAAAAAAAAAAAAAATAGGTCTCAAATGTGTATCAAAACGCCACGTGATTATACCAAAGAAACTTAAGCCTGTTCCTGATGACGTGAACAAAGTAAATTGGTTGGCGTCGACGAATGTCGTCTACAATTCATGAAACGGGCGCAGGGGCGCTCCTTTAACGTGCTTGTAAATTTGCTTGTTTTCTCTTTTCTTTTTCATAATATGGAATTTGCGTCGGGGTGATGTAAATCAATATTAGGTTGTGCCCTTCACCGACGTATAAACACTGTATACTCAGTGTGTTACCTCCCGAGTGAAAGTTGGAAAAACTCACTCGGGTGGGACTCGATTGCATCACAAGTTGTGGAGTGTGTAACTTTCCCCATTCTGGGAGAGAAAAAAAGGTCCACTGCTGGACGAAACTCGATCACCAGATTGGTTTTTTTTATCAGTGCCGAGCTATCGGGACCTTTTACCTATAAGTCTCTGTATTATTTGTTTTCTTTGCAGACTTGTGATGCCCGAACGTACAACGAATCGGAACTGGACGAATTGTACCTGAGTAAGTTTTTATAATTTCATTGCACTATCACCTAGGTCAGTGTGATACAGTGATAATTCTTCTGTTGCCAATGTTGCCTTTCTTTAGTACAGGGTGAGTCAAAAAAAGCGGAACCCAAACCCTAAAAATTATATTTCATATTTAATAAAATATGTAGAACCAAAAATGATAATTTTCATAATTTCATCAGCTACTTTTAGATGAAAAAAATACTTAAATTGCTCAATCCGTGCGAAAAATATCACCTTTTAAACACATTGTCTCGTCCAAAAAAAGCGATTATAAGAATCTTCTTCACAATAATCTTCAAACATCAACAGCGATAAAACCTCAGTTTTAAAAGTCAAAAATATTCAACAAAGTCCTTTTGAAGGCCCGTCTTTTAAAACAGTGGAACACGTTGCCTAACCAGGGTTGTTTTTAACAATATTGTGTATCACAGTTGTTCCAAACAGTCAAAACACACAATAAATTGCTGTTTTTTAAATATGAAATACATTTTTTGGAGTCGGGGTCCGCTTTTTGTGACTCACCGTGTATTCACCATTTTTGGTAAAAAAATGAATAATTTCTGAAAATTCCCATTTTTATGCTTTTAAAATTAAAACAATTATTCTTTGAGTTATTACACATCAAGGCGATGATATTTGATTTCAAACCAATGCTAGAAGGTACTACACTCATTTTGTGTGACTTTGAACTACAATCTTAATTATTTTTATCATTGAAAAATTCGGCTCAAATGAAGTACTGATGATACAAATATGTACTAAAACATTACCCCCAAACTGATGAAAATGGTGCCAAAATTATGAAAATCATAATTTTGCACCATTAGCTGCAAAATTGGATACCCGTATTGCATTTCATTTGTTCACAGTCCACACTTTTAGACCAAATTGAATATTTGATAGTTTTAAGGCAAATAAAGCATAAATAGAAAGAGATTCAGATGATTTTTTTTGGGGGGGTGGGGGTCATGCAGTTGCAGGTCCAAAATCATATCAGGGATCGACACTTAAGTTATTGAGGCAAACCTATTTCATTCGTTTCCACACTAAAATAATATAGGTTTTCCCGGCTATTTTAAAAGTTTTTTTCACTCAAATTCACCAACTGTTTCATTTACTTTCGTCCACGAAAAATTTCACACGCTTTTAACAAAGCCAATTTAGCCATTAACCATTCAATTTCAAAGTTTGGTCACCCTCTTTAGTCACCGGGTCGAGAATATTCGTCATTACAGATCAAATTCGTCGAAAACGTGTGCTCATTGTTTGAATTTGTTTGGACTAAATTTGAAATTGTCTGACAAAAGACGAAATTAAACATTGGAAGAGCAATAAAATCGATGTTGCTGGATGTAAGAAAAATGTTTTAAAATAGCCGGGAAAACCTATAGTAAAAAAATAAACAGCCTGAGTGATTTACAGGCCTAGGTTGTCCCCCAAAAGGTAACCCAAGAACAAAGCCTAAAGCTATAAACCTATTGAACATTTTTATGGTTTCATCATAAACTGGGAGGAATTCAGGTTTTTCCTGAAAACTGTCCCTAGAGGGTTGTCACGTACCATTTTCAAGACAATGAGGAAGCTTACTGATGCATGACCAGAAAAATACAATCAACGGAAAGCTTGCTGCTCCTAGTTTATGATAAAACCATAAACGTGGTCATTACGTTCATAGTTTGGTCATGCTGTCCCTTTGTTTGTGGGTTACCTTTCTAGCGAAAACCTTGTGTAACACAACTGGATCATAAAATGACCTTTTACTTTTTAAAATTCATTTTAACTCTCCTATGGAAACATGCATTATCAGCCTTGTTATTACTTGGGTCAATATTTGTCAAGACCCCCATGTCAGATTTTCCAAGTATAGTTTCTAAAACCTTTGCTTGGAAATCAAACCGGAAATTGATACACTTCAGATCTATTATTGTATTTAAATCTGAATGAGTTCATTTTTCCTGATTGTGAAAACCAATGATTATCCTGAAAGTTCTTTTTTGGTATGACTTTTTCTCCTGTCTAGATGGTACCCATCTGTATTGGGATGCCAAATATCACTGGGGAATGAGCGACGGCTACAATGAAATGTTGGGCACGGCCGGCATGAAAGTCTGCTTCGTAGAAGGTATGAACAGTGTTGAAGTTGAGTCCCCACAATTCAATCACAATTCAAAGGGTTCCAAGTCAAAAATAATAATAATGATAATAATTACCCTGGATTGGACATTTAGGGGACATCCCCATAGACTTGTGCACACAATTTTTCAAACTTAAATGTGCCCTAACCCAATATTCCCTTGTCCTTTTCCCCCGAATTTCGGTATGTTTACTAATTAGGCATCGAGCAACAAATATAATCTAATTGCGATGATAAAATTTTGCCTCTAAAGTGGGGACTGGCACATTAGGGAGACATGAAAATGTCTCCCTAATGACCGATGTCTCCAGTAGTGTGAAGAATATTACGATAACCTTTCTCCTTAATGGTACCATTACAGGTACATGTATAATGTGTTGTGCCTACAACAACCATTGCACGTATATCCCCAGCCCTATTCTAAAAAGTAAATTTAATTGATTTAAACAATTTTTATGAACCCCCCCCCCTAAAAAAAAACCCATTTTGCCACCCCTCCACAATCCCCCACCTTCAGGAACTAAATCCCGGATGTGCAAAAACATGGCAGGTAATGCTTTACTCTGACATTTTGACCCTTTGTAGGCCCAGAGCGCGAGGCCTTGGTCCTTGGCGAAGAATCCAACTTTAGCTCAGATGTGACCCTGGAGCTACAGCATAGTGAGGACAGTGTGTCTTTGTATTCGGATGCATTTACCGTGGCCTTGTGGTACAGCTTTCGGCCTGTGGACTTCTTTGCAGAGATCAATGACAGCATGGCATGCCACCTGCTGCAACTGGGAGGCAGCCAGAAAAATATAGCAGTAAGTTGGTCGCTTTGTACTTTACTTTATGGTGGAAGGTTGACAGGCAATTGAAAAAAAATCTAAATCGTATCTTGCCACGGTGAGTTACTATCCCTCGAGATAGTAACTGATGTGGCAAGATAGTAGCTTGCCTTGGTGAGATACTTACTCGCCCTGGCGAGATTGTATCTGGCTGTGGCAAGATAGAAGTTTGGAATATTTTCATGGCTTGTGGCCCATCTACGCATATGTAGTACATGAACGTCGACATATATTACTTGTGGGAAATTTTGAATCGGCCAACAATGACAGAATAATATAAAGCAAGTCCTGTGTCCAAGATAAATATGAGTGCGGAACGTACAAGTAAAATAGTAATGAATGAAAAATCTCAGAATATCAGAATTGAAATATTTTGAACATGTAGGGACTGTGTGAGATGTATGCAACCTTTGTAACTTGGTATGGTACTTTCATCTAGAGGGTGGGTTAGAGGGTTGCAACACCCCCACCCCCTCCCCGTTCCGCTGCTGACTAATGTAATATGGTACTTGTAAAATGGGGCAAAAAAATAAATGGAATGCTAAAGTTCCTAAATTTATTCTAAAATTGCCTAAGAATGCAGCAGAAAATATCATATACATTACACACTTTTCCGGGGGGGGGGGGGGGGGGGATCCCCCGGGCCCCCTAGCAAGGCATGCCTTCGGCACGTCTTCACTACCCCCCCTTCATATCAAACGCACCCCTCGCCCCTATCTGAAAGCTAGATCTGTCGTTGACTTTTTCTGAGTTTTCAGTCACTTGTTCACTGCTGAATCTTGGAACACTTGGTTTGAGACTTTGAGTCCAATTGTACGTGTTCTACATAATCCCCGAGGACCGACACACAAAGGGAGAACAACAGATCCTGGAGTTGGGTCTTGTTGGAAACGGTCCTCTGTATAAGTTTGTGTGCTTAGTCTATGGGAGAGTGTTATATTACAAAGGGAAACACAAAGCATTGTCCTCGAGAGTATAGTAATGCTGAGTTCAGTAGTTGAGCAGATTTGTTCCAAAAAGGGGGATGACTGATTCCATTCTTTGTTACTTTTCCAGATTTCTTACGATGGCCTGAAAGAGTACAATTTGCAGTACAGCTACCAGCATAATACTAATACTAAATATGTGATAAACGACGACGCGGACCGGCCACACTGGGAATTTGAAGTCAATGACACCATCAATGGCGGAGTAATCAAGCGAGGCTGGCAGTGGAATCATATTGCTATGGTGTATGATGGTAAAGACTAGTGTACATGTAATAAAATAGTGAAGGTTGTTAGAAATTTGATTTGTAAATAATTAAAAAAACTTCCTAAACAAGTTGCTGATTGTGAGAATACGGTGTATACAAGAACAAAAGTGGAACTTAAGGGAAATGTGCCATTTACCTAAGCAGACGATAGAGTGATAAACAGTGTCTCTTCCTTAGAAAGAAAAATATAAGATGGGGGATTTTTACTTGTTTTTCTCACAGTTATGTAATTTGCTGTTTAGAAACTTTTGTAAAAATTCAGTTTTTTTCCTTCATTTTGTTGTTGTTGAGAATTTGCCCCACATTGGCTGCACTAGCCAAATGAAATGCAGAAAATGTGAAAAAAGAGTGTTTGGACGTTAGGGGAGACCGGAAACAGATTTTTAGGGACCAAGTTCAAATCCCTACTAACGTTAAAGGGAAAATACAACATTTGAAAACATCGAAAAATAAAACTACCAAGTTTTTACGAAATACCTTACTGGGATGTTGGTAAATGACAGTCTAAAGCACCCTGTAAAATTATGGCACCTGTTGTGAAGTCATTTTCAAGAAAATTGTATTTTTGTATACATTTCCAACGGTGGTCGGCCGACCACCGTAGGAAAAACCTAACTATTTTCCAACTACTGCTCCAAATTACCCATTTGTTTCAGTCCAAATTGTGTTTGCTATTGGTTACATGTTCATGAACGGGTGCAGGCCAGCTGGACTGGTTCCCTTACCTTACAATTTTCCGGCATCTATAAATTGATCCATTTCATCTTTAGTGGACTCAGGGAACCAGACTACTTGAACATTTTTGTTTTTCTTGGTTTTTCCAGCATTTTCGAACACAAAACTTCAAAACATGTCAGTGTAACAATATTTGATCTATTATATTAACCCCTCAAATAGTTCATTTCTGAAAATTACAGCGAAAACCAATGATGTACATTCCCTTTAACAGTAAATTTGCAATGCGGATTCATATCTTTGTTCTTTCTGAAGGCCTTCCAAAGTCTCTCTGCTGTCTAAAATATGTGCTTAGTTTTTTAATAGGTTTATATGAAGGATGTTGGCATGCATGTTCCAATAAACATCAGTCACCACATAAAGCTCATGGTTGAAGACCGTTGCATTAAATACTTAAAATCGTGGGTACAAATCAACCTGGTGGATCCAAATGTTACGATTACAGAAAAGAGGATATAGATCCCCCATTTTATGGCTTAGGATATTGCCATCAATAAATGACAGACACTGGCATTTTGATGGATGCAGTGAAAAAAAAGGCAAATCTTGTTTTTCACACTGCAACCTTTCTGCACAATTGCATTAAACGAGTGCATACCTTGATTTGAATTTGGAAGGTGAAAGAAAATGACCACAAATATATTGGGTCATCAACATCAAATTGGAACATAATGTTCGCAGAGGGTGCTGTTTGTGTTAATTAACATCTCCAAAAAAAATAAATTTTCTTATTGAATATTTATTGCAAATCCAGGTTCAGTGCTGACAGCGTATTACAATGGTTTCAGCATCAACAAGACAATGGAAACTGTGTCTTCTGGTATGGAGACTTTGCCTTATAAGCTGTCTCTCAATGTTCCAAAGAATGGCAAAACCGCTTGCAGCCCTGTCGGTTTCGACGAGGTAGCCTTCTGGCCAAAGGCACTCAAGCCTGACGACATTCTGGCCCTGCGAGTCCACGTCGGCCGGAACCGAAGCCTGGACGAACCCGAGCCCACCACTGAAGTCCCTACCACCACGTTGCCCGATACCACTGCCGGCGACACCACGGCCGGCGACACGACAGCTGGAGACACGACTGCTGGAGACACCACAATGAGAGACTCAACGGCTGGCGACAGCACCGCTATGGATACCACTGTTGGGGATTCAACGTTTGAAGACACCACTCTTGGAGAAACCTCCCCCGGCTTGGATGGTGATTCTACCATTCTATCAACCACGGTAACTGACAGCACCCCAGAACAGTCCACCAGTGAGATGTTGTCTACTGACGCACCCACAGACAAACAAAGCACAGATGGTAAGTGTTTCGGCCCTCTAGTGTTTTAACTACAATATGTCCAAATGTGCCTTGTGGTAAACCTCACATCTCCACAGCATCCCTTTTGTCTTAATCTAAAGGTCGGTTCATACTTCAACTTTTGCGAATCCACAGCGCGAAAACTATTTGCGTTCACTTTCACGCCCAGTATATGAACCAGCCTTAAAACATGGTGAGATGAGCCCAGTAAACTGTAAGCTGGTTCCTGAGTGCACACAGTTCCAGAGCCATAAATATATAGAGAGAGAGTTGTGACATGAGAGTCGCACTGTTTAGAACCAAAATGGCGGATTATGCATTAATGCACATAATTCGTACACAATAGTCGCACGCTGCACTGTACACATAGTGAATGGCCATTATGGTTCAACAGTCTGAAGTTGTGGCAACTCTCTCTCTATACGGCTCTGCACAGTTCTGTTTCAATTGCTAATATGCCTATTCACTGGAAGTCTTTTCATGCTGTCTGGTCTATGCAATGGGCCAGATTTAGCCAATTTCATACAAACATGGCTGACTGTATCCACCAGTCGACAACCAGCCTAAGCACAAGCAACAATCAGTCAGTCCGAGTTAAATCAGTCATCAGCCAGTCAGTCAGATTGGTGCATATATATATAGAGGAAACATGCCTGGCCCTGGAAGACCAGACAAAAAAAAGGACAACATCAAATAATTTCTTTCCTAAATCTTCTAAAAAGTGACTTTACAATGTGTATCAGGAGGCATGGCACCACGCAGTACAGGAGAACCGGATGGGCGTACCACAACAAGTGTGCCAGTGGCAACTACGCAGTCAGCTAAAGCAGTAGAGGTGGACGAACTGGCAAAGGTAACACTTTCTCCTGTGCGACAGGATTGCATGGAACCATTTTGAATCAGTAAATACTTGTGTATATATCAAATGATAATAACCAAAACGTATAGTGGATTGTGTAATGCCTACGTGTATCAGTGCATATACTTGCCCGCTGTTTTTGACAAGTTGGCCCCATCATCGCCCATTCCTCCCCCCCCAAAAAAAAAAACCCCTCCTGGGTGTAAATAAATGCCAACTTTTTTTTGGCAGTGTTGAGTTGTCTGTGTTGAATTGTATGTGCCTTGATTTCTAATTTTCAGTCTTGATGAGAAATCATTGCTATTGTGCTCAGTAGCAGAGTCAGGTAGTGAGAATTTTGTTTTTTTTGGGGGGGGGAGTTTTTACCAATGAAAATTCCCAAAAATTTCAATATGCGGACCAGCATATGTTGATGTTGATGTTGATGTTTTTGACAACGTCCTCATACAGTGTGCCTCATGCAAGCGGGTTGTGCGCAGAGAGCACATTCAGCATGTTGTTTATTTACGTATGCTTCTAGTCCATCCTTCCCCCCCCCTTTTTTTTTGGTCACGGCGGTGGGGTACACCTAGTCAGAGTATCACCCGTTATCCACGGAGCCAAGTCTCCTGTATAACGTCTGACATGTCAAACCATGCAAATTTATGCGACTCACGCCTCAGCCAATCGGAGTCGACTTTATTAATGGTGATGTCATTTCATTCCCAAATCAGGACTAAAATTGTGAGTGGTCAATTCGAATCAAGTGTTTTGTAATACAACAACAGCCACACGCATACGCACGTTACACGATACAGAGGGCGTGGCACAGGTTTATTTAAATCCATGTCTGGACGCGACAAAGCTGAATGACCGAAGTCCCGATATAGAAAGGAACCGCTGATTGGTCGAAATCTAGAAGTCAAGATGCAGTTGTCTTCCATAATTAATCAGCGAATCTGTTCATGTTACATAGACTAGGGTACAGTCAATCCCAACTCCAACTTGCCCTTTACTTTTTTTGATGGGAGGAGGAGGCCATGGGAGGGGGAGGAGTCAAGGGAGAGGGGAGGTCCGAGGGAGGGGGAGGGTTTGAGCCCCCACCACGCAACGACACTGATTATGCTTTTATTTTCTTTGGTTCAGAGTGTCGAGAATATCACTACTGCCCCATCGCAGGAAGTGACTGCCATCTTAGTTAAGGCAGGGGATATCGTTGGGAATGCTACCGAGGCGGAAACTTACTACATTGCAGACAACGTGGTCGACTTGTTGAAAATCACCTCCAAAGTTCCGCCTGCAAAGGTCAACAGCAGCAGCGAAGAGATTGCCAAATTGAATGATTACAGAAAGGTAATTCGAAAAATGACAAAATTTAACCCTAACTTCCTTGGCATTTTTGCTACTGGCAATCCTGCAAAATCCTCCAACTTCCTCCATGTATAAATTGCATACTTCCTTAATCCTGCAAGATCCTCCCATTATTTCTTGAGTGTGATACTTGGAGGGATGACCACTGTGTCAGCGTTTAAATCCTGCAAAATCTTTCGGCAATCACTGTCAATATGTTGAGGCAGAGCCAGTGACATCCTGGAGCAGTACGGAGGATTTCAGGTATTATCAAAGCCAAAATTTTGCACGGGCGCGCATAAACAACTCAAGGGTCGGCCCAAGGCCTTGATCGACACAGTGCGTCCTCCGAAATCAGCAACACACTTTTGCAATGTAGCCTCAATCCTGCAAATTCCTCCAATTTATAGAGAGGATTTTGGAGGATTTGGGATGGTTAGGGTTAACTGAAAAAGATGACCTAACAATGGCAAAGATTTTGCAAGGATTGAAATGCTGGGCCATCTAATTTTGTTTATTAAGGTCAATCCACTCGGATTTGCAGCAAGTTGTATTCATTTTAAGAAAATCGATTATTTTAATATTGAATTGTTTGCCCTCTTCGGTTGTCCCGAATATACTAAATATATTTGAATGTTCGATCATCAACTGAATATTCGAATAAGTTTTTGGCCAGTTTGAATAAAAAAAAAAAAAACTATGCATGTGCACAAAAAGACTGTGACGTTATTTTAATACTGTAAAACACTCCCGCCGTCCAGCGGACGCAAAGTTTAAACAGTGCGCTTTGGGTGCAACTTTTGACCGGCGCAGCACACAATTGAAGCTGGCGTGTTCAAAACTTAAACAGAGATTTTTGAATAATTGAATTACACATTTGTGAACGGCCATCAAATTCTGGTTATAACAAACATAATGTGTTGGTCCCGACTGTGCATTTATGTGCACAATGAATGGGACTGATGTTCCTCTTAATATGATGTTCCTCTTAATACAAAATTCTGATATAACAAACATTTTGGCTAGGTCCGAACGAGTTTGTTATAACGAGACTCGACTGTATTTGTTTAAAAGCTTTGAAATATAAGGCGCTTTGAGGTTTTTTCCTGTACTTCAAACCATTGGTTGTTCAGTGGTCAATAACGTGAACGAAGGAAGACATTCTGTACAAGGAACAGGTCTACCTGACTTTTCATAATGATCTATGCTATTTATTTTTACAGGCTTTCGTGAATCTGTTTTCGACAGTGTTGGTGCGATGGGAAGAATCAGTGGTACAGTAAATACTTTGTGTTTCAAATAAAAAAGTGATTTTTTTCTTCCCCCGCGATACCCTTGCATATATTTTTTCCCGACCCGAGCTTTCCTGAATTTTTAGTCTCGAGTCTTGCCCATCTTTTGATACCAAAAACGTAAAAAATTCCGACCATGGGTTACCGCGCATTGAAAATTTCGCAACGCTGCGCAACATGAAAACTGCATTTCCCTGTTTGTAGTGTACACAAAGCAGAATTACCATTGGTGCATATGAATTTTGAATAGCCGATAACTCCAAAACCATTCAACCTGTAGTCACAGAAGTTCTTGGGTATGTTCATAGTAAGTTGTTCAATGTATGCACTGAATTTCATAATATTTTGTCACTCAATGGCTGAGATCTGGTGCATATGAATAATTATATGAATTAATTAGCTGATATATGAATTAATTAGCTGATAATTCCAAAACCCTTTAACCATAGTCATTAAATTTCTTGTGTATGTTCATATTAAGTTGTTCTATGCATGCACAGAGTTTCATAATTTTTTTGTCACTCATTGGCCGAGATCTGGGGGGGGGGGGGGGGACGCCCCCAGCTGTGAGAAGATCAAATTAACCTGGCTCATTTAGGGTTAATTATCCAGATATATGACAGTGGTCAAGCCTTTTCTTTTTCCTCCAATAAACTTTTTTTTGTTTTAAATATGTCATTCGCATGAAGTGTTATTGAACAAAATTGAAATGGTTATGTTAAAGGCTCCATGAGATGAATTTTTCTTAGGAACACATTTTGAGCATCTTTCTACTCCTCTTAAATGCATGTTAATTATTGGACATCCCTTTGTGGTTGATATTGAAAAGAGCTCTTCTTTAAACATGTACAATTGAGGGTGATGCATTGCTGTGATGTCATTTCAGGAAGACACTGTTTAGTTCAGGATTTTTTCTGTTCAAATTGTAAACCCAAAAATGAGCTCATTGAAAACATTGCTGAGAAAAGTTTGCTCATTGGCTTATTTACTGCCGTGTACTGATACATGTGCAACAAACAAAAAAAAACCAAATTTACTACAGCAAAATATCTTAATTCTGGCAACTTTTGCTGCTGAAATAGCTGTTACATTGAGGTTTCTGCCTGAAATGACATCACACTTGTGCTCATGAATATGGAAATTGGCATTAGCATAAAAACCAAAAAGGCACCAAAATACCCTTGAAAATAGCAGAACAAAAATTGAAATTGAGGTTAAATAAAATACAAAGGTTCATTTTCAAGGATTGCATTAAAAAAAACTTGCGTTGCACGGCCCATTACTGTACCATGTGTTTGATATACATGTACATAAACCAGATTTAAATTGCTGAAGATTTTCATGTTGTAGAACAGAAACTTTGAGATTTTCTTCAATTCTCCAACACATCCAATTACTTGTTTGTTTTTCCCCCCTCTCTTTCTTAGAAACCCGTCTCTATCAATGCTGAAGATGTGGTTCAGGTCATGGACAATTTCTTGACCAATTACGTCGAAGATCCCACTGTGGCTGAGAATGAGTCTATCTTCAGCAACGGAATCGGTAGGTTAATTAGATTGTGGGTTGGGTTTTTTTCAGACCCTTGAAACATCAGGGGTGGATCCAGGAATTTTGCAGGTTGGGGGGGGGGGGGTTCATCAGCAAACAAATTCTGAAATATACACAAGTTTTTTTTTCTCCTGACACTTGGCCTCTTTAAAATCAATAGGTGAGGGGTGGGGTGGGGGGAGGGGAGGGGGGGGGGGGGGGTTTCGTACCATACTTCCAATGGTTTTTTTGTTGGGGGGTTCACATTATTTTTAGTGTACAAAAACTCCATTGGGTTGTCTGAATGGGCGTCGCGAGGGGTGGGGGCAAGGGGGGGCGCTTGCCCGGAAAAGCAAAAAAAAAAAAAGAAGAAGAAGAAAAGAAAAAAAAGAGAAAAAAGAAAAAAGAAAAAGAGGCGCGAAGTCATAGTGGTGTAAATTTAATGAGGGGGGGGGGGCAAAATGTCCCTGCCCCCCTCTCAAACTGAGAAATCGCGAATATGTTGAGAAATGCAGGAATTCTTTGGGAAAAATGTGTTTTGCCCCTCTCTAGAAAAAAATCCTGGCAATGCCCATGGTTGTCTATAAAGGGGCGTGGCTAACTCGCAAACAGCGATAGGTCAATTGAACCTGGTAGCCTATTGTACCATGTCCCAGACAATCAGGAAAGAACTAGGAGGTTTCTAATTAAGTTGCTGTCTATCTGTGACAACTTGCCATCATGATTTTCATCTACATCTTGTGTTTTTTTGGGGGAATTATTCTCATTTTCTCTGTACTATTTCCGTACTCATTTCAGATGTACAGCTGGCTCCAGTTGATGGGACTGTTGTTCAGATGGATGACCTCACAAATGTGAGCATTCCAACAGATGCCTTTGACTTTGGTGAGAACCATTTTATTTCAGGAAAATTTCTAAAAATTTCAAATTTTTGTTTTGCTTTTATCTCGGACTGTTTTTCATATTAAAATGGTGTAAATCACATTTCTGTTCACATTTTCATAAAAAAACAGCAACTATATTCAAGCTTCTTCAAGATTTGAATAATCAGATTTTTCCACATTGCAGAGACACCAGTGTTGAAGTCGAGTACCGAGTACCGCCGAGTACTTAGGTTACTGAGTACGAGTAGAGTACGAGTGCTAATGCAAGTACTTGCATTCCGAGTACGAGTACCTCTATTTCTGAATATGGCCATATGGGCAAATGGTTCATTGTGCGTAATTGGCCCAGGCCTAGTCAGACCAATTTTATACAGACAATTTGTATTTACTCCCTTGTATTCGCTCTTTTCATGCTTCCGCCATAGGCATGCACAGCCTCGATCTGGCAAGTTTAGACAATGAAAATAGCTGGTTCAGTGATTCCCGTGTCGGGTTTCAGATCACAACACCGGCTATTTTCACTGTGTAAACTTGCCAGATCGAGGCTCTGCATTCCTATGGCGGAGCGTGAAAAGAGCGGATTCCAGAGAAGTGTGCAAAAAATGGCAAACATCAAGAAAGAAAAGAGCAGTTCTTAACCAAGTCATTGACAATGTGTTTATCAATGATCATGAGAGGAAACTGAAGAAAGAGAACAATTAAAACCTCCGAATAAGAATGAGTTTAAGAAACTTGGTTGTTGTCTTCCTCATTCCCTCAATCCAGCCATTTCTTGAAGTACTATATACTTCCCTGATGTGGATGTGTTATTTTTCTCTACACTATAGAAACCAGAGGTGTCAGAGTCTTGATTTGCCTCCTCAAGAGAGGACTGCAGAATGTGCTGGAACCTCAAGAAGGTGTCCAGCCCATTGACACAGGATTGTAAGTCCAGATTCGTTGAATACTATCACAAGTTTAACCCATTATAGCATCTGTATTACATTGTGTTTATTCGCTGAAGAATCCGTAAAAGAAGCACAACAATATGACTAAAAGTTTTAACTTCACCTTCTTTATACGAACCCAAAACATACAATTTTAAATTCCTCTATCTTTTCCTAAGAAAATCTTACTATTTTAGCAAGCATTTAAATTGGAAACGTCGGGAAAGTAATCTGAATGGATGTAAGGGTGTGTTCGTATAGCTCACCCGGGTCGACACGGGTAAAGGCGGTGTGATGCCCTTATTAGCTGTGGCCATAGCAAGTGCCAAAACCCCATTTCGGATTGGGTTTAAGTTTGAGATTTACTGCTTTTTAGTCAATTGCAAAAATAAAAAAAAGGTGGGCTGAAATTATATAGCCTCAAAAGTCGCAATGAACTCAATAAAGGATTACCTTTAGACTTCAAATAAAGTCAACCTTTAAGTCCACTTGAAATTTCCGCTGTCTGGCCGCCATGTCTGTTTCTAGGGAATGAACAACGCATGAGTGACGTACTTCCACCAGTGACTCTGCTCCACGAGCAGGGTCTGTGGTGGCTGACCCGGGAGAGCCCCAAGAATGACTTCAGAGCTAATCAAGCGGCACGGGGCTGACCCGTGTCGACCCGGGTGAGATAAACAAACGCACCCTAAAAAAAAAAAAAATTCTCTCTCTATTTTTCAATTTCCAGGAAATATTCCAAGAACCCAACTTGGAACATCACTGGTCCTATTGTTGTGATGCGTGTCTCTGGTCGCTCTGGCTCAGTCCAGCTGAAGAAGCCCGTCTCCTTTGAAATGCACGTGGATCCGGTAGGCCATCCCTGTTGTTGGGATAACAGTTTCCAATTAGTCTTTACTACATTAGTCCAATTAGTCCAATTACTACACCTCATAAATATTCATGATCAAATTGGAGTGCGTCATTGGCCGATTCCGCCGCGCGTCCGGGAAGTAAAAATGATACGCACCCAGGTGACGTACATCATCCTGGTGATCAGTATCCAGCTCGCTGCTAGGCGGCAGTTTATTCTGGTAGCACAAAAAAAATCCCTCTGGAACCCGCCTCGTAGAACATGTAGTCTATGGCATGAAAACCAGTCTGTTGTTGTAGTCCTTGTAACTACTGCAGTAAAGACACATTAAGGAGTGTTGGCACCAGACTATTCATTGACTGACGAAGAACTTGAATATCTTGTAGAGGTTGCACTGAAAAAGATGCAAAATCTACGAAGGCCGTTATCGACAAGGCAGTGAGGCCAATAACAGACAGTGCTATGTATGTTTATGAGGTAGTAAAACAAATACAGCATGGTTTATTTCTGGAAAGGTGTAGGTCAGCTGGACTATCTCCCTCCGCTTCGCGTCGGGAGGTAGTCCAGCTGACCTAAAATACCCATTCCTGTGGGCTCCGTGCACAAGTACCCCTTCAACAGCCAGAAAAGAAGTGGGGAGAAAGTTGGGGGAGACTTAGACTGGTTTCCGGTCCATCCACTGCCTATTTCGAATGATTCAAATTTACTGGGGGTGGGAATTGGTCTGGGGGACCATCGCAACTTAATTTCAAATGTGTTCGCGCGCCAACGATGCCTCACGCTCACGCGAAGACGATGTGGCTAAATAGCTTTGGCACATTCAGAACGTTGTGGGTACAGTGCTCGCATACTAGTACAATTCAGTACACACACGCTGTGTGCCTGTCCATCGGCTCTCAAAAGTTGTACAAAAGCGCCCTCTTTTGTTGGCACATTGAGTCCATTGGTCGACAGCCTGTCATGTGGTTTTAAACCGCCGGTAAAACACTGCTGCGTTCTGCGCCACGTCGCACAGTATGCACTGCGCATCTGCCAATCTCCAAATACCCGGTATGGAGGTGTTTTTTTTTCAAGCACTACACGCATGCGGCACATACCATAGATGTGCCCAGAAGGATGTTTCACAAAACATGAAGTAAAATTGTTGAGCAAAATCTTTGGAAAATAATCAATTTTTGACTTGTTTTGACTTTTTGACCGATAGGTTTTCATGAATGGGTTCTGCACGGGCCATTTAACCCACCCATGTCCCCTAGCCAGCTCTTGAAGTACTTGTTTGAAACCAGCCAATTAAGCACATTTTTGTTCATAAGAAGATGTTATAATTTTGTCCTCACATGGTTTCTTGTCTTGCCTCCTCCTTTATTGCAGTCGCTGGGAGAGGACCCCATATGTGTCTACCAGAAGGGGGCGTAAGTTCTATCATTTGTTATTTGTTTGTGTTTATTACATTGAATCTCTTTATTTTCTGCAAATTGCCACAAAGTCTTCATGAGTAAACAGCTGTTGCGTTGAGGAATAAGATTTGAGTCAAAATGTTAACCCACCGATAATTCCGGGAATCTCATGAAACTTTCAGAGGAGCAACATGTGGGTATGCTGACATTGGAGGGGGGGGGGGGAGGACACACATGAACAAATTTCCAAATCAACTAAGGTTTTGCCCTTCACCGACGTTTAAACACTGTATACTCAGTGTGTTACCTCCCAAGTGAAAGCTGGAAAAAAATCACTCGGGTGGGACTCGAACCCACGACCTCCTGCTTTCTAGTGCAGATGTCTTACCACTCTGCACTAGACACGGCGCAAAAAATTCCATCTTATAATAAACAAATTTCAGAGAGTGTACATTAATATACAAGGCAAGTAAAAAAAACCCGAAACCCAAATGTTTGGACCATTGTTTAGTGAAGTTCTGCATGTTAGCACTTTCAAATCTAGGATATGAAAGCCCAATTCATAAGCTTTCTTTTAGTACCTGAATCATTCAAATCACTTATGTACTTTTAAGTTACGGAGTTTTAAACACAACTGCCGTTTTAAGGTTCTGTGTTCTTTCAGCAAAATGAAAACAAATCACTTGTGTGTGAATTGTTTTTCCATTTTGCTGAAAGAATTACACACACTTCTTTTGTGATCCGTGGACAGAACTTTGAAACAGTGTTTGTGTTTAAAACTCCGTAACTTGAAAAGTACATGAGTGATTTGAATGATTCTTGTACTAAATGAAAGCATATGAATTGGGCTTCCATATCCTAGATTTTGAAAGTGCTACATGCAGAACTTCGCTTAAACAATGGTCCCGACATTTGGTTTTTTTTTTTTTTTTTACTCACCCTGTAGGTGTTTGTGTTTTAGTGTTATGTTGGGAATAAAGTGGGTGTTCAGTAATAGCTAAGCATTTTATGCAAACTATTCTGCCCTTAAAAGATTAACTTACATTTGAAACACTGAAATGAATAAACATGTCAGAAGTGTGAGTAATCATTAGTACAAATTCTGGCATGAAAACTTTTGAAATCTACTGTAATTTTTTTATGGGAAAAATGAGAAAAAAGTACCCAAAACCATCAATTTCTACCGTTTACCCTTGACTACCTGCAGACGCCTCCATATGATCGTACACACAAACAAATTAGCCAAAAGAATCCTACCTACATGTACCTACATTGTTTTCAAATGCCATGTTATCGGACGCAGAATTGTTTTTCTTTTTGGCCCAATGGAATGTTTATTAAATGCTACAACAAAATTAAGATACAGATGTGGAGAAATCATTATATCAAAATACTCCTGATTTCACTAAATGTAAGGTACAAAACTATCTAATCCCTGGTGAAAAATCCAGTTGAAAGTAGTTCAACTGGACTGGCTTAACTGGTTTTGAACTGGTTTTACTTGTTCCAAGCTAGTTATACTAGTTCAAAACAGTAAAACCAGTTAAAACCAGTTCAACTGCTACCAGTTAAAACCAGTTCCACTGCACTGGTTTAACTGGCTTTGGATTATGTGGTTTTTGAACTTGAAAAAAGCGAAACCCAAATGTCGGGACCATTGTTTTAGTGAAGTTCTGCATGTAGCCCTTTCGAAATCTAGGATACGAAAGACCAATTCATAGGCTTTCTTTTAGTATAAGAATCATTCAAATCACTCATGTACTTTTCAAGTAACGGAAGTTTAAACACAACCACCTATTTAAAGTTCTGTCCACGGATCATAAGAAGGTAAGTGTTCTTTCAGCAAAATGAAAACAATTCACATAGGGATGTGTGTGAATGGTTTTTGTTTTGCTGAAAGAACGCACACCTTTTTTTGTGCTCCTTGGACAGAACTTGAAAAAAGGTGATTGTGTTTAGAATTCCGTAACTTGAAAAGTGCATGAGTGATTTGAATGATTCTTGTACTAAAAGAAAGGTTATGCATTGGGCTTTCATATCCTAGAAGTGCTACATGTAGAACTTCACTATTAAAATCTATAGTCCCGACATTTGGGTTGTGTTTTTTTGACTCGCCCTGTATGTCTCATAGGACTTGTTTTCATGCGTATTCCTACTTCTCTCCTCTCTTGTAGGAATTGGTCTGGCGAAGGTGTAGAGCGGGGCAAATATGACAAGGACTGCCCATGTGTCATTTGCATGACATACCACATGACAAACTTTGCTGTGCTTATGGCGGTGGATGGAGTTCCGGTATGTCCTACAAACAAGGGCGGATCCAGGGGGAGGGCCAACGGCGGCCATACCCCCCCCCCCCCCCAAAAAAAAAATTCTAAGTGATGTTGCAATAAAGGCAGGCACTACAGTACATACGCCACCATCTTTTCCTTAAAAAAAAATTGGTTAAAGTGGTCAGAAATGGCCTCAGATCGCACCACAGAGCATCTAGAATCAAAACAAGATTCGGGGCTGTAATTTTTTGGACCAACTTTTTGGAATTTTTTTGGCCCCCACCCCAAATTTGGTTCTGGATCCGCCTTTGCGTACGAACTGCAAACGAACTGCTTTTTTTTCCTCAAGTTTCACCCCGAAAAGGACATTGGAATTGTTTTAAAATTGCCCTTTCGCTTGTAAATGAGACTTAAAGCAAAAGTCTGCCCACATATTTGCTTATGGAATATGTACATTAAAATTTCGAATTATTTGAACCCCGCAAAAATTCAGGGATACTTTTATGGTGCATTTTTACGGTTGGAAAAGCAACACAGAATGAAAGCGGATTTTAAGAGTGTTGTACAATTTACAAATTAAATAAGCATAGCTTTCCGTTAAAATAACACTCACAAATTGAAAATTCGTTGGGAAAAAAATGTTGAAGAACATGGGCAGAGAATTTTATTATTAAATTTTGTCCATTTTTTGTCCACCACTTGAAATTGTTAGGCTGTTAATTAAGTCATGCTTGCTTGACTTGTATTCATGGGCGTCGCGGGGGGGGGGGGGGGGCAAAATGTCCCTGCCCCCCCTCTAAAACTGAGAAATCCAGAATATGTTGAGAAATACAGGAATTTTGGGGGGAAAATATGTTTTGCCCCCCCTCTAGAAAAAATCCTGGCGACGCCCATGCTTGTATTTGTTATTCTTCCATGGATGCAGCAAATGTTCTGGAAACTCTTGCATACCTCCATCTTTACTTTTCTATCTTCAATTTGGGTGTTTCACAATGTAGTACACCATCAAGAATTTGCCACGGAGAGTTTTTCCCAGTGCATTGTGGGAGATGGTTGACAAATTTGCAGCGTGGGCTATTTGAAATTGTTAGTTTGTCCGGTCAGTAGTTTCGTAAACATATGATTTGAGAATGTGTTTGCCCTTTTCTTTTCTTTTTATCAGTATGGTGTTTTCTTTTCTTTTTATCAATAAACAGAACGCTATGTCCCAATCCTTAACAAATGAGCTCAAGTTGTCTACTGATACTCGTTCAAATGGGCCATGTTTTGTCGACCGGAAACTTAAAAAAATTGACTCTCCGTGGCAAACTCATAATGGCGCACCGCCGCGAGAAACGCCGAATTCAACCATGCTGAAAGAGGAAATCAACATCTATTTGTTATATTTTTGTGTTTTGTATCGCTAGTTGGAAGGACCCCACGCTTTGCTGTTGTCCATCATTTCCTACATTGGATGCGGTTTGTCTCTGCTGTGCCTAGTCATTGCCATCATCCTGTTCATCGTCTTACGGTAAGCACTGGAAGAGGAACACATTGATGAGGCTATCGTGTCTGTGTGAGCGGATAGTGTTGGCCCAAGACGTCAGTGATCAATGGCGATGGTTGCATTGTTGTAGAGCGCCCTTGCACCATTTTTTTTTTTTTTACTTTCTCGCAGTAACGTCTCAGGAAGTTTGCAGCATTTGGGGTGTGACCATTTTATGTAAATTAGACCGTTGGTGTAAATATTAATATCTTTGAACAAAACGGCAGCTTCCCATTTGATACCGGTAGTTGCGTGTTCGCGCGGTGGTATCACTGCACAGCATACCTAAATAGCAATGCTTGATCACCGCAGTAGTGCGCATGTTTACAACCGTCGCGCGATGCTTATAAACCATTTCACGATGATTATAAACATTTCACGAGCGACCTGTGCATCCACTGAGCCACTTTCCTGCCTCCCCTGTGCAACTTACGGCCATGGTGGCTCAAGGGTTGCCGTGGTCGCCGAATGGAGGCACAGCGGTCGCCACCGTCATCGTTCAGTGCACGCTATTGGTCGGCCAAAGGAGGCACAAGGGAGGGACAAAGGAGGCAGAAGCATCACACAGATTGACGATAAAATTGCAACAGAACGGATCTATTACATGGCAACCATTGGCCGACCATTGTGCATCCATTCTGCAACCACGGCAATGCTTGTGCCTCCCTTCTGCCTCATTTGAGCCGCCATTGAGCAACCAACCTCCTCAGCGACCTTCGGCGACTGTTTTGAACATGTTCAAAAATTTACGGCGACCATATGGCGTTCATGGCGATGTCTGAACATCCTGTGTACCACCTTTGAACGACCTAGGCAACCATTAGACCTCCTTTGAGCCTCCAACGGCAACCTGGCCAGCTTTATTGTCACACAAGGGAGGCCCAAAGGTGGCAGCCCTGTGTAAAGGGGGTCTAACTGGTTGAATTTGTTTACTTTTTAATTTGTAGAGAGTTGAACTCCACACGTATGGGCATAGTGAAGAATCTGTGTGTGGCTCTGTTCTTGGCACAGTTGCTGTTTGTTGCCGGGATAGAAACAGCAAAGGTTAACGAGGTAAGATTGTGTTAACAAGTGGTTTGAGGCTTGGGAAAAAAAATTGTCTGGTGACATAACCAAGCCAAATGGTAGTTTTCCCAAGGCACAGGATACCTGTACACCCATCATTTTAATGGACCCTATTAGCAATTTCCTTGTTCCAGGCAATCTCCCAAAAAAAAACCCAGGCATATGTTAATCAATTGTCACGTTCATACGTAAGAGAGAAAACAAAATGCCGATTTTGAGGTATTTTCATTTTGAGGGCAATTTTCGGATTTTGGTCATCCCCATCCTCTGCCACTCGCCGGCACAGATTTACGCCACTGGTTGCCTACGGAAATAACGTCAATTGGCTCAGCCCAAAGATTGTAAAACAAGGATGAAATATGTTGCTTTCATAGACCAAGTTTTGCAGTGTCTCAACATGTGACCAAAAAAAAAAGAAGAATCATCAGTTACACATGAAGATATGATATCTGAAAAACATTTCAGGGTTTTTATATCTCAAAGGAAAATGTTTAGATTCTTCAGGAAATGATACAAAATTGAGAAAGTGTTGCAAGCAGCAATCACTTGAACTGATTTGTACATAAAAGCTCAGTATTCTACAGACATACTTTGTTTTATAAGTGAAGCCCAGCTTTTTATCCCAATATGGCAATTCTGTGAAAAGAGGGAAAAGGTGAACAATCCTCAGTCAGTCAGTCCAATCCTACACAGATTGGATTCCTTTACTAAATTTAAGACTAAATTTGGGGGCGGTTTCTATTTTCAGTATGCCTGCAAGGCCGTAGCCGCCCTGCTTCACTATTTCTTCTTGTGCGTGATGGCCTGGATGCTGTGCAACGGCCTCTACTTGTACCAGAAGGTGAAGAGAGCCACCAGGCCTGGCAGCGTTGTGGATCTGATCTACTTCTGCATCCTGGGCTGGGGTAAGCCAAGTAGTAGACCCATCTGCTGCTATAACAAACATTGCGGTATCCACAGAAATTGTTCGTTATAGCGATCATTTGGTGTAGCAATTTTAAGCTGCTGGTGCTCCGGTACTCACTTTTCAATAAATAGCGGCCTGCAGAACTTCACCCTGCACGCCCTGGTAGTTACTACTACAACAACAACGTTTGGTATGTTTTGTACACAAAAATTGGGAGCCTGGTGTTCGGTGTAGCGGAATGTTCAGTATAGTGGTGTTCGGTAAAGCGACGTTCCACTGTTTTAGGTCCTGTCCACTTTTGGGCAACACATCACATGTGTACCTCAGCAGTGCCACACTACAGTACAAGATGCGCGCCTCATACAGAGCTGCATGCATATGGGACTCTTGTTGGAAATTCATCGTAATTTTTATGATAAAAATTGCATCATGGGGCCAGACTTAACAGATTGGTCCATTCGCTCTTTTCACACTCCGCCATTGGGCATGCAGAGCCTCGATCTGGCAACTTTACACGATAAAAAAAGCCGGTCCAGTGATCTGAACACCGACACGGGAATCACTGAACCGGCTGTATTTATTGTGTAAAGTTGCCAGATCGAGGCTCTGCATGCCCATGGCGGAAGTGTGAAAAGAGCGAATTGAGAGCTAGTCTGAACGCTAGCATTTCATTGTCTCATGAAGGATAAAGAGTCAGAGCACAGCCTGGCTGTCAATGTCCTAATGACCTTTGATGTCGGGTTAACTAATTTAATTATTTGCACACAGACAAGTTGGCACTGTATTCAACATGGGGCAACCAATTTACATCAGAAGCCATGAGGTCATTGGGTGTCCACTCATATAGACTCCATACATGAATAGTAGATGGTGACTTTTGTGACTGCTTTGACAAGAGCCCAATTGGGACAGAAACAAACACTGCATGCATGTACAAATCCGTGCACGTAGTGCACAATTTACGACTAACTTTACAGGCCTGTTCAAATGACCCCCCCATCATGCTCCCTTCAGAAATTAAAAAACAAAAACAACACAAATCACCACAAACAAATTCCACTTTTAATGACCCCCATGGTATTGTGTTTCCAATGTTGCACTGATAAACTTTTGCTCAAAAATTCAGGGGAAAGTTGCAAGGAAATGCCTCCGAGTTGCACCACATAGCATCTAGAATCCAAAACTTAGGCGACACATGCCATCCGCGGATCACTTGTTTTAAGATCCGTCATTTATGGAAGCAGACGTCTTAAAACCACTTTAAGCCAAAGGTGAAACCAACACAGCTTCATATCGTTGGAGATAAAGAAATTAAACCACTCTTTATCAAATTTGTCAGATTATGTTTGTAAATGTTAATTTTTTTGTTCAACAGGTGCCCCTGCTGTTGTAGTGGCCATTACTGCGGGAATTAACCACAATGTGTATGGAACCAAGGAGCTGTAAGTATAATGATGTATCACTGTGAACATCTTCATCCCTTAAAAATTTGTTAAAGAGCCATTTTCCCTTGAAATTACAGTTAACTAAATTTTCACGGATTTTTTAACATATTAAGCCAGATTAGGAGTCCGTGAAAACAGCCTTAAGAAAGTCCTTTGTTTACCCATGGAGATAGACCCAGTGTACTGTTATGTATAACCAATGATAATCCTCAGTGGCCAGGGTCATTAAAAAAACGTGAAAATACCCTTACAGGTTTAGTCCTATACTATGATGAGCCCCATGTAAATGTCCGTGAAACATCTCTTAAAGATCTTTTCACAGAGAAATGGACTTTTAATGAATTTCTAAGGGATGAAGATGTTCATAATAATGTTGAGATTGTTATATATTTGGGCGTGAAGGAGACATGTGACATGGTGAAGAGAACTGTAGTGATTTTAATTATGGAAAATGATACCTTTGATAGTTGGAAGACTATAAATGACTGTATTTATATCTCTTTATTCCCCAGGTGTTGGTTGTCGGTGGAGGGAAGCGGCATCTGGGCTTTTGTAGCCCCAGCCATGCTGATCATCATTGTAAGTTTGGCGTGAGGGCATCCTTCTCTTAACGCATTGACAGATCCTGAGTGGATGGGGTGGGGGTGGGGTGGGGCATCACTGTGCCCTTCTCCGGCACCCTGAGCATCAGGGGGGGGGGGGGCCATAGTACCAACCAGGGGGCCGACTACTATAAAAAAAATACAAAAATACATATATGGCTTTTGCTGTGGGGAGGGGCAATTGCTCGCCTATAGGGGCCTGGCCCCACCAGGCCCCCCCCCCCCCCCCCTTGGCAACGGGCATGCCCTTCTGCCCAAGCAAATACTAATTGTCAATTAGTTGTCTCCCATGGATTGCTGTGGCCTCGTGGTTAAGGGTATTGAATTTGTGGTATGTGGGTAATTCTGCAGGTTGTGGGTTCGAGTCCAGCCTGGGGTTATGGTGCATTATTATGGTGCATTATTAAAAAGAATTATCAGAAACATTATTAGAAAGAACTAACAGATTAAAAAAGCACCATGTAACACTTTTGTTGCACCCGCCCCCCCCCCCCCAAAAAAAGATGGTTCTGGTGATTGAACAGAAGCATTTGTATTTGTTTTTTTACATAATTTTACCTGCCTTGTTTTCCATTCAGTTCAATGCATTTGTGACATTCCTGACTATGAAGGCCTTCGTCTCAGTCAAGGTCTTCAAGGATAAGAACGACAAGGACAAATTCAAGTAAGAAGACTGGACCGTTAAGATTATACTACATTATGGTGAAGAGATATGTTTAGAGGACTATAGAATGAGTACCGGTATTATAGTAATTAAGGCTTGTGATCTTATCCTGAAGATCAACCCCAAACACAACATGTTAATTCTCAAAAACTGAAAAAATTTGAAATTGTCATTCATAAATACCTAAGACAGTTTACCCATTCCCATTGGTCAAGAGCCTGTCACGTGGCCGGTCTTAAACGGATGATAAAGTCATTGCTGGCCGGTCTTAAACACTTTTCCAGTGTCGCATGAAATTTTGATGGAAAATAAAAGGTATTTATGAATGGGAATACATATGTGCTTAGACGGTATTAAGCACTATGTTTAAGACTGGTTGGAGTCTGGAATGCTGATAATTACCCGAGGCGGTGCCGAGGGTAATTATCAGCATTCCAGACTCCAACCAGTCTTAAACATAGTGTTTAACACCTCCCAAGCACATGTTTTTTCCCTTATTAAAGGCACGTAGGAACCTTGGTAATTATCCTGAAATGGACCTACATATTTAATTTTTTTAAAAATTGCTAAAAGTGAAGATAGGGATGATATCAAATACCCTGTGAATTTATTCAGCCTGATATGATATCATTCCAAAGACAACAATCATTGAACGTGCACTTTTTTTTACAAGGAATCCATTATGATGAGACCGCAAAAAATTGTGTATCTGTTTTCTCAAAATGTGTTTTAGACACTGAGCTGAAAGTTTCACCTGTAACTTGTTATCTACCATGTTCTCTAGATTTTGTGCGATTTCGTTGCTTCAAATGTAGAAAAAAAAACAGATGCACAAAAAGCAAATGACGAAGTTTGACAAAAATCTTATAGAATGTTGGCTAGTTGACAATGGTTGGGGTAAACCTAGTTGACTGTTTGATTCAAGCCTGCAGGTCACATTGCATACCGTAATACCGAACTTCAGTATTGGCGCATAGATGCAACCTACGTCACAAATCAACCGCAGGTCTTCAACTTGCTGACGATTACTTAAGACTATGCACAAATCATTACTGGACCGAGCCCAGTCTAATGTGGCTTTCTTAGATGTAGGTAGCTCTCCAGCACTTAACTGGTTCGTCACTCGTCACTTAAATTCTGATGGGAGGCAGCATGGAGCTATAAAAAAAGGCTCCATGGTATGATTAAGGACAAATTATGCCTGCCGCCGTATGTGCGAACATATTTATGGTCCCTAACTGATTGAGAAGCCATTATCTCAGTGGGATGCTCATGAATAGGAACCCGGGAATCCCGGTTGGCAAAAGCCACATTAGACTGGGCTCGGTCCAGTAATGTCCGTCACTAATATAGCTGTTCATGCATGAAATGTTCAGATGTTTTTTCTATGTTCCTCCTCAGGTCGGGCCTGCGTGCTGTTGTCGTGATGCTGCCCATCCTTGGACTGTCCTGGATCTTTGGACTTCTGGCTTTTGGCGATTCTGGAATCTTTTTCCAGTACCTGTTTGCAATTTTCAACTCCTTACAGGTATTTCAATGCTTATATTTCAAATTTTGTAAGCGCGGTGAACTATTTCCAAAATCCTGCTGAGCTAAAAAAAAATCACCTGAAAATCGCATACATGAAACACCTGCTTCTTGGAAGAAGTTTGCGGACAGGGCCCAATTTCACGGCGCTGCTTAACAGTTAGCAGAAAAGTTGTGTTTAGCATAGCAGAAAAATTTGCTAACCTTGAGCACTATTTCACGGCGTGTGTGTGCTAACGGTCGCGTGTGCATGGAGATTTCTATTGTTACGTTACTGCGTCAAGCAAATTTTTCCTCCGCGGTAAGCATGCCTTTTGCTGTGCTTATGCTTACGGTCTCCATGAAATAGACGAAGGCTCTGTTAGCATAAAATCGTGTGCTTAGCAGCGCCGTGAAATTGGGCCCTGGTCTGTATAGTGTGAAGTGACTCAAAAGCAGCAGTGTCATGCTTAGAAGAATCACACTTCTGCTTTTTTGTCATTATGACCTTTATTGTCGTAAGAAGATCCCCATTTGCTGTTTCCCAGGTTTACGGCATTGTTATGTTGCTCTATAGCATCGTGACTTTGGGTGTGATCTCTGGCTACATGGCATATATATGAGTTAATGGCTTCTGACTATAGCGCCCTTGAACAAAGATATTGACAAAATGGGGAACCGCCAACATAGGGCTGGATAGCTCAGTTAGTAGAGCACAGGAATGGCAATACAGAGGTCGCAGGTTCAGACCCGCTCCATCAGTCAATTTCTTGTTCGCTTTAAAATGATTACAGTGCACCTAGTCAGTTTCCTTTTGTGGTGTGTTTGAAAAGTTAGAAGAAACTGGTGCAAGTAAGAGCATATTGGTCATTGCTGTGGTTCTTCCTAAAACCACCTCTCTTTCTACAGATAGTCTCTTCACTTGGTATATCTTTGACATACTAAACAGAGTGCAAAAAAGTGTCCAAAATTTTGTCACCGACACCACGAACTGACACTCAGTTGTTCATGTGTGCCTGATGACACGTGTGCGTATTTTAAAGAACCTTGTTATTTACATTTTTCACAAACTGACACTGATCTTAATTTCACTAGTAAAATTGTTTTTTTAATTAAATGGTTGTGTAAACCCACAATTATGGGGATGGATTAAATTTGTGTCAAATATTTCATAGTGTTTTTATCCGAGTTGTATTGCCACTACATGCTTGCGTGTCACTTCAAAAATGAAAATTGTTCTATTACGCTTCATTGTCGGTGTGCACGCGCACACCCAGGCGTCAGTTTGTGAAACCGAAATGGTTGATTATGCAGCTTTCCTACACTGACATCCACTAGCGCCTCAGTGTCAGCTCGTGCCGTCAGTGATGATTTGTTATAAGCTGGGAGAAGTCCCCGTTAATTTTTGTTTTTGCCGCGCATGAATATTCTAGCTTTAATCAATCAATTTAAATGATTGAAAATCAAACAACTGTGTCTGAATTTATCCCAATGATCTCACACTTTTGCTTGTAGCTGAGGGTCACAGATAGAGTCATCGTCATGAATTATTCCTCATAAGATTTTGTTCAACTAATGGCATTTGTCTTTTTAATTTCAGGGCGTGTTCCTGTTCATCTTTCACATCTTACTCAATGACGAGGTATGTAAATAATCTTCTTGGCTGGAAGATATTGTAGTGTTATCCTCTAACACAGTGAATGTGACAAAAAGTTAGAATCTGAAGCAATCTGAGGCAAAAGTGGAATCGCTGGAGATTGGGCTCAAATAATTAGCTACATGAGACTAGCATATCTGAGGGGAAGGGGATTTGACCACTCCCCCCCCCCCCCCACTTGTTGTTTTCAGAATTTCTGTTCTTGTTAGAAAAATGGTCTGTTGGCATATATGCTGAATGTTGGATGAAAAGCACTACCTAATGTCAGACAATATCCAGCCCTTCTGCTGTAATTTTTTAAAATTAAGTGGAAGCTAGGAATATATTTCCCGCAATGGTCTTTCATTTGCACTTTTATCTGGACTGTAATTGTCACTTATGATGACTTGATCACAATTCCAATAAAAAAAAATAGATAGCGGTATTTTAAAGGAAATTTGACATTTTTGTCATGTTAAATATTTTACGCAGGTCAAGGGAGCGATGCGACGACGCTTTGGCAAAGTTGGAGCCTCTGGAGATGAGAACATGCTATTCAACAAGATCTGGGTGAGCAGAACTTTTTGCTACACATGACCACACGAGATGTGAAATGGCAGTCAAGCTCTCGTTATAAACAAAAACCGAGAATCTTTCTATTTTACTCATGTGATATATAGTCTTAAATGGGGAGCGAATTCAATCACATTTCTGCTTTGCATGTCCTTTGGATATTTTTAAATCTTTGTGGTTCAACAATCAGCCCCCTCAACTCTCAGAATTTAAAGGACTAAAAATTATGGTCAACTCTTAATGACCACTCCCTGAAAGTTACCATTTAAATCTAGGCCTTATAGATCCTTGCCCTGTTTTGCAGAGATGCCACAGAGAATGGGATTTCATGACTAGTGTAGAGGAAGTCAGTAGTCATGAGTTGGCAGAGTGTTATACATTGAAGACAAAACTAAAATGATTAGTTTGGCACACTTTGGAAGTCATGGGAGTTGGCTACTCTCCTGGATAAAGTTAGGCAACACAACGAGACCAAAACCCCACAAGCTAATTATCAATCAAGAATTGGCTCAATTTGAATTAAAAAAAAAATATTAAAGTACATGATAAACTTCTAGAAAATCATCAAATAATAAACGCAGAAATGCTACTTTTCCTCAGATCCACAGATTTCCAACTTTGTTTTCTATTTCTCATGAATGCCATTACAAATTGAAAAATACTGCACAAAGTTGTGTGTGGTTTTGAATTTCCTTGTTTTGTTTCTAAGTTCCTAGTTGCATGCCTGTAAACGATGTCAATTAATTGTGATCAGTTTACGCTCAAGGACCACAAGGAACAACAGAATAAAGAGAAACTTGTTGAAGCAAGTTTTGTCGTAATGAAGAAAAAGACAACTTCCCTTAATAATATAAACCCACTTTTAGTTAGAGGTGAAAACATTGAGAAATTATCAAGGAGAGAACCCTCAAAGATGCCTATCATGTTTCCATGGCAACTCATAGTTAAAAATAGGTAAACAACAATGACATTTGATGTGTCCTACAAAAGGTTCATCACATTGGATCGAGGTGTGACCACAAACCCATCATCAAATGAGTATCTCGCATGAGCCAATAAAAAAGATGTTTCTCCACATACGTTTTAATCAATGAAATCCAACTGATGTTTGCTGTTTATCCTCCCACATTTAGGCCTTCTCCTCCACTACTGAGAAAACTGAGATGTCATCGGTCACCCAGCATGACAGTATGTATCTTTGTTTGTTTGTCTGTTCTACATCCTTTCCTCAATGTTTAAAGCTATAGTCCATCATTTGCAGCCATCCGGAAAAGTAACTGGCGTATTATTGTTGAAAAACATACTTGGTTGAAAGACAGTAAGTGGACTAAACTCCCTGTGAAATTAATCTTTCTGGCAAGCTATCATTTTGAAGTAATCAACGAAAGAAGGCCTTTCCAACGGTGCGTCTTAAGATGCACCGTAGGAAATTTTAAATTAGTAGTTCGTTTTGTTATTCGGCGCAGCGCGCGCGTTTGCTATAGTTCATCGGATCAGTACGCGACATCGCATATATAGCTGCAATTCAAAACATGATTCAGCAACATGATTCAGCAACTTTTGATTTGAAATTGAGATCCTAGAATGCTGTTTTTCTCGGAATATACAGCTGAAGCTGAGCTGAAATTCATCAGGTTAGTTGTTCAGCATCCTTCATTAGATTTTGTTGCTTCAAACGAACAAAATGCACAAATTACAAATGATGGACTATATCTTTAAAGCAGACTTTTCTTCAATATTTTTCACCCGAGAGGGAAGTCAAGTGATATCAACTTGAGGCCAATGACTAGACTTTTACATGTCCAACCATGATCCAACTGTTTGAAAAGACTGACCTCTTCATTAGTCTGGTAGCTGACTATGGAGAAACATGTAGAAATTGAGACACTACCAGACATGCCAGATGTTTCTTTTGGCACTGTTGATTAATGCAGTACTGAAGGGCTGTTGGACTAGTTGTTTCAGGTGCCAGTCTATTTTCCTGTATTGCATTGTTTTTTGATACCTTAAGTTTAGAACTCTCATACACAATAGTGAGAGTCCAAAATTTTCGGACTACAGGGACCCCCCCCCCCAAAAAAAAATGTAATGCTTAAATTTTTGCCTTTTAAAAAAAAAAGGATTGGTGGATTTTTATGTTTTTGGTATCAGATTAAAGCGGAAAGCTATTTGGGTTGCTGAGAAAATGCCAATTATGTAAAAGTAGTCATTTTTCATCCTGTACACAAGTACTTCAAACAGTGAAACATTTTATTGTAAGCCTACCGTGCAATCATCCTTCATTTGTGCAATTTCTTCAGTATTTTGACATATTTATGATGCTGAAAAAAGGTTTAAAATAGGACTAAAATGAGATACCTGTTCAGGTGGAAAATAAAAGTTAATTCCATCAAATTCATTTGTAATCTTGTTATACTATGTGCCATGTTGTTTGTTATGATTAGGACATTCACAAATAGGTTCAGTGAAAATCCCTTACCTTTTTTTTGTGGTAATTTTTTTGTTGTGTACAGGATGAAAAATTACTACCTTCACATAATTGGTATTTTCTCTGCAACCCAAAGTTCTATTTTCGTGATATTTTCAGTATTTGAAAGAAAAAGCTCTCAGCATTAATCTGATACCAAAAACAAGAAAATCGACCAATCCCTTTTTTTTTCAAGGCAAATGTTTAAGGGTTGCATTTTTTTTTGGGGGGGGGGGGTCACCCAGTAGAACAGCATGTGCAAAATGCTTCTTCTGATATCTAATTTCTTATACCTTATCTTTCTCCTGCAGAGAAACTTACTAAACCGGTCTACAAGAACTGAAATAGCTGTGGCTGAAATATGCTGACACTGATGTATGTATTACCATCACGTTTTGTATTTTCTGAAAGCTTGGTGTTGTCTCTCCATTCGGTTTTTGACATCAACTTTCTAAATGTTGAGGCCCCTGACTTTTGGGATTCTGCTGTTACTAAAGTGAAATCTCCATAAGTCAAACCTCAGTGGAACTGGCTCAAATTTTGAGTTAAGCAGAGTTTCGAGTTATCCAATGGATTTTCTATTCAACAACAATTGGCGGGAATGAGTTTTTACTTTGAGTTAGAAGGGTTTTTGAGTTAAGAGGTTTTGACTTATCGAGATTTCACTGTGTCAGGTATGAGGTTGCGTACAATGACCTTCAGTCCAAGCTGGTAATAGACAGATAGATAATGGTGCATTTTTATGAGGGGATATAGGCCCCAGAGTCGTCTTTCAAAGTTATGAGCTGGGCTACCGATCGGACTCCATGAAATAGCTCACAGCTTTGTCACAATGTTTTGATTGATTTTGGGGTGTCTAGTGGGGCACATAGGGATAATATTTGGGGGTTGTTCACTTTGATGATAAAAGCATGGCATTTGGCACACGGTCAGAGTATATCTTAAAGAGGTTGTGGAATGCTGAAAGTCGTTTTGTTTTTTATATTTTTTATTGTAGAGTAGACCCATATATATCAAAATGACAAAGTCCCATTCTTTTGTAATGTGCGTTTATATGTTTATAAAACTGAAATTCATCGAGTAATTTGTTGGTCGGCGAGCGCATAATTGAAATCAACAGTCGTCGGGTTCTTTGTAAAATGAGAAAAATCGTGACGTAATAAACAGGACTCGTTTATACTACAGTCCTGTTTATTACGTCACGATTTAGTATGTTTTGTTTGCTGCCCCCAACGACGACTTTTACACAAATTGCACGTTCGGGTCGAACCAGTACCTGAAAAATAGCTCTGAAAAGTACCTTTTGTACTCATTTTATGACAGACACAATAGTCGTTTTTATTTCATCACACCTTAGGCTACATATACCCCAAAAATGACGGAAATGTCTTTGAGCATTCCACAACCTCTTTAAAAATGATATTTGGCTATTGGGCCATTGCAGATTTGTCCTTTGTAAAAATACAGGTAGAATAACAAGCAATTTACAAAATTTTCCAAATAGCTGCCATTGCTTATAATTCTACCTTTATTTTTTCAAAGGACAAATCTGCCATGGCCCTATAGCCCAATATCTTTCTCATGACATATTCTGACTGAAGTCGCCTGAAGAACTGATCCTCTACTTTGAAATTGTCGAGAAAGTTTTCTGTCAAACTGTGAATGTACCGGATTTGTCAAAGTACTACGTTGTCAGGGTGTACAGTGTATGAAAACTATTACAGAGCCCAAACAATACTAACTTCAATATTGTAAATTTTTTATGGAGCTGATGTATGTCTTAATTAAACACATGCGAGTGCAAAATAAGCTCTGGACGTGTTGCAAGAAGTCTTGCATGAAATCTATCAAAATGATCCCTGCGCCAAAAAATGCGACGCCGATGATATGGAACACCATACTTTTGGTCAATTTTCAGAGACAGACAGACAGACAGACAGCACGACAGACCGACCGACCGACCGACAAGTGACATGTAGCAGTAGTAGTAGTAGTAGAAACAGTAGTAGAAACATTTATGTCAATGTTGCCATTTCCACACAATAAAATGTTACAATGCCGTGTTAACATATTATACAGAGCAAAATGCAATGAATTATGTAATTGTGTATAATAATGTACATGGATCAATACTAGAACAAATTTACGACAACATTTAGGTAAAAGGTGAAGCGTCACGCTTTTGTACCCTAACCTATCGACAGACAAGTGGACATGACCGAGAAAAACAGAGACAGTGACAGAGCTTAAAGAATATTTCCCACACTGTTGTCTGCAAACTTCATCATTCTTCAATTGTCTTTTTGCATTTCAGCTGCAGCATTTGCCACAGGAATCGACCTACCTATCGGTGCATGAAAAATGTATATACATCAAGTAACCGAAATCTTTGTCAGTAAACATGTTTTGGTTGTGAGAGGAGTAAACTTTTGGACTGATAAACAAAAAAAAAGTAACTTAGCCCTAGTCATTCTATGGTCTGATAACAGAAAACTAAGAATGGATGTAATACTTACAAGCACTTCACCTATTTTGTGAAATAAAACTCTAGGATTGGAGGAGACTTTTGATTTTCTGATTTTTTGTGCCACAGACGTTAACAACTAATAAGCACATATTGTTCTAAATCCCCTTAAAATCCTTCAAGACTTAAAATTGTATATAAAAAGAATGCAGTATTAAATAAACTGCACTGTAAAATATCTGTTTGAGTTTTAAACGTAATAGCTGTAGTAATGTGAAGAGTGTTGATATTTTGTGAAGTGTGTAGGTTTGGTTGCAGTTATATTGTAAGCAATTTGGCGGATCATATTGCATGTTGGCACTCTATACTGATGACTGGTTCTGTCCTTTGCCTCCTCGATGACCAAATCTAATAACTGTGTAAATAGGCAAGGATGATTGGCTCATATATGATAAGTTAATACGAGTAGGTTATTTTGGAATGTTGTCAGAGGAGGGGGCAAACTGTAGTGCATTTTACATTATATGCAGGCGCGAATCCAGAGGGGGGGGGGGGGTCATAGAAATACATAACAAAATAATGTGAAACCCCCCCTGCTCTGACACCCAAAACAATTATACTGTATACTCTTAATAATGACCCCCTGTGCACAAAATTCTGACAGCGCCAGCTGGGTTATGTGGATATTTGTACACTATTCTGTAATAGTGTCCGGGATTTGAACAGTGCCCCCATTGAAAGTATGGTACGAATCCCCCCCCCCCCCTCCCCTGCAAAAATTCCTGGATCCGCCCCTGATATGAATCTGGTTTTGAACAACTTGAATGCTCAACAACAAAATGGGGAAAAGACATGAATAGTGCATGTTCTGAGTAAAGGACAAAATAACTGGTGTTGACGAATCGGAAAATGTTCGTTTCAAAAATGCCAAAAATATTGTAGGTGATTATTTTTTTTTTAAATTTGGTATATCTTTTATTTTCTAGATTATAGATAATTATTGTAGCTTTAAATCGTGATTTTTCCTTTTCAAAGACGATATTTTCGTACTCAGATTTTTCGCTTCTACTGATTGTTAAATTATTGTGTAAATTACCTGGGCTGAAACTGAACCCAAAACAGTAGGATTTTTATAGGTTTTTGGCGATAGTTTGTCACTGTATTATAAAAGTGCTTTACATCAATTAAGAATTATTTCAATTATTATATCATTGAAAGTGCCATTAGTGATTTCCCTCGATATTGAAGTCAAAAGTTTCTTCTTGTGTGGACGTTGCAATAATTTGTCCATGTATAACAATTCGATATCCTGTTAAAAATCAGAAATCTGCCAGGAATTTCACAATAATAGCAGATAACGGGTGTATACCCCTGTGCTGCTAAAAAAAAAAAAAACCTGCTGGTCTGCTGGTTTGAGGCATACAAAAACTACTAGCAGTATGTTCGGACTAAAGACGCAGTCCAGAAAAAGCACCAAAAAGATTAATGCATCCTTGACAATTTTTTCTTAAACCCTCAGACAAGACCAATATTTGTTGCTTACATTGGTCTCCAGTGCAAAGAAAGCTAATTATTTTCTGTGTTTGCGAGGAAAGAAATTCGTTTAGTCTGTGTGGCGATCAGAAATACTTGTCAGCATTGAGATGTCCTTTTGACCCGTATTCCGTACATGATGACGAGCATCACTCGTTGTCCGAGTAGTGACCTGAGCAAACACCGTGTTTACACATCGTGTGTTGCGGGGCCGAGACCCGTACGGATCGCGCCAAATTACGCTCCGAGGAGAGCTTACCGTAAAAAAAAAAAACCAAGATAAATGGTTATCCTTTTCGTTAGAAGAAAAAAAGGATGGGGACGTCATCAGATTGTACTGGAATTGTTTGAATGGGATGTCCTGTTTGGGTGAAAATAAAAGAAAGTTCATAAATTGACCTTGATTTGATAGAAGGTCCTAACGTTGGTCGTTAGCCACCTAAGTTACTTCATTTGCTACAATATTCGATGATTGGTGGACTTATGCGGTACTCGGGCTGTTGGTCGCATTGATATTTCTACCTCTTTTGAATGTGAACATCGAATTTATTTGGAAGAAATTTATAAAGCATGCATGGAATTCTTTAAATGGGAGATCCTGTTTGGGGTGAGAATAAAACAAAGTTCATAAATTGATTTGAAAGGAGATGCTATAACGTTGGTCGTTAGCCACCGACAATACTACTTCATTTACTACCTCTTTTTAATGTGAAAATCTAATTTATTTGGTAGAATCTTAGTATAAAGCATGTTTGTCGATGTGAGTGACTGAAATCGAAGTGAATGTATTTCAAATTCTCAATTTCAAAAGTGAGCATAGTCTCCACTCTAAATTTTTGGATTATTGATTAATGGACAAAATATATGTTATACATGTATATAAAAACGTCTTTGTATTTTGGATTGGTACAATACATACATAGTTTTTAACACTAACTTCAGTACTGTGCAATACAAACTGTTAATTGATCTTGTACCGAACCGAATCACAACGAACTGCACATAAATAAATTAACATAAATTACACTGTATTTACATAAATTACCACGTATTAAAGTTGGTGTATATGTTATGTTTACGAGCTTTTTGGGTGTGGCACCTTGAAAAATAGCTTTTCAAATTCAATTGATAATTTTTCCGGCATTACATTAGTTATGAGCTTTCCAACGAGACATCGCGCGAAAGAAATCGGCCCACGACAAGTAATCAATGAATTAATTTCAACTTTAATTCGTTCTGAATAGTGTGCGCAATTTCTGAACTGGAGCGCGCAATTCAAAACAACTTTTTTAAAAACTGTATAAAGGCCTGCAAAAACAAACAAGCAAATTTATTTGTTACAGGTCATTATAGTCCTTTAAATTTCGTTCGGAAAAGAAAATCGAAATTTTGAAAATGCATGTGCACACCAACTTTAACATAAACACTTTATGAGGCTGAAAGTAATGTAATACGTCCGGATATCACAACGAAGAATACAACTGATCGCTAATAGTTATATTTAGTATGCATATAATTATGATGTGAAAGTATGTACCTACTGTAACATTAATATTGTAATTTTTGTTAGCATGTCAGATTCGAACCCATTCAGTCGAGATGAAAACATTTTTGGAAGTAGAATTACATCGAACGTGTGTGTTGATATATATCTAGTGGACGGCATGTGCTATTTAACCTTATAAATATTAAATGTTATTCAGATGTTATTGTCTATGATTTTCGAAGAATATGTACTACGAAAGTGCCTTATCACAATTATCGATATTTTATGCACGTTTTGATCTTCTGTTTATGCATTTATGTATACATAGTCTAAAAACACCAGAGAGTTTTATTGTGTAAATTATTAGAGATGGGTTATTTAGTATATTTATCTGTGTGATATAATGAATGTGTTTATTGGTGATAACAAATATATTACAAATCAGGAATTTCGGGAAAACAATCGTTGTTGTTTATTTCAGATCCGAGTTTCAATCTTGGCTGAACAGCAGGAGTCGAAATGACCTGCACCCCGTAAAACAAAGATCACCATAACGTTCGCGTTGATGTGTTTTAGACTGATATTCATTAAAAGGCACACGTAGGAACATTTGCAATTTTTACCGGAAACGCACCTACCGATTTAACGAGAAACCCTGGCTCGAAGTGCAGACAGGACTGGTACCAAATACCATGTGAAATCACTCCGCCTGAAATTTTATCATTAGGAAGAAAATTACTGAAGAAGGTTAAGAAAAAACTGCCGACAGGCAGCATTTTACGTGCGTTAGCAGTGGAATCCGGTCATACAAGACCCCAAATGTTAGGCATACGTTTGTTTTCTGTTTTCTCACAATGTAGAATATCCACTGAACTGAAACTTCAGCAGGTATACGTTGTTAGCGATATTGTTGCTTTAACGAAAAAAATGCACAAAAAGCAAATGGTCCTATTGCCTTTAAGACTACAATACTGTTGAATGTTAATAGCTGTCAGTGCATTTTTGTTAAGAATTGCAATGACATTTTTAAAATCATTTCCCGTCAATAAACACATCGCCTTGAATACAGCATTTGTCATTTTATGATGTTTATATTGTGTGCGACATGTATGGTGTAATTTTGACCTTTAATGATCGCACCGCTGATGGCGTTTTCCGGAGGGGGGGGGAGGTCTTTTTCCTGCCCGTGGTTTTGTGGTGTAGGCCTAATGGGGTTTTTTCTGCCTTTTAGTCAATTACCGGAAAGGGGGAAATTGAGAGCTTTATTCACTGTTCTGACATACCTCCCTCACTTGGCCTCTCTAGCACTGAGAAAGCAGGAGATGTTTACATGTTTAAAGGGCAAGCATTGTAATTTTTGTGGATGCAATCCACACCTTTGTGTCCTACTTAAAAACAGTTTAAATATTTGTTTTGCCATTTTCAAGGGTATTTTGGCGCCCTTTTGGATTTTATGCTTATGCGGCTGTCCATATTCATGAGCAAAAGTGTGATGTCATTTCAGGCAGAAACCTCAATGTTACTTACAGCTATCTCGGCACCAAATGTTGCCAGAAATTTGGATATTTCGCTGTCATATACACAGGGTGAGTCTTAAAAAGCAATCACATTTAATTGATACATCAATGAAGTCTGTCTCAAAGGAGTAAAGCATTGCTGAAATTGATCCATGCCATCAGAAGTTGTGCATATTTTACTAGAAGAACCTGGAATGCCATTGGAAGCTATTGAGCTGAGTGAGAATTACAGACAACACACAGACATTGATCATTTGAGTCAAGACTAAAACATTATTTTTACTGTCAGACTTTGCGATCTGAAGATGAGGTACAAGTCAACTTTTTTTCTCCTGAAATATTGATGGCGATTTTGTCTGTTTTCCTTTGCAACATATTCGTTTATTCATGGAGGTGGGAAAATGCCCTCATTTCATTGTATTTAATGGGTATTCATTGGCTAGTAGAACGGTAAATGATCAATGGTGCACAACTGATTTTTGTGACCTTTTTATTAAACTATAGACATAACTTGGTAATAGGGTATGCAAATTACGTGAACATTTCACATTTCACTAGTCAATAATATGTACTTTATCCCTATGTTATTTTTATGAAATGGAGGGGTCACATTATTCTTTTACATATTTTTTTTCTAATTCCGCCACTTTCTTTTTCACTCACTCTGTATGTCTTAGTACTGTATCATTTATAATAATTTCAATAATCGATTGATATATTGGGTCAATCCGATACATTTAACGTGTTTGATGTTTTTAATATGCCGGGCCACGATCATTGTTCCATGTCTCTCCTATGGGCAAGCGCAAACAGAGGCGAATTGCAACCTTTGTAAACGCCAACATTTAGCGTTTTAGATCGTTTAGCGTTTTGTAGCGTTTAAAAGCGTTAAAGCGTTTCATAGCGTTTAATAGCGTTAAAGCGTTTTATAGCGTTAACTGTAGCCAAATTTCAAATGTCTGAATCACGCAAGAGTCCACATTATGTCGTACATTAATTAACGGAGAAAATGTTAGAAAACCCTGCTGGTTCCATCTGACGCTTAACGTATTTCCAGCAGTGAGTATAAAATGCAACTGAATTTTGAGCCGATCTGCGACTGGCACCACATCAAGTGCATATCACGTAAAAAAATATTTAAACAATAAGCGAGTTCGGTATTCCAACGGCGCATGTGCACATCGGGATTTGCCGATTTTTCATTCGGGATAAAAATGTCATCCTTTTCCTGCAAAAGCCTAGCGGGGTACCAGTAAAATTTAAGAGATCATCGTGTTCTGAAGTAAAACATTTTGCCCAAAATCTTTGGACAGCGAAGTGTTTTTAGGTGTCTGTGTGTGTCAAAACCTTTGCGCGAATGAAAGTTCCATTTCTTTTCGATTGCACGAAAAAATTGCACAGAATGCAGATTTGGTTACCACGTCCCCCATAGCCTTGTGTGTATTTTATCTGCCGCGGTTATCCCGGGAAAAAAAATAAATCGTCGAACCTTGCTGTGTACCAGACTATTTTAGAATACCAAACTGGCTTATTCACTGTGCAAGTGATATCAGGTCTCATGCATAGGGTTGCAGACCAGTAAATCAGTCCGAAATTGCCTACGCCGGCCAAATCACGATTTGCATGCCCTGAAATCTTCAGTATTTAAGCAAACTGTGGACCATGAACTGGAGGCTTTGTAAAAAATATGGGTGGAAGCCGTGCACAGGACTGTGAGCTTGTAGTTCTGTGCAATTTGGATGAAATTGGAGCCCTAAAAGCGCTCTATTTTGCAATGGAGTGTAGGCATCGTTTTTCAAAATGGCGATGGGCTTCAGGACTATTTTAAGGGGTGATCATCTTCGGATGGAAATTTCTCCTAAAAGTCATCAGTTGACCCCCCGTAAATTGAAAAGAAAATGAACGGTGATGAAATAAACTTTAATTTGATGTGTGTCTCGAATACCTTGGAGAGTTGTGAGTATTTTTCCCGAATTTCTGAAGTGGGAGCATTTATCATTGGGGTCAATGGAAGTTTTTTACTGGTCTGGAACCATAGTGCGTGAAAGCCTCACTAAACGTTTACCAAATTGATGGCGTTGGCAGTCAAAGTGGTTCTCAAATTAGAAAATGTGGTTTGTTCTGGGTCAAAATGCTAAGTGTGTGCATGTGGAAAAACAAGAAGGTAGTCTCGTCTAGTCTATCCGCATACATGTAGACGCTCACAAATGCTCGTTTCTTTTTACTTTTCGTTTTTAGCGTTCTCTGTTAGTGGTCTTGAACATGGCATCATTAAAGGGAATGTACATGTTACAACATTAGCTTCTGCAGCAATTATCAGAAATAAATGAATTTCAAATTGAAGGATTAGTATTTTATGGCAAATATTGTTGAACTGACTTGTTTCACGTTTTGGGCTTGTAGATGCTGGAAAAATCAAGAAAACCAATCATGTTCTTGTAGTCGGGCTCCCTGACCCCACTTAAGATGAAACGGAGCAATGTACAGACTTTGGGGAATTGTAAGGTCAAAGAATCAGTCTAGCAGGCTTGTACCTCTCCACAGGTGTGTAATCAATTGCAAAGAAAATGCGGAACAACTCAATACGAGAAAATTAGGAGCGATTTTTGAAAACAGCCAGTTTTCTCCAACGCTGGTCGGCCGATCAGCGTTGGAAAAAATACACTGTTTCTTGAAAATGTCAGTATACCAGCAGCCAGGATTTTACAGGATGCTTTAGACCGTCATTTCATAACAATCCAGTAAGGTATTTCGTGATAATTTGAGCAATCCGTTTTCTGATGTTTGCAGATGTTGCATCTTCCCTTTAAAAGACAACATCAGGGGCATATTTTTAAATTATAAAAATACAAATCAAGGTACAGTCTAGGAACTAAACACTCTTGCCAGCTTGCTTTGGATATACATCTAAGCACATAAGAAAGAAATTGCTAACACTATATTAATTTCCTGTTGAATTTTTTGGTTTAAAGGGAAGATACAACATTTGCAAACATCAAAAAACGAAATGATCAAATTTTCACGAAATATCTTACTGGATTGTTAGGGAATGACAGTCTCAAGCATCCTGTAAAGTTGTGGCTCCTGGTATGCTGGCATTTTCAAGAAAAACTGTATTTTTCCAACGCTGGTCGGCCGACCAGCGTTGGAGAAAACTGGCTTTTTTTTCAAAAGGTGCTTCTTATTTTTCATATTGAGTTCGTCTGTATTTTCTTTGCAATTGATTACACACCTGTGAAGACTACAGATTACACACCTGTGAAGACTACAAGCCTGCTAGACTGATTCTATGATCTTACAATTCCCCAAAGTCTATAAATTGCTCCATTTCATCTTAAAAGGGGTCAGGGAACCAGACTACAAGAATATGATTGGTTTTCTTGGTTTTTTCAGCATATACGAACCCAAAACGTGAAACAAGTCAGTGTAACAATATTTGCAATAACATACTAATCCTCCAAATCCATTTATTTCTGAAAACTGCAGCAAAAGCTAATGTTGTACATTCCCTTTAAAAACCATTTATTTATTAAACAAAAAAGTCTAGTACCAGGCTGATCCATCCATCTCAACACGATCATTCCTGCCCTCATTAGCATACACTTAATCACGGCACACTGAAGGCTATTACTTCAAACAAAGGATTAAAGTGACAGCACCAATGCCAAAATGAAGAAAAAATGCATGTATGCGTAATACGGATATTTGGGTCGGGGGAGAGAGAAATTGTTCCAATTTTATTTATCGCTCCTAACAAAATTATGTATAATAGTATGCAGTTGTGAAAATGCAGACATTTTCAATTTTCGAAAAACATCTTTATACGCCGTGAGGAACCAAGGAATTAAGATCCAAATTGTGTCTCGCGTTCCTTCATACTGCAATATAAAACCATGTACTTTTGGTCGTAAAATTATGGCAAAGCGTGATGCATGCCATTAACGCAGACAAAATATACGACTTTAAGTCGGATGGTTATGTCGTTAATTGAACGACTTAAAACACGCACAAATATTACGTTGGCAGCAGCAGTACGCTTCCATAAAATAATACTAAATTTGATCGCGAAAATGAAGGAATGAATGACAGAATTTCTGTTATCACTGCTTAGTTCTTAATCTAAAAAGAAAACTGGTAAGCTGAACTGAGAAAAGGAAATAGTTGTGGAAAATGGAGATTACTTTTAAAGAATCAAAGACAACAGCATTTGCGAACAATGAATGATCCTCGAGACCAACTTGTTGAATGCTCCAAATATGTCACACACGACCTCGTCTATATTTACAAGACAAGCCGTAATTGTCGCCGCGTCGATATCACCATGGCCACCGGTCGACCTCAGCAGGTTGCCCTGGAAACGTGAGACGCGTATCCAAGGCGACGGTGCACTCGCCGCGCTCGTTGAGTTAAGATAGCAATCATTTAAACTAAAATAAGGGGGAACAATATAGTGCTCGATAAACCATAAAAACAAAAACCGTCATGGTATAGAGCTATCATCGAAGGGGCTCGTTCACCATTGAAAATTGATGCGTGCGCGGTATCTTTGGCCCATTTTTTGGCCCGTTTTCTGGTTGGGAAAACATCGTGATCTGGTACATGGTACCCTGTGGAGACATGTGCACAATAGGGAACAAAATATTGCCCTACATCTCCACATGTATAGGCAGGCGCGGTTCTAGAACCAATATTTGGGGGGGGGGGGGCTAGCAGGGTGGATCCAGATTTTTTTTCAGGGAGGCGTGCTGAAATGAAGACCGGTTATTTTTTCCAGACACTTGGGCCTCCGAAAATCAAGAGGTGGGGGGGGGGGGGGGGGGGGGGGGAGGGAGCCTCATGCCATATTTTCAATGGGGAGCGCCAATAAAATCCTTAAATCATTGACACTATATAAATATATAGTCGTGACAAGGGTGCGTTAGCACCCTTGTCACGACTATTTTTTTTAGGGAGACCGTTCGCATGTACATCACAATCCTTCTTTTTGCTAATGCAATTTTTTTTTTACGGAATTTTTTTTGGGGGGGGGGGGGGCTATACAAAAAAAAACAATGGGGGGCCTAAAGCCCCCCCCCCCCCCTAGGCCCCCCCCCCCCCTCCGTAGAATCGCGCCTGTGTATAGGCGAATACTTATAGGTCTACACAAGGTTATCACGAAATAGTTATATGGATTTCACCCAAAATCTAGGAATTTCCAAGGCGTGTTGATCCGTCATAAATTAAAGTGTTTTATGTAAGGGATGTTCCAATTCCAGCCCAGGTTAATTCTGGTTAAAATAGGAGCATTTTGAAAGTACGCTTTCAAACTCGAAAACTTTAGTACACGAGAACAAAGAAATGACTCTGCAAGGATACAAATTCCAGTATCTGTGGGCAATTTCGTGTACCGGTACATTGATGGTAAAACTCGTGGAGTAAACATAAAGTCAAACTAACATTTGGTTCATGCATTGTTGCCAAATAGTTCTCAATCAGTATAATGGTCGACAAATAAACGTACGTCGACTGTACGTCACAATGTGCCAGGATTTTGTAACAAGCCCCTTCATCAGAGCGCCGTTCCAAACGGCAGTACCTAAGTTAAATCCATCAAATTCACGAAGACTTAATGTCGTCGTTACTCTGCATTTGTGTTTCGTACTGTAGTCCACCAATTTTCAGATTTGTCCCTGAGACATGAACGTTCCCAGTATTCAATGGGAATGTTTATTGGTAATTGCATTTTGTACATCCTAATACAACGTGGCCTTAGGGTAACCCCATGCAAGTGAGTTTAAAGGGGCATTTACGGCCTGAAATCCCCCAAAATGTCATGTTTTGGATTGTTTACTTATCCATTTTTTTTGGGGGGGGGGGCTTCAAAATGGCCGCCGCGCGTGAGCGAGGGCTACACGGTCTTTGTACACGCACAGAGGCCAATTTCACGGCGCTGCTAAGCACACAAATTTGCTTAGCACAAAAATGTCTGGCTTGGTAAAAGCAGGTTACGAGCCAAAACTCCATGTGATATTCATGCTAAGCGAACCACAGCTGAATACTAATCACAAGCAATAATCATCACATGGAAAATTGGTTGGTTATCCTGTTTTCGCCAACTTGCAGACTTTTCATGCTAAGCAAATTTCTGTGCTGAGCGGCTCCATGACATTGACCCCAGGTCGAAGTGCTACACTCTAATAAGTCCCGGGTCAGATTTGACCCGGAAAAGGGTCATGTGGGGCCTAACCATTTTCCGGGTCAAAAAAATGACACTTTTCTGGGTCAACATTAAACTTTATGACTCAATTTCCAGGTCATTTTGACCCGGGAAAGTGTCAGTTTGATTCGGAAAAGGGTCATTTTTTAACCGGAAAAGGGCCAGGCCCCACATGACCCTTTTCCGGGTCAAATCTGACCCGGAAAGTAACATTACGCCAGTTACTTTTCGGATGGCTGCAAATGATGGACTATAGCTTTAAGGTGCAGCTATAATTGACGCCGCCCGCACACGAGTCGAATATCAAAAAAAATGTGCCGCCAATCAAGCGCTCCCATATGGGCACAAGTCCAACGCGGCCAGCCAATCCACACCATTGACTATGTAGCGCGACCAACAATGTGCGCATTGAATTCTCTGATACGAGAAGGAACGCACGCAAAAATTGCTGTTACGTGTTGCTAAAGCCGTGGTTGAATGCGCGCTGTAAACCTCGGCTTTGGTGGAGCCGATCCGGCAGCAATTTGATTCTAGCCCTGAAACGGTGGACGGAAAAGGGACTCCGGCGACTCAGCGGTGGGTGGAAAGGGACTACCGGGACCCAGCGGCATCATGTGGCAGTGGATGATTTTCTTGACGGTTCCGGTCTTTGCGGTGAGTTTGACCATGGAGGAATGGTTTGACCGATTTCTTGAAAGTTTCCCCCTTCCGTCATCAAACTACTGATGTATCTCCGTAAATGATTTAAGCGTGAACTGCACAGTGCGAGTCAAAAAAGAAAGTGACCTTACGAAAAACTACTGACTAGATTTTAAAAAAGTACGTGGTCAGCTTCATTTAACAGGGATAAAGTATAAATTATTGAATAGTAACTGTGAAAGTTTAACGTCACTTGCTTACTATGTTTACAATTTTTATCTACTCTATTTTACTACAAACATCACAAAATTTAGCTGTTCACCAATTATCATATACCGGTATCATTTCGGCCTTAATACAGTAAAACAAAGACGTGTTCCTGCCTTCATGAATTTGCACAAGAAATCATTCCAAAATCACCATCATTATGTCAGAAAAAATCCATATATTAAAAGCACAAAATCTGACATTTCATTCATGACCAAAATTATTTTTAAAAAAAGTTTCAATGGTATCTGAATGCCTGTGTGTAATCTCTGGTTCTCACTTAGCCCACTTTGTAGTTTCAAATGGCATTCCATGGACAGCTGCAAAAAAAGACTCTTTTAGTAAAAATATGCATAAATTTTCATAGCATGGATCAATGTCAGTAAAAAAAAAAAATTCAAATGAAGAACTCGCAAATAGCACCGACAGTACACAGTCTTGAAATACATCCGTGTATGAAGATGACATAATGTCCGATGAATCCATGTATAAAGAAGAAATATGGCCAGTACAGGGTGAGTAAAAAAACAACCCGAAACCCAAATGTTGGGACTATTGTTTTAGTAAAGTTCTGCATGTAGAACTGTCAAAATGTAGGATATGAAAGCCCAATTCATAAGCTTTCTTTTAGTACAAGAATCATTAAAATCACATAGGTACTTTTTAAGTTACAGAATTTTAAACACAACCACCGTTTTAAGGTTCTGTCCACTGATCAAAAAAAGTTAGTGTTCTTTCAGTAAAACGAAAACAAATCACATAGGGATGTGTGTGAATTGTTTTCGTTTTGCTGTAAGAACGCACACTTTTTTGTGATCCGTGGACAGATCTTTAAAACGTTGGTTGTGTTTAAAATTCCGTAACTTAAAAAAAGTACATGAGTGATTTGAATGATTCTTGTACTAAAAGAAAGCTTATGAATTGGGCTTTCATGTCCTAGATTTTGAAAGTGCTACATGCAGAACTTCAATAAAACAATAGTCCCGACATTTGGGTTTCGGGTTTTTTTTACTCACGCGCCGTGAAAACTGAACTTCCCCATGATATACGTAGGGTAGGCCTACACAGAGCAGAATTACCATTCTGGCATATGAATAATTGATTAGCCATTATTCCAAAAACCCTTTGACCTATAGTCATTACATTTCTTGGGTAAGTTCATGAAGAGTTGTTCTATGCATGTACCGAGTGTCATAATTTTTCGTCACTCGATGGCCCGAGATCTAAGTAGTTCAGTCGGAAAAGGGGGGTATCGTGCACCCTCGGAAATCAATTTCTAATCAACGTTTCTAGGTCAGAAAAAATGCGTAGAAAACGATTTGCTATGTTAAAAAATTCAAAAAATGTCCCACGTATTGTTTTTATGCAAATTAGTGCCGCCATTACCGAAAAATCTATTTGTAACTATATCTCAGCCAATATTGCAGATAACTGAACGAACTAGGTGTCTAAACCCATGTTTTCAAGGTCATAGATCACAATAAAACTATTCTGGAAGTGACCACATGTGTCTGTGGCATAGGAATATGCAAATTAGTGCCGCAAATACCGGAAAGTCATGTTTTTGGCATATCTCGCCAATATAGCACATAACTACACCAGTAAGGTGTCTAAACCCATGTTTTGAGGGTCAAGTATCATTAGAAGACCATTCACGAAGTACCTATGTGTGTCTTTGGCATGAAAATATGTAAATTATAAAGTGTCGGTTTATCCGCTATTTGATTTTTAGCCAATATCTCGGCCAATATGGCACTTAACTACACAAGTAATGTGTCTAAACCCATGTTTTGAGGGTCAGGTATCATTAGAAAACCATTCACGAAGTAACTATGTGTGTCTCTGGCAGGTAAATATGTAAATTCTAAAGTGTCGATTTATCAGAAATTTGATTTGTAGCCAATATCTCGGCCAATATTGCAGCTAATGTTGACAGAAGGGTTTTTGATAAGCAATAATGATCAAAGTTTATTTTAAGCCATCATATTCAAAATAAACTGTAATATTGGCTGAAATATGAATATAATTTGGCGGAAAATCATTTTTTTGATAAACCGGCAATTTAGAATTTACATATTTTCATGCCAAAGACACACATAGTTACTTCGTGAATGGTTTTCTAATGATACCTGACCCTCAAAACATGGGTTTAGACACCTTACTTGTGTAGTTAAGTGCAATATTGGCCGAGATATTGGCTAAAAATCAAAGAGCGGATAAACCGACACTTTATTATTTACATATTTTCATGCCAAAGACACACATAGTTACTTCGTGAATGGTCTTCTAATGATACTTGACCCTCAAAACATGGATTTAGACACCTTACTGGTGTAGTTATGTGCTATATTGGCCGAGATATGCCAAAAACATGACTTTCCGGTATTAGCGGCACTAATTTGCATATTCCTATGCCACAGACACATGTGGTCACTTCCAGAATAGTTTTATTGTGATCTATGACCTTGAAAACATGGGTTTAGACACCTAGTTCGTTCAGTTATCTGCAATATTGGCTGAGATATAGTTACAAATAGATTTTTCGGTAATGGCGGCACTAATTTGCATAAAAACAATACGTGGGACATTTTTTGAATTTTTTTAACATAGCAAATCGTTTTCTACGCATTTTTTCTGACCTGGAAACGTTGATTAGAAATTGATTTCCGAGGGTGCACGATACCCCCCTTTTCCGACTAAACTAAAGGGGGAGGGGCGGAATCCCCACCCCCCCCCCCCCCACCCCGGCTGAGAGATTGTCAAAATAACCCGGCCCTTTTAGGATTAAACTGTAGTGCATCTTAAGAATTATTGAACGATTACAGTCACATTATTCCATTGATAACATTCGTAAGGAGAGTGTTTTGTTGTGTATTAGAGCAAGAGTGATAAAATTCTGATAGAGTCAGCTCCAGCAAACGGCTTTTAATTATTTTTTATACTCATGATTTACCAAAACGTGTATTTGTCTTTGAGAAATATTATTGCTAACTCTCTGCTGATCTGATTCAGGCACTGACTATATTACCCCCATTCATTTTTAACCTTTAAAGGGAATGTACAACATTTGCTTTGCTGTAATTTTCAGAAATAAATGGATTTGGAGGAATAGTATGCTAAAGCAAATATTGTTAAACTGACTCGTGGATGCTGCAAAAACCAAGAAAACCAATCATGTTCTTGTAGTCTGTTTCCCTGACCCCACTTAAGATGAAACGAAGCAATGCATAGACGTTGGGGAATTATAAGGTCAGAGAATCAGTCTAGCTGGCTTGTACCCCTTCACAGGTATGTAATCAATTGCAAAGAAAATGCGGAATAACTAAATATGAAAAATTAGGAGCACTTTTTGAAAAAAACCAGTTTTCTCCAACACTGGTCGGCCGACCACCGTACACCTGTAAGACTTGAGTAAAGACTAGAGCTACAATAGCTCGATTTTTGACCAAAATAAATTGTGTACTTGCACGGCAATGTTTACACGACAGGCACACATTTTCAAAGTGCGAGTTTGTGACAATTTTTCTTCTTTTTAATTAACTTTTTTTCCATCATTCTAATATCGCAGTAAGAGCCATAACCCTGTTTGACCATTGAGAAACAAAACAGAAATTCATTAGAAACATTCGCCGTAAAAGATAGCAGTAGACTACGGACTGTTGGTGTCAAGGTAAACTTGAACAAAACCGTGCTGGCTGCGCGTGTCTATTTTAGCTAGTTCACTATCTTTTCGTTTCAGAATATCGATTATTATGTAGATTTTAAAACGTGCACTTCGAGAACACTGCCCAATAGATGGCCTATACAGGGTGAGTAAGAAAAAACGAAACCCAAATGTCGGGACTATTGTTTTGGTGAAGTTCTGCATGTAGCACTTTCAAAATCTAGGATATAAAAGCCCAATTCATAAGCTTTCTTTTAGTACAAGAATCATTCAAATCATCAATGTACTTTTTAAGTTACGAAATTTTAAACACAACCACCGTTTTAAGGTTCTGTCCAGGGATCACTAAAAAGGTGTGCCTTCTTTCAGCAAAACGAAAACAATTCACACATAATTATTCGTAAATGTGATTTGTTTTCGCTTCGGTGAGAGAACACTAAACTTTTTTTGTGATCCGTGGACAGAACCTTAAAACAGCGGTTGTGTTTAAAATTCCGTAACTTGAAAAGTACATGAGTGATTTGAATGATTCTTGTACTAAAGGAAAGCTGATGAATTGGGCTTTTTTATCCTAGATTTTGAAAGTGCTACATGGAGAACTTTACTTTAACAATGGTCCCGACATTTGGGTTTCGGTTGTGTTTTTTTACTTACCCTGTAGAGTAGTTTACTTGTCAGCGTGACTGTCGGTGACGGCGTGAGGGTTCGAATCCCGGTGGGGTAGTTTTCGTTTCTACGCAAACCCTCTATTGTTTCTTTAAAAGATTACAATAAATTCACCTTCATATCGCAACATATCATGATCGGTAAGCTCTACAGTTGGGACCGTCCGCAAAATCCAGGTTAGCATCTTCGTAAAGGTGCGGGGCTCATTTGGCTCATGATCTCGGCAGCCAAGGATTAGGGTGCCGCCTTGTTCCTCACTTTTATGATGCTTGGCCCTCGGGTTATATGGATGGACAGGGTAGATGGTTGGCCGGGAAACCCGAACAATTACGACAGGGAATTCAATTCCTAACATATCGTGAAATGATTTTTAGATATCTTGAAATGATCTCAGGATATTTCTTAATAACTAAGAGATATCACTAAATGCATTTCCTTCTAAAACATTTAGAGATATCTCCTAATGCATTTCGCGGCATCGTTGATGTGAGTGTAATGTCACTTATGTGCGCCATTATGGTACCATTGCAATATGTAATCAGTCATCTGATGGTATTGACGTTTACTTAGCCTTCGAATTTTGTTTTTTACTGCTTTGTACACGGGTATGGATGAGCACATCCCATGATGGCACTTTTTTAACTGCTGTTCATTCCTTTGCAGCCTCTGCTTACATTCTTTATGTTATCTTTTTTACTTGTATTTTACCTTTTTTTCCCCTTCTTATTAATGTCCAAATATTAAAAAAGAAATAGCAGTGCGATTCAAAGACTCCAGATTTTGCTTGTAACCTGTTATAGGAAACGGTGGTTTTCGTGGTTTTCGAAAAACCACGAAAAACACGACACTTTCTATTGTATACCATTGTATATAAATAGCAATAAACCAAATCAATCAACCAAATGAATGAATCAATCAATCAATCAATCAAAACAATGTTTTGAATGGAACAAGCTCTTCATCTGTACTTTGTTTAAATGCCCTTGTTTTGTTTACAAAGTATATGAATGTGCAACTCTTATTGTATTTCTTCTTTTTTTTTTATTAATCCTGACATCATTGTGAAATATCTGCCTGGAAAATGTTTGTATATTGTAATATAGGCCTATATTATGCCGTTCTTTTAAACCAACATAACTTATAACATGTCATTACAGAGTATATGGCACGTAGGCCGACTTCCTACATTGACGGTTCAATAATGATTAAACTGATGTTGTAATTACAAAATGTCAGTGTGTGCCAGCAATTCTTGTGCTTCGTACCAACATAAAGTGAACATTCGATTGTACAACTGTTCTCATTCCATTTATAGGTTTACATTCCATGGACAGCTGTAAAAAAATCACTCTTTTAGTAAAAATATGCACAACTTCTCAGGATCAATGTCAGTAAATTATTTTTTTTTTTCAAATGAAGAACTCGCAAATAGCACCGACAGTATACAGTCTTGAAATACATCAGTGTATGAAGATGACATAATGACAATATCTCCTAATGCATTTCGCGGCATCGTTGATGTCAGTGTAATGTCACTAATGCGCGCCATTATGGTACCATTGCAATATGTAATCAGTCATCTGATGGCATTGACGTTTACTTAGCCTTCGTATTTTTTTTTACCGTTATGAACAAGGGTATGGGTGAGCACATCCCGTGATGGCACTTTTTTTAACTTCTGTTCAGTCCCATGCAGCCTGTTACAACTGATAATGTAGTAACCAACGGATAATGTATCACCAACCGATAATGTCACACAAATTTACCGATACTGTATCACTAACCGATAATGTAATAGAAATTGACCGATTGTGTAGTAAAAATGTACTACACTATCAGTCGATTGTTGTTACATTATCGGTCTTAACCGATAATATAACAAATGTTGACCGATAGTGTAGTAACATTTACTACACTATCGGTCAATTTCTGTTACATTATCGGTTAGTGATACAGCTGCATCAGTCAATTTGTGTGACATTATCCGTTGGTGATACATTATCCGTTGGTTACTACATTATCCGTTGTAACACAGCCTCTGCTTACATTCTTTATGTTATCTTTTTTTACTGCGTATTTTACCCTTTTCCCCCTTCTTAATATTAATGTCTAAATATTAAAAAAAAAATAGCAGTGCGATTCAAAGACTCCCGATGTTGCTTATAACCTGTTATTGGAAACAGTCTATTTTCAAATAACGTGACATTCTCTTCGAAAAACCACGAAAACCACGACACTTTTTTGTATACCATTGTATATAAATAGCAATAACCAAATCAATCAATCAAATGAATGAATCAATCAATCAAAACAATGTTTTAAATGGAACGAGCTCTTCATCTGTACTTTGTTTAAATGCCCTTGTTTTATTTACAAAGTACATGAATGTGCAACTCTTATTGTATTTCTTTTTATTAATCCTGAAGTCATTGTAAAATATCTGCCCAGAAAATGTTCGTATATAATATAGGCCTATATATCATGCCGTTCTTTTATAACCAACATAACTTATAACATGTCATTACAGAGTATATGGCACGTAGGCCTACTTCCTACATCGACGGTTCAATAATGATTAAACTGATGTTGTAATTACAAAATGTCAGTGTGTGCCAGAAATTCTTGTGTTTCGTACCAACATAATGTGAACATTCGATTGCACAACTGTTCTCATTCCATTTTTAGGTTTACATTTTGCAGGCATAATAGTTTGTCTTTCATAAAGAGGAAAGAATGACGCGTATCTTGTAGTTCACCAGTGTTGCTTAATGCAAGTTATCTTATATAGGTGTGCGCGGACATCCGGGATTTCTTTGGATAGCTTGTAGTTCCCAGACCTATGTTCTTGAAACTCAATGGTTATTGAGCCTGGAGTGCTGAATGGTAACACATAGCAACCAATTAAGGGACGTCAGCCCGCCCTTACCTACAACTTAATTTTCGCCGCCACCTTTTTTTTGGCCACCACTTTTGTGCGCACCCGAGGATTTTTTTTTATTTGGCGGGAATTAGGCCAGAAACACATTATCGCGGTTGATACGCTTGCCTGGTTTCCTTGATGGAATTCAAGGTAACCCTTAAATGCTTAATAAGCGAAAGCATGCCAAAAAAATGATTAAGTAGTCGATGCTGTTTATAATTAGAACAGGGATATATGTCAGCCGATGGAGAAAAAAAATAACACCTTTACTTCGAGCGCCACTTTTCTGCGGTTGCCGTGTACTACCATGTAGTGCTCCCGACGCATTACTGTACTATTTGGGTTGAAGGGGAAGAAAAAAAGAAAGAAAGACAAAACTAGAGACTCAGCAATTTATGGGACATCTCTAAATTGTCTGCGCCTGCCTTCTCAACTAGATTGCAAACATGTTTCATTTTTCGTCAGTGTCTCATCCTTTACAAATTAATGTACGCTGCAAACCGATAAATTTCCCAGGTGCTGCGACTATTTGGAAGAAAAACAACATTTCCTAATTGAGCAGTTTCTGTAACCATAGAAACACGTTGACTCTTTTTTAAGCTCTGGCCAGAGCTTCTACATGTAACTTGGTGATCGGTCGGTCTGTCTTCGAAAATTGACCAAAACTATGGTGTTCCGTATATGCCATCAGTGTCACATTTTTCAGCTCTGGCAGGGATCATTTTGATCGATTTCATTTTAAGCTCTGGCAGGGATCATTTTGATCGAATTTTTGCAGGACTGTCATGCAAGTCTTCTTGCAACACGGCAGAGCTTATTGTGCACAGCGCACTTGCGCTGTAGCAACATCTTCCTCGAACGAGGTGGACGGCATTTTGTGTAGTGGTTGGACGGTATCCAGAAGGAGGAAATGTCCCCATAACCGACCAAAAGTATGGTGATCCATATGTGCCAACGGCGTCGCATTTTTCGCCGGAGCTTATTGTGTACTCGCTCTTGTTTTAACATTGCCTAACACTAATGAGCCTGATGGCGTAATATTGGCATTTAGGATTTTTACATAATGAAAAAGACATTAAATGAGCTTTCAGTATGCCAAGGACCTCTATCCATTTTCTTTATTCTGTCTTTCGTTCTTTTTTTTCACTCATCTGGAAAAAAATGATTTAAACAAAAGCAAGTACATTTCAATGGGAAAATACGACTATTTTTTTTCACAGCTAATCCATTTTCTTTATTCTGTCTTTCGTTCTTTTTTCACTCATCGGGGAAAAAAAAGATTTAAACAAAAGCAAGTACATTTCAATGGGAAAATACAACTCGACAAATCAAGCAAAACAATTTAAAATCTTGTTCGTCTTCAAGCAGTTTTGGACTTCTTTTTCATACATTTAAAAATAAAGAAAATAAAACAACCAAATTATATAGGGCCTACACAGAAAAAACAACTCCATATTTGGAGATATAATTTGTACTCATTTCGTTGCTAACCAACCACAGCTTGAATTCTATATGTGCGACGATCGTAACATTTTTTGGAAGAAAATTTGGCACACATCTCGTGTATTTTTTTTCACAGCTAATTGTGAAAAGCAGTCCACTGCGAATAATATATACTTGAGCACAAGGCAAATAGAAATATTTCACTGACAAGCGCTTACTGGAACCTTGTTACCAAAAATAAACAAAATGCTGAAATTTTAAGAGAGACGATCGGCTCTTGTACAGACGTAGGCCTAGCATATCAAGACTGCTATGCTACAGCGTTATTCCACCACATAGACAGTCTCTTTCCCAGCCTGATATAATTGTCTAGTGATTGTGTTACTTTGCGAAACTTAGACGAGTAAAAATGGCACCACTATACTGTGACAAAATAACCACTGAAGCAAAACAATGGATGTTTCACGGGAGATTTAAATTTCATAATTAAAGCAAAAACAAATCGCAATTTCTTAGCTGGTCAGAATCTGCACTTTAGGAACTTCAAGTCTTCGTAGTTCGTGAGATGTTAACAATGCGAATTCTTTTTCTTTTTGTGGTATTGACGACTATGCGATTCACATGACACTAATATTACTTCCACAATTCAGACACGCCAGCAAAGGATCTGAGCTCTCGCCGGCTTTTTGAGCCAATTTTATTGCCATCAATGATTAAACAGAATGACAGCTCCACTCGCTGGAAACTGGTTCACCATAACAACCTGCTATTTATTCTGCATTCAGTCGATGCTTCATGCTGTCACTAGTGTTGTCTCCGGGGACAATTAAAACCTGGCGTTTCATCTCGGGTTGTTTCATCAAAGGGGACTGTCAGTCCTGTTGCCGTGGTGCTGATGACGGGTCGTTTAAATTAATTTTGTCTTCGCCTGGCTCCCTGTTTTGAAGTTGTGATGGGAGAAAATGCAGGGCGGTTTATGACAAGAGTTGAATAGGAAACCGCCACTCAGGTCCAAATTTGATATCATTTGTCTCAAGTGACTTAAATTCCAGGAGCGTACGATCATACCCCTTTTATTATCAGCTTCGGTCCAACAATATTTTGGCCACGGCCACCGGTATCAAATGATTGAAAGGAGCAATGCTCATACTGATTTTGGTATGCACATCTAGTGTTGAAAAATGTGTCATAGCTTTGCAGTGTGAGAGGCTCATTTTTTGTGTGGGTGTTATCACTTTTATTTTTTTTTCTTCAAAATGGCCGCCAATACGGTTATTACCGGATTAATTATATCTGGTAACAAGCATGTTTTTTGCCGCCATTTGTGTGTGTGTGTTTTTACAGTGCGGAGTGGTTCCCAACCCCATCGGGGTCGATAATGTATGGACCGGGAACCAGTCTATTCGCCGGGGGGGGGGGGGTTCTGGTTGTGAAAAGCGCCCGCCCCCCCCAAAAAAGTCTCTTCCTGAGGATTGCAGATGCCCAAGATATAGGAAAACAAAAATTAGTCTGTTTTGTTGACAAGAGTGTCATTCATAGAAGTCAAGATGTGATTGAAATGAGCAGTGGAGGAGGAATCACTATCAACCTGTATCTCACTAACAGACTTTTTTTGTTTATGGGGAAGTCGATATTGATTCGGCTTCGTGCATCAAGTGTTGCCTAGCAACAGCTTGGCCATCGATTTGTCTGTTCTCTTAGCTGGTGCCCAAATCAGAGCTGTGTCATCATGATACTTAATTAAAGAGCGGATGGTCCTCTGTCATATCTGGTCACCAAAAGGGCGTGTATAAATCTGTTTTACGACAAAGGGCACGTCAAGGAGAAGGTCACTTGGATTTTAATGATATCGACATGGGTGTCGCGAGGGGGGGGGGGCAAAGAGGCGCAAAGTCATAGTGGTGTAAATTTAATGGGTGGGGGGGCAAAATGTCCCTGCCCCCCCCCCTCTAAAGCTGATAATTCGAGAATATGTCGAGGAATACAAGATTTTTTAGGGGAAAAATACGTTTTGTTCCCCTCTAGAAAAAAATCCTGGCGACGCCCATGGATGGCGATTTTATATTCGCCTTAAAAAGCAATTTAATTCGATACACCAATGAGCATGTTCTCATGTTCTCTCGAGAAATACAAGTTTTTTTGTGGGGGGGGGGGGTGAAATATGTTTTGTGCCCCTCTAGAAAAAAATCCTGGCGACGCCCATGGATGTCGATTTTATATTCGCCTTAAAAAGCAATTCATAAATACCTCAGACAGTTTAGCTATTCCTATTGGTCGAGAGCCCGTCACGTGGCCGGTCTTAAACGGATGATAAAGACATGGCTAGCTGGTCTTAAACACTTTTCCAGTGTCACAATAAAATGTGGACTCCTAAAAATCCAGTGCCTCTTACCGTTTCATTGGTTGAACGTTCACAATCCTCACGTAGGCATGCGCAACACTACAGGCGAGTCAGAATTTTATAGTTCTAAATTCAAAACGCAACGCCCCAGGTGCGTTCTGCGTGACATCGCGCAGAACATGTTACGCGCGCGTCAATCTCCATAAAAGGGTTGTTTACATCTTACTCGCCAGCTGAACACTCCATTATTTTGCTAGAGGGATGTTTCAAAAAGCATGAAGTGAACTTGTTGAACAAAATCGGGATTTTTTGAACGAATTATTTGATATTTTTTTACGGATAAGGTATTTATGAATGGGAATAAATATGTGCTCGGTCGGTATTTATCACTCTGTTTAATACCGCTTATAGTCTGGGTGCTGATAATTACCCTCGCCTCCGGCTCGGGTAATTATCAGCACCCAGACTCTAAGCGGTATTAAACGAGTGATAAAAACCTCCGGAGCACACATTTATTCCCTTATTCATAAATACCTCAGACAGTTTTCTAGTGTCGCAATAAAATGTAGACCCCTAAAAATCCAGTTCCTCTTACCGTTTCATTGGTTGAACGTTCACAATCCTCACGTAGGCATGCGCATCACTACCAGCGAGTCAGAATTTTATAGTTCTAAATTCAAAACGCAACGCGCCAGGTGCGTTCTGCGCGACATCGCTCAGAACATGCCACGCGCGCGTCAATCTCCATAAAAGGGCTGTTTACATCTTACTCGCCAGCTGAACACTCCATTATTTTGCTAGAGGGATGTTTCAAAAAGCATGAAGTGAACTTGTTGAACAAATCGGTATTTTTTGAACGAATTATTTGATATTTTTTACCAAAAAGGTATTTATGAATGGGAATAAATATGTACTCAGTCGGTTTTTATCACTCTGTTTCAGACCACTTAGAGTCTGGGTGCTGATAATTACCCGAGCCGGAGGGTAATTATCAGCACCCAGACTCTAAGTGGTCTTAAACAGAGTGATAAAAACCTCCAGAGCACACATTTATTCCCTTATTTAATTCGATACACCAATGAGCATGTTCTTCCATTCATGCATGTGAAAAAAAAAATTACTGAAATTCATCCATGCTATCAGAAGTTATACATGTTAAAAAGCACCCATTTTCACAGCTGTCCCTGGAATGTTATATGCTTTGAAGCCATTCAAGGGAGTGAGAACCAGAGATTACACACGGGCACTCAATGCAAATGAGATGTCAATAATCTGAGTAAGAGACCCGGAAACGTTGTTTCACTGTTTTGTGTTTTGTACCCCCTTGGTTCATTGTATTTAAAAGATATAGTCCATCATTTGTAATTTGTGCATTTTGTTCGTTTGAAGCAACAAAAGTGTTCAAAATCTAACGAAGGATATTGAACAACTAACCTGATGGAAGTTTCAGCTCAGCTTCAGCTGTATATTCCGAGAAAAACAGCATTCTAGGATCTCAATTTCAAGTCAAAAGTTGCTGAATCATGTTTTGAATAGTTTTGAATTGCAGCTATACGCGATGTCGCGCACTGATCCGACGAATTATAGCAACCGCGCGCGCCTGTGCGTCGTGCTAATGCTTGCACGCGCTGCGCCGAATGACAAAACGAACTACTAATTTAAATTTTCATACGGTGCGTCTTAAGACGCACCGTTGGAAAGACCTTTTTTCGTTGATTACTTCAAAATGATAGCTTGCCAGAAAGATTAATTTCACAGGGAATTTTAGTCCACTTAATATCTTTCAACCAAGTATGTTTTTCAACAATAATACGCCAGTTTCTTTTCGGATGGCTGCAAATGATGGACTAAAGCTTTAAAAGGCATTAATTGATGCGTATCGGCGAATGATCATATAGGTGGACATGTGGTATATGTCTATTAAAATAGAAATAACTTGTGATTAGAGTATGCAAATTAAATGTTCACAGTTACTTTATCAGTAGAATGTGGAAGCTTACTTTCAAAACCCTAGCTATATAAGAAAGAAATACTTTTACTAATAACATTACTTCTGAATAGGACGAATCATTTGATGAAAAAATACCAAACAGTATTAATTTAACACCTCAATTTTTAAAAAGGAATAAATATGTGTTTGGCTGGTTTAAACCGGCTATGGGACCAAGACGCGGATAATGGGCCAAGGCGAAGGCGATTTTAAACCTCCCACGTGACAGCCTCTCCACCAATAGGAATGGGTAAACTGTCTCATATATTCATGAATAGGTTTTTATGTTCACAAAAACGCATATTTAAATGTGTTTTTTTTTTATATAAAGACGATCAAATTTCATGCCGATCGGCCGAAGCATTCCCATGGCACAATAGACCCTTATCATGCTGTCACAATTTCAGTCATGTTCCCTGGATCCAATCATAGTACTGAATGATACTTTTTGTGCAAAAAGGAACCAGACTATTTTTGCCTTCCAGCCTCGCTTTGGTTACGTTGGTTTGAATGGGAAACAATCAAGATGGCCGCGACATGGTAATGGTCTATGTTCACCTCCCGCCGTCCAGATGGAGCTAACAAAATTGTAGGCCTTTACGTTATTCCGGAAACTTGTGGTCGCTTCGGGTACTCGATATGTTGAATATACGTTCAACCAAAAAAGAAAGCCCCGTAATACTTTTTTGTCTAACTCAAAAACTACTGAGCATCTATTGATCAAATAACGACTGATCAGTGAAGACATTCCTTAGCAATCCAGCCATCCTTTTTGTTTGGCACAAAATAGTAATAATGTGTACACAATTATGCAATATTTATGACACATGATACCGAACAAAAAGTTGCATTTGTGTATACGTGCAAGTTGAGTGTGAACATTTCGTCTTATTTAACGCAATTTTCCAACAAACATTTCTTAAAATTAATTTCAAATTTTTGTCGATTATCTCTTCACCCTTTCCTTTACTGACTGTATACTTTTCATTTTCTTCGAGGTTCATTAAACGAAAGGGTCAGAAGAAACTAACAAAATTTTCAATTAATTTAAAGGATTTTTTGTTGGACGATTGCGTTAGACTTAGAGACGAAATGTGCAGTGTTGAGTGTGAACATTGGTCTCTAACGCAATCTTCCAACAAAAAATTACTTTAAAAAAAATTATTTCAAGTTTTGTTGGTCATGTTTTCACCCTTTCCTTTAACTAAACCTCGAGGAACATGAAAAGTATGCAGTAAAGAAAAGAGTGAAATTCTATTTTAAAGAAATCAATTTTAAGACATTTTTGTTGGGAATTACATTAGAGACGAAATGTTCACACTCAACTTGTACGTATACAAAAGTGCAAATTTTTGTTCGGTATCATATTTGATAAATTGAATTCGTACGCATTATCACTGTTTTGGGCCTAATAAAGAGTATGGCTAGATTGCTAAGGAATTTCTGTACTGATTAGTTGTTATTTGAGCAAAAGATGCTCAGTAGTTTTTGAGTTAGACAAAAAAAAGTATTGGGGAACTTTCTTGTTTGGTTGAGTGAAGTTACGATTTCGGCATAACAATTATATAAAAGGTCTGTTTTTCTTTCTTTCAAACATTTGATGGGCACTGTCTTTATCCATGACAGAAAAAACCTGCAAAGATCGTTGTATGACGCATGTAAAGATGATTAAAAGTCACAAAAATACTGATGACAAAAAAAGTGGTTTTATATTTTATAGAATCGCGTGCTGCGGTAAATCGACGTGAAAAATGCATGCGAAAAGCGACATCGGCAGGTGGCGGGTATAATTTATACGCTAAGCGGACTGCAAACAATAGGGAGTTCCGACGAAACATTTATAATTTAATGCTCCGGATCAGACGTTTCGTCGACGAGGGTGGAGATAATTGCAGGGGAAAATATAATCACCCTTTATGACTGGCGATAATTACTTTGTTTCGACTTCACAATTGATAACGATGAGCGTTTAATCCTAATAGTTCGCCACATTTTATTATGATTGAGTGCGTAGCTGTTATACAGAGAAAAGAAATTACTAAATTTAGGTTTTTTTCCCCTGACGACCAGCAGAACAATATCTTGGCAGCTTGAGAGATAAATGACTTTACGACAAACAATAACATATCTCCACCATACAAACGTCACCATACATTTATTAGTTCTTATTGACAAGTGCTTTTATATTTCACCAGTGGCGTTATTAGTATGCAATTCACAGGGGATACATGTGGTTGCTCAATTTTTTTTACAGCAAACTTTAAAAATGGTGCTTAGAGTTAAAATTGGTATATACGTGCTTTTTCAAAATTTCGATTTTCTTTTCCAAACGATAGTTTAGAAATTGTGCATACTACAGCCAGTCTAAAAAAAATGGTACAATCGAAAACGATTTTTTTTCAATATTAAATCTCAACATAAGTAAGTCGTTTTGAGCATCACATTAAATAAAAAAGACCAGGCTTTCCAATACTTTTTGTTTCATCTCATTTGCTTTTGTGTCAATCCAGAGATAACTCCAGTTTACTGCGGAACACAAAAATCGAGTTTGTTTCTTTTGCCAAGTTGCAATCTTTTGTGAGCTTCAAGACAGCATGGCACAGTACTCGAAACAACTCTGCCCATGCATAAAAGTGGCACAAAATCGATTTTGGTGTAACGCACTAAATTGATTATATCTCTGAATTGACAAAAGCAAATAAGATCAAACAAACACTATTGGAAAGCCCAATCTTTGTTCTTTAATATTATGCCAAGTAAGAATGACTTATTTTGAAATTTCATTATTTAACCATTTTTTTTCTCTGATTGTACCATTTTTTTTTAGACAGGCTGTATATTCTGAACGAATTAGGAGCGTCCCGCTCTTAATTCGAAAGTTGAAATTAATAGATTGATTACTTGTCATGGGCCGATTTTTTTCGTACGATGTCTTATTGGAAAACTCATAGCTAATGTAATGCTAGAAAATTACCAATTCAATTTGAAAATCTACTTTTGAAGGTGCCACACCCACTAAAGCACGTATATACCAACTTTAACAAAAAAACTTTTTTAACCAACTTTTTTCACGTTTAGATTTTTTGCACAGTATGAAAGCCTCTCAGTGCTATCAATAATAATTTTTTAAAAGTTACATTTACATTTATAAGAGTGTTAAAAGTGGGTATATGTAGCCTCTCATTCGACTTCAACCCGATATGTCATTTTTAATTTCCTATGTATGCTTGATGGTACTAACAAGCCATCGTCCTGTACCTAAACATGTCACAGACATCCACAAATCTAAACATGTCGCAGATTCCAACAAAAGTTACATTAAGGGCCCCTGTTGGCTTGATAGTTTAATGTCTTTGAAACGAGATATCCTTTACTGCCGATAGCTTCTGAGCCAATGCCGCACCTCTTTAGCAAATTGCATCTTGTGGTCAGGTGATGCCGATTATCATCAGCAAAAAAAACATATGATTTTTTTTCAGCCATGCAAGTACATCACGTGAACTTCGGGTAAGGGTAAAAATGTTGAAGTTGCACTGTTTAATATTGGAGATACATGTATACACGAGAAATATGGTATTATTTTTGTGATGGCGCCACGAACAACAATTATTTTGAGAAATTGCATGAGGCGATAGGTTTAGAATTGTGTTTACTCGCTGAACACATTTTTGTGGCCAGACAATAATCCACACATAGGCTATATTAGTCTACCTCTGTCCCTATGCCTAAAATTGAAAACTTGTATGGTCACATGGTAAATTTGACCTCTCTTAGATAATTACTCATAACTCTGTCAAAAATGATCAGATTTGGGCACCATTTGATGTATCAGTTTGAAGTGGAAAGACGTATTTTTCAAATTATATATGTGTTGGTTACACATTCTACGGCTGACATTCCGTTTTATTTTGTTTGCATTTTGTTTTTATACACACGGTATGAAGAGAAAAGCAAAATTTGACCAAGTAGTAGAGGTCCTTATGTGGTTCGACCTTAACATTTTTGTCAACTAGCCAGCCAGGCTACTAACTAGCCGCGCGGGCATTTTCACTAGGCCGCGTGGTGTTTTTTTTATAGAGTGTCTCATAAACAACAATGTGCATACATGTAAAACGTGTATGGAGCCTGAAAGTTGACCTCTGGTTGCGCGCTTCAGGACCCCTCGAAAAGGAAAATTAACGTGTAAAAGTCAGAGTTTTTGAAATACAGTGTAGTTTTGGAACATTGATTTCTTTACAAAAAAAAAAGTGGGAACAATTATGTGTTTAGAAATGTGTTCAAACTCTGAACATAGTTTTGAGAGTGTAGTTTTCACATAATTATACGATCATAATTATACGATCATTTTCCTGTAGTCTGGTTCCCTGACTCCATATAAGAAGAAACAGAGCAGTTTACATACATTGGGGAATTGTAAGGTCAGGGAACCAGTCTAGCTGGCTCGTACCCGTTCATAGGTTTGTAATCGATTGCAAACAAGTGCGATGGTCAATTGGGGGCCAGTATTTGAAAAAAAGCCAGTTGTTTCCAACGCTGATCGGCCGATCAGCGTTGGAAATTGATACAAAAATACCACTTTTCTTGAAAATGACAGTATACCAGGTGCCATGATTTTACAGGGTGCTTTACACTGTCATTCACTAACAGCCCAGCAAGTTATTTCAAAATGATTTGGTAGTTTTATTTTTTGATGTTTGCAAATGTTGTATTTTCCCTTTAATGCCCAGGGATTATTTGCGCTAACTGCCCTCACATTTGGCTGTTTCTTGATTTCTTCTATAAGACAGCAAGCCAGACGGAATAATTTCGCGGGGTGTTTATTACCAGTATACGATCTTGAGTCCAAGTAAGCTGTTTGCTAATAATTCGCTAGGATACTTTTGGGATAAAAGCAAATGATCGTATATGCTTTTAAATTAATATATACATGTAGAAACACCTTTGTGTTTGAGCATCGCAACAGTGCTGGATCATCATAAAGAAAATGTTGCTTGATCATCTTATTTACAGAAAGTTTCATCGATAGATGCATTGGGCCAATCCAATACATGTTATTGTGTTTCAGACCGTATACCCCCTTAAGACATTTGCAAACAGAGGCAATAGACAGCCTTTGAAAAGTGTTGGCTAAACGCATTAACCGTTTAAAGGTCATCAATATAACGTTTTATATCGTTTACTATAGCCATATTTCACAAGTCGAGGCCTGAAACAACGTTGCGTTAAAGGGCTTGGCAACTTAATGCGAGACAAATTGTGTAATTGATTCAATATGGTTTACTTGTTATTTTATTATTAACCGTAATCTTCTGTAAATAGGTCTAATTTCGCAAATTATGTTTTCTGTTGAATGACAGGCCCTTCCTGAATATGAAGACCTGTACCACAGAATCAGCTCAGGTGAGTGATTATAGAAGGATATTGTGGCGACACCCCGATTGTCCGAAGGTTCGTTAGGACGAAGATCCTTTAGTCCGAAAAATCGTTCGTCCGAAGGGTCGTTAGTCCGAAGGGCCCATTAGTCCGAAAATAGGATAAGGTCGAATAATCCGAAGGCTCGATAGTCCGGTTCGATACCGTAGACCGAATCGACAGCATTGAACACTATTGTCAATTCGGACTATCGAACCTTGTGTGCTTTCGGAATAACGAACCTTCAGACTATTGAACCCGGTTTTTGTTTCGGACTACCGAACCTTCGGACTACCGAACTTTCGGATTATCGAACCTTCGGGCTATCGCACCAAATGTTCGGATTAACAAACCTTATTTCATTTTCAGTTATGGGAAATGTGTGTGTGTTCGGACTATCGAACCTTCGGATCAATAAACCTTCGGACTATTATAATGGCTTTCTTCATGATGCGTTGGCGCTCTTCTATGATTAATGAGCACATAGGTTGCCATGGGAACTATGAAAGCTTAATGAAGTGGAGGAAATGAACCGCCATCATTAAAAAAAAACAGTACAGACGAAAATGAAAATGCTTCCAGTTTAGCAAATGCAATTTTACGCAACATTGCTTTCTCATCTTCACAAGTTATATTAAGGGCCCCTGTTTGCTTGATAGTTTAACGTCTTTGAAACGAGATATCCTTTACTGCCGATAGCTTCTGAGCCAATGCCGCACCTCTTTAGCAAATTGCATCTTGTGGTCACGTGATGCCGATTATCATCAGGGGAAAAAACATATGATTTTTGTTTTTCAACCATGCAAGTACATCACGTGAACTTCGGGTGAGGGTAACAATGTTGAAGTTGCACTGTATAATATTGGAGATACACGTATACACGAGAAATATGGTCAGGCTATTATTTTTCTGATGGCGCCACGAACAACAATTATTTTGAGAAAATAGCATGAGGTGATAGGTTTAGAATTGTGTTTACTCGCTGAACACATTTTTGTAGGCCAGGCAATTATCCACACAGAGGCTATTAGTTAACCTCTGCCCCCTATGCCTACAATTTAAAACTTGGTCCCATGGAAAATTTGACCTCTCTTAGAAAATTACTCATAACTCTGTCAAAAATGATCAGATTTTGACATTTGATGTCTCATTTGAAGTGGAAAGACGTATTATTCAAATTATCTTTGTTGGTTACACATTCTACGTCTGACATTTCGTTGTAGTTTGTTTGCATTTTGTTTTTATACACATGGTATGAAGAGGAAAGCCAATTTGACCAAGTATAGTCGAGGTCCTTACGTCAAGAAATAGAGGTTGGTTTTTGATGGTTTTTCAGAGACCTAGAAGCGATCTGAAAACAGTTGTGGAATCCTTATAATGTCTATTTTCAGAATACATGTGTGTATGTTTCCAAAACTTATTTTTGGGAAAAACGCCCATTTTGGCGGTATTGTTTTGAGGGGAAATCGCATGATTCTAATTTTCATTAATCTTTTAGGGTTACTGACGTGTCTTTTTGCAGATTTAAATTTTCTCTAAAAATGTTTTGTGTAAATTACCAACTTAAACCCGTTTCACGTTAAACAAAATTTGAGGTTTTTTTCTAAAGCCTTTGAAAACGTTTACTAAATAAACAATTATGACTTTATGGTGATTCGTGGACTTTTGTTACCTTTCCTAACAAATGTGTCATTTACTTAAGTAAAAAAGGGAAAGTTGCGTTTTTGTTGGTCAAAACCATTTTTTTCGTTGCCCATAGCTAATAAGAATTTGTTTTTGACGAGCATTTATAGTCACATGACCTATACTACATTGCATGCTGAGAATCAAGTATGGCCGCCATTGATGCGAAAAGCCTCTGAAATGCTCACCTTTTCTGATGCACAATGTTGATCTTTTTAAAGTACTTTTTGCAGTACTTGCATGAACAAACTGCAAAGCATTTGTAATCTTACCATTGAGCGCATCATTTGTGCCGTAATTTGTTGAACAATTCTGATATCGGGACAAAGTAACAAACAAATGATGGATCGAGTGGATTTGGGTTCTTAATGGGAGATGATAATTTACCATGAACCCACCGGCTGACGCTGATGCACTAGCGCTCATGCTCTATGATTAATTCAGGGCTAAACTGATGATCATGGAACACAGGTTGCCATGGGAACTTTGAAAGTTGGTTAATGAAGTGGCGAAATTAACCGTCGTTATAAAAAAAAAAAGACAGGCGAAAATGAAAATGCTGCCATGAAAGCAAAAGGCAATTACCACATGTTATGTACAGCTCCCTGGGTTTGGTGATTCAATGGCATTGAAACGAGATATTCTTTACCTCGGCTAATAGCTAAAGGCTTCAATATAAGGTTTTGCCCTTCACCGACATATAGACACTGTATACTCAGTGGTTTAGCTTCTGAGGCAATGCCGCACCTTTATCGTAAAGAAAATTGCATGTTGTGCTCACATTATGGCGACTATCAGGGAAAAAGCATAAGATGTTTTTTTTCTGTAATACAAATACCTCACGTGGAATTTGGGTGAGGTTGAGGTTGCACTTGTACAGTTTTGCAGATAAGCACGAGAAAGATGCTCAAGTTATTCTCTTTTTTTGTTGATGGCATATCATATGCTAAAAAGGTTGATACACTTTACTTTCCTTCGCTGCTGAGAAAAATAAATATTTTAAGAAGATGATAAGAGAAAACTCAATGAGTCGGTGCCAGTTTTGTTCACGATATTTAGAGGGTCCACGAAGTGAATTCTTCTCTAAGGAAGATATTTGGTGCAACTTTTTACTCCTCTTACATGTATGAAAAATATTTGACATCCCTTTTTTGGTTAATTGTGTTACAAAGTATACTTAATTAAACATTTCAAATCCATGTTTTTTTCTGGACAACTGATGGCGCTGTTGCTGTGATTTCATTTCAGGAAGACACTATTATGGGTTTTCTGTTCAAATTGTGAACCCAAATATGTGCTTATATTTAAAGCTTTTGTGAGTAACGTTTGCCCATGGTCTCACTGCCATGTACTGACACAAAAGAAAATCTACGACAGCGAAATCATCGGATGTACGTAGGCAAAACCTTTGCGTCGTTAGACAGTTTCGTTCTCACGCAAGTACGCGATGTGAAAACAAACGTGATCCAACAAGGAGACCTAGGAATGACAATTATTGCGGATGTGAAAGGTAGTCAGTAAAATTCGTTTGTACCCATTTCCAACTGATTTCTCATCATTATTTTCTTGGGGTAATACCCAGATAAACTTCCAACATGAACGTTTCCCGGAGTGATTACAGGTAGTAATAATTCTGTCTAAACTTAGAGCAAGAAAAAGGGCAACCCAGCGTAAAATGCACAAAGCGAGCGTTCCGGAAGCTCGCCGCGTGATCTTTTCCTTTCAGGATCTAAAGCGTAGTTTCAAGGGGTTGAAAAAGTCCAAAACATGTAGCTTTTGCCCGTTTAAAAATACCAAACAAAATTATTGTATCGTACGGGTTAAGCATGCGATCGTATATACGGACCCGGTAATTACATCACGTGGTACCGTACTATCTCAGTGCAATTTGGTCTTTTGTTCTAGTGCCGGATGTATTTCTTTTTTCTGCAGCATACATCGTCAATGGAATCATGATTACAATGTATTCAGTAGTTTCGATGGGAAAGTTTACATGTTAATTCGTGAGAAGAAAAAGGCATGCCTTTATTTTAAATATCAAACCAGTACTCACCAGGGATAAAGTTAAAATTCGAAGCCCTACGGTATAAAAATAATGCCGGTACGTGTTTCCCTGTCGACGCTATAGAGCCTCATAAAAACAAAGTTGCGGGTATTTTGGGAAGTGCTGTAGTACATATCTGTTTTCTTTTCCTCCCTTTAAATTTGTTGATGTTTAGAAGAGCTTTATGATTCTGCTTTCGCGTACTGGAGCCTGGATTTCTTGGAGGAGAATGCGACTGCAGGCAGCATCTCAGGCGCTGGCTTTTGCAGTATTACAGGTAAAATTGTTTTTTGTCGGAGACGCTTGTTTATTTTAACCAAATTTTGAGGGAAACTGAGCATTTTGAATTTCAGGTACATGTACAGGGTGAGCCAGAATGATCTGGACCCAAATTAAAGAAAATATTAAAAATGTGTAGAACTTATCAGAAAAAGTGCAAATGAAATATGTTATAGGCTGGTATTTTGGATATATTGAATCCGCGTACTAACGTGACTGCAATGTTTGAAATGCAGTCACATCAGTGCGCGATCGCAATAAATTTGTTGAACCATGGAACCGTGGTCAGAGTGTTTTTTATCGTGTGTTCTTTGTGAACGCTTTTCCTCTAAATGGTACAATGGATATACATGAAACTTTCACCAAATATGTCCAAAATACTAGCCTATAACATATCTCAATTGCACTTGCTTTGATAATTGCTACATATTTTTAATATTTTGTTTAATTCGGGTCCTGATCATCGACTAATCCTGTATATATTAAGAGGGCATTGATGAACAACACTTTCTTTTGTTATCAATAACCCAATTTGAATTCTACAGTTTCTAAATAAAAAGATCTCCCCATTTATTTTACATGTAAATATGATTCGCTTTTCCTTCTTAATATAATTTCTTTATTTTTACCAGTCTTACTAACAGTAATCGGTTACCAATTTTTACCAATGTCCATTTTTTCTTCTTTATGTCTCCTGCGTTTACGAAAACTTTCACATATATTGTGGCGCGCTCGCCCGTCTATGGATAAGGAATTACACCCACACCAACAAGAGCTGACTATCCCACAAAAATATTTAATGACCTTACATGCGCATGAGCGGTTACACGCAAATAAGGGGGGACTACGTCACGAACGGAGGCTTCAAGTCCTAAGCCTGTCCGTTTGTTGGGAATATACCAATGCTAAAGGAATACCAATTCACGTGGCAAGCAACCTAGAGGTGACCAGGGAACCTCAATAAACCTACACATGTGTCTTAGAGAACAAGAAACAACTCTTTATTCGGTCCAATACACAGGCTTAAAGTTCAATGAGTGGCCAATAAACCTCGCAGAACAACGTTCCCCGCTGCTCTAGGTTCATCCCTATAAAGTAAGCCTTACACAACAATAACCTCTTATTGTACAATGCTTACAACAACCAGCCTAAGCAGGCTCTATGTAATTAACCTCGTTGATTATCTAGAAAGATTATCCCACAGTGGCAAGAACCTCACTGTGCACACCCAGTGCGATCAACAGCAACAAGTTATGAACTGCACACACTGATCAAGACTTTACCAGAGTAACCCTCACATGCAACCTAGCATACAGAAATCACTGGGCTCAGGTTACGGAGCGCGGTTTATAACCCCGAGGTGACTCCTGGCGACAAAGGTCGACAGGCAACAGGCAACCCAATTCCCGACCAGGGAATACTGCTGCACATACCACACGAACCTTAGGTCCCCAGTCACCAGCTCAACCCACAGCCACCCAGGCTAATTTCCCCTTACAACAAAATGTCTAGCTTGCTAATTATTACTCTAAAGTCTCACCATCCGCCCTTGACTTGCACGCCGCGTTGCCCAAACTATCTCTACGTCTACACACGAGGTTTACTCGGATTCGGAGCTCAACGCTAAGTTTCCACTAATCTATGTTCACACAACGGCGTCTTTAGACGGACTGCCTAAAATCTCTGACTAGGCGCTATACCTTACGCACGACGTCGGGGAACCAGGCGAGCCATGGTAAACTCGCACCAGTCCACCGACTGTTTCGCCACAATATTTGAAAGGAAATGTAATTTTAACGTGGATTTTCCTAGCTATTTAAAATGTATACTTTCTATTCAAATTCACCAACTCTAACATTAAATTTCGTCCGAGAAAAATTTAACACACTTTTAACAAAACCAATTGTTTTATTTACCATTCAATTTCAAAGTTTGGTCACCCTCTTTAGTCACCGAGTCGAGAATATTCGTCGTTACAGATCAAATTCGTCTAAGCTGTTGCCAAATGGCAGCATGAAGAGATCGAGTTCGTCTGATATAAATCAATGAGCCGACTTCGATTTCTGAATAACAGTACAAGGTTTGGCGTGGAGGAGACGAAATCGAATACTTAGGGACGAAAACGTGTGCTCATTGTTTGAATTTGCTTAAACTGAATTTGAAATTGTTTCATCGTTACAGATCAAATTCGTCTAAGGGACGAAAACGTCTTCGTCTTCGGGACGAAAACGTGTGCTCATTGTTTGAATTTGCTTAAACTGAATTTGAAATTGTCTGACGAAAGACGAAATTAAACATTGGAAGCGCACTAAGTTGATATTGATGGACGAATTTGAATTTTAGAAACGGTGCATTCGAATGATAAACGTTCTCAAATAGCCGGGAAAACATCATATCAACATATCTGACCAAAGCTTAAACTCACAATATAGGCCTGTATTGACAGTCAACGCTAGACTTAAGCTGCGTTATAGGGTTACATTCCCAATGTACTCTTAATACTCCCCGGTCAGTTTCGACCCAAATCCTTCCAGATTTGACCTGACTCTTTTCCTGGTCAAAAATAATGACACTTCCTCGAGTCGGTTTTCAGGGTCATTTGACCTGGAACTGTCTAATTTAGACACGCAGAAATGGTTATTTTGACCAAGAAATGTGTAATTTTTACATGGGGAAAAGTGAAATGTTGACCCAGTAAAGTGTCGTGGTCAAAAATATTTGATCTGGATTCCGTTTCGAATCAGCTGGCCGAACTTTAAGACTGTGTTTTACCTATATGTGATTGTGCAAAGGATGTGATCTTTTCTTTCTTTTTCTCGAAATGCCAAGCTCTTCTTGAAGTGGGCAAGTTTACGGGTTGACTCATATTTGTTTTGATTTGTTATACAGGAATCGATGTGCTCAACGGAGGTGTGGTCCTGAAGCAACCCGAGATGGCCAACCGCAAATCAGCGAAGATCACGCTGAGTTCTTACCCGAACGAATGCCCGACCGACCCGCGGGCCTGTGCCGAGGGATTCACGGTGGCGTTCTGGCTGAGCCTGAAGGAGGCGGATAACCAGACGCTGACAGACGAGACCTGCATGTTGCTCAGTCTGAACGACACCTCTAACATGGGCTTTCAGGTATGATTGCTCGGTCGAAGCGGGGTGAATTGTTTTTAAAGATGTTTTTGTTAGAAGATTGCAGTACAGAAGAAAATGATCAGTGTTGAGTGTGAAATTTTTGTCTCTAACGCAATATTTCAACAAACAAATTCTGTAAAAAAAAATGTCAAGTTTTGTTGGTTGTGTTTTTACTCTTACCATTACTGAACCTCGTAGAGCATGAAAAGTATGCAGTAAAGGAAAGGGTGAAAAGATTGTAAGAAATCAATTTTCAGACAGTTTTGTTGGAATATTAGAGACGAAAAAAGTTCACGCTCAACTTGCACGTATTCAAAGTGCCATTTTTTTTCGGTATCATTTGCCATAAATTGCATAATTTTCAGAATTTTGCACACATTATCACTATTTTGTGCTACCGGTAAATGCATGAGTATGGCTGGATTGCTAAGGACTTTCAGTACTGATTAGTCGTTATTTGAGCGAGAGGTTCCCAGTAGTTTTTAAGTTAGACAAAAAAGTTTTAGGGGAGGCCTTCTTTTTCGGTTGAGTGTAGTATTCTTCCCATCACAGATTCAGTTCGGCGGGTCAAGCGGCATTGTCTCTTTCCGGACACTCGGTAGCACCATCGAGTCTGAGGAAGTCTACAATGCCACCAAGCTATGGATGTGGAACCATATGGGCCTGACATGGAACAACCGCACTGGAAGTAAGAGTAATTTGGTTATCCAAATGAAATGTGATTGAGTTGTGTTATCTTGGTCCAGTCTGTAGTTATTGCTTTTCATTTCATTTCATTTTGTTTGCAGGATGTAAACTGTAAAAATGCAAAATCACATATAAGTGAATCCAATGATAATAAAATAGCTCTCCTGACGTGCAATATAACGCAATTCATAAGTAAAAAAAAATCCATGAACATCAACATTACAGAGAAAGATAATTGCATTTAATTACATTCTTAAAATTCGGGTAGAATTTATGTGGTGTGATGAGGTTGGGTGTGGTCTATCTGCATGGCCTGGTTTGGTTCTGGTCTTGTCTGGTCTGGCCTAGTCCGGTCTGGATTCAGTGGATTGGTCTGGTCTAGTTTGGTCTGGTCTTTTCTGATCTGCTCTGGTCTGTTCTTTTCTGGTCTGGTCTGGTATGGCCCGGTCTGGTCTGGTCCGGTCTGGCCCGGCGGTCTGGTCTGGGCTGGTCTAGTCTGGTCTGGTCCAAGGGCGGATCCAGAACACAATGGGGGGCCTAAACAAATTTGGTCCCCCAAAAGGTGGGTCCCGAAAATTATGGCGTGGGGTTCGAGGGCCCGCTTAAGGGCCCCAATTTTTTTTTGGATTGTAGATGTTCTGTGGTGCGATATGAGGCAATTTCTGACTACTTTAACCAAATCTTTTTGAGGAAAAGATGGTGGTGTACGCAGTGCCTGCCTTTATTGTGACGTCACTTTGAAAAAAGGGTTCTTGTTTTGGCGGGGGGGGGGGGGCGCCATGGACCCCGTTGGCCCCGGGCCCTTGGTCTGGTCTTGTCTGGCCTGGTCTGGTCTGGCTTGGTCTGGTCCGGTCTGAATCTGGTCTGGTCTGCTGAACTTGGTTGAGTTTACCTGAAGCGTTTTACACTGCAAAAATGCGATATTAGATTGAACCGCAGTGGTTTCTATAATAGGATCACCGGTATAAAACTATATGTTTTCCCGGCTGTTTAAACACTTGTATCACATGAATTCCCCATATCGATACTTTAATTTCGTCCCCGAACATCGCCAAGCTCAATTCTCAATTTGAATTTCAAAAAGCCACCACTAGATTTCATTGAAGGTTCAGTATAATTCAAACTGTTAGCATTCCGATTCGTCCAAAATCTTTGAAATTCGTCTCGTGAAGCAATCGGCGTTGAATTGAAAAAGCAAATTCGGTTTTTGTCATTCGTTTTAATGTTCTTGTCGTTACATTTCGTCTCTGGTGACTTAAAACGTTACGATTAAAAATGTGCCCAATCTTTGGACTTGTTTGCGCATTGATTAAATTTTTATTTTTAACAAATATTTCCTTATTAATGAAAGTAAAGCTGTAAGTTTTGAGTTTTCTTTGACAATTAACATTAAAATCAGAAATTGAACTTTCACAATATGCTCTTTGCTTAGCATATGAAAATTAAGCATTGAGATCAAACGTCTTCATAATGTTGCTCTTTGATTATGTATATGAATAAAACAACAGAAATAAGGTATGTCTATCAAAGAACAACATTAAGAAGGTCTTTGAACTTAATGCTTAGTGTCCATGTCATAAGTGCATATTGTGAAATGTCAATTCCTGACTCTAATGTTAATTGTGAAACAGAAATAAAAATTCATACCTTACAGCTAACTACTTTATTTATACATATAAGGAAATATATGTCGAATTATCATTGTTTTAAATACGCATAATTCTTTAAATAAGTCTAAATATTGGGCGCAGTTTCTAATCGTATACGATTTAAGTCACCAGGGACGAAATGTAATGACAACAACATGAAAACGAATGACAAAAAAAACGAATTGCTTTGTCAATTCAACGCCGATGGCTTCAGAAGACGAATTTCAAAGATTTTGGACTAATCGGAATGCTAACAATTTGAATTATAGCCTACTGCACCTTAAATGAAATCTTGTGGTGGCTTTCTGAAATTCAAATTGAGAAGTGAACTTGGCGATGTTCGGGGACGAAATTAAAGTATCGATATAGGGAATTCGTGTTATACAAGTGTTAAAATAGCCGGGAACACCTATATTTTACACCAGTGGTTCTCGAGATACCACCGGTGTTAAATTTACACTACATTTTTTGCGTGTTGATAGATGTGCACAATCAGGTTGGAGTCTGCAATGTTCAAATTCAAATGATCAGTAGTTTACCTAGACACATTAATATCACGCCGCCCATTCACTCGACCAACCATTTATCTGCACACTACCAACTTCCATATATACACCGGGAAAGTCATCTTCCATGATAAAGAACATCCAAACTCCACATTAATTTTAATCAATCGATTTGTTTTGTTCAAACTTCTTTTGTCACAGACCTGACGGTTTTCTCCAACGGACACGAGAGCCAAACGCTGGCGGTGTCCCTGATGGGCGACGGGAACGATTTTGACCCCGGTGACGCGGGCTGCCCCTACGTCGCCCTGGACGAAATCGGAATCTGGGACCGGCCCCTGAACGAGTCTGAGATGAAGGCGCTCCGGCTTGACCCGTTCAACTGGACCGATCCCCATGCGACAACTCCGGCTGGTTGGACCAGCCCCGTACCAACCACTACGGCGGATTTGTCTAGCACAAGACCCACCACTTCGGCGGATTTGTCTAGCACTGGACCCACCACTTCGGCGGATTTGTCTAGCACTGGACCCACCACTACGGCGGATTTGTCTAGCACTGGACCCACCACTTCGGCGGATTTGTCTAGCACTGGACCCACCACTACGGCGGATTTGTCTAGCACTGGACCCACCACTTCGGCGGATTTGTCTAGCCCCGGACCCACTACTAGGACTACTGGTGGGTATACCAGAGGGACTTAAAACTTATGTATACACGGTTTAATTAAACATGCACTCTCTTTAACAATTTCAGGCAAGTTTCCTCTTTCTGGTTATAGACACCTTAACATTGCAAAGTTAACATTCTTAACCCTTAAAGGACCGGGAGCGGAATCAGCCCCCTCCCTCGACTTTTTCCGCGATAGCCTTAAAAAAAACTTTCCCGACCCAAGCTGTTATGACTGTTTAGCCTCGAGCCTTGCGCATCTTTTGATTCCAAAAACATAACAGTCGGACCACACGTTTCCACGCAGCGAAAAATTTGGTGTTACCGCAAACTTCCCATTCAAGAACGTTCTTGCTCACATTAATCAAAAGTCAGTTCTGTGTACAGCATGGGGCAAAATTCTTTCAAAGGGTTTGAAAAATTGTACTTGAAAATAAACAACAACCGGGTAATGAGATAATTTCATTACAATAACTGGGCAGAATAACATTGCCCCGAATTATTTTCGCCAATTTTATTTTACAGGTTATGATCATTACAGTAATTTGTGTATTTTTAATATCGGGTCTTGCTCATCGCCGACGTATACGTAGTATAGGTTTGCCCTGCTATTTTAAAACATTTTTCATTCGGATTCACCAACTCTAACATTCAATTTCGTCCGAGAATAATTTCACACGCTTTTAGCAAAACCAATTCAGTCATTTACCATTCAATTTCAAAGTTTGGTTACCCTTTTTAGTCACCGGGTCGAGAATATTCGTCATTACAAATCAAATTCGTCTAAGCTGTTACCGAATGGCAGCATCAGAGATCAAATTCGTCTTATATAAATCAATTAGACGAATTCGATTTCTGAATAACACGATTCGGCGTAGACGAGACGAAATCGAATACACCAGGTCGAAAACATGTGCTCATAGTTTGAATTTATTTGGACTAAATTTGAAATTGTCTGAGAAAAGACGAAATAAAAAAACTAAAAATGCACTAAATCGATGTTGCTGGACGAAATTGAATATAAGAATCGGTGAATTCGAACGGAAAATGGTTTAAAATAGCCGGGAAAACCTATATTAGGCAAAACCCGATATTACAAATGTACATCTCCCCGACGCAAAAATACAATCATCAGTCACGAACACTTGTGTCTTGTTGAATTGTTTGAGTTGGGACCAGACGGTCTCGTAGCAAACAACAATTTCTCAAGCTTTTATAGGGTATCTTTAAAACGACAGGGAGTTTGTTCTTCATCCTACTAAAACGCCAACATTTCCTCTCAATAATCAATCATTTTCTGAGAGATACAATCATTCCCAATGTACCCATGCAATTGTGAGGACAATGATTTTCTACCCGTAGTTGCATGCCACAATTTCAGTTCGGTAAGCATTACGCTGTTATGAATGCATCTCGTGTCAACTATCTTGCATCGTACCGCATGATTTCCAATTTAACATTTTCTTGCTATTATTTTCAAGTTTCTTAAGTTTATTTCTCTCCTTTAATAGCTTGCATTGCTATTGCCATTAACAATAATCAGCATGAGTTTAATGCGTTTAACTACTCTCTAAATTCCAAAGAGTGAAATGAGGGACTAGACGTTTTAGAGTGAAAATCACTCTTATTTTTTATTGAAATAATCTGACAAAGAACCACTTCAGACGAAACTCGAGTGAAAACTCAATCTTTACGATTGAAGAACTTCACACTAAAACGTCTAGTCCCTAGTTTCCGACTGTGGGAGTGAATGTTCACTCTTTGTAATTTAGAAAGTAACCGCTATATAGATACCCTAAACTAACCGCTCTTTTCTATTCTAAATGTGCGGTGTGATCGAAAAACTGCTTTCCTGACCCACCCTCAAAACTCAGACTATAGTACTGAGTCGAGTCCAAGGATTGAGGAGGCAACAGTTGATGAGATCACTCCAGAGTCAACCACAACAAAAGTACCCACGGAAGCTGCTGGTTCAGAGACTATGGTCGGAGAGGACCCTGAAATTCGGTCCACTCCGCCTGCAACCACTGCAGAAACCGCATTTACTTCAACTCAGGAATTGGATCCTTCGACTGCTGGTTTGGAGGCTACATCCAAACCAGAATCCTCCACCGCGACACATAAAACCACTCAAGATCCTCCTCCCGGTGAGATGCGAACTACGGGTAAGTTTGACACCACAGCCGATGACCTGACGACGGATGGAGCGGAGATTACTAAACAACCGTCTGGTGAGGACATTTCAGGGGCCTTTGAAAGAAAAATATGTCATACTCAATAAACTGCATGTTTTATATATTACTTAGCGTCTCCTTCGTTTTTCCCTGTGCTTCTCATTGTATCGTGTCTTACCTCATTTTACTAACATCGCATGTTTACTTCATGAGTGAATGTTTCATTCAAGTATCTTGCAATTCGTGCAAACTTTTGTTCTTGCCTGTCTCCTACCTTTTTTCAGCATAACTTATCTTCTTAAAGCCGCATAGAGCCTATGACAATATAATCCTTTAATAATTGTTCCAATGCTCTTACATTCCATAGATACAACTCTTCGCGATGCCAAACTACAGGTGAGTTTATTACGAACGACGAAATTTAGCGGTTATTCCAGTCCAAAACAAGTGGGGAATTATTATTTACTCCTAATGCTACAATCCTGGCCAAATCTCGTTGGGCCCCCGACCCCCGCTCAATGTTGTCTCTCATTGCGCGGTGTGTGCTCCATCAGCTGGAGAGAACAACATTGACCGGGGGAGCAGGGGAGTGGGTGACCGTGGCAGGCTCAGGAAGTGTCCCAACCATTTTGGCCGGGATTGTAGGTTCTCACATTCCCGAAATGCCACGAATAGCAATACTTGAGTAAATCGGGGAATGGTTCTTGGCCGCCTCGGGATGATTCTGCTAGTTCGGTGAAAGATCGTAAAAGATCGGGAAGCGCACCGACAATTTGAACATGTTCAACATTGTCGGGGTGATTCGGGAACCAATTTCAATTCTTGATTTATTCTGGTTGTATATTCACAACTAATTCGGGAATGTGTGAACCTAGCATTATAAGTGGAACTTTAATTTTTTTCTTAAAAAAATTAAGACTGCAGTGATGTCCTGAAGGATGCACACTCTTAAAACACTCAAGTAACAATTGACTAGAAATCATTCAAAGATGCGCCCAGCTGACCCTAGGCAATCTGTTGTCAGGTGGGTGCGCCTTTGACTGTTTTCTAGTCAAATCTACAGGGTGAGTAAAAAAAAAACCCGAAACGCAAATGTCGGGGCCCTTGTTTTAGTGAAGTTCTGCAGGTAGCACTTTCAAAATCTAGGATCTGAAAGCCCAATTTATAATCTTTCTTTGAGTGCAAGAATCATTCTAAATCACTCATGAACTTTCAAGTTTCGGAATGTTAAACACAACCACTGTTTTAAGGTTCAGTCCTCGGATCACGAAAAAAATATGTTTGTTCTTTCAACAAAACGAAAGCAGTTTACACACATCGCTTTGTAAATTGTTTTCGTTTTGCTGAAAGAACACTTACCCTTTTTTGTGATCCGTGGACAGAACTTTAAAACAGTGGTTGTGTTTATAATTCCGTAACTTGCAAAGCACGTAAGTGATGTGAATGATTCTTGTACCAAAAAAAAGCTTATGCATTGGGCTTTCATATCCTGGATTTTGAGAGTGCTAAATGCAGAACTTCACTAAAACAATAGCCCGACATTTGGGTTCCGGGGTTTTTTTTACTCACCCTGTTTTATACTAACCCATGAATTGGCAGATCAGTCAGAGCGACAACATCGACGATGTGATCAGCAATCTGACCTACGTCACTGATTACCTGTCGGACCACGAGGACAACCCAGACAAAATCGACGCCGAGGTGCTACGGGAAATCCTGATGGTCCCCGGGGACAAAGTGAGGGAATTGGTCGAAGGGGCTGAACCTGAGAAGAGGAAGTCCTTGCTTGAGGTAAAGACCAAAACAAAACAACAACAGACCAAAAACAAAAGAAAGTGAAAGCTAGAGTTTTTCAACACGTTGCAAAACTTCTTTCATCATACAAATCTGAATGGTTGAGAGGGGTGCGGATCTGAATGGGGGTGCGGATTTTGCCGCCTTCTTTTGTTTGTTAAGAAGCTTGCAACGTGTTGGAAATTTATTCTAGTGTGCATCGGAGTGCTGCGACCTCGTGGTTAAGGGCATCGGATTTGTGGTCTGCGGGCAATTCTGCAGGTTCGAGTCCAGCCTGAGGTCATGGTGCGTGTGCCCTTGGGCAAGGCACTTTGTCACGCATTGCTTCTCTCCACCCAGGAGTAAATGGGTACCTGTGAGGGCAGAGATGGTATATTATGGTTGATTTTTAGCTGCTTTGCGCCGAAATGGCATGTAGCATCGAGCTGTATGCTCCCCATGCCCAAGGAGCTGAGAAGTTTTCAGGACAGCAATAGTACAGATTGTACAGCAATAGGCCGGGCACAGCAGCCCACACAACGGTCAGCATACGGTCCGTTCCACATGCTACATGGTCTTTGTGTGTGTGTACAAAGGGCACAAGGGATTAGCGTCTTAAAACGTCACCCGGAGACCAGTAGAGGCAGTCTTGACGTCTTAACCGGTCAGCCGTGCCTGCGCATTTAAACAGCCAGTGCGTGTAATCACGGCTCTGGCGCGAACTGGTAAATCCCCATACCCCTGGGGTGGTCCCAACTGCTATTATAAAATTACCCCTACCTAAAAGGAAAATCCATTTTCGCCTCCTTTATTAAAACACAACGCCCTGGACTCATCTTACATGATTGTGGCAATTGGACACCGTGCATTGGCGAACTTTTTCATTTCCTGGATTTTGTTTTGTTTTGCAGGTTTACATGGGGATTGTGAACCAAATTCTTCAGATCAACAAGAAAGACACTGAAAAGGTGAAGTTTCCTTTTCTTTCATTTTTTTTGGGGGGGGGGAGGACACTGGATGAAAAAAGTCAAGTTTTACGAAATAATCTGGTAATTCGATAGGAATCTCACTCATAACAAACTTAAAAGGAGAAATATTTATAAGAATTTTTACAGGAAATCTTACAAAAAGATTTGTGTAAGAAACAGACAGAAAACGTACCACAAATTTGTTGGCGATTGAGAACAATAGTACATGTATTGTACAAAACTCTATTAAATTCTACAAGAGAGTCACTCACTCTCAAAAAATCAAGAACTTAATTTTTCAAAACTATCTTTCTCTCTGAAAATAAACATGAAATTCTGACTGACCCTGAAATTTCTTTCCTCTTTGGCGTTCTTGTTAGAATTCTATAAGTATCTAACTCTAGAACATAAAAATTTCTCGGACCTAAATACCTGAAGACTATATGGTTTTTATCAATCAGATTCATATCATTTCAATGAAACTGATGAGATTCTATAAGAGATTCTTACAAGATCCTCCAAGATCAAAATGTACAGGATTTAGACGGGTTTTTGGGGGGCAAAGCAGTGCTATAATTGTGAACCTTCAACCTTACACCGGTTCATATTTGATCCGGAATGCGTGTTCTACATGACCTGACACTGTTTGGGGTTAACACTATTCCGGGTCAAAATGACAAGTCTCTTTGATCGTTTTCCGGGTCGTTTTAACCCGGAATCCTCCGGCCCAGAAATGTGTCATTTTGACCATAAAGAGCATCAGATCATATAGATTCCGGGTCCGGAATGCGGTGACAGATGGAATGTTCCATTCCACTCGGCTTCGCCTCGTGGAATGGAACATTCGTCTGTCACCTCATGGAATTATTCTTACCATTGCACTCATAAACATTCATTATTTGTATAATATTGTGTTTGCATTTTTGGATACACATTGAGATTCCGTGTCCTGGGTCTAACTTGACCCGGGACTTTCTATAGAGTGTATTGTTATGTATTGTTAAGCAATATAGACAACTGATTTTTGTTGCCCAGAGTTTTATCAGCGGTGTGACCCTCGGCAAGGCGGTTGACCACATGTTGGCGGCATACATCCGCACCGGCGCGGACAGCGAGATACCGCAGCTTGTCAATAACACGTTCGTCGGTGAGAAGTTAACTTTTTGATCCTGATCTTCCAACATTGAGTCGACCTTTTGGAAGACCAGGGGCCAATTTCACGGCCCTGCTAAGCACAAAAAAATTGCTTAGCACAAAAAAGTCTGGCTTAGTAGAAGCAGGGTATCAGCAAAACTCCATGTGATTCATATGCTAAGCAAACAACAACTGAATACCAATCACAAGCAATATACATCACATGGAAATGTGTTTGCTAATCCTGTTTTTGCCAAGGAAGACTATCGTCTAAGCACATTTTTGTGCTTAGCAGCTCCATCGAATTGGCCCCAGGATGGAAGCATGAAGCGATTAAAGTTCCAAAGTCAAAATCAATATTAGATATTTCAGATTTGTTTATTCAATGAGACATTTTGACCTACCTTCAAATCATAAGAAGGACAAATTATATTGGTCTTATGATATTAGGATACGGAATAGTAAAATTAAATTAAAACCATTCAAAAAATATGCAAAATCAAACATTGAGGCAAAGAAGTCAGAGCTTTTATATAAATGCTGGTTGAAGCACGAGGGAAATACCAAAAAAAATCACAAGGAAACAGGGAACATGAGAAAAGAAGTTCTTATTCTAACAAAGAAACGAAGATAGCACTTATGTGACAAACACAAACGGGTCGACAGCACAACGTATTCGGGAATTGTCTTTGCCATTTCCCCACCAGGCAATTGCCTGCAATGCTGTTTGACAGTAATCACTCGAGAGTTTTTTGTTTGTGTGTGTGTTCAGATTCCAAGCTGGCTGTGATTGAACCTAACCAAGAGACTATCACCGTGGAGCTGGGGACTAGTGATGCGGGAACCGACGCTAAACATGTTGTTGTTATCATCCCAAGAAGTATCTTCAAGAGTGGTGAGGAACGAATGTTGCAAGCCACGTGTAACCTAAATTGCTCCAATTAAACAACAAAGGCAAAGGTTTATTTTATAAGGAGCAATTTAAACAGGTGCTTTTTTATTGAAGCAGTCCAACATTATAGATGCAAAGCTAATTGGTTCGATGTTTCCAAAGGGATTCTTTGCCAACTTCACAGATGCAGGTGCAGATGCAGATATAAAGATACAGCTGCAGCTGCAGATGCAGAGACAGATGCAGATGCAGAGTCAGATGCTCATGCAGATGCAGATGCAGATGCAGATGCAGATGCAGATGCAGATGCAGATGCAGATGCAGATGCAAATGCAGGTGCAGGTGCTGATGCAGATGCAGATACAGATACAGATACAGATTCGAATACAGATACAGATACAGATGCAGATGCAGATGCAGATGCGGATGCGGATGCGGATGCAGATGCAGATGCAGATGCAGATGCAGATGCAGATGCAGATGCAGATGCAGATGCAGATGCAGATGCAGATGCAGATTCAGATGCAGATACAGATGAATATGCAGATGCAGATGCAGATTCAGATACAGATGCAGATGCAGATGCAGATGCAGATGCAGATGCAGATGCAGATACAAATGATACAGAAGATACAGATGATACAGATGATACAGATGAAACAAATATAGATGATACAGATGGTACATAGGATATAAATTGTAGATGAAACAGATACAGATGACACCGTAAAGATGAAACAGATAATACAGATGATACAGATTATACACAAGATACAGATGATACAGATAATACAGATGAAACAGATATAGATGATACAGATGGTACATAGGATACAAATTGTAGATGATACAGATACAGATGACACAGGTGATACAGATAATACAGATGATAATGTACAGACATAGAATTTAAAACTTAGACCAAGTTCCCTACACTATGTATTTCGTGAGCCACTGTATAGTCACCTGTCCATGTCAAAATGTGCAATTTCATTCTTTCATCATGCATGTTTTGGTTAATTGTTCAGCCCTAATGAAATTTAAGCATGGGTATATTTATATCGGTGAGGGTGTTTTGTACTTTGTAATCACAGGTCAAACTGGCCGGGTCTCCGTAACTTCGTACTACCAAGGTGTCCAGAAGCATCTGCCCGACCAGCTTCAGGGAAAGTCGTAAGTCACATGAGAAGAGACTTGAAATAATAACTCAACAACTAAGAAATAAAAATCAGTGTGAATCAGTCTTGTAGGATTCGAGTCCTGAGTCGAGTTGGACCCGAGTCCACCTTTTTCTTGAGGGACTCGGCTCGGACTCGGGCGTAATGACTCCAGGACTCGGCCCGAGTCCGACACGAGTCCAACTAAACATGACTGTTTGATCATCCTCGGCACCCATTCAGTGTATAATAAACTAATAAATAAAAAGAAAAATACATCCTTATTGTTTTCAAACGATGACGAATCGTGTCCTATGAAACGTTTTTACTGCAAGAAACAGTCCAATGTCAATTTCATATACCTGTTCCTTGCACGTCGTGTCCTGGTAATATGTGCGCGTTATCATGTAATCTATGCACGGTGTCATGCGCAGTGTCAATTAGTACTCTGTATCATGGGTCCGCATTTCAAACTACACCGTCCGGCGCAGTAATTACGCGTGGGCCTTTCAGTAATGGACATAAGTAATTCAGGCATACCTGTAAAGCCCCAGACTAAATAGCGCATTCGGACCGATGGACTTGTGGTGCGGTTGGAGAAATACATGGAATCTATAATTACTCTATACATGTATTAGTAATGTAATCGCATAGGAGTACATGTTATCATGTACGAATTGTTGCAAATTCGCGGACGTCTAAATGTTTCAAAATTTTTTTCACAAATTGACGATTTCACTTAATCTTGTTGCATTTTGTATTATTCTGCGGAGACATGCATTTTGTTTCCGTCCTGAAAAAATACGGTAAGGTGTAAAAAAAAATTGTTTTCTTGAATTGAGTGTTTTAAAACAAGATCATGTCTTGAACATAGTGTTTAATATCAAATTCATATTTACTCCCAATAATAAATACCTCTTCGGTCAAATAGTCAAAATAAATCAAAAATTATAAATTTCCAACGATTTTGTTCAACAAGTTTACTTCGAGTTTTATTTTAAACACCCCTCTATGTTAAGGTATGTTCCTCTCGTCAGTAGGGCCTAGTCGTAAACAATTCCTTATAAAGTTATATGGAGATTGGCACGCAGTGTGTGGCGCATAACGCAGCTGTGCCGGTGTAGTGTAAGTTTAGGACTATGAAATACCATGGAGCTATAGCTCCATGGAAATGCGGACTAATTGGTAGTATATTGTGCATACATAACCGAGGACTGTGAATGTTCAACCAATAAAAGGGTGAACAGGGACCTGATCTCAAAGGAGTCCAAATCGCATGTGACACTGGAAAAGTGTTTAAGACCAGCCAGCCAGTGTTTCATCAACTGTTTAAGACCGGCCACGTGACGGGCTCTCGACCAATAGGTTTGGGTAAGCTGTGTCCACGTGACGGGCTCTCGACCAATAGGAATGGGTAAGCTGTCTTAGGTAATTATGAATGCTCCTTACATCTGCCTTTTCATCTTTGTTACAGGCTGACATATACAGTACACAGCTTGCTGGTGGGAATCAACGTCAACGCAAACTCAACGACCAACTTCAAGGATGACGTGGCAATTACCTTCACCCATTCAGAGGTAGATCTTTACATGTATTGGATTTGGATACACATTTTTTTTTTCTCGTTAAAAAAACGGAAATTATAGCAATTTTCATTTTCGCAAGCAGGACAAGCATATGCATTGTTTATGCTTTGCGACTGTGACATTTGTTTCCATTGCTGTGGCATGGTATAATTTTTGTCTTGCATATTCTGATGAACAGGGTGGTATCGTTATAGGCCTGTTTGTAGTTCAGACTTCTTAGAAAAAATGCAGCACGAAGCTAAAAGCCTTTAGTAAACATTCTAATTCTATTACGTTAAAAGATCATTTTTTTGAAAATGATTATGCTATTAAAAACTTTTTGAATAATTAGGAAACAACCAATATAGGACTGCCGATGGACAACATTTTGTGCCGAAGATTTCCCCGGATGTTATCATAAGAATTTATACTGCCTGTCAAAAGAGCATGTCCTACGTTTGATCCCAAATAACTCTGTTGTTTACCAATGCAATTAAACCAACATTTCAGATCATGTAAACAAGGAATGAACACATTTTTATGGTGCGAGTTTCATCAGCTCTGTGAAAGAAGGTGAAATTTAAACACCCATACGAAAGAAATACCTACAGAATGTGCGCTGGAGATGGTGGCGGGGGGCGCGTGCTGCTGCCGAAATCTTCAGGAGGTATGCAGGATCACCCCTGATGTCATTGCACATCTCCTCGATCGTGTGTTGCGCCAAACGATGAGGTGTACAAAGACATCTGGGGTGATCCTGCATTCCTTCAGAAGCTTTCGGCCGCAGCACGCGCCTTCCGCCACCATCTCCAGCGCGCTGTGTCGACATTGGAAGACGCCAAGTCAAAATTGGCAGATTTTAAAAGTGAATATTTATTTCGTATGGCGTTTAAATCCCACCCTCTTGCACAAAGCTGATGAATCTCGCTCCATAAAATCTGTCAGGCCTCGTTTACATGGTCTGAAATTTTGGTTTAATTCCATTGGTAAACAGTTACTTATGATCAAATGTAGGGCATGGTTTTTGACACGTAGTACCAACATTTGAGAACCCGGATTACTTATAATCGCAGACTATTTCCCATAATCTGTGTCCACTGCAGAAGGGAAATATATATTAAATACAGGTAACAAATAAATAAAAAAATAAACCCAGGAATAATAATAATTTTACTTTCCAGGTTGAGAAGGACAAGGAAGCTACTTGTGCATTCCTCAAAGAGTAAGTTTCTTGATTTCTTTTCACAAGTTTTCTTAAATTATTCAGGTCCAGACATCGAAACAGGTCTAGTGGAATGCTTGAATAGCGGTTGGTAGTTCTCTTAGGTTATTTAGTTATTAGCCGTTTTATTGCCAATAACTATAAGCTTTTTAATGAAACAAAGGCTTGTTGAACAAGTTATCGAAGCACTTGTCGTGAAGATGCTACACCAAAAATTGATTTGTTTTTAGCACGTCAATCACAATAGTTAGGAATAAATCAGAAGTATTGTATAGAATTCAGACATCATTGTACATTTTTTTTGTCACCGACTTATCTTTTAGGGCTATTCTTTTGGGGGTAAAATTATACTTTGTTGCAATTAACTTTCAAATCTCGTTTCGTTAATGGATGACACCAAATAACTGAAATATTTTGGTAAAATTCAATTTAAAGTCGCTCTCCCCTTGCTGTTGTCGAGTTTCACCCATTTTAAAAAAAAAGTTTGTAATTGTTATTTTGTTCTCATTTTTAACTATTGAATCATAATAGTTATTCAATTCAGTTTAATTCAATTCAATTCAAAATACATTTATTTCCTCTTCATGACAGAAATGAAAAAAATAATTTACGTATTGAACAACATATAAAGGCCACTCGACTGGCAAAACCTTGAACGCATAGCTTGTATCAGACATAACATTACACAAAAACAGACGAATTATTACAGAGAAACAATTACACACCTATACTTCTGAGCAGTAAACCAAGTTATGAAATTATTTCTTAGAAAATTTAAATAAATTTAAAAAACAGTTCAACATATCATATAGGAGAAACAAACACCAGAATTTGTTGAAAAGCAAGAGGTGAGCAGCTATAAGGTGAAGCACGTCAGAAATTTGAATACTATTTTCGAATTTGTCATAATGAAATGTGATCACACTGCTTCTATTCTTGTAGCACAAGTTGGTCCTCGGAGGGCTGCACTACGACTAGCGCTGGTACAACAAGCACCAAGTGTGAATGCGATCACTTGACTAGCTTTGCTGTGCTGGTCTCCCCACGTACGATTGAGGTAAGAATCCAAAAACAGAAATGAAATGTTTTGCGTAAATTGGAAAGTTCTCTGATGTTGTTTGAGTTAACTTCCGAACGATTAAACAGGCTATTTAAACAGAATAATGTTAGCATAAAGGTATCTTTAAATAAACAGAGTGAATATAAAGACCAACAAACAAACATCTACGCCTACCTACCTACCTACCTACCTACATACCTCTACCTAGCTACCTAGCTGTAGCTACCTACCATCCTACCTAGTACCTACCTACCTACTTACAAGCTACTTAGCTACCAAGCTTTAGCAACCTACCTACCTTCCTACCTACTTGTAACCTACCAACCCATCTGGGTAATATTTAGGGCGTTACCTTTTTTTTTTTCTCGGCCGTAGAAGTTACTTGATCGAAAGAGATTGAATCTAAAAGACAATACTGACTATAAAAAAATCCATCTTTTCGATTGGACAGATTTCACTTACGTTTTGTCCCTTTTTTTTAATTTGAATTCGGGGAATCTCACTCTCTTTTTTATGAATCGGAGAGTGCACCAATTTTAAAACAAGCGATCATTCTGCATTGGTTTCTTTTCCTTCTCTTTTTTTGAATTTTCAGATAAGCGCAGCAGACAGTATCGCGCTGGAGATTCTGACCAATTTGGGATTGGCAGTCTCCATCATCTGCTTGCTGATCTCACTGATTATTCTCAATGTTTTGCGGTGAGTACACGTTCCAGTATACGTGAATACAGACAAGTTATTTGGATAATGTAGTGGCTTGGTCTGTTGTTCTTCGTCATTCATTGGCAATCTTATGCTTTGTTTTTAGGACTGCACTTTGGATTTGATTTTTATTAGTATTATAATTTTTTTCAAGATTTTGTACCCTATTAAAAGAACATGGCCCATTTAGATGTTAACATGTGACTGTAGTTCCTTAGGAGGCTACCATAAATCCAGTTATTAAAAGAAGTTAAACCAAAAACTAAGCAACCATTCCTCCCTCCAAACAAAACCCCAGCCCAACAAACGAACAAACAAATTACGTAAATAGTTCAGACTTTCATCAAACTAAGATACCTTTTTCAAAATAGTATTTCTATTAATTCTGAATAAAAGAATAAGTCATGTTAACTTATTTGCAGTTGCCGACAGCTGATTCTAAATGTATGGTCAGGCCTGAATGATTTCCTGAACAAAATTGTCAAAAAAAAATAACAAAAGTGAACTGCAGAAAAGCACAACCGTACCACGAGATTTGTTTGAAATTATATTTCGTTGATGCATATTGAAGTGATAATTCGTACTCTTCCTTTGTTTTACAGGCAATTGACCAGTACTCGTATCAGCATCTTGAAGCACACTGCAGCCGCCCTGCTCGTTGCACAGTCGCTGTTCATCCTTGGAGGCACAGTGGGCAAATTGCCGGTGAGTTCCGGTTTACATTGAAGTTTGGACTACAATAATATAAAATAGCCCTACGCACTCATTTTGTGGTACATTGCGCATGTCGTAGTAAACATAGTTAAGACAGTGACATAATTTATATAAGGTTAGAGAGACACAAATTCATAGGAGTCCAAATTTCCTGTGACACCGGTCCCAATTTCACAGCTCTGGTAACAAACCCCGGAACAGTGTTATAGTGAGTCGTGTCATCTGACTAGAGTATTATGACTCGAGCTGACTCAAATTGTCCTATAGGCCTAATGAACGAGAATTAAACCTAATGACTCAACATGAGTCACTGCGAGCAAAAGACTCAACCAAACTCGAGTCAAAGGCTCATTAAAAGTCACACTTGAATAAGAAAATAAATTGTAGTATTGTTACTGCGTATACCTGCAACATTACTATTTCACTTGACATTATGTGATGGCTTGCGCATGAAACATATATTGTTTATGGGATATCCCCTTGTACAGCTAGAGTCTATGATATGCGGGCAGATTCGGAGATTAGTTTATGCAAAACAAGACTGTGTCTTGACCTCGAGATTCTGACCATTCAGCGGGCGCCTTCTATTGGGTCACGGGTAACCCATTGTTGTATTACAAAAAAACATGACAGCCAAATTGACCAGTCAACAGCCTAGTCCACATTTCTGATCGAATGACGTCACAATATTTAAAGTCGGCTCTGATTGGCTGGCGCGCTGGGTCGCATAAAATTGCATTGCTCAGACGTTGGTTACGGAGCGGGCTCCGTTGAACAACAGGGTGAAACTCAAACAAATTAAACGTAGCCCTACGCCTCAAAAGTATTTGTCGCTAAGACATCTGCAACGGAGTGCAGTATTGGCATGAAAGACCAAAACTCGATGTATAATACTAAGTACTTGGTCATGACGCAAACTTGGTCATTACTTGGTCATGACGGTCACAAGTCAAATCACAATATTAAGGTCATGACAAAGGAATGGTTCTCATAGCGAATGGCTTAAAGCTTGATGACCTGTGATTGGCTTGATTCGTGAGGATTTGACTACAACTAGGAGAAACTCTGCATTTCTAATAATAATAAAAGTGTTGTGCTTATTATAGCGTTTTATACCAACGGTGTCAAAGCGCTTTACAATTATTACACCTGCTCATCAGGTCATGAGATAAGTTTTTCAGCAGCTCGAGATCAGCGCATTCCAGTCTCTACATTCACAGGTACCATTATACACTTGTGTGGAGAGAGGCAATTATAGTAAAGTGTCTTGCTCGAGAACACAAGCACCATGTTCCCCGTCGGGGTTCGAACCCACGCACCACAGCGCTCCACGGTGAACTCATGTAGTCTTGGGTACTTTCTTTTATGCAGACCTTCTGCAAGGTGGTGGCAGCACTGTCGCACTACTTCTTTCTGGCCGTGTTCTGCTGGGTGCTGATCCAGGGAGTGCACCTCTACATGAAGGTCCGTCGCGCCCTCAAGGGTGGCATTGACATGATCTACTTCTACGTGTTTGGCTGGGGTAAGACTCCTTAAAATGGGTAACATAGTTACACTACAACAATTTCAAGCCGTGAATTCTTATAACTCCCGTGCAGACTCGACTATGGATCCGGGTCAAGGGTAGATCGGGGGTGGGGGGGGGGAGCCAACGGGTGCCATGCCCTCCCCCCAAAAAACGAACCCAATTTTGTTTTTTTAAGTGACGTCGCAATAAAGGCAGGCAATGCATACACCACCATCTTTCCCTAAAAGCAAATTGGTTAAAGTTGTCAGAAATTGCCTCAGATCGCCTACAGAGCATCTGGAATCCAAAATTTGTTTGGGGCCCATGAATGTGCCCCGAAGCACACGCCGTAATTTTTTGGACCCACTTTTTGGGATACCTATATAATTTTTTTATTGGTCCCCCCATCCGGGTCAGATTCGACCTAACACTCTATCTTCTAGGTTAAAATGACAATTTAGTTCGTGCAAAAAATGACACTTCTTGGTAAAAAAAAAAGACTGGTTTTGTGTGTCCAAATGACATTTTGTTCCGGGTCAAAAGGCCCTAAAAATGACTTAGAGAAGTGTCATTTTGGCCGAAAACAGTGTCAGATCAAAACTGAGCCAAATTTGGGTCGAAATTGACCCGGAACTGTTAAGAGTGTGATATAGATCATGAAAGCTGTACGCGAACGTGTAATTTTTGTCTTGAGTCATTTTGATCACTGATCCATGTCTTTATGATCTTTCTTTTGGAATGCTTCATGTAGGTTTTCCACTGATTGTGGTGGGCATCAGTTTCGGCATAGAACACATGAACTACGGCGTAGACCAGATGTAAGTGTACATTTCCAAATAACTGCTGGGCCAGAATTAACCGGACCCAGTATCTGAGTCCAAATCTGCACAGTCCTTTTCCGGGTCAACAATTACCCTTGTCTGGTCAAAATGAAACTTTCCCGGGTCAAAACTGACATTTTTCTGGATCTTTTTGACCCTGAAAAGGACTGTACAGATATAGACTCATGTCGGGGTCAATCTGACCCAGGAGTTTTTAGAGAAGCCTAATAGGATTTTCCGCCTTGGATTGCATTTTAGTGTCATATTTTAAAAGTTTGTGGGCAATTCATAATTCATTTTTTTCTCCTTTTTTTCACATCAGCTGTTGGATTTCTGTCAAGCAAGGAGCTGGTGTGCTCATTGCATTCATTGGACCTGCGTACTTTGTACTAGCTGTGAGTGTATATCCTTTGTTTCTCTTTTATGGGCCTTATGGTTGCAGACCAGTAAATCGGTCCGAAATTGCCTGCGCCGGCCAAATCACGATTTGCATGCCCTCAAAATCTACAGTATTTGAGCATGCTGTGGGCCATGAACTTGAGGGTTTGATTGTCTTCGCAAGTTCCAAAAATGAAGATTTTATCTCACTTTCAATTCAATATGGCCGACTCGTGCATTAGACCCATTACAAAGACAATGAACGTTGTGTGATCATTGATGCTTAATTAAGTGAAATATAATTTCAAAATGATTGACAACTTGATTATTGGAAAATAAATGAAATTCGTTTTGGGAGAAATTGATACCACAAAAAATTGGCTTTTTTTTTTTTTTTTTATAATATTAATTTTCCAAATAAATATAGGTTTTCCCGGCTATTTTAACAGATTTTTATTTAAATTCACCAACTCTAACATTCAATTTCGTCCACGGAAACTTTCACACGCTTTTACCAAAACCTATATAGTCATTTACCATTCAATTTTAAAGTTTGGTCCCCCTCTTTAGTCACTGGGTCGAGAGTATTCGTCAGTACAGATCAAATTCGTTTAAGCTGTTGCCAGACGAAATCGATACTCCGATAAGAAAACGTGTGCTCATTGTTTAAATTTGCTTGAACTGATTTTGAAATTGTCTGACAAAAGACGAAATTAAACATTGGAAGTGCACTTGAACAATGTTGATGAACGCTTTTGAATATTAGAAACGGTGAATTCGAATGATAAACGTTTCAAAATAGCCGGGAAAACCTACATTTAAGAGAATATAGCATATTGTCCTATAGTGCTTGTCAGCTTTGAACAGCGCCTCCATAGGAAAATGGCAGCCCCCACCCACACCTCCTCCCAACCTTCTATGGACAAAATCGTGTTTCGTGATCATACGGTCAATAACCTCAGTTTAATATCAGCTTATGTTTAATACAATATAGACTTTGATATGGCCTACTAATGATATTATGTTAGTGGTGTATGATTCAATTTGATTGATATGCACTACTAATGATATAATTTTAGTGGTGTATGATTCAATTTGATGATTCTTTATACTATGTCTTCTTACTTGTCATTTTGTTTAATGTGTCTGTCTTCAGATCAATTTAGTGGTGATATGCATGGTGATGCACGTCTTTATGACGGTGAAGGTCAACAAGGATAAGTCAGAAAAGGACAAGATCAAGTGAGTGATGAACTCATAGTGAATATAATTATCTTGTCAAAATACTGACAGTACGAACTAGAGTAAGCCTATTTAAAGACATATGTAGAATCATTTGCATTTATACCAAAACGATAACCTTTCGAATTATTATCAAAAAGCTTACTTGGATTAAAGATCGTACTGGTACAAAAAAACCGTGAAATTATTCCGTCTGGCTTGCTGTCATTTAAAAGAAAACAAGAAAGTAGGTGATTTACAACGACCAGACAACTGACTGATTTTTGGAAATAATGAGTTCTATCGACGAAATCTTGTTTCGACATCAAAAGGCTGTGCACGGTTTTTCACCTTCAATAAATAGTGCCCTTCATAAATTCTTCCTGCACACTCTGGCAATGCCTGGTAGTCATGTAGTTACTTAGACAACTTTGAACACGTGCTCATGACTACCGTATTGAATTATGTAATTACACAATTTTTGAGCTTATAATACTACCGTACCAACAGCAATGGGTGGCTTTCCCCTGCTATTCCTTGGTGAAATAATATAGCCACTTGTCGCTTTTTTGTTGACATTTATCAACAACAATGTTCCGTATGTTTATACACAAAAATCGGGAGCCGAAGACGATGTTCGGTATAGCCGAATGTTCGGTATGGTGTTCGCTATGGTGACGTTCCACTGTACCATGTTGGTTTCTGACTCTTATTTATGGCGGCATCTTCTCTGCCTCAGATCGGGCCTCAAGGCTGTCATTGTGATGGTGCCCATCCTGGGCCTGAGCTGGCTCTTCGGTGTGCTGATCATCACCAGCCCCGAGGTGGTGTTCCACTATCTCTTCGTCATCTTCAACTGCTCACAGGTATGGTTTTCAATGGCGTAAATCTGTGCCGGAGAGTGGGGGGTATGGGGTATGACCAATATCCCAAAATTGGCCGGCGCCCGTGGAAATTCGAAAAGCGTGGGCGCCCGTGGAAATTCTAAAAGGGGGGGGGGGTGGGAAGGGGGCTGACAACACATTAAACTAAGGGGCGCTCCTCAGAATGTGTACCAATATATACTGGCATCAAATAGGCGCATTTTTAAAGGTTTCGTTCTTCGTTTCACCACTTTTCAGTTCTAATGAATACATTTTGGTCGTTGGGATGATGAAGAATTACCTGAAAATCATCATTTTTTCTCTCATCAAAAAAGTGGGGGATAATTCAGTAGCCATGTGTCGTCACTTTCAAATGTGTCATTCGAATAATACGATGAATGTCGGTAATATATTAGAGGCAGTCATCATTGAACAAGTGCGTTCTAGATCAACAAGATACCGATTTATTAAATGAAACAAAGTGTTCAAAGTGAAGATAGTGTTGGTCCCAAATTATATGAAATCAGTCCCCCAGAAATGGTCTCCATCGAAAGAAAACGAGCATTGAAAGTGGTTTTTAACATTTACGTGCGTAATTAGCTGCAGAATCCAGCAAGGGGCCTGAAAATAATGCATATACTCCCCGTTATCAAAATGAATATAGTATCCACTGGGCCTGAAACCTCAACAGGTTATAGCTGTAAACAAACCATATGCACTACAGACCTACCTTTGATAAAATACTGTTTTGTGTGTTGGTTAAAATGCATGGTTTTTGACCAGAAATGGCGCTTTCCCTCAGGAAAAACCCCGCTGTACTGTATCTGCTTCAATCACAAATGCTCAGTGATGTTTCTTTTATTGGTTTATATCAATGCCTGAGTACCATCTCTCCCAATTCTCTGTGCAGGGAGTGTTCATCTTCTTGTTCCACGTGGTGTTCAATGACGAGGTAAGTTTACTTGTATTTTTCCAAGTTCCAGGATGCAGTTTGAACTGCTGAAGAAAGACGGAAATACGATTGGGGGAATTGTTTGCGGGTGAAGCCTTTCTCTCGTCAGTATGACAAAGAAAACCACAGTTTGACACCCATTTTTAAAACATTATAGTGCTAAATAAATAATGTTGTGATCAAGTCTTCAATCCGTCTCTTATTCTTCGTCAGTCACTTTTTATTTAAAAAAAAATATAAGCATGTCAAGTTTGCTGCTTTGTGTGTTTTGCTGTTATTGTTTATTAGGTTAACTTGACTAATAAGATTATTATTTTTGGCAAGTGGTCAACCAGCGAATTGCATTTGTTATATTTTTTTCTCAAGTCATTTGGTGATCGAGGCGGAAACGCAATGCAAACTTTCTGTTGTTGGACTGCCTGTGACCCCCCAAAAATATGAAAAGGCAAATATGACAATCTCTATTCTCGGTTTTATTTTCCCAACTTTTTTCCATTGCCGCTACAGGTGAAACAAGCTCTAAACAAGAAACGCAACAAGATCGCTGCGAGCAAGGATTCCAACACTCTCTTCTCGAAGGTCTTGGTGAGTCCAGAAAGAGCTAGTTTTGGCCCTGTGTTGGCTTGATTTGATTTGATTTGATGTGATTTAAATTGATTTGATTTTATCTGTATCCATACATTTCGTTAACGAATAATGACCATTTTGGTGAATTGCACCTAATGAGGTGATGGATGGAGAAGCCTGACAGACGGTCCAACCATGTTCATTATCACGCTCCTGGTCCAATCTGAAGTAAAACTACAATCCCGGCCAAAATGGCTGGGACACTTGGAAATAACCTTAGCCTTCCACGGTCACCCACTCCCCACTCCCCCGCTCCCCCGGTCAATGTTGTTCTCTCCAGCTGATGGAGCACCGCGCAATGAGAGACAACATTGACAGGGGGGCCGGGGGGTTGGGGGCCCAGCGAGATTTGGCCAGGATTGTAGGTTTTTTTTATAGTAAAATATGCATAACTTCTTATAACATGGATCAATTTCAGTAAATTCTTTTTTCAAATGAGTGGAAGAACATGCTCGTTTAATATGCTTCGTTGTTGTGTCAAATTTAATTGATTTTTAAGGGGAGAAAACTTAATCCAGGTCATTTGCTTTTTGACTCACACTGTATTAATGCATAATAAAGATTTGCATCTAATTAGGCGATGGACAGCCAAACCATATACATTGCCACGCTCCTGGGCCAATAACAATTAATTAAAAGCAATTGTGCAAAATTAGTCGATGAAGTTAATTAACTTTAAAAAGAATTGTTGTTATTAAGGCTTCGTGCTATGCTGTTGTCACTGAAGAAATCGGATACGAATGTGTCACATTTAACAGTTTGGTTTTGACAATTAATTGGTTTAAGTTATAATAATCCAATGGCTATTCAGAATATTAGAATTTTCAATGGATCTTAAGACTTTACCGAAATTGGATCCTTTTTTTTTAAAGTCAATTGATACACGGATATCTCCTAACTTATAAAATGAGAATGATGTGGATTGTTGTTACATAATTCCACATCATTCGTTGGACAGTAACAGAAGGTTCATTTAAGAATGTGACTGCATTATGAAATATAACAACTGTATTTAATATGGCTTAAGTCAAACCTCAATTTCTTTTTTTTTGTCTTTTTTTGTTTTTGCAGAAAACTTCAAAAACTACTGGCGATCATTCTACAAGCACTAGTAAGTGTTAATATAGAGTGATCACAATAAGGAACCGATTAAGAATAATGACACATTCACTTATTTGACGCCAGGGGCCGTTCGAAATTTATTTTTCGGGAATTATGAGGGCTAAAATCAAAAAAATATTTGGGAGAACCTGATATTAATATTCATATTTCGGATACCTCTTTTTATATATTTGGGGAAATATAAAGTTGTTTGAATTTTGAGGAATGTAGGAGAAAAATAGATTTTTCGAATAAAAAATGAAATTGGGTTAACATTTTCCCTGAATTTTACAGAAAACTGAAAAATATATATATAGAAAGCACTCAGAGAGCACAAACCTCCGCCAAGGCTAAACAATTCCCCGCCATATTGTCAGTACACCCAAAAGAAATACTCGCATAAATGGTGAAGAATCCTTCAAAAAAAGCCATCCTAAATCCAGACCCAGATCCGGATCACTTCCAAGATCTAATCGACTATTACTTTTACCAAGGACCATCCCTAAAAAAAATATCATGCAAATCCTTCCATAACTTTTTGAGTTATCTTGTTAACAGACAAACCGACCAACCAACCAATCAACCAACCAACCAACAAACTAACCAAATCCGATGAAAACATAACCTCCTTGGCGGAGGTAATAATATTAATAATAATAATAACTTATATTTTGTTTTGCTTAAATTGACCGATATTTTGGGAACCTAATACCCCTTTACAACAGCTCGAAAAATAATTAGAGTAGATGATGAAATTGTCAAGACATTGTTTCAGAGTTGAAAAAAAGGTTTGAATGAATCAAAGTTTGAAACATTATTATAATGAATCCCTCATAGGGGAAACGTTTATTTCTTCATTTCACTTCCCATTTTGTTCCTCTATCTGACATTTTGTCACGTGCAACGCGAATTACTCAAAATAAAATCCAAGACGACCGTTTAAGACTAAAACGAAATTGCCTCCATACTTTCCAATTAACAGATACCACGACTAGCGTTAACTGAGGCCGAGCGATTTCACCGCGGCGTCTCACGACCGTTCTTACCGGTGCCAATCCCGGTCCAACCTGGTACATTGACGTTATGGTCAACGATATGCTGGACATATAGGTTATACACAGCCAACCAAACCCTGGTTCTATCTACTTAAATTTGCATAAGATTGATGCAATTGTACAAAACAAATTGCTGTAGATATTGAAATGCACATTATATCTAAAGTTATGGGTGAGAACTATATATTTTAAATATAATAACATATATAAGAGCACTGTAACTGTATAAATAGTTTCCTTTAAAGATTTGTTAGCTGAAATTGTTGTATAAACAGTATTTACAAGTAGAAACTGTTATATTATACAGGGTGTTTCAATAAAAAGGAAACCCAGCTTTGAAGAACCAGTATGGACAGACTAAATGTTTACTGGCTATAAAACTGGTATCATCTGAAAGTGTAATCTGTTTGCTGTTCAATGATAAATTATTTAATTTCCAGGGTCATGCATCACTGAGCGCCACTGTCATGAGATTTTGATGCAAATTTGCAGTTGGTTCACTTTCATGTCAAACACAATAGGCATGGTGTGCTTGAGAATAAGTATTCAAGAAGAAGACACGAGTGCATAAAAAGAAACCAAAAAACAAGTCGGGTTGGTTTCAAAACTGATGTTATTGTTTGTCTTGAATTTATAGTTTTGACCAAGCCACGTTCAAAACAATGTGCCATTTTCCCGAGGATTAGCATTCAAGCCATTTCACAGACATGTCCGTAATAATAGGCACACCGTGCCCAGTGTTTTTTTTATGAAAGTGAACCAACTGCATTTTTGCATCTAATTTTCAAGACAATGATGCTCATTGATGCATGACCCAGAAAACCTAAACACGGTATCACTGAAAAGCATAAAGATTACGCTTTCAGATGATACCAATTTTATAGCCAGTAAACATATCGTATGTCCATACTCATTCTTTGAAGTTGGGTTTTCTTCTTTTTTTTTTAAAACACCCTGTATTATGATGCATGTGAATATTAATGCACTCATTTTGTTCATGTACTTATTGATAGTTTATAATTAACAAAAAAACACAGATTATTTATTAACAGTTGTTTATTTAATTGTTATACATTCAATTGGTGAGTTTGCAACCACTTTAGTAAACAATAGGGTTATGAAGGGAAAAAAAAGTTCAATGGAGTCAATATCGAGGTATAGTGGTATAAGCGCTTAAACTCAAAGGTAATATACAACATTTGCTACTGCTGTAATTTTCAGAAATGGATGGATTTGGGGATTAGTATTTTATAGCAAATATCGTTCCACTGACTTGTTTAAGTTTTGTGTCCATAGTTGCCGGGGGGAAAAAGACAAGAAACAAACGCTGTTCTTGTAGTCTGGTTCTCTGACCGACGCTTCAGACGAAACGGAACTATTTTATAGACTTCTGGACTGGGAACCAGACTAGCTGGCTTGCACCCATTCACGGATGCGTAACCAATTGCAAACAAAATGTGGACTAACTATCCAGTCAGTTTGGGCAGTATTTTAAAATGAAAGCCGGGCTTTTCCAACGATGGTTCGGCCGCACCATCGTTGGAAAAATGATATAAAAATTCCACCTATCTTGAAAATGACAGCAGAGCCACACCAGGTGCCATGATTTCACTGAATTTTTGAGAGTATTTTTTGCTGACAGTCAAGTACGGTATTGCATAATAATTTGGTAGTTTCTTGTTTTAATGTTCGCAAATGTACATTAGCTTTAACGTCAATTCTTTTTAAAGTGAGTGTAATCATATGGAAAAGATATGTAAATTTGTCAAACGTTAATGTGTTAAAGAGAACACTTGCCTAGATGGCAAAGTTTGAGCACACTACTCTTTTTACGGTTGAAAAGAAAAAGGCCGAGAAATATAAACTTGTATTCAAAATTTAATGACAGCTATGATATCATATTTGTTAAATTCTTGTCTTGTGTTTTTCTATGTTAGCTTCAGGCTTAGCAAGAGTTACAATTTGTCCATGACAAACTGCATGTGGTGTAGTTCCCGAGTAAACACGGTTTAGGCTGGTCTCTATAAAAGAGGTTTTAGTCTCTGATTATATTTTTAATATTTTGACATTTTGAAGTATCATGTTATTTTGTATTATGCTGAGTTAATATTATTGTGGAAACAAAATTCTTCAGAAATAAGTGATTGTCAAGCGACTGGGTAAGTAATACTTTTCCGCTGAAAATCTGTTCTTGACGAAGAGTGTATTAAGATACCTCATTATGGAGACACTTTTTAGTATATTATTTTATATTAGGTAGGCATTAGTAACTAGGGAGATATGTTAATGTCCCCCTAATTTTTAAATACCTTTCTGGAATGAATTTTATTGTCGCAAGTTGCCTAGAGTTGGTGTATACGTGCTTTTTAAAAATTTCGATTTCTTTTCGGAACGAAATTTAATGCAGTATAATGTCCTGTAACAAATACATGTGCGTGTTTGTTTTTGTAGGCCTTGATATAGTTTTAAAAGTTGCTTTTAAATGGCGCGCTCCTGTTCAGAAATTGCGCACACTATTCAGAACGGATTAGGAGCGTCCCGCTCTTCATTCAAAAGTTGAAATTAAGTAATTGATTACTTGTCATGGGCCGAGTTTTTTCTTGCGATGTCTCGTTGGGAAGCTTACAACTAATGTAATGCTAGAATATTATCAATTCAATTTGAAAATCTATTTTTCAAGGTGCCACACTCGAAAAGCACGTATACACCAACTTAATAACGATTCCCTAGCTCGAGAATAGTGGTTCCGAATAAACATTCATCCAGTCCCACGCCCAAACATAACCAAACAAATTGGTCTGATGCATGGGCGTTGCCAGGATTTTTTTCTAGAGGGGGGCAAACAAAAATTTGCCAAAAAATGCTTGTATTTCTTAACACATTCTCGAATTATCAGTTTTAGAAGGGGGCAGGGACATTTTGCCCCCCCCCTCATTAAATTTACACCACTTTGTCTTCGCGCCTCTTTTTTTTTGTTGCTTTTCCAGGGGGGGGGGCAAGTGCCCCCCCCCCCCCCCCTTGCCCCCCCCCCCCCCCCTCGCGACGCCCATGGTCTGATGTTTCCTGATGGATGCTTTGCCAACTATACTGTTCAGATTCAGATTCAGATTCAGATAGTATAATTATACAGTTTGAGGAGGGGTATTTACAAATGGGAAGAATGTGGGTTCTTGTTTGTGCACATGTCTATGGGAATGGCTCCCTATAAGGTACCACAACGATTGGTACAATTTCAAAAAAAAAACCGACTATTTATATATACTCTGTTGCTAATTTCAATGGGCCTTATGCACAAGTTGGCAATTTTTGTTGTGTTCCCTAAGTTTTTTTTTTATAAATTGTGAACTGTTGAATGGATGGTGCCAGACTATTTATTCACAATAGCCTCACTTTTTTTTTAAATGTGTCTTAAAACATCAGAATATTATGTTTAATCACAAATTTTGTATGATGCATCTCAGCAGACTGGTATCAAGTTATAACGTCATTGCTTTCATTTCTCTACACAAGTTCCAATAATGAAGATTTTACCTCGCTCTCAATCCAATATGGCCGACTCGTGAATAAGGCCCATTACGTAAAGATGTTGCGTTTGTTTAACTTGGTTTTGCCAGTTTTGCTGACCTCGTCTAAAAATTCTAAGATAAACGACTTCACAATCGATAACACTCGGGAAACTTGAGTATACTTTTAGTTGCCAATAATCGGTCTGAATTATAATTTGGAGAAAACTTGGAGCTTGAGATATTGCGTAAGACAAGTTTGGGGTTTCATCTACAGCGATATTTTAATGATTGAATTAATGTTGTGTTTTCTTTTTCAAGATGTGATAGAAGGATACAGCCGTTGCCTCAGTGCCTTATTTCTTAGACCAAGATGTCTTAGACAAAAAAAAATCGCATTTGATAACCAATACTGTTTGCATTTTTTATGATGAGACTTTACCTTTTATTTGCTTGTTGGTTATCGTGACTTATACTCTCTATGTACGTAATTGTAAAGGCTCTCGGAAATTGCTCATGATTAGAATGATTCTCACTGTAAACAATGTGTACGGATGTTGGGATTGTTGTGTGTGTCTTGAAATTATGGCAATAAATAAGTGTATTACTTGTAACTACAACCACCCATCATCGTATGACCAGTTTTTGAAAAATTCCACTCCCCATGCTTCGTATAATGGCCCAGAATTTTTTTACTCTAGAAGTTCAAACGTCATCAAAAAGTTACCCTCATGATTAGTTATGTTATTATATAGGCCTGGACCTACTGACAAATTTCGAATTATCCGACAAAACGGTAAAACGCCACTACAACGAACACCGCTATAACAGTTATGTGGCTACAACGAACATTCCCTTTAATTGGTTCCCAAAATACGTGTATTAATGTGTATTATAATTCGCAATCACTATAACGAACGACCACTACAACAAACATTTGTTTACAAACTCCGTCATGTTCATATAGTGACGTTCTAGGCAGAGCCCTTGTACAACCTATGGGCGTCGCGAGGGGGGGGGGGCAAGGGGGCAGGGGCGTAACTGGGGTTAAACATCTGGGGGAACCTGGGGGTGCACACAGGGGACACTTGAAAAACTGCGGCTTTCCTTTCTCGTTTTTGGACTGATAAAGGCCTATCTATGTGTACATGTATATAGTCCAAGTGCTCATTTCGACAGGTCGGTGTACAATTTTTTTTTTTCATTTCAAGATTTCAAATGGCAGGGGGGGTACCCGGGAGCACGGACATCCGGCCCCCCCCCCCCCGGAAAAGCAAAAGAAAGCTGTTGTGACTTTTTAGCTTTGAGCCTTGCGCATCTTTTGATACCAAAAACATAAAAAACGGACCACGGGTTGCCGCGCACAGAAAAATTTTCCCAGGCGTTATACGCACGGTGGAGACTGAACTTTCCCATTGTACGTCGTGTACACAGAGCACAACTACCATTTGGGCATATGAATAATTAATTGGTCATAATTCAAAAACCCGTTGACCTATAGTCATGTAATTTTTTGGGTATATGTTCACGATGAGTTGCTCTATGCATATACCGAGTTTCACAATTTTTAGACACTCGATCGCCGCGATCTCCGCTCCCCCCGGCTGGGAGACCCGGCCCTTTTAGTGTTAATTGCATTGGGGAGGGGGTTGGGGGGTTGGGAGGAAATGTCCCTGCCCACCCTCGAAAATGATAACTCGAGAATATGCTGGAAAAGTACAGGTATTTCGGGGGGAAATGTGCTTTTCCCTGGCGACGCCCATGCCTATACTACATAAAGCAGTGGCGTAAATTTGTATAGAGAAGGGGAACATGACGATATAATAGTCATAAAACTCAGTGCTCTGATTTTGCTAATTCGAAAAGCGCAGGGTGGGGTAGGGGTGGGTGGGGGGGGGGGGTGGACAGGCACAAGATTGCTTACATTATGCCGACGTATTGCGTGTGCATGCTTTAAGTCCGTGAATCTTACTTAAGAACTTAAGCAACTTAAGAAATCCCATTTTGCAGTTGTCTCAGTCACTCCTACATATCCCACGCTTCAAACCTTTTGCACTCGAAATTATGATTAAACCTCTCCCGGACTAATATTGCCAATTCGAAAAGCGCGGGGGTTGGGTAGGGGTGCATGGGTGGGGGTGGGGGGCTGGGGGGCTGGACAGATTGAATGCTCATAATTACAGTCTTGGGCATACATTATGCCGACGTATTGCGTGTGCATGCTTTAAGTCCGTGAAACTATTGTAACTTCCAGATGAACAATAAATATGACGGCCTACTTCATTTCACCACTACTTTTTCATCATAAAAAAACTGTTAATTTCGTCTCCTCTGACAATATTAATCGAAAGATTCCGCAAAAACAGCTGTTGAAAAAGAGCCCGATGTCGAACTTTACTGAGGCTGAGGTCTATCGAACTCCCGAAGATTCGCTGACAGTGTATATTTTTCTTTTTAAGAAAGTCGAAGTAGTTGAAGACGGAGGTGAGAATCTATATGTGCCCAGATACAAAGAGTAAAAATCTACGCGCCTGCCTTTTCAAATACACAATTGCAGTGTTCATTGTTGCGTAATGATCCGCCTAGCACACGGTTGTTTTGCACATTAGGCTGCGGTGTGCAGCTTCCTAACAAATCAAACACACTGGGCTCATTCTTCCTCGAATATCGACTTGTTTTCGCCCATTGAGCTAAAGCAAATGGACCCAGTAATCTTCCTGGCGCGTTTGCTCACCTATAAAGACAACTTTTCTCAGTTTAAAGAGAATTCTAAGTAACGAAATGGCCGAGTGGTTACGATTCGTCGTCAACGATTAGCGGGGTCCCGGGTTCGAATCCCGCTGGTGTCTTTTTGGTTTTTAACGTTTGAGTTCAGTCATTTACTATAAGAGATTTAATTTCCCGTCTTAAATCACCAACAGTACCTTAGCTTAATCGGTAAGCACTGCTGCTGGTACTGTCCGCGAGTTCCAGGTTGGCGCCTTCGTACAGGTTCAGGGCATGTGGTCCACTCGGAGGATCAGGGCTTAGGGGCCGCCCTGTTCCTCCCTTAGCTCTCTGCTTTTACATGGTGCCTGGCCCTCCGGGGTTATATGGATGGATAGGGAAGGAAGTGTGTATTGGTCGGGGACGCCGAGACCCCGGAAGAGAACTAAGGGATCGGCTGGGGCATTGTTATGGCTCAGACCGATCCCTGAAAGCTTGACTAGCACATAACTTTTTGATTTTTTTTACCCTCTATCTTTTATACTTTGGTTTAGTTTGATATCTACAGCTGCTCGGCAGGTCTACGGATAGTATCAAAATTGAAACAAAGGTGTATGTCATAAATCAATGAATATTTCATAATTGACTATAATCAAAACGGAGTTTCGTTTGATCAATTTGACTATCATTATATAATGACGCGATTGCCAATTGACGTGAAGAAACGCCATAAATTATACCGGGAAAAAATAAAGATGTACATTGTAATATAAATATTATTTATACATCTTTTAAATAACGTGTCTTTAATTGTGAGCATTCCAAACAATACAGTAATTCGCAATAGTAATAGAATGAAATATGATGGCACGATCCTTGCGTCTCTATTAAATTAAAAAAATATAATGTAGGCCCCTATGTGTGAAATATTCTTTGATTGACTATGAGCATTCCATACGAATGAGTTAATTCGCAAAATATAGCAACAACAAAAGAGAAAGGAAAAAGAGAAAATTCCTTTGCCCTAAAAACTGGAAATATAATTTGTTTTAAAAAAGTCAAATGGGACACTTCATGTATTGATTTAACAGTTTGCAAGGGGTTAACCTTGCATTTTTTAAGCGAAATTGGGAAAAAATCAGATGTTTCTGGACAATTGCAGACTGTAAGGGGTTAACTTTCTTTTTGAATAAGATTGGGAAAAATTCGATGTTTATGAAAAAATTCAAATTGTAAGGGGTTAACCTTGCATTCTCTTTTTTAGCAAAATAGGGCACAATCAGATGTTTCTGGAAAATTGCAGATTGAAAGGGGTTAACTTTGCTTTTTTAGTGAAATTTGGCAAAGTTAGATGTTTATGAAAAATTTCAAATTGTAAGGTGTTATCCCTGCACTTTTTAAGAGAAATTGGGAAAAATCAGATGTTCCTTGAAAATTGCAGATTGTAAGGGGTTAACTTGGCATTTTTAGCAAAACTGGGCAATATCAGATTTTTATGAAAAATCTCAAATTGTAAGGGGTTCACCTTGCATTTTTAGCAAAATAGGGAAAAATCAGATTTGTATGAAAAATCAAAAATTGTAAGGGGTTAACCTTTGCCCAATTAAGACAAAATCAGATGTTCTGAAAAATTGCAGATTGAAAGGGGTTAACCTTGCATTTTTAGTAAAACTGGGCAATATCAGATTTTAATGAAAATTCTCAAATTGTAAGGGGTGAACCTTGCATTTTTAGCAAAATTGGGCAAAATCAGATGTTTCTCAAAAATTTCGGATGTAAGGGGTTAACCTTGCTTTTTTAGTAAAATTGGGCAAATTTTAATGTGAATGAAAAATTTCAAATTGTAAGGGGTTAACCTTGCATTTTTTAGCAAAAGAGGGCAAATTTGAATGTTTATGAAAAATTGCAGATTGAAAGGGGTTAACCTTGCATTTTTAGTAAAACTGGGCAATATCAGATTTTTATGAAAATTCTCAAATTGTAAGGGGTGAACCTTGCATTTTTAGCAAAATTGGGCAAAATCAGATGTTTCTCAAAAATTTCGGATGTAAGGGGTTAACCTTCCTTTTCAGTAAAATTGGGCAAATTTTAATGTGAATGAAAAATTTCAAATTGTAAGGGGTTAACCTTGCATTTTTTAGCAAAAGAGGGCAAATTTGAATGTTTATGAAAAATTTCAGATTGTAAGGGGTTCACCTTTCATTTTTAGCAAAATAGGGAAAAATCAGATTTGTATGAAAAATCAAAAATTGTAAGGGGTTAACCTTTGCCCAATTAAGGCAAAATCAGATGTTCTGAAAAATTGCAGATTGAAAGGGGTTAACCTTGCATTTTTAGCAAAACTGGGCAATATCAGATTTTTATGAAAATTCTCAAATTGTAAGGGGTGAACCTTGCATTTTTAGCAAAATTGCGCAAAATCAGATGTTTCTGAAAAATTTCAGATGTAAGGGGTTAACCTTGCTTTTTTAGTAAAATTGGGCAAATTTTAATGTGAATGAAAAATTTCAAATTGTTAGGGGTTAAGATTGCATTTTTTTTAGCAACATAGGCAAAATCACATGTTTATGGAAAATTTCAAATTTCAAATAGTGAAATTTGGCAAAGTTAGATGTTTCATTTGTCATTTTTGTCTGAAAAATCATGGTACTTTCCGCTAAATAGAAAATGAAGAATGGAGAAGGAAGGGGAAAGGAAGAGGGAATAAGAAATAATGTAAAAAGTAAACACCGCTGTTCATAACCCGTAAAAGCTGACAAGTAAAAGTAAATACTCTTAGCTATCAGCACATGGTTTCCAGTCAAATCATTAAGTTCATTTTTATTCATACAATGCAAGTACATGCTTAAAAAAAGGTAGTAAAATCAAATGCTAGTTTTTTTTTTCACTACATAATTTCTTGAAGGTGTCTTATAGTGTGGGAGACCCTGCGCCGAGACCCAGACACATATAAAGGCACAAAATGTTTTACTTCATTAAAGATACCGCATATTATACATAACATTGAGGGCGCAATTCAAAGGGTCCTTTTTTTTAAGAAGATCTGGCACGTGCAATTTGGATATAAGGCCAAAATAAAAAATAAGTCGGTCTCTGGTCAGCGCGCGCGTCGATTTTAATCATGCGCGTAGATCTTTTTTTTTCCAAAATGTTCCGCGGTTGCTCCAACAGCGCCGAGTATTTCCGCACCTCCTCAATTTTTTTTTACCCAAAGAGCACCAAGGAATGGGAAATTGCACCAAGGCAAATGATCGAAAGCACTAAGGCAAATTATGGAGGACACCAATGTACATGAGGACACCAAAAAAGCAAAATAGTACCTACCTTGTCTGTACAATCCAAGTTTGAAGAAGAAAAAAAAAAAGCCGCGTGGCCGCGTCAATTCTGGAACTTTGGTCTGACCAGAGACCGAATATTTTTTTTTGGCCTTAAAAGACTTTTTACGTAGGGATGTAGACGCCCAAAACAGATAGGAAAAAATAGCTTTTGTTTTATAAACTAAATAAAGTGAAGGTATAGGAGATAAAAGAAAGAAATTGTTTTAAGCACGAAGAAAGCAACTTCAAAACACTGATTTGGAGATTTGGGACTTTGCGATCGCTGGGCACGAATTATTTAGAATTGTATGTTTTTTAATTGGAGACGGAAAGTGGCCGTATTTTTAAAAATACGTAAACGTATTTTTTGACACAAAAAAAATGTTTGTGAGCTGCTTGTGCTCAGTGTAATTCATGTAGCATTCGGAGGGATACACAAGCATTTGAAGCCTTAAGTAGTAAATGTGTTATCCTTTGACATAATAATGTATTGTAAAAGACAGCGTAGATTATGCCTAGTAAACAATGTGCCTGTACAACAAGCCCAGGCCATCCTGAGGTTTGCCAAAATTTAGCATTTTTTTTGTTGTTGTTGAAAACTAACGTACCTGTACTTTTCTGGTTTTAATGGTCCCAGAGAATAAAGGGACGTTTACTTTTTAAAGAAAAATTCATCAAACACATGTTTTTGGAGAGGGCGTGCCAAAGTGCGCCCTCCCCAACAACCCCTATGGGCGCATACCGGTAAATAGTCCTAAACCCATCCGCAGGCACATGATTGCTTACATTATGCTTTAAGTCCATGAATCTTACTTAAGAACTTAAGCAACTTAAGAAATCCCATTTTGCAGTTGTCTCAGTCACTCCTACATATCCCACGCTTCAAACCTTTTGCACTCGAAATTATGATTAAACCTCTCCCGGACTAATATTGCCAATTCGAAAACCGCGGGGGTTGGGTAGGGGTGGATGGGTGCGGGTGGGGGGGGGGGCTGGACAGATTGCATGCTCATAATTACAGTCCTGGGCATACATTATGCAGACGTTTTGCGTGTGCATGCTTTAAGTCCGTGAAACTATTGTAACTTTCAGATGAACAATAAATATGACGGCCTACTTCATTTCACCACTACTTTTTCATCATAAAAAAACTGTTAATTTCGTCTCCTCTGACAGTATTAATCGAAAGTTTCCGCAAAAACAGCTGTTGAAAAAGAGCCCGATGTCGAACTTTACTGAGTCTGAGGTCTATCGAACTCCCGGAGATTCGCTGACAGTGTATATTTTTCTTTTTAAGAAAGTCGAAGTAGTTGAAGACGGAGGTGAGAATCTATATGTGCCCAGATACAAAGAGTAAAAATCTACGCGCCTGCCTTTTCAAATACACAGTTGCAGTGTTCATTGTTGCGTAATGATCCGCCTAGCACACGGTTGTTTTGCACATTAGGCTGCGGTGTGCAGCTTCCTAACAAATCAAACACACTGGGCTCATTCTTCCTCGAATATTGACTTGTTTTCGCCCATTGAGCTAAAGCAAATGGACCCAGTAATCTTCCTGGCGCGTTTGCTCACCTATAAAGACAACTTTTCTCAGTTTAAGGAGAATTCTAAGGTAACGAAATGGCCGAGTGGTTACGATTCGTCGTCCACAGTTAGCGGGGTCCCGGGTTCGAATCCCGCTGGTGTCTTTTTGGTTTTTAATGTATGAGTTCAGTCATTTACTATAAGAGATTTAATTTCCCGTCGTAAAGTACCAACAGTACCTTAGCTTAATCGGTAAGCACTGCTGCTGGTACTGTCCGCGAGTTCCAGGTTGGCGCCTTCGTACAGGTTCAGAGCATGTGGTCCACTCGGAGGATCGGGCTTAGGGGCCGCCCTGTTCCTCCCTTAGCTCTTTGCTTTTACATGGTGCCTGGCCCTCCGGGGTTATATGGATGGATAGGGAAGGAAGTGTGTATTGGTCGGGGACGCCGAGACCCCGGAAGAGAACTAAGGGATCGGCTGGGGCATTGTTATGGCTCAGACCGATCCCTGAAAGCTTGACTAGCACATAACTTTTTGATTTTTTTTACCCTCAATCTTTTATACTTTGGTTTAGTTTGATATCTACAGCTGCTGGGCAGGTCTACGGGTAGTATCAAAATTGAAACAAAGGTGTATGTCATAAATCAATGAATATTTCATAATTGACTATAATCAAAACGGAGTTTCGTTTGATCAATTTGACTATCATTCATATATCATTATATAATGACGCGATTGCCAATTGACGTAAGAAACCCATAAATTATACCGGGAAAAAATAAAGATGTACATTGTAATATAAATATTATTTATACATCTTTTAAATAACGTGTCTTTAATTGTGAGCATTCCAAACAATACAGTTATTCGCAATAGTAATAGAATGAAATATGATAGCACGATCCTTGCGTCTCTATTAAATTTAAAAAATATAATTTAGGCCCCTATGTGTGAAATATTCTTTGATTGACTATGAGCATTCCATACGAATGAGTTAATTCGCAAAATATAGCAACAACAAAAGAGAAAGGAAAAAGAGAAAATTCCTTTACCCTAAAAACTTGAAATATAATTTGTTTTAAAAAAGTCAAATGGGACACTTCATGTATTGATTTAACAGTTTGCAAGGGGTTAACCTTGCATTTTTTAAGCGAAATTGGGAAAAAATCAGATGTTTCTGGAAAATTGCAGACTGTAAGGGGTTAACTTTCTTTTTGAATAATATTGGGAAAAATGAGATGTTTATGAAAAAATTCAAATTGTAAGGGGTTAACCTTGCATTCTCTTTTTTAGCAAAATAGGGCACAATCAGATGTTTCTGGAAAATTGCAGATTGAAAGGGGTTAACTTTGCTTTTTTTAGTGAAATTTGGCAAAGTTAGATGTTTATGAAAAATTTCAAATTGTAAGGGGTTAACCCTGCACTTTTTAAGAGAAATTGGGAAAAATCAGATGTTTCTTGAAAATTGAAGATTGTAAGGGGTTAACTTGGCATTTTTAGCACAACTGGGCAATATCCGATTTTTATGAAAAATCTCAAATTGTAAGGGGTGTACCTTGCATTTTTAGCAAAATTGGGGAAAATCAGATGTTTCTGAAAAATTTCGGATGTAAGGGGTTAACCTTGCTTTTTTAGTAAAATTGGGCAAATTTTAATGTGAATGACAAATTTCAAATTGTAAGGGGTTAACCTTGCATTTTTTAGCAAAAGAGGGCAAAATCAGGTGTTTATGAAAAATTTCAGACTGTAAGGGGTTCACCTTGCATTTTTAGCAAAATTGAGAAAAATCAGATTTGTATAAAAAATCAAAAATTGTAAGGGGTTAAGCTTTGCCCAATTAGGGCAAAATCAGATGTTTCTGAAAAATTGCAGATTGAAAGGGGTTAACCTTGCATTTTTAGTAAAACTGGGCAATATCAGATTTTTATGAAAATTCTCAAATTGTAAGGGGTGAACCTTGCATTTTTAGCAAAATTGGGCAAAATCAGATGTTTCTCAAAAATTTCGGATGTAAGGGGTTAACCTTGCTTTTTTAGTAAAATTGGGCAAATTTTAATGTGAATGAAAAATTTCAAATTGTAAGGGGTTAACCTTGCATTTTTTAGCAAAAGAGGGCAAAATCAGGTGTTTATGAAAAATTTCAGACTGTAAGGGGTTCACCTTGCATTTTTAGCAAAATTGAGAAAAATCAGATTTGTATAAAAAATCAAAAATTGTAAGGGGTTAAGCTTTGCCCAATTAGGGCAAAATCAGATGTTTCTGAAAAATTGCAGATTGAAAGGGGTTAACCTTGCATTTTTAGCAAAACTGGGCAATATCAGATTTTTATGAAAATTCTCAAATTGTAAGGGGTGAACCTTACTTTTTTAGTGAAATTTGGCAAAGTAAGATGTGTGCGAAAAATTTCAAATTGTAAGGGGTTAACCTTGCTTTTTTAGTAAAATTTTGGAAAATTTAAATGTTTATGAAAAATTTCAAATTGTAAGGGGTTAACGTTGCACTTTTTAGTAAAATAGGGCAAAATCAGGTGTTAATGGAACATTTCAGATTATAAGGGGTTAACTTTGAATTTTTAGCAAATTGGGCAAAATAAGATTTGTATGAAAAATCAAAAATTGTAAGGGGTTAACCTTGCTTTTTTAGTAAAATTGGGCAAATTTAAATGTTGATGAAAAATTTCAGATTGTAAGGGGTTCACCTTGCATTTCTAGCAAAATTGGGAAAAATCAGATTTGTATGAAAAATCAAAAATTGTGAGGGGTTAACCATTGCCCAATTCGCGCAAAAACAGATGTTTCTGGAAAATTGCAGATTGAAAGGGGTTAACCTTGCATTTTTAGCAAAACTGGGCAATATTAGATTTTTATGAAAAATTTCAAATTGTAAGTGTTGAACCTTGCATTTTTAGCAAAATTGGGCAAAATCAGATGTTTCTGAAAAATTTCAGATGTAAGGGGGTTAACCTTGCTTTTTTAGTACAATTGGGCAAATTTTAATGTGAATACAAAATTTCAAATTGTTAGTGGTTCACCTTGCATTTTTAGCGAAATTGGGAAAAATCAGATTTGTATGAAAAATCAAAAATCGTAAGGGGTTAACCTTTGCCAAATTAGGTCAAAATCAGATGTTTCTGGAAAATTGCAGATTGAGTGGGGTTAACCTTGCATTTTTAGCAAAACTGGGCAAAATGAGATTTTCATGAAAAATCTCAAATTGTAAGGGGTTAACCTTGCCAAATTAGGGCAAAATCAGATGTTTCTGGAAAATTGCATATTTTTATGAAAAACTCAAATTATAAGGGGTGAACCTTGCATATTTTAGCAAAATTGGGCAAAATCAGATGTTTCTGGAAAATTGCAGATTGTATGGTGTTAGATGTTTATGAAACATTGCAAATTGTAAGGGGTGAACATTGCATACTTTAGCGAAATTGGGCAAAATAAGATGTTTCCGAAAAGAAATGTTTATGAAAAATTTTAAATTGTAAGGGGTGTACCTTGTATATTTAGCAAAATTTGGCAAAATCAGATTTGTATGAAAAATCTAAAATGGTAAGGGGTTAACCTTGCTTTTTTAGCAAAATTTGGAGCATATTTTACTAAAAATGGGCAAAATCAGCCTGCTTCTACAAAAATCCAGATAGAAATTTTCCGCAAAAACAGCTGTTGAAAAAGAGCCCAATGTTGAACCGTACTGAGTCTGAGGCCTATCGAGGGGACGATCCTTATTTCAACTCCCGGAGATTCGCTGACAGTCTCTATTTTTCTTTTTAAGAAAGTCGAAATAGCTGAAGAGGGAGGTGAGAATCTATATGTACCCAGATACAAAGAGTAGAAATCTACGCGTCTGCCTTTGGAAAATACACAATTGCATTGTTGCGTAATGATCCGCGTAGCACACGACTGTTTTGCACATTAGGCTGTGTTATGCAGCTTCCTAACAAACCAAACACACCTGGCTCATTATATCGACTTGTTTTTACCCATTAAGGTAAAGCAAAGCAAATGGACCCAGTGATCTTCCTATCACCTACGTGATCACCTATAAAGACAACTTTTCTCAGTTTAAGGAAAATTCTAAGGTTACGAAATGGCCGAGTGGTTACGACTCGTCGTCCACGGTTAGCGGGGTCCCGGGTTCGAATCCCGCTGGTGTCTTTTTGGTTTTTAACGTATGAGTTCAGTCATTTACTATAAGAGATTTAATTTCCCGTCGTAAAGTACCAACAGTACCTTAGCTTAATCGGTAAGCACTGCTGCTGGTACTGTCCGCGAGTTCCAGGTTGGCGCCTTCGTACAGGTTCAGGGCATGTGGTCCACTCGGAGGATCAGGGCTTAGGGGCCGCCCTGTTCCTCCCTTAGCTCTTTGCTTTTACATGGTGCCTGGCCCTCCGGGGTTATATGGATGGATAGGGAAGGAAGTGTGTATTGGTCGGGGACGCCGAGACCCCGGAAGAGAACTAAGGGATCGGCTGGGGCATTGTTATGGCTCAGACCGATCCCTGAAAGCTTGACTAGCACATAACTTTTTGATTTTTTTTTACCCTCTATCTTTTATACTTTGGTTTAGTTTGATATCTACAGCTGCTGGGCAGGTCTACGGGTAGTATCAAAATTGAAACAAAGGTGTATGTCATAAATCAATGAATATTTCATAATTGACTATAATCAAAACGGAGTTTCGTTTGATCAATTTGACTATCATTATATAATGACGCGATTGCCAATTGACGTAAGAAACGCCATAAATTATACCGGGAAAAAATAAAGATGTACATTGTAATATATATATTATTTAAACATCTTTCAAATAACGTGTCTTTAATTGTGAGCATTCCAAACAATACAGTAATTCGCAATAGTAATAGAATGGTATATGATATAGCACAATCATTGCGTCTCTATTAAATTTAAAAAAATATAATTTAGGCCCCTATGTGTGAAATATTCTTTGATTGACTATGAGCATTCCATACGAATGAGTTAATTCGCAAAATATAGCAACAACAAAAGAGAAAGGAAAAAGAGAAAATTCCCTTACCCTAAAAACTGGAAATATAATTTGTTTTAAAAAAGTCAAATGGGACACTTCATGGATTGAGTTAACAGTTTGCAAGGGGTTAACCTTACATTTTTAGCAAAATTGGGAAAAATCAGATGTTTCTGGAAAATTGCAGATTGTATGGGGTTAGATGTTTATGAAACATTTCAAATTGTAAGGGGTGAACCTTGCATATTTTAGCGAAATTGAGCAAAATCAGATCTTTCTGAAAAATTTCAGATTGTAAGGGGTTAACCTTGCTTTTTTAGTGAAATTTGGCAAAATAAGATGTGTATGAAAAATTTCAGATTGTAAGGGGTTAACCTTGCTTTTTAGTAAAATTGGGAAAATTTAAATGTTTATGAAAAATTTCAAATTGTTAGGGGTTATCTTTGCATTTTCTAGCAAAATAGGGCAAAATCAGGTGTTTATGGGGTTAACTTTGAATTTTTAGCAAAATTGGGCAAAATCAGATTTGTATGAAAAATCAAAAATTGTAAGGGGTTAACCTTGCCAAATTAGGGCAAAATCAGATGTTTCTGGAAAATTGCAGATGGAAAGTTGAAAGTCAACCCCCCCCCCCCCCCCCCCCCCATTTGTCAGTTTTGTCGGCAAAATCATGGTGCTTTCGGCAAAATAGAAAATGAAGAATGGAGAAGGAATGGAAAAGGAAGAGGGAATAAGAAAAAATGTAAAAAGTAAACACCGCTGTCCAAAACCCTGCGTTCATAACCCGTAAAAGCTGACAAGTAAAACAAAAATACTCTTAGCTTTCAGCACATGCTTTCCAGTCAAATCATTTAGTTCATTTTTATTCATACAAATGCAAGTTAATGCTTAAAAATAGGTAGTAAAATCAAATGCTATTTTTTTTACGACCCAATTTCTTGAAGGTGACTTATGTGGAAGACCCTGTGCCCAGACCCAGGTAGAGGCGCCAAGATGTCAGCTGATGGATCGTTAATAAATGATAGAATCCTCAGACTAGGGGGGGGGGGACTCGAAAATGTTACAGACAGCATATAAAGGCACAACAATTTTTGCTTTATTAAGATACCGCATATTATACATAATATTGAGGGCGCAATTCAAAGGGCCCGTTATTTTTAGAGGATCCGGGCACGTGCAAGTGGGATATAAAAAGACTTTTCACGAATGGATGTAGACGCCCTAAACAGACAAGAAAAAAATGTTAGCTTTTGTTTTATAAAATAAATAAAGTAAAGGTACGTAGGAGAAAAAAAGAAAGAAATTGTTTTAAGCACGAGGACAGCAACTTCAAAACACCGATTTGAGATTTTGGACTTTACGATCGCTAACACCCCCTATGGATATGGGCGCATACTGATAAATAGTCCTAAACCCATCCGCCGACCTCATATTATACCTTCAAAATATTCTATATTAGAGAGTTCTGAGAGCCATAAAATTGGGAGATTGTGGCAATGAACCTCTAGCCCGGACTTGGGGGTTCCAATTCTGAGCACTTTGGATGCAATTGGGCTCGAAAGTGGTACTATTTTAAGTTGTGGAGGGATCGTTTTTTCAAGATGGCTACTTTTCCGCTTTGGGAAAAATTAGGGGTTGTCTTCTTTGGGTGGTAATTCCTCGAAAAGTCTATGGTCAACCCAACAAAAAATTGAAAAGAAAATGAAAGATGACATGTTGATCATCATTTTTCTGTGCAGCTTAAATACCTGTGCGAGATCTGAGTATTATAGGCAAGTAAACACCAGTGTCTATGGGAATTTTAATGCACTCAGGGTCAGGGTTCACCCCAAAACCTACTCCACTAGCACTACACGGGACTGGTGATCGGTCAAGGCAGGTGGGCTGAGCCCAACTAGACTTTAATTGTCTATTGAGGGCGCTACTCAGCAATTCCAGTAGTACAGTTTTGCCATGTTTTTGCTTGACACGGCAACACCAAACCACAGGTAAAATTTAAAAACGAAAGTTTTGCTGTTGTCCGTGAGAGCCATGGCGGTCGAAGGATGTTTGATGATCACTGAAACAGTGCTTTATCTAGCTGCTTTCTTCTCAGGCCTGATCACAGCAATTACTGTTGGAATTTCGAGGGTAAGTATCGATACACAAATCCAATGATTGATCTTCTTGTACATTGGCAATGGCATTGCTTGTGTAGTTATAGTACACGTTGTAATCACACTCAGACATGTCATGCATGTTACATGACTCATACCATGGAGGTAGAATTAGATGTAGGCCTAGGGCCTACTGACTGTAAATGTTATAATTTTTTCATCCCCCAAAATTAAGAATACAGTGAAAAGGCCCACACCACAGTGTACTCTCTTTGTCATGTTTGTTTTTAATTGACTCCTCCAACATTTAATTACAGAGTAGGCCCCTTTTTGTGATTGGTGGCTCTGGACTCAACTGGAGGATTTTTTTTAAAGGGAAATAAGGTCCGAAATTGTAAAATGGTCCAATTCCCATCTCATGAACAAGAAGTCAAAATAAAAAATGTTAGTGCAGAACCATAGGCCTACTAAAATTGTCACACTGAAAATATCAAAGACTAAGTCAATGAAAAATAAAACAGTCACTGCGCAAATCATGCAAATTCAGTGCATATCCTGCAAAATATTGTTTACTGAAAGCAGTGCCGGCTAAATATCGGCTGCCTTTTTAAATCAAATCCTGGGCTACTTGTTATTGAAATATAGTTGGAGTTACCCAGCCCTAAATTTTATCATTGGGTTGTCATTTAGGGCTGGAGGACACTTTTCACGTAACCCAGCAGCGTAGGCAGGTCCCAAAAAAAATTTCGTTGGCGCATGACGTCACGCAGAAGCGTAACACCCGATCACTGTTTCATGCACTAATAGGAGGTTTACCACTCGCATCACAGCTGCGATACTGGAACGGCAACCGATGTTTACGCTTCTGCGTGACATCATGCGCCAACGGCCAGCTCAGCCGGCAAAAACGACTAGTACCAGCGCGCTGTGCATGGTAATCGACCGCCATTCATTGTACACAATTTTTTTTTTTGCACAAACCAATTGCAGTCCTGGCCATGCCTGCAAGGTTGTCAGGTTAGCAGTTATTCCTCCTTTTTTCACTGCAATTGTAGGCTGAATCTTCATCATGGATCGTTTTTAACTTCAAGGACCTGTGTAATGGTTATTCCAGGCAAGTTTGGGGTGAGTTGCAGTTGCAATTAGTGTGTAACGCAATTTTTTTTTGGGACCTGCCTACGCTGCTGGGTTACGTTGCTGGGTTACGTGAAAAGTGTCCTCCAGCCCTAAATGACAACCCCATGATAAAATTTAGGGCTGGGTAACTCCAGCTATTTGAAATAGATGTAATAATATTTGTTGGTTCTGATTCATTGCCCTGGATGTTTTTTTTAAGGGATGTAATTGTGGAGAATTATTTGGTTAACTGACAACTTCCGTAAAAATAGTAAAAGTGTTTTTGCAAAATGCATTGTTAATTAAAGTGAATTGGTGCTTAAAAGAGCGAAATGTTGATTTGGCTAAATTAATTTTAAGGCGAGGTCCTGTTCCTAAATTAGTAACATCCACTTTCACTTCAGGTTTAAAGGGAATATACATCATTTGCTTTTGCTGTAATTTTCGGAAATGGATGGAATTGGGGGGTTGGAAATATATAGCAAATATAGTTACACTGACTTTTTTGAGGTTTTGGGTTCGAAAATGCTATAAAAACCAAGAAAAACAATCATTTTCCTGTAGTCTGGTTCCCTGACTCCATTTAAGAAGAAACAGAGCAGTTTACATATATTGGGAATTGTAAGGTCAGGGAACCAGTCTAGCTGGCTTGTACCCGTTCATAGGTGTGTAATCGATTGCAAACAAGTGCCATGATACCAGGCGCCATGATTTTACAGAATGCTTTACACTGTCATTCACTAACAGTCCAGCAAGGTATTTCAAAATGATTTGGTAGTTTTATTTTTTGATGTTTGCAAATGTTGTATTTTCCCTTTAATATTGTATTGTATTTCCCCAACTGGTACGAGATGTTGAAGACCAACATGATGCGTCTGTATTTCCTAGAAAGAGAGCCAGTTTATTTTTTAAAGCAGAAACGACAAAATGCAACTTGAAAATCCCTGTGATGGGACCTCATAAAAGTGTACAATGTACATATATCCTTGGAGCTAGGATGTACAATATCTCGCAAATTGCCAGTCTTTTGTTGACAGCTTTAAATGTGCTGTGCATGTGAGACATACCTACAATGTACATGTACAATACTGACATGCATGTTAATTTCTTGTGAAAAATGTAAAACATGAAATTTTGGTGAAATCTGGCTGAATGTGCTATGCATGGGCGTCAATCCTAAGGGTGGGGGGGGGGGGGGGGGGGACAGGGGGACATGTCCCCTCCAATTTTTGAAGGATGGGGGACACAGTATCAAATGTCCCCCCCCCCCCCCCAGATTTTTGAACTCCTGTTTCTCATTTACAGGGCCCTATTATATACATTGTAACTTTTGCTCAGAAAATATTGGTTAAAGTGGTCAGAAATTGCCTCAGATCGCATCACAGATCGCCGGAGTATCTAGAATATTTTTTTCAGGGCCCTTAGGCATGTTAAGCAGGCCCTGAACCCCACGCCTACAGCTCAGAATAACTTATTCAATGACTCCAACCTTGAAAATGATTTTGAAATGATTATCTTAATTGCTAAAAATGTTTTTTTTTAAGAGGTCAGAAATTGTCTCAGATCGCACCACAGAGAGCGTTTAGAATCACATTTTTCCGGGGCACGCCATAAGGGATTCGCACTTGCATTAGTTCTGAGCAAGGTACATGTACCGGTACAAGTATGTTCTCCCCCCTCCCCCTCCCCCTCCCCCTCCCCCTCCCCCCACTTTTGAGAAGCGACTGATGCCCCTGGTGCTATGGAAACCCTATGAACAGTTTTGACTGGGTCTGAATGTCAAAGAATAGGTGAAGGGTTCCCTGATTAACCTGCTTACAAACCGAATAGTGGAATTCAAACTGAATATTGAAAAAGCTGGGTTTTAATCCAACCCACTAATGATGTAGTCCTACATGTAGGCCTAAGTCTAGGGGACAGTGAGTTGGCATTGAGCTTGGAGGATGATTTTGCTTTGATGTTAAAACTCTATTTTTCCACGCTAATGGGATACATCTGGATCTGGATAATTAATTGGCACCGCCGCCTCTGAAGTATCACGCCAATGGGGGTTAGGGTCAATTCTTAGACGTGCTGGCTCATGTGCCTTTTAAGTCTTTCTTTGAAGGTTGGTGTAGAATTTGGGATTTGAGAGGGGGACACTGGAGGGTACAGCAGAGCAAGATATTTTGTTCAGATGTTTCCTGTATTCTGGTACATTCCTGAGGCGTTAATGATCATGTGCACAAACAAGATGTAGAGGAACATGATCTGTACTTCAGAAATTACAGGGGTCATCACAAATTACGTACATGTCTTGTACATGTGCAAATGGACATAATGTTTGCTACAAATTGGCAGTACACTAATTATCATGTGCACAAATTTACCCAAATGTCATCTCATTCATAACCCATTTAGGAGTGCTAGCAGCCACAATAAACACAATTTTGTTGGTCTTAAAGACACATAAAGTATGTAACGTACCGGTACGTAACATGGACAGAAATGTTGCAATTTCTGTCCGTGTCACGTACGTAATATTGTGAACAGACATGTGATACCCTGTGACATCTGAAAAACAGAGTAGATTGTCTCAGTGTTTTTACAGGTGACAATGCTGTAGGGATAACAATGAAAAGGCACAATATTTGATAAAGAAATTTATTGTAATTATAACTTTCTACTGGTATCAATATTAACAAATTTTCTGTCATTGCGTACATGTATGTACATAACATTGTGAGCATACATACCGTATATATTTGTGTAAAATTTTCTTGGAAAGTCTTAAATTCTTCATGAGTACAATCCTCAGCACTGGAGTGGGAATGTACTTGAATGGAAAATAGGACAAACAACTTGATATTAATATCTTGCTTCATTTCCCAATCCCATGCCACACTTTTGTACATGTACCCCTTTAGTGTGCAAAGGCCCACATGAAAATGTACTAAGTGGACCCAGAATACAAGTTGTGAAACATTGTTATGAAACCCTGTGAAAAGCCTAATTACCGGTATGGACTTAAGGTTGTAGGGCACAGGCATGGTGGCACATTGCTCACCCCCCCCCCCCCTCCTACATTTTGTACCCTACCAAGCCAAAAATTTCCGGAAAAAAATACAGTGTAAAAAAATGATTTTGTTTGAAAACTACACAAAAATTACCAAAACCCTGTGCGTGTTCCCCTCCTAAAAATGAGTAACCCATGTGCCCCCCTTCATTGTATGACTGTAACGAGTATAAAAATGGTGCACAAGAACAGGCGTCCAACTTTGCAACATTAAAATTCAACTATCAAAACTATCATATTTATTCCATCCAGTTTCCTTTTCAAGATGCGTGTATGTACCGGGTACATTTTATGTACCGTATGCATGTCCAGTGTACTTAAAAACAAAATTTGATTAATATTTAAAACTAGTATTTGTTTGCGATTTTAGTTTGGCTTGTGATACAGTCTACCGTACATGTAGTATAGGCTACATGGATGTGTTATTTACATTTCCTGCTTTACCTCCAAACAATGATGGACATACATTGTAAATAGAGCACCAAAACAGGTCTGCAGTATGTACACAATTACAATCACCCCATACTTCAAGCTGTCAATTAAAATGCCTGTGTTTTTCACCCTTCAATGAGCACTTCAGGCATATGTCAGAATACAGCATGATACAACATGCCTATATGTACATGTAGGAATGATGTCATTCTATTGTTGCTCATCCTGGGGTATTAATATTCTTCAACAAGACCACATCCTTTTTATTGACAAAGCAAGTGTGTAATTACATTCAAATCACGTGCTTTACATGTATATTCCACGACATGTACACTGGCACATTGTGTATAGTATGGTGTCAAAATTATTAGTCCCATGACCAACGTACACGTGTGTGTACACAGCGTTGCATTGGCGGTATTGAATTGTGTATTGACAGTACTCCAGTTCTAGAATAGAAATGGTCTAAAGAAGGATTAAAATGAACATCCACAGGTGCACACATGCGTATAATTTGTGCTTTTAACTTCCTCATGAAAGCGTGCACGTGCGTGTACATGTACACGTGTACAGGTACATGTACATTTGTACGCCCTACATGTACATGTACATGTACGTGAATACACGTGTACTTCAGTCATGTTGTACAGACATGACATCGATTTTATCACCTGACTGTCACGAGAATTTTTACTTTCGTAGCAGAGACGAAAGATCATCATTCATTTTATTAGTGGTGGGACTGTGGGGTTAATATTTAGATTATTTAATTCCACACATTTTTTCACCATTACAGCTCTGGAGGGCATTGCATGCAGCATCTCACTCATCACCTTTTACATACTTTTTGGGTACATGTACCTCCTGTGAAATCAGATTCGCTATTCGGTTTGCAAAACATTAGGATAACCGAAGTTTGAAATCTCCAATTTCTCCCACACCTATTTTATAGTGGCATACCAAACTGATTGCACTGGAAATATCCTCGGTCAATTAAGTGCTACTCAGATGCCAACTGCTGTTTACGAGTTTAAAATTCTCACCAGTTGTGCATTTGGTGGGGAATGGGAATTACATTGAACATGTACACAAGTAAATTGCGCCTTCTTCAATGACCTTGTTGACATGTTTAAAGGGCCACTGTACAGTACCTGTACTTTAACAGTAGCTGTTACATGTATCTTGCTTGTTGCGGTTGATTGTGCTTATCTACACCAGGGTAATATATTTACAGAGGTACTTATATTGATGCAAAATACACTAAATACATGTACACCTGTATGACGTACATATATATAAGGTACGGGTATGATGTGTGCACCAGTACATATTTATGTCATGCATTTTGTACCGGCTCTTAATGTCTTCTATCTCGCTGAGATTTGTAGACTTTGACAGTGAGTGCCACGCAGATAGAAATTTATCAGAACAATTTGTCTACATATCTCAGTCTATAACAAAATTTATCAAAATATTCAATGCCTACATGTATAAGGGTGAAGTTCTATAATAAGTACCGGTACATAGCACTGTAACAAGAAAATCAAAACCTACATGTAAAGTTTTCAATGTAGCAAAAAAACACTTTTTGCTTGAAGCCACTCAATATTTGCAAACCTTTCATCAATACCTTTTGGTCAAAAAGTAAAAACAAGTCAAAACTTCATTACTTCCAACGATTTTGTTCAACAATTTTACTTCATGTTTTGTGAAACAAGCCTCTGACCATGTTTATGGTACCGGTATGTGCCTCCCATGTGTAGTGCTGAAAATCTCCTAATATGGAAATTGGCACACGCGTACTGCGTGATGTGGCGCAGAAGACGCAGAGGTGTTTTACCGGCTATTTACATGTAAAACCACCCTCTTGATGGGCTCTTGACCAATAGGAATTGGTGAACTGTCTCAGGTATTTATGAATAACGTACAAGAAATGTATAACCTTAACCGCCCTGAATCCTTCAAAATGCTTTTTGCCAAAATGGAGGAATTTGGAGGATCGAGGTTACTTGGCAAAAGTGCGTTACTGATTTCGTACGATGCACTTTGTCAAGGTCTTGGGCCGGACCTAATGTGTTGTTTTTGCTCAGCCATGCATAAATATAGGCCTGGATTATGCTTGAAATCCTCCGTACTGCTCCAGGATGTCACTGGCCAAGCCTCAACATATTGACAGTCACTGCTGCAGGATTTTGCAGGATTCAGGCAGTGGTCACCCCTCCACGGACCGTATTCAAGAAATAATGGAGGAATTTGTAGGATTGAGGCTATATTTTTCCATGAGGCCAATTGGAGGATTTTGCAGGATTGCGGCTACATCCTAGCAAAAAGGCCTACGGAGTTAGGGTTTAAATGCATATTCTTGGAATTGTACACGTCAATGTATATTTCTTTCAATTTTCTGTGATCATTCTCTTAGAATTTTGTACATGTACCGTAAGGATGCATTTCAATTTCAATGCCAAATTGTCCAAATTTGTCCATTGACAAATTTATTTGACCAAATGCTCATGCCTCAAGGCTTTGGCAAATATGATTACTTTCAATTTGAATGAGCGTGCTTTAAAATTTGATTGCCCTATTTTCCTTACTGAGCGTACTTAAAAAACTCTTTTAATGTTCTTTTATTTTTAAATTGAAAGATGTATCTTAAGCTGCATTCAAATGTGCGCTGAAACGAACGACTCTGAAGAACGACTCTGAAAGACTGAAGCTATTTTGGTGATAATTTTTTTTTAAATTGAACGGGAAAACCTAATGTACCGACCGGTACGGTACATGTATAACAGTGTATCAGGGTACAGTTTTTGCAGGCGTGCAACTTTTCCTTGGATCCACTGATTTCCTCGTTTTTTACTTCTCAGGAATGCCAAATGTTACAAATTTAAAATCACTGTGCGAAGTCTTGTGTGGTTATAGGATTATTCCTAAATTTTTTTTCTAAATTCCTAGTTGTATGCCTGATATGTAATGTACAGGTGACATTTTCATACATGTACATGTACAATGTACATGTACATTACCTGCATCTTCGTCACTGAATTGCAGAAGCCAGACGGCAGAGGTCATTGACCTTGGCTTTCAAGTCAATGGGTGTATTGAGAAGGCTTGAATGTATGGAATTTACAAAATGTACTAGTCGCTTGTGCAATGTGCAGTTGATTTTTCATGTGTATGTATTTGTACAGTACATACATGTATACGTACACGCATGTATTCCGTTATTGTGGGGACATACCGGTACATGTACATGTTCACTCATTTGTACAAGAAAAAAAAATATGATGGGGACAGCTACATTTTCCATGTACGGTACATTTGCATACGCATTTACATACGTACATTAATGGTCCCCTGCTGTGCTGGATTCCAAAGGTGCAGTCCAGAAAACTGGTCAACTACCAAGAATATGCACAGAACAGGTACTTTAAAATGACAGCTTGCCAGAAAGAATAATTTCACAGGGAGTTTAGTCCCATTACTATCTTTAAACTGAGTATGTTTTTCAACAATAATTCAGTTACTGTCAATGAGTCAGTTACTTTTTGGATAGCTGCAAATGATGGACTGTAGCTGTAAGAGAAAACTAACAGCATGCAGCTTTCATCTTGCTTCTGATCTCTAACGTCCCACTTTTGGTCGCCAATATTGTGACAGACCTAACACGTATGTATAGATCCCAATGCAGTCCTACATAGTGATCTGTTCATTCTTCAATAAAACAAAATGAAAAAAAAAAAAAAACACCAATTCGTTACTCATGGTTTCCTTTCCCTCCTTTGTTGCCATCCAGGAATCCTTTGGAGGAGACTGTATTCTCTTTGGCGAGGTTGCTTGGTGCAATCAGACAGCCTTCGCTTTCACGCAGCTGGGCAGCAATGGTGTGTGCGGCTTCAGTGTTGGCTTAGACATCATCGTAGCATTCTACGCATTGGTTTGCTGTGTCTACCATGTGGCTGTCTTCTTTAAATGGACCAAAGAAAGGTACATGAATGTCTCTGCCCTGTCGAATAAAAAATTTGTAATTTTTTTTATGATAAGCACGTGCATTTAGTGCATGCACTACAGATCTACATTCTATTTGGTCTTCCAGAAATTCAATGCATTTTTTTCATTCTGGACTATAGACTAAGATTGATTCCGTTTTCAGGAATACTGTTGGAAATATCATCAGAATATTGCAAATTAAAACAGTAACAGAAATCTCCTAATTTTCCAAATTTGGCCCTGCGAACGTACCTGCCCAGCTCAAAATGGAACAATAATGTCATCGAAACACTGTTGTTCAAAAAATACTCTGGCATTCCATCCCTTTGCAGGCCAGAATAATAATTAACTGTGTGCAAGGAGAAATTAAAAAATATAGAAGCATGTTTTCGTTCAGTCAGTGGGCAAAGTCGTTATAACTACGTTGTTTGATAGTCGCTCATAAGCCAGGAAGAAGATTGGTTATGAGCTACCGGTACCAGTACATGTACTGTACATGTTGTCAGTGTGCTAGACTGGTACGGCTGGCAATCGATCAAACAGAAGTTTTCTGCATAAGGGCAATTCCACGGTTACTCACGTTACATTTTTGATATACTATCGAGTTTCCTTGGGCTGTAATTACCGGTACCTTACTGAAAAGGTTTAATAACTGTTATCCCCATGGTAGATAGAGTAGACCTAGACCTACCTAAGCACCAAAGATGACATCCAGCAAAAATGTGTTATGTATGATAAACAAGACACACAAAATCTGTTACTCATGTTACGAAAATGTAATGTAACCGATTTTGTGTGTCTTGTTTAAATCATACATAACACATTTTTCTGGACACACAAAATCGGTTACTCTCGTTATGAAAATGAAACGTGAGTAACTGATTTTGTGTGTCTTGTTTATTATACATAACACATTTTTCTGGATGTCATCTTTGGTGCTTAGGTAGGTCTAGGTCTACTCTATCTACATGTATATCTACCATGGGGATAACAGTTATTAAACCTTTTCAGTAAGGTAATTGCAGCCCAAGGAAACTCAAAAGTACATCAAAAATGTAACGTGAGTAACCGTGGAATTGCCCATAAACATTCCGCATTCACATTGTTCTGCGAACGATACTTTAAAAGCTAAGTATACTGGTGTGCGAGTGACAGATCGTTGTACATGCCCTGCTCCATGATGATCACCATACCGGTACTAGCGTGATACACGAATGTACATGCATGTATTGTACTTTGTATGTTTGTTGTTGACATACGCAATGTGTGGTATTGACTATTGAGATGTTAGTACCGTACGTGTGGTTAATGCAATAGTTTTTTCCGGCCCATGAGCAAAAACCTATTAGCATCCCTGTTAGGTGTTTTTAATACAGTGGATTATCGCGGGATCCACAGAAATTGTTCCACAGAAGCCGCCGGTGCTCCGGTACTCACTTTTCAATAAATAGCGCCCTTCAGAACTTCACCCTGCATGCCCTGGTAGTCACTGAAAGATGACTTTAACACGTGCCGACTATTGAATTATGTAATTACACAGTTTTTGAGTTTACTACCGACAGCAATGGGTGGCTTTCCCCTTCTATTCCTTGTGGAAATAATAGCCACTTGTCACTCTTCTGTCAACATTATTCAACAACAATGTTCCGTACGTTTTGTACATGGAAATCAAAAGCCGAGGACGATCTTCGGTATAGCGGAATGTTCGGTGTAGCGGTGTTCGGTATAGCCACGTTCCACTGTACTTTGGTGGTAGCATTGATTCTCAGTTTTGGTGCCTTCTAATGCTGCTGAAAATTGGTTAACTGACTTCAACTATTTTTCATTTTATCATTAACAACCATAACATTTCCTCTGCCATGTTATTAGGCGCTGGATCATGCTACCAGCGATCATCATCAATGCTGTCTGCCTGGCACTACTCTTCATCGACTCCTGTATACTCAGCATTGGATTCAATCGATTCTGCGGCAGTCTAACAAGTGGAACGGACACCAAAGTGACAGTGTGAGTCTTGACGGCATTATGACTGACTTGTGACTGATTTGTCACTGACTTGTGACTGACTTGTGACTGATTGTGACTGACTTGGGACTGACTTGTGACTGACTTGTGACTGACTTGTGACTGACTTGTGACTGACTTGTGACTGACTGGTGTCCAACTTGAGAATGACTTGGGACCAACTGGTTTACGACTGACTTGTAACTGACTTGTGACCGATTGGTGTCCGACTTGCGAACAACTTTTGACCGACTTGTGACTGACTTGTAACTGACTTGTGACCGACTGGTGTCCGACTTGCGAACGACTTGTGACTGACTTGTGACTGACTAGTGACCGACTTGGGACTGACTTGGGACTGACTTGTGACTGACTTGTGACTGACTAGTGACCGACTTGGGACTGACTTGTGACTGACTTGTGACTGACTGGTGTCCGACTTGCGAACAACTTTTGACCGACTTGTGACTGACTTGTAACTGACTCGTGACCGACTGGTGTCCGACTTGCGAACGACTTGTGACTGACTTGTGACTGACTAGTGACTGACTTGTAACTGACTTGTAACTGACTTGTGACTGACTTGTGACTGACTTGTGACTGACTTGTGACTGACTTGTGACTGACTAGTGACTGACTTGTGACTGACTTGTAACTGACTTGTAACTGACTTGTGACTGACTTGTGACTGACTTGTGACTGACTTGTGACTGACTTGTGACTGACTTGTGACTGACTAGTGACTGACTTGTGACTGACTTTTAACTGACTTGTGACCGATTGGTGTCCGACTTGCGAACAACTTGTGACCGACTTGTGACTGACTAGTGACCGACTTGGGACCGACCTGTGACTGACTTGTGACTGAATCTTGACCGACTTGTGACCAACTTGTGACCAACTTTTTAGGATTTCATTTCAACTCTGAACTGCATTAAGACCAGTTCCTACTCGGCGCGAACACGAAATCGAATTTGTGACGTCTTGACCTGCAAAGGGCTAGATAGCTTAGTTCATAGCGTGGCGGGTCAGTATTCCGAGTGTCTCGGGGCTCAGTCAATTTCCTTGTTCAACTTTTTAAGGATCGTGTCTGCTCTTTGTAAAAGTATTCACTTTTCCTTTGTGTGGTATATTAGACTAGCACTCATGTGATGTATTCATGATTGACTTGTGACTTGTCTTGTGACGCTTGTTTATGTCCCTCTGTTTCTCCGCAGGTGTTCCGCGGACTTGTCGGGTCAGAATTGGAACCGCCCACCCTCATGTAAAGCAGACCAAAAAGTCGATCACACGGCGTATTCTGGAGGGAACTGGTTTGGCTTTCTGACCACGGCGCAAGTACGTACCAGTCTCCAAGTGTTTTTGCTAAGTGTACTTTGCGTGTTTATTGCTTGTTTGTGAAGAACCTGTTGAGAGTTTGCTTCTTTTAAATGTTTGTGTTGGTTTCTTTTTATTTTCAGAAGGTTGCAGCTGCCCTAAATAGAAAAAAAAATTAGTATTTTTACATGTACTTCTCGCAATGCATGTCAGTCAATTCAAACATTGTATTGTAAACGAGTGGAATGCTTTTGTCTTGCCGAGTAGCAGCACTGTGTGTTTGTTGAAAATGTTGCACATCTGCCTTGCCAAATTCAATATCCAGATTACCCTACCACGAGAGAAACGCTACATACACGTATGTGTCAGTGTCCAACTTGGGTGTTTCTTACAGAAATATTTGGATCAGCATCATGCAACCAGGATTTCTACAATAGGGACGATTACCATTGGTTCACATACTGGTATGGGATATGTACATGTATAGTGTGCAGAGCGCCGTGATCTGATATACCGTGTCCTGTGGAGACATGCACACAATAGGGAACAAAAGATTTTATACGTCTCCAAAGGGCAATTTCTATAGATGAATTCGTCTCAACAAGATTTTCACGAAATATATACATGTATATGGATTTCACTCAAAAACTAGAAATTTTTAAGGTGGGTTGATCTGTCGAAAATGGAAGAGTTTTAGAAAAGGGATATTAAGTCCGAATTTCAGCCAAGGAAATTAGTTCTGGTTAAAATGAGAGCATTTTGAATCTTCACTTTCAAACTCGAAAACTTTACTACACGAGAACAAAGAAATGTCTCCACAAGAATACAAATTTCAGTATGTGTGACTTCGTGGTCTTGAGCATTTGATTTGTGGTCTGCGGGTAAAGCTGCAGGTTGTGGGTTCGAGTCCAGCCTGGGGTTGTGGTGCGTGTGCCCTTGGGCAAGCTACTTTGGCACTCGTTGCCTCTCACCAGCCGGGAGTAAATTGGTACTGTGAGGGCAGAGACTGTTATTGTGATTGATTCCAGCAATAGCTGCCTTGCGTCGAAATGGCTGCATCAAGCTGTATATACATGTAGTTGCATCAAGCTGTATACTTGTATCGAGCTGAAGGAATGCAGGATCACCCCTGATGTCATTGCACACCTCCTGGATCGTTTGGCGCAACACACAATCGAGGAGGTGTGCATTGACATCAGGGGTGATCCTGCATTCCTCCAGAAGCTTTCGGCTGCATATGGTGTTTACATCTCACTCTCATGCACAAAGCTGATGAAACTTGCTCCGTAAAATTTGTCATGCCTTGTTTACGTACATGTTCATGATCTGAAATTTTGGTTTGATTCCTTAGTGAACAACATAGTTATATTTAAGATCAAAAGAAGGACATGTTTTGTAGACAAATACAGGGTGAGTAAAAAAAAGAAACAAAACCCAAATGTCGGGACCATTGTTTTAGTGAAGTTCTGCATGTAGCACTTTCAAAATCTAGGATATGAAAGCCCAATTCATAAGCTTTCTTTTAGTACAAGAATTATTCAAATGACTCATGTAATTTTCAAGCTACCGAATTGTAAGCACAACCACCGTTTTAAAGTTCTGTCCACGGATCACAAAAAGGTGTACGTTCTTTCAGCAAAACGAAAACCATTTAACACAACGATTCACAAGTGCTACATGCAGAACTTCACTGAAACAATGGTCCCGACATTTGGGTTTCGTTTATTTTTTACTCACCCTGTACATGTACACAATGTACATGTACGTGTATGTAATTTATTTTAATGCTTGTGTTTAATCAAGTGCCAAACATAAAATTAACACATAATACAGCCTACATCTACACGTACTCACCACTCAGTTGCGTATAATTTACCATCATTTCCACCACACTTTGTCTTATTCCCTTCCTTCCTTCCTGTTTTTTTTTCATTCTTTTTTTGCTGCTTTTACTGATGCCTCCACCACCTCCATGATACGCAGAGTGCCTCCTGGTTTAGTGTCCTGTTTTGGACACTCTTGCTGGGGGCACTCCTAGTCCGTCGCTGCGTTAGAAAGGAAGATATCAGCACCACGGAGGAGGAGCGAAAACCCATGCTTTCTTAAAACTTACTTGGAGCACGGCCATTTTTTTTCACACAGGCGGTTTGCAAGTTAGTGAGATTCTTTTGTTGATGCTGCACCGTGTGCATGGTGTGCATGCTTGTTTTTTTACATTCTGCCATCTTCCTGCATGTTCCTGCATGTTGTGCATGAAGTTAGAATTTGCCATCATTTTAAATAAAAGGAAATAAATGTGTGCTTGGTCGGTATTTAAACACTCTGTTTAAGACCGGTTGGAGTCTGGATGCCGATAATTACCCGAGCCAAAGGCTCGGGTAATTGTCGGCATTCATACACCTTTTCGTAAAAAAAAAGTCAAACATTTTCTGTCCACAAGAGTCAAAAATTGGAAAAATTATAAATTTCCAACGATTTCGTTCAACAAAACATCCCTCTAGCTATAAAGTGGTAAGGCCCTTTGGTAAACAACTCCTTAAATGGAGATTGGTGCGCATCAAACATACACTGTACTGCGTGATGTCGTGCAGAACGTACATGTTTCGGTGTAGTGTGAATTTCGGACTATGAAATACTGACTCACTGGTAGTATTGCGAATGCCTACATGTACGTGAGGATTGTGAAGGTTCAACCAATAAAATGGATTTCAAATTTCATGTGACACTGGAAAAGTATTTAAGACCAGCCAGCCATGTCTTAAACATCCATTTAAAACCGGCCACGTGACGGGCTCTTGACCAATAGGAATGGGTAAACTGTTTAGGGTGTTTATAAATTGTAGTTTATGTACCGGTACTTTGAAAGCTGCTTTTACGTACATGTATACATGTACATCTAGTTCTGTGTTCAAAATGTAAAATATGGTTTAAGGCATATGAAATCAGGCGTTACTGGCATCAGAACTTAAAGCCCATGCTGGACCGCAGTGAAGACCAGTCGTGTATTAAACCAACATCACTGCTAAAAACAAGGGTTTTTTTATAATAAGAAAAACATCTTACTATAAGAAAATTATTGTCATCGCACACCCAAGAAATAGTTTCTTGGGATACAAGAAAATATTTCTTGAAACAAGATATATTTTCATCTAGAAAATACATGTATATTAAGAAATGTCAGGAAATTGTTTTTAACAGGGTTGTCATAGCTGCTGTTCCTGCTTTTTGTTAGTGATGCTGTGACACAAATGTAAATTACATGTACAATGTACATGTTGTACATGTACCTTGTACATGTACCCATGGACTCAGTGAAGAAATGTAGAAATTACTGGGCCATGTACACATGTACATGTATACATTTTCTGTTTATGGAAACCCACATTTTGCATGTGACTTTTTTTTTCTGGCTTTGGAAACCAAATTAAATTATGGTGACTCGGCTCATGTGTAAACAATCCACGGCAAACCATTCTTCCATGTTCATACCTTGTGTGAATAGTGAAATTTCATTTTAAACGGTTGAGTTTGTTGTACTGTGCATGTACATTAACATGTATGTGGTTTCATGAGAGTTGGGAAAGTACCATAAAATACCTTGTTTCACTTCAAATCAAAAATTCATGGTTTTCATAGTGTACCATACAAACTTCATTTTAAATTGGTGAATAGTTTGAGCTGTGCATGTAAGGGTACACGTATGCTGGTCATCATTACCATGTGATTTTGGGAGAGTCGGAAAATACCATTACATACCGCTACCCCTTTCCATTGCAAATGAAATTTCATGGTTTTCATAGTGTATCAAGTACCATCATAGAGCTATATTAAATTACTATAGCGCTGACTCGCTGTACAAAGTGAAAGTGAAGCGTGCTGGGCGCATCCCTGTTTGTGCACAAACCTATGGAGAACTTAGTACGGCTTTAGTGCGGCTATTTGCATTTGTATTCTATACCAGTGAGTTATCAAAGCCGATACGCTGAAAACCGAAACGCACAATCAATACATGAGCGTTGCATTTTGCTCTGCGCAAAACAAGGCAAATACGTGCATTGTACATGTACAGTTTGCGCGTTGCATTTTTAGGATACATGTATATTATTCAACATTCATTCCATCGGATTTCATTATGTTCTACAAACACGCACATGAATTCAGGACGGCTTCAAAGTACCGTATCTCTGCGGGGGAATGAGGAGGTTGCGCCTTAGTACATGTAGTTTACTATAGCTCTATGGGTAAAATGCATGTTCCCAGTGTCTGGTTGGCATGTTTAAAACAGAAATCCCATTTTTTGTTTTACATGCAAATGTAAACATGTCGTTTACTCTTTTCGATAATAAGGTCTTTACATGTATGCTGTTTGTCATTCATGTACTAGCCCAGGTTGGACTCTGTTGTGTACATGCAACAGAGTCCAGGGTATGAATCTCTCCTGCCATAGCGAAAAAAAATTATAACACATTTTTTGCATATTTTTACCTGACGGAGGAAGCTGAAATTTCGCTTACATATCTCTTGTGTCCAGAATTGTACCTGGGCTGGGTTTAGGAACGGCAAATATGTCCGCGGGCGGCGTGTTTACCGAAAATAAACTGTAATCCCACGCTTTCGTTGAAAACATTTTCAGTCAAACTCCCCGTGTGAAGATTACACGCGCGCTTGCGCACACCAAGCACGCTGCCGCCACGGCAGCATACGGCACGCGCGTGTACGTCTTCAGGCGGGGAGTTCGTACTGAAAATGTTTTCAACGATAACGTACCGTAGACTTGCGGTTTATTTTCGGTAAATGTGCTGCCCACGGACATGTTTGCCTTTTCTAAACCCAGCGCATACATGTACAGTTCTCGACTCAAGGAATATGTAAGCGAAATTTCAGCTTCCTCCGTCAGGTAAAAATATGCAAAAAGTGTGTTATAATTTTTTGCGCTATGGTGGTACAATTTATACCCTGGACGTCCGTCGTAATGCAATAAAGACGTCGTCCAACTTGGGCTAGTCATGTACATGCAGACAAAAGCCCTCTGCCACGTTACATTTTGTATTTTACAAGCCGACAATGCTCTGTGAAAAGATGAGATAAACGAGTTACATTGTCACTATCAATGATAATTGGACAATTACTGTATGGTCTGTTGTGCATATCACCTATACTTAATTAACCACACAATGTTGCTGTTCAAATTTTTGAGTGTCGCAACTGTTTTCTTTTCTTCACCCTAACCCTCGATGCTAGCCTCCTAACCAGCCGCTCTCCCCACCTCCCCTGACCTTTGCTTTGTTAAGTGTTGATCCCTTCGCTCGTTCTGTCTGTCTAATCATCCTGTAAACAATATAAAGTACTTGAACTTGCCTAGTCCCGATGAAAACAAAAATCCAAAACAAGAGAGCCCATGTTTATTACAAAGAACAAGGGTGGAAAGTGCACCATTCAGTTTTACAGAGTACAATTTGTACATGTACGTCAGTACATGTACTTAGCTAATTGTACAAAGTACATGTAAGTAATCATGTGTGAACACATGCACTCAATGATAATTATGATTGGTTTTTACAGTATAGACATTAAACCTAACTCCCTAGGCTCTTTTGCTAGGAATGTAGCCTCGATCCATCCTGCAAATCCTCCAATTGGCCTCATGGAAAAATAGCATATAGCCTCAATCCTGCAAATTCCTCCATTATTTCTGGAAATATCAGGCATGAAACTTTTCCTCGGATCCGCTGATTTCCTCGTTTTTTACTTCTCATGAATGCCATTACAAATTGAAAACCACTGTACAAAGTCTTGTGTGATTCGGAATTTCCTCGTTTTTTCCTAAGTTCCCAGTTGCATGCCTGAAATATGGTCCACAGAGGGGTAACCACTGCCTGAATCCTGCAAAATCCAGTGGCAGTGACTGTCAATATGTTGAGGCTTGGCCAGTGCCATCCTGGAGCAGTACAGAGGATTTCAAGCACACATTGTAATTCAGGCCATATTTATGCATGGCTGAGCAAAAACAACACAAGGTCCGGCCCAAGACCTTGACAAAGTGCATCCTTCGGAATCAGTAATGGGCTTTCGCCATGTAACCTCCATCCCCCAAATTCCTCCACTTTGGCAAAGAGGATTTGAAGGATTCAGGGCGGTTAGGGTTAAAGGTATCTGTGTTTATGATTGATGAGAAACACCTAGTGTTTTTTTTTTGCATGCATGCTTGCGAGCTTTATCGAATCCAAATTTCATGGCTCTACTGAATTGAAGGGAAAACTCTTCAGTAACCATGGACTCCATGCAAAAGTATCCCTGCAATGGTTACAATGGGAGAGTTGGGAGAAACCACTGGAATGCTACATGTGACAACGTCTGAACCTCACGCAAAGACGCTATGAGCTTGTGCAAAACGAAATATTATTAGCCAAGTGTACTTCGCACCATACGCGCACAAAGCAGTACGCGTTAGGGGTGTGCATTAAAGGTAGTTTGGGAATAGGGTGCCTGATTGAAAAAAACACGGGTATCCGGGCACACGTTAAAGAAACCCAACCCCAAAATTCAAATCTTGGATATTGCTGTTCAGATTGTTCATAAAGATCCACATGATACTACTACATGTACATGTACATACACTCTTGTTTTACTATGCTCCCGAGGACAATGCTTTGTGTTTCCCTTTTCCATGTAATATAACACTCTCCCATAGACTAAGCACACGAACCTACATTGTACTACAGAGGACCGTTTTGAACAAAAACACAACGCCCGAGAACTGAAAGGATCTGTTGTTCTCCCTTTGTGTGTCGGTCCTCGGGGGTTAGGTAGAACACGTACATCAGTGCAGTGTGTGCAGTGAGCTTTATATGTTTTACTGTGTAAACTGCAACTTTCGCGAGTGTTCTATCAAAAAGTGGTATTAAAACGCTTGCTTATTAGATGCGTTTAGTGAAATCGGTCTTTAGACGAGTCTTACACAATATACATGTAGCTACATGTAGAATCGATCTTAGAGCAGTGACTCATCTTAAGTCCTAAGATGAGTCGTAAGATAAGACGAGTTTCATGAAATCGGCTCCAGGTTTTTTCCTACACAATATTCCCAGCATATATACAGGCCCTCTTGTGGTGAAGAAAGCAATTTTTAGAACTACCGGTACGCAAGGGCACTACAACTCATTCTTCCACCTTGTATTGCTTAAACCTGGGTTTCTGTGATTGGGCATAGGTGTAGTGTACAAAGTTTGCTCATTTGGTTAGCAGTCATTTGGAATTAAGCCATGCAACAAAAGGAACGTTTTGCATGCAGAGGTACATGTATATGGAATGCATGCCAGGTGGGCCATCAACTTTTGCTCGCTATGCAGATCCTTGTATAATGCATAGTAACTTGTCAATTTTACCTGCTTTTAAGGTTTTAAATTGATAGGTATGTGTACATGTACATGTAATCATGCATGATCTGATTTTTACAAAATTAAGTGCTTATGATGTATGGTTTGTGGTTTCTAAAAATGTGAAACATTGGATTAGGCCCCCCCCCAAAAAAAGTCTCTGGTTTCTGATATGCGCACGCGTCGCCGTAGCCATGCGCGTCGGCAAAATGAAAACTTTTTTTTTTTCAATGTAAGATGATGTCTCAAAACCGCCAAACTCACTGGTTTGACTGGAATCCTGCTGCTGCACAATTTTAACATGTTTTTAGATGGGGTTACGATCGAGTATAAGCTTTATGTGGCCTCTCTGGGCTCCAATACATTTTGCACTAAATTTAGTCGGGCACCATTTGCAGTCATCAGCCGACATGTGAAGGAAAAAAAAGGAAAAAATAAACAAAACAAAAGCCGCGTCGCCACACCACTTTTGGGGCAAGCTCCATACCAGAAACCAGAGACTTTTTTTTTTGGGCGTTAGCTGTTCATGGTTTTTGGATCTAGTAAACATTTGCTTACATGTGGGTCATTTTATAAATGTAGCATCTAAAGTCTGCCATTTTCCTGTCCCTGTTACCTCTGAACTTTGTAATTTGCCATTCAAGTGTCATCAAAAATGACTTCAAAGTAACATTTTTTTGTTGGGTAGATCATTTGTTTCACATCTTAGAGGAAGAATACATGAAGGAGTGAAACCAGAATTACAAATGAAACACGACGGGTGTAACAGGGACAGGAAAAAAAGTACCGTACACCCCAAATTGATGGAATCTGTTTCAATGCCAAACCTCTCTTATCTGGGCCCAATTTCATAGCGCTACTTAAAGGCCAGCGTACACCTTTCCAATTTTACCAGTTCACCAGAGGCATGTGCTGAAAATTCAGACCGATCATCTGAGTAAACCTAGACTTGAAATCAAGTCTGTAATGAGTGGTTTTAATCGCGTCCGCAGTGCGCGACTGCCAAGCTCTGTGCCGGGGGTACGACGTACCGCATGCTGTCCTAGTAGCGAGGACGCTACGTACATTTTCGACCCCATGCGTGTGCTCTGACCATGCCGCGCGGTAGTATGTACATGACTTTTGCATGAATGGTTGTAGCGCTTACGTTGCATGAACGGCGGTGGTATGCAGATTCTGGCGCTGATGACGGACATAAACCACTATAGTCTAACGACTTGTCATCAAGTCTAGAGTAAACCGGGCGCCCGGATGAAATCAAACCTTTTTTGATTGTTTCGCATCTGATTTCTCCGGATACGATTTCACCGGACCAATCAGATTCACAAAGTACGTCACATGGTTGTCATCATGTGACTGGTTGTCATCATGTGACTGGTTATCATCATGTGACTGGTCATCATGTCACTGATCATTATGTGACCGATTTTAGGACGGAATTGGGCAAGTGTGCGGGTAATGTAGCGTTGATTGGGTGATCCGGAAAACGGGTAAAATCGGGAAGGTGTGCGCCGGGCTTAAAAGTCACAGAAAAGTTGTCTTTACTATAGCAGAAAGTCATGCTTAAGCTCTATTTCATGATGTGGATGTGCCAATGGTTGCGCGCACATGAAGATTTCTATTACGTCACTGATTTAAGCAACGTTGTACTCTTGGGTTATAAAGTATGTTTTTGCTGTGCTTACTGCTTACGGTCTCTATGAAATAGATGGAGGCTCGGTAAGCACCAAAGCGGCCGTTAAGCAGTGCTATGAAATTGAGCCCTGATGATATCAATATTTCACATGTATATTATTGTCCGTTTTCTATGTAATGGTTCCTGCACTGTATATTTACTTTCCATTCACTTTTTTCTTTTGTACTTTAGGGTGCCTCATGGTTTGGTGTCTTATTCTGGTTGGTACTCCTCATTTCTATCACCATTCGTCGCATCAGGGACCGGCCGGTTCTGGACCCATCCTCGGACAAGGCCCCAATCGCCTCCAACGTGGCCATCTAAAAAAAAACACAACTAACCCGATCTCTCCTGCAAGATCCTCGCCAGTATCTGTAGTAATGTGTGGTGTGACGTAAATTTGAGTGGACGTGCAATGGTACTACTCATTTCATTTGGAATCGGAATTGTAACTCATAATCAGATTTGGGGAGAAACAAATCTTATGATTGTTGTGTGCCTATGCGCACAAGACAGTGGGAGACTTTTAAGATGTCTGCTAGCAGCAAACAAGCTGTTTTCATTCAGTTGGTCATGGAGCTATATTAAATTAAGAGCCCAAATTCCCCATTGCTTTGCGTAGAAGACTCCCCATGCACATCCTGAGCACAGAATTTTTGAATCAGTGTTGCATGATCATTGAACATATTTATATGAGATGGTATTGGTCGTTCAATTAGCTTATACATGTACGTGTAAGTAACACTTACATGAGAGCGTTCGCCATCTCCGTCCGCCATTATGAAAACAGTTTGGCCGATTTTCTTTTGGGAATCGTGCAGCAGCTTAAAAAAAAAAATTCTGTCACATATAAAATACCGGTAATTTTCAGTCACTACGCCACAAAGTTATGCCACCTAAAATGATTGCGCAAGTTACGACATAATTTGTTGTACAAGTTGTGGAATTACATATTATGAAACTTTTGTGAAATCTGTCATAACTGAAGTGTTGCGCAGCATGAAATGTTAACTTCAATGCACAATAAATTGTGGCGCAAGTGGAGTCATGCCATTGGCGTAAATTTTTGTGAAATTGGCTGCAGGGACATCTTTGTCCTAAAGACAGATGAACAAAATGGCGGTTTAAACACAAAACCTCCATTTTCTGGACATTAAGAAGAACAGAGTGTAGATTGTTGGCTGCTAGCAAGTGTCTTAAAAGTTTTCCCAAATACATGTACCTGGTGAGACATGTTTGCTGATTGCTATAGCTTGTTTTTAAAATCTGCCAAAAAGGAGTCATATTGGCCCTTCACAGAGTTTATATTGTTTCGGCATACATGTACACTATACTTTTCATGATATTACAATAAAAGGAAGTTTTAAGGGGCCGTATCATAAGTGCGACGCCTCATAGGTCCGACGCCTCAAAAGTCTGATGCCTCATAAGTCCGACAATGGACAAATGCTGTTTCAGACTTATGAGGCGTTGGACTTATGCGGCGTAAATAAATTGTATGCCTCATATTAGTCCGACACGCCTCATAAGTCCGACGCCTCATATGAGGCATCGGACCTATGAGGCGTCAAACTTATGAGCGAACCCTGTTTTAAAGAGGCTTGTTCAATACCATTCTATTAAGTTTATTTGCTAGGCAACAAATCACAGATGCGACATCTGTCAATTTCGGCCCATTTATTTTTGTTTCTGTTTTGTTTGATGTAAAATGAACTGAAGGCACGCAGCTTTTGCAATACATGTATTTAAACATATACAGCAGAGTTCTGACAAATAGTTCCTAGTATTTAGATCTAATGTTTTGGGACATTTGAAGAGTTTTTTTTTGTGTGACAATCAGCATTGCTTTACTTTAATTTTAACCCTTACTCTCTGAGGGTAGTTTACTGCATGTCAGTTGGTTATGCCAATGCCCTCCAGCTGCAGTTTATTGGAGGATACTTTGATGTAGCAGTGAAGGCTCCAATTGGCAGGAGTTGGAGGCCCTGGAGGGTGCCTGATACTGACCAGCTGGGGGCACTTGATTGTTATCAGAGGACTCTCATTGTTCTCTGTGGCATGTATTGGAGTGCCTGTCCAGTTACCCTTGAAATGACATGGCAGATATTGGAGGGCCATGCAAAAAAACATAGGAGATTTTCTTGAGGCACATATTGGCATGCGTTGGAGGGTCTAGTAGGGTAAGGGTTAATCTAAATGTTCTCCTTTTCCCCCACTTTTATTGTGCAGATGAAGTTTACGACACAAGTTTGTAAAGCACAGTTGGCATTTACGTTAGAAAAAAATATCCACAATGTACATGTATATACATGTACAAACTTAAAATACACAATAGAGAGTTGAGAATTATGTGTGTTATCACAGGCTTCACAAGTTCTTGTTTTGTCCGCCATGTAAACATTATAAAGTGAAAGCTTACAGATTTTCAGTAAAGTAAATGGACTGCACATGCTCCGTCTGAAATGCCGTAATCATGAAGAATGATAAATAAGAAATCAAATTTCATATTAATATTATTACATCCATTCATTTACCCAACAAAGAATTGTTAAAAACACACACTTACAACATCGTAATGAATGTTGCTAAATACTAAATCTTCTATACATGTGTATATATACATGTATCTAGAGTGACTTTTGTACATTTCAAAAAGTTTTCCAGATTGACACAATTTGACAGATGGGGGCACCATCTGATGACATGATGTGTCAACACAGTCATGATTTTCTGACAAGAGTGAGAATTTGTTAACAAAAACGATGAATGGGACAGTGTCACCATCCCTCCCTCTCCCCACCACCCTTACCCCTACCACCCTCACCCCATCCCCCTACCCACCCCCCTATCTTAACATCACATTGCTCAATATTACTAAACGAACTTGCAATGAACAAGTATCTTGCTTTTAATTGATTGAGATCATTTTTAAAAGAATTTTCTTGTACATGTACATGTAGTTAGAATTTGAGTGGCATTGTTAACCATGATATACAGACAGATTCCAAATAAGCATCAAATGTAAGGCTCTCAGTGCAAAGCCATTGTGGATCTTTTCCTTTTTTGGAGATCTTTTCCTGTTTCAGTCCTTGTTCTCGACACAAAAGGATTACTGAGAACCTTCGTTTTGATGCGAGTTTGAAATCAGTCTATTTTGTGGAACACAGCTGAGTGAGTGCCTTACTGCTTCTTTCCTGCAAGGGTTATTCAGAGTGGTCCCCCCAAAAAAGTTACACTTTTCCAGACGCAGATTTCTCAGTATTGGGGAGACATGTTAAAATTGTTTTAAGATATTCCTAAACTACAGCATCTTCGTGGTGTATGGTGAAAACGGCGCTGAAAATAAAGCCTGAATTAAGAAATGGCGATGGTTTTAAAGAAAGATGGTCAAAAACCAGTTAGTCCACACGCAAATCTATGAGATACAGTCAACACAGTAGCACTGCATGCATAAAGAACTGCAATAATGTAAGTTAGGTCTACAGAACTGCCATAGACTTGGACAAAATAGTTTGTGACCACTTTTCTGTAAATGGCCGCTTTTTCTTAACTTGAGCTTTATTTTCAACGCCGTTTTCACCACTTACCACCAAGATCTTGTAGTTTAAGAATAATTAACACATTTCAACGGTCTCCCCAATTTTGAGAAATCTGCCTTTGAAAAAGTGTAAACTTTTTTTTGACTACTCTGTATTTTACAAATATAACATGGTTAGAGAGTGGATAGTGGATATTAGCTCCCCGGTGCAGTGCTCCAAAACTTAAGGGGAGCTGACATCAACTATCCACCCGAAATAATCCATGTTTAACATGTTTGTTTGACTATACCTCATACATATTCGCCAAAATGTTGTCGCGCGACTGTACACGTCAGTTATCTTGTCAAAACGTTGCTGGGTGTGTGCCCCATCTTTTCATGTTGCTAGGGCAATGTTCGGGCCTGTGCATTACCCCCGTTGGCTAGCTAGTTCCTCCAATTGGTTGGAAAAGCGCACTTGTAGTGTGCATGCATAATTTACCCTGTGCGTGAATCCTCGCATGCGCGCTTGATAAACAGCAAAACTAGCGGCAGACACGTGACGGAGAAATGGACCGTTGAGAATTTGGTTTTCGATCATGAATATGTATGAGGTATGGTTACGAATGATAATTGCCACGTGGGCAGGTTGGACAGTGCATAAAGCAATATCAAAAGGAATTGTACAGTTTACAGTGGTAACGTTTATTGGAATTTTAAAAAATTATTTGTTGAACTTCAGATACATGTGTTGTACTCAGTTCAGTATGTAGACACTTGTACAATTTCATTCAGTGTTGTCAGGTTGTAGAAGTAACTATTCAGAATTTAGATTTCCCGCAGCTTGATTTTACTGTTAAAAACAGCAAATGTAATATTCACCATTATTGTATTATAATTTTCCATGCAGCACTTCGCTTTTAGTAAGTCGGTAATTTTCACCATTTTTCCTCAATTGAAGCTTATTGTCTACATATTTTTGTAAGTTTTTCTTGTAAATATTTAGACAAGAATGTTTTTTTTGTGCTTGAATCTGATGATAAGCTACATTTGAAAATGTACGTTGAACTTATTTTTGTCAGCATACACGACTTCAACCAGTTTGCTTTCTCTTAAGTATGGATGTTTTTATTACTTCATCTTTAGGTCAAAAAAAAAGTCTCTGGTTTCTGGTATGGAGCTTGCCCAAAAAGTGGTGCGGCGACGCAGCTTTTTTTTTTTTTTAACCTGATTTTTTTGCTTCAAATGTCTGCTGATGACTGCAAATGGTGCCTGACTAAACTTAGTGCAAATATATGGGACTCCAGAGAGGCCACATAAAGCTTATTCTCGACCATATCCCAGTCTAAAAACACGTTTAAATTGTGCAGCAGCAGGATTCCAGTCAAACCAGTGAGTTTGGCGGTTTTGAGACATCATCTTTCATTGAAAAAAAAAACCTTTTTCATTTTGCCGACGCGCATGGCTACGGCGACGCGCGTGCATACCAGAAACCGGAGACTTTTTTTTTGGGCCTTAAATAGGTTTTTTTTTGGAGGGAGGGACTTACAGCAAGGTTGAAAGTTTGAAATTCCTGCAACTAAATTTATTCTTGGCTGATGACAAGCAGAATTGTCAAACGGCCAAGTAGAAAAGACTGCTTACAACTTCAAAGCAAACTTTTCATCACTATTCTGTATGCCATTCTATCATTTGGGTCAGTTTAAATGTAAAATATACTACATTTTCTTTTGCTGTAATTGTCAGAAAATTGATAGATTTGGGGGCTAGTATTTTATAGCAAATATTGTTACGCAGACCTGTTTAAAGTTTTGTGTTCACAGATGCTGGAAAACCACGAAGAAAAAATGTTGTTCTCGTACTCTGGTTCCCTGACCTTATTCAATTTGGAACTTATTCTGACTTTGAATGATTTTTTATTAGTAGTATTACATGTACATGTTTGTCACATTTTTGATGATTGTACATGTATTTTTCATATCCATAATTTCTCCTGAATTGATATTTATTAATTGAGGGGGAACAAATTCAGAGTGAATTTTATGTTGGATAAATGTATGCCAAGTAGTAAAAGCAAACACAAAAACCTGCTCAAGCAAAATGTAGCCCATAAATTTTGGACAGTTAACTGTATATCATTTGAAAACTGACCAAATTGGAAATACCAGAAAGATGGTAAGCTTTAGTGGGAACATACATGCAAATGTACATGTATAAGAATATTATACGAAAGATGTAACATTGTTTTGCAAACCAGTCAAACAAAATGTTTTCATTGTTTTAATGTTCACATGAAACTGCAGTTAACACTGTGTATTATGAGTAAATTACACATTGTATCTGTTACTGAAGTGACAAATGTTTTAAGCTCTCTTTTTTAAAGCAGCTGAAGATTTTTTAAAAACAAATCAATGATACTGCTTTAATTTTTTTTCTTCAAATTACTTAAAATGCCACTTATTATGTTTAATGCATGCTTAATGAAATGTTTGTAATGTTAAATAGCTCGAAGCACACGTTTACTTGACACAGATCGTTTATTTACAGTTAAAGTATACAAATTACATACATATTACATTGGTCATTCAAAGTTAGCTAATTGAGACAAAAAATACAGTATTTACACACTGTCTTGTAAAGGGGGTCTACAGAGCTTTCTGCAAGAACTTTCAGAATAATTTATCAGAACCTTGTTTATTACACAGGGTGGTCCCCCCCCCCCAAAAAAAATCATACTTCCACTACCTTGAGACTCAAACCACCTGTACCAATTGATGGAGAATCCTTTTAGAAGAATTATGATACCAAAATATTCGGTCCAGTAGTTTTTGTTTATTTTGTGAAGCACACTTCTTTCATGTGGGTATATAACAATCCCTCTATCAATTACAATGCAAGTCAAATTCCCGGGCGCGGTTTAGTAATTCGTCGGGACCAAAATGCCCCACCCTGCTTCACAAAATAGGCTCTAGAACAAAAACTACTGGACGGAATCAGGCGACCTTGGTTTCATTTCTGTTCTAAAAATATTCTCCATGCATTGGTATATGTGGTTTGAACCTCGGGGTAGTGGAAGTATGAGGTTCCGTTGTTTTTTGCCACCCTGTATAGGGGCCTTTCTCACTATCCAAAATATGTGTTCGTGCCGGGTCCAACACAGAGATTTCAGGAACCCCTTTCACACTAGCCAGAATCCAACACGGCTTCTACACGGGTCTGGCACTCCACACTGGTAAAATCCAACCCTGGTCGGGACCAGGGTTGAGAAGTTCTACCCCGGGTAGAAAATCCAGAATTGACAGCCGACCCTTGTATACCTTGGTGTAAGTGTGAAAGGTATACCTTGCCTACCCGTGTTCAATGGTGACCAGTTCCGATAGAGTGAAAAGGCCTAATGTCTGGATGTATGTATCTTGACATCAAATACTTGTTGGCAGAGATGAGTAGTCAAGTGGCTTGTGATAATGTCGAGTTGAAAGTGACTACAACTCTAAGAGGCAAATCTAGTGGTGCTGCAGATGCACCATTCACGTTTGTGACCGAGCCCAATAATGTTTGGCCAATATAACCAGTGACATAGAGCATCTTGTCCAATGAGAAAAGATTGTTGCTCAATTTCTGCATTCCCTGCCATCAAATAGACAACTGAACGTCAGAAAGCAATCAGTGTGTACTAATAACATAAACAATTACTTGTGTATAACTTTAAATAATACATGGTTTTGGCTTTTGCCAAATATTTGTCATCAATTACTCTTTCATCAATTACTCTCTCACTGTATGTTGCTTATAAAAAGGAAAACTTCATGTATATTGTACACTATGTACAAGTATTCCTAATCATAATTTTAATGCATTCGTATTTAATAAGCCTCTGTACTGATGACGTCGCACTTTGTTTACTTTGTTTACACTTAAGGAGACACTGAGATCATTAAACCACATGCAATGCCTTTAATGTAAGTAACGAAATGTGAAATGGTCATTTTATGTGTCCAGGTTTCTACTGCTTGTAAACAGGGATGAAGAAGTCAGTTTGATATTTCAATTGCACATTGCACACATGATTTGACGATAGTCCTTTACGCATAAGGAATGGGCCATTTTTGCAAGAAAAGTTATAAAGGATGGTACGTATGACACTCCCAAAAAAAAATATATCGTGATCGGAAGTTGGTACAAATTTCGAAAACTTCAAACTACAGCATGTTCCATACATAGTGTTAGGAGTATATTACATATTATGTACAACAATCTGCAATAAGCCATTTGCGAATAAACTATACCCTTTGCGAGTTACATTTGAATAACATCTGGTACACTGACTTGCTCAGAATGCTTGGCACATTTTAACTTTGAATTCTCCAGACCAAAGACACTGTTGCTATATCACATGATTCGGGGCAAGCTCTTGCATAGTTACGTAAGAGACGCTCAGCACCAATACGTTGCTCACAATGGGTGAGAATGGCACAAAGACACCAGACCATGCCGGAGTGGGGGTTGCTAGCGTAAGGCTTGCCCTGAATCACATGATATAGCAACAGTCTCTTTGGTCTGGAGAACTCAAAGTTACAATGTGCCAAGCATTCGAGCAACTTGGGGTACCAGATGTTACTCGAATTTAATTTGCAAATGGCTCATTTCACTGCAGTTTGCAGATCAGTTACAATCCCCATAGCCTTGTGTGCTATGCTTTTCCACAACAAAAAAAGCAAACACGTTTCTTTCTTTAAACACTAAAAAATAAATGAAAATCCCAACACTTTAATCACAACAATTCAAATACGTATTTTACAAAGACTAAAAAAAAAAATATATAAACTTCTGAGCCCTTCAAAGGTACCATCTTTCTTTGAACCCCATGCGGCATGCTTTACTGATCAGCTTCCAAATAGGAAGTCCTTTCTTTTATTAACCCTAAAGGGGCCGGGGGGCGGAATCCGCCCCCCCCCCTCAACATTTTCCGCGATAACTTCTAAAAAAAATTTTTTCGCGACCCGAGCTGTTATGACTTTTTAGCCTCGAGCTTTGCGCATCTTTTGATACCAAAAACATAAAAATCGGACCACGGGTTGGCACGTAGCGAAAATTTTCCGGCGCTACGCACCGTGAAAACTGAATTTTCGCATATACGTCGTGTACACCGAGCAGAATTGCCATTCATACATATGAATAATTAATTAGCCATAATTCCAAAACCCTTTGACCTATAGTCATGAAATTTCTTGGGCATGTTTAAGAAGAGTTGCTCTATGCATGTGCTGAGTTTCAAAATTTTTCGTCACTTGATGGCCGAGATCTTAGGGGGGGGCGGAATCCCCCCCCCCCCCCCCCCCCCCCCCCCCCCCCCCCCCCCCCCCCCCCCCCCCCGGCTGAGAGATGGTCAAAATAACCCGGCCCCTTTAGGGTTAAGACATTTGCATCCTCAGAAAACTTGGAACCGCAGAAAGAGGGCAGTACATGGTACAGGGGGAAGGTTTTCATCATTGTCAAGAAAAATGTTACCAATGTAGAACGAATATGTAACGGCTATACAGATGTCTGCTTGTATTTCTTCGTGTCCAGGATTTTCTTGCCACACATTGCGCAAATCCCTGCAGAACAAGAAAAGAAAAGATTATTTCACTCATAAATATAGTTCCATCATCTGTATTCATCAGAGAAAGTAATTTATCGGAGATGGGTGGAGGAATCCTTGAGAATATTTCTGAGAAATCTCAAAGAATTAGGCAAGGACTAAATGTCAAAGCCCCATTCATAAACACTGTACCACTGCCGTGCCGAACTAAATAGAATTGAGCTGTGCAGTAGCTATACCACAGCAGTTGCTCTAATCGCCGACTTAATTAGTCGAACTAAAGGCATCCACAGCAGCCTGCCATTGTTAAAATCATTTTTCAGTCACCTCAATGCCCTTTGCGCCATCAAAAATTCGCGCCACATTCACTGTCTGCGATGCGAACGCGAGAGAGGTTATTGTGAGCATTCCTAAAATGTTTGCCTCAACTTCAAATTGAATTGAGTTGGGCATGGCAATGGCACGGCGTTAAGAGCAGTGCCGTGCTACTGCCGTTTCAAAAGACGATAGCATGGCAGACTCTATCAAGCTGTGCCTGATTCTACATGCTGTGCTATCGTTGTGCCAAATTTTTTAAAGTCAAATTTAGTTTGACGCAGCAGTACCATGGCTTTATAACGGGACTAATCCATGAGTTGGCCCTGGGGGGGAATCAAACCCCGGTCCCATCGTTGAATGGTGAGGAAAGTACCGCTATTCCGACTTGCGATATGACTTGTGACAGACTTGACGCACAACTTGAGTTCAGTGACTTGTTGACTTACCTATTTTATATGCACACCCTTGGCAGTAGTGCGAGCCAACTTGATGTACAGACTGCTTGCATATCCGACACTTGTTGAACTGTCTTGTGTAAGGGTTGTACCTGAAGCAGAAAATAACAATGACAATGATCGAAATTGCCCAGTACATTTGGCACATACAGCTTTATTGAGCATTTACTATGCTAGTATATAAGCCTGCTATGCCCCAACTATAGCAATGTCCCCAATTACAGTTGAGACAGTCCCAACTTCATAGTTGGGGAAGTCCCAGCTATAATTAGGATGATCCCAACTATAGTTGGGTTCGTCCCAACTATAGCTGGGGTGATGCTTTAGTTGGGGTGTTACGGGCCTATCACAGAGGCACGCACACTTTGCAAACAATCTGGGAATGGCTTCACTCTCGTAGTGTCGTAGTCAAGACCATAACACGACCATCACAAGACCATCACTAGACCAACACAAGACGATCACAAGACCATCACAAGACCATCACAAGACCATCACAAGACCATCACAAGACCATCACAAGACCATCACTAGACCATCACTAGACCATCACAAGACCAACACAAGACCATCACAAGACCATCACAAGCTTTTCACTTACCGCTCACTGCACAACATCCCCCCCCCTTTACTTGTGCACAAACGGTGTTTACTAGAATATGGGGCATTTCATTTCGACTACAGAGAATTCAAAGTTTTTGTTCGGGGGGGGGGGGGAGTTGGGTATAAGGGGATTGAAACAGACCTCGCTTTTTTGCCAGTCAGCAGCTTGTTTTCTCCAACCTTCCGACCCCCACTCTCTGAAAAACAAACATAAAATACAGTTTTAATACATAATTGTGTAGATTTATGACAATACTGATAATGGGGGAAAGGAAATCTAACTTTCTAATCTAATTTTATTTCATGCAACAGTACGTGCACACAATGAACCTCCTCCTTGGGCATGTTAGGAGCTCTCATGACTGGTCATAGAGCGCTATCTACAGTAGCTGCATGAAGTCCATAGTCCTTAGGCAGAGCTAAGGAACAGTTTGATGGGATGATATTTTGGAGACTTAAAATGAAGAACATAAATGCTATCATCTCCAGTCATGCCAGTGGACATTATCATTTTTACTTAGGCCATTCAACATTGATTTTTAGGTTTTCATCACTTTTCGCCTTGATTTTAACTCCTGCCCCGATTGTATTTACATTTAATTTGTTTTTTTTCTGAAGGTTAGGTTTTTTTCTGAAAAAAAGTGTATTTTCCAGACCAGTTTCTCACCAAATCCACAGGCACGGTCGCACTGATTTGCACGCAAACATTGTGCACAACATACTGAGGTGTTATGCATGCCATAGCGAGGCAATGTGGTATTGATACGACAACGCTCTCGGCACCATACAGTGAGCGCGTGTTGTACAGTACTCGTGGTCGTATGTTTTTCAAGTTCAAAGTTTGACATCTAGCTGGCAAGGGTAGGCCAACTGTTGCGTTGTTTGTTGAAACCCTGCATCATGCCTTTCGTAATCACCCCGAGTGGAGTGAAGGTTTTCAAGCCATGGTTTGGGGTTATTGTCCCAAGGACGCTTTCCGTGAATGTATGTACAACAGCTTTGCAGCAGGAATTTATACCATATAATATAAAATATAAATTCCCCTCCTGACCGATTTTTTTTCAAGCTTGAGCCTTGAGGGATGAAAACCTAAAAATCAATGTTGAATAACCTTAGGCACATAACCCTTCCTCACCTGTTGTGTTTCTGGCTCCAGATTTCCATGGATCAGGAGTTATAACTTTTCCAAGTTTTTTCTCACCTGGAAAAAAAAGATAACAATTCTGTACTTTAACACCGTTAACTATGTCAAAGGACTCAATTGACATAAATTCATTTATGTGAATTATGCACCTATCAATTGTTTAATATAGTGAATTTAATATAGTGAATATTAAGTGAGAAACATAGTTAGTCATGTAGTTTAGGACCCTGTTCCATACAAGAGAACGAAAAGACACACTGCCTTGGGACTTAATAATATTTTTTAATAGGCTGCCTAAATTAAAAATTTGCCTATGGCACAAGCCGGAAAAGCAACTTTATCATTTAAATTTTAATGTGTGTTTGGAATCATCTAATTTGTTAAGAAATACGATACCATGTTGAATATCAGCTGGATTAATTCTGTGGAAAGAGGGCAGGGTTTTGATTTATGAGCGGAAATTGTAAAACAAGAGGTGTCCTAAACTAAACTAAACGATTCCAATTAGCCAAATTTCGATTTCCTCAACACACAGCTTTCAATACGGATGTCGAGCGCAAAGTGAGTCCCCCGCGCAAGTTTTAACCTGCGCGCACGCAAGTTTAAACTTGCGCGCGCATTCATTTCCTTGCTACAAATTGTGCACGCAAGTTTAAACTTGCGCACTGCATAGATTTTCCCGGCCACGCATACAGAGCCGCTAAACTATTTTTCCCTGGTAAACTCATGCAGGTATGTAACATTATTTTTAAAGCAGATTTTTTTCTCCGATTTAATAGCATCACTGAGCTTCGGGAGACAATGCCTTAATGCCTTTTTTTGAAACATTTTATTAAATTCATTAATTAAATCATTTGCAAATTTGAAATAATTTTTAAAATAATTACCATTTTATATGCATACCGTTTTTAAGTTGTAAACATTTTTTAATATGAATTATTGAGCCTGCAATAAAACAATATTTGTTAAAGTAATAAATTTAATTAATTAATTAAATTAGTAATGCATTCATTAAATTTTTTTTCAAATTACGCATTTTTGAAGTGTACACAGCGCTCGAAATGTTATGCAAGTATTCTAAAACAATATGAATTATTGTACCGTCCAATTTATTAATTGTTAAATTAATTAGTATTTTTTTTAAGAATAAGTACTTTTTTAATTGTAGAATACATAAGCATTTTAAAAATAATGTAAATGATTACTATAATGTCAAAACTTGAACAATTGAAGGGATCATAATCATTCTTTTTACGTTAACAGCGGGTTACACCAGCCCTAGGAAATTATGATTTATTTACATTCAAGAATATAAATAAAATGCCAATTAGGTTTACAAAGCAAAAAACTTGAAGCTGGTCTCCATTATTGAACAACTTCAGTACACTTTCCAAGCAATCGCCGCTAGTGTGCTTAAGTTTATTGCTTGCCCGGTCCCCTCCCCGGCCCCGCCCCCACGTACCCTTAAACAACTTCTCTGATAAGCACTGCTAAATCTCAATGTTTCTTTTCATTGACGCTAATTGAATTCCCCTTTTTATTTATTTCTTTATTCATTCATATATTCCATTATTTCTCCATGTACTCGTGTTTTGAAAAAAAAAATCTTCATCAATGAAAATCCCGCCCGCAAAAGAAGGTTGCAATCGCCTTTGCGCAAGTTTAAACTTGCGCACGCAAATTAAAATGGCGCGGTGTAATTTGCGTGCTTCAGGAGTCCCTTGCGCAAGTTTAAACTTGCGCGCGCAAGTTTAAACTTGCGTGGGGGACTCAAATTGCGCTCGACACGGACACTGACGGAGCTCAGGAAGACCAGCATGACCAGTATTAGAGCCACATTTTATGGGGCTTTTATTCCCCCCCCCCCCCCGGCATACCCTCCCCCACCTCCCCCAGCATACCCCCCCTCCGCATACCCCCCCCCCCCGGCATATTTTCAAGGATTGTTTTTCAGACAATCCTTGACAAAACTTGCGCTTGAATCAGTCAATCACAGAAACAGTGCCCTCTGCTCGTGACGATCGCTATAATTTCTCAGGTAGTCTAACTTACACTTTTCACAAACCATGGCTTTAAATCTCCCGTACCGTAGGCACCAGTGTTACTGTACTGTTATGTTAGCTATCGACCGTCCGTTTCCAATATGTAATTCAGTGGGACAAGGGCGCAGCCATATTTGGCTTTTTCAAATACATACATAACAAATAACAAATGTATAGCAAAATCTTTGAATTTTAAAATTCATATTTTAACAATTAAATATTTACTATGACATATATTTAATACATTTTGGATTGTTGTCTTTAAACATAAATTAAAAATGACTTTGTATAATTTAATGATTTTCCCTAGTTAAAAGAGCCTGTACTTCTGTCTAGTCTTTTATTCAGCCGTCAGATTTCGGTTTCACGCTATGGATTGTAAAGAAAACAAAAACAAAAAAACCTAATTCCTCCTGAAGCTCACCGCCTGGGAGCAAATAGGGCAAAATTGAGGCCCAGTTTGCAATCGAATCCCTGAGGGTTAAAATCAGAAGCAATTGGTATAGTTTTGGCTAAAAGGGGAGGTACATTAAGATAAATATGAATTTTTGTATGGCGTGTCAAACGTTGCAATATTCAATATTTTGCAATATATATGTTGGACGTTCAGTATCTTTTACATTTATGTGCGATGTTCAATATAAGTGTGCGATGTTTTTCATTATTTGCGCGATGTTTTATATAGTTGTGCGATGTTTTACAATATATGTGCGATGTTCAATATATGTGTGCGATGTTTTACATTTATATGCGATTTTCAATTTATATGTGCGAATAAATGTTTTTGACGATATATATGTGCGATGTTTTCAATATTATGTTCGATTTTTTGCATTAAATGTGCGATGTTTTTCGATACAATTGTGTGTGTTGTTTTACAATATATTTGCGATATTCTCAAATATGTGAGCAATGTTTTACACATATGTTTGACATTTCGAGCTATTTGTATTCGATGTTTCATCGGTATGTTTGCATTCGATCTTTTGCAATATGCATTTGATGTTTCCCTTTTCATTCGATGTTTCGTTAAGAATCAAAGTCTGGTTACTAGACCGCGAAAGTCTGACTATTTTGCCTAAAGTCAGTGTATGAGACGTCAGGGGATCGCGTAAAGTGATTAGAGCCAGACCTAAACGGTAAAAACCGGAATTGTGGGTAATTCTTTAAGCACACGCAATGCGTTCATCATTGTTTGGGCAGTACCCCCAGCTGTGCCTGTACTACCCATAGTGTTATGTGCATCATCTATGCATTGAGGAGTGCATGCCACATGGTCTGAGCTCCAAGGCCGATGTGCACCTGTCCCGTTTAATGATCCAGTTACCTGATAATTTGTTAGCATAAGCTGATGTAAAATTGGGCAAAATTAGATGTTTATGAAAAAAAATCAAATTGTAAGGGGTTAACCTTGCATTTTTTTTTAGCAAAATCGGGAAAAATCAGATGTTTCTGGAAAAATGCAGATTGTATGGGGTTAGATGTTTATGAAACATTTCAAATTGTAAGGGGTGAACATTGCATATTTTAGCGAAATTGGGCAAAATCAGATGTTTCCGAAAAATTTCAGATGTAAGGGATTAACCTTGCTTTTTTAGTGAAATTTTGCAAAGTTAGATGTTACGAAAAATTTCAAATTGAAAGGGGTTAACCTCGCATTTTTTTAAAGCGAAAATGGGAAAAAATCAAATGTTTCTGGAAAATTGCAGATTGTAAGGGGTTTACCTTGCCTTTTGAATAAGATTGGGAAAAATTACACGTTTATGAAAAAAATTCAAATTGTAAGGGGTTAACCTTGCATTTTTTAAAAGCAAATTAGGACACAATCAGATGATTCTGGAAAATTGCAGATTGTTAGGGCTTAACCTTGTATTTCTAGCAAAATTGGGCAAAAAGAAATGTTTATGAAAAATTTTAAATTGTAAGAGGTGTACCTTGTATATTTAGTTAAATTTGGCAAAATCAGATTTGTATGAAAAATCTAAAATGGTGAGGGGTTAACCTTGCTTTTTTAGCAAAATTTGGAGCATATTTGACTAAAATTGGGCAAAATCAGATGCTTCTAAAAAATCCAGATGTAAAGTAACCGCAAAAACAGCTGTTGAACAAGAGCCCAATATTGAACTTTACTGAGTCTGAGGTCTATCGAGGGGACGATCCTTATTTCAACTCCCAGAGATTCGCTGACAGTCTCTATTTTTCTTTTTAAGAAAGGCGAAATAGCTGAAGAGGGAGGTGAGAATTTATATGTGCCCAGATACAAAGAGTAGAAATCTACGCGTCTGCCTTTTGAAAATACACAATTGCGGTGTTCATTGTTGCGTAATGATCCGCCTAGCACACGACTGTTTTGCACATTAGGCTGTGTTATGCAGCTTCCTAACAAACCAAACACACTGGGCTCATTATATCGACTTGTTTTTACCCATTAAGGTAAAGCAAATGGACCCAGTAATCTTCCTGGCGCGTTTGCTCACCTATAAAGACAACTTTTCTCAGTTTAAGGAAAATTCTAAGGTAACGAAATGGCCGAGTGGTTACGATTCGTCGTCCACGGTTAGCGGGGTCCCGGGTTCGAATCCCGCTGGTGTCTTTTTGGTTTTAACGTATGAGTTCAATTATTCACTATAAGAGATTTAATTTCCCGTCGTAAATTACCAACAGTACCTTAGCTTAATCGGTAAGCACTGCTGCTGGTACTGTCCGCGAGTTCCAGGTTGGCGCCTTCGTACAGGTTCAGGGCATGTGGTCCACTCGGAGGATCAGGGCTTAGGGGCCGCCCTGTTCCTCCCTTAGCTCTTTGCTTTTACATGGTGCCTGGCCCTCCGGGGTTATATGGATGGATAGGGAAGGAAGTGTGTATTGGTCGGGGACACCGAGACCCCGGAAGAGAACTAAGGGATCGGCTGGGGCATTGTTATGGCTCAGACCGATCCCTGAAAGCTTGACTAGCACATAACTTTTTGATTTTTTTTACCCTCTATCTTTTATACTTTGGTTTAGTTTGATATCTACAGCTGCTCAGCAGGTCTACGGGTAGTATCAAAATTGAAACAAAGGTGTATGTCATAAATCAATGAATATTTCATAATTGACTATAATCAAAACGGAGTTTCGTTTGATCAATTTGACTATCATTATATAATGACGCGATTGCCAATTGACGTAAGAAACGCCATAAATTATACCGGGAAAGAATAAAGATGTACATTGTAATATAAATATTATTTATACATCTTTCAAATAACGTGTCTAATTGTGAGCATTCCAAACAATACAGTAATTCGCAATAGTAATAGAATGGTATATATATGATAGCACGATCAATGCGTCTCTATTAAATTTTAAAAAAAAATATAATTTAAGCCCCTATGTGTGAAATATTCTTTGATTGACTATGAGCATTCCATACGAATGAGTTAATTCGCAAAATATAGCAACAACAAAAGAGAAAGGAAAAAGAGAAAATTCCTTTACCCTAAAAACTGGAAAAATAATTTGTTATAAAAAAGTCAAATGGGACACTTCATGTATTGATTTAACAGTTTGCAAAGAGTTAGCCTTACATTTTAGCAAAATTGGGAAAAATCAGATGTTTCTGGAAAATTGCAGCTTGTAAGGGGTTAACCTTGCATTTTTAGTAAAATTTAGATGTTTATGAAACATTTCAAATAGTAAGGGGTGAACCTTGCATTTTTTAGCGAAATTGGGCAAAATCAGATCTTTCTGGAAAATTTCAGATTGTAAGGGGTTAACCTTGCTTTTGTAGTAAAATTTTGCAAAATAAGATGTGTATGAAAAATTTCAAATTGTAAGGGGTTAACCTTTCTTTTTTTATTAAAAGTGGGAAAATTTAAATGTTTATAAAAAATTTCAAATTGTCAGTGGTTAAGCTTGCATTTTTTAGCAAAATAGGGCAAAATCAGGTGTTTATGGAAAATTTCAGATTGTAAGGGGTAAATTTGCATTTTTAGCAAAATTGGGCAAAATCAGATTTGTATCAAAAATCAAAAATTGTAAGAGGTTGACCTTGCCAAATAAGGGCAAAATCAGATGTTTCTGGAAAATTGCAGATTGAAAGGGGTTAACCTTGCTTTTTTAAGCGAAATTGGGAAAAATCAGATGTTTCTTGAAAAATGCAGATTGTAAAGGGTTAACTTGGCATTTTTAGCATAACTGGGCAATATCAGATTTATATGAAAAATCACAAATTGTAAAGGGTGAACCTTGTATTTTTAGCGAAATTGGGCAAAATCAGATCTTTCTGGAAAATTTCAGATTGTAAGGGGTTAACCTAGCTTTTTAGTGATATTTGGCAAAATAAGATGTGAATATAAAATTCCAAATTGTAAGGGGTTAACCTTGCTTTTTAAGCAAAATTGGGCAAATTTGAATGTTTATGAAAAATTTCAAATTGTAAAGGGTTCACCTTGCATTTTTAGCAAAATTGGGAAAAATCAGATTTGTATGAAAAATCAAAAATTGTAAGGGGTTAACCTTTGCCAAATTAGGGCAAAATCAGATGTTTCTGGAAAATTGCAGATTGAAAGGGGTTAACCTTGCATTTTAAGCAAAATTGGGCAAAATGAGATTTTTATGAAAAAAAATCCGATGTAAGGAATTAACCTTACTTTTTTTTTAGCGAAATTTGGTAAAAATTAGATGTTACGAAAAATTTCAAATTGAAAGGGGTTAACCTCACATTTTTTTAAAGCGAAAATGGGAAAAAATCAAATGTTTCTGGAAAATTGCAGATTGTAAGGTGTTTACCTTGCCTTTTGAATAAGATTGGGAAAAATTACATGTTCATGAAAAAAATTCAAATTCTAAGGGGTTTACCTTGCCTTTTGAATAAGATTGGGAAAAATTACATGTTCATGAAAAAAATTCAAATTCTAAGGGGTTAACCTTGCATTTTTTTTTAGCAAAATAGGACACAATCAGACGATTCTGGAAAATTGCAGATTGTTAGGGCTTAACCTTGTATTTCTAGCAAAATTTGGCAAAAAGAAATGTTTATGAAAAATGTTAAATTGTAAGAGGAGTACCTTGTATATTTAGTAAAATTTGGCAAAATCAGATTTGTATGAAACATCTAAATTGGTAAGGGGTTAACCCTGCTTTTTTAGCAAAATTTGGAGCATTTTTTAGCGAAATTGGGCAAAATCAGATCTCTCTGGAAAATTTCAGATTGTAAGGGGTTAACCTTGCTTTTGTAGTAAAATTTGGCAAAATAAGATGTTTATGAAAAATTTCAAATTGTAAGGGGTTAAGGCCAAAAAAAAAATAAGTCGGTCTCTGGTCAGCGCGCGCGTCGATTTAAACCATGCGCGTCGATCTTTTTTTTTCCAAAATGTTCCGCGGTAGCTCCAACAGCGCCCTCTATTTCCGCACCTCGTCAATTTTTTTTTACCAAAGAGCACCAAGGAATGGGAAATTGCACCAAGGCAAATGATTGAAAGCACCAAGGCAAATTATGGAGGACACCAATGTACATGAGGACACCAAAAAAGCAAAATAGCACCCCACCTTGTCTGTACAATCCAAGCTTGAAGAAAAATAAAAAAAGCAAAAAAAAAAAAAAAAAAACCGCGTGGCCGCGTCAATTCCGGAACTTTGGTCTGACCAGAGACCGAATATTTTTTTTTTTTGGCCTAACCTTTCTTTTTTAGTAAAATTGGGAAAATTTAAATGTTTTTGAAAAATTTCAAATTGTCAGTGGTTAACCTTGCATTTTTTAGCAAAATAGGGCAAAATCAGGTGTTTATGGAAAATTTCAGATTGTAAGGGGTTAACTTTGCATTTTTAGCAAAATTGGGCAAAAACAGATTTGTTTGAAAAATCAAAAATTGTAAGAGGTTAACCTTGCTAAATTAGGGCAAAATCAGATGTTTCTGGAAAATTGCAGATTGAAAGGGGTTAACCTTGCAATTTTAGCAAAACTGGGCAATATCAGATTTGTATGAAAAATCAAAAATTGTAAGGGGTTAACCTTTGCCAATTTAGGGCACTAAAAAAGCAAGGTTAACCCCCTTACATCTGAAATTTTCAGATGTAAGGGGGTTAACCTTGCTTTTTTAGTAAAATTGGGAAAATTTAAATGTTTATGAAAAATTTCAAATTGTCAGTGGTTAACCTTGCATTTTTTAGCAAAATAGGGCAAAATCAGGTGTTTATGGAAAATTTCAGATTGTAAGGGGTTAACTTTGCAATTTTAGCAAAATTGGGCAAAATCAGATTTGTATGAAAAATCAAAAATTGTAAGGGGTTAACCTTGCCAAATTAGGGAAAAATCAGATGTTTCTGGAAAATTGCAGATTAAAAGGGGTTAACCTTGCCTTTTTAAGCGAAATTGGGAAAAATCAGATGTTTCTTGAAAATTGCAGATTGTAAGTGGTTAACTTGGCATTTTTAGCATGACTGGGCAATATCAGATTGATATGAAAAATCTCAAATTGTAAGGGGTGAACCTTGTATTTTTAGCGAAATTGGGCAAACTAAATGTTTATGAAAAATTGCAGATTGTAAGGGGTTCACCTTGCATTTTTAGCAAAACTGGGCAATATCAGATTTTTATGAAAAATCTCAAATTAAAGGGGTGAACCTTGCATTTTTAGCAAAATTGGGCAAAATCAGATGTTTCTGAAAAATTTCATCAACATTTCTTTTTGCCCAATTTTGCTAGAAAAACAAGGTTAAGCCCTAACAATCTGCAATTTTCCAGAATCATCTGATTGTGTCCTATTTTGCTAAAAAGAAATGCAAGGTTAACCCCTTACAATTTGAATTTTTTTCATGAACATCTAATTTTTCCCAATATTATTCAAAAAGCAAGGTAAACCCCTTACAATCTGCAATTTTAATTTGAAAATTTTTGTAACATCTAACTTTGCAAAATTTCACTAAAAAAGCAAGGTTAATCCCTTACATCTGAAAGTTTTCGGAAACATCTGATTTTGCCCAATTTCTCTAAAATATGCAATGTTCACCCCTTACAATTTGAAATGTTTCATAAACATCTAACCCCATACAATCTGCAATTTTCCAGAAACATCTGATTTTTCCCGATTTTGCAAAAAAAATGCAAGGTTAACCCCTTACGATTTGATTTTTTTTCATAAACATCTAATTTGCCCAATTTTACATCTGGAATTTTTCAGAAGCATCTGATTTTGCCAAATTTTAGTAAAATATGCACCAAATTTTGCTAAAAAAGCAAGGTTAATCCCTTACAATTTTAGATTTTTCATACAAATCTGATTTTGACAAATTTTGCTAAATATAGAAGGTTCACCCTCACAATCTGCAATTTTCCAGAAACATCTGATTGTAAATAATGAAAGGTTTGCGGAAACACCATGTGCGAATAATTTCTCAACTAAGAGAATGGTTCTGAAAAATGTGAATTTTTTATTAACATCTAATTTTTCCCAATCTTATTCAAAAAGAAAGTTAACCCCTTACAGTCTGCAATTTTCCAGAAACATCAGATTTTCCCCCCAATTTCGCTTAAAAAGTGCAAGGTTAACCCCTTATCATTTGAAATTTTTCATAAACATCTAACTTTGCCAAATTTCACTAAAAAAGCAAGGATAATCCCTTACATCTGAAATTTTCCAGAAACATCTGATTTTGTCCAATTTTGCTAAAATGCAAGGTTAACCCCTTACAATTTGAAATTTTCCATAAACATCTGATTTTGCCCTATTTTGCTTTTAAAAAGTAAGGTTAATTCCTTACATCGGAGTTTTTTTCATAAAAATCTCATTTTGCCCGATTTTGCTTAAAATGCAAGGTTAACCCCTTTCAATCTGCAATTTTCCAGAAACATCTGATTTTGCCCTAATTTGGCAAAGGTTAACCCCTTACAATTTTTGATTTTTCATACAAATCTGATTTTTCCCAATTTTGCTAAAAATGCAAGGTGAACCCTTTACAATCTGAAATTTTTCATGAACACCTCTTTTTGCCGTATTTTGCTAAAAAATGCCAGGTTAACCCGTAACAATTTGAAATTTTTCATGCACATTAAAATTTACCCAATTTTACTAAAAAAGCAAGGTTAACCCCCATACAATCTGAAATTTTTCAGAAACATATGATTTTACCCAATTTTGCTAAAGATGCAAGGTTCACCCCTTACAATTTGAGATTTTTCATAAAAATCTGATATTGCCCAGTTTTGCTAAAAATGCAAGGTTAACCCCTTTTCAATCTGCAATTTTCCAGAAACATCTGATTTTGCCCTAATTGGGCAAAGGTTTACCTCTTACAATTTTTGATTTTTCATACAAATCTGATTTTTCCCAATTTTGCTAAAAATGCAAGGTGAACCCCTTTTCAATCTGCAATTTTCCAGAAACATCTGATTTTGCCCTAATTGGGCAAAGGTTTACCTCTTACAATTTTTGATTTTTCATACAAATCTGATTTTTCCCAATTTTGCTAAAAATGCAAGGTGAACCCCTTACAATCTGACATTTTTCATAAACACCTGATTTTGCCCCATTTTGTTAAAAAATGCAAGGTTCACCCCTTACAATTTGAGATTTTTCATAAACATTTAACTTGTGCCCAATTTTACCAAAAAAGCAAGGTTAACCCCTTACAATTTGGAATTTTATATTCACATCTTATTTTGCCAAATATCACTAAAAAAAGCTAGGTTAACCCCCTACAATCTGAAATTTTCCAGAAAGATCTGATTTTGCCCAATTTCGCTAAAAATACAAGGTTCACCCTTTACAATTTGAGATTTTTCATATAAATCTGATATTGCCCAGTTATGCTAAAAATGCCAAGTTAACCCCTTACAATCTGCATTTTTCAAGAAACATCTGATTTTTCCCAATTTCGCTTAAAAAAGCAAGGTTAACCCCTTTCAATCTGCAATTTTCCAGAAACATCTGATTTTGCCCTTATTTGGCAAGGTCAACCTCTTACAATTTTTGATTTTTCATACAAATCTGATTTTGCCCAATTTTGCTAAAAATGCAAAGTTAACCCCTTACAATCTGAAATTTTCCATAAACACCTGATTTTGCCCTATTTTGCTAAAAAATGCAAGGTTAACCACTGACAATTTGAAATTTTTCATAAACATTTAAATTTTCCCAATTTTACTTTAAAAAAAGTTAACCCCTTACAATTTGAAAAACTTTCATACACATCTTATTTTGCCAAATTTTTACTACAAAAGCAAGGTTAACCCCTTACAATCTGACATTTTCCAGAAAGATCTGATTTTGCCCAATTTCGCTAAAAAATGCAAGGTTCACCCCTTACTATTTGAAATGTTTCATAAACATCTAAATTTTACTAAAAATGCAAGGTTAACCCCTTACAAGCTGCAATTTTCCAGAAACATCTGATTTTTCCCAATTTTGCTAAAATGTAAGGCTAACTCTTTGCAAACTGTTCAATCAATACATGAAGTGTCCCATTTGACTTTTTTAAAACAAATTATTTTTCCAGTTTTTAGGGTAAAGGAATTTTCTCTTTTTCCTTTCTCTTTTGTTGTTGCTATATTTTGCGAATTAACTCATTCGTATGGAATGCTCATAGTCAATCAAAGAATATTTCACACATAGGGGCCTAAATTATATTTTTTTGAATTTAATAGAGATGCATTGATCGTGCTATCATATATATACCATTCTATTACTATTGCGAATTACTGTATTGTTTGGAATGCTCACAATTAAAGACACGTTATTTGAAAGATGTATAAATAATATTTATATTACAATGTACATCTTTATTCTTTCCCGGTATAATTTATGGCGTTTCTTACGTCAATTGGCAATCGCGTCATTATATAATGATAGTCAAATTGATCAAACGAAACTCCGTTTTGATTATAGTCAATCATGAAATATTCATTGATTTATGACATACACCTTTGTTTCAATGTTGATACTACCCGTAGACCTACCGAGCAGCTGTAGATATCAAACTAAACCAACGTATAAAAGATAGAGGGTAAAAAAAATCAAAAAGTTATGTGCTAGTCAAGCTTTCAGGGATCGGTCTGAGCCATAACAATGCCCCAGCCGATCCCTTAGTTCTCTTCCGGGGTCTCGGCGTCCCCGACCAATACACACTTCCTTCCCTATCCATCCATATAACCCCGGAGGGCCAGGCACCATGTAAAAGCAAAGAGCTAAGGGAGGAACAGGGCGGCCCCTAAGCCCTGATCCTCCGAGTGGACCACATGCCCTGAACCTGTACGAAGGCGCCAACCTGGAACTCGCGGACAGTACCAGCAGCAGTGCTTACCGATTAAGCTAAGGTACTGTTGGTAATTTACGACGGGAAATTAAATCTCTTATAGTGAATAATTGAACTCATACGTTAAAAACCAAAAAGACACCAGCGGGATTCGAACCCGGGACCCCGCTAACCGTGGACGACGAATCGTAACCACTCGGCCATTTCGTTACCTTAGAATTTTCCTTAAACTGAGAAAAGTTGTCTTTATAGGTGAGCAAACGCGCCAGGAAGATTACTGGGTCCATTTGCTTTACCTTAATGGGTAAAAACAAGTCGATATAATGAGCCCAGTGTGTTTGGTTTGTTAGGAAGCTGCATAACACAGCCTAATGTGCAAAACAGTCGTGTGCTAGGCGGATCATTACGCAACAATGAACACCGCAATTGTGTATTTTCAAAAGGCAGACGCGTAGATTTCTACTCTTTGTATCTGGGCACATATAGATTCTCACCTTCCTCTTCAGCTATTTCGACTTTCTTAAAAAGAAAAATAGAGACTGTCAGCGAATCTCCGGGAGTTGAAATAAGGATCGTCCCCTCGATAGACCTCAGACTCAGTAAAGTTCAACATTGGGCTCTTTTTCAACAGCTGTTTTTGCGGAAACTTTACATCTGGATTTTTTAGAAGCATCTGATTTTGCCCAATTTTAGTCAAATATGCCCTAAATTTTTCTAAAAAAGCAAGATTAACCCCTTACCATTTTAGATCTTCATACAAATCTGATTTTGCCAAATTTTACTAAATATACAAGGTACACCTCTTACAATTTAAAATTTTTCATAAACATTTCTTTTTGCCCAATTTTGCTAGAAATACAAGGTTTAGACCTAACAATCTGCAATTTTCCAGAATCATCTGATTGTGTCCTAATTTGCTTTTAAAAAATGCAAGGTTAACCCCTTACAATTTGAATTTTTTTCATGAACATCTAATGTTTCCCAATCTTATTCAAAAAGCAAGGTTAACCCCTTGCAATCTGCAATTTTCCAGAAACATTTGATTTTTTCCCATTTTCGCTTTAAAAAAATGCGAGGTTAACCCCTTTCAATTTGAAATTTTTCGTAACATCTAACTTTGCAAAATTTCACTAAAAAATCAAGGTTTATCCCTTACATCTGAAATTTTTCGGAAACATCTGATTTTGCCCAATTTCGCTAAAATATGCAATGTTCACCCCTTACAATTTGAAATGTTTCATAAACATCTAACCCCATACAATCTGCAATTTTCCAGAAACATCTGATTTTTCCCGATTTTGCTGACAAAAATGAAAGGTTAGCCCCTTACAATTTGATTTTTTTCATAAACATCTAATTTTGCCCAATTTTACATCAGCTTATGCTAACAAATTATCAGGTAACTGGATCATTAAACGGGACAGGTGCACATCGGCCTTGGAGCTCAGACCATGTGTCATGCACTCCTCAATGCATAGATGATGCACATAACACTATGGGTAGTACAGGCACAGCTGGGGGTACTGCCCAAACAATGATGAACGCATTGCGTATGCTTAAAGAATTACCCACAATTCCGGTTTTTACCGTTTTGGTCTGGCTCTAATCACTTTACGCGATCCCCTGACGTCTCATACACTGACTTTAGGCAAAATAGTCAGACTTTCGCGGTCTAGTAGCCAGACTTTGACTCTTAACGAAACATCGAATGAAAAGGGAAACATCAAATGCATATTGCAAAAGATCGAATGCAAACATACCGATGAAACATCGAATACAAATAGCTCGAAATGTCAAACATATGTGTAAAACATTGCTCACATATTTGAGAATATCGCAAATATATTGTAAAACAACACACACAATTGTATCGAAAAACATTGCACATTTAATGCAAAAAAAATCGAAAATAATATTGAAAACATCGCACATATATATCGTCAAAAACATCGCACATATAATTTGAAAATCGCATATAAATGTAAAACATCGCACACATAATTTATATTGAACATCGCACATATATTGTAAAACATCGCACAAATATATTAAACATCGCGCAAATAATGAAAAACATCGCATACTTATATTGAACATCGCACATAAATGTAAAAGATAACAAACACATATTGAACATCCAACATATATATTGCAAAATATTGAATATTGCAACGTTTGACACGCCATATTTTTGATGTTAAGAGCAGTTATTGGGTTATTGGGGGCGCTCTTTACAGTTGGCAAGCTCCCAAATCCGTGTAGAGGATGTAGGTTATATATATTTCCCGGACAAAATAGTAAACAATTATTTGATTCGGTTACTTTGAAAAAACTGGCGTTTTATGTTCAAATACATGCAAAACTACTGCTTTTTGTTGGACTTGACGATCGAGGCAAAATATTTTGTTGGGATCTATCTAATAACACTTGATTAGTCTTGTCCAAGTTTTTCCTGTAAAATGTTTTAGACCTAATAATGGTATAGGGCCTAGGCCTTGGAGAAATATATGCTTCTTTCCCTTAAACGTAGTGTAATAGTAAAAAATATATATTTATATCATCTAATTTATTTGGTAAGTTGTTTTAAATTTTCTTCAAACATCTTCTGACCCCACACCACCCAGTACCGACGGCGCGCATTATGTGCACTCACGTATGATCTAGTTCACGCCTAAGCGATGTTTTCTCCTCATAAAGTAATGTTCAACTTGTGACGGAAAAAAACCTACGGTACTAACATTTCTATTTTGGGCGCCTGCAATCTCTGAAAGTTTTTTTTTTAATTTTTGGTTGCTTTGGATCAAGGATCATCAAGATCCACCCTGCCCCCAAGATCGTGGAACAACGAACCAACCCCCTCGGCCATTCGGCTACCTTAAAATTGTTATTACTGTTTTCGAGTATCACCCTGAAAAATAGACTTTGTTTTTTTTAACTTGCTTTTTAGCAACACTAAAGTTATTTACTTTCGAATTAGCCATTGAACAAAAAAAAACCACCCACGATTAGTTATGGAATAATATTATTTACCACAAATTTAATTTTTTTTGTTGCGGCCAAGTCATTTTAGTCGGTTGTTTTGTGTGCCGTTGGCGCAAAAGCAAGTAAAAGCGTATTAATAGTTTCAGAAGGTTGAAAAATGACAAAATAGAGTAGCTAATTCGGTTTAAATAAAACATACAAATGAAAAATTCGTTAGGGACAAAAACAAAAATCGAATTTCATGTTGAAAAATACAGGAAGAAACATTTGACAGAATTTAATTTTCTTTTAATACGTCAGTCTGGTGAGAATGCAACACAAATGAAGTGCATACACTAAATATATCCGCCTGAATTATTGTTGGCGGGGGGGGGGAGGGGCGCAAATACGACATTTGAAAATTCGTTATTCCTTACAACTAAGCGTGGGTGGATATTTTTGGTCCGATGTCTCAATAAAAAGTGTATTTGTATTGTTGGAACAATAAACATTACTTTGTCGGGATGACTGTCTCGAAAATAGCATGGAAAGTAGGCCTATGATCTGTGATTATATAGTGTCTGAGGCAAACTTGTCAACGATTTCGATTAACAGATGCAGTTGCAGAAGCCGACGGAATGAGGCGCAAAGAAAAAGCTGTCTTAATAAAAGTCTTAATTCCTACTATTCTTTCCTCGGTGGTTTTACCTCCACAATGCAACTGGAATGATTTCCCTATTAATAATTACCGCCGTAATGGGTCACTTGGGAGACATTCCCATAGACCTGTGCACAATTTTTTTTCCCCAGTCACTTAAATGTATAACCCCAATTTTACCTCACCCTACCCCACGAATGTTACAGTGGCGTATCAAGAGAGGGGGGGGGGCATGGGGAACCTTGGCCCCTGGTGTTTTTTTTTCGAAAGAATTTTAATTTGTTGTTAGTAATTATCCCATAAATGGTTACAGAATTTTGCCATCATCCCCAAAAAAGGAAACCAGCTCAAAAGCATTACAATGGCCCGTGAAAATGGGCATATCTATATATTGCATATGTCCAGTATGCACAATATAATCATCGTTTTAAAGAGCTGCCCAACTTGGAAGATGGGTACCCGCTTTTTGATTTTACGGAGGTCTAGTGTCCGGAGAAAAACCCTGGATTGTCTACATTTCGGCGCGGATGTGCGGTTGCCCCCCCCCCGACATCATGGTATATTTATGATTTGGACCACGAGCAATCGATCTAGCCTATTAATGGTGATATTAAAATTTTGCCTCCAAGTAGGAGCTGCGGCAGGGAAACATAGAAATTTGTCCACAGTGTGGGCCCTAAGGTATAATTTATGACGGCAAAATGTCTCCTTGAGTACAGTTGAACAGGTGTATGAACCTGTTTGCCGCGCACTCAGTTATAGGGAGTGTCGCGCCGCATTTATTTGCTTTCACCGTAGCACAGGCCTAAAAGGGATACCTCGGCGTTTGGGGAGGGGGGAAGGGACTAGCAATTCAGTATTGCTTCGGTAATTGTACTTCAAGCGCTCGATGATTCACTATAGAGGAGTGAATTATTATTGTTTTAATTTATAAATCATTAATTATGAATTATTTTTAATTTATTTATAAATCATTCACCGGGCGGACTTTTCAACTGAGGGACGGGTTTACGTACGCGGTGCTGTTTCGACTCGAATTTGGCGATTTGACTATGGTTCAGACGATGAAGTTCACTTGTTTTATTGTATGTACAGGACAAACGGAGGTCTTCCGCCATGATTCAACGGGACAGCGCCACCATGCGATATGAATGTGAGGCACTTGATATTAAAGCTAGCTGGTTCAGAACGAATTTGTCATTGTCAACCGCGATAAGAATTTCCCGAGTACCAGTGATACATTGCAATGTATGTATGTGTAATGTGTATTGCGCGCGCTGTATGCAAAATGCACGCACAATCAGCTAGCCAGGAAGTGTCGTACCCGTGAAAATGACAGTTTTCCCCGCTTGATCGGTTGACGGAACATACTTATTCTGGATTTTTTTGGATATATTCAGTATTCCAGGGTGTACTGATGCGCTAACAGAAAGACCATGAATTCAAGACTTGTACAACATCGAAATCCCTTGGAGGATTTTGAACTGTTACAGAGAATTGGAAGTGGAACTTACGGCGATGTGTACAAGGTAAAAATCATACCGCCTCACCGTCCGTGCGTTGCGGCTTGAGGCATCGATGTTGTTGATACATTCTTGTGCACAATTTATAATGCTGTCTGTCATGTCTGTGGCGCCTATTTTCGACAGGGGAAGTGTTGGAGAGTGTTTCACCGTTGCGAATGTTTGGATGTGTGGGCTTTTTACAATTTGGCTGAACTGAAGTGCAATAAAACTAAGGGTTTAACTTTAAAAACAAAAATGTTGAATGTAGACCTTAGCGTTCTTTGATTTTGTCATGTTTATTTTGGACTGTCATTAGTGTCAACTGTGACTTGATGAGTCTGCACAGCCGGCCATGCAAAATTGGGTCATCACTTTTTACCATGAAAATGAAATACAGACTCAACTATGTCAAACTGGTCATGATTAGCATTAGAGCCTACTGCCTACTGGGCCTACATTGTATTGTGAACCTCACATCACTTGTTCTGGTTGTTGCTTGTGTTTCCTGATTTTTTTTCCATTTGATATTTGCTGTGAACAACGGTGGATGCCAGGCCTAGGGTAGCCCCATAAATGTGGCCAATTTACTGGATAAATAAAGGCCATACTTGGAACATGCACCCGAAAAATTATAGCGATAGAAAAGTAGTCCTGCATTTTTCAGATGTCTATTTTTGTGTGTAATTTCCAGGTACATTTGCACATATTTGCGTATCTAAATTCCAACACAAAATTACACGTAAAATAGACATCTGAAAAATGCAGGACTACTTTTCTATCGCTTATTATTAAGAGTGTGAGTATGCTTCTAAAGTGATAAACTACAAATAAAGTCCAAATGTGAAAATCATAATTTGACAAAAGTTCTACATTTTCGGGTGCATGTTCCAAGTGTGGCCTATATTTGCGAAGGTATGGTAGTCCAGTAAATTGGCCACATTTATGGGGTTAGGCCTGGGGTAAAAAAAGGGGAGCGGAAAGAATGTTGCAACCTGATGCTTTCATTCTTGGACTAAGTCTATGAAAATTTTACTTGAAAATTACAGGAGAGGCATAGAATTTAATCTTTTCCTGCTTTGATGTTGTGGCTAACAATATGGAGGAAGTGCTAAGTATTTGAGTCACATTTATCATGTTTATGGGGCTAGGCCTATAGATAAATATATCATGTATTCAATGCAAAAATCTTGAAACAAAAATGGAAATTTAGATAAAAGAAAGAAATTTGAATGTTCAAAAAAGATATTGGTGATTATCAGTCTTTTCAATTTAATGCTAACCCTAACCTTACCAAATCCTCCAAAATCCGCTTTGCAAAATGGAGGATGTTGCAGGATTGAGCGAACATACATTGTAGTATATGGCAAAAATGTGTGGCTGAGTTTGGAGGATGCATTGTGCCAAGGTCTTGGGCCGGACCTTGTGTTGTTTATCCGCAGCCATGCATACATACATCATTTACATGTACTCTTGATTATACTTGAAATCCTCCGCACTGCTCTAAGATGTCACTGGCTTTGCCTTAACATACATGTACATGTATTGACAGTGATTGCTGGAGGATTTTGCAGGATTGAGGCAGTGTTCAACCCTCCAAGGACCACATTCAAGAAATAATGGATTTGATTTTGGAGGGTTGAGGCTGAATGCAATTTTTACATGGAGGCAATTGGAGATTTCTCAGGATTGAGGTTGCATCCTAGCAAAAAAAAAAGGTAGTTAGGGTTATGAACACATCTAGGCCTCTACATGTATGTATATTTGGCTTAAGAACTGAGACCAGTTTCCTTTCTTCTTATTTTTTTTAATACAAATATCTATCCAAGTTTATACATTTTGCCAAATTTACGGATTGGAGACATTGTTAATACTTAATTATCAATTTTAAATTTTAATTTTTTGTTAATGAAGAAAATATTATTGAGGGTCAGTACAAGACGCCCTACAGTGTACCGTATGACTAATTTCATTTGTAAACAGAGGTCGTACATGTACATGTAGGTCATGTGCTTGATCTATGTTATCATTATTATGCTAGTGCGGTTTCTTGATGTGGTATCCAAAAAAAGGAAATAGTAGTGAGCCAAATATTTACATACCGGTTGATGTAAAATGCCCTGACTCAGGCTGACTGGCATTATGCAAAGTTAAGTGAAATGATTTACATAATCTGTTAAACTGTATACAACAATCAGTCAGATTGAAGTCTAGGATGTACACGGTACGTGTACAAATAATGACTAAATCCTGACATGCGCAAATCATACACCGGGTTTTACATTGTGAAATGGATTCAGGACTGGAACGACTTGGCGCCACAATTTTACATCTGGCATGATCATTGATGTCTCCTTTTTTTTCATGTACTGTACCATGTACAGTTGTACATGTACAATGTACATGTACATCATGTACTGGCTGTACATGACACTACATGAAGACAAAATACATGTACGCACAGCAGTTGCTTGTACTGGTACATAAAAGGCCTTTTCACACTGTCCAAAATCTCCGGGTTGGAACCGGTTCCAACCCCGAGATTTTTTTCAACCCTTTTCCCACTTCTAACATTTCAACCCGGTTCCGACCCGGGTAGCGTGCTCTAGCCGGATCGAAATCAACCCTGGGAGGGACCAGGGTTGAAAATCTCAACCCGGATCGAAATTGCATTTTTCGGCCTGAACCGTGTCGAAAATGACAGTGTGAACCGCCCGGGGTTGAGTCACTCACGGCCGATCCGTGTTGAGTTGAGGCCGACATTTTACCGAAAATCTGACACGCCGTGCATAATATTTCCCTCCACCACTATCGCCGTCACAACACCGATCATGAAACAATTGCTCCCTAATTATCATCCAATAATGTATCGGTGTATGGAGCATCCTTTACCGAGTCTGGGCTTGTATTAGGTCTGCAAAATGTACCCCAAAAAAGTACATTTCTAATGTTAAATAGAACGAATCGTCTAACGAAATGACCGGAGCCATTTTGGAAATATTGCACACAGCTGCGCTGGTGTCGTACAAAAATCGGACTCCCAAATCGGATTCCTTTACTCTCTTATTATTGGCCAAACCCTTTCACGTGACAGGTCCTTCTCCTAATAGGCATGCGCAATACTACCAATGAGTCCGTATTTCACAGAGTAGTAAATTCACGCTGAACACCGGCCTGTCCGTAAGCCTCGTGCGCGCAGCAGCCGCGTGCGTCGCAATGCATTATGGGATTGAGAAAATCATCGCAGCGCCCTGTGCCGAATGCGATCCGTGTCGAGAATTTGTAGTGTGAATACACGTGGGCCGTAGCCGGATTGAACGTTACACGGTTCACGTAGCGGCCGTTCCCGTAAAGGACAGTGTGAACGTCGCGTCTCTCCGATCCGTGTCGAAAAATACTCGGGCTGAACCGGGTTGGATCCGGGTAGGTTTCAACACGGTTCGAAACGGAGATAGTGTGAAAAGGCCTTTACATACATGTACGTGTTCAGTATACACACTGTACATATGTGTACACAACGTACGGTACATGCAGTACATGTGATATACTTGTATAGTACATTTAATTATTATTCTGTTTCCTTAAAAAAATAACACCACCAAGTCAGCATCCACTAATGTGGCTGATGAGACCGGCTTACAATAACTCTTAGGAATTCTATCATTGGAATTTAGAAGAGATCATGTATATATTCAAGTTTTGGATTCAAACTTGTGAACTCTCTCAGAAATCTCACCTCAGAAATCAATTTGTACGGGTAGAAAACCTTAGTCTGACTATCACCCGTTATCAACGGAGCCAAGTCCTGTATATAGACATGCAGATATATGCAAGCTGCGTGCCAGCCAATTGGAGTCGACTTTACTAAATCTTGTTGCATTCCATTCCTTAATCAGGACTAAATGCTGTGATTGATCAGTTCGAATGCAGTGTTTTGTAATACAACAACAGCCGGACGCGATATCGCGTAACATGATACAGAGCGCGTGACAATTTTTTTTATCCATTGTCTATGACGCGCAACGGGTGAATGACCGAAGGCGCCCGCTGATTGGTCAAAATCTAGGAGGTCAAGAGACAGGGTCTTGCCTAATTAATCAATGAATCTGTTCGCGCGTTTAGACCATGGTGTTAGACTAAGAAAACTTAGGGACAGTAGAGCATCGTACGTAGATAAAAAAAATATATTGAACTTCTTTTGTCATTCTACATACTCCAACAAATTCATACATTCTACACTATGCATGTAGTAGACTGGTTTCTACATGAAGACAAATAATTTAATGAGTTGACATGACATTTGTGGCTCACCAATAATGTGAAGGCGTTTAACAGTTTGCATGTGATTCATCATTGGGGCGGCACAATGACTCACTGTGTAGCATTCATCACTGATGCATCTTCCTTGATTCATGATAAAGAATGCATCGTGTACATTATTTTCATGTGCACCTTAACATGACAGTGCATGCAAGTTCTTCAACACTACCGGTAGTCAGTCACCAGATATTCAAACTCTTGTTTAATTTTGTTATTTTAGTTTTTACTTTTAGTTATTTGCTTATTTTTTAAAATAAAAATACAACTTGATTTTATTTGAACTCATTATGAGGTCATTCCGAGCTAATGTACATGTATGGAACTTAGTGAGAGCATGGAGGTAGGAATAGAGGTCTGGTTTCAGGGGACAGACTCTAATTTGGATAAAGTTTAAAAATAAACTCAGAAATGTATCATTTCATCATCTGAAAACACATTAAAATTTAGTTACCAATGCCAGGTCATTGCTGTTGTGGTTCAAAATGGTATTTGAGAAATGTATACTACCGGTACATGTACATGTACGGTATGAACAGCCCTGCCCCCATTGTCCCAGGTTCATGTCCTCCTCATGTTCCGGTACATGAATCAGTGACATGCATTCCCTGGAAAATCACACAAAGGTTAGACTGCAGCCATTTGTTTTTGCTGACATTACATGTATGTAATTTGAATGTTACTTCACAAAACATGTACGTTGACATTTACATGTACATGTATGGACAAACATACATCAGTACAGTACATTGTATAAACTAATCCGGGCACGCTGCCAAGTCTAGCATGGAGGCCCCTTTCAATGGTAATTTTGTGCTTCATCTATTAAGATTTATAATGTTATGGGGCGGTGGCTTTGCACAATAACTTGCACAGTGCTATCGCCATTTGAAAGGGGCCTCTTTTGTGTACACAATGATCACGAGTCTGGATTCTTCTATACAGTGTCAATGTATTCATGTAAACAACCCGGAAGGAAAGAAAAATGTTGGTTACAGTACCCGGTACTTTTGATGGGGATGTATTGTGAACTTCATGCACTAACCCTAACCTTCCAAAATCCTGTTTGCAAAATTGAGGATTTGCAGGATCAAGGCTATATGGTAAAAATGTGTGGCTGATTTTGGAGGATGCACTGTGTCAAGGTCTTGGGCCTGACCTTGTGTTGTTTATGCTCAGCCGTGCATAAATTTAGGCCTAGATTATACTTGAAATCCTCTGCATTGCTCCAGGATGTCACTGCCTCTGCCTCAACGTACTGACTGATTGCTGGAGGATTTTGCAGGATTGAGGCAGTGGTCACCCTCCCAAGGACCACATTCAAGAGATAACGAATGATTTTGCAGGATTGAGGCTGGATGCAATTTTTTACATGGAGGCAGTTGGAGGATTTTGCAGGATTGAGGTTGCATCCTAGCAAAAATGCCTAGGGAGTTAGGGTTATTGACAGAATTCTTAAAACTATCTTATTTTTTTTTTACAGGCCAAAATGGTTGCCGATGGCAACCTTGCTGCTTTGAAGGTCATCAAGGTGGATGCAGGCAAGTTTTTGCTCTTTTTTAACTTTAACTTTTTGAAATTTATCAATTTTGTTTTGTTTTTGTTTGTGTGAACTTTAAAAAACATTTCACGAAGTGAAGGACAGATCTGAAGAGTGCAGTAACGCATGTTGCATTGAATTTTGGGACAGTTTCCCTGACAGTGGGGGATTAATCCACAATGCAGTGTGAAAAAAAAACAACTTTTGGGCAATGGGAGACTTTTGAGACAATTGGTGGCAGCAAATACACCGGTCCTTATCAGTTTTTTACGTCATGTTTAAGCGAATGTGCACATGCCCAAAATGACGCAAACAGTGTAAAAGGAGCTGTGTGTTTGCTGCCACCAATGTCTCAAAAGTCTCCCATCCCACGGTGACTCGCGTAAAATTTGGAACGCGTCTTCTATCAACTCGGTGCTGGTATTCTATAAAGTCGAACCATTTAGCGTGGATTTTTCCCCCAGAAGATCCGTTGAAATTCAGGAAGTTCTACAACAAGAAAGGGCCAACAAAATGAGCTTCTATTGGTTTGGCAATACGTTTTGTACATGTATGGATAATCCATGTTACACAGAAAGGACATTGAAACAATTAAGTTTCAAATACATTTTCTTTGAATTTGAAAGTTTTCTTCGTACTCTGCACTGATGTAAAAATAGTTTTAGTGCCCTTACATCATAAGGGTATAAGTCATATTCTACCGTTATAATTATTAAAAAAATAATCAATTGTGAAATTTCTAGAGGGATATATTTTGGTAACTCAAGTTATATGATAACTCACGTAACAGTTTGTCTACCCGTCTGCGGTACAAGTTTAAACATTTAAGAAACTAATAATCAATCCAAAAACTCTTTGGGGCATAGAATACGACCCTTTTCTCTTCCTTAAAAACAAAAACCCACTATAAACTTGCATTTTGCTTAGTGCAAAAATGCCTACCTAAAATGCATTAAGGGATCAGTTTTGTGACTGGTCAAAAAATACCTTTAACCATATTCCATCTCACTGGCTCATCATTCAAATGAAAGGTCTTTCTGTACCCGTTATTTTGATACCATATTTCGGGTTGTGGCACTTGTAATGTTAAAGATCACCTTTTTTCAGCCGTGTCCACTTTCTCATGGAATTACCCCTTACCACATATAAGTTACTTCCAGGATGGAGCCATCTGTGAAAGGTTCTCCATGTGTATGTCTACCACATTTTCGTACATGTACCAAACATGCGCAACTTTGCAAACACATCCCACCTGCATCCTATTGAAAACATACCATTGAAAACATGCAAGATAATTGCCCGATATTGATGGTTTCACTCCAAATCTGCAGCGGACGATGTGGAGATAATCCAGAAGGAGATTGCCATCATGAAGGAGTGTCGTCATAAGAACATCGTCATGTACTTTGGCAGCTACTCACGGCGAGATAAGCTGTGGATCGCCATGGAGTACTGCGGGGGTGGATCGCTGCAAGACATCTATCACAGTAAGTCGACCCCGCTCTTACCCCACACAGGATAGCTGTTAAAGCTATAGTCCATCATTTGCAGCCATCCGAAAAGTAACTGGCGTAATTATTGTTGAAAAACATACTTGGTTGAAAGATAGTAAGTGGACTAAACTCCCTGTGAAGTTATTCTTTCTGGCAAGCTGTCATTTTGAAGTAATCAACGAAAGAAGGCCTTTCCAACGGTGCGTCTTAAGATGCACCGTAGGAAAATGTAAATTAGTAGAACTTTCGTTTTGTTATTCGGCGAAGCGCGCGCAAGCATTGGCACGACGCACACACGCGTGCGGTTGCTATAATTCGTCGGATCAGTGCGCGACATCGCGTAGCTGCAATTGGCTCAGTGAGAACGTGTCTCGGACGCTAGGATTCAGGCCCAATTCAAAACATGATTCAGCAACTTTTGATTTGAAATTGAGATCCTAGAATGCTGTTTTTCTCGGAATATACAGCTGAAACTTCATCAGGTTAGTTGTTCAGTATCCTTCATTAGATTTTGAACACCTTTGTTGCTTCAAACGAACAAAATGCACAAATTACAAATGATGGACTATATCTTTAAAACTCCTGAACAAGCCATCCAAATCCACCCCCCTTAACCGGTTCACGTCGGATGACGTGTTAGCACGATTTGGCTGTTTTTATACACAGGCACGGCTGACGGGTTAAAACGTCAAGCGTGCCACGACTCGCCTCCGGGTGACATCTAAACACGCTAATCCCTCCTTTGTTTTGTACACAAACACAAAGTCCGAGAGGTCTGTGGAGGCGAACTGTATTGACCTTGAGCCTGTGTGTTGACCTTGAACTGGGCCGCTGTGCACGGCCTATTCTACAATTAACGCTCCGTGAGCACGCCCCGGAGTGTTGAAAAACATGACGTTTTGGCAAGAAATATCGTACAAATACTGTTGAAAAAACTTTTGCGAATCAGTATTTGTGGCATTTGGTTGTATATCAGAAGTTGGCTGCTTACTTTGCCTTTTTCGAAAATCGAAATTTTTTGGCAAAAATAATTCTGTTCGGAAGTGGTTAATATGTACATGAAACAGACCACAAACAAAAAACAGGGAATATAAAACAACATAAAAAGGGAAGGAAGGAAGTAAAAGGACAAGAAGTATGTATATTCAGAGAAAGCCAACATTCAAGGAAGCCTGCAAAACTGAAAATTCTGTTTATAATTTCCAAGTTGAACAAAGAAGTAGAGCGTGTTTTTTGGCCTAATGGTCATGGACAGTATAGACCCTGTTCACAAGGAAGTCATTTTGGATCGTGTTCCCTGAATGTATTTTGCAATGAATAGGATGGTGCCAGACTATTTTATGCATTCTGGACAAGCCTCACTTTCAATTTCATTTTAGATGTGGCTTAAAACATTATGGTACGTTTAATCACTAATTTTGCATGTAAATTGCTCATCAGAGCAGACTGGGGTTAATTTGTAATGAACTTTATGTCATTGCTTTCGTTCTATTCGCAAGTTCCAAAAATGAAGATTTTACCTTGTATTTAACTCTCTTTTTTTTTCAATTCAAAATAATTTCAAATTTTACAATTTTCTTTTTTAAATGGAAATGTAAAAAATTGTATTCCAAGAACTGTGTTTTTTTTTTAATTTTGAAATCAAGATACTTTAACAAAAAAATTCTATTGAAATAAAAAAAAATGTATGAATGACTGAAAAGATTGTTTCCTGCAAACATTGCCAAATTAAGAACAATGCCCATTTGGTGCAATTTTTTACACTCAAAAATCAAGTTTTTCTCAAAAGTGATACCACAATTTGAAGCCGCATACTACCGTACGCCCATTTGGTGCAATTTTTTACACTCAAAAATCAAGTTTTTCTCAAAAGTGATACCACAATTTGAAGCCGCATACTACCGTACCTACGGACCATGTACCGGTAGCAGTGTTCAAACCTTAGATGTAGTGGGTGTTGAGCGACCTTCTTATTTAGAGGGCTTTCACAACTTTGCTCCTAGTCTATTGCTTTCAATTTAATAATGGCCGACTCGTGAATATACATTGTGTAAAGCCTATTGCTTGAACCTTATTACCAGTACATGTGCATGGATGTGTCAGTAATTAGCATGTTTGCTGTGCAGTGATCCAACATTCTGTGAATGGTATACATGTACCGGTATGTGCAATATAGAATTAATAATGTTTCTCAGAATACATTATACATCTCGGGTATGTACATGTAGTGCATGTTCATGTACATGTACATGTACATGTAATGTATACATGTACGTCAATACACAAAGGATGTTTACAGATCCTGAAGAATGAAGGTCATTGTATACCAATACATCCGTATGTTTGAGCAACAATTTACAAAAAAATAAAATTTATGCACAAAAGCACAAAATTGTGTAGAACATTGCAGACAGTTCATGAAAAGTGTATGCAAAGGCAGCTGCACTGTAAGAAATCATTTTCTGTCTTTTCTCTGTGATCTACATTGTAGGTTTATGGTTATCACAAATGCTGCAACATGAACTGCATGCCGGCAACCCGGCATCCTAACAATGTTTCCTTGTCAGGGTTAGTGCCCTGGGCAGTGCAGGGTTAACCTCTGCTACACTACACGTACATGCCTTGACACAGCTGATACATTAAAATACAATACATTATGTGCAGTGCATATTAATTACGAATACCGGTACGGTACATGTAACTTTACTGGTACAAAACAAAATGTACGTGTCATGTTCATCCCAGAACATGTACATGTACTATGTGCAGAGTGTTGCCCATTACAGTGATTCGTCGTGTGCTAAGTTTGATTAATTATATCTCTGTAAATGTAAGGAAATTTTAAGTTCATGCTGTGGGCCTATATATTTCAGGATTAAAAGATCTATGATCTGCTTTACTTTTGTCATAAATTTGTTATTTAAGTGTTTTACACTGTAAATTCAGTACACATGCACGTACATGTATGTACACGACATAATTTATGAACTTGACTCAACATTTAATTTTCTTTTCTTGTTGTGCACATTTAATTCTTGGAAGTAAAAGCTAGCAGAACCTGTCAAATTGTTCCCCTGCTGCATCGGAATTGTCCCAACAGTACACTTTCAATGAAAATCACATGTACAGTACCGGTACATGTACGTGCAGTTAAACGAACAAAGAGCGTGCAGTAAATGAACGTGCAGTACATTTATAAACATAACCTCATACGGGTATGTACATGTACATGCACATGCACATGTGTACATGACATGTTCAATGTACATGCATGGTATGAGGCTATACATGTACATGTACATGTAAAGTGGTATGAAAAATGGATTTTGACCTTTGCCATTCTACATTGTACTGTTTTGCTCCTGTTGCATGTCGGTAGAGGTTTTATTGTGTTTACATGCGATGTTTAAACACACATCAAGCACAATGAATTTATTGTGTTACACAATACATTTTGTTACTTCGTCAGCATAGCCATCTTTCAATAGAGGATACTCAGAACTCTGGAAATTAAGTTTATACATGTAAATGTTCTTGAATGTAAGAGTGATTGCATACAAAGTGTAAATTAAAAAAAAAAAATTGCGAACTCAGAAATTCTGTGAAATAGGTCACATCTTCCATCAGTTCTCAGAAACAGTATCAACAACACGTCAAGCAGATGCGGGTTCATCATTCTTGGAAGGAAAATCCATGAGAGTTTGAGACTACTTCATGTCGCTTTTGTAGGTCTCTCCACTCTAAGCTTCATGATCCATTAAACACTCTGATCCGAAAAGCCAGCAGATAGCAATTGTCAGGCTCATACGCAGGTCAGCCTCGAGACTTACGCACAGTGTGGCACATGTATACATACACAAACCATGGTGATTTGTGGATTCTCCCAGCATCTGTGGCCCCACCTCCGGTTAGTCTGCAGTCACGGTCGAGGAATGCCAAACGTCAGAAAATTTCAGGGAAGAACTGAGCTGTGTGTTTACTCATTGGCAACGTCTCACTGATGCAGCAAAGTGGACATCTGTCAGCCAATATGACCATCTTTCAAAACTGCTTCGGCGCTGAAAGTATGCTCGTAGGGTAAAAAAATGGTATGCCTGTCACTAAGAAACAATAATTTGATAAAGGAACATAACCATTCGATAGACTTTTTTATTCGCAAACTGCCAGCAGCTGATTTGTTGCATTTTCAGCGACGCCTGTATGGAGTTTACAATACAAAGGCCTGTGGCCAAATAAAAAAAAAAATGTTTAGCGTCCTGCCTTTTTGAAAAAAAAGGAATGAGGAGACCCTTTTTTTTTTCCCCCTCAAAAATGGCCGCCCGACCAGGCTTTTTCTCAAGATAACCGCCAGCTTTTTTTAAAAAAAGGCCGCCACTTTGACTCAGGAAATGACATACCAGCTTTATTATGGCCTAGATGCAACAGACAAAGAGGCATAAATGATGTCACTGCTTTCGGTTAAAAAAAAAGAAAAAAGAGGCGGCCTTCAAAAAGGAAGTAGGCGGGGACCCTAAACATGTTTGTTTTTTTTATTTGGCCTATAGTTTACTAAAAATCCAGTATGCCTGTCAAAACAACTATGTGTACATGTGTATACGTAGTCAGCAATCAATGTGTTAAAATTGCCAAGAAAAAAAGGAAGTCTTCTGAAAAAAATACATGTGCATCCACACTGCTGGTATGTATCGCTTCTTGGAACGAGGTGAACAAGCTACAGTAAAATGCATACATGTTGGAAAAAAATTAACTTGGGAAAAAAAGTTCACAACACAAATTTCAACATTCGTACATGTACACGTTGTATACAGCCAGGCTGTTTTGATGACATGTATGCTGTACCGCGTAGCCTTAGTACACGTTGTATCTTTGCAGGTTTTGTTGGTCCCGTTTTCCTTTTCATATTAATTAAGTTTACACCTCTCAGATCGGGCCCGATGATCTGGTGAACCGGTAAAATCGGAAAGGTGTGCGGCGAGCTTCAACAAATTGTGAAAATCTTCAATTGACAGGATGCATGCATCCAACTTGGGTTATCTCACCGTACACTTATCTCAGGCTTGGACATTTCAGGAAGTACAAACTTTGGCATGTTGGTACATGTACATACATGGTATCAGTACTCTCCACATAAGGCCAAACAAACAAATGGTTGTGTTGCCCTCACACATGAAAAATATCAGGAGGGTCGGTACGTTGTGGATTTTCGATTTTATAACTTTTTTTGTGTGGGGTGGGGGGAGGTTAATGGCCGGGGGGGGGGGGGGTTTACACTTTCTTCTAATCCATTTGGTTACCAGTTCCCCTCTACCATACGGAACGTTTAGGCTACACAATGTACCGGTACATGTGCGTATGCACGTGCCAACTACATGTATACTGTGCACAATGTACATGTACATGTACATCCGACCCACTTTGCACTTAATGGATAGAAAGGCTATCTTGCATTCACGGTGGGTTACTTGAAAATTGAGTTACACGTAAAGTTATAGTGTTCACATATGTGTACGATAAACATACAAGTTATTTTCTTTTTCATAAGTTTATTTAAAAATAAATAAATAAATAAATAAATAGATAACTAAAATAAAACTCAATCTATTAGAAACTGCTCAATATCTGAAATACAGTTTCCCTCAATTAAACATGTTCAAATTGTTTTCATGGTAAGGGATGGATTAAATCTTGAAGGGAAAAAATGATATTTCTCTGTAATTGATTAATGAAAAGAAATGTCAAATTAATGTTGAATACTGAATCTTATTTGCGACACCTTTTCAGTACCACCCTGGCCCAACTGGCTACAAAACTCAGACTGAAGTACTCGGCTACAATTTACAAATAGTTTTTACATGTTCATGTACCAGTAGAATCATACATCTGTGACAATACTAGACCAACTTGTACTTTGCATCTGATGAAGTAGTTGTTACCACGAAAGCTTATATGCAAACTTTCAATCAATACATTACACATTGTACTGTATGTACTCATTGAAAGTGCTACCTTACTTTTATATTTGAGTACCAGACCAGTGATAAGAAGATAAACCAGTAGTATGCACTGTGTACATGTACCTCAATACCATGAACCCTCTTTGTGAAATTTTCTTTTGTATGTAAAGCAGATAGCCACGTCTAGTCACCTTGTGTACATTTTGTGGGTTGTGGTTTGTACACATAACAGTGGAATCACAAACCATTCATTCCAGAGCAGTACATGTACTTCACAACATCAGCTGTGGACAGGCATGTCAGTTGTCAGTTACATGTAAATGACTGTTAACACCGATTGAAAGACTTAACGTTGTAACAAATTTTAAGACTATTTAAAGGAGTTTGTAACTTTGTTGACCACCAGCTGCCAAAGAAAAAAGTTTTTACAAATATTTTCAAGCTTGAGCCGGGAAATATTTTAATTTTAATTCACATGTAATACCGGTTTCTGGTAATGTGCGCGCGTCAGCCATGCACGTCAGCAAAATTAAAAAGTTTTTTTTTAATGTACATGTAAGATGATGTCTCAAAACCGCCAAACTCACTGGTTTGACTGGAATCCTGCTGCTGCACAATTTTAACGTGTTTTTAGATGGGGTAACGATCGAGTATAAGCTTTACGTGGCCTCTCTGGGCTCCAAAACATTTTGCACTAAATTTAGTCGGGCACCATTTGCTGTCATCAGCCAACATTTAAAGGAAAAAAAAGTAAAAACAAAAACAAAAAAAGCCGCGTCGCCGCACCTCTTTTGGGGCATAAGCTCCATACCAGAAACTGTCCGGAAACTTCTTTTTTTTTGGCCTAATGTTGTAAAATTTTGACTTTCCTGCAAGATTGACAGTACTTTAGCACTTGCTATCAAAGTAAGAAATCTCTTGTTTTATCCACATATGTCACTCCAATGATGTAATATATCAATAGCAGTTTTTGCAAGGATAACATTGTAGTTTGTCTCTTTTTTTATATTGGCATACAGTGGATCATTCCTCTGCATTTGTAACATACATGTGTGTTCCGGTAGCAAAGAATATCGTCCCAGCCATATTGATTGCAGAATTTAATAGCGCAGTGAAGCTGTAAAAATTTGGCCGAGAGTCAGACCACAGACGCTGTCAGTGTGAACTGTTGAGATGGCCCCTGATTGGGTTACCGCAAACAATCAGGGCTGTCCAGTTTCCAAGCAATTTGGATTTGGAAGTTCAGAGATAAATCATTCATGCCACGGCACCAGGCCGGCTGGCCAAGATGCATCAATATCAAGTTCATTTAAATGTTACCGTTAATACGGGCCAAATATTTAGCTGGTGTGTATATATTTCATGGCCTTGCTACAACCCAGAACATGTATACATTGAGGTGTGCACTGTAGAACAGTAGCACATTCTTGAGATTCATTTCTTGAAAAGCTAGGGTTTTAATTACTGTACGTGATGAATATTTCTTATGTGGAATATTAAGACATTGACTATTAAAACGTCTTGCAAAAATCTGAGTCTTTTCCATTGTTCAACATATAACATATAGATTTTTGCAACAGTTTACTTCAAGGGCTACCAGACTCACAAATCGCCAAACTCCAACGCATCCAAAATTCAGCTGCAAGACTAGTCACCCTCTCGAAGCCCCATCAACCCATATCACCTATTCTCCGTAATCTGCACTGGCTCCCAGTCAAGAGGAGGATAATCTACAAAACCCTTCTCCTAACATACCAATGTCTCCATCGTCTCGCCCCTACTTACCTCCAGCAATTAATCCATAAATATGAACCCCGTAGAAATCTTCGATCAAGCTCACAATCCCTGCTCGCCTGCTCCTCAACATCGACAAGGTCAATACGGTCAGCGAGCGTTTTCATCTGCAGCCCCAACCCTCTGGAACAAACTACCCAATCACATCAAGGAAGCCCCAACCCTGGACATTTTCAAAGCTAATCTTAAAACCCATCTGTTCACTGCAAATGAAATATAATGTTAGTGTTTTCCTCTGTTAATTGTTCAGCGCATTGGGACCCCGTGTAAAATGCGCTTTATAAGAATGGTTTATTATTATTATTATTATACCGGTATTGTGCATAATAGACATGTGGTACATGTACATGTATGTTGTTGTACATTTTTTATGTACACAAGCTTATGGATGGCTTTTCAGAAATTACTGTTTTAAGTTTATAAATTACTGCACAACCTTGGTAAATTGATACATTATTATACATGTATGATACCAGTACACATGCACCGTATTGTGTTACATGTACATTTACATATGTACATGGGACATGATTTAGTGTGTAAGTACCGTATGTACATGTACAATGTACATGTATGTACCGGTACATTGTGTGATAAAAATCCTAACATGCACAAAAAAGGTAAATCAATACATGTGCATTTTGATGATAGTGTGCAATGCTGATGCCATGGTTGCAGTACATGTATTTTTTAGTAAAACTTTTTGTGCACTGACTGTGCATGTTTACCTAAAAAACCTACAAAAAAGTCACATACAAATGTATGCAGAGTATTTACATGTATCCGTAGGACATGTATGTACGTGTTCATGTACTGACATACAAATCAGAAACTTGCAGTAGATTGTACCGGTACATGTACAATGTACATGTACCGGTACTCTTACAAACTGTCATGTTCAAATAAGGGGCCAGAAAATTACAGTGATTGTCAGGTCTGGATATTTTACATTGTAAGTGGTACATGTACATGTGTACACATGTACAAACGTACATGGCGTCATGTTCACCAACAGATGTTGTACATGTATACAGCACATGTTTCCATGTGAAGAAACACAGGAGGTACATAGATTTGCATCATTCATGTGGCGTACAGGAAACCCACAGCATCCCATTCTTGTCTATAGATGGCAAGTGAGTCATGCCATCGCTTTGTATCTTTGCAGGCTGTAGGCCTATATGATTCTGCATGGCCATTATTGCAATGTCAATGAACCAAGTGACAGGCCAGATTGTACGAGAACCAATCAGCCGTGAAACAAAATAATTTTCCTCAACCAGGAAGATACATGTACGCACGCGTACAGGAATACAAAAAAAAATGCTAATGTGTGATACAAAACGATGCAAAGTGTATTCATGAACGTGCTAGATTAATCTAGGCACGTACACGTACAACACGTACACCCATGCCATTTACATATTTTTAGCAGGTGTACAGACTTGCAAGTTACCGGTACAGTATACATTTGTACAAATGTGTATTTTTGTGCTGGTTAAATTGTAAGTTACACTTGTATACAACATTGTTCAAGCGCCGTATTTACAATGTATTTTGGGTGAAGCGAAAAAATTGCTGTTAACAAAATTGTCTTCCTAAATCGATATTGTTTTTTATGTTATTTAATGCTAAGTTTTTGTACGTGTAAATACCGGTACAAGTACAAACATGAACATGTTTACAGTATGGACATGAACATGTTTACATGGACATGAACATGTTATGGACATGTACACATGTCATGGACAGGTATGCATGTGGACATAAATGGACATGTCCATGTCCACGTGGAATTCATACATGTACTTCTACATTATTAAACCCATTGCTGCCCCAACTTGCCCCTTCCTGTAACTCCCTGTACTGTGCCCCAAATCGCACTCCATAATTGTCTTGAATCACCAGGAAACATACAATGCACATTTTGTATACGTTAAAGGGAATATACATCATTTGCTTTTGCTGTAATTTTCAGAAATGGATGGAATTGGGGGGGTTGGAAATATAAAGCAAATATAGTTGCACTGACTTTTTGGAGGTTTTGGGTTCGAAAATGCTATAAAAACCAAGAAAAACGATCATTTTCCTGTAGTCTGGTTCCCTAACTCCATATAAGAAGAAACAGAGCAGTTTACATACATTGGGGAATTGTAAGGTCAGGGAACCAGTCTAGCTGGCTCGTACCCGTTCATAGGTTTGTAATCGATTGCAAACAAGTGCAATGGTCAATTGGGGCCAGTATTTGAAAAAAAAGCCAGTTGTTTCCAACGCTGATCGGCCGATCAGCGTTGGAAATTGATACAAAAATACCACTTTTCTTGAAAATGACAGTATACCAGGTGCCATAATTTTACAGGATGCTTCAGGCTGTCATTTACCAACATCCTATTAAGGTATTTCGCAAAAACTTGGTAGTTTTTTTTTTTGATGTTTGCAAATGTTGTATATTCCCTTTAAGGTGCTAATGTCTTAATGGGTTAAATTAAGGAAAGAACAAACTGCTGTAAAGGGTGTTAAGTCTCGTCAGTCAACGTTCACTTTTACTGTGATGTCTCGATAGCAACCCCCCCTTCCCCTGTGTTTGAATTACCCCCAATTGTTATCTGCGTGATCGATTCAACGGAAGTTAAGATCAACATTGTTAATTTTATAATTTAGTCATAAAATAGCAATATGCTTTCTTTTTCGAAATACCCATTTGTTACCCTCATAATTAGATGGGCCCAGTCCGGCCCATGTATAAATGCAAAAAAATACAGGTAGGACGTTACACACGTCGTAAATCTTTGCAAAATCTGTATTCTTGCAAAATCTCTCAGGATTTGGGTCAACGTACACCCTGCTGTTCATATCATTCAAGCATTTGATGATTTTTATGGTGATTTCTTTTTATAATGATTTTTATTGCTTGTTAACATGCATATTTTGTGTTACTTCTTTTTCTATCAGTGACCGGGCATCTTGCTGAGGACCAGATTGCCTATGTATGCCAGGAGACTCTGAACGGTCTGCATTATCTGCACACCCTCAATATGATGCATAGAGACATCAAGGTACGGTATTTTTCGTGTTAATTTATACTGTAAAACATGAAAAGTTGAAGCTGAAATGGAAGCAACGTGGAGCCCTTTTTAAAATGGGGCCAGTCACTTTATTTCCCCCACCCCCTTTTTTAAAAACTTTTTTAAGTTTTGTGCATATCTTGGAATTTTGTAATCCCCAAGTGCACATCTGATACATGGGTTATTTTAAAATGCCCTTTTTTGGGGGGGGGGGGGGGGGGGGGAGGGGAATGAAAATGTAAAATTCTTCATCTTCGAACCCAGAACCTGTAGCATTTAAAACCACACATTTAATGCAGCACGCTATAGCTAAACCACACTGACCGTCGTGGAATGGAATATAAGCTTCAAGAACCTACGGTACATTGTATTCCAAATCAGGTGACATATTCGTTCACGTGATAAGTTTCACGCATGCTTATTAGCGTCAATGACTTTTACTGAGATGCGATAAAAATAGTTGCTGCCTTTAATGCACAATCGTAGGACACAGCCCATGACCCACGGAAATGGTGTGTCATTGTCCAATAGTGGGTACTCATTTTGTAAAATTTATACAACCGGTGTGTCAGAGTAGTGACGTCTCACGAAATGTAAACATGTACATTTGACGCGATTTAGCAACATTTTTGACCCACTTAAGCACATTGTAATTCATGTACTGAGGAAAAGTGATGCATCCTACAAATTGTTAGACACACACCAAATCATGACTTACGCACCCCTACTGTCACAGCCACGAAGAACATGACCACTCTTGATTCACCATGGGGGAGGGGTGGATCTTGATGCACCATGGGGGTGGGGTGGGTCGGGTCATGGGGTCTGTCTTACAATTGGCAGGTGCCCAGGGCACTATTGGTTTCACCAATGTGTCAAGTAGTGCAGTGTACATGTCACAGTGTAAATCAAAAGCTAATGGGTTCAAATTAATCAAATTTCGCTGTGCAGTGCACTTGTACTACATGTCAAAAAAGTCCTACTTTTGATCCTAAATAACTCTGTTGTTTACCAATGGCATTTAACCAAAATTTCAGATTATGTTAACAAGGCGTGACAAACTTTATTGAGCAGTTCATCAGCTTTGTGCAAGAGGGTGAGATTTAAATACCATAAGAAGAAAGTAAACAATTTTAGAATGTCGATACAGCTCTGGAGACAGTGGCGGAAGACCCGTGCTGCAGCCGAAAGCTCCTGAAGGAATGCAGGATCACCCCTGATGTCATTGCACACCTTCTCGATCGTGTGTTGCGCCAAACGATGGAGGAGGTGTGCAGTGACATCAGGGGGTGATCCTGCATTCCTTCAGAAGCTTTCGGCTTCAGCACGCGCCTTCCACCACCATCTCCAGCGCTGTATCGATTGGAGGACACCAAGGCGGAAGTGGCAGATTCTGAAAGTGAGTTTTCATTTCGCATGGCTTTTTAAATCTCACCCTCTTGCACAAAACTGATGAAACTTGCTCCATAAAATTCATCATGTCTTGTTTACATGATCTGAAATTTTGGTTTAATTCCATTGGAAAACAACAGAGTTATTAAGGATCAAAAGTAGGACATGTTTTTTTGTTGACATGTAGTTACTGGCTTCTTTACAGGCTTGAAACTGAAAGAAGTCAGACATGTGTACAACAGTAAACACACTCTATAGCAAAGCCTTCACTCATTCAAGGTTGTTGCACTTGTTGTGGGGCTTATAATCCTTCTTTCCCCCTGGGGGAGGACTTGTCAGACAGGCAGTTGTATTTCCCTCATCATCTGATTTGGATGTGTCTGGCGGTGGCTGCCTAGTCAAGCTGAATGGGGTTAGTGGGCTTTATCCTGGGGGCAGTCTGGTCTGTGTGGGTCTGGAGCCCTTTGCGTGGCCACTCTCAGAGTCTCAGAAAATTGCAGTTCATTTGCCAATTGCTGACTGTCTGCCAAGTGGTTTCGTTTTCATGTCATCAACAGGAGAGAAAAATAGGACATTACACTGTACATGTACATGTTACCATAATATCCACATCACACACATACATGTACATGTACATGTATGATGTACATGTACATGTACATACATTTTGTACATCATACATGTACCGGTACATGTGTGTGATGTGGATATGTTAGACCAGTGTATTTACATGTTCATGTATTTGAATATTTACTGTACATGTACATGTAAATGTACGTAAAAAGTACATGTATGTGTACATTAATTGTACTTGCGCTGCACATGTTTAGTACATGGACATTGTACATTCATGGTTAACATGTATACATTTTCAGATGTATACATGTACATTGTACATACACATGCACATGTACAGCACTTGAAATGAGAGACACATTACATGTAAATCAGGCATGCAACTTTTCCTCGGATTTTATGATTTCTTCGTTTTTTTTTACTTCTCATGAATGGCAAATTGAAAAATACTGAACAAAGTCTCGTGTGGTTTGGTATGCACTCGTTTTTTGCTAAATTCCCATTGCATGCCTGAATAGTACATGTATGTTTCACGTTGTCACAATGCCTGCATCTTACTGAGTGTCAGCATACATGTACATGTACACATGTACGGTAGTAAATGAAAAGTAATACATTTAGTGGGCAGGCATGTGTGAAATGCCACTCAAAATGCGTCGACACGGTGTAGTGATCCAATGCAAATTGATGACATCCAACAGAAAATGCACATGTACATGTACATTTGTACACATACATGTTCATTGTATACAAACATACAGTGTATTTGATTTTTAGGAATTCATGGCACATGTTCAAGTACATGTACGTGTATATACACGTAAATACCAACAAGTTGTTTTGAGCCATATTTCTGGAGCTTTGTGAATCAGAAGCAAAGAATAAAACAGTCATTAATTTAAAAATCACCCACAGTATGAGCAAAAATTGGTCTTGCTCCAACTATAACAGACGTGTCCATGGACATGGACATGTACAATATGCATGTGTGCGCGTACACATGTACATGTACATGTACATGCACACACAAGCGCGTCCACACGTGGACGTCCTATTGTCCCTCTTTTTTTGTACTCTCTTTAGGAAGACTCCCACAGGTTTTGTACACGACCCCAATCGCAGACTTATGCTGGGAATCGTAGACGATATTGTTCTCTTTTGTTCTCTGGAACTTTTCGTCCACGGTTTGAATAGATGAACACGCCCACTATATACATGAAGCTTACATTCAAACCTAATGTTGCCCATCCAAAAGCATCTTTGTTTGTATTGGCAATTTCGATCGCCCAAAGCCCCAGTTTGCAACGCCACTTTGTACTTTCGTGTAATCGTCCTTTGCTGAGGTCATGTTATTCTGCAAACCTTTCTGTTTGCACATGTTCAAGTGAGGCAGGGCAATTTGTTCTTAAATGTTTGCATAATTCAGACGCGCAAATGCGCAGTGTTTCGATTCACAACAGTTTTTACATGTCTACCCTTCTTGTTTCCTCAATACTTGTTTAATTGTACAGGGAGCCAACATCCTCTTGACTGATCATGGTGACTGCAAGCTTGGTAAGTTAATCATAGACTGACATCTCCGTCAATTATTTGTACCCCCGTTAGTCACATAAACAATAATGAACGGGAGTTTTAAAAATACATGTAATGATCACATTACCGATGTTTTTCCAGTGGGTATACATTTTTCCAGTTTTGTTTTTGTTTTTATCTGTTTGAAAATCAGTTTGAACTTTAACTGTTAAATCAGCATACAGGCCGTAAGTGGAGTAATTTTTTCATCAGATTAATTTCAAATATAGTTTCAAATGGCCGAATTTCCCTTTTTTTTTAATGGGGGGCCTCACATGACTGCAAACAGTTTATATTTTGTACATGTGTGTACAAATAATTTACAATACTACAAAAATCCAAAGCAGACTTGACCCCAGGATAATCATGATGTGTGGACAATATTTTCACAGCATTTCTAGCTCAGAGTCAGAAATTTAATAGCCACTTGACTTGCTGTTTCAATGATATAATAACCAATATGACAGTCTTCCCGCAACACAAGGTCACAACAATCAGGGATATACACATAGTAATACACATACTGCCTTTTCACACTGTGATACCCGGTAGGTGTGAGGTGTCGCGATACTGGGGCACTGAATACATTTGTACATGTACATAATACAATACAAAATATTGGTACGTAGTGATTGCAGCTGTTTGACATGACAAGTACATGTACATGTACCATACATTATGTACCCATTGATGTAATAACCAAATGTTTGCAGCTGGAAAAATGCTTCAGATGATTATTGTGTTTTCAAATTTCCTTTTTGGAGATACGGTACCAGTATGGTTAATAGTTTGTTCAAAATGACAAGATTTACATGTAGTGTTCACAGATTTGTACTCGTAGTGCCTGAAATAGTCTGTCAATCAGTGAAATTGTAACCATACACGTACCAGTACCCCGCTAGCCCAGTCACAGATTTGCATACTGTAATATCATATCACGGCATCAATGTAACAGACATTTTCATTGTTGAGATTATTGCAGTGAGTTCAAGACAAACAGCGGACCTGTCAAATACTGCTACATGTACATGTACATGTACCGGTGCACGTACATGTATGTCGACTCATTACATTTAGCTTTGCCTGTATTTGTTTTCATTCGATATGTACATGTAATCTTCACTCAGATGTCATGTAGTCTTCACTCAGATGTCAAATCTTAAGCATCAAGGAAAATGAGGAATGTTTTAATCACTATAAATTTAAAACCAATTTGGAAAAAAAAAAGTTGTCAGTGCGTTTATTAACTGCATACATTTCTTGGATTTTTGTTGTTGCAGCTGATTTCGGTGTATCGGCCCAGATCACTCAGACCACCATGAAGAGGAAATCTTTCATCGGTACCCCGTACTGGATGGCTCCCGAGGTGGCCGCTGTGGAACGGACAGGGGGCTACAATTCACAAGTAAAAAGTTGTCTTTTTTTCTGATCAAGCATAGAAAAACAATGATAGTTATTGCTACTTTTCCAGCAAACCTGAACCACTGACAAAATGTTGTTCGCTGTGTATGGACAGATGCATTGTACACTAAGTGCTCCTTTAGTCTGGTTCCCCGACCTGACAATTTCCCCAAGCGTCCACACGTCTAAATTGTAGGTCAGGCAGCCTCCGTGGCTAAAAATAAACATGACGACATTGACGGCCCTTTTTTAAAGCTCGGCTTCGTTTCCGAATTCGCTTTATCACTTAAAGCTTTTAATGTTCCGATCAAATTTTAAAATAAATCACTTGCTTCATATATCATACAGTTATGAAAATACAGTTTGATATTTCTGTACTTAAGATAACATTGACTAGTGTTGATCTGGAATCTTCAAAATTAGGCACCCAAATAGCACTGTTAGCAGGCGGAGCCGAATGAAGACCGAGTTTTGGAAAGCTCGGTAACAGTCGTCAAATTCAAAATAGTACATGACGAAGCAAAAAGTTCACCCATACGATCCGAGTATACTTGATGCACAAAATCGTCGTTGAATTTCAAGTTTTCTAAATGAAAAGCAATGAATATTAATTATCAACTCATTTTAAAAAGTTTTTGATAAGCAATAAGCAGTTAACTAAAACTATATTATACCCTGAAATACTTGGGCGCTATCCAATTGTCGACGAAATGAATTCGGCAAACTTCGGACATTTTCGGAAAAAGGAGGAATTCCTCCCGTTTTAGTCTAGTCACGTGACGTAAATTGTAATACAATGTATTACCGGAGGCTACCTGACCTAAGCTTCATCAGGAACAGTCAGAATCTTTTGGTCTGGGAACCAGACTAGTGCTCCTTGAACAATGACATTGACAGTTGGTAGAGAGTGTGAGTGGTAACCAGGAGGTTGCAGGTTCAAACCCCACTCTAGTAAATTTCTTAGTAATCCTTAGTTATCTAGTAATCCTCTTGAGTGTATGAAAACTAATTGACATCCCCTTTTTAGTGAATTTTACTAAAAAGTTGCAGTTCTTTAAACATTTAAAATTGTCCATGCTTTTCCAGACAGCTGAGGGCGCTGTTGCCGTGATGTCATTTCAGGAAGACACTGTTCATATGAGGTGTTTTCTTTTCAAATTGTAAACCCGAAAATTTGCTCATTGAAAACATGTGTGAAGTTTACTAATTGGCGTACTACCATGAACTGACAACAGCAAATCACTAAAGAACAGAAAGTTTACGACAGCGAAATATCTAAAATTCTGGTAACTTTTTTTGTGCACAAACCAATTGCAGCATTCAGGTTTCTGCCTGATATGACATCACACTTTTGCTCAAGAATATGGAAATTTGCATTACCATAAAAACCAAAGTGGCAGCAAAATACCCTTGAAAAGAGCAAACTTGAAAATTGAAAATGAGGTTAAATGGGACACAAAGGTGCACTTTCAAGAATTGCATTAAAAAAATACATCATGGGCCCTTTAACCCTAACTCCCTGGCATGATTTACTAGGAACCATACCCATCCTGGCAAATTCCAACACCATATGGGAAACTGCACACACATACCGGTATTTCCGACTTTGTTTCTGGAGTTGTGCCAACCCAATGTAAAAGACATGATCAGTTAAGGGGTACTGTACCCATCCTGACAGATTCCAACAAAACATGCCGTTGGGGTTGGATGGGTTGAGTTCTTTTAGGGTTAATTTTCATATTGTGGTTATTTGGCTCTGTCACAGACACTACACTTCCTTTCACGCTGGAATTACCGGAATCTTTTAAACGTCCCTTCTGTTCTTTTTCAGTGTGACGTTTGGGCGGTAGGAGTCACAGCGATTGAGCTGGCTGAGTTACAGCCACCCATGTTTGATCTTCATCCCATGAGGTGAGCATACAACAATCTTGCTGTAGTCTCATGTTCACGTTGGTGAACATGTTCGAGTTGTGCGTTGGTTCTCTCCTGTGCCACGAGGGTTTTCTCCGGGCCCTCCGGTTTTCCTCCCTCCGGAAAAATCAAACACTTTCGATCTCAGGCTGTGCTCCGTGGTCATATATGGGTCGATGTGGCCGGCAGCCATAGGCGCCTTTACGTGCCAGCGGCCCGACCACGTTGTAGCCGCGTCCTTCGCAATAATGCACACCAGCTGCGAGTAAGGATGATTAGCCTCCCAAATTATTATTATTATTATTATTCACAGTCTTTCATCAGAACAAGGTTTCTGTAGAGGAAGATCTGTATAACCAGTGGTCCCTCAGTGTTGGCCGTCTACAAGTCAAAATCAGCAAAATTAATTAGGACCAGTAATTTTGAGTTTCACTTCGAAATATAGATTTCATTTTCAGTTTGCTGTTTTTTTCTAGAAATGTAAAAGTTATTCGCTTTTGGAATAAGACAAAAAAGTCCATCCACACTAAGTTATGGAATACATGTAGTTACTTTACAAGAGTTGAATTGTTTGCAATAATTCATGCATACAGTGGAACGCCGTTACCGTATAACGAACACCGCGGGTTCCACAGAAATTGTTGGTAATAGCGATTTTAAGCTGCTGGTGCTCCGGTACTCACTTTTCAATAAATAGCGCCCTTCAGAACTTCACCCTGCACACCCTGGTAGCTACTGAAAGATGTCTTTGAACACTTGCCGACTATTGAATCATGTATTTACACAGTTTCTGAGCTTACTACCTACAGCAATGGGTGGCTTTCCCCTTCCATTCCGTTAAGGAGAATACACGAGAAAGTGTGGATTCGTAATTTAAGAATTCACGAGGCGCGAAGAGCCAAGTGAATTTGTAAATTAAGAATCCACACTTGCGAGTGTATTCTTCGACTTAAACCATTGCGTCAACCGAAGTATTGAAAAGAATGTTGCAACCTGACGCCACTATTTCCTTCATAAATCATCTCAATGAAGGTCATTCGTTGCAAAAATGATGATAAGACATGAATCTGGGACTGAGAAATGTTTCCAATTTTGTTAGGAAATACTTGAAATGACTCTCCATAGACTTTGTACACAAGCGCGGAAGTGGCGTCAGGTTGCAACATTTTTTCCTGGCGTGTTTAGCATGTGTATGCCACACGTACACCGATACAACCAAGTCATTTTGTGTGTGTAGGCTCTTTACTTCAAAGTTCAGACGACGATTTCTTTCTGACTAAGAGTAGATTTTGCAGTGACGGCGGAGAATCTGACAGTGAAGATGCATTGGTAATTTTCGGAAAGCAAATTTTCACGCAGACGGTCCTATTCATGCTCATTATGGGGAAGAATTGTCCGACGTGTTCAAAGTGTGGATTCGTAATTCCGAATCCACACTTTACTAAAGATTCGTCGTTCCGAATCCACACTTTGTGACCAGTGTAAGAGATTCGTAGATCCAAATCCACACTTTTAACAATAGTGTGACGTCATAGCAATGGTTGAAATGGGGAAATAACAGCCACTTGTCTCTCTTCTGTTGACATTTTTCAACAACAATGTCCGCTACGTTTTGTACAAAAAAATCAGGAGCCAAGGACGATGTTCGGTATAGCCAAATGTTCGGTATAGCGGTGTACGATATAGCGACGTTCATGTACTACCTTTAACTGTTGAAGCATCACATTTTTTTTCCCCTATCCCAGGGCACTGTATCTCATGTCAAAGAAGAACTTTGTGCCACCCAAGCTGAAGGAGCAGACCAAGTGGTCGGCCAACTTCCATGGGTTCTTGAAGAGCGCCCTCACCAAGAACCCCAAGAAGCGACCGCTGGCCGAGAAACTTCTACGGGTAGGTGGAGCGCATGTTAAACAAAAGGCACACGGATATGGTCATTGTGCATACATGTATGTACATGGATGAAGTGAAGATGTAGCTTATGGAAAAGTTTGAAATTCTTCAGTTGGTGGGCAAGGCCACTTTGGCCTTAGAGCATGTAGAGAAGTCAAAATTTTCCAGGGCTTCACGCCCAGTGATGAGGGCACCAAGGCCAAGGACAAGGTGCAAACAACACGAATGCCAGTTCATAAAAACAACAATTAATAAATCAAACTTAAGGTCTTGCATCATGTCATCTTCGTTTGCAAAATTAATCATGGGTACTATTTTAACTGCATGGCCATGAAACCAACTCAACAAAATGTAAACAAAAATCATTGGGAATTTTTCAGTCTGAAAAAATAATCACAGTAAAATCACTGCAGCTACTGAAAAAAATTTCACATTTTTAATACCAATCAACAAAACATGGCCCTGACGGTACTGGAAAATCGAGCCGAAATTTTTTGGTATTGACCGAGACAGATACCACAGAACATGCACGTTATGCATAATGCAATGTGCCTGTGCCGCATGGTCGATCGAGCACGCTCTAGATGTTCGAAATGGTGGATCTTGCACCGTTCAAGTGATGAAGCCAAAAATTATAATAGTTTTGCTTCTGGTTAGCCTTCCTACCCTATTCTGACAGCCTTAACCTAATTTAATTTTGGGAAAAATGAGGGAAAAATCCCTGAAAATCATCAATTTCTACCTATTACCCTTGACTACAAGCAGACACCTCCATATGATCGTACACAAAAAACTTAAACCCCCCCCCCCAAAAAAATGTCCCTTCCTACCTACCCTATTTTCAAATGCCATGTAATCGGGAGCAGACCTATTATTTTTTTTGGCCTAATGTCACGTGGAGGTATGGCCTCAATAGTAGTTATAGCTTATAGAGGCCTGTTTTTGGACAAAGCCTTTCTCCCCAAATGAGTATCAGACTCGCCCTTCGACACGTTTATTTCTGTCTCTTTTCAGCACCCATTTATCACTGATACGCCTGGGCTGAGCCAGATGCTGATGAAACAGTTGCTGGACAAAGCAAACAACATCAACAAGACTCCAACCTACGTACCAATGGACGATGATGAAGATGATATACTGGACAATATCCAGGTAGTTACTGCAGTCTCAGGTTGTTTGAACTTGCTTATTTACAAAAATTATTTACAAACGAAATCTGATCCCGCCGATTTTAATTCCCTCATTCCAGCCCATCCTACCTGGTTTCACACAGTAAACAATGAATAAAATGGTTAAAAAATAAAATTAAGTCGTTAAATACATGTTAGCTGTATATAAGCTGTATAAGCTGTAAACGGCCAAAACGTTCTATCACGGGGTGAAATATAGATGTGTTACTGTTCGTTTTTCTGGCTTGTTTATCTTCAAATTTCAATGTTTTTCTTTTTCATTTTTTTCAACTTTGTTTACCATAGCAAACATGTATTTAATGTCAAACAATCTGTTTTCTGACTTATTTTACCAATGTGTGAGTGCAGTGAAGTACCATGTGCCCACTGAATAGGAAACTTGCATTGGCATTTTACGAAATTGTGATGTATGGATTTTATACTAACATTGGTTGAGTGTACAGATTTCTTCAAGATGTCACTTAGGTCACTTTCAATTCACATAAAAGGCTATCCTGTAGCAGAATGTAAATGTATACAAAAACTGTATGGAATAATTGTAATTTTCCTGTTTGTAGATTGGGGCCAGAAAAAGGGTTCCGTCAAAAAGAACAGACAAAGGCGGAGACAGGCCACAGTCCGCTATAAATCGTAAGTGGTATCATTTTCCCCCCGTATGTTCCAGTTGTTGGAGTAAAGGTCATGCAGTAATGTTGTGCAATCCGGTCGGGTTGACCAGCCCAAACCAAGCCGAAACAATATAGATATAACCGAACCGAAACCAATCTGAATTCCCTAAATGTGACCTGGTCATACCAGACAACAACTCAAGCAAAAACCAACCTGAAACCGAACTGACCTGAAACCGAACGGACCCGAAAGAAACCGAATATCAGGCTTGGGCAATTGTGTCCTCTTTTTGCGCCTGAACTTACCCTAGTCGTGGGAAAATCGTCGTCTCTCAGTAACTAAATCGTACCATACTTCACAGTGGAGACTCAGAACATGACCTACTGGTGGGCCTACACGTTATAGACTCTGCGTGGATAGATCGCAAACAACATACACGGTGTGTTGACGTTGGTCGCACCGATAAATAAAACCTATTTTTACCCGGAAATACCTGGGCTCTATCCGAGTGTGTCGACGAAATGCATTCGGCAAACTTCGGACATTTTCGGAAACGGGAGGCATTCCTCCGGTTTTGGTCACGTGCTATTTTATATGTTGTAGTGGTTACCTGACCTCAAAATTCATCAGAAATAGTCAAAATCTTTTGGTCTGGGCACCGGAATAATGGGCTCTGTGCATGAACGGAGAGGGCGCTCTTTTACCACTTTTGAGAGCCCCATGGACGGGACACACTGCGTGGGCGTGTAGCAGGAAGTACGCAGGAAGTACGCACGAGTAATTTTATTCATAATGTGCTCAAAACCATAGCGTCTTCATGTGCGCATCGAGCGTCATCGGCAATGCATTGGAATGTCCCAGTGGTCTCCCCCAACTCTCCCTTTCTTACTGTTGAGGGGGGTACTTGTGTGCGGAGCCCATTGCAGCTGGCAGCTTGGGACTCTTTAACCCTAAAGGGGCCGGGTTATTTTTACCATCTCTCAGCTGGGGGGGGGGGGGGGGATTCCGCCAATTGATTATTGATATGTACAAATGGCAATTCTGCTCTGTGTACACGACGTATATGGGAAAATTAAGTTTTCACGGCTCGTAGCGCCAGAAAATTTTTTACTACGCGGCAACCCGGGGTCTGATTTTTATGTTTTTGGTATCAAAAGATGCGCAAAGCTCGAGGCTAAAAAGTCATAACAGTTCGGGTCGCGAAAAATTTTTTTTTAGAGGCTATCGCGAAAATGTTAAAGGGAGGGGGGCGGATTCCACCCCCCGCCCCCCACCCGGCCCCTTTAGGGTTAAGGCAGCTTCAGTCCACCCGTTAGTTCTTGTTACACTTGGCAAGCTTCCACTTGAAAGCGTCAAGTCAAAAATTCTCTTGAGGGTTTATGGAATCGGCAGCAATCACTTATAATTGGATGTCATTTCTTTCACTGTAACCAGCTGAGAGCGTGAAGAACGCGGTGAAGATCCCGTCCCCAGCCATGCCGCCCAAAGCCAAGCAAGAGGACGAAGACATGGACAGCATGGGCGACCCCGATTACCAGCCGTCTCACGACTGGGCACCAGCGCCGGCCAGCAACGGGCCCAACAGGGAGAAAGTAAGGCCACCAGTCCCTCAGCCAAGGGATCCACGGCGGTTACCAACCAATCCGCCGGCTACCAGTAACAACGAGAATGACGTCCACAACAAAAAGTAAGTTGGTCGGCGATGACCCACGGACAGCGTTTTTTAATTTTTTTTTATTATTTGCTTTGCCTGCTCGCATGCTCCCTAGCTGCACTGTAAAAGCCCCACCTACTGGCATTTCCTTGTTGATCAGTGTATTGGGGGGGGGGGGAGGGGGCTAACCATCCTTACTTGTAGCAGAAGCTTAATTGCAAAGGGCACAAGTACAATATAGTCAAGCCGCTGTAAAGGCTCCTTACATGTATATATGGTAGTGCTGTATACCAAAGGTCTCAAAGCGCTTCACAATTACACCTGTTATCAGGCCATGGGACCAGTTTTCCGCAGCAGCTCGAGATCATCGCATTCTGGTCTCTACCTTCACGGGTACCCATTTATACTCCTGGGTGGAGAGAGGTGATTGTAGTATAGTGTCTTGCTCAAGAACACAAGCACCATGTTCCCCGTCAGGGTTCAAACCCACGTACCACGGCACATAACCACTGGACCTTATTTTTTTTTTCCCTTAAAATTAATTTAGTTTCAATTTCTGCAGAATTGCCCTAATTGTAAAAAAAAAATTGCCAAAACAGGAGTAATGATGAAACAGTGTAAGGAGAGATATTCTTAACAACAATTATCAATGGTACAATTTTTTTTTACATGATCGACAAGAAACTGTCCAGTTGTCTTGCCTGTTCTTTGTCTGTTTGATCAGTTGCACGAGCATGGAACCCCTGCATGTTGCAATTAAGCAAGTTAATTTCCAGCAGCTTTTACAATTTTAAGGAGTAGGAAAAAGAATATGAAAAAAAGTCTTCTCAATTATACAGTGTTTGAAATCTGATGAAGGCCTGGGAATGAGTATGCCAATGCAATAGCAAGCATTCATCCTGCATGCTTCGTGGGGAGTGTGGCCTAGTGGTTAGGGTTCGTGACTCATGATCAGAGGGTCAGGGGCTCGAATCCAGCTGCTGACTGTATGTTGTGTCCTTGGGCAAGCCACTTCACCCACACTTGCCTCTCTCCACCCAGGAGTATAAAATGGGTACCGGCATTAGCTGGGGAGTAACCTGCGATGGACTGGCATCCCATCCAGGGGGAGATAGAAATATTCTCAGTCGTTTTATGCCAAGGAAACCGGAGATAAGCGCCAGCCTGATGGGCCCCATTGGCTCGCGACAGACGTTACTTTTTTTAACATCCTGCATGCTTTAACCCAACCCATAACATGCTGAATGCCAATCCAAACAGGGGCCATTTTGTCGTATGTTGCAGCATGTGATACTTTGCTACATGTGTCGGTACATGTCTATGCTACATGTTCATAGAATGCTTTTGATATGCGAGTATGTACATGTTGTTTTTGTTTTTACCGGTAGTTTCATTTGCAAAATTTTCTGGTCTTCTACTGTTACTGCTGAACATTAAAGGGAATGTACAACATTTGCTCATGCTGCAATTTTCAGAAATAAATGGATTTGGAGGATTGGAATGTTATAGCAAATATTGTTAAACTGACTTGTTTCACGTTTTGGGCTTGTGGATGCTGGAAAAACCAAAAAAACAACCAATTATGTTCTTGTAGTCTGGTTCCCTGACCCCACTTAAGATGAAACGGAGCAATTTGTAGACTTTTGGGGAATTGTAAGGTCAGAGAATCAGTCTGGCAGGCTTGTACCCCTTCGCAGGTGTGTAATCAATTGCAAAGAAAATGCGGAATAACTAAATATGAAAAGTAGGAGCAGTTTTTGAAAATAAGCCAGTTTTCTCCAATGCTGGTCAGCTGACCAGCGTTGGGAAAAATACAATTTTTCTTTAAAATGTCAGCACATTAGGAGCCACGATTTTACAGGATGCTTTAGATTGTCATTCCCTGTCAATCCAGTAAGGTATTTCGTGAAAATTTGATCATTTCATTTTTTGATGTTTGCAAATGTTGTATCTTCCCTTTAAGCAAAAGCATTTTGGGAGGTTCCCACAGTGCCTTTCTGTACCCAAGATCATTAAAAGCATCGGACACCTTGTATAAAGCAGAAACACAAATATTGCCTGCATGCTAATGTGCATTATTTGAATATGGAATGAAATTTTCTTCTGCAAACATGGCCGGTACATCTGAAGGGCCACTTTAATAAACAAGCTGAGCCCTTTTTCTCTCAGTTTTTTTTTTGTCGATTCGCTTGAGAGAAATGTTTCAAATTTCCCCTCAGGGCTATTTTATTTAACATGTTTGCCTTTGAAAACTGCAAATTTGTGTAATTGAACAAGACAAATATGATTTTATATGATAATATAAAAGAAAAATATGATTTTGGCAATGCAAAATTTATTTGCGCCCCATTGGTCACGCTGTTCTTTTGGTTTGATCTTTGAAGTCAGTATTCAGGATATTTGTATGTCTTTTTAATGCCTTGGTATTACATGTACATGTAAGTTAGCAAAGTGAATGAAAAAAAATATTGCCTCAATATCGAGCTACCATATTGCATCTAAAGTGCTTTTAAAGTAAAAACAAATGTGACGGCAAAATTTCATCCAAGCTGGAATCAGTCGTGCATACATGTTCTTTACACTGACCCACCAAAAATGTCATCATACAAAATAGAAGACGTGTCTGATAACAGTTCTTCAAGATGGCAAATGGTCAGAACATGTCTTAAGACAGGTCATGAATTCACTCCCTACATGCACATGTACATGTATCACTGCCTTAAGACACTTTACATGTAACCCATCTCTTCCGTCATCTGGCCATGTCTGTTTCTCTCTCCCAAGGAGTTTACTGAGATCGGTGGCGGAGGAACTGGAGAAACGGTATGCATACTGCCTGCACTCCATCATATTTGTTTCCCTTGCTAATGTGAAACAATCTCATCCGTTTTTTGTTGGTTTTTTTTAGAGGAAGGAGCGAGAATTGAAATCCAAAGGTTCTGTCAGTTTATTGAAGTGATTTTTCTGTTCACTGGGAGTTATGGATATTAGCAGTTATTTCAAACTTCTCCGAATGTGAATTGATCAGATTCATATTTGAAATAGGAATCATCTTCATGCCAGCTTTTTTCTTGAAGTTGAACATTTTTTTTAGGAAACAGAAAGTGAGACCTTTTTTTTTTACTGTTTGAAAGACATACCGGTTGTTCAGATACAATTGTCTGTCTGGGAAAACCTAGTTAGAATGAACTGAAGATCTGCTGTGGTTGCTCTGTTGAAACTCGGCTTAAGTCCTCCTGAACCCTTTGGCACAATTCTCCACTCCTTCCTCATTAGACTATATGTTGCATGCATTCCCTTCTAATTTCACATGCTGCTACCTGTATCCTGCAATGTCATTTTTATGCCATTTAAATTTGGGCTGTAGATAAATAATAGAGAGGTTTCGCATTGGAACCGTCATGTGTTGCATAGTTATTGGGACCGGTACCAATAAAAGCAGTAGTACAAAATGGCAGCCTATAGACAAATCTGGCGATAGCCATTTTCTGCGGTGGAACCAGGCTTGCACGAGTCGTGCTCAGGTAGAATACACGCACTCTTGGCTCCTTCAACCAATAGGAATACCAAAAATGCAGATGCGCCTAGTCTTTAAGACCGCGTGTAGCGTGAGCGTGACACCACCGCAGTGAAAGCTTCTAATTCTGGTCACCGGATTTCACTATACAGGGTGGATAAAAAACCGAAACCGAGATATTATTGCTAATTGGAATAGAAGTAGGGCACATGTGAATCAAAGGGAGATATCCTCTGTTAGGGTTGAATCTCCTCTTTAAAATGACACCCTGGTCATGTCATTATATTCACGATTGACTGAGCAGTGACCAATTTTATGAAAGGGTCTATTTAATAGAGAATTGTGCCACTTTTTAAATGTGGTTTTTGTTGTGTCAGTTGTCACAGAGTGAAAGGCTATGGTTGCCAATCAAGGCAGGTGGGGAAAAAAAGAGATTTCACCATGCAAAGTGGCGAAAGTCTCTTAATGGACCCTTTCATAAAATTGGTTACTGCTCAGTCAACCGTGAATGTAATGACATGACCAGGGTGTAATTTTAAAGGGGAGATTCAACCCTAACAGAGGACATCTCCCTTTGATTCACATGTGCCCTACTTCTGTTCCAATTAGCAATAATGTTTCAGTTTTTTTATCCACCCTGTAGTATCTGCAGCTAATCCTGCTTTGAAACGCAGACAAATAGCTCATCTGTTCAGCAATTCGTCCGCTTACAATCAAATCATACACGATTAAGCAACGTAACTTATCAGAAAAGAGGGTGGAATCGACAATTTACGTCTTGCATTTCACACTGACATGTAGCGTGCGATATATCCGTATGCCATTCACACACCTAGCGGATAGCGAGTTGCGTGTGACGTCACAAGTCCACAAACGCAGATGACGTACATACACGCAAACTGTATCAGTTTGCTTGCAAAACCTCGCTATTAAACTTGCCCTCACCAGAGATGTTGCAAGTATTTGTGTGCATGTCTTTAACCCACAACTACTAATGAACCACTAATCTAAACAAATATTTGTAGAGGTGCAGTTGTTTTTGTTTGGAGTTTGGTTGTAATTATGTTTGATCAAGGTTTTTTGTACTTATGCACCAAGTGTGTTTGCAACAGACAGACTGCATTTTGCTTCATTTACATTGTGGCCACATTTCGCTCCTGATGAGCCTGTATGAAGCATGGAGGCTGACTAACGTACAAGTTGCTTGCCGTGGAGTTTAATTTCATTTCTTTGAAAGTTCTGTTCTTGAAACGTGGAACTTGGGCAGTTTTGGGCGCTACAGGGAGTAATAGGCAGAGCATTTTTGGGCGCTACAGGGAGTAATAGACAGGGCGGTTTTGGGCACTGCAGGGAGTAAAAAACATGGCAGTTTTGGGGAGGGAGTAATAGACAGGGTGGTTTTGGGCGCTACAGGGAGTAATAGGCAGGACAGTTTTGGGCACTGCAGGAAGTAATAGCCAGGGCAGTTTTTGGCATAACGAGGAGTAAAACACAGGGTGGTTTGGGCACTGCAGGGAGTAAAAAAACGACAGTTTTGGGCGCTACAGGGAGTAATAGGGTTGTTTTGGGCGCTACAGGGAGTAATAGGCAGGACAGTTTTTGGCAGTACAAGGAGTAATTAGGCAGGGCGGTTTTCGGCGGTACAGGGAGTAATTAGGCAGGGTGGTTTTGGGCACTACAGGGAGTAGCAGGCAGGATGGTTTTGGGCCGCTACAGTGAGTAATAGGCAGGGAGGTTTTGGGCAGTACAAGGAGTAATAGGCAGAGCGGTTTTGGGCGCTACAGGGAGTAACAGGCAGGGTGGTTTGGGGCATTACAGGGAGTAGCAGGCAGGGTGGTTTAGGGCACTACAGGGAGTAATAGGCAGGTTGGTTTTGGGTGGTACAGGGAGTAATAGGCAGGGCTGTTTTGGGCCGCTACAGGGAGTGCTAGGCAGGGTGGTTTTGGGCACCACAGGGAGTACTGTAATAGGCAGGGCTGTTTTGGGGCGCTACAGGGAGTACTAGGCAGGGCAGTTTTGGACACTACAGGGAGTAATAGGAAGGGTGGTTTTGGGCGCCACAGGGAGTAATAGGTGCGTTGGTTTTAGGCGCTACAGGGGAGTAATACGTTGTAAGTAGGGCGGTTTTGGGCGAGTAAAAGACAGGGAGTAAAAGACAGGGTGGTTTTGGGGCGGTACAGGGACTAATGGGGTATGCGTTGTGGAAATATAACAGTTGTGTGCGATAGAGTGTCCAACCCAATGGCGTCAGCCTTTACATTTTCATGTACATATACATGTATGTCCAACAATAGTCTCCACCACAATGATGAAGAAGCAACGAAAAACACTAGAAAACGGTCGGGCCATATTCTTTTAAATTAGTCTTAAGTTAAACATCCTTTCAGTTGGAGCTGCACCCTATACCTGTACCCCACACATGTACCCCACACTGCACTCTCCTTCCCATCAACCCCTGCACTTCCTCTTTTCCCCTATACCCTTTTAAACATTTTGCACATGTCGTAGTTGCATGCATGTATGAATGAAGTTGAACACACATTGTTTGTGCTAAATTCTTCCCATGTTTTAGAAATGAAGACTGGTAAAGCGCTTTTTGTACAAAAATACAGTACCCAAAGCTGATTCAAACTCCTTTCTTTTTTTTTTACTTTAATTTGCTGGAATTGATTAAAGTTGATTATAAATTTGGTTATATAAACTCTGTATGGTTTGTTTAAAGATTTCTCATCTTGTTGAATCCTGTGTTTTTTAATTTTTTATTTTTAAAACTTTTTCTGATTATTATTTGCGTAATCACTAATAATGACGCTTTGCATGTTTGCTGCCTGATACACAGGGGTCATGAAACTAACAACTTTTCTGAGCTTGAGAACCAGTACGAACATGGCAAAAAGTGAGTACCTTTTTTTTCTTTTTCTATTGTTACGTTGTTTTCGTTTTTGGGGGTTAATTCTGTTTTTTTGGTACAACTCTACCTTATCTGAGATTTTCTCTGATACACTGTTGACTAATACCATGGACTATTTGCATGGTATATTTGGTTGTTTTTTGGTGATGATTTTTTTTACTTATTTCTTATCCATGATCAAACTAATTGTATTAGATGCGCAAAGATGCACTTTTTTTTTAGTGTCAGCGTCACCTTTTGCTTATACCATTACGAAAGTCTCATTTTCATTGTAAGAAAGACTTTTGTTTGCTTTCTCGTTGCATTTCATTTTTACCTTATGATTTTCCTCAAAACAAAAATCAAAGAAAAAGCTAAAGTAAGGAATGAATGTTTTACATTGATAAGCAAATTTGCATAAAATATTAACAAAATAGGACAGAGATCCAGAGAATGGATTATATTTATAAAAACAATGAAAAGACATAATGAACTTTAATACATATTCATAAAGACCTAAGACAGTTTACCCATTCCTATTGGTCGAGAGCCCAAACGTGGCCGGTCTTAAACGGTTGATAAAACACCAGCTGGCTGGTCTTTAAACACTTTTCCAACGTCACATGAAATTTGGACTCCTACGAAATCTGGTCCCTTTTACCCTTTTGGTGCTTGAACGCTCACAATCCTCGCTTAGGCATGCGCAATGCTACCAATGAGTCCGTATTTCATAGTCCTAAATTCACACTACACTGGCACAGCTGCGTTCTGCGCCACATTGCGCAGTAATATACTTGTCGAACAAAATTGTTGGAAGTATATAATTTTTGACTTGTTTTGACTGTTGGACCGAAAAGGTATTTATGAATGGGAATAAATATGTGCTTTATAATGACCCTCGCCCAGCATCCAGACTCCAAACCGGTCTTAAACATAGAGTTTAAAACTGGCCAAGCACTTATTTATTTCCTTATGCAACTTTAATAACCAGCAGTAGCAGACAGAGTGTCAAATTTCTGCTTTATCACTCTACAAAACTTTGGCTCGGTACATCCACATTTGGTTGGCTGAAAACAAAAATGTCTGACTATTGTTCCACCCTCTGTAGATCCTACACAAACAAAATCGAATTGAAGTCTCACACAAACTTTCCAGCAAGATACATGTCCAAGAATATCTGATAACATTGTTGAAAACAAAAACCCTGTGCTTGGCTGAGACGATGGTCTTGATTTCACAAGTTTTTTTTTTAATATTGCATTGTGTATGTGATAGCTTCCCTGTTAAGGTTTGATCACTCTTCCGTTCTGAAACTCAAGCGGCCTGTTCAAATTGCATGGACAAGATTTTTAGCCTCCCGAACATGCACCAATCCCCCACCCGTTATGAAAAAAATACACACAAAGTAGTTTCCCTGGGTCTACACAAGTATTAGGAAAACACTTAGCCAAACTAGTAGAATTCTCCTCTTGTGATCTTCACACAGTATAGAAGCCAGTGGGTTATTCACATAGCGAGCAAGGACATGATGTCGATATACATACATGTACATGTAGGAATAGAATCATATGTCCTCCTGGTCCCATTTATTGTGTAATGCACATTAAAGAACCCAGCAACACTAGCTAAGAGAAGGGGTTTGCCCCGGGTGTTTCTGGCAGTGGCTGCTTAATGCGCCGCAGCACCTTGTCAACCTGTACAAGTTGCTACAAAATGGGTCTCATATTTCTCATAAACTTCATTTACCCGTCTTTAAAAATAGACATAATTACCAGCGCTTTGAGTGCCTAATTGTTGGTACCGGTAGATACGTGCGCTATATAAGACTCCGGTATTAGTATTATTTTTACACGTCGTAACTTGGGTTGACCCAGGAAAGCTACTCAGACGCTTACCCTGTTCCTGATTAAATTGAGCTTGCTTACCAGTCAAAAGACTTTTTGTGTTTGAGCCTCCACCCCTTTACTCCAATACCAAGGTTCTGCAATGGTGCCTGGTTTGTTCTGTTCATTTTATTTGCATCGGTTCACACAATTTTTTCTTTCTTTCTGTGGCTGTTTTGTGCTTATGTTTTTTGCCTTGCCTGTTTCACCTTGCTCTTCCCGTACCAGATCGGAGAGACTGGCGGCAGGGAATGGAAACAACGATGGGCCCCCCAGGTAAAAGAACAGCATTAGACACAATAATTCAGCAAAAGGGGTATTCAAGTCCCAGATTAAGGCTGTGTGCGGAATGTACCGAATTTTCAAATGAGTGATCATCAACCGAAAATTAAAATAGCCTTTTTTTTATTCATACATTCGACAAAAATCTGAGCATTCTCGAGGAGATGATAGAAAATGTCCTCGATGTTATTTTAAATCGGCGTTTCCCAATGCAGTGCGCCACCAAGAGTTTGCCGCGGAAAATTCATTTTCCCCAGTGCATTGTGGGAGTTGGTCGACAAATTTGCAGCGCGGGACTTTTGAAATTGTTGGTTTTGTCCAGTCAGTAGTTTCGTAAGCGTATAATTCGAGTTGGCGTTTGCCCTTTTCTTATCTTTTTATGAATATGATGTTTTTGTAAGACAACAGAACGCTACCGGTATGCCCCAGTCTATATAAATTAGCTTGTTGTCTTCTGACACTCATTCAAATGGCTGTGTTTTGTCAATCATAAAGTTGACAAATGGACTCTCCATGGCAACTTCTTGGTGGCGCACTGCATTGTGAATTGCCAAAATTGTATAAGTTGTGCGGTTTTATTGTTTGTCAAATGCCACACGTTTATTGAAAGCCACTTTCGCGCATGATGTGATGAGAGCTTCCATTGAGAAATACTTGCTCCTATTTCCTATAAAATCAGTCAAATATCAGCTATTCCCCTTCTTGTTCCTTGTATTCTTTTAAAAAGCTCTTTATCCATTCTTGACAAGCGCAGGCACATGCAAATCCCAATTAGTAGCCAGTGTAGGCTGGCACATGTCGGGCATCAGATTGCTCAGACTTTTGCCTGAAATCAGACTTTCTCAATCTGAGAGAAAGACATACCAATTACCAGTATAGAAAGATATGCATCTTTCAGACCTTTCATCCAATTTTCAGATATTTTTTTCAAACTTAATCAGCGCATTTCCAATATTGGAATAAGAATACTTTTGGCCTGGATTGTTTATATCATTCCGTGTTCCACTCCTGTTCCTATTCTCATTTTTCCCGTTCTTTTTTCTATTGTTTTGTCGTCAATGCTTTTCCCGCACAAAACACCATTTCCCAATCCATTCCTGTGCCATTCCCAATGCCCCTTCCCATTCCTGTCCGTCCTCTTTTCCCGGTCTTCCCTTTTTTTCCCCTCACTCCAGTAGACCAGTCTTCCTATTCCGATCCATTCTCAAAATTCCCAATACTAAGACAGAGAATAGAAAGAAAAACAAAACAATGTGACACATGGAAAATGAATGCAGTAAAACTTTATTTTTGAAATTTGTGAGGCATTTTGGCAAAATGAGACACAACTGGGGTTAGTACCGGTAGGAGAGAGAATAGGGAGGTTTCGCAAGCGAACGGATACGCTTACACTTACGCTTAGCTATCCGTATCCGTTTTTTTTCTTACGTGTAACGAGCGAGATATGCGTGTCGTCTGCACGTTTAGCGGATAGTGAGTGGCGTATGACGTCATACGTGCAGACGACACGCATATCTCGCTCGCTACACGTAAGTAAAAAACGGATACGGATAGCTAAACGTAAGTGTAAGCGTATCCGTTCGCTTGCGAAACCTCCCTAATAACGTTCTCCTTACAATACCATTTGTTGCACTTCAATCGGACATTCCGTTGACAAGTTATGGCTGTTTCAAGTTTGCATTTATCGACATGTCAAACAAGTAAAATACTGAGAAAAAGGCCTTTATGTTTCGACTGTCGTGAAAGATGCCATTGGTTTTTCCTTAACAAGACATATATTCCACACATTTTTATACATTTTCGTTAAAATATGTGTAGTCAACATATTGAAGATTACATGTACATGTACATGCTTGTCAGTAAATCTGAGAAAAAAAAAATCAATCAATTTGGTTTTTTGCATTTTTCTTTACTACAGCCTGTGCCAGAATAGTCAAGGGTCTATGATAATGTGGGCAGATTCGGTGATTAATTATGCAAAAAAAGACTGCGTCTTGACCTCGAGATTCTGACCATTCAGCGGGCGCTTTCTATAGCAGGTCTACCCGTTGTCGTGTCATAGACATCTGTAAAGTAAAACCTAGACACGACATCTATTATTCTTTTACGCTGTGAATTGAGCAAACAAAGCCTGCAGTCACACGCTCTGTATTACGTTACGCGACGCGCAAAGCTTAGAGCCAATGTCTATGCCCGGCCCGGCCGTTGTTTTACAAAAACACTGCATCCGAATTGACCAATCAAAAACTGCGTCCAGATTTCGGAATGACTCCGATTGGCTGGCGTGCTGTGTTTCATAAATTTGCCAGAGTGCCAGAATGCCTCATGTGATTCTTTGTTTTCTTATTGCATTCAACCCAGCTTTTGTGTGTTAATGTAATATTATTATTTCCCCCCCCCCCTTTTTTTTTGCCCAGGAAAACATTGCCACAGACTGAGGAGGGTCCACCCCTACCACCAAAGGTTAGTTCATGAATATTCATTTCAAAAGGGTTTTATTTCACAGCTTGCTGAAGAAAAACAATTTTAAAAATTTAAACTTTTCATTGTCTGGAAATTTACAATAGGCTGCAAATGTAAACAGCGATTGAAAAAATGACTTATATTTGTATTGGCAGAATGTTTGGAAAGCTTTTTTCAAGTTAACAATTTTTGAGGCTGTAAATACTGTAATTTCGGGATTTCCTCTACTTCTTAATAATTAAATTGCAAATAATATTTTGGCTCCATACACATTTTGTATATGGCTCATTCTATAAATGTAGGGCCCAAAGTGTGACAATTTCCTGTCCCTGTTACCTTGGTACCTTGTAACTTGCCATTCAAGTACCCTGTCTCATTAAGAATGACTTCAAACACTTTTATATTTGTTGGGTTGGTAGTTTGCTATTCATAATCACTCTTGGAGGGTGACTGCATTAAGGAGTGCATCAGAATTATAAAATCGAAGATGTCAGATGTAACAGGGACAGGGAAACAAAGTGGACCCCAAATTTATACAATGGCAGACTTCTGAGACGTTTGTGACAGCAAACACACCGGTCCTTTTCAGTTGCTTACGTCATGTTTAAGCTGAAGCGCATGCTCAATATGACGCAAACAGTGGAAAAGGGACCAGTGTGTTTGCTGCCACCAACGTCTCAAAAGTCTCCCATTACCGATACCTCAAATGATCTTCCAAAAATGTCCACGCCTGCTTTCATTTCTGAAGCTATTCTTACTTTGTGCGGAAGTGAATGCAAAGCAAACTTCAATTGTAGTTTTATTGTGACGTTCGCCGTTTCCCTATTCAGTTCGCACTATTATGAATTGGCGTTGAGGTACGGTATCTTTACTTTCTGTAGGAGTTAGAAGTTGGGGAGTGTGTGGCCTAGTGGTTAGGGTTCGTGACTCATGATCAGAGGGTCCGGGGTTCGAATCCAGCCGCTGGTCATATATTGTGTCCTTGGGCAAGGCACTTCACCCCACTTGCCCCTCTCCACCCAGGAGTATAAATGGGTACCGGCATTAGCTGGGGAGTAACCTGCGATGGACTAGCATCCCATCCAGGGGGAGTAGAAATATTCTCAGTTGTTTCATGCCACTGAAACCGGAGATAAACGCCGGCCTGATGAGCCACATTGGCACGGGACAGACTTTACTTACTTAGGAGTTAGAAGTAACCGGCAAGCCTCGTTGTTTTCCTTTGCAGCAGAAATCAGTCCATTTCGGGAACAGCAACTCAGTCTCCGCCTCCTCGACCCCTTCCTCCTCGGCTCGGATCAAGCCCCCCGTCGCCCCCCGCCCTTCCAACGGGAGGGCGCCCACCACAAACGGGGAAAACATGGACCTAGACTCAGAGCCCCCCAAGGTACCGCCACGTCGGGCTCGCGGCATCGGCTATGAGTTCATTGACCATGAAAAGGCAGACCACGGCCACGGTCTGCCGCCGACACCCAAAGTCCCGGTAAGTAGGCCAGGGATGGAAGCCCTCCTGCTAGTACCTGATTTCAGGCAGCTAGCTATAATTTGGGAATCTCTGTGTGTCTGTGTGTCTGTGTGAGTATGTTAATTCTTGTTCCGTAATTGTGGGGACTTACACTCGTCTGTGCAAGGTATTTGTGGGGACCGAAAATGATATGGGGACAGCAGAAAGTCCCCATAACTCGGTCCTAATTTTCCTAACAATAAAAAACTTCTCCATAACGCGGTGTATGCCTACCTGTAAACACCGGCAATCGTGGACTAGGGACAAAAAGGTTAGGGCACAAACAAAGGGTCCACGATCGACAGATAGTCCACGATTGAAATTCGTGTACAAAACCAATGAAAGCTGTTGCTTACCATAATTCGAGGAATCTCTTTGTGTCTGTCCACATGTAAAAAAAATGTGATTTCAACCTGTGAGTGTGTGATCAACCTGTGAAAACAACACCATTGAATCCTGTGCGTTGTTTGCATGAGCAGTTCTCAAAAACGCTGCAAGCAACCAATACCAGCGGCCAAGCAATTTGGCCCTTCCGAACAGGCACATTTTCAGCGAGCACTGCACTAGTTTTTCAAACTGTAAATAACACATTGGCACCAAAAGTGTGTGTGTACTGTACCTTTATACCTCAGATTTCGGTCAAAAATGTCAGCGCCCTAGTAGGATAAAGCCTAGTAGGGTAAATTGATTGTTGTGTCAATTCATATTCCCGGACACGTTCCGGGAAAATGTTCATTAGCAAGTGCTTGACTCACCAATACTGCTAGCTTCATTGCGGGAAGTTTTCAGGGAAGTTCAGACTACTGCAGCTTCTATCCGATACAATGCCTGGAACTTGTCTGCGATTTGTCTGGGATAGGAATTGCGACGGGCCCTTACACATTTTGGGTTCAATTAAAATATATAACCACTTTGTCAAAATGGAATTCCTTTCAAGGGAAAAACAATTTGAAGTGAAAAACTTGAAAGGTTCCACGCAGTCGCAAGGAGCACACACGTGCTGCTGGCTAGAAACGTAATGACGCCTGTTGGCAAGCTGCAAAAAAAAAATGAGCGCACATAAAAAGTTCAATCAGCTGTTTAGTTTAGTGTAGTGAAATTGTATAACGCAAGGGAACTGCTAATAATCATGTACGCGCAGGCCTAATTGAAATAGGCCCGAGACCTAATGACATCACGCTTTGTTAACATGTGCGCTTTCCTATGTGGTAGACGGTCTCTACTTCGTCTGGCGTCCTGACTTCGCTTCCGTTCCTGACTTCGAAAGCGAAAGCACATATGTAAACAAAGCCATTAGGTCTTAGGTCAATTGAGGCTTGATTTTCCCACTGGGTTTTTTGTTGTTCTGGTGACTGATTGTGTTTTTTATTTGTATTTTTTTCTGTACAGATGGGGGCCTGTTTCTCCAAAGTGTTCAATGAGTGCCCGCTCATTGTCTACAACTCAACCAGCTGGATTCACCCAGAGACGAAAGGTGATTGAATCAGTCTTGTAGATCTCCAGACCTGGTCTCGGTCTCGAGAGACCGTCTCCAGACCTTTTTTGCGGTCTCGGTCTCGTCCTATCAGAGTCTCGGTCTCGGGAGGGCTGGTCTCGGTCTTGAAAGCACTAGTCTCAGTCTCGGATGCCAAGGTCTTGGGTTTTACCCTGGAGACCTGTCGAGACCGCAACAAAATGCGCCGTGTACATATGGCTTTATTCATTTGCAAGCTGAACTACATGTATGTACGGGCGTAGTCTTTATTCCAAACAAAACGACATTGTAAGTTAAGTTTTCATGATAAAGAATGAGATTGAAGCTGAAACATAAGTTTTGTATGTCTCCTCTATCCACTTTTGTTTTTTTTCTACTTGTGAACTCTTTGTGTTCGTTGGCCCTTGTTCACTTCCACAGATCAGTACATAATCTTTGCCTGTGAAGAGGGCATCTACACATTCAACTTGAATCAGATTCACGAGGGAGTCATGGACCAGGTAAGGAGAGAGAGCTTTGCAATTCACAATGCAGTGCGCCACCAAGAGTTTGCCAAGGAGAGTTAATATTTCCCAGTGCATTGTGGGAGACAGTCGGCAAATTCGCAGCACGGCACATTTGAGATTGTTAGTTTTTCCGGTCAGTAGTTTTGTAAGCGTATGATTCGAGTTTATGTTTGCCCTTTTCTTTTCTTTTTATCAATATGGTGTTTTTGTAAGGCGGCAGAACCCTATGCCCCAATCTATAACAAATTAGCTCAAGTTGTCTATTGACACTCGTTCAAATGGGCCATGCTTTGTCGACCGGAAACATGAAATGTGGAGTCTCTGTGGCAAACTTTTGGTGGCACATGGCATTGTGAATCGCCCACGTTTTTAGAGGATAAATTGAACTCTTTGAGTCTGAGTTCAAGGAGTTATCTACAACACAGTGAAGCTTAACGCAGGGGAGGGGAGGGACTATTTGAAAGAGAATTGTGTGGAAAAATGTTAAAGTATCTTTTTATTAAAGGTAGAGTATGTCATTTGTCATTTGTGCAATATTTTTTTGGAAGCAACAAAAGTGCTCAAGATCTCAAGAAGGGTGCTGAACAACTAACCTGATGAAATTTTAGCTTAGCTTCAGCTGTGTATTCCGAGAAAACAATATTCTAGGATCTCGATTTCATTACACAAGTTGCCGAGTCATGTTTGGAATTGTGCCCGAAATCAGAATCCGGGCACGTTCTCATTCAGCTGATTGCAGCTACGCGATGGTGCGCACTGAACTGACAAATTATAGGAACCGCAGGTGGGCGTAAGCGGCACCCATTCACGGATACGCCAAATTGAAAACGAACTGCTTATGGAAATTTCCACTAATGCATCTTTGGAAATGACCTTCTTTTATTGTTTTCTTAAAAATGACAGCATGTCAGAAAGAATAATTTCACAAGGAGTTTAGTACCGTTACCATCTTTAAACCAAGTATGTTTTTCAACAATAATTTGGTCGGTTACTTTTTGGATAGCTGCAAGTGATCTACTCTACCATTGAATTGGCTAAAATGTATAAACTATGTATGGATTTCATTTCTCTTTTTTTTATTCTAGATTTTCCCAAGAAGAACAACATATGTCTATGTTGTCAACAATGTTATGATGTCATTAACAGGTTAGTGTTAATCGTATCTGTAATTCAGTTTCTAGTTCATTAAATGTAATTCCATTTAATTGATGTCCTGTTCCGTTATTCTTTATATTTCCTTCATTGTCCTAAGGCCCACTGTTGCAATTGTTTTGATAGTCAAATGCCTATTCTGAACATTGCGTTGGTGGTGTTTTGGGGTAGTCATATAGAAAAGCCTGTATCCTTATTCAAAAAAATTGTGTCTCAAAAGACATTTAATCCCCTATTTAAGTTTAAATTTTTACCCAATGACTGCCACAAATTTATTTCATAAATGTTCATCTTTGTACGAGTGCTTCCAGTTCCACTAGTCCACATGCGTTTTCGATTTTCGGAAGTGAGAGGTCAACTTTTGGCACGATATTTCTTTTTCACGTCGCGCGATTTTTCAGTTTCCATAAATTGAGATGCTAGCAACAATTTTACAAAGGCCTTTTCTGAGGGTGAGTTTCTGAAGAAATCAATGTACCAAAAAAAAAGAATTTAAAAACTCTGACTTTTACAAGATAAATGTCCTATTCGAGGGGTCCGGAAGCGTGCCACCAGGCGTCAACTTTAACCCTAACGATCCCCAACCAGCCAAACTCTTAACACCAGGGTTTGTTGGAATCTGTCAGGATGAGTACTGCACTAGTAAACTGACTGTGCTTTACATGGGATTAGGCATACCACAAATAAACAGAGTCCAACTGTTTATGTGCACTGTTTTTTTCCATATGGTGTTGGGATTTGCAAGGATGAGGAGGTTTCTAGTAAAGGGTTAAGAGTACATGGAGTACTGTGGCCTCGTGGTTTAGGGCACTGATTCGTGGTCTGTGGGTAAAGCTGCGGGTTGTGGGTTCGAGTCCAGCCGGGGTCATGGTGCGTGTGCCCATGGACAAGGCACTTTGTCACTCATTGCTTCTCTCCACCCAGGAGTAAATGGGTACCTGTGAGGGCAGAGATGGTTATTGTGATTGAATTAGCTTCCTTGCGCCTAACAGGCTGCATCGAGCTGTATACTCCCCAGGGAGCTGAGATGGTATTTGGAATGTTTTATGTGCCCAATGAGCAGGGGTAATAATGATGTAGCGCCTTGAGCACCAGTCCTGGTGGATACGTGCGCTTTATAAATATCCATTATTATTATTAAGACTCTATTGCACTCATCCACATTATTAATTTTCTTAATTCCATCCTTGCTCAGGAAAGACCCCGAGTCTGTACCAGCACAACCTCCTAGCACTAATCGACAAGAACTTTCACCGCTTCCATATACCCAGTAAGCTGGGTGACCGGCTGCAGCGCATCCCAGACAGACTGGTCCCGAGAAAGTTTGCCGTCAGCCACAAAGTTCCCGACACCAAGGGCTGCACACGCTGCTGCATAGGTAAGACAATGATCATAAATTATACAACACCTGAATAAATCCCCGTCATCTGATTGGTGGATCGTTGATCACATGTCATTGAATTATTCGCACGGTGCGCGCGTGGCGCGCAGCGCACAGTACAATGGAAGTTCTATTGCACGGTGAATAGAACTTCCATTGCACGGTGTCACTGCTGCTGGTGGTGGCCCTGTTTTAAATCGAGATAAATTGAATATCATTGTTCTCAACCTGTCGAACAGTTTGCATAAATATAAATATGATGAACTTGTCGAACTTTTAAACAGATTTTAACCTGAATAAATTGCCTATTAAAAGTCAACCAATCAGATGACAAGGATTTATTCAGGTGTTATATAAAACAAATAATGAATGTTTTACATTCGTGCAATGGAAAGAATAATTTCATTCAGTGACAGATGAAATGTTCCATTCCACTCGGCATTGCACTCACAAACATTCATTATTTGTATACCAGTTCGCGCTGGAGGCCGTGTATACACGCAAAAGGTTTTGCGGTATTCGGAACGGATGACGGATAAACATGCAGGGAGCGGGGCCGGAAATATCTGTCAGCGACCCGCTCGCAGCGAGCGAGGCCGGAAATATGAGTGTGCTGCCCGAGGGTGATGGCTTCAACCCGCCTGGCTTGAGGCCGAGTGAAAATAAATCCCGCCCCTCGTTATGTTTTCGTCAAAATAATCCCGGCGCGAACTGGTAAATAGTACTTCGCGAGATAAAGCCCTTTCATAAACCCTCTCAATACAGCATTACCCAACCTTAGAAACCAGGAGTGCGTTTCAACAAGCTTGCATGTTACAGGGGTGTGAAATCTCAGCTTTAAAGCTGATTTCAGCTATTTTCTAGTTTTGGATTCAGCTTTTTTCAGCTTTTTCCCTCACTTGCTGTGTACAAAAGTATAGGAGATTTCCAAAGTTCAGCTTTTTTATACCTTTTTTCAGATGTTTTCAGCTATTTTTATCAGTGGTCACTCGCACCCCTGATGTTAGTATGTTTTGCCGCCCGTACATCATCCATATACCCACTGAAAGAGTGCTTTTGGATCGTTCTAAGGGTGTGGGTCATTCGTATGGTTACCATTACAAAATTTTGAGAAAACTGTTTTGAGGTACATTCAGGCACAGTTTCAGGCACCAAATATTTCTTTTGATAAATGAAACAAGGTCAAAAATGGCCATTTCTTGCTTCTGGTTTTTTTTGTCCACGTGGTCTTGATTTTACATCACATGCAAAGTCACGATGCCAGCAACATTAGCAATGCTGCAAACCTGGGAAATGTACATGTAACACACGGTGATCATTCTTCAAATCAACCAGGAATGGACGCCGACTAGGTGCATAATATGAAATTGAACAAAGAAATTGACTGGAGCGGGGTTTGAACCTGCGACCTCTGGTTTTTACGTTCCGGTGCTCTACCAACTGCGCTATCCAGTCCTATGTTGGTGGTTCACCATTTTGTCAATGCCCTTGTTCAAGGGGTGCTAGTCAGAAACCATAAACCTGCACATATCGTCAAATAAACCAGAAAGGGAAACGGGTGCGTGTGTGTAATGAAAATAAACACAGGGCTGTGATAGCTCAGTTGGTAGAGCACTGATGTAGTATTTCAGAGGGCGCAGGTTCAAAGCCTGAAGGGTCAATTTCTTTCTTCAACTTTACAAGAATTTTAACCCTCCTGCTATTTTAAACAGTCACAGACAGTCAAAATGTCCATCCACTTCCCCTGCTATTCTTGCAACACAGGCTAGTCACCAGCAGTCAGATCATATGTCAAGTAAGCACTGTTGCTAGTCAAACTCACTTTGTTGAGCCCAGAACACATTGTGTCTCTTTTGCTGATAGATCAGTCTCTGTATACGGCCCCAGAATCTGAACAAACTTCCAGAATACATTAGAGATACCACCTCACTGCATACATTCAAACCACTCTTGAAAGCTCACTTGTTTCAGGAAGTGCACCATCAATAATTTTTCTTCTTTTTGGTGCCCCATCAGCGCCTTAGAGCAAACTTTTTGATTTTGGCGCTTAATTAATTTCTTTTGATTGATTGATCAGTCAATAGACCACGAACAGACAAACGCAGGCAAGTTGTGGGCACAGCTGGCTTATTAATTACCCACAGTCAAACCAAGCTGTATCGAGTTAACATAAGTAGTCACAGTCAAACCTGCTTTATGTAGGCTGGGAGTTCTAAATTGTTGAAAACAGTCCCTTGATTGATTGTGACTGCAAGGACAACTTGGCACAGAATGTATGTTTGCATAGGAGGCTTAATCTGAACAATTATAAGAAGTTTGCGGGTTTTTTTCTCTTTCAGCTCGCAATCCGTATGATAGTCACAAGTACCTGTGTGGGGCTCTCCCAAATGCAATCGTTCTCCTCCAGTGGTATGAGCCCATGAACAAATTCCTACTGGTCAAGGTAAGAGAAGTATTACCAATAAAAGATAAACATCGTGACTTATTGCTTTAAATAAACACTGCAACCTCCAAAGGTTACATTTACATGTATTTAGAGCACTACTAAGCTCAGAGGCTCCTGCTGATTCCAACTGTCCGTTTATTTTTTCACATATTTATTTGTTGTTCGTGTGCAGGTGTTTGACTGCCCTCTTCCCCCAGAGATCAAAGTCTTTGAGATGCTCATCAAAGCGGATGCTGAGTATCCTGTAGTCTGCGTCGGAGTCGCAAGAGGGTTGGTGTTTCTTCTTACTATTATTATTATTTTCAGGGTGGTTTGATCTTATTGAGTTGTCTACAGTCATTAACCCTCCTGCTATTTAAGCAGTCAGGGACAGTCAAAATTCACTTCCACTTCCCCTGCTATACTTTTAACAAAGGCTGGTCACCAGCAGTCAGATCATATGTCAAGCAAGCACTGTGACTAGTCAAACTGGGTCAACAGACAAAGCAGGCAAGTTGCGGTCACAGCTGTTTTATCACTCAGCTGGAGTCAAAGCATCCTGTAGCTGTATTAATCAGTCCAAGGCAGTCAATCCTGCTTTCTGTGGTGATTTGGTGGTTTTGTTTTTGATCTTTGCAAACGGTTGTATATTACCTTAAAAAAAGATTTGAATTCAACAATTGAATAAGCCTCTGTTTGATTATGTCACACTTTGTGTGCTTTCCTATGGTGCTCAGTGGACCGTGGGCCCCCACTGGCTCCATAGGAAAGTGCACATGTAAACAAAGTGTAATGTCATCAGTACAAAGGCTTATTGAGGAAGGAACGTCTGTGACAGATAGTAACTTTCACCATCATGAACTGTGGTGTCTTTTTTTTTCTCTCCAGAGTTGATAGGAAACATCTCTCCTTTGACATCATCAACTTAAACACGGCGTCCAGCTGGTTTGTGGGCCACCCTCCTGAGGACAAACTCCTAGACATCGTCACCATCTATCAGCTGGAGAAGGACACAGTGCTGGTCTGTTTTGACAGTAAGTCTAGTAGTATGTGAAGCGATCAGGCTAACTCCAAAACCAGGATTTGATGCGGTGACGGGCTTGAGTCTGATCACATTGGCATCGTGTACACTGCATCCCCACGTGAAAAGACGGAAGTTCTATGGGCAGTAATTACTCATGAAAAATATTTAACGCTTCTTTGTGACTGTTTTGGCAACATGGATTGGCCAAACAAAAGTTTGAGATAAACGGAGGTACCAGTGCAGGCATGTCGAGTTACAAGGGTGTTCATGTACATAACATCCTATTCTTTTGACAAGAATGGAGTATTACGTCGAGATAAATGGCTTTTTGAGTTATCCGAATTTGACTTCACAGGAGTTTACTGTATATGTGATGCGATCAAGCTACATGGGCCGTTTGTCGGGAATTTTTTATTTGGAGATACAGGCCAAAATAGGGCCACTTCAACACATCACTTCATCACATCTCTTGGTGTTCCGACTTCCATAATTTTTAAATAAAAGATGGTATCAAGATGTATTGTTCACAGCAGTAATGCTGAGATTGTGCTCTTTTCAAATCTGTAATAAAAAATTTGTCGACCGGGGTCGACAAAGGACTCATTTAGCTTGATCGCACCACATATATTGAGTGTCTTCACTTGTGATGCAGTCAACCTAGCCTCCCAATTGGTTTCGTATTCCGCCATTGAGAAATTAGAAACGTTCAATGAATCACGTCATACTGCGCGCACACTAATACTAGCGCCCATTGGATGAACACTCAAGTTGCGTTAACTTCCGGGTCCAGTGGTTCCAATGCTACTTAATGTGCAGTGGGCGTGGTTTCGACTGAAGTGACGTCACACTAACGAACTGGATATATTATCTGTAATGTCATTTGTGGAAACTGCTCTTTTGAAGGTAGGAGACGTACATGTACAAATCATGTCAGATTGTATTCTTTTTTTTTCACCAACCTTCATTGCAGGGGAGGTCAAGTTAGTCAAGCTGGACGGCACGCCCAAGTCCAACCGCAAGCTGTCAGCAGAGCTACACTTTGACTTTGTGGTGGAGGATCTAGTGGTTCTACCGGACAGCGTCTTGGCATTCCACAGACATGGCATGCAAGGCCGTAGCTTCAAGTCCAACGAGGTATGTTGATGGGCGGTCAGCCTCATTTTCATGAGCTACGGAGTCAGGTTGGTGTAGCGGTACCTTTCCCGCCTTCCACCGCTGTGACCCGAGTTCGAAACCCACCTGGGCCAATATGTGGATTGGTTTCGGTCCCTACCTGATTCCGTGGGTTTTCCTCAGCATATTCTTCTGGGGTTTTCCTCCCACCTCTGAAAACTGTAATTGCTTCTCATCGTCTTCCTTTAGAGGTTTCTTCAGGCTTGCGAGCTATCTGGGGCGCTTTTGAGGAATCCTTGGTTTCATTACCAGAAATATTCAATTGTAGTAAATTAATAATAAAAATAATAATTACGTTTAATAGGTCATTTGGGAGACATTCCTATAGATTTGTGCAAATTTTTTTCCCCCAACTTTAACGACCCCTAACCCCAATTTTACCTTATCCAACCCCCACAAATTGTGGTATATTTATGTGTTTTGGACCACAAGCAATTGATCTAGCTTATTTGCGACTGTAAAATTTTGCCTCTAAATTGGAGCTGTGACATTAGGGAGACCTTGAAACGCCTCCCTAATATCTGGCGTCTCCTTAAAGGGAAAATACAACATTTGCAAACATCAAAATATAAAACTACCAAGTTTTTACGAAATACCTTACTAGGATGTTGGTAAATGACAGTCTGAAGCATTCTGTAAAATTATGGCACCTGGTGTGAAGTCATTTTCAAGAAAATGGTATTTTTGTATACATTTCCAACGGTGGTCAGCCGACCACCGTTGGAAAAACCTAACTATTTTTCAACTACTGCTTCATATTTACCATTTGTTTCAGTCCAAATTTTGTTTGCTATTGGTTACATGTTCATGAACGGGTGCAGGCCAGCTAGACTTGTTCCCTATACCTTACAATTTTCCGGCATCTATAAATTACTCCATTTCATTTTTAGTGGAGTCAGGGAACCAGACTACTTGAACATTTTTGTTTTTCTTGGTTTTTCAAGCATTTTCGGACACAAAACTTCAAACATGTCAGTGTAACAATATTTTGTTCTATTATACTACCCCTCAACTAGTTCATTTCTGAAAATTACAGCGAAAGCCAATGATGTGCATTCCCTTTAAAGGTATAATTTCTGACGACAAAATGTCTCCATTATAGGTACCATTAATAGGTGTATAGCTTCATTTACGTAATGAAAATGAATTTTCACTGAAATAATGACACAATTGTGTTCTGTTATTTGGGAGAATTGCTCCTATAGCAGAGCAGAAGTATAAGTCAGTATGCATAGACTAATCTGGCAATCACAGTTAGAAGCAATTTTTGAGGTGGCACCATGTTCTCGCTCATGTCGCCTTAAAGTCGAGGCGCGTGTGCATTTCGGTAACCCTGTGGTACTACCCGAGCGCAACTCGTGCGAGCCTGATGCCACCCAAGACTCAGACCTGGAGTGCTGAAACATGCAAAACTAAATCAAGCCAACTTTACTCACCCTTTTGCCAGCAAATTTCTCCAAAATTTTCATTGGGCAAAGAAAAGGTCCTCAGTATTTCACCAACCAAGTTTGCAGACTCAATTTAATTTGTAAAGGAGACATTTCTTCAATATTTTTGCGCATGAGAGGGAAGTCGAGTGATTTCTAAATGAGGCTAAAGACTAGCCTGGTACATGTCCAACCATGGTCCGACTATTTGAAAAGACTGACCTCTTCATTCAGTGTCATTAGTCTGGAGGCTGACTATGGAGAAATGTGTAGTGAAAAGAGACTAGTTCCCGGTTCATGCCAGGTTTCTGTTGGCACAGTTGATTGATGCAGTGCTGAAGCGGTGTTGGACTGGTTGTTTCAGGTGCCAGTCTGTTTTCCTGCATTGCATGTTTTCAGTACCTTAAGTTTTGAGACTCTCATACACAGTATTGAGAGTCCCAAATTTTCAGACTAGTGCCACCCCAGAAAGTGGCTGTCGCCCGATTAGTCACCATTACTGAATGAGTTGTTCCCTTTTTTGTTTTTTTTGTCGGTACCTTAGGTTACCCAAGAGATCTGCGACAAGAGCAAGTTGTTCACATTACTAGGCACCGACAGGATGATCGTGCTCAAGAGTCACCCGACAGACAACCCCAACACGCCGAGTAACATCTACATGCTGACCGGCCACACGAACACCATGTGAGGCTCCCAATGTAATGGGGGAGACCTACCAGGAGGGACATTCAACCACAGTGCCAATTGCGCCTGACGCTCTAGCGAAAACGCTATGGATTTACGCACATCTAAAATCAAATTCATCACGCGTACTTCGCACATGTGGTGTGTCCCTCCCACTGCGGCTCGAAATAAGTGGCCAAACAGCGCCCTCTAAGACCATGCACGGAGTCCATAGGTTTTGAAACTGACGGGAAAAAAATATCTCTTGCACCTGCAAATCTCAAGGGCCGCTATGTTTATCGGAAAAAAACAAATTGAACGAATTCAACTTTTGGAAAACAGAATTCAGCTTTTGGGAAAAACCCTTCACCGTGTGCACAAAAAGAGAAGGGAAAAAATCGGAAAAGTAAGTTATTTCTGTTAATAACATTTTCAGTTTCAAGTGTTATGTATAGCTTTATGCGGTTTGGTTTACTTAAAAGTTCTGCTGCGGAATGGTTTGTCGGGACACTCGTTTTCAGTTCTTTTCAGCGAACATCCACCATACAACATACATTTTCTGTTGGTCAATACTTCCCCGACCATCTGCACACTGGTTTTAGCAGTATCAACGGTCACATTCAGTGATTTCAGAAATTTCCTTCAAATTTCTTCACACACATGGTGTAAATTTGTATAACTAAGACATCTTGATTACAAAAGTCTTCGACAAGGTTTTTCTTGGGCATTTTCTTCTTTGCTTTTTTGTGTGTGTGTGTGGGGAGGGGGTGGGGTGCTTGGGCTAGGGTCCGTTGTTGTCTGCTCTTCATCGGGGGTTGTCAGAATTGCGTTAGACCTTCACAATAACATGCAGTGAGTTTTTTTTATGGCTTGATGGTAATTATTCTAACGTTGCAAATATGCGCAGCCTCAATAACGATTCTCAGGATGCAATTTCATTCATTTTGACTGACGAGTCACGACCTAAAAATAAGATAAGAACATTTTTGTACAAAGTATTTCAACCTATCCTTTTCTCTCAGGCAAACAATTTCAGCGTGTATGTTTGTTCTTGTGATCTGTTATTGGATTTGTTTTCTTTGGTTTAAATTGACAAACTAAGAAGTTGTTGAGAAATTGAGTGACTGTTCCCTACAATCTGCAGACAGTAATTGTTTGGGGAATCGGTCCGAACTGTCTCCACGAATATTTACTTTTAAGTACGGTTCATAACCATTGTACATGGATATAAACACCTATTGAAAGCTGCTGCATGTGGTTTTTTTTATATATATATTTCCCTGGATTTTGATTATTTCGTTTGGATCCAGAAAGTCAAAACACAGAGTTTTGTGCAGCACTGATACAGAACTGCAAATTGTATATTAATTGTAGATATGTAGACAACTGAGTTTGAAAAAAAATCATTTTTGAAAAGAGAACTAAATAAAAAAAAAAAAATGCAAAAAAAAATCTAAAACTTGTCAGGCCAAACCAGTCTGCACTCGGAGCAAAACTTTCTACCGTACTAGTCTGTTATTAACAAAATTAAAAAAAATAGAAATTGGCCTGTTTTTTTAATGCGTACTACATTGACGATTGTTCCATATATCTGTATAAAAAGGTATATATACACACTGTAAGCATGAATGTAGGAATTGTGATTATTGTACAGTAGGCGATTTTGTTTTTCTGTTACATCCGTAGATAGAAGCGCCCTCTGTTGGTGCTGTGTGGGTCATCAATCAAGATTTATTTATTTGTTATGGCCAACGCTTCAAAAATGTATTGGGAGGAATGAGAAATGTAGTACATTGTACCAGTAGCCGTATAGTGTTGGGCTAGGGTGAAATATATTTCTCAAATATGATGGGGTATTATTTTTTTTTTTTTAATTACAACACCCTGCCCTGTTTATTTATCATGGAACTTGAGCTTACGACATTTGTCTAAGGCTTTTATGTACAGTGGAATGTCGCTATACCGAACACCGCTACACCGAACATTTGACTGTACCGAACATCGTCCTTGGCTCCCAATTTTTGTGTACAAAACGTACCAAACATTGTTAATGAAAAATGTCAACAGAAGAGCGACAAGTGGCTATTATTAGTTCCCCAAGGAATAGAAGGGGAAAGCCACCCATTGCTGTAGGTAGTAAGCTCAAAACTTTGTAATTACATAATACAATAGTCGGTAGTCGGCACGTGTTCAAAGTCGTCTTTCAGTAACTACCAGGGCGTGCAGGGTGAAGTTCTGAAGGGCGATATGTTATTGAAAAGTGAGTACCGGAGCACTGACAGCTTAAAATCGCTGTACCAAACGATCGCTATTACGAACAATTTCTGTGGATCCCGGTGTGTTCGTTAAAGCGCATTCCACTGCATTTTCTTTTAATACTCGGGTACCCCATCGGTAGAGATCGGCTGGTAATATCTGAAAATTCACTCTGAGTACTCACTACTGATTTCATAAGTTATGATTGTCTAGTAGGTCAGAGCACACAGTTCATGTGTTCTTGTGAAGGTGCCACAGTGCTCTAAGCAAAGTATAAAAACTGCCGTTGATGATTTGCACAAGTGGCAAGTTTGAGAAATTTGAAGGTGCACACAAGAAACTTTAATGAACAAGCGTCAGTGAGTTTCACAACTGTTGATTTATTTGAAAGACCTTGAATTTTTAGTAAAAGGGGTCATCTCAATAGACTGGTCCATTCAGCCCCGCCCACTGCGCAAATGAGCAACAACACGTGTGCCTCTCCAATTCTACACTAGTGTTCCAGTCAAGCGCTTCATACACACGTGCGCGTCACCACAAGGTTCTTCGTGATAACATCCAGGGCATCACTAAACCAGCCATTAAAACCCTCCCTCGCTGCCTGACAACAACTTTATTTACGCCATCACAGCAGCCAAAATCAATCAAGTGACTGTTTTTAACAAGTTAAGAATTCCCTTGTTGATTTGATGTAGCCATACTTTGACTGGAGGTGATTGATATGCCAGCTGTACCTACCAGTTACCACTCTGTTGATGGAATATGACTAGTCACAGTGTTTACGTGTATGTTGCTCGACTGAATTTTACAAGTCTGTCGTACAAAATTGTCGGGTGCACCACAAAGTGACATATTGTCTATGGACTTTGTGCACACGATACGTCAGTTCGTGGTGCGACCGACGAAATGTATGGTGGGGAAGAGGAAGGAGTTTGTGTCTGTCTGTGACTAATCAAACAGAAGGAGGGTTTTAATTCATGGCTGTGATTGGTTAGAACGTCATGGGGCGTGGCCTAATAGATCAGTCAATTATAAACCAAGAAAAATTGAGAACATTTCCTGAAAAGGTTTCTCCATTTTTTTTCTCTTCATTGCTTTGGGAAATTTGGAAGGGTAATTTTCGTGACTGCTTGACTGAACAGAATCAAAAAAAAAAAAATATCCAGACCAGGATAGAATGGGTTATAAGTGGTTTCTGTTTAAGATGACTCCATAATAAAAGTCCTTTAAAAAAAAAGGTGTGAACCGGCCAGTGGACTTGTCTGTATAAAAATGAACTGTCCTCATAGACAGAAGATGTACATGTAATGTAGTTCAGCAAGGTAAAACCATAATATGTATTTGAATAGGCTTCAATCAAATAATACATGTATGCCTTCCTGTCCCGTTTCCTGCGAAGCCACTGTTTTGCCGATGAACTTATTTGTTAATACTCCCATGTGTATTACGTTTCCTGTCAACTTTTGAGGCCATTTTTTATATTAACTTTTTATTATTATTTCTTTCACAACATGACGTATTTATGAATTAATATTAACTTCTTGCATTCAGCAAAAAAAAAAGATAATAATTCACGAGTGAATGAAGATTGGCTCAGGTTTTCATTCATTCTGAAAGCATTTGATACCACGTATATATATTATAAATTTGTACATTATGCATCTATAATGAAGTCTATTGTTAATTAAACTTAATTTTCATTTTCTCTACACTTGATTTCTGGCAACCAAAATTAATTAGTTTACAGAAACTATGTTGCACTTGTTGAATAAAATACCAGAGGAAAATCAATATTTTGTGGGTGTCACTCTGTGCATGAGTTTATATTGTGACAATACGTTGGTTCGAACCCTGATGGGGAACATGGTGCTTGTGTTCTTGGGCAAGACACTTTACCACAATTGTCTCTTCACCCAGGAGTATAAATGGGTACCTGTGAAGGTAGAGACCAGGTTGCGCTGATCTTGAGCTGCTGCAGAATCTGGTCTCATGGCCTGATGTACAGGGGTAATAACTGAAGCTTGTTACAACTGATAATGTAATACATGTAACTAATGGAGAACTTATCACTAACCGATAACGTAACAACAATTGACCGATAGTGTGTCACTGACCGATAATGTAACAACAATTGACCAATAGTGTAGTAAAATGTACTACACTATCAGTCAATTGTTGTTACATTATCGGTCAGTGATACACTATCGGTCAATTGTTACATTATCGGTCAGTGATACACTATCGGTCAATTGTTACATTATCGGTCAGTGATACACTATCGGTCAATTGTTACATTATCGGTCAGTGATACACTTGTTACATTATCGGTCAGTGATATACTATTGGTCAATTGTTGTTACATTATCGGTTAGTGATACACTATCAGTCAATTGTTGTTACATTATCGGTCAGTGATACACTATCGGTCAATTGTTACATTATCGGTCAGTGATACACTATCGGTCAATTGTTACATTATCGGTCAGTGATACACTATCGGTCAATTGTTACATTATCGGTCAGTGATACACTTGTTACATTATCGGTCAGTGATATACTATTGGTCAATTGTTGTTACATTATCGGTTAGTGATACACTATCAGTCAATTGTTGTTACATTATCGGTCAGTGATACACTATCGGTCAATTGTTGTTACATTATCGGTCAGTGATACACTATCGGTCAATTGTTGTTACATTATCGGTCAGTGATACACTATCGGTCAATTGTTACATTATCGGTCAGTGATACACTATCGGTCAATTGTTACATTATTGGTCAGTGATACACTATCGGTCAATTGTTACATTATCGGTCAGTGATACACTATCGGTCAATTGTTGTTACATTATCGGTCAGTGATACACTATCTGTCAATTGTTGTTACATCATCTGTCAGTGATACACTATCGGCCAATTGTTACATTATCGGTCAGTGATACACTATCGGTCAATTGTTACATTATCGGTTAGTGATACACTATCAGTCAATTGTTACATTATTGGTCAGTGATACACTATCAGTCAATTGTTACATTATCGGTCAGTGATACACTATCGGTCAATTGTTACATTATCGGTCAGTGATACACTATCGGTCAATTGTTACATTATCGGTTAGTGATACACTATCAGTCAATTGTTACATTATTGGTCAGTGTTACACTATCGGTCAATTGTTACATTATCAGTCAGTGATATACTATCGGTCAATTGTTACATTATCAGTCAGTGATACACTATCAGTCAATTGTTACATTATCGGTCAGTGATACACTATCAGTCAATTGTTACATTATCGGTCAGTGATACACTATCAGTCAATTGTTACATTATCGGTCAGTGATACACTATCGGTCAATTGTTACATTATCGGTCAGTGATACACTATCGGTCAATTGTTACATTATCGGTCAGTGATACACTATCAGTCAATTGTTGTTACGTTATCGGTCAGTGATACACTATTGGTCAATTGTTGTTACATTATCGGTCAGTGATACAATATCAGTCAATTGTTGTTACATTATCGGTCAGTGATACACCGTCAGTCAATTGTTACATTATCGGTCAGTGATACACTATCAGTCAATTGTTACATTATCGGTCAGTGATACACTATCGGTCAATTGTTGTTACATTATCGGTCAGTGATACACCGTCAGTCAATTGTTACATTATCGGTCAGTGATACACTATCAGTCAATTGTTACATTATCGGTCAGTGATACACTATCGGTCAATTGTTGTTACATTATCGGTCAGTGATACACCGTCAGTCAATTGTTACATTATCGGTCAGTGATACACTATCAGTCAATTGTTGTTACATTATCGGTCAGTGATACACTATCGGTCAATTGTTACATTATTGGTCAATGATACACTATCGGTCAATTGTTGTTACATTATCGGTCAGTGATACACTATCAGTCAATTGTTACATTATCGGTCAGTGATACACTATCAGTCAATTGTTACATTATCGGTCAGTGATACACTATCGGTCAATTGTTGTTACATTATCGGTCAGTGATACACCGTCAGTCAATTGTTACATTATCGGTCAGTGATACACTATCAGTCAATTGTTACATTATCGGTCAGTGATACACTATCGGTCAATTGTTGTTACATTATCGGTCAGTGATACACCGTCAGTCAATTGTTACATTATCGGTCAGTGATACACTATCAGTCAATTGTTGTTACATTATCGGTCAGTGATACACTATCGGTCAATTGTTACATTATTGGTCAATGATACACTATCGGTCAATTGTTGTTACATTATCGGTCAGTGATACACTATCAGTCAATTGTTACATTATCGGTCAGTGATACACTATCAGTCAATTGTTACATTATCGGTCAGTGATACACTATCGGTCAATTGTTGTTACATTATCGGTCAGTGATACACCGTCAGTCAATTGTTACATTATCGGTCAGTGATACACTATCAGTCAATTGTTGTTACATTATCGGTCAGTGATACACCGTCAGTCAATTGTTACATTATCGGTCAGTGATACACTATCAGTCAATTGTTGTTACATTATCGGTCAGTGATACACTGTCAGTCAATTGTAACATTATCGGTTGGTCGTATATTATCCGTTGGTTATTAGATATCAGTTGTAACAAATATTGCAAAAAAGCGCTATATATAAAGCACAACATTATTATTAAAATAAATAACACCATGGAATCATCTTCTGATCTAATTAAATTTTCTGCAATATTTATTTCAAGACTACATTTTATGTTTCTTTGTACAATACATGCAACTCGTCCAATCAATCAAAATAAACTACAATTATGAAACAATTTTATTTTAATCATGATACTGGTATTTATAGTCTTTCGAGAAAGAAAGAGAGAAAAACGAAACGAAACACCACACACGCATACATGAAAAGCACTCAGAAGGCAAGTTCAGAAGATGGGTCATGTTGAAACACATCCCTTATCATTCAAGACATAATTTAAATTAAGTACAGCATTTTTCCCCACACATGTCTGTCCAGTGCATGTTGAGGTTGCATACTCCAACATCATACCTCAATTTTTTTGTTAATTCTGGACAAAAAACTTTGTGGAGAATACAGAGAACCTAGATTTATAGCATGAAGTCATTTTAACAAGCTTAAGTTCACATACAAGATAAGCTACGACACAACGATGTTTTCTTGAAAACTCAACGGAAAGTGATCAAGTTTGGACAAGAATGCAAGGTGAAAGAAAACAGAGTAGGATTTTTTTTTTTTACAACAATGTACAGTAATGAGGACAAAAGTGAACAGAAATTCAAAAAAAAAATACTAACAAATTAGGTTTTCTTGTACAGTAAACCCATGAAATAACTAGTAAGGGTCCATCTCAGGACAAGTTCCGGACAAGTTCTGACACTGTATCGGGTGTAAGTTGCAGGATTCTAAACAACTTCCCCACAGACTTCCCGCAATGAAGCTATCAGTATTGGTCAGTCAAGCAGGCGCTGACGAAAATTTCCTCGGAATATGTCTGGGAAAAATGCAGAGCTTTTTTTACAAAGTGAATGATTCTTTCAGCAATTTGTCCAGAACCCGGATGTTAATTGAGACGAGCCCTAAAACCAAGTAAAGTTTGACTATAATACCTCAAAAAAATACCTGAACTAAAATGGAAAAAACCCTCCATCATTGAATTCTACTGAAATGTGATGACTCTACATAAATAATCAACACAAGGTATTTGATTTACTAAAATTATAAATATTTGTGTATTTATATCATTTATGCAAATCACACACCATATTTTTTTTTATAGGTCTGTGTTTTGCTGTTGTCACAAAAGTTCACTATGTAAGTGCAAGGCTAGACAAAAAAGAAAAATAAACATTTTTTTTTTAATCATACAGGATCAGGTTTAGGAATTTTATACAAGGAAAAATAAACGGCAGATTTCGGGCCAAGTAATTCAAACAACTGGTGATGGCAAATTTGTCAATCCCTTTTGAAAACTGAGTATTATCTCGTGTTTTGTGGAACAGCGAAAAAGAGCAGTCAACAGTGTTACTGTCATCTTTAAGGAAATTAAGGTCACGTTAAAACTTCTTTTTTTTGAGGGGGTGGGATCTTTGCAAAACAATTCAAAACACCCATCAGAATTTAGAAAAACACTGGTCTCCGTCGAAATAATAATGACAGATGATGACTCGAGAACAGGCTTGTCCCTTTGAACGGAAAACTTGAAACTAATCATGTACAAAGTGAACCAGAGAAAAAAAAAATAGTTTGCCTTCTTCGTGCAAATTTGTACATGTAGCCACATATCAATATTAATGAATTACAAGTAACACTGGCGGCTCACTCTGTGCAAAAGCGAATGCAAATTTTGTGATGTCACAGAAAGTATTCACACTTCAAATTTGCAAACAAATGTCAACGCCAGCATTTTTTTTTAACGTGACTGCTTCTTGGTACGTTCCCCATATGAGAAGGTACATGTACATGTATACCCTGACCCTAACCCCCGATGATTAATGATAAAGAGGAAAGCTTTTGTGAAAAAGTTGTCCTTAAACCGTGAGACCAGGGCCCAATTTCACGGCTCTGCTAACCACAGAATTTCATGCTTACGATCACCATTTTGTGCTAACCGTGCTAGCAGAAAAACTCTGTGCTGTAAACCGTGTAAGCATAGAAGTCAAAATTCCATACTAACACGTGAAATACGTTTACCGTAAGTACAGAATTTTCTGCTATAGTAAGCAGGGATTTTTTCGCTAACGGTACGCACAGCCAAGAAATTGGGCCCAGGTGACTTGTGTCAGACTTGTGAGGACTTCAACTCAACTTTGTTTTGCTGACAATTAAACAAAACAGTACTTCCCTTTCGGCAATAAACCTACACATGTAGCACATGTTATGTGTACGTGTACATATACATTGTATGCACAGATATCTACAGCAAAGTACTGTTAGTATTTCTTGCTACAAAAAACTGTTGGTGGGCCCTATAGAACTGTATTGCTTTGGTTTAGGCATGTATCTTGTTAGGAGTAACAGCCAGATTAGCTAAATAAAGTATGGCTTGTAACCCTGCCACTTTGCAAATATTGTTAAGCAATTTTCAATATTAAACATGATCCCATCTCTAAAAAATACAAGTTACTTAACAAAAAAAATCCTCTCACCTTTTATAAACTATTTTATTGGCTCCTGTAATGATAAGCTTTTTGAATACACAACATTTACATCTTATTACAGAGAGTACCACAAAGACAAAAAGAGAGTATGTACAGTTTTTATATATTTGGCATATTGGTTTTGTTGTTTTTTCTCCATTATGTGCAAATGGCCAGGCCGGGAGCCACGTTTCCTCAAAGACAATTTAACTGTGCGAATCCTTATATGACAAGACATAAGTACATAGTGACGTTCTTCACTAACAAAATAATGAGAATTAAAGTAATTACAGTAATTGACCGGCATGTGTGTTTTATGCCTCAATTTGCTGTGCTCATCTCATGCGAACATCTGGTATGTTTAGTACACTCACAAATCGGTGTGAGGCTTAACCCCTACTCCCCAAGCAATTTGCTGCTCTTGTGGCTTGCCATCATTTACAGCATATCGCAGCACAAATATACATGTACTAGCACATTTATGGTGTAAATCGAGGATTTTCTTTTGTTCCTCTTCCCTTTTCCTTTTTTGTACCTTAACTTTTTCGCGACAGCACTCATTGGTTTTGTACATGTTTTTCAACCGAGGAGTCCTTGATTCGGTTTCTGTCCTCGATTCACCGATGATGTTGCACGTGTGTGTCCTAGCTTTACACCATAAACAAGCGCAGTGCATACATGTACCAAGACAGAGAATATATTTCTGAGCTAGAGTGGTGAGCACATAACTGTTGTAACATCAATTACTTTGTAAACTCAAGGAACACATCCATCCAATAAAAACTATATGAATATCCACAACGGGAAAGTTACACAGTAACAAGTTTACTGTCAAATAAGAATCTGCACAGTCAATAAACATGTTTAGAGGAAACCAATTTATTCATTTGAGACAAAAAAGACACAAACACACAAGTAGGGAAAGCAGATCGGGGAGGGATGTTGCTTAAATATTCGAAATTTTTGTTGTTTTTGGTAAATAACTTTGGAAACACTCACTATTAAATCTATTTAATATACTTCTGGAAAAATGTAAGAACAACTTGGAGTGTTTGATGATCAGCTATTATACAAGTTTTGTATGCAATGGAATTTCTCTGCCAAAATATTCACAACTTCCAAGGTAAGATGGCAAAGATCCTATCAATTTTTCATTTTCTTATAAACTCAAAACAAGACTTCCAACAAATTAGAAGAACAGCGTCGGAATACCGTGGTAATTCTTGATTTAGAAACACTCGCTTTCATACTGATGACACTGGCTTCATTTTTTTCTCTGCTAGTCATCTGAAATTATTTGTTTATAATATTTGTTATTCCTCGAAATAATCTTGAAGCTCTTGCTAGGCTTGAACTAAGTACTTTAGGTGCAATGGAAAAACGTGCTTAAAATCTTATTCTTTTTTGAAGGTGAAACCGTGCAAAATCATGATTTTACAAGAAAATTTAAAACATGAGTTGCCTTTATTTTTATTGTTTTGTTTTGAGGACTTTTTGTAATGAAATCAAAAGTTAAACTCCAACATTGATTTTCATTTTGGTTCATTGCTCTGCTGATCTGGGGTTTTTTTTAGGGTCAAAATAATCTGGATTGAATGAAATGGGAAGGAAAAAAATGATCTGAATGGCTGAGGGTAGATGTGCAGACAAAGCAAACATTTCTTGTCACCTTTTAAATTGCTTGCTTGCTACTACCCCATCTAACTTTGGCAGTGAGGCCCTGGAGGCGCGGGCCTGTCGCCGTGACTCCTTGTCGTCAGCTCTACTCTCCAATCCACCGGAGTTGTCCGATCCGGCAGTGGGCAAGGTACCTCTCTCCTCCGGTAGCTGAATGGTAGAGGCCGGGGAGTAGCTACGGTCGCTGCGGCTGTCCAAACGCCTCACCGTCTCATTGCTCATCTTCTTCAAGAGTTTAGAGTTGGAGGAGAAGTCGTTGGGCGAGTCTGAACCCCGATCACTTCGGCTGTCCTTCCGGAGGTGATCGGCGAGGAGGTGATTGGATAGTTGTGCCGGGATTGCATCCCCCTGGGGATTGTGATGGTGATGGTGATGGTGGTGGTGGGGATTGGGATGGGGGTAGTGGCGGTGTTGCGGGGAGTCCGAAGGGGTAGGCTGGTGGGCGTCAGGATTCTTGAGATGGCCTGCCTTTCCCGGATGCTTATCTTTTGACCAGACTGGCGACTCGGCGCAGAGTTTTGGAGGTCGCTTGTCCCGCTGGGGGTAGGAGGACTCACTCAGATTGTCCTTGACGAGGGGCTGGGCTGGGTTGCCCCGCTCGGGGACCCAGTTGGGAGCCCTCTTCTGCTGGGGGATTGGGGGAGGGTTGGGTGGGGGCAGCGGCGCAGCGAGCGCCGCCGCGGGGCCCTGGCCTGACCACACGTTTCAGAAGTTGGAGATGTTAGGCAGGTGCCGGTAATCGGGCTTCTCCGCCTTGTGCTTGTCGGACTTGTGCTTGTCCAGCTTGTGCTTGTCCGTCTTGTCCTTGGTGGTGACTTTGGCCTCGGCCGGGGAGGCCGCCAGCGTCGCGTTCATGGTGCTGTTGCTGTTGGTCAGCTGGGGCAGGTTGTAAAAGTGATTCTGTGGACACAGGAGAGAAACAAAACCCTCTTAAAAACTCAATCACAAATTGACCATGATCCTCTTTCCAGAGTGAGGTAAATGTGTGGTAATGGATAAGGACCTTAATCTAAAACTGAAGAATTGCATGAAGAACTGCATGAAGAAGTATGACAGCCAAGAAAAACACCAACGGTGCGAAGAACATCAAAACCAAGACCTTCTCAGTTCTTGTGCTATGCAGTTTACCCAACAAGAGCAAAGACAGGCTTTCAAGAGCAGGATAGAGGTTACCGTGCACATTAAAAAGCAACTTAAAACACATTTATTCACAATTTATATAACTGACATACAGATCCATGACATTTGATTGGTGGAACTCACATCAAGTGACATTCACTATTGCTCCAATTCAAGCCGGGGCTCTAAAAATCCCATCACCCATGGCGAAAGGGATGTACTATTCAACAGTTGGGATCATCCTTGTTCCATGGTGCGGTATTTGTGTGCAAATGCATGCTGGTGTGCGCGTTGAGCGTTGCGCATACACGTAGCACGTATTGTTCCCAAGAGCCAGTAGCTACAGAGTTGGGTTCAAACATTTCAAGAAGGGGTGGTTTGAAAGAGAGAGCTAGCCAATTTATACTCCTGGGTGGGGAAAAGCAGTGAGTGACTATAAAGTGCCTTGCCCAAGGGCATACGCACGATAACCCCAGGCTGGATTCCAACCCACAACCTGCAGAATTACCTACAGACCAAGAATTCAATGCTCCAGACCATGAAGCCCAGCACTCCTTAGTTATGGGATGTATGCATGTGCCGAAGTTCCCACTAACCTATATTTTCGGGTACAGTAAGTGGGGATGTTTCCTTTACCCTAACCACCCTGAATCCTCCAAAATCCTCTTTGCTAAAGTGGAGGAATTTGGAGGATTGAGGTTACATGGCAAAAGTGCGTCAGCGATTTTGTAGGATGCACTTTGTCAAGGTATTGGGCCGGACCTCGTGTTGTTTTTGCTCCTGAAGCCATGCATAAATATAGGCCCGGATTATGCTTGAAATCCTCCGTACTGCTCCAGGATGTCACTGGCCAAGCCTCAACATATTGAGTCACTGCCGTAGGATTTTGCAGGATTCAGGCAGTGGTAACCCCTCCAAGGACCATATCCAAGAAATAATGGAGGAATTGAGGATTGAGGCCATTAGGATTGAGGCTATATTTTTCCATGAGGCCAATTGGAGGATTTTGCAGGATTGAGGCTACATCCTAGCAAAAAGGCCTAGGGAGTTAGGGTTTTAATGGTAAGCAGAGCCATGAAATTGGGCAGAGCTGATTGTTTGAAGCACGGTACAGAGCTGCGACGTCACAGAAACAGCAGAGACGAAACACAAGATGAAAGGACCGGCACACGACAGGGGTCAGCAGTCTATGAGAAGACATGATTGTTACCTGCGGCTGATGAGGCGGTGGTGGTGGTGGAGGTGGAGGCGGTGGGTTACGATTGTACCATCTATGATGCTGATAATGTGTACATGAATGTACGGTGTGGGTGAAGAGAGATGGGCATGGGTTGATGAGCAAATGGTTGTTAGTAGGCATGGCAAGGTTAGGTATTACGATGAGTTGGATTAAGTGGAGTTACATGTTAAAATTAGAAGTGAGAGAGAATCATAGAGCTATATTAAATTACTACTACTAATAATAATAATAACCGTATTTATATAGCGCCTTTTCCAAAGGATACAAAGCGCTGGGGAGAATGCAGCAAAAGACAGGTAATGAAGTATATGAACATATGAGACCCATTATGTAGCACCTTTTTTTGCTAGGTGCTGCGGCGCATATTGCTGCCACTGCCAGAAACACCGGGGCAAACCCCTTCTCTTAGCGACAAGTGTTACTGGGCTCTTTAACGTGCATTACACAACACACGGGACCTACGGCTTTACGTCCCATCCGAAGGACGAAGCAATAATGGTAAAGTGCCTTGCTCAAGAGCACCAGCACCATGTTCCCACGGTCAGGATTCGAACCCATGTACCACGGCACACGAGTCGAACACTGTAACCATTGGACCAGGGCGCTAACTCCTCATTCTTGCGCGCGGAGATGCTTTGAGCCATCCAGGGCGCAGTCATTTTGAATTCATGTGCGTGTTTGTAGAACATAATGAAATTAGAATGATTGAAATTTGAAAGTATACTGTAAATGCAATGCGCAAGTAGAAGGTACACAAACATAAGCGCGTCATGCCGGTTCAAAAAAGGTCACGGCAAAAATCATCTGCAGCGGATACGCGCACGCATTGCGCTGTTTGAGTAGGGCAAAATTTAACACTCGTTTGCTGGTCGTGCATTTCGGTTTTGGTCTTTCGGCTTCGATAACGCACCTGTATAGAATACAAACGCAGATATGCAAATAGACATACAAAAGACGTACACAATTTCTAGTTCTCCATAGGTTTGTGCACAAACATGGATGCGCCCAGCAGGCATCACTTTGTACATGAGTCAGCGCTCTTGTAATTTAATATAGCTCTATGGAGAGAACACATGTACAGGTGTATGTGGAAGTGGTAAAGATAGGTCTATAACAAATACATGTACTTCGAACATAGGTCTCTCTCAAATGACATCATTTCCTACAGACCAGCCACGTGCATCAGCATTTTGAGCGTCAACTTGCATAAAGCACATCAGCACCGTCATATTTCATACACATTTTGAGCAACATTGGCACGTGTTTGGAGCATTTTCAACACTGCACAATGTGTGCCTGATTGCATAAAATACGCAGTTGCAGTTCTCCTACAGAGATGGCCATCTTTGAGAGAGACCTATTTGATTATCAACCGAATATTCGATTATCAACCAAATATCGGAATTACATTCTTTATAATAATAATAATAATAATAATAATTTGGGAGGCTAATCATCCTTACTCGCAGCTGGTATGCTGAATTGCGAAGGACGCGGCTACAATGTGGTCGGGCCGCTGGCACGTAAAGGTGCCTATGGCTGCCGGCCACATCGACCCATATATGACCACGGAGCACAGCCCGAGATCGAAAGTGTTTGATTTTTCCGGAGGGAGGAAAACCGGAGGGCCCGGAGAAAAACCCTCGTGACACAGGAGAGAACCAACGCACAACTCTACTCGCATGCGATCCGCGGCCAGGATTCGAACCGTGGTCACCTTGGTGAGAGGCGAGCGCTTTACGCACAAGCCACCCATGCCACCCAAACAAACATTCACCATGCCATTCAAACATTCAAAAAATGTGAACATTCTCAAGTATGACAAACGTTAAAGTTGTGTGGTTGTAATGTTTGTCAAATGCCACACTTTTGCTGAAAGCCATTATCACGCAGGATTTGAAGACTTCCATGAGGAATATTTGCTCAAATTTCTTCTTCTAGAAATTTGGCAATTTAAGTTGAAAGCATCGACAATGTAGTTCCTTAATGAAAGATAAGGGGTTAGTACATATAGGGTTGTGAGTTATCCAGATACAAATGTGATGAAAAGATTGACCAAGGAGGGTGACCACTGATCTCTATATAAAGACTGGATAGCGTACAGAGACCACAGAAGAAATCCATCTGAAGCCATGTTGGGGAGACCGGCTGGTGTTCCCTAAAGGACAAGTTGCAGTCTGAGGTAGTTGTGATCGTGGTTCATCTGTTTTACAATTTTTCCACCACCATCACTAGCCAAGGGTCAATGTTTTAAAAACGTGGTTCACATTTTGAATGCCGCAGTTCACTTTTTGCAACATTCGGAATTATAATCACGAAGGAAATTTGTCCTATATAACATCATAATACGTGTACATGATCAAAATGTGCATCAAGTCTTGATAGTCTTGATACATGTACAAATGCACGTCGCAGAACGTTCGTATATCAGTGGCCATTTTTGGAAGATCAGGGGCAAACCGTTCAAATGCAAATTCAACTATGTGACTGGTTTATGGGCATCCGCTATGCAATCTGTATAGAGATCAGTGGTTGTGACGGGGACGTCAAATAAAAAAAAAAAGGTTAGTGAAATATGTGAGTTTACTCAGACTGTTAAGGTTGTGATGTTATGAAGAGATGTAAATCAGGACGTGTAACAAATGTTGCATGAGAATGCTTACCCTGGATCGGCCCTGTGCTCGCTGCCCATAGCGCCCTCTAGCGACGCGCTCTGCCTTCTCCTTTTCTCGTTCCTCGCCGGGGACGTGCACAAAGTCCTGCACCAGTAGCTGTTCGCAGGTCATCCGGGCTTGCGGGTCCATCTTCAAACAGGCCTGAATTGAAATTGAAAAAGTTAGCGGGACTGACGTCTCCACCCTGACAGTATGATTCTCAAATGCAAAATCAGACCTGAATTCAAAGGCACGTAGCATCATCTGCTATTCAGGCAGTTTGTTCTGTCCAATAACACACCACCAAAATCCAAAGAAGAATGTTCAAAACCTAACCTGTTTCAGCTTAGCGGATATTACCCTTTTCGAGAAAACAGTGAAAACCACGCACAACCTTTTGATCACGAAACACAATTTCGTCAACGGTACTCTTTATTTCCAAAAATTAGTCAATTGACTGATCGTTGGAAATCACCTACATTTCTCGATTTCTTCTCAATGACAGCAAGCCAGACGGAATAATTTCAAGGGGCGCTTAGTACCAGTATGATCTTTAATCCAAGTAAGCTTTTTGATAATAATGCTGCTTCTGTATATAGCAGCATCAATATAGTACCAGTGATTGTTGGAGGCTTTTGAAGGATTGAGGCATCTTAACCTCAGACCCCTCCGTGCACTGAATAAGTGAAGAATTTTGGAGGATGATTTTTTTACACGGAAACAGTTGAAGGATTTTGAAGGACTGAGGATGCATCCCAGCAAAAAGGCCTAGGGGTTAGGGTTAAGATGCTTGTAATTGCCAATAGACACTGATGTACATAGCTGTAAAATTACGCATATTTTTAAAAACTTTCATATTTTCTGGTACTAACCTTCAGGAATTTCAAAGCATCAGGAAGGTCATGAAACTTCAAGTCCAAAGGTTCCTGAAAAAGAGTGAATAAAATGAACACCCATTAGTAAAGCAGGGCTTATAATAATGAGACGGGAATAGAGGATGGGGTCCTTCATAGAGAGTTGAGTCTCGTCCATTTTGAATAGTCAAACCATCAAACTAGATTAACCCTCCCTCTCTGGCTGGCAATGTCAACAAGGCCAGTCCAGCAGTCAAAATAAATCAGGTGACTGATTTGAACAGTTGAGTGCTTCCTGCCTTCATAAAGCAGGATTGACTGGATGTGATGGTTATGAAACCTTATATAGCTACGCTTTGACTGTAGGAGATTGATAAGCCAGCTGTGCCTACCAGTCACCTGCTTTTGTCTGTTGATGGAATTTGACTAGTCACAGTGCCTACAAGAAATATGATCTGACTGTTGGTGACTAGCCTGTGAAAAAGGCATGGCAGGGGAACAGGATTGAATTTTTGACTGTCTGTGACAGATCAAACAAAAGGAGGGTTCAAAACATTTCAATTTTCCTTTCCTTTTTTGTGTCAATTTGGTACATCCGCTGCCAGTACGCCACACAAATAACCCACAATTTTATTTTATATCCAGACCAGTAAAATCTGGCAAAAGAAAGGAGGCCTTGAATGGCCCCCAAACATTCAAAAAAATGAAGGTCTGGAATTTCACTTTTGGGAGGAGCAAGGCCATTTCTTTCCCCAGATAAGGATACCTAAGGTCAAGACTGGGTCATAGAAGACGTGGACTCAGGAAAATTTCAAGAGCTTGGTAAATGCATTATCCCAATGAAGCAGAATTGGTAGAGGCCAGAATGTCTGTTAATAAATGGGCCATCGTCTCTGTACACATTTATAGAGAGGTTAAGTTACATGTGTGCTAAACGCATATGGCAACGTGTACTGGAGCTTTGCATTTCCGATCGTGTACACGGAAAAAAAATTAAGCAGGCATTTCATAGAATCCTTGTATGCGAACCTTTTTTAAAAAGTTTACATTCAATAAGACAAAAATCTCAAGTTTATTGATTATGACAGTAGAAAAGTGAGCTCTAATAAAACTTCTTTATCAATCTTTAACATGTTTGCATGCGTGAGAAATGAAGCGGTTTTTGGCCCCCCTCCCTTCCTTTATGATACGAGGAACGCCTAATCACTCATCTTCCATTGCGTACAGCAAGCCAGCAACTGCACATGTGTTGCCAGCGCATATTCTTGTGACGCTCACGCTCATATGCATGACAAATTTAGGGTAAAGGCATACATGTACGTGTTCTGGTGAAAACTTGTAACTTTACCTCCTTGTTAGTGCATCTCATATATCTATACACGTACACCCTGGAAAGTAGAAGAGTCCAGGTGTTATTCTTCACGACATCTTAGGAGTAATAAGGCTTGAATTCAGGATATCTCGGTCCAATTTGAGCAGTGGTGCGGCTGTCATTCGCAAATTTGTCTCAGGTTTCAGTCAGAAAAAGGTGTGTATTTCAGAGTTTCAAATCTCCAGAGGGTTTGAGTGAGAAAGGGACGACGAGACTGAGGAGGAGGATGCTTTACTTACTAATACTTTAGGTTCCGGGAGTGGCAGCCCTTGGAAGAAGGCATTGGTGCTGAAGATGTTCATATGCCTCTGAATTAAATCACCTGGAAAATGAAAGAAAATTTAACGACACATCAATATTTTTGCAAGAATGATGGAGTTTTACTGGAGAAAGATTTGGGTCATTCTATACATTCAGGGCCCAAAGGGTGACTTTTTCCTGTCCCTGTTACCTTGGTTCTTTGCAATTTGCCATTCAAGTACCAGGGTATCATTTAGAATGACTTCAAATTGCTTTATTTTGTTCGGTAAATACCGGTACAATGTACATGTAATTTACTATTCATAATCACTCTTGGAGGATGACTGCATTTAGGAGTGCATCGGGAATTATACAATCATAGATGTCAGATGTAACAAGGACAGGAAAAAAGTGGACTCCAAATTTATAGAACGACCCATTCGGGTAAGGTAATGGAGGTTTCAATGAAATTAAAATCAAATACAAAAAGTACATACAACTTTATGTACACAATTAAATGTTCTTAAAACATCTTACATGTACACAAATATATTTTTAGTTTGAAATGTTCACAATACCGGTATCTTAGAAAGTCTGCAAAAAAAAGGGAAGATGACAGTTTGTGCATGAAACATATTTTTGTCTTGAGGGAAGTAATTTCAAAGAAACAGCGCCGGTAAACTTGTGTACGTGTACATGTAAGCTTGGGAAATGGAATGTACCAAAAAAGTGGTAAAGAGGATATATATGTTGAATGCAGTGCACATACATGTAATAATGAATCAGTTCAAAGATTTTTTAAGTTACGAAGATTTTAAGTCAAACTCAGGTGTCATTTTGGAAGAGAAAATAAGTTGTATGGGTACATGTAAGTTGAATTCAAGTTGAAAGTTATCATTGTTTTCTTCAACCAAACCCTGCCCCTTCTCAACCTACACGTATACGGTACGGTAGGTTTCAGATGCCTACAGATTCATACATGTTTAAGTAAATATAGAAATATAATAACAAAAAACTGAGAAATTGACAAGGTGGCACAGACAGTAGATGACATCTGTACATAGAGCTATATTAAATTACTCTTCATTCTTGAGCGCAGAGACGCTTTGAAGCCGCTCTGGGCGCAGACATTTTGAATTTATGTGCATGTTTGTAGAATACAATCAAAATAGATGGATTGAATTTTAAAAGTGTACTCTACATGCAACGCGCAAGTAGAACATACGCAGACAACTTGTTTGGAATACAAACGCAGATATGCAAATAGCCGTACAAAAGCCGTACAAAATTTCGAGTTTTCCATAGGTTTGTGCACAAACATGGATGCGCCCATCCGGGCAATACTTTGTACATCGAGTTAGCGCTCTTGTAATTTAATATAGCTCTATGCATCTGTTTGAGCTTGTTTTGCCTTTCACAGTACCCTTTGTGTCACAACATATGCTTGTTAGAAAAGCAAACTACTTATTATCACATTTTTTATTCAGATAAAAAGAGCCGCCGGCCATTTGTGGCATCTGGTGAACTTTTCTCCGAAAGCGTGTACAAGAAATCAATATATAAAGCAATTTCTATTCATTGTCATCATGTGTTCAAACAAAAAGGAACAGCTTATACAAACATCTGAAATCAGCTGCCAATAGTACAAGCCTGGGAATAATTCACGCCGGGCACTTTATTCTTGACTCCAGTTTAATGAAAACCATTTGCCTTCGGCACAGTTTGTATAAATTGAAGAAACCAAATTTTGCAAATCTATTATCACGTTTGGGTTTTTAAATTTTAATTTGCCCATGTATGCACTATAGATGGAATCACTTATGTCAATAATGGCCATGGCAAACTGAACAAATGCGCAAACTAAATGTATTATTTAGGCGTGCTTGTTGCCCCACGGGCGCGCAGTGGGGGGGGGGGACTTAAAGGGTCCATGCAATGTTTTTCTTAGGAACACATTTTGTGCAACGTTCTACTCCTCTTAAATGGATGAAAAGTATTTGACATCCAATTTTGGTTAATTTGAATGAGGAGTACACTTCTTGAAACATGCTTTTGTGGACAACTGAGGGTGCTGAACATTGCTGTGATATCATTTCAGGGAAGACACTGTTCGCCAAATTCTAGCAACTTTTTGTGCTGAAATAGCTGTAACATTGGGTTTTCTGCCCGGAACGACATGACAGTTTTGCTCATGAATATGGAAATTTGCATTAGCACACAAAAAAAAACGAAAAGGCACAAAAATATCATTTGAAATTGGCAAAACAAAAATTGAAAGTGAAGTTAAATGGGACACAAAGGTGCATTGTCAAGGATTGCATTAAAACATTTCATTGCATGGGCCCTTTAATGGATACGTCTACTGCTGATGCATACATGTACACATATATGTATGTCCCCCCCCCCCCCCCCTATGGAATAACAAAGTTACATCTACTATTCATACATGTAGATTAAGTGATATTTGTAACTGGTACCACGCCTCACCTAGTGTTTTGCGGATGAGGTAGAGCTGGTCCACGTCCGAGCGGCCCGGCCAGAGGGGCTCAGTGGTCAGCATTTCAGCCATGACGCAGCCGATGGCCCAGACGTCCACCGGCGGGCCGTACTTGGTGTCCCCTACCAGCAGCTCGGGGGCCCGGTACCACCGCGTGGCCACGTAGTCTGTGTAGTCATCTCCAGGACCAGCTGTGTATGGAAATGAGAACAAGAGGAGAATTAAGATTAGAAAGATGTATAGTTGGTCATATCTTTGAAAATAATCATCATCATCATCATCATCATCTAGCGGTCGCAACCGAGATCTCGTTCACAACGCCACGCCAGGTGTCTTTATCCCTCATGTACAGAAGGTCTTCAACTTAACATTGGGTGTCTCTGCCAATCACATCAATGTAGTTGAAGGGTCTTCGTAGAGGTCTACCGGGTACCGGTAGATTATCTGCTCCAGAAAACATGGAGTTTGCTGTTCACACTGAACGCTCTTAAGATTAACCCTACAAATCCCCAGCCAGCCAAACTCCAACACCAGGGTTTGTTGGAATCTGTTAGGATGAGCACTGCACTAGTAAACTGACTGTGCTTTGGGTGGGATTAGGCATGTACCACAAATAAACAGAGTCCAACTGTCCATGTGCACAGTTTCCCATATGGTGTTGGGATTTGCAAGGATGAGGAAGGTTCCTAGCAAATCACCGGGGAGTTAGAATTAAAGTGTGTACATGTACACATGCGTACATGTACAGTACTACCGGTACCTGTCACAAAAAACTGTAATGTAACATCAATTGACAAACTAGTAGTGGTATTTAAATCCAGATTTTAAAAAAATTCTGTCTGAATTCCACTATCCGCTCCGTTCACAAGTACCCCCTCACCGGCAAACAAAGTACAGTTGGGGGTGACCGGCCGATGCCATCTTGCCTGACTGCAATTTTGCCGCGACACGCGGCCATACCACTGGGTGTACATGTACATGGTACAAATCCCCTGGTGTACATGTACGTGCGTCACACACAAGGAACAGTGCGCGTCAACCAGCTAAATGTCCCGCCCATGGGACGTCATTGCTTGGTAAAAGGGCGCCCTCTTTCATTGGCGCACGGAGCCCATTGGGTTTAAATTTCAGAAACAGGATATTCCAAACCAACCTTAAACAAAATTAAGCCTTCCATTTTTCGTGACAGAGGCTAAAGAAACAACTGGAACATCCCCCCATTTGCTCTGGCAATGTCATTTTTTTTTGGGGGGGGGGGGGTTTGGACATATTTTGCTTCGGATAATTTGCATTTGCATAAAGCACCATTGCAATTATACACTGGCCTCAACACAGCTTACTAAATACCAAACTGTACTGAAATGAAAACGCAAAAAAAAAAAAAAAATAAATAACCAAAAATATTTTCTACATCTCCATGATACAATATACTGAAAAAAATATATCTGCAATAACAAGCTCAGACTCAGCAAATAATTTTGCATAAAAAAAAAGTATTGACAAAAAGTTCAGAAATTATATGCGTACCCGGTACGACATGACTGCATGGGCCCATATTGATGAAAAAAACACAGTGTTTGGGAGCGGTGTTTGGTTGTTGCCATGGAAACCATGGTTGTTGTGATATGAAGCAATGTGTAATTGGAGAGCAGTACGTGAAACGGGAGACTATTGGGCTGTTCACTGCTGTCTTGGATTCTTTCTACTGAGGCCATTGTGTGTTTCGATTGGATGCACACCATCTGTCCAAATACATACAAAAAAGTGTCCCAAGGTATTGTAATACATTTTGTACATGAAAACCAGTACATATATTGTAAAACAGATGGGCCCACCTGCATACTAGTCGCGGAGGAGTTTACTATTTTATTGCAGTGGAAATTGGATATGATTTAGCTTCATACAGATTTCATTGAGTTTATACGTGTACCTGTACGTGAATACCTTTCAAGTGAAATTGTCAGTGAAATGAATTTTTTTTTATGTAAACAATTTGACTGTGCTTCACCTGATTCACTCTCTGGACAGTTTAATCTGTTCAGAATTTTAGGAACTTTTTTTTTAATCTCTCTCCTTTTGGGGTGTTTGGGTGTACACGTATTTACCGGTATTTGCATTTGGTTGATAATGTAATGATTTCAACTGACGAGCTTAAAGGGAAGATACAACATTTGCAAACATCAAAAAACAAAATGATCAAATTATCACGAAATACCTTACTGAATTGTTAGGGAATGACAGTCTAAAGCATCACTTAAACTCGTGACTCCTGGTGTGCTGACATTTCCAAGAAAAGCTGTATTTTTCCAACACTGGTCGGCCGACCAGCGTTGGAGAAAACTGTTTTTCAAAAACTGTTCTTAATTGTCCATATTTACTGTAGTTATTCTGACTATTCTTTGCAATTGATTACACACCTGTAAAGGGGTACAAGCCTGCTAGACTGATTCTCTGACCTTACAACTCCCCAAAGTGTATTAATTGCTCCGAGTTTCATCTTAAGTGGGGTCAAGGAACCAGACTACAAGAACATGATAGGTTTTCTTGGTTTTTCCAGCATCTACAAGCCCAAAACGTGAAACAAGTCAGTTTAACAATATTTTCTATAACATACAGTGTACATGTACTTATCCTCCAAATCCATATATTTCTGAAAATTGAAGCAAAAGCAAATGATGTACATTCCCTTTAAATGATGTACCGTACATGTACATAGAAGAAAAAAAACAATTCAATGTATTGTACATGTACATGTAATGTATACTACCGGTAATCTGTATTTCTCAATTTTCAAGTGCACATGTACCTTATAAATGTATTACATATGGTACATGTATACATGTACATGTATGTACACGTATGTATACGTGTAGAAATACATATATGTACAATGTACATTCTGTACCTGAATTCTGTACTTTATCCATGCAGATTTATTCAAAGTATTAAAAAAAATAATGAGGCCCAAAACAAATATATACATGTACCGGTACACTGCATGAAATTAAAAATTAAACAAAAATCTCACAGTGACCTTTTTTTGCAAGGCCTGTAAAAACAAAGAAGCTACATTTGTACAGTTGATTGGTTCCTGATGCAAGATAAGAAATGACGTACATGTACGATATGGTACTCGTCAAGTTCAGCCGTTGTTTTTGTTTGGTTGTTGCCACGGTACCCAATTTATCACTACAGCGTGAGTGAATGAACTTGCGTGAGATCTACGTCGATGCCTGCCGGATGCGCTCGCTACGTGAGGCACTTCTATTGATTGGTGCACGGGAGTTCGTATCTGATGAAGAAAATTGCTTGTAATTAAGCATTGTGCGGGCACGCGCGCACGATGTCAAGTTGGAGTCAATTGAAATGATTAACTGGTACGATAGAATACAGCGAGGGAGTAAACACAAAACCAATTGTGTAGCCACTTGTCCCTGTAAATGAACATTTGTTACAATATGATTAGGAAAATGAAAATGTAGTGTGTATTTGTATTTGTTTTGTGTAAATCTGTCAATTTAATTTGGAATAAGGGGAGGGCAGAGATGTCCTTGCCCAACTACATTTTTGCCTAATTCTTAATTTGTGTTTAATTATAACCGCCATCAAAACTGACTTTGGGCAACCAGGACAAGGGGGGATTCTAAAAGGGAACAAAATGCCTTTAATGTGTTTGGAAACAAACTGCTCATACATGTACATGTGAGGCTTCTGAGAAGACCTGCGGTTTCTACACCAATACCGGTATGTACATGTATGTACCGGTATGTGGCAAAATGTACAGGTTGGCAAAAATTATATTCGTGGGCAAAAATTATATTCGTGGGCAAAAATTATACCCGTGAGCACAAATTACACACATGGGCATACATTTCCATGAGAAAGTGAACATGGCTGAAAAATGGAACATTTACGAAATCTCCAAAACTGCAAGCATATCACAACTGCAAATGTGATATTACAAGGGACAAGACCTTTCATTTGAGTGATGTGGCAGTGGGCAATTACATTTTTTGCCATGTCCTTTTCTTGTACCAGTAACTTGAGTTATGTACATGCACCGTACGTGTGCCAAGTGTACACATACATGTATTCGATAGAAGTACACATATCTGTATGTTATGCCCATACATAGGCCTATCTGCCAGCATACACATATTTCTGCTGGCGCTAAAAGCCTTAAAGCTGTAGTCCATCATTTGCAGCCATCCAAAAAGTAACTGGCGTAATTATTGTTGAAAAACAAACTTGGTTGAAAGATAGTAAAGGAAATTATTCTTTCTGGGAAGCTGTCATTTTGAAGCAATCAACGAAAGAAGGCCTTTCCAACGGTGCGTCTTAAGACGCACCGTAGGAAAATTTAAATTAGTAGTTCGTTTTGTTATTCGACGAAGTGCGCGCAAGCATTGGCACGACACACACGCGCGCGCGGTTGCTATAATTCGTCGGATCTGTGCGCGACGTCGCATGTAGCTGCAATTCAAAACAATTCAGAACATGATTCAGTAACTTTTGATTTGAAATTGAGATCCTAGAATGCTGTTTTTCTCGGAATATACATGTACAGCTGAAGCTGAGTTGAACCTTCATCAGGTTAGTTGTTCAGCACCCTTCTTTAGATCTTGAGTCCTTTTGTTGCTTCAAACGAACAAAATGCACAAATTACAAATGATGGACTATATCTTTAAATACAGTAGCATTTCATTCCAGTGGTGATTTTATATTTGCTTTTGTTTGCCCCAATCCCAAGAGTGCCATCTCACGAGTCCATTTCCAAAATATTCCTGTATGTTATGCCCATATCTGTGTGTGCATAAAACATATTTCTGCCAGCACTAAAAGCCTTTAGCAATTTATTCCATTCCTACATGTAAGTGGTGATTTGATATTTGCCTGTTTGCCCCAATCCCAAGAGTGGCATTTATACGAGTCCATTTCCATTACATGGACAGTACCAACAGACAGGTGGAATTACATGTACTCAAGGGATGCAAGTAATGGATGGTAAATGGAGAGAGTGCTCCCCTGTAAGTATGTACGTGTAGTCTCCTTGGGAAATGGGGAAAACAACATATCTTACAAAGATGGTCATAATGGAAATCTCACGCATGCTTAACAACAAATCCCTGTGATTCCCTGCACCGTGCACAACTACCGGTACAGGTACTTTACAAATAGCCTGCCTTAACACTTGCTGGTGCGAGCACCTTTAATGTTTACTATCCAATGACTGTATGGAATGTGGTTTCTACAAAATGTAATTTGAGCCACCCGACCCTCACAACCAGCCCATTCACCCTGATTAACCTCTGGCATGTCTGGAGTATCTCTCAGGCCCCAAACAGCCGTTAAAACCACAGACATAACCCCATTTGACATTCCATTTTGGTCACAGGGGTGATCGAAATAATCCCAATGTATATAGTGCATTTGTACACAAGCCTATGTAAATGTGCACAAGCACACAGGGTTTTCGCGCCAATTTTCAACCCCTCCAGTATGATCACAAGACTGACACCCCCTCTGAAGGATGTAGTATGGTCCATACTACGATCTGGTGATAGATGGCCCCGGGTGTGTTTACCACGTGGCCAGGACAATATAAAACATAAAAATGTGTAGAGTCGATATTCCCTTCTGAATCCAGGTAAGGTACATGCCTTGTCTTATGTTGGGACTTTTTTAAGTTGACATGTACACGTACATCTACGTGTACATGTACATTGGGGTGGATGACACCCGGGGCAGGAACTTTACGCGTACTGTGCCAAGTTACATGTATCCTTTCAGTCAAAATCAATCAATAAATATGGCGACTGATTTTTTTTTTAACAGTTAAGAGCTCCCGCTTACCGGTACATACATGTAAAGGGGGTCTACCCGATGTTCCCCAATACCGATGTTCCCCGAAATCCTTAGGATTAAGGTTAGGGTTAGGGTTATATGACCAGGATTTCGGGGAACATCGGTATTGGGAAACATACCGATAGGTATTGGGGAACATATGCACCCAATGTATGTAAAGCAGGATTGACTGGCTGTGACTGTTTATGTAACTTGATACAGCTATGCTTTGACTGTACAATGTATGTACATGTGATTGGTAAGTCAGCTGTGCCTACCACTTGCCTGCTTTTGTCTGTTGACTGAATTTGACTAGTCACAGTACTTGCTAGAAACATGATCTGACTGTTCGGGACTAGCCTGTGAAAAGGGCATGGCAGGGGAAGAGGATTGATTTTTATTCCTGTTTGAGACTTTTTAGAGAGCAGGAGAGTTCAATAAGCTTGACAATCACGCCATCTTCATCAAAGCTTTTTTTTTCTTTTTCTCAGAAACATTTTCCACAAATCAGGTGCAATTTGGAGTTTTGGACCAATATTTTTGAAATCCTAACCGCCACACTCCACAAAGTAAAATGCTGTAAAACATTCTGGAAGCATTTGTTGATTAACCAAATGCGTCTGATGATCCTAATAGGAAGCACACGCGCAGCCTATGCATGCATGCTCTGTGAACATCTGGTTGTATGGGTAACACTAGCAGTTAAATGCAAGCAGAGTAAAAGGGGTATACAATATGCACACAAAATCAGGACAAGTAACGCACGTTTACTTCCCCTCAAAACATGTATACGTACGCTATAAACTCAGGCCTGTTGCCAGCCCTGAGCGTCAGGGGGTCCAAAGTACCAACTAGGGGGGCCCAATACCTTAAAAATTCAACAACAAAAAACATGTACAGGTACATGTACATGGCTTTTGCCATGGTGGGGGGGGGGGACCCAATTGCTCGCCAAGTAGGGCCCGGCCCCACCAGGCTCCCCCTTGACGACGGGCATATATGAACTGTACATGTACCTAATTATGTGTACTCCCATCTTAAATCATTCATTTTCAAATCCTTTCACAATCTGGCTTCACATGTACATGTTTTGTGTGTGTAAAATCGCGTGTACATGCAAGTACGGTACATGTACATTACCGCTTAAGTGCAAATTAGCTAATCTTTTGGGGGAGAAGCGAGATCTTCATCATGGTGTAACAAAAAAGCTACTGAAGCAGTCACAGTCAGTTTGAATACCTCCCCAAGCTGTACTGCAGCATTAGCATCACCCTGCAAATAACCCACGCTGCGAAGAAGGGGCCTCATCACTTGGCGCCTGACTCAACGAGGTTGCTGGGGTTTTATTTGCGGATTGACAGTTGGAAGGGGTTCCCAGACCTCTTCTGAGATGGAATTGTCTATTTTGTGGGCTTGACCACTTAACCTGTTTCAATGTTTGATGGCCTTGCCGGGCTGAACGAGGTTGCAATATGGAGTGCAATCATAACAACACCATATGGCCAAGCAAACATCTTCCACTGCACGAATGTGTACTATACTAGGCAGTGTACACAATGCACTTTTTCTACAATATACACGTTTTGCTTTTGTTGAAGCGACTTGAACTGTATTTCCGGTATGATACATTGTAAATCTCTCAAAATTCCAGATGTTACAGAATTTTGATGGTTTTGCAAGATGCATTTGAATGTACATGTACATGTACAATTGTACCTACATGTGTGCATGTACATGTATTCTAAGACTTGATGGCCCAAATTTTTAAACAGCATGTATTAAAACATGATTCACAATACATTGAGTTTTATGAATTGCACCAAACTGGATTTTGGTGGATACAGGAATGTCAGGAAGGGAACTTGGATTTTGTTTTGCGATTGAATCAGAACTAATGCTGGTCCTTCTTGGACCGGCCTATACTCCTCTTTGCTCCTGACTGTCTAACCGACTGACTCACTGACTGACTGCCGAGCCTTGCGAACAGGGCAGTGCTATTGTATAGGATTACCTGGTAGCATCGATGAGTGGGCTTAATCTGGTCCAATGCGACTTCCAGTGAATTGCCATTTTGAACAAATTGAATCAACTAAATGAAATTCTGTGCGCTCTGGGACTACTTTTAAGGCTTGCCCTTTCTTAAAATCTTGACACACCCCCTTTAGAAATTAGAGTAAGCATAGGCCCAGAAAGTGTAAGGACTGGATCAGGAAGGCACGATTTCAAAGCAAGGAAGCAGATTTGGCCTGAAGGGTAAACTTTACAGGCATCACCCATCCATGGAATCTTGTGATTCAGGTCCTTCTTTACTGATAGTCAACCCATTCAAGGGCCAGTGTAGGAGCTCAGAAAAAGAAGATGCGAATTCCACAAATAAAAAGTAATCCTATAAGCCAGCCTCAATGAATTGGCTTGTCAAAAAAAAACCTAAGGCAAAAAAACCTAAGCGCCATGCCACTGCCACTGCACAGCCATAGCTTGTCTGTGACACAGCAGTTGCTCTAAACGCCAAGCTTAAATTATAGTCAAACTAAATGTATCCAAAGCAGCCTGCCAGGTTAAAAACAACACTCAAGCAGTTCAATGCGCTTGCAGTGCGATCAAATATTCGCGCTAATTTCACTACCCGTGATGCGGACATGAGAGAGTTGATTGTAAGCATGTGCACGCCTAAAATGCTTGGCCAAACTTCAAATTGAATTGAGTTTGGCATGGCAATGCCATGACGTTTAGAACAGTGCCGTTCGGAATGGCAATAGCACGGAGACCCTGCCAAGCCAAATGATGGTGCTGTGCTGAACTCAATTTGCAGAGCCATATGCCATGGAACCGGGTACCTGTAACCAACTTTGCAAATTACTTACATGTAGTAACTTCTCAGTCAATGAAAAAGAAATGCTTTTAATGTCAGTGCGAACATTTCAAAATAAAAAAACAGGATACATGGAAACATGGAAAACCAAAACCAATTTTGATGCTTGTGAAAGTTGCAGTTTTCAACACCACATTGCCGCACCCATGTGGTAGTAGTTTATGTGGACCTTTATAAACAATCTGAACAGTAACTTCCCAGATTTGAATTTTTGGCTTCGTTTCTTTAACGGGAACTCAGGTACACATTTTTCAATAGGGAACCCAGTTCCTGTACTAGTGCCTGTAAATGCACACCATGCCAGGCCAAATTTAAAATCAGTCAGATTAAAGGTATAGGCCTAGTCCATCATTTGTAATTTGTGCATTTTGTTTGTTTGAAGCAACAAAAGTGCTCAAGATCTAAAGCAGGGTGCTGAACAACTAACCTGATGAAGTTTCAGCTCATCTTTAGCTGTATATTTTGAGAAAAACAACATTCTAAGATCTCGATTTCAAATCAAAAGTTGCTGAATCATGTTTTGAAATGGGCCTGAATTCAGCGTCCGCGACACGTTCTCACTGAGCCGATTGCAACTACGCGATGTCGCGCACTGATCCAACGAATTATAGCAACCGCGCGGGTCGTGCCAATGCTTGCGCGCATCGCCGAATAACAAAACAAACTACTAATTTGAATTTCCTACATGTATGGTGCTTCTTAAGAAGCACCGTTGGAAAGGCCTTCTATTGTTGATTTCTTCAAAATGACAGCTTGCCAGAAAGAATAATTTCACAGGGAGTTTAGTCCCCTCACTATCTTTCAACCAAGTATGTTTTTCAACATTACGCCAGTTATTTTTTTGATAGCTGCAAATGATGGACTCTGGCTTTTAATTGGGTTCTGCACAGCAGTAGCACAGCGTTTAGAACAGGCCTGAGGCAGCAGAGAAGCATTATCAACTGGATTGCAACCTGCCCATGGTTTGTCAGAGTCAACAGGTTTGGTCACAACTTCCCTACCATGGAGATGTGCAAACAAACAGGGGTAAATAAAAAAGAAACAACAAGGACAATCTGGGGCGGGGTGGACAGTGCAGTTGTTTTAAGCTGTGTGCCGTGCAAACAGGCAATCGTCAATCCTTAACAACCCAACCACTATATTGAGCTTAATTGTGAGAGACCTGAAATTAAAGACCACAGCAAACACTGTGTATTTTAGAGAACCTTGTTAAGTGGTTGGGAATTGAAGAACACAATAGAGGCAAATTATGGACGACCTTGATGTGCTCTGAGTGGGTATTTAATTATGGAGGAAAACTGGTCTTATGTATTTGGCCCAAATGCACACTGCCCAAATGCGTAATTCTGATAGTGAGCCACATGTACATGTACATGTACACTATACTGTAATCACTACAAAATGAGGTGTGCCAATTTTACATTTTTCAATACCACTGTTTTCTATACCTATTATGAATGTGCCGTTTAAGTGCGTGGCACATGAAGGTGTTTGTGTTTGAAATGAAAATGGGAACATGGCATACACTGTACATACATGTATATGTTCATGTACATGGCCATATAAACAAGGCCTATACATTGTACGTACTCCATTTTACATCAAAAGAAATATAAATATATGTATGTACTGAAAACAAATCAACAGTACACCTTCAGAAACACACTATTTACATTATTTTGGTGACGATGTACAAAGACTGAATGGCTGAAATTCACCACCAAATCAGTTCGTTTGTTAAAAGCTGTGCTTCTGAAATGAGCGTGAATTTCAATCACCGTGGATGGACGTTGTTTGCGTGTGAAAAACATTACAACAAAACAATAGTGAGTGCACTGTACAGGGTGAGTCAAAAAGAAAGTGACCCAGATTAAAGATTTTTTGCTTAAAAAGCAATCAAAATTGGATACACCAATTAAGTACCGGTATGTCTTAAAAGCGCATGTTCTTCCACTCCTTTGAAAATCAGAAGTTATGCATATTTTACTATTAAAAAGAAACTATTTTTGTAGCTGTCCATGGAATGCCAATGGAAGCTATGGAGCTGAGTGAGAATTACAGATTACACACAGGCATTCAAACACAAATGAGATTTCATAATTGAAATCCAGACTAAAACATTATTTTCACTGTCAGATTTTGTGTCTTTAATATGAGGAACAAGTCACTTTTTTTTTTCTCTGAAATATTGCTGGCGAAGTGTTTATGTTTTCCTTCGCAAGTTCTTGTTCATTTATAGAGGTGGGAAAACGTCCATGTTTCATTGTACTTAATGGTATTCATCAGTTCGTAGAACGGTAAATGATCAGTGGTGGACAGCCAAGTTTTGTAATCTTTTTATTGAAATAGACATAACTTGGGAATAGAGCATGAAAATAATGTGAAATTTTCACAGTTTAAAGTCAGTAAGATACCGGTACAGGTACATGTAGTTTATCCCCGTTTTTTTTTATGAAATGGAGCAAGCCAAATATTTCACAAATATTTTTCAAATTCGGTCACTTTCAGTACATGTACTAAAGTATGTACATGTACCACACCTAACAATAAGGCCAAAAAAAAGAATAGTTCTGCTTCCGGTTACCCGACCGACCCTATTTTTAGGCTGCGACCCTAAAAATTTTATCGGCAATTCCAAAAAAAAAAGAAAAAAAAAAAAGATTGAATAAATAAACATAAAAACCTTATGTCTTGTCTGTCTTCACAAAATACCTCTCAACAACCCTTTTGCATCAAAAAATGCTTGTATTTATTGTTTTCTTACTTACATTCGCTATTTTTTCAAAAGAAACCTCCGTTATTTTTACAAATTCGCTGCGCGATTCAACTACTTCGCAATTCGATGTCTATAAATCACGTGCGTAATAAGCGCAATGCGGCGACGACTGGTTCCCGCCGCGCCGCGCAGGGGCCAATTATGAAAATGCGGTAACTAGTCTGTGCACGGCTATGCGATCGTTAGCGCTAGCATGGCTATGCAGGCGCAGGCACGTGCTCTGTCAACTGGTCGGACTCGACATCGTAAAAATGCTGAAAAAGACATCGTAAAAATGCCAAGAAAACACCGATGGAGAAAGAACATTTTTGCAAGTTAATTCACAGATTTGATCTAGCTTGTCTGTGTATGTATTTTCCGTGTTCAAGAGTTCATTTTGAGATCGCACTACTCGTATTTGGAGTAATAAAATGCAGCGTGTTTCCTGAAATGTTCGACCCGTTGGCCGCGGGCCACACATGTACAAATGTACATGTACAGTGCATCACACACTTTGGAGTTTTGGCCAGCTCCCCTTCTTGACTAGCGTTGTGCCTATGGTGCGAACGACCTGAATTTCCCACAATTTTTTTTACGAATTATCGAACTTAAATATATATTGACAATAATTAAGGTAGGTTTTATTCACTTTTTGTTGCCATTTTGTGTATAGATTTTGTAGTGCAATGGAAATAGTTCAGGCTAAAACTTCGCATATAATTGAATACCCCATTCAATCTGCATAAAAAAAATTGGCAAAAAAAACAAAATTTTCGACCGACCGACCCTATTTTTGAAAGGCATGTAATCGGAAGCAGAACTATTCTTTTTTTTGGCCTAACATTGGACTGCTTTTTTCTTTTTACACGAAGGGTGATTAATTTGTTTTGCGGCCTCACAAAGCCAAGGGTAGAATATGTTGTCCACATGTCGGAGCCGTAACTAATTAACTCGTGTGGATCATTATCCCAGATATTAACGAGAGATATTGGGTCTGCTCCAGCTTTCAGGCATAGAATAATATATGGGGCGGCGCACATTGAACGAGGCACACATTACACATGCTACTTCACACAAGGGCCTGCAAAGTGCAGCAAACCATTGTCTGTCATGCTCGTTTTTTTGTGCCGGAAAGCCTTCAATGTACGGTAATAAATCTTGCAATGAGAATAAAGGACCTTTTCGCATTAACTGGGATTAGTCTTACTACAGCTTTTCTAGTACATGTATCAATATTACTTTCTGAATAATTCCTCAGTTGAATATTTTATGTACAGTGCCTAAGAGCACTTTCATGAATGCGGCCTTTGTCAAACGTTATTATTATTTCAATTTTTTTGTGTGTGTAGCTGGAGCATACTGTCTTCTGCATTTTGAAAACTGAAAAATGTATTTTACATTGTATGGACGTTTGTATTAGTGGGTAAAATTGTTGATATCCATTTCATCCCCACTTCCTTTTATTTTCACTTGTGCAAGATTTTCTTAAAGGCCTAAACTCAAAAGAAGCTCTGTTGATTTAATATATTCATAAATACCTGAGACAGCTGACCTACTCCTATTGGTCGAGAGCCCGTCACATGGGTGCTTTTAAATGGTTGATAACACACTGGTTGGCTGGTTTTAAACACTTTACCGGTGTCACATGAAGTTTGGACTCCTGTGAAATCTGGTCCCTTTTACTGGTTGAACGTTCACAATCTTCACTTACATGTCACGAATCACAGTGTCACGAATCGTAGAGAGTAGCCAGGTTATTAAAAGTCAGTTCACTTTGGGCTATTCACATTAATGAATACATTCTTTTGCTCCACTTGAGATGAATCAATTCCAATCAATTCCAGACAATTAACTGTTTTATGAAAGTTTCCACTTACTTAATATTCTTGCAAAACCAAAGTCACACAATTTCAGCATGTCATCCTTCGTGATGAGGATGTTCTCAGGCTTCACGTCTCTGTGAATACACTGTAGAGAGAACAAAAATGGATGTTTAAAAAAAACAGCTACACACATTCATGTTCAATGTACATGTAGTAGGATATTTGGGATTATTTTCACCTCAGTTGATGGATATGTTCGAAAGAGAACTACATGTAACATTTCTGGAAAGAAACAGGGTCTGCTCATTACATTTCTAGTTACTACATTACTTTGACATTAATTGGCATTGTTACATTGCATAGCTGCCAACTTTTCAAAATCCTAATTAGTAATCAACCCGCGCGGTCATTTTCAACTTCTCGTTTTTTCAAAAGCTTTACCAACATCGAGTACAGGTACATGGTTCACATGTACACACACATGTGCATACCCTTCTTGTTGTGAATAATAATGTACTGTAGGCCAAAAGATAATTTTAAAAAAAAATAATAATAATAATAATTTTTTTTTTAAATTAATTTTGTTGCAATGTCTGTATTTGTTTGTTGAAGTCAAATAAATAATAACAATAATAACGTGCGCATATTTTTTTTTGAGATGCATGCTATCGATGTGGAGTTTCGAGTTCGTATCATGTTTTTACACACAATGATTTAGGGCAATAGAAATATCCCGCCAACATACCTTGCAAACGCATGCTGATATATCTTTTCTGGACGTTGTGACAAACTCAAACTCTATTACCAATTATTCCAACCATACTCTTATTAAATTCCATGATTAAAATCTCGCACTGATGGGTCTCATCCCGGCAATAAGCGACCAAATGTGCTCACGATCGTCACTGAAAAGTACTCGCATACATAACCACACATCCACGAGATGCACACAAATGACACACCATTGAAAAATATTTTTAGTCTGGTCCTCAAGTACTCCACTGCGCACACTGCATTGATGTCTATCAGGTGCTTGACTGCATTCTTATTAGACTTGTCACCAGTCCATCCATTATCGCGACATTTCGCCAGAAGTTTTCGGTCAAAAACGATACTTTACAAGTATTTTTTTTTTCGTTAGGTAGAAAATGGGAAATTCGTAATGTTTTAGTGGCAAATCGTATTTTCGTAATTTAACAAACAATTCGTAATAATTACGAAAAATTCGTAATAGTTGGCAGCTATGCATTAGGCCAAAAAAATAGTTCTGCTTCTGGTTTCCCTACCTACCCTATTCTGACAGCCCCTACCTTAATGTTTTTATTGGGAAAATGAGACGAAAACACCCAGAATCATCAATTTCTACTTTTTACCATTGACTACATTTTTACCATTGCCGCCATATGATCGTACACGCCAAAAAGAAATTTCCCTACCTATAGATCTACCCTATTTTCAAATGCCATGTAATCGGAAGCAGAACTTTTTTTTGTTTTGGCCTCACATTACATCAGTGGCATTGCTTTTTTAATTATTAAATGAGGCTTCGCCTTTTTTGGCCTAATATATAAGCATCCGCAAGGGACTCATAATGGATCATGTTCAATGGAGAACCACTTTATAATGGAAAAGGATGGGGGATCAGCACAGATGTTGTAATTATATCTACATTCACATGTACATGTACAATCCCACGATGCTACATGTAAGTTCTGAACAGGTTTTAAGAGCAGTCCTTTTTGACGATAAGTTTGTTCCTTTTGGATAATCTTTCAGGAGCTGGCTGATATGCCTTTATGCAGCTAGTACTTTTATGAAATTCCAAGATAATTAATTGCTTAAAGAAATGAAATGGATTGAAATTGGGGTTTTAATCTTTGACCTTTGGGATACTATGATACTACATGTACATGTATGTTAATTAGGGCGTACATTTCGCCAGAAGTTTTCGGGCAAAAAACGATACTTAATAAGTATACTTAAAACAAGGTTTTTTTTCATTAGGCAGAAAATGGGAAATTCGTAATTTTTTAGTGGCAATTCGTATTTTCATAATTTAACAAAAAATTCGTAATAATTACGAAAAACTTGTAATAGTTGGCAGCTATGCTATGATACAGTATCCTGTAGCTTTGCATTAGAATTAAGTATGCACTTGTAGCTTCGCATTAGAATTACACTGCCGCATGCATGTCATCACTAATCAGCTCATGTCTGTCTTTTAGAAGGCTTCCCAATTACCAATCCTTTAGGATAGTGTATCAGTGATCTATCCAAAAGACCACTCCAGACAAAATGACAAGTCTGCAAAATGTTACAACTTTTCTCTCGATCTCCCTTTTTTTGGGGGGGGGGTGTGGGGGTGTAAATTCATACTTCATAGTTCAGCTGTCTTCAAACATGTACATTGTAGTTCTTGCTTTCTCAATGCACATTTCAAGGTACATGTACAAATGTAATTTTAGTATCCTGCTCAATTTATCAAGCTACTGACAATTCCAAGAGTTCAAGTATGTACATGTACTTGTACCGGTAGCTTCATATTAGAATTACACTGCCGCATGCATGTCATCACTAATGAGCTCATGGCTGTCTTTTAGAAGGCCCCTGCAATTACTTGTTCAATGTACATTTCTTTTTTTTTCCAATCTTGCTGCGAGGGATCCTCATCAGTGAAAACAAACTTATTCAAGGATTTAAAAAAAATATTCCAATAGGACTTTGTCCCTTTCTTTTTTTCCATTTAGAAAAATCTGTTGTGTCAGGCAGCACCGCCCTTTGAGCTGTTCTCCTTTTGTTCTTTCAAAACAAATTTTAAATGTCTTCTGAGAAAAGAAATGGTCAACATGGTCCAAATAGAAGGCCTGGGAATTAGTAAAGCTGTGCAGCAGGCCTATTTTCGTCTTGGTCAGTTCCAACCACTTGTACTAAACTAAAATCCATAAGCCACTGCCCCAAACCTGCTAGAGCCACTTTGTGCTTAACTCCCACATAAGAGCTACAATATTGATTTCTTTTCTTTAGCTTATTCCCTCCAAGGAAGCAGAGAGCAGACGTGAATGCGTGACTCGCTGAGCATGAAGCTTGAACACCACAAGTTGTAAACAAAGTTTTAACATCAGCAGTGGGTAGCAATGGGGAATTTTGAGAGTCAGGAAGGCCACCAAATCAAAGACTGTGAATTCAACAAAAATGTACGGACTTAACAGCTATGTAGGAAATGCCAAAAGAAGGTCTAAATGTTCGCAGGAATTTGTCAAGATATTTTCTTTGTTAAAGTTGTGTTCACCATGCTCTGCAACAAATGTGATTATTTTCTTTTAATAATTTTCAACTTAAGTACAATGAAATCTCGATAAGTCAAACCTCAAAGGTTCAAAATTTGCCTTAAGTAGAGCTTTGAGTTGAGCAGGGTTGTATATCATTGTTATAGTTTGTTTAACTTAACAGTTGTTTTAGAGTTAGAGTTTGACTTCTCGAGATTTCACTGTATGTTTTTATTTTGACCAAATAAACTCCCTTTTTTTCTTTTTGCCTCTGCAGCCCTCTGAAATTTATATATTTCTGGGCACAAACAGGTCCGTTTTATGAGGCAGAAACCAGCCTAATCGTAACTAAATTATTATTGAGTCGCAGGTAATTCAAAATCTGTATTACATGTACAAGTCATTGTTTCATCAGGCATGCAACTGGGAATTTAGAAAAAAAACGAGGAAACTCCAAACCACACAATACTTTGTACCAGGGGTCAATATAGAAAATAAAAGTTACATGCACAACTGAGATTTTTCCTTGAAAATGGGCTGAAAAACTGAACATTCTGCATACACAGGCAACATTTTACATGTACAGAGCCAAAGTTACATGCATCTGTGCATGTAAAACCCCTCTAAATCGACCACTGCTTTGTAGTGTTTTTCAATTTGTAATGGCATTCATGAGAAGTAAAAAAAGGAAATCAGCGGATCCGAGGAAAAGTTGCAGACATGCGGCAATTTTTTTTGGTTGATATCTCATTCATTTACACTTCTGTTGCTTGAAAAATAGCAATTTTGAATTTTAAGGAATCTGTTTTTCAGAATGAAACTAAAAAAATAGCAGAGAAATGCAACTGTAAATATGATATCAACATGTGTGTAACCTTTGTTAGAAATCATTTTATAATGATAAAAATCTTCACAATCTCAATGAAGACCATAATGTAGACAATATCAAGTATTAGTCTGAGTATCACCCGTTATCTATGGTGCCAAGTCTCCTGTATAACGTCTGATGTGTTAAAAAATGCAGATATACATGTATGCGATCTCGGGCCTCAGTCAATCGGAGTCGACTTTACTAAATCATGACGTCATTTCATTACTACATGTAAATCATGACGTCATTTCATTCCCAAATCAAGACTAAAACTGTGATGGTCAATTCGAATGCAGTGTTTTGTAATACAACAACAGCCGGGCACGTACCGCGTAACATAATACAGAACGCTTGACCACAGCCTTTGTTGCTGTGTCTAGGTGTTTTTTATCCATGTCTATGACGCGACAACGGTGAATGACCAAAGACCCGATATAGAAAGCGCCCGCTGATTGGTCAAAATCTACAGGTCAAGATGCGGTTGTCTTGCATAATTAATCAGCGAATCTGCTCAAATGATAGACTAATTAAGTATGGACATAGTGTTATAATTTGCATATCTAGCCAAGAGATTTCAATGAATTCGGGTACATTTCCACAAAAGCATCAGATTTTCTGGAAGGGGGGGGGGGGCAGGTGGAGTGGGTTGGGGTGGGTGGTTTTTTTTTAGGGGGGAGGGTCTTGTGTTAGTATCTTACATTGTGATCGTGGCAGAATTTGACGGCTTCAAGTAGTTGCTTGATCCATTTCTTGACTCTCTCTTCTGGCATTCTGTAAAAAGAAAGAAAAAAAGAAGCAACATAAGATATTATACTGTACGCAACAGAAAGTAAACTCAATACCGAAATCAAAATGTGTGTTTCAATTTGATATAGATTTTGGATTCGTGCCAAACAGGATAGCCTAAATATTTGTTTTTAAAAAGTTAGTCGTCCCCAGCATTTGCAAGGTAAACATTACATTATGATTGACAGGATGAATGAACATGTAGTGCAAATTGTTCCACGATTTTGAAACCGAGACAAAATTTTGTATGTTTTTATATTGCAAGTTTTATATTTTTTTGGACTGTTTACTTCATCTGCTTTTTCCCCCTTTAATTACACTTTGTTCTAGAACTAATATTAAATTACTAAATGTACCGGTATTTATTATTTAATGTTAGTTTTATAACTGTGTATTAAAAAAACGTACTCCTCACAATGCCTTGGTACACTGTGGTTTCATGGATTTGTCAAGGAGTACATGCATGTACAATGTGATGCAAGTGCTAATGGTTTAATAATGATCAACTGATCCACTGGTATGCAAATCCATACTAATCCTCCAGTCCACTCTAATCCCAGCTGAGTAAGAGATTCAATTACTTACCCTCCCAATGTTCCCTGATGTTCAATTAACCTCCTGCAGACAGAATAAACACAGATCATCAATTTAGGAATACCGAAAGTCTTGTTGGCGCCATTCACTCGAGGAACCTTAGAGATGCAATCACACACATTGTAAGTGTACCACAATTTGCGATGCGATGTGATGCGATGCGAGGGTGCAGCCTAGCCTACACCAACTTGGGACAATGGTCACCGCCCTTCACTCATCTCTATCCACAATTTATTTAGACTCTAAGATCTCATTAGAACATTTCTTTGACATCAATTTAAGCATTGGAATGATACATGTAGGGCCCTAAAAAAATAAAAATTTTGGATATCAAGATCATACATGCAATGATACACTTTCTACAAAAATAATGTGCAAATCACGATTACTGTATACTGTTGACATTGTATCTCAGTAAAAACAACAATGTCACTGATAGAATTAAGACACAGACTTAGGGCCCTGTCACACTTCTGCGTATCCTAATTCCTTATGAGTTGCGCATTGACATTTTTTTCATACGCAGTCGTATGAAAAAAATAAGCGGGAATACGCTCAGAAGTGCGTCAAGCATGCGGTCGGCATAAGTCGGGTGCGTCCGGAATACGCTCGGCATGCGCCCTGCATACTGACCTATTCGCAGCCCGAAAAATAATGTTGTGCACTGCATACGCAACTCATACGCATCTCATACGCAATGGATGCGCTGAATTCGTTACTTGTACGCTAGATGTGCGTCGCACATAAGTCAAAGTGATCAAAACATTTCGACGTTAATTGAGCGTACGGCTGCGTATTGAAAATGTTTGAAAAGGAACTCATAAGGAATTACATGTAGGATACGCAAAGGTGTGACAGGGGCTACACAGGTAAAGTGGCAAGCAAGTTCCATCACTAGCGTAAAAGTTGTTTATTTGTTTGTTAGTTTGTGTTTTTTAGGGGGGGGGGGACAAACATCGCATGCAATATCAAATGCATGTAGTAATAAGATTCAGACTTTATGTACATGTGTTTCACAAGTGACTTGAAAGCTTTGAAACCCATAATGAACGATTAAACTCTTCCTTTGAAATTTGTTCTATAAATTTGGCGCAATTTACTTTGAGGTCAAAGAAATATAAATAGCAAAAGGGACCATCCCTTTTTGTAAAAAACAACTACCCTAATCAATTTGTATGCACCCTCCCCCAATTACATGCACATGAACCTCTCTAGTCTACCGGTAGGTCCATGCACAGTACACAGCAGAAAATCCAATTTTGTGCACCCAGCATACATGTAGTATTGACTGGCCAGTTACAAGTTAATCAATAAAACGGCCTGTGTGCACAAGCGGTAGATCCAGTTATTGCCTGGCAGCACAACAAAAACAGGAATGTGGGTTGAGATCCAAAAAAAAAAGACTCAGCTAGGGGCTGATGTTTGTACACAAATTAATCAAATGTCTTGTCTGAACTTTGGCCTTTGCTGGACACACTGCAGTTTCTAAACAGAGGATACAGAATCCTTCCTCCAGCAAGTACTGACCAGTTGTCAAGCTTTCGATTCACAATGTGATTGATTGCGAGAGGGAAGGCAAAACTCGGCCATCCTTAGCCTGATATTGGGGCACAGTCTCCCTAATTCTGCCCACGCATCTGTCCATGTTGGAATTTGGGTTTATCCGTTGAAATGAGGTGCATTTTGTTTTTCTTTTGAAAACCAATGATTACTTTTGGAGTGAGGCCAGGGAAGGTCAATTACATACTGCATGTACCGGTATGTACATTGTACATGTACATGTACATGTACATTGTACAATGTAAATGCAATTTTAAGCAAAATTTTGGTCAAACGCTTTCCGCCGTACATTCCTTAGCATTCAAAGATTGTGCCTAACAAATATACACATACACGTACATGTGGTTTTCATATTTCAGAAATTTTAGAGAAGTTCTGTGGGGGGGGGGGAGGGGTACGGGTAAGGGGGTAAACTTGCCCTCCTCCTCTCACCCCCTGGCGGCACTTTGGGTTTTTTTAACTGTAACTTCCCAGCGTCTTTCACTAGGAACTGAACTAATTCCATCAAAATCCATCAATCTCTGTGCGTCTAATACAAAACTGTACACGACATAATGGAATCCACCACTGATGCACTGGTTGACATTCATGGACTTGCTACACACGGCTTTTATCACAATAGCAGTACAGGAAGCTAGGCAAAATCAATCGGACACCCCTAGCACTGCTTCAGGCCATTATGCCCAAGTCCATCAAACTCCATCAATATTTAGTCACGCCAGGCCTTGTGGACCAAGTCCCCCAAAATCCACCAAAATGGGGGGATGGATTTTGATGGAGTTGGGGTGGTTAGGGTTAAGATGGTTTTTCGGAAGGTTCAGACATTGATACAGTAAAGTCTTTATTTTAAACAGCATGCTAACCCTCATATCGACCTCTGCCAAGTTCTGTCTCATTTTGCTAGAACACCTCATGTTTACCGGTATTGTAAAAATATGGTAGTACTCCTATCTTACCCTTTTGCGTACTCATCGAGGGAATTTAGTAGCGTCTTCTCACAGTACTCAAACACCAGGTGCAGTTTCCTCTTCCGTCGGAACACCTCCAGCAAGTTGACTAAGTTTTTGTGCTTCAGTTGCTATGGAAACCGAGAAACAAGATGCAAAGTAGTCAATGTTTATTCCAAAATACATCTTTGAAATGCTATTAAAAAAACGAAAACTGTTCGTGAAGAATTGGTGTTTACAAATTAAGGCTATTTACAATTGTTGATACTATGTTTAAATACCAGACAGATTTGGTGTTTTGTGTCAAATATTTCTAATATTTTTTAATTGATAAGGAACATTGTGTTGGTGATTTGAGAAATCGAAGCCATCTGTTACACATTTACCTTAAATTGTGTAATGTGTATTTAACATTGGGTGCCAGGGAAAAACCGTTACAGTTTTTAGTGTGAAAAACTATGAAAGTTCTTCGCTACTGTAAATTCAAAACCAGTATGAATAAAGTGTAAGTTTGGATCACAGCAAATCTGGGTTAAGTGCATTACCAATGCACAATATATTATGGGGTTTAATCATACTTGCTTGGGCTTGGTACATTTTGTAATTGTAAATGAATGTATTTTGTGTTAATGTCATGTAATTTTGTTTCAACCATCACACAAATTTCATATTTCTTAAATCTACAGTTAGTTTACTAATGAGAGGAGCTTTCTGATTGCTTTTGAGAATATCTACCAGTACCATATAATTATAAACGTTTTATATCTACTGTACCGGTAGACCTACCGGTAAGGTCAAAAACAAGTAGTTCTGCTTCCGATTACACGGCATTCCAAAATAGGGTAAGTAGGGAGGTAGGTACATATTTTTTTTGTTCCATTTTTGTTGTTGTGTACGATCATGCAGGAGTCTGCATAATTACAATGTATAGTCAAGAGTGAAAGGTAGAAATTTATGGATTTTGATTTTTTTTTCCTCATTTTTCCCTAAAAAAAATTAGGGTAGGGGCTGTCAGAATAGGGTGGGTAGGGAAACCGGAAGCATAACTTTTTGGGGGGGGGGGGGCCCCTAATTTTCATGACGTCCCAATGACTTTGTCATGATTGTTACGCCAACTTAAGTGACAGTTCCCAGTTAGTGAAAAATAAGTTACACACATAATATGCATTTAGTGTGCAGGCATGGGCGGAACGCCATTCAAAATGCGACATCAAAGCTAAAATACTGAGGTACACATACAAATGTAGCAATGCATGTATGTACATACATGTTTACATGCACAATACATGTACATGTATAATGTACGGCACTGTAAAGTAAATGTATGTATGGAATTTTTCAGCGTACCGTATCGTACATGTACATGGCATTTTTCCATACACGTCATCTGCCAACCTATTATTCAGTTTGATAAGTTCTGCACAAAAACAAATCCTCTGTGCACATAAGGTAAATGTTGTAACACCTCCAAACAATAGGAGAGGCTACTCTGTTACCATAACACAGCCCCCACACCTGGCCTCATTCCCAGCTACCCTTGACTGCTCTGTTGACTTGGTGCGCTGTCTGCCTTCTGGCAACACTTGATAAGTGCTGGGCCTGTACATATACATGTACATTGTACACAAGCAGTGCTTTGGGCAATCTTCAAGATGTGTTTCCACGTAAAATGTACGCGCTTGTGCAAACTATATGCTGGCAAGGCCGTGTGGACAAGTTTTACGAAAGAAGGTTTCAAGTGGAAGCCCAACATACAGTGTGTCCCAGAAAAAGCGGGGCCCAGACAAATCAGTGGCCATATCTAAGCAAATATTGAATGTGAGATTAAATTTTATTATGAAATGAAGACACAATCTCTTCTTGTTTGCATATGTGACACATGTATGTGTTCGTGAGTGATTCATGTTCACGGTCTCCCTCTCTCCACTAATTTACCAGCACAAGCTAACGCCGCAACAACAAAAATTAATTTGGATTTTATGGAGCTCGTTGCGTTTCTAGTCATGGCTTTAAAAGTTTTCAATCAATTCAGTTTATATTCCGGCAAGCAATAAACAACATCAACAGCATGGAAAAAAAACACAAACAAAATTTAGTCTCACATGATTTATAAGTTGTTTTGATATCGCCGCTGATTTGTCCGGGCCCACTTTTCTGGGACACTGTGTGCGCAATATTGTACAGTACAGTAGGCTAGTTCACGAACAAGAACACAGTGCCAATATGTACACATTAGCTAATCAAGAGTGTATTAATTACACACATTTTCGCACTCCGAAAGAACAGCAACCAAGATCAATCACTAGCTAATAATTCCTTCAAAAACTGTTTGAAAGCTCTCGTCTTCTTCTTGACAGGCTTTGATAATGAGCAACTACATGTACAATGTAGTAACGTGTACATTTTTATCATTGCTAGGCTGATCAATTTTTAGGAATCTTCTTGCAAGGAAAATGGAAAACTGTTTTTCATGCACATGTACATACATGTATGTACATGAATGAGCATGTACAGATTGTTTGCACTGATTTTAGTCACTGTAGCAATTCGCAACAAAAAGTGATAACCATACTAACAAAAACCTTTAGTACAAATATGTATCTGATACATACATGTACATGTAGTTCTCATCCAATTTCAAAAGCAGAGCTGTACACAGGTAACGTACGGTACATACGGTACTATGTACAAGTGTACACAACTATTTTGTACAATTTTGTTCAGAGACTAGAAACTGAATTTGTATTTTCCACCTCAAAATGCAAGTTTACAGAATTTGTCTTCTTCAGATCACTGAGGCCAATGGCCACTTCTTTCAGAGCAATGCCACTACCGCCCCAGTGTATTATTGTCCGTTCCTATGGCGACATCCAAACATCTCAGGTACACAACACAGCCACTTTGCCACATGACTGGGCAGATTCCCCGCTACCATGTCAATACAGATACCGCCTGCTGCACTGCCTTACATGTTCAATGAAGCTGATGTGTATGTAGGACTTATTTATTGAGCAATTTCATAACAGGACGGGCTATGAGAGTTATTTTGATGGAGTGTCTGTATGCCGGTTCTGGCCTTTATCCTCATGGACAGCATTAATAACAGCAGATCAGTTTTTATGAATGTAAAGTTCATGAGTGATATATTTTTGTGACACAATGCGCCTGTAAATTTAAATATTTTTTTTACTTTTGCAAGCTATAACAAAGTATTTTTTGGTGCGCTGCAGCTACCGTTTAGGGAAAGACCTAGTTAGCAACATATGTTGGAATATGTTCTAATTTAATTTTAAAAACATATTTGGTTCTTAATTAGTCGGACAAATTTATTTGTTAAGCCCTATATCATGTGCTTGGATACTAAAATTCCATTGGCCAATTGCATACTGTAGGAATCATTCAAACATGTCAATGTGCTTTTCAAGTTACAGAACTTTGAGCACAAACTCCGTTTTAAAGTTCTGTCCACGGATCATAGAAAAAGTAAGCGTTCTTTCAGCAAAACGAAAACAATTAACATGCATCCCTATGACAATGTATGAGAATTGTTTTTGTTTTGCTGAAAGATCCGTGGACAGAACTTTAAAACAGTGTTTGTGTTCAAAATTCCGTATCTTGAAAAGTACATGAGTGATTTGAATGATTCTTGTACTAAAAGAAAGCTCATTGATTAGGCTTTCATTACCCAGGTTTTAAAAGTGCTACATGCAAAACTTCTTTCAAAAATTGGTCCTGCCATGGGTTTCGATTTTTTTGGCTCACCCTATACAGTGATTTTCAATTTTGTACATGTACGTACTGTACTTACCATGTACCAACTTGCACTAGAATAAAGCAGTTGTTCAGTTAATTGAAACGGAAACCGAAAAGGGAACAATTGAACAATCAACAAAAAAGTTCTGCAGACTTCATGAGGTCCATAGCACAATTTAAAAAAAAGGTAAAGAGGCCGGACCTGGGTTACTAGGAACGGAGTGCCCATCTCTCTTTCTTTAGCAATTGGGCCAGACTCATATATGCTGCTGTGGGGGGATCACCACACCTCCACAGCGAGTCTGTTACCTTCCCAGCATTGAACAATGCCGGTACCCATTTACCACCTGGGTTGAGAGGAGTAATTGAGGTAAAGCGCCTTACTCAAGGGCACAACACGCATGGCCACGGCGGGGCTTGAACCCACAAACTTGCGATCACGAATCCTGTGCTCTACCACTAGACCACAAGTGCCCCACAACTAGTACGGAAAAATGCTACCTACCTTTAACATCCGGATTTCTCGCAGGGCAATCTTCTTGATGGAGGGGTCATCCTCAGACTCCACAAAGCGTTTGATGGCAACAATCTCCTCAGTGTCCCTATTCCGGCACTTGAAGACCACGCCGTACGACCCCTCGCCAATCTTATTCAGTTTCTCGTACTTGTCCATGTTTCAAGTCTCTTCTTTACTACCAATGCAATGGCTCCTGATGTGCAGCCCTATCACAAGTCTTTGGCTTTGCTTAGGGGATGTTCTGAGGGTTTTAAGTCATCTTTGCACAACCTGAATGAAGAGGAACTGCAGATATCTTCTGAAAAAGCTTCAGTTGTTTTCAAGAATGAGTCGGTCACATGGACAAGTTCTGAAGTGCCTCATGGCTGTTTTCTGGGGAGGGGTAGGCAGGTTCGTTTTGCACAACTAGTTTTGTACAGGCCAACTGGCTGATGGTCATGGATATTGCTTGACGACTACTGCTCACGGTGCATGGCTACAGTGCACGCTATGTTCACCTCATACAGTTATCCTGCTGCTTGCATGCACAATGTACCGTAGCTTAGTGTGACTGAGGGCCCTCTGATGACAATCCACACGCAGTAGTCCAACATACACCGCTGCAATGAACAATGTACACATGTACAGCCCACTCACTGATCTGTTGGGAGAGCATACAATGGTTGTCTTTACATCTAGAAAACCTCATTCACCTATTGAAATTAAACCCATGAAGACATGCTTTGTTGTGTTCCTCTCGAAAGAAAGCCTGTTTTTAACGAATGAACAATGGAAAATGCAAAATTTACTGCCCAAATCTACCACTGTGAAATGATTGAAAATACAGTTTTGAAACAATATTTCCTTTTAATAATTTAATGTGATTTTTTTATGATGGAACTTTTTTACATCAGGAGATGAAAATTCAAAATTGGGCATTGCCCTCAACAACATGATTTTTTTTTAATACTGCATAGCTCAGTGTTGTCCTTGGGCTTGTAAAAAAAATCACAAGGACAATTCCATGGAAATTTATGTTACATTTAGAGGAGATCTGACTAACCTGCAAAACAAGAAGGCCAACAAAATGGGGCCGTATCATAAGTCCGACGCCTCATAGGTCCGACACCTCATAAGTCCGAAATTTCGGACTAATGAGGCGTCGGACTTATGAGGCATAACATTTATTTATTCCGCCTCATAGGTCCGACGCCTCATAAGTCCGACGCCTCATAAGTCCGACAATGGAAAAACGAGGCGTTTAATTTGTCGGACTTACAAGGCGTCGGAGCTATGAGGCGTCGGAGCTATGAGGCGTCGGAATAATGAGGCGTCGGACCTATGAGGCGTCGGACTTATGGGCCTTTATTTGGTTAGGGGATGCGATTTTGTCGGACTTATGAGGCGTCGGACTTATGAGGCGTCGGACTTATGAGCGGACCCCAACAAAATAACTTTCTGTTGGTTTGGCAGTACGTTTTGATCAGTAACTCATACCCTGCATTTCAAAATTTCCTTATAGGCCTACTGTGTACTGATGAAAAAAATATGTTTAGTGCCCTTACAACATCATTAGGGTGTAAATACCATTTCAATTATTGGGGGGAAAAAACAATAAAATCTCACGTCTGCTCATCTTTGGTACAAAGCGTATGAAATTTATAATCAAACGAAAAATAATTCTTTTTCACATAAAATATGAACCTTTCTCTCTGTCTTAATTTTTTTTTTTTTACAGTTACACAATTTACATTTCGCGTGTTAAAACAGGGTGACAAAATGACTTTCTAAATGTATCCATAATTTGGGGAAAACCTAGTGTTTTTTGGACCAAACCCCCCCCCCCCCCCATTATCTCCCTGCCACATCACTCAAATGAAACTTGAAAGGTCTTGTTGACCCTTTCATTTGATACCACATTTGAGGTTGTGATGCTTGCAGTTTTGAAGACTTCATAAATTTTCCATTTTTATGGAATTGTTCACAAAGCTCATTCTGGTGGGACTCGAACCCACGACCTCCTGAGATAACTGAAGACATCTTACCACACGTCAAATGTGGTAGCAGTCGGTACCACAGCTGATTAATGTTTATGATGGATTTTTTTTGCGTTAGGGAAATGTTTCCAAAATTTGAACAGAAAGAGTTCCATACCTGGACATCGTACCTGGACACCCAGTGCACAAACTCTATGAGACTGGTCTGAAAAATTCCAAGTGTTTTCTCAGTAAATGCTTCAATATTTTCCCTGCTAAATTTGACTTTTCGGACATGTATGGCTGCACTGCAGGCACAAATGGGTGATGTCCATGTATGAAATTCTTCCCTTGGTGACTAGTACTGTACATGTATCACCCGTCACCAACGTGATTTTTATGATTAAATAATCTTTCCTTGGCTTCATGTCCTTTTATTTTTCACCACATCTCAGTCAGAGTAACTCAAAATATGAGAACACTTGTCAATGTATTCTCATGTTGATTATTCTTTTACATTTATGATTTACCGTTAATATCAGGTTCACACAAAATTACATGTTAATGAACTACAAATTTATGACGAGGATAAACTAATAAAATAAATAAACAAGGAAAAAAATGTTGCAACCTGATGCCATGAACATGATGAATCTGGGACTGAGAAACATTTTCAATTTTGTTAGGAATTACTTTACAATTTTCTTGACTCTCCATAGACCATAGATTTGTGTACACAATCGCGGAATGGCAATCTTTCCATAGCTTCATTCTAGATTCTACACAAATTTGACAGCCATGGCATTATCCGGCATGACACTGCCTAGCCCGACTGCGTCTGGCCGTACAGTACTATCGCAAGCTCTGTAGTACGGCCAGACGCCCGATGCTTCCACAGAGACTGAATTTTTTGGGCCGCCGATGTAGCGATATTGCTACATCTTTCGATCGCGATTATCTTTTCATCCAGGACACAAATTTCCAAAGTTACGGTTCGTAGTCGTAGAGCAACTCATACCTTTTCGAAAAATCGTTGTTTGGTCTCAATATTTTCATCCACCTGGCCACAAGACGAATTTCAGTAATCAGAATCCGCAAATATCGTCCTCCATGCGATTTCCCATGCGATTTCAAAATGGCGGCCGCGCTGTAATGTATGCAATATGCAGGCGCGCCCGCGTAAATCATGAATATGCATAAACAGTCTGTGACGTATGACCTCGTGTTTTTGGACGTGCGTGCGGCGGGGCCGTACGTCCAAAAACACGAGGTCATACGTCACAGACTGTTTATGCATAATCATGAGTTTACGCGGGCGCGCCTGCATATTGCATACATTACAGCGCGGCCGCCATTTTGAAATCGCATGGGAAATCGCATGGAGGACGATATTTGCGGATTCTGATTACTGAAATTCGTCTTGTGGCCAGATGGATGAAAATATTGAGACCAAACAACGATTTTTCGAAAAGGTATGAGTTGCTCTACGACTACGAACCGTAACTTTGGAAATTTGTGTCCTGGATGAAAAGATAATCGCGATCGAAAGATGTAGCAATATCGCTACATCGGCGGCCCAAAAAATTCAGTCTCTGTGGAAGCATCGGGCGTCTGGCCGTACTACAGAGCTTGCGATAGTACTGTACGGCCAGACGCAGTCGGGCTAGACACTGCCTGGCACCTAACGTTATTCACGCGTCACGCCAGTCAGTAGTCGCGCTAGCTAGTGTGTGCAGTACACGTACAGTGCGTGGAACGGTCGATGTGCTGCATGATGCATGCACCAGAGAAAGAGAGTAAATGTCATCAAAATTAAAATCCATTAATGAACCCATTTTAAACCTAAAATAATAGGCTTATTGCCGTACGAAATTCCAAGACAAAATGACAAAAGTATGAGGGAAAAAACTTCACTCACCTGTCTTTCGGTACGTTCTCAAGTGCTACTGCTAGTCTAGTTTTTGCATTTGGTCTATGATGGCAGCCATGACACTTACTAAATTTGCATAATTGATAGCTTTATCAATCCGCGAACAAGTTCGTCAGAGCTTAGCAGTTCTTACAACCTATAAAACATCCTGTTTTTCAATCAAGGATAAAATAATCAAAATAATGAAGTCTGCAGCTTTTTCGTTTCAAAACAAGCTTTTTATAATTGTATAAGTATTATCTAACATAACATTTCGGCACTACTTTCTCATTGCACACACTTCCTTGTGCGTGCTATGTGCGTCAGGGTCGTTGCAGGCAGTATTTTGGGTCATGCATTAATATGCAAATAACACTCCTTGGAAACGCAGTAAACTGAAATGTTTACATGTATGTTCAGTCAAGCATGTATTGCGGAAACTCGACATTGAACTTCTAAGCAATTAAACTAGTAAAGGATTTGTATTTTCAGATTTTGAACATATGAAGTGAAGATATTCTATGATAAATGATAACATTACATCGAGTGGTGGATTGTTCGGCTGGATATTGGTCAATTCGATTCATTTAATCATTTTGTTTTATTTAAAAAAACCTATTTATTAAAGAAACAAAACAGGATCAGCTTAAAAAATGAATTCAAACGACTGAATCACATTGTATAGTACAGTAATCAATAGAAAACTATCAATTTGACAAGTAGAAAATTTTACATCCTTTTGAGAAAAAAAAGGATCCTACATATGGGGAAAACGTATGTGTTGCGGAAAGAGAAGTCGGCCTTTTACAATTAATTTACAAACAACCAACAAACCAAGAAAACAAACAAATAAACACCCCAACACACCGACAAGCCAACAACAAACTAAACAAACAACAAACGCACGCAGTCATTGTGTACGTAATTTTGATGAAATTCGCCCTCTTCAAAATCGAAAAGTTGGAGGGGGGGGGGGCAGAGGGCCTGCAGCTTCTGATAGGGTAGGGGCATTGTATTAAAAGCGGACACTCAGTGGACGTACAGTAGGTGGCGCTCTTAATCCCTGACGACCGATGTTTCCCGCCGGGCGATGCCGCCACCCCGCCTTCTACATGCGTCCCTGCCTGGCTCGCTGTTAAAACTCTGTAGCCACTCTGCATCCCCCTTTAGGTGGGTAAAATCGGCGCTAAAAAAATATCGGTAAAAGGAAGAGCAACAAATATGCTGCAAGGCAGCAACTGTTCCTCAGAGATCATCGAAATACTTCACACTATTCAGAACGAATTAGGAACGTCCCGCTCTTAATTCGAAAGTTGAAAATAGTTAATTGATTGCTTGCTTGACATGGACCGAGTGGGGTTTTTTGGGTGCGATGTCTCATTTAAAAGCTAATGTACTTTCGGAAGTTCACTTTGTTTTTCAATTTTTTTATGTCCATTTTTAGGCGAATTACTATATTTGGGGGGGGGATGTTCACAATTAAAGAAACATTATTTTCAAGATGTAATATAACAGGCCGTTTATATTCATCATCATTAATTTGCTTTTATTTCGCTCAATGTCTCTATGATTTTTTATTTGTAATTTGTATAATTGTTTGTATAATGTTTGTATGTGTATAAACTGTGTGTATTTAATTTGGATGCTTTTATATTTTTTTCATATATGATTCCTTTCTGTAAAAATTGCAGTATTTATTTTTTAAAGGGGCGTATATTTATTTGTTCTTGTTTATTTCTCATGTTTTGTTGCATTTATATATTGGGTTTTGTGTTTATTCAGCTTTTCTTGTTTTACTATTTTTATCTTTGACATTTTAATTCTTTGTATTGATATTTGCACACCTTTTTACGTTACGATTACATTTTTCTTCTCTTTAATTTAATATGATAATAATGGTTAATTTTTCATAACTTGTACAGCGCCTTGAGCGTCTTTTTTTAGGCGGATTTTGGCGCTATATAAATGTTCATTATTATTATTATAACAACGTACATCTTTATTTTTTCCCAATTTAATAGCGTATACGGCGTTTCTCAGTCAACTTTATAAATCGAGCCATTAATAATGGTACAGCCATATTGATCGAACGAAAATTCGTTTTGATTATTGTCAATTAGTAAAAATTCATTGATTTACTACAAAGACATCTTGTTTTGTTTTTAATGCTACCAAAGGCCTGCCGAGCAGATGTAAATATCAAACTAAACCAAAGTTTTAAAAATACAGGCTAAAAAAAAATCAAAAAGTTATGTGCTGGCCAAGCTTTCAGGGATCGGTCTGAGCCATAACAATGCCCCAGCCAATCCCTTAGTTCTCTTCCGGGGTCTCGGCGTCCCCGACCAATACACACTTCCTTCCCTGTCCATCCATATAACCCCGGAGGGCCAGGCACCATGTAAAAGCAAAGAGCTAAGGGAGGAACAGGGCGGCCCCTAAGCCCTGATCCTCCGAGTGGACCACATGCCCTGAACCTGTACGAAGGCGCCAACCTGGAACTCGCGGACAGTACCAGCAGCAGTGCTTACCGATTAAGCTAAGGTACTGTTGGTAATTTACGACGGGAAATTAAACGTCTTATAATGACTGAATAGAATGTGTGCGTTGTAAAGCAAAAAGACACCGACGGGATTCGATCCCGGACTCCGCGATTTGTGGACGACGAATCTAACCACTCGACCATCAGGCTGCCTTAGAATTCTCCTCAAAAACAATGTGTCTTAATAATAGGCGGAGAAACGTGGAACATGGCTGTGTGCATCTGTTTTGGCTCCATGGACGAACAGAAGTCGGTATTTCGGGCAATAATGAGTCAACTGTTTTCATTTCTTTGGAAAATTGTATACGGCAGCCTCAATAGTCGCAGGCCAATACGTGTGCTAAACATCGTTACGCAACAATAAACACTATTATTAGGCCTATGTAGGGTTTTGAAACAGGCCTCAGGACGTGCGTTCAGGGGCGGATCCACGAAATTTGGCGGGTGGGGTGTCAGTCCCGTTAAATGTTTATATCTGATCTATCATTATTATAATTGTAAGCCTGTACATATTTTGCCTGTGTCGGAATAGGGTGGGCAGGGGAGGGGGGGGGGGTCGACCCCCTCTGGATCCGCGCCTGACTTTTACTCTTTGTGGACAGATACAGATTCTCAACTCCGTCACTACCACATCAACATTGTACGGACGTCTTTACAAAATAAACGATAATAGTTTTTACGGATTTGTCAGCAGTAAACATGGGACCGCTTCACAAGGCAACTTAACACAATGCTACAAGGGACCATCAAATAATTATTGTCATCAGATCATTCTTTATTTCCATTTCCCTGTAGTTTTAAGATGTTTTTCACAAATCGACTTTTTTTTCAGCCATGCTGAAAAACACTGTAGTTAATATTAACTAAGCGTAAACACAAGTATGTTTAATTTGTCCTGATACCGGTAACTATTCCCAATCGATACATGAAATAAAGAGAAAATGGTTGAATTGATAAACAATACGTTTGAAAAAAAAATTAATCATAATTGACAATTTCAATAACTCATATGTCAAAAACATTGAGAGTTGACCATGACATTGTGTATAGGCCTAGAGTGTTATTATATGTTGTTTGACAAGAGCGAAATGACTTTAAAACATACTGTCATGACAACTGAGCACAAAACTCGGCTTTGGAGCTCTTTCGAAATTGATTTCCCGAAAATACAGTAAAAGCAAAAAATGGAATCATTGGTCTTTTGGTGTTATTTGTTCATTTTTGTTATCGGGTTTTTTTTTTCAAACTTCTTTTTTTTTCCAAAACAAAACGTCATGGTTCATGCGCAGTTGCTCGGTACATTCTGTGAGTCATTTCGTTCTCGTGCAAGTAATAACTGACGAAAGGTAGAGAAAGGTCAATACGCTCTGAATTAAATCTCAACATCCCTAAAATATTTTCCAGAAATCTTCAGACCCATTAAAAGTAAATCTTTTTGTGTACCAGCAGAGTGACATTACTCGCTGGTTTACATACGATGGGCTAGGAATTCTATCTTGTCTTCTTTCGGAAACGAAGTCAGTTTGGACTTTTTTGTGGCAACACTAAGATGGGTGTTCTTAGTCATTTCAAGGGTGCTGCATTCGATTGTGCCTGTTGTGTCGATGCTAAAGTGGCACCCAAAGCGTCAAAATGCTCTGAAAAAAAGCAATCTGGAAAAAAATAATAATCCAGTCAAGACTCGATCTATTGATTGAACATTACATTTTCACTCTAAAACGTCCGGTCTCTAGTTTTAGTCACTGGGAGAATTTTCACTGTTGGCAGTGGCGCACCCAAGGGGGTGGGGGGCTTGGGGGCTTGAGCCCCCCCCCCCCAGGGGTTGTCATTTTTTGGGAGAGAGGGGTTTAAAAAAATTACGATATGACCGCATTGATTATGTATCTGACCTAATTTGGAGTAGTATTATAGGGTTGTAAATGGCGTAAAACATCGAAATGCTCCTGTCCCCTTCTCCCCCCCCCCTTTGTATTTGTCTGCGGCCGAAAAAATTGGGCAACATTTAAACGAAAAAAAAATCAAACTTCTAAAAAAAAAATTATTAGCCCCCCCCCCCCAGCCAAATCCTGGGTACATCACTGGCTGTTGGGAAATACGAGAGTAGGCATTTTCATACATTTTAAGGGCAAATGTGTACCCTTATTCTGAAGCACTAAATACGTAAAAGGCAGCCATTTTATTTTTTTCCCCTCGGGATTAAATAAAGTCACAACTTGAATTAAAGGTTTTAGTGATGCGACAAATTGTTAGAGGAACACATTTAGTGCAACTTTCTTCACCTCTTGAAATGTATGAAAACTATTTGACATCCCTGTTTGGTTAATTGTATCTAAAATTGCATTTCTTTAAACATTTCACATTTTCCATGCTTTTCCGAACAACTAAGGGTGCAGTTGCTGTGATGTCATTTCAGGAAGACAATTCCAATATGGGTTTTTTTTCTGTTGAAATGGTGAACCCAAAATTTGCTTATTGAAAACATTTCTGAGAAAGGGTTGATCGTTGGCTTTCTGCCATGTACTTACACAACAACGATTTACCACCCCCCCCCCCCAAAAAAAATGACGATACCAAAATATCCAAAATTCTAGCTGTTTGCAAACATTGGGGTTTCTGCATGCCTGGAATGACATCACATATTTACTCATGAATATGGACATTTGTATCAGCATAACAACAAAAAGGCGCCTGAAGTGAAAAGGACATTCACAGTGACAAAATAAGCTAAATGGGACACAAAGTTTTAATTTCAAAGATTGCATCGGAAAAAAATTGCCGCACTTCATAGGCCCTTATATATTTTCCCAATCACCCTGGACCCAAAACCTGGATAGACCTTATGCATTGTGGAAGTCTTCAGATGGTATTTTTTTGTTATTTACGATGAATACACAAAGATTTACTCTTGCCTGTTCCATAAAGATACAAAACTAGTGCCCTCTAATTTCGCCTATAATGACAAAGTTACTACATCGCGAGGAGCTTGGCGACGAATGCCAATGCGAGGAGTGCCGCTAGAGGGCGCACCGCACTGCCACTGTTGCAGTTATCGCCGTCGCAGATACACAGTTTGCCCGTGATATTACTCTGATCGGGAATTAAGTCAGGAAATATCATCAGAATTAAAGTAGCCGACTCTGCACCCTCGTAACACTTATTGTCGTACGTGACTGGAATCTGGAAGCATGCTCTAAGTGTTCCATCCTTGATGTCAACATCAGCTCCGGCTAAAATGAACCAGACGAAACAAAATGAGACACGAGTCGTGAATTTGAGCAGATGTCCGTTTTGTTAATAAAAAAAACATTCTCATGGGTTGTTGGCTATTACATGATTTGTTGATGAACAGGGTTTGGGTAGTTCACCCATATGCCTGCGCCTACGCACTCCTATAACATTCTGTCTTTTATAGTCTTGCTGCAAGACTGATTATGATTTCGGTTCTTCTATAAATTAAAGTGAGAATCCCGAACACCTTCCCTTTTGGGGTTTCTTACGTTTACACACCAAGGTGATTTATTTTTGTCTCCAAGATTGATATATCAATACGTCAAAACGAAATAAATTTCACCAAAACACATATTTGGAGTATCGTGTCAACATTTCCGCAGGACATTATGGTAACAAGATGATCTCAAACATATACTATTCGCCGTGTGTGTGTGACATCGAGAATGTGCGTGTGCGACGTCGATCGACAAGGATATTAAGCCGTTTGGTTGCGAAGGCGAAGCGTGGCCCGTTGATAGGCACAAAATCCGATTAGAATGTACTTAGACGTTATAACAGAGCAGTAAAATTCATGCACCCCAAAAAACATGGCCTTTTGAACGTTTTGTTTCTCAGAAAATATTCTCAGTATGATTGAAATGTTAAATTATAACGGAAGACCTTCAAGTCGCGAAGAAATCGTTTGAAAACGTCCCCAAATCTACGTATTTATATATATTTCTAGGAATTTCCGAAAGTTGTTATTCACGAGTAGTTGAACACTTTCAATTATCATCTAAGTAGTATACTCCAAATTCCAGCTTAATCTGTCGTTGCAAACGCTAGTGTTGCACCTTGAATTGTCTGCAAGGAAAATTTCGACAAGGACTTTTTGCCTGCCACACCCACGTGCATGGTTTTCGGTAAAGATCCTACTTCGGCCCTGGAACACAATGACGAAGATCGTTTTAGCATTTTCATAGCGTCACTAGGCTCGGCTTGATTTGGCGTGGGTTTCGGTATCGGCTAATATAAGCCGCCAAAAAGGGTGTTGTTTATTAATTAATAACTCGAGAAGCAGGCTTTTCTGCAAACTTTCACTGCATTATTTCTTGAGGCTTGAAACGATTGACATATATTGCAAACACCAGTGCTACAACTTTTAAAAATGCACGTAGCCAGGCCTATTTTTCAAATTTCAACAAAAAGAAATGGACATACGACAACGATTTTTTTGCACACCAGTACTTGGATCTTTATAAGGGAAATAAACCCTGAAAGTTGCATGACGATACGGTCTTCCAAACGGGAGAAATTTACTTTCACAGATTTTGCCCGCCTGGGTGAACACATGGTGTGCATGTAGTTTCATTGAAAATAAGGTGTTATGTTTAGAAATCGCCCTTCGCAACCACATGGCTGATTGAATGGACTTCAACTTTTTTTCTAAACATGTCTCATAAGGTTTGTACATGAAGACATGCCGAGGACTTAGCTCAGGTCGTCGGGGATCATGTTATCGCATAACCCGCAAGCTCAAAGATACATCGAAGTCACAAACGCGAATCGACAGATGTCTGCTACGCGCGCGTACCCAAACATGGATTTGGGGAACTAAGACAGAGATCAAGTCTTGGCCCATGGTCGACCATGATAAATGTTAAACTGTCCAGTTTCGGTAACCTAAAACTTAATAGCAGGATCTTCCGAATAAACTGAACTGAATGACCATTATTTTGAATCAATTATGGATCAAATTGATGTTGAATGTTCTAGGAAGCATTAATTTTAAATGGCATTGAATGAGCCAGGAATTTAACGGGTTTTTTTGGGGGGGGGTAAAGGAGTGGTAAAATTGGCCTGGAAAATGTGCAGCCGAATTACCTCTGGTCTTCCCCTTAACAGTTCCTGCAGCTTTTACGCACTTTGCGTTAAACAGTGTTCCGCCCTGGCAGGATGATTTGCCTTTGTATGTATCTGGAGAAGGGGAGTTGGCGCAGTCTGCCTTATGCGTGTACTGCTGGTCCAGTGGTAGGCGAAGTCCTGTTGAGTTGAATGTTGTGCATTCGTAACAGTTCAGTGCTAAATCTGCAAAGAGAAAAATCCACAGAGAATGAGGTGTGAACAGCCAGAATTCACTTGTTATTTTGTGATAATTAGCGGCATACCGGGTGGAGTCATATTTGAACGTTACTGTGACCTCAATTTGCATGTTGACCCCAAGTGGGCGTGGTAAATCTTGGTGAAGCACTTTTGCCACAAGTTTTCATCATCAACGTCATGTTTTGCGTTATAGCGACCCGTTAAGGGGTGTTTTCATATAGACAATTTTATACATATTTAACCATTCAAAATCTGCAAGAAACAAATTTACCAACAAAGCAAAACAATACAATTTTTTTTTTTTTGCAGGTGCCAACCGTGACTTCAGAGAACAGTGAAATCGGAGCATAATGTATACCATTTCAAGAACCGTTGGTATAACCTTGCATTTTGTGCTTCCACACACTCTTTAGGCTTTTTACAAGAAACGGGACACGCAGACATCAGACAGGACATCAGACAGACAGATAGCGTAGTTGGGTCTTAATATGGACTAGATTCACGAGGCCATTTTGGTCGTGTTCCCTGAATGTATTTTATAAATTGTGAACTGTTGAATGTGATGGTGCCAGACTATTCATACACTCTAGCCTCACTTTCATTTTTTTTTTAAATGTGGCTTAAACATTAGGGAATATTAATCACACATTTTGATTTATTTATCAGAGCAGACTGGTATTAATTTGTAATTAACTTTATGTCATTGCTTTCATTTCTCTTCGCAAATTCCAAAAGTGAGTATTTTACCTCGCTTTCAATTTCCATAATGATTAATAATAATAGGGAAAATCTGTAGTGTAGAGGGAAAAACGAACACTGAAAAATTGCCTGGGTTAATTTTACCAAAGAAAGGATGGAAACTGGAACTACCCAAACTTGGGTTGTTCTATAGCCAATTGTGTGGGTTAGAATTTCTGCTAAATTCAACCAAAACCTGTGGCCATTCAAGACCAAATTTAATTTGGTCTTGTATATGACTACAACGTTTGGTTGAATTTAACATAAATTATAACCCAAACAATTGAATATAGGACAACCCAAGTTTGGGTAGTTCCAGTTTTCACCCTTTCTTTGGTAAAATTAACCCAGGCAGTTTTTCAGTGAAGTGTACATGTACATTTTTGTACATTTTGTTCGCAAAAGTAAAGGATTGCACGGGAAGTCGTCAGACTTGACAACATTTCAAGAGATGCTATTTTCGAGTTAGGCCTATAACCCTAAAATATATTGCTTTTCATTTAAACAAAACAAAAACCAAAGCTTCAATTGATTCAATTGATATACACTTGGGAACACACACAAAAATATCAGGCAAAGAGAGATTGAACAATTATTTGACAAATTTTGCATAATTTGTTTGGCCCGACAAAAACTTCGGATGGATCTCTTTGTGCGTGAGAGGCCCAAAACCAAATTTAGAACATGGTACGATTGAAAACAAACAAACTTTTGAGAAGAACAAAGAAAGCGGCGTCTTTAATTTTTGGCGCGAAATTAACGCTGCATTAAAACCCTGCTAATTCGATGAAATTGGTATGGAAAACCATACAATGTGTAATGAATTAGAAAAGATAAACCAATTCCATCATTTCTGATCACTTTAGGGGCCATTCAGAATTTTCAATGTTTTAAATGTTTCGATTTTTTTCAAATTGTGGGTGGGTGGGTCAAGCTACATAATTGAAAATCGAAATTCACTTTCCATGGAAAAAAGATTAAAAAAACCAAGAAAGATAGATATTTTGACTTGCCTGAACTACGCGCAAGCGTTCCGATATCGCGATGCGTGTTTCTTTTCCAACTTCGTCCCCTGTATGTACTGTCAGTGGCGTAGCCAGGAATTTTTCAGTGGGGGGGGGGGGGGGGGGGGGGGGCGCTGGCGCTGGGGGGCTGGAACATTTCATGGGGGGGGGGCGTCATGTTGATCAACTATAATTTTTTTAGAAACTCAAAATCTCAGTGGGGGAGGCGACTGGGGGGGGGCGACAAGGTTTCATGGGGGGGGGGCTGGCTGTCGCCCCCACGGCGCCCCCCCCCCCCCCCCGTGTCTACGCCACTGCAGGTCATACAGTTAAAGTTTATGTAAACTTGTATGAAAAGTCAAAGAAAAGTAACTCCCATGATCTATTTGACACCAAGTTTGTGTTAACTTGCCGGTAACGCCCTAACAAATTATCCAGACAAATATGTTTATTTTGTAACATTTGATGTTCGTCTGTCGGTCTTCTATGCTGTTATGTTTACTTTTAGGTACCTTCAATGGTACTATGTTTAATTAACCTGTTCATTTGTTTAATTAAACTAATAACGCACATATAGTTGCCAAATATGGCACTAACAAGTTTGAGGGCGGCAATTTCATCTTTAAAAATCTGGGTACGTCGGATTACTGTACACACAATTGTCCTGGAAACAACAGTACCAAAGTACAGAAAGTCGTACGCAAGAGCTCCCCAGCAAGTATCGCTGACGCCATTATGATTCCAAAATTTCTCACTGTGTCACACAGTGAAATAACTAAACAGCGTCGTTGTATTGTGAACACATACAAGCATTCAAGTCGCGTTCTTGCACACTTTCTGCAAGTCGACATAGATATCCTTGAACCACTGCCCCTGCTTTGCATAACAAGTGCACGTGAATGAACGATTCGACTTTTATTCAAAGAAATTTCTATGTACAGTCACCAGACTCTATTCAGTAAAGTCCCCGTCAAAACGAAAGTAAACAATCCACGTGCATACCGCACGGCTACACCGTCGTACAGTGTGGCAGGGACACCAACAAGTAACACAACAACTATTTTTTTTTTTTAAATTTATAAATATTCTGATTGAATTTCGTTAAAAGATACTTGTTGGTGAGGTATCACATATTCTAGCAAATTGATAAAAAAATGTACAATATTACAATATGCAATTTTGAGGGAAATGGGCAAAATACTGCATAAATAATGCCACTTGATCATATTCATAATACACAAACCGACAATTTTCATTTTCAGACCCACAACGAGAAATATTGTTCACACTGGGCTTATTGTGATGAGTTGTGCTTGGAATCCACCAATACATAAATTCCCATAGGCACCAAAGATAAATACCCCAATTTAAACAAATCGGGGAACATACTCTGAACCCTCACAGGTGAGCAAAACATACATCAAATGAAAGCTGAATTAATCCTCTTTACCTTTTTGGAAATCTTTTTTTTTTTTGGGGGGGGGGGGTTGACCTTTGACTTTTAGGTGATTTTTCCCTCCAACGATGATCACCCCATCGCCATTTTGAAAAAAAAAAAAACAGATTCCTACCACTCCATATCAATATAGATTCCATTCAAATGTTTTGTTCAGAAATCTAAATTCAGGAACATGGACCCTTCACTTCTACAAATACAGACCCTCAAGTGCAGGGGCCAAAATTCTTTATTATTACAGATAAACTAGTATACAAAGCGTAATTTGGCCGGATTAGGTCGCGCCTATTTGGGCTGCCTCTCATATGTACTGCGATCGGGAAATCTCCAGCGTAATAAAGACTTGAAGAAACTTTATTTGATTTATTTGATTCAATTATTTTATTTTAAATCTTAAAACATAAAATAAAAGCTAAAAGTTGGACAGGCTGCCACGGATATGTAAAAGTAAAAAACAAAACAATTGTCATCAGACATTTATCCAAACCCCTGCCAATAAAACAGATTTACAATTCCATTCATAAAAATTAAAGTACTATTGAAAAGTAAATTGTACAAATCATACGAGACGAGACATGACGAGACATGACGAGACGAGACAAGACTGGGAGATGAGACAAGACTCAGCAAAAAAATCATAGAGTGAAACATTGGACAAGCCAGACAGATACAAAAATATAAAAACGAACTAATAAATAAATACTCTTACAACCCAACAAACAAACAAACAAACACCCCAAACAACCAGACTCAATAACGGGAATGAATGACAAACGGGCTAAAAAGATTATTACAAACAAAACAAAACAAAACCGAGAAACAAAAGCAATCCCATTCCCCAGAGAGAAAAAAGCAAACCATAAAAACAAACAACCTAGTTGACATACATACGTCTACACTCACATTACATACACACACTAAAGAAACAACGAGAAACTAACCGGGAACAAAATGAAATAAGACACAATTTTACATTGACGATAAAATAAATTTGACTGCAATAATTCCTCCCTCAGTTTTAAAAGAAAAGATTCACATTTCCATAGTTAAAACTTTTTCTAATTTTAACACGGTGACTTCGGAGAACATCAATGAGGCAACTATAAGTGAACAGTTCTCTTCTCTTGTAATCCATGTGTCTATCAGTTCTAAGTTTCAAGTGGTGAAACGTTAAAAGCTGTGCGACGGAACTGCCTTGCAATTCCTGAAATTATTGTTGCATTCCCTATTAGTTCATTAACTTTATATTAGAATCAACATTATTATCTATGATAACGAATTTGGCGGGAAACAGAGCTTTCACTCAGTGACTTTACTGGTTTATTTAACTTCGTGGGGATTCCTCCAACGTCAGGCTTTTCCTTGGTTTCAACACCGGTGTCGGAGTCTCACAACACTAACTGGGGCAACCAAGTATGCCAAAGATTCTAGCTGAACCGAGTGGGCACGGTACGAGCTTTCGCTTCGCAGAGACGGCCGGACTGAAGCGGGAGCGGACCGCTACAGTGACGGGGAAGCAACAGCTGGAAGGGGCCAGCGAGTGTACCGGATCACACTATAGTTCGAGCCATGGTGTGCATGGTCAACCGGGGCCAGTGGCGTAAACAGGAATTTTTCAGTGGGGGGGGGGGGGGGGGGGGGGGGGCGCTGGGGGGGGGGGGGGCTGGAACATTTCATGGGGGGCGTCATGTAGATCAATAATAATTTTTTTCGAAACTCAAAATCTCAGTGGGGGGGGGGGGGGGGGCGACAAGGTTTCAGGTCGCCCCTCCCCCCACGCCCCCCCCCCCCCCCCCAGGCTACGCCACTGTGTACTGTACAAGTACGTCATGTAGGCCTACGTGTATCCAATCGCTATAAAAACTGGACTATTCAACCATTGGACTCCCAAGTCTACGAGGACCGCAGCCTGTGATGTGATGTCTGCCCAAACCTGATGTTTTCTTTCGCTCGTACCCCCCGCCCTGCAAACAGGGCGGAGGGGGGGGGGGGGGGGGGGGAAGAGCAAATGTTTTTCTCAGCTACCTCACGTGACAGGCACAACCTCGTATGTCACATGTCATCCACCTCATCCAGAAAACGACAAAACCACTGTCATCTTTGTGGCTTCCAAAACTGCAACCTGTCATTCCCAACAGCATATCAGCTGGCAAAACACAAGAAAACTGAAGGTCACCAGTGCAAAAGAGGAAGACCGACAACTTCACGCCGTCACTGAACTAGACACACATGTACATGGTGTTCAAGTACATGTACATGCAAGTGCATGTACATGTACATGTTTAGTTTTTTATTAATCGAAATTAGGGGTAGGTGGGTGGGTCAAAATAATTTGGAAAAAAGTCAAAATTTTAAAACATTGAAAATTCTGAATGGCCCCTTACAGGCTAAATGTCCAGATTCCTCCGGATTTGGAGGGTTTCATTTTCGCCCTTCCCTCATCGCGATGAATTTTTCTTAAGAACTCTATTTGTGGAACTTTCTACTCTTAAAGGGAAAATACAACATTTGTAAACATAAAAAAAACAAAAATGATCAAATTATCACAAAATACCTTACAGAATTGTTAGGGACTGACAGGCAAAAGCACCCTTTGAAATCGTGGCTCCTGGTGTGCTGACATTTTCAAGAAAAAAAATGTATTTTTCCAACGCTGGTCGGCCAACCAGCGTTGGAGAAAACGGGGTTTTTGTTCAAAAACTTTTCTTAATTTTTCAAACTTAGTTATTCTGACTTTTTTTTGCAATTGATCACACACCTGTGAAGGGGTGCAAGCCTGCTAGACTGATTCTCTGACCTTGCAATTCCCCAAAGTGTATTAATTGCATCGTTTCATCTTAAGTGGGGTCAGGGAACCAGACTTCAAGAACATGATAGGTTTTTTTGTTTTTCCAGCATCTACAAGTTAGCCAAAAACATGAAACAAGTCAGTTTTACAATATTTTATATAACATACTAGCCCTCCGAATCAATTAATTTCTGAAAATTGCAGCAAAAGCAAATGATGTACATTAACTTTAAAATGTATGAAAACTTTCTGACATCCCTTTTTGGTCAATTTCATTGAAAGTACAATTCTTTAAACGTTTCAAACCTTCCAACGCTTTTCAGGACAACTGCTAGGGCACTGTTGCTGAGATGTCATTTCAGGAAGATACTGTTCAGTTTAGGGGTTTTCTGTTCATTGTAAATATTTGTTCTAAAGGGCCCTTGCTCATTGGCTCAATGCATGCCATGTACGCAACCAGGCGCGGATCCAGAGGGGGGGGGGTCAACTCCCCCCCCCCCCCCGCTCTGGCAAAACAAATTATAACAATTATAGTAATACTAATTTATATTATGTCGGCCTGTCCGCAACAATCGGACATAAAACATCTGACAGGCCTGAACCCCCCCCCCCCCCCCGGCAAAAAACCCCGGGTCCACCCTTGGCAACAATTAATCTCCAACAGAAAGAAGAAAAAAAAATTTACAAACAGCAAAATATCCAAAATTCTGGCAACCTTTTTGAGCCGAAATAGCTGTAACATTGAGGTTTCTGCCTGGAATGACATCACAGTTTTGCTCATGAAAATGAAAATTTGCATTAACAGAAAAACCAAAATACCTTCAGCAAAACAAAAAAGGAAAATAAGGTTCAATGCGACACAAAGGTGCATTTTGAAGGATTGCATATTAAAAAAATAATTACATGACATGGGCCCTTCAATTGGCCCATTACACCTGTTAAAACGCAATAGAAAATGCGCTATTAACGTGTTTTTTTGTACTTTAATTTGGTTACAATTAATGAACAAAAGGTTTACCTATGCTATGCAGGCGATATAAAAGCACTGCCCTCTAACTTAACTCTGCCTTAGTCTCGTTCGCGTCTTTCCATCTTTAAAATTTCCTTTGATTTTGTTTTATGTAGGCCCCCTACTAAAATAAAAGGAGAAAGAAAATAAGTAAAAACCGACTCACCCCTCTGAACAGCCACGGCAAAAATGACCAACAGCACGATAAATTTCACTCCTGGAAAAATTAAAGAAAAAGGTTTTTTTATATCAAATTAATAGTAAATTCTGGTGCGGGAAGGTCTAGAATTACGAACATTATTGCGCGTCGCGTAATAATATGATTTGAACTACGATAGAATTGCACTATAGGCCTTTCTGCTTTTAAGGCATATTTCCACGATTTTCCTAAAAAAGGAAAATAACCTGTAACTTCAAATGATTTAAATCCTGTCTCAAAATTGACGCATACGCGAAGTACTTAAAACTTACCCATGGTTTTGTTGCTCCTAAGTCCTGCGATGTTTATTGAAGATTGTTGATTGGGCAAACATGCAGCAAGTAACGATTGGAGTAGGCGAGACCCAATTTATAGCGACGCTACATTTTATGGGCAGGCCACAATTCACGGAAGTCCAATACCAAGCCCACAAATGCATTACACGCTGCCTGAAATAGACAGGGTGACTCACAAAAATGAAACCCTGCAAAAGTTGCCTTTCTTTTTCCAAAACGTGATCTGTGAATGTGTAATGAACTGTGATAACCTGGATTATTCTCGATTTCTTGGCTCAGCACTGGAAAGCACCATTTATTCAACACTGCAGTACACACTACACAATTACAGCAATGCACGTATAACAAATCATGTTCAGTGAGAAAATGTATACACCGCGTGTGTGAATGTAACAGAGTTCAGTACGCGGGTCATAGTGAGGTACCTTAGTGAAAAAATCGTTACACGGTGGACAAAAGCACAATTTTTTCATCAAAGCATCTCCATGGTATACCTTTTCGAAAAAAAGACGGACGCAAAAAATTGGATGATGGGAAATGTTGTATGACGTCATTATGACGTCATCAGCTAATTATTACATGAAAAAATAAATTGATAATAATCTTCAGAACTACAAGCATCACAACAACCAATGTTGTATCAAATTAAAGGGGACAACAAGATCTTTCATTTGACTGGTATGTGATGGGGATGGAAAATAGTTGAGGGTGATTTTGTGGGTAAAAAAAACAAACCTTTTTTGGTCAAAAGACATGTTTTCGAGGCTAAAAGCATGGATTTAGGGTAGTCACATTGACACTTTGTTTAACATGCAAACAGTATGTGGTATTGTGAGATATTGTTTTTAAGTTCGAGAGAAAAGTTCAAATTCTATGCCAAAGGAGTTTTTGTAATTGATTCTTAGTATCATAAATATGTTTAAACTTTTTCCAAAGATAAGTGGAAAAGTGAGGCATTTTTTCACCAAAGCTTTGCCAATGTGTTACGATCAAAATAGGGTAGGATGCAAAAAAATCGGATGCCAGGAACAATACTTTATGACGTAATAAGACGTCACAATATATTACCGAGCTCGTACAGTAATTAATTGTAGAAAATAAGGTTGTGAAGCGTTGGGATGAGATTCCAAGTATTTTATAATTTGACATTTTGAGGGTCAGGGAATTGAAGAGTGATATAATCAGTGACATTAAGTAACATTAAGCTGATTTGCTGTTGCAGTGACGTCACTATTTTCAAATTTTCTTGAAAAATCTAAGCATTTTTGATTATGGAAAAAGGGCTACAATGACGGTATTTGTCACGCAGAAAATAAATTGTGTGAAATTGTGCGGCTCCTTGAATTTGGTCTTTAACACATCCATTTTTTTTGACCATTTACTATAGCTGGAAGACGTAACATTCTTATATGTGTTGTATATTACGGGTAATGAGGTATGGGTTAGGAGCCAGACAGAAAGAAACGTGGTAACCTGAAATAGATTAACAGAGTGGCCGGAAATGGTGATGGTACGTCCTTAACAATGTACTACAAACGGGGGCCGCCCGATAGTCCGAAGGTCCAATAGTCCGAAGGTTCTTTAGGCCGAAGGTTCGATAGTTCAAATGCACAACATTTCCATAAGAGGGGGTTCGTTAGTCCGAAAATGAAATAAGGTTCGTTAATCCGAACATTTAATGCAATAGCCCGAAGGTTTATTAATCCGAAGGTTCATTATAGTCTGAAGGTTTATTTATCCGAAGGTTCGATAGTCCGAATTTAGAATAAGGTTAATCAGTCCGAAGGTTCAATAGTCCGAAACGAAAATAACAAGCTCGCGGGAACGGGGGGTGCTGTGGGTGCTGCAGCACCCCCAACTTTTTGGATTGGGGTGCTGAATATGCTTCAGCACCCCCTACTCCCGGGCAAAAATGTGTTCCAGCCAGCAGTGTTCTACGACGTTGAAATTGCGCCGCTGCGCTATACATTCTTGCTTGCTCTACAAATATCTCCTTAGTTTTGTTCGTTTCTAGTTTTGCCGCGGCTAAGCGCGGCTCTTCGAACGTCTAGCACAAAGTAACACTATAAAATATCAGGAGGAGGTATTTTCTAAATCTTCAGGCAGTGCAGAATCGATATTTCTCTCAGTGTATCTATTAAAAATGTCAATGGAAGCCCGTCCCACTCCTATTAGGTTGGGATGTGTGTGAACCTTGCTATTTGTTAATGTTGAGTACAGAATGCTAGCAACGTCAATGAAACTTTTAAATGGAAAGGAAAACCTTCAGGGGAAAGGTATGATCTTTGCCTCTATTGAAAGATCGAATGAAAAAAATCGTAGCAAGCATAATCAACTTTGCCACCATTGTCATGGCCGAGGTTATTTTTTTCGGGTCAAAGCTTCCATCATAGCGGAAATATCATAGACATGTACGGTGGCCGTTAATTGCCGTTCCCCTTTTTCAGTAAATATTTCAAAATTTACCGCTCTACATAGTTTTCTTTTCAAAATGTTTCAAAAAACTATTTAAGTTAATTAAAAAAAAAAATTCTCATAAAAATAATTTCAAATTTAAAATTCTTATGAAAATAATTTCAAATTTAAAATTCTTATAAAAATAATTTCAAATTTAAATTTCTTATCAAAATAATTTCAAATTAAAATTTATTATCAAAATAATTTCAAGTTCGTGTTTAAAATGAAAGTAGATTTTACACAAAATGAAAGCGATTTCAAAGTGAACTTCATATTCGTGACGGCCTATGGTTGCCACAGTATCCCACAGTGCTCTGCCGATGTGAGCATGCGTGAATACTGCACTGAAAACAGCGAGCGACTTGTGGCGACTCTGTTGTCTAGTTCCTTGATCCTGACGATATCTAAAGAGGTATCAGGGATCTTATGGCCTACTCTAGACTACTCTACGATACACAACGTGACTTCACGTGTATGCCATCCACGCGACGTGTAAACAAACTCGAAGAAATGGCTAATGACGAATGGAAAAACTTCAAAAGAGCAATGAAAGATAAGCGAAGTGGAAAGACCACGAATGAAGTTTTGAAGCGGGAAAGAATAACGGTTCAGAGGTTAAGCTCTGAAGTATCCGGCAAAGCCCAAAAATACACCAGAATGGGGCCACGTGAATTTGTGCCATTCGAGTTCAACGAACTGTCTCTTGTCAACATAAAGGAAGCGTGCATGCAGTACTTCACCGACAAAATCGGCGAGGGGTTTGAGTGCGATATCATAGCCGGAGAGCAAGGGCCGTCTTGCTCATACAATGACATCTTCATGGGGCGCATGCCAAGCGAACAGGATGGACCGCAGTGGGTCACGGTGGAAGAATTTGTGGAAGGAGACTTTGCGAAGCACATGAACAACAACGGAGACTGGTCTCAGGAGGAGTCTGAAGTTGCAAGAAAGTGTGCCAGTCTAGCACACTTCAGTCTAGAGCGTTCCCATGGCCAACTGGTCATAGTTGATTTGCAGGGATGTGGTCACAAGCTGTTTGACCCAGAAGTTGCCTCACGGGAACAAGCAAGAGATGGAGAGATCCTCTTCACCTCCGGAAACCTGTCAGTGCTGGCAATTGATAACTTTCTGGAAGGTCACACCAAGTGACAATGAATATTACAAAATTCTGGGACTGAAAGGTTTAGACACTATCTGAATCCATGTGGCTCTTGCATGCAAGTTGCAGGGTTGGACCACAAACACATCTTGACTGCTTTAAGTACTGCATCAAACTAGGCCCCAAGGTGACTCATGAAGAAAATGCAGAGTGGAGTTGTTACAAAATGAGACATATTCACAAATGTAAATGAAGGGAGAATGCCAGTCTGTATGTTTTTTTACTTCAATTCCAATCGAGCTTTTAAATGAATGATTTCAATCACTTTTGCCTGTTTTAACTTTTTCGAAGGAAAAGTAAATTAAACATTAATTTCATGCTTAATCAACTGATGCTGGAAAAAGTACATACAGTGAAATGATTTTAACATTCAACTTGAAAATTTAGGAAAACAAAAATTAGGTTACCTGAATCATCCACAGTACAAGTTAAACTTAAAGAGAATATACATCATTTGCTTTTGCTGTAATTTTCAGAAATGGATGGAATTGGGGGGTTGGAAATATATAGCAAATATAGTTACACTGACTTTTTTGAGGTTTTGGGTTCGAAAATGCTATAAAAACCAAGAAAAACAATCAGTTTCCTGTAGTCTGGTTCACTGACTCCATATAAGAAGAAACAGAGCAGTTTACATACATTGGGGAATTGTAAGGTCAGGGAACCAGCCTAGCTGGCTCGTACCCGTTCATTTGTAATCGATTGCAAACAAGTGCGATGGTCAATTGGGGCCAGTATTTGAAAAAAATCCTGACAATTACTTTATTTGGGAGGGGGGGGGGAATGTTCACAATTAAAGAAACATTATTTTGAAGATTTAATATAACGGGTCGTTTATATTTATCATCATTAATTTGCTTGTTTCTGTTCTATCATCTTTTATTTCGCTCAGTGTCTCTATGAGTTTTTATTGGTAATTTGTATGTTTGTTTGTATAATGTTTGTATGTGTTTATAATGTGTGTATTTAATTCGGATACTTTTATATTTTTTCATATATGATTCCTTTCTGTAAAAATTGCAGTTTTGTAAAAAAAAAAATATAAAGTGGTGTATTTTTATTTGTTCTTGTTTGTTTTTCATGTTTTGCTGCGTTTTGTGTTCCTTCAGCTGTTCTTGTTTTACTATTCTTATCTTCGACATTTTAATTCTTTGTACTGATATTTTCACACCTTTTCACGTTACGATTACATTTTTCTTCTCCGTTTAATTTAATATGATAATAATTGTTTAAAATAATTTTTTAAAACTTGTACAGCGCATTGAGCGTCTTTTTAGGCGGATTTCGGCGCTATATAAATGTTCATTATTATTATCATTATTATTATTATAACACCGTACATCTTTATTTTTTTTTCCCAATATAATAGCGTACACGGCGTTTCTTACGTGAACTTTATAAATCGCGCCATTAATAATGGTACAGCCATATTGATCGAACGAAAATTCGTTTTGACTATAAAGCCATTTGTTTTGTTTTTAATGCTACCAAAGGCCTGCCGAGCAGATGTAAATATCAAACTAAACCAAAGTTTTAAAAATACAGGCTAAAAAAAAAATCAAAAAGTTATGTGCTGGCCAAGCTTTCAGGGATCGGTCTGAGCCACAACAATGCCCCAGCCGATCCCTTAGTTCTCTTCCGGGGTCTCGGCGTCCCCGACCAATACACACTTCCTTCCCTGTCCATCCATAATCCATATAACCCCGGAGGGCCAGTCACCATGTAAAAGCAAAGAGCTAAGGGAGGAACAGGGCGGCCCCTAAGCCCTGATCCTCCGAGTGGACCAAATGCCCTGAACCTGTACGAAGGCGCCAACCTGGAACTCGCGGACAGTACCAGCAGCAGTGCTTACCGATTAAGCTAAGGTACTGTTGGTAATTTACGACGGGAAATTAAACGTCTTATAATGACTGAATAGAATGAGTGCGTTGAAAAGCAAAAAGACACCGACGGGATTCGATCCCGGACTCCGCGATTTGTGGACGACGAATCTAACCACTCGGCCATCAGGCTGCCTTAGAATTCTCCTCAAAAACACTTTGTCTTAATAATAGGTGGAGAAACGTGGAACATGGCTGTGTGAATCTGTTTTGGCTCCATGAACGAACAGAAGTCGGTATTTCGGGCAATAATGAGTCAAGTGTTTTCATTTCTTTGGAAAATTGTATACGGCAGCCTCGTTAGTGGTAGGCCAATACCTGCGCTAAACATGCTCATCGTTACGCAACTATAATATCATAATTATTAGGCCTATGTAGGGTTTTTGAAACAGGCATCAGGACGTGCGTTCAGGGCGGATCCACGAAATTTGGCGGGTGGGGTGTCAGTCCCGTTAAATGTTTATATCTGATCTATCATTATTATAATTGTTAGCCTGTACATATATTGTCTGTGTCGGAAAAGGGTGGGCAGGGGCGGGGGGGGGTTCGACCCCCTCTGGATTTGGACAGATACAGATTCTCAACTCCGTCACTACTACATCAACATTGTACGGACGTCTTTAAAAAGAAAACGATTATTGTTTTTACTGATTTGTTTGTTAACACTGTAGATCAGGCCTATATTCCGTTCGCTCTTCCCAACAGTCCTTCGTCAGCCTGTTATCAAACATTATTTTCGTGAAAAATTATGTGAACAGCAAGGTTTTATCCTTAATTAAAAAAAACCCGAATATTAAAATGTAGGCGAAAAGCAACATTACACCAGGACATCACATTACACTAGGGGTGCTTATCACGATACCGATGTACATCCTTTATGATAGCGCTTCGCTCGTACCCCCGCCCTGCAAACAGGGCCTATACACTGGACCGGGAAGGGCTGATGAGCTTCACGGAATCTCGCGAAGGAAGTGGGGATGGCATTCTGGGTAACTATCATGGCCTGTATAAAAAGGCTAATTGAAGATATAGATGCTGCAACTGTTTAAAGGGTGAGGGCTAGTCTGGTTCCCTGACCCATTGTCCTTTGGTCTTCAAAAATATCTTTAGATGGGGCCGGGAAACAGTTTAGGTGCAGGCCGGTAAATTGGTCCGAAATTGCCTACCCAGGCCAAATGACGATTTGCATGCCCTAAAATTCTTCAGTATTTGAGCATATTGTGGGCCATGAACTTGAGGGTTTCTTTCCAAAAAAAGGTGGAAGCCGTGCACCGAAACGTGAGCTTGTATTTCTGTACAATTTTTATGAAATTGGAGCCTGAAAAGCGCTCTATTAAGCAATGGAGTCATGGGCGTCGCCAGGATTTTTTCTAGAGGGGGGCAAACAATTTTTTGGCCAAAAAAGGCTTGTATTTCTCAACACATTCTCGATTTATCAGTTTTAGAGGGGGGCAGGGACATCCCCCCCCAACTCATTAAATTTACACCACTTTGTCTTCGCGCCTCTTTTCTTTTCTTTTTTTTCTTTTTCTTTTCTTTTTTTTTTTTTTTTTTTTTTTTTTTTTGCTTTTCCAGGGGGGGGGGGGGGGGGGGGCAAGTGCCCCCCCTTGCCCCCCCCCTCGCGACGCCCATGAATGGAGTGTAGGCACTGTTTTTCAAAATGGCGATGGGCCTCAGAACTATATTTTAAGGGGTGATGATATTCAGATGGAAATTTCTCCCAAAGTCACCACATTACCCCAAAAATTGAAAAGACGAAGAAAGATGATAAAAATAAGCTTTAATTTTGGTGTGTGTCTCGAACACCTTGGAGGGTTTATTTATTTATCATTGACGTTTACCGGGCAGTTTATTGCACCGATAAGGACACTGTTAAGGTTGCAGACCAGTAAATCGGTCCGAAATTGCGCCCAAAATCTGAATCGGGCTGATGTACTGTCATCCGATCACAGCAATTTCGAGCAGACAAGGAGGGGGGGGGGGGTAATTTGGGGTTGGAAGGAGCAAAAACTTAATTAACTCCCGTTGGGGGCGCCCTATAGCAAGGTAGCCGCAAACAGAGGGCCTGTTTTCAGGCCAGAAATCGCAGTCAGAGATTTTTTTTCTCGCAATTTTTGGATGAAATATGAGTCATCCATCCTTCCTCGTGCCGTACAAGTGGCTTGGGGGAATTTTTCAAAACCTCGCTTCTTTATAGGTTGCAGACCAGTAAATTTGAGCATGTTGTGGGCATAAACTTGAGAGTTTGTAAAAAAAAATATCGGTGGAAGCCATGCACAAGACTGTGAACTTGTAGTTTCGTTCAATTTGGATGAAATTGGAGCCCAAAGCGCTCTATTTTGCAATGGAGTGTAGGTATCGTTTTTCAAAATGGCGATGGGCTTCAGGACTATTTTCAGGGGTGATCATCTTCGGATGGAAATTTCTCCTAAAAATCATCAGTGCCCCCCCCCCCCCCAAAAGAAAATGAATAATGATGAAATAAGCTTTAATTTGATGTGTGTCTCGAACACCTCGAAGGGTTGTGAGAATTTTTCCCGAATTTCTGAAGTGGGAGCATTTACCATTGGGGTCTATGGAAGTTTATTTACTGGTCTGTAACCTTTAAAGCGGACACTTGTGGTCACCCTCGGACAGTAGGTGACGCTCTTCATCACTGCCGACTGACGTGACACGCCTTTTCCGACAGCCGATGTCGCCGGGCCCATTTTGCTTCGCGCGTACCCGCCTGGCTCGCTCTTAAAATCTGTAACTGGTTGGGCATTTGTCACTATCAGGCGCAGCTAGCCGCCTCCCCCCCCCACCCCCCCCCCCCCCCCCCCCCCCCCCTCTCTGTCCAAAAAAAAAAATCCCTAGAAACTCATGATAAAACATGTGAAAGCCCCCCCCCCCCGCCCCCCGCTCTGACACCCGAAAAATGTGTACTGGTAATATAAGGCAAAAAAAAGTCTCCAGTTTCTGGTATGCGCGCGCGTCGACGTAGCCATGCGCGTCGGCAAAATGAAAAAGGTTTTTTTTTTCAATGAAAGATGATGTCTCAAAACCGCCAAACTCATTGGTTTGACTGGAATCCTGCTGCTGCACAATTTTTAACGTGCTTTTAGATGGGGTTATGATCAAGAATACGCTTTATGTGGCCTCTCTGGAGTCCCATAATATTTGCACTAAGTTTAGTCGGGCACCATTTGCAGTCATCAGTCGTTTTGAAGCAAAAAAAAGTCCGGTAAAAAAAAAAAAGCTGCGTCGCCGCACCACTTTTTGGGAAAGCTCCATACCAGAAGCCGGAGACTTTTTTGGGCCTAATGTCCGCCTTTGCACAAAATACGGACAGAGCCAGCTTGGTTAGGGGGTATATGTACACTGTTCTGTGATCTAGTGTTAATAATCGACGAATTTGAACAGCGCCCCATTGGAAGTATGGTACGAGCCTCCCATTCTCCCTATTAATTGATTTTTGGCGCTGAATACTAGTCCGGAGAAAACAAAAACTGCCTACATTTTATTTTTTTTGTCGATGAACCCCCCCCCCCTGCGAAAATTCCTGGATCCGCCCCCGACTGTGCAACACCCCCCCCCCCCCCGTCCAATGCCCCGAGGTGGGTAAAATCGGTGCTAAGAATATCGGTAAAAGGAAGAACAAAAAATACCAAGCAACGCAGAACCTAATTTGTTTGAGAGATCATCAAAATACTGCATCGTCACACACACTTTTTCATGACAGTTTTAAAAGTTGGTATATAGGGCCCACGTGTTTTTTTCAAAATTTAGATTTTCTTTTCCGAGCAAAATTTAAAGGACTAGAATGTCCTGTAACTAATAAATTTGCTTGTTGTTTTTGCAGGCCTTTACACAGTTTTTTAAAGTTGGTTTCAAATGACACGCTCCAGTTCTTAAATCGCGCCCACTATTCAGAGCGAATTAGGAGCGTCCCGCTCTTCATTCGAAAGTTGAAAATAATTGTTTGGTTGCTTGATAATGGATAATGTTTCATGGGAGATTTCTGAGATAGAAGGCACCGCTTTTTACAATGCTATGACAATGAAATCAACCTAGCTACGTTGCCAGGGTTCTTATCATAGGGTGTAGGTAGGTAAAGGGCGGGGCGGGGGGGGGCTGGGCAGGTGGGGGGCAGGGGTGGATGTCACGGAGGGGGGGGGGGCAGCATTTCTGTTAAACCTGTTAACCATTGTAACTTAAAGGACTAACACATTTACAGGGGGCGACTTCATGGGGCTAGGATTCCCCCCCCCCCCCTTTCTACGCCGCTTGGCGGCTGGGTCACAATCGTTGCAGAAATGAAGCTGCCTTTTTATGTAATTAAGGGACCGGTCCTATTATTTTTTTTAGCAGTTTATGTGAACCCCACTAACAACATGGTCGGTCGGTTGCCGGGTTAGTCGGTCAGTCCTTTCATCGGACTGTCTGTGGTTTCCCGTCTCGCTCACGAGAGCTTACGAAGAGTTCCCTTTTGTTTTCAGTAATAAACATGAGACCGCTTCACCAAACAACTTAACACAATGCTACAAGGGACCATCAAATAATTCTTGTCAAATCATTCTTTATTTCTATTTCCCTGTAGTTTTAAGATGTTTTCACAAATCGATTGTTTTCAGCCATGCATCAATATTAACACTGTAGATAATATTATCTAAGCGTAAACACAAGTATGTTTAATCTGTCATGATACCGGTAACTTTTCAAAATCGATACATAAAATAACTGAGGGAAAATAGTTGAATTGATAAACACTACATTAGAAAAAAAAATGAATCATAATTAAGTGTTGTTATATGCTGTTTGACAAGATCGAAATGACTTTAAAACATACTGTCATGACAACTGAGCACAAAACTCGGCTTTGCACCTCTTTCGAAATTGATTTCCCGAAAATACAGTAAAAGCAAAATCTGAAGTCGTATATTGGTCTTTTGGTGTTATTTGTTCATTTTTGTTATTGGTTTTTTTTTTCAAACGTGTCTTTTTTTCCCGACACAAAACGTCATAGTTCATGCGCAGTTGCTCGGTACATTCTGTGAGTCATTTCGTTCTCGTGCAAGTAATAACTGACGAAAGGTAGAGAAAGGTCAATACGCTCTGAATTAAATCTCAACATCCCTAAAATATTTTCCAGAAATCTTCAGACCCATTAAAAGTAAATCTTTGTGTGTACCAGCAGAGTGACATTACTCGCTGGTTTACATACGATGGGCTAGGAATTCTATCTTGTCTTCTTTCGGAAACGAAGTCAGTTTGGACTTTTTTTGTGGCAACACTAAGATGGGTGTTCTTAGTCATTTCAAGGGTGCTGAATTCGATTGTGCCTGTTGTGTTGTGTTGATGGTAAGTGGCACCCAAAGCGTGAAAATGCTCTAAAAAAGCACTCCAGTCCAGTCAAAACTCCATCTATTAATTGAATATTACATTTTCACTCTAAAACGTCTGGTCTCTATATTTTGTCACCCCCCAAGGGGTTCGTTTTTTTTTTGGGGGGGGGGTTAAAAAGTTTACGATATGACCGCTTTGATATGTATGTGACCTATTTTGGAGTAGTATTATAGGGTTGTAAATGGCGCCACAAACATCGAAATGCTCCCGTCCCCTTCCACCACTTTTATTTGTCTGCAGCCAAAAAAATGGGCAACATTTAAAAGAAAAAAAATCAAACTTATACACAAAATTATTAGGCCCCCCAAGCGAAATCCTGGGTACGCCACTGACTGTTGAGAAACACGAGAATAGGCAATATTTTACTTTTTTAGGGCAAAAATGTACCTTATTCTGAAGCACTAAATACGTAAAAGGCAGCCATTTTATTTTTTCCCCTCGGGATTAAATGAAGTCACTACTTGAATTAAAGGTTTTAGTGATGCGACAAATTTTTTTGAGGAACACATTTAGTGCAACTTTCTTCTCCTCTTGAAATGTATGAAAACTATTTGACATCCCTGTTTGGTTAATTGTATCTAAAATTGCATTTCTTTAAACATTTCACATTGTCCATGCTTTTCCGAACAACTAAGGGTGCAGTTGCTGTGATGTCATTTCAGAGAGACAATTCCAATATGGGTTTTTTTCTGTTGAAATGGTGAACCCAAAATTTGCTTATTGAAAACATTTCTGAGAAAGGGTTGATCGTTGGCTTTCTGCCATGTACTTACACAACAACGATTTACCCCCCCCCCCCCTAAATGACGATACCAAAATATCCAAAATTCTAGCTGTTTGCAAACATTGGGGTTTCTGCATGCCTGGAATGACATTACACATTTGCTCATGAATATGGAAATTTGTATCAGCATAACAACAAAAAGGCGCCTAAAGTGAAAAGGACATTCACAGTGACAAAATAAGCTTAAATGGGACACAAAGTTTTATTTTCTAAGATTGCATTGGAAAAAAATTGCCGCACTTCATAGGCCCTTATATATTTTCCCCATCACCCTGGACCCAAAACCTGGATAGACCTTATGCATTGTGGAAGTCTTCAGATGGTATTTTTTTGTTATTTACGATGAATACACAAAGATTTACTCTTGCCTGTTCCATAAAGATACAAAACCAGTGCCCTCTAATTTCGCCTACAATGACAAAGTTACTACATCACGAGGAGCTTGGCGACGAATGCCAATGCGAGGAGTGCCGCTAGAGGGCGCACCGCACTGCCACTGTTGCAGTTATCGCCGTCGCACATACACAGTTTGACAGTGATCTCACTCTGACCGGGAATTAAGTCAGGAAACATCATCAGAACTAAAGCGACCGAATCCGCACCCTCGTAACACTTATTCTCGTACGTGATTGGAATCTGGTAGCATGATCTGAGTGTTCCATCCTTGATGTCAACATCAACTCCGGCTGAAAAGGAACCAGACGAAACAAATGAGACACGAGTCGTGAATTTGAGGAGATTGCAGTTTTGTTTATTAAAAACACTCTGATTGGGTTGTTGGCTATTACATGATTCGTTGATGAACGGGGTTTGGGTAGTTCACCCGTATGCCTGCGGCTAAGCACTCTTATAACATCCTGTCTTTAAAGTCTCGGTGCAATGATTAGGATTTCAGTTCCTCTATAAATATTAAGTGAGAATCCCGAACACCTTCCCTTTTGGGGTTTCTTACGTTTAGGCCAAAAAAAAAGTCTCCGGTTTCTGGTATGCGCGCGCGTCCGACGCCGTAGCCATGCGCGTCGGCAAAATGAAAAAGTTTTTTTTTTTCAATGAAAGATGATTGTCTCAAGACCGCCAAACTCACTGGTTTGACTGGAATCCTGCTGCTGCACGATTTAAGAAAATAAAACACGAACACAACTTGTTGCCAGGTAAGGAGCTGTGAGATAAAGAGAATACTTTTTAGGGACCTTTGTGTTTACCTATGTCAATAAACTAAATAGCATGAAACTTAATTAAACAAGTCAGGTGTGTTTACAAACACAAATGCCCCGCAACCGTGACTGTTCCCATAACATAACACCACTCTTTTAACATCAACTTACACGTACCGTACCTTGGTCACATGGAACGTTCATTGACAGCATTAGTGTCTTCTGTAGGTTTTATATGAATTAATCCCTAATCCCTAGAATCTCAGAATAAATACAAGATTTTTATTGTTTAAGCCACTGTGACCTTGACCCTTGACCTTTCGACCCCAATGCGATAGGCCTATTTGGATTACCAAGAACGATCCACAAACCAAATTTGAACTTCACATGTGAAGAATTTCTCAAGTTATCGCGCTGACAAAATTTCTTTTGTTTTAGCCACTTTGACCTTGACCCTTGACCTTTTGGCCCCAAATGCAATAGGCTTCTTAGGATTGCCAAGGACAATCCACTAACCAAATTTGAAGTTCATATGTAAAGTATTTCTCAAGTTATAGCGCTGACAAAATTTCTATTGTTTCAGCCACTGTGACCTTGACCCTTGACCTTTCAGCCCCAAATGCAATAGGCTTCTTAGGATTACCAAGAACAATACACAAACCAAATTTGAAGTTCATATGTAAAGTATTTCTCAAGTTATCGCGCTGACAAAATTTCTTTTGTTTTAGTCACTGTGACCTTGACCCTTGACCTTTCGGCCCCAAATGCAAAAGGGTTCTTAGGATTACCAAGAACAATACACAAACCAAATTTGAAGTTCATATGTAAAGTATTTCTCAAGTTATCGCGCTGACAAAATTTCTTTTGTTTTAGTCACTGTGACCTTGACCCTTGACCTTTCGGCCCCAAATGCAAAAGGGTTCTTAGGATTACCAAGAACAATACACAAACCAAATTTGAAGTTCATATGTAAAGTATTTCTCAAGTTATCGCGCTGACAAAATTTCTTTTGTTTTAGTCACTGTGACCTTGCCCTTGACCTTTCGGCCCAAAATGCAAAAGGGTTCTTAGGATTACCAAGAAAATCCACAAACCAAATTCGAAGTTCATATGTTAAGTATTTCTCAAGTTATCGCGCTGACAAAATTTGTCCGGACACCCACACCCACACCCACACATATATGCATACAAGTGGGGCACCTCCTTTAATTTGTTCTCGTGTACTAAAATTTTGCAACGTCGCACACTTTGTCAAAATGTTGCTCTTGTTTTAACCATAGTTAATTTCCAGGGCTGAAATTCGCACTTAATATCCCTTTTCTAAAGTTCTTCCATTTGCTACGGATCAACCCACCTTGGAAATTCCTAGTTTTTGAATAAAATCTATATATCTATTTCGTGAAAAAATTGTGGGGTACCAAAACGGTACCCCGCAAGTCGGTGGGCATTCCTTGTGGGGTACCTCCCATTGTTCCGGTACCCCACAAGGCATTGTTTGTACACGCACAACAGAAAAACAAAGACCATAGACAAAACCAAAGGGTGGTGGGTGTTAACACCAATCATCACAAAAAGTAAACAATCGATGGGCATCACAATCAGCACTTCTTCGGGAAGATTTTACATTAAGTTTGGTATTTTGCTGTTACAATTTTTTTTCAGAGATGAGGACAATAATGGAGGGACTGGGAACCAGTCTAAATTGCGCATATCATTGCGTGCGTTGGGTTTTCCCCACTGGTCTATTTATAGCAAGCTAAAGGTTGAAAATTGCGTATTAATTCTAGAAGGTTCTAGCCCACAAACGTAGTGAACGAGTCGCCGGAAGGAACGCTTTGTTTAAATGTTTTCTTAAGCACAAGAGAAAAAGGAAAACAAGGGAGGTCGTCAAGACGCGTCTCCAGAAGAAGAGTTTACGTAAGGCCCCCCAAAAAAGTCTCCGGTTTCTGGAGCCGTAGCCATGCGCGTCGGCAAAATGAAAAAGTTTTTTTTTTCAATGAAAGATGATGTCTCAAAACCGCCAAACTCACTGGTTTGACTGGAATCCTGCTGCTGCACGATTTTAACGTGCTTTTAGAATGGGTTATGGTCGAGAATAAGCTTTATGTGGCCTCTCTGGACTCCCATATATTTGCATTAAGTTTAGTCGGGCACCATTTGCAGTCATCAGCCGACATTTGAAGCAAAAAAATCAGGAAAAAAAAAAAGCCGCGTCTCCGCACCACTTTTTGGGCAAGCTCCATACCAGAAACCGGAGACTTTTGGGGGGGGGGGGGGCCTAAGTAGATATTTCTGAATTCTAGCTTAATTTGTTGTTGCAAACGCTAGTGTTGCACCTTGAACTCATGATCTCCAAGGAAAATTTCGACGAGGACTTTCTGCCTACCAAACCCAACGTGCATGGTTTTCAGCAAAGATCCTATATATTTCGGCCCGGGAACACAATGACGAAGATCGTTTTAGCATTTTCATAGCGGCACACGGCTGGACTTTGCCTGGGTTTTGGTATCGACTAATATAAGCCGGAAAAAGGGTGTTGTTTATTAATTAATAACTCAGGAAGCAGGTTTTTCTGCAAATTTTTACTGCATTACTTTTTGAGGCTTGAAGCGATTGACAGATAGGGGGCCTCATTGCAAACACCAGTGTTACAACTTTTAAAAATGCACGTAGCCAGGCCTATTTTTTTCTTCAAATTTTAACAAAAAGTAATGAACATACGACAACGATTTTTTTGCACACCAGTATAAGGGAAATAAACCCTGGAAGTTGCATGACGATACGGTCTTCCAAACGGGAGAAATTTACTTTCAAAAATTTTGCCCGCCTGGGTGAACACATGGTGTGCATGTAGTTTCATTGAAAATAAGGTGTTATGTTTAGAAATCGCCCTTCGCAACCATATGGCTGATTGAATGGACTTCAACTTTTTACTCAACATGTCTCATACGGTTTGTACACGAAGACATGCCGAGGACTTAGCTCAGGTCCGCGGAGATCATGTTATCGCATAACCCACAAGCTCAAAGTACCTCGAAGCCACAAACTCGAATCGACAGATGTCTGCTACGCGTGCGTACCCAAATATGTATTTGGGAACTAAAACAGAGATCAAGTCTTGGCCCATGGTCGACCGTTGTTAAACTGTCCAGTTTCGGTGACATAAAACTTAATACATGTAGCAGGATCTGCCGAATGAACTGAACTGAATGACCATTATTTTGAATCAATTAATGATCAAGTTAATGTTGAATGTCCTAGGAAGCATTAATTTTAAATGGCATTGAATGAGCCAGAAACTTTTACCTGTGGTTTTCCCCTTAACATTTCCTGCAGCTTTTACGCACTTTGCGTTGTACAGTGTTGCGTCCTGGCAGGATGATTTGCCTTTGTATGTATCTGGAGGAGGGGAGTTGGCGCAGTCTGCCTTCATCGTGTACTGCGGGTCCAGTGGTATGTTAAGTCCTGTTGTGTTGAAGGTTGTACATTGGTAACAGTTCAGTGCTGAAGCTGCAAAGAGAAAAATTCACAGAGAATGAGGTGTGAACAGCCAGAATTCACTTGTTATTTTGTGATAACTAGCGGCATACCGGTTGGAGTCATATTTGAATGTTACTGTGACCTCGATTTGCATGTTGACCCCAAGTGGGCGTGGTAAATCTTGGTGAAGCACTTTTGCCACAATTTTTTCATCATCAACGTCATGTTTTGCGCTGTAGCGACCCGTTTCAGAGTGTTTCATAGAGACAATTTTGTACATATTTAAAGGGAAAATACAACATTTGCAAACATCAAAAAATAAAACTGCCAAATCATTTTAAAATACCTTGCTGGACTGTTAGTGAATGACAGTGTAAAGCATCCTGTAAAATCATGGCACCTGGTATACTGTCATTTTCAAGAAAAGTGGTATTTTTGTATCAATTTCCAACGCTGATCGGCCTACAGCGTTGGAAACAACTGGCTTTTTTTTCAAAAACTGGCCCCAATTGACCATCGCACTTGTTTGCAATCGATTACAAACCTATGAACGGGTCACGAGCCAGTTAGACTGGTTCCCTGACCTTACAATTCCCCAATGTATGTAAACTGCTCTGTTTCTTCTTATATGGAGTCAGGGAACCAGACTACAGGAAAATGATCGTTTTTCTTGGTTTTTATAGCATTTTCGAACCCAAAACCTAAAAAAAGTCAGTGTAACTATATTTGCTTTATATTCCCAACCCCCCAATTCCATTCATTTCTGAAAATTACAGCAAAAGCAAATGATGTATATTCCCTTTAACATTCAAAGTCTGCAAGAAACAAATTTACCAACAAAGCAAAACAATGCAACAGTTTTTTTTGGCACGTGCCAACCGTGCCAGAGAACGGTGAAATCGGAGCACATGTATACCATTTCAAGAACCGTTGATATAACCTTGCATTATGTGCTTCCACACACTCTTTATGCCTTTTACAAGAAACGGGACACGCACACATCAGACAGGACATCAGACAGACAGATAGCGTGGTAAGGTCTTAATATGGACTAGATTTACGAGGCCAGTTTGGTCGTGTTCCCTGAATGTATTTCATAAATTGTGAACTGTTGAATGTGATGGTGCCAGACTATTTATATACTCTAGCCTCACTTTCATTTTTTTTTTAAATGTGGCTTAAAACATTAGGGTATATTAATCACAAATTTTGATTTATTTATCGGAGCAGACTGGTATTAATTTGTAATTAACTTTATGTCATTGCTTTCATTTCTCTTCGCAAATTTCAAAAATGAATATTTTACTTCGCTTTCAATTTCATATGGCCGACTCGTGAATAAGGCCCATAATTATTAATAATAGTACGGAATATCTGTAGTGCAGAGGGAAAAACGAAGTATACATTTTGTTCGCAAAAGTAAAGGACTACACGGAAAGTCGTCAGACCTGACAACATTTTAAGGGATGCTATTTTCGAGCTAGACCTACAACCCGAAAATAAATTGCTTTTTATAAAAAAAACAACTTCAATTGATTCAATGATATACACTTGGGAACACACAAAAATAAATCAGGCAAAGAGTGATTGAATAATTACTTGACAAATTTTGCATAATTTGTTTGGCCCGACAATTATTTCGGTTGGATCTCTTTGTGCGTGAGTTGCTCAAAACAACATTTTTTCCCAGAGGGTCGAAGACGCCAAAATCCAAAAATACGGTGTTTTTTTTCGTTCAAATAAAACCAAAAAACCAAATTTAGAACATGGTACGATTGAAAACAAACAAACTTTCAAGGAGAACAAGGAAAGCAGCGTCTTTGAATTTTTGGCGCGAAATTAACGCTGCATTAAAACCCTGCTAATTCGATAAAATCGGTATGGAAAACCATGCAATATGTAATGAGTTAGAAAAGAGAAACCAATTACATTCCTTCCGATCACTTTCAGGCTAAATGTTCAGATTCCTCTGGATTTGGACGATTTCATTTTCGCCCTTCCCTCATCGCGATGAATTTTTCTTCAGAACACAATTTGTGGAACTTTCTACATCCTTTTTTGGTCAATTTTATTGAAAAGTACAATTCCTTATAAACGTTAAAAAAAAATTCCCATGCTTTTAAGGACAACTGCAAGGGCACTGTTGCTGAGATGTCATTTCAGGAAGACACTGTTCAGTTTAGGGGTTTTCTGTTCATTGTAAACACTTGTTCTAAAGGGCTGCCCATTGGCTCAATACATGCCATGTACGCAACCAGGTGCGGATTCAGAGGGGGGTAACCCCCCCCCCCCCCCCCCCCCCCCCCCCCCGCTCTAGCAAAAAAAATTAAAACAATTATAGTAATACTAATTTATGTTATGTCGGCCTGTCCGAAACAATCGAACATAAAAATCTGACGGGCCTGAACCCACCCCCGCAAAAAAAACCGGATCCAGCCCTGGCAACAATTAATCACCAACAGAAAAAAAGAACATTTACCACAGCAAAGCATCCGAAATTCTAGCAACTTTTTGAGCCGAAATAGTTGTAACATTGAGGTTTCTGCCTGGATTGACATCACAGTTTTGCTCATGAAAATGAAAATTTGCATTAACAGAAAAACCAAAATACCCTTCAGCAAAACAAAAAAGGAAAATAAGGTTAAATGCGACACAAAGGTGCATTTTCAAGGATTGCATTAAAAAAACAATTACATGACATGGGCCCTTCAATTGGCCCACTACACCTGTTAAAATGCGCTATTAGGCCAAAAAAAAAGTCTCCGGTTTCTGGTATGCGCGCGCGTCGCCGTAGCCATGCGCGTCGGCAAAATGAAAAAGTTTTTTTTTCAATGAAAGATGATGTCTCAAAACCGCCAAACTCACTGGTTTGCCTGGAATCCTGCTGCTGCACAATTTTAACGTGTTTTTAGATTGGGTTATGGTCGAGAATAAGCTTTATGTGGCCTCTCCGGACTTCCATATATTTGCACTAAGTTTAGTCGGGCACCATTTGCAGTCATCAGCCGACATTTGAAGCAAAAAAATCAGGTAAAAAAAAAAAAAAAAAAACCACGTCGCCGCACCACTTTTTGGGCAAGCTCCATACCAGAAACCGGAGACTTTTTTTTTGGCCTTAACGTGTTTTTTTGTAATTTTAATTTGGTTACAATTAATGAACAAAAGGTTTACCTATGCTATGCAGGCGATACAAAAGCACTGCCCTCTAACTTAACTCTGCCTTAGTCTTCTTCGCATCTTTCCTTCTTTAAAATTTCCTTTGATTTTGTTTTATGTAGGCCCCCTACTAAAATAAAAGGAGAAAGAAAATAAGTGAAAACCGACTCACCCCTCTGAACAGCCACGGCAAAAATGACCAACAGCACGATAAATTTCCCTCCTGGAAAAATTACAGAAAAAGTTTTTTTATATATCAAATTAATAGTAAATTCTGGTGCGGGAAGGTCTGGACCACTTTCATTACCTACATTATTGCGCGTCGCGTATTGATATGATTTGAACTAAAATAAAATTGCACTATTCCAGATTGTCCTAAAAAAGGAAAATAACCTGTAACTTCTAATGTTTTCAATTCTGTCTCAAAACTGAGGCATACGCGAAGTACTTAAAACTTACCCATGTTTTTGTTGCTCGTAGGTGCGATGTTTATTGAAGATTATTGGTTGCATGGGCAAACATGCAGCAAGTAACGATTGGAGTAGGCGAGACCCAATTTATAGGGACGCTACATTTTATGGGCGGGCCACAATTCACAGAAGTCCAAAAGTCGTATTTGCCGATTATTTTGTTAGCCAAAAACAAACACAATTTATCATCACAAGGCTCCAAACTAGACTGGAACAAAATGTTAAAGAGCGCCTCAACTCACATAACTCATCCAATTCAATACCAAGCCCACACATGCATTACACGCTGCCTGAAATAGACAGGGTGACTAAAAAAAAATGAAACCCTGAAACAGTTGCGTATTTTTTTCCAAAACGTGATCTGTTAATGTTTATGTTTTGGATATCAGAGTAAAGCTGAGGGTTTTTCTTTGAAATACAGGGAAAAAAATCATGAAAACAGCACATTGGGTTGCTGAGAAAATGCCAAAAATAAATAATAAAAATTTACATATCTTGTTTATGAAAAAAAGGCCAAAGTTTCAGGGTTGCATTTTGTTGGGATCACCCTGTGTAATATCAAGCATTCAATTCTCGGAAGGAGTCAATAATTAGATTTTCATTAGTTAAGCACTCTTTCGACAGTATGTTTAGTCAAATTTAAATAGTTCTTACATTTAAGTTCATTTGATTTCTTTAAATCAATGTTAATATATTTCATTTCACCCATTCGAAAATGTTCATTACCGTGGTCTGTGTTCTCATATTCTTATTTCTATGAAAGGTGTTTGACGGAGATTAACGGTTAACGAGAAAAACATCTCTCTTTTGAAACGATTTTAATATAAACATGGGGGGGGGGCGTATAATAAGTCAGACGCCTCATAGGTCCAACGCCTTATAAGTCCGAAATTTCGGACTTATGAGGCGTCGGACTTATGAGGCATAAAATTGATTGATTCCCCTTCATAGGCATAAGTCTGACGCCTCATAAATCCGACAACGGAAAACGAGGCGTTTAATTTGTCGGACTTACGAGGCGTCGGAGCTATGAGGCATCGGACTTATGGACCTTTATTTGGTTAGGGGATGCGATTTTGTCGGACTTATGAGGCGTCGGACCTACGAGGCGTCGGACTTATGAGCGGACCCCAAACATGGCGCCCAAGTTTGACTACAGATGAGTGACTATTGTACATAGGGCCGATTGCTGAGATAGAGAGCAAAAGAGTTTGAGAAAAATCGTTCACTTTAATTTACTCAAAAAGTGTTTTATGCTTGTACACGTTTTTTTCCAATAGTGAACTGATGATGATTGGTTTCGATCTTTGTTTCGATCTTTGTGAACAAACAGACCAACTCCCTCACTCCCAAGGTTTGACACCACTTCACCTTGATTTATATCGCTGTAAGTGTACGGGATACATCATTTGACATTTCAGCTTGGTTACATTTACGACTCACCAGAAACATTACAAGGGTGTTCAACGTTTAAAGAGGGGGACTTTGGAGCGTTTCGGCTAATAATTAAACGCGCAAGAAGTGGGTCTCTTTCATGAATTTTATGGCTGATTCATGTACCTGCTCTTACCACATACAAGTGAAACCAGTCCTATAAAATAGTTTATTTCCAAAACGCAATATACGCCATTTTGTTCCTTTTTAGAATCCTGCTATCTTCCGGCTTCCCAAAGGCACAATCGACAGCTGTTATATACTTAGACACAACTTAAGAATAAAAAGGCGAAAATGAAGTTTAGACACGGCTGTTATACTGTTTTTGTTCATGTAAGTTTCATAAACGTGCAAATGTTTCTCCTTTCTCAAGATGGAAACACCCCCCCCCCCTCTTTGGTGCAGGTCATTGTGTTACCAGAATATCAGAATGTTTTTAAAGATATCTAGGGGCATGTGTTTGTATAGGGTATAGGGAGATTGTGGGGGGGGGGGTACCCCTTCCTCTGTCACCTATCATGCTGGGTATACTCCAAAGCACACTTGTTAAATTAACATAATGTTATAATGTTCCTCTCACGCAAAAATATTCATTTTAAACAAAGAGATCTATACTTGTTATTCATAAAGATGTTTGCATATACATGTAGTTGTAAGCCCCTTTGCCGTTAAAACCGTTCTTGAAGGATACATTGAGAGTCTCGTGATTTGGGGATTTTTGAGGGTTGACAATATATTTCAATGGGTAAAGTCAAGAAATCTTCCGTTGCCATCCTCTGTTATGAGTATGCTGTTGAACTCATGGATGGTTTATCAAGTCTATTAAATTTACGGCAGTCGAAGATGTTGAAAATTACCCGATATCTATAAAAAAACAAAAACCAATGAACACACTGCTACTGTAATTTGCTAGTCTTAATTTGTCAAGTTTTAATAAGTCAATCAAATCAGCAAATCCCAACATCCATAAAGTCTGCTCAAACAAGCTACATCGAACAAAATGCAAAAAAAAAAGAGTTTCCATTTAAAATTTTAAATAAATAATGCATTCTTCAAGGAAACATAAATCAATTTTTAAGAGATTTGATAATGTGTTCTGGTAGCGAGTCTGGTCCGGCCCTTTTTGGCCTTCAAATCAAATAAATTGGGGGAAAAATACTAAAACGTTTCTCCTGACAATGAGTTATTCAAAACTAAAAGAAGGTAAAAGTTTTAACCAAGTCCATCACAATTCAATAGTAAGTCCTGTAAGAAGTTAGGTCACAAACACAGGGGGTGAACAATAGCCCAACAGTTCGAGCACGCTGTGTCTCATACGTAACGAAAGTTTAACCCTCCAAGATATCCATGGATTTCAGTGTTTTTTTACTCTACTATTGTTTATCTGCAAGGAGAATACCCACAATGGGCCCTATTCACGAGTCGGCCATATTGAATTGAAAGTTAGGTAAAATCTTAATTATTTTCTTACCTTGCGAAGAGAAATGAAAGCAACTTAATTTATAATCAATTCCAGTCTGCCTCAATAAATAATTTTTAATTTGTAATTAAACATTCCCGAATGTTTAAAGCCATATCTAAAAAAAAATGACAGTAAAATAAGGGTCCATTGTGCCTGCATAAATAATCTGGCGCCATCCCATTCAACAGTTAACAATTAATAAATACATTTAGGGAATTCAACAAAAATGGTCAACTCGTGAGTAAGGTCCATAATTTGTATGTTATTAGTCTTTGCCATGATTATGTACTGTATCAAAGAAAACATAGTGTTACATATGGGACGAAAATGGGACCTTTTCTTGGGCTTAACCAATAGACCATTATCATGTTGCGGCCATGTTTTTCCCATTCGAATAAACGTAACCAAAGCGAAGCTGGATGGAAAAATAGTCTGGTTCCTTTTTGTACAAAAAACATTATCATTCAGTACTGTTATTGGATACAGGGAACATGACTGAAATGGTGGCAGCATGATAAAGGTCTATAACAAAGAAGTGCCTTGGTCACCGTTCATTGGAAAGCTTATTGCTTGACTTGAAACCAGTGTCTTAAAGTTGACCTAATAATGCATTGTAATGAAGTTGACACAATCTGATTAAACAGTGGAAAAGTCTGGAAAAGTCAGGATATTAATAGGACCGTTTTACGCAAAAAGGACTACAGTTTATTTGAGATGGGATACAATTAAAATTAAATGTCTTGAGTGATAAAATTAATTTTGTACAAACACTGAATGCATTTGGGAAAGCAAAATCTGATTAAAAACAAATCTTCAACCTGCCTAACCACTCCATTTCTGATATGATTTTGCAGGGTATTGAATCTCTTGGCCATCGCAAGGACTCAGTTCGCCTCAGCAGAGAGAAAGTGTGGATGAATCGTCTTCGAACTATTCAACCACATGGTCTCAACATCCAACTTGGAAATGATTAATCCTTTTTTTCCTCCATTGTCTTCTGTTACAGATAATCCATCTGGTTTTCCTTGTTTGTGTTTACCCATCTTCCCCCATCTTTCATCCCTTTCCACCTCCATACTGTTCCCCCCCCCCCCCCCCCCGCATCATCCCTTCACTCCCACACTCTTTTGTCCGTTCCCACTCCCTGTGACCTTTGATCCTTCCCCTTTCTGGTCCCTCCCCTGTTCACACCAGACCCCTTGTGGTTTGCCATCTCCCTTTGTTTCTTTGTTCTCTCATCCACCCTCCCCTGCATCTTTCTACACCTTTCCCACTTACTCCTCCTTTTGTGTTTCTTCTTTCAGCCCTGCATGTTTGTGTGCACCCCCATGTTAATGTATGTACCTCTGTCATTTCTGTTTTAGCCTCTGAAGAAGAACTTGCTAAGTTCGCAACGTCAGGCCACATTAATTTTAAGATTTAAAAACAAATCTGGCAACACCCTGTTTCACTTAAGAGGATAACTAAAAAATTCCCACTTTTGAAAATGACGAGATACACATTTAAAGATAATGAAAATGTTCACATTTTGATTCTTTGCGGATAAGCCTATTCTACGCAGTTTAGATTTCAATAATTTTTGTTTCTAATTTGAGTGACACTAATTAATTATACCCTTGAGTTTAATATTCAATGAGAAATCTTTCAACAAAAAAACAAACAAAACATACACCAGCTTAGTTAAAGACACCCCCATTTTAATAGCGGATGCTTTCTCAATGATACAGATGAGCTATTGGCCCATATATGAATATCCATCCGAGATCATTCTAGTCAAGTTACTAAACATGTCGAAACCCAGCAGATGATAATAAATATAATACACAGCGCCTTGCTAATAGGCATTGGCGGTGCCGACAGACAAAACACGACTGTCTAGTGACATGTCCACAAGTCTAGTAGGAAACTGGCAAGAAGTCCATCACAACCACAGAGCTACATGTATATTAAATTACTAGAGTGCTAACTCCTCATTCTTACGCGTGGAGATGCTTTGAAGCCGTCCTGGGCGCAGACATTTTGAATTCCTGTGCCTGTTTGTAGAACATAATGAAATTGGATGGATTGAATTTGGAAAGTGTACTCTAACTGCAACGTGCAAGTAGAACATACGCAAACAACTTAAGCGCGTCACGACGGTTTTAAAAAAAAGTCACGGTAATCATCTGCAGCAGAGACACGCATAATTGGGCTGTTAGCGTATAGCAAAATTAAACGCTCATGTGCTGATCGTGCGTTTCGGTTTTGGGCGTTTCAGCTTCGATAACGCACCTGGATAGAATACAACTGCAGATGCAAATAGATGTGCAAAAGACGTACAAAATTTCAAGTTTCCCATACGTTTGTGCACAAACATGAATGCGCCCAGCAGGCATCATTTTGTACATGAGTCAGCGCTCTAGTAATTTAATATACATGTAGCTTATGATCACAGCACTAAAGCCTAGTTTCTATATCGAGTTAAGAAATGCAGAGAGCAATGCCAACAAGACCCAAACTGCAACAGAGACATATGGAAACATTTCATCCGCAAATGTCACCGACAACCCAGACAGATGCAAACTATCTCGCAGACGATCGACAAAGTTGAACCCGGTTCAACTTTGCCGACGATTCCGCGTACTGTCTGCGCAGTCCGCATAAGCTTAACGTTGATATGGAAACCAGGCTTATAACTCCAACTCTCCAGGGGTTTTTGGTCTAGAAACCCTGCCAAACACAGCAACATGCAACACTTGTCTAAGTGACACGCCTGCCCAGTGTAGATCCATCAGGTCAAAAGTCTCAAGGCCTAACTGCCTCAGAGTCTGTGGTCACCGAATGCAGCAGGATACAACTGTGGCATTGGTCAATGGGATTAGCTCTCATTGTTTCAGAAACTGGCCGTTTATACACTCGTGTTGGTAGCTGAATGCATCAAAGTGCACCAGACTTTTCCACCTGATGCACTGTGTTGCGTCTGGCAGGGTTAGGTTAAGTGACAGTCATGAAAACGTACCCCCTCATCACAAACACAGCCTACTGATTACTTGTCTATGCTGCCCTGACGGTCCATGGAATCCCGGAATAGCCGACGTGGAGTCTTGTCCTTAGACAATGGGTCTACCTCCAGAGGGGTCTGGTCCAGGGAGCACCAATCAGGCACCCGGCCAAACTTGAGATAGGCGTCCTTGGTCAGAGACCTGTAGCTGAGGATCTCCAACGCCCCAAATATTGCACCTACAGGAGTCGAATCGGAAACAGGGAGGAAAAAATAGACTTTAAAATAATGAGGCAATACAATACATTACGGAGGAATGCCGCTATAACAAACACTGCAGGATCCACAGAAATTGTTCGTAATAGCGATCATTCGGTATAGCGATTTTAAGCTGCGGGTGCTCCGGTGCTCACTTTTCAATAAATAGCGCCCTTCATAACTTCACCCTGCACGCCTTGGTAGTTACTGAAAGACGACTTTGAACACGTGCCGACTACTGAATTATGTCATTACACAGTTTTGAGCTTAATACCTACAGCAATGGGTGGCTTTCCCCTTCTATTCCTTGGGAAAATAACAGCCACTTATCACTCTTCTGTCGACAATTTTCAACAACAATGTTCGGTGCGTTAGTACACAAAAATCAGGAACCAAGGACGATGTTCGGTACAGCAGAATGTTCGCTGAAGCAGTGTTCAGTTTAGCGACTTTCCACTGTACATAAGTACACAAACTCAGACGGTTAAATTGATGGTCAAACATCAGCCTTTTCTGTGTTTTTGTCAGAAGAAATGTGGAATGATAAGTCAAATTTTGTACTATAAGTGCATTCTGAGTTGGTGAAGGCATTTGACAAGTCTGCATGCGGCACCTCAAACATGACTGTGCTACCAGTAGTTCAATTTTTTCACTTAAGTTTTATCTTCTGTAAGCCCAGGTTTGCAGAATTATTTTGATGACTTAAAAATACAGTTTGGACAATGAAAAGCAAGAAACACACAGCTTATATTGGAATAGGACTTAGACTGAAATGTTTTCGACATAATTCAGGCCCAGGCAGTGTGGGCTAGTGCTCTGAAAACTCAACTACAACTGTACGTGTTTTGAGCATTGTTGATGTTGCTAGCATCATGACTTAGGGCGTGATCCCTGGCTACATGGCATATATACGGGTTCGGGCTTGTGACTAGTGCCCAAGAACAAAGACATTGGCAAACTGGGGAACCGCCAACTAAGGGCTGGTAAAGCACTGGTGGGGCAATCCGGAGGTCGCAGGTTCAAACCCTGTTCCAGTCAATTTCTTTGTTCAACTTTCAAATTTTTGTTTCAGATTTCAAAGGGATTTTTAAAAAATCCTGCAATGAGGAACAAATCCTGACAAATTTCACCCCTCGTTCCACCATTCCAGTCTGTTAACATACATATGGTCAGGTAGGCAAGGTAAGGTCCCATAGCCATTTCTGGCCGTCGGGGCAGTGGGATGTTAGAGGTCCACTGTGTCTTGGGCGCAGCATATGAGTGGCGGGGCCTAGTCCTCTCCTCTCGCTGTCTTACCTTCCCTGAACGATTCAGGTACCCATTTTACTGTTGGGTCGTCAGAGAGAGTTTTCCAGTTTTTGGTCCGAATGGGATTCGAACCGCCAACCTTCCACTCCGTAGCTCCATGTTGTAACCGCTTGGCTATGAGGCCCCTCTATACATACGGTCAGGTGAAATATTTTAAGGCAGTAGCACTGTAGTCCTGAAGAATACACAATTTAACCAGAAATTTGAGCATCAGAACATGTTTGAATGAGTTATGAGACCCTACTCACCTCCCAGCCATGCAGTGTAGTTAGCCTGCGACGGCGGATCGTGGATCTTAAACTTGCCCACCGCCAGCTCCTCCTTATACCGTGGCTTCTGCAGGAGCTCCCTCAGCTCAGCCAGCAGGCGATGGTTGAAGCCCTGCAGCATGGATGTCCCCCCGACGGTCACCAGGTTACTGGCAAGGGTCCGGCGCATGTCAATCGGACACTGAGGAGAATAAACAGATTCTTATGAGCTCCAAGCATTTAGCATCCCCTCATCAACGGTTACAACAAGAAAGTTGCAAGGGACTGTGAGGGACTCTTGCAACTACCGGTTTGGTTAACCCTAACAGCCATGAATCCTTCAAAATCCTTTGCCAAAGTGGAGGAATTTGGAGGATTGAAGTTACATGGCAAAAAGGCATTACTGATTTTGTAAGATGCACTTGTCAAGGTCTTGGGCCGGACCTTGTGCTGTTTTTGCTCAGCCATGCGGAAATTTGACCTAGATTATGCTTGAAATCCTCCGTATTGCTCCAGCATGTCGAGGGTGCCACTGGCCAAGCCTCAACATATTGAAAGTCACTGCCGCAGGATTTTGCAGGATTCAGACAGTGGTCACCCCTCCGAGGACCACATTAAAGAAATAATGGAGGAATTTGCAGGATGAGGCTATATGCTATTATTTCCATGAGGCCAATCGGAAGATTTTGCAGGATTGAGGCTACAGGGTTTTTAATGAACCTGATGCAAAAAAAATGCTACAGGTTTGTGTACACTTAAAGTTATAGTAGATCATTTGCAGCTATCCAAAAGAGTTACTGACCAAATTATTGTTTATTAGTCTTTTTGACGAGTGCAAGTTTGGGTTTACGTACCTTGAGAATGGAGTCTAAGATAAGCGTCGCGACCGAGGTTTCCTCGTTATCTTGATCAAAGAGAACCTCGCAGGCCGTCTCTCTGATGTCTCCGCTGATAGTTAGGATCTTGCCTCCATCTAACGGGTACTCAACAGCTGCAGGAGGAGCGGGCCTCTGGAAGAAGGGAAAGAAGGACATTTTAAAGGCATAAGTATCATTTGGCTCTTCACTCTTTTTTGCTCGTTTCCAATAATAACACCAATCAAAATGAAAAGAAGAATGCTCAAAACCTAACCTAACCTGTTGAAGTTCAAAAGGTATAGTCCATTATTTGCAGAGAAAAAGTAACTGACGTAAATAGTGTTGAAAATCTTATTTGGTTTAAGGATAGTAATGGGGCTAAACTCCCTGTGAAATTATTCTTTCTGGCTAGCTGTCATTTTGAAGAAATCAACGAAAGATGCATCGTTGGAAATTTCAGTTAGGAGTTTGTTTTTTTTATTCGGTGAAGCGCGCAAGCGTTGACACGACGCATACGTGCGCGCGGTTGCTAGAATACGTCGGTTCAGTGCGCGACATCATGTAGCTGCAATCGGCTCAAGGAGAACGTGTCTCAGACGCTGAATTCAGGCCTACATATATTGTACTTCAAAACATGATTCAGCAACTTTTGATATGAAATTGAGTTCCTAGAATGTTGTTTTTCTCAGAATACACAGCTGAAGCTGATCTTAAACTTCATCAGGTTAGTAGTTCAGCACCCTTCTTTAGATTTTGAGTACGTTTGTTGCTTTAAACGAAGCACAAATTACAAATGATGGACTGTACCTTTAAGCGGCAGTTTGTAAGGGTTGCCACAAGGGCATACATTTAAGCCGTAGTTAGCACCTTCAATATCAGAATTTGCAATAATCGAATATATCGGAAATCCAATATTGAGAATATTTGATCTACTATCCCATGTAAAAGTTAAAGCCCATAAAGATGACAATTTGATTAAAAAAAAAATAAACAAGTTCAAGTCCCAATTTCTCTGGAGCATATTGCTCAAACTTTTTAATACAAATCTCAGCACTGAGAGTTTGTCCAGAACAGGCAGTTTCTTTTGAGGTTTTACATAAGGAGACCGTGAGTTCCAGCAAACGCAGAGCACAAAGGGACGCCCTTTGGCATTTTGCGCTATTTTTAAACGTTAAACGCAAACGTTAAACACAAAGAAAAAGGGCAAAACAGGAGATTTATTTTGACGATAATCTGACGCCTTTTCAATATCATTCCTCATATTTGAAAATTTCGATATTTCGATATGATTAAAAAATTGCCATCGGCGATAGCGATATCGTGGTGGGCAAAAGATTTTGCCAAAGCTGACAAACACCCTCATAATATACAAAAGAAGCATTGTTATTAAAGAAATAGTCCATCATTTGTAATTTGTGCATTTTGTTCGTTTGAAGCAACAAAAGTGTTCACAATCTACTGAAGGATACTGAACAACTAACCTGGTGAAGTTTCAGCTCAGCTACAGCTGTATATTCCGAGAAAAACAGCATTTTAGGATCTCAATTTCAAATCAAAAGTTACTGAATCATGTTTTGAATTGTTTTGAATTGCAGCTACATGTATACGCGACGTCGCGCACTGATCTGACAAATTGTAGCAACCACGCACGCGTATGTGCATTGTACCAATGCTTGCGCACGCTTCGCCGAATAACAAAACGAACTACTAATTTCAATTTTCCTACGGTGCGTCTTAAGACGCAACGTTGGAAAGGCCTTCTTTCGTTGATTACTTCAAAATGACAGCTTCCCAGAAAGAGTAATTTCACAGGGAGTTTAGTTCCCTTACTATCTTTCAACCAAGTTTGTTTTTCAACAATAATTACGCCAGTTACTTTTCAGATGGCTGCAAATGATGGACTATAGCTTTAAGTCTTTGGGAGTGTTTGTTGATATTCTGTATTTTCAACAACCCTGTGATACAATGTACATACATGCGGAAACATTAACATGGTATACCTATTTCTCATATTTGCAACGCTGAAATTCCATAGTTTGCCAATCCGTGATTCACAAAAAGCCGACCATGGATTGGCAAAGGTTAATGCAATGTACAATGTACATCCTCTGATGATGACAGCTAATACGGATTTACATGTAGGCAATTTCATGCTAAACTTCAATACTCATTCCTAGACTTCCTCGCACCTTGTTTTTGTTTATTTTTGTTTGTGTTTAAAGGTATAGTCCATCATTTGTAATTTGTGCATTTTGTTCGTTTGAAGCAACAAAAGAGTTCAAAATCTAATGAAGGATACTGAGCAACTAACCTGATGAAGTTTCAGCTAAGCTTCAGCTGTACATTCCGAGAAAAACAGCATTCTAAGATCTCAATTTCAAATCAAAAGTTGCTGAATCATGTTTTGAATTGTTTTGAATTGCAACCATACGCGACGTCGCGCACTGATCCGACGAATTATAACAACCGCGCGCGCGTGTGCGTCGTTCGAATACTTGTGCGCGCTTCGCTGAATAACAAAATGAACTACTAATTTAAATTTTCCTACGGTGCTTCTTAAGAATCACCGTTGGAAATGCCTTCTTTCGTTGATTACTTCAAAATGACAGCTTCCCAGAAAGAATAATTTCACAGGGAGTTTAGTCCCCTTACTATCTTTCAACCAAGTTAGTTTTTCAACAATAATTACGCCAGTTACTTCTCGGATGGCTGCAAATGATGGACTCTACCTTTAAAGTAAATAGAGAAGAGCGATATCAGAAGTACCGGTACCGGTATGTTGGTTGTATTTCCAATATTTTGTAGTTTTATAAGTACTCAAATGATAATGCAAGTACCGGTACATGTAACCAGACTTTAGCCCTCTATCGTTTAATACTAAAGTTGTCTTCCATTTGTATTACTCTAGTTTATAATTCTGAATATTCTGAACAAACATACATGTACAAAAACATGCAAACTCAATGGTTATTCATTTACCAATACAATATGTACTTCTGAAATTTCGATTTTGAAATCATGCCAGATTTCTGAATGTCAAGTTCCAAAATGCCAGCGTTTTTAAAAATCCGTTCAAATTCGACAAATTTGTAGACTTGTTTAATGTATAAAACCACGTCTTTTGGCTTTATTTCCCCCACAAATGAAACAATGAAAGCCACAAACAAATGGTGTAACAAAGCGGTCAGACAGTGATTGTGACAAAAGTCTGTTACACTGTCTCTGAGTGACCAGAAAACTAGAGTTTCTCTCATGGTCACCCCTGTGGCCTCGTGGTTAAGGGCACTGATTCGTGGTCTGTGGGTAAAGCTGCAGGTTGTGGGTTCGAGTCCTGGCGGGGTCATGGTGTGTGTGCCCTTGAGCAAGGCACTTTGTCACTCATTGCTTCTCTCCACCCAGGAGTAAATGGGTACCTACGGTATGAGGGCAGTGATGGTTATTGTGATTGAATTAGCTTCCTTGCGCCTAACAGGCAGCATCGAGCTGTATACTCCCCAGGGAGCTGAGATGGTATATGGAATGTTTAATTGGCCCAATGATTAGGGGTAATAATAATGTAAAGCGCTTTGATCTTAGTTAAAAGCGCTATATAAGAACCTGTTATTATTATTATTATTCACACAGTACTTCCAATGTACAGTTGAATCTCGTACTACAAACTCTGTTAATACAAAATTCTGGTAAGAACAAACAAAAAGCCTTAGTCCCGCCTGTGCATTTATGTGCACAATGAATGGGACTGATGTTCCTCTTAATACAAAATTCTGATATAACAAACAATTTGGCTAGGTCCAAACGAGTTCATATTAACGAGATTCGACTGTATATAGAAATAACTCAACGGTCTACATGTGTATGTATATCTTCTGCTGTATCATTTTGTAGTGTGGTTAGGAATGGAAACAACAAGAAGTGCACACAAGTTTTGTGCACGTCTTCTCCACATGCATTTTTGTGCATGTATCCTCTCCGAATTTCGAGTGCACATTCGACTAGTCAGTTCAAGCATAAATTTATCCAGCCGCATATTCCATGATTTTATGGGAAACACCAACAGATAATCCATGAAGTCCTGAAAATGTACCAAAAAATGCTGACTTATTTTTACCAAGTTTAAGAAGGACAGCAATTTGATTTAATTTGAAATTACCTTGAATAGGGTTATGACTCAAATTTTATAAGCTTGGGCTGCATAAAAGAAAATCAATAACTGCAAAACACGCATTGATCAGCTTTGAACGCATTAGAAGGACAGTGCCATGGCAACAGTAATTTAGTGTTTTACTAAAAAAAACAATGAAAGAGGGACGAAATTGCAAATTTCAACGACAGTGAAGGTAGGCCAAATATCTAGGCAGCCTCATATTGATCCAAATTTGGATAAAAGGCAACACAAGCCGCGTGCGCTTCATGATCCAAATTTGGCTAATAAGCAACAACTATAGCCGTGTGTGCTACATAACAGTCACTTGGTTAAAATATGTACCGGTATTGTGAGAGGTAGCTACAATTGCCAAGGGTGGGACTCAGAAGTAGCCAATGAGCAACTTTCCTTCTGCAAAATAAGAAATCTTTCCTTCTGGAAAAATGTTCGGCAACAACTTCAAAATCTTCTTATGCTGGTTTTTGATACAAGGGATTGTTGTGATCACCGTTGATGCAATTTGCCAAACCTGTTCAAAAGAATGGACACAGTATGGCCAGTCCTGCTACATGGTTCCTTCTCCCAAAGACAAGAGAGCCACCTGGTCAAACAGCATTGAGAAGTGTCGAAGCCTCGGTAGTGGGCTGGTGGTGCCTAACAGCATGGAGGAAAATGACTTCATCTCGACGATGCGCCATTTGGAAGTGGATGGGGTGAAGAAAAACATCTGGCTCGGCTGTCTGAAAGGGGAAGAACAAGGCTGGCAGTGCGGAGGGGATGATGGGTGGGATGTCCAGGCAGCTGATGGCAACACCATGTGTGCGGTCCACGACCCTGATTTCAGCATTAAGTGGGAGATGGAAGGCTGCAACGAGCGGAAACACATCCTGTGCGAGCGGCGCTTGGAGGCATGCACCCCATCTCTGCGCTGCACCGCCGCCAACAGCGTCAATGCCGACCAACACCAACCCAGATGTCTGCTGGGCCTCGCCTACAAGGAATTGCAGATGTCACACCCGCTGATGTGCTGCGTCGCTTGCTACAAGGATCCCGACTGTCGCTCCTTCAATCTGCTGGGGCAAAGCTGCCAACTCAACAACGCCACCGCGTCCCAGGTTGACAACGGCAAGCGTTTAGCAGCAGTGGAGGACTGCTTGTACTATGAATTCTGAGTCAAGCTAAATGCTAACTGCCTAAAAAGTGTAACTGACATTGGCATAGTATGAAACCTTTCATAATTAAACAACTAAACGTCACATGAGTACGGAGTTGCCCTCCCAACACCTGTAGTTCTATCAGCGCATTGTCCAAGACTCCAAATACAACTTCTCAGAATAAATCCTTGCTTACGATGATGCAAAAATTCTGTTACTGTTACAACTTCATGACTACACCTTTGTACAGTAAAGGTACCTGTAGCTTTCAATGTTCTGTATTTAGCATGCAGACTACATGTACAGGAACAATAAAACACATGCTATCAAGGAGTTCAAACGGAAAAGTACAGGAAATTAACTGTACATGTGGACTTTAAAATAGAATCGGGTAAAGGTGTACATTATGAACTCAATCACATCAAGAACACAATTCTGTAAGTACCTACATACTATGATCTTTCTGCTTGTACATTGAGCATGCTTTCATTATCTTCTTGTCTTTGTGAGAATGAATGTGTAGTTATTTTTAAAATACCCCGGTAGATTAAAGTGAAAAAAGTTATAAGACTTCATAGATTCAAGCGTCATTATAAGTAAAATGTATCAAAAAGAAGTGTACCGGTACTCCATGAGAGACTCTACAAATGCCAAGGATGGTACTGAGAAGTAATTAATGAGCAACTTTTCTTCTGCAAATAAGAATTTTTTCCTTCTGCGAATAAGACATCTTCGCTTCTTCAAAAATGCTTTGGTAAGACAAAGGCTGGCAGTGCGGAGGAGATGATGGGTGGGATGTCCAGGCAGCTGATGGCAACACCATGTGTGCGGTCCATGACCCTGATTTCAGCATTAAGTGGGAGATGGAAGGCTGCAACCGGCAGAGACACATCCTGTGCGAGCGGCGCTTGGAGGCATGCACCCCATCTCTGCGCTGCACCGCCGCCAACAGCGTCAATGCCGACCAACACCAACCCAGATGTCTGCTGGGCCACGCCTACAAGGAAATGCAGTTGTCACACCCGCTGATGTGCTGCGTCGCTTGCTACAAGGATCCCGACTGTCGCTCCTTCAATCTGCTGGGGCAAAGCTGCCAGCTCAACAACGCCACCGCGTCCCAGGTTGACAACGGCAAGCGTTTAGCAGCAGTGGAGGACTGCTTGTACAATGAATTCTGAGTCAAGCTAAATGCTAACTGCCTAAAAAGTGTAACTGACATTGGCAGAGTATGAAACCTTTCATACATGTGTAATTAAACAACCAAACGTCACATGAGTACGGAGTTGCCCTCCCAACACCTGTAGTTCTATCAGCGCATTGTCCAAGACTCCAAATACAACTTCTCAGAACAAATCCTTGCTTACGATGATGCAAAAATTCTGTTACTATTACAACTTCATGACTACACCTTTGTACAGTAAAGGTACCAGTAGCTTTCAATGTTCTGTATTTAGCCTGCAGACTACATGCACAGGAACAATAAAACACATGCTATCAAGGAGGTCAAACGGAAATGTACAGGAAATTAACTGTACATGTGGACTTTAAAATAGAATCGGGTAAAGGTGTACATTATGAACTCAATCACATCAAGAACACAATTCTGTAAGTACCTACATACTATGATCTTTCTGCTTGTACACTGAGCATGCTTTCATTATCTTCTTGTCTTTGTGAGAATGAATGTGTAGTTATTTTTAAAATACCCCGGTAGATTAAAGTGAAAAAAGTTATAAGACTTCATAGATTCAAGCGTCATTATAAGTAAAATGTATCAAAAAGAAGTGTACCGGTATTCCATGAGAGACTCTACAAATGACAAGGATGGTACTGAGAAGTAATTAATGAGCAACTTTTCTTCTGCAAATAAGAATTTTTTCCTTCTGCGAATAAGACATCTTCGTTTCTTCAAAAATGTTTTGGTAAGACAAAGGCTGGCAGTGCTGAGGAGATGATGGGTGGGATGTCCAGGCAGCTGATGGCAACACCATGTGTGAGGTCCACGACCCTGATTTCAGCATTAAGTGGGAGATGGAAGGCTGCAACCGGCAGAGACACATCCTGTGCGAGCGGCGCTTGGAGGCATGCACCCCATCTCTGTTTAACATTGGCATAGTATGAAACCTTTCATAATTGAACAACCAAACATCACATGAATAGGGAGTTGCCCTCCCGACACACCTGTAGTTCTATCAGCGCATTGTCCAAGACTCCAAATAGAACTTCTCAGAACAACTCCTTGCTTACGATGATGCAAAAATTATGTTCCTGTTACAACTTCATGACTACACCTTTGTACAGCAAAGGTACTGGTAGCTTTCAATGTTCTGTATTTAGCATGCAGACTAAATGTACAAGAACAATAAAACAAATGTGCTTTCAAGGACTTCAAAAGGAAAAGTACAGGAAATTAACCATACATGTACATGTACATGTGGACTTTAAAATAGAATCAGGTAAAAGTGCACATTTATGAACTCAATCACATCAAGAACAAAATTCTGTAAGTACATGTACATGTATACATGTACTATGATCTTTCTACTGCAATGAAAAGAACCTTTTTGCTTGTACATTGAGCATGCTTTCATTATCTTCTTGTCTTTGTGAGAATGAATGTACTATTCTTTAAATAGATTAAAGTGAAAAAAGTTGAAGGACTTCATAGATTCAAGTATCATTATGAGTAAAACGTATCAAAAAGAAGTTGCTTTATTCAAATAGGTCTGTGCATTATTGAATAATTTAGTATTCAAACTTGGACCTCATCAAATATTTGAATATATTCCATTTCAAAATGTTAAAAAGTTAAACATGCGCAAGCCTAAACTAGCCGCAGATCAGGATTTGCAGCACCTACAACGGGTCGAAAATTGACAAAGGCTTGTTAAAATGATACAAAGAACTGGTAGCGGTGGCTGATATTTGACTGATATTAAAGGAGAAGTTTCAGCTAATAAGCCTTTTCCTTGTGGAATCTCTCAAATCATGCATAAGGCCTAAAAAAAAAATAGTCGGTCTCTGGTTAGACCAAAGTTCCAGAATTGATGCGGCGACGCGGGTTTTTTTTGAAGTTTTTTTTTGCTTTTTTTTTTTCAAGCTTGGATTGTACAGACAAGGTGGGTACTATTTTTTGCTTTTTTGTGTTTTCATATAATTGGTGTCCTCCATAATTTGCCTTTGTGCCTCCCATCATTTGCTTTGGTGCAATTTCCCCATTCATTGGTACGTAAATTTGAGGAGGTGCGGCAATAGAGGGCGCTGTTGTAGCTACCGTGGACAATTTGAAGAAAAAAAAAAGGTTGACGCGCATGATTAAAATCGACGCGCGCGCTGACCAGAGACCGACTATTTTTTTTTTTTGCCTAACAATGGCTCCCGACCAAAGTGTGGCTTTTGACAAACAGTAAAACCACATACCGGTAACATCAGGATTAGTAAATATCTTTTGATTTTTTTTAACTTTCAAAATATTGATCGTCGCAAAATTTGTCTAAATCTTCCCACATAACCTTACACCCATCAACAAGGAGTTTTCAGGTTGCTATAATACCCATCATCCACAAAACACAATTCAATATTTAAAAATTTCCAGACAAAAATTAACAATTAACATTGATAAATGCCTGTGACTTATTTTCATGAAGTTGAGGACAGTAATTGGATTTAATTTGGAATTACCTTGAACAGGGTACTGATTTGAATTTATGAGCTAGAGCTGCACAAAAGAAAATCAATAACTGCAAAACACGCATCAGTTTTGAATGCATTAGAACGACGCTACTATCTGACTATGGCAAAAGTTATTAAGTGTTTTTGTAAAAAATCCTCAAAAGAGGGACAAAATTGCAATTTTAAATGACTGTGAAGGTAGCCTCATATTGATCCAAATTTGAACAAAGGCCTCGTGATCCAAATTTGGATAAAAAGCAACACGAGCCCTGTGGGCTTCATGATCCATATTTGGATAAAAGCAATACGAGCTGTGTGTGCTTCATAATAGTCACTTGGCAAGATATGTACCGGCATTTCATAAGAGACAGCTACGGTACTAAGGGTGGTACTGAGAAGTAGCTCATGAAGAACTTTCCTTCTGCAAAATAAGACATTTTTTTCTTCTGCAAAATAAGACATCTTCACTTCTTCAAAAATGTTCGGCAACAACTTCAAAATCTTCTTGTGCTGGTTTTCGATACAAGGGATTGTTGTTATCACCATTGATGCAATCTGCCAAACCTGTCCGAAAGAATGGACACAGTATGGTCAGTCCTGCTACATGGTTCCTTCTCCCAAACACAGGCGAACCACCTGGTCTAACAGCATACAGAAGTGTCGTAGTCTCGGCAGTGGGCTGGTGGTGCCTAACAGCAAGGAGGAAAATGACTTCATCTCGATGATGCGCCAGTCGGAAGTGGATGGGGAGGGAGCCAAACACATCTGGCTCGGCTGTCTGAAAGGGGCAGGCCAAGGCTGGCAGTGCGGAGGGGATGATGGGTGGGATGTCCAGGCAGCTGATGGCAACACCAGGTGTGCGATCCACAACCGTGATTTGGGGATTAAGTGGAAGATGGAAGACTGCAATGGGCGGAGACACATCCTGTGCGAGCGGCGCTTGGAGGCATGCACCCCATCTCTGCACTGCACTGCCGTCAACAGCGTCAATGCCGACCAACACCAACCTAGATGTCTGTTGGGCCACGCCTACAAGGAAATGCAGCTGTCACACCCGCTGATGTGCTGCGTCGCCTGCTACAAGGATCCCGACTGTCGCTCCTTCAATCTGCTGGGGCAAAGCTGCCAACTCAACAACGCCACCGCGTCCCAGGTTGATGACGGCAAGTTTTGGGCAAATTTGGAGGACTGCATGTACTATGAATTCTGAGTCAAGCTATGCTAACCGACAGAAAAGTGTAACAGACATTGGCAGAGTATGAAACCTTGAATTGAACAGCCAAACGTCACATGAATATGGACTTGCCCCCCCCCTAAAACATACCTTTAGTTTTATCAGCGCATTGTAAAAAAAAACCTCTCAGAACAAATCCTTGATTGAGATGAAATGATGCAAAAATTGTGTTACTGTTGAAACTTCATGACTACACTTTGTAAAGTAGCTTTCAATGTTATTGACGCAACTGCATTTAGCCCGCACACTACATGCACAGGAACAATAAAACGCATGTATGCTATTAACGACTTCAAACAGAAATGTACAAGAAATTAACCATGGACGTGGACTGTAAAATAGAATCGGGTAAAAGTGTACATTTATGAACTCAATCACCTCAAGAACACAATTCAGTAAGTACATTCATGATCTTTTTATTTTAATGAAAAGAACCTTTCTGCTTGTACATTGAGCATGCTTTCATTATCTTGTTGTCTTTGTGAGAATGAATGTGTACATTGTAGTTATTCTTTAAAAAGATTTAGGTGAAAAGTTATAGTCGTACATGTAGATTCAAGTGATCATTATGAGCAAAAAGTATCAGGGTGATTCCAGCATCACTCGCATTACACTTATTTGCATCCTTTTACAATCTTAGTTGTGTACTTTTTGCAATAAATTAAAATACTCTTTCATTTTTGCTATGGAAATACTCAATATATAAGACATTAACCCTATCCAGTAAGAAAATTAAATGATACTAAATATGAGCATGGCACCGTTGGACAAAACCGCCACTCACATTTCGTGAAATGGACGAGCCAAAAATTATTTTGGTTTTAATTGAAAAGTTTCCTCAAACCAAATGTCCCACAACCAAATGGTAATAAGATACCGATACCTACCATACTTAAAGGGAAAATACAACATTTGCAAACATCAAAATATAAAACTACCAAATCATTTTGAAATACCTTGCTGGACTGTTAGTGAATGACAGTGTAAAGCATCCTGTAAAATCATGGCACCTGGTATACTGTCATTTTCTAGAAAAGTGGTATTTTTGTATCAATTTCCAACGCTGATCGGCCGATCAGCGTTGGAAACAACTAGCTTTTTTTCAAATACTGGCCCCAATTGACCATCGCACTTGTTTGTAATCGATTACAAACCTATGAACGGATACGAGCCAGCTAGACTGGTTCCCTGACCTTACAAATCCCCAATGTATGTAAACTGCTCTGTTTTTACTTATATGGAGTCAGGGAACCAGACTACAGGAAAATGATCGTTTTTTCTTGGTTTTTATAGCATTTTTGAACCCAAAACCTCACAAAAGTCAGTGTAACTATATTTGCTATATACATGTATTTCCAACCCCCCAATTCCATCCATTTCTGAAAATTACAGCAAAAGCAAATGATGTATATTCCCCCTAAGTATAAATGAGGGTAACAAATATCTTCAACAACTAACTGTATATGTACATGTAAGTTAGAGGGGAAAAGCGTCGTCACTCTTAGTGCCGTCACTTGCATTTCAGTTTGTCCATTCATTAAGTTGTGAACAAAATGCAGCTTTTCCTCCACAATTCTTATCAAGTCTTGGCTATGTCTTGTCAAACAACCTTTATGAACCTTTTTGAGTGTGCCCAAAATACTAATTACAATGAATAAAAAAAAGTATTTTTAAGGGAATGTACATCATTGGCTTTTGCTGTAATTTTCAAAAATGAACTATTTGAGGGGATAGTATAATACATGTGTTACACTGACATGTTTGAAGTTTTGTGTTCGGAAATGCTGGAAAAGCCAAGAAAAACAAAAATGTTCAAGTAGTCTGGTTCCCTGACTCCACTAAAGATGAAATGGATCAATTTATAGATGCCGGAAAATTGTAAGGTAAGGGAACCAGTCCAGCTGGCCTGCACCTGTTCATGAACATGTAACCAATAGCAAACACAATTTTAACTGAAAAAAAGTGGTAAATTTGGAGCAGTAGTTGAAAAATAGTTGGGTTTTTCCAACGGTGGTCGGCCGACCACGGTTGGAAATTTATACAAAAATACTATTTTCTTGAAAATGACTTCACACCAGGTGCCATAATTTTACAGGATGCTTTAGACTGTCATTAACCAAATCCTAGTAAGGTTTTTCGTAAAAACTTGGTGGTTCTATTTGTTGATGTTTGCAAATGTTGTATATTCCCTTTAAGTTAGAGAGGAAAAGTGCCGTCACTCGCATAAATTTCTGTCACTTGCATTTAAGTTTGTCTGTTAATTAAGTTGTGAACAAAATGAAGCTTTTCCTCCAAAATTCTTATCAAGTCTTGGCTAAGTCTTTTTAAACAACCTTTACATATAAAGGTTGTTTGAAAAGACTCAAAATATTAATTACAATAAAAAAGAAGTATTTTGTGAAATGTTTACATAAATGTACTGTAATTTAATAATCCGCAGCCGCAAAGGCACTAGCTCTCTTGTTTCTGCAATCCTATACTTAAGTCAGTAAGTTGTTAAAGAATAAATTGTGTTCATCCATTCATGTACTATTTGAATTAACTTACAACCTTAGCAGCAGGAGCATGAATTATTTCACCAAATAGACTTTCAACTATTAACCAACAAGTTTTATACGTGTAGGTTCAGACTGTTCAATAAAATCAAACTCGGAACTGTTCTTATCGAGGTGCAATGCATCATGGGTACCACAAATGATGGCGGCCTTCTATAGGCCTAAGACAATAGGCATACATGTATGTAGTGCATGTACATGCACTTCCCTCAATATTACCATTTAAGAGCTTCTCTGTCTGCATTCTTATAATAGAAAGTGGTATCATCTGTCGCATTTCATTTGTCACTCGCATTTCATTTGTCAATCGCATTTCAAATTTCAAGGGCTCTCTATTTTAATGTGCTGGGTTTTTGGTTTAAAGATATAGTCCATCATTTGTAATTTGTGCATTTTTTCGTCTGGAGCAACAAAAGTGTTCAAAATCTAATGAAGGATACTGAACAACTAACCTGATGAATTTTCAGCTCAGCTTCAGCTGTATATTCCGAGAAAAACAGCATTCTAAGATCTCAATTTCAAATCAAAAGTTGCTGAATCATGTTTTAAATTGTTTTGAATTGCAGCTATACGCGATGTTGCGCACTACCGCGCGCGCCTGTGCATCGTGCCAATGCTTGTGCGCGCTGTGCCGAATAACAAAACGAACTACTAATTTAAATTTTCCTAAGGTGCGTCTTAAGACGCACCATTGGAAAGGCCTTCTTTCGTTGATTACTTCAAAATGATAGCTTGCCAGAAAGATTAATTTCACAGGGAGTTTAGTCCACTTACTCTCTTTCACCCAAGTATGTTTTTCAACAATAATACGCCAGTTACTTTTTCGGATGGCTGCAAATGATGGACTCCGGCTTTAATATTTTGCATCAGTAATGCCACAGCAAAGATTGGGAACGACATGTGATAGATTATTTATTTTCTTATTTCTTCAACAAAATTTCTTAAAATTAAAGTTATGAATTCCACAATATTTGTATCGATGTTTCTGGCCTCAGCCAACTTGGAAGTCCACATATAGAATTAAAAAATTAGACTCCTGCAGTTGGCATGAAATATGATTGAAACTCTTTCAAAGAAATTTTTTACCTTGCTTGGATCTGACTGGAGAATGCTGTGTTGGATGAGCTGTATTCGGTCCATGTTGGTCACAAAACAGGTTCTCACTGGAAAACAAAATGTGCAAACAAGATAAGCCAAGCCTAGTAAAGCTGATCCCACATCACTCCAAATTCTTTTCAATTGATTCAGAATTACTATTCTCTGGAAATTTTTCTTGCATGTGGTCTACACAATGTGTCTATTAACCTTAACCGCCCTAGTCTTTTATGCGCGAACAGATTTGCTGATTAATTAGGGAAGACCCCGCCTCTTGACTTCCTGGATTTTGACCAATCAGCAGGCGCTTTCTATAGGTCTATCGGGTCTTCGGTCATTCAACCGTTGCGCATCATAGACATGGATTTAAAAAAAAAAATGTCACAGCACACGGCGCTCGGTATCATGTTACGCATAGCCGGGGGGGCTATTGTATCACAAAACGCTGCATTCGGATTGACCAATCAAGGCGCGCGGCGCTCGGTATCATGTTACGTGAATGCGCTCCCAGCTGTTGTTGTATTACAAAACACTGCATTCGAATTGACCAATCACAGCGTTAGTCCTGATTTTGGGATGAAATGACATCACGATTTAGAAAAGTCGACTTCGATTGGCTGGCGCGCGGCTTGCATAAATCTGCATGCTTTGACATACACGTTAGACAGGAGATGGCTCTGTGGATAACGGGTGATACTCAGACTAAACCGCCCTCAATCCTTCAAAATCCTCTTTGCCAAAGTGGAGGAATTTGGTGGATGGAGGTTACATGGCAAAAGTGCGTAACTGATTTCATAGGATAGTTCTTAAGTCTTGAGATGTATCATTGGAAAGGCCTTCTTTCGTTGATTTCTTCAAAATAACAGTGTGCCAGAAAGAATAATTTCCCTTATCATCTTTCAACCAAGTATGTTTTTCAATAATAATTACGTCACTTACTTTTTGGATAGCTGCCAATGATGGACTGTAGCTTTAAAGCTCATTTCGGGGTGACAGGTCACAAATATTTCCTCCTTAATATTTCCCCCTAAGCCAGTCAATAGTCTGCTATTACCCACCTTTGATGTCCTCTAGTGTCTCCTCAGGGATGGTGCTCATGACTGAAGATAAAGGCCTCTCTCCATTCCCCTCACCCTTCACCACTCCTTCTTCCAACAGTCTCACTTGCAAATTGCTAAATATTTCCCCCTAAACCAGTCAATAGTCTGCTATTACCCACCTTTGATGTCCTCTAGTGTCTCCTCAGGGATGGTGCTCATGACTGACGATAGGGGTCTCTCTCCATTCCCCTCACCCTTCACCACTCCTTCTTCCAACAGTCTCACTTGCAAATTGCTAAATATTTCCCCCTAAGCCAGTCAATAGTCTGCTATTACCCACCTTTGATGTCCTCTAGTGTCTCCTCAGGGATGGTGCTCATGATTGACGATAGGGGTCTCTCTCCATTCCCCTCACCCTTCACCACTCCTTCTTCCAACAGTCTCACTTGCAAATTGCTAAATATTTCCCCCTAAGCCAGTCAATAGTCTGCTATTACCCACCTTTGATGTCCTCTAGTGTCTCCTCGGGGATGGTGCTCATGACTGACGATAGGGGTCTCTCTCCATTCCCCTCACCCTTCACCACTCCTTCTTCCAACAGTCTCACTTGCAAATTGCTAAATATTTCCCCCTAAGCCAGTCAATAGTCTGCTATTACCCACCTTTGATGTCCTCTAGTGTCTCCTCAGGGATGGTGCTCATGACTGACAATAGGGGTCTCTCTCCATTCCCCTCGCCCTTCACCACTCCTTCTTTCACGAGTCTCACTTGCAAATTGCTAAATATTTCCCCCTAAGCCAGTCAATAGTCTGCTATTACCCACCTTTGATGTCCTCTAGTGTCTCCTCAGGGATGGTGCTCATGACTGACGATAGGGGTCTTTCTCCATTCACATCACCCTTCACCACTCCTTCTTCCAACAGTCTCACTTGCATATTGCTAAATACTTCCCCCTAAGCCAGTCAATAGTCTGCTATTACCCACCTTTGATGTCCTCTAGTGTCTCCTCAGGGATGGTGCTCATGACTGACGATAGGGGTCTCTCTCCATTCCCCTCACCCTTCACTACTCCTTCTTCCAACAGTCTCACTTGCAAATTGCTAAATATTTCCCCCTTAGCCAGTCAATAGTCTGCTTTTACCCACCTTTGATGTCCTCTAGTGTCTCCTCATCAGGGATGGTGCTCATGACTGACGATAGGGGTCTCTCTCCATTCCCCTCACCCTTCACCACTCCTTCTTCCAACAGTCTCACTTGCATATTGCTAAATATTTCCCCCTAAGCCAGTCAATAGTCTGCTATTACCCACCTTTGATGTCCTCTAGTGTCTCCTCGGGGATGGTGCTCATGACTGACGATAAGGGTCTCTCTCCATTCCCCTCACCCTTCACCACTCCTTCTTCCAATAGTCTCGCTTGCAAATTGCTAAATATACAAAAATGTAAACCTCAAAAATCAATTTTCATTTCATAATGTAATTGGTAGTTACATCAATGGCAGTTTCTGGAGTCCTTTTAATAATGACAATACCGGAGTCTTATATAGCGCACGTATCTACCAACAATTAGGTACTCAAGGCGCTGGAAATTACTTTCTAAAGACAGGTAAATGAAATTTTTATGAGAAATATGAGACCCATTATGTACAAGGTGCTGTGGCGCATACTACAGCCACAGCCAGAAACAACGGGGCAAACCTCTTCTCTTTGCGATAAGTGTTACTGGGTTCTTTAACGTGCATAACACAACAAACAGGACCTATGGCTTTATGTCCCATCCGAAGGACGAAGCAATAATGGTAAAGTACCTTGCTCAAGAGCACAAGGACCATGTTCCTCATCAGGATTTGAGCTTGGTACCACGGCACACGAGTCGAACATCATAACCATTGGACCACAGCCCCCCCCCCCCTTTTTGTTTATAATATACGGGGGAAAATATAAGAAACATCTGCCTGTAGTGGACAATAGGGCATTCCACTTGAATTTCAATGTCTTTTGTAATCTGCCCGCCAAAAATCACTAACTAAAACGACCATCATCCAAAACTTGTTTGAAAATGTTGGGAATCTTTTGGGTGAAGTAACATTACAGTGTTGTACTAACCTGTGAATTGCACTGGCTCCCAGTGGCAGGGCCTGGACACCCTTAATAATGGGCACACCTTCATAGACCTGCACATCATTACAGTCAAGGAAAATTGTGTCTGAATTCGTTTGAGTGCATTCGTTGAATATTAATCACAGAGCAGTCGCATTTAATTACCAGACAACACGACGGACAAGCAAGACAGTGGCTGAACTTTGCGATGTGTAATACTATCAAAGCTGCCAGAAAGAGGAGACTCATGCAGCAGTCACTCTTCATACACAGTTTAGGCCCCCCCAAAAAGTCTCCGGTTTCTGGTATGCGCGCGCGTCGCCGTAGCCATGCGGCAAAATGAAAAAAAAAATTTCAATAAAAAATGATGTATCAAAACTGCCAAACTCACTGGTTTGACTGGAATCCTGCTGCTGCACAATTTTAACGTGTTTTTAGATGGGGTTATGATTGAGAATAAGCTTAATGTGGCCTCTCTGGACTCCCATATATTTGCACTAAGTTTAGACGGGCACCATTTGCAGTCATCAGCCGACACTTGAAGCAAAAAAAAACAGTTAAAAAAAAAAGCTGCATCGCCGCACCGCCTTTTGGGCAAGCTCCATACCAGAAACCGGGGACTTTTTTTTGGTGTTGCCTTATTGAGGAAGAGATCAGTCACGTTGTGTATTCTTCTTTCACTTCTTTTATCAAGTCGCGATGTAGGGGGCCTAACTGTCATAAATAGCCCTCGATCATGCCAAAGGCTGGTGGGAAATGACGGATGGTTTCAGACAGTTCTTGAAGCATACTCAGATAAAGGTTCAAGAAGACATTTCAAGTGTCAAAGGCCACATTCAGTTTCATTCTAGACACATGACTTACAATGCGAGATGGTCCATTTGCTTGAAAATGTTTCCTCATATCGTCGCGTCAGTGCAACAAGGTCGTATCTCCTAAAATGGCACGAACGACGCAAAACGCGAGTTTCAGAATGTCAAAAGGTCGAATCTCGCTTAAAATAACCCGGATGTACACGCAAAGTCAATGGACGTCGAGATACAAACATGTTGCACGAAGTGTATTCACGCAAGATACGACTTTGTTGCAGAATGGAGTTATGAATGCAAAACGCGAGTTTTAGAATGTCAAAAGGTTGTATCTCGATTAAAATAACCCGGATGTACACGCAAAGTCAATGGACGTCGAGATACGACCTTGTTGCACGGAGCGTATTCGTATTCATATTCGAGCGAATACTACTTTGCTGCAGAATGGAGTTACGACCTTGTTGCACTGACGCGACGATATGTGACAACGCATGCGCATTCCAAATACGCCTTTAGCCCAAGTTGGACTTGAATTTGATTTGGCGCGGTAAGCGCACAACGTTTGACACCATGCCGTGTAACTGCCATGCAGCACGACAGGCCAACAGGCCTACTACAAACCCTTCCATATTCTGATGGGTGAAGTCAGTAGTGGTGTGCATTTACAGGTAGTACAGGAACCGGGTACCCGATTGAAGTAAAACACGGGTACATAGGTACCCGTAAAAGAAACCACACCCAAAAATTCAAATCCCGGAAGTCGTCTGAAGGGCTTTATAGCTTTATGGTGTAAAGTGCAACTTTTGCTGGCATTATCTGTTGCGTGTTCAAATACACGTAAACCCGAAATCTGTTTTGGTTTTCCATGTAGCCTGGTTTTCATTTTGAAAATTCCCAACAAATGGCATTCAAAACCTTTCTCTTTCACTGTCTGTAAAGTTACTAAGTAATTTGTAAAGTTGGTTACAGGTACCCCATCCCGTAAATCTGGAACAACCGCAGGTTCCTGACATCAGCGGTCGGGTACTTGGGTACCCGGTTCAAATGCACAGCGCTACTGCTCAGTACATCATGATTCTTAGCAGACAGGGCTCTGGAGTGCTCTGAAATGTGCATAACTAAATCAGGTTCACTTTACTCACAGTTTAGCCAGCAAACTTCTCCAAAAATTCCACTGGGGCAAAGAAAATGTCCTCAGTATTTCACCAACGAAGTTTGCAGACTCAATTCAATTTTTAAAGGAGACTTTTCTGCACTTTTTGAACATGAGAGGGAAGTCAAGTGATTTCAAAATGGGTTTAAATACTAGACTGGTACATGTCCAACCATGGTCCAACTATTTGAAAAGACTGACCTCTTCATTCAGTGTCAATAGTCTGGTGGCTTGACTATGGAGAAATGTGTAGTAAATTGAGACTAGCTCCCGCTTCATGCCACATGTTTCTTAAATTCTTTTGGCATGGTCGATTGATGCAGTACTGAAGCCGTGTTGGACTGGTTGTTTTAGGTGCCAGTCTATTTTCTTGTTTTGCATGTTTTTAATACCCCAAGTTTTGGGACTCTCATACACAGTATTGAGAGTCCCAAATTTTCGGACTACATGTAGATTCTTAGTACTGCAAGTTCTGAAGGCTTTGTAGAGTAGAAGGATTAACAGATTCATTGTGTGACTTATGACAAAGGATATTGGTAGTACAATGGTTTCTGAGTAGCCAGAGTCTAGGACAAGCGCTGTGTCGACGCCGAGGGTGAAGAGTGCCAGGAGATGAGACGGAGCAAAGAGAATGGAAGGCACCTGCCGATAAAACAAACAAATGAACAGAATTTAACTTCCCAAATCTGCAAAAATCCAACATGGGGTTTTCTTTGATTCTGATGGATTCTGGACTGTAAAAGCAAACCTGCAGCATTACACAATTACTTTGTATCAGCAAACTGTGCTACAAAACTACAGAAATGAGAAATCTTAACTAAGAAATGAGGTGGCATAGTTTTCAAGCACTTAACTAACACACGCATACAAACTTACATACTAATCTGGTGACTAGCATGAGAAGCCAATTAATTTTGACACTGTACATGTACCACGACTGGGCCCGGTTCATGCATACTCAAGATCCCTTCGACCAACTAAGTGTTTTACAATTTGCCAAAAGTTAAATGTTTGTACATGTACCGGTATGTAAGAATGCATACAACCCGTATGCAAGCATGGTAATGTATCTCACTGCAGTACACTGCAATGTATCCTAACTGCAGTGTTGTATGGTAGGACTCAAGTTCAGGACTCAGACTGAGTCCATCTTGAGTCGCAATTTTGATAACTCAGACTCGACTCTAGTCATATCGGCAAAAGACAAGACCATAACTCAGACTTTATGCTAAGGACTCTAAACCCCAAGTCACATATTTTTTTTACCAAAAAAAGTACCTTTGAAAACATGTTTACTTTCCGAAAGTAATGTTAAATAGCGCCTAAGAACGTTGAGCACATGAACTGTACCGCTCTCCAGTTGATGTTGCAACTAGTAATGATTGTTATTAAAAAGCGCCCCTCCCTATTTCCTGCATCACTTACATCGCAAGCATGTGTGTCCATGTCAGTGCACATCCACTTTGTACAACTGTGACTTGGACTCGGACTTGAATCAAACAACTCGTGACTCAGACTCGGACTTGAGCCAAATCTTGTCTTGTTGTAACACTGCCCAACACCCCTAAATATAGGGGCCAACCGGGCAGGGTTCGGTGCGCTTGATGAAATTGCAGAGAAAAGATGAGTTATTTGTTTTGCTGGCTTAGGTAGTTGTGTACACTGCTTCCTTGAAGTTCTTCGTCTTGGATTGTAGTGATGGGTTCTGGTATAGCGTTCCAATCGACGATCGTGCGAGGGATGAATGCAAATTTATAACAGTTTTTATTGGTAGTGATGGGTATGAAGCTATTGGAAGCTGGTGATGTGTGTCTTAGATTATTCGACCGTTGTGTGTCTTAGATTCCTTTCGATCCATGACTCAAGCCTCAGATTCGGATTCAACCCAGTTGAGTCGAGACTCGGACTCACGTTCGACTCAAGTGACTCAACTGCAAACACTGCCTAATTGTGATCTCAAACCTTTTGGCCTCGTAAAACTACTATACCTCATAGTGCTTGAAGAGAACTCTGGCCAGAGTTTCCCTGAACTGCGATGGACAGAGCACAGATTCAACGATGACCAGTCGTCTGTCTCTGGGATTTACCAGCAAGTGCCTGCAAATCATAGTAAAATGAAACTTGCTCCGTCATTTTGAATGATTAAAATAATCACAACGTTTTCAAATTTACAGCAGCAAATGGATGCTGTAGATAAACAATAACAGAAAAGGTTCAAACACACAAAGTGTGGGAGCAGTAATTATTAACCCTAACCTTCCCAAATAATCCGAAATCCTCTTTTCAAAAGGAGGATTTTGCAGGATTGAGGCTTTATGGCAAAAATATGTGGCTGATTTCGGGGGATGTTCTGTGTCTAGGCTATGGGCCGGACATTGTGTTCTTCATGCTCAGCCGTGCATAAATTTGGGCCTAGATTATGCTTGAAATTCTCCGCACTGCTCCAGGATGTCACTGGCTCTGCCTCAACATATTGACAGTGACTGCTGGCGGATTTTGCAGGATTGGGGCAGTGGTCACCCCTCCAAGGACCACATTCAAGAAATAACGGAGGATTTTGCAGGATTGAGGCCGAGACTGTTTGAGGATTTTGCAGAACTGAGGTTGCATCCTAGCAAAAATGCCTAGGGAGTTAGGGTTACGAAGAAAGTTTGATGTTCAAACTGTGCCTGCGTAAACTAAGATTTGATAAACAATTCACCATTCTTAAAATCCCGGGGATCCTGAAAAGTTGAAGAAAGGTTCTTGCTCTGATTTTAAGTATATGTACATGTACATATGTGTAGAAGTACACATACAAAATTCCACAATCTCTAGACTAAACCAAGTTTTACAGCAGTTTTGGCCCCCCTCCCCCCCAAAATAGTCGGTCTCTGGTCAGACCAAAGTTCCAGAATGATGCGGCGATGTATTTTTTTTCTTCTTCAAGCTTGGATTGTACTGACAAGGTGGGTACTGCTTTGTTTGCGTCCTCATACACCTTGGCATCCTCCATCATTTGCATTGATGCCCTCCATCATTTGGAGTCGAGCTGCCCGCGAAAATTTGAGGTGGGGCGACAATAGAGGGCGCTGTTATAGCTACTGCCAAAAAAAAATTGACGTGCATGTCAAAAACGACGCACGTGCTGTCCAAAGATGGAAAGGTTTTGTGTTTGATCTGACAGAGATGGTTTTTTCTGGTTTTTGTTATTTGGTCCAATTTTCATATTTATAATTGCAGATTCTGTTACCATTATCTCCACAGACTTACAGGCATTTTTCTACTGAGTTTATCCCAGAGTGTAATAATCGTTAAAGGTTAATGTGCAAATGTGCTGCTGAGGGTGCGTACATTGTACAATGTACATGTACTTGTGTCAGCAGAAATGTACAGTGCAGTGTTACTCACCGGAAGTACACCACATGGAGAAAGTCCACCAAGACATCATACAGCTCCTCCGAGTTGGAGAAGTCCCATACTTTGACTAATGTACCAGAGCGTGGCTGCTTCACAGAAGAAGCGATGATCGCACGTGGCCCTGTTTCATTGGCAAAACCAATTCTAGGAAAAAAGGCAAACATGATAGCAAAACATTAGTGTAAAGCCATTATAATCCAGGGATTGCAACCAAATTACTATATTCCTGGTTAGCTGGAAACTGCCAGCGTACTAGGCTCATGACATGGGGAGATTTGCCAGTAACCATGATAACTGGCTAATCTCCCTGGTGCCATGTCATGAGTCTAGCACGCTGGAAATTTCATGCTAATTCCTGGTTATTCATCAGGAACATAGCCTCATAAATGTTGCCAATTTACTGGACTGTCTCTGTGTAATTTCGTATTGGAATTTAGATCCCATGGGTGGGGCAGCCCGGGGAGAGGTGGGGGAAACAATGATACTTGATAGACATGATAGGCATGATATAGGCGCATAACGAATTAGGACATGAATGAATGTGCTTGCCTACAATCAATTTGAAATAGATCTAAGGATTCTTACTTTGTATAGGCAGCGCCGATATCAAGCACAACCGTGGTTTTTTCAACTGCTGAACCTAAACCTTCGAAAAATGACATCCTGTCTTTAAAAGATCATGCTTTTTCGTCCGTTCTGATTTGCTACACAGCATGTACATGTCATGCATGTACATGTATCACTATCAGTACTCAGAACAGCATTTATGCATTGTACAGTGCTCACTGAAGCTGCATCAACTATTGAGGGCGCCCTTTACTATTTACTATTAATGCGCTGCCGTTCAGTGCTGATGCCTAAAACCGAGCCACCGACCCTTGATCATGATTCCCAATCGAACAATTACACCGAAAAGTAGAAAAATTAACAAAACCTAAAAATCAGTGAGAAATATAAAGTCCGTTGAGTCTTTTCTTGGTCACACTGGAAGACAATTACAAGCCTTGAACTGGAAAACAATTACCTACCCTCAGGATGATTATTTTTTTCTTACCTTTGTTTATACTATAGTATAGGCCTTATTTTATGAGGAAAGGCGGTTCCTTGTTTTTTCTCCTTTATTAAGTGTAAAAACTAAGAAACAATTATGATAAATACAGTGCGCAGCGCGGGCAATTGGTATTTTTGGGAGACCCTTTCCCCTGTTTCTTTGTCACTGTCCACGCACAAACCCATTCGTTGAAAAATTAACAAACGTGGCGCCACGAAGATGAAGTGTTGTCCCTGAAGTTGGTGGATAAAAAGCTTATTTTGATCGGGTCGTATCATTTTTTAAATAAATTTCCCATAGAAACTAGTGCTTAATGCCCATACCCAGTAAACATTTGGGATGTGGGCCAGAACTGGCCCAGTACTGTTGAGCCGGTACAACGCACCGAGTTTTATGGTGTCTATATTTTCCGCTATTTGGGGGCGCCATTCAAATCGGGAACTATTGGACACAAGACTTTCGCACTCCGTTTAAGGGGCATTCCTGTGGAAAAGTTCGCTCGTGGAACTTATGTGAATTTTTAGATTTACCTGCGATCATTTGGGGGACAATGTATTGGTGCATGCTAGCTGACCGAGCATAGATTTCATTTTCAAAAGCGTTGATTGCACTAGCTGCTGGCCGAGTTTTGAGTTCCACTACGTATAGATTTCTGGATTTTACCGGAGATTTGGGGACATTTTCAGTAGCCGACCGAGTTTTAAGGGAGGCGGTGGACACCATCTTTCTGTGGAGGCGCCCTTCAAACAGAACAGTAGATACTTTTAGATGCCACTTTCTGCATCTGGCGGCACAATTAATTAAGACGTTCGCGCCATGTTATAAACTTATAGGGGCACTCATTAAAATGACAAAGGTCGCTCGTGAAAAAAAAGGAATAAACGTAGACAATTCCTTGCGAGTTGGTGCTAACTGGCCGAGTTAAAGGTCAAGAATTGGATTTGTGCAATTTACTGCGATTATTGGGACATTTGGCACAAACTAGCCGAGTTTTTAGTTAAAGAACATGAATTTCTAGATTTGTTTGCGATTTCTGGGACATTTCCACTCGCTGGACATTATTGTAAGGTGAAAAAATAAAAACGTGGATTTACTTAAAAAAATATAAAAAAAAATCGCGATCTGGTGGATTGGCAATCCGGCTGGACGATGTTTTTTTTTTTTATTATTTAAGAGCGTTGATTTGTATATTTTGTAAGTTGCCTGCGATTTGGACCAAATTGGCTCTAGTTGGCCGAGTATTGATTTCAGTTTCAAGAACGTAGATAGATTGATAGAGTTGTCCGCCATTTGGGGGGGGGGGGGGTGGAACTAGATGGCCGATAAGTTTTAGGTCAAGAAATAAGAACGTGGATGTATATTTTATTCGCGATTTGGTGGATTAGCACTAGCTAGTCCAGTTTTCAATTTCAGAGCGTGGATTTCTAGATTTTTTCCGCGATTTTTTGAACATTGGCACTAGATGGCCAATTTTGTAGTTCGGCCAATTTTGTTGTTGATCAGTTTGTCTGCGATTTTATTTATTTTTTGGGGTGGGGGGCACTGCGGTTGGACGAGTTTTTTTTTTTTTTATTCCAGAGCGTGCATTTCTATATTTTGGAAATTTGTCCGCGATTTGGAGGACCAAACTATAGTTTGCCGAGAATTGATTTCAGTTTCACGAGCTGGAAAAGCTTTTGTTCAAGAGGGTATATATATATATTGTGTGTGAGTTGTCCGAGATTTGGAGGACAAAATTTGCACTAGCTGGCCAAGTTGAGTTACAAGGCGTTAATTTCTAGATTTTCTAGAACTAGCTGGCCGATTTTTAGGACAAGATAAAGAACGATGATTTATAGATTTGCTGGATACAATTTGTCGGCGATTCGCGGCACTAGAGCATGGCCGAGTTTCGAGTTCAGTAGGTTACGTGGATTTCTAGATTTTGTTGGCGTTTTGGAGACAAAATTGGCACTAGCTGGCAGAGTTTTGAGGCAGGAATGGACATCATGTGTCTTTCGGAGCGTGCTCCAAGAGCGTAGATTCAAAGATTTATCTTTGGTCCAGTTTTCAGGTTTCAGGAACTCGGATTTATAGATTTCCGCGATTTGGGGTACATTGACCCAAACGGCCAATTTGTAGTTCGGGGACGTGGACTTATAAAGTTTGTCCCGGATTTTGGGATTTTTTGGCCACATGGCTGGACGAGTTTTGAGTTAAAGAACTTGAATTTCTGGATTTGTCTGCTATTTCTGGGACATTTTCACTGCTTGGCCGAGTTTTAGTGCAAGGTTAAAATTGTGGATTAATACATATATTTTTCGCGATTTGGTGGATTAGCACCGGCTGGTCAAGTTTTCAGTTTCAGAGCGTGGATTCTAGATTTCTGCGCGATTTGGTGAACATTGGCACAAGATGGCCTTTTTGGGGTCGAGGACGTGGATTTATGAGTTTTATGAGTCCGTGTGTTTTTTTTTGGGGGGGGGGCCACTGGCTGGACGAGTTTTTTGTTCAAGAGCGTTGATTTCTAATTATTTTGTAAGCTGTCCGCGCTTTGGAGGACAGAATTGGCAGTAGCTGGCTGAGTAGATTTGAAGTAGCCCTGCGTCAATTTCCATATTCTGTGCTCAATTTCAAGGAAATTGACAGTAAATGGTGAGGTTTTTTTTTAAGGGAAGGACACCATCATTTTGTGGGGCGCCCTTCAAATTGGGCATTATGCCGCTTTATGACGGCCATGCAAAACTAATTCAAGACGTTCGCGCTACGTTATAAAGGGGCGCACTCATAAAAAAAGGCCGCACGTGTAGAGTTTTTAGATTTCTCCGCGATTTGGGGGACAAAGTTATTGGTTCTCAAAGCCGAGTATTGATTTCATGTTCAAGATATCAACGTCAATGTAAAGATTTCTGCTCGATTTGGCAACAAAATTGGTACTAGCTGGCCGAGTTTTGAGTTTAACAACATTTTCTAGAGTTTGTCCGCGATTTCTGGGACATTTCCACTAACTGGCCATTTTTTAGGTCAAGATTAAAGACGTGTGGATTCATACTGTTTTTGGATAGCGGTATGAACGAGCTGGTCGAGTCGAGTATGCACTACCTTAATTTCTACATTTTGTGCGCGATATGCGCGAACTCAACACTGGCGATTTTTTTTTGGGGGGGGGGGAGACACCATCTTTCTGTGGGGGCGCCCTTCAAACCGGACACTATCAGACAGGAGCACGTTTTGGCGCTGTGACCGTAAACATGTTTCTGGTTTGCGGCCGTTTTGGCGCTTCGGTTACACTGAAATGACGTCATTGTTTCGACCAAAATTGAACCGAGGTTTCCGGTCGGTTCACTTATGTTTCAAGATGGCAGAAAGGTAAACAAGCTTAGCAGACGACGTTACTTTTTACCATAAATGGGGTTTAAATAGTGGGTTTTACCTTCAATTGGTACGAAAGTTGATACAGAATATCAGGCCTACTCTTTTTAGAACTTAAGGGAAACGCTATAAAAAAAACTCCCACTTTTGCTTTGAATGTTATTGTTAATCATATCCAGTCGCCGCGTGATTTTTTTTTTGGGTTGTACGTGTGCAGTGCGGTAGGTAGTAACATGACGTCATGAACGATTTTCCGGTCAGTCGTTTTCGCGGTGCACAGGAAACATGTTTCAGGTCACGGCTGTGACGCCAGAAACATGTTCCAGTTCAAGGGCCGCCAAAACGTGCTCCTGCTCGATGCCGCTTTATGGCGGCACCCCATATTAAGGGAATAAATGTGTGTTCCGGAGGTTTTTATCACTCTGTTTAATACCACTTAGAGTCTGGGTGCTGATAATTACCCGAGCCGGAGGCGAGGGTAATTATCAGCACCCAGACTCTAAGTGGTATTAAACAGAGTGATAAATACCGACGGAGTACATATTTATTCCCATTCATAAATACCTTTTCGGTAAAAAAAAAATCATATAATTCGTTCAAAACATCCCGATTTTGTTCAACAAATTCACTTTATGCTTTTTGAATCATCCCTCCTGCAAAATAATGGAGTGTTCAGCTGGCGAGTAAGATGAAAACAACCCTTTTATGGAGATTGACGCGCGCGTATCATGTTCTATGCGATGTCGCGCAGAACGCACCTGGCGCGTTGCGTTTTGAATTTAGAACTAAAAAAATTCTAACTCCCTGGTAGTGTTGCGCATGCCTACGTGAGGATTGTGAACGTTCAACCAATGAAACGATAAGAGGCACTGGATTTTTAGGAGTCCACATTTTATTGTGACACTGGAAAAGTGTTTAAGACCAGCTAGCCATGTCTTTATCATCCGTTTAATACCGGCCACGTGACGGGCTCTCGACCAATAGGAATGGCTTAACTGTCTGAGGTATTTATGAATAAAGATTAAATCTAAATACCTCAGACAGTTTAGCTATATATTGGTCAAGAGCCCGTCACGTGGCCGGTCTTAAACGGATGATAAAGACATGGCTAGCTGGTCTTAAACACTTTTTCAGTGTCACATAAAATGTGGACTCCTAAAAATCCAGTGCCTCTTACCGTTTTATTGGTTGAACGTTCACAATTCTCACGTAGGCATGCGCAACACTACCAGCGAGTCAGAATTTTATAGTTCTAAATTCAAAACGCAACGCCCCAGGTGCGTTCTGCGCGACATCGCGCAGAACATGCTACGCGCGCGTCAATTTCCATAAAAGGGTTGTTTACATCTTACTCGCCAGCTGAACACTCCATTATTTTGCTAGAGGGATGTTTAAAAAAGTAGGAAGTGAACTTGTTGAACAAAATCGGGATTTTTTGAACGAATTATTTGTTTTTTTTTTTTACCGAAAAGGTACTTATGAATGGGAATAAATATGTGCTCGGTCGGTATTTATCACTCTGTTTAAGACCGCTTAGAGTCTGGGTGCTGATAATTACCCTCGGGTAATTATCAGCACCCAGACTCTAAGCGGTCTTAAACAGAGTGATAAAAACCTCTCGAACACACATTAATTTTATTCCCTTATTAAAGATTATGCGCTCCGTTATAAAGGATCGCTCGTCAACGGAGTATTAACGTGGATTTCTAGATTTCACCGCGGTTGGAGGACATTACTGAAACTAGCTCCAGTAATTATGCCATTTTCAAGAACGTAGATTTATGGATTTCTCCTCGATTTGGGGAAAAAATTCCACTATAGCTGGCCGATTTTTAGGTCAAGATTTAGAACGTGGATTTAGTTTTTCGCGATTTGTTGGATAACATTAGCACTAGCTTGTCCAGTTTTCAGTTACAAAGCGTGAATGTCTAGATTTGTCCGCGATTTGGGGAGCATTGGCATGGCCATTTTTTCTAGTTCGGGGAGGTGGATTTATAAGTTTGTCCACGATGTCTTTTTTTTTTTTTTTTTTTTTACATATTTTGTCTGCGATTTGGCGGATAAAAGTGGCACTAGCTGGCCGTATTGTAGTTCAAGATTATATTTTTCTCGCGATGTGGTGGATAAATTTGCCGCTGGCTGACCCAGGATTTAGTTTCAGAGCGTATATTTTGAGATTAAATTTGTCCACGATTTGGGGAACATTGGCAAAAAATGGCCAGTTTTGTATTTCGGGGTCGTGGATGTAGAGGTTTGTCCCCGATTTGGTGGGGGTTTTTTTTTTGGGGGGGGGCACTAGCTGTAGTTTTTTTGTTCAAGAGCGTGGATTTCTATGTTTTGTAAAAAGTTGTCCGCGATTTGGAGGACGAAATCGGCACTAGTAAAATAAGGCCAACGTCAATTACTATATTTTGTGCGCGATTTTTTGAGGTGGACTAAATATAGCTCTTTGGGTGGACACTATTTTCTGTGTGTTGGCGCCCTTCAAATTCGACGTTATCAGACAGTTATGCCGCATTATGGCGGCACAACTAATTCAAGACGTTCGCGCCACGTTATAAAGGGGCACTAAAAAAGACCGCTCGTGTACAAAGAATTTTTATACATGAATTCTAGTTTTCTCCGCGATTTGGGAAACACTTTATTTGGTACATGTATATAATACAAGTTGGCCAGGCATTGTTTTTTATTTTCAAAAAAGGTAAATTTAAAGATCAGTTCTGCTCGATTTGGGGAAAAAATTGTTAGCTGGCCAAAGTTTGAGGTCAAGAACGTAGAGTTCTATAATTTTCCACGATTTGGACTAATTTAGGCTAACAGCAAGCCGAATTTTGAGTTAGAGAACATGAATTTCGAGAGTTTGTCTGCGATTTCTGGGACATCTCCCCTGCTTGACGACCTTCATGTCAAAATAAAGGACGTTGGCCGATATATATTTTTTTCTCGATTTGGTACATTTGTATTGTTTGTTGTCGATTGAGTTTGTTTGGTAGTAGCTTGATGCCTTTTGTTGGAGAGCGTGGATAAGTTGTCCTCGTTTTGAAGAACAAAATCGGTGCTAGCTGGCTCTGTTCAAGAACGTGATTTTCTAGAGCTTGTCAGCGATTTGTGGCACCCGCTAGCTCTCCGATTCTTAGGTCAAGATTAGAAAGTTGGATTTATAGAACTTTCGGCGATTTGGTGGATAAATTTGGCGCAAGCGGGCACAGGTTTTAGTTTCAGAGCGTGGAATTCGAGATTTGTCCGCAATTTGGGGAGCATTGACACAAGATGGCCAATTTTGTAGTTCGGGGACGTGGATTTATATGTTTGTCCGCGATTTGAGATTTGTTGGTATTAGCTGGCCCAGTATTGTTTTCATTTTCAAGGGGCGTGGATGGACGAGTTTTGAGGTCAAGAACGTCGATTTCTAGCTTTTCCACAATTTGTTGCACATCATGCTTTAGCTTGTCGATGTTTAGGACAAAGTTAAGAACGTGGATTTATATATTTTTTCCCGAGATTTTGTGAATAAAATTTGTCCGCGAATTGGAGCACTAGCTGGTCGAGTTTTGAGTTCAAGCACGTGAATTTCTATATTTCTCCGGGAATTGGGGGACAAAATTTGTATAGGATGCTAGTTGGCCATGTATTTTTATTCATTTTCATGAACTTGGATTTACCTTTTGTCCACCCTTCGGGGATAGCATTGGCACTAGATGGCCAAATTTTACGTCAAAATTAGGAACGTGCATCGATACATTTTTTCCCGCGATTTGGTGAATGAACTCGGCACTAGCTTGGCCAGTTTTCAGTTTCCGAACGAAGATTTCCCGGTTTGTTTGCGATTTGGGAAACATTTAACACAGGATGGCCAATTTTGGAGTTCGGGAGTTTGTCCGCGATTTGGTTTTTCGGGGGCACTGGAAGAGATTTTTTTTAAGAGTTTTTTTTTGTTTTTGAGCCATGCATGGTGTCTATATTTTCCGCTATTTGGGGGTGCCATTCAAATCGGACACTATTGGACACAAGACGTTCGTACTACGTTTAAGGGGCATTTCTGTGGCATTTATGTGAATTTTTAGATTTACCTGCGATTATTTTGGGGGACAATGTATTGGTGCACGCTAGCTGACCGAGTATAGATTTCATTTTCAAAAGCGTTGATTGCACTAGCTGGCCCAGTTTTGAGTTCCAGTACGTATAGATTTCTGGATTTTACCGGCGATTGTGGGACATTTTCAGTAGCCGACCGAGTTTTGAGGGAGGCGGTGGACACCATCTTTTTGTGGGGGCGCACTTCAAACAGAACACTAATGGAGATGCAGATATTTTTTAGATGCCGATTTCTGCACCTGGCAGCACAATATTAATTAAGATGTTCGCGCTACATTGTAAGCTTATTGGGCACTCGTTAAAATTAAGAAGTAGCTCGTGGAAAAAAGGGAATATTAACGTGGATCATTCCTTGCGAATTGGTGCTAGCTGGCTGAGTTTTGGGGTCAAAGAAGGTGGATTTTTGCAATTTACCAGGATTTCTGGGACATTAGGCACAAACTATATAGCCGATTTTTGTTTGTTTGTAAAGAACATGAATTTCTAGATTTGTTTGCGATTTCTGGAAAATTTCCAATAGCTGGCTGATTTTTAGGTGAAGAAATAAAAGCGTAGATTTATACATTTCTTTCACCATTTGGTGGATTGGCACTAGCTGGCCAAGTTTTCAGTTTCAGAGTGCGGATTTCTAGATTTCTCCACGATATGGGGAATATTGGCACAAAATGACCAATTTTGTAAGTTCTTGGACGTGGATTGACAAGTTTGTTGGCGATTTTTTTTTGGGGGGGGGGCAATCCGACTGGACGAAGTTTTTTTTTATTGTTCAAGAGCGTTGATTTGTATATTTTGTAAGTTGCCTGCGATTTGGACCAAATTGGCACTAGTTGGCCGAGTATTGATTTCAGTTTCAAGAACGTAGATAGATTGATAGAGTTGTCCGCGATTTCGGGGAGGATATGGAACTAGCTGGCCGATTTTTAGGTCAAGCAATAAGAACGTGGATGTATATTTTATTCGCGATTTGGTGGATTAGCACTAGCTAGACCAGTTTTCAATTTCAGAGCGTGGATTTCTAGATTTTTTCCGCGATTTTTTGAACATTGGCACAAGATGGCCAATTTTGTAGTTCGGAGACGCGGATTTATCAGTTTGTCTGCGATTTTATTTATTTTTGGGGGGCGGGGGCACTACGGTTGGACGAGGTTTTTTTTTTATTCCAAAGCGTGGATTTCTATATTTTGAAATTTGTCCGCGATTTGGAGGACCAAAGTAGTTTGCCGAGAATTGATTTCAGTTTCAGTAGGCCTACATTATGAAAAACACTCCTTAAAAAAGGTCGCTCGTGGAGAAACAAAGACTAAACGTGGACTTTTAGATGTATCCACGAGTTGCAGAACTTGATTTTCTAGATTTGTCTGCTATTTCTTGGACATTTTCACTAGCTGGCCGATTTGTAGTGCAGGGTTAACAACGTGGATTAATATATTTTTTGGGGGGGGGGGCAGACACCATCTTTATGTGGTGGCGCCCTTCAAATCGCACACTGTTGGATATTTAGATGCCGCATTTAAAAGGGCACTCCTGAAAAAGGGTCGCTCATGAAAAAAGGACTATTAAACGTCACGTCTAGATTTCTCCGCAAAGTGGGGGACAAATTGGTACTAGGTTGCCGAGTATTGATTTTATGTTCGATTTCGGGAAAAAAATGTTTAACATTTTCCACGATTTGTGGGAAATAAGCTGGCCTGTTTTTTAAGTCAAAATTTAAAACGCGATTCGGTGAACATTGGCACAGAACGTAAATTTCTAGACTTTCTCCACGCTGTGAGGGACAATGGCACTAGCTGGCCGATTTTTAGGACAAGATTAAGAACGTGGATTTATAGATTCCTCCGCGATTTTGTATATAAAATTGTGTCCGCGATTAATTCGGGGCATTTATAGCTGGCCGACTTCTTTCAGTTCCAGTAGACTACGTTAATTTCTAGATTTTGTCGGCGATTTGGAGACAAAATTGGCACTAGCTGGCTCCGTTTTGATTTGAAGAAAGTACATTTCTGAAATTGTCCTCGATTTTAAGTGAAGAACGTAGATTTCATAAATTTTCGCGAATCGTTGGAGACCAGCACCAGCTGGCCGAAATTTTGTTCAAAGATTATATTTTTGACGCGATTTGGTGGATAAATTTCACGCATGTGGGCCAGTGTTCAGGTACAAAGCGTGGTTTTTAAGATTTGTCCGCGATTTGGGGAGCATTGGCACAAGATGGCAATTCTTTTTGTTCCAGGACGTAGATTTATAAGTTTGTCCGCATTTTTATTAATTTTTTTCACCAGCTGGACAAGGTTTTTTTGGTTCAAGAGCGTTGATTTAAATTTGTGTAAGTTGTCCTCGATCTAGAGGACACAATTTTAAGTATAGCTGGCCGAATTATGATTTCAAGTATGTGGATTTCTAGATTTTGTCGGCGATTTGGGGACAACATTGGCACTAGCTGGTTGCGTTTTGATTTTAATAACGTGAGTTTATATATTTGTCCGCGATATCAGGCACGAAGTATCTGAATTTTGAGTTAAAGAACGTGAATTCTAAAATTTTGTCCGCAATTTGTGCGACAACACCAGCACCAGCTGGCCGAATTTCAGTCCAGATATTTTTTCCCGCGGTAAATTTTGTAGTACGGAGACGGTGGATTTCGAAGTTTTTTCCTGCGATTTGGGTCTTTGGCACCGGCTGGACGAGTTTGTTGGTTTAAGAACGTGTATTTCTATATTTTGCAATTTGTTCGCGATTTGGAGGACATTTTGTCATAGCAGGCCGAGTCGAGTTGGAGTACGTAAATTTTATAGATTTTATGCGCGATTTGGGGGACATTTACACTAGCTAATATTTACATTTTTCGAACATTTAATTGAGTTTTTAGATTCTTTTTAAAATGATTGAACATTTGTTTTGAGATATTTATGAGGGATCCATCTTGGTTTTAAAAGAAATGCCCTTTGCACTGGTATTTGGGCTGGTTCTGTTATTAAATGCTAATGTTTATAATGTAATGTTTGTTTAACTTTTGCTTGACATTTTAAATTTTGAAATTGATTGATTTTGATTTACGAAACCATTATCTCATCAATTTCCTGAGCCACAAGAAAACTAATGTTATCTTGCTGATCTTCAGGTGAAAAGTGGTAAAGGGTGTCATTAACCTGATATAAAGCCAGGCATTTTATTTTAAAATTTTTTTTAAAGAAAATCACTCAGAGTCAATAAATGGTGTGCACAGAAAGCAAACATACACGCATATCCCATATTATTCTCTGGGAAAAGTGCTTGCCATTGCAAGTTTGTCGTTTTCAATATCTTTATGGTACGTTTAATACACATCTTTTGCAAAATATGTGAACAGCCGATTCAAATAATTAATTACTTGAGTTTTCCCAAGTCCTCTTGAAATCTTCTAACTTCCTTAGGTACCGAAATTTTAAACACTGCCAATGTTACCGTCAATTTCATATAGTGAAATTTATCAGAAACATCTAGACATTTTTTCCAATTTATGTCAATCTATACGAGTCTTCCAGAGTCCTTTTAAAATCTTAAAAATTTCTGATGTATCGTGAGACGGAGTTTTCATTATTCATCTTGAAATACTAAGGCTTCAGAGCCTCCTCGGACTTCTTGAAAACTTTAAACTTTCTTAGTATTTCTTACCTTGAAATCTTCAAATCTTTAAAGTTCTATAATACAAATCTACTTAAATCATCTTGCATTTTCCTGAGTCTATAAAGCCTTCCTAATCCCTCTTAGAATCTTAAATAATCCTGTGTTTTCCCGAGTTCTCCTGAAAATCTGGAAACTTCCTGTGTCTTCCCGAGTCCTCTTGAAGATCTTGAAGCTTCTTGTGTCTTCCTGAGTTTGCTTCAAATCTTGAAACTTTCGGAGCTTTCCTGCATCTTTATTGAAAATCTGAAATCTTGTAATATTGTTAATGTTAAATAAAATATTATATATTAACTCAATTCAATTAATAACAAACGTTTTCTGTGTCTTCCTTAGTACTCTTAAAATCTTGAAACTTCATGAGATTCGTGAATCTATCTTGAATTCGTCAATCTTGAAATCGTGTTATATTTTAGAAATCAGCCTGATTTCTGCTGAGATTATTAGAATCTGACTTTGCTGATTTCTCTGAAATCTTTATGGTTGTTGGCTTTTCCGGAGACTTCTAAAAAATATTAAATAATGAAAGGTTTGCGGAACACCGTGTGCGAATAATTTCTCAACTAAGAGAATGGTTCTGAAAAGAACCAGAGGAATAAACTCAAAAAAATATTGGAACCTCCTGAGCATTTCCTTGAAATGTTGAGATTTGCTCTAGTAAATTTTATATCCAGAAATTACCTAAGTCAACGTGAACTACAAAGGTCTTTCTGAGTCCTCTTGAAATCTTCAAACTCCCCGTGTCTTCCTGAGGCCTCTTAACATCTTGAAACTTCACGAGTTCTCCTGCAACTTTATTGAAAATCTCAAATTTTGAAAAATTGTTAATATTACATCTTCAAATAATCCTCAATTCGGCTGAGATCAGCTGAGTGCGAGCTTCCTGAGTCTTCTGCAATACTGAATTCTGAATATAAGTACTCTTGAAATCTTCGAACTTCCTGAGCATTTCTTCTTATATTTTGAAATGTTCTTCTTAAATTTATATCCGGAAATTTATTTCATTCATCTTGAATTTCCTGAGACAATAAAAGTCTGCCCGAGTCCGCTTGAAATCTTAAAACCTCAGGGATTTTACTAAATCTATCTTGAAATTTGCACTCTTGAAATGTTCTTCATATTTCATCTTTAAATCAGCTTGAATTCTGTTGTAAATTTTATATTCCTGCAATTTACCAGAGTCAATATAATTTTCCTGTGACTATACGTGTCTTCCTGAGTCAACTTGAAATCTTGAATCTTCACGAGTCTTCCAGAGCTGCATGAAATTTTGAAACTTCATGAGTTTTCCTGCGTCTATATTGAAAATCTTCAATCTTGAAATATTGTTAATACTGCATCTTCAAATAATACTGAATTCAGTTAAGATCATCTGAGTACAAGTTTCCCTGATTCTTCTGCAATTTTGAGCTCCTTCAGGTCCTCTTGAAATCTTAAAACTTTCTGAACATTTCTTCTTATTTTTTGAAATTTTCGAATCTGCCGATCTTGAATCTTGTAAAAAGTATATCCGGAAATTTACTTCATTCATCTTGAATTTCCTGAGACAATAAGAGTCTTCCTGAGTCCTCTCAAAATCTTGAAACCCCATGAGTTTTACTGAATCTATCTTGAAATCTGCACTTATAAATTTGTTTCATACTACCTCACTAAATCAGCTTGAATTCTGTTGTAAATTTTATATCCTGAAATTTACCTGAGTCAACTGAAGTTTCCTGTGACTACAGGTGTCTTCCTGAGTCCTCTTGAAATCTTGAAACTTCACGAGTCTTCCAGAGTTTGCATTAAATCTTGAAACCTCATGAGTTTTCCTGCATCTATATTGGAAATCTTCAATCTTGAAATATTGTTAATATTTTGTATTATGTATTAAATATTAAATGAAATCAGTTAATAGCAAAATGATACTAATACAAGCATTTATCAAGCGCATTAATCCAAAGATTGCAATGTGCTATACGAAAGAGCCGTGTACCAGTTTTTATATCCAGAAATTTACCTGAGTCACTGTGAAGTACAATAAGTCTTTCCAAGTCCTCTTGAAGTTGTAAACTCCCTGAGTCTTCCCGAGTCTTCCTGAGCTTGCTTGAAACTTTGAAACTTCATGAGTTTTTCTGCATCTACATTGAAAATCTCGAATCTTGAAATATTGTTAATATTACATCTTCAAATAATTATCAAATCGGCTGAGATCATTTTGAGCCCAATTTGTCTGATTTTTCTGCAATATTAAACATCTTCAGTTTTTCTAAGTCCTCATAAAATCTTGGAACTTCCTAAGCATTTCTCCTGATATTTTGAAATGTTCAAATCTGCCAATCTTGTAAATTTATATCTGGAAATTTACCCGAGTCGATTGAACTTTTCCTGTGACTATAGGGGTCTTCCCGAGTCCTCTTGAAATCTTGAAACTTCAGGAGATTTTCTGAATCCATCTTGAAGTCTGCAATCTTGAAATAATCGTCATATACATCTTAAAATCAGCTTGAATTCTGTTGTAAATTTATATCCTGAAATTTACCCGAGTCAACTGAAGTTTCCTGTGACTACAGGTGTCTTCCTGAGTCCTCTTGAAATCTGGAAACTTCTTGTGTCTTTCCGAATCCTCTTGAAATCTTGAAACTTCTCGAGTCTTCCAGAGTTTGCATGAAATTTTGAAGCCTCAGTAGTTTTCCTGCATCTTTATTGAAAATCTTTTATCTTGAAATAATCAGTTAATAGCAATAGCAATAATAATAATAATACAAACATTTATAAAGCGCATTTATACATGGGTTGCAGAAAGAACGAAAGCGCGACGAAAGAACCGTGTACCAGTTCAAAAAAAATACAATCTCAAAATTTGTATATCCAGAAATTTACCTGAGTCACCGTGAACTACAAAAGTCTTTGTAAAGACAACTAGAGTCTTCCGGAGTTTGCTTGAAATCTTGAAACTTGGAAACTTTAAGTTCTCCTGCATCTACATTGAAAATCTCCAATCTTGAAATATTGTTAAAATTACATCTTTAAATAATCCTGAATTCGGTTAAGATCATCTGGGTACAAGTTTCCTGATTTTTCTGCGGTATTGAACTTCTTGAGTTTTTCCAAGTCCTCTTGAAATCTTAGAACTTCCTGAGCATTTCGGTTCATATTTTGAAATTTTCAAATCTGCCAATCTTAAATTTCATATCCCGAAATTTACCTGAGTCAATTGACTGTTCCTGTGAAAATGTGTCTTCCTGAGTCCTCTTGAAATCTTGAAACCTCAGGAGTTTTACTGAATCCATCTTGAAGTCTGCAATCTTGACATGCTCGTCATATATATCTTAAAATCAGCTTGAATTATGTTGCAAATTTTATATCCTGAAATTTACCTGAGACAATTGAGTTTTCTTGTGACTATGTGTCTTCCTGAATTCTCTTGAAATTTGGAACTTCTCGTGTCTTTCCCGTGTCCTCTTGAAAGTTCTCGAGTCTTCCATGAAATCCTGAAAACCTCATGAGTCTTCCTGCATCTATATTCAAATCTTTAATCTTGACATATTTAGGAATAGCAACTATAATAAAACAAGCATTTATAAAGTGCATTTATCTTAAAGATGCAGAAAGAACGTCTCGTGTGCAAGTTGAAATCTTCATACTTCACGAGTTCTCCTCAATATATCCTGAATTCTGCAATCTTGAAATTTGTTTTGTCTGGAAATCCGCTTGAATTCTGTTGAGTTATTGAAGTCTCAGTTTGCTGATTCCTCTTTAATCTTAAAGGTTGTTGAAATCTTGGAACTTCCTGCAAAATTAGGCCCTACTTCTCCTTAATTGTTGACAATTTCAAATTTGACAATCTCGAATCCTTGTAAAATATTATATCCTGAAATTTACCTGAGTTATCTTGAACTACAACAGTCCTCCTGAGTCCGCTTGAAATCTGGACATTTCCTGTGTCTTCCCCAGTCCTCTTGAAATCTGGTTATATCCTGAGCTTCCTTGAAATCTTGAAACCACGATTTTTTTGAATACATCTTGAAAATCTTCAATCTTGAAAACTGTTAGTATTACATCTTGATATCATCCTGAATTCAATTGATATTATCTGTGTACAAGTTTCCTGATTTTTATGCAATATTCAACGTCTTTGATTTTCCTAAGACCTCTTGAAATAATTGTTGGAACCTCCGACGCCTTTCTTTTCATATTTTGACATACATGCAAACTTATCTGCAAATCTCGAAATCTTGAAATTGTGTTATATCTGGAAATCAGCATGAGTTCTGTCGAGATTATTGGAGTCTGAGATTGCTGATTTCTCTAAAATATTTAAGTTGTTGAAATTCCTGGTTTCTCTTGATATCTTGTAACTTAATATTTCTCCTTTTAAAAATCTCGAAGTAATATCCTGAAATTTACCCGAGTCATATTGAAATTTCTTGAGACTACAGAGTCGTCCCGAGTCCTCAAACATCTTCAAACTTCCAGTGTCTTCCTCGGGCCACTTGAAATCTTGAAGCTTCTTGGATGTTTCTGAGTCCTCTTGAAATCTTGACAACTTCATGAGTTTTCCTAAATGTATCTTGAAAATCTTCATTTTAAAATATTGTTAAACATCATAAAATAATCATGAATTCGGTTGACATCATACAGTTGCAATGTATTGAGCTCCCTGAGACTTCTACCATATTCAACTTTCTGAGTTTTTATCAGTCGTCTTGAATTCTTCAGCAATTTTTTATATTTTAAAATTTTCAATCCTAAAAAATATTAAACCATTGTGAATTTTATTATCCTAAATCATCTTGATTTTCCCAATTTAAAGTTGAACTTCCTAAGATTTGAAGAGTTTGCTCAAATCTACAAATCATTAAATATTGTATGTATCTAGTACTGATTTTTCCTTGATCTCTCTTGAAAGCTTGCTTATTTTTCAATGCTAAAATCTACCTTGCTTTGACGTCTTTTGCAGTTTTTTATCAGTCCTCTTGAAATCTTGAACATTCCTGTGTCTTGCAGGGTCCGTTTGATGTCTTGAAACTCCATACGTTTTCCAGAAGCTGTCTTGAATCTAGTTATCTTGAAATCTTGATATCTTGAAATCTTGAAATCTTGAATAATTGTTGGTTAACATCCCATCTGATTGAATAATCTTCAATAGTCCAGTCTATGAAGTGTCTTCTTCAGTCCTCTTGAAATGTTCAAATTTTCAGTTTTTTTCAGTCATCTTGAATCTAAGAAGTGGTTGATTGTGCCTGATTTTCCTTAAATCTTGAAACTGCATGATTTTTGTCAATCTGTTTTGAAAGCTTGCTTATTTTTCTATGCTAAAAACTACCTTGCTTTGGCGTCTTTTGCAGTTTTCATCAGTCCTCTTGAAATCTTGAGCCTTCCTGTGTCTTGCCGAGTCCTTAAGATGTCTTGACACTCCATGAGATTTCCTGAAGCTGTCGTGAATATTGCAGGCTTGAAATCTTGGTAATTTCTCTCTTCCTGAGTCCTCTTGAAATCTTAAAACTTGATCAGTTTCCTGGAAACTGTCTTGATTGTGCCTGATTTTCCTGAAATCTTGAAACTGCATGATTTTTGTCAATCTGTTTTGAAAGCTTGCTTTTATTCTATGCTAAAATATACCTTGCTTTGGAGTCCTTTGCAGTTTTCATCAGTCCTCTTGAAATCTTGAGCCTTCCTGTGTCTTGCAGAGTCCTTATGATGTCTTAAAACTCCATGCGTTTTCCTGCAGCTGTCTTGAATATTGCATGCAGGCTTGAAATCTTGGAAATTCCTGTTTTCCTGAGTCCCCTTGAAATCTTGAAACTTGATCAGTTTTCCAGAAGCTGTCTTGAATCTTGAAATCTTGATAGCTTGAAATCTTGAATTATTGTTGGTTAACATCCTATCTCAATGAATAATCTTCAATAGTCCGGTCTATAAAGTGTCTTCTTCAGTCCTCTTGAAATCTTCAAATTTCCAGTAATTTTTTTAGCCATCTTGAATCCTGGAAATGTTGATTGTGCCTGATTTTCATTAAATCTTGAAGCTGCATGATTTTTGTCAATCTCTTTTGAAAGCTTGCTTATTTTTCTATGCTGAAATATACCTTGCTTTGGAGTCCTATCCAGTTTTCATCAGTCCTCTTGAAATCTTGAGCCTTCCTGTGTCTTGCCGAGTCCTTATGATGTCTTGAAACTCCATGAGTTTTGCTGAAGCTGTCTTGAATATTGCAGGCTTGAAATCTTGGGAATTCCTGTTTTCCTGAGTCCCCTTGAAATTTTGAAACTTGATAAGTTTTCCTGAAGCTGTCTTGAATCTTGAAATCTTGAATTATTGTTGGTTAACATCCTATCTCAATGAATAATCTGCAATAGTCCGGTCGATAAAGTGTCTTCTTCAGTCCTCTTGAAATCTTCAAATTTCCAGTTATTTTTTCAGTCATCTTGAATCCTGGAAATTGTTAATTGTGCCTGATTTTCCTTAAATCTTGCAACTGCATGATTTTTCTCAATCTGTTTTGAAAGCTTGCTTATTTTGCTATGCTGAAATATACCTTGCTTTGGAGTCCTTTGCAGTTTTCATCAGTCCTCTTGAAATCTTGAGCCTTCCTGTGTCTTGCAGAGTCGTTATGATGTCATGAAACTCCATGAGTTTTGCTGAAGCTGTCTTGAATATTGCAGGCTTGAAATCTTGGGAATTCCTGTTTTCCTGAGTTCCCTTGAAATCTTAAAACTTGCTCAGTTTTCCAGCAGCTGTCTTGAATCTTGAAATCTTGATAGCTTGAAATCTTGAATTATTGTTGGTTAACATTCTATCTCAATGAATAATCTTCAATAGTCCGGTCTTTAAAGTGTCTTCTTCAGTCCTCTTGAAATCTTCAAATTTCCAGTTATTTTTTTAGCCATCTTAAATCCTGGAAATGTTGATTGTGCCTGATTTTCACTAAATCTTGAAACTGCATGATTTTACTCAATCTGTTTTGAAAGCTTGCTTTTTTTCAATGCCTAAATATACCTTGCTTTGGAGTCCTTTGCAGTTTTCATCAGTCCTCTTGAAATCCTGAGCCTTCCTGTGTCTTTTAGAGTCTTTATGATGTCTTAAAACTCCATGCGTTTTCCTGCAGCTGTCTTGAATATTGCATGTAGGCTTGAAATCTTGGAAATTCCTGTTTTCCTGAGTCCCCTTGAAATCTTGAAACTTGATCAGTTTTCCAGAAACTGTCTTGAAATCTTGATATCTAGAATTATTGTCGGTTAACATCCTATCTCAATGAATAATCTGCAATAGTCCGGTCTATAAAGTGTCTTCTTCAGTCCTCTTGAAATCTTCCAATTTCCAGTTATTTTTTCAATCATCTTGAATCCTGGAAATTGTTGATTGTGCCTGATTTTCCTTATATCTTGAAACTGCATGATTTTTCTCAATCTGTTTTGAAAGCTTGCTTATTTTTCTATGCTGAAATATACCTTGCTTTGGAGACCTATGCAGTTTTCATCAGTCCTCTTGAAATCTTGAGCCTTCCTGTGTCTTGCCGAGTCCTTATGATGTCTTGAAACTCCATGAATTTTGCTGAAGCTGTCTTGAATATTGCAGGCTTGAAATCTTGGAAATTCCTGTTTTCCTGAGTCCCCTTGAAATTTTGAAACTTGATAAGTTTTCCTGAAGCTGTCTTGAATCTTGAAATCTTGAATTATTGTTGGTTAACATCCTATCTCAATGAATAATCTGCAATAGTCCGGTCGATAAAGTGTCTTCTTCAGTCCTCTTGAAATCTTCAAATTTCCAGTTATTTTTTCAGTCATCTTGAATCCTGGAAATTGTTAATTGTGCCTGATTTTCCTTAAATCTTGCAACTGCATGATTTTTCTCAATCTGTTTTGAAAGCTTGCTTATTTTTCTATGCTGAAATATACCTTGCTTTGGAGTCCTTTGCAGTTTTCATCAGTCCTCTTGAAATCTTGAGCCTTCCTGTGTCTTGCAGAGTCGTTATGATGTCATGAAACTCCATGAGTTTTGCTGAAGCTGTCTTGAATATTGCAGGCTTGAAATCTTGGGAATTCCTGTTTTCCCGAGTCCCCTTGAAATTTTGAAACTTGATAATGTTTCCTGAAGCTGTATTGAATCTTGAACTCTTGAAATCTTGATATCTTGAATTATTGTCAGTTAACATCCTATCTCAATGAATAATCTGCAATAGTCCGGTCTATAAAGTGTCTTCCTCAGTCCTCTTGAAATCTCCAAATTTCCAATTATTTTTTCAGTCATCTTGAATCCTGGAAATTGTTGATTGTGCCTGATTTTCCCTAAAACTTGAAACTGCATGATTTTTTCTTGATCTGTTTTGAAAGCTTGCTTATTTTTCTATGCTGAAATATACCTTGCTTTGGAGTCCTTTGCAGTTTTCATCAGTCCTCTTGAAATCTTGAGCCTTCCTGTGTCTTGCCGAGTCCTTATGATGTCTTGAAACTCCATGAGTTTTGCTGAAGCTGTCTTGAATATTGCAGGCTTGAAATTTTGGGAATTCCTGTTTTCCTGAGTCCCCTTGAAATCTTGAAACTTGATCAGTGTTCCAGAAGCTGTCTTGAATCTTGAAATCTTGAAATCTTGATAGCTTGAAATCTTGAATTATTGTTGGTTAACATCCTATCTGAATGAATAATCTTCAATAGTCCGGTCTATAAAGTGTCTTCTTCAGTCCTCTTGAAATCTTCAAATTTCCAGTTATTTTTTTAGCCATCTTGAATTCTGGAAGTTGTTGATTGTGCCTGATTTTCCTTAAATCTTGCAACTGCATGATTTTTCTTCATCTGTTTTGAAAGCTTGCTGATTTTTCTATGCTAAAATCTACCTTGCTTTGGAGTCTTTTGCAGTTTTCATCAGTCCTTATAAAATCTTGAACATTCCTGTGTCTTGCAGGGTCCTTATGATGTCTTGAAACTCCATGAGTTTTCCTGAAGCTGTCTTGAATATTGCAGGCTGAAATCTTGGAAATTTGTGTCTTCTTGAGTGCCCTCGAAATCTTGAAACTTGATCAGTTTTCCAGAAGCTATCTTGAATCTTGTCATCTTGAAATCTGGACATCTTAAAATCTTGAAATCTTGAATTATTGTTGGTTAACATCCTATCTGATTGAATAATCTTCAAACTTCCAGTCTATAAAGTGTCTTCTCCAGTCCTCTTGAAATCTTCAAATTTCCAGGTTTTTTTCAGTCATCTTGAATCTTGGAAGTTGTTGATTGTGCCTGATTTTCCTTAAATCTTAAAACTTCTTGATTTTTCTTAATCTGTTTTGAAAGCTTGCTGATTTTTCTATGCTAAAATCTACCTTGCTTTGGAGTCTGTTGCAGTTTTCATCAGTCCTCTTGAAATCTTGAACATTCCTGTGTCTTGCAGGGTCTTTTTGATGTCTTGAAACTCCACGAGTTTTCCTGAAGCTGTCGTGAATATTGCAGGCTTGAAATCTGGGTAATTCCTCTCTTCCTGAGTCCTCTTGAAATCTTAAAACTTGATCAGTTTCATGGAAATTGTTGATTGTGCCTGATTTTCCCTAAATCTTGAAACTGCATGATTTTTGTCAATCTGTTTTGAAAGCTTGCTTATTTTTCTATGCTGAAATATACCTTGCTTTGGAGTCCTTTGCAGTTTTCATCAGTCCTCTTGAAATCTTGAGCCTTCCTGTGTCTTGCCGAGTCCTTATGAAGACTTGAAACTCCATGTGTTTCCTGAAGCTGTTTTGAATATTGCAGGCTTGAAATCTTGGGAATTCCTGTTTTCCTGAGTCCCCTTGAAATCTTGAAACTTGATCAGTGTTCCAGAAGCTGTCTTGAATCTTGAAATCTTGAAATCTTGATAGCTTGAAATCTTGAATTATTGTTGGTTAACATCCTATCTCAATGAATAATCTGCAATAGTCCGGTCTATAAAGTGTCTTCTTCAGTCCTCTTGAAATCTTCAATTTCCAGTTATTTTTTCAGTCATCTTGAATCCTGGAAGTTGTTGATTGTGCCCGATTTTCCTTAAATCTTGAAACTGCATGGTTTTCATCAGTCCTCTTGAAATCTTGAGCCTTCCTGTCTCTTGCAGGGTCTATTTGATGTCTTAAAACTCCATGAGTTTTCCTGAAGCTGTCTTGAATATTGCAAGCTTGAAATCTTGGTAATTCCTGTCTTCCCGAGTCCTCTTGAAATCTTGAAACTTGATCAGTTTTCCAGAAGCTGTCTTGAATCTTGCCATCTTGAAATCCTGAATTATTGTTGGTCAACATCCTATCTAAATGAATAATCTTTAAAAGTCCAGTCTATGAAGTGTCTTCTTCAGTCCTCTTGAAATCTTCAAATTTCCAGTTATTTTTTCAGTCATCTTGAATCTTGGAAGTTGTTGATTGTGCCTGATTTTCCTTAAATCTTGAAACTCCTTGATTTTTCTCAATCTGTTTTGAAAGCTTGCTTATTTGTTTATGCTAAAATCTACCTTGCTTTGGAGTCTATTGCAGTTTTCATCAGTCCTCTTGAAATCTTGAACCTTCCTGTGTCTTGCAGGGTCTTTTTGATGTCTTGAAACTCCACGAGTTTTCCTGAAGCTGTCTTGAATATTGCAAGCTTGAAATCTTGGTAATTCCTATCTTCCCGAGTCCTCTTGAAATCTTGAAACTTGATCAGTTTTCCAGAAGCTGTCTTGTCATCTTGAAATCTTGATATCTTGACATCTTGAAATCTTGAATTATTGTTGGTTAGCATCCTATGTTAATGAATAATCTTCAATAGTCCAGTCTAAAAAGTGTCTTCTTCAGTCCTCTTGAAATCTTCAAATTTGCAGTCATTTTTCCAGTCATTTTGAATCTTGGAAGATGTTGATTGTCCCTGAGTTGCCTTTATTCTTGAAACTTCTTAATTTTCCTCAATCTGTTTTGAAAGCTTGCTTATTTTTCTATGCTAAAATCTACCTTGCTTTGGAGTCTTTTGCAGTTTTCATCAGTCCTCTTGAAATCTTGAGCCTTCCTGTGTCTTGCAGGGTCTTTTTGATGTCTTGAAACTCCATGAGTTTTCCTGAAGCTGTCTTGAAAGTTGCAAGCTCTAAATCTTGGTAATTCCTATCTTCCCGAGTCCTCTTGAAATCTTGAAACTTGATCAGTTTTCCAAAAGCTGTCTTGAATCTTGTTTTCTAATCATCTTGAAATCTTGATATCTTTAAATCTTGAAATCTTGAATTATTGTTGGTTAACATCCTATCTTAAAAAATGATCTTCAATACTCCAGTCTAAAAAGTGTCTTCTTCAGTCCTCTTGAAATATTCAAATTTCCAGTTATTTTTCAGTCATCTTGAATCTTGGAAGTTGTTGATTGTGCCTGATTTTCCTTAAATCTTGAAACTTCTTGATTTTTCTTAATCTGTTTTGAAAGCTTGCTGATTTTTCTATGCTAAAATCTAGCTTACTTTGGAGTCTTTTGCAATTTTCATCAGTCCTCTTGAAATCTTGAACATTCCTGTGTCTTGCAGGGTCCTTGTGATGTCTTGAAACTCCATGAGTTTTCCTGAAGCTGTCTTGAATATTGCAGGCTTGAAATCTTGGTAATTCCTGTCTTTCCTGAGTGGTCTGGAAAGCTTGATCAGTTTTCCAGAAGCTGTCTTGAATCTTGTCATCTAGAAATCTTGACATCTTAAAATCTTGAAATCTTGAATTACTGTTGGTTAACATCCTATCTGATTGAATAATCTTTAAAATTCCAGTCTATAATGTGTCTTCTCCAGTCCTCTTGAAATCTTCAAATTTAAAGTTTTTTTTCAGTCATCTTGAATCTTGGAAGTTGTTGATTGTGCCTGATTTTCCTTAAATCTTGAAACTTCTTGATTTTTCTTCATCTGTTTTGAAAGCTTGCTGATTTTTCTATGCTAAAATCTACCTTGCTTTGGAGTCTTTTGCAGTTTTCATCAGTCCTTATAAAATCTTGAACATTCCTGTGTCTTGCAGGGTCCTAATGATGTCTTGAAACTCCATGAGTTTTCCTGAAGCTGTCTTGAATATTGCAGGCTGAAATCTTGGAAATTTGTGTCTTCTTGAGTGCCCTCGAAATCTTGAAACCTGATCAGTTTTCCAGAAGCTATCTTGAATCTTGTCATCTTGAAATCTGGACATCTTAAAATCTTGAAATCTTGAATTATTGTTGGTTAACATCCTATCTGATTGAATAATCTTTAAAATTCCAGTCTATAAAGTGTCTTCTCCAGTCCTCTTGAAATCTTCAAATTTCCAGTTATTTTTCAGTCATCTTGAAGCTTGGAAGTTGTTGATTGTGCCTGATTTTCCTTAAATCTTGAAATTTCTTGATTTTTCTTAATCTGTTTTGAAAGCTTGCTGATTTTTCTATGCTAAAATCTAGCTTGCTTTGGAGTCTTTTGCAGTTTTCATCAGTCCTCTTGAAATCTTGAACATTCCTGTGTCTTGCAGGGTCCTTATGATGTCTTGAAACTCCATGAGTTTTCCTGAAGCTGTCTTGAATATTGCAGGCTGAAATCTTGGAAATTTGTGTCTTCTTGAGTGCCCTCAAAATCTTGAAACTTGATCAGTTTTCCAGAAGCTATCTTGAATCTTGTCATCTTGAAATCTGGACATCTTAAAATCTTGAAATCTTGAATTATTGTTGGTTAACATCCTATCTGATTGAATAATCTTTAAAATTCCAGTCTATAAAGTGTCTTCTCCAGTCCTCTTGAAATCTTCAAATTTCCAGTTATTTTTCAGTCATCTTGAAGCTTGGAAGTTGTTGATTGTGCCTGATTTTCCTTAAATCTTGAAATTTCTTGATTTTTTTTAATCTGTTTTGAAAGCTTGCTGATTTTTCTATGCTAAAATCTACCTTGCTTTGGAGTCTTTTGCAGTTTTCATCAGTCCTTATAAAATCTTGAACATTCCTGTGTCTTGCAGGGTCCTTATGATGTCTTGAAACTCCATGAGTTTTCCTGAAGCTGTCTTGAATATTGCAGGCTGAAATCTTGGAAATTTGTGTCTTCTTGAGTGCCCTCGAAATCTTGAAACTTGATCAGTATCCCGGGAGCTATCTTGAATCTTGTCATCTTGAAATCTGGACATCTTAAAATCTTGAAATCTTGAATTATTGTTGGTTAACATCCTATCTGATTGAATAATCTTTAAACTTCCAGTCTATAAAGTGTCTTCTCCAGTCCTCTTGAAATCTTCAAATTTCCAGGTTTTTTCAGTCATCTTGAATCTTGGAAGTTGTTGATTGTGCCTGATTTTCCTTAAATCTTGAAACTTCTTGATTTTTCTTCATCTGTTTTGAAAGCTTGCTGATTTTTCTATGCTAAAATCTACCTTGCTTTGGAGTCTTTTGCAGTTTTCATCAGTCCTTATAAAATCTTGAACATTCCTGTGTCTTGCAGGGTCCTAATGATGTCTTGAAACTCCATGAGTTTTCCTGAAGCTGTCTTGAATATTGCAGGCTGAAATCTTGGAAATTTGTGTCTTCTTGAGTGCCCTCGAAATCTTGAAACCTGATCAGTTTTCCAGAAGCTATCTTGAATCTTGTCATCTTGAAATCTGGACATCTTAAAATCTTGAAATCTTGAATTATTGTTGGTTACCATCCTATCTGATTGAATAATCTTTAAAATTCCAGTCTATAAAGTGTCTTCTCCAGTCCTCTTGAAATCTTCAAATTTCCAGTTATTTTTCAGTCATCTTGAAGCTTGGAAGTTGTTGATTGTGCCTGATTTTCCTTAAATCTTGAAATTTCTTGATTTTTCTTAATCTGTTTTGAAAGCTTGCTGATTTTTCTATGCTAAAATCTAGCTTGCTTTGGAGTCTTTTGCAGTTTTCATCAGTCCTCTTGAAATCTTGAACATTCCTGTGTCTTGCAGGGTCCTTATGATGTCTTGAAACTCCATGAGTTTTCCTGAAGCTGTCTTGAATATTGCAGGCTGAAATCTTGGAAATTTGTGTCTTCTTGAGTGCCCTCAAAATCTTGAAACTTGATCAGTTTTCCAGAAGCTATCTTGAATCTTGTCATCTTGAAATCTGGACATCTTAAAATCTTGAAATCTTGAATTATTGTTGGTTAACATCCTATCTGATTGAATAATCTTTAAAATTCCAGTCTATAAAGTGTCTTCTCCAGTCCTCTTGAAATCTTCAAATTTCCAGTTATTTTTCAGTCATCTTGAAGCTTGGAAGTTGTTGATTGTGCCTGATTTTCCTTAAATCTTGAAATTTCTTGATTTTTTTTAATCTGTTTTGAAAGCTTGCTGATTTTTCTATGCTAAAATCTACCTTGCTTTGGAGTCTTTTGCAGTTTTCATCAGTCCTTATAAAATCTTGAACATTCCTGTGTCTTGCAGGGTCCTTATGATGTCTTGAAACTCCATGAGTTTTCCTGAAGCTGTCTTGAATATTGCAGGCTGAAATCTTGGAAATTTGTGTCTTCTTGAGTGCCCTCGAAATCTTGAAACTTGATCAGTATCCCGGGAGCTATCTTGAATCTTGTCATCTTGAAATCTGGACATCTTAAAATCTTGAAATCTTGAATTATTGTTGGTTAACATCCTATCTGATTGAATAATCTTTAAACTTCCAGTCTATAAAGTGTCTTCTCCAGTCCTCTTGAAATCTTCAAATTTCCAGGTTTTTTCAGTCATCTTGAATCTTGGAAATTGTTGATTGTGCCTGATTTTCCTTAAATCTTGAAACTTCTTGATTAATGCAGGCTTGAAATCTTTGTAATTCCTGTCTTCCAGAGTCGTCTGGAAATCTTGATCAGTTTTCCAGAAGCTGTCTTGAATCTTGTCATCTTGAAATCTTGACATCTTAAAATCTTGAAATCTTGAATTACTGTTGGTTAACATCCTATCTGATTGAATAATCTTTAAAAATTCCAGTCTATAAAGTGTCTTCTCCAGTACTCTTGAAATCTGCAAATTTCCAGTTATTTTTCAGTCATCTTGAATCTTGGAAGTTGTTGATTGTGCCTGATTTTCCTTAAATCTTGAAACTTCTTGATTTTTCTTCATCTGTTTTGAAAGCTTGCTGATTTTTCTATGCTAAAATCTACCTTGTTTTGGAGTCTGTTGCAGTTTTCATGAGTCCTCTTGAAATCTTGAACATTCCTGTGTCTTGCAGGGTCCTTATGATGTCTTGAAACTCCATGAGTTTTCCTGAAGCTGTCTTGAATCTTGTCATCTTGAAATCGTGACATCTTAAAATCTTGATTTATTGTTGGTTAACATCCTATCTGATTGAATAATCTTTAGAATTCCAGTCTATAAAGTGTCTTCTCCAGTCCTCTTGTAATCTTCAAATTTCCAGTTATTTTTCAGTCATCTTGAATTTGGGAAGTTGTTGATTGTGACTGATTTTCCTTAAATCTTGAAACTTCTTGATTTTTCCAAATCTGTTCTGAAAGCTTGCTGATTTTTCTATGCTAAAATCTACCTTGCTTCGGAGTCTTTTGCAGTTTTCATCAGTCCTCTTGAAATCTTGAACATTCCTGTGTCTTGCAGGGTCCTTATGATGTCTTGAAACTCCATGAGTTTTCCTGAAGCTATCTTGAATATTGCAGGCTTGAAATCTTGGTAATTCCTGTCTTCCCGAGTGGTCTGGAAATCTTGATCAGTTTTCCAGAAGCTGTCTTGAATCTTGTCATCTTGAAATCTGGACATCTTTAAATCTTGAATTATTGTTGGTTAACATCGTATCTGATTCAATATTCTTTAAAATTCCAGTCTATAAAGTGTCTTCTCCAGTCCTCTTGAAATCTTCAAATTTCCAGTTATTTTTCAGTCATCATGAATCTTGGAAGTTGTTGATTGTCCCTTATTTTCCTTAAATCTTGAAACTTCTTGATTTTTCCAAATCTGTTCTGAAAGCTTGATGATTTTTTTATGCTAAAATCTACCTTCCTGTGTCTTGCAGGGTCCTTATGATGTCTTGAAACTCTATGAGTTTTCCTGAAGCTGTCTTGAATACTGCAGGCTTGAAATCTTGGTAATTCCTGCCTTCCCGAGTGGTCTGGAAATCTTGATCAGTTTTCCAGAAGCTGTCTTGAATCTTGTCATCTTGAAATCTTGACATCTTGACATCTTTAAATCTTGAAGTCTTGAATTATTGTTGGTTACCATCCTATCTGATTGAATAATCTTCCGAGTGGTCTTGAAATCTTGATCAGTTTTCCAGAAGCTGTCTTGAATCTTGTCATCTTGAAATCTGGACATCTTTAAATCTTGAATTATTGTTGGTTAACATCGTATCTGATTCAATATTCTTTAAAATTCCAGTCTATAAAGTGTCTTCTCCAGTCCTCTTGAAATCTTCAAATTTCCAGTTATTTTTCAGTCATCTTGAATCTTGGAAGTTGTTGATTGTGACTGATTTTTTTTAAATCTTGAATCTTCTTGATTTTTCCCAATCTGTTCTGAAAGCTTGCTGATTTTTCTATGCTAAAATCTACCTTGCTTTGGAGTCTTTTGCAGTTTTCATCAGTCCTCTTGAAATCTTGATCATTCCTGTGTCTTGCAGGGTCCTTATGATGTCTTGAAACTCTATGAGTTTTCCTGAAGCTGTCTTGAATACTGCAGGCTTGAAATCTTGAAAATTCGTGTCTTCCCGAGTGGTCTGGAAATCTTGATCAGTTTTCCAGAAGCTGTCTTGAATCTTGTCATCTTGATATCTGGACATCTTAAAATCTTGAAATCTTGAATTATTGTTGGTTACCATCCTATCTGATTAAATAATCTTTAAAATTCCAGTCTATAAAGTGTCTTCTCCAGTCCTCTTGAAATCTTCAAATTTCCAGTTATTTTTCAGTCATCTTGAATCTTGGAAGTTGTTGATTGTGCCTGATTTTCCTTAAATCTTGAAACTTCTTGATTTTTCTTAATCTGTTTTGAAAGCTTGCTTATTTTTCTATGCTAAAATCTACCTTGCTTTGGAGTCTTTTGCAGTTTTCATCAGTCCTCTTGAAATCTTGAACATTCCTGTGTCTTGCAGGGTCCTTATGATGTCTTGAAACTCCATGAGTTTTCCTGAAGCTGTCTTGAATCTTGTCATCTTGAAATCGTGACATCTTAAAATCTTGATTTATTGTTGGTTAACATCCTATCTGATTGAATAATCTTTAAAATTCCAGTCTATAAAGTGTCTTCTCCAGTCCTCTTGTAATCTTCAAATTTCCAGTTATTTTTCAGTCATCTTGAATTTGGGAAGTTGTTGATTGTGACTGATTTTCCTTAAATCTTGAAACTTCTTGATTTTTCCAAATCTGTTCTGAAAGCTTGCTGATTTTTCTATGCTAAAATCTACCTTGCTTCGGAGTCTTTTGCAGTTTTCATCAGTCCTCTTGAAATCTTGAACATTCCTGTGTCTTGCAGGGTCCTTATGATGTCTTGAAACTCCATGAGTTTTCCTGAAGCTATCTTGAATATTGCAGGCTTGAAATCTTGGTAATTCCTGTCTTCCCGAGTGGTCTGGAAATCTTGATCAGTTTTCCAGAAGCTGTCTTGAATCTTGTCATCTTGAAATCTGGACATCTTTAAATCTTGAATTATTGTTGGTTAACATCGTATCTGATTCAATATTCTTTAAAATTCCAGTCTATAAAGTGTCTTCTCCAGTCCTCTTGAAATCTTCAAATTTCCAGTTATTTTTCAGTCATCATGAATCTTGGAAGTTGTTGATTGTCCCTTATTTTCCTTAAATCTTGAAACTTCTTGATTTTGCCTGATCTGTTTTAAAAGCTTGATGATTTTTTAATGCTAAAATCTACCTTGCTTTGGAGTCTTTTGCAGTTTTCATCAGTCCTCTTGAAATCTTGAACATTCCTGTGTCTTGCAGGGTCCTTATGATGTCTTGATACTCCATGAGTTTTCCTGAAGCTGTCAGCTGTTGGTTAACATCCTATCTGATTGAATAATCTTTAAAATTCCAGTCTATAAAGTGTCTTCTCCAGTCCTCTTGAAATCTTCAAATTTCCAGTTATTTTTCAGTCATCTTGAATCTTGGAAGTTGTTGATTGTGCCTGATTTTCCTTAAATCTTGAAACTTCTTGATTTTGCCTCATCTGTTTTGAAAGCTTGATGATTTTTTTATGCTAAAATCTACCTTGCTTTGGAGTCTTTTGCAGTTTTCATCAGTCCTCTTGAAATCTTGAACATTCCTGTGTCTTGCAGGGTCCTTATGATGTCTTGAAACTCTATGAGTTTTCCTGAAGCTGTCTTGAATACTGCAGGCTTGAAATCTTGGTAATTCCTGCCTTCCCGAGTGGTCTGGAAATCTTGATCAGTTTTCCAGAAGCTGTCTTGAATCTTGTCATCTTGAAATCTTGACATCTTGACATCTTTAAATCTTGAAGTCTTGAATTATTGTTGGTTACCATCCTATCTGATTGAATAATCTTTAAAATTCCAGTCTATAAAGTGTCTTCTCCAGTCCTCTTGAAATCTTCAAATTTCCAGTTATTTTTCAGTCATCTTGAATCTTGGAAGTTGTTGATTGTGCCTGATTTTCTTTAAATCTTGAAACTTCTTGATTTTTCCTAATCTGTTTTGAAAGCTTGCTGATTTTTCTATGCTAAAATCTACCTTGCTTTGGAGTCTTTTGCAGTTTTCATCAGTCCTCTTGAAATCTTGAACATTCCTGTGTCTTGCAGGGTCCTTATGATGTCTTGAAACTCTATGAGTTTTCCTGAAGCTGTCTTGAATACTGCATGCAGGCTTGAGATCTTGGAAATTCCTGTTTTCTTGAGTCCCCTTGAAATCTCAGTCTTCTTGAAATCTTGAACATTCCTGTGTCTTGCAGGGTCCTTATGATGTCTTGAAACTCCATGAGTTTTCCTGAAGCTGTCTTGAATATTGCAGGCTTGAAATCTTGGAAATTTGTGTCTGCTTGAGTCCCCTCGAAATCTCAGTCTTCTTGAAATCTTGAACATTCCTGTGTCTTGCAGGGTCCTTATGATGTCTTGAAACTCCATGAGTTTTCCTGAAGTTGTCTTGAATATTGCAAGCTTGAAATCTTGGTAATTCCTGTCTTCACGAGTGGTCTGATCATCTTGAATCTTGGAAGTTGTTGATTGTGCCTGATTTTCCTTAAATCTTGAAACTTCTTGATTTTTGCTCAATCTGTTTTAAAAGCTTGCTTATATTTCTATGCTAAAATCTACCTTGCTTTGGAGTCTTTTGCAGTTTTCATCAGTCCTCTTGAAATCTTGAGCCTTCCTGTGTCTTGCAGGGTCTTTTTGATGTCTTGAAACTCCATGAGTTTTCCTGAAGCTGTCTTGAATATTGCAAGCTTGAAATCTTGGTAATTCCTGTCTTTCCGAGTCCTCTTGAAATCTTGAAACTTAATCAGTTTTCCAGAAGCTGTCTTGAATCTTGTCATCTTGAAATCTTGATATCTTGAAATCTTGAATTATTGTTGGTTAAAATCCTACCTGAATGAATAATCTTCAATAGTCCCGTCTAAAAAGTGTATTCTTCGGTCCTCTTCAAACCTTCAAATTTCCAGTTATGTTTTCAGGCTTGAATCTTGTCACCTTGAAATCTTGATATCTTGAAATCTTAAAATCTTGAAATCTTGAATTATTGTTGGTCAACATCTTATCTGATTCAATATTCTTCAATAGTCCAGTCTATAAAGTGTCCTCTTCAATCCTCTTGAAATCTTCAAATTTCAAGTCATTTTTTCAGTCATCTTGAATCCTGGAAGTAGCTGATTGTGCCTGATTTTCCTTAAATCTTACAACTTCATGATTTTTCTCAATCTGTTTTGAAAGCTTGCTTATTTTTTTATGCTAAAATCTACCTTGCTTTGGAGTCTTATGCGGTTTACATCAATCCTCTTGAAATCTTGAGCCTTCCTGTGTCTTGCAGGGGCCTTTTGATGTCTTGAAACTCCATGAGTTTTCCTGAAGCTGTCTTTAATATTGCAGGCTTGAAATCTTGGAAATTCCTGCTTTTCTAAGTCCACTCGAAATTGATCAGTTTTCCAGAAGCTGTCTTGAATCTTGTCATCTTGAAATCTTGATATCTTGAAATCTTGAATTATTGTTGGTTAACATCCTATCTTAATGAATAGTCTTCAATAGTCCAGTCTAAAAAGTGTATTCTTCAGTCCTCTTGAAATCTTCAAATATCCAGATATTTTTTCAGTCATCTTGAATCTTGGAAGTAGTTGATTGTTTTTCAATCTGTTTTGAAAACTTATTTTTCTATGCTAAAATATCACTGGTTTAGGAGTCTTTCGCAGTTTTCATCAGTCCTCTTGAAATCTTGAACATTCCTGTGTCTTGCAGGGTCCTTTTTACGTCTTGAAACTCCATGAGTTTTCCTGAAGCTGTCTTAAACATTGCCAGCTTAAAATCTTGGTAATTCCTGTCTTTCTGAGTCCCCTTGAAATCTTAAACATTCCTGTGTCTTGCAGGGTCCTTTTTACGTCTTGAAACTCCATGAGTTTTCCTGAAGCTGTCTTAAACATTGCCAGCTTAAAATCTTGGTAATTCCTGTCTTTCTGAGTCCCCTTGAAATCTTGAAACTTCCGAAGCATTCCTTATTATACTTTACAATCTCCAAATCTGAAAACTTCAAGTTGAAATCTTCAAACCTTCAAATTTCCAGTTATGTTTTCAGGCTTGAATCTTGTCACCTTGAAATCTTGATATCTTGAAATCTTAAAATCTTGAAATCTTGAATTATTGTTGGTCAACATCTTATCTGATTCAATATTCTTCAATAGTCCAGTCTATAAAGTGTCCTCTTCAATCCTCTTGAAATCTTCAAATTTCAAGTCATTTTTTCAGTCATCTTGAATCCTGGAAGTAGCTGATTGTGCCTGATTTTCCTTAAATCTTACAACTTCATGATTTTTCTCAATCTGTTTTGAAAGCTTGCTTATTTTTTTATGCTAAAATCTACCTTGCTTTGGAGTCTTATGCGGTTTACATCAATCCTCTTGAAATCTTGAGCCTTCCTGTGTCTTGCAGGGGCCTTTTGATGTCTTGAAAATCCATGAGTTTTCCTGAAGCTGTCTTTAATATTGCAGGCTTGAAATCTTGGAAATTCCTGCTTTTCTAAGTCCACTCGAAATTGATCAGTTTTCCAGAAGCTGTCTTGAATCTTGTCATCTTGAAATCTTGAAATCTTGATATCTTGAAATCTTGAATTATTGTTGGTTAACATCCTATCTTAATGAATAGTCTTCAATAGTCCAGTCTAAAAAGTGTATTCTTCAGTCCTCTTGAAATCTTCAAATATCCAGATATTTTTTCAGTCATCTTGAATCTTGGAAGTAGTTGATTGTTTTTCAATCTGTTTTGAAAACTTATTTTTCTATGCTAAAATATCACTGGTTTAGGAGTCTTTCGCAGTTTTCATCAGTCCTCTTGAAATCTTGATCATTCCTGTGTCTTGCAGGGTCCTTTTTACGTCTTGAAACTCCATGAGTTTTCCTGAAGCTGTCTTAAACATTGCCAGCTTAAAATCTTGGTAATTCCTGTCTTTCTGAGTCCCCTTGAAATCTTAAACATTCCTGTGTCTTGCAGGGTCCTTTTTACGTCTTGAAACTCCATGAGTTTTCCTGAAGCTGTCTTAAACATTGCCAGCTTAAAATCTTGGTAATTCCTGTCTTTCTGAGTCCCCTTGAAATCTTGAAACTTCCGAAGCATTCCTTATTATACTTTACAATCTCCAAATCTGAAAACTTCAAGTTGAAATCTGCCTGCAAATTACGTCTTGATCATGTTGATTTGACTTGGAAGTTGAATATTCCTTCGAAATCCTAATTCTTTAAAATCTTCAACTTACGTCTAGAAACCTTGCAGGTTTGACATCCTGAATGCTACCTTGAGTTTTCGTCAGACATCCTTTGCCTCCTTGGGTCCTCTTGAAATCTTGAAACTGCCCTAGTCTCAAAAAAATCCCTGTTCCGCGGCAGTGTAAAATCGTCCTCATTTTCGGCAATGCAGCGTGCGTCCGCCTTGTCAGCAAAATGTGTTTTTATGGAGAGCGCCATCTATTGTCCAACAGTGTCATCATTATCGTCTGCTTTGAACAGCGCACCCTATTATAGGAAAACGATGAGCAGTGTGTTACCAAAATGTTTTCTAGAGTTTATCGCATTTATCGGATTGAAACACCGTTAAGTTTTCAATCCCCTAAAATCATCCGTTTCATAAATCTTTGCTTAAGCCGATATTTGCAATTGCAAACTCATGTAGCCTACTACAAATTTAGTTACACCAAAACCCAAAGTATTCAACTTAAAAAATACAGCAATGTTATTTAACATTCAAGATACTGTCATTTGGTTGATTACAGTCTTATTATTTTATACAGTTTTGAAGTTGAATCTCGATTGGGCTAAGGCCAAGAAAAAGAAAATTCCACCCATTTTCACTTTTGGAAAGATTCCCATATCTGGCCATCAGTACTTTTCCCCTTAAATGATCAACCTATCAGCCATCAAGTAGTGATAATATGTCCTAAAACGTCCAAATAAGCAGGACAAATTTTGCATTTTTACTGAGAATTTTTTTTTAATTTTTCAAACCAGTCCCGTAGGGTTTGTGCACAGGGTTTCAAGTGATGGCCAGATATTGAAATCTTTCCCCACTTTAATGAGTTGTAAGTTGTGGATAATTATTTTGAAGTTATTCTGAAGTTATTAAACACTCACCTCTCGGCCCAACGACTAGCATTCAACCTGTCTCTGGTCCAAGGCCCGATTTGGTGACTCCATTAGCTCACAGCTAGATAAAATAAATAACCAAAATTTCACTTATTTCATTAATTTGTCTCCAAAATCCCAGTTGGTGACTCCAGGATTTTCCAAAGGGGAAGGCAAGGGTGTTGGAATCTAAAATATTGCAAGTATAGGAAATAATGTAGTATCCAGACGCTACTTCAGTGTGCACAAAGTCTAAGGAGAGTCAAGAACATTTTTTTAAAGTATTTCCCAACAAATTTGGAAATGTTTCTCAGTCCCATGCATGCATATTCATGTCAGTTCGACATTTTTGCAATGACTGATCTTTATTGAGATGATAGAGAAAAAGGGGCGTCAGGTTGCAACATTCTTTCCCAAGAATTACTCTTATCATTATTTGTTTTATTTTATTTTTTATTGGGTTTTGAGGGGTTTTTTTTGGGGGGGGGGGCTGGAGTAGGCTGGGGGGGGGGTGGATTGGGCAATATCAAATTGTCAAAAAATATGCATTATTATCAAGCTCACAATTCATTTTTTTACGTGGAAATATCTGCCGATGGTGCATGTGAAAACAAAAATCATCTTAATATTACTACCACATTTATATCAAGACATTCACAGTCAGTTCACTGCGCCAACCTCATAATATTATGGAAGGCCGTTACCAGTTCATTTGTTGAAAAAAACTGCATTATTGACGTTCAAATAACCGTTAAAGGAATCGCAACATTACAGGAATACACCATACTCACAGTCAGACAGGGCGTTGCTCGCCTGGATTCTACCGCAATACTCGGTCGACCAGCGCTGTCTTAAAATCAGCTATATGGGCCTGCGCAATTCAAAATGTCGCCAGCCATTGACAATCTATGTGGGCTTTGTTCCCGTGTGGATTAACATTTCCCGTCACACACGCCTTACGGCACAATTGTTAAATAAACTAGACACAGACAATCAACGCAAGGAAAGATCCGTAGCTTTATTCAAATGAAGACATGCATACTCATTTCAGTTCGCTTATGGTCAAAAATGATCTTCCATACCGGTATGCAATTTTGGGTACATTCCTTGCAAATTTCAGGGATTATTAACAAAACGCTATCAACCCAAATCGCTTGATGCCATTTGTTCCTGACTGACCCCCAGAAGAGTGTTTTCGGGGCATTGTTTTTAAAGCCGAAATGAAGGGGCACATTGAATACCATTTTCCCGGATCTTTTTTTCAGGGGGGGGGGGTGTCCAGTTGTAAAAGTTGGCTAAATAAGCGGCTAGCCCAAAAGGAGAATCACATATCGATATTTTTTTGCAGTCGATTGAAAATTTGAATTTAGAATAAAATGTTGAAACACGCTTTTTGATAAACTTGCTCTCTTTTGGGGGTGGGGACACATTTCATTATTTGGGGGCGGGATAAAAGGGAAATAACAAAGATACTACAACATCAATCCACACTCGTGTCAATTTCTTTCTGAAATTGATCTTAGCAATCTAAGCGACGAATTAAAAAGTAAAATTCCAAATTGTATTATGCAAGAGGAAGTAAAGAAGGGGAATGATAAAAAAGGTATGAAAAAAAGTGACCGAGACCTCTTTTGGTGTGATACTTTCGTTCATGTTGGTCAATTTGACGAAAAGGCCTTATATCGTCGAAAACCGGTCATCCGGGGATAATGGTATGAAGACCTCACATGCCAAGTTTCATGCTTTTATCACAAAATGCACAATTCTGTCCCTATGCCGCACCACTAAACTAACTCCAACTTTTATCATTTATTGGCAACTGCAACAGTTGCTGCAGCGGCAATCCTTTTAAAAGTCATTTCTAAGTATTTGTTGTTCGAGTTCGCTTTTAATTAAAATACAGTGTTTGTTTTCTCCGTCAATTTCCGACCCAATATCAAAATTGTGTCAGGGTCCATCCAAACAAGGATTTTAAGTGCATGTGGGAGAGAGTAAGTGCCGTAACAAGGGTTAAACGGCTACGGGAGGCACATGGGCGTGCACAGTATACATTTTAAGGGGTGTACGTATAAGGCAACCTATGTATACTTTTTTTTTGTCAATTCAAGATTTTTCAAGGGGGGGGGGGAGTGTACGGGGGGAGGGGGGCACGGGGGCACGGACATCTGCTGGTTGGCATGCCCCCCCCCCCCGCGCCCCGCTCCGGTCAGGCCCGGCCCGCCCCGCAGTAATGCCACTGTTTTCAATGCGTGTTCGACTCCAAGTAATCAAGAATGCTTTATCTGGTAATAATTTAGCCGGTGAACATTTTAGCTGCATGATATGTCATTGTTAAGGCGTAAAACATTTCCAAAATTGGGAGGAAAAGAGTGCTTTCACATACAAGGTTACATTAATGTCGCTATTTTGTCAGAAGTCGGCAACATAAAGATGTTATACTAATTTGTAAACTTATTTAAAATTGTCATTTGATCATTGACAAGCGAAATGGACACAAAAATGTGATTGCTGGATCAAATTTACTCATTTTCTGTATTTATTTGTCCATTCCCTTATTATCCGTGTCCTATTTATGTCATGATTTGCTTCAAAGAATAAACCTCCCAGCTGTGTTTCCTGATCTAAGTGAAACAAAACAGATTTTAAGGACAATTCTACGCTTTATCATGCCCCTTCTGTACTTCCTCTTGCATAATACAATTTGGAATTTTACTTTTGATTCATCGCTTAGATTGCTAAGATCAATTTCAGAAAGAAATTGACACGAGTGTGGATTGATGTTGTAGTATCTTTGTTATTTCCCTTTTATCCCGCCCCCAATAATGAAATGTGTCCCCGCCCCCAAAAGAGAGAAAGTTTATGAAAAAGCGTGTTTCAACATTTAATTCTAAATTCAAATGTTCAATCGACTGCAAAAAATATCGATATGTGATTCTCCTTTTGGCCTAGCCGCTTATTTAGCCAACTTTTACAACTGGACACCCCGCTCAAAAAGATCCGGGAAAATGGTATTCAATGTGCCCCTTCATATCGGCTTTAAAACCAATGCCCCGAAAACACTCTTCTGGGGGTCAGTCAGGAACAAATGGCATCAAGCGATTTGGGTTGATAGCGTTTTGTTAATAATCCCTAAAATTTGCAAAGAATGTACCCAAAATTGCATACTGGTATGGAAGATCATTTTTGACCATAAGCAAACTGAAATGAATATGCATGTCTTCATTTGAATAAAGCTACGGATCTTTACTAGCGTTTATTGTCCGCGTCTAGTTTGTTTAACAATTGTGCCGTAAGGCATGTGTGACGGGAAATGTTAATCCACACGGGAACAAAACCCACATGGCTGGCGACATTTTGAATTGCGCAGGCCCATAGCTGATTTTAAGACAGCGCTGGTCGACCGAGTATGGCGGTAGAATCCAGGCGAGCAACGCCCTGTCTGACTGTGAGTATGGTTTATTCCTGTAATGTTGAGATTCCTTTAACAGTTATTTGAACCTTAATAATGCAGTTTTTTCAACAAATGAACTGGTAACGGCCTTCCATAATATTATGAGGTTGGCGCAGTGAACTGACTGTGAATGTCTTGATATAAATGTGGTAGTAATATTAAGATGATTTTTGTTTTCACATGCACCATCGGCAGATATTTCCACGTAAAAAAAAAAGAAGGAATTTTGAGCTGGATAATTATGCATATTTTTTTGACAATTTGATATTGCCCACTCCACCCCCAGCCTACTCCACCCCCCCCCAAAAAAAAAAACCAATAAAAATAAAATAAAACAAATAATGATAAGTGTAATTCTTGGGAAAGAATGTTGCAACCTGACGCCCCTTTTTCTCCATATATCATCTCAATAAAGATCAGTCATTGCAAAAATGTTGAAATGACATGAAATATGCATGCATGCCTGACAAACATTTCCAAATTTGTTGGGAAATACCTAGAAAATGTTCTGGACTCTCCTTAGACTTTGTACACACCGCTGAAGAAGCGTCTGGATACTACATTATTTCCTATTCTTGCGATATTTTAGATTCCAACACCCCTGCATTTGGACAATCCTGGAGTCACCCACTGGGATTTTGGAGACAAAATAAGTGAAATAAGTGAAATTTTGATTATTTATTGTTTCTAGCCGTGAGCTTATGGAGTCGGCAAATCGGGCCTTCGACCAGAGACAGGTTGAATGCTAGTCGTTGGGCCGAGAGGTGAGTGTTTAATTTCTTCAGAATAACTTCAAAATAATTATCCACAACTTATAATTCACAAAAGTGGGGAAAGATTTCAATATCTGGCCATCACTTGACACCCTGTGCACAAACCCTATGGGACTGGTCTGGACATTTTAAAGTGTTTTCTCAGTAAAAATGCCAAATTTGTCCTGCTCATTTTGACTTTTTAGGACATATTATCACTTTTTGATGGCTGATAGGTTGATCATTTAAGGGAAAAATTACTGATGGCCAGATATGGGAATCTTTCCAAAACGGTGGAAACGGGTGGAATTTTTTTTCTTGGCCTTAACCCAATCGAGATTCAACTTCAGAACTGTATAAAATAATAAGACCGTAATCAACCAAATGACAGTATCTTGAATGTTAAATAACATTGCTGTATTTGTTTAAGTTAAATACTTTGGGTTTTGGTGTTACTAAATACATGAGTTTGCAATTACAAATATCGGCTTAAGCAAAGATTTATGAAACGGATGGTTTTAGGGGATTGAAAACTTAACCGTGTTTCAATCCGATCAATGCGATAAAACTCTAGAAAACATTTTGGTAACACACTGCTCATCGTTTTCCTATAATAGGGTGCGCTGTTCAAAGCAGACGATAATGACGAAAATAGATGACAATAGATGGCGCTCTCCATAATAACACATTTTGCTGACAAGGTGGACGCACGCTGCATTGCCGAAAATGAGGACGATGTTACACTGCCGCGGAACAGGGACTTTTTTGAGACTAGGGCAGTGTCAAGATTTCAAGAGGACCCAAGGAGGCAAAGGAAGTCTGACGAAAACTCAAGGTAGCATTCAGGATTTCAAACCTTCAAGGTTTCCAGACGTAAGTTGAAGATTTTTAAAGAATTAGGATTTCGAAGGAATATTCAACTTCCAAGTCAAATCAACATGATCAAGACGTATTTTACAGGCAGATTTCAACTTGAAGTTTTCAGATTTGGAGATTGTAAAGTATAATAAGGAATGCTCCGGAAGTTTCAAGATTTCAAGGGGACTCAGAAAGACAGGAATTACCAAGATTTCAAGCCTGCAATATTCAAGACAGCTTCAGGAAAACTCATGGAGTTTCAAAGCGTCAAAAGGACCCTGCAAGACACAGGAATGTTCCAGATTTGAAGAGGACTGATGAAAACTGCAAAAGACTCCAAAGCAAGGTAGATTTTAGCATAGAAAAATAAGTAAGCTTTCAAAACAGATTGAAAAAAATCAAGAGGTTTCAAGATTAAAGGAAAATCAGGCACAATCAACTACTTCCAAGATTCAAGATGACTGAAAAAATAACTGGAAATTTGAAGATTTCAAGAGGACTGAAGAAGACACTTTATAGACTGGAATTTTATAGATTATTCAAACAGATAGGATGTTAACCAACAATAATTCAAGATTTCAAGATATCAAGATTTCAAGATATCAAGATTTCAAGATGACAAGATTTAAGACAGCTTCTGGAAAACTGATCAAGTTTCACGATTTCGAGGGGACTCAGGAAAACAGGATTTTCCAAGATTTCAAGCTTGCAATAATCAAGACAGCTTCAGTAAGACTCATGGAGTTTCAAGACATCAAAAGGACCCTGCAAGACACAGGACTGTTCAAGATTTCAAGAGGATTGATGAAAACTGCAAAAGACTCCCAAGCAAGGTAGATTTTAGCATAGAAAAATAAGCAAGCTTACAAAAAAAGATTGAGAAAAATCAAGAAGTTACAAGATTTAAGGAAAATCAGGCACAATAAACTATTTCCAAGATTCAAGATGACTGAAAAAATAACTGGATATTTGAAGATTTCAAGAGGACTGAAGAAGACACTTTATAGACTGGAATTTTAAAGATTATTCAATCAGATAGGATGTTAACCAACAATAATTCAAGATTTCAAGATTTTAAGATATCAAGGTTTCACAATAACAAGATTCAAGACAGCTTCTGGAAAACTGATCAAGTTTCAAGATTTCAAGAGGACTCGGGAAGACAGGAATTCCCAAGATTTCAAGCCTGCAATATTCAAGACAGCTTCAGGAAAACTCATGCAGTTTCAAGACATCAAAAAGACCCTGCAAGACACAGGAAGGCTCAAGATTTCAAGAAGACTGATGAAAACTGCAAAAGACTCCAAAGCAAGGTAGATTTTAGCATAGAAAAATAAGCAAGCTAACAAAAAAAAGATTGAGAAAAATCAAGAAGTTTCAAGATTTAAGGAAAATCAGGCACAACAAACTACTTCCAGGATTTAAGATGACTGAAAAAAATAACTGGAAATTTGAAAGTTTCCAGAGGACCGAAGACGACACTGTTTAGACTGGACTATTGAAGATTATTCATTAAGATAGGATGTTAACCAACAATAATTCAAGGTTTCAAGATTTCAAGCTATCAAGATTTCAAGATTCAAGACAGCTGCTGGAAAAGTGAGCAAGTTTCAAGATTTCAAGGGGACTCAGGAAAACAGGAATTCCCAAGATTTCAAGCCTGCAATATTCAAGACAGCTTCAGCAAAACTCATGGAGTTTCAAGACATCATAACGACTCTGCAAGACACAGGAAGGCTCAAGATCTCAAGAGGACTGATGAAAACTGCAAAGGACTCCAAAGCAAGGTATATTTCATCATAGAAAAATAAGCAAGCTTTCAAAACAGATTGAGAAAAATCATGCAGTTTCAAGATTTAAGGAAAATCAGGCACAATCAAAAATTTCCAGGATTCAAGATGACTGAAAAAATAACTGGAAATTTGAAGATGTCAAGAGGACTGAAGAAGACACTTTATCGACCGGACTATTGCAGATTATTCATTGAGATAGGATGTTAACCAACAATAATTCAAGATTTTAAGCTATCAAGATTTCAAGATTTCAAGATTCAAGACAGCTTCTGGAAAACTGATCAAGTTTCAAGATTTCAAGGGGACTCAGGAAAACAGGAATTTCCAAGATTTCAAGCCTGCATGCAATAATCAAGACAGCTTCAGGAAAACGCATGGAGTTTCAAGACATCATAAGGACTCGGCAAGACACGGAAAGGCTCAAGATATCAAGAGGACTGATGAAAACTGCAAAAGACTCCAAAGCCAGGTATATTTTAGCATAGAAGATTAAGCAAGCTTTCAAAACAGATTGAGAAAAATCAAGAAGTTTCAAGATTTAAGGAAAATCAGGCACAATCAGCTACTTCCAGGATTCAAGATGACTGAAAAAAATAACTGGAAATTTGAAGATTTCAAGAGGACTAAAGAGGACACTTAATAGACTGGAATATTGAAGAATATTGAATCAGATAAGATGTTGACAAACAATAATTCAAGATTTCAAGATTTTAAGATTTCAAGATATCAAGATTTCCAGATGACAAGATTCAAGACTGGAAACAATAACTGGAAATTTGAAGGTTTTAAGAGGACCGAAGAATACACCTTTTAGACTGGACTATTGAAGATTATTCATTGAGATAGGATGTTCGCCAACAATAATTCAAGATTTTAAGATGTCAAGATTTCAAGATGACAAGATTTAAGACAGCTTCTGGAAAACTGATCAAGTTTCAAGATTTCAAGAGGACTCGGGAAGACAGGAATTACCAAGATTTCAAGCCTGCAATATTCAAGACAGCTTCAGGAAAACTCATGCAGTTTCAAGACATCAAAAAGACCCTGCAAGACACAGGAAGGCTCAAGATTTCAAGAAGACTGATGAAAACTGCAAAAGACTCCAAAGCAAGGTAGATTTTAGCATAGAAAAATAAGCAAGCTAACAAAAAAAAGATTGAGAAAAATCAAGAAGTTTCAAGATTTAAGGAAAATCAGGCACAACAAACTACTTCCAGGATTTAAGATGACTGAAAAAAATAACTGGAAATTTGAAAGTTTCCAGAGGACCGAAGACGACACTGTTTAGACTGGACTATTGAAGATTATTCATTAAGATAGGATGTTAACCAACAATAATTCAAGGTTTCAAGATTTCAAGCTATCAAGATTTCAAGATTCAAGACAGCTGCTGGAAAAGTGAGCAAGTTTCAAGATTTCAAGGGGACTCAGGAAAACAGGAATTCCCAAGATTTCAAGCCTGCAATATTCAAGACAGCTTCAGCAAAACTCATGGAGTTTCAAGACATCATAACGACTCTGCAAGACACAGGAAGGCTCAAGATCTCAAGAGGACTGATGAAAACTGCAAAGGACTCCAAAGCAAGGTATATTTCATCATAGAAAAATAAGCAAGCTTTCAAAACAGATTGAGAAAAATCATGCAGTTTCAAGATTTAAGGAAAATCAGGCACAATCAAAAATTTCCAGGATTCAAGATGACTGAAAAAATAACTGGAAATTTGAAGATGTCAAGAGGACTGAAGAAGACACTTTATCGACCGGACTATTGCAGATTATTCATTGAGATAGGATGTTAACCAACAATAATTCAAGATATCAAGATATCAAGATTTCAAGATTTCAAGATTCAAGACAGCTTCTGGAAAACTGATCAAGTTTCAAGATTTCAAGGGGACTCAGGAAAACAGGAATTTCCAAGATTTCAAGCCTGCATGCAATAATCAAGACAGCTTCAGGAAAACGCATGGAGTTTCAAGACATCATAAGGACTCGGCAAGACACGGAAAGGCTCAAGATATCAAGAGGACTGATGAAAACTGCAAAAGACTCCAAAGCCAGGTATATTTTAGCATAGAAGATTAAGCAAGCTTTCAAAACAGATTGAGAAAAATCAAGAAGTTTCAAGATTTAAGGAAAATCAGGCACAATCAGCTACTTCCAGGATTCAAGATGACTGAAAAAAATAACTGGAAATTTGAAGATTTCAAGAGGACTAAAGAGGACACTTAATAGACTGGAATATTGAAGAATATTGAATCAGATAAGATGTTGACAAACAATAATTCAAGATTTCAAGATTTTAAGATTTCAAGATATCAAGATTTCCAGATGACATGATTCAAGACTGGAAACAATAACCGGAAATTTGAAGGTTTTAAGAGGACCGAAGAATACACCTTTTAGACTGGACTATTGAAGATTATTCATTGAGATAGGATGTTCGCCAACAATAATTCAAGATTTTAAGATGTCAAGATTTCAAGATGACAAGATTTAAGACAGCTTCTGGAAAACTGATCAAGTTTCAAGATTTCAAGAGGACTCGGGAAGACAGGAATTACCAAGATTTCAAGCTTGCAATATTCAAGACAGCTTCAGCAAAACTCATGGAGTTTCAAGACATCAAAAAGACCCTGCAAGACACAGGAATGCTCAAGATTTCAAGAGGACTGATGAAAACTGCAAAAGACTCCAAAGCAAGGTAGATTTAAGCATAGAAAAATAAGCAAGCTTTCAAAACAGATCGAGAAAAATGAAGAAGTTGCAATATTTAAGGAAAATCCGGCACAATCAACTACTTCCAAGATTCAAGATGACTGAAAAAAATTACTTGAAATTTGAAGATTTCAAGAGGACTGAAGACAACACTTTTTAGACTGGACTATTGAAGATTATTCATTGAGAAAGGATGCTAACCAACAATAATTCAAGATTTCAAGATATCAAGATATCAAGATTTCAAGATGACAAGATTCAAGACAGCTTCTGGAAAACTGATCAAGTTTCAAGATTTCGAGGGGACTCAGGAAGACAGGAATTCCCAAGATTTCAAGACTGCAATATTCAAGACGGCATCAGGAAAACTCATGGAGTTTCAAGACATCATAAGGACCCTGCAAGACACAAGAATGTTCAAGATTTCAGGAGGACTGATGAAAAATGAAAAGACTCCAAAGCAAGGTAGATTTTAGCATAGAAAAATTGACAGCTTTCAAAACAGCTTGAGAAAAATCAAGAAAATTCCGGGAAAATCCGGAAATTGGAAGATTTCAAGAGGACTGAAGAAGACACTTTATAGACCGGACTATTGCAGATTATTCATTGAAATAGGATGTTAACCAACAATAATTCAAGCTATCAAGATATCAAGATTTCAAGATATCAAGATTCAAGACAGCTGCCGGAAAACTGAGCAAGTTTCAAGATTTCAAGGGGACTCAGGAAAACAGGAATTCCCAAGATTTCAAGCCTGCAATATTCAAGACAGCTTCAGCAAAACTCATGAAGTTTGAAGACATCATCAGGACTCTGCAAGACACAGGAAGACTCAAGATTTCAAGAGGACTGATGAAAACTCAAAGGACTCCAAAGCAAGGTATATTTTAGCATAGAAAAATAAGCAAGCTTTCAAAACAGATTGACAATCATCATGCACTTTCAATATTTAAGGAAAATCATGCCTAATCAACAACTTCCAGGATTCAAGATGACTGAAAAAATAACTGGAAATTTTGAAGATTTCAAGAGGACTGAAGAAGACACTTTATAGACTGGACTATTGAAGATTATTCATTGAGATAGGATGTTAACCAACAATAATTTAAGACTTCAAGATATCAAGATTTCAAGATTTCAAGATTTCAAGATTTCAAGATTCAAGACAGCTTCTAAAAAACTGATCAAGTTTCAAGATTTCAAGGGGACTCAGGAAAACAGGAATTTCCAAGATTTCAAGCCTGCATGCAATAATCAAGACAGCTTCAGGAAAACGCATGGAGTTTCAAGACATCATAAGGACTCGGCAAGACAGAGAAAGGCTCAAGATATCAAGAGGATTGATGAAAACTGCAAAGGACTCCAAAGCAAGGTATATTTTAGCCTAGAAAAATAAGCAAGCTTTCAAAACAGATTGACAAAAATCATGCAGTTTCAAGATTTAAGGAAAATCAGGCAAAATCAACAACTTCCAGGATTCAAGATGACTGAAAAAAACCTGGAAATTTTGAAGATTTCAAGAGGACTGAAGAAGACACTTTATAGACTGGACTATTGAAGATTATTCATTGAGATAGGATGTTAACCAACAATAATTCAAGATTTCAAGATATCAAGATTTCAAGATTTCAAGATTCAAGACAGCTTCTGGAAAACTAATCAAGTTTCAAGATTTCAAGGGGACTCAGGAAAACAGGAATATCCAATATTTCAAGCCTGCATGCAATAATCAAGACAGCTTCAGAAAAACGCATGGAGTTTCAAGACATCATAAGGACTCGGCAAGACACGGAAAGGCTCAAGATATCAAGAGGACTGATGAAAACTGCAAAGGACTCAAAAGCAAGGTATATTTTAGCCTAGAAAAATAAGCAAGCTTTCACAACAGATTGACAATCATCATGCAGTTTCAATATTTAAGGAAAATCAGGCACAATCAACAACTTCCAGGATTCAAGATGACTGAAAAAATAACTGGAAATTTTGAAGATTTCAAGAGGGCTGAAGAAGACACTTTTTAGACTGGAATTTAGTAGATTATTCAATCAGATAGGATGTTAACCAACAATAATTCAAGATTTCATGATATCAAGATTTCAAGATATCAAGACAGCTTCTGGAAAACTGATGAAGTTTCAAGATTTCAAGGGGACTCAGGAAAACAGGAATTTCCAAGATATCAATCCTGCATGCAATAATCAAGACAGCTTCAGGAAAACGCATGGAGTTTCAAGACATCATAAGGACTCGGCAAGACACAGAAAGGCTCAAGATATCAAGAGGACTGATGAAAACTGCAAAGGTCTCCAAAGCAAGGTATATTTTAGCATAGAAAAATAAGCAAACTTTCAAAACAGATTGACAAAAATCATGCAGTTTCAAGATTTAAGGAAAATCAGGCACAATCAACAACTTCCAGGATTCAAGATGACTGAAAAAATAACTGGAAATGTTGAAGATTTCAAGAGGACTGAAGAAGACACTTTATAGACTGGACTATTGAAGATTATTCATTGAGATAGGATGTTAACCAACAATAATTCAAGATTTCAAGATATCAAGATTTCAAGATTTCAAGATTCAAGACAGCTTCTGGAAAACTAATCAAGTTTCAAGATTTCAAGGGGACTCGGGAAAACAGGAATATACAAAACAAAAAGCCTGCATGCAATAATCAAGACAGCTTCAGGAAAACGCATGGAGTTTCAAGACATCATCAGGACTCGGCAAGACATAGAAAGGCTCAAGATCTCAAGAGGACTGATGAAAACTGCAAAGGACTCCAAAGCAAGGTATATTTTAGCCTAGAAAAATAAGCAAGCTTTCAAAACAGATTGACAATCATCATGCAGTTTCAATATATAAGGAAAATCAGGCACAATCAACAACTTCCAGGATTCAAGATGACTGAAAAAATAACTGGAAATGTTGAAGATTTCAAGAGGACTGAAGAAGACACTTTATAGACTGGACTATTGAAGATTATTCATTGAGATAGGATGTTAACCAACAATAATTCAATATTTCAAGATATCAAGATTTCAAGATTTCAAGATTCAAGACAGCTTCTGGAAAACTGATCAAGTTTCAAGATTTCAAGGGGACTCAGGAAAACAGGAATTTCCAAGATTTCAAGCCTGCATGCAATAATCAAGACAGCTTCTGGAAAACGCATGGAGTTTCAAGACATCCTAAGGACTCGGCAAGACACAGAAAGGCTCAAGATATCAAGAGGACTGATGACAACTGCAAAGGACTCAAAAGCAAGGTATATTTTAGCATAGAAAAATAAGCAAGCTTTCAAAACAGATTGACAATCATCATGCAGTTTCAATACTTAAGGAAAATCAGTCACAATCAACAACTTCCAGGATTCAAGATGACTGAAAAAATAACTGGAAATGTTGAAGATTTCAAGAGGACTGAAGAAGACACTTTATAGGCTGGACTATTGAAGATTATTCATTGAGATAGGATGTTAACCAACAATAATTCAAGATTTCAAGATATCAAGATTTCAAGATTTCAAGATTCAAGACAGCTTCTGGAAAACTAATCAAGTTTCAAGATTTCAAGGGGACTCAGGAAAACAGGAATATCCAAGACTTCAAGCCTGCATGCAATAATCAAGACAGCTTCAGGAAAACGCATGGAGTTTCAAAACATCATAAGGACTCGGCAAGACATAGAAAGGCTCAAGATCTCAAGAGGACTGATGAAAACTGCAAAGGACTCCAAAGCAAGGCATATTTTAGCATAGAAAAATAAGCAAGCTTTCAAAACAGATTGACAATCATCATGCAGTTTCAATATATGAGGAAAATCAGGCACAATCAACAACTTCCAGGATTCAAGATGACTGAAAAAATAACTGGAAATGTTGAAGATTTCAAGAGGACTGAAGAATATACTTTATAGACTGGACTATTGAAGATTATTCATTGAGATAGGATGTTCACCAACAATAATTCAAGATTTCAAGATATCAAGCTTTCAAGATTTCAAGATTCAAGACAGCTTCTGGAAAACTAATCAAGTTTCAAGATTTCAAGGGGACTCAGGAAAACAAAATATCCAAGACTTCAAGGCTGCATGCAATATTCAAGACAGATTCAGGAAAACGCATGGAGTTTCGAGACATCATACGGACTCGGCAAGACACAGAAAGGCTCAAGATATCAAGAGGACTGATGAAAACTGCAAAGGACTCCAAATCAAGGTATATTTTAGCCTAGAAAAATAAGCAAGCTTTCAAAACAGATTGACAAAAATCATGCAGTTTCAAGATTTAAGGAAAATCAGTCACAATCAACAACTTCCAGGATTCAAGATGACTGAAAAAATAACTGGAAATGTTGAAGATTTCAAGAGGACTGAAGAAGACACTTTATAGACTGGACTATTGAAGATTATTCATTGAGATAGGATGTTAACCAACAATAATTCAAGATTTCAAGATATCAAGATTTCAAGATTTCAAGATTCAAGACAGCTTCTGGAAAACTAATCAAGTTTCAAGATTTCAAGGGGACTCAGGAAAACAGGAATATCCAAGACTTCAAGCCTGCATGCAATAATCAAGACAGCTTCAGAAAAACGCATGAAGTTTCAAGACATCAGGACTCGGCAAGACATAGAAAGGCTCAAGATCTCAAGAGGACTGATGAAAACTGCAAAGGACTCCAAAGCAAGGTATATTTTAGCATAGAAAAATAAGCAAGCTTTCAAAACAGATTGACAATCATCAGGCAGTTTCAATATATGAGGAAAATCAGGCACAATCAACAACTTCCAGGATTCAAGATGACTGAAAAAATAACTGGAAATGTTGATGATTTCAAGAGGACTGAAGAAGACACTTTATAGACTGGACTATTGAAGATTATTCATTGAGATAGGATGTTAACCAACAATAATTCAAGATTTCAAGTATCAAGATTTCAAGATTTCAAGATTCAAGACAGCTTCTGGAAAACTAATCAAGTTTCAAGATTTCAAGGGGACTCAGGAAAACAGGAATATCCAAGACTTCAAGCCTGCATGCAATAATCAAGACAGCTTCAGAAAAACGCATGAAGTTTCAAGACATCAGGACTCGGCAAGACATAGAAAGGCTCAAGATCTCAAGAGGACTGATGAAAACTGCAAAGGACTCCAAAGCAAGGTATATTTTAGCATAGAAAAATAAGCAAGCTTTCAAAACAGATTGACAATCATCAGGCAGTTTCAATATATGAGGAAAATCAGGCACAATCAACAACTTCCAGGATTCAAGATGACTGAAAAAATAACTGGAAATGTTGAAGATTTCAAGAGGACTGAAGAAGACACTTTATAGACTGGACTATTGAAGATTATTCATTGAGATAGGATGTTAACCAACAATAATTCAAGATTTCAAGTATCAAGATTTCAAGATTTCAAGATTCAAGACAGCTTCTGGAAAACTAATCAAGTTTCAAGATTTCAAGGGGACTCAGGAAAACAGGAATATCCAAGACTTCAAGCCTGCATGCAATAATCAAGACAGCTTCAGAAAAACGCATGAAGTTTCAAGACATCATAAGGACTCGGCAAGACATAGAAAGGCTCAAGATCTCAAGAGGACTGATGAAAACTGCAAAGGACTCCAAAGCAAGGTATATTTTAGCATAGAAAAATAAGCAAGCTTTCAAAACAGATTGACAATCATCATGCAGTTTCAATATTTAGGAAAATCAGGCACAATCAACAACTTCCAGGATTCAAGATGACTGAAAAAATAACTGGAAATGTTGAAGATTTCAAGAGGACTGAAGAAGACACTTTATAGACTGGACTATTGAAGATTATTCATTGAGATAGGATGTTAACCAACAATAATTCAAGATTTCAAGATATCAAGATTTCAAGATTTCAAGATTCAAGACAGCTTCTGGAAAACTAATCAAGTTTCAAGATTTCAAGGGGACTCAGGAAAACAGGAATATCCAAGACTTCAAGCCTGCATGCAATAATCAAGACAGCTTCAGGAAAACGCATGGAGTTTCAAGACATCATAAGGACTCGGCAAGACATAGAAAGGCTCAAGATCTCAAGAGGACTGATGAAAACTGCAAAGGACTCCAAAGCAAGGTATATTTTAGCATAGAAAAATAAGCAAGCTTTCAAAACAGATTGACAATCATCAGGCAGTTTCAATATTTGAGGAAAATCAGGCACAATCAACAACTTCCAGGATTCAAGATGACTGAAAAAATAACTGGAAAATTTGAAGATTTCAAGAGGACTGAAGAAGACACTTTATAGACTGGACTATTGAAGATTATTCATTGAGATAGGATGTTAACCAACAATAATTCAAGATTTCAAGTATCAAGATTTCAAGATTTCAAGATTCAAGACAGCTTCTGGAAAACTGATCAAGTTTCAAGATTTCAAGGGGACTCAGGAAAACAGGAATTTCCAAGATTTCAAGCCTGCATGCAATAATCAAGACAGCTTCTGGAAAACGCATGGAGTTTCAAGACATCATAAGGACTCGGCAAGACACAGAAAGGCTCAAGATATCAAGAGGACTGATGAAAACTGCAAAGGACTCCAAAGCAAGGTATATTTTAGCATAGAAAAATAAGCAAGCTTTCAAAACAGATTGACAATCATCAGGCAGTTTCAATATATAAGGAAAATCAGGCACAATCAACAACTTCCAGGATTCAAGATGACTGAAAAAATAACTGGAAATGTTGAAGATTTCAAGAGGACTGAAGAAGACACTTTATAGACTGGACTATTGAAGATTATTCATTGAGATAGATGTTAACCAACAATAATTCAAGATTTCAAGTATCAAGATTTCAAGATTTCAAGATTCAAGACAGCTTCTGGAAAACTAATCAAGTTTCAAGATTTCAAGGGGACTCAGGAAAACAGGAATATCCAAGACTTCAAGCCTGCATGCAATAATCAAGACAGCTTCAGAAAAACGCATGGAGTTTCAAGACATCATAAGGACTCGGCAAGACATAGAAAGGCTCAAGATCTCAAGAGGACTGATGAAAACTGCAAAGGACTCCAAAGCAAGGTATATTTTAGCATAGAAAAATAAGCAAGCTTTCAAAACAGATTAACAATCATCAGGCAGTTTCAATATTTAAGGAAAATCAGGCACAATCAACAACTTCCAGGATTCAAGATGACTGAAAAAATAACTGGAAATGTTGAAGATTTCAAGAGGACTGAAGAAGACACTTTATAGACTGGACTATTGAAGATTATTCATTGAGATAGGATGTTAACCAACAATAATTCAAGATTTCAATTATCAAGATTTCAAGATTTCAAGATTCAAGACAGCTTCTGGAAAACTAATCAAGTTTCAAGATTTCAAGGGGACTCAGGAAAACAGGAATATCCAAGACTTCAAGCCTGCATGCAATAATCAAGACAGCTTCAGAAAAACGCATGAAGTTTCAAGACATCATAAGGACTCGGCAAGACATAGAAAGGCTCAAGATCTCAAGAGGACTGATGAAAACTGCAAAGGACTCCAAAGCAACGTATATTTTAGCATAGAAAAATAAGCAAGCTTTCAAAACAGATTGACAATCATCAGGCAGTTTCAATATATGAGGAAAATCAGGCACAATCAACAACTTCCAGGATTCAAGATGACTGAAAAAATAACTGGAAAAGTTGAAGATTTCAAGAGGACTGAAGAAGACACTTTATAGACTGGACTATTGAAGATTATTCATTGAGATAGGATGTTAACCAACAATAATTCAAGATTTCAAGTATCAAGATTTCAAGATTTCAAGATTCAAGACAGCTTCTGGAAAACTAATCAAGTTTCAAGATTTCAAGGGGACTCAGGAAAACAGGAATATCCAAGACTTCAAGCCTGCATGCAATAATCAAGACAGCTTCAGAAAAACGCATGGAGTTTCAAGACATCATAAGGACTCGGCAAGACATAGAAAGGCTCAAGATCTCAAGAGGACTGATGAAAACTGCAAAGGACTCCAAAGCAAGGTATATTTTAGCATAGAAAAATAAGCAAGCTTTCAAAACAGATTAACAATCATCAGTCAGTTTCAATATATAAGGAAAATCAGGCACAATCAACAACTTCCAGGATTCAAGATGACTGAAAAAATAACTGGAAATGTTGAAGATTTCAAGAGGACTGAAGAAGACACTTTATAGACTGGACTATTGAAGATTATTCATTGAGATAGGATGTTAACCAACAATAATTCAAGATTTCAAGTATCAAGATTTCAAGATTTCAAGATTCAAGACAGCTTCTGGAAAACTAATCAAGTTTCAAGATTTCAAGGGGACTCAGGAAAACAGGAATATCCAAGACTTCAAGCCTGCATGCAATAATCAAGACAGCTTCAGAAAAACGCATGGAGTTTCAAGACATCATAAGGACTCGGCAAGACATAGAAAGGCTCAAGATCTCAAGAGGACTGATGAAAACTGCAAAGGACTCCAAAGCAAGGTATATTTTAGCATAGAAAAATAAGCAAGCTTTCAAAACAGATTGACAATCATCAGGCAGTTTCAATATATGAGGAAAATCAGGCACAATCAACAACTTCCAGGATTCAAGATGACTGAAAAAATAACTGGAAATGTTGAAGATTTCAAGAGGACTGAAGAAGACACTTTATAGACTGGACTATTGAAGATTATTCATTGAGATAGGATGTTAACCAACAATAATTCAAGATTTCAAGTATCAAGATTTCAAGATTTCAAGATTCAAGACAGCTTCTGGAAAACTAATCAAGTTTCAAGATTTCAAGGGGACTCAGGAAAACAGGAATATCCAAGACTTCAAGCCTGCATGCAATAATCAAGACAGCTTCAGAAAAACGCATGAAGTTTCAAGACATCATAAGGACTCGGCAAGACATAGAAAGGCTCAAGATCTCAAGAGGACTGATGAAAACTGCAAAGGACTCCAAAGCAAGGTATATTTTAGCATAGAAAAATAAGCAAGCTTTCAAAACAGATTGACAATCATCAGGCAGTTTCAATATATAAGGAAAATCAGGCACAATCAACAACTTCCAGGATTCAAGATGACTGAAAAAATAACTGGAAATGTTGAAGATTTCAAGAGGACTGAAGAAGACACTTTATAGACTGGACTATTGAAGATTATTCATTGAGATAGGATGTTAACCAACAATAATTCAAGATTTCCAGTATCAAGATTTCAAGATTTCAAGATTCAAGACAGCTTCTGGAAAACTGATCAAGTTTCAAGATTTCAAGGGGACTCAGGAAAACAGGAATATCCAAGACTTCAAGCCTGCATGCAATAATCAAGACAGCTTCAGAAAAACGCATGAAGTTTCAAGACATCATAAGGACTCGGCAAGACATAGAAAGGCTCAAGATCTCAAGAGGACTGATGAAAACTGCAAAGGACTCCAAAGCAAGGTATATTTTAGCATAGAAAAATAAGCAAGCTTTCAAAACAGATTGACAATCATCAGGCAGTTTCAATATATGAGGTAAATCAGGCACAATCAACAACTTCCAGGATTCAAGATGACTGAAAAAATAACTGGAAATGTTGAAGATTTCAAGAGGACTGAAGAAGACACTTTATAGACTGGACTATTGAAGATTATTCATTGAGATAGGATGTTAACCAACAATAATTTAAGATTTCAAGTATCAAGATATCAAGATTTCAAGATTCAAGACAGCTTCTGGAAAACTGATCAAGTTTCAAGATTTCAAGGGGACTCAGGAAAACAGGAATTTCCAAGATTTCAAGCCTGCATGCAATAATCAAGACAGCTTCAGGAAAACGCATGGAGTTTCAAGACATCATAAGGACTCAGCAAGACACAGAAAGGCTCAAGATATCAAGAGGACTGATGAAAACTGCAAAGGACTCCAAAGCAAGGTATATTTTAGCATAGAAAAATAAGCAAGCTTTCAAAACAGATTGACAATCATCATGCAGTTTCAATATTTAAGGAAAATCAGGCACAATCAACAACTTCCAGGATTCAAGATGACTGAAAAAATAACTGGAAATGTTGAAGATTTCAAGAGGACTGAAGAAGACACTTTATAGACTGGACTATTGAAGATTATTCATTGAGATAGGATGTTAACCAACAATAATTCAAGATTTCAAGATATCAAGATTTCAAGATTTCAAGATTCAAGACAGCTTCTGGAAAACTAATCAAGTTTCAAGATTTCAAGGGGACTCAGGAAAACAGGAATATCCAAGACTTCAAGCCTGCATGCAATAATCAAGACAGCTTCAGAAAAACGCATGAAGTTTCAAGACATCATAAGGACTCGGCAAGACATAGAAAGGCTCAAGATCTCAAGAGGACTGATGAAAACTGCAAAGGACTCCAAAGCAACGTATATTTTAGCATAGAAAAATAAGCAAGCTTTCAAAACAGATTAACAATCATCAGGCAGTTTCAATATTTAAGGAAAATCAGGCACAATCAACAACTTCCAGGATTCAAGATGACTGAAAAAATAACTGGAAATGTTGAAGATTTCAAGAGGACTGAAGAAGACACTTTATAGACTGGACTATTGAAGATTATTCATTGAGATAGGATGTTAACCAACAATAATTCAAGATTTCAAGTATCAAGATTTCAAGATTTCAAGATTCAAGACAGCTTCTGGAAAACTAATCAAGTTTCAAGATTTCAAGGGGACTCAGGAAAACAGGAATATCCAAGACTTCAAGCCTGCATGCAATAATCAAGACAGCTTCAGAAAACGCATGGAGTTTCAAGACATCATAAGGACTCGGCAAGACATAGAAAGGCTCAAGATCTCAAGAGGACTGATGAAAACTGCAAAGGACTCCAAAGCAAGGTATATTTTAGCATAGAAAAATAAGCAAGCTTTCAAAACAGATTAACAATCATCAGGCAGTTTCAATATTTAAGGAAAATCAGGCACAATCAACAACTTCCAGGATTCAAGATGACTGAAAAAATAACTGGAAATGTTGAAGATTTCAAGAGGACTGAAGAAGACACTTTATAGACTGGACTATTGAAGATTATTCATTGAGATAGGATGTTAACCAACAATAATTCAAGATTTCAAGTATCAAGATTTCAAGATTTCAAGATTCAAGACAGCTTCTGGAAAACTAATCAAGTTTCAAGATTTCAAGGGGACTCAGGAAAACAGGAATATCCAAGACTTCAAGCCTGCATGCAATAATCAAGACAGCTTCAGAAAAACGCATGAAGTTTCAAGACATCATAAGGACTCGGCAAGACATAGAAAGGCTCAAGATCTCAAGAGGACTGATGAAAACTGCAAAGGACTCCAAAGCAAGGTATATTTTAGCATAGAAAAATAAGCAAGCTTTCAAAACAGATTGACAATCATCAGGCAGTTTCAATATTTAAGGAAAATCAGGCACAATCAACAACTTCCAGGATTCAAGATGACTGAAAAAATAACTGGAAATGTTGAAGATTTCAAGAGGACTGAAGAAGACACTTTATAGACTGGACTATTGAAGATTATTCATTGAGATAGGATGTTAACCAACAATAATTCAAGATTTCAAGTATCAAGATTTCAAGATTTCAAGATTCAAGACAGCTTCTGGAAAACTAATCAAGTTTCAAGATTTCAAGGGGACTCAGGAAAACAGGAATATCCAAGACTTCAAGCCTGCATGCAATAATCAAGACAGCTTCAGAAAAACGCATGGAGTTTCAAGACATCATAAGGACTCGGCAAGACATAGAAAGGCTCAAGATCTCAAGAGGACTGATGAAAACTGCAAAGGACTCCAAAGCAAGGTATATTTTAGCATAGAAAAATAAGCAAGCTTTCAAAACAGATTGACAATCATCAGGCAGTTTCAATATTTAAGGAAAATCAGGCACAATCAACAACTTCCAGGATTCAAGATGACTGAAAAAATAACTGGAAATGTTGAAGATTTCAAGAGGACTGAAGAAGACACTTTATAGACTGGACTATTGAAGATTATTCATTGAGATAGGATGTTAACCAACAATAATTCAAGATTTCAAGTATCAAGATTTCAAGATTTCAAGATTCAAGACAGCTTCTGGAAAACTAATCAAGTTTCAAGATTTCAAGGGGACTCAGGAAAACAGGAATATCCAAGACTTCAAGCCTGCATGCAATAATCAAGACAGCTTCAGAAAAACGCATGGAGTTTCAAGACATCATAAGGACTCGGCAAGACATAGAAAGACTCAAGATCTCAAGAGGACTGATGAAAACTGCAAAGGACTCCAAAGCAAGGTATATTTTAGCATAGAAAAATAAGCAAGCTTTCAAAACAGATTGACAATCATCATGCAGTTTCAATATTTAAGGAAAATCAGGCACAATCAACAACTTCCAGGATTCAAGATGACTGAAAAAATAACTGGAAATGTTGAAGATTTCAAGAGGACTGAAGAAGACACTTTATAGACTGGACTATTGAAGATTATTCATTGAGATAGGATGTTAACCAACAATAATTCAAGATTTCAAGTATCAAGATTTCAAGATTCAAGACAGCTTCTGGAAAACTAATCAAGTTTCAAGATTTCAAGGGGACTCAGGAAAACAGGAATATCCAAGACTTCAAGCCTGCATGCAATAATCAAGACAGCTTCAGAAAAACGCATGGAGTTTCAAGACATCATAAGGACTCGGCAAGACATAGAAAGGCTCAAGATCTCAAGAGGACTGATGAAAACTGCAAAGGACTCCAAAGCAAGGTATATTTTAGCATAGAAAAATAAGCAAGCTTTCAAAACAGATTGACAATCATCAGGCAGTTTCAATATAAGGAAAATCAGGCACAATCAACAACTTCCAGGATTCAAGATGACTGAAAAAATAACTGGAAATGTTGAAGATTTCAAGAGGACTGAAGAAGACACTTTATAGACTGGACTATTGAAGATTATTCATTGAGATAGGATGTTAACCAACAATAATTCAAGATTTCAAGTATCAAGATATCAAGATTTCAAGATTCAAGACAGCTTCTGGAAAACTGATCAAGTTTCAAGATTTCAAGGGGACTCAGGAAAACAGGAATATCCAAGACTTCAAGCCTGCATGCAATAATCAAGACAGCTTCAGAAAAACGCATGGAGTTTCAAGACATCATAAGGACTCGGCAAGACATAGAAAGGCTCAAGATCTCAAGAGGACTGATGAAAACTGCAAAGGACTCCAAAGCAAGGTATATTTTAGCATAGAAAAATAAGCAAGCTTTCAAAACAGATTGACAATCATCAGGCAGTTTCAATATTTAAGGAAAATCAGGCACAATCAACAACTTCCAGGATTCAAGATGACTGAAAAAATAACTGGAAATGTTGAAGATTTCAAGAGGACTGAAGAAGACACTTTATAGACTGGACTATTGAAGATTATTCATTGAGATAGGATGTTAACCAACAATAATTCAAGATTTCAAGTATCAAGATTTCAAGATTTCAAGATTCAAGACAGCTTCTGGAAAACTGATCAAGTTTCAAGATTTCAAGGGGACTCAGGAAAACAGGAATATCCAAGACTTCAAGCCTGCATGCAATAATCAAGACAGCTTCAGAAAAACGCATGGAGTTTCAAGACATCATAAGGACTCGGCAAGACACAGAAAGGCTCAAGATCTCAAGAGGACTGATGAAAACTGCAAAGGACTCCAAAGCAAGGTATATTTTAGCATAGAAAAATAAGCAAGCTTTCAAAACAGATTGACAATCATCATGCAGTTTCAATATTTAAGGAAAATCAGGCACAATCAACAACTTCCAGGATTCAAGATGACTGAAAAAATAACTGGAAATGTTGAAGATTTCAAGAGGACTGAAGAAGACACTTTATAGACTGGACTATTGAAGATTATTCATTGAGATAGGATGTTAACCAACAATAATTCAAGATTTCAAGTATCAAGATTTCAAGATTTCAAGATTCAAGACAGCTTCTGGAAAACTGATCAAGTTTCAAGATTTCAAGGGGACTCAGGAAAACAGGAATATCCAAGACTTCAAGCCTGCATGCAATAATCAAGACAGCTTCAGAAAAACGCATGAAGTTTCAAGACATCATAAGGACTCGGCAAGACATAGAAAGGCTCAAGATCTCAAGAGGACTGATGAAAACTGCAAAGGACTCCAAAGCAAGGTATATTTTAGCATAGAAAAATAAGCAAGCTTTCAAAACAGATTGACAATCATCATGCAGTTTCAATATTTAAGGAAAATCAGGCACAATCAACAACTTCCAGGATTCAAGATGACTGAAAAAATAACTGGAAATGTTGAAGATTTCAAGAGGACTGAAGAAGACACTTTATAGACTGGACTATTGAAGATTATTCATTGAGATAGGATGTTAACCAACAATAATTCAAGATTTCAAGTATCAAGATTTCAAGATTTCAAGATTCAAGACAGCTTCTGGAAAACTGATCAAGTTTCAAGATTTCAAGGGGACTCAGGAAAACAGGAATTTCCAAGATTTCAAGCCTGCATGCAATAATCAAGACAGCTTCAGGAAAACGCATGGAGTTTCAAGACATCATAAGGACTCGGCAAGACACAGAAAGGCTCAAGATATCAAGAGGACTGATGAAAACTGCAAAGGACTCCAAAGCAAGGTATATTTTAGCATAGAAAAATAAGCAAGCTTTCAAAACAGATTGACAATCATCATGCAGTTTCAATATTTAAGGAAAATCAGGCACAATCAACAACTTCCAGGATTCAAGATGACTGAAAAAATAACTGGAAATGTTGAAGATTTCAAGAGGACTGAAGAAGACACTTTATAGACTGGACTATTGAAGATTATTCATTGAGATAGGATGTTAACCAACAATAATTCAAGATTTCAAGTATCAAGATTTCAAGATTTCAAGATTCAAGACAGCTTCTGGAAAACTAATCAAGTTTCAAGATTTCAAGGGGACTCAGGAAAACAGGAATATCCAAGACTTCAAGCCTGCATGCAATAATCAAGACAGCTTCAGAAAAACGCATGAAGTTTCAAGACATCATAAGGACTCGGCAAGACACAGAAAGGCTCAAGATCTCAAGAGGACTGATGAAAACTGCAAAGGACTCCAAAGCAAGGTATATTTTAGCATAGAAAAATAAGCAAGCTTTCAAAACAGATTGACAATCATCATGCAGTTTCAATATTTAAGGAAAATCAGGCACAATCAACAACTTCCAGGATTCAAGATGACTGAAAAAATAACTGGAAATGTTGAAGATTTCAAGAGGACTGAAGAAGACACTTTATAGACTGGACTATTGAAGATTATTCATTGAGATAGGATGTTAACCAACAATAATTCAAGATTTCAAGTATCAAGATTTCAAGATTTCAAGATTCAAGACAGCTTCTGGAAAACTGATCAAGTTTCAAGATTTCAAGGGGACTCAGGAAAACAGGAATCCAAGATTTCAAGCCTGCATGCAATAATCAAGACAGCTTCAGGAAAACGCATGGAGTTTCAAGACATCATAAGGACTCGGCAAGACACAGAAAGGCTCAAGATCTCAAGAGGACTGATGAAAACTGCAAAGGACTCCAAAGCAAGGTATATTTTAGCATAGAAAATAAGCAAGCTTTCAAAACAGATTGACAATCATCATGCAGTTTCAATATTAAGGAAAATCAGGCACAATCAACAACTTCCAGGATTCAAGATGACTGAAAAAATAACTGGAAATGTTGAAGATTTCAAGAGGACTGAAGAAGACACTTTATAGACTGGACTATTGAAGATTATTCATTGAGATAGGATGTTAACCAACAATAATTCAAGATTTCAAGATATCAAGATTTCAAGATTTCAAGATTCAAGACAGCTTCTGGAAAACTGATCAAGTTTCAAGATTTCAAGGGGACTCAGGAAAACAGGAATATCCAAGATTTCAAGCCTGCATGCAATAATCAAGACAGCTTCAGAAAAACGCATGGAGTTTCAAGACATCATAAGGACTCGGCAAGACACAGAAAGGCTCAAGATCTCAAGAGGACTGATGAAAACTGCAAAGGACTCCAAAGCAAGGTATATTTTAGCATAGAAAATAAGCAAGCTTTCAAAACAGATTGACAATCATCATGCAGTTTCAATATTTAAGGAAAATCAGGCACAATCAACAACTTCCAGGATTCAAGATGACTGAAAAAATAACTGGAAATGTTGAAGATTTCAAGAGGACTGAAGAAGACACTTTATAGACTGGACTATTGAAGATTATTCATTGAGATAGGATGTTAACCAACAATAATTCAAGATTTCAAGTATCAAGATTTCAAGAAGATTCAAGACAGCTTCTGGAAAACTAATCAAGTTTCAAGATTTCAAGGGGACTCAGGAAAACAGGAATATCCAAGACTTCAAGCCTGCATGCAATAATCAAGACAGCTTCAGGAAAACGCATGGAGTTTCAAGACATCATAAGGACTCGGCAAGACACAGAAAGGCTCAAGATATCAAGAGGACTGATGAAAACTGCAAAGGACTCCAAAGCAAGGTATATTTAGCATAGAAAAATAAGCAAGCTTTCAAAACAGATTGACAATCATCATGCAGTTTCAATATTTAAGGAAAATCAGGCACAATCAACAACTTCCAGGATTCAAGATGACTGAAAAAATAACTGGAAATGTTGAAGATTTCAAGAGGACTGAAGAAGACACTTTATAGACTGGACTATTGAAGATTATTCATTGAGATAGGATGTTAACCAACAATAATTCAAGATTTCAAGATATCAAGATTTCAAGATTTCAAGATTCAAGACAGCTTCTGGAAAACTAATCAAGTTTCAAGATTTCAAGGGGACTCAGGAAAACAGGAATATCCAAGACTTCAAGCCTGCATGCAATAATCAAGACAGCTTCAGAAAAACGCATGGAGTTTCAAGACATCATAAGGACTCGGCAAGACACAGAAAGGCTCAAGATCTCAAGAGGACTGATGAAAACTGCAAAGGACTCCAAAGCAAGGTATATTTTAGCATAGAAAAATAAGCAAGCTTTCAAAACAGATTGACAATCATCATGCAGTTTCAATATTTAAGGAAAATCAGGCACAATCAACAACTTCCAGGATTCAAGATGACTGAAAAAATAACTGGAAATGTTGAAGATTTCAAGAGGACTGAAGAAGACACTTTATAGACTGGACTATTGAAGATTATTCATTGAGATAGGATGTTAACCAACAATAATTCAAGATTTCAAGTATCAAGATTTCAAGATTTCAAGATTCAAGACAGCTTCTGGAAAACTAATCAAGTTTCAAGATTTCAAGGGGACTCAGGAAAACAGGAATATCCAAGATTTCAAGCCTGCATGCAATAATCAAGACAGCTTCAGAAAACGCATGGAGTTTCAAGACATCATAAGGACTCGGCAAGACACAGAAAGGCTCAAGATATCAAGAGGACTGATGAAAACTGCAAAGGACTCCAAAGCAAGGTATATTTTAGCATAGAAAAATAAGCAAGCTTTCAAAACAGATTGACAATCATCATGCAGTTTCAATATTTAAGGAAAATCAGGCACAATCAACAACTTCCAGGATTCAAGATGACTGAAAAAATAACTGGAAATGTTGAAGATTTCAAGAGGACTGAAGAAGACACTTTATAGACTGGACTATTGAAGATTATTCATTGAGATAGGATGTTAACCAACAATAATTCAAGATTTCAAGATATCAAGATTTCAAGATTCAAGACAGCTTCTGGAAAACTAATCAAGTTTCAAGATTTCAAGGGGACTCAGGAAAACAGGAATATCCAAGACTTCAAGCCTGCATGCAATAATCAAGACAGCTTCAGAAAAACGCATGGAGTTTCAAGACATCATAAGGACTCGGCAAGACACAGAAAGGCTCAAGATCTCAAGAGGACTGATGAAAACTGCAAAGGACTCCAAAGCAAGGTATATTTTAGCATAGAAAAATAAGCAAGCTTTCAAAACAGATTGACAATCATCATGCAGTTTCAATATTTAAGGAAAATCAGGCACAATCAACAACTTCCAGGATTCAAGATGACTGAAAAAATAACTGGAAATGTTGAAGATTTCAAGAGGACTGAAGAAGACACTTTATAGACTGGACTATTGAAGATTATTCATTGAGATAGGATGTTAACCAACAATAATTCAAGATTTCAAGTATCAAGATTTCAAGATTTCAAGATTCAAGACAGCTTCTGGAAAACTGATCAAGTTTCAAGATTTCAAGGGGACTCAGGAAAACAGGAATATCCAAGACTTCAAGCCTGCATGCAATAATCAAGACAGCTTCAGAAAAACGCATGGAGTTTCAAGACATCATAAGGACTCGGCAAGACACAGAAAGGCTCAAGATCTCAAGAGGACTGATGAAAACTGCAAAGGACTCCAAAGCAAGGTATATTTTAGCATAGAAAAATAAGCAAGCTTTCAAAACAGATTGACAATCATCATGCAGTTTCAATATTTAAGGAAAATCAGGCACAATCAACAACTTCCAGGATTCAAGATGACTGAAAAAATAACTGGAAATGTTGAAGATTTCAAGAGGACTGAAGAAGACACTTTATAGACTGGACTATTGAAGATTATTCATTGAGATAGGATGTTAACCAACAATAATTCAAGATTTCAAGTATCAAGATTTCAAGATTTCAAGATTCAAGACAGCTTCTGGAAAACTGATCAAGTTTCAAGATTTCAAGGGGACTCAGGAAAACAGGAATATCCAAGACTTCAAGCCTGCATGCAATAATCAAGACAGCTTCAGAAAAACGCATGGAGTTTCAAGACATCATAAGGACTCGGCAAGACACAGAAAGGCTCAAGATCTCAAGAGGACTGATGAAAACTGCAAAGGACTCCAAAGCAAGGTATATTTTAGCATAGAAAAATAAGCAAGCTTTCAAAACAGATTGACAATCATCATGCAGTTTCAATATTTAAGGAAAATCAGGCACAATCAACAACTTCCAGGATTCAAGATGACTGAAAAAATAACTGGAAATGTTGAAGATTTCAAGAGGACTGAAGAAGACACTTTATAGACTGGACTATTGAAGATTATTCATTGAGATAGGATGTTAACCAACAATAATTCAAGATTTCAAGTATCAAGATTTCAAGATTTCAAGATTCAAGACAGCTTCTGGAAAACTGATCAAGTTTCAAGATTTCAAGGGGACTCAGGAAAACAGGAATATCCAAGACTTCAAGCCTGCATGCAATAATCAAGACAGCTTCAGAAAAACGCATGGAGTTTCAAGACATCATAAGGACTCGGCAAGACACAGAAAGGCTCAAGATCTCAAGAGGACTGATGAAAACTGCAAAGGACTCCAAAGCAAGGTATATTTTAGCATAGAAAAATAAGCAAGCTTTCAAAACAGATTGACAATCATCATGCAGTTTCAATATTTAAGGAAAATCAGGCACAATCAACAACTTCCAGGATTCAAGATGACTGAAAAAATAACTGGAAATGTTGAAGATTTCAAGAGGACTGAAGAAGACACTTTATAGACTGGACTATTGAAGATTATTCATTGAGATAGGATGTTAACCAACAATAATTCAAGATTTCAAGTATCAAGATTTCAAGATTTCAAGATTCAAGACAGCTTCTGGAAAACTGATCAAGTTTCAAGATTTCAAGGGGACTCAGGAAAACAGGAATTCCAAGATTTCAAGCCTGCATGCAATAATCAAGACAGCTTCAGGAAAACGCATGGAGTTTCAAGACATCATAAGGACTCGGCAAGACACAGAAAGGCTCAAGATATCAAGAGGACTGATGAAAACTGCAAAGGACTCCAAAGCAAGGTATATTTTAGCATAGAAAAATAAGCAAGCTTTCAAAACAGATTGACAATCATCATGCAGTTTCAATATTTAAGGAAAATCAGGCACAATCAACAACTTCCAGGATTCAAGATGACTGAAAAAATAACTGGAAATGTTGAAGATTTCAAGAGGACTGAAGAAGACACTTTATAGACTGGACTATTGAAGATTATTCATTGAGATAGGATGTTAACCAACAATAATTCAAGATTTCAAGATATCAAGATTTCAAGATTTCAAGATTCAAGACAGCTTCTGGAAAACTGATCAAGTTTCAAGATTTCAAGGGGACTCAGGAAAACAGGAATATCCAAGACTTCAAGCCTGCATGCAATAATCAAGACAGCTTCAGGAAAAACGCATGGAGTTTCAAGACATCATAAGGACTCGGCAAGACACAGAAAGGCTCAAGATATCAAGAGGACTGATGAAAACTGCAAAGGACTCCAAAGCAAGGTATATTTTAGCATAGAAAAATAAGCAAGCTTTCAAAACAGATTGACAATCATCATGCAGTTTCAATATTTAAGGAAAATCAGGCACAATCAACAACTTCCAGGATTCAAGATGACTGAAAAAATAACTGGAAATGTTGAAGATTTCAAGAGGACTGAAGAAGACACTTTATAGACTGGACTATTGAAGATTATTCATTGAGATAGGATGTTAACCAACAAATAATTCAAGATTTCAAGTATCAAGATTTCAAGATTTCAAGATTCAAGACAGCTTCTGGAAAACTAATCAAGTTTCAAGATTTCAAGGGGACTCAGGAAAACAGGAATATCCAAGACTTCAAGCCTGCATGCAATAATCAAGACAGCTTCAGGAAAACGCATGGAGTTTCAAGACATCATAAGGACTCGGCAAGACACAGAAAGGCTCAAGATATCAAGAGGACTGATGAAAACTGCAAAGGACTCCAAAGCAAGGTATATTTTAGCAGAGAAAAATAAGCAAGCTTTCAAAACAGATTGACAATCATCATGCAGTTTCAATATTTAAGGAAAATCAGGCACAATCAACAACTTCCAGGATTCAAGATGACTGAAAAAATAACTGGAAATGTTGAAGATTTCAAGAGGACTGAAGAAGACACTTTATAGACTGGACTATTGAAGATTATTCATTGAGATAGGATGTTAACCAACAATAATTCAAGATTTCAAGTATCAAGATTTCAAGATTTCAAGATTCAAGACAGCTTCTGGAAAACTAATCAAGTTTCAAGATTTCAAGGGGACTCAGGAAAACAGGAATATCCAAGATTTCAAGCCTGCATGCAATAATCAAGACAGCTTCAGAAAACGCATGGAGTTTCAAGACATCATAAGGACTCGGCAAGACACAGAAAGGCTCAAGATCTCAAGAGGACTGATGAAAACTGCAAAGGACTCCAAAGCAAGGTATATTTTAGCATAGAAAAATAAGCAAGCTTTCAAAACAGATTGACAATCATCATGCAGTTTCAATATTTAAGGAAAATCAGGCACAATCAACAACTTCCAGGATTCAAGATGACTGAAAAAATAACTGGAAATTTGAAGATTTCAAGAGGACTGAAGAAGACACTTTATAGACTGGACTATTGAAGATTATTCATTGAGATAGGATGTTAACCAACAATAATTCAAGATTTCAAGATATCAAGATTTCAAGATTTCAAGATTCAAGACAGCTTCTGGAAAACTAATCAAGTTTCAAGATTTCAAGGGGACTCAGGAAAACAGGAATATCCAAGACTTCAAGCCTGCATGCAATAATCAAGACAGCTTCAGAAAAACGCATGGAGTTTCAAGACATCATAAGGACTCGGCAAGACACAGAAAGGCTCAAGATCTCAAGAGGACTGATGAAAACTGCAAAGGACTCCAAAGCAAGGTATATTTTAGCATAGAAAAATAAGCAAGCTTTCAAAACAGATTGACAATCATCATGCAGTTTCAATATTTAAGGAAAATCAGGCACAATCAACAACTTCCAGGATTCAAGATGACTGAAAAAATAACTGGAAATGTTGAAGATTTCAAGAGGACTGAAGAAGACACTTATAGACTGGACTATTGAAGATTATTCATTGAGATAGGATGTTAACCAACAATAATTCAAGATTTCAAGATATCAAGATTTCAAGATTTCAAGATTCAAGACAGCTTCTGGAAAACTAATCAAGTTTCAAGATTTCAAGGGGACTCAGGAAAACAGGAATATCCAAGACTTCAAGCCTGCATGCAATAATCAAGACAGCTTCAGGAAAAACGCATGAGTTTCAAGACATCATAAGGACTCGGCAAGACACAGAAAGGCTCAAGATCTCAAGAGGACTGATGAAAACTGCAAAGGACTCCAAAGCAAGGTATATTTTAGCATAGAAAAATAAGCAAGCTTTCAAAACAGATTGACAATCATCATGCAGTTTCAATATTTAAGGAAAATCAGGCACAATCAACAACTTCCAGGATTCAAGATGACTGAAAAAATAACTGGAAATGTTGAAGATTTCAAGAGGACTGAAGAAGACACTTTATAGACTGGACTATTGAAGATTATTCATTGAGATAGGATGTTAACCAACAATAATTCAAGATTTCAAGTATCAAGATTTCAAGATTTCAAGATTCAAGACAGCTTCTGGAAAACTGATCAAGTTTCAAGATTTCAAGGGGACTCAGGAAAACAGGAATATCCAAGATTTAAGCCTGCATGCAATAATCAAGACAGCTTCAGAAAAACGCATGGAGTTTCAAGACATCATAAGGACTCGGCAAGACACAGAAAGGCTCAAGATCTCAAGAGGACTGATGAAAACTGCAAAGGACTCCAAAGCAAGGTATATTTTAGCATAGAAAAATAAGCAAGCTTTCAAAACAGATTGACAATCATCATGCAGTTTCAATATTTAAGGAAAATCAGGCACAATCAACAACTTCCAGGATTCAAGATGACTGAAAAAATAACTGGAAATGTTGAAGATTTCAAGAGGACTGAAGAAGAAGACACTTATAGACTGGACTATTGAAGATTATTCATTGAGATAGGATGTTAACCAACAATAATTCAAGATTTCAAGTATCAAGATTTCAAGATTTCAAGATTCAAGACAGCTTCTGGAAAACTGATCAAGTTTCAAGATTTCAAGGGGACTCAGGAAAACAGGAATATCCAAGACTTCAAGCCTGCATGCAATAATCAAGACAGCTTCAGAAAACGCATGGAGTTTCAAGACATCATAAGGACTCGGCAAGACACAGAAAGGCTCAAGATCTCAAGAGGACTGATGAAAACTGCAAAGGACTCCAAAGCAAGGTATATTTTAGCATAGAAAAATAAGCAAGCTTTCAAAACAGATTGACAATCATCATGCAGTTTCAATATTTAAGGAAAATCAGGCACAATCAACAACTTCCAGGATTCAAGATGACTGAAAAAAATAACTGGAAATGTTGAAGATTTCAAGAGGACTGAAGAAGACACTTTTATAGACTGGACTATTGAAGATTATTCATTGAGATAGGATGTTAACCAACAATAATTCAAGATTTCAAGATATCAAGATTTCAAGATTTCAAGATTCAAGACAGCTTCTGGAAAACTGATCAAGTTTCAAGATTTCAAGGGGACTCAGGAAAACAGGAATTTCCAAGATTTCAAGCCTGCATGCAATAATCAAGACAGCTTCAGGAAAACGCATGGAGTTTCAAGACATCATAAGGACTCGGCAAGACACAGAAAGGCTCAAGATATCAAGAGGACTGATGAAAACTGCAAAGGACTCCAAAGCAAGGTATATTTTAGCATAGAAAAATAAGCAAGCTTTCAAAACAGATTGACAATCATCATGCAGTTTCAATATTTAAGGAAAATCAGGCACAATCAACAACTTCCAGGATTCAAGATGACTGAAAAAATAACTGGAAATGTTGAAGATTTCAAGAGGACTGAAGAAGACACTTTATAGACTGGACTATTGAAGATTATTCATTGAGATAGGATGTTAACCAACAATAATTCAAGATTTCAAGATTCAAGATTTCAAGATTTCAAGATTCAAGACAGCTTCTGGAAAACTAATCAAGTTTCAAGATTTCAAGGGGACTCAGGAAAACAGGAATATCCAAGACTTCAAGCCTGCATGCAATAATCAAGACAGCTTCAGAAAAACGCATGGAGTTTCAAGACATCATAAGGACTCGGCAAGACACAGAAAGGCTCAAGATATCTCAGAGGACTGATGAAAACTGCAAAGGACTCCAAAGCAAGGTATATTTTAGCATAGAAAAATAAGCAAGCTTTCAAAACAGATTAACAATCATCAGCAGTTTCAATATTTAAGGAAAATCAGGCACAATCAACAACTTCCAGGATTCAAGATGACTGAAAAAATAACTGGAAATGTTGAAGATTTCAAGAGGACTGAAGAAGACACTTTATAGACTGGACTATTGAAGATTATTCATTGAGATAGGATGTTAACCAACAATAATTCAAGATTTCAAGATATCAAGATTTCAAGATTTCAAGATTCAAGACAGCTTCTGGAAAACTAATCAAGTTTCAAGATTTCAAGGGGACTCAGGAAAACAGGAATTTCCAAGACTTCAAGCCTGCATGCAATAATCAAGACAGCTTCAGAAAAACGCATGGAGTTTCAAGACATCATAAGGACTCGGCAAGACACAGAAAGGCTCAAGATATCAAGAGGACTGATGAAAACTGCAAAGGACTCCAAAGCAAGGTATATTTTAGCATAGAAAAATAAGCAAGCTTTCAAAACAGATTGACAATCATCATGCAGTTTCAATATTTAAGGAAAATCAGGCACAATCAACAACTTCCAGGATTCAAGATGACTGAAAAAATAACTGGAAATGTTGAAGATTTCAAGAGGACTGAAGAAGACACTTTATAGACTGGACTATTGAAGATTATTCATTGAGATAGGATGTTAACCAACAATAATTCAAGATTTCAAGATATCAAGATTTCAAGATTTCAAGATTCAAGACAGCTTCTGGAAAACTAATCAAGTTTCAAGATTTCAAGGGACTCAGGAAAACAGGAATATCCAAGACTTCAAGCCTGCATGCAATAATCAAGACAGCTTCAGAAAACGCATGGAGTTTCAAGACATCATAAGGACTCGGCAAGACACAGAAAGGCTCAAGATCTCAAGAGGACTGATGAAAACTGCAAAGGACTCCAAAGCAAGGTATATTTTAGCATAGAAAAATAAGCAAGCTTTCAAAACAGATTGACAATCATCATGCAGTTTCAATATTTAAGGAAAATCAGGCACAATCAACAACTTCCAGGATTCAAGATGACTGAAAAAATAACTGGAAATGTTGAAGATTTCAAGAGGACTGAAGAAGACACTTATAGACTGGACTATTGAAGATTATTCATTGAGATAGGATGTTAACCAACAATAATTCAAGATTTCAAGATATCAAGATTTCAAGATTTCAAGATTCAAGACAGCTTCTGGAAAACTAATCAAGTTTCAAGATTTCAAGGGGACTCAGGAAAACAGGATATCCAAGACTTCAAGCCTGCATGCAATAATCAAGACAGCTTCAGAAAAACGCATGGAGTTTCAAGACATCATAAGGACTCGGCAAGACACAGAAAGGCTCAAGATATCAAGAGGACTGATGAAAACTGCAAAGGACTCCAAAGCAAGGTATATTTTAGCATAGAAAAATAAGCAAGCTTTCAAAACAGATTGACAATCATCATGCAGTTTCAATATTTAAGGAAAATCAGGCACAATCAACAACTTCCAGGATTCAAGATGACTGAAAAAATAACTGGAAATGTTGAAGATTTCAAGAGGACTGAAGAAGACACTTTATAGACTGGACTATTGAAGATTATTCATTGAGATAGGATGTTAACCAACAATAATTCAAGATTTCAAGTATCAAGATTTCAAGATTTCAAGATTCAAGACAGCTTCTGGAAAACTGATCAAGTTTCAAGATTTCAAGGGGACTCAGGAAAACAGGAATATTCCAAGATTTCAAGCCTGCATGCAATAATCAAGACAGCTTCAGGAAAACGCATGGAGTTTCAAGACATCATAAGGACTCGGCAAGACACAGAAAGGCTCAAGATATCAAGAGGACTGATGAAAACTGCAAAGGACTCCAAAGCAAGGTATATTTTAGCATAGAAAAATAAGCAAGCTTTCAAAAGAATTGAAAATCATCAGCAGTTTCAATATTTAAGGAAATCAGGCACAATCAACAACTTCCAGGATTCAAGATGACTGAAAAAATAACTGGAAATGTTGAAGATTTCAAGAGGACTGAAGAAGACACTTTATAGACTGGACTATTGAAGATTATTCATTGAGATAGGATGTTAACCAACAATAATTCAAGATTTCAAGTATCAAGATTTCAAGATTTCAAGATTCAAGACAGCTTCTGGAAAACTAATCAAGTTTCAAGATTTCAAGGGGACTCAGGAAAACAGGAATATCCAAGACTTCAAGCCTGCATGCAATAATCAAGACAGCTTCAGAAAAACGCATGGAGTTTCAAGACATCATAAGGACTCGGCAAGACACAGAAAGGCTCAAGATCTCAAGAGGACTGATGAAAACTGCAAAGGACTCCAAAGCAAGGTATATTTTAGCATAGAAAATAAGCAAGCTTTCAAAACAGATTGACAATCATCATGCAGTTTCAATATTAAGGAAAATCAGGCACAATCAACAACTTCCAGGATTCAAGATGACTGAAAAAATAACTGGAAATGTTGAAGATTTCAAGAGGACTGAAGAAGACACTTTATAGACTGGACTATTGAAGATTATTCATTGAGATAGGATGTTAACCAACAATAATTCAAGATTTCAAGATATCAAGATTTCAAGATTTCAAGATTCAAGACAGCTTCTGGAAAACTAATCAAGTTTCAAGATTTCAAGGGGACTCAGGAAAACAGGAATATCCAAGATTTCAAGCCTGCATGCAATAATCAAGACAGCTTCAGGAAAACGCATGGAGTTTCAAGACATCATAAGGACTCGGCAAGACACAGAAAGGCTCAAGATATCAAGAGGACTGATGAAAACTGCAAAGGACTCCAAAGCAAGGTATATTTTAGCATAGAAAAATAAGCAAGCTTTCAAAACAGATTGACAATCATCATGCAGTTCAATATTTAAGGAAAATCAGGCACAATCAACAACTTCCAGGATTCAAGATGACTGAAAAAATAACTGGAAATGTTGAAGATTTCAAGAGGACTGAAGAAGAACACTTTATAGACTGGACTATTGAAGATTATTCATTGAGATAGGATGTTAACCAACAATAATTCAAGATTTCAAGTATCAAGATTTCAAGATTTCAAGATTCAAGACAGCTTCTGGAAAACTATCAAGTTTCAAGATTTCAAGGGGACTCAGGAAAACAGGAATATCCAAGATTTCAAGCCTGCATGCAATAATCAAGACAGCTTCAGAAAAACGCATGGAGTTTCAAGACATCATAAGGACTCGGCAAGACACAGAAAGGCTCAAGATATCAAGAGGACTGATGAAAACTGCAAAGGACTCCAAAGCAAGGTATATTTTAGCATAGAAAAATAAGCAAGCTTTCAAAACAGATTGACAATCATCATGCAGTTTCAATATTTAAGGAAAATCAGGCACAATCAACAACTTCCAGGATTCAAGATGACTGAAAAAAAACTGGAAATGTTGAAGATTTCAAGAGGACTGAAGAAGACACTTTATAGACTGGACTATTGAAGATTATTCATTGAGATAGGATGTTAACCAACAATAATTCAAGATTTCAAGTATCAAGATTTCAAGATTTCAAGATTCAAGACAGCTTCTGGAAAACTGATCAAGTTTCAAGATTTCAAGGGGACTCAGGAAAACAGGAATTTCCAAGACTTCAAGCCTGCATGCAATAATCAAGACAGCTTCAGGAAAACGCATGGAGTTTCAAGACATCATAAGGACTCGGCAAGACACAGAAAGGCTCAAGATATCAAGAGGACTGATGAAAACTGCAAAGGACTCCAAAGCAAGGTATATTTTAGCATAGAAAAATAAGCAAGCTTTCAAAACAGATTGACAATCATCATGCAGTTTCAATATTTAAGGAAAATCAGGCACAATCAACAACTTCCAGGATTCAAGATGACTGAAAAAATAACTGGAAATGTTGAAGATTTCAAGAGGACTGAAGAAGACACTTTATAGACTGGACTATTGAAGATTATTCATTGAGATAGGATGTTAACCAACAATAATTCAAGATTTCAAGTATCAAGATTTCAAGATTTCAAGATTCAAGACAGCTTCTGGAAAACTGATCAAGTTTCAAGATTTCAAGGGGACTCAGGAAAACAGGAATATCCAAGACTTCAAGCCTGCATGCAATAATCAAGACAGCTTCAGAAAAACGCATGGAGTTTCAAGACATCATAAGGACTCGGCAAGACACAGAAAGGCTCAAGATCTCAAGAGGACTGATGAAAACTGCAAAGGACTCCAAAGCAAGGTATATTTTAGCATAGAAAAATAAGCAAGCTTTCAAAACAGATTGACAATCATCATGCAGTTTCAATATAAGGAAAATCAGGCACAATCAACAACTTCCAGGATTCAAGATGACTGAAAAAATAACTGGAAATGTTGAAGATTTCAAGAGGACTGAAGAAGACACTTTATAGACTGGACTATTGAAGATTATTCATTGAGATAGGATGTTAACCAACAATAATTCAAGATTTCAAGATATCAAGATTTCAAGATTTCAAGATTCAAGACAGCTTCTGGAAAACTGATCAAGTTTCAAGATTTCAAGGGGACTCAGGAAAACAGGAATATCCAAGACTTCAAGCCTGCATGCAATAATCAAGACAGCTTCAGAAAAACGCATGGAGTTTCAAGACATCATAAGGACTCGGCAAGACATAGAAAGGCTCAAGATCTCAAGAGGACTGATGAAAACTGCAAAGGACTCCAAAGCAAGGTATATTTTAGCATAGAAAAATAAGCAAGCTTTCAAAACAGATTGACAATCATCATGCAGTTTCAAGATTTAAGGAAATCAGGCACACAATCAACTTCCAGGATTCAAGATGACTGAAAAAATAACTGGAAATGTTGAAGATTTCAAGAGGACTGAAGAAGACACTTTATAGACTGGACTATTGAAGATTATTCATTGAGATAGGATGTTAACCAACAATAATTCAAGATTTCAAGATATCAAGATTTCAAGATTTCAAGATTCAAGACAGCTTCTGGAAAACTGATCAAGTTTCAAGATTTCAAGGGGACTCAGGAAAACAGGAATATCCAAGACTTCAAGCCTGCATGCAATAATCAAGACAGCTTCAGAAAAACGCATGGAGTTTCAAGACATCATAAGGACTCGGCAAGACACAGAAAGGCTCAAGATCTCAAGAGGACTGATGAAAACTGCAAAGGACTCCAAAGCAAGGTATATTTTAGCATAGAAAAATAAGCAAGCTTTCAAAACAGATTGACAATCATCATGCAGTTTCAAATTTAAGGAAAATCAGGCACAATCAACAACTTCCAGGATTCAAGATGACTGAAAAAATAACTGGAAATGTTGAAGATTTCAAGAGGACTGAAGAAGAGACACTTTATAGACTGGACTATTGAAGATTATTCATTGAGATAGGATGTTAACCAACAATAATTTCAAGATTTCAAGATCAAGATATCAAGATTTCAAGATTCAAGACAGCTTCTGGAAAACTGATCAAGTTTCAAGATTTCAAGGGGACTCAGGAAAACAGGAATTTCCAAGATTTCAAGCCTGCATGCAATAATCAAGACAGCTTCAGGAAAACGCATGGAGTTTCAAGACATCATAAGGACTCGGCAAGACACAGAAAGGCTCAAGATATCAAGAGGACTGATGAAAACTGCAAAGGACTCCAAAGCAAGGTATATTTTAGCATAGAAAAATAAGCAAGCTTTCAAAACAGATTGACAATCATCATGCAGTTTCAAGATTTAAGGAAAATCAGGCACAATCAACAACTTCCAGGATTCAAGATGACTGAAAAAATAACTGGAAATGTTGAAGATTTCAAGAGGACTGAAGAAGACACTTTATAGACTGGACTATTGAAGATTATTCATTGAGATAGGATGTTAACCAACAATAATTCAAGATTTCAAGATATCAAGATTTCAAGATTTCAAGATTCAAGACAGCTTCTGGAAAACTAATCAAGTTTCAAGATTTCAAGGGGACTCAGGAAAACAGGAATATCCAAGATTTCAAGCCTGCATGCAATAATCAAGACAGCTTCAGGAAAACGCATGGAGTTTCAAGACATCATAAGGACTCGGCAAGACACAGAAAGGCTCAAGATATCAAGAGGACTGATGAAAACTGCAAAGGACTCCAAAGCAAGGTATATTTTAGCATAGAAAAATAAGCAAGCTTTCAAAACAGATTGACAATCATCATGCAGTTTCAATATTTAAGGAAAATCAGGCACAATCAACAACTTCCAGGATTCAAGATGACTGAAAAAATAACTGGAAATGTTGAAGATTTCAAGAGGACTGAAGAAGACACTTTATAGACTGGACTATTGAAGATTATTCATTGAGATAGGATGTTAACCAACAATAATTCAAGATTTCAAGATATCAAGATTTCAAGATTTCAAGATTCAAGACAGCTTCTGGAAAACTAATCAAGTTTCAAGATTTCAAGGGGACTCAGGAAAACAGGAATATCCAAGATTTCAAGCCTGCATGCAATAATCAAGACAGCTTCAGGAAAACGCATGGAGTTTCAAGACATCATAAGGACTCGGCAAGACACAGAAAGGCTCAAGATATCAAGAGGACTGATGAAAACTGCAAAGGACTCCAAAGCAAGGTATATTTTAGCATAGAAAAATAAGCAAGCTTTCAAAACAGATTGACAATCATCATGCAGTTTCAATATTTAAGGAAAATCAGGCACAATCAACAACTTCCAGGATTCAAGATGACTGAAAAAATAACTGGAAATGTTTGAAGATTTCAAGAGGACTGAAGAAGACACTTTATAGACTGGACTATTGAAGATTATTCATTGAGATAGGATGTTAACCAACAATAATTCAAGATTTCAAGATATCAAGATTTCAAGATTTCAAGATTCAAGACAGCTTCTGGAAAACTAATCAAGTTTCAAGATTTCAAGGGGACTCAGGAAAACAGGAATATCCAAGACTTCAAGCCTGCATGCAATAATCAAGACAGCTTCAGGAAAACGCATGGAGTTTCAAGACATCATAAGGACTCGGCAAGACACAGAAAGGCTCAAGATCTCAAGAGGACTGATGAAAACTGCAAAGGACTCCAAAGCAAGGTATATTTTAGCATAGAAAAATAAGCAAGCTTTCAAAACAGATTGACAATCATCATGCAGTTTCAATATTTAAGGAAAATCAGGCACAATCAACAACTTCCAGGATTCAAGATGACTGAAAAAATAACTGGAAATGTTGAAGATTTCAAGAGGACTGAAGAAGACACTTTATAGACTGGACTATTGAAGATTATTCATTGAGATAGGATGTTAACCAACAATAATTCAAGATTTCAAGATATCAAGATTTCAAGATTTCAAGATTCAAGACAGCTTCTGGAAAACTAATCAAGTTTCAAGATTTCAAGGGGACTCAGGAAAACAGGAATATCCAAGACTTCAAGCCTGCATGCAATAATCAAGACAGCTTCAGGAAAACGCATGGAGTTTCAAGACATCATAAGGACTCGGCAAGACACAGAAAGGCTCAAGATATCAAGAGGACTGATGAAAACTGCAAAGGACTCCAAAGCAAGGTATATTTTAGCCTAGAAAAATAAGCAAGCTTTCAAAACAGATTGACAATCATCATGCAGTTTCAATATTTAAGGAAAATCAGGCACAATCAACAACTTCCAGGATTCAAGATGACTGAAAAAATAACTGGAAATGTTGAAGATTTCAAGAGGACTGAAGAAGACACTTTATAGACTGGACTATTGAAGATTATTCATTGAGATAGGATGTTAACCAACAATAATTCAAGATTTCAAGATATCAAGATTTCAAGATTTCAAGATTCAAGACAGCTTCTGGAAAACTAATCAAGTTTCAAGATTTCAAGGGGACTCAGGAAAACAGGAATATCCAAGATTTCAAGCCTGCATGCAATAATCAAGACAGCTTCAGAAAACGCATGGAGTTTCAAGACATCATAAGGACTCGGCAAGACACAGAAAGGCTCAAGATATCAAGAGGACTGATGAAAACTGCAAAGGACTCCAAAGCAAGGTATATTTTAGCATAGAAAAATAAGCAAGCTTTCAAAACAGATTGACAATCATCATGCAGTTTCAATATTTAGGAAAATCAGGCACAATCAACAACTTCCAGGATTCAAGATGACTGAAAAAATAACTGGAAATGTTGAAGATTTCAAGAGGACTGAAGAAGACACTTTTAGACTGGACTATTGAAGATTATTCATTGAGATAGGATGTTAACCAACAATAATTCAAGATTTCAAGATATCAAGATTTCAAGATTTCAAGATTCAAGACAGCTTCTGGAAAACTGATCAAGTTTCAAGATTTCAAGGGGACTCAGGAAAACAGGAATATCCAAGACTTCAAGCCTGCATGCAATAATCAAGACAGCTTCAGGAAAACGCATGGAGTTTCAAGACATCATAAGGACTCGGCAAGACACAGAAAGGCTCAAGATATCAAGAGGACTGATGAAAACTGCAAAGGACTCCAAAGCAAGGTATATTTTAGCATAGAAAAATAAGCAAGCTTTCAAAACAGATTGACAATCATCATGCAGTTTCAATATTTAAGGAAAATCAGGCACAATCAACAACTTCCAGGATTCAAGATGACTGAAAAAATAACTGGAAATGTTGAAGATTTCAAGAGGACTGAAGAAGACACTTTATAGACTGGACTATTGAAGATTATTCATTGAGATAGGATGTTAACCAACAATAATTCAAGATTTCAAGATATCAAGATTTCAAGATTTCAAGATTCAAGACAGCTTCTGGAAAACTGATCAAGTTTCAAGATTTCAAGGGGACTCAGGAAAACAGGAATATCCAAGATTCAAGCCTGCATGCAATAATCAAGACAGCTTCAGGAAAACGCATGGAGTTTCAAGACATCATAAGGACTCGGCAAGACACAGAAAGGCTCAAGATATCAAGAGGACTGATGAAAACTGCAAAGGACTCCAAAGCAAGGTATATTTTAGCATAGAAAAATAAGCAAGCTTTCAAAACAGATTGACAATCATCATGCAGTTTCAATATTTAAGGAAAATCAGGCACAATCAACAACTTCCAGGATTCAAGATGACTGAAAAAATAACTGGAAATTTGAAGATTTCAAGAGGACTGAAGAAGACACTTTATAGACTGGACTATTGAAGATTATTCATTGAGATAGGATGTTAACCAACAATATTCAAGATTTCAAGATATCAAGATTTCAAGATTTCAAGATTCAAGACAGCTTCTGGAAAACTAATCAAGTTTCAAGATTTCAAGGGGACTCAGGAAAACAGGAATTTCCAAGATTTCAAGCCTGCATGCAATAATCAAGACAGCTTCAGGAAAACGCATGGAGTTTCAAGACATCATAAGGACTCGGCAAGACACAGAAAGGCTCAAGATATCAAGAGGACTGATGAAAACTGCAAAGGACTCCAAAGCAAGGTATATTTTAGCATAGAAAAATAAGCAAGCTTTCAAAACAGATTGACAAAATCATGCAGTTTCAAGATTTAAGGAAAATCAGGCACAATCAACAACTTCCAGGATTCAAGATGACTGAAAAATAACTGGAAATGTTTGAAGATTTCAAGAGGACTGAAGAAGACACTTTTAGACTGGACTATTGAAGATTATTCATTGAGATAGGATGTTAACCAACAATAATTCAAGATTTCAAGATATCAAGATTTCAAGATTTCAAGATTCAAGACAGCTTCTGGAAAACTGATCAAGTTTCAAGATTTCAAGGGACTCAGGAAAACAGGAATTTCCAAGATTTCAAGCCTGCATGCAATAATCAAGACAGCTTCAGGAAAACGCATGGAGTTTCAAGACATCATAAGGACTCGGCAAGACACAGAAAGGCTCAAGATATCAAGAGGACTGATGAAAACTGCAAAGGACTCCAAAGCAAGGTATATTTTAGCCTAGAAAAATAAGCAAGCTTTCAAAACAGATTGACAATCATCATGCAGTTTCAATATTTAAGGAAAATCAGGCACAATCAACAACTTCCAGGATTCAAGATGACTGAAAAAATAACTGGAAATGTTGAAGATTTCAAGAGGACTGAAGAAGACACTTTTAGACTGGACTATTGAAGATTATTCATTGAGATAGGATGTTAACCACACAATAATTCAAGATTTCAAGATATCAAGATTTCAAGATTTCAAGATTCAAGACAGCTTCTGGAAAACTATCAAGTTTCAAGATTTCAAGGGGACTCAGGAAAACAGGAATATCCAAGATTTCAAGCCTGCATGCAATAATCAAGACAGCTTCAGGAAAACGCATGGAGTTTCAAGACATCATAAGGACTCGGCAAGACACAGAAAGGCTCAAGATATCAAGAGGACTGATGAAAACTGCAAAGGACTCCAAAGCAAGGTATATTTTAGCATAGAAAAATAAGCAAGCTTTCAAAACAGATTGACAAAAATCATGCAGTTTCAAGATTTAAGGAAAATCAGGCACAATCAACAACTTCCAGGATTCAAGATGACTGAAAAAATAACTGGAAATGTTGAAGATTTCAAGAGGACTGAAGAAGACACTTTATAGACTGGACTATTGAAGATTATTCATTGAGATAGGATGTTAACCAACAATAATTCAAGATTTCAAGATATCAAGATTTCAAGATTTCAAGATTTCAAGATTCAAGACAGCTTCTGGAAAACTAATCAAGTTTCAAGATTTCAAGGGGACTCAGGAAAACAGGAATCCAAGATTTCAAGCCTGCATGCAATAATCAAGACAGCTTCAGGAAAACGCATGGAGTTTCAAGACATCATAAGGACTCGGCAAGACACAGAAAGGCTCAAGATATCAAGAGGACTGATGAAAACTGCAAAGGACTCCAAAGCAAGGTATATTTTAGCATAGAAAAATAAGCAAGCTTTCAAAACAGATTGACAAAATCATGCAGTTTCAAGATTTAAGGAAAATCAGGCACAATCAACAACTTCCAGGATTCAAGATGACTGAAAAAATAACTGGAAATGTTGAAGATTTCAAGAGGACTGAAGAAGACACTTTATAGACTGGACTATTGAAGATTATTCATTGAGATAGGATGTTAACCAACAATAATTCAAGATTTCAAGATATCAAGATTTCAAGATTTCAAGATTTCAAGACAGCTTCTGGAAAACTGATCAAGTTTCAAGATTTCAAGGGGACTCAGGAAAACAGGAATCCAAGATTTCAAGCCTGCATGCAATAATCAAGACAGCTTCAGGAAAACGCATGGAGTTTCAAGACATCATAAGGACTCGGCAAGACACAGAAAGGCTCAAGATATCAAGAGGACTGATGAAAACTGCAAAGGACTCCAAAGCAAGGTATATTTTAGCCTAGAAAAATAAGCAAGCTTTCAAAACAGATTGACAAAAATCATGCAGTTTCAATATTTAAGGAAAATCAGGCACAATCAACAACTTCCAGGATTCAAGATGACTGAAAAAATAACTGGAAAGTTTGAAGATTTCAAGAGGACTGAAGAAGACACTTTATAGACTGGACTATTGAAGATTATTCATTGAGATAGGATGTTAACCAACAATATTCAAGATTCAAGATTTCAAGATATCAAGATTTCAAGATTTCAAGATTTCAAGATTCAAGACAGCTTCTGGAAAAATCATTCAAGATTTCAATTTCAGATTTCAAGATTCGACAGACTTCTGGAAAACTAATGAATTTTCAAGATTTCAAGGGGACTCAGGAAAACAGGAATATCCAAGACTTCAAGCCTGCATGCAATAATCAACTTCAGGAAAACGCATGGAGTTTCAAGACATCATAAGGACTCGGCAAGACACAGAAAGGCTCAAGATATCAAGAGGACTGATGAAAACTGCAAAGGACTCCAAAGCAAGGTATATTTTAGCATAGAAAAATAAGCAAGCTTTCAAAACAGATTGACAATCATCATGCAGTTTCAAGATTTAAGGAAAATCAGGCACAATCAACAACTTCCAGGATTCAAGATGACTGAAAAAATAACTGGAAATGTTGAAGATTTCAAGAGGACTGAAGAAGACACTTTATAGACTGGACTATTGAAGATTATTCATTGAGATAGGATGTTAACCAACAATAATTCAAGATTTCAAGATATCAAGATTTCAGATCAAGATTTCAAGATTTTTCAAGATTCAAGACAGCTTCTGGAAAACTAATCAAGTTTCAAGATTTCAAGGGGACTCAGGAAAACAGGAATATCCAAGACTTCAAGCCTGCATGCAATAATCAAGACAGCTTCAGGAAAACGCATGGAGTTTCAAGACATCATAAGGACTCGGCAAGACACAGAAAGGCTCAAGATATCAAGAGGACTGATGAAAACTGCAAAGGACTCCAAAGCAAGGTATATTTTAGCATAGAAAAATAAGCAAGCTTTCAAAACAGATTGACAATCATCATGCAGTTTCAATATTTAAGGAAAATCAGGCACAATCAACAACTTCCAGGATTCAAGATGACTGAAAAAATAACTGGAAATGTTGAAGATTTCAAGAGGACTGAAAAGACACTTTATAGACTGGACTATTGAAGATTATTCATTGAGATAGGATGTTAACCAACAATAATTCAAGATTTCAAGATATCAAGATTTCAATTTCAAGATTTCAAGATTCAAGACAGCTTCTGGAAAACTAATCAAGTTTCAAGATTTCAAGGGGACTCAGGAAAACAGAATTTCCAAGATTTCAAGCCTGCATGCAATAATCAAGACAGCTTCAGGAAAACGCATGGAGTTTCAAGACATCATAAGGACTCGGCAAGACACAGAAAGGCTCAAGATCTCAAGAGGACTGATGAAAACTGCAAAGGACTCCAAAGCAAGGTATATTTTAGCATAGAAAAATAAGCAAGCTTTCAAAACAGATTGACAAAAATCATGCAGTTTCAAGATTTAAGGAAAATCAGGCACAATCAACAACTTCCAGGATTCAAGATGACTGAAAAAATAACTGGAAATGTTGAAGATTTCAAGAGGACTGAAGAAGACACTTTATAGACTGGACTATTGAAGATTATTCATTGAGATAGGATGTTAACCAACAATAATTCAAGATTTCAAGATTTCAAGATTTCAAGATTTCAAGATTCAAGACAGCTTCTGGAAAACTAATCAAGTTTCAAGATTTCAAGGGGACTCAGGAAAACAGGAATTTCCAAGATTTCAAGCCTGCATGCAATAATCAAGACAGCTTCAGGAAAACGCATGGAGTTTCAAGACATCATAAGGACTCGGCAAGACACAGAAAGGCTCAAGATATCAAGAGGACTGATGAAAACTGCAAAGGACTCCAAAGCAAGGTATATTTTAGCATAGAAAAATAAGCAAGCTTTCAAAACAGATTGACAATCATGCAGTTTCAATATTTAAGGAAAATCAGGCACAATCAACAACTTCCAGGATTCAAGATGACTGAAAAAATAACTGGAAATGTTGAAGATTTCAAGAGGACTGAAGAAGACACTTTATAGACTGGACTATTGAAGATTATTCATTGAGATAGGATGTTAACCAACAAATAATTCAAGATTTCAAGATATCAAGATTTCAAGATTTCAAGATTTCAAGATTCAAGACAGCTTCTGGAAAACTAATCAAGTTTCAAGATTTCAAGGGGACTCAGGAAAACAGGAATATCCAAGACTTCAAGCCTGCATGCAATAATCAAGACAGCTTCAGGAAAACGCATGGAGTTTCAAGACATCATAAGGACTCGGCAAGACACAGAAAGGCTCAAGATATCAAGAGGACTGATGAAAACTGCAAAGGACTCCAAAGCAAGGTATATTTTAGCCTAGAAAAATAAGCAAGCTTTCAAAACAGATTGACAATCATCATGCAGTTTCAATATTTAAGGAAAATCAGGCACAATCAACAACTTCCAGGATTCAAGATGACTGAAAAAATAACTGGAAATGTTGAAGATTTCAAGAGGACTGAAGAAGACACTTGATAGACTGGACTATTGAAGATTATTCATTGAGATAGGATGTTAACCAACAATAATTCAAGATTTCAAGATATCAAGATTTCAATTTTTCAAGATTTCAAGATTCAAGACAGCTTCTGGAAAACTGATCAAGTTTCAAGATTTCAAGGGGACTCAGGAAAACAGGAATTTCCAAGATTTCAAGCCTGCATGCAATAATCAAGACAGCTTCAGGAAAACGCATGGAGTTTCAAGACATCATAAGGACTCGGCAAGACACAGAAAGGCTCAAGATCTCAAGAGGACTGATGAAAACTGCAAAGGACTCCAAAGCAAGGTATATTTTAGCCTAGAAAAATAAGCAAGCTTTCAAAACAGATTGACAAAAATCATGCAGTTTCAAGATTTAAGGAAAATCAGGCACAATCAACAACTTCCAGGATTCAAGATGACTGAAAAAATAACTGGAAATGTTGAAGATTTCAAGAGGACTGAAGAAGACACTTTATAGACTGGACTATTGAAGATTATTCATTGAGATAGGATGTTAACCAACAATAATTCAAGATTTCAAGATTTCAAGATTTCAAGATTCAAGATTCAAGACAGCTTCTGGAAAACTAATCAAGTTTCAAGATTTCAAGGGGACTCAGGAAAACAGGAATATCCAAGACTTCAAGCCTGCATGCAATAATCAAGACAGCTTCAGGAAAACGCATGGAGTTTCAAGACATCATAAGGACTCGGCAAGACACAGAAAGGCTCAAGATATCAAGAGGACTGATGAAAACTGCAAAGGACTCCAAAGCAAGGTATATTTTAGCATAGAAAAATAAGCAAGCTTTCAAAACAGATTGACAATCATCATGCAGTTTCAATATTTAAGGAAAATCAGGCACAATCAACAACTTCCAGGATTCAAGATGACTGAAAAAATAACTGGAAAGTTGAAGATTTCAAGAGGACTGAAGAAGACACTTTATAGACTGGACTATTGAAGATTATTCATTGAGATAGGATGTTAACCAACAATAATTCAAGATTTCAAGATATCAAGATTTCAAGATTTCAAGATTTCAAGATTTCAAGATTTCAAGATTCAAGACAGCTTCTGGAAAACTAATCAAGTTTCAAGATTTCAAGGGGACTCAGGAAAACAGGAATTTCCAAGACTTCAAGCCTGCATGCAATAATCAAGACAGCTTCAGGAAAACGCATGGAGTTTCAAGACATCATAAGGACTCGGCAAGACACAGAAAGGCTCAAGATATCAAGAGGACTGATGAAAACTGCAAAGGACTCCAAAGCAAGGTATATTTTAGCCTAGAAAAATAAGCAAGCTTTCAAAACAGATTGACAAAATCATGCAGTTTCAATATTTAAGGAAAATCAGGCACAATCAACAACTTCCAGGATTCAAGATGACTGAAAAAATAACTGGAAATGTTGAAGATTTCAAGAGGACTGAAGAAGACACTTCATAGACTGGACTATTGAAGATTATTCATTGAGATAGGATGTTAACCAACAATAATTCAAGATTTCAAGATATCAAGATTTCAATTTTCAAGATTTCAAGATTCAAGACAGCTTCTGGAAAACTAATCAAGTTTCAAGATTTCAAGGGGACTCAGGAAAACAGGAATATCCAAGATTTCAAGCCTGCATGCAATAATCAAGACAGCTTCAGGAAAACGCATGGAGTTTCAAGACATCATAAGGACTCGGCAAGACACAGAAAGGCTCAAGATCTCAAGAGGACTGATGAAAACTGCAAAGGACTCCAAAGCAAGGTATATTTTAGCATAGAAAAATAAGCAAGCTTTCAAAACAGATTGACAAAAATCATGCAGTTTCAAGATTTTAGGAAAATCAGGCACAATCAACAACTTCCAGGATTCAAGATGACTGAAAAAATAACTGGAAATGTTGAAGATTTCAAGAGGACTGAAGAAGACACTTTATAGACTGGACTATTGAAGATTATTCATTGAGATAGGATGTTAACCAACAATAATTCAAGATTTCAAGATTTCAAGATTTCAATTTTTCAAGATTCAAGACAGCTTCTGGAAAACTAATCAAGTTTCAAGATTTCAAGGGGACTCAGGAAAACAGGAATATCCAAGACTTCAAGCCTGCATGCAATAATCAAGACAGCTTCAGGAAAACGCATGGAGTTTCAAGACATCATAAGGACTCGGCAAGACACAGAAAGGCTCAAGATATCAAGAGGACTGATGAAAACTGCAAAGGACTCCAAAGCAAGGTATATTTTAGCATAGAAAAATAAGCAAGCTTTCAAAACAGATTGACAATCATCATGCAGTTTCAATATTTAAGGAAAATCAGGCACAATCAACAACTTCCAGGATTCAAGATGACTGAAAAAATAACTGGAAAGTTTGAAGATTTCAAGAGGACTGAAGAAGACACTTTATAGACTGGACTATTGAAGATTATTCATTGAGATAGGATGTTAACCAACAATAATTCAAGATTCAAGATATCAAGATTTCAAGATATCAAGATTTCAAGATTTCAAGATTTCAAGATTCAAGACAGCTTCTGGAAAACTAATCAAGTTTCAAGATTTCAAGGGGACTCAGGAAAACAGGAATATCCAAGACTTCAAGCCTGCATGCAATAATCAAGACAGCTTCAGGAAAACGCATGGAGTTTCAAGACATCATAAGGACTCGGCAAGACACAGAAAGGCTCAAGATATCAAGAGGACTGATGAAAACTGCAAAGGACTCCAAAGCAAGGTATATTTTAGCCTAGAAAAATAAGCAAGCTTTCAAAACAGATTGACAATATCATGCAGTTTCAATATTTAAGGAAAATCAGGCACAATCAACAACTTCCAGGATTCAAGATGACTGAAAAAATATCTGGAAATGTTGAAGATTTCAAGAGGACTGAAGAAGACACTTGATAGACTGGACTATTGAAGATTATTCATTGAGATAGGATGTTAACCAACAATAATTCAAGATTTCAAGATATCAAGATTTCAATTTTTCAAGATTTCAAGATTCAAGACAGCTTCTGGAAAACTAATCAAGTTTCAAGATTTCAAGGGGACTCAGGAAACAAGAATTATCCAAGATTTCAAGCCTGCATGCAATAATCAAGACAGCTTCAGGAAAACGCATGGAGTTTCAAGACATCATAAGGACTCGGCAAGACACAGAAAGGCTCAAGATCTCAGAGAACTGATGAAAACTGCAAAGGACTCCAAAGCAAGGTATATTTTAGCATAGAAAAATAAGCAAGCTTTCAAAACAGATTGACAAAAATCATGCAGTTTCAAGATTTAAGGAAAATCAGGCACAATCAACAACTTCCAGGATTCAAGATGACTGAAAAATAACTGGAAATGTTGAAGATTTCAAGAGGACTGAAGAAGACACTTTATAGACTGGACTATTGAAGATTATTCATTGAGATAGGATGTTAAGCAACAATAATTCAAGATTTCAAGATTTCAAGATTTCAAGATTTCAAGATTCAAGACAGCTTCTGGAAAACTAATCAAGTTTCAAGATTTCAAGGGGACTCAGGAAAACAGGAATATCCAAGACTTCAAGCCTGCATGCAATAATCAAGACAGCTTCAGGAAAACGCATGGAGTTTCAAGACATCATAAGGACTCGGCAAGACACAGAAAGGCTCAAGATATCAAGAGGACTGATGAAAACTGCAAAGGACTCCAAAGCAAGGTATATTTTAGCATAGAAAAATAAGCAAGCTTTCAAAACAGATTGACAATCATCATGCAGTTTCAATATTTAAGGAAAATCAGGCACAATCAACAACTTCCAGGATTCAAGATGACTGAAAAAATAACTGGAAAGTTTGAAGATTTCAAGAGGACTGAAGAAGACACTTTATAGACTGGACTATTGAAGATTATTCATTGAGATAGGATGTTAACCAACAATAATTCAAGATTTCAAGATATCAAGATTTCAAGATTTCAAGATTTCAAGATTTCAAGATTTCAAGATTCAAGACAGCTTCTGGAAAACTAATCAAGTTTCAAGATTTCAAGGGGACTCAGGAAAACAGGAATATCCAAGACTTCAAGCCTGCATGCAATAATCAAGACAGCTTCAGGAAAACGCATGGAGTTTCAAGACATCATAAGGACTCGGCAAGACACAGAAAGGCTCAAGATATCAAGAGGACTGATGAAAACTGCAAAGGACTCCAAAGCAAGGTATATTTTAGCTAGAAAAATAAGCAAGCTTTCAAAACAGATTGACAATCATCATGCAGTTTCAATATTTAAGGAAAATCAGGCACAATCAACAACTTTCAGGTTTCAAGATGACTGAAAAAATAACTGGAAATGTTGAAGATTTCAAGAGGACTGAAGAAGACACTTTATAGACTGGACTATTGAAGATTATTCATTGAGATAGGATGTTAACCAACAATAATTCAAGATTTCAAGATATCAAGATTTCAAGATTTCAAGATTTCAAGATTCAAGACAGCTTCTGGAAAACTAATCAAGTTTCAAGATTTCAAGGGGACTCAGGAAAACAGGAATACAAGATTTCAAGCCTGCATGCAATAATCAAGACAGCTTCAGGAAAACGCATGGAGTTTCAAGACATCATAAGGACTCGGCAAGACACAGAAAGGCTCAAGATATCAAGAGGACTGATGAAAACTGCAAAGGACTCCAAAGCAAGGTATATTTTAGCCTAGAAAAATAAGCAAGCTTTCAAAACAGATTGACAATATCATGCAGTTTCAATATTAAGGAAAATCAGGCACAATCAACAACTTCCAGGATTCTTGATGACTGAAAAAATATCTGGAAATGTTGAAGATTTCAAGAGGACTGAAGAAGACACTTCATAGACTGGACTATTGAAGATTATTTATTGAGATAGGATGTTAACCAACAATTATTCAAGATTTCAAGATATCAAGATTCAAGACAGCTTCTGGAAAACTGATCAAGTTTCAAGATTTCAAGGGGACTCAGGAAAACAGGAATTCCAAAGATTTCAAGCCTGCAATATTCAAGACAGCTTCAAGAAAACGCATGGAGTTTCAAGACACCATAAGGACTCGGCAAGACACAGAAAGGCTCAAGATCTCAAGAGGACTGATGAAAACTGCAAAAGACTTCAAAGCAAGGTAGATTTTAGCATAGAAAAATAAGCAAGCTTTCAAGAGAGATCGAGGAAAAATCAGGACTAGATACATACAATATTTAATGATTTGTAGATTTGAGCAATCTCTTGAAATCTTAGGAAGTTCAACTTTAAATTGGGAAAATCAAGATGATTTAGGATAATAAAATTCACAATAGTTAAATATTTTTTAGGATTGAAAATTTTAAAATATAAAAATTGCTGAAGAATTCAAGACGACTGATAAAAACTCAGAAAGTTGAATATGGTAGAAGTCTCAGGGAGCTCAATACATTGCAACTGTGTGATGTCAACCGAATTCATGATTATTTTATGATGTTTAACAATATTTTAAAATGAAGATTTTCAAGATACATTTAGGAAAACTCATGAAGTCAAGATTTCAAGAGGACTCGGGAACATCCAAGAAGCTTCAAGATTTCAAGAGGCCCGAGGAAGACACTGGAAGTTTGAAGGTGTCTGAGGACTCGGTACGACTCTGTAGTCTCATGAAATTTCAATATGACTCGGGTAAATTTCAGGCTATTAATTAAGAGTTTGAGATTTTTAAAAGGAGAAATGTTAAGTTACAAGATATCAAGAGAACCCAGTAATGTCAACAACTTAAAGATTTTAAAGAAATTCGCAATCTCAGACTCCAATAATCTCGATAGAACTCAAGCTGATTTCCAGATATAACACAATTTCAAGATTTCGAGATTTGCAGATAAGTTTGCATGTATGTCAAAATACGAAAAGAAAGGCGTTGGAGGTTCCAACAATTATTTCAAGAGGTCTTAGGAAAATCTAAGACGTTGAATGTTGCATAAAAATCAGGAAACTTGTACACAGATAATATCAATTGAATTCAGGATGATATCAAACTGTAATACTAACAGTTTTCAAGATTGAAGATTTTCAAGATGTATTCAGAAAAATCGTGGTTTCAAGATTTCAAGGAAGCTCAGGATATAACCAGATTTCAAGAGGACTGGGGAAGACACAGGAAGTGTCCAGATTTCAAGAGGACTCAGGAGGACTGTTGTAGTTCAAGATAACTCAGGTAAATTTCAGCATATAATATTTTACAAGGATTCGAGATTGTCAAATTTGAAATTTTCAACAATTAAGAAGAAGTAGGACCTAATTTTGCAGGAAGTTCCAAGATTTCAACAACCTTTAAGATTGAAGAGGAATCAACAAACTGAGACTCCAATAACTCAACAGAATTCAAGCGGATTTCCAGACAAAACAAATTTCAAGATTGCAGAAGTCAGGATATATTGAGGAGAACTCGTGAAGTATGAAGATTTCAACTTGCACACGGATGTTCTTACGTTCTTTCTGCATCTTTTGGATAAATGCACTTTATAAATGCTTGTTTTATTATGGTTGCTATTCCCTAAATATTTCAAGATTAAAGATTTGAATATAGATGCAGGAAGACTCGTGAGGTTTCAGGATTTCATGGACGACTCGAGAACTTTCAAGAGGACACGGGAAAGACACGAGTAGTTCCAAATTTCAAGAGAATTCAGGAAGACACATAGGAAAACTCAATTGTCTCAGGTAAATTTCAGGATATAAAATTTGCAACATAATTCAAGCTGATTTTAAGATATATTTTACAAACATTTCAAGATTGCAGACTTTAAGATGGATTCAGTAAAACTCCTGAGGTTTCAAGATTTCAATAGGACTCAGGAAGACACATTTTCACAGGAACAGTCAATTGACTCGGGTACATTTCGGGATATAAAATTTAAGATTGGCAGAACTGAAAATTTCAAAATACGAACCGAAACGCTCAGGAAGTTCCAAGATTTCAAGAGGACTTGGAAAAACTCAAGAAGTTCAATACCGCAGAAAAATCAGGAAACTCGTACCCAGATGATCTTAACCAAATTCAGGATTATTTAAAGATGTAATTTTAACAATATTTCTAGATTGGAGATTTTCAATGTTTCCAAGTTTCAAGATTTCAAGCAAACTCGGGAAGACTCATGAAGTTTCCAGATGTCATGAGGCCTCAGGAAGACACATGGAGTTTGAAGATTTCAAGAGGACTCACAAAGACTTTTTTGTAGTTCACGGTGACTCAGGTAAATTTCTGGATATAAACATTTTGAGATTGTAAATTTTTTAAACTGGTACACGGCTCTTTCCTAGCGCTTTCGTTCTTGGAACGCAACCCTTGGATAAATGCGCTTTATAAATGTTTGTATTATTATTATTGCTATTAACTGATTATTTCAAGATTAACAATTTTCAATAAAGATGCAGGAAAACTACTGAGGCTTCAAAATTTCAATGCAAACTCTGGAATACTCAAGAAGTTTCAAGATTTTAAGAGGACTCAGGAAGACACCTGTAGTCACAGGAAACTTCAGTTGACTCAGGTAAATTTTATGAACTGGATATAAAATTTACAACAGAATTCAAGCTGATTTTAAGATGTATATGACGATTATTTCAAGATTGCAGACTTCAAGATGGATTCAGAAAATCTCCTGAGGTTTCAAGATTTCAAGAGGACTCAGAAAGACACCTATGGTCACAGGAAAAGTTAAATTGACTCAGGTAAATCTCCAGATATAAATTTACAAGATTGGCAGATTTGAAAATTTCAAAATATCAGGTGAAATGCTGGGGAAGTTACAAGATTTCAAGAGGACTTGGAAAAACTGAAGAAGTTTAATATTGCAGAAAAATCAAGAAACTCGTGCTCAAAATGATTTGATAATTATTTGAAGATGTGATATTAACAATATTTCAAGATTCGAGATTTTCAATGTAGATGCAGAAAAAACTCATGAAATTTCAAAGTTTCAAGCAAGCTCAGGAAGACACAGGGAGTTTACGACTTCAAGAGGACTTGGAAAGACTTTTGTAGTTCACAGTGACTCGGGTAAATTTCTGGAAATAAAAACTGGTACACGGCTCTTTCGTATAGCGCATTGCAACCTTTGGATTAATGCGCTTGATAAATGCTTGTATCATTATTATTTTGCTTTTAACTGAATTCGGTTAATATGTAATAAATAATAAAAAAAATAACAAGATTTCAAGATTAAAATTTTCAATATAGATGCATGAAAACTCATGAGGTTTCAAGATTTCATGCAGCTCTGGAAGACTCGTGAAGTTTCAAGATTTCAAGAGGACTCAGGAAGACATCTGTAGTCACAGGAAACTTCAGTTGGCTCGGGTAAATTTCAGGATATAAAATTTACAACAGAATACAAACTGATTTAAGGTGTAATATGAAGAAAATTTGAATGAAAAAAAAATGAAGAAAAATATGAAGAGTGCAGATTTCAAGAAAGATTCAGTAAAGCTCATGAGGTTTTTAAGATTTCAAGAGGACTTGGGAAGACTCTTATTGTCTAAGGAAATTCAAGATGAATGAAGCGAAATTCCGGATATACGATTTACAAGATTTCAAGATTTTCAGATTTGAAAATTTCAAAACATAAGAAGAAATGCACATAAATTTCCAAGATTTCAAGAGGACTAGAAAGGGTTCAATATTGCAGAAGAATCAGGAAACTCGTACTCAGCTGATCTCAGCTGAATTGAGGATTATTTGAAGATGTAATATTAACACAAATTCAAGCTTGGAGATTTTCAATGTAGATGCAGGAAAACCCATGAAGTTTCAAGATGTCAAGAGGCCTCAGGAAGACACAGGGAGTTTGAAGATTTCAAGAGGACTTAGAAAGACCTTGGTAGTTCACGTTGACTCGGGTAAATTTCTGGATATAAGATTTACGAGAGCAAATTTGAACATTTCAAGATATAAGAGGAAATGCTCAGAAGGATCCAATATTTTTAGAGGACTTAGGAAATCCCAACAACCATAAAGATTTCGGAGAAATCAGCAAAGTCAGATTCCAATAATCTCAGCAGAAATCATCCTGATTTCCAGATATAATGCAATTTCAAGATTGACGAATTCATGATAGATTCACGAATCTCATGAAGTTTCAAGATTTCAAGCAAACTAGGAAAGACTCAGGAAGTTTCAAGATTTTGAGAGTACTAAAGAAGAAACAGAAAACTTTTGTTATCAATTGATTTGAGGGAATATGTAACATATAATATGTAATATTAACAATATTACAAGATTTCAGATTTTAATAGATGCAGGAAAACTCTGGAAATTTCAAGATTTGAAGCAAACTCAGAAAGACGCAAGAAGTTTCAAGAGCTTCAAGAGGACTCGGGAAGACACAGGAGGATTCCAGATTTGCAAGAGAACTCGGGAAAACACAGGATTATTTAAGATTCCGAGAGAAATGGGGAAGGCCTTATAGACTCAGGATAATGAAAGATGATTTAAGTAGATTTGTATTAAATAATTTTAAAGATTTGAAGACAAGGAAATGTTGGTGTTTTCAAGAGGTCCAAAGATGCTCAAAAGCTTTAGTATTTCAAGATAAATAATGAAAAATCTGTCTCATGAGACATCAACACTTTTCAATATTTTAAAAGGACTCGGGAAAGCTTGTATAAATTGATAGAAAGAGGACATTTTTAGACGTTTCTGAGAGATTTCAGAATATGAAATTTACAGTAAGATTGGCAGTTCTCAATATTTCCAAACCTAAGGAAGTTTGAAGATTTCAAGAGGACTCAAATAGTTTTTGAATCATGTTGTTTACATATTTTGCAATAGAACTATTAAACGTACCATAAAGAAATTGAAAACGACAAACTTGCAATGGCAAGCACTTTTCCCAGAGAATAATATGGGATATGCGTGTATGTTTGCTTTCTGTGCACACCATTTATTATGTCTCTGAGTGATTTTCTTTCTATTAAACGTTCAAAATATGTAAATATTAGCTGATGTAAATGTCTCCCAAATTGCGCATAAAATCTATATATAAATATATAGAAATACACACTTTTAAACCAACCTCGTCCAGCCAGTGCCAAAGACCCAAATCGCAGGAAAAAAACCTTACAAATCCACCGTCCCCGTATTTCAAATTGACAGTGGGAAAACAAATATCTGGACTGAAATTCGGCCAATGGTGCTTGTGCTGTCCCATGCACAAATCGCGGACAAAATCTACAAATCGCGAAAAAGTCTTGAAATCTACGTTCTGTACCTCAAAACTCGATCAACTAGTGCAAACGTCTCCCAAATTGCGGACAATCATAAAAACTCCCGTTAATCAAATCAATACGAAACCAGCTTAGTGCCAATGTCGACGGCAAAATCTCGAAATCCACATACGTGAAATTAAAACTTAGCCAGCTACTAAAAGTTGTGTCCTCCAAATCGATGACAACTTACAAAATTTTGAATTAACGCTCTCAAAAAGTGGGGAAAAATGCGGACAAAGTTATAAATCCACATCCCACAACGACAAAATCGGCCAGCTTGTGCCAATGTTCCCGAACTAACGGGTAAATCTCGAAATCCACGTTCTGAAACCGAACACTGCCCACAAGCGTCAAATTCATCCACCAAATCGCGGGAAAAAATAATTTCAACTAAATTTCGGCCAGCTGGTGCTGGTGTTGTCCCACAAATCGCGGAAATTTCATAAAATATCCACGTTCTTCACCTCAAACTCGGGCAGCTACTACTAATATTGTCCCCGAAATTGCAAAGAAAATTAAATCCACATAAAAAGTTCTTTCACAAATACTCAAAACTCGATCAACTAATATCTTTATTTCTTTATTTCTTTATTTATTTCTCCCAGCCAATAGCAAATAACCGCCAATTACAGGCCGAGTAAAAACATTAAGCAAATATTACAATATAAATATGAAAAAAAAACTACACAAACTAGAAAAATAACACCGGAAAGGAAAAACCTACTCCTAAAAAATACTTTACATGTACAATGTATTATAAAAAAAGAGCATGCCTATGTCCACCAATCGCGGACAACTTCAGAAACTTACTTTCTCCAAATCAAAACGAAGTCTTGTCCACAATCTTAATCTTATTCGGCTATAGTACCAGTTTTATCCCCTAAAGCGCGGACACATCCTTAAATCTACGTTCTTGAAAATGAAATCAGCACTCGGCCATCAAGTAGCAATTCGGTATCGAGAACAACTTACAAAATATAGAAATCCACAACAAAAAACCTCGTCCAGCCAGTGCCAAAAAACCCATATTGCGGGCGAACTTATTAATTCACGTCCCCGAACTACACGATAATTTGCCATCTTGTGCCAGTGTTCTCCAAATCGTGGACAAATCTGAAGCTGAAAATTTGACCAAAAATTAATTTTATCCACCGATTCGCTGGTGCTGTTGTCCAACGAGAATTGCGAAAATTCATGAAATCTACGCTCTTCACCGCAAAACTCGGGCAGCTAGTACCAATTTTGTACCTTAAATCGAAAAGAGAAAATGAAATCCACATAAAAAGTCTTTTCACAAATACTTCTCGAAAGTCGATCAACTACTGCATGCCAATATACCCCAAATCGCGGACGACTTCAAAAATTTACTTTCTTCAAATCAAAACGAATCAAGCTGATGCCAATTTTGTCTCCAAATCGCCAACAAAATCTAGAAATCCACGTAGCCTACTGGAACTGAAATAACTCGGCCAGCTAATGCACCGAATTAATCGCGGACAAAATTGTATCCACAAAATCTCGAAAGAATCTCTAAATCCGCGTTCTTAATCTTGTCCTAAAATTCGGCCAGCTATTGCCGTTGTCCCACATCGCAGAGAAAGTCTAAAAAATGTATTTACTGTAACTCAACTTGGCCAATTTTGCCCTCCAAGGAGGACAACTTACAAAAATTAAATCGACGCACTTCAACAAAAAAAATAAACTTGTCCAGCTTGTGCCAAAAAAATGAAAAAAAACCCGGACCCAGTCACGGACAAGAAATCGGGGAAAAATGAAATCAATACTCGGCCACCTAGTACCAGTTTTGTCCCCCAACTTGCGGAGAAATCTAGAAATCACGTAAATAGTCCTTTTTCCCATGAGCGACCCTGTTTTCATGAGTGCCCCTTTTATACATAGTGCGAACGTCGGAATTAATGGTGCCGATATACAGCGGCATCGTACTACCCAACAGTGTCCGATTTGAAGGGCGCCCCCACATAAAGATGGTGTCCGCCCAGGCCAACCCCCCCCCCCCCCCCAAAAAAAAGCCTCCGTCCCTGTACTACAAAATATCTCGGGAAAATATCTAAACTGAAATTCGACCAGCTGGTTCTGGTGTTATCACACAAATCGCGGACAAAATTTAGAAATTCACGTTCTTTAACTCAAAACTCGGCTACCTTCGTGCATGCCTAAGGTCCCCGAAATTGAACAAAAAGTCTTGAAATATACGTTTTTTACTTCAAAACTCGACAACTTACACAAATTTAAATCAACGCTCTTGAACAAAAAACTTGTCCAGCTGGTGAAAAAAAATAAAATAAAAATGCAGACAAACTTACAAATCCCCGTCCCGGAACAAAATAAAAATGCCATCTTGTGACAATGCTCCCCAAATCGCAGACACATCTTAAAATCCAAGCTCTTAACTGAACAATGGCTCACATTTATCTACCAAATCGCGTCAAAATATAATCTTGAACTAAATTTCGTCCAGCTGGTGCTGGTGTCCAACGAATCGCAAAAATTCATGAAATCAACGTTCTTCACCCCAAATCGCGGACAATTTCAGATATGTACATTCTTCCAATCAAACGAAGCCATTAAATGCCAATTTTTGTAGCCAAATCGCCGACAATATCTAGAAATCCACGTAGCCTACTAGAACTAAAACAAGCACTTTTCCCAGAGAACAATATGGGATATGCTTGTATGTTTGCTTTCTGTGCACACCATTTATTATGTCTCTGAGTGATTTTCTTTCTATTAAACGTTCAAAATATGTAAATATTAGCTGGTGTAAATGTCTCCAAAATTGCGCATAAAATCTATAAACTGATGTACTCTAACTCGACTCGTTCTGATAGGACAAAATGTCCTCAAAATCGCAAACAACTTGCAAATCATAGAAATACACACTTTTAAACCAAACTCGTCCAGCCAGTGCCAAAGACCCAAATCGCAGGAAAAAAAACCTTACAAATCCATCGTCCCCGTATTTCAAATTGACAGTGGGAAAACAAATATCTGGACTGAAATTCGGCCAATGGTGCTTGTGCTGTCCCATGCAAAAATCGCGGACAAAATCTACAAATCGCGAAAAAGTCTTGAAATCTACGTTCTGTACCTCAAAACTCGATCAACTAGTGCAAACGTCTCCCAAATTGCGGACAATCATAAAAACTCACGTTAATCAAATCAATACGAAACCAGCTAGTGCCAATGTCAACGGCAAAATCTCGAAATCCACATACGTGAAATTAAAACTTAGCCAGCTACTAAAAGTTGTGTCCTCCAAATCGAAGACAACTTACAAAATTTTGAATTAACGCTCTCAAACAAAAACTTGTCCAGCTAGTGGGGAAAAATGCGGACAAAGTTATAAATTCACATCCTAGAACGACAAAATCGGCCAGCTTGTGCCAATTTTCCCAAAATCACGGATAAATCTCGAAATCCACGTTCTGAAACCGAACACTGCCCACAAGCGTCAAATTCATCCACCAAATCGCGGGAAAAAATTATTTAAACTAAATTTCGGCCAGCTGGTGCTGGTGTTGTCTCACAAATTGCGGAAAATTCATGAAATATCCACGTTCTTCACCTCAAACTCGGGCAGCTACTACTAATCTTGTCCCCGAAATTGCAAAAAAAATTAAATCCACATAAAAAGTTCTTTCACAAATACTCAAAACTCGATCAACTTATTTATTTATTTGTTTATTTATTTATTTATTTATTTATTTCTCCCAGCCAATAGCAAATAACCGCCAATTACAGGCTGAGTAAAAACATTAAGCAAATATTACAATATAAATATGAAAAAAAAAAATACACAAACTAGAAAAATAACACCGGAAAGGAAAAACCTACTCCTAAAAAATACTCTACATGTGCAATGTATAAAAAAAAACGAAAAAGAGCATGCATGCCTATGACCACCAATCGAGGACAACTTCAGAAAAATACTTTCTCCAAATCAAAACGAAGTCTTGTCCACAATCTTAATCTTATTCGGCTATAGTACCAGTTTTATCCCCTAAAGCGCGGACACATCCTTAAATCTACGTTCTTGAAAATGAAATCAGTACTCGGCCATCAAGTGGCAATTCGGTATCGAGAACAACTTACAAAATATAGAAATCCACAACAAAAACCTCGTCCAGCCAGTGCCAAAAAAAACCATGTCGCGGGCGAACTTATCAATTCACGTCCCCGAACTACACACTAATTTGCCATCTTGTGCCAGTGTTCTCCAAATCGTGGACAAATCTGAAGCTAAAAAACTTGACCAAAAATTAATTGTACCCACCGATTCGTGAGTAAAAAATATAATCTTGAACTCAATTTCGGCCAGCTGGTGCTGTTGTCCAACGAGAATTGCGAAAATTCATGAAATCTACGCTCTTCACCGCAAAACTCGGGCAGCTAGTACCAATTTTGTACCTTAAATCGAAAAGAGAAAATGAAATCCACATAAAAAGTCTTTTCACAAATACTTCTCGAAAGTCGATCAACTACTGCATGCCAATATACCCCAAATCGCGGACGACTTCAGAAATTTACTTTCTTCAAATCAAAACGAAACAAGCTGATGCCAATTTTGTCTCCAAATCGCCGACAAAATCTAGAAATCCACGTAGCCTACTGGAACTGAAATAACTCGGCCAACTAATGCACCGAATTAATCGCGGACAAAATTGTATCCACAAAATCTCGAAAGAATCTCTAAATCCGCGTTCATAATCTTGTCCTAAAATTCGGCCAGCTATTGCCGTTGTCCCACATCGCAGAGAAAGTCTATAAATGTATAAACTGTAACTCAACTTGGCCAATTTTGCCCTCCAAGGAGGACAACTTACAAAATTAAATCGACGATCGATAATTAAAATTAATATCTAAACTGAAATTATTCGGCCAGCTGGTTCTGGTGTTGTCACACAAATCGCGGACAAAATTTAGAAATCACGTTCTTTAACTCAAAACTCGGCTACCTACGTGCATGCCTAATGTCCCCGAAATTGCAAAAAAGGTCTTGAAATCTACGTTTTTTTCTTCAAAACTCGACAACTTACACAAATTTAAATCAACGCTCTTGAACAAAAACCTTGTCGAGCTGGTGAAAAAAAAAAAATGCAGACAAACTTACAAATCCCCATCCCGGACCAAAATAAAAATGCCATCTTGTGACAATGCTCCCCAAATCGCAGACACATCTTAAAATCCAAGCTCTTAACTGGACACTGGCTCACATTTATCTACCAAATCGCGTCAAAATATAATCTTGAACTAAATTTCGTCCAGCTGGTGCATCTACGTTCTTCACCCCAAATCGCGGACAATTTCAGAAATGTACATTCTTCCAATCAAACGAAGCCAGTAAATGCAAATTTTTGTAGCCAAATCGCCGACAATATCTAGAAATCCACGTAGCCCACTAGAACTAAAACAAACTCGGCCAGCTAATGCCCCGAATTAATCTCGGACAGCTTGTACCCACAAAATCTTGGAAAATCTATAAATCCACGTTCTTAATCTTGTCCTAAAAATCAGCCAGCTAGTGCCATTGTCCCACACATTGTGGAGAAAGTCTAGAAATGTACGTATACTGTAACTCATTTCGGCCATCTAGTGCCAATTTTGTCCTCCAAATCGAGGACAACTCACACAAATTAAATCCACGCACTTAAACAAAAAACATGTCCAGCTAGTGCCAAAAGTAAAAAAAAAAAAAAAAAAAAACACAGTCACGGATAAGCTTATGAAATCCACATCCCCGAACAATATATTTGCCATCTTGCAACGTTCACCAAATCGTGGAAAAATTTAGAAATTCACGCCCTGAAAGTGAAACTCTGACCGCTAGCGGCACAGTTATCAACCAAACCAGGGGAAAAAATCTATAAGTCGAAGTCTTTAATTTTGACTAAAAAGTAGGCAAGCTTATTTCCCACAAATCGTTGAAAATGTACACCTTTTTTCGAAATCGGGGTCAAATCAATACTCGGCCACTTAGTACCATTTTGTCCCCTAAATCGCAGAGAAATCTAAACATCCACTTGAATTATCTTCTTTTTCTTTTTTTCATGTGCGACCCTTTTTCAGGAGTGCACCTTTATACATAGCGCGAACGTCGGAATTAATGGACCCGCCATAAAGAGGCATCTACCTGTCCAATAGTGTCCGATTTGAAGGGCGCCCCACGGAAAGATTGCGTCCACCCCCCCCCCCCCCCCGCCCCCCAAAAAAGCGGGGAAAAATATAGTTATTGACGTAGGCCTACTTTAAATCAACTCGCAAATTGTTGAAAACTTGCAAAATAAAGAAATCCACGTTCTTAATAAACTGGTCCAGTCGCACCAGTACCCCCAAAAACCCAAATCGCAGGCAAACTTGTCAATCCACGAACGATCCCCGAACTACAATATCGGTCATCTTGTGCCATTGTACCCGAAATCGCGGACAAAACTAAAAATCCACGCTCTATTTATCAACCAAATCGTGGGAAAAATAATCTTGAATTTAAATTTCGACCAGCTGGTGTTGGTGGTGTTCTACAAATCACGACAAAACTCTAGGAATATACGTTCTTTAATTCAAAACTCAGCTAAGTCATAAGTGGCTATGTCCCAAAAGGGAAAATCTTGAAATCTACTTTCTTCAACTTAAAACACGGCCAGCTAGTACTTTTTGTCCCCCATATTGCAGATATATAAATCAAGGTGAAAAGTCTTTTTTACAGATACTCCTCGAAACTCGATCTGATCAACTAGAGCCAATGTCCCCCAAATCGCGAGAAAACTCCAGAAATTCACGTTATTCAAATCGAAACGAAGCCAGCTAGTGTTAATTGTGTCTCCAAATCGCCGAAAAAAATCTGGAAATCGAGGTAGCTGAGCTCAAAACTTGGCCAGCTGGTGCCAATTATATCCCCCTAAAGGTGTATCTTTGAATCTTCGTTCTTGAAGGGCGCCCCCACAAATACATGATTTTCAAACCCTCCCTCAAAACTCGGCCAGCCAGTGCTGATTTTGACTCTAAATCGCCGCCAAAATCTAAAAATCCATGTTGCCTACTTAAATTGCAAACTCGGCCAGCTAGTGCCCCAAATCGCGGACAAAATAATGATGTCCACAAAATCAAAAATCGAAATGTAAGAAATTGTAGCTCAACTCGGCCAGGTACTGACTCGGCAAGGGCGGATCCGCAATAGCTTTTTTTGGGGGGGAGGGCCTAAAAATGTCCCTAAATGTGCGGAAAACTGTTGAAATCCACGTTCTTACCCCAAAAATCGGGCAGATCGTGACAAGTTTGTCTTCCAAATGTCGGACAAATTATAAAATCCACGCACTTGAACAAAAAACTCGTACAGCCAGTGCCCGCCCCCGCCCAAATAAACCAAATCGCGGACAAACTTATCAATCCACGTCCCCGAGCTACAACATTGGCCATCTTGTGACGATGTTCCCCTAATCGCGAAGAATCAAAAATTCACGTTCTAAATTTGTAAACTGGACCAGCTAGTGCTTATCCACCAAATCGTGAAAAGAAATATATTAATCCACGTTTTTAATCTTAAAACTAAAATCGGCCACAGATAGTGAAAATTGTGTGCTCCAAATGGCGGACAACTTACAAAATATAGAAATCCACGTTTTTGAACAAAAAACTCATCCAGCCAGTGCCCCCCCCCCAAAAAAAATAATAAATAAACTAAATCGCGGACAAACTTTAATCCACGTCCCCGAACTACAAAATTGGCTATTGTGCCAATGTTCCCCAAATCGCGGAAAAATTCGTAAATCCGAGTTCCTGAAACCTGAAAACAGGAGCAGCCAAATATAAAGATAAATCTTTATATCTACGTTCTTGGAGGGTGCCCCCAAAAAACAGGTCCATCCCTGCCTCAAAAACGCTGCCAGCCAGTGCCAATTTTGTCTCCAAAAACGCCTACAAAATCTAGAAATCCACGTAATGTACTTAACTCGAAACTCGGCCAGCTAGTGCCTCGAATTGCGGACAAATTTTATCTAGCAAATCTATAAATTCTCGTTCTTAATCTTGTCCTAAAAATCGGCAAGCTGGTGCTAGTTCTAGAAAATCTAGAAATTAACGCACTGTAACTCAACTCGGCCAGCTATTGCCAATTCACAAAAAAATAAATATATTATAAGCTCTTGAACAAAAAAGAAACCAGAACGCAATCATAATCAACGTCCTCAAACTACCAAATTGGCCATCTTGTACCAATTTTCCCACAAATCGTGCAAAAGATTAGAAACCGACGTTCTTGACCTCAAAACTCTGCTAGCTAGTACTAGTTTTCCCCCAAATCGCAGAAAAAATTTAGAAATCCACGTTTATATTCTGTATTTTTTCCCTCGAGCGACCTTTTTTAAGGAGTGTTTTTTTTTATAATGTACGCGTAGCGCGAACGTCTTATGTGCCGCCGTAAAGCAGTATCTAACTGTCCAATAGTGTTTAATTTGAAGGGCGCCCCCACAGAAAATGGTGTGTTCCCCCCCCCCCAAAAAAAAAAAATTGGGGAAAACATTTTAAAAATTCCATGACAAAATCTAAAACTTTACGTACTTTAACTCAACCCGGCCAGCTGTAGTGCCAATTTGGTCCTCAAAATCTCGGACAACTTAAAAAATGTATTATCCAGTCCCCCGTGACACCCCCCCCCCCAATTTTTTTTTTTATACTGGTATAATGTCCGCCTGTTCAAAATACGGTACATCATTCTGTTTTCTGGTGTCAATAATCGTCACGATTGAACAGCGCCCCCTATTGAAATACGGTAACCCCCCCCCCATCCCGGTAAATTGCAAAATCCACCTTCTTTGACCCCAAAACTCGGCCAGCTAGCACCAATTCGCAAAGAGTAATCCGCATTAATGTTCCTTGTTTTGAGCAAGGCACTTTACCATTATTGCTTCGTCCCTCGGATGGGACGTAAAGCCGTAGGTCCAATGTGTTGTGTATGTAATGCACGTTAAAGAACCCAGTAACACTATTTGCTAAGAGAAGGGGTTTGCCCATGGGCGTCGCGAGGGGGGGGGGGGCACTTGCACAAAATCTCGGGGAAAAAAATTAATCCACGCTCTTAACCTCGTCCTAAACATCGGCCAGCTAAAGCATAAAGTGCAACAAATCGTGGAAAAAGCTAGAAATCGATGCTTGACATCAAAATTCGTCCTTTCACGTTCTTGAAATTTAAAACAGTGTCCGATTTGAAGGGCGCCCCCACAGAAATATGGTGCCCCCCCTAAAAAAAAAAAAAAAAAAAAAACAATCGCCCACATTAATATAGAAATTGACATAAGCCCCTATTTTAACTCAACTAGTACCAATTTCGCTCCTCCATTCAAAATATAGACATCCTTTAACGAAAATCTCTTCCAGTGCCACCAAAAAACAAATCGGAGACAAACTAAATCAAACTCGGCTAGCTAGTGCCCCAAAGCGCGTACACATTTTGACAAAATCTCGGAATAATATGTAAATCCACGTTCCTAATCTCGTCCTAAAAATCGGCAAGCTAGTACGGTCCAACAAATCGTGGGAAAAGATGGAAATAGACTTTTTGACCTGAAAATGAAAACACTATTGGGCCAGCTAATACCAACGAATTTCAAATCGCAGACAAACTTATAAATCCACGTCCCCGAACTACAAAAATAGCCAACTTGTGCCAATGTCAAATCGTGGACAAATCTCGAAATCAACGCTCTGAAACTGAAAACTGGGACCAACAAGTGCTAATTGTATCCACCGAATCTAGAAAAAAATGTGTACGTCCTTAATCTTGTCATAAAAAAATCGGCCAGCTCGGGAAATGTCCCAGAAATCGCGGACAAACTCGAGAAATTCATGCTCTCTAACTCAAAACTCTGCTTGCTATTAGCCTAATGTCCAAATCGTGGAATGTTTTTTTTTGTTTTTAGAAATCTACGTTCTTGACCTCAAACTTCGGCCAGCTAACAATTTTGTCTCCAAATCGAGCAGAAATGATCTTTAAATCGACCGTTCTTGAAATCAATACTAGATTGAAATCAATACTAGGCCAACTAGTTTTATATACCAAAAAGAGTGTCCCCAAATCGCGGAGAAATCTAGAATTCATGTAAAACTTCTTTGAATACGAGCGGTCGTTTTATGAGTGCCCTTTTATAACGTAGTTTTTAATTGGTTGTGCCGCCATAAAGCGCATAGCTGCCAACTGTTACTAATTTTTCGTAATTATTACGAATTGTTTGTTAAATTACGAAAATACGATTTGCCACTAAAACATTACGAATTTCCCATTTTCTACCTAATGAAAAAAAAAAAACTTGTAAAGTATCGTTTTTGACCGAAAACTTCTGGCGAAATGTCGCGATAATGGATGGACTTATGACAAGTCTAATAAGAATGCAGTCAAGCACCTGATAGACATCAATGCAGTGTGCGCAGTGGAGTACTTGAGGACCAGACTAAAACTATTTTTCAATGGTGTGTCATTTGTGTGCATCTCGTGGATGTGTGGTTGTGTGTACTGTATGTGAGTACTTTTCAGTGACGATCGTGAGCACATTTGGTCGCTTTTTGCCGGGTTGAGACCCATCAGTGCGACAATTTAATCATGGAATTTAATAAGAGTATGGTTGGAATAATTGGTATTACAGTTTGAGTTTATCACAACGTCCAGAAAAGATAAATCAGCATGCGTTTGCAAGGTATGTTGGCGGGATATTTCTATTGCATACGGTCATGACGGTGGCCCTAAATCATTGTGTGTAAAAAACATTGATACGAACTCGAAACTCCATATCAATAGCATGCATCTCCAAAAAAATAAAAAATATGTTATTATTTATTTGACTCCAACAAACAAATACAGACATTAAAAAAAATTAATTAAAAAAAAAAAAAAAAAAAAAAAAAAAAATTTTTTTAATTATCTTTTGGCCTACATTACATTATTATTCACAAGAAGAAGGGTATGCACATGTATGTGTACATGTAAACCATGTACCTGTACTCGATGTTGGTAAAGCTTTTGATAAAACGAGCAGTTGAAAATGACCGCGCAGGTTGATTACTAATTGGGATTTTGAAATGTTGGCAGCTATGAAAGCGGCATCTAGCTGTCTGATAACGTCCGATTTGAAGGGCGCCCCCTCAGAAATACTTGGTATACTTACTTGGTATACTTGGTTGATTAGTCCTCTTCGAAAGATAGTGTCCACCCCAAAAATCGCGCTCAAAATAAAGCAACGTCGGCGTTGGCCTTATTTTAACTCAACCCGGCCAGCTAGTGCCAATTTGGTCCTCCAAATCGCGGAAAACCTTTGTTCAAAATATGGAAATCCATGAGTCTTGAACACAAAAATCGTCCAGCCAGTGCCCCCCAAAAAGGAACAAACAAATCGTGGACAAATTCATCGTCCACGTCCCCGAACTACAAAACTGGCCATCTTGTGCCCCCATATCGTGGACAAATGTTGTCGCAAAATACAAGCTCTGAAACTGAAAACTGGGTTAGTTTGCGTCAAATTTATCCACCACATCGCGAGAAAAAAATATAATCTTGAACTAAAATACGGCAAGCTGGATCGCGGAAAAATCGAGGAGAAATCCATAAATCTATGTTCTTGAAAATGACATGATTGCTGGGCCAGCTGGTATCAATATGTCCACCAAATTCGGAGAAATCTAAGAAATCCACGTTCATAGTCCTTTTTCAAGAGCGGCCTTTTTTCACGAGTGCCCCTTCATAACGCAGCGCGAACGTCTTTGATTATTGTGCCGCCATAAAGCGGCATTGGTCTAACAGTGTTCGATTTGAAGGGCACCCCCATAGGGATCCCCCCCCCCCAAAAAAATCGCCAGTATTAGGCTAATTTCGCGCAAATCGCGCACAAAATGTATAGCTTATACTCAACTCGACCAGCTCGTTCATAGTTACCATCCCCCAAAAATGTATTGAATACACGTCCTTTAATCTTGACCTAAAAATCGGCCAGTTAATGGAAATGTCCCAGAAATCCCTGAGAAACTTTAGAAAATGTTCTTATAATCAAAATTTGGCCAGCTAGTACCATTTTTTGTCACCTTACCAAATCGAGCAGAAATCTTTAAATAGACGTTGACTTGAACATGAAAATGATGCAATCGACACTCGGCCTTTTGTACCAATAAATTTGTCCCCCAAATCTCGGAGAAATCTAAAATTCACGTAAAAAATCTTTGTACACGGGTCAGAGCTGTCTCTTTTTTTTATGAGTGCCCCATTACCTAGCGCGAACGTCTTGAATTTGCATGGCCGTCATAAGCGGCATCTAACTGTCTGGTAATGCCGGATTCGAAGGGCGCCCCCACAGAATGTGATGGTGTCCTTGCCGAAAACAAACCACCAGCTGGCGTCAATTTCCTTGAAATCGCGCACAAATTGACGAAGGTCGAAGGCCCTACTTTAACTCAACTCGGCCAGCTCCTGCCAATTCTGTCCTCCAAAGCGCGGACAACTTACAAAATATAGAAATCAACGCTTTTGAACCAAAAAAAACCTCGTCCAGCCAGACCCCCCCCCCATACATAAAAAAATATCATGGACAAACTCATGAATCTACGTCCCCGAGCCAAAAATTGGTATTCTGTGCCAATGTTCCTTAAATTGCGCAGAAATCTGAAATCCACGCCCTGAAACTGAAAACTGGACCAGCTAGTGCAAATCCAATAATTTAAATTCTATAATCCACGTTCGTGACTTTAGGAGTACCCTGATAATTATAAACGTAGTGCGAACGTCTTTAATTAATAAAATTGTGCCACCATAAAGCAGAATCTAACTGTCTGAAAGTGTCCGATTTGAAGCCCCCCCCCCCCCCGATTGGAAAGATGGTGTTTACCCCGTCCCTCAAAATTCAAAAGCGGGTCAGCTACTGCCAGTTTTGTCCCCACATCGCCAAACAAATCTAGAAATCTACGCACTTGAACTCTAAACTAGGCCAGCTAGTGCCAATTTTATCCACCAAATCGTGGACAAATCTTTAACATTTCAATCTACACGTTATTCCCACAAATCGCAAAGAAAGTTATAGAAATCCACGTTAATAGTCCTTTTTCACGAGTGACTTTTTTCACGAATGCCCTTTGTAACGACATTATGTACAAAACTCGGCTAGCTATAGTGCCTAATGTCCAAAATTCACTGACAATTTTAGAAATGTGCTGGCTACTTGAACTCGAAACTGGGCCAGGAAGTGCAACTTTTATCCACCAAATCGCGGACAAATCTTTAATGGTACGTTCTCGAAAATGAAATTAATACTCGGCCAGCTAGCACCACCTCGTCCCCCAATCGCGGATGAATCTAAAAATTCACGTAAACATTATTTGTTGAAGAGCGGCTTTTTTTTTCAATTGCTGACAAAATTAATCTATAAATGTATGGTCTTAAAATGAAATCAGTACTGGGCCAGCTGTTATCAATATTGTGTCCCTCAAAATCGCAGGGAAATCTAGAAATGCATGTTTATAGTCCATGTACACGAGCAGTCATTTTTTCAAGAGTGCCCCTTTATAACGTAGCTCGAACGTCCTTAATAATTGTGCCGCCAGAAAGCGGCATCTAACTGTTGATAGTGTGCGGTTCGGAGGGCGCCCCACAGAGAAATGACGTCCACCCCCCCCCCCCCCAAAATAGAAATTGCCAGCTGTTAATTTCCCTCAAATCGCGCACAAAATCCAGAAACTAAATCGCCTCGCCAGGTTGTTCCCGTTTTTCATAAAAAAAATATAAAAGTCCACCTGACGTAAAAATCGGCAAGCTACTGTAAATGTCCCCCAAATCGCAAGGAAACTCTGGTAAATGTTCATTAGGTGCTACATAATGGGTCTCATATTTCTCATAAACTTTATCTACCTTTCTAAAACTTTATTTGCGTCTTTAATTATTTGTGGCGCCATAAAGCGGCATCGAACTGTCTGATAGTGTCCGGTTCGAAGGACACCCCCACAAAGAAATGGTGGCCACCCCCCCCCCCCATTATATTAAATATAATTTAATTCATGTGTCGCCAAGAAGAGCACATCTAACTGTCCAATAGTGTTCGGTTTGAAGGGCGCCCTTATAGAAAAATGGTTTCCATCCCCCAACCCCCCCCCGAAAAAAAATAACGACGACTAGTGTCATTTCTACGGAAGCCCGTTCGTGCCAGATTTTAAAAGTAAAAGAATATTTTTATTGCGAAATAACGCAATAGTATCGCGAAATAACGCAATAGAATTGCGAAATAACGCAATAGTTTTGCGAAATAACGCAATACTTATTGCGAAATAACGCAATAGTTATTGCGAAATAACGCAATAGTTATTGCGATATAACGCTATACTTATTGCAATACAACGCATTAGTATTGCAAAATAACGCAATATTTTTGCGAAATAACGCAATAGTATTGCGAAATAACGCAATAGAATTGCGAAATAACGCAATAGTTTTGCGAAATAACGCAATATCTCTTGCGAAATAACGCAATATCTCTTGCGAAATAACGCAATAGGTATTGCGAAATAACGCAATAGTTTTGCGAAATAACGCAATAGTATTACGAAATAACGCAATACTTATTGCGAAACAACGCAATACGTATTGCGAAATAACGCAATACTGCTTTTGTACAAACTTCACCCTGGTTGTTCAGTTTGGCCTTTATTTGTCCATTTTGATGAAATGTATTTGAAGTTCCAGTCCGTCATTGCGTTTTTATCCATAATGCTCTTTTCGTGGTACTGTTAGCTTGAAAGAGGCGGGGTGCTGAAAACCAGAAGGCCTATGTTTGATCTTTTTCATAAAACTTTGCCCTAATAGACATTTCTGTGGCATTTTTACCAGGGGGTAGGGAAGGGGCATCACATTTTAAGGGCCTTATTATCTTTTCACACCCCCCCCCCCCGTATTGAATCATGTACGTTCTGATTTGTTTAACACAGCCGACTCAAAATGTCCACTAAGCACGAACGCGTGCTGACAGAGGAGAACTGAATGATTCCCTCGCAACTACAAGTACTTCGTTTTACCCATGCACCTGAACTGAGGAAACAAACTTTAGAATGTTAATAATAACTTGAATTTAATGGTACATCCACAGTGCATTCGTATTGTAACAATGGAGGGAAATTGTACTGATATAATGATGAGGAATGGTTGTTTGGGTTGGGGGATGCATCAATAATACGCCAACATTCCACCACGCTGAAGAAAACTAATGCATTTAAACGAATGATAATTACATAAGAAATGATTTTCCAACTTTAAAATGTTTTCCCCTCAATAACCCCCTCCCAAAATTACATAACTGGTCCATACAATTTTAATTGATAAAAGGATGCCATGAATCAAGAATCACCAAAGCCGTATACTGATATGAATTAGAAAAGAGTTTTTTAAGCTTGTTAAATAACTGAACGAATGTTTAAAAGTTTTTAAAAAAGAACTGTACTTTTCAGTCTCCATTTGTTCTTAAAGCTAAAACGTGTTTTATGGGGTCATTAGGCAGTGGTGGATTATGGGGATGATTGGGATTATTAACCATCATCTTCCGTCTGGAAAAATCCCAACTGGGTAGAAAGTCCCAATGTTCCCTATGATTCGTGAAATAACAATCTCGTTATACAATCTCTAGTCACAGCCTCATGTTTTTGGTCCTATTTATTACTTGTCCTCCGCTAACCCCCTTCACAAATCCAGGATCCGCCATGCAGGGTGGGTTTTATGCACCATACAACTTTATCAGTCAGAAAATTAACTTGAGAATTTGCCTATAAGTAGGCCTAAAGTAGGCCGAAGTAGGCCTATAGGTTCAACCATTCGGACTCGTACATTTGTTCTCATAAAAACATTGGGTTTATTGAACAAAAAACTATTGCGTTATTTCGCAATAAGTATCGCGTTATTTCGCAAAACATTCATTGCGTTATTTCGCAATACATTTTATTACGTTATTTCGCAAAACATTTTTTGCGTTATTACGCAAAACTATTGCGTTATTTCGCAATAGTATTGCGTTATTTCGCAATACATTTATTGCGTTATTTCGCAATAACCATTGCGTTATTTTGCGATAGTATTGCGTTATTTCGCAAAAGTATTGCGTTATTTCGCAAAACTACTGCGTTTTTTCGCAAAACTTTTGCATTATTTCGCAAAACTATTGCGTTATTTCGCAAAAAAAATAATTTTTTTTTAACTTAAAAATCTGGCACGAACGGGCTTCCGTAGCAATGCGGCTAAATGAATTTTTTTTATTATTCAAAAGCGTTGATTTGTATATTTTGTAAGTTGCCTGCGATTTGGAGCACCCTCTTTTGGGGCACCCTCCAAAAACGTAGATTTAAAGATTTTTAAAGACCTTTGTATTTGGCTGGTCCAGTTCTTAGGTTTCAAGAACTCGGATTTATAATTTTTTTCCGCGATTTGGGGAACATTGGCACAAGTTTTTGGAGTTCGGGGACGTGGATTTAAAAAGTTTGTCTGGGATTTGGGGATTTTTTGGCACTGGCTGGACGATCGAGTTTTGAGATGAAGAACTTGATTTTCTAGATTTGTCTGCTATTTCTGGAACATTTTTACTATAGCTGGCCGATTTTTAGTTCAAGATTAAAAACGTGGATTAATATATTTCTTTATTACCCCATGCGACAAGACAGCTGGTAAATAAATCAGGCTTCGACAAGTAACAGAATTTTGTTTACGTTCGGCCAGAGCAGTTTATTGCCAGATCGATTATCAGCAAAAGTTTTCCGGTCGCTGCGATCCGCGAAAACCTGTTCATTTTGTTAAGTAAAACATCAAATTGTCTCCAATCGTTTGCGATCATAAGAATTGATATACATTAACGCAAATATTAACAATGATTTTCCGGTCGTAGCGATCCCCGCAAAAATCTATAGCCCAATGTCATGTTCTCGGTCGTAGCTATCCCCGCGAAACCCAATAACAGAGGTAAACAATAACTGTACAAGTATTATTTCCGGTCGTTGCGATCCCCGCGAAATAATAACGTATATCCAATATTCCAATTTGTTTCCGGTCGTAGCGATCCCCGCGAAACAGAAAACAAAGCAATAATATAACTGTACAAGTATATTTCCGGTCGTTGCGATTCCCGCGAAATAATAACGTATAAACCAATAATCCCATTTGTTTCCGGTCGTAGCGATCCCCGCGAAACACGTTAACGAAACAATCACATTAACTGTACAAGTACAAGTGTATTTCCGGTCGTTGCGATCCCCGCGAAATAACAAAATATATCATCACTATTCCAATTGGTTTCCGGTCGTAGCGATCCCCGCGAAACCCAATAGCCGCCTTACGGTTAATTGCGTGCCAAGCAAAACATTCCATCATAATTCTCCGTCCCCATTAATTTGCCAAACAACTGGCATGTTTCCCGAACGCCACTAATTTACACGGATTTATAATACATGAAAAACAAGGTCTGTTGTACAAAAATGTACAGCGATGTTCAACACGAGCCCGTGATAAATCGGTGTAGTGATTGACATTAAAAATGTTGCCCGACATGACTTTTATCAAATTCAATGATTTCAATGGTGACTACAAAATTCGGGGATGTCAACCTTGAGTAAATTGCTAAGCCTTAGGCCTATGCAGGCGTTCTGAATGAAATTCCGCTCTGGATTTTTTTCTCCATACCGATTATTCGACACTAAAGTTTGACCAAAAATTTCACAGAGTGTATATGAAAATGATGAAGGTATTGCGCTGTATTCTTTATCGACTCTAAATCAAGTGTTCGTGAATGGGTATTTTTTTACTGTCCTATTCCTACTGAGTACTACAAGAACACCAGCGAAATAAATCGCAACCTTCTTTCCATGGGCTTCATGTGCGTTCATCACACGAGGCATTTTCTAACTAACAAGGCACGGAAAGATCGTATCCGTGGGGAAGAGGTTGTGCCATGGGCGTCGCTAGGGGGGCAAGGGGGGCCGCTTGCCCCCCCCCCCCCCGCGAGAAAGCCACAAAAAAAAACCACCAAAAAAAACCAAAATAGGCGCGAAGTCATAGTGGTGTAAATTTAATGAGTTTTGTTTTTGTTGGGGGGCAATAATGTCCCTGCCCCTTCTAAAACTGATAAATTGAGAATTTGTTGAAAAATACAAGAATTTTTTGGGAAAAGCATGTTTTGCCCCCCTCTAGGCCGAAGCTGCAGGGCGGGGGTACGAGCAAAGCGCTATGTACATCAGTATCATGAACAGCGCCCCTAGTGTAATGCGGTGCATGTCCTGGTGTAATGTTGTCTACATTTTAATAGTCGGTTTTTTTTGGAAATTAAGGATGAGAACAGGCTGACGAAGGACTGTTGGGAACAACGAACGGAATATGCATATAGGCCTGATATACAGTGTTAACAAACAAATCCGTAAAAAAAATCGCTTTCTTTTTTAAAGACGTCCGTACAATATTAAAATGGTAGTAGGGGAGTTGAGAATCTGTGTCTGTCCAAGTACAAAGAGTAGGAGGCAGACCCCCATCCACGTTCTGACAAACTCAAAAAATGTACATCAATTATAATACTGATAAGGTCCGCCTGTCGGCAACAATCGGATATAAACATCTCTAACGGGCCTGACCCCTCCCCCGCCAAAATTCCAGGATCCGCCCCTGCACGCCTGATGTCTTTTTCAAAAAGCCTGCATAATAATAGTTTCCATTGTTGCGTAACGAGAAGCGCGTTTTAGCACACGTAGGCCTAGACTAACGAGGCTGCCGTATACAATTTTTCAAAGAAATGAAAACAGTGGGCTCATTATTGCCCGAAATGTCCATTTCTTTTCGTCCATGGAGCCAAACAGATGGACCCTACAATGTGCCACGTTTCTCCGCCTATTATTATGAGGAGAACTCTAAGAAAGCCGAATGGCCCAGTGGTTAGATTCGTCGTCCACGCATCGCGCGGGGCACGGGTTCGAATCCCGTCGGTGTCTTTTTGGTTTTAATCGCACTCGTTCAGTCATTGTATAAGATGTTTAATTTCCCGTCTTAAAACACCAACAGTACCTTAGCTTAACCGGTAAGCACTGCTGCTGGTACTGTCCGCGAGTTCCAGGTTGGCGCCTTCGTACAGGTTCAGGGCATTTAGTCCACTCGGAGGATCAGGGTTTAGGGGCCGCCCTGTTCCTCCCTTAGCTCTTGGCTTTTACATGGTGCCTGGCCCTCCGGGGTTACATGGATGGACAGGGAAGGAAGTGTGTATTGGTCGGGGACGCCGAGACCCCGGAAGAGAACTAAGGGATCGGCTGGGGCATTGTTATGGCTCAGACCGATCCCTGAAAGCTTGGCCAGCACATAACTTTTTGATTTTTTTATCCTCTATCTTTTATACTTTGGTTTAGTTTGATATTTACATCTGCTCGGCAGATGTACGGTAGTTTTGAATACGAAGCAGAGGTCTATTATGAATCAATGAAAGACTCCTAAGGGACCCTGGAACGAATTCCCACTTGATTTAGGGACAGATATATCATTAAAAAGAAATTCATATTTTAGTCAAATTTTATGAAAAATATAAGGCTAACCCCTTGCAATGTTTGTCAATTTCGGTCAAAAAATGAAAATGTTTCAAACTTTCTGGAAGGACTCCTCAGGGACCCTGGAACGCTTTCCCACTCGATTTAGGGACAGATATATCATTAAAAAGAAATTCATATTTCAGCCTAATTTTATGAAAAATGTAAGGCTAACCTCTTACAATTTTGGTCAATTTTGGTCAAAAAATGAAAATGCTCCAAACTTTCTGGAAGGACTCCTAAGGGACCCTGGAACGGTTTCCAACTTGATTTAGGGACAGATATATCATTCAAAACAAATTCATATTTTAGCCAAATTTTATGAAAAATTATAAGGCTAACCCCTTGCAATGTTTGTCAATTTTGGTCAAAAAATGAAAATGCTCCAAACTTTCTGCAAGGACTCCTATGGGACCCTGGAACGCATTCCCACTCGATTTAGGGACAGATATATCATTAAAAAGAAATTCATATTTTAGCCAAATTTTATGAAAAATATAAGGCTAACCCCTTGCAATGTTTGTCAATTTTGGTCAAAAAATGAAAATGCTCCAAACTTTCTGGAAGGACTCCTAAGGGACCCTGGAACGCTTTCCAACTTGATTTAGGGACAGATATATCATTAAAAAGAAATTCATATTTTAGCCAAATTTTATGAAAAATTATAAGGCTAACCCCTTGCAATGTTTGTCAATTTTGGTCAAAAAATGAAAATGCTCCAAACTTTCTGGAAGGACTCCTATGGGACCCTGGAACGCATTCCCACTCGATTTAGGGACAGATATACCATTAAAATGAAATTCATATTTTAGTCAAATTTTATGAAAAATATAAGGCTAACCCCTTGCAATGTTCGTCAATTTTGGTCAAAAAATGAAAATGTTTCAAACTTTCTGGAAGGACTCCTCATGGACCCCGGAACGCTTTCCCACTCGATTTAGGGACAGATATATCATTAAAAAGAAATTCATATTTTAGCCTAATTTTATGAAAAATATAAGGCTAACCCCTTGCAATTTTTGTCCGTTTTAGTCAAAAAATGAAAACGCTCCAAACTTCCTGGAAGGACTCCTAAGGGACCCTGGAACGCATTCCGACTCCATCTAGGGACAGATATATCTTGAAAAAGAAATTCATATTTTAGCCAGATTTTATGAAAAATGTAAGGCTAACCTCTTACAATTTTGGTCAAAAAATTAAATGCTCCAAACTTCCTGGAAAGACTCTTAAGGAACCCTGGAACACATTCCCACTTGATTTAGGGACAGATATATCATTAAAAAGAAATTCATATTTTAGCCAAATTTTATGAAAAATATAAGGCTAACCCCTTGCAATGTTTGTCCATTTTGGTCAAAAAATGAAAATGCTCCAAACTTTCTGGAAGGACTCCTAAGGGACACTGGAACGCATTTCCATTCGATTTAGGGACAGAATATTTTTAAAAAGAAATTCATATTTTAGCCAAATTTTATTAAAAATTATAAGGCTAACCCCTTGCAATGTTTGTCAATTTTGGTCAAAAAATGAAAATGCTCCAAACTTTCTAGAAGGACTCCTAAGGGACCCTGGAACGCATTCCCACTCGATTTAGGGACAGATATATCTCGAAAAAGAAATTCATATTTTAGCCAAATTTTATGAAAAATGTAAGGCTAACCCCTTACAATTTTTGTCAATTTTGGTCAAAAAGTAAAATGCTCCAAACTTCCTGGAACGACTCCTAAGGGACCCTGGAAAACATTCACACTTGATTTAGGGACAGATATATCATTAAAAAGAAATTCATATTTTAGCCAACTTTTATGAAAAATATAAGGCTAACCCCTTGCAATGTTTGTCAATTTTGGTCAAAAAATGAAAATGTTTCAAACTTTCTGGAAGGACACCTTAGGGACCCTCGAACGCTTTCCCACTCGATTTAGGGACAGATATATCATTAAAAAGAAATTCATATTTTAGCCTAATTTTATGAAAAATGTAAGGCTAACCCCTCGCAATGTTTGTCAATTTTGGTCAAAAAATGAAAATGCTCCAAATTCCTTGAAGGACTCCTAAGAATACCTGGAACGCATTCCCACTCGATCTAGGGACAGATATATCTCGAAAAAGAAATTAATATTTTACCCTAATTTTATGAAAAATGTAAGGCTAACCCCTTACAATTTTTTGTCAATTTTGGTCAAAAAGTAAAATGCTCCAAACTTCCTGGAACGACTCCTAAGGGACACTGGAAAACATTCACACTTGATTTAGGGACAGATATATCATTAAAAAGAAATTCATATTTTAGCCAAATCTTATGAAAAATATAAGGCTAACCCCTTGCAATGTTTGTCAATTTTGGTCAAAAAATGAAAATGTTTCAAACTTTCTGGAAGGACACCTTAGGGACCCTCGAACGCTTTCCCACTCGATTTAGGGACAGATATATCATTAAAAAGAAATTCATATTTTAGCCAAATTTTATGAAAAATATAAGGCTAACCCCTTGCAATGTTTGTCAATTTTGGTCAAAAAATGAAAATGCTCCAAACTTTCTGGAAGGACTCCTAAGGGACCCTGGAACGCATTCCCACTCGATTTAGGGACAGATATATCATTAAAAAGGAATTCATATTTGAGCCAAATTTTATGAAAAATGTAAGGCTAACCCCTTGCAATGTTTGTCAATTTTGGTCAAAAAATGAAAATGCTCCAAACTTCATAGAAAGACTCCTAAAGGACACCGGAACACATTCCCACTCGATTTAGGGACAGATATATCATTAAAAAGAAATTCATATTTTAGCCTAATTTTATGAAAAATGTAAGGCTAACCCCTTACAATTTTTGTCAATTTTGGTCAAAAAATAAAATGCTCCAAACTTCCTGGAAAGACTCCTAAGGGACCCTGGTACACATTCCCACTTGATTTAGGGACAGATATATCTTTAAAAAGAAATTCATATTTTAGCCAAATTTTATAAAAAATATAAGGCTAACCCCTTACAATTTTTGTCCGTTTTAGTCAAAAAATGAAAATGTTTCCAACTCTCTGGAAGGACTCCTCAGGGACCCTGGAACGCTTTCCCACTCGATTTAGGGACAGATATATCATTAATAAGAAATTCATATTTTAGCCTAATTTTATGAAAAATGTAAGGCTAACCCCTTACAATTTTTGTCCGTTTTAGTCAAAAATTGAAAATGCTCCAAACTTCCTGGAAGGACTCATAAGGGACCCTGGAACGTATTCCGACTCGATCTAGGGACAGATATATCTTCAAAAAAAAATTCATATTTTAGCCAAATTTTATGAAAAATGTAAGGCTAACCCCTTACAATTTTTGTCAATTTTGGTCAAAAAGTAAAATGCTCCAAACTTCCTGGAAAGACTCCTAAGGAACCCGGGAACGCTTTCCCACTCGATTTAGGGACAGATATATCATTAAAAAGAAATTCATATTTTAGCCTAATTTTATGAAAAATGTAAGGCTAACCCCTTGCAATGTTTGTCAATTTTGGTCAAAAAATGAAAATGTTTCAAACTTTCTGGAAGGACACCTTAGGGACCCTCGAACGCTTTACCACTCGATTTATGGACAGATATATCATTAAAAAGAAATTCATATTTTAGCCTAATTTTATGAAAAATGTAAGGCTAACCCCTTACAATTTTTGTCAATTTTGGTCAAAAAATGAAAATGCTCCAAACTTTCTGGAAGGACTCCTATGGGACCCTGGAACGCATTCCCACTCGATTTAGGGACAGATATACCATTAAAAAGAAATTCATATTTTAGTCAAATTTTATGAAAAATATAAGGCTAACCCCTTGCAATGTTTGTCAATTTTGGTCAAAAAATGAAAATGTTTCAAACTTTCTGGAAGGACACCTTAGGGACCCTCGAACGCTTTCCCACTCGATTTAGGGACAGATATATCATTAAAAAGAAATTCATATTTTAGCCTAATTTTATGAAAAATGTAAGGCTAACCCCTCGCAATGTTTGTCAATTTTGGTCAAAAAATGAAAATGCTCCAAATTCCTTGAAGGACTCCTAAGAATACCTGGAACGCATTCCCACTCGATCTAGGGACAGATATATCTCGAAAAAGAAATTCATATTTTACCCTAATTTTATGAAAAATGTAAGGCTAACCCCTTACAATTTTTGTCAATTTTGGTCAAAAAGTAAAATGCTCCAAACTTCCTGGAACGACTCCTAAGGGACACTGGAAAACATTCACACTTGATTTAGGGACAGATATATCATTAAAAAGAAATTCATATTTTAGCCAAATCTTATGAAAAATATAAGGCTAACCCCTTGCAATGTTTGTCAATTTTGGTCAAAAAATGAAAATGTTTCAAACTTTCTGGAAGGACACCTTAGGGACCCTCGAACGCTTTCCCACTCGATTTAGGGACAGATATATCATTAAAAAGAAATTCATATTTTAGCCAAATTTTAAGAAAAATGTAAGGCTAACCCCTTACAATTTTTGTCAATTTTGGCCAAAAAATGAAAATGTTTCAAACTTTCTGGAAGGACTCCTCAGGGACACTGGAACGCTTTCCCACTCGATTTAGGGACAGATATATCATTAAAAAGAAATTCATATTTTAGCCAAATTTTATACGAAATGTAAGGCTAACCCCTTGTCATTTTTGTTAATTTTGGTAAAAAAATGAAAATGCTCCAAACTTCCTGGAAGGACTCCTAAGGGACCCTGGAACGCTTTCCCACTCGATCTAGGGACAGATATATCTTGAAAAAGAAATTCATTTTTTAGCCTAATTTTATGAAAAATATAAGGCTAACCCCTTGCAATGTTTGTCAATTTTGGTCAAAAAATGAAAATGCTCCAAACTTCACGGAAAGACTCCTAGAATACATTCCCAGTCGATTTAGGGACAGATATATCATTAAAAAGAAATTCATATTTTAGCAAAATTTTATGAAAACTCCCGGCCCCCCTCCCCTCTTTAACTGATAAATCTAGAATTTGTTGAGAAATACAAGATTTTGGAGGGATTTTTTTATCCTCCCTCTAGAAAAGGTCCTGGCGACGCCCATGGGTAGTGCACATCACTCTTTGTTGGAAACGCGTCACATTCTCTGGCGCATGGCGGCGAGTTCGATCCAGACGTAGACATGTCTTCTTCGTCATAAATTATACCTTGGGGGTTCAGAGATCACAAGGAATATTTCGCTAACGGACAGAAGCAGCACAACGCAGTATGCAATCCATGTGGGCTGCGGATTTCGGAGAAGTCTGAAACAACTTTATCAAGCAAAACAACACTTTTTGATATGTGTACGTGTTAAATTTCTTGGAATACTGGGTAATTACTTTACATATCAATTGTAAATAACGGTGCTATTTTCCATAATGCTTTAGATTAAAAATGTACTCGGGATGTACTTGATATCTTTGAACTCGTACTCGGATTTTTGGCCGAAACTCGACTAAAGAGTACTCGGACTCGGCCCGTACTCGGCACTGTGTGTACTCGGAAAACTTTGTACTCGAGTTTTGGTACTCGACTACAACACTGCACTAGCTGGTGCAATTTTCAGCTTCAGGGCATGGATTTCTAGATGCTCCGCAATTTGGGGAACAGTGGCACAAGCTGGCCAATGTTGTAGTTCGGGGACGTGGATTGAAGTTTGTCCGCGATTTGGGGTTTTTTTTTGGGGGGGGGGGAGGCACTGGCTGGACGATTTTTTGTTCAAGGACGTGGATTTCTATATTTTGTAAGTTGTCCGCCATTCGGAGGACAAAATTGTCACTGTCTGGCCGATTTTGGGGTAAGAACGTGGATTTCTACAATTTCCGCACATTTTGGGACACAAGGCACTAATTAGCCGAGTTTTGTATTAAAGAACGTACATTTCTAGTTTTGTCCGCATTTTCTAGTTTTGTCTGGACATTTCCACTAGGTGGCCGATTTTTATGTCAATATTAAGACGTGGTTTTTTTTATTTTGAGCTGGTCGGCCAAGTTCTGAGGGAGTGGTTGGACAATCTATCTGCGAGGGCGCCCTTCAAGAACGTAGATTTAGATGTGTCTGCACTGTGGGGGATAAAATCGTAGCACTAGCTGGCCGAGTTTTGAGTTCAGGTACGTGGATATCTAGATTTTGTCAGCGTTTTGGTTTTGGGGACAAAATTGGCACTAGCTGGCTTATTTGATTTGAAGGACGTGAATTTTCTTGGGCTGTCCGCGATTTTCGGGACATTGGCACTTTTTGGTTGAGTTTTGAGGGTTTTGTGAAAGGACTTTTCATGTGGATTTATAGATTTCTGTGCCATTTGGGACACAGTACCAGCTGGCCGGAAAAAAGATTTCAATTTTTTTTGGGGGACCTCATTTTTCTGTGGGGGCGCCCTTCAAATCGGCCACTATTGGTCAGTTAAAAGTTCGCGCTACGTTATAGACCTTTCTGTGCTTTTCTCATGAATTTGGGGGGGGGGCAAATTGGTTCTGGCTGGCCAAGTTTTGAGCTAGAGAACGTCAATTTCTTGGGTTTTCCACGATTTGTGGGACATTAGGCACTAGCTGGTCGATTTTTAAGACAAGATTATAAATCTTGGATTGGTCGATTTCCCCGCGATTTTGTGGATAAATTTGGCGCTGGCGGGACCAGTTTTCAGCTTTAGAGCGTGGATTTCGAGATTTGTCGATTTGGGGAACATTAATTGGCAAAAGACAAAATTGGTACTAGCTCTAGATGGACGAGTTTTGAGGTAAAAAACGTCGATTTCTAGGTTTTTTTTCACGATTTGTGGGACTAGCACTAGAACTGCACTAGCCGGCCGATTTTTAGAATAAGGTTAAGAATGTGGATTTCCAAGATTTTGTCAATTTTTTTACACGATTCGGGGCACTATAGCTGGCCAAGTCATGAGTTCAAGTATAGGCTACCGTAACGTGTATTTCTAGATTTTGCCGGCGATTTCAATTTTCGAAACAAAATTAGCACTAGCTGGCCGAGTTCCAGCACGTGGATTTCTATATTTCTCCAGGAATTGGGGGACACATTTGTATAGGTGCTTGATGGCCGTGTATTGTTTTTTATTATTCAAGAACTTAAATTTATGGTTGATTAGCAATGATTTTTCGATTTGTTCGCGATTTGGGAGACATTAACACAGGATGGCCAGATTTGTAGCTCGGGACGTGGATTTAGTTTGTCTGCGATTTGTTTTTTGGGCGGCATTGGAAGAGATTTGAATAAATGAATGTCTATATTTTGAATGTTGTCCGCGATTTGGAGGAGCGAAATTGGTACTAGCTGGCCAAGTTGAGTTAAAGTAGGGCCTACGTCAATTTCTATATTATGTGTGCGATTTTGTTTTAGAGGGCACCATATTTCTGTGGGGGCGCCCTTCAAATCGGACACTTTTAATTTTTGAGAACGTGAATATGGACGAGTTTTGAGGTCAAGCGTCGATTTCTAGCTTTCTTCACGATTTGTTGTACATTATGCTTTAGCTGGCCGATGTTTAGGACGAGGTTAAGAACGCAGATAAATATATTTTTTTCTCAGATTTTGTGAATAAAATTTGTCCGCGATTCCGGGCACTAGTTAGCCGCGTTTTGAGTTCAAGCACGTGGATTTCCATATTTCTCCGGGAATTGGGGAACACAATTTGTATAGGGGTTAGTTGGCCGTGTACTGTTTTCATTTTCAAGAACTTAGATTAAAATGTTGTCCAAGTTTCGGGGAATAACATTTGCACCAGCTGGCCGAATTTTACGTCAAGATTGGGAACGCGGATTGATAGATTTTTCTGCGACTTTTGGTGAACAAAATCGGCACTAGCTTGGCCAGTTTTCAGTTTCTGAGAGACGTTTTTTTCGTTTTGTTTGTGATTTGGGAGGCATTTTAACACATGATGGCCAATTTTGTAGTTCGGGAGTTTGTCTGCGATTTAGTTTTTTGGGGGCACTGGAAGAGGTTTTTGTTAGATAGCCATGAATGTCTATATTTTTAATGTTGTCCGCTATTTGGGGGCGCCCTTCAAATAGAACACTAATGGACACAATTAAGACGTTCGCAGTGCGTTTTAAGGGGCATTCCTGTGAGAAAAAGTTGGGACAATGCATTGGTGCATGCTATAGCTGACCGAGTATAGATTTCATATTTAAGCGTGTAGATTTTAAGTCCGCGACTGATTTGGTGGATAAAAGTTGCACTAGCTGGCCCAGTTTTGAGTTCCAGTAGGCCTATCCGTATAAATTTAGTGGATTTTACCAGCGATTTGGGGACATTTTCAGTTGCTGGCCGAGTTTTGAGGGAGGCGGTGGACACCATATTTCTGTGGGAGCGCCCTTCCAACAGGACACGATTGGAGTAGATATTTTTTAGATGATGGTTTCTGCATCTGGCGGCACAATTTATTTAAGACGTTCGCGCTACGTTATAAGCTTACGGGGCACTCGTTAAAATTAACAAGTCGATCGTGGGAAAAAAATATTAAGAATATTAAGGTGGATTATTCTTTGCGAACTAGCTGGCCGAGTTTTGGGGTAAAAGAAGGTGGATTTTTGCAATTTACCTGAATTTCTGGGACATTAGGCACAAAATAGCCGGTTTTTAAAGAACTCGAATTTCTAGATTTTTTGGCGATTTCAGGGGCATTTCCACTCACTCACGATTTTAAAGTAAAGAGAAAAAAACGTGGATTTCACTTTTCAGTTTCAGAGCCTGGATTTCTAGATTTCTCCGCGATTTGGGAACATTGGCACAAAATGGCCAATTTTGTGGTACTTGGACGTGGATCGACAAGTTTGTCCGCGATTTGGGATTTTTTGGCAATGCGGCTGGACGATTTTTTTTTATTATTCAAGAGCGCCGATTCGTAAATTTTGTAAGTTGCCTGCGATTTGGACCAAATAGGCACTAGTTGGCCGAGTATTGATTTCAGTTTCAAGAACGTAGATAGATTCAGTTGATAGAGTTGTCCGCGATTTTTTTTTTTTTGGGGGGGGGGGGGGGAATGGAACAAACTTATGGCCGATATTTAGGTCAAGAAGAACGTTGATGTATATTTTTTCGATTTGGTATATTAGCACTAGCTAGTCCAGTTTTCAGTCTCAGAGCGTGGATTTTTCCTTTTTTCCGCGATTTTGTGAACATTGGCACAAGATGGGTTTTTAGCACTTAGTAGCTGAACAAGTTTTTTGTTAAAGAGCGTGAATGATACATTTTGTAAGTTGTCAGATTAAAAAAGGACCAAATTGGCACTAGCTGCCCGAGTTCAGTTAAAGTACGTCAAGCTCTAGATTCTGTCCGGGAATTTTGTTTTTTGATTTTTTTTTGGGGGGGGGGGGAACACTATCTTTCTGTGGGGTGCCCTTCAAATTGGACATGCTGCTTTATGGCGGTACATAAGACGTTCGCGCTACGCGTACATTATAAACAGCACTCCTTAAAAAAAGGTCGCGCGTGCCTGTGGGGAAAAATTATTAACGTGGATTAATAGATTTCTTTGCGATTTAGGGAACAAATGTACTTCTTATTTTTCTATTTTTTGCACGATTTGTGAGAACATTGGCACAAGATGCTGTTATCTTTTAATGCTCTTTATTGCCTTTTCTACTTGCTTAAACAGTGAACATTAATTTATATCCATATTTCAATAACTATATTTGTTTTAAATATTACTTTCATTAATTGTTTTATCGGATTTTTGTTTTGTTTAAATACAGGGCCTTCAAGGAAAGCAGTTTTTAAACTGAGGAAGCCATCCTGTTTAAATAAGACTGTAAACAAACAAATAAATAAATAGGTGGCCGATTTGGTAGTTTGGAGACCTTGGGGTTTTTTTTGGGGGGGGGGGTTGGAAAGGACTGGATAAGGTTTTTATTGAAGAGCGTATATGTATTCATTTTGCGTATTAATTGGCACTATAGCTGGTCGATTTTGTCGGCGTTTTAGAGACAACATTGACACAAGCACCCTCCCAGAACGTAGATTTAAAGATTTATCTTTAAGTTTAGCTGGTCAAGTTTCCAGTTTTCAGGAACGTGGATTGATAGATTTGTCCGCGATTCGGGGAGCATTGGCACAAGATGATTTCGGGTTTTTATGGCACTGGCTGGACGAGTTTTGAGGAGTTAAAGAACAAGAATTTCTCGATTTGTCTGCTGTTTCTGGGAAAGTTCCACAGGCTGGCCGATTTTTTAGGTCAATATTAAAAACGTGGATTTATATTATTTTTTTCACGATTTGGAGGACTAGCACTAGCTGGTCCAGTTTTCAGTTTCACAGCGTGTTATTCTAAATTCTCCGCGATTTGGGGAACATTGGCACAAAATTGCAAATGTTGTAGTTCGGAGCCGTGGATTGATAAGTTTGTCAGCGATTTGGGTTTTTCTTGGGGGGGGGGGGGCATTGGCTGGACGAGTTTTGTTTTTGTTCAAGAACGTTGATTTTTATATGCTATATGTTGTCCGCCATTTGGAGGACAAATTTATCACTAACTGGCCGAGTTTGGGGGCAAGAACGTGGATTTTTACAATTTTTCCACACACTTTGGGACATAAGGCACTAGCTAGCCGAGTTTTGTGTTAAATAACGTAAATTTCTAGTTTTGTCTTCATTTCTTGGACATTTCCACTAGCTGGCCGATTTCCACTAGTTGGCCGCAAAATTGGCGGTACCTGGCCGAGTCCAGCTACAATTTTTACATTTCGTGCGTGATTTGGCGGATAGCATTTGTACGAGATGCGGGACACTAGCTGGCCGAGTTTTAATCTTAAGTTGGCTACGTAAATTTTTAGTTTTTAGCGGCGATTTAGAGTCAAAATCGGCGCTCACTGGCCGAGTTTTGAGGGAGGGTTTTGAAATCATCATTTGTGGGGGCGCCCTACAAGAACAAAGATTCACGTGCTTCAGGGGGGGGGGTGTAAACTTGGCCGTGTTTGAGTTCAGCTACCTGGATTTCTAGATTTTGTCAGCGATTTGGAGGCAAAGGTGGCCTCGTATTGATTTCATTTTGTTCTCCATTTCGGGAAAAAAAATGTGTACTTTTTCCACAAGTTGTGAAAAATAAGCTGGCCTATTTTTTTGGTCAGAATTAAAAAAATTCGATATAGATTTTTTTTCCCCCGCGATTTCGTTGATAACTGTGGCGCTAGCGGGCAAAGTTTCAGTTTCAGAGCGTGGATTTCTAGTTTTTCTTTCCGCGATTCGGTAAACATTGGCACGTGGATTTCATAAGCTTGTCCGTGACTGGGTCCTTTCTTTTTTTTTGGCACTGGCTGGACGAGGTTTTTGTTGTTCAAGTGCGTGGATTTCTATATTTTGTAAGCTATTCTCGATACCGAATTGGCATTAGCTGGCCGAGTATTGATTTCATTTTCATAGATTTCATTTTCATTTTCGTAGATTTAAGGATGTGTCCGCGTTTTGGGGTATAAAACTGGTACTCTCTGGACAAGATTAAGGACGTGGACAAGATTGCGAACTTCGTTTTGATTTGGAGAAAGTAAATTTCTGAAGTTGTCCGCGATGTGGTGGACATTAGCATGCATGTTTTTTTTTCCGGTTTTTTATACATTGTTCATGAAAAGTATTTTTTAGATGTATGTTTTTTTTCCGGTGTTATTTTTGTATTCTTTATATTCTTTTTTTAATAAATTTATATTGTAATATTTGTTTTATGTTTTGACTCGGCCTGTAATTGGCGGTTATTCGCTATTGGCTAGAAGAAAAAAATTAATAGATCAGTAGTAGCTGCCCGAGTTTTGAGGTGAAGAACGTTAGATTTCATGAATTTTCAGCGATTTGTGGGACACCACCAGCACCAGCTGGCCGAAATTTAATTTAGCTTATTTATTCCCGCGATTTGGTGGACACATTTGAAGCTTGTGGGCAGTGTTCAGTTTCAGAACGTGGATTTCGAGATTTATCCGCCATTTCGAGAACATTGGAACAAGATGACCGATTTTGTTGTTTTGAGACGTGGATTTATAACTTTGTCAGCATTTGTTTTACTAGTTGGACAAGTTTTTTGTTTGAGATCGTTAGTTTCAACTTTTGTAAGTTGTCCTCGATTTGGAGGACATATTTTTTAGAAGTAGCAGGCCAAGTTTTAATTTCATGTATGTGGATTTCGAGATTTTGCCGTCGAAATTGGCACTAGTTGGTTTCCTTTTGATTTGATTAACGCGAGTTTTTATGATTGTCCGCGATTTGGAAGACTTTTTCGCGATTTGGGGTACATTACGCACGAAAGTAGCCGAGTTTCGAGTTTGATTTTGTAGATTTTGTCCGCGATTTGTGCATGGGACAACACCAGCACCAGTTGGCCGAATATCAGTCCAGATTTTTGTTTTCTCGCGGTCAATTTTGTAATACGGGGACGGTGGATTTATAAGTTTTTCCCCTGCGATTTGGGTCTTTGGCACTGGCTGGACGAGTTTGTTGGTTGTCCGCGATTTTGAGGATATTTTGTCCTAGCAGGACGAGTCGACTGCGAGTACAATTTATAGATTTTATGCGCAATTTGGGGGACATTAACACTAGCTAATGTTTACATATTTTGGAACATTTAATAGAGTTTTTAGTGTTTTTTAATAACTGAACATTTGTTTTCAGATATTTTATGGGAGATTCATCTTAGTCATTGGTATTTGGGTCGTCTCTATCATGTTTATGTTGAATGTTACGCTTGTTTTAATTTGCTTTACATTTTAAGTTTTAAAGGGTCTGATTCCGTTTTAAGAAACCATTGTCTCATCAATTTCCTGCTCTGTGTGAAAAGTGGAAAAGGGTGTTCTTAGCCCGATATCAAACCAGGCATTTCATTTAAATAAAAATTTTCTAACGAAAATCACTCAGAGTCAATAAATGGTGTGCACAGAAAGCAAACATACACGCATATCCCATATTATTCTCTGGGAAATGTGCTTGCCATTGCAAGTTTGTCGTTTTCAATTTCTTTGTGGTAATATGTTTAATACACTTCTTTTGCAAAATATGAGAACAACTGATTCAAATATTTAATTACTTGAGTTTTCCCAAGTCCTCTTGAAATCTTCAAACTTCCTTAGGTTTTGAAATCTTAAGAACTGCTAATCTTATACTGTAAATTTCATATCCTGAAATTTATCTGAGCCATCTTAAATTGTCCTCAATCTATATGCGTCTTCCCTGAGAACGTTTCAAATCTTGAAAATTCTGATATTTCATGAGATCAAGACAGCTTGCATTATTCATTTTGAAATACTAAAGCTTCTGAGCTTCTTCGGACCTCTTAAAAACTTTCAACTTTCTCAGTATTTCTTACTTTGAAATCTTCAAATCTTAAAAAATTAGATAATTAAATCTACATAAATCACCTTGCATTTTCCTGAGTCTATAAAGCTTTCCCATCCCTTTCAAAATCTTGAATAATCCAGTGTTTTCCCGAGTTCTCTTGAAAATCTGGAATCTTCCTGTGTCTTCCCCGAGTCCTCTTGAAGATCTTGAAACTTCTTGTGTCTTCCTAAGTTTGCTTCAAATCTTGAAACTTCCGGAGTTTTCCTGCATCTACACTGAAAATCTGAAATCTTGTAACATTGTTAATATTACATATAAAGTATTACACGACTTAATTCAGCTAAGAACAAAAGTTTTCTGTGTCTTCCTTAGTACTCTCAAAATCTTGAAACTTACCGAGTCCTCCCGACTTTGCTTGAAATTTGAAACTTCATGAGTTTCCTGAATCTATATTGAATTCGTCAATCTTGAAATTGTGTTATATCATGAAATCAGCCTGCTTTCTGCTGAGATTATTGGAATCTGACTTTGCTGATTTCTCTGAAATCTGTAGGTTGTTGGGGTTTCCTGAGTCCTCTAAAAATATTGGAACCTCCTGAGCATTTCTTCTTATATCTTGAAATGTTTAAATTTGCTCTCGTAAATCTTATATCCCGAAATTTACCCGAGTCAACGTGAACTACCAAGGTCTTTCTGAGTCCTCTTGAAATCGTCAAACTCCCTGTGTCCTCCTGAGGCCTCTTGACCTCTTGACACTTTATGCGTCTTCCCGAGTCCTCTTGAAACTTCATGAGTGTGCCTGCATCTACATTGAAATCTCTAATCTTGAAATATTGTTAATATTTCATCTTCAAATAATCCTGAATTTGGTTGAGATCATCTGGGTACGAGTTTCCTGATTTTTCTGCAATATTGAACTATTTGAGTTTCCCAAGTCCTATTTCAATCTTGGAACTTCTTGAGCATTTCTGCTCATATTTTGAAATGTTCAAGTCTGCCAATCTTAAAGCGTTGTAAATGTTACATCCAGAAATTTACCTGACTCAACGGACTGTTCCTGTGACTACAAAATCTTGAAACCTCAGGAGTTTGCTGAATTCATCTAAAATCTTGAGTCTTCCTGACGTTGCTTGAAATATTCAAACTTCCATGAGTGTCCTGAATTTATTTTGAACTACTCTGGAAGGATGTTGAGTTTTTCCTGAGCACTTTCTTCTTATTAGAGCATTTCTTCTTACATCTTGAAATGTTCGAATTTGCCAGTCTCGTAAATTGTATATCCTAAAACTTACCTGAGTCACAGTGAAATCTTGAAACTTTAAAACTTCATGGGCCTCTTGAAATCGTGAAACTTCTTGGGCGTTCCTGGGTCCTCTTGAAATCTTGAAAACTTCATGAGTTTTCCTAAATGCATCTTGAAAATCTTCAATTTAAAATATTGCTACACATCATAAAATAATCATGAATTCGGTAAAGATCATACAGTTGCAATGTGTTGACCTCGCAGAGACTTCTGCCACAATGACATTAAAATTCCTGAGTTTTCATCGGTCGTCTTGAATTTTTGGGCCTTTCTTTTTATATTCTAAAATTCTCAATTCTGAAAAATATCAAAACATTGTGTATTTCATATTCTAATTCATCTTGATTTTCCCAATTAATCTTGAACTTCCTCAGATTTGTAGAGTTTGCTGAGGTCAACACATTTTTTTTAATAATGTTGGTATCTAGTCCTCTTAAATTCTTCAAATTTTCAGTTTCTTTTTCAGTCATCTTAAATCTGATTTTCCTTAAATATTGAAACTTCATGATTTTTCCTCAATCTCTCTTTAAAGCTTGCTTATTTTTCTATGCTAAAATATACCTGATTTTTTGGAGTCTATTGAAGTTTTCATCAGTCCTCTTGAATTCTTGAACATTCATGTGTCTTGCAGAGTCTATTGATGCCTTGAAACTTCATGAGTTTTCCCGAAGTCTTGAATAGTGTAATCTTGAAACCTTGATATTTTGAAATCTAGAAATCTTGAATTTTTGTTGGTGAACATCCTATCTGATTGAATAATCTTCAATAGTCCAGTCTAAAAAGTGTCTTCTTCAGTACTCTTGAAATCTTCAAATTTCCAATTATTTTTTCAGTCATCTTGAATCTTGGAAGTAGTTGATTGTGCCTGATTTTTCCTAAATCTTGAAACTGCATGATTTTTCTCAATCTGTTTTTAAAGCTTGCTTTTTTTCCTTTGCTAAAATATACCTTGCTTTGGAGCCTTTTGCAGTTTTCATCAGTCCTCTTGAAATCTTGAGCCTTCCTGTGTCTTCCCGAGTCCTTATGATGTCTTGAAACTCGATAAGTTTTCCTGAAGCTGTCTTCAATATACCTTGAAATCTTGATAATTGTCTTCCTGAGTCCCTTTGAAATCTTGAAACTTGATCAGTTTTCCAGAAGCTGTCTTGAATCTTGTAATCTTGAAATCTTGATATCTTGAAATCTTGAATTATTGTTGGTTAACATCCTATCTCAACGAATAATCTTCAATAGTCCAGTCTATAAACAGTCTTCTTCAGTCCTCTTGAAATCTTCAAATTTAAAATTATTTTTTCAGTCATCTTGAATCTTGGAAGTAGTTGATTGTGCCTGATTTTCCTTCAATATTAAAACTTCATGATTGTTGTCAATCTGTTGTGAAAGCTTGCTTACTTTTCTATGCTAAAGTCTACCTTGGTTAGGAGTCTTTTGCAGTTTTCATCAGTCGTCTTGAAATCTTGAACATTCCTGTGTCTTGTAGGTTCCTTATGATGTCTTGAAACTCCATGAATTTTCCTGAAGCTGTCTTGAATATTGCAAGCTTGAAATCTTGGTAATTCCTGTCTTCCCGAGTCCTCTTGAAATCTTGACACTTGATCAGTTTTCCAGAAGCTGTCTTGAATCTTGTCATATTGAAATCTTGAAATCTTGTCATCTTGAATTATTCTTGGTTAACATCCTATCTCAATGGTAATGTTCAATAGTCCGGTCTATGAAGTGTCTTCTTCAGTCCTCTTGAAATCTTCAAATTTACAGTTATTTTTTTTAGTCATCTTGAATCCTGGAAGTTGTTGATTGTGCCTGATTTTCCTTAAATCTTGAAACTGCATGATTTTTCTCAATCTGTTTTGAAATGTTGCTGATTTTTCTATGGTAAAATCTACCTTGTTTTGGAGTCTTTTGCAGTTTGCATCAGTCCTCTTGAAATCTTAAAAATTGCTGTGTCTTGCAGGGTCCTTATGATGTCTTGAAACTCCATGAGTTTTCCTGAAGCTGTCTTGAATTTGCAGGCTTGAAATCTTGGAAATTCCTGTCTTCCTGAGTCCTCTTGAAATCTTGAATAATGATCCGTTTTCCAGGAGCTGTCTTGAATCTTGTCATCTTGAAATCTTGATATCTTGAAATCTTGAAATCTTGAAATCTTGAAATCTTGAAATCTTGAAATCTTGAAATCTTGAAATCTTTAATTATAGTTGGTAAACATCCTATCTGATTGAATAATCTTCAAAAGTCCAGTCTATAAAGTGTTTTCTTTAGACTTCTTGAAATCTTCAAATTTCCAGTTATTTTCTCAGTTATCTTGAATCCTGGAAGATGTTGATTATGCCTGATTTTCCTTAAATATTGAAACTGCATGATTGTTGTCAATCTGCTTTGAAAGCTTGGTTATTTTTCTATGATAAAATCTACCAGTCTATAAAGCGTCTTCTTCGGTCATCTTGAAATTTTCAAATGTCCAGTTTTTTTTTTTCAGTCATCTTAAATCATGGAAGTTGTTGATTGTGCCTGATTTTCCTTAAATATTGAAACTGCATGATTGTTCTTAATCTGTTGTGACAGCTTGCTTATTTTTCTATGCTAAAATCTACCTTGCTTTGGAGTTTTTTGCAGTTTTCATCGGTCCTCTTGAAATCTTGAACATTCCTGTGTCTTACAGGGTCCTTATGATGTCTTGAAACTCCATGAGTTTTCCTGAAGCTGTTTCGAATATTGCAGGTTTGAAATCTTGGAAATTCCTGTTTTCCTGAGTCCCCTCAAAATCTTGAAACTTGATCAGTTTTCCAGAAGCTGTCTTGAATCTTGTCATCTTGAAATCTTGATATCTTGAAATCTTGAAATCTTTAAAATTTGAAATCTTGAAATCTTTAAATTTTGAAATCGTGAATTATTGTTGGTTAACATCCTATCTGATTGAATAATCTTCAATAGTCCAGTCTATAAAGTGTCTTCTTCAGTCCTCTTGAAATCTTCAAATTTTCAGTTATTTTTTCAGTCATCTTAAATCCTGGAAGTTGTTGATTGTGCCTAATTTTCCATAAATCTTGAAACTGCATGAGTTTTTCTGAAGCTGTCTTGAATATTGCAAGCTAGACATTTTGATATCAAGAAATCTTGAAATCTTGAATTATTGTTGTTAACATCCTATCTGATTGAATAATCTTTAAAATTCCAGTCTATCAAGTGTCTTCTTCAGTCCTCTTGAAATCTTCAAATTTCCAGTTATTTTTTCAGTCATCTTGTATCTTGGAAGTTGTTGATTGTGCCTGATTTTCCTTAAATCTTGAAACTTCTTGATTTTTCTCAATCTGTTTTGAATGCTTGCTTATTTTTCTATGCTAAAATCTACCTTGCTTTGGAGTCTTTTGCAGTTTTCATCAGTCCTCTTGAAATCTCGAGCCTTCCTGTGTCTTGCAGGGTCCTTTTGATGTCTTGAAACTCCATGAGCTTTCCTGAAGCTGTCTTGAATATTGGAAGCTTGAAATCTTGGGAATTCCTGTCTTCCCGAGTTCCCTTGAAATCTTGAAACTTGATCAGTTGTCCAGAAACTGTCTTGAATCTTGTCATCTTGAAATCTTGATATCTTGAAATCTTGAATTATTGTTGGTTAACGTCCTATTTGATTAAATATTCTTTAAAAGTCCAGTCTATAAAGTGTCTTCTTCAGTCCTCTTGAAATCTTTAAATTTCCAGTTATTTTTTCAGTCATCTTGAATCTTGGAAGTTGTTGATTGTGCCTGATTTTCTTTAAATGTTGAAACTTCTTGATTTTTCTCAATCTGTTTTGAAAGCTTGCTTATTTTTCTATGCTAAAATCTACCTTGCTTTGGAGTCTTTTGCAGTTTTCATCAGTCCTCTTGAACTCTTGAGCCTTCTTGTGTCTTGCAGGGTCCTATTGATGTATTGAAACTCAATGTGTTTTCCTGTAGGTGTCTTGAATATTGCAAGCTTGAAATCTTGGTCATTCCTGTCTTCCCGAGTCCCTTCGAAATCTTGAAACTTGATCAGTTTTCCAGAAGCTGTCTTGAATCTTTTCATCTTGATATCTTGAATTCTTGGTATCTTGATATCTTGAAATCTTGAAATATTGTTGGTTAACATCCCATCTTAATGAATAATCTTCAATAGTCCAGTCTAAAAAGTGTCTTCTTCAGTCCTCTTGAAATCTTCAAATTTTCAGTTATTTTTTCAGTCATCTTAAATCCTGGAAGTTGTTGATTGTGCCTAATTTTCCATAAATCTTGAAACTGCATGAGTTTTTCTGAAGCTGTCTTGAATATTGCAAGCTAGACATTTTGATATCAAGAAATCTTGAAATCTTGAATTATTGTTGTTAACATCCTATCTGATTGAATAATCTTTAAAATTCCAGTCTATCAAGTGTCTTCTTCAGTCCTCTTGAAATCTTCAAATTTCCAGTTATTTTTTCAGTCATCTTGTATCTTGGAAGTTGTTGATTGTGCCTGATTTTCCTTAAATCTTGAAACTTCTTGATTTTTCTCAATCTGTTTTGAATGCTTGCTTATTTTTCTATGCTAAAATCTACCTTGCTTTGGAGTCTTTTGCAGTTTTCATCAGTCCTCTTGAAATCTCGAGCCTTCCTGTGTCTTGCAGGGTCCTTTTGATGTCTTGAAACTCCATGAGCTTTCCTGAAGCTGTCTTGAATATTGGAAGCTTGAAATCTTGGGAATTCCTGTCTTCCCGAGTTCCCTTGAAATCTTGAAACTTGATCAGTTGTCCAGAAACTGTCTTGAATCTTGTCATCTTGAAATCTTGATATCTTGAAATCTTGAATTATTGTTGGTTAACGTCCTATTTGATTAAATATTCTTTAAAAGTCCAGTCTATAAAGTGTCTTCTTCAGTCCTCTTGAAATCTTTAAATTTCCAGTTATTTTTTCAGTCATCTTGAATCTTGGAAGTTGTTGATTGTGCCTGATTTTCTTTAAATGTTGAAACTTCTTGATTTTTCTCAATCTGTTTTGAAAGCTTGCTTATTTTTCTATGCTAAAATCTACCTTGCTTTGGAGTCTTTTGCAGTTTTCATCAGTCCTCTTGAACTCTTGAGCCTTCTTGTGTCTTGCAGGGTCCTATTGATGTATTGAAACTCAATGTGTTTTCCTGTAGGTGTCTTGAATATTGCAAGCTTGAAATCTTGGTCATTCCTGTCTTCCCGAGTCCCTTCGAAATCTTGAAACTTGATCAGTTTTCCAGAAGCTGTCTTGAATCTTTTCATCTTGATATCTTGAATTCTTGGTATCTTGATATCTTGAAATCTTGAAATATTGTTGGTTAACATCCCATCTTAATGAATAATCTTCAATAGTCCAGTCTAAAAAGTGTCTTCTTCAGTCCTCTTGAAATCTTCAAATTTCCAGTTACTTTTTCAGTCTTCTTGAATCTTGGAAGTTGTTGATTGTGCCTGATTTTCCTTAAATCTTGAAACTTCTTGATTTTTCTCAATCTGTTTTGAAAGCTTGGTTATTTTTCTATGCTAAAATCTACCTTGCTTTCGAGTCTTTTGCAGTTTTCATCAGTCCTCTTAAACTCTTGAGCCTTCCTGTGTCTTGCAGGGTCCTTTTGATGTCTTGAAACTCCATGTGTTTTACTGAAGCTGTCTTGAATATTGCAAGCTTAAAATCTTGGTAATTCCTGTCTTCCCGAGTCCTCTTGAAATCTTGAAACTTGATCAGTTTTCCAGAAGCTGTCTTGAATCTTGTCATCTTGAAATCGTGATATCTTGAAATTTTGAATTGTTGTTGGTTAACATCCTATCTCAATGAATAATCTTCAATAGTCCAGTCTAAAAAGTGCCTTCTTCGGTTCTCTTGAAACCTTCAAATATCCAATTATTTTTTCAGTTATCTTGAATCCTGGAAGTGGTTGATTGTGCCTGATTTTCCTTAAATCTTGAAACTTCTTGATATTTCTCAATCTTCTTTTGAAAGCTTGTTATTTTTTTATGCTAAAATTTACCTTGCTTTGCAGTCTTTTGCAGTTTTCATCAGTCCTCTTGAAATCTTGAGCCTTCCTGTGTCTTGCAGAGTCCTTTTGATGTCTTGAAACTCCGTGAGTTTTCTTGAAGGTGTCTTGAATATTGCAGGCTTGTAATCTTGGGAATTCCTGTCTTCCCGAGTTCCCTCGAAATCTTGAAACTTGATCAGTTTTCCAGAAGCTGTCTTGAATCTTGTCATCTTGAAATCTTGAATTCTTGGTATCTTGAAATCTTGAAATCTTGAAATATTGTTGGTTAACATCCTATCTTAATGAATAATCTTCAATAGTCCAGGAATTTTTTCAGTCATCTTGAATCTTGGAAGTTGTTGATTGTACCTGACTTTCCTTAAATCTTGAAACTGCTTGATTTTTTTTCAATCTGTTTTCAAAGCTTGCTTATTTTTCTATGCTAAAATCTACCTTGCTTTGGAGTCTTTTGCAGTTTTCATCAGTCCTCTTGAAATCTTGAGCCTTCCTGTGTCTTGCAGGGTCTTTTATGTCTTAAAACTCCATTTGTTTTCCTGAAGCTGTCTTAAATATTGCAAGCTTGAAATCTTGGTAATTCATGTGTTCCCGATTCACCTCGAAATCTTGAAACTTGGACAGTTTTCCAGAAGCTGTCTTGAATCTTGTCATCTTGAAATCTTGATATCTTGAAATCTTGAATTATTGTTGGTTAACATCCTATCTGATTGAATAATCTTCAATAGTCCAGTCTAAAAAGTGTCTTCTTCGGTCCTCTTGAAACTTTTAAATTTCTAGTTATTTTTTTTCAGTCATTATGAATCCTGGAAGCAGTTGATTGTGCCTGATTTTCCTTAAATCTTGAAACTTTTTGATTTTTCTCAATCTTTTTTTGAATGCTTGCTTATTTTTCTATGCTAAAATATACCATGCTTTGGAGTCTTTTGCAGTTTTCATCAGTCCTTTTGAAATCTTGAGCCTTGCTGTGTCTTGCAGGGTCCTTTTGATGTCTTGAAACTCCATGAGCTTTCCTGAAGCTGTCTTGAATATTGCAAGCTTGAAATCTTGGGAATTCCTGTCTTCCCGAGTTCCCTTGAAATCTTGAAACTTGATCAGTTGTCCAGAAACTGTCTTGAATCTTGTCATCTTGAAATCTTGATATCTTGAAATCTTGAATTATTGTTGGTTAACGTCCTATTTGATTAAATATTCTTTAAAAGTCCAGTCTATAAAGTGTCTTCTTCAGTCCTCTTGAAATCTTTAAATTTCCAGTTATTTTTTCAGTCATCTTGAATCTTGGAAGTTGTTGATTGTGCCTGATTTTCTTTAAATGTTGAAACTTCTTGATTTTTCTCAATCTGTTTTGAAAGCTTGCTTATTTTTCTATGCTAAAATCTACCTTGCTTTGGAGTCTTTTGCAGTTTTCATCAGTCCTCTTGAACTCCTGAGCCTTCTTGTGTCTTGCAGGGTCCTATTGATGTATTGAAACTCAATGTGTTTTCCTGTAGGTGTCTTGAATATTGCAAGCTTGAAATCTTGGTCATTCCTGTCTTCCCGAGTCCCTTCGAAATCTTGAAACTTGATCAGTTTTCCAGAAGCTGTCTTGAATCTTTTCATCTTGATATCTTGAATTCTTGGTATCTTGATATCTTGAAATCTTGAAATATTGTTGGTTAACATCCCATCTTAATGAATAATCTTCAATAGTCCAGTCTAAAAAGTGTCTTCTTCAGTCCTCTTGAAATCTTCAAATTTCCAGTTACTTTTTCAGTCTTCTTGAATCTTGGAAGTTGTTGATTGTGCCTGATTTTCCTTAAATCTTGAAACTTCTTGATTTTTCTCAATCTGTTTTGAAAGCTTGGTTATTTTTCTATGCTAAAATCTACCTTGCTTTGGAGTCTTTTGCAGTTTTCATCAGTCCTCTTAAACTCTTGAGCCTTCCTGTGTCTTGCAGGGTCCTTTTGATGTCTTGAAACTCCATGTGTTTTACTGAAGCTGTCTTGAATATTGCAAGCTTAAAATCTTGGTAATTCCTGTCTTCCCGAGTCCTCTTGAAATCTTGAAACTTGATCAGTTTTCCAGAAGCTGTCTTGAATCTTGTCATCTTGAAATCGTGATATCTTGAAATTTTGAATTGTTGTTGGTTAACATCCTATCTCAATGAATAATCTTCAATAGTCCAGTCTAAAAAGTGCCTTCTTCGGTTCTCTTGAAACCTTCAAATATCCAATTATTTTTTCAGTTATCTTGAATCCTGGAAGTGGTTGATTGTGCCTGATTTTCCTTAAATCTTGAAACTTCTTGATATTTCTCAATCTTCTTTTGAAAGCTTGTTATTTTTTTATGCTAAAATTTACCTTGCTTTGCAGTCTTTTGCAGTTTTCATCAGTCCTCTTGAAATCTTGAGCCTTCCTGTGTCTTGCAGAGTCCTTTTGATGTCTTGAAACTCCGTGAGTTTTCTTGAAGGTGTCTTGAATATTGCAGGCTTGTAATCTTGGGAATTCCTGTCTTCCCGAGTTCCCTCGAAATCTTGAAACTTGATCAGTTTTCCAGAAGCTGTCTTGAATCTTGTCATCTTGAAATCTTGAATTCTTGGTATCTTGAAATCTTGAAATCTTGAAATATTGTTGGTTAACATCCTATCTTAATGAATAATCTTCAATAGTCCAGGAATTTTTTCAGTCATCTTGAATCTTGGAAGTTGTTGATTGTACCTGACTTTCCTTAAATCTTGAAACTGCTTGATTTTTTTTCAATCTGTTTTCAAAGCTTGCTTATTTTTCTATGCTAAAATCTACCTTGCTTTGGAGTCTTTTGCAGTTTTCATCAGTCCTCTTGAAATCTTGAGCCTTCCTGTGTCTTGCAGGGTCTTTTATGTCTTAAAACTCCATGAGTTTTCCTGAAGCTGTCTTGAATATTGCAAGCTTGAAATCTTGGGAATTCCTGTCTTCCTGAGTCCTTTTGAAATCTTGAAACTTGATCAGCTTTCCAGCAGCCGTCTTGAATCTTGTCGTCTTGAAATCTTGACATCTTAAAATCTTGAAATCTTGAATTATTGTTGGTTAACATCCTATCTGATTGAATAATCTGTAAAATTCCATTCTATGAAGTGTCTTCGTCAGTCCACTTGAAATCTTCAAATTTCCAGTTACTTTTTCAGTCATCTCGAAGCTTGGAAGTTGTTTATTGTGCCTGATTTTCCTTAAATCTTGAAACTTCTTGATTTTTCTCAATCTGTTTTGAAAGCTTGTTATTTTTCTATGCTAAAATCTACCTTGCTTTGGTGTCTTTCGCAGTTTTCATCAGTCCTCTTGAAATCTTGAGCCTTTCTGTGTCTTGAAGGGTCCAATTGGTGTCTTGAAACTCCATGAGTTTTCCTGAAGCAGTCTTGAATATTGCAAGCTTGAAATCTTGGTAATTCCTGTGTTCCCGAGACCCCTCGAAATCTTGAAACTTGATCAGTTTTCCAGAAGCTGTCTTGAATCTTGTCATCTTGAAATCTTGTCATCTTGAAATCTTGAATTATTGTTGGTTAACATCCTATCTCAATGAATAATCTTCAATAGTCCAGTCTAAAAAGTGTCTTCTTCGGTTCTCTTGAAACTTTTAAATTTCCAGTTATTTTTTTCAGTCATTTTGAATCCTGGAAGAAGTTGATTGTGCCTGATTTTCCTTAAATCTTGAAACTTCTTGATTTTTCTCAATCTTTTTTTGAAAGTTTGCTTATTTTTCTATGCTAAAATATACCTTGCTTTGGAGTCTTTTGCAGTTTTCATCAGTCCTCTTGAAATCTTGAGCCTTCCTGTGTCTTGCAGAGTCCTTATGAAGTCTTAAAACTCAATGAGTTTTGCTGAAGCTGTCTTGAATATTGCAGGCTTGAAATCTTGGGAATTCCTGTTTTCCTGAGTCCCCTTGAAATCTTGAAACTTGATCAGTTTTCCAGAAGCTGTCTTGAATCTTGAAATCTTGAAATCTTGAAATCTTGATATCTTGAATTATTGTTGGTTAACATCCTATCTCGATGAATAATCTTCAATAGTCTGGTCTATAAAGTGTTTTCTTCAGTCCTCTTGTAATCTTCAAATTTCCAGTCATTTTTTTAGTCATCTTGAATCCCGGAAAATGTTGATTGTGCCTGATTTTCCTTAAATCTTGAAACTGCATGATTTTTCTCAATCTGTTTTGAAAGCTTGCTTATTTTTCTATGTTGAAATATACCTTGCTTTGGAGTCCTTTGCAGTTTTCCTCAGTCTTCTTAAAATCTTGATCCTTCCTGTGTCTTGCAGAGTCCTTATGAAGTCTTGAAACTCCATGAGTTTTGCTGAAGCTGTCTTGAATATTGCAGGCTTGAAATCTTGGGAATTCCTGTTTTCCTGAGTCCCCTTGAAATCTTGAAACTTGATCAGTTTTCCAGAAGCTGTCTTGAATCTTGAAATCTTGAAATCTTGAAATCTTGAATTATTGTTGGTTAACATCCTATCTCAATGAATAATCTTCAATAGTCCGGTCTATAAAGTGTTTTCTTCAGTCCTCTTGAAATCTTCAAATTTCCAATTATTTTTTTAGTCATCTTGAATCCAGGAAGTTGTTGATTGTACCTGATTTGCCTTAACTCTTGAAACTGCATGATTTTTCTCAATCTGTTTTGAAAGCTTGCTTATTTTTATATAGGCTAAAATATACCTTCCTTTGGAGTCCTTTGCAGTTTTCAACAGTCCTCTTGAAATCTTGAGCCTTCCTGTGTCTTGCCGAGTCCTTATGATGTCTGGAAACTCCATTTGTTTTCCTGAAGCTGTCTTGAATATTGCATGCAGGCTTGACATCTTCGAAATTCCTGTTTAACTGAGTCCCCTTGAAATCTTGAAACTTGATCAGTATTTCAGAAGCCGTCTTGAATCTTGAAATCTTGAAATCTTGATATCTTGAAATCTTGAATTATTGCTGGTTAACATCCTATCTCAATGAATAATCTTCAATAGTCCGGTCTATAAAGTGTCTTCTTCAGTCCTCTTGAAATCTTCAAATTTCCAGTTATTTTTTTAGTCATCTTGAATCCTGGAAGTTGTTGATTGTACCTGATTTTCCTTAAATCTTGAAACTGCATGATTTTTCTCAATCTGTTTTGAAAGCTTGCTTATTTTCCTATGCCTAAATATACCTTGCTTTGGAGTCCTTTGCAGTTTTCATCAGTCCTCTTGAAATCTTGAGCCTTCCTGTGGCTTGCCGAGTCCTTATGATGTCTGGAAACTCCATGCGTTTTCCTGAAGCTGTCTTGAATATTGCATGCAGGCTTGACATCTTCGAAATTCCTGTTTTCCTGAGTCCCCTTGAAATCTTGAAACTTGATCAGTTTTCCAGAAGCTGTCTTGAATCTTGAAATCTTGAAATCTTGAAATCTTGATATCTTGAATTATTGTTGGTTAACATCTTATCTCAATGAATAATCTTCAAAAGTCCGGTCTATGAAGTGTTTTCTTCAGTCCTCTGGAAATCTTCAAATTTCCAGTCATTTTTTTAGTCATCTTGAATCCTGGAAGTTGTTGATTGTACCTGATTTTCCTTAAATCTTGAAACTGCATGATTTTTCTCAATCTGTTTTGAAAGCTTGCTTATTTTTCTATGCTGAAATATACCTTGCTTTGGAGTCCTTTGCAGTTTTCATCAGCCCTCTTGAAATCTTGAGCCTTCGTGTGTCTTGCAGAGTCCTTATGAAGTCTTGAAACTCCATGAGTTTTGCTAAAGCTATCTTGAATATTGCAAGTTTGAAATCTTGGGAATTCCTGTTTTCCTGAGTCCCCTTGAAATCTTGAAACTTGATCAGTTTTCCAGAAGCTGTCTTGAATCTTGAAATCTTGAAATCTTGATATCTTGAATTATTGTTGGTTAACATCCTATCTCAATGAATAATCTTCAATAGTCCGGTCTATAAAGTGTTTTCTTCAGTCCTCTTGAAATCCTCGAATTTCCAGTTATTTTTTTAGTCATCTTGAATCCAGGAAGTTGTTGATTGTACCTGATTTGCCTTAACTCTTGAAACTGCATGATTTTTCTCAATCTGTTTTGAAAGCTTGCTTATTTTTCTATGCTGAAATATACCTTGCTTTGGAGTCCTTTGCAATTTTCCTCAGTCCTCTTGAAATCTCGATTCTTCCTGTGTCTTGCAGAGTCCTTATGAAGTCTTGAAACTCCATGAGTTTTGCTGAAGCTGTCTTGAATATTGCAGGCTTAAAATCTTGGGAATTCCTGTTTTCCTGAGTCCCCTTGAAATCTTGAAACTTGATCAGTTTTCCAGAAGCTGTCTTGAATCTTGAAATCTTGAAATCTTGAAATCTTGAATTATTGTTGGTTAACATCCTATCTCAATGAATAATCTTCAATAGTCCGGTCTATTAAGTGTTTTCTTCAGTCCTCTTGAAATCTTCAAATTTCCAGTTATTTTTTTAGTCATCTTGAATCCTGGAAGTTGTTGATTGTGCCTGATTTTCCTTAAATCTTGAAACAGCATGATTTTTCTCAATCTGTTTTGAAAGCTTGCTTATTTTTCTATGCCTAAATATACCTTGTTTTGGAGTCCTTTGCAGTTTTCATCAGTCCTCTTGAAATCTTGATCCTTCCTGTGTCTTGCAGAGTCCTTATGAAGTCTTGAAACTCCATGAGTTTTGCTGAAGCTGTCTTGAATATTGCAGGCTTGAAATCTTGGGAATTCCTGTTTTCCTGAGTCCCCTTGAAATCTTGAAACTTGATCAGTTTTCCAGAAGCTGTCTTGAATCTTGAATCTTGAAATCTTGATACTTGAAATCTTGAATTATTGTTGGTTTACATCCTATCTCAATGAATAATCTTCAATAGTCCAGTCTATAAAGTGTCTTCTTCAGTCCTCTTGAAATCTTCAAATTTCCAGTGATTTTTTTAGTCATCTTGAATCCTGGAAGTTGTTGATTGTACCTGATTTTCCTTAAATCTTGAAACATGCATGATTTTTATCAATCTGTTTAGAAAGCTTGCTTATTTTTCTAGGCTAAAATATACCTTGCATGCTTTGGAGTCCTTTGCAGTTTTCAACAGTCCTCTTGAAATCTTGAGCCATCCTGTGTCTTGCCGAGTCCTTATGATGTCTGGAAACTCCATTTGTTTTCCTGAAGTTGTCTTGAATATTGCATGCAGGCTTGACATCTTCGAAATTCCTGTTTTCCTGAGTCCCCTTGCAATCTTGAAACTTGAACAGTATTTCAGAAGCTGTCTTGAATCTTGAAATCTTGAAATCTTGATATCCTGAAATCTTGAATTATTGTTGGTTAACATCCTATCTCAATGAATAATCTTCAATAGTCCGGTCTATAAAGTGTTTCCTTCAGTCCTCTTAAACTCCTCGAATTTCCAGTTATTTTTTTAGTCATCTTGAATCCAGGAAGTTGTTGATTGTACCTGATTTGCCTTAACTCTTGAAACTGCATGATTTTTCTCAATCTGTTTTGAAAGCTTGCTTATTTTTCTATAGGCTAAAATATACCTTGCTTTGGAGTCCTTTGCAGTTTTCATCAGCCCTCTTGAAATCTTGAGCCTTCCTGTGTCTTGCTGAGTCCTTATGAAGTCTTGAAACTCCATGAGTTTTGCTGCAGCTATCTTGAATATTGCAGGCTTGAAATCTTGGGAATTCCTGTTTTCCTGAGTCCCCTTGAAATCTTGAAACTTGATTAGTTTTCCAGAAGCTGTCTTGAATCTTGAAATCTTGAAATCTTGATATCTTGAATTATTGTTGGTTAACATCCTATCTCAATGAATAATCTTCAATAGTCCGGTCTATAAAGTGTTTTCTTCAGTCCTCTTGAAATCTTCAAATTTCCAATTATTTTTTTAGTCATCTTGAATCCTGGAAGTTGTTGATAGTACCTGATTTTCCTTAAATCTTGAAACTGCATGATTTTTCTTAATCTGTTTTGAAAGCTTGCTTATTTTTCTATGCCTAAATATACCTTGCTTTGGAGTCCTTTGCAGTTTTCATCAGTCCTCTTGAAATCTTGAGCCTTCCTGTGTCTTGCCGAGTCCTTATGATGTCTGGAAACTCCATCTGTTTTCCTGAAGTTGTCTTGAATATTGCATGCAGGCTTGACATCTTGGGAATTCCTGTTTTCCTGAGTCCCCTTGAAATCTTGAAACTTGATCAGTTTTTCAGAAGCCGTCTTGAATCTTGAAATCTTGAAATCTTGAAATCTTGATATCTTGAAATCTTGAATTATTGTTGGTTAACATCCTATCTCAATGAATAATCTTCAATAGTCCGGATATAAAGTGTTTTCTTCAGTCCTCTTGTAATCTTCAAATTTCCAGTCATTTTTTTAGTCATCTTGAATCCCGGAAAATGTTGATTGTGCCTGATTTTCCTTCACTCATGAAACTGCATGATTTTTCTCAATCTGTTTTGAAAGCTTGCTTATTTTTCTATGTTGAAATATACCTTGCTTTGGAGTCCTTTGCAGTTTTCCTCAGTCCTCTTGAAATCTTGATCCTTCCTGTGTCTTGCAGAGTCCTTATGAAGTCTTGAAACTCCATGAGTTTTGCTGAAGCTGTCTTGAATATTGCAGGCTTGAAATCTTGGGAATTCCTGTTTTCCTGAGTCCCCTTGAAATCTTGAAACTTGATCAGTTTTCCAGAAGCTGTCTTGAATCTTGAAATCTTGAAATCTTGATATCTTGAATTATTGTTGGTTAACATCCTTTCTCAATGAATAATGTTCAATAGTCCGGTCTATAAAGTGTTTTCTTCAGTCCTCTTGAAATCTTCAAATTTCCAATTATTTTTTTAGTCATCTTGAATCCTGGAAGTTGTTGATAGTACCTGATTTTCCTTAAATCTTGAAACTGCATGATTTTTCTTAATCTGTTTTGAAAGCTTGCTTATTTTTCTATGCCTAAATATACCTTGCTTTGGAGTCCTTTGCAGTTTTCATCAGTCCTCTTGAAATCTTGAGCCTTCCTGTGTCTTGCCGAGTCCTTATGATGTCTGGAAACTCCATCTGTTTTCCTGAAGTTGTCTTGAATATTGCATGCAGGCTTGACATCTTCGAAATTCCTGTTTTCCTGAGTCCCCTTGAAATCTTGAAACTTGAACAGTATTTCAGAAGCTGTCTTGAATCTTGAAATCTTGAAATCTTGATATCTTGAAATCTTGAAGTATTGTTAGTAAACATCCTATCTCAATGAATAATCTTCAATAGTCCGGTCTATAAAGTGTCTTCTTCAGTCCTCTTGAAATCTTCAAATTTCCAGTAATTTTTTTAGTCATCTTGAATCCTGGAAGTTGTTGATTGTACCTGATTTTCCTTCAATCTTGAAACTGCATGATTTTTCTCAATCTGTTTTGAAAGCTTGCTTATTTTTCTATGCTGAAATATACCTTGCTTTGGAGTCCTTTGCAGTTTTCCTCAGCCCTCTTGAAATCTTGAGCCTTCCTGTGTCTTGCAGAGTCCTTATGAAGTCTTGAAACTCCATGAGTTTTGCTGAAGCTGTCTTGAATATTGCAGGCTTGAAATCTTGGGAATTCCTGTTTTCCTGAGTCCCCTTGAAATCTTGAAACTTGATCAGTTTTCCAGAAGCTGTCTTGAATCTTGAAATCTTGAAATCTTGATATCTTGAATTATTGTTGGTTAACATCCTATCTCAATGAATAATATTCAATAGTCCGGTCTATAAAGTGTTTTCTTCAGTCCTCTTGAAATCCTCGAATTTCCAGTCATTTTTTTAGTCATCTTGAATCCAGGAAGTTGTTGATTGTACCTGACTTTCCTTAAATCTTGAAACTGCATGATTTTTCTCAATCTGTTTTGAAAGCTTGCTTATTTTTCTATGCTGAAATATACCTTGCTTTGGAGTCCTTTGCAGTTTTCATCAGCACTCCTGAATTCTTGAGCCTTCCTGTCATCTTGAATCCAGGAAGTTGTTGATTGTACCTGACTTTCCTTAAATCTTGAAACTGCATGATTTTTCTCAATCTGTTTTGAAAGCTTGCTTATTTTTCTATGCTGAAATATACCTTGCTTTGGAGTCCTTTGCAGTTTTCATCAGCACTCCTGAAATCTTGAGCCTTCCTGTGTCTTGCAGAGTCCTTATGAAGTCTTGAAACTCCATGAGTTTTGCTGAAGCTGTCTTGAATATTGCAGGCTTGAAATCTTGGGAATTCCTGTTTTCCTGAGTCCCCTTGAAATCTTGAAACTTGATCAGTTTTCCAGAAGCTGTCTTGAATCTTGAAATCTTGAAATCTTGATATCTTGAATTATTGTTGGTTAACATCCTATTTCAATGAATAATCTTCAATAGTCCGGTCTATAAAGTGTTTTCTTCAGTCCTCTTAAAATCTTCAAATTTCCAGTTATTTTTTTAGTCATCTTGAATCCTGGAAGTTGTTGATAGTACCTGATTTTCCTTAAATCTTGAAACTGCATGATTTTTCTCATCTGTTTTGAAAGCTTGCTTATTTTTCTATGCCTAAATATACCTTGCTTTGGAGTCCTTTGCAGTTTTCATCAGTCCTCTTGAAATCTTGAGCCTTCCTGTGTCTTGCCGAGTCCTTATGATGTCTGGAAACTCCATTTGTTTTCCTGAAGTTGTCTTGAATATTGCATGCAGGCTTGACATCTTCGAAATTCCTGTTTTCCTGAGTCCCCTTGAAATCTTGAAACTTGATCAGTTTTCAAGAAGCCGTCTTGAATCTTGAAATCTTGATATCTTGAAATCTTGAATTATTGTTGGTTAACATCCTATCTCGATGAATAATCTTCAAAAGTCCGGTCTATAAAGTGTTTTCTTCAGTCCTCTTGTAATCTTCAAATTTCCAGTCATTTTTTAGTCATCTTGAATCCCGGAAAATGTTGATTGTGCCTGATTTTCCTTAAATCTTGAAACTGCATGATTTTTCTCAATCTGTTTTGAAAGCTTGCTTATTTTTCTATGTTGAAATATACCTTGCTTTGGAGTCCTTTGCAGTTTTCATCAGCCCTCTTGAAATCTCGATCCTTCCTGTGTCTTGCAGAGTCCATATGAAGTCTTGAAACTCCATGAGTTTTGCTGAAGCTGTCTTGAATATTGCAGGCTTGAAATCTTGGGAATTCCTGTTTTCCTGAGTCCCCTTGAAATCTTGAAACTTGATCAGTTTTTCAGAAGCCGTTTTGAATCTTGAAATCTTGAAATCTTGAAATCTTGATATCTTGAAATCTTGAATTATTGTTGGTTAACATCCTATCTCAATGAATAATCTTCAATAGTCCGGATATAAAGTGTTTTCTTCAGTCCTCTTGTAATCTTCAAATTTCCAGTCATTTTTTTAGTCATCTTGAATCCCGGAAAATGTTGATTGTGCCTGATTTTCCTTCAATCTTGAAACTGCATGATTTTTCTCAATCTGTTTTGAAAGCTTGCTTATTTTTCTATGTTGAAATATACCTTGCTTTGGAGTCCTTTGCAGTTTTCCTCAGTCCTCTTGAAATCTTGATCCTTCCTGTGTCTTGCAGAGTCCTTATGAAGTCTTGAAACTCCATGAGTTTTGCTGAAGCTGTCTTGAATATTGCAGGCTTAAAATCTTGGGAATTCCTGTTTTCCTGAGTCCCCTTGAAATCTTGAAACTTGATCAGTTTTCCAGAAGCTGTCTTGAATCTTGAAATCTTGAAATCTTGATATCTTGAATTATTGTTGGTTAACATCCTATCTCAATGAATAATCTTCAATAGTCCGGTCTATAAAGTGTTTTCTTCAGTCCTCTTGAAATCTTCAAATTTCCAATTATTTTTTTAGTCATCTTGAATCCTGGAAGTTGTTGATAGTACCTGATTTTCCTTAAATCTTGAAACTGCATGATTTTTCTAATCTGTTTTGAAAGCTTGCTTATTTTTCTATGCCTAAATATACCTTGCTTTGGAGTCCTTTGCAGTTTTCATCAGTCCTCTTGAAATCTTGAGCCTTCCTGTGTCTTGCCGAGTCCTTATGATGTCTGGAAACTCCATCTGTTTTCCTGAAGTTGTCTTGAATATTGCATGCAGGCTTGACATCTTGGGAATTCCTGTTTTCCTGAGTCCCCTTGAAATCTTGAAACTTGATCAGTTTTTCAGAAGCCGTCTTGAATCTTGAAATCTTGAAATCTTGAAATCTTGATATCTTGAAATCTTGAATTATTGTTGGTTAACATCCTATCTCAATGAATAATCTTCAATAGTCCGGATATAAAGTGTTTTCTTCAGTCCTCTTGTAATCTTCAAATTTCCAGTCATTTTTTTAGTCATCTTGAATCCCGGAAAATGTTGATTGTGCCTGATTTTCCTTCAATCTTGAAACTGCATGATTTTTCTCAATCTGTTTTGAAAGCTTGCTTATTTTTCTATGTTGAAATATACCTTGCTTTGGAGTCCTTTGCAGTTTTCCTCAGTCCTCTTGAAATCTTGATCCTTCCTGTGTCTTGCAGAGTCCTTATGAAGTCTTGAAACTCCATGAGTTTTGCTGAAGCTGTCTTGAATATTGCAGGCTTGAAATCTTGGGAATTCCTGTTTTCCTGAGTCCCCTTGAAATCTTGAAACTTGATCAGTTTTCCAGAAGCTGTCTTGAATCTTGAAATCTTGAAATCTTGATATCTTGAATTATTGTTGGTTAACATCCTTCTCAATGAATAATGTTCAATAGTCCGGTCTATAAAGTGTTTTCTTCAGTCCTCTTGAAATCTTCAAATTTCCAATTATTTTTTTAGTCATCTTGAATCCTGGAAGTTGTTGATAGTACCTGATTTTCCTTAAATCTTGAAACTGCATGATTTTTCTTAATCTGTTTTGAAAGCTTGCTTATTTTTCTATGCCTAAATATACCTTGCTTTGGAGTCCTTTGCAGTTTTCATCAGTCCTCTTGAAATCTTGAGCCTTCCTGTGTCTTGCCGAGTCCTTATGATGTCTGGAAACTCCATCTGTTTTCCTGAAGTTGTCTTGAATATTGCATGCAGGCTTGACATCTTCGAAATTCCTGTTTTCCTGAGTCCCCTTGAAATCTTGAAACTTGAACAGTATTTCAGAAGCTGTCTTGAATCTTGAAATCTTGAAATCTTGATATCTTGAAATCTTGAAGTATTGTTAGTAAACATCCTATCTCAATGAATAATCTTCAATAGTCCGGTCTATAAAGTGTCTTCTTCAGTCCTCTTGAAATCTTCAAATTTCCAGTAATTTTTTTAGTCATCTTGAATCCTGGAAGTTGTTGATTGTACCTGATTTTCCTTCAATCTTGAAACTGCATGATTTTTCTCAATCTGTTTTGAAAGCTTGCTTATTTTTCTATGCTGAAATATACCTTGCTTTGGAGTCCTTTGCAGTTTTCCTCAGCCCTCTTGAAATCTTGAGCCTTCCTGTGTCTTGCAGAGTCCTTATGAAGTCTTGAAACTCCATGAGTTTTGCTGAAGCTGTCTTGAATATTGCAGGCTTGAAATCTTGGGAATTCCTGTTTTCCTGAGTCCCCTTGAAATCTTGAAACTTGATCAGTTTTCCAGAAGCTGTCTTGAATCTTGAAATCTTGAAATCTTGATATCTTGAATTATTGTTGGTTAACATCCTATCTCAATGAATAATATTCAATAGTCCGGTCTATAAAGTGTTTTCTTCAGTCCTCTTGAAATCTCGAATTTCCAGTCATTTTTTTAGTCATCTTGAATCCAGGAAGTTGTTGATTGTACCTGACTTTCCTTAAATCTTGAAACTGCATGATTTTTCTCAATCTGTTTTGAAAGCTTGCTTATTTTTCTATGCTGAAATATACCTTGCTTTGGAGTCCTTTGCAGTTTTCATCAGCACTCCTGAATTCTTGAGCCTTCCTGTCATCTTGAATCCAGGAAGTTGTTGATTGTACCTGACTTTCCTTAAATCTTGAAACTGCATGATTTTTCTCAATCTGTTTTGAAAGCTTGCTTATTTTTCTATGCTGAAATATACCTTGCTTTGGAGTCCTTTGCAGTTTTCATCAGCACTCCTGAATTCTTGAGCCTTCCTGTGTCTTGCAGAGTCCTTATGAAGTCTTGAAACTCCATGAGTTTTGCTGAAGCTGTCTTGAATATTGCAGGCTTGAAATCTTGGGAATTCCTGTTTTCCTGAGTCCCCTTGAAATCTTGAAACTTGATCAGTTTTCCAGAAGCTGTCTTGAATCTTGAAATCTTGAAATTTGATATCTTGAATTATTGTTGGTTAACATCCTATCTCAATGAATAATATTCAATAGTCCGGTCTATAAAGTGTTTTCTTCAGTCCTCTTGAAATCCTCGAATTTCCAGTCATTTTTTTAGTCATCTTGAATCCAGGAAGTTGTTGATTGTACCTGACTTTCCTTAAATCTTGAAACTGCATGATTTTTCTCAATCTGTTTTGAAAGCTTGCTTATTTTTCTATGCTGAAATATACCTTGCTTTGGAGTCCTTTGCAGTTTTCATCAGCACTCCTGAATTCTTGAGCCTTCCTGTGTCTTGCAGAGTCCTTATGAAGTCTTGAAACTCCATGAGTTTTGCTGAAGTTGTCTTGAATATTTGCAGGCTTGAAATCTTGGGAATTCCTGTTTTCCTGAGTCCCCTTGAAATCTTGAAACTTGATCAGTTTTCCAGAAGCTGTCTTGAATCTTGAAATCTTGAAATCTTGATATCTTGATATCTTGAATTATTGTTGGTTAACATCCTATCTCAATGAATAATCTTCAATAGTCCGGTCTATAAAGTGTTTCCTTCAGTCCTCTTGAAATCTTCGAATTTCCAGTTATTTTTTTAGTCATCTTGAATCCAGGAAGTTGTTGATTGTACCTGACTTTCCTTAAATCTTGAAACTGCATGATTTTTCTCAATCTGTTTTGAAAGCTTGCTTATTTTTCTATGCTGAAATATACCTTGCTTTGGAGTCCTTTGCAGTTTTCATCAGCCTCCTGAATTCTTGAGCCTTCCTGTGTCTTCCAGAGTCCTTATAAAGTCTTGAAACTCCATGAGTTTTGCTGAAGCTGTCTTGAATATTGCAGGCTTGAAATCTTGGGAATTCCTGTTTTCCTGAGTCCCCTTGAAATCTTGAAACTTGATCAGTTTTCCAGAAGCTGTCTTGAATCTTGAAATCTTGAAATTTGATATCTTGAATTATTGTTGGTTAACATCCTATCTCAATGAATAATCTTCAATAGTCCGGTCTATAAAGTGTTTCTTCAGTCCTCTTGAAATCTTCAAATTTCCAGTTATTTTTTTAGTCATCTTGAATCCTGGAAGTTGTTGATTGTACCTGATTTTTTTAAATCTTGAAACTGCATGATTTTTCTCAATCTGTTTTGAAAGCTTGCTTATTTTTCTTGGCTAAAATATACCTTGCTTTGGAGTCCTTTGCAGTTTTCCTCAGTCCTCTTGAAATCTTGAGCCTTCCTGTGTCTTGCAGAGTCCTTATGAAGTCTTGAAACTCCATGAGTTTTGCTGAAGCTGTCTTGAATATTTCAGGCTTGAAATCTTGGGAATTCCTGTTTTCCTGAGTCCCCTTGAAATCTTGAAACTTGATCAGTTTTCCAGAAGCTGTCTTGAATCTTGAAATCTTGAAATCTTGATATCTTGATATCTTGAATTATTGTTGGTTAACATCCTATCTCAATGAATAATCTTCAATAGTCCGGTCTATAAAGTGTTTCCTTCAGTCCTCTTGAAATCTTCAAATTTCCAGTTATTTTTTTAGTCATCTTGAATCCAGGAAGTTGTTGATTGTACCTGACTTTCCTTAAATCTTGAAACTGCATGATTTTTCTCAATCTGTTTTGAAAGCTTGCTTATTTTTCTATGCTGAAATATACCTTGCTTTGGAGTCCTTTGCAGTTTTCATCAGCCTCCTGAATCTTGAGCCTTCCTGTGTCTTCCAGAGTCCTTATAAAGTCTTGAAACTCCATGAGTTTTGCTGAAGCTGTCTTGAATATTGCAGGCTTGAAATCTTGGGAATTCCTGTTTTCCTGAGTCCCCTTGAAATCTTGAAACTTGATCAGTTTTCCAGAAGCTGTCTTGAATCTTGAAATCTTGAAATTTGATATCTTGAATTATTGTTGGTTAACATCCTATCTCAATGAATAATCTTCAATAGTCCGGTCTATAAAGTGTTTCCTTCAGTCCTCTTGAAATCTTCGAATTTCCAGTTATTTTTTTAGTCATCTTGAATCCAGGAAGTTGTTGATTGTACCTGATTTTTTTAAATCTTGAAACTGCATGATTTTTCTCAATCTGTTTTGAAAGCTTGCTTATTTTTCTAGGCTAAAATATACCTTGCTTTGGAGTCCTTTGCAGTTTTCCTCAGTCCTCTTGAAATCTTGAGCCTTCCTGTGTCTTGCCCAGTCCTTATGAAGTCTTGAAACTCCATGAGTTTTGCTGAAGCTGTCTTGAATATTGCAGGCTTGAAATCTTGGGAATTCCTGTTTTCCTGAGTCCCCTTGAAATCTTGAAACTTGATCAGTTTTCCAGAAGCTGTCTTGAATCTTGAAATCTTGAAATTTGATATCTTGAATTATTGTTGGTTAACATCCTATCTCAATGAATAATCTTCAATAGTCCGGTCTATAAAGTGTTTCCTTCAGTCCTCTTGAAATCTTCGAATTTCCAGTTATTTTTTTAGTCATCTTGAATCAAGGAAGTTGTTGATTGTACCTGATTTTTTAAATCTTGAAACTGCATGATTTTTCTCAATCTGTTTTGAAAGCTTGCTTATTTTTCTAGGCTAAAATATACCTTGCTTTCGAGTCCTTTGCAGTTTTCCTCAGTCCTCTTGAAATCTTGAGACTCCTGTGTCTTGCCGAGTCCTTATGATGTCTGGAAACTCCATTTGTTTTCCTGAAGCTGTCTTGAATATTGCATGCAGGCTTGACATCTTCGAAATTCCTGTTTTTCTTGAGTCCCCTTGAAATCTTGAAACTTGATCAGTTTTCCAGAAGCCGTCTTGAATCTTGAAATCTTGATATCTTGAAATCTTGAATTATTGTTGGTTAACATCCTATCTCGATGAATAATCTTCAATAGTCCGGTCTATAAAGTGTTTTCTTCAGTCCTCTTGTAATCTTCAAATTTCCAGTCTTTTTTTTAGTCATCTTGAATCCCGGAAAATGTTGATTGTGCCTGATTTTCCTTAAATCTTGAAACTGCATGATTTTTCTCAATCTGTTTTGAAAGCTTGCTTATTTTTCTATGTTGAAATATACCTTGCTTTGGAGTCCTTTGCAGTTTTCATCAGCCCTCTTGAAATCTCGATCCTTCCTGTGTCTTGCAGAGTCCTTATGAAGTCTTGAAACTCCATGAGTTTTGCTGAAGCTGTCTTGAATATTGCAGGCTTGAAATCTTGGGAATTCCTGTTTTCCTGAGTCACCTTGAAATCTTGAAACTTGATCAGTTTTCCAGAAGCTGTCTTGAATCTTGAAATCTTGAAATCTTGATATCTTGAATTATTGTTGGTTAACATCCTATCTCAATGAATAATCTTCAACAGTCCGGTCTATAAAGTGTTTTCTTCAGTCCTCTTGAAATCTTCAAATTTCCAGTTATTTTTTTAGTCATCTTGAATCCTGGAAGTTGTTGATTGTACCTGATTTTCCAGAAATATTGAAACTGCATGATTTTTCTCAATCTGTTTTGAAAGCTTTCTTATTTTTCTATGCCTAAATATACCTTGCTTTGGAGTCCTTTGCAGTTTTCATCAGTCCTCTTGAAATCTAGAGCCTTCCTGTGTCTTGCCGAGTCCTTATGATGTCTGGAAACTCCATTTGTTTTTCAGAAGCCTTCTTGAATCTTGAAATCTTGAAATCTTGATATCTTGAAATCTTGAATTATTGTTGGTTAACATCCTATCTCGATGAATAATCTTCAATTTTCCGGTCTATAAAGTGTCTTCTTCAGTCCTCTTGAAATCTTCAAATTTCCAGTAATTTTTTTAGTCATCTTGAATCCTGGAAGTTGTTGATTGTACATGATTTTCCTTCAATCTTGAAACTGCATGATTTTTCTCAATCTGTTTTGAAAGCTTGCTTATTTTTCTATGCTGAAATATACCTTGCTTTGGAGTCCTTTGCAGTTTTCATCAGCCCTCTTGAAATCTTGAGCCTTCCTGTGTCTTGCAGAGTCCTTATGAAGTCTTGAAACTCCATGAGTTTTGCTGAAGCTGTCTTGAATATTGCAGGCTTGAAATCTTGGGAATTCCTGTTTTCCTGAGTCCCCTTGAAATCTTGAAACTTGATCAGTTTTCCAGAAGCTGTCTTGAATCTTGAAATCTTGAAATCTTGATATCTTGAATTATTGTTGGTTAACATCCTATCTCAATGAATAATATTCAATAGTCCGGTCTATAAAGTGTTTTCTTCAGTCCTCTTGAAATCCTCGAATTTCCAGTCATTTTTTTAGTCATCTTGAATCCAGGAAGTTGTTGATTGTACCTGACTTTCCTTAAATCTTGAAACTGCATGATTTTTCTCAATCTGTTTTGAAAGCTTGCTTATTTTTCTATGCTGAAATATACCTTGCTTTGGAGTCCTTTGCAGTTTTCATCAGCACTCCTGAATTCTTGAGCCTTCCTGTCATCTTGAATCCAGGAAGTTGTTGATTGTACCTGACTTTCCTTAAATCTTGAAACTGCATGATTTTTCTCAATCTGTTTTGAAAGCTTGCTTATTTTTCTATGCTGAAATATACCTTGCTTTGGAGTCCTTTGCAGTTTTCATCAGCACTCCTGAATTCTTGAGCCTTCCTGTGTCTTGCAGAGTCCTTATGAAGTCTTGAAACTCCATGAGTTTTGCTGAAGCTGTCTTGAATATTGCAGGCTTGAAATCTTGGGAATTCCTGTTTTCCTGAGTCCCCTTGAAATCTTGAAACTTGATCAGTTTTCCAGAAGCTGTCTTGAATCTTGAAATCTTGAAATTTGATATCTTGAATTATTGTTGGTTAACATCCTATCTCAATGAATAATCTTCAATAGTCCGGTCTATAAAGTGTTTTCTTCAGTCCTCTTGAAATCTTCGAATTTCCAGTCATTTTTTTAGTCATCTTGAATCCAGGAAGTTGTTGATTGTACCTGACTTTCCTTAAATCTTGAAACTGCATGATTTTTCTCAATCTGTTTTGAAAGCTTGCTTATTTTTCTATGCTGAAATATACCTTGCTTTGGAGTCCTTTGCAGTTTTCATCAGTCCTCTTGAAATCTTGAGCCTTCCTGTGTCTTGCCGAGTCCTTATGATGTCTGGAAACTCCATTTGTTTTCCTGAAGTTGTCTTGAATATTGCATGCAGGCTTGACATCTTCGAAATTCCTGTTTTCCTGAGTCCCCTTGAAATCTTGAAACTTGATCAGTATTTCAGAAGCTGTCTTGAATCTTGAAATCTTGAAATCTTGATATCCTGAAATCTTGAATTATTGTTGGTTAACATCCTATCTCAATGAATAATCTTCAATAGTCCGGTCTATAAAGTGTCTTCTTCAGTCCTCTTGAAATCTTCAAATTTCCAGTTATTTTTTTAGTCATCTTGAATCCTGGAAGTTGTTGATTGTACCTGATTTTCCTTAAATCTTGAAACTGCATGATTTTTCTCAATCTGTTTTGAAAGCTTGCTTATTTTTCTATGCTGAAATATACCTTGCTTTGGAGTCCTTTGCAGTTTTCATCAGCCCTCTTGAAATCTTGAGCCTTCCTGTGTCTTGCCGAGTCCTTATGATGTCTGGAAACTGCATTTGTTTTCCTGAAGCTGTCTTGAATATTGCATGCAGGCTTGACATCTTCGAAATTCCTGTTTTCCTGAGTCCCCTTGAAATCTTGAAACTTGATCAGTTTTCCAGAATCCGTCTTGAATCTTGAAATCTTGAATCTTGATATCTTGAAATCTTGAATTATTGTTGGTTAACATCCTATCTCAATGAATAATCTTCAATAGTCCGGTCTATAAAGTGTCTTCTTCAGTCCTCTTGAAATCTTCAAATTTCCAGTGATTTTTTTAGTCATCTTGAATCCTGGAAGTTGTTGATTGTACCTGATTTTCCTTAAATCTTGAAACTGCATGATTTTTCTCAATCTGTTTTGAAAGCTTGCTTATTTTTCTAGGCTAAAATATACCTTTCTTTGGAGTCCTTTGCAGTTTTCAACAGTCCTCTTGAAATCTTGAGCCTTCCTGTGTCTTGTCGAGTCCTTATGATGTCTGGAAACTCCATTTGTTTTCCTGAAGCTGTCTTAAATATTGCATGCAGGCTTGACATCTTAGAAATTCCTGTTTCCCTGAGTCCCCTTGAAATCTTGAAACTTGATCAGTTTTCCAGAAGCCATCTTGAATCTTGAAATCTTGATATCTTGAATTATTGTTGGTTAACATCCTATCTCAATGAATAATCTTCAAAAGTCCGGTCTATAAAGTGTTTTCTTCAGTCCTCTTGAAATCTTCAAATTTCCAGTTATTTTTTAGTCATCTTGAATCCTGGAAGTTGTTGATTGTACCTGATTTTCCTTAAATCTTGAAACTGCATGATTTTTCTCAATCTGTTTTGAAAGCTTGCTTATTTTTCTATGCCTAAATATACCTTGCTTTGGAGTCCTTTGCAGTTTTCATCAGTCCTCTTGAAATCTTGAGCCTTCCTGTGTCTTGCCAAGTCTTTATGAAGTTTTGAAACTCCATGAGTTTTGCTGAAGTTGTCTTGAATATTGCAGGCTTGAAATCTTGGAAATTCCTGTTTTCCTGAGTCCCCTTGAAATCTTGAAACTTGATCAGTTTTCCAGAACCGTCTTGAATCTTGAAATCTTGATATCTTGAAATCTTGAATTATTGTTGGTTAACATCCTATCTCAATGAATAATCTTCAATAGTCCGGTCTATAAAGTGTCTTCTTCAGTCCTCTTGAAATCTTCAAATATCCAGTTATTTTTTAGTCATCTTGAATCCTGGAAGTTGTTGATTGTACATGTACCTGATTTTCCTTAAATCTTGAAACTGCATGATTTTCCTCAATCTGTTTTGAAAGCTTGCTTATTTTTCTATGCTGAAATATACCTTGCTTTGGAGTCCTTTGCAGTTTTCATCAGTCCTTTTAAATCTTGATCCTTCCTGTGTCTTGCAGAGTCCTTATGAAGTCTTGAAACTCCATGAGTTTTGCTGAAGCTGTCTTGAATATTGCAAGCTTGAAATCTTGTGAATTCCTGTTTTCCTGAGTCCCCTTGAAATCTTGAAACTTGATCAGTTTTCCAGAAGCTGTCTTGAATCTTGAAATCTTGAAATCTTGAAATCTTGATATCTTGAATTATTGTTGGTTAACATCCTATCTCAATGAATAATCTTCAATAGTCCGGTCTATAAAGTGTTTTCTTCAGTCCTCTTGTAATCTTCAAATTTCCAGTCATTTTTTTAGTCATCTTGAATCCCGGAAAATGTTGATTGTGCCTGATTTTCCTTAAATCTTGAAACTGCATGATTTTTCTCAATCTGTTTTGAAAGCTTGCTTATTTTTCTATGTTGAAATATACCTTGCTTTGGAGTCCTTTGCAGTTTTCCTCAGTCCTCTTGAAATCTTGATCCTTCCTGTGTCTTGCAGAGTCCTTATGAATTCTTGAAACTCCATGAGTTTTGCTGAAGCTGTCTTGAATATTGCAGGCTTAAAATCTTGGGAATTCCTGTTTTCCTGAGTCCCCTTGAAATCTTGAAACTTGATCAGTTTTCCAGAAGCTGTCTTGAATCTTGAAATCTTGAAATCTTGATATCTTGAATTATTGTTGGTTAACATCCTATCTCAATGAATAATCTTCAATAGTCCGGTCTATAAAGTGTTTTCTTCAGTCCTCTTAAAATCTTCAAATTTCCAATTATTTTTTTAGTCATCTTGAATCCTGGAAGTTGTTGATTGTACCTGATTTTCCTTAAATCTTGAAACTGCATGATTTTTCTTCATCTGTTTTGAAAGCTTGCTTATTTTTCTATGCCTAAATATACCTTGCTTTGGAGTCCTTTGCAGTTTTCATCAGTCCTCTTGAAATCTTGAGCCTTCCTGTGTCTTGCCGAGTCCTTATGATGTCTGGAAACTCCATTTGTTTTCCTGAAGTTGTCTTGAATATTGCATGCAGGCTTGACATCTTCGAAATTCCTGTTTTCCTGAGTCCCCTTGAAATCTTGAAACTTGATCAGTTTTCAAGAAGCCGTCTTGAATCTTGAAATCTTGATATCTTGAAATCTTGAATTATTGTTGGTTAACATCCTATCTCGATGAATAATCTTCAAAAGTCCGGTCTATAAAGTGTTTTCTTCAGTCCTCTTGAAATCTTCAAATTTCCAGTCATCTTTTTAGTCATCTTGAATCCCGGAAAATGTTGATTGTGCCTGATTTTCCTTAAATCTTGAAACTGCATGATTTTTCTCAATCTGTTTTGAAAGCTTGCTTATTTTTCTATGTTGAAATATACCTTGCTTTGGAGTCCTTTGCAGTTTTCATCAGCCCTCTTGAAATCTCGATCCTTCCTGTGTCTTGCAGAGTCCTTATGAAGTCTTGAAACTCCATGAGTTTTGCTGAAGCTGTCTTGAATATTGCAGGCTTGAAATCTTGGGAATTCCTGTTTTCCTGAGTCCCCTTGAAATCTTGAAACTTGATCAGTTTTTCAGAAGCCGTCTTGAATCTTGAAATCTTGAAATCTTGAAATCTTGATATCTTGAAATCTTGAATTATTGTTGGTTAACATCCTATCTCAATGAATAATCTTCAATAGTCCGGATATAAAGTGTTTTCTTCAGTCCTCTTGTAATCTTCAAATTTCCAGTCATTTTTTTAGTCATCTTGAATCCCGGAAAATGTTGATTGTGCCTGATTTTCCTTCAATCTTGAAACTGCATGATTTTTCTCAATCTGTTTTGAAAGCTTGCTTATTTTTCTATGTTGAAATATACCTTGCTTTGGAGTCCTTTGCAGTTTTCCTCAGTCCTCTTGAAATCTTGATCCTTCCTGTGTCTTGCAGAGTCCTTATGAAGTCTTGAAACTCCATGAGTTTTGCTGAAGCTGTCTTGAATATTGCAGGCTTAAAATCTTGGGAATTCCTGTTTTCCTGAGTCCCCTTGAAATCTTGAAACTTGATCAGTTTTCCAGAAGCTGTCTTGAATCTTGAAATCTTGAAATCTTGATATCTTGAATTATTGTTGGTTAACATCCTATCTCAATGAATAATCTTCAATAGTCCGGTCTATAAAGTGTTTTCTTCAGTCCTCTTGAAATCTTCAAATTTCCAATTATTTTTTTAGTCATCTTGAATCCTGGAAGTTGTTGATAGTACCTGATTTTCCTTAAATCTTGAAACTGCATGATTTTTCTTAATCTGTTTTGAAAGCTTGCTTATTTTTCTATGCCTAAATATACCTTGCTTTGGAGTCCTTTGCAGTTTTCATCAGTCCTCTTGAAATCTTGAGCCTTCCTGTGTCTTGCCGAGTCCTTATGATGTCTGGAAACTCCATCTGTTTTCCTGAAGTTGTCTTGAATATTGCATGCAGGCTTGACATCTTCGAAATTCCTGTTTTCCTGAGTCCCCTTGAAATCTTGAAACTTGAACAGTATTTCAGAAGCTGTCTTGAATCTTGAAATCTTGAAATCTTGATATCTTGAAATCTTGAAGTATTGTTAGTAAACATCCTATCTCAATGAATAATCTTCAATAGTCCGGTCTATAAAGTGTCTTCTTCAGTCCTCTTGAAATCTTCAAATTTCCAGTAATTTTTTTAGTCATCTTGAATCCTGGAAGTTGTTGATTGTACCTGATTTTCCTTCAATCTTGAAACTGCATGATTTTTCTCAATCTGTTTTGAAAGCTTGCTTATTTTTCTATGCTGAAATATACCTTGCTTTGGAGTCCTTTGCAGTTTTCCTCAGCCCTCTTGAAATCTTGAGCCTTCCTGTGTCTTGCAGAGTCCTTATGAAGTCTTGAAACTCCATGAGTTTTGCTGAAGCTGTCTTGAATATTGCAGGCTTGAAATCTTGGGAATTCCTGTTTTCCTGAGTCCCCTTGAAATCTTGAAACTTGATCAGTTTTCCAGAAGCTGTCTTGAATCTTGAAATCTTGAAATCTTGATATCTTGAATTATTGTTGGTTAACATCCTATCTCAATGAATAATATTCAATAGTCCGGTCTATAAAGTGTTTTCTTCAGTCCTCTTGAAATCCTCGAATTTCCAGTCATTTTTTTAGTCATCTTGAATCCAGGAAGTTGTTGATTGTACCTGACTTTCCTTAAATCTTGAAACTGCATGATTTTTCTCAATCTGTTTTGAAAGCTTGCTTATTTTTCTATGCTGAAATATACCTTGCTTTGGAGTCCTTTGCAGTTTTCATCAGCACTCCTGAATTCTTGAGCCTTCCTGTCATCTTGAATCCAGGAAGTTGTTGATTGTACCTGACTTTCCTTAAATCTTGAAACTGCATGATTTTTCTCAATCTGTTTTGAAAGCTTGCTTATTTTTCTATGCTGAAATATACCTTGCTTTGGAGTCCTTTGCAGTTTTCATCAGCACTCCTGAATTCTTGAGCCTTCCTGTGTCTTGCAGAGTCCTTATGAAGTCTTGAAACTCCATGAGTTTTGCTGAAGCTGTCTTGAATATTGCAGGCTTGAAATCTTGGGAATTCCTGTTTTCCTGAGTCCCCTTGAAATCTTGAAACTTGTTCCGTTTTCCAGAAGCTGTCTTGAATCTTGAAATCTTGAAATTTGATATCTTGAATTATTGTTGGTTAACATCCTATCTCAATGAATAATATTCAATAGTCCGGTCTATAAAGTGTTTTCTTCAGTCCTCTTGAAATCCTCGAATTTCCAGTCATTTTTTTAGTCATCTTGAATCCAGGAAGTTGTTGATTGTACCTGACTTTCCTTAAATCTTGAAACTGCATGATTTTTCTCAATCTGTTTTGAAAGCTTGCTTATTTTTCTATGCTGAAATATACCTTGCTTAGGAGTCCTTTGCAGTTTTCATCAGCACTCCTGAATTCTTGAGCCTTCCTGTCATCTTGAATCCAGGAAGTTGTTGATTGTACCTGACTTTCCTTAAATCTTGAAACTGCATGATTTTTCTCAATCTGTTTTGAAAGCTTGCTTATTTTTCTATGCTGAAATATACCTTGCTTTGGAGTCCTTTGCAGTTTTCATCAGCACTCCTGAATTCTTGAGCCTTCCTGTGTCTTGCAGAGTCCTTATGAAGTCTTGAAACTCCATGAGTTTTGCTGAAGCTGTCTTGAATATTGCAGGCTTGAAATCTTGGGAATTCCTGTTTTCCTGAGTCCCCTTGAAATCTTGAAACTTGATCAGTTTTCCAGAAGCTGTCTTGAATCTTGAAATCTTGAAATTTGATATCTTGAATTATTGTTGGTTAACATCCTATCTCAATGAATAATCTTCAATAGTCCGGTCTATAAAGTGTTTCCTTCAGTCCTCTTGAAATCTTCGAATTTCCAGTTATTTTTTTAGTCATCTTGAATACAGGAAGTTGTTGATTGTACCTGACTTTTTTTAAATCTTGAAACTGCATGATTTTTCTCAATCTGTTTTGAAAGCTTGCTTATTTTTCAAGGCTAAAATATACCTTGCTTTGGAGTCCTTTGCAGTTTTCCTCAGTCCTCTTGAAATCTTGAGACTCCTGTGTCTTGCCGAGTCCTTATGATGTCTGGAAACTCCATTGTTTTCCTGAAGCTGTCTTGAATATTGCATGCAGGCTTGACATCTTCGAAATTCCTGTTTTCCTGAGTCCCCTTGAAATCTTGAAACTTGATCAGTTTTCCAGAAGCCGTCTTGGATCTTGAAATCTTGATATCTTGAAATCTTGAATTATTGTTGGTTAACATCCTATCTCGATGAATAATCTTCAATAGTCCAGTCTATAAAGTGTTTTCTTCAGTCCTCTTGTAATCTTCAAATTTCCAGTCATTTTTTTAGTCATCTTGAATCCCGGAAAATGTTGATTGTGCCTGATTTTCCTTAAATCTTGAAACTGCATGATTTTTCTCAATCTGTTTTGAAAGCTTGCTTATTTTTCTATGTTGAAATATACCTTGCTTTGGAGTCCTTTGCAGTTTTCATCAGCCCTCTTGAAATCTCGATCCTTCCTGTGTCTTGCAGAGTCCTTATGAAGTCTTGAAACTCCATGAGTTTTGCTGAAGCTGTCTTGAATATTGCAGGCTTGAAATCTTGGGAATTCCTGTTTTCCTGAGTCACCTTGAAATCTTGAAACTTGATCAGTTTTCCAGAAGCTGTCTTGAATCTTGAAATCTTGAAATCTTGATATCTTGAATTATTGTTGGTTAACATCCTATCTCAATGAATAATCTTCAATAGTCCGGTCTATAAAGTGTCTTCTTCAGTCCTCTTGAAATCTTCAAATTTCCAATTATTTTTTTAGTCATCTTGAATCCTGGAAGTTGTTGATTGTGCCTGATTTTCCTTAAATCTTGAAACTGCATGATTTTTCTCAATCTGTTTTGAAAGCTTGCTTATTTTTCTAGGCTAAAATATACCTTGCTTTGGAGTCCTTTGCAGTTTTCAACAGTCCTCTTGAAATCTTGAGCCATCCTGTGTCTTGCCGAGTCCTTATGATGTCTGGAAACTCCATTTGTTTTCCTGAAGCTGTCTTAAATATTGCATGCAGGCTTGACATCTTCGAAATTCCTGTTTTCCTGAGTCCCCTTGAAATTGAAACTTGATCAGTTTTCCAGAAGCCGTCTTGAATCTTGAAATCTTGAAATCTTGATATCTTGAAATCTTGAATTATTGTTGGTTAACATCCTATCTCAATAAATAATCTTCAATAGTCCGGTCTATAAAGTGTCTTCTTCAGTCCTCTTGAAATCTTCAAATTTCCAGTTATTTTTAGTCATCTTGAATCCTGGAAGTTGTTGATTGTACCTGATTTTCCTTAAATCTTGAAACTGCATGATTTTTCTCAATCTGTTTTGAAAGCTTGCTTATTTTTCTATGCTGAACAATACCTTGCTTTGGAGTCCTTTGCAGTTTTCCGCAGTCCTCTTGAAATCTTGATCCTTCCTGTGTCTTGCAGAGTCCTTATGAAGTCTTGAAACTCCATGAGTTTTGCTGAAGCTGTCTTGAATATTGCAGGCTTGAAATCTTGGGAATTCCTGTTTTCCTGAGTCCCCTTGAAATCTTGAAACTTGATCAGTTTTCCAGAAGCTGTCTTGAATCTTGAAATCTTGAAATTTGATATCTTGAATTATTGTTGGTTAACATCCTATCTCAATGAATAATCTTCAATAGTCCGGTCTATAAAGTGTTTCTTCAGTCCTCTTGAAATCTTCGAATTTCCAGTTATTTTTTTAGTCATCTTGAATACAGGAAGTTGTTGATTGTACCTGACTTTTTTTAAATCTTGAAACTGCATGATTTTTCTCAATCTGTTTTGAAAGCTTGCTTATTTTTCTAGGCTAAAATATACCTTGCTTTGGAGTCCTTTGCAGTTTTCCTCAGTCCTCTTGAAATCTTGAGACTCCTGTGTCTTGCCGAGTCCTTATGATGTCTGGAAACTCCATTTGTTTTCCTGAAGCTGTCTTGAATATTGCATGCAGGCTTGACATCTTCGAAATTCCTGTTTTCATGAGTCCCCTTGAAATCTTGAAACTTGATCAGTTTTCCAGAAGCCGTCTTGGATCTTGAAATCTTGATATCTTGAAATCTTGAATTATTGTTGGTTAACATCCTATCTCGATGAATAATCTTCAATAGTCCAGTCTATAAAGTGTTTTCTTCAGTCCTCTTGTAATCTTCAAATTTCCAGTCATTTTTTTAGTCATCTTGAATCCCGGAAAATGTTGATTGTGCCTGATTTTCCTTAAATCTTGAAACTGCATGATTTTTCTCAATCTGTTTTGAAAGCTTGCTTATTTTTCTATGTTGAAATATACCTTGCTTTGGAGTCCTTTGCAGTTTTCATCAGCCCTCTTGAAATCTTGATCCTTCCTGTGTCTTGCAGAGTCCTTATGAAGTCTTGAAACTCCATGAGTTTTGCTGAAGCTGTCTTGAATATTGCAGGCTTGAAATCTTGGGAATTCCTGTTTTCCTGAGTCACCTTGAAATCTTGAAACTTGATCAGTTTTCCAGAAGCTGTCTTGAATCTTGAAATCTTGAAATCTTGATATCTTGAATTATTGTTGGTTAACATCCTATCTCAATGAATAATCTTCAATAGTCCGGTCTATAAAGTGTCTTCTTCAGTCCTCTTGAAATCTTCAAATTTCCAATTATTTTTTTAGTCATCTTGAATCCTGGAAGTTGTTGATTGTGCCTGATTTTCCTTAAATCATGAAACTGCATGATTTTTCTCAATCTGTTTTGAAAGCTTGCTTATTTTTCTAGGCTAAAATATACCTTGCTTTGGAGTCCTTTGCAGTTTTCAACAGTCCTCTTGAAATCTTGAGCCATCCTGTGTCTTGCCGAGTCCTTATGATGTCTGGAAACTCCATTTGTTTTCCTGAAGCTGTCTTAAATATTGCATGCAGGCTTGACATCTTCGAAATTCCTGTTTTCCTGAGTCCCCTTGAAATCTTGAAACTTGATCAGTTTTCCAGAAGCCGTCTTGAATCTTGAAATCTTGAAATCTTGATATCTTGAAATCTTGAATTATTGTTGGTTAACATCCTATCTCAATGAATAATCTTCAATAGTCCGGTCTATAAAGTGTCTTCTTCAGTCCTCTTGAAATCTTCAAATTTCCAGTTATTTTTTAGTCATCTTGAATCCTGGAAGTTGTTGATTGTACCTGATTTTCCTTAAATCTTGAAACTGCATGATTTTTCTCAATCTGTTTTGAAAGCTTGCTTATTTTTCTATGCTGAAAATACCTTGCTTTGGAGTCCTTTGCAGTTTTCCGCAGTCCTCTTGAAATCTTGATCCTTCCTGTGTCTTGCAGAGTCCTTATGAAGTCTTGAAACTCCATGAGTTTTGCTGAAGCTGTCTTGAATATTGCAGGCTTGAAATCTTGGGAATTCCTGTTTTCCTGAGTCCCCTTGAAATCTTGAAACTTGATCAGTTTTCCAGAAGCTGTCTTGAATCTTGAAATCTTGAAATCTTGAAATCTTGAAATCTTGAATTATTGTTGGTTAACATCCTATCTCAATGAATAATCTTCAATAGTCCAGTCTATAAAGTGTTTTCTTCAGTCCTCTTGTAATCTTCAAATTTCCAGTTATTTTTTTAGTCATCTTGAATCCCGGAAAATGTTGATTGTGCCTGATTTTCCTTAAATCTTGAAACTGCATGATTTTTCTCAATCTGTTTTGAAAGCTTGCTTATTTTTCTATGCTGAAATATACCTTGCTTTGGAGTCCTTTGCAGTTTTCCTCAGTCCTCTAGAAATCTTGAGCCTTCCTGTGTCTTGCCGAGTCCTTATGAAGTCTTGAAACTCCATGAGTTTTGCTGAAGCTGTCTTGAATATTGCAGGCTTGAAATCTTGGGAATTCCTGTTTTCCTGAGTCCCCTTGAAATCTTGAAACTTGATCAGTTTTCCAGAAGCTGTCTTGAATCTTGAAATCTTGAAATCTTGAAATCTTGAAATCTTGATATCTTGAATTATTGTTGGTTAACATCCTATCTCAATGAATAATCTTCAATAGTCCGGTCTATCAAGTGTTTTCTTCAGTCCTCTTGTAATCTTCAAATTTCCAGTTATTTTTTTAGTCATCTTGAATCCCGGAAAATGTTGATTGTGCCTGATTTTCCTTAAATCTTGAAACTGCATGATTTTCCTCAATCTGTTTTGAAAGCTTGCTTATTTTTCTATGCTGAAATATACCTTGCTTTGGAGTCCTTTGCAGTTTTCCTCAGTCCTCTTGAAATCTTGATCCTTCCTGTGTCTTGCAGAGTCCTTATGAAGTCTTGAAACTCCATGAGTTTTCCTGAAGCTGTCTTGAATATTGCAGGCTTGAAATCTTGGGAATTCCTGTTTTCCTGAGTCCCCTTGAAATCTTGAAACTTGATCAGTTTTCCAGAAGCTGTCTTGAATCTTGAAATCTTGAAATCTTAATATCTTGAATTATTGTTGGTTAACATCCTATCTCAATGAATAATCTTCAATAGTCCGGTCTATAAAGTGTTTTCTTCAGTCCTCTTGAAATCTTCAAATTTCCAGTTATTGTTTAGTCATCTTGAATCCTGGAAGTTGTTGATTGTACCTGATTTTCCTTAAATCTTGAAACTGCATGATTTTTCTCAATCTGTTTTGAAAGCTTGCTTATTTTTCTATGCTGAAATATACCTTGCTTTGGAGTCCTTTGCAGTTTTCCTCAGTCCTCTTGAAATCTTGTTCCTTCCTGTGTCTTGCAGAGTCCTTATGAAGTCTTGAAACTCCATGAGTTTTGCTGAAGCTGTCTTGAATATTGCAGGCTTGAAATCTTGGGAATTCCTGTTTTCCTGAGTCCCCTTGAAATCTTGAAACTTGATCAGTTTTCCAGAAGCTGTCTTGAATCTTGAAATCTTGATATCTTGAATTATTGTTGGTTAACATCCTATCTCAATGAATAATCTTCAATAGTCCGGTCTATAAAGTGTTTTCTTCAGTCCTCTTGAAATCTTCAAATTTCCAGTTATTTTTTTAGTCATCTTGAATCCTGGAAGTTGTTGATTGTACTGATTTTCCTTCAATCTTGAAACTGCATGATTTTTCTCAATCTGTTTTGAAAGCTTGCTTATTTTTCTATGCTAAATATACCTTGCTTTGGAGTCCTTTGCAGTTTTCATCAGTCCTCTTGAAATCTTGAGCCTTCCTGTGTCTTGCCAAGTCCTTATGAAGTCTTGAAACTCCATGAGTTTTGCTGAAGCTGTCTTGAATATTGCAGGCTTGAAATCTTGGGAATTCCTGTTTTCCTGAGTCCCCTTGGAATCTTGAAACTTGATCAGTTTTCCAGAAGCTGTCTTGAATCTTGTCATCTTGAAATCTTGATATCTTAAAATCTTGAAATCTTGAATTATTGTTGGTTAACATCCTATCTCAATGAATAATCTTCAATAGTCCGGTCTATAAAGTGTCTTCTTCAGTCCTCTTGAAATCTTCAAATTTCCTGTTATTTTTTAGTCATCTTGAATCCTGGAAGTTGTTGATTGTACCTGATTTTCCTTAAATCTTGAAACTGCATGATTTTTCTCAATCTGTTTTGAAAGCTTGCTTATTTTTCTATGCTGAACAATACCTGGCTTTGGAGGCCTTTGCAGTTTTCCTGAGTCCCTTGGAATCTTGAAACTTGATCAGTTTTCCAGAAGCTGTCTTGAATCTTGTCATCTTGAAATCTTGATATCTTAAAATCTTGAAATCTTGAATTATTGTTGGTTAACATCCTATCTCAATGAATAATCTTCAATAGTCCGGTCTATAAAGTGTCTTCTTCAGTCCTCTTGAAATCTTCAAATTTCCAGTTATTTTTTAGTCATCTTGAATCCTGGAAGTTGTTGATTGTACCTGATTTTCCTTAAATCTTGAAACTGCATGATTTTTCTCAATCTGTTTTGAAAGCTTGCTTATTTTTCTATGCTGAACAATACCTTGCTTTGGAGTCCTTTGCAGTTTTCCTCAGTCCTCTTGAAATCTTGAGCCTTCCTGTGTCTTGCCGAGTCCTTATGAAGTCTTGAAACTCCATGAGTTTTGCTGAAGCTGTCTTGAATATTGCAGGCTTGAAATCTTGGGAATTCCTGTTTTCCTGAGTCCCCTTGAAATCTTGAAACTTGATCAGTTTTCCAGAAGCTGTCTTGAATCTTGAAATCTTGAAATCTTGAAATCTTGAAATCTTGATATCTTGAATTATTGTTGGTTAACATCCTATCTCAATGAATAATCTTCAATAGTCCGGTCTATCAAGTGTTTTCTTCAGTCCTCTTGTAATCTTCAAATTTCCAGTTATTTTTTTAGTCATCTTGAATCCCGGAAAATGTTGATTGTGCCTGATTTTCCTTAAATCTTGAAACTGCATGATTTTCCTCAATCTGTTTTGAAAGCTTGCTTATTTTTCTATGCTGAAATATACCTTGCTTTGGAGTCCTTTGCAGTTTTCCTCAGTCCTCTAGAAATCTTGATCCTTCCTGTGTCTTGCAGAGTCCTTATGAAGTCTTGAAACTCCATGAGTTTTCCTGAAGCTGTCTTGAATATTGCAGGCTTGAAATCTTGGGAATTCCTGTTTTCCTGAGTCCCCTTGAAATCTTGAAACTTGATCAGTTTTCCAGAAGCTGTCTTGAATCTTGAAATCTTGAAATCTTAATATCTTGAATTATTGTTGGTTAACATCCTATCTCAATGAATAATCTTCAATAGTCCGGTCTATAAAGTGTTTTCTTCAGTCCTCTTGAAATCTTCAAATTTCCAGTTATTTTTTTAGTCATCTTGAATCCTGGAAGTTGTTGATTGTACCTGATTTTCCTTAAATCTTGAAACTGCATGATTTTTCTCAATCTGTTTTGAAAGCTTGCTTATTTTTCTATGCTGAAATATACCTTGCTTTGGAGTCCTTTGCAGTTTTCCTCAGTCCTCTTGAAATCTTGTTCCTTCCTGTGTCTTGCAGAGTCCTTATGAAGTCTTGAAACTCCATGAGTTTTGCTGAAGCTGTCTTGAATATTGCAGGCTTGAAATCTTGGGAATTCCTGTTTTCCTGAGTCCCCTTGAAATCTTGAAACTTGATCAGTTTTCCAGAAGCTGTCTTGAATCTTGAAATCTTGATATCTTGAATTATTGTTGGTTAACATCCTATCTCAATGAATAATCTTCAATAGTCCGGTCTATAAAGTGTTTTCTTCAGTCCTCTTGAAATCTTCAAATTTCCAATTATTTTTTAGTCATCTTGAATCCTGGAAGTTGTTGATTGTACATGATTTTCCTTCAATCTTGAAACTGCATGATTTTTCTCAATCTGTTTTGAAAGCTTGCTTATTTTTCTATGCCTAAATATACCTTGCTTTGGAGTCCTTTGCAGTTTTCATCAGTCCTCTTGAAATCTTGAGCCTTCCTGTGTCTTGCCAAGTCCTTATGAAGTCTTGAAACTCCATGAGTTTTGCTGAAGCTGTCTTGAATATTGCAGGCTTGAAATCTTGGGAATTCCTGTTTTCCTGAGTCCCCTGGAAATCTTGAAACTTGATCAGTTTTCCAGAAGCTGTCTTGAATCTTGTCATCTTGAAATCTTGATATCTTAAAATCTTGAAATCTTGAATTATTGTTGGTTAACATCCTATCTCAATGAATAATCTTCAATAGTCCGGTCTATAAAGTGTCTTCTTCAGTCCTCTTGAAATCTTCAAATTTCCTGTTATTTTTTAGTCATCTTGAATCCTGGAAGTTGTTGATTGTACCTGATTTTCCTTAAATCTTGAAACTGCATGATTTTTCTCAATCTGTTTTGAAAGCTTGCTTATTTTTCTATGCTGAACAATACCTGGCTTTGGAGGCCTTTGCAGTTTTCCTGAGTCCCCTTGGAATCTTGAAACTTGATCAGTTTTCCAGAAGCTGTCTTGAATCTTGTCATCTTGAAATCTTGATATCTTAAATCTTGAAATCTTGAATTATTGTTGGTTAACATCCTATCTCAATGAATAATCTTCAATAGTCCGGTCTATAAAGTGTCTTCTTCAGTCCTCTTGAAATCTTCAAATTTCCAGTTATTTTTTAGTCATCTTGAATCCTGGAAGTTGTTGATTGTACCTGATTTTCCTTAAATCTTGAAACTGCATGATTTTTCTCAATCTGTTTTGAAAGCTTGCTTATTTTTCTATGCTGAAAATACCTTGCTTTGGAGTCCTTTGCAGTTTTCCTCAGTCCTCTTGAAATCTTGATCCTTCCTGTGTCTTGCAGAGTCCTTATGAAGTCTTGAAACTCCATGAGTTTTGCTGAAGCTGTCTTGAATATTGCAGGCTTGAAATCTTGGGAATTCCTGTTTTCCTGAGTCCCCTTGAAATCTTGAAACTTGATCAGTTTTCCAGAAGCTGTCTTGAATCTTGAAATCTTGAAATCTTAAAATCTTGATATCTTGAATTATTGTTGGTTAACTTCCTATCTCAATGAATAATCTTCAATAGTCCGGTCTAGAAAGTGTTTTCTTCAGTCCTCTTGTAATCTTCAAATTTCCAGTTATTTTTTTAGTCATCTTGAATCCCGGAAAATGTTGATTGTGCCTGATTTTCCTTAAATCTTGAAACTGCATGATTTTTCTCAATCTGTTTTGAAAGCTTGCTTATTTTTCTTTGTGAAATATACCTTGCTTTGGAGTCCTTTGCAGTTTTCCTCAGTCCTCTTGAAATCTTGATCCTTCCTGTTTCTTGCAGAGTCCTTATGAAGTCTTGAAACTCCATGAGTTTTCCTGAAGCTGTCTTGAATATTGCAAGCTTGAAATCTTGGGAATTCCTGTTTTCCTGAGTCCCCTTGAAATCTTGAAACTTGATCAGTTTTCCAGAAGCTGTCTTGAATCTTGAAATCTTGAAATCTTGATATCTTGAATTATTGTTGGTTAACATCCTATCTCAATGAATAATCTTCAATAGTCTGGTCTATCAAGTGTTTTCTTCAGTCCTCTTGAAATCTTCAAATTTCCAGTTATTTTTTTAGTCATCTTGAATCCTGGAATTGTTGATTGTACCTGATTTTCCTTAAATCTTGAAACTGCATGATTTTTCTCAATCTGTTTTGAAAGCTTGCTTATTTTTCTATGCCTAAATATAACTTGCTTTGGAGGACTTTGCAGTTTTCCTCAGTCCTCTTGAAATCTTGATCCTTCCTGTGTCTTGCCAAGTCCTTATGAAGTCTTGAAACTCCATGAGTTTTGCTGAAGCTGTCTTGAATATTGCAGGCTTGAAATCTTGGGAATTCCTGTTTTCCTGAGTCCCCTTGAAATCTTGAAACTTGATCGGTTTTCCAGAAGCCGTCTTGAATCTTGAAATCTTGAAATCTTGATATCTTGAAATCTTGAATTATTGTTGGTTAACATCCTATCTCGATGAATCATCTTCGATAGTCTGGTCTATAAAGTGTCTTCTTCAGTCCTCTTGAAATCTTCAAATTTCCAGTTATTTTTTAGTCATCTTGAATCCTGGAAGTTGTTGATTGTACCTGATTTTCCTTAAATCTTGAAACTGAATGATTTTTGTCAATCTGTTTTGAAAGCTTGCTTATTTTTCTATGCTGAAATATACCTTGCTTTGGAGTCCTTTGCAGTTTTCCTCAGTCCTCTTGAAATCTTGATCCTTCCTGTGTCTTGCAGAGTCCTTATGAAGTCTTGAAACTCCATGAGTTTTGCTGAAGCTGTCTTGAATATTGCAAGCGTGAAATCTTGGGAATTCCTGTTTTCCTGAGTCCCCTTGAAATCTTGAAACTTGATCAGTTTTCCAGAAGCTGTCTTGAATCTTGAAATCTTGAAATCTTGAAATCTTGAATTATTGTTGGTTAACATCCTATCTCAATGAATAATCTTCAATAGTCCGATCTATAAAGTGTTTTCTTCAGTCCTCTTGAAATCTTCAAATGTTATTTTTTTAGTCATCTTGAATCCCGGAAAATGTTGATTGTGCCTGATTTTCCTTAAATCTTGAAACTCCATGATTTTTCTCAATCTGTTTTGAAAGCTTGCTTATTTTTCTATGCTGAAATATACCTTGCTTTGGAGTCCTTTGCAGTTTTCCTCAGTCCTCTAGAAATCTTGATCATTCCTGTGTCTTGCAGAGTCCTTATGAAGTCTTGAAACTCCATGCGTTTTCCTGAAGCTGTCTTGAATATTGCAGGCTTGAAATCTTGGGAATTCCTGTTTTCCTGAGTCCCCTTGAAATCTTGAAACTTGATCAGTTTTCCAGAAGCTGTCTTGAATCTTGAAATCTTGAAATCTTGATATCTTGAATTATTGTTGGTTAACATCCTATCTCAATGAATAATCTTCAATAGTCTGGTCTATCAAGTGTTTTCTTCAGTCCTCTTGAAATCTTCAAATTTCCAGTTATTTTTTTAGTCATCTTGATTCCTGGAAGTTGTTGATTGTACCTGATTTTCCTTAAATCTTGAAACTGCATGATTTTTCTCAATCTGTTTTGAAAGCTTGCTTATTTTTCTATGCCTAAATATAATTTGCTTTGGAGTCCTTTGCAGTTTTCATCAGTCCTCTTGAAATCTTGAGCCTACCTGTGTCTTGCCAAGTCCTTATGAAGTCTTGAAACTCCATGAGTTTTGCTGAAGCTGTCTTGAATATTGCAGGCTTGAAATCTTGGGAATTCCTGTTTTCCTGAGTCCCCTTGAAATCTTGAAACTTGATCGTTTTCCAGAAGCCGTCTTGAATCTTGAATCTTGAAATCTTGATATCTTGAAATCTTGAATTATTGTTGGTTAACATCCTATCTCGATGAATAATCTTCGATAGTCTGGTCTATAAAGTGTCTTCTTCAGTCCTCTTGAAATCTTCAAATTTCCAGTTATTTTTTAGTCATCCTGAATCCTGGAAGTTGTTGATTGTATCTGATTTTCCTTAAATCTTGAAACTGCATGATTTTTCTCAATCAGTTTTGAAAGCTTGCTTATTTTTCTTTTGTGAAATATACCTTGCTTTGGAGTCCTTTGCAGTTTTCCTCAGTCCTCTAGAAATCTTGATCCTTCCTGTTTCTTGCAGAGTCCTTATGAAGTCTTGAAACTCCATGAGTTTTCCTGAAGCTGTCTTGAATATTGCAAGCTTGAAATCTTGGGAATTCCTGTTTTCCTGAGTCCCCTTGAAATCTTGAAACTTGATCAGTTTTCCAGAAGCTGTCTTGAATCTTGAAATCTTGAAATCTTGATATCTTGAATTATTGTTGGTTAACATCCTATCTCAATGAATAATCTTCAATAGTCTGGTCTATCAAGTGTTTTCTTCAGTCCTCTTGAAATCTTCAAATTTCCAGTTATTTTTTTAGTCATCTTGAATCCTGGAATTGTTGATTGTACCTGATTTTCCTTAAATCTTGAAACTGCATGATTTTTCTCAATCTGTTTTGAAAGCTTGCTTATTTTTCTATGCCTAAATATAACTTGCTTTGGAGGGCTTTGCAGTTTTCCTCAGTCCTCTTGAAATCTTGATCCTTCCTGTGTCTTGCCAAGTCCTTATGAAGTCTTGAAACTCCATGAGTTTTGCTGAAGCTGTCTTGAATATTGCAGGCTTGAAATCTTGGGAATTCCTGTTTTCCTGAGTCCCCTTGAAATCTTGAAACTTGATCGGTTTTCCAGAAGCCGTCTTGAATCTTGAAATCTTGAAATCTTGATATCTTGAAATCTTGAATTATTGTTGGTTAACATCCTATCTCGATGAATCATCTTCGATAGTCTGGTCTATAAAGTGTCTTCTTCAGTCCTCTTGAAATCTTCAAATTTCCAGTTATTTTTTAGTCATCCTGAATCCTGGAAGTTGTTGATTGTACCTGATTTTCCTTAAATCTTGAAACTGAATGATTTTTGTCAATCTGTTTTGAAAGCTTGCTTATTTTTCTATGCTGAAATATACCTTGCTTTGGAGTCCTTTGCAGTTTTCCTCAGTCCTCTTGAAATCTTGATCCTTCCTGTGTCTTGCAGAGTCCTTATGAAGTCTTGAAACTCCATGAGTTTTGCTGAAGCTGTCTTGAATATTGCAAGCGTGAAATCTTGGGAATTCCTGTTTTCCTGAGTCCCCTTGAAATCTTGAAACTTGATCAGTTTTCCAGAAGCTGTCTTGAATCTTGAAATCTTGAAATCTTGAAATCTTGAATTATTGTTGGTTAACATCCTATCTCAATGAATAATCTTCAATAGTCCGTCTATAAAGTGTTTTCTTCAGTCCTCTTGAAATCTTCAAATGTTATTTTTTTAGTCATCTTGAATCCCGGAAAATGTTGATTGTGCCTGATTTTCCTTAAATCTTGAAACTCCATGATTTTTCTCAATCTGTTTTGAAAGCTTGCTTATTTTTCTATGCTGAAATATACCTTGCTTTGGAGTCCTTTGCAGTTTTCCTCAGTCCTCTAGAAATCTTGATCATTCCTGTGTCTTGCAGAGTCCTTATGAAGTCTTGAAACTCCATGCGTTTTCCTGAAGCTGTCTTGAATATTGCAGGCTTGAAATCTTGGGAATTCCTGTTTTCCTGAGTCCCCTTGAAATCTTGAAACTTGATCAGTTTTCCAGAAGCTGTCTTGAATCTTGAAATCTTGAAATCTTGATATCTTGAATTATTGTTGGTTAACATCCTATCTCAATGAATAATCTTCAATAGTCTGGTCTATCAAGTGTTTTCTTCAGTCCTCTTGAAATCTTCAAATTTCCAGTTATTTTTTTAGTCATCTTGATCCTGGAAGTTGTTGATTGTACCTGATTTTCCTTAAATCTTGAAACTGCATGATTTTTCTCAATCTGTTTTGAAAGCTTGCTTATTTTTCTATGCCTCAATATAATTTGCTTTGGAGTCCTTTGCAGTTTTCATCAGTCCTCTTGAAATCTTGAGCCTACCTGTGTCTTGCCAAGTCCTTATGAAGTCTTGAAACTCCATGAGTTTTGCTGAAGCTGTCTTGAATATTGCAGGCTTGAAATCTTGGAATTCCTGTTTTCCTGAGTCCCCTTGAAATCTTGAAACTTGATCGGTTTTCCAGAAGCCGTCTTGAATCTTGAAATCTTGAAATCTTGATATCTTGAAATCTTGAATTATTGTTGGTTAACATCCTATCTCGATGAATCATCTTCAATAGTCTGGTCTATAAAGTGTCTTCTTCAGTCCTCTTGAAATCTTCAAATTTCCAGTTATTTTTTAGTCATCCTGAATCCTGGAAGTTGTTGATTGTACCTGATTTTCCTTAAATCTTGAAACTGAATGATTTTTGTCAATCTGTTTTGAAAGCTTGCTTATTTTTCTATGCTGAAATATACCTTGCTTTGGAGTCCTTTGCAGTTTTCCTCAGTCCTCTTGAAATCTTGATCCTTCCTGTGTCTTGCAGAGTTCTTATGAAGTCTTGAAACTCCATGAGTTTTGCTGAAGCTGTCTTGAATATTGCAAGCTTGAAATCTTGGGAATTCCTGTTTTCCTGAGTCCCCTTGAAATCTTGAAACTTGATCAGTTTTCCAGAAGCTGTCTTGAATCTTGAAATCTTGAAATCTTGAAATCTTGAATTATTGTTGGTTAACATCCTATCTCAATGAATAATCTTCAATAGTACGATCTATAAAGTGTTTTCTTCAGTCCTCTTGAAATCTTCAAATGTTATTTTTTAGTCATCTTGAATCCGGAAAATGTTGATTGTGCCTGATTTTCCTTAAATCTTGAAACTCCATGATTTTTCTCAATCTGTTTTGAAAGCTTGCTTATTTTTCTATGCTGAAATATACCTTGCTTTGGAGTCCTTTGCAGTTTTCCTCAATCCTCTAGAAATCTTGATCCTTCCTGTGTCTTGCAGAGTCCTTATGAAGTCTTGAAACTCCATGAGTTTTCCTGAAGCTGTCTTGAATATTGCAGGCTTGAAATCTTGGAATTCCTGTTTTCCTGAGTCCCCTTGAAATCTTGAAACTTGATCAGTTTTCCAGAAGCTGTCTTGAATCTTGAAATCTTGAAATCTTGATATCTTGAATTATTGTTGGTTAACATCCTATCTCAATGAATAATCTTCAATAGTCCGGTCTATAAAGTGTTTTCTTCAGTCCTCTTGAAATCTTCAAATTTCCAGTTATTTGTTTAGTCATCTTGAATCCTGGAAGTTGTTGATTGTACCTGATTTTCCTTAAATCTTGAAACTGCATGATTTTTCTCAATCTGTTTTGAAAGCTTGCTTATTTTTCTATGCCTAAATATACCTTGCTTTGGAGTCCTTTGCAGTTTTCATCAGTCCTCTTGAAATCTTGAGCATTCCTGTGTCTTGCCAAGTCCTTATGAAGTTTTGAAACTCCATGAGTTTTGCTGAAGCTGTCTTCAATATTGCAGGCTTGAAATTTTGGGAATTCCTGTTTTCCTGAGTCACCTTGAAATCTTGAAACTTGAACAGTATTTCTGAAGCTGTCTTGAATTTTGAAATCTTGATATCTTAAAATCTTGAAATCTTGAATTATTGTTGGTTAATATCCTATCTGATTAAATATTCTTTAAAAGTCCAGTCTATGAAGTGTATTCTTCAGTCCTTGAAATCTTCAAATTTCCAGTTATTTTTTTAGTCATCTTGAATCTTGGAAGTTGTTGATTGTGCCTGATTTTCCTTAAATCTTGAAACTTCTTGATTTTTCTCAATCTGTTTTGAAAGCTTGCTTATTTTTCTATGCTAAAATCTACCTTGCTTTGGAGTCTTTTGCAGTTTTCATTAGTCCTCTTGAAATCTTGAACATTCCTGTGTCTTGCAGGGTCCTTTTGATGTCTTGAAACTCAATGAGTTTTCCTGAAGCCGTCTTGAATATTGCAGGCTTGAAATCTTGGTAATTCCTGTCTTCCGGAGTCCTCTTGAAATCTTGAAACTTGATCAGTTTTCCAGAAGCTGTCTTGAATCTTGTCATCTTGAAATCTTGATATCTTAAAATCTTGAAATCTTGAATTATTGTTGGTTAACATCCTATTTGATAAAATTTTCTTTAAAAGTCCAGTCTATGAAGTGTATTCTTCAGTCCTCTTGAAATCTTCAAATTTCCAGTTATTTTTTCAGTCATCTTGAATCTTGGAAGTTGTGATTGTGCCTGATTTTCCTTAAATCTTGAAACTACTTGATTTTTCTCAATCTGTTTTGAAAGCTTGCTTATTTTTCTATGCTAAAATCTACCTTGCTTTGGAGTCATTTGCAGTTTTCATCAGTCCTCTTGAAATCATGAGCCTTCCTGTGTCTTGCAGGGTCCTATTAATGTCTTGAAACTCCATGAGTTTTCCTGAAGCCTTCTTGAAAATCTTGAAACTTCATCAGTTTCCAGAACCTGTCTTGGATCTTGAAATCTTGATATCTTGAAATCTTGAATTATTGTTGGTTAACATCCTATTGATAAAAAATTTTAAGTACAGTCTAAGAAGTGTATTCTTCAGTCCTCTTGAAATCTTCGAATTTCCAGTTATTTTTTCAGTCATCTTGAATCTTGGAAGTTGTTGATTGTGCCGATTTTCCTTAAATCTTGAAACTTCTTGATTTTTCTCAATCTGTTTTGAAAGCTTGCTTATTTTTCTATGCTAAAATTACCTTGCTTTGGAGTCTTTTGCAGTTTTCATCAGTCCTCTTGAATCCTGAGCCTTCCTGTGTCTTGCAGGGTCCTATGATGTCTTGAAACTCAATGAGTTTTCCTGAAGCCGTCTTGAATATTGCAAGCTTGAAATCTTGGTAATTCCTGTTTTCCCGAGTCCTCTTGAAATCTTGAAACTTGATCAGTTTTCCAGAAGCTGTCTTGAATCTTGTCATCTTGAAATCTTGATATCTTAAAATCTTGAAATCTTGAATTATTGTTGATTAACAGCCTATCTGATTAATTTTCTTTAAAAGTCCAGTCTATGAAGTGTATTCTTCAGTCCTCTTGAAATCTTCAAATTTCCAGTTATTTTTTCAGTCATCTTGAATCTTGGAAGTTGTTGATTGTGCCTGATTTTCCTTAAATCTTGAAACTTCTTGATTTTTCTCAATCTGTTTTGAAAGCTTGCTTATTTTTCTATGCTTAAATCTACCTTGCTTTGGAGACTTTTGCAGTTTTCATCAGTCCTCTTGAACTCCTGAACATTCCTGTGTCTTGCAGGGTCCTATTGATGTCTTGAAACTCCATGAGTTTTCCTGAAGCCGTCTTGAATATTGCAGGCTTGAAATCTTTGAAATTCCTGTGTTCCCGAGTCCTCTTGAAATCTTGAAACATGATCAGTTTTCCAGAAGCTGTCTTGAATCTTGTCATCTTGAAATCTTGATAACTTCAAATCTTGAATTATTGTTGGTTAATATCCTATTTGATTAAATTTCTTTAAAAGTCCAGTCTATGAAGTGTATTCTTCAGTCCTCTTGAAATCTTCAAATTTCCAGTTATTTTTTCAGTCATCTTGAATCTTGGAAGTTGTTGATTGTGCCTGATTTTCCTTAAATCTTGAAACTTCTTGATTTTTCTCAATCTGTTTTGAAAGCTTGCTTATTTTTCTTTGCTAAAATCTACCTTGCTTTGGAGTCTTTTGGAGTTTTCATCAGTCCTCTTGAACTCTGAGCCTTCCTGTGTCTTGCAGGGTCATATTGATGTTTTGAAACTCCATGAGTTTTTCTGAAGCTGTCTTGAATATTGCAGGCTTGAAATCTTGGAAATTCCTGTTTTCTTGAGTCCCCTTGAAATCTTAAAACTTGATCAGTTTTCCAGAAGCTGTCTTGAATCTTGTCGTATTGTCATCTTGAAATCTTGATATCTTGAAATCTTGAAATCTCGAATTATTGTTGGTTAACATCCTATCTCAATGAATAATCTTCAATAGTCCAGTCTAAAAGGTGTCTTTTTGGTCCTCTGGATACTTTCGAATGTCCAGTTATTTTTTTCAGTCCTCTTGAATCCTGGAAGTAGTTGATTGTGCCTGATTTTCCTTAAATCTTCAAAATTCTTGATTTTTCTCAACCTGTTTTGAAAGCTTGCACATTTTCCTATGCTAAAATCTACCTTGCTTTGGAGTCTTTTGCAGTTTTCATCAGTCCTCTTGAACTCCTGAGCCTTCCTGTGTCTTGCAGGGTCCTATTGATGTCTTGAAACTCAATGAGTTTTCCTGAAGCCGTCTTGAATATTGCAGGTTTGAAATCTTGGTAATTCCTGTCTTCCCGAGTCCTCTTGAAATCTTGAAACTTGATCAGTTTTCCAGAAGCTGTCTTGAATCTTGTCATCTTGAAATCTTGATATCTTAAAATCTTGAAATCTTGAATTATTGTTGGTAAACATTCCATCTGATTAAATATTCTTTAAAAGTCCAGTCTATGAAGTGTATTTTTCAGTCCTCTTGGAATCTTCAAATTTCCAGTTATTTTTTCAGTCATCTTGAATCTTGGAAGTTGTTGATTGTGCCTGATTTTCCTTAAATCTTGAAACTTCTTGATTTGTCTCAATCTGTTTTGAAAGCTTGCTTATTTTTCTTTCCTAAAATCTACCTTGCTTTGGAGTCTTTTGCAGTTTTCATCAGTCCTCTTGAACTCCTGAGCCTTCCTGTGTCTTGCAGGGTCATATTGATGTTTGAAATTCCATGAGTTTTTCTGAAGCTGTCTTGAATATTGCAGGCTTGAATTCTTGGAAATTCCTGTTTTCTTGAGTCCCCTTGAAATCTTAAAACTTCATCAGTTTTCCAGAAGCTGTCTTGAATCTTGTCGTATTGTCATCTTGAAATCTTGATATCTTGAAATCTTGAATTATTGTTGGTTAACATCCTATCTCAATGAATAATCTTCAATAGTCCAGTCTAAAAAGTGTCTTTTTCGGTCCTCTGGAAACTTTCAAATGTCCAGTTATTTTCTTCAGTCCTCTTGAATCCTGGAAGTAGTTGATTGTGCCTGATTTTCCTTAAATCTTCAAATTCTTGATTTTTCTCAACCTATTTTGAAAGCTTGCATATTTTTCTATGCTAAAATCTAACTTGCTTTGGAGTCTTTTGCAGTTTTCATCAGTCCTCTTGAAATCTTGAACATTCCTGTGTCTTGCAGGGTCCTTTAGATGTCTTGAAACTCAATGAGTTTTCCTGAAGCTGTCTTGAATATTGCAGGTTTGAAATCTTGGTAATTCCTGTCTTCCCGAGTCCTCTTGAAATCTTGAAACTTGATTAGTTTTCCAGAAGCTGTCTTGAATCTTGTCATCTTGAAATCTTGATATCTTAAAATCTTGGAATCTTGAATTATTGTTTGTTAACATCCTATCTGATTAAATATTCTTTAAAAGTCAAGTCTATGAAGTGTATTCTTCAGTCCTCTTGAAATCTTCAAATTTCCAGTTATTTTTTCAGTCATCTTGAATCTTGGAAGTTGTTGATTGTGCCTGATTTTCCTTAAATCTTGAAACTTCTTGATTTTTCTCAATCTGTTTTGAAAGCTTGCACATTTTTCTATGCTAAAATCTACCTTGCTTTTGGAGTCTTTTGCAGTTTTCATCAGACATCTTGAACTCCTGAGCCTTCCTGTGTCTTGCAGGGTCCTATTGATGTCTTGAAACTCCATGAGTTTTCCTGAAGCTGTCTTGAAAATTGCAAGCTTGAAATCTTGGTAATTCCTGTGTTCCCGAGTCCTCTTGAAATCTTGAAACATGATAAGTTTTCCAGAAGCTGTCTTGAATCTTGTCATCTTGAAATCTTGATAACTTCAAATCTTGAATTATTGTTGGTTAATATCCTATTTGATTAAATTGTCTTTAAAAGTCCAGTCTATGAAGTGTATTCTTCAGTCCTCTTGAAATCTTCAAATTTCCAGTTATTTTTTCAGTCATCTTGAATCTTGGAAGTTGTTGATTGTGCCTGATTTTCCTTAAATCTTGAAACTTCTTGATTTTTCTCAATCTGTTTTGAAAGCTTGCTTATTTTTCGTTCCTAAAATCTACCTTGCTTTGGAGTCTTTTGCAGTTTTCATCAGTCCTCTTGAACTCCTGAGCCTTCCTGTGTCTTGCAGGGTCATATTGATGTTTTGAAACTCCATGAGTTTTTCTGAAGCCGTCTTGAATATTGCAGGCTTGAATTCTTGGAAATTCCTGTTTTCTTGAGTCCCCTTGAAATCTTGAAACTTGATCAGTTTTCCAGAAGCTGTCTTGAATCTTGTTGTATTGTCATCTTGAAATCTTGATATCTTGATATCTTGAAATCTTGAAATCTTGAAATCTTGAATTATTGTTGGTTAACATCCTATCTCAATGAATAATCTTCAATAGTCCAGTCTAAAAAGTGTCTTTTTCGGTCCTCTTGAAACTTTCAAATGTCCAGTTATTTTTTTCAGTCCTCTTGAATCCTGGAAGTAGTTGATTGTGCCTGATTTTCCTTAAATCTTCAAAATTCTTGATTTTTCTCAACCTATTTTGAAAGCTTGCATATTTTTCTATGCTAAAATCTAACTTGCTTTGGAGTCTTTTGCAGTTTTCATCAGTCCTCTTGAAATCTTGAACATTCCTGTGTCTTGCAGGGTCCTTTAGATGTCTTGAAACTCAATGAGTTTTCCTGAAGCTGTCTTGAATATTGCAGGTTTGAAATCTTGGTAATTCCTGTCTTCCCGAGTCCTCTTGAAATCTTGAAACTTGATTAGTTTTCCAGAAGCTGTCTTGAATCTTGTCATCTTGAAATCTTGATATCTTAAAATCTTGGAATCTTGAATTATTGTTTGTTAACATCCTATCTGATTAAATATTCTTTAAAAGTCAAGTCTATGAAGTGTATTCTTCAGTCCTCTTGAAATCTTCAAATTTCCAGTTATTTTTTCAGTCATCTTGAATCTTGGAAGTTGTTGATTGTGCCTGATTTTCCTTAAATCTTGAAACTTCTTGATTTTTCTCAATCTGTTTTGAAAGCTTGCACATTTTTCTATGCTAAAATCTACCTTGCTTTTGGAGTCTTTTGCAGTTTTCATCAGACATCTTGAACTCCTGAGCCTTCCTGTGTCTTGCAGGGTCCTATTGATGTCTTGAAACTCCATGAGTTTTCCTGAAGCTGTCTTGAAAATTGCAAGCTTGAAATCTTGGTAATTCCTGTGTTCCCGAGTCCTCTTGAAATCTTGAAACATGATAAGTTTTCCAGAAGCTGTCTTGAATCTTGTCATCTTGAAATCTTGATAACTTCAAATCTTGAATTATTGTTGGTTAATATCCTATTTGATTAAATTGTCTTTAAAAGTCCAGTCTATGAAGTGTATTCTTCAGTCCTCTTGAAATCTTCAAATTTCCAGTTATTTTTTCAGTCATCTTGAATCTTGGAAGTTGTTGATTGTGCCTGATTTTCCTTAAATCTTGAAACTTCTTGATTTTTCTCAATCTGTTTTGAAAGCTTGCTTATTTTTCGTTCCTAAAATCTACCTTGCTTTGGAGTCTTTTGCAGTTTTCATCAGTCCTCTTGAACTCCTGAGCCTTCCTGTGTCTTGCAGGGTCATATTGATGTTTTGAAACTCCATGAGTTTTTCTGAAGCCGTCTTGAATATTGCAGGCTTGAATTCTTGGAAATTCCTGTTTTCTTGAGTCCCCTTGAAATCTTGAAACTTGATCAGTTTTCCAGAAGCTGTCTTGAATCTTGTTGTATTGTCATCTTGAAATCTTGATATCTTGATATCTTGAAATCTTGAAATCTTGAAATCTTGAATTATTGTTGGTTAACATCCTATCTCAATGAATAATCTTCAATAGTCCAGTCTAAAAAGTGTCTTTTTCGGTCCTCTTGAAACTTTCAAATGTCCAGTTATTTTTTTCAGTCCTCTTGAATCCTGGAAGTAGTTGATTGTGCCTGATTTTCCTTAAATCTTCAAAATTCTTGATTTTTCTCAACCTATTTTGAAAGCTTGCATATTTTTCTATGCTAAAATCTAACTTGCTTTGGAGTCTTTTGCAGTTTTCATCAGTCCTCTTGAAATCTTGAACATTCCTGTGTCTTGCAGGGTCCTTTAGATGTCTTGAAACTCAATGAGTTTTCCTGAAGCTGTCTTGAATATTGCAGGTTTGAAATCTTGGTAATTCCTGTCTTCCCGAGTCCTCTTGAAATCTTGAAACTTGATTAGTTTTCCAGAAGCTGTCTTGAATCTTGTCATCTTGAAATCTTGATATCTTAAAATCTTGGAATCTTGAATTATTGTTTGTTAACATCCTATCTGATTAAATATTCTTTAAAAGTCCAGTCTATGAAGTGTATTCTTCAGTCCTCTTGAAATCTTTAAATTTCCAGTTATTTTTTCAGTCATCTTGAATCTTGGAAGTTGTTGATTGTGCCTGATTTTCCTTAAATCTTGAAACTTCTTGATTTTTTCTCAATCTGTTTTGAAAGCTTGCTCATTTTTCTATGCTAAAATCTACCTTGCTTTTGGAGTCTTTTGCAGTTTTCATCAGTCCTCTTGAACTCCTGAGCCTTCCTGTATCTTGCAGGGTCCTATTGATGTCTTGAAACTCCATGAGTTTTCCTGAAGCTGTCTTGAAAATTGCAAGCTTGAAATCTTGGTAATTCCTGTCTTCCTTAGTCCTCTTGAAATCTTGAAACTTGATCAGTTTTCCTGAAGCTGTCTTGAATCTTGTCATCTTGAAATCTTGATATCTTGAAGTCTTGAATTATTGTTGGTTTACATCCTATATGATTAAATTTTCTTTAAAAGTACAGTCTATGATGTGTATTTTTCAGTCCTCTTTAAATCTTCAAATTTCCAGTTATTTTTTTCAGTCATCTTGAATCTTGGAAGTTCTTGATTGTGTCTGATTTTCCTTAAATCTTGAAACTTCTTGATTTTTCTCAATCTGTTTTGAAAGCTTGCTTATTTTTATATGCTAAAATCTACCTTGCTTTGGAATCTTTTGCAGTTTTCATCAGTCCTCTTGAGCTCCTGAGCCTTCCCGTGTCTTGCAGGGTCCTATTGATGTCTTGGAACTCCATGAGTTTTTCTGAAGCTGTCTTGAATATTGCAAGCTTGAAATATTTGAAATTCCTGTCTTCCCGAGTCCTCTTGAAATCTTGAAACTTGATCAGTTTTCCTGAAGCGGTCTTGAATCTTGTCATCTTGAAATCTTGATATCTTGAAGTCTTGAATTATTGTTGGTTTACATCCTATTTGATAAAATTTTCTTTAAAATCCAGATGTTCAAATTTCCAGTTATTTTTTCAGTAATCTTGAATCTTGGAAGTTGTTGATTGTGCCTGATTTTCCTTAAATCTTGAAACTTCTTGATTTTTCTCAATCTGTTTTGAAAGCTTGCTCATTTTTCTATGCTAAAATCTACCTTGCTTTGGAGTCTTTTGCAGTTTTCATCAGTCCTCTTGAACTCCTGAGCATTCCTGTGTCTTGCAGGGTCCTTTTGATGTCTTGAAACTCCATGAGTATTCCTGAAGCTGTCTTGAATATTGCAAGCTTGAAATCTTGGTAATTCCTGTCTTCCCGGTTCCTCTTGAAATCTTGAAACTTGATCAGTTTTCCAGAAGCTGTCTTGAATCTTGTCATCTTGAAATCTTGATATCTTAAAATCTTGAAATCTTTAATTATTGTTGGTTAACATCCTATCTGATTAAATATTCTTTAAAAGTCCAGTCTATGAAGTGTATTCTTCAGTCCTCTTGAAATCTTCAAATTTCCAGTTATTTTTTCAGTCATCTTGAATCTTGGAAGTTGTTGATTGTGCCTGATTTTCCTTAAATCTTGAAACTTCTTGATTTTTCTCAATCTGTTTTGAAAGCTTGCTCATTTTTCTATGCTAAAATTTACCTTGCTTTGGAGTCTTTTGCAGTTTTCATCAGTCCTCTTGAAATCTTGAACATTCCTGTGTCTTGCAGGGTCCTTTTGATGTCTTGAAACGCAATGAATTTTCCTGAAGCCGTCTTGAATATTGCAGGCTTGATATCTTGGTAATTCCTGTCTTCCCGAGTCCTCTTGAAATCTTGAAACTTGATCAGTTTTCCAGAAGCTGTCTTGAATCTTGTCATCTTGAAATCTTGATATCTTAAAATCTTGGAATCTTGAATTATTGTTGGTTAACATCCTATCTGATTAAATAGGCCTATTCTTTAAAAGTCCAGTCTATGAAGTGTATTCTTCAGTCCTCTTGAAATCTTCAAATTTCCAGTTATTTTTTCAGTCATCTTGAATCTTGGAGTCTTTTGCAGTTTTCATCAGTGCTCTTGAAATCTTGAACATTCCTGTGTCTTGCAGGGTCCTTTTGATGTCTTGAAACTCCATGAGTTTTCCTGAAGCCGTCTTGAATATTGCAGGCTTGAAATCTTTGAATTTCCTGTCTTCCTGAGTCCTCTTGAAATCTTGAAACTTGATCAGTTTTCCAGAAGCTGTCTTGAATCTTGTCATCTTGAAATCTTGATATCTTTAAATCTTGAATTATTGTTGGTTAACATCCTATTTGATAAAATTTTCTTTAAAAGTCCAGTCTATGAAGTGTATTCTTCAGTCCTCTTGAAATCTTCAAATTTCCAGTTATTTTTTCAGTCATCTTGAATCTTGGAAGTTGTTGATTGTGCCTGATTTTCCTTAAATCTTGAAAATTCTTGATTTTTCTCAATCTGTTTTGAAAGCTTGCTCATTTTTCTATGCTAAAATCTACCTTGCTTTGCAGTCTTTTGCAGTTTTCATCAGTCCTCTTGAACTAATGAGCATTCCTGTGTCTTGCAGGGTCATATTGTTGTCTTGAAACTCCATGAGTTTTCCTGAAGCTGTCTTGAATATTGCAAGCTTGAAATCTTGGTAATTCCTGTCTTCCCGAGTCCTCTTGAAATCTTGAAACTTGATCAGTTTTCCAGAAGCTGTCTTGAATCTTGTCATCTTGAAATCTTGATATCTTAAAATCTTGAAATCTTGAATTATTGTTGGTTAACATCCTATCTGATTAAATATTCTTTAAAAGTCCAGTCTATGAAGTGTATTCTTCAGTCCTCTTGAAATCTTCAAATTTCCAGTTATTTTTTTCAGTCATCTTGAATCTTGGAAGTTGTTGATTGTGCCTGATTTTCCTTAAATCTTGAAACTTCTTGATTTTTCTCAATCTGTTTTGAAAGCTTGCTTATTTTTCTATGCTAAAATCTACCTTGCTTTGGAGCCTTTTGTAGTTTTCATCAGTCCTCTTGAAATCTTGAACATTCCTGTGTCTTGCAGGGTCCTTTTGATGTCTTGAAACTCCATGGGTTTTCCTGAAGCCGTCTTGAATATTGCAGGCTTCAAATCTTTGAAATTCCTGTCTTCCTGAGTCCCCTCCAAATCTTGAAACTTGATCAGTTTCCAAAAGCTGTCTTGAATCTTGTCATCTTGAAATCTTGATATCTTGAAATCTTGAATTAATGTTGGTTAACATCCTATCTCAATGGTAATGTTCAATAGTCCAGTCTAAAAAGTTTCTTCTTCGGTCCTCTTGAAATCTTCAAATTTCAAGTGATTGTTTTCAGTCATCTTGAATCCTGGAAGTAGTTGATTATGCCTGATTTTCCTTAAACCTTGAAACTTATTGATTTTTCTCAATCTGTTTTGAAAGCTTGCTTATTTTTCTATGCTAAAATATACCTGGTTTAGGAGTCTTTTGCAGTTTTCATCAGTCCTCTTCAAACCTGGAACATTCCTGTGTCTTGGAGGGTCCTTTCGACGTCTTGAAACTCCATGAGTTTTCCTGAAGCTGTCTTAAACATTGTGAGCTTAAAATCTTGGTAATTCCTGTCTTTCTGAGTCCCCTTGAAATCTTGAAACTTCCGGAGCATTCCTTATTATACTTTACAATCTCCAAATCTGAAAACTTCAAGTTGAAATCTGCCTGTAAATTACGTCTTGATCATGTTGATTTGACTTGGAAGTTGAATATTCCTTCGAAATCCTAATTCATTAAAAAATCTTCAACTTACGTCTAGAAACCTTGCAGGTTTGACATCCTGAATGCTACCTTGAGTTTTCGTCAGACTTCCTTTGCCTCCTTGGGTCCTCTTGAAATCTTGAAACTGCCCTAGTCTCCAAAAAGTTCCTGTTCCGCGGCAGTGTAAAATCGTCTTCATTTTCGGCAATGCAGCATGCGTCCGCCTTGTCAGCAAAATGTGTTTTTAGGGAGAGCGCCATCTATTGTCCAACAGTGTCATCATTATCGTCTGCTTTGAACAGCGCACCGTACCCTATTATAGGAAAACGATGAGCAGTGTGTTACCAAAATGTTTTCTAGAGTTTTATCGCATTTATCGGATTGAAACACCGTTAAGTTTTCAATCCCCTAAAATCATCCGTTTCATAAATCTTTGCTTAAGCCGATATTTGCAATTGCAAACTCATGTAGCCTAATACGAATTTAGTAACACCAAAACCCAAAGTATTTAACTTAAACAAATACAGCAATGTTATTTAACATTCAAGATACTGTCATTTGGTTGATCACAGTCTTATTATTTTATACAGTTCTGAAATTGAATCTCGATTGGGTTAAGGCCAAGAAAAACAATTCCACCCATTTCCACTTTTGGAAAGTTTCCCATATCTGGCCATCAGTAATTTTTCCCTTAAAATGATCGACCTATCAGCCATCAAAAAGTGATAATATGTCCTAAAAAGTCAAAATAAGCAGGACAAATTTTGCATTTCTACTGAGAAAACACTTTAAAATTTCCAGACCAGTCCCGTAGGGTTTGTGCATAGGGTGTCAAGTGATGGATAGATATTGAAATCTTTCCCCACTTTTGTGAATTATAAGTTGTGGATAATTATTTTGAAGTTATTCTGAAGTAATTAAACACTCACCTCTCGGCCCAACGACTAGCATTCAACCTGTCTCTGGTCGAAGGCCCGATTTGGTGACTCCATAAGCTCAGAAGCTAGAAAAAATAAATAATCAAAATTTCACTTATTTCATTAATTTTGTCTCCCAAATCCCAGTGGGTGACTCCAGGATTTTCCTAAGGGGAAGGCAGGGGTGTTGGAATCTAAAATATTGCAAGAATAGGAAATAATGTAGTATCCAGACGCTACTTCAGTGTGTACAAAGTCTAAGGAGAGTCAAGAACATTTTAAAAGTATTTCCCAACAAATTTGGAAATGTTTCTCAGTCCCATGCATGCATATTCATGTCAGTTCGACATTTTTGCAATGACTGATCTTTATTGAGATGATAGAGAAAAAGGGGCGTCAGGTTGCGACATTCTTTCCCAAGAACTACTCTTATCATTATTTGGGTAATCCTTACTTTTAGGACCCCGTTCCTAATCCTTTATAACTTGAGGTTAAAAGATTCACCAAAACAACTGACTAAATGACACTCAAAAGTGACATTCTGAAATTTCTTGTCAATGTCATGACACCTTCTTTAATATCAACAGGTTTAATTTTGTGGAAAGAGGCTGGCAGGGCTTTACTTGTTAGGGAAATCAAGGGGAAAAAAACACGACAATAACAAACAGAAAACTGACTCAACAACCAAGATGGCAAACTGCAAAAAAGTAGGAAAGTCACATTTTCTTACAAAGTGCTTTCAAATTACAAGTAACATGAATTTATGTGAAGAAAAAAGACTGCTTTAGCCTGCAAAAGTCACTTTGGTACTGGAAAGTCATCTGCAAATGTAATAGTTTTGAACTGAACTCGTAAAAAATAGAGGTGTCCTAAAGATAAGGATTACCATTATTTGTTTTATTTTATTTTTTATTGGGTTTTGAGGGGGGGGGTTGGGGGGGGCTGAAGTAGGCTGGGGGTGGAGTGGGCGATATCAAATATGCATTTTAATATTATCCAGCTCACAATTCATTTTTTTTTTTACGTGGAAATATCTGCCGATGGTGCATGTGAAAACAAAAATCATCTCAATATTACTACCACATTCATATCAAGACATTCACAGTCAGTTCACTGCGCCAACCAATATTATGGAAGGCCGTTACCAGTTCATTTGTTGAAAAAAACTGCATTATTGAGGTTCAAATAACTGTTAAAGGAATCGCAACATTACAGGAATACACCATACTCACAGTCAGACAGGGCGTTGCTCGCCTGGATTCTACCGCCATACTCGGTCGACCAGCGCTGTCTTAAAATCAGCTATATGGGCCTGCGCAATTCAAAATGTCGCCAGCCATTGACAATCTATGTCGGTTTTGTTCCCGTGTGGATTAACATTTCCCGTCACACATGCCTTACGGCACAATTGTTAAACAAACTAGACACAGACAATAAACGCTAGCAAAGATCCGTAGCTTTATTCAAATGAAACATGCATATTCATTTCAGTTCGTTTATGCAATTTTGGTATGCAATTTTGGGTACATTCTTTGCAAATTTCAGGGATTATTAACAAAACGCTATGAACCCAAATCACTTGATGCCATTTGTTCCTGACTGACCCCCAGAAGAGTGTTTTCGGGGCATTGTTTTTAAAGTCGAAATGAAGGGGCACATTGAATACCATTTTCCCGGATCTTTTTTTCATGGGCGGGGTGTCCAGTTGTAAAAGTTGGCTAAATAAGCGGCTAAGCCAAAAGGAGAATCACATATCGATATTTTTTGCAGTCGATTGAAAATATGAATTAAGAATAAAATGTTGAAACACGCTTTTTGATAAACTTTCTCTCTTTTGGGGGCGGGGACACATTTCATTATTTGGGGGCGGGATAAAAGGGAAATAACAAAGATACTACAACATCAATCCACACTCGTGTCAATTTCTTTCTGAAATTGATCTTAGCAATCTAAGCGAGCCGTTTAACCCTTGTTACGGCACTTACTCTCTCCCACATGCACAATTTTGATATTGGGTCGGAAATTGACGGAGAAAACAAACACTGTATTTTAATTAAAACCGAACTCGAACAACAAATACTTAGAAATGACTTTCAAAAGGAATGCCGCTGCAGCAATAAATGTTGCAGTTGCCAATAAATGATAAAAGTTGGAGTTAGTTCAGTGGCGCGGCATAGGGACAGAATTGTGCATTTTGTGATTAAAGCGTGAAACTTGGCATGTGAGGTCTTCATACCATTACAAAAAAATTAAGATATGGAGGCATTTTATATCTAGCCCCTGGTGACCTTTGAGGGGTCAATGACTTTGAATACTCTATTTATACCTATTGTTCTTGAAAACATCACTTTCCTATGACCTTAGTCTATGTATAGTCTTCATACAATGTAAATAATGACCAAATGCAAAAAATCACAATTGACCTTTGATGACGTTCCACAGGTCAATGACCTTTGTATTAACTGCACTAACTCTATTTATAGTTAACTGCACTAACTCTATTTATAGTTATTATACGATAAACCCCAATTTTTTTCAAGACCCAAGTCATAATGTTAAGCGGCTCATACTATGAAAAGAATTTTATTTGTAGGGAATCTCATATCTGACCTCTGATGACCTTCAAGGGGTCAATGAACTTTGCCTTTCCTATTTATAGATAATAAGAGGATTAACTATTCAAAACACCACTTGTTTTATTACCCATATCTAAATTTTGGGTATTCTTGCCATTATTTGGTAAGAGGGCCAGCACTGTTCCGATTCAGGCTCATGATGTACCGTCTTGCCGTTCTGGTTTGTCGTGAGAGGGCCAGCACTGGCCCAATTCAGTCGTAGTACCGTCTTGCCGTTTTGGTTTGGGGTAAGAGGGCCAGCGCTGGTCCGATTCAGGCTCTGTACCGTCTGGCCGTTATGGTTTGTTATAAAAGGAACGAGACCGGCTCGATTCAGGGTCTGTACCGTCTTGCCGTTTTGTTTTGTCGTGAGAGGGCCACCGCTGGCCCGATTTAGTCTCTGTACCGTCTTGCCGTTTTGGTTTGTGGTAAGAGGCCCAGCGCTGGCCCGATTTAGTCTTTGTACCGTCTTGCCGTTTTGGTTTGTGGTAAGAGGGCCAGCACTGGCCCGATTCAAGCTCTGTGCCGTCTTGCCGTTTGGGTTTGTGGTAAAAGGGCCAGCACCGGCCCGATTCATGCTCTGTACCGTCTTGCCGTTTTTGGTTTGTCCTAAAAGGCCCATCGCTGGCCCGATCCAGGCTCTGCACCGTTTCGTCGGTAGGGTTTGTTGTAAGAGGGCCAGCACCGGCCCGTTTTAGGTTCTGTACAGTCTAGCCTTTATGGTCCGATCGGCATTGGCCCGATTCAGGCTCTGTGTCGTCATGCCGTTTTGGTGTGTGGTAAGAGGGCCGGCACAGGCCTGATTCAGGCTTTGTACCGTCTTGCCGTTTTGGTTTGTGGTATGAGGCCCAGCGCTGGCCCGGTTTGGGCTCTGTACCGTCTTGCCGTTTTGGTTTGTCCTGAAAGGCCCGCCCCTGGTCCGCTCCAGGCTCTGTACCGTCTTGCCGGTATGGTTTGTCGTAAGAGGGCCAGCACTGGCCCGTTTTAGACTCTGTATACAGTCTTGCCGTTATGGTTTGTTATAAAAGGAAAGGAATTGGCCTGATACATGCTCTGTTGTTATAAAAGGAAAGGAATTGGCCTGATACATGCTCTGTACCGTCTTGCCCTTATAGTTTGACGTAAGAGGGCCAGCACTGGCCTGATTCAGGCTCTGTACCGTCTTGCCCTTATGGTTTGTTATAAAAGGAACGGAATTGGCCCGATACAGGTTCTGTACCGTCTTGCCCGTTATGGTTTGCCGTAATAGTGCCAGCACTGGACCAATTCTGGCTCTATACCCTCAACACGGAACCGCATTGCAGCAATCAAGCCAGCAATGGCCCACTTCCGGTTTTGTACCATTCAAACTGTACGGTACTGCCAGAACATGCCCACAACAAGCCGGCATCGGCCCAGTACCGTTATGTTTGCTGGGTACTTCCGCTCTCACAGATTCTTAAGCTGCACAGAAAAATAATGACAAACATGTCATTTTTTCATTTTCTTTTCATTTTTTTGGTGGGTTGACCATTGACTTTCCATGATAATCGCACCCAAAGAATCGAAGAACCCCCATTTTCCCCAAAGCGGAAAAGTACTGAGCCATCTTGAAAACGATCCCGCTCCACAACATAATATCGCCACTTTCGAACCCAATTGCATCCAAAATGCTCAGAATTGGAAGCCCCAAGTCCGGAAAGAGGTTCATTGCCACATCTCCTCAATTTCCAAAGTTTATGGCTCTCAGAACTCTCGATATACAATATTTTGAGGGTATATCTTTTATTCATAAGCTCGGCGGATGGGTTTTGGCCTATTTACCGGTGTGCAGCCATAATCGTTTCTTACTTTTTCATGAACTATTCATGATGCTGGCGATAACACGACAGCATTAACCCGCCCTCATGCAAGGGTTGTTGATAAAGAGGAACCGTTGTTCTCAATTCGGTGGATATGCATAACTCAATTGGGTCGTATCATAATCGTTCCTTAGTTTGTCATGTTCTATTCATGATGTTGGCGATAACGCGACAGCATTAATCCGCCCTCATACGAGGGTTGTCGACGAAGAGGAAGCGTTGTTCTCAATTCGGTGGATATGCGTAACTCAATTGGGTCGTATCATAATCGTTCCTTAGTTTTTTTCATGATCTATTCATGATGTTGGCGATAACACGACAGCACTTATAACCCGCCCTCAAGGTCTCCCCTAAGACCGTGTTTGAGTTTGTATTTAAACACGACGGAGATACAGTTATAAATAATTGAGCGAGTTAATCTCTCGAATGTTTGCAAACATGGTGCATAGTGATGATGGAGAAGATGATCACCAAACAGTCCAGTAACAGACTGCAATATTTTCCCGACGTTGATCACAACTGACTTCAGGAATCGAACGTTAATAGCTAACAAAGGCCACTGAAATTCATAGCCGACCACGTAAAATTCAATGACGGTTACAACATTATTACGAAATATTCGCATACAGTACGAAGACTATCTGAAGTTGAGTGTTCTCACAGTTACTGCCTTAATTACTGATGTTTCCTGAAAGGGTCTATCAAGTAACATTAATGTCAGTGCTTATCCCATTCAAGTTGAAAATCTGCAAGACTTCGAGAAAGATCGAGTGTGATGATTTTTTTTAAATGTAGGCCTATCAAGCTTATTCTCCCTCCTCTCTCCGCCATTCTGACTCAGTTCAACCATATAACTTAATTCACTGCTTTGCTTTGAAGCCTTCAGACAGGATCATTTTGTTCTTTGTGCATTTTTTTCGTTTGAAACAACAACTTGCTCAAAATCTTGAATACATGTAGTGCATAATATCAACTCACTTGTTAAAGTTTTAGATCAGTGACTACTATTTTGAAGAAAAAATAACTAACAGAGAATACATAATTATATGCACAATTTTGGGGGTCTCGTATAAAACTGGATTCCGTTGACAGAACAAGTAAAAAAAACTGTACCCGCGGGCATTAGTGTTATCTTAAATGATTGTTCAAACAATACGTTTCAGGCGGAATAATTTTGGGTATTTTGTATCCCAGCTTCGTCACTTTGAGCAAGGTTTGTTCTCACTAAATCGGCAGGTTGTTTTCGGGTATAATTTCTAATATTTTAATATGTCTTTTAGTCGCAGCCGCTTTCCTTGTGTGAATTTTAAAACTCAAGACGTCCATGATGTTTTTGCTCTGCGTTTGACTGCGAGACTTCGTTATACGAGCAGGCAAGCAGCCACTGCATTGTGATCAAAAATACTATTACCATGGTATACAGTCAATGGCGACTTATTTACCACGCCTCCCAGTCGCGCCTACACGTTAATGAGCAAACAAGGCAGACGAAAAACGCTTGGACATTTGGCGACAACTATACATTACGTCCGTTTAATTATAGCATTGACCAATACCACTAGTTGAAAATAAGCACACTGTCGCTTGCTCAACGTGTTACACAGTGCCTGTGGATATACATTTTCTGTGTGCGAAGTAATAGTACATGTACACAACTTTTAGGCAAAGGGGACGGTGACGCGCTTTGTATTTTCACACTTTAAATTTGCATTTTGATGTTGTGTGTTCTGCCACCCATGAAAATTTGATGTGCTTGTTTTTAATGAGTGAACACAATTTAACGTAATTCTGGATGCGAGCATGGACGTATTGTTTCCACACTGTTAAGACGTTTCGGTCAGTGCATATATCAATACTCCCGAGGGCCAGCTGCTTGGTGGCGAAGCATCAATGAAGAGATGCCTTCTTTAAACAAGATGTTCGTGTGTGGCAGCAACAGAAACATTCTCAATTTCGAAAACAACTTCCTCTCAACCACGGAATTGATTGAGTGCATAATGACAGCACTGCGAGTGTAAATATTAGATGGTTTTAGTGACAAAACAATCGCAATACATGTATTGTAAGATTGCGGGGGTGGGTGGTTAAAACTTATTGTTCATAAAAACGATTTGACGTTTTCGGGGTTTTGATGTGTCTTACGTCTAACCCCTGAATTGACAGCACATACGTAGGTTAAACCCCAGATGGACATGCATTTTTGGACCTCTCTGAATCCAACAAACATTTCTAAATTATGGATTTAACGCCAGCGGTGAAACCTCAAATGTTTGTACCAAAATATTAATATGGCTACTGGATACGCGGAAAAAAAATGTGTGGTGTAATATACACATGTATAGTCGAACTCCTTTATAGGACATGTATTCTGAGATCCCGGCCCACTACACCCCTTCCCTGTCGATCAATATAACCTAAAGGCGCTAGGCAAGCACAGCAGGGAAGAAACGAGGCGGATCCTAAGCCATTTGGCTGCTGATATCAGCCGAATGAGCCCCGTAAATATACGAAGATGCCAATCTGGAATTCGTGGACATGTAGAGCTTTCGCGATAATGCAGAGTTACTGTTACTATTTTATGACGGTGAATTAAATCACTCAAAGCCACGTTGTTGTTGTTTTTTAAGGGGGCGGGGCTTCACGACAATCGAGGGGGGGGAGTGATCCCTCATTTCCCATCCTTAGATCCAATGGTAATTTCTCCTGAATTCAGTGAGATCCAACGGCTGGAAGTGTCTCTCAAGTTTGATATTAATTGTCTGACTCGATAAACCGTTTACTTTATAGCAGTTCGTAAAGTATGATGAGTAAATGTTTAGTATTATCAATCCGGTGATGGAGCTGTTATTTTAAACTATATAGTAACTGCCCCATTTTTAACGCCAATAGAACACCATTTCACCCGAGCATTTATTGTTCTATTTTTAATGTCTATAGGACAACGGCGCATTAAAAAGAAATGTTTCGTTGCGTGTTACTGTTTCCATTGTGTGGGTGAGGTTTGTGACTGTAACCTGTTTATTAAGGAAACGATTTCTTTGATACCAAAATAATGGAAAATAGAGAACCCATGCATGAAGCATGAAATAATAGTTTTAGGCTTAAGTAATGTAGAACATGAAGCGATAATTGCTGTTTCATATTACTCCAAACCAGTCCATTGTTTTATAACACATAACAATGACACTGACTCCTAATGCAGTGAGATATTTGAAGCAGCACACCGAGGCCAGTCTACAAGTGCCTCTGACATGTTGAGTGTCTTTACACTGAGGATAAGCGGATACAGCCAAGTAAATACATGTATGGAAGAACGTCGCCTATTCTGTTTGAAATACACTTGAAATCCCGCGTGATGACTGACGTACGTATAATTTAGCACAATACAAAAGGCTCGATGATGGAAATGAAACGACTGCTTTCTGTTCGGACCAGTGTGTCACAAATATAGGCCTACAGATTGGTTCAACACTGAGAAACAACATGCAAAGGACAGAGACCTGGTTTAATAAGAACATTTTCTCCACTCGCACATCAAATAAATTAAAAATAAATTAAAAATGTACACACGCTTCAAATAATGAGGAAATCCACTGTAGCCTTTTGTAAAAAAAAACCCGCTTGATTTGACTCGACTTTCAAATAGCGTTTAACATGATAAAACCATTTTGAATTTCAGAATATGTGGTTTATAATCAGTATCCAAAGACAGTATCCAAACATGATACACAGTGTCATGTTCACACTTTCCGTACAGCAGCCATCTTGTTCTTGATACTAAACATTCGTAACAATCATAATGGACACTATACAAGTACCTCGTATACCTACAAGATGGCTACGGTGAAAAGAACTGATGTAGGCCTACATGTGTGCCAAGTTTAAGTTTACAAAGCACTCAGATTAGGGAAACGAGGCAATATTTCAAACATGACAACGTTTTCGGATTATTTGCGTCCGTCTGATGAACATTGTTCAAACATAATAGGCCTACAGTTGTACACATTCAACATTATTCTCAAACTAAAACAGCTAGCTGCTGTATATGTGTACCGAGTTTCCGAATTAAATTTGAAAATTTAAGCTCAATAAAAACAAACGGAAACACAAATTTTTCCTTGGGTTAAAATTGTAGATACAAATTATGGGAATTCTTTTTAAGAAGAAAATGAGCTGTAATTCCAATTTCCCCATTATACTCTTGCACTTAGACGAAATTCAAATGATCATGGACTTCAAGGGCCCCTGTACTCCCCTTCGGGCCAAGGATCCGCAAAAGAAATGTTGCTCAATTTCTTACAATAATAGCCTTGGTGATAATGTTAAACCCGTTCATTATGCCCCCTCGAAAACATCACTGTGTACACACGTACATGCATACATTGGTAGTTGCTCTTTGGGCATGTGAAGAGACGATACATATGTAAGAATACAAAAGTGCATGAAATGCGATAAGCATTGGACTTTTCTTGTTAGAAGTAAGACTCTGAATGAGCATAACAGTCGTTACACATGTAGGTCTATATGTTTTGAAGTAAGACCCTCAATGATAATAAAATCGTTATACAGTACATGTTAAGTGATGTTTACCTTGGACAAAAATGTGCACCCACTTCAATGGAACGTTTAAGGACGAAAGCAAAATTCCTCGTACACTATGTTCGTGCACATAATTTGTTTTGAGTAAACAGTACGAAAACTTAAAAACTATACTCTTTCTCCAAACTCTGAAAAGAGCTCAAAAGTATATAAGTAGATTGTATGGGGCCTATATAATTATGTACACCTAACACAAAACAGATCGATACTTGTAAGCTTTCATCTGAACACCATGTTATTAATAAAACATCTATGTCTCCAATCGACCCCACACCCAAAAAATAATCGATTGTTTGGGGGTTCTTTTCGAACTCATTTGTACTAGGTGTAGGCCCCTGCAGTGCACAAAATTCATCACATCACAGGTTTACAATAATGAATGCATTTTTTTTTAAACAAAAGGCTACCGTGACTCGTGATTTCGATTTTGAACGATAAGACATTTGATGTGTTAAACTACACAGACTGAGTTGCTGCATGTCAGTTTTAAGCTTTAACAATTTTGGTAAGAGATTCTGCAAATTTCAAAATCTGATAAAAAACACACATACATATTACGACTCACACGCCTTTACGTCGTTCACCCAAAAAAATAAAGAGTTACATTATTAGGAATTTGGAAAGTTTCCATCGTCAAAATTGAAATGTGCAGATTTCTATACTCCTTTTTGTTTCTTTATCTGAAAATAAACTAATCATCTTAGAAAATACATGTACACGTAGGAAGAATAACTATCATGATATATTAATTTTAGATTTTATATACATCCAAATTCTATGTATAGCTCGATAAAGAGAGCATGCGTATGATGATGATCTGGAAAAACACACACGTTTTACTGAGGTTGTCAAATTAGAGAAAAGACAATTGAACAGAATCCGGTGCATTCTGGCGAAAGTGCAATATAGGTTATCATTCTGAACTGTCCAAAAAAATGACAAATGCGAATGACTCAATCAAGAGAAATTACATCATTTCAATGTACAGTCGACTTTCGTCAATACAAATTGGGCTGGACCTAGCCAAATTTCTTATCAGAATTTTGTATGGAGAGGAATATCAGTCCCATTCAATGTGAATTCAATGCACAGATAGAACCAAGGTTTCATGTTTGCTCTTTGCAGAATTTGTGTTTGTACTGACGAGAGTCGACTGTATGTTAATTTATCGTTTGCCACAGTATGAACGTAAGTCTGCCCATGATGTAGAAACTGTGTCAACAAAGAAACCATTTTTGTACGAGAATGCAACAATTTGTGTTGTTATAAATGTATCTTCAGTTTTGATCAGAAATGTATGCACTGCCCTACATTGGACCACAAAGAACCAACATTTACAAGTGATACTACAAAACTTTCGGCAGTGTATTACTAAGTTCGATTGAGGCACAACACTTTTCCCATGGTTATCTGTTGCAACGAGCATTCGAGAATAAAGTAGAATGCAGTACCCAACGCCACTGTTTTCTCCATATAGCATAAAGATGGGCAGTTACAAGTACTGCAAATGCATGTGTACGTTGAACAGTGAATATCATAAAATGAGACCGAGTCTCATTTTCAAATGTCAGAAGAAATCGCGACTCACAATAGACTTGGTGCACACAACCACCAAAATGGTGTCATGATACTACAATGTACATTCTTTCTAGAGAATATATTAACTTTGTGTTTTCTATGTCACATTGGGAAGGACGGCAGATGATGACAACTGATCAGCACCTTCCTCCTGATGTCCCTCTGCCAACCAGTTCATACACTTGATATCGGCCTGTGTAGTGTCTCGCAGTAGATGCGGCCTGTCTTGCTCCACAGATCTCTGCTTCTTTTCTTTGCGTTTCTTCTTGCTCCCTTTGCTGGACTGATGATAGGAGTGGTGAGACTGTTTGCCTGCTGGGTCGGCAGCTGGAGGCGTGTCTGCTGCCTCTATCGCCCCCGACTTCTGCCAGGGGGACGGGTCCAAGGCGTAGGAGTTGTCACCTGCCAATCCGGTCAGGCCTATTTCAGGAACTCTGCGTTCCTGTTCGTTTGTCCTCTCATCTGAACTTTGGCGTTTTACCTCTCGTTGACGAGTCTTGTGTAATTCCTTGTTTCCACGAGTTGTTGTCTTCTGCGGGTGATCCTGATTTGGGGGGAGTCGAAAGGACACACCATTCGGTACGAATATATCAGGTAAGGTTGTGTCCGCCTCTTTAGTCTTGGAGTGCTGGTGATGTTGATGGTGCGGGTTACGATGATGATGTGAGCCGTGTTGACTAGCCTTGCTCCGCGGCGATTCCAGCTTGGACAGTTTGCGAACGACCCCATCGGTGATATCGTCCTGCGAATTGGAGGCGTCGCTGTACCCGTGCTTCCCGTCCCGTTTCCTGCCGTTCGTCAGCAGGTCCGCGTTACACGACACCGATATAAAATCCCGCGAGTTGTCGCTCTCTTCAAAATCGTCCTCATCATCGTACCCGTACTCGTAGTTTGGCGACTCCTCTCCCGAGATCTGCCGCCTTGGATTGCCCATCAGGGCCGGGCAGCTCTTGGACAGCGGTAGGCAAGTGTCCCTGGTTCTGGACGGCAGGCTGAGTGACGTCCGCGACGTTCGGTCGTGGTGTTCGGTACTGATCTGTGACGACGAGCCGTTTATTCGTGGCAGTACGAAGCTGTCCGACATGGAGGATTGGTTCACCTCCAGTCTGCTCTGGCCTTTCTTAGGTTTGGCCCGCCACCGTGTGCTCAAGAATTGGGTGTTTCTCGCCGTGGCCTCGTCAGAATCCTGGACCGATGCGCAGTCATTCGTCCCTGTGCATCTCCGATGGGCATTGAGGGGAGGCAGAAACACGTCTTTCTGCCGGCCGTCGACAACGGGACTGTCACTGAGACTAGAGCCCTGTAGCATCATCATACATCTGCAATCTTTTTTAAACTGTGAATAGTTAGTCAAGTAACAAAAGCAATTTCATCCATTCCACAATATTGTGATGTTGTTAATGCAGGCTTATTCAAAGTAACTCCTCGCTTGTATAATTATTGTCAAATGCCAATCAACAAGATGCACCGAGCCTCCATAATTATGCACAGTGTTTGATGAGCTTCGCGTTATATTAACGAGAAGATATCCAGCTAATCGGCCATGATATAGTTAGTTTTGAAATCAGCATTTCTTAGGCTCCCGTGTATTATTATAACCACGGAGCTTTGCGTTTGCTGAAAGGTCATGGGAGATTTCCTCACACATTCCGGCCGATTACTCCCTGTTCGTCCGCCGACACTAATCACCGTTGAAATCGCATAAATTTCGTCCGTCACAATCGTCAGAAGCTTTTCATATCATCCCAACAATTACTCGTGCATGCAGCAGTATCATCCTTGTATCATGGATGTGCATACCCGCAACGATAAATATAGAAATCCTGGATCATAATAGCTGAGTCATTTATCTGGATGTCGCCGTGCGAAATATGATAACATACCGTCACTTTGTTCCCGTTTATGTAAAAATCCAAGTTTATCGTCGACCTCTACAAATTTAATCTACATGTATATCCATGCGATCGCAACGGTGAGTTCCACGGTTGAATGAGTACGAGTCCTCCCTCTTGGAGACGAGACGCTCACCCTAGGTTGCTGCACTCTGCCCCCGTCCGCTATGTCGACTGATCGATCACAAACACCAAACGGCCGTGTTACTGCCACTCTCTCACTACCTAAAACACAGACACATTGAACAAAAACAAAAGCATATCGACTCGTTACGGCAACTCGTCACAAAAGTTCACACTGGTGCGAGGAAGATGGAGATAGAGAGACAAGACATATGTAATTCCCGGCTGTGTGCACTCACATCAAATATTGATAGTCAAATGAAGATTGTGTTGATTGGCCGTCTGGGGAGGTCGAAGGCGATCGATGGCGTAAGCAGCTCGGACAATGGCCTTGTTGGCATTCGTTGGGCAATTCTTTTCTTCTTATCCCTTTTGTCCTATCACAAAATGATGGCTTTTGTAAAGCAGTGCGTATGGGCAGAAATGTACCCGGTGGAGCGTCAAACTAGAAGAATGCTTATCCGCACTCGTTACACAATCGCTCATGCGCGCATGCGGAGGAGTGGTTAACGATATGCTCATATTATCAGCGTTTCCTAAGCTAGCAAGATTAGATTAATCCAGTTGTTGGGATTTTTATTCGCCCTTCAAACCAACGTTTATTGAGGCATGGAATGTGGGGCAGTGTTAAAGCGGATCGTCACTATCTTGGTTGAAGGTTCGGCATGACACAAGACAGCCCATTCGATTCCCTACCGTCAAAAATGGTCCTCATCAACGAGTTGGCTAATACAACAACTGAAGTAATCATCCAAATACAATAATAAGAAGCCAATCAAGGTCAATCTGTCAAGTTTCTGTTATTCAGTGGTTGAATGATAAACGAATATAACCAGTAATATAACTTGAGGGAGTTAACATTTTAGGCAGTCGTGTAGTTTAGGACCCAGTTCCGTACAAATGAACGAAAATGCACTTTTATGTTTGGGATTGAATACCTAAACATTTGGCTTTGATACAAGTAGTTTATGTGTTTGGAATCATCTAAACAGTTCGCTAAAGAAATAAGCCATATATATAGCTGATATTCAACATGATGATGCATATCAGCTATGGCTTATTTTTTTTGTGGAAAGAGGGCAGGGTTTTTGTTTATGAACGAAACTTGTAAAACATAGAGGTGTCCTAAACTACACGACTGCCACATTTTATTCCAAGTAATTTTTAGTCGAGATGGGCAAAACAGCTCCTGGACGATCGAAGTGTCCACCAGTTATAGTATAACAAGTCATGTATATTAAAGTCAGATTCTGTATAAATAGAAATTTAAAACACATAACATATATTTTTCAAAACCTTTAAGCGATGTGTTTTGCTATTTTTTAACGGTTCACGGCTCATGTTTTTCTTATTACATCACTTCAGCTGGTATTCGTTTCTGCTCTTTGGAAACAAAAACAACACTTCATCACAGTGCTCTCAACTTGATATCTCGTATGTTCTCGCGCTGTACCTTTTAAGTGCTCATCCTAATTATATCATCGTAGAAAACACCTGCTCGCGATCATCCAATTCTACCTTTCCGCAGCACTGTAAGTGATGGGATTAATACTCAATTTCGCACTTGCCGTGTGAATGGAATATTGCACAGAGCAATGGAAAGAGTAATTCTAGAAGTGCATATATCTCGAAACGCTTTTACCCACATTTTTCTTTTTTAGTCATCGATTGAGTAAAGGGGTCTGGCATTCCAACCAGTACGACTTGTGTTTGTAGAAATAATTATGTGCTTATGATGATGTACGTGAACTACATTTACTATGCAAATCGACTTTTCAAGTCTCAAGGTAACTTCCAAAGGGATTGAAATGAATTAGAAATTCGTGGTTTTCCGGCGAATGTCTGGCACAAAATAGGGGAAAGACAGCGGACGATTAAGGACCGATTGTTGTCGGTTTTTCTCCAATGATCCGACGAACAAAAAAAAACAACCAAAACATTTTCCTGAAAGGTACATAAGACCATTTGCCTTTTGTACATTGTTTTCCTTTTCTTGAAGCAACAAAATTGCTCAAGCGGTGCATGACAACTGAATGGTTGAAGTTTCAGCTCAGTGGATAAAACAGAGAAAGCGTTTGCACAATTGGAGGGTCTTATAACTGGATTCCGTTGCTAACTGCGGGCACATTTTCTTAAACCACCTTCAATAATTGTTTTCTTCCGAATTTTACAATTTCAGGCGGAATAAGTTCACAGAGTATTCGGCATCAGTCCTGTCTTCACTTTGAGCGAGGAGCTTCTCGTTAAATCGGTAGGTATCGTTTCCGGAAAATTGCAAGTGTTCTTACGTGCCTTTATAGGCCTAAGCATCATTCGTAGTATGTGAAGTTACTAAGATGTAACTGAAGATGGGGGAATGGTGACAGTATTGATAGTTGGACAGACACATCATTATTTTGTACAGTCACACTTGGATGGAGTTCCGAATGTAACGACTTATAGGAAATCCGGTCTCACGTCTAACATGCATCCACGCCCTCACACTTACCAGTATTCTCTCATTGTTTTGTGTATACGGGCAATGCACACGGAATTCATTCCGCCTCGAGGCATCCTCCCCGTCCCAATTTCGCAGAAAGTATCGACCAAACGCGAGATTGGAAAGACATCTTCGAGCACCTTTTTGTCTTCTGTCGGGCTTCGTGACTAAACCTCTCAAATAAGGGCTTGAACTGTTGACCAACCGTCTCGACTCCATGTAAGTTGCAATCGAATCGACCGCACCTTCACGTCAAGTATTATTCACTGCTCTTTGCTAGATCTAGTTCTTTTGTTGACTATTAGACTTGAAATCAAGTCGGTGTTTGCAAATGATAAACACGATACACAGCGCCGTGCTAGTATTGGGTCGCGCCCACAGATAAAAATCGACTGTCTACAGCGACTTGTCCTCAAGTCTATTTGACTGTACGGAGTGTACAGGTGGAAAACGAGCGCGTTCTTGTCATATTAATGGCCCCCATTAACGGCGACAACATGAGGCAATGTGCGACGACCTTTAGATATCTACGATAACAATATGCCATATATTGTTTAATCTTATTTGTGTAATATGATTTACCGATATCCCCGTTGCTTTAATGTAGCTCACATTCCGATATTGCCTAGGAATGGACCAGACAAGTCGTAACATCATGTTATCATTTCAACCTTTGACAAACAATGTACATGTAAAGGTTTGAGGATGTCTGATAATGATGTCTTGTAATGCCAAATAAGGGTGGGTTCTTGTTGCCAGCTGACCGAACCTTAAAGATATAAAGCACGCGTGCTATATTATGAGTTTCACAACGTAAAATAGAATCGTTTTAAACTGTCATTTACCTATTATAATTCAAGACTTATTCACTTTTGAAACGTGTGAGAAATCGAACGAAAATGCGGCACACGTTTAGTCGTGAAACGGTTACTTCACAAATTTTGAAATATTTACGGCCGGACAAAAATTTAGTTCTCGGAAGGTACACGTGTAGCCTACACTAATTCCCGCCCCGATCAGTATCGGAAATGTATGGACCGCGAACCAGTCACCTCGATAATTAAGCAAAGTAGGAAATTACATGTATGTCAATATAATACTGACTGAAAATACATGTGCGTCTTGCCTTCTCATTCATCATCACAAAAAAACAAATATCCATGCCCGCACATGACCACAATCTTGTAATTCCTTACCTCAAACCCGTACGTCTATACAGCATTCCACTAGAAGTGTTATCGAGATATGGGCCGGGAACCAAGCTAATATGTTGAAATGCAACGGTCTATAAATATGATCGTGCTTGTCTTTCCTCATCGCACTGAGCTGAGCTTACGACACACACAAAGCATCCCCAAACACAAATTGTCCCTGGGGGACAAGACACTGGTCGTTGAACAAAACTCACCGTGTTAGGAAAATAATTATGGATTGACGTCATGGTGACGTCAATCACACAGGACCTTCATTTGCCAAAGGCCCATTTTTTTTTATCATCGTTACATAACTCCATCATAATGAGGTACAAAATGTATACAGGACTGATGAGTGCTGCACAATTCTTATCGTCATACTATATGCTCTGGAAGAGCATCTGGTCGTGTTTCGCCAATCTCTCCTAATCATTACTGCATCATTAAATGACTTGACATTAAGAAATGTATAAATAAATGTATGTATTTAACGGTGGTGAAGAGGTGGTTTCTTTGATAAAAATATCGCAACCCGAACAATAATTGTTCAAGGTGGTACGTTGCACGTTGCAATGATGCACGTGATTATCATCATTATAGGTTTTCTGTGAGGTGCGCACCAAGGTGAGACGAACGTCATTTGGAAATCATTATACAACTGACCTCCGGGACACATTTTTGGTTGCGGCTATATATACCTGGATAAGCGTTACTATAGTCACGTTTCCTGAAATCTTCAGAATTTGTTTCAATAAGGCCAAACAAAAAGTCTCCGGTTTCTGGTATGGAGCTTGCACGAAAAGTGGTGCGGCGACGCGTTTTGTTTGTTTTTTACCCTACTTTTTTTTTCTTCAAATGTCGGCTGATGTTGCAGATAACGCTTCGATCCCCTTCAGACTCTCAATAATATCTTTCAGAGTGGAGCTTGAGGTGACCCCAGTAAGGCCATAAGGCTTGAGAAGTCTGCACCAACTTACGGTCTCGACCAACACGAACATTCTTCAGGAATTTTGATAGTCAAGACAAAAATCAGGGAAAACGGTAACGTCAGACCATACGGCGACATCGACATCGTGCATGTGCTGCCAGGCTGGTCATTAGTCTGCTCCCTTACATATTGCAATGATTAAAAAGCGTTTAAAGGTTCCAGATACACGACCATCGCTCCCTCAGTCTGGCTGATTACCAAATTGTAACACCGTGTGCAAATGGTGCCCGACTAAAATAATTTAGTGCAAAATATATGGGAGCCCAGAGAGGCCAAAACAAAGCTTATATCCGATCGTAACCCCATCAAAAAACACGTTAAAATGTGCAACATCAGGATTCCAGTCAAACCAGTGAGTTTGGCGGTTTTGAGACATCATCTTACATTGAAAAAAAAAACCTTTTTAAATTGCCGACGCGCATGGCTACGGCGACGCGCGCGCATACCAGAAACCGGATACTTTTTTGGCCTAAAAGACAAATATTTCAAAAAATGATTTAATACTAGATTTAGATTGAGTTTATGTGTGTCGCTGCATCAGTGGAACAGCGATGGCGGTGACCGTCGGACACCAAACTGGTTATGGGTATAGATCCTTACAGTCAGAATAACCTACACGACCAACACGCACAGCACGTCTTAGAAAATATGTTGAACACGTGGATACATAGAACAATCGTGCATGAGTTACTAGTTACATGTATTTATCATGCCCTTGGTATAATATCTCATTCATGGTTCACCACGGGAGAACAAAGGTTCCTTCAGTGCAGTTTTGTGGGCGAGTCCACCACATCCCGAGTCCGAGTCCGAGTCCCAGTCCGGACTCGAATCCCACAATAGCCCGAGGTGTCGGCTCGGAATGAGTGGGATATACAGATATTAATATAGGTCAACTCCCCGACCTCTTCGTGTGTATTGAAAGAGATAGTTCCCCAAAACCGTGTCAAGATTTTGCAAACGAACTAAACTAATTATAAGTACATTGTTTCTAGTGCATTTCTTTCGCCAGATTGTCAATAATTTAGAAATATCATTGGGCCTAAGTTCGGCAGGGCATCAACCATCTTAAATCCACTACAAAGCTGCTCTTGGCATAAATTCTTCCTCCTGGGGATGTGAAAGAGTTATGTTCACAGCGTACATGTACGTCCATTTGAGAACGAGGTGAGATGAACCTTGGGAACGTATTGGAGTCCTACATGGGTGGACGCTTTTGCTCTTACGGTGCTGCAAGTGGTGGCAAGAATGTATGCTTATTATGCGGCCTTCATGAAACATCAGAGAGATGAGTTCCGTAACCACCATCTCGATAAAAAAAAGAGACTTCAGACATAGGGAAAATCATGATTGCAATATCCCTTTTGGACCACCATGCCAGTGGCAAAAAAATACGCGAGAGGCCGTCAGATTCAGTGGCCTCAGTACATAAAAAGACCGAAAACGAACTGGGATGTCAGTCTTAAAGGTTTTTTTATTGCTCGGTTCTGAAGTAATGACCGTAAAGAGTAATTTCATGCACGAGCACCCCATGAAGGTTGTACAGCACAAAATTTATATCCTACACTAGCAGTAGAATTAGCCTCGAATCAGACACATGTTCCGAGAGAATACTCACCTCAGTCTAACGAGAAATTCCTAAAGACGCATCCTTGTCAAAGAGCCACAATAACAACAACTCGCTGTCATTGCTAGGTCATGTACATTTGTATTACGTTGGCATACACACCTTGCACTTCACGATGTCTGCAAATTGTCAGCGTGCAGTCCCCTTTCTTGTCATGACCATCACGTGGCTGTTCACTTAAACCATGGAGGAATAAGAACATTCTGCCATGCTCAAACACACCAGGCATGGTGAATATTTCACACTATGACATGTCTGGGTCTCCCACGAAGGCAACGGCTACAATTTCAGAAACTCTCGTTCCGACTCGGTGACTATCCGGCTTGGTTTACTGCAAGTTCAATGGCGTGTTCCATTTCGCAGGTGCTTGATCAAATAGGTAATTAAGTGCCTCTAGACAAGTTTGGAGCAAGCAAAGGGGCACAAGTTCATGTATTTTGCAAGATCTAACATTTGTCCACACTAGTTCGAGTTGGGGAGGAGGAAGGGCCGAAATCTGACACCAGGTGGCGTTTTTCATGATAAAAAAAAAAGTTCAGGAAAGAAATTTGTCACATAGACATTCACGTTTTAAGTCCATACCCGGCAGTTTCTACCGTTATTATTTTCCATTTTTAAGAAAAATAATAGGGTGTTCCATTACTATCTCTACAATACTTTGATTGAAGGTCATCCCGACTTATCTCTAGCATACCCAGCGTGGGCAACATTGAAAATATAGAGTTGGCACAATTCGGGAACAATGTGTTATTATTCACCTATGTGTTATTATTCAACCATGCAAGACGCATAGCTTCAGGTTTTTTTTTAGGGCCATTGTGGAAGGTGCCTTTTTTCCTGGATAACTGCCCCTATTTGGTGTTGCCTCCCCCAGTTTGAACAGCGTTCCGTCGCCCATGCTTTGACTTGTGTAACGCGAGAAACATGCAATTTGCTCGGCACAGTCTTCAGTAGCAAAAGTAGGGAACAATGGAAACACGTGCATTTTTATTATTTCCAACTCATAAATAACTTGTTATGCGTTTAGAATTTTCGGGTCATTGAAACTGCTCAAAAACGTATATCAATTTTTAACCGATTTCGACTGCACATGGTATAATGACGGGTAGTTTCCATGGTGTGAATACTCATTATGATCGAACAGCCTGCATAATGGCCAACATACACGCACGCAATAATATACCTAAAGCTACTTTCAGAACCGTCCCAAACCCAAATTCATCTCATCTTAAAATCAATGAAAACTCACTGTAATATATCACATTAATCAATGGTTTAAATTATATATGCATGTTTACCGATGTTACAACGTACAGTCGGGCCCCTTGCTACAGCCTGCGCTCGAGTCTCAATTATATTTGAGTCTCAATCTTGCAGTTCGATTGTTTGTATTTTGAGTCAATTTCCAAATTGATTTCGTTTCAAAAACAATCTACATATTCTGAATAAGGCACACTTAAAATTCTTGCAAACTCAAAATATTCTGGACAAGAAAACACATTGACATTTAAGTGTCATGCAAACAACGTTTAAAAATCAATCTAATTCACAAAGCATGACAATACCCGCTCATTTTATGGCCTCTTGGGTATGAAGCAAAATTTACGACATTTTTAATAAGCATGCTGTGTGGTGTTGTATACACAAACATGTGTCTATTCCAACAAAAGCTCGTCTCGCTTTCGACAGCTGTACAATTGCATCGTTTGTCCATTTTAGTCATTTGCGTCTGTGCCCTTTTCAGCTGAACCCCCTGCACTCTTGTAATTGAAAGCTAATTATCTCTTGTCCATTATTGATGTGGTCAGTATATAGTGGCTTAAAAAAATAGTCAGAACGATTAATTTTTGACGGGTGGCTGGTTTTGCGAGGGCAGGAGATGAGCTGAAGGCCAAGTGACTTTTTATGCATTGCTATTTTTGCTTTGGCCATGGTGGTGTAATCATCATTCCAGCGAAGGCCAAAAAAACAAACAAACAAACAAACACAATTGGTCCCATGTCAGACCAAAGTTCCGGGAATTGATGCGGCGATCCTTTTTTTTTTTAAAGCTCGAATTGCACAGACATGGTGGGCACTATTTTGCTCTTTTGTGTTCTCATATACCTTGGTGTCCTCTATCATTTGCCTTGGTGCCCTCCATCATCTGCCTGTGCCCTCCCCATTCCTTTGTGCTCCTTGGTACGAAAATTTGAGGCGGTGCGGCAATAGTGGGCATTGTTGTAGCTATCGTTCGTTCGTACCCACCCCCTGCACACAGGGCGATGGGAAGGGCTGATGAGCTTCACAGAATCTTGTGAGGGAAGTGGGGATGGCATTCTGGGAAATTTATCATGACCTGTATAATTGTATAAAGCATCTGGCTGAAGTTGTTGGACAATTTTACACAACGTTGGGTAAAATTTAAACACAATTTTAAGCGTTTTGAGAGTGTACCAAGCACACTCCGGCCCAGTGAATGCTGCAGCGAGGGCAGACGCCAAAGTGAGTGAATCGTGGAAGGCATGCCTTTATATCCTAATAGGATTGGCTCCCATCCCATAATATTTCCAGGGGTGCGCGCGATCCAAGGCGCCTCGATAATAAACACGATATGTGTAATAATATGACATGTTGAATTTACAACTGAGATTAACCCAGGTTGGACTCCGTTGTCAGTCGTAATGCAATGAAGACGTCGTCCAACCTGGGCTAAACTGAAATATGTTTTCACTGAGAATTAACAAATGTTCTTTATAACAGCTGTACTTTACCGGCCCAAGAACAGACCATCTATGTGTTCCATTCCGGTTACAAAAAATTACAATACCGCTGTGAACACCAAAAATCACAAGTGAAAGACCGATAACAATCGGATCATCGCTATAAGTGCAAAAGGTGTGTCGAGTTGACCGACCGCTGAGCGGGAGAAACGAAGCCACGACATAACTCAAAGAACATTTACATTATTCTACATTTCAACAATTTCTACCACAATACCACAGTGCACTGCACGACGAAAAAGTTGACATCAACAAAACGGTAAGCTAATACGAGAATAGAAATTAGGCTCGTTCCAATTTCGTCGACCAGGCCCCTAACTAGTTTTAAAGGAGTTATCGTAATACCTTCATGATGAAAAAAAAAGCCAAACAAGTCGTACACTTGACAATGTTACTCGTTTTTTTTCTCCCACAATTTTATTTCCTTGAAATTCATGTTTGGTGGCATTTTCTTCGAACTGAGCTTGTTATGACTGATGTTGTTTCCCACTTGTACACCCTCAAAGAAATACTTTTTGGGATTTGTAAAACGTCCCTAAAAAGTCCCTTTTCTACAATATTTATTTCAGCCACACTATTACTATAATATAGAAAGAGTTTGTTTGTAAAGCGAGTAAGTTTACGACTTTTTTCTGTAAATTTTTGTTGGCCTCGGTCTTAAAGATGCAGTCCTTAAAAGATGGTCCTAATTGGGGGAAATGACAAAACAATTAAGCATTTCTATCGTTTCCTCTTTATTTTGTCTCTCTCTCTTCACCCGTTTATTGTTGTATAGAGGTTTTCACAGTCCCACCTGTAGAGGCTTGTTTTTGTGTGCGTGCGCGCAAAATTTTAAATTCAGTATGCATGCCAAGTATTAACAACCCATCTATTAGAAAGGATAACGGCTCCTGTCGGACACAAAAGTATCAGCAAAAATCATATGTCACGAGAATGGAAAAATCCATCTGCCATCTTTGAAAATCCGTCATCTCGGAGAAAGAAAGGGACTGCCTCCTCCTTCTTTTTCAAAAAGCCAGGACGATATTTGTTTACTTGCAATTGGCCTATAACAGCAAACTGGTCTATTATGGCAACTCAGCAAGAGAAGGTGTTTTTTTTAGCCCAGGTTGGACTCCGTTGTCGTAATGCAAAAAAGACGTCGTCCAACCTGGGCTAGTTTTTTTTAGCTTTTGTTTTAAAATAAATTACTTGAATGTAGTGATTAAAAAAAAAGGTATCAGAATTTGTACGATATCCCCCACCCATTATTTGTCGGATCTTGTTTTACACCCGACACTGCATCATTATCTTTTTCTTTTCCGAAGTTGAACCTAGCTGAGTGTTATTTTGTAGATACTGATTTCTGTCATACTGTGACAAGTGGTTCATCACCATGACCTTGTATTCGCTTTAATACAGCTTAATTACAATAATTAAAGGTTGATGTAAAAATGGCAGAATATACATATATCAGTTGGGCTTACTGACACTGTCCCAATTACCTCTCACATTACCTAGGTATCTCTTTCAAGTATCTCTTTAACTGAAACAAAGATGCTATGAGTTCTGGTAATGAAGGCAAATCCTGTCTGGTGTACCTCTTATTAGTGGAAACTTTTCCTGTATATCGATCGGTTTCGTAAATAAATTTTGCTCGTCTTCGGATTCACGTTGTCCTTTTTAACTATTACATTCATGGGGTTCAAGGTAAACTTTCTTTTCTTTGCTAGCCATATTTCAAATATCTAAGGTCACAGAAAATCCACATAATGTCTTACATTTGAAAGGACTCGAGCATTTTTTAGGAACGTAAAGCCTTTCATTGAGCAAAACTTGTGAGGGATATGACAGTAGAGGGCGACATACAGTTGTGCACTGCGTCAGCGCGCGTGTGGTAAACAATATTTTAATAGTTGACAGTTCTCACATGCATCATACACGGAAAAATGAACTAGATACGAAATGACAGAAGAAAGGGAACAGCAGCGGAACGATGGCTGACAACGCTGAGGCTGGAAATTTTAGTTGTAAGTGCTGCAAATCAACTGAAAATCTTAAGACATGTTCAAAATGCAAATCTGTGTTTTACTGCAGCAGAGAGCACCAGCTTCAAGACTGGAAAAAGCACAGGCGATACTGCAAGAAAATCTCCCAGGATCATCATCAAGAAGAAGAGTCCATGGCTGACCTCGCTCGAGAGGCTACCGTATCCAAACCCATGAAAACGAACTCGAGGTCTGCTGCAAATCATAATGGTAGGCCTAAACAAGACAACATAATTCCAGTCATGCCAGTTGAAATGAACAACCTATGTGTTGAAAGTTCAAATGAAACCGCAAAAGCGAACTCTGAGAGCACCACACAGAATGAGAAGACATTTACGGTCAATGAAAAGAAAACCTTGAAATCATGCTCTACCGTCCTTAAACATGAACAAAATGTTGGCCATGAACAGAATGGGTCCCAATCTTCACCCAATTACGACCCCCGGCCATTCATCCAAACCGACTTCCCACATCCAAAATCAAGAGACGGGGACACCCTAGCAAGGCATGCTGCAGTCCATCTGCAGAAGAGTGGCTACTGTGTGCTAGATGGTTTCCTTAACCAGGAACACAGCCTAAACGTCTTGCGAGAGGTCAAATCAATCCAAGACAGCGGTGTTCTAATCGATGGCCCACTGAGTGGTGGGCGTACGAGCAGCGAGAAGTCCAAGAAATTCACCAAGAGGGTCATACGGGGTGATAAGATCACATGGCTGCAAGGTCAGGAAGAGTCTTGTCCAAGGATCAACTCCCTGATTGCACAGATGGACGAACTGATCCAGAGACTGAATTACTTCCTTCAAGGCCAATATGCCATAAGTGGGAGGACAAAGGTGATCAGATTAATAATATTATGGAGATTAATACACAGAATAATTGTTCCCAAAGAAGTTTGTACCCAACAGCATTTATGGTAGTTGAAATGATCCTGACCGGAGAGATCAGTCATAAAGGCCCCCCCCCCAAAAAAAAAAATGGTTCTGCTTCCGGTTTCCCTATCTACCCTATTCTGACAGCCCCTACCCTACATTTTTTATGGGGAAAACAAGAAAAAAACACCCAAAACCATCAATTTCCACCTTTTATATGAGGAACATGAGGTGATGTACTCCGTTGAGTCCATCACTAACCATCAGGTGGTCATACATGAACTTTTACAATACGTTGAGTGAACAGTTCACATCCAATGAAATGTCACTATCTAATACCATGGTATAACAAGTGATTTTGTCTTTGTCATCATCAGGCGATGGTTGCCTGCTATCCTGGGAATGGAGCTGGCTATGCCTGTCATGTGGATAACCCTAACCGTGATGGACGATGTGTCACCTGCATCTACTACTTGAATGACAAATGGGACGTCACGGTATGTGACAATGTGGACTCTTTGAGAGGAACACACCACATGTACACATACTGGTTGGGTTCTGTATGGTGCAAATAGAAGTAGCAAAACTTTTATTTCTGAATTTGCACAATTTAAAATGGCCTTACTGAGTTTTCCTCCCATTTGTAATTCTACTCCATATATTTCTTCAGACTTCTGAGCAACAGGGCTCGTGCACTTTTGATGAATCTTTGGTTTCATGCTAAACAAGGGAAAGGGGGGGGGATGTCTTGTGGTTTGGAGTCAGTTCACCAGTCTAATTTTACGTTAGAGACTGTCTTTACACAGGGTGAAAACAACTCGGAATTGGGAACAAGCTTTATGTTACTGTTTTTGTCCTTTGATGGTTCACAGACAGGTTGCAGTGTTTTAGTCAAGATCTTTTCAAAGAACTCACACAAAATCTAATATCATGGAAAATCAGATCTGAGTCAAGCTTTACACATGTATGTTCAAGTGCAATTAAACTGCATCTACAGGGTGTCCAGTTAAACGAAGAAAAAACATCCTGTCTTGACAAAAAGGACATTTTACATTGTAATTATCATTTTGCAAATTTCTAAAAGACTCGGACAAGTTATAAATATAAAACGATGTATAACAAAACAATTGTCTGTTGTAGTCCATGGGTTTTGTACTCCCTCAGGGGCAAATGGCACCCTCTGCTTAACCTCAGGTGCCATTTGAATCCCTCGGGCATATAAAAATACACGATGGACTACATCAGAGTGGAGTGGACAATTGTATATTATTTGCATTTAGCTAGGGGACAAGTGAACCACCTTGCTTGCCTCTCTGACCTTTCTTTGATGTTCTTGCAGTCACAAGGTGGCTTGCTGCGGTTGCTGCCTGTGTCAGGAGGCCATGTGGATGTGGAGCCACTCCTGAACCGCCTACTTCTCTTCTGGTCCGACCGCCGCAACCCACATGAAGTCCAGCCAGCTTTTGATATGAGGTACAGAAAACAATTGTGTCATTAGCTTTTGCTTTTGGAGCATCTTTCAGAATTAATTCAATTGAAGTCTGTGTGGACATGCGCAGGAATTATGTTATCAGTGCATATTTACTTCCATTAGCAGTTCTAATGTGGGTATTATTTCCTATGGGTATTGGAACTTTTTGGGATGGGGCATTTTTGCAAGTATAATATTTAATTAAAAAAAAAGAAAATAAAAAAAAAGAAAGGTAAATAAAAACAACAACATAATTCACATAATCAAACACATGATGAGGACATCAGCTGTTGTGGAATTCCTGGGGGAAAAAAATCATTATTTGCTGCAGCAAACAATTTTCTGTAAGTTTTTGTGCTTGTAATCTTGAATGGTAGTCAATTTTATTCATGTGTTCCAATGTCCCTGGAAGGTATGCCATCACAGTGTGGTACTTTGATAAGTCGGAGCGTGAAGAAGCCAAAATGGCTCAGCTGAATGAAGGTAGCAGTAAATTGTTCATTTTTCTGCAAGTTGTCATCACTGTTTGCACGTTGCTCACAAGTTGCTGCTGCTGTTATTGTCACATCATATGACACACACATCAAATGGGGCCAGGAATTTACCATCATGTTTAACAGTGCTTCTCATGCTGTTGTTATTTTTTGCCATTACTTGAACACCCTAGATCATGCCTGATGTAGCCATAGGTTTAGGGTATTCAAATAATTGCAAAAAACAATGTCCATCGATGAAATGCTATTATAACATCTCATACATATTTATCAGCAAAATAGTGCTTCTTTCATTAACCCTAACAGAACTCAACCCATTAAAGTTCAACAACAGGTTTTGTTTAAATCTGTTGGGATAGGTACAGTACCCCTAAACTGATGGTCTTTTACACTGGGGTTAGCATACCTCCAGAAACTAAGTCCAACAGTGTGTGTGTACAATTTCCCATGTGGGTGTTGGAATTTGCCAATATGGGTATGGTTCCTAGTAAATCAGGCTGGGGAGTTAAAGTTAATTGATGTCCCAACACATAGGAAGGTAAAAGGAGCTTCTCGGATGCACACACGTGCGACGCCGGAATATCGCCCAACTGGTTATTAGTACTGGGGAAGTAATACCCAAAGATTACACTCCCAACTTCATGTATGCAACCGTTGTGATTGCAAGTGAAGTTGCTGGTGGAACCATACTAAAACCTTCATGACAGATGAATAATGAAACTATATGAGGTGTAATGAAACAAATGCAGTATGGTTAATTTTGGGAAAGAAATGCTAAATTCTTCGTCCCTTGGTGTTGGGATGTACTCAAATCAACCAACACCTTGGAACCAGTAATTATGCACTACCTCCCCTCAAACCATGTTGTACTTGTAAACTACAAGTGACTGGCTCCCATTGCACTTTTTGCAGCATTTTGCGTCACATACAGTCAGCACATCTACCATTCGGGAACGTCTCAAAAGTCGGAACGTTCCCGTTCCATATGGAATGTTCCTTTAAGGATTGTGTGTTCCCATCGGAAGCGCGCTGTGTACCAAGCGTGTTCCCAACTGGAACACGCCATTCCTGAGTAAGCCTGCACGCGCATAGACCAAGTTTCCCACGCGGGAACACCTGGCATTCCCGGGCTGTTCCCAGTGGGAACAATGCATGTTCCAAATTGAAACAGGCGATGTTCCCCGATGGAACGTTGCAAGCGTTCTGACCTTTGAGACGTACCCTTACCATTAATTAATAGCTTCTCCAATATTTTATTACCAACACCACCATGATATTTGCCATGACCATCATCCCACAATCAGCATTTTAAATTCATTAGTATACAAGTATTTGTATTTGTTCAAGTGGTGTGGTAAAACTAGCCACCCAAGGTGATCCATTGAGCATTATGTTTTTCCTAGGCGAAGCCGAGGGAAATGGAACACTCATCAAATGTTCATCAGCTTCTTATGATGCGCTTTGCATGCGGGGTTTGTAGGGGATGAGCACCTACCATAGAGAGCTAACTCGATGTACACAGTAATGCCTGATGGGCGCATCCATGTTTGTACACAAACCTATGGAGAACTAGAAATTTTGTATGGCTTTTGTACGGCTATTTGCATATCTGCATTTGTATTCCATACTGGTGCGTTATCGAAGCCGATACGCCCCAAACCGAAACGCACGATCAGCAAATGAGCGTGTCATTTTGCTCTGCACAAACAGCGCAACACGTGCGCGTATTCGCTGCAGATGCTTTTTGCCGTGACGTTTTTTTGAACTGTCATGACGCGCTGAAGTTGTTTGCGTATGTTCTACTTGCGCGTTGCATGTAGAGTACACTTTCGAAATTTAATCCATCTAATTTCATTATGTTCTACAAACACGCACATGAATTCAAAATGTCTCTGCGCCCAGGACGGCTTCAAAGCATCTCCGCGCGCAAGAATGAGGAGTTAGCGCTTTAGTAATTTAATATAGCTCTATGGCACCTACCCACAGATTTAACCAAGTAATCTTCAAGAGCACTTCAGACTGTTATAGCTTTACCAGCAGTTATGCAAGAGACAGCAGAAAGTTAAACTCATGACAACTTGGCACTAAAACCCTTGCCTAGAAATTATTTGTGCTTTCCCTGCTAGCATGTCCAGTTGCATACAGAGCAAATAACCATTATCGTGCTTATTACTAAATATGATTTTTTGTGTTAAATCAACTAACAGCTAGAATGTAAAATGCAATGTCTTTAAGGTCTTAAAAGTCCTATCCCAAAGGGGACATGAAATTAATTTCACAATTAAAAACAAATTGCACTGTTGAGAAAATATTTTATAAATTTTTGGGGGTTTGGTTTTATTTGTTTAAAGTGCACTTTTAATATTTTTTTGAAGTGTTCATGCTATTTCCTGACATGCTATTTTCGGGTCATGAAACAGCTTAACACTAAAGCTTCTGCATATTAGACATGGCTACATGTACACAGCTTTGCTTATTAATATGCAAATTACTCTTTGCATTAATACCAAAGATGTTCTGAAACACCCTTAGAGATGTTAATACAAAGACTGAAAAAGGAGAATGAACAGGAAACAAAGGTGCAATTCGACGTGTCCGTTCAACAGGGTCATATTTCCTAAAATGGCATTTACGCAAAACGCGAGGTTTAGAACATGTAGAAAGACACAAGGTCATATCTCGCTTAAAATAACCCCGATGCATACTCAAAGTCAATGGACGTCAAGATACGACATTGTTGCACAGAACATATTCGTGCGAGATACGACTTTGTTGCAGAATGGAGTTACGAACTTGTTGCATTGACGCGACAAATTCAAAAATTCAATCCCAAAATACATTGCATAGATCCTTTAGATAATCTGTGCACCTCTTTACAGACATGAGTAAGCTGCGAGGTGAGGTGTCTTTGCCTGATGTCAAGGAACAGAAAGAGAGAAAAGACCACATTGAAGAGGAGATTCAGAAGAAATCCAGTGATGCAGTAGCAGGCCTCTCTTCAGCTGAATTACAGGTATGATACTGTGGAATATTCGCACCCAAATACTTTCTTTACTATTCTATGAGCTGGTTCAAGTTCGTATTTCACCCAGTCGAATTTGAAGGTTTGCTAGCCTGTAATTGGAGTACAGTCATATCACAGTTTTCTTACTGTGTATATTTTCATGAATTGAAGGATCAAAGTTTCGTACACGTTGGTTTTTCTTGTCAAAAGCCTTACTTCCCATAGTATTGGAAAAAAGAATGCTTCCTATGTCAAAATGAAGTTGAGTAGTTTTCAAGGCAGACTCATATTCTATGTCTGAGAATCACTTGGAGCTTGTGTCCTCCAGCACGTTAGTTTATTGCAACATAGTCCTTTCCATGTAGAACCAGAATCCTGCCTATAGACCTTTATCATGCTGCCACCATTTCAGTCATGTTCCCTGTATCCAATAACAGTATTGAATGATATTTTTTTTGTGCAAAAAGGAACCAGAGTATTGTCCTTCCAGCCTCCCTTTGGTTACATTGATTTGAATGGGAAAAAGTCAAATGGCTGCAACATGATAATGGTCTATTAAAGGATCTTGATTTCTGAAGTGGACATACAGAAAGACTGTTGTCCACCACATCATACATAGCAAAATGGCATTTTCGAAGTAGCAATTTGGGTCTGATACATGAACACGTGATGCCTTACATTAAGAACACAATGCATGATGAAAGTTTGTTAAATTAGCTATTCACCCGTATTCTGTTTTTGTCATATTTTTTTCCCATTTAAATTGGACTCAGGTAAAACAACAAGTTCTTGTTTTCTTGTTTTTTCATTTTGTCTCAGGCACTGTCAGGCATGCTGGAAGGGCAGCCCGACCCACGAGCAATCCTGACTAGCCACGGGGTGGCACCCACAATACAGGACGCCCTCTTGTGTCAGCTGAAGGGGATGAAGTAATATGCTGGAAGGTAGCAAGAAAATTTACTCTGGACACGCGGCTTCCGCAATATAAACAAGGGGAGGGGTGGGGGCTGGACTGGATACCCTATGACAAATGGGTTCCCTTTCAAAGCAGTCAGCAATAAGCCTCTGTACTGATGACATCACACTTTGTTTACACTGTGCACTTTCCTATGGAGCCAGTAGGGGCCCACGGTCCACTAAGCACTTTCAGCTGACACAAAGTGTGACTTCATCAGTACAGAGGCTTATAGACACTCAGAGAATAGGTGGTGCTTTTCTTGGAAGCATATACGCCTAGATTTTGCCAATAGGAAAGTTATTTTGCCAAAACAATAAATATTAATGGAGTGTGTTGACAGAACAACAAATAATAAGATAGCATGCATTATGTTTTTTTGTGTCTATTACCGTCTTTCAAACAATGATTTCTGTATACAGAGACCATCTTCAATTTACCTTTCACATTCAAAGTCATGGAAGGGAAACTAATTATTCATCAGAGATTAATTTGAACTCTCTGCATTCAGTTTATGCCTAAAACATATGTTTCTTGATATTGTTGCACTGTTTTGTGAAGTTTTTTATAATTAAATTTCCCAGATGGTGGACTTATTAATTCAGCGCGCTGTGATTTCCTTCTTAATAAACATGTTCAGTTGTCTTGACCTTAACAGATAATCTGAGACACTAATTTTTGTTTCTGGGGTAAAATCCTTTTTCAGCTTGCCCCAATTTTTCTTTACATTTCACCTCCATTAGAGAGTTTGAAGCAGCATGTTTACAAATGTATACTTTTTTTGTTTACAGTACCGGTATATTATGTTTATATCTCAGTAATATTCATTTTAAAAAAATGCTACATTATTATCAAAGACTGAATTGCTCATAAATGTAAAAACTGTGGATTCTGTTGTATTTTCAACCAAACTAAATGTTGGTTGCCTCTAATCGCATTTTTTAAAATGGGCTTCAAATTTAATAAAAATCTCTGTGATATAGAAGTACTGTGATTGTGATGTCAGTTAATTATGTTACATGGTCAGTTAGTTAAATGGTTGGTGTTATCAATTGGGGTGTGGTTAAATATAAACAAATAGATTCTGTGTCATCACAGAACCTGGTAATCCTGCTGCCAAGGTAAACTTTCCCATTTGGTTTATTCATTTGAAAATGTTTCTTTGGAGGGCAGCAAGGAGGGCATGGGGAAGGCTCCTATAGGTTTGTGCTTTAGGAATCTGGAATGGAATAATTCCTAAATCCGAATTCCTGTTGAATGAGGGTGATCAACGTAGGAGAAATGTACAGTTGAATATAGTCGGATAACTCCTCCATACCATAAATTAAATTCTTCTTTTGATCTACTTCGTCAAAAGAGGGAAGCAGTCCAGTGAATTATCATTATTAGACAAATTATCAGCTTCAGCAGGAAAAGACACGCAAGTTCTTACAGAAGTATACTTAAGAATAAGAATATGACATGGTCATAAATTAGTCCTTATTGTCATATTTCATTGACATCGTTACTAGGAGAGTTAATACATGTACTAGGATTCCTTAACAGTTTACTGTTATGATAAAAAAAGACTTTAAATTCTAGTCATTGTCTAGATTTCAATAGTGTCTGGGTTTCTCCCTGCAGTTAAAATTGTTTAGTTCTCTTTTGTTTGAACGTCTATACTGAATCCCCGTTCATAATTCCATCACCTGCAGCACATTTAGACAAGAAAATATTGATATCTGACCCGAAATCTTACGCTACAATGGAAAATACATATCTTCGTTGAATCTAAATGACCAGAAATATTACGGTTTTAGAACTTTAAGTCAACCTATGAAAATAAACGAACAGTTGCACAGTACTTCAAAATAACATACGATTATCACAACAAAATTTTGTTGAACTAATTATTTTCAAAATATACCCGAGGTTTTTATGTTCATGATGGTTATTTTCCTCCCAGGAAGAGAAAGTTACTAGGTCAGCCGATATACAGCACCTGGCCAGTGGCCGCATTCCTGTCTTTTCATTAACTTCAACAACCTTCTGGGAATAAGGGCCCGTATAGCCACGCCTACTATTTTATTTGCACGTGCAAACACAATGCCATCGAGCGTCACACGCGCCAGACGTATTCATATGCAAATTGCTTGAAGGCAGCCAGCTCGAGGGTTTGCCTTTAATACTCAACACAATGTACTAAACTGATTTTACATTTAGAATTTACAAGGATGGAATGTTAATGATCAGCGATACAATGACAACTTATAGGAAATGGAGGCCAGTGGCCCTTGACTTCAGAATAAACACAAAATAAGGGACATTTTCACATGACTGTTAATTTAGATAAGTTGGAGTTATTCAAAAAAATCTTATTCAACATATTAATAACATGATTGTTTGTTGTCTAAGTTCAAGTCTTATTTTCGCAAACAACGAAAACCTAGGTTTTACTCACCTCAGGTCCGTTTCACAGACTTGATTCTGGCGGCCGCCTCTTCTGGTCCTCGTATGAACTTCAACTTTAGCAACCACCAAACTGAAATCGTGACAGGACGACGGAGGAGAACCAAAAGTCACAGTACGTACGTTACCATTTTGTTGGTTCAGCGAGTTTCGGTTCATTTTCAACATGTTGAGTAGGCCTACTATACTTCGTTCAAGTTCCATTCAACTTCAATTCAAGCTCAGATTTTCGCAATTTGTGAGGCTTGATGAAATCTTGAAGAATGGAAAACTACATGTAATTGGTTGTCCATTCGAACTTATAGCATGCTTGAAGTGTGTAAACTTTACGCCGACTCACCAAGCCCGTACGTGCAGGACTCTCCGCTGGGATAAAGTTGTGTTGATGCGTCGGCTTGTGAAGTGGTCTTTTGGAGGGAAGATGCTTTGAACAAGATGGCCTGAGCTGGCAGCCGGGAAAATACGTTACGCCAGGGCGAATTTCCTGACGATACGATCATACTACGTGGAGCAAACTTTCACTGATCCTCTTCCATTGAAATTTACCTGCGGAGTGAGATAGGAGTGAAAAGACGGGTAGGTTTATTTTGCACGCGCACGGTGGAAGCTTCTTGGTTGATGGCCGAGGGTGTATTTTCACAATTATTTGTCCTTTTTGTGCAATTTGGAGTAATAAAATGTATAAAATAAGTTAAGTCATGAATACGATCATGATTGAGAAAAAAAGTGAAATTTCAGGAGCAAATGAAATATTTATTTGATGATAAAACTGGAGGGCCTACTTTTTGTAAGCATGAAGATCAGACGATTGGGGAGGCACGTGACGTAGGGCGAACGGGCGATTGTAATTGGTCAGAAGTGAGATGGGTGACCGCAGCTGGTCGATCTGATCAATTTGATTGGATTATCACAATTTCTCATTTAAATGGCTGCAGACGAACACAGGTGAAAAAGTTCACTGCCTTTGGCGGGAAGAGAAATATGACTCGGAACCGGTTCCAACCGGTTCCATAGACTTGTCCAGTTGAAACGTTATCCAAAATGGAAATGAAAAATGCATTATGATTGTTTTAAAAGGGAAAAATCCAACCAATTTAATTTCAGTTTTGCAGAAAAATACCAGAAAACAAGATGCCATGTTCTATTATTAAGTGGTGCCGTAATTATGGTTAAATTTGCAGAGGCTGGCCTAGGGGAATCGATTTGTGCGTCAAATTCAGGGCCATTACTTGGAAGAACGTACAAGTATATAAGTGCATTGTACATGCACACACAAAATATTGTGGCTCCTACAATATCCTGGCCAAATCTCGCTGGGCCCCACCCTCCCCCGGCCCCCGTTGTTGTCTCTCATTGCGCGCGGTGTGTGCTCCATATGTGGAGAGAACAACTTTGACCGGGGGAGCGGGGGAGTGGGAGACCGTGGACAGGCTCAGGAAGTGTCCCAACCATTTTGGCCGGGATTGTAGCCTGCAAATAAAATAGAAAAGGAGAAAAAAATTACATTAAAAAGAGTAAAATTCAGGGTACTGTTGAATAGGAGGGAAGTATAGACTAACGATATACATCCGTGCTCACTGACTAAAAGTAAATGATTTCTTAAGGGAATAGGTATGGAGTATGGACCGTGGTATGGATTATAGAACAGATTTTTTGGCATGAACCGACCAATCAGGGTCAGGGATTGATCAAGTTTGCTTGAAGATATACCTAAGTTAGGCCTACCTTCAGCCTTCTACGGTGAGCGTTTTTGGAACCTCGGCTTCTTTCGATTTCAGCAAATATTGTACCTGTTCCGGAATATATAATGTTATAATTTAAGGATACAATTAGTAAGCCTAATCGTGTTCATATGATAAAAAGGAAAAGCCGGAGATGGCGCTAGCTCCATCAGCTGAAAATCTCGAAACTCTGGGAAAGAGACGCCGTGATCGTCAAGAGAGGGCGGTATTTAACTTAAATGGACATCAACTGATACATTTTTATACGCGGAAATAGTAGTACAGGATCTTTGTACGTACGTACATCTGGCGTAATATTGTGGATGTGCAATCATGGGGTCTCGAACGTCGAGTTTACTTCAGGCGGAGGAGATAGAGCAAATTCAGAAAGAAACAGGGTGTAAGTTGACATTTGTAGAGACGGATTTCCAAAATGATGGTTGTGTGCAAAGTCTGACGGGAGTCGTGAAATTGTTCCCAATTTAAAAAACAAAATTGATTTTTTTTTCTGACTCGGCTCGGTCATGTTCTTTCCACTTCATACACTGATACAGGCAGTCATTCATGGTCATGTCACTTGTCAGTAGGCCCTAATTAGCCTACAAAAGCTACAGTACTATTTTGTAATGACTGACTATCGTCATATTTTTCAATGGTGATTTGTACAAAAAACATAAATTCCCATGAAATGCACTTTCATTGAACAATTTCATTTTCAGCAGTTCTATTGTATTTTAATTTATTTGTTTTGTTACAGTGAATCAGCATGCTACATCATACATGTAAAATGCCTAGGGCTTTTGTTATGCAGGCCTAATTGCAGTCATATCCTCGATCCTGCATGTCCATAAACTGCGCAGGTAACGCTTTGCAACACTCGTGCCTTGTCAACGTAAATTAAAGTCGAGTGCGTAGAAATAGGATCGCATAAAGGGGTCCGACGATACAGCAAGTTAAAATAAGTATTGTGGCCGTCATCTGCAGGCACTGAACTTTGAGTAGATATTTGTCAGATATTTTTATCCATCATACATATGTATTTAACTTTAAGTAGCGAAATAATAAGAAGAGTTTATTGATTTCTTTTTCACATGCAGTTTCGAAAAGACAAATTGTACGACTGTACAGTCGCTTCACAAGCTTGGACAAAAGTGACAATGGATGCTTGAGGTAATAGAATGCGATATTGACATTTAAGCAGTGTATAAACCAGATAGTTCAATTGTCTTAATCTTACTTTTCATAATTTGTTGAGGGCTTAAAAATCACATTTTGAATAATTCTAGACATGCCCCTCACTCTCCTTTCCATAGATAATCAAAATTGTTGTCTATTTTTTTGTTTGCCTTACTTCAATGTCACTATGACTCCCTTGCCCGACACTTTTCTTTAATATTGAGTTGTCGTACAGACACAGGTATTTTTTCTTGTCCATCCAATGCAAATACATACCTCTGTCGTTTAGATTCCTGATCAGATCAAACCATTTTTCTCGATTCTATGTCTCACGATCATATACCTTGATAACCTCAATTTCTCAACAATCACTGAATTCTCATATTGATCTTCCACACACTATTAAAGACTTTAAAAACGAATTTCTTCATTTCGCACCTCAAGTCGAGAAGATTTGCTAAGAATTCCGGAGCTTGCGATCAACCCGCTAGGGGACCGCATCATTCACGCCTTCTTCATGGACAACCCAGAGAGCAAGATCAACTTCCGGCAGTTCATGAGCACGCTGTCGCTCTTCAGGCCCATCAAGAGCCATGACAAGGACATCGAGAACCCTTGCAACAGTAGGGACAACAAACTAAAATGTGAGTTTATAGGGTCATTTTTATTGTTAGGGAAAATTCAATCAGATACAGCATTCAGAGCACTCCAACATGCTTCAACTGTACCGGTAATTGGAAATTCACAGATGATTTGGTGATGCTTTACTTTAGTTTACCCTTTTGGTGCACAGGACAGTTGTTAGCAACCACTCAGGAAACGTTATAATTTTTGCATCTAATCGAAAGGGTCAAAGGTTGAATCTGACCTGTGTCCATTTGTCATGTCCTTGCAACATAGTTTGTCTGACATACAGATCCTTGTTATTTGATTGGTGGAACTCACATTACGTGACATTCATTATTGCTCCCATTCACACCGGTGCTCAAAAAGTCCCATTCACCCATGGTGAATGGGATTTACTATTCAACAGTTGGGATCATCCTTGTTCCATGGCGCGGTATAGATCTGTGTGCAAATGAATGGTGGTGTGCGCGTTGCGCGTAGCATGTATTGTTCCCAAGAGCCAGTAGCAGTGTTGGAGCAAAGGCTTTGACCCTCAAGGCCAAGGCCAAGGCCAAGGCTTTGACCCTCAAGGCCAAGGCCAAGGCCAAGGCTTTGACCCTCAAGCCTCGAGGCCAAGGCCAAGGCTTAACCCTCAAGGCCAAGGCCAAGGCCAAGGCCAAGGCCCTGTTTTATGAAATGACCACTGATATAGAACTAATTATAGTCACATGAGTGACACATCATCACGCAAGGGCGGATCCAGAACACAATTTTTTTTGGGGGGGGGGGCAAAGAAATTTTTGTCCCCCCAAAAAGTGGGTCAAAAAATTACGGCTTGGGCTTCGGGGCCTGCTTAAGGGCCCCGAAAATTTTTGGATTCGAGATGCTCTGTGGTGCGATCTGAGGCAATTTCTGACCACTTTAACCCATGTTTTTTGAGGAAAAGATGGTGGTGTACTCATTGCATGCCTTTATTACGACGTCACATAAAACAAAATGGTTTCGTTTTTTTTTGGGGGGGGGGGGCATGGCCCCTTTTGGCCCCCTGGATCGGCCCTTATCATCACGAATTGCTCGTTACGAAGAACAACATTTCTTTAATTGCAATCAACATGCTCGCATAGGCCTACACCGTTTTATGACTGCACTGTATCTATTAAAGTATAAGTTCAGGTCTTCAATATGGTTTAACTAAACAAAATAATGATTTACTTCTATATTGACACACAATTCTCCCATGTGTAACAAAAGGGGGATCCAAGAAACTGATTTGGGAAATTTTTATTTGCTGGCCCAACATGGTCAGAAATATCAGCATTATCTAAAACAGATACATGCAAATCTTTAGCACTTATCAGGGAGACATATACAACCAATCAGATCTGTTCCATAGTTATATGCAATTAAAGTGATCATCTCATTAGCATTAGCCCCACAAGTGTACGGAATATTGTTGCAGCAAATCTACTACAATGGTAACAAAATGTGATGCTACAAAAGTGGAAGTGTGCCCAACACACAAATCTATAGGGTGCTTCCCTCCTCCATGGTAATACGATTAAAATGGTAACAGCAAAATTTCGAACAGATTTATCTGGAAAATGCAAAAATCTATGGGCCTTGAAGAGCCTTGACTCAAAATTGCAAGGCCCTGAACCCTCAAGGCCAAGGCCAAGACCAAGGCTTTTGCCCTCAAGCCTCGAGGCCAAGGCCAAGGCCCTAAAATCCAGCCTTAAGGCAGCCTTAAGGCCAAGGCCCAGCATCAAGGCACTACATCACTGGCCAGTAGCTACAAAGTTGGGTTCAAACATTTCCCACCAATTTTGTATTGAAATACAAGTTTATTTTATCTGTAAATCAAATGACAAGGATATGTCAGTTATGTAAAACAAATATTGAGTGGCTTTGAATTGTGAAATGGGAGGAATATAATCGCTCGGTAAAATCTGGACTTTTCCATTTCACTAGGCTTCGCCTCATGGAATAGAAAAGTCCAGACTTTACCTTGCGATATTCCTCCCATTCCACTCTGAGCCACTCAATATTTGTATATAACCTCACTTCACATCCATTTCCCATAAAAATAAATGATGACTTCCTGATGTGGCAGGTTGACATTAAATTGTTCACCTCTACTGCCCATGCAATAATCTCCAAACACACTAATATAGCAAGAGTAAACTTTGGAGCATGATAGTCCTAGTGCATTGGGGCAAAGTTTTCCTGTTAGGAGCATTTCAGCTCTTCATTCTGATTAACATGATTCAAGAGTTCATTGGTACTAACTGAGCTTGCTGTTTCGAACCTACAGGACTGCCATGAATGCAATATGTATGTGCATGTGTAAAGAAACAAAAAGGAAGACTTTGTAAGTAGCTCATCATGAACGGGTTTAATCTCTCATTTTCCCCCAAAGTTGCCTTCCGCATGTATGACCTGGACAACAGCGGCATGGTGACGCGGGAAGAACTGCTGGTCATCCTGCAGATGATGGTGGGATCCAACATAACCGAGGAGCAGCTCGGATCCATCGCAGACCGGACAATAGCTGAGGCAGATGAGGACAACAGCGGTGCCATCTCCTATGAAAACTTTGTCAAGGTGGGCATCAAACTTTCCCAGCTCCCATTAAATTGCATACCCAATGCTCTCCAAAAAACATTTTTCTCCTGACAAATTTTCAATTTGTATGTTTTCATTGTTTTGTTTTAACAAAAAAAACTACTTTATTCTGATTTTGGGTGTCTGCAACCCTCTGAAAAATGGCTTTCAGTTTGCACACAAATGAGCCCACCCTGTGAGAGCCAAAATTGTCTGGCAGCCAATCATTTAAATTTTGTGGAGAATACTAATTAAAATACTGAAGATTGGTGGATTGTTTTTGTTCGATGTCTCGTTCAAAACTGAATAGCTTTTATATTCCTAGGAAAATGACAAATGAAAAAAACAATCTATTTTGCCTGGTGACACTCTAAAATAGCACACTTTTGTACAGGTTCATGTATTTACCTGAATTTATCCAAATTGCTGTCTGTAAATCATGGACCAAAAAAAGGTGTCCGTCTGTCGCCGTTTTAAGTCGCATTCTCAAAAATTCTCCTTTTTCTCCCCAACCAGGCTCTCCAGAGGGCCGATGTGGAGCAGATGATGAGCATCCGTTTCCTGAATTAAAGATCTCTTATGGACGTGGGCGGAGACACGTTAGGATAGATTAGGGGTGGGAGGTACGTGACTTCCTTGTAGGAGTCCAGTTTCGGATTCCCTAAATCAACCACCTTTTCTTAAGTTTTTGAGGTCATATACCAACCCTCCCCTTTATTTGGGTACTCCCATCAAACGCTGTTTGCTTCATTCTCTTATGCAATATCATGTAGATGTACATGTACATATACATGTACAGCGAGTGTTGCATAGTTTTTTAATCATGGAATTGGATTACATGTATATTTTCCTTCAGCTATCATAGTTTTAGTTATAATAATTTCCCACTCCAACTGATAGGTTGAAAAACTAGATGTTGGTGTATTTTTTTTAAAACATATAATTGTTTATAATTTATAAAGTTATAATAGTTTATGCGGTACCCTCTGCTATGTACATCAGATTCGAACCAGCCAACCGATCCCGTTAGCTCGTTGGTCGAGTGGTAAGACATCTGCACTAGAAAGCAGGAGGTTGTGGGTTCGAGTCCCACCCGAGTGATTTTTTCCAACTTTCACTCGGGAGGTTACACACCGAGTATACAGTGTTTAAACGTTGGTGAAGGGCAAAACCTAATTTGATTTATATCACCCCGACGCAAAATTCCATCTTATAACTGATAAGTTATGATATTAATGGCAAAGGGGATCATTTGCATTTAAACTAAAAGTAACCTACCAAATTATTATCAAAAAGCTTACTTGGATTGTCAAAAGATCGTACTGGTACTAAACACCCCTTGATATTATTCCGTCTGGCTTGCTGTCATTTAGAAGAAATCAAGAAATGTAAGTGATTTCCAATGATCAGCCAATCGACTAAATTTGTAGAAATAAAGAGTGCTATTGAAAAAAATTGTGATTCGTGATCAAAAGGTTGTGCATGGGTTTTGTACTGTTTTCCTCGAAAAGTGTAATATCCACTGAGCTGAAACTACAATAGGTTAGGTTTTAAACCATCTTCTTCGAATTTTGAGTCGAGTCATCTTTGAAAAACGAACAAGTTGAGTCATCTTTGAAAAACGAACAAAATGCATGACAAGAAAATGAATGATCCTATATACCTTTCAAGACTTCATATCCTAGAGAACAACTCATTTTTTAAGTAGAATTTATTCAAAAGTTGCTTTTGACATAAAAAGGGCTTCAGTAGAAGTATGTTTTGACTAGTTTTGAGGAGTTTCCGTAAGAAATAATTGTAGTTTGCTGTTTTTCCCATTAATCAGCTAGTTATGGCCACCTAGTTGTAACTGTGCTTTTGAAGACAATTATAACAACTGATCTAGTTCCACCTGAATGCCATTATACACAGTTTTGCATTAGAAAGTTAATTTTGACAGCAACATACACAACATTCCATAGCACAGAAATCGGTGGCACACTGGGCGTAGGGGTGGGGACGGGGGCTTGAGCCCTTTCCAAGACATCACCTCTCCCATAACTTTTTTTGGGTGGGGAAGGGGGGGGGGGGGAGGGGAGGGGGAAAGGGGAGGGAGGGGAAAAAAGGGAAAGAAAAGGAGGAATCACTTGTTGATTATTCAATTTGTTTTAAATCTTTGTTGGGGCCCTGTTTTGCTATTTTTGTTGTAACTAAAATGTGTATACATGTTTACTTGAATAATATGGATATTTTTATGAGTGAATTAATTTATTATTTCGAACAAATTGTAAAGTTAAGAAAGACCAGCAAGTTTTTCAAACTCTGCATATTAATTTTATGAAGACTTGATCTTTGCCTCCGTTCTGCTATTGGACCCAGAGCAATTTGAAGATGCCGCCATGGTTCATGTATCTGGGGGTGCAGTAGTTAGATACACAACTGCTCTTAAGTGTCCACATATAAAACCTGTAATTTTCTTTCTTTAGAACCCATGTTATATTTCCAACTGTGAATAATAAGTATATTTTGAATATTTGCATATAATGGAATGCCTATTAAAATAAAATATACATATATAAAGGTATACCGCACGCTGTATTTTATATTCTGATTTGTCTGTGAATTAATTCCCAAATATGAACTGTGTTGTGTTTTTTCCTGCTCTGAAGGTTTACTTTATTGATTTTATTCTCATTTATTTATTTCTGGTAATGAAACCAAGGATTCCTCAAAAGCGCCCTGCAGAAGCCTGAAGAAACTTGTAGAGAGAGAAGACAATGAGAAGAAATTACAGTTTTAGAGGTGGGAGGAAAACCCCAGAAGAATATTCTGAGGAAAACCCACAGAATCATCTAGGTAGGGGCTGAAAAGCCAATCCACATGTGAACCAGGGCAGGAATCGAACCTGGGCCATAGAGGTGGAAGGCGAGGAAAGAACAACTACTCTGCCAACCTGACTCCCTGTTACTGTGGTTCCTTGTGGGCGTTACATGAAAAATGATGTGGTTCCTTGCTCATTTCAACTTCACATCATTTTGCCTAATGGGGTACATTCCTGATATGTTAGGGTGCAGACCACTAAAAAGATCCCATACACACCAATGATATATATATCCCCACTTCAAAAAGTCGCGGGGGGGGGGGGTGGGCACCACTTGCAGATGTTAACGTTAAAGCCATACATCAAATTAACTCGCGATTTACCTCCACTCTTTTGTTTGGAGGGGGGGGGTAACCAATGGCTTTGGGATGATTTATTAAAAGTTATTCCTCCCTGAATTTCGCCCTGTAGCCCACCGCCATATTGACAAATCACCCTCCACTCATTTGCAAAATGTAGCAACTTAATTCCAGGTCCAATTTCATCCATAACTTTCGGAAATTCAAATGCAGGGGCCACAAAACTATACGTTTTTAGAGAAAATTACATTATATACATACATATACAACTGATTTTGGTCAGCAAAATTTGGCCTAAACCGGTCGACAACAACAGGATGTGCGCGTACGGGGATACCGGATAGGCTACCTGAAAGCAGTCACCACAGCTAGTACAGTATCATGCAATCGTGTTTTATTGCTTCCATCAGTGGCGTAAAGCACGAGTAGCATAAAACTGACAATTAATAATGATCGAGAATACCCTGAAAAATAATTGTAGGAGATGCCCGTTTCCCAAATTGTCGCAATAACGTTTGTCAAATAAGGAACATTTCTTTCATTTCTCACAGTCTTCAAACTGCACTTCCTTGCAAGTACACCCTTTTGGAAAACTATTCGGAAAAAAATTCAACCATTTCGTGTGTAAACGAGGTAACGTACAAGACACCGGCCGGACTTGACGTAGGCGGTAGTGTTTGCCCAATTATAGGACAGATTCGGAATTATGCATAGTTCTTCTTAAAAATACCAAAGTTCCATATTGCGGCTACAGTAAAACAAAAACAAAACAAAGAGTACACATCTGCTAAAACGAGGTATCTTATAACAAAATATAAAAGCGAAAACAAAATCAGTATATCATTTTTCAGAAAATGTTCCTAGCAACAACAAAAATATTCACTTTGAATGAGACATAGAACGAAAATAATCCACCGACGTTGAGTTATTGAATTATTCCTTCACAAAATCAAAATCGAATCATATACCAATAAATCGGCTGTCACGCGTCACGCCAGGCGGTCTCATTTGTGCGCAAAATGAAAACCTCCTTTTTCCAGTGGGTTTAATGCAGACGACAACAATTGGACTGAAGTAGTCTGTTCGTTAGAGCAAAACCAAAAAATTGAAAATACGTTGGCGAAAAAAAATAATCAACTTCTTTCTAAAGAGCACGGAGTGTGAAACTTTAATGTCATACGTCCGTCCCTCATCAGGCCTGCAAATGCAAGGCCGTAGTAGTAGCGTAATTCATTTGCCTTAATTTGCGCATATGCGTAGAACGTCAAGTAATTTAAGTGAATTTGTTTAATCAATTTTTTTACTCATCGATCAAATACATTTCACCTTTTTTATGATTCATGGCTCTGGAATTTTTTTTTTTTTTTTTAGAAAGGCGCAAGTTCGTGGTCCGAGAATCCAAGAAACCACAGAAAAAAATATTTGCGGCGGGGAGCGACTGGAGAGGGCGCCCTGTAGTTCTAATGGCCGGCTGAAGTCGAGTCGCAGACAGGAAGGTAAATTCTTTTGTGACAAGACAATGGTCAATGTAATCATATTTTCGCACAAGTTCATTCTAATGCACAATTTCATTTGATTTAAGTCCCTCAATGTGCAAGACACGGGAACCAGTCAACAGTCCCATTATTAAATATTAGGCATATTACTTTGGGGGGGGGGGGGGGATCGAGGGAGGTGTTTCGGGGTGGGGGGGGGATAATGGGCGGATCTAGGCTAGGGGGAGGGGGAGGCGGGCAGTGGCGGCGTTAGGGTCAAAGAAATAATTTTGGGGGGAGGGCAGCATAGAAAATCACCTGCAACATTTGGAAAAAGCTGGGGGGGGGAGGGGGGGCCTGAGCCCGCCCCCCTCCCCCCCCTGAAAATTTTGAAATCTACACTAGTACAATTAATTGTCATGCTTTCTCCTGCATTCTAACTTAGAGAATCTAATTCTAAGGCAATTCGAGAATACAATTAGGAACTTTATAGTATTAACCATCAGCTGCTGATATTGGGGGGGGGGGGGGGAGATATGGGGAACTCCCCCCCCCCCCACCCCTCCCTAGATCCGCCACTGGGGTCGGAGGGGAATGGGGAGCGTAAAAAAAAAATCCCGAGCCCCTCATCTCTGGACCACACAGCCAACAATATCACCTTGTGGTCCAGACGTCCAGGGCTGAATTTATAATATCCATTTCTTTTACATGAAATGCATGGGCAGATTGTCATGAAGCGAGTATGGATATTACCATGAACTTCAGTGGCCACATGGCACATTGAATTAGGCCTACTTTCACCAACATATAACCACCAGAGATCATCTGGCAGAAGATGATGATGCAGATCACTGTTTTTTTTACCTTTTTAATTTTCTAATAGGACATATTGTTTTATATAGGATGTCAACATTGAGAATGAGGCAGAGAATAGACAACTCCACATAATGACTTCAAGACTTCAAAGCCGTCCGAACAATACCTCATCAGATGAGGCCTTTATTCACCTGAGACTGAAGGAAGCCAGGGTGTCCCAGTACCTCTGCCTCAACAATGTCAGACTTGCCCGGATTCCGAATGAGCTGATCTCTAAGGTCACTTCCCTCCGGTATCTGTACTTGAGCAACTGCAAACTCAGAGGACCTTTGCCTTCGTGTTTGACACGGCTAATGCTCCTGGAGACGTTGGATATCTCTCAGAATGCCATCAGTGACATCCCTGGCTATGTCTGCGAAGGGCTGCCCCATCTGGTCACGCTGGACCTCAGCTTCAACAAGCTAGTGACTCTCCCGAAGAGCATCGGCGGTATGCAGTGCCTGCAAGAGCTGAGTGCGGCGCATAACAGAATCGTCGTGCTGCCATCACAGATTGGCGACCTTTCAAAACTGAGAGTGGTAGATCTCACAGGCAATCTCCTACGGAGCATTCCGGGAGAGGTGTTTGCTGGAGGACTGTGTCACAGCCTTCTCATCTTGAAACTAGGAGGCAACCTTCTCAAGACCCTCCCACCAGAGGCTGGCCTGCTGTGCAGACTGGAGGAACTTGATCTGAGCGAAAACTGCTGCTGTTACTTGCCATCGACGATGCGGTCGCTACGGCGACTAAAAGCCTTTCATCACTCAGGTAAGGGCTTGATTATTAGCCTTACATTGCCAGACTCAACAATGTGCACCTTGTCACATCAGGCAGTCAAACTGAGACAAGGGCAACTAGTCCAATTGTATTGAATAGTGTTGGAGCCCAGATTTCATAAGCCCAGATTTCTTCGGTAAGCTTGCAGCAAGCTTAAATGACTGAGGCAGCTTGCAGCTAAGCTTGTGGTATTATGGCAAGCTTGCGGCTATGTTCCCTTAAATTAGACTGAGGTGAGTTTACTGTATCGCTTGTACTTGTAGGCTTCCAAAATGCAACTTAGGTACTTGTACAAATGAAGTCAAAACTGAAAAAAAGTCCCAAATGAAGTGAAAAGGTATTGACTTAGTACAGTACAGTTGCATTATAAATGAATAAGAGCAAAACATTGAAATTTGTTCACAGTTTTTTTCCTCCAAATCGTTAATGGTATTATCCCCTGCATACACAGGCAATGACTGGATGATGTTTCCACCTCACATCCCCGGTGTCCCGGCCAAGGACCAGTCTAGCTTTGGCTGCAAGGCGTTGGAGAAACTCTACAGCTACATGTATGTGCACCCTCCATGATGGACTGGTTGATTGGCCAGAGTTCTATTGGTAAAATATCATCTACGTGTATTAGCTTTGAAGTATCAATTAACATACAGTGGCATTGTCAAGAACAAGTACAATGTAGTTCTCTTTAAAGGTAGAGTTGCAGTTATCCAAAAATTAACTGACAAAATTATTGTTGAAAAGCATACTTGGTTTTATAGATCTATAGTAATGGCACTAAAATCCCTGTGAAATTATTCTTTCTGGCACGCTGTCATTTTGAAGAAAACAATAAATGAAGGTCATTTACAAAGATGAGTCTAAAGACGCCTTTTTGGAAATTCTGTTAGAAGTTTGTTTTTAATTCGAGGAAGCCATGACTGTAGGGTGGGCACAAGCGTTGACACGACACACACGCACGTGTGGTTGCTAAAATTGGTCGGTCCAGTGCCTGAAATCAGCTGAATGAGAACGTACATGTCCCGGATGCTGATTTCGGGCGCAATTCAAAACACGACTTGGCAACGTTTGAATTGAAATAGAAATCCTAGAATATTGTTTTGGTTCGTGGGTGATATTGGTTGGTCGTGATAGCCCCCTCTCGCGGTGGCCGGTTAAAGCGGTGGCGGGTTATCGGCGTAGCAAACAAGAACAGCGTCTAGCCCCTAGACTAGTTATGTACATGTTGTGCCTTATATGTTCCGTCAGATAATTATAGAAATATGTCAGTTATTTTGATGATTATTTTCGATACTCTGGTGTATTTATGTTATCTAACATATTTATGTTATATTCAAAAGGAAATGTTGACTTATAGCCTGTTATTTATTTTTTTATTTTTTTTATTTTTTTTGGGGGGGGGGTAAGGTGAGGTTAGGGTTGGTGAGTTTGTTTATGCATTCAATAGGGGATGTTGAACAATAGAGGACAGTAGGGTCCACAATTCCCGATTGTGTACAAAACATATGGCCATTGGAGGTCTTCCTAAAAACTTAAGAGTACAAACAAAAGAGGGACAAGATTACGATCAAACTCGATTGTGCTGTAGGCCTACTGCTGCAGTTTCATTTTGTACACCAAAAAAGGATTTGTACAATGCCAACTACATTTGATGCATTTTAACATAAGTTACATTTGGGGATTTCCCTGGTACATACATACATGTACAGGTAGTTGTGCCACCAAATGTACAACGTTGTACTTTTGAACAATCAGTTTCCTTTTTTTATTATGTTGATTTTGCCAACCATTACACAATGATAACTGTGGTTCAACTGTACCTAGCAACTACTGAAAGCTCTTTGAATGCTGTCATGAAAACTTTGTGAAGTATACAAATACATTGACCCTAGTTGTCAACTCTTCCCAAATGTGGCAAAGAGTGGTAAACACTCTCAGTGGCTGGCATACGTTTCTAATAATTACTGTATGGTTTTGTTATTATCCTATTTTGAAAAGATATATATTTGTTGATTTTATTGGTTTTTTTTAATATGTTGTTTGGTTGTCTATTTTTTTACAACTGGTTTTCTCTTACTGATATTAAAGAGACAAGATGCATATTTGAGACATGTGTATTGAGAATGTTTTTTTTTCAGCAAACTCCCTCGGAACCTTTGCAGTTGAGGAAGTTGTGTAACTCCTGTTTCCCAATGGATTTTTCATCTGCATTAATTATAAGTTTGTGTTGACCTTTAATGTCATCAGTATTTAACACTGTGGCACCTAATTTGAAACCCTTTTTGTTATCTTCTAAATGGATTTTACTATTGTGTAGAGACCAAATAATGTTACAATGGGTTAAAGGTGGAGTCAGAGAAAAAAATGGTTATCGCAAGGATTGGCATGAGTAATCATTTTGCATTCACTGTTTGGCCCTTATCAATTTAAATAACTTTAGAATACCTCCAGTGACACTTTCAATGCAAGGTCTATAAAAAAAAATGGTCAGTGGGTTGACCCGCATTATGAATCGTCCCATGGATGACAACACAACAGGTCCTTGGTAACCAAGGTGTCTATTGTCATGATAATCAACAAGAATCTCTCTGCTTCTATCTGCAGAGCATGAATGGTCTATTGATTCACTGGCTGTTCGTGTTTATCGGGGCGTGCAAATATTGACTGGCCCTCAACTCCTTGACTATTGAACAGTAGACCCTGCATTATAATCTTGTCTCGTATTCGCATGGTCTGTTGGTTTGTTGTTGGTTGCGGCATTTTACATGTGATTGTAGTCGACGCACACATTTCTTTAAAGTGCTGGATTTACCTGGGAGTTGTAAACACTGTGTTCCCTATTTGTGATGTGAGTATACGCTGTATGTTTTCAAAGCTGAAACTGTTTCAGGAACTTCAACTTTCAAGAGATCTCATCACAGGCATCACATGTTCTGTACTACATGTAGATTTCAACTCTTTGTCATGTGCAAAACTTGCATGCATACAGACATGGGTACAACTATAGAATGCAGGGCCACTTCACTCTACATCTGTGCCTCCGTACGGCTGCGTGGAGACGTGGATGCCGCAGTCGACCTACCTCCGAAAATTGCTCCACCAGACATGACAGAGGGTCAACTGATGCTGCTTGTTTAATTGTGCCAAATGTATTGAATCTCATCTTTCTTTAGGTTTAAGAAATTGTAATGGGAGTTTTAAGTTTTTTATCAAGGCATTGTTGGTTTGGGAAAAACAAGAAATTAAAAACCAAGGAATTATAAAGAGAATGTAGAGGAAAGATCATGTTCCACTTTGTAATACAGTCGAACACCTTTATAACAAGGTACTTGACAAATTACCTTGTTATAACCATGGAGGAATAAGAACTTGTATTAACAGTAATGGGAAAACAAAGACTTTGGACCTAATATTTTGCTTGTTATTAGCAGGATAATGTGTTAACAATAACAGTGCCCTTCTTATCAGGGTTCGACTAATCACAATGAATTGGCGTTGAGATTTATTTTTATGATATGCATATTGAAGAAAACAATTAGAGAAAAGTACACCTGGATTGACTTGTAATACATGTACATGTATAATGTAATTACATTGGGAGCATCTTTTCATAGTGAAAACAAATAGCACAAAACAGAATCTGTGTGCTCATTAATATTAATTTAAAAATAGAGCTAAAATATGCCACTATTCACACAGTGAACAAACATTTTTATCACCTGTGCAAATAAGTTGTGCCATAATTTATGGTGTCTCGTCTGCTCTGTATGATGATAAATGTGCACAAAATGAAACAATTTGATAATGCCCCTTATACCCTTTCTGTTTTAAAACAGGAGTCTAGGACACAGGGAGGAGTGGTCGGTTAATGTAAATCTGGTCTTTAGAAACGTTGTTTAGCGAGGGCAGATGAATTGAACGTGTTGACGTTAAACTGTTTCAAGAAAGTTCTGAGCGGTGCAGAAATATTGCTGTTGCATATTGCCTGCTGTCCTAGCCCCTATTAGAATACATGCACTGGGTACGTTTACAGGGTATACTCTGCCACACATTCAACGCGGTTCATCTTTAGCAAACATACTATATGTACATGTCAATTAATCACATGGGAGTGATTAAACAGTAGAAATGTCAAGTCTCACAATTGCCAGCGCTGGGATAGAATGATAAATTGATGGAGCGAAATGGGAGACATGGATGAAACTGAGAGCAAAGACAGCAGGCCGGCCGATGGAGAAACTGACGGGGACAATAACAGTCGTGCTGGAGTGGAACGGCCAAGATCAGACGGGGGAAGCCCTGCCGAGATTAATCACTCGGAGTTGCCAGCAGGAAATTGCGACTCTAGAACCTCTCCCGGCGGACTTACCGCCGAGGTTCAGAAGAGCGAGGACTATGACTGGGACACGAAGGACAGAGCTGCCAGGAAAGGCAGCGCCGGCAGCCATCGATCGCGGCACAGCAGCGGTGGCAGCAGCAGCAGCTCCAGAAAGAGAAGCCGCAGCTGCAAGCATCACAAACTCAAGCCTGATGGTGACTCGGCGGGTCATGAGAGTGAAACAAGGCGGCCAGATTCTAGCCAAGGCGAGCAGGTTAATGGCGGTCACCATTCACGGACTAAACACCACGAGCACACAATGAACAGCAATCCAGAAAACGGCGCTGCAACAGAGGAGGATGACGACCAATCCTGCTCGGTGGTTCACAAGGACAGTTTCACCCTGGAAGACAAGAGGGAGCGACCAGCATCATCCTCCCACAAAGAGGGCGCAGGGAAGGACAGCAAGAGGATAGCCAAGATGGGGAATAAGCTTATTGCAGAGAAACAGAAGTACTTGTCAGAAAAACAGCTCCTCAAGGCCAAAATGGAGATAGCCAGGAAACAGTTCGCAGAAGAGGTACATTATGGTTAAGGATTTTTTTTTTGGGGGGGGGAATTTTTGTTTGTTTGTATTTACATGTAAGTCTCATAACTGGTGGTAAATTGTACATGATTTCCTCAAATAAGTGCAGACAAACTCTTCCTTATTTATGGAGCTGTTGGGTATTTTAAAGAATGGTCAAAATATCTGGTGCAGTCAGTAAAATATAAGTACATGTAGAGTACAAATCTAGGTACAAGAATATGAATATGAAACGTCTTTTGTGAAATGACCACCGAAAAGCACATATTACATTATTTTTGAAATGTTTATTCGGGAAAATAAATGTCCAGCATACCCAAAGGCAACCATCCCCAATTTTTTCTTCTATCCTTTTGAATACCTTTTTTTATGAAGAAATTTACAGTTAGAGGGCATACAATGCACTTCTTATAATATTTGTACTCATGTACAAATACACACAGTCGAACTTGTCTTGGTACAGAGGTTCATTGCATCCCTAGTTACAATGGCTGTGTGCATCACAAGGCACAGAAGGAAACAAAGACCAAGAAGTGTTTTTGTGACTTCTTGACATTGTTTGACTAGATACAATTGCACATTTCACGATATTGTTGACTGCTGAAATGTGGGATATGCCGATTTTAACACCCGAGGGACACGCCGAGGGTGTTATGTGGTGTATGCGCCCCGAGTACAGCAGTCAACAAAATGTTTTGTAATCTCATGCCAATAAGTCAAAACGATAAATGGTTGTAACTTACTTTGCAACAACAAAAAATCAGTGCAGTGTAACCCTTAATTATCTGTTAACTGCAGGCTTTCCTGCTGGACATGAGACTGAGTGGTTGCGCATTGCACGAGTTCTCAGTCGCAAGCGCCCATGCAGGTTCTACACGCGCACGCAACGCGCATTGTACATGAGGTCAACCATTGTATTTGCATGTTTACAGACTGGACGCGTGGCCGTTCTCGACCAATATTAAATTACGACCAATATGAAATTAAGCACACGATATAACAATGCTATTTATTAGTGTGCACATATAAGTCAATACTAGTCAACCAAAAGTGGTCCTTACATGTAATTGACCTTAGTCAGTGGTGTTCAAGTGTCAGTCAAATATGTATCTCCAGGGTTCGACCGTAACTTTTTTGTTCACTAGCCAGCCAGGCTACTGAAACAGACTATTAACTAGCCCGCGGGCATTTTCACTAGCCGCATGTTTTTTTTCCCTTCCTATCCTTCCATCTTTGCCGTATCCCAATAATTTTTTGACTCGCCAGCCGGGCTACTTAAGGAATAGTTTGACTAGCCCGCCGCTGTTTTGACTAGCATTTGGCTAGCGGGCTACCGCTAATTTCGAACCCTGGCATCTCTCTGTCACCGTCTAGGGGATACTAGGAGTCCGTAAGTCTGAGTTTTTTAACATTCCCTCTCCATTTCTAACCATTCTGTTTTACCGTTGACAGATCACCAAGTATGAGCAGGAGCTGGACGGCAAGCGTCAGGAGATGCAGATCAAGCTGAGCGACCTGAGGGTGGAGGAGCAGTATGGCGCCCTCAGTCAACGCATGGAGGAACTGGCGGGATTCAGGGAGGAGTTGGACTCGCGCTTCCTGCAGTGTGTGGAGTATGAGAAAGAGGTGATTCTTTGTAGAGTGTAAAAACTGGAAGGCAGATTGCTAGAACATGAGAGTGTGAGAATTCAAGGAATAGATTGTTTTAAATGTGGGTTTCCTTTAAACAGTAACAATTTATGAACTGACTATGCTTTTGTTTTGGTTTAAACGTTTAAACATGTCACATCCCTACCACATACAGCATGTAAAGGATAAATCAAACCAGGCAACTGCTCATTCAGTCCTTGTATCCACATGTTTACATAGAAATGACATCCTTATGCTTTGCTGGTGTCTCAAGAGGGTATTCGTTGTTACTTAAAAGTACAATCCATCATTTGTAATTTGTGCATTTTGTTTGTAAGAAGCAACAAACGTGCTCAAAATCTAAAGAAGGGTGCTGAACAACTAACCTGATGAAGTTTCAGCTGAGCTTCAGCTGTGTATTTTGAGAAAAACAACATTCTAGGATCTCGATTTCAAATCAAAAGTTGCTGAATCATGTTTTGAATTGGGCCTGGATTCAGCGTCCGAGACACGTTCTCACTGAGCCGATTGCAGCTATGCGATGTCGCGCACTGATCCGACGAAGAACAGCAACCGGGCGCGCGTGGGGGTCGTGTCAGCGCTTGTGTGCGCTTCGCCGAATAAAAAACCCGAACTACTAACACAAATTTCCAACGATGCATCTTTAGACGCATCGTTGAAAAGGCCTTCTTTCGTTGATTTCTTCAAAATGACCGCATGCCAGACGGAATAATTTCACAGGGAGATTAGTGCCATTACTATCTTTCAACCAAGTATGTTTTTTCAACAATACTTACGTCAGTTGCTTTTTGGATAGCTGCAAATGATGGACTATAGCTTTAAATTTGTTAACAATGAATGCACAAAAGGCCCTCTGACTTTGCCTTACACACGAGGTTTACATCCTGTGTGTTCATATACAAGCTGTGTTTATCTGACAGTAACAGCTTTTCCTTCTTCACACCCGAACAGATTGAAGAAAAAGAGCGGTACCTGGACAGGAGGCAGGAGCTGTGTAACAGCAAGGAGGAGGACCTCAGACTTCTAGATGATGTGAGTACACTGCCCCCATGGCATCAGTTATAGCAGTTTATCAAAATAAGAAAACATCTTGTTTTTGGAATGGATCACAATCTCTTTGCAGACACAACATTTGTTTGTTAGCAGTGTTCAGAGCTTGAAATTGTTTAAAATATCAAACGTCTATGACAATTTCAATTACCTTTATTTTCTTTAGCAACTGGATACACTGAATCAGGAACTGGAGTTGGACAAAGAGCGTCTAGAGAGGGCAGGCTATGATGCAAGCAATATGGATCCAAGGTAAGATAGTGAAGGATCCACAACTACAACAATAACAAAAACTCTGCAACTGGTGGCTTCAGTTAATGTTTTTGTGTGTGTACATGTTAATTTACATCAGGGCGATGTAGATTTGGGTTCTTTTTTTGTTACTAACATACATGTAAGTTATTGTAAGCAGTTTATTATCAGGGCTGTGCAAGAGCTTTTAGGAAATATACTCACAGGTATGCTCAGATCAGACAGGAACCCATGACCTCTTTTAGTGTAATTTTCTTTACCATTCGACAACTGGACTTTCCAGGGTTGGTTGGCCAGTTCCAATCCGATGTAGCAGATAATGTAATCAAGGACTTTCGACTGAATTTTACACTGTGGAGATGTTAATTAAGACACTAATAAGCACTAGGAACACAGGTTAGCAGTAGGCTGCCGATTCAATTCGAGGGTTTCTCAAAGTGTTTTTTTTCAAGTTTTCTCCAAGTTTTCCACACTTCACTTGCATATACAGTGCTTCTATAAAAGGATGTCAATGTCAGGCAAAACCTGATGTAAATGTTTCAAGTTAACAATATTACCAGTGAGCTTAGGCCAAAAAAAAAAAGTCTCCGGTTTCTGGTATGGAGCTTGCCCAAAAAGTGGTGCGGCGACGCAGCTTTTTTTTTTTTACCTGATTTTTTTGCTTCAAATGTCGGCTGATGACTGCAAATGGTGCCCGACTAAACTTAGTGCAAATATATGGGAGTCCAGAGAGGCCACATAAAGCTTATTCTCGACCATAACCCAATCTAAAAACAAGTTAAAATTGTGCAGCAGCAGGATTCCAGTCAAACCAGTGAGTTTGGCGGTTTTGAGACATCATCTTTCATTGAAAAAAAAACTTTTTCATTTTGCCGACGCGCATGGCTACGGCGACGCGCGCGCATACCAGAAACCGGAGACTTTTTTGGGGGGCCTTAACATCAGCTAGTTGAATACACATACAAGTTACTCCAGGTGCAGTGTTTTTTTTCAGGGGAGGGGGAGTCATTGGGGGCTTAAACATTTAGAGAAGTAAAGCAATTTTTACCAACTTAATATTTGAATTTTTTAAAAAGGTCATATTGTACATTTGTGAGCTTCTGTACAATCGCCTGGTGGGGCTATCGCGTACAGCCTCATACTGTATGTATGAGGATAACTCATAACTCATTTTGGGGAAAGTACCCGACAAAACAAATCTCAGGATAGATTTACAGATCTCCCCATCTCCATGAATGAGTGCCTCTGCTTGAATACTGACCAACCGCATGTGTTGTGTTTCAGGAATCGATCATCCAGCCTCAGGACTCGATCATCCAGCCTCAGGAGTCGATCATCGAGCTTCAGGGCTCAGAAAAACACAGACGATGAGGATGATTACATCCTGAAGGCCAACCTGCGCAAATGCCACAGCGATCTCAAGAAAGCTGAGCAGACTGTACAGGAGAGGGATCTGCAGCTAGCACAGGCCAAAGAAGAGGTAAGATAGGTAGACACTCCAACTAAACTGTTTGCAGGCTTCACACCCTTGCATGGGATTTCTTCAAAGAATACAGAGAGTCCCAAGAAAAATGTACACCCCTTCACTTTATTGATTGTATTTCTGGATCTAGGGACCCAAATGGAATGGGGTAAAAAGGAGTGGATTGAGAAATAGTCTGGCTTTAATGTAATATATAATTTCATTAAAGAAAAAAACATCAAATAGTTTTAATTATTTGTTTTCTGAATGTTGTACCTTTTTTTGGACACTCTATATTACTAGTTTGACATATTCTTTTTACGGTTTAATTTCACGAAACATGTCTCATTTACAGACCATAGTGTGAACTATCAGTTGAAATAATCACTGAACAACAAGGTTGGACCAATACAGATTTATTTGGCGTGGATGTTTTTACAAGCATACACAATTTTGTTGCACAATCCAGATCGGATACAATTAATGTATCATATACAAAAAGGTCATCATTTTATTAATCTCAAAATGATGTGTATCATTTGTATAAATGTTTTGGTGAAGATAATGGCAATACGATGCTCAACAATATGATGCTCAACTAGTTGAAATGTCACCTTACCACTTACATACAAATTGTATACCTGCTTAAACAAATGGGTTTTTTTTGTTTTGTGTTGACAGATTTCATCACTGCAGACAGACAAAACGAAAAACAAGGAAAAAATCAAGCAGCTGGAGACACAGCTATCCGTAGCGCTTAGTCAGCTGAAGAACCAATCCAACTCCTTGCAGGCATCGACGCAATCCAGAGCAACTATCAACCGGCAGGCGTCATTGCGTTCCCACGTGTCCCTGGACCGCTTCAAATCGCCGGGGGACCTCAGCATAAACCAGCAGGCGCAGCTGAACCGGTCGCTGTCGGGGAAAGAGAAGGGAGGAATGTCCCCCGCTGGCAAGAAGTACCTGAGTTCTCCTGTGACGGACTCTCCCACGGCCAATTCAAGGTCCAGGAGTGATGGAGAACACAGCAAGGGTTCATCCTCGGACGGGGCTGGCAGTGAGGGGGACCCTGGGGTGGACTTTGTGGGGAACAGACTCAGGACTTCCACTGACAGCTCCGTCAAGTCTCAGTCTCGGACGATAAGCTCGGCATGTGCCGTCATGTAAAAAACAATGAACTTGAGTTCTCTTAAGTCACAAGTCTCAGATCCAGTGACGAACTGTTCAAATAAGCTGTGACACAGGCAAGCCTTTTACATGCGACTGATTGATGATTTGACTTGTGTTGGACTAGACGTACAAACTCTGAGTGCTCACAACACTGATTATTAAGTTGGTGTCAATATTGCCTGGAGCAAAAATGGACCGGTAGCTGTAACTCCAAGCAACTTCGAAAGTTTAGAGTTTACCGCTTCTTGCTGTATAGAGTTAAAGTCAGCTTTTTTTAGTTTGGGCATTATTAATACATGAAGTTCCGGTATACATGTCACTGCTGACCTGGTTTAACCGTTTAAAATCACCATGTTATTGGATGAAAGATCAAATTGAGCGTGTTTAGCATGCACGCAAGTTGTGCACCATTCTTGCACATCCATAATCAACTGAATGTGCAAACCTAAAGCATAAGAAGGATGCAATAAAGCATGGTCATGTGCAAGTAAATTAACAGCAACTTCTTCATTTTGATTATTAATGCTCCAAAGAAGTACATGTACATGTACATGTACATATATTCATATTCCATGCTTCACCAAAACATGTACAGGTAGTACAATGTAGGCTTAGGCAATTCCAACATTTTTGGAATCGATTCCACTTCCATCCAGGAGTCTTGGTTCTGTTCGGAATCAACTCCAAATTTCCCCAGCGAAGAAAGGGCAAACCTGTTAGTGAATCGCTTATACAAGGTAATTAAGAGGGCATATAATCTCACATACCACATAAAAATAATTTAGTGTCATGGCCTAGCGGTTAAGAGCACCGGACTCATGCTCTGGTGTTTCAGAAGCAACAGTGGCGTGGGTTCGAGCCCGGGCCCGGACACTTGTGCCCTTAAGCAAGGCACTTAACCATTATTGCTTCGTCCTTCGGATGGGACGTAAAGCCGTAGGTCCCGTGTGTTGTATAAGGCCTAACGCACGTAAAAGAACCCAGTAACACTTATCGCTAAGAGAAGGGGTTTGCCCCTGTGTTTCTGGCCTCCTAGTTATACTCCCTTTTGGAAGTCTTGAGGAGAAGAACCCACCAAGTGCCAAGTACTTTTCACAGAAGAAACACATCAGCTTGATCTGTTACATGTATGTGCCAAATGCTATTTAAAAGCTCAACAGAATCCATTTCTTCCCGGAATTGTCCTATCATTGAACTCATGTTGGAGTCGGCCCATCTTAAAAATTGTCCGGTGCTTCCTGGAAACGACTCTTGGGGAATTAGAATCGGCTGATACAGAGAATCAGTTTGTCAAAAAGATAGAATCAAAATTCCGATTCTGAGTTTCGAATTGATTCTGTTCGATTCTGGTGCAGAATCACCCAAGCCTAACATGTAGCAACTGATATAGCCATTCAGTTTAATACTCGGGCACTGCATTGGGCAATTGTTTTTGTGCCAAGATTAGCAAAGGTACCGGGTATATGTAAAAAGTCTTGTACATGAACTACAGCTTTTTTTTTTACAGTGTATATATAGTACAATGTACATATTTATTTATCAGTGCCCTTAACATTAATTTTCTAAATAATCATGTAATAGAATACAATTTAGAAATAAATATTCCTCTAAATTGTCCAAGCACAAAACTTTTCCCTCCGTAGATTGCCCATAAACCAAACTAAAACTTGCTCAATGTTTTATATTAATTTTATTCTGTTAGTACAGATAAATTCCAAATTGAACAAAAAACAAAGCTTTTGAAAATAAAATTTGAGAAAGATTCCAAGTGATATACATTTACATGTATCCCAGACCTAAAATGTATTCCAACTTTGCAAATTCACTGACTTTTATGGTGGTCAATGTCTTTGATTCAGGTAGCACTAAATTACAGATGCAAAGAAACGTATACGTGCATAAACATATTATCCAAAACAGACGGGTTCCGGTAAATGCTAGCAGAAACTAATAAAAAAGTACTGTTGCAAGGAAATGTGAATACATATGCGACCTGTGTCTGCAAAATATAATCGATACAGTCACACTATCCATATACATGTAAACATTTTGATGGAACTGAATTCCTAAGAATCAGAACCTACCAGTGACTTTCAGAATTATTTCGGTAAACCACCCACAATTTCTACAAAATTATATAATACAGCAAATTACAGAATTCAATCTTCTTGTTTTAATCACTTCATTTTGAAGAAACTTGTTTGCTGTTTGCATAAATGTCCTTTCTATGGCAATGCAAGATCAATTATTAATTTTCAGACTTTCACATTTTGTTTTCATTCTTTTATGATAACTTGGGCATTGTCAACTCATGGGGTGTTGTAATGTGTTCAGCACAAAGACTTTCAATATTTGGAGATCAAACCTCGGCAAATGACTTGAACGCTAGGTGTTTACTTGTCTGCATCACCGTTGCATTGAGGAAGCGGCAGCAATGAAGTCAGGTCACTCATTCCATGGTGATCCATGTAGCCCTGTCAGTTCCAATTCGCACACAAAATCAACATAAAAAAAATGTAGATTAACCCTAACCTTCACAAATCCTCCAAAATCCTTTTTGCAAAAAATTTTTTTTGCAAAATGGAGGATTCTGCAGGATTGAGGCTATACGGCAAAAATGTGTGGCTGATTTTGGAGGATGCACTGTCGTGTGTCAAGGTCTTGGGCCAGACCTTGTGTTGTTTATGCTCAGTCGTGCAAAAAAATTAGGCCTAAAGTATGCTTGAAATCCTCCGCACTGTTCCAGGATGTCACTGGCTCTGCCTCAACATATTGCAGGCATGCAACTGGGATTTTAGAAAAACCACACAAGACTTTGTACAGTGTTTTCCAATTCGTAATGGCATTCATGAGAAGTAAAAAAGGAGGAAATCAGCAGATTTGACGAAAGGTTGCATGTCTGATATTGACAGTGATTGCTGGAGGATTTTGCAGGATTGAGGCAGTGGTCACCCCCTCCCAGGACCACATTCAGCATGTTCAGGCTGTAGGATTGAGGATTGAGGCTGTATGCAATTTATACATGGAAGCAGTTGGAGGATTTGCAGGAATGAGTTCGCATCCTAGCAAAAACGCTGAGGGAGTTAAGATTAAAACTCCTTTGTCGAATGGCTTACTCTTGCAACTGAATGTCGATGGAAATGTATCATTATCATAAATTATTGCACGTGACAGTTTACCCATTCCTATTGGCCAAGAGCATGTCACGCTGGTTGTTTTAAACCACCTTTTAAACACCAGCAACAAGTGTTTAAAACAGAACAATGATTAAAATGGCTCCTCACTCAGGACAAATTTCTGCTTTCGTTTGTTTTCTTTGGCGCAGGCCATAATCAATGACCAGGCCCCTTAAACTAGTTTTAGATCAAACGTTAATCAATGACCAGGTCCCTAACTAGTTTTAAATCAAACGTTAAAACTGCTTCATTACACTATTATTCCCTTATTTAAAAGCCCTGCTTCAGAACTGTATTCATGTGTAGTGGAACCCAGCAAACAGAATTGGAAGCTTTTACTGGGTGGTGTCACACTCACGGGCATGCTGTAAGCGTTTCTAAAGACGAGGCGCACGCGAATTTTGGTATTCCTATTGGTCAGTGGAATCCGGCCACCAGAATTAGAAGCTTTTACTGGGTGGTGTCATGCTCACTTGCATACTGCACGCGTTTGTAAAGACGAAGTGCACGCAAATTTTGATATTCCTATTGGTCGAAGGAGCCTGGAGTACGTGTGTTCTGCCTGAGCATGACTCGCCCGAGCCTGGCACCACCGCAGAAAATGGCTGCAGCCTGAGTTGTCTATAAGGCTTCAAAATCTTGTATTCGTACCAAAGTGCCCTGAAATAAAGTTAACTATAGATCATTAATAGGGCCCAAATGTGTGAGCAAAAAAAAAAATCACTATTTCTTTGGGTACCATTTCATGAGCCCCTTGGTTTTTCTTTCAGGGCAAGTTATACTCGGGATGGCACCCATACACAGTGATGATCAATGTGGTTCATAATGCGATCCTTATGGTAAGGTAGCGGGGTATTTGAACGACTCAACCTGCAGGTCATACAAAAGCAGTCAGGACACTACGCAGTAATGGCAGGGTGAATGGAATCTTACCTTGAGCTGCAGCAAGTCATGTGAAGAGCCGGAGTCTGATACCAGAACAGTTGGTGAGCCAGGATTGTTGCTGTAATAGACTCGGATGAGACTCACGGCATCGTCAAACCTACGGATATATTAAGGTTGTGGTAATAGATAAAGTAAATACAGAGCAGCTTGTTGTTTCGTTAACAAACAAAAAAAAGAAGAAAATATATCGCTTCGGAAGGGCATTTCTGCGAGACCGTCTGTCCCTTCAGTGCGTAGTCCAATGGGACGGTAATACGAGGTTCTGCATGTTGGGCAGCTCCCTACCCCGACCGATGCAGCTGGGGTTGAACCAAGAGATGAAAAGCTGGTCGGCAAGAGTGGTAAGACCAAGGGCAAATCCAGCATTCATCCCCCAACTCAAGGACCGAAGCACACTACAAGTGGGGAAATTTAATATGCTGACTGTAGAACCCGCTGGTGCCGTATCTGATACAGTTTCTGTCCTTTCTGGTCATGGGTTGGCAGCTCCGTGCATGAGCATGGTGGCCCCGACCACAATGCCCCCCCCCCCCCCCCCACTAGGCCTCCCTAAAGCCAGATCTACGGGGAAAGAAAATTGTCAATCCCACAAGTGCTGGGCGCAACGCGTGCACAGTGGGGTGCTCGGCCACGGATGAACTGGTTACACACACCCATGGCATGAGGGCCGTTACCTGCACCTACTTTTGGGGCATCTTTGACATCGGAATACGCCCCATGTTCTTGGGTACCCATTGTGGACGGATCTTCTGAGACTAAATCCACTAAATCTCGAGGCCGATCGGCAAAGAAGTGCATCAACATCAATCCATCAATAAACAAATGTACTGCCGTGATGCGAGATATGACGTTTTTAACACCGGAGGGCACATAGCACCGGAGGGCACATAGCACACGCATTAATGAGATAAGATGACCCTCAGACCGATCTTAAGTTAAGGTTCAGCCGCATAGCTAAGGAAATTAGGACGTGTTGAACGCTTCTTAAGTTTGTTGAAATATATACTAGGACGAGTCACGAGTTCAGACGAGTTACCCTTCCTAAGTTTTAGCGTTTCGTGAAATTGACCCAAGCTTCACTGGGCTTGCATTGTCTCGATATCATACCTCTTAGCCAGCAGGCACTTTCGCAGCAGGCCTTGAATCTTGTCTTCCCTGACCAGGTAGTTGACTAACTCAGGGAAGTGGGGAGTGGCCAGTAGGTTTTCATAGCTAGACGTCTGCTCTATGTACTGGAATATGCAGCTCTTGATCTTAGGGATAGAAACAAGGAAACCCACATAATCTGTCAGCATAATGGGCCATCTAACTTGAAAAAAAATCTAACTTCAAGAGGTCGGCAGTAACTGCCTATCCATGGGGGTATATTACTATGGGAATAAACATGTGCTTGACTGGTTTTAAACAAGTCCGTTTAAGAACGGCTGGGGGAATGGACAATAGCCCGAGCCGAAGGCATGGAATATTATTGGCGACCAGGCCCCCAGCCAGTCTTAAACGGACTTGTTTAATACCACCCAAGCACATTCCCATTAATAAATACCGTTTTCGGTCAAAAAGTCAAAACAAGTCAAAAATTAGAAATTTCCAACGATTTCTTAAACACCCTCTAGCTATGTTATGGTATGTGCCTCTCGCGAGTAGTTGTTAACAACTCCTTATATGGAGATCGTTGCGCGCATGGTGCGTACTGCGTGATGTGGCGCAGAACGCAGCAGTGATGGTGTAGTGTCAATTTAGGACTCTCAAAATATGGATTCATAGGTAGAATTGCGCATGCCTAAGTGAAGATTGTGAACGTTCAACCAATAAAAGGGTAAAAGGGACCAGATTTCATACCAGTAGGAGTCCAAATTTCATGTGACTCTGGAAAAGTGTTTTAAACCAGCCAATTGGTGTTTTATCAACTGCTTAAACCACCCACGTGACAGGCTCTCGACCAATAGGAATGGGTAAACTGTCTCAGGTATTTATGAATACCCATTGTCATGCATATTAATCATTACTGTTTTCAATTAATTTTCACGGATGCATTTTTATTCAAAAGATATGGTTATCAACTGAACTGTGTACCCAAACAATTAAATTCTTCATTAATTCCATAGGTTTGAGATAAATTCAAATTGGATATTAGTCTAAACAGTACCCATTAATAGAGCAAGTTGGTTCCAAATTAAATATTGTCAATGGGAAAATCTTTTAGTCACTAATTTTCAAAGAGTTGATTATGTGCAACTCTTGATTAAAAAAAAAGATGTTAAAATTTAAACTAATTTGTAACAAATCCTTGAAAAATATCTATCACTAAGAATTCTTGGGAGGGCCAAACCTGTTCTGCTGTCGTCAGGAGTTTCTTCTGTCTCTGCATCGCCGTGATCTCACCCAAGATGGCAACGTACCTCTTCCCACTCAACAGGGCCTACGAGGAACAACACATCAGAGAAATTCATTGGATTGGTGGACAAGTTCTGTGGACCAATTCAAGATTTGTTTGCACGTTGATTAACTGATTGGGTATGAATTTATACATCAGTTAGTATAGGTCAAAGACTGGGTTTTGATTTAGGGAATAAATGTGTGTTTGGGAGGTATTATAACACTCTGTTTAAGACCGGTTAGAGTCTGGATGGGTAATTATCAGCATTCTAGACTCCAACAGAGTGTTTAATACCGACCAAGCACATATTTATTCCCATTCATAAATACCTTTTCTGTCAACAAAACAAAACAAGTCAAAAACTAGACATTGCTAACCATTTTGTTGAACAATTTTACTTCATGTTGCATCAAACACCCCTCTGACTACAATATGGAATGCCCCTCTACAATTCCTTGCCTTATAAGGAGATTGGCGTGTGCGTCGCGCATACTGCGCGATGTCACGCAAAACGCAGCTGAGCAGGTGTAGTGTGAATTTCGAATCATGAAATACTGATTCACTGGTAGTATGTATTGCGCATGCCTACTTGAGGAATGTGAACGTTCAACCAATGAAACGTTAAAAGGCATGGGAGTCCAAATTTCATGTGACACTGGAAAAGTGTTTATGACCAGCCAGCCATGTCTTTATCATCCGTTTAAGACCGGCCACGTGACGGGCTCTCAACCAATAAGAATGGGTAAACTGTATTAGGTATTTATAAATAAGGGAATAAATATGTGCTTGGCCGGTTTTAAACAAGTACGTTTGAAACCGGTCGGGGGGCCTGGATGCTGATAATGGCCTGAGCCAAAGGCGAGAGACAATAATGGTAACCGGGCCCCTGAGGTGTTTTAAATGAACCTGCTGAATACCAGCCAAGCACATATTTGTTCCCTATCATAAAACCTTTGATTCAAAAAATAAAAACAAGTCAACAATTATAAATTTCCAACGATAACGTTCAACAAGTTTACTTCATGTGTCATTGAACACCCCTCTAGCCGTTATGGTATTTGCCTCTCACGAGTTGTATTAAACATCTCCTTACATGGAAATTGGCACACTTGTGGTGCAGAACCCAGCGGTGCCGGTGTAGTTTGAATTTAGGACTCTCGAAATACGGATATTGTGCATGATAGTATTGCGCATGCCTACATGCAAGTGAACATTGTGAAGATGTTCAACTAATAAAAGGATAAAGGGACCAGATTTCATAGGAGTCCAAATATCATGTGACACTTTAAAGTGTTTAAAACCAGCCAGCCAGTGTTTTATCAACAATTTAAAACCACCCACATGACGGGCTCTCGACCAATAGGAATAGGTAAACTGTCTAAGGTATTTATGAACATGCCTTTTACACCGGCTAGCCACAAACAGTCAGATCATTATTTCAAGCAAGCACTGTGACTAGTCAAATTCAGTCAACAGACAAAACAGACAAGTGGTATGCACAGCTGGCTTACCAATCACCTACAGTCAAAGCATAGCTGTATCAAGCTACATAAACTGTCACAGCCAGTCAATCTGCTTAATGTAGGCTTGGAGCTCTTAACTGTTGAAAACAGTTACTTGATTGATTTTGACTGGAAGGACAACTTGGCACAGAATGTATGTTTGCATAGGAGGGTTGGGATACTGATATTAAAATTTACCCACCACTCCAAAAGTGACCACCTTTTGTGTTCACAATATTTCAACAAGGCTCATATAACAAAATCAGAAGACAACGATTTCCGTGAAATAGAAGGGGTTCCGTCAGCAGAAACAAATAATTAGCGGAAGTGCCATACATGTGTGTCCTGGCCTAGCGTTTCTTTTTGCATTTTACCTCAATCTGCTTGTCTCGTTTCTGCTTATCACTGATGTACATCAGGCAACCCATGGCAAAGGCGTACATCTCAACCTTCAAGAACTGTTGACACGGCTCCATCATGTCCAAGTCATGAACAATGGGACATCTGTAAAAAGACAGGAGAAAAGTATGCTGCATGTAATTCATGAAACTTTTACCTCAAGGAGATTAGTCCAACATGTGGATGCAATCAAACATTTTGAAGCACACTGCATGTTGCTACTAATCTTCACTGCTGCCAAACTACATGCACATCTGCTGATGGGTCTTATTTATCACTGTATTCTATGAAGTTAGAATAATTTTCAGAAATGTCTATCCATTTTACTTGGATCTTGTAAAACATGGTTGAATTTGAAACAGAGGATCACAACAGATCGATACCTTGCCTCACATGCTGTCAATAATAATGTGGTGCTTATAATGAAAGTACACAAATATGGAATGCTTCGAGTGGTGTAGTAAAACTAGCCTCCCGAGGTGATCCATGGACATTCTATTTTTCCCCGAGGCAAAGCCGAGGGACAATAGAATGGTCCATGGATCACTGAGGGAGGCTAGTTTTACTTCACCATGAGATAAAGCATTCAATATTTGTTTTATAACACTTCACCCACAGATTCTGCTTGGTTTTAATATTTTAAATTATTTAAATCTGAACACAGTTAAAATAAACTTTAATTTCAATCCAAAATTGGTGGGAAATGTGTTTCTCTCTTCCAAACCACCCCTTCGCGAAATATTTGAACCCAAGTCTGTGGCGTGCTCTCTTGGGAACAATACGCACTACGCACAATGCTCAACGCGCACACCAGATTGCATCTGCACGAAAATACTGCGCCATGGAAGAGTACTTTGGTTGCTAAAGGTTTAGTACTTTAGTTGCTACAGGTATAGTACTTTTGGCGGTGCACTGAAAGATAGCAACACTAGAAAGTACCATGTGACTTGCTCCCGGCCAATCAAGACACAGAATCTGTGGGTGAGGTGTTATATTCTTTATAAAATATTTCCAAGTGCTTTACAATTACTTCCCACAATTCATCAAGCCAAGTGGGACTTAAATTAAGACCAATCATAGCTGCAGCTGAGTACGTTTTTGAGTGCAATAATTGCTAGTGCAAGAAATTAAGCATTACAGAATGACAGTTTTTATCTTTTGCACTCTGAAGTAACTCAAATTTGGCATGCTACAAAAGGTTTCATATTGGACCCACAAGTTCAAACCCTACTTTGCCCGACTTCATATACAGCTCCAACCTTTACTACATCTTTTAATAATTTATCAGGATTTTTTGAAGATTTTAAGGGATCTAAGCCGATACTTCCCAGCTAGCTGCCACATTTTGCATAAAGCGTGATGATGCCCCTGGAAAGTATTACAAAGAATGTGCCACCAGGTTCTTTTATAGTGGTAGCTTTTGGAGTATTGAAGCTATAGTCCATCATTTGCAGCCATCCGAAAAAGTAACTGGTGTATTATTGTTGAAAAACATACTTGGTTGAAAGATAGTAAGTGGACTAAACTCCCTGTGAAATTAATCTTTCTGGCAAGCTATCATTTTGAAGTAATCAACGAAAGAAGGCCTTTCCAATGGTGCGTCTTAAGACGCACCGTAGGAAAATTTAAATTAGTAGTTTGTTTTGTTATTCGGCGCAGCGCACGCAAGCATTGGCACGACGCACAGGCGTGCGCGGTTGCTATAATTCGTCGGATCAGTGCGCGACATCGGGTATAGCTGCAATTCAAAACAATTCAAAACATGATTCAGCAACTTTTGATTTGGAATTTAGATCCTAGAATGCTGTTTTTGTCAGAATATACAGCTGAAGCTGAGCTGAAACTTCATCAGGTTAGTTGTTCAGTATCCTTCATTAGATTTTGAACACTTTTGTTGCTTCAAACGGACAAAATGCACAAATTACAAATGATGGACTATATCTTTAAAGAATTACCCCGTTTAGTGAAGGAATTCGCATGCAGCCCATATGCATCGACGCTGCGCAATGCCGGCTGGTTGCTAAGATCGTGTGTTCGTTTGTTTGTAAACAACACTCCAATGTATTAAGTTTGCTTGCCTGAAACCAAACATCTATTTGGGTCGACTCAAGTCGCTCCTAATCTATTTGGTTCAATGCCGGAACGCTTGTCTGAACCAGAGATTAGGTTCCTAACAAACAAGTCTGAGGTGAAATGGCTTGTACACAAGAACATATGCAGGTACCAGTGTATGACAAGTTTTGGAACACGTTCCAAAATATGTCCAAAATATGTGAAATAAAAAAAACCCACAAAACAAAAAACAAGTACGGACCTTTGCAGCAAAGCTGCTGACTGTCTACAGGCCTCTTCTTGTTCCTCAGTCAAAGGTGGGCATACTAATAAAATATTTGGAAAAGAGGGAAAGATGGTTCTTTCACATGTGTAAAGTGTCAGTGTTAAATCTACAACAACTGAAATGTTGAGAAGTACAGGTTGGGAATATATACCTATCCAGGGCGCTTTTTGACCACTTTCGAGAGCCCCATGGAAGGGACACATTACACGCACACACTAGTTTGCGCACGTATGGCACAAAGTACGCACAATTCTGACTGTTCATTCATTCATTCATTCATTCATTCAAACATTTATTTCAATATTGCTGATTATTAAACAAAATGAAAAAGGAGTCTATAAAAAAATAACATTAATGAGAAATTGAGTAAGGAAAAAAAAGCATAAAATAAGAGGAATAAAAAAAAGCAACAAGTAACGCAAATAATATATAAATCTACGACTCGTTAATAATAAATTATTATAACAGCAATATGGTGGCATGTGCAGAAGCCAAAGGCTTAAATTTCCATGCCAGGACAAACAAACAAAAACAAAGCACAAAGCCATAGCATTTTCATGTGAGCCTTTCTTACTGTTGAGGGACAACAGTGGAATATATATCGAACACTGCTATGCCGAATATTCGGCTATACCGAACATCGTCCTAGGCTCCCGATTTTTGTGGACAAAACGTACCGAACATTGTTGTTGAAAAATGTCAACAGAAGAGCGACTAGTGTCCTTAATTTCCACAAAGAATAGAAGCAGAAAGCCACCCATTGCTGTAGGTAGTAAGCTCAAAACCTGTGTAAATTTTACATAATTCAATAGTTGGCACATGTTCAAAGTCGTCTTTCAGTAACTACCAGGGTGTGCAGGGTGAAGTTTCTGAAGGGCGCTATTTATTGAAAAGTGAGTACGGGTGCACTGACAGCTTAATATCGCTATACCGAAAAATCGCCAGTACAAACATTTTCTGTGGATCCCGCAATTAATGTTCGTTATAGCTGCATTTCACTCTACTTGTGCATGTGTAGAGCCAATAGAAAAATAATCAACAAATTGCTCTTTTAAATGTCTGTTTTTCTTCGTCATAAAAATTTGCAGAACATCTAACCGCTTACATATCCAACACATAGCCAGCTTGGCAGTTATTCTTAACTTATACATTTCCATTGTTTATCAAATATCACATTCCTAATTCACAGTGTGAATCATAATTCAGCAATTCAACTGCCCCTACGTACTGACCTGTAACGAATGGAGACAGTATGACACTCTTCCACACTCTGGGCAGACACTGCAACTGCCACAGCTCTGATATGTCAGCCAGGGATACCAGCACGTGTCGAAGGTAATCCACCTAATTCCAAAAAAGAATATGGCGAAAAGTACAAGTTGGGAACTTCAAAAGACCTGTGACTGAAATTCCCAAAACTTTCATGTTTTGGATTGTTTACTTATATTATTTCAAATTTCTAGTTGACAGGAAACTAACCTAATGTCTTACCGTTCCCGAGAAAAGAAAAAAAAAAACCTGGTTGTTTACATCGGACACGACAGAGTACGCATACGTATTTCCTGTCGTTTTCTTTCAATGTACGATACACGTAGTGTGTCTCACCTAAATTACACACAGCACCAATACACAAATGTTGTTTCTTATACGTCCGCAGAAGGCGACCACTGTGCGGCTGGAATCACAACTAGCACTGAACAGCTCGATTTTTTGGGACAAAATTGTGACCCTCGAAAATCGTTCTCGCATGGTTCTCCCAAGAAGAACACAAAAACGCCGAGTTTTTAAAGGATGGTTGTGTGGACGTTTATATTCTACTTTGAAATGCTCTTTCCATTTGATATCACTTTGTTTAAAATGCGTTTTGTAGCCCAATTGGGCGTACTCCAGGCCGTAATGTCCCTTTAATCTGACATGGAGAAACCATAAAAAATAATTTGTGGAAAATTGACTAAGTGAGAATTAACCAGTTTTTAAAACAAAAAAAAAAGAAGTTTACCAGGATTGAGGTTGTTTCTTTGAGTAGGGGGAGTGGTGAAAATCACTGAATTACCGGTACATGTACATGTAGCTGCAACATTTCACAAACTGAATTATTCTTGTAAATTCTGATCAAACAAACTTTTGAATGTCTCAATCAATGTGGCCTTTAACTTGACTTGATAGTGCCTCAAAATACACTGGAAACAACCGTAAATAAACCGTATTTAAAAAAAAATTATACCCTTAATCTCACACTTTTAAGCAATCTGTCCGAGATGATAGTTTTGGTTTATGTAAAGAGGACATTGCCTGTAGATTCTGTTCATTGTGATCACTGGTGCCTTTAATTTAACTAAAACAAAAGAAAATGCTAGATTAGAATGTCAGTATTACCATGCCAAATTTGAGCAGTTGTTGCAGCACACTATTCCAGAGCCTAGGATCGTGAACTCTGTAGTCCAAACACAGATCAGCTATTAGACGCACAGCCTGAAATAAAAGAAATAAAAAAAATCCATAAATGTAAAATGAAGCAATAGAACAAAGACAAAAATACCTCCTGGCATACTTTTCGCCTGCTATTAAAAATCTGTGAAATTGTTGTCACAGACAGCGCGCTACTCACTCTTTTAAAACTTCATTATGCTTCTCCTCTCCTGAGCATTACAGACCTTTATCATGCTGCCACCATTTCAGTCATGTTCCCTGTATCCAATTACAGTACTGGATGATAATGATTTTTGTGCAAAAAGGAACCAGGCTATTTGTCCTTCCAGCCTCGCTTTGGTCACATTGATTCGAATGGGAAAAAGTCAAATGGCTGCAACATGATAATGGTCTATTGTGTGACCCATAACCCCTTTGCATGGTGGTCATTTTGGAGGTCCAGTCTTTTTTCCCCAAAGAAATACTAATGATAATGCCGTTTTTGTGCATTCATTGTACTGAATCCTATATTAAAAGATCCTACGCTGTCTGTCTGTCTGATGTCTATCTGATGTCTGTGTGTCACATTTTTTGTAAACTGCCCAAGTAGTGTGCGGAAGCGTAAAACGCAAGGGTTAATGGAGAGGTAACCAGTGTATGCAGGTCCTATGCTCCGATTACACTGTCCTCTGATGTCACGGTTGGCATGTGCAAACAAAATGACTTATTTGTTTGGTTTTCCTTTTTTTGGCAAATTTGTTTCTTTCAGACTTTGAATAGTTCAATATTACAACATTATCTCTATGAAAGCACTCCAAAACACATCGCTATTAGTTAGTACTAGTTAACAAACATATTAAGGCCAGTTTACACATATGTGACTCTGTCTCACGACAACCTCACACGTTGCCCCAAATGTGGTTCAGCATGACTAGAGTGCCAATATGAAACGGCTAGCATACAACTAGCACACTAGAACTAAAAATTTTAGGGAAAATTCTTTCATAAACATCCCCACGTATATTAATTTAAAAAAATCAAAGACAAACTTAGCCTGGTAAGTACCGTTCAACTTACCCTTGGTTCGTGGTTGTAATGCTTCCACAGTCCACGCACAAGGCCTTGCTTGTTGGATTTTGTAAAGACGCTCAGATCCATGGAGGTATTCAAAGACTCAAACTCCACCAGGTAGATCAGGTTCTGCATAAACTCCCTGTACAATCAGAACAATCAACAGTAAATAAGGTTTCTGGTTTCTCTTGTGTACAAGCATTACATTCACTGTGTGGACGTCCGAACAAAAGATTTCCACATAAACAGGGCCCAATTTCAAGGCACTGCTTAACAGTTATCAGAAAAGTTGTGCTTAGCATAGTAGAAAAATTTGCTAACCTTAGGCACTATTTCACAGAGTGGACATGCAAACGGTCGTGCGTGCATGGAGATTTCTATTGTAAGGTCACTAAGTTAAGCAATTACTTTCTTCTGAAGTAGTGTGCCTTTTGCTGTGCTTATGCTGACAGTCTCCATGAAATAGACGGAGGCTCTGTTAGCAGAAAATCGTGTGCTTAGCAGCGCCGTGAAATTGGGCCTAGGTAGCAGCGACATTGTGTGGACTTGCACACGTCCACACAATGTTTCCCCGTCTCTGGGTTAGGTTTATCAGTCCAAACACGAGACTTTCAATCAAGTCACAAGTAAATGTTAGTCATCACAACTCGATCACAAGCCGATGACAAGCCAATCTTGTGAATGGTTTTTGCAGCTGATTTTGTTACATCAATATGCTAAGCAATATTTGCTGGTGACCAGCTCTACGGAATTGGACTCAAATGACATGCCACACCAACAGAGCTATATTAAATTACTAGAGTGCTAAATCGACGTACAAAGTAATGTCTGATGGGCGCATCCATGTTTGTACACAAACCTATGGAAAACTTGAAATTTTGTACGGCTTTTGCACGGCTATTTGCATATCTGCGTTTGTATTCCATACCGGTGCGTCATCGAAGCCGATACGCCCAAAACCGAAACGCAGGATCAGCAAATGAGGGTTTCATTTTGCTCTGCACAAACAGCGCAACGTGTGCGCATCCCTCTGCACGCTGCAGATGCTTTTCGCCGTGACGTTTTTCGAACCGTCATGATGCGCGTAAGTTGTTTGCGTATCTTGTAATTGCGCGTTGCATTTAGAGTACACTTTTAAAATTCAATCCATCTATTTTGAAAATGTCTGCGCCCAGAGCGGCTTCAAAGCGTCTCTGCGAGTAAGAATGAAGAGTTAGCGCTCTAGTAATTTAATATAGCTCTATGGCCACACCTGATATCATCCACTGGCTTGTCTGCCACTACTTCAATCAGGTTGGTGTTGAGGAGACTGAAGAGGCAACGCAGGGCGCGCACTCGACAGGCATTGCTGATCTTACTGGAGGCTTGCTGAAATGAAAAGAAACACCAAGACAGGGAAAGGTTTACATTGATGGACTCTGTGCATGAACATTAAATAGCCCTTTGCCATCACTGATGAGAGCTCCATTTAGAGGGACACACCAAAAAGATTTGAAAAGGTGCTTTATTCTCTGTCGAATGACTTGAGAGGAGAAGACTGTCCTGCTGGACAGCAGTTATTAGCAATTCTTGAAGATTTGACAAAGCATATATATCACCGTAAACACAAAAGAAGTAAGTAAAATTGCTAGGAGAGATTCGAACACCATCAGACAAAACCAAAAACATGCATTGATCCAAAAATTTGTGATTTTACAAAACCACTATCTCATGACCATGGTTAAAGAGAACAAACAAGGATACACTAAACAAAGACACTTCTGAGAATGTAAGAATTTGTTTTAATGGGACCAAATCCACAAGGTGCTCAAATGATACACAAACAGCAAGATGTGCTTAGAGAGGCTGCGTACATGTATGCAAAATGTCCCTCGGGAAGCACCATGTACTGTTCATACATGCAGCCCAGATCCAGTGTTATGTAAGGAGCTTGGTTGTGAATTTTGGTGGTATTGAGTGAGCAATACCATTACAAAGCTTGTGCAGCAAAACTACTCTGCATTTTTGAAAAGTTTACTGTGAAATTCTGCATAAAAAAACTGCTTAACATTTTGCAATGGAAATCAAGGTATTCAATGCAGGATAATTAATGCTGACAGATAGATACTATGACCATAAGATGGGTTGATGTAAATTCAACATTAGGTTTTTCCCTTCACTGACACATAAACACTGTATACTCAATATGCCCCCCCCCCCACCCCAAGCGAAAGTGAGAACAAAATATCACTCGGGTGGGAGCATGTACTACGAGCATGCATACAAACCTTGTAGGCAAAGTTGAGAAGAAAGAGAGCACTCCCTCGGAACTCACCGCCATACTGAAGGAGATATTTCACCCTGAAAATGGAAGTCAATTCAAAAAAGAAAAGAAAATGAGGGTGATGCCAAAAATAACCTCATGAAATACATTCTTTATTCTTAGATATTATAACTAAAGCATCTGTACCAATTATATCACACATTTATACCAAGTCGTGTCTTCAAACCTAAAATAATATTCTTTTTGTAGTTGTCAGCAGTATTTATGCACCCGAGGGGGTTAAAAACAACATATCCCACATCACAAAAGTCAACAATTGTTTCGTTATATCGTGCCAATAACTCAAAAAGATAAATGGTTGTAACTTAATGTGTGAGAAATAAATTAAATCACTGCGATGTAACCTTTGATAACTGAAGGTATTGATGTTCTGCTGGACATGAGACTGAGTGTTTGACGCTGCAGTTCTCATTGCGTAAAGCTAGCGCGCCGGCAGGTTCCACACATGTGCGCAACGCGCACAATGAACGCAGTGCGATATCACAATCTGTGTGTGACATGCATTTTTATTGTCCAGACACGTGGCCGTCCTAGACTAATGAAATTACAGTATCCAAGCACACGATACGACAAAAATATTTTAAAGCAGTTCATGGATAGACCCTTGCTTTATAGGTGTAATCTACAGTGTGTTTTGGTTATTCATTGGTCCTTGTCTTTTTTATATAGATATGCAGCATACCGCACCCAAAGAGGTCTATCTTAATACTTTATCCTCCATGTTACAGTACCTTGCCAGGCTTTTTTCTTCTTCTGCTACTTTGTCTTCTTTGGGAGTCAGGAATGACAGACTGGACAGATCCACAGTCTGGAATCAGGAAAACACAGAGAAGCACCACGTAATACGTTGCACACTATGAAATTAGCCTTTCTGTAATTTGATTTTCAGTCAACTATGTTTGACATTTGTTTGAGTCTTTTAGAACTAAAAAAAAATGATTAATAGCAAAGCCTGGATGTTTGTTTTTCTTTTTGACACCCCTTTGCATTTCAAATTCTGAAGTCCAATGCTTTGGTGTCGTTGATATGTGTGACTGCATTACATGCACGCAGTTACATTACCTACATGTACTTTGTCAGTGTTTGGGTGCAGGGTCGATTCTAGAATTGGCCCAAGACGCTAGTGATCGATAGTGGATGGTGAGTAGTGCGCCCTCTGATGGCACAACAATTAGACCAGCGGGCCTACTCGCACTAATGTCTTGGCCATTTCGTTTAAGCCGTTTAAGTTTTTCTTTATTTTCTCCCTAGGCTTTTCACAGGAACCAATCAGCGATCGAGAAAAGAATGGCTCGCCCAACGGTTGTAATGTGCGGTACGTGATCAAGCATCATCGCTTTCCTAGGGAACCAATCAGCGATCGAGAATAGGTTCAATGGCTCACCCGACGGTTAACATACGCATTATACATGCGGTGATCAAGAATGGAGCTATGAAAAGGAACTGTATTTATTCTAATTTATACAGTCTTATTTACATAAAATGGCCCCGCCCCCATTGCTACGAAATGACCAAGACGTTAGTGAGAGAAAGTAAAACATCAATTATGCAAGGGGGCTACACAACATTGCAACTATCGCTCTTAATCACTGACGTCTTGGGGCAAGACTAGGTCGATCCTGGTTGTGTTGTAGAAAGTAGTGAAGATAAAATTTTTTTAAAAGACTTTGCAATGAACTGGGTGATGTACCTTGGGTACAAAGAACATGTGAACAGTTCTGATCCAACGAAATATCACAATCTCAAGGTGCTCTTGCGAGTGGCCCCAAAGCCCCAACTACTGTTCGTCATGCAAGGAGACCATAGTAAAAGACGAGAAAAGATGAGGAAGGGAGCAGTTCTTACTGTATCCTCCTCAGCCTGTTTGTTGCTAGATGTGTTGGGCAGCCATTGTTCAATCAGATGCAGACGGATCTTCTGAATATTACAGTTGTTGACCTCAGCAATGGCATTAGCTGCAGCATGGATGTCTGTCCCAATATGTGCATTGCAAGTAGAAGAGGCATGGACAATTTAGCTTGGCCCAGCGGCATATTCAAAACACCAAACACGATACAACTCGTATATTGTAAAAGGTGCATCTGGTCGATAGATAGTTGCCGATCATTGAAAGATGTATAAATTAAACTTCCTGGGATGTGATGAAGTATTAAGGTGCTTGTAATGCTTTGTAAATAAAGTAGATTTTCAGGCATTCTCGAGACAACTTTAAAACAACCTTAACCAGTTTGCGTCGGAGGACGTGATAACACACACTGGTTGTTTATATACACACGCAGGGCTGATGGGTTACAACCTCAAGATTGCCTCGACTCGCCTCTGGGTGACTTCTAATCACGCCAATCCCTCGTGTCTTTTGTACACACAGACAAAATCCGTGAAGTCTGAGGAGGCGGACCGTGTGTTGATCTTGAAATGGCTGCTGTGCACGGCCTATTGTATTACAATTTACGCTCCAGTGCACACGCCAGAGTATTGAAACATATGAGGTTTCGACAAGAAATATTGTACAAATACTGTTGAAATGACTCTTGCGAATCAGTGTTTGTGGCGTTTGGCTGTATATCACATGATGGCTGGAAATTTTGCCTTTTGAGAAAATCAAAATTTTCGGCAAAATAATCCCGGCGCGAAGTGGTTAAGGCAAATCGTGTAAACACAAGGTCCCATTTTAAAAATGTTTTGTTCCATTTTAATGTTTTGAAAAATTTGTGAACACATTCTGATTTTTTTGGTGACATCTTTACTTACCTGGTTCACCTCCCTCCTCAATTTCTAGAATCCTCCTCTCGATACTCTCATGCTCATACAGCTGGAAGGTCAGCTTGGCAGGCTGGTCGACCAGCTTGAGTAGCTCAGGCTCAGCCAGCTGATACTTGTGCAGCACCTGCTCTGTGGCCAGGCAACGGCAGAACTGGGCTAGCTTCTGGTGGGACAACTCTGCTTTCTGCTTCTCTGGACTCTGGAAAACAAAAAATGAAATGAGCCAAAAAATTAGTTCAGTTTTACTTTAGTTTCTTTGTGGACACTAACTGATCCTCAACCATCTGCTGCACCATTCCAAAATATTTAATGGCATGCGTATCAGGAATATTGATTTTTTTCAGTACTTGTTTAATCCAGAATAACCATGAACATATCTGTATTTGATGATTGTTCTTATGATTATTGCCCTTCTGTTGTTTCCTAAAAGGGTCATAAAGTAAACTATGACCAGTGCAAGACACAGAGGCACGCAGCAGCCAGTCAGCTAAGCCATTAGTACACAAATCATATGGTGGAGAAACTTTTGATGGAAATTTCTGGTCAATTACTAAACCCTGACTTAAACAATTCACACAGTAGCCATATTTTTATTTATATGGATTAGGAACTTATGAATTCGGTGCAGGTTTGAGCTCGGAACAAAAAACACAAACATGCAGCATTTTCAGTAGTCCTGGCTCCTTGGTGAGTAAAAGTGCACAGGCACTAGCATCTTACATTTATATTTACATTATTTCTCGGGATAGACAGTAAATCCAAGACAAACCAATTCAAGGACAACAACAGAAAACAAAAAGAACCTAACAGCTCCCGAAGGATAACCCAAAAGAGAGAAAGTCTCTGTCAAGGGGCTCTCTTGACTAGATTGGAAGCTTCGAGAAACAGGCAGGAAAAAAACATCAGAATAGTATACCAGAAGAAAAACCAAAGTATCAGGAATGGACTTAAAATCTAAATCCACATCAGCCTGGGTGAGATTTAAAACTGTGATCACAGAAAAGGAAGGGTAATGGTGACTTTTCCAGAGGCTGTCGATAAATGGACTAAATGGTTGGGAAACAATGCAGACTGGTTGCTTAGAGGTCCAGAGTCCAAGTTGCACTTAAAATCTGATGTAAAAAAATTTACAACAAGCTTCCATCTCCCACTTAAAAAGACTTTTTCAAACAAACATTCCCCACAAACTCCTTAGGATTGAGCAAAATGAAAAAAAGGTTGGAATTAAAGAAATTAAAGCAATCATAAGTAAAAGAGCTTCGCGGAGTATAAAGTAGACAAAGTGTCTTACATTGTCTGGGCATTTTTCTTTCCACAGACGAGCAAGCAGGACACAGATTTCAAGAGCCATCACCTTCAGAGGACCTGCAGAGACCGATAAAAAAAAGTGTTTTTACCAAAGTTTAAAAGGGGTTGGTTCTATTTCCAGATTTAAACACTGCGCTCTCCCTATATATATATATATTCCTGTTCTTTATCATCTGTTCTTTGTTGTTAAAGTGTAATACCTGACACACACCCATGCATTTGGACGATTCAGAAATTAACCACCATTACTTGGTACTTGGTACTTGGTTGGTTCTTCTACTAAGGACTCCGCAGGGAAGTTTTAACAGGAGGCCAGAAACACCGGGGCAAACCCCTTCTCTTAGCGATAAGTGTTACTGGGTTCTTTAACGTGCATTACACAACACCCGGGACCTACGGCTTCCCGTCCCATCCGAAGGACGAAGCAATAATGGTAAAGTGCCTTGCTTAAGGGCACGTGTCCAGACCCAGGCTCAAACCCACATTATTATTATTATTATTATTATTAATCATTTCTGGTAATGAAACCATGGATTCCTCAAAAGCGCCCTAGGCACTGTAGATCGCAAGCCTGAAGAAACCTGTGGAGGAAGACAATGAGAAGAAATTACAGTTTTTAGACTGCCTCTGAAACACCAGAGCACGAGTCCGGTGTGGCGCTCTTAACTAATAGGCTATGACACTGGACTACCACATTAGTCAAACAATTAAAATTCAAACCCCTTGGACCATACCCATGAGTATGGTAGCTCCATAACCACAATCCAATTGATAGTCACAGCCATTAACTACCATTATTCACAGAATAAAATACCAAACATTTGGAACTTACCCATGGGTAGTTCCTTAACCACCACCCTAGCCGTAGCCACAGCCATCTCGGGGCTGGAGATACTCAGCAGGAGCTTCTGCACCACCTCCAGGCTCTTCCTGTCCATTCGGCAGGCCCCTCTGTCACCCCCTGCCCCAGGGGCTCTGTCAGGGGATGTGTCGTCGGGGCCGGCGCGCTTCATCAGGTTGTTGATGGTTGTTACAAAGAGGTGGTCGGTGGGCAGCTTTGAAAAGAGAATGACAAAAGAGCTCATTAATTCTCCATAATTAAAACAAATGAATAAATCCCACATATCAAGATTTGATTGAAACAAATTTTGTAAAAACAAGATAATTGAAGATTTGTTCTCGCACATATTATAAATGCAAATGTAATAGTCAAGTCCTTTTCCAAGTCTGACAAATATACTGAAATAAGCTGATATAAAAGGAAGTATATTGTAAACCTGGGAATCTAGACAGAGTGGTGAAGGTATGTAGATTTATTGTGTGTAAGAATCTCAGAAATTGGTCAAAGGGGAAATTCCTTTTTTCAAATACTAGTACATTTCTTTAACCACTTCGCGCCGGGATTATTTTGACATTGACCGGATTGTTTTTCACGAACCTCGATGCCAGACGGGTTCAGGCCATCATCTGCGGGTAGCACACCCTGATATTTCTGGCCTCGCTCGCTGTGAGCGTGTTGCAGACAGGTATTTCCGGCCTCGCTCGTTGCATCTATATCCGTCATCCGTTCTGAATACCGCAAAACCATTGCATGTTCACACGTCATCTGATGTAGGCTGTTTAACTTTGCATCAAGTTGTGTCCAAGCAATAATGTTTTACTGATTTGAAGTACGAGAACCTCCTGAGCACATCCTTGGAGCACAGCCTAGATATTTGCTATGCAATGTTATATTTCAGAACATTTGGGACTCGGAAGAAGACTTGACTACAACACTGCGTATTTTAATTAATATTTGATCATCCCAGTTTCTTGGCATGTATGTATAAATACAAGCTGTCCCTAAAATTCATTAAAGTCACATCAACAAATACCCACATTCACGAAGGCAGCATTTACGATCAATTTGAGAGATATTACCTTTAAAAGTTTCGCTACTGGCAGGAGCTGATGGACCGTCTCCTCATTCAACTCTCGTGCTAAAATAAACAAATGAAAACTACAATATAAATGCAAGAAAAGAAAGGCCAGATAAATATCCTGAACTTTTAGCCACAGACTTTGGAATCCTCCCGAAAGAAGTGTGGGCTGATTCTACTACCGAATACTTACCCACAGACTATTAGTTAAGGAATAACAGTGTGCGGTCATTCCCCAAGACAGGGTCCTCACACTGTTATTCCCGTTAATAAATACCTTTCCAATAATAAAAAAGTTAAAATGCTTCAAATTTTGTGACTTTTCTTTCGGCGATATTTCCAGGCTTTTTGTGTTCATGTTCAGGGGCCATAATTTAGCTTAGCATGGTACCCCTTCTCTTCAATATGCGTGTTATTATCACCCCAGCCCAGGTTGGACGACGTCTTCATTGCTTTACAACTGACGTCAAGGGTATGAATTTCTGCTGCCATAGTGAACAAACTTATAACAATGTTTTCCCATATTTTTACCTGACAGAGGTAGCTGAAATTTTGTTTACATTTTCCTTGTGTCCAGAATCAGAAAGATGCACGGTTTAGAAAAAGTAAATATGTCGGTGGGGACATGTTTACCGAAAATAAATCGTTGATACACGCTTTCCTTGTAAACATCCTCAGTACGAACACTTTGTGTAAGGACTTACGCGCGCGTATGCACGATCTGCACAGTAACTGTGTTGCACACGCGTGCATAAGTCCAGCCCCGTCGCCAGCTCTGGGCATTAGGGGGGGGGGGGGGGGGGGGGCACAGTACAAACTAGGAGGGCACACCACAAGAAAATACACAATTATACATATATTTGTACGCTTATTTTTTTTGCCGATGGGGGGGGGGGGGGGAGGGCCGGCACCTCCCTGCTTGGCGACAGGCCTGCGTACGTCTTCACACGATGGTGGCTGAGCCAGCATGTACTGACTGCTGTATTAAACAACACTGCTCCATCATAATATTTACCAGATACGGTATATATAAAAAGGAGATAATGTCTGTGACTTACCCAGTATTTTCCACTGTCCCCCCTTCATGAGGGGATGATAAGGGAGCCGCTCCTTGGAAAGTGGGGAAAGGGGAACGCTGGTACATCGCAGCTGTAAAAAAAGAGCACGAAATATCAGGAGGATTCAATTCAAAGTGTGAGATTAAGTTAATGTACATATGTGGTGGTCCATTAGAGGTGAAAATGTTAACAGTAATGAGAAGCAAGAACACTTCAGAGCCATTAATGCACTATGAAATTGTGTGGATTTGCTCATTATTGAAGGCAAATTTGCCTTGGTAACAGATGAACGTAACAAAAACAAATAAAAATGGTGCAGATGAACAACATCTTTATTTAAGTAAGATTTGAGGCTTTGCATGGTGGAGATACTAAATAATGAAAGGTTTGCGGAAACACCATGTGCGAATAATTTTCTCAACTAAGAGAATGGTTCTGAAAAGGAACCAGAGGTAACATCTTTATTTAATGTATAGCTGTGTTCCCATACTACTTTTTAGCAACTACTGTGACTTCCCTGTAGAATCACAAAATTAATTCAACAGGGGACAGCTGAAAAAGTAATGTCCGTGTTCAGATATCCCAACCATGATGTAAGACTTCTGGGATGCAAGTTTCCGTGCAGCCGTGGAAGGTTTATTATAGGGATGCCAAAAAGTCAAATGGGTACAGCAAAAATATACTGTGTGTACCATTAATGCGACCGTGCAATGCAGGAAATAGGCTCAATGCTCTGCCATCCGAAACCCTACGTTTAGGCAAGAATGCAAAATTAAACAATTGGTAACTGGAATTTGAATCCCGCCATACCCAGTAAAACCCTATAAAACCTTATAAAATGAAGTTAACCTCAAGTTAACATCCGTTCAATTTGCATTCTTCCCAAACTTGAGATTCTCTTGACAGTTTTCGTAATTGAAGAGTTTGAGGAGTTTCAGACTGCAAAGATGTTGCCAGCAAAAGCAAGTGCTCAAGACAAGACAAAAAAAGCAAGGCAAAAGAAATGCCCGGATTATGCAAAAGTAAACATTATACAGGGGGTGTGAAGAACAAAATAATAAATAATGGATGCCAAATGACCAATTGTTCATGGCCTTATGATGATTTATATAGACTGCTTTACCTGATCTTCATCTGATGTGAGATTGAACCTTATTTCATACTCAGATGGCTCAGTCATGCGTGTGTAGTGCACTAAATACTCCATGAGCTGCACACCCTGGCAACAAAACACAAAAAAAACATGCGAAGACATGAAAGACGAGGAAGCAGTAGGTCATGCAAAGACATGAACTTTATCAGAATAAACATCGCCCAAAAGTAACCAAATGTCATAACTGCTGTACTCGTGCTGTGGCTTCCATGCACAAGTACCCCCCTCAACGGTTTTACAGGCCATTTGAAAAGCTTGCGACTTGTCTTTGGCCTGGATCAGTGGCATAGCCAGGGTTCTCATCCTGGGGGGACGAGGGGGGGGGGGGCTGGATGTTACAGTGAAGGGGCGACTAATTTCATCTGTGCTGAAAGGTAGACAGGTTTTTTTCACCAGACACCGGGCCTCTGTAAAATCAAAAAGTGTTGGGGGAGGGGACACCATCTTCCAGTGGGGGCGCTGTTCAAAACCGAAATCATGGTCAATGTCAGACAATAGGTGGCGCTATTCACTTTCCATGGGACATTAAAATAAACAGCCAAATCGCGAAAAATAAACAACAAATGTGAAAAGTAGGCACTTCATTTAAACCCGCTTATAATGGTAATTTATAAGACTGTGCTTTTCTACAGTTGCCACATTTACAGTGCCTAGGTGACTATTTTTTATGGGGGGCGTGTGCCGCCTCCCCCCACCCCAACCACGCCTCCCCGTAGCTAAGCCGTTGACCTGGATGACTTTTATTGGCTTGTGACTGACTGATCACAAAACTTCTATTGGTTATCATTGTAAGGGACATCTTTTGTAAAGTCCTACCCACCTTGATACAACTACCGACTACAGTACCGCCACTCGACTACGGTACCTGCACCACCTACTGACTTTGAAACAAATAATTGAAAATACATGATTTGAGGGACTCTTTTTGAGTCATGCATCAATGAATCTCTGCAAGCCTTACCACATCAGCTGAGGGGTCTTCAGGATTCTCATCTCTGATGCACTTGAGAACAAAGTTCAACCGCTGGTAGTCATAGGAGTCAACCTGGTCATTAGGAAACAAATGAGATTGTACTTTCATATTTGGGTTAGGAGGTAGAAGACACAAAGAGAAACAAAAGGGAGAATGGGACCCAACAAGTAAAAAGAAAAGTGGACGAACCTGTGCCCATCTTTCTTTCGTTAGCGATTGGGCCAGACTCATATGCTGCTGTGGGGGGATCGCCACACCTCCCCCACAGCGAGTCTGTTACCTTCCCAGCATTGATTAATGCCGGTACCCATTTAACACCTGGGTTGAGAGGAGTAACTGAGGTAAAGCGCCTTACTCAAGGGCACAACACGCATGGCCATGGCGGGGCTCGAACCCACAACCTCACGATCATGAATCATGTGCTCCACCGCTAGACCACACGTACCCACCAAACAAGTTGGTCTAAAGACAACTCTGTACCTCACAAGTGAAATGCCATGGAGTTTCAGTTTTCAAGCCAAACAAAGCAGAATAAATGTAGGAGAGTAGATTATTTACTTTGAATTAAGAAAGTTTCAGTTTTCAACAAAGCAGAATAGAGCCTTACATATATGCCACAATGCCTCCTTTGATAAGACTCCCTGCAAAGATACCAACATTTCCATTGTCTTCATTTATCAATCTAAATTTGTGTTTTCTCGCAAAAGGGTTTTCGTGGAGTTTTCGCCCCTTCCGTAATCAGCGAATCATTAGCCTTAATTTTTTGATAGCACAAATGTAAATACACATTTTTGTGTTCACTTAATTCACCTTAGTACAGCCTGTTTGAAACAGCAATGCTGTTGAAATACTTTTACAAAAGTTATAATAAGGGAATAAATGTGTGCTTGGGAAATGTTAAACACTATGTTTAAGACTGGTTGGAGTCTGGAATGCTGATTATTACCCGGTCGAAGCCGAGGGTAATTATCAGCATCCAGACTCCAACTAGTCTTAAACATAGTGTTTAATACCGACCAAGCACAGATTTATTCTCATTCATAAATATCTTTTCGGTCAAATAATCAAAACTTTTCGGTCCAAAAATCAAAACAAGCTAAAAAATACTGACTCACTGATAGTATTGCACATGCCCACGTGAGGATTGTGAACGTTCAACCAATAAAACGGTAAAAAGCACTGGATTTCATAGGAGTCCAAATTTCATGTGACACTGGAAAAGTGTTTAAGAACAGCCAGCTATGTCTTTATCATCCGTTTAAGACTGGCCACATGACAGGCTCTCGACCAATGGGAATTGGTAAATTGTCTTCGGTATTTATGAATAGTTGTTTAATATCTATGAATTAAGTCCATGCGCTTTTCTTTTATGTTATTTTTTATGTGTACAGTGTATGTAGTCATTTGTAATGTATGCAGGGCCCCAATGAAAACTAATATCCAACTGGTTGGGCATACCCTGGGTAACGAATCGTAACAAATAAATAAATAAATAAATACACTTGTGCGTCCTACTTGATGCATATCAGACTTTGGTGCACACAACTCGGACATTAATCACAACATACTTTATCAAGAATATCCGTCAGTCTTGCAACCAGCAGCTCCTTATTAGTCACCTCCCTGATGACACTCAGTACCCTGGCCTCTATGTCTGGGGGTGTATCACTGGGTGTATCACCGGCCTTGGCCTGGGGAAGCAGCAGAGTCTCCACGTACATCAGTAAGGCTTCGTCCTTCTCAAGTCCAAATGCACTGCATACAAAGATGGAGAGGAAAGATTACATGTCAAAGAATTTGAAGTTGAAGTGTTGCCTTTCACCCGTATCTTGCTAAGAAGTGTGTTGTTAATGTGGCGCAGCTCCTAACGTGGCATATTTGATTTTTCTCCTCTAGCTCCTCAATGGAGCAACAGTTTTAACTCAAATTTAAAAGGATGTGAAATTTCAGCAAGTTACGAATATCCCTGTTCATACATGTAAGTCTTGAGATTATTGATCTAACGACATGTAAGAAAAAGGTACTACAAAGAGCTTTACTTTTTTTAAGGATTTAACAAAAAATTATTTGCTCAAAAAAAAAAGAAGAAAAAAAGAAGAATATATTCCCCACAAATGTGATGTACACGAAGTAAAACTCGCCACGAAAAGTGATCCATGGAGGATTATGTTTTCCCTGAGGTGCAGCAAGGCAAAACAGTAAAAGTAGCCACTACCATTTGACTTGCTTTCAGTCAAACAAGAGACTATATAGTCTACGAACTGGGGCAAAGCTGGGCAAACGAAACAAAATATAGTATATCTTTCTTATCTTAGTTTTCAACCTTATTTAGGTGCTGTCTTATTGAGAATCTATATTCATACTTTTTGTTTTCAAAATAAGGGCGTACATTACAAGAGATGGGTGTGGTAAAGATTGTAAGTGGGTCCCCTTAGAGAATAGCCAAACGGAACTACACGGGAAGTACAAGACATTGTTAACTAATGAAATATGCCAGAACAGGTACAGGCACTGGTCTTCGCGTACAGAGTCGATCACACTACTTGCACGTATACATGACATGCATACACGTTGGGGTATTCTGATTTGGAAATGCCGGCTTTGTCTTCGTATCAGCTTCTTGAAGACACAAAATATGTGGGTGATGTGTCATAAACACAATCTTGTATGAGTGAAGCTTCTCACCTGCAGTACTTGTTGATCATAGTGATATCCACCGCAGGGTGCTTGACTATCTCTGGTAGCAGCATTCTCTTGTCTTGGGTGTCTTGGGCATTAAACACATCCTTGAACGAGATCTGTCAAAATGTTCAGAAAATATTAGTTTGACATTTTTACTGGATATTCAACATCACAGCATTCTCAAAACGTGACATGATCCTATGTACATGTATAAATATTAAATGGTCAATTTTGATTTACCAGATTTACATGTAGTATGCATTGGGAGCAGGATATTTGACTGCTATATCTTGTCATGGATTCTGTCATTTCAATGGTCTAAAACAAACAAGTGCCAAGTTCATAATGACTGCATTTTTTTCGAGTGAAGGCCAAAATGAGCCTGTTATTCTTAAAACCCCATTGAGTGCCCACCCCAAGAAAACAAGGCCTCCCCAAGTGCCCCCTTGCAAAATTGGACCAAGTTACAGTACACCACTGGTAAAAACATGATTTGCCATTTGTCAAGAGGCAATGGGGCAATTTAATTGAAACCGGGAGTACTTGAACTGGTTAATTGATGAACATGTACATCACAGTTATATATAACTGAATGAATTTGAAGCGCATTACAAGAGGTTTGGCAATCAAAGTGTACCAAGGGGACTCCAACAGTACAAGGCCCACCTTGAGTTTTCCAAGAAGGTGGCCCCAGGTAGCATCTGTCTCTAGTTTCCTGCAGCGTTCCTCCACCAAGGGCTCCTGGTGCAGCCTCCCTAGTTCACAGCCAACTTTGGCTATGGCCTTCCAAGAGAAAGAAATGGGAAAAATGAGTCGATCCTCTTTGACTGCATTCTTGTTCCCTGTGCTCTCCCCAGTCATTATGAATATTAGTTCCAGAGGCTATCAAGAATGTTAGAAGTTCATCCAAACTTAGGAAGTAGGCAATGATACTAACTGACAAATTCTGTGCCAAAAAGAGAGTTTGATTGACCAATGTTTCTGAGACTTTGCCCACATTCTTTAGTTGTCTTTTTTTTATCCTTAGTTGTTGTAGTCTTCCTTCCATACTCTCCTTAACTGATTCTCTGGGTTTTCCTTGGAAACATGTATCATTTGAAGGTTTCCTCTTACATCTAAAAATTGATATTTCTTCATTGCTACAGTGCCTGTGCCTATGCATTTTTACGACCCTTGGTTGCATTATCAAAATGAATCAAATAAGTAAGTGCATTTAATGAGTGTTGATGGAGGGTAGAGGACAGCACTGATTAACTGATTAGGCAAGCGAGGGGAATAATGCAAAATGGCAAAAGCAGAGCAAAAAAAAAACTTAAAATGTTGTGCTTGACTGCATGGCAAAATAAATAACTCTAATTTGAGAAGTGCAAACCATACCAGGACTTTGCGGTAGTGATGGCCGGCACTGGCTGTCAAGCTCTTCAGTTTCTCCAGAGCTCCTTGCTTTGGTAAGACACAGGCCATGCTCAGGGCAAGATGGTGGTCCACTCGACGACTGCCAAAGATCTGTGAAAGTGCCATACAATGTTCTCTACAAGTTAAAAGTTATAACAAAAGTTTTGTATTATTTGATTGATCTCTGTTCCAATCTACATGACACAAGGTTATTTGATGTTCCATTCTAAAGGCATTTATTTTTTTAATAAGTGTATGTGGTTGTTACATATTTATTATTCCACTTGATATAAATTGTCAAAAATCAGCAAAATGAGCCAAATTTATGGATGTATGGAAATGTCTATGTTTGTCTATACATAAGGGACACTTTTCTATGAACCACTTGATTTATTTGTATCAGTAGCCCTATTGGTCATTTACAGCCAAAATTAAATCATTAAGCACTTACGGTGCTGAGCTTGCCATGGAAGTGTGCCTGAGTTTGTGTAATTCAGTATCAGAACAAAACTAATCATTCTGGTGATTTCAACTGCAGCTGCCACAGAAATTGTTTAGAAAGAGCAGTCAAAGTTACTGAAGCATGTGTATTATTAGTGTCACAAATAAAAGTTGTTGCACATTAGTCACAGATACATTCTCTCACTTATTTCAAATTTTGAAGTACAAGTACTTCTAGCTGTCAATTCTGTATGACAAATGATTTTAGACACTGCCTTAAATAGTTCAATCAGTTCATTTCATTTTCTTCTTGTCAACCCTGTTATATAAGTGGTCTCTGAGCACTTGCTACTTAGCAGCCAGAACTGTAAAGCCCATAGCAACTGCAGACAGCCAGCATATTCATTCTCAACTTTACCTTGTCCATGAGAGTTGCAGTGAAGTCTCTAACCCTCTGTAGCCCCATCTTGACCATCTGACTGCATCTTTCTTGCTCCTTGCTCATGAGCACCTGAAACTCCTGCTCCATAAAATAGGAAAAAAATGTAAAATTCAACTATTACACCATCTTCAATATGTGCTTCTTTTTGTCTCATTACAGAAGGAAAGCAAGTAAACTGTTGACGCTGACGGTCAAAGATCTTCGCATCCATATCTTCAGAGCTCACAGACCGACCTGTCTAGCAGTCGAGTGGTGATATATCAACCATACATTATTTCAACAACTCCTTGTTGCCTAAGCTTCATTGACTGGTAACCATACAATACCTTGTGGTCTGGTAAGTTGCCCATGGTGTTGGCTGCCACGTACTGCAGACTGGTCCCCAGGGTCTCGGCCAGCACCAGGAATGCCATCTCATACTGATTGTTCTTTTGCAGGTCCTGGATAAGTTCCAGTGCCGCTGAGCTGAGATGGGACAAGTACTGAGCGCTGTTTACTGGGTTCTCCACATCTAGGCATCAAACAGAGGGACATATACTGCTAACTCTGCTTTCCCGTGGGACATGGCTTTTTTTACACCCAAGGGATACCACTTTGATATCCCCACATGACAAAACAACAATTCTTTTGACCTTTCGCGTCTTGCAATTTTGTTTGTGGCCTGTTTAATAGTGTCGTCAAAAGCATTAAAATAAGATCTGTGACAAGCGGTTCAAAGAATTAAAAATTATCGTAAGGCAAACTGTTTCTCCCTCAAGTTTGCTGAGACGAAAGGAATGCTAAAAAATTGGCACTGGTACTACATGTAGCTACACAACAATTTCAGACATCCAACTGATGTCACAGTTAATATGCAGGACATGTAAATTGCGTCCAATGTAATATTTAATAGATGTAACATTTATGATATGGCACATGTGCACTGTTACTGGGAGGGGAGCTTTTTGAGTGTACCTGCATTGACTGAGGCTGCACCCGCATTTTTTGTTTAGAGCTATTGTCTAGCTAGGTCTTCGCCCATTACAACTACGTAAGAACAAGCTGACAATAGCAGAAGCTATCGTTTAGGTCTATGGGCTCTGTGCGCCAACAAAAGAGGGCACGTTTTTACCAATTTTGAGAGCCCTGTGGACGCGACACGCTGCGTGAGCGTGCTGTACTGGTTCGCGTGCGAAGCATGCACGACTTCCTGAATGTGCCTAAGCTATTAGCCACAGCGTCTTCGCGTGAGCGTCAGGCGTCGTCGACACGCGAATACGTTCAAATATTAACTTACGATGCTCTCCCAGACTAATCCCTGCCCCCAATAACTTTGGATCATTCAAAATACGCAGTGGATGGACCGGCAACCAGTCTAGGTCTCCCCTAGGCCGAAAATTTGGGACTCTCAATACTTGTGTATGAGAGTCCCAAAACTTAGGGTACTGAAAACATGCAATACAAGAAAATAGACTGACATGTGAAACAACCAGTCCAACACTGCTTCAGTACTGCATCAATCAGCTGTGCCAAAAAACACGTGGCAAGAACCAGGAACTAGTCTCTATTGACTACACATTTCTCCATAGTCAGCCACCAGACTAATGAAGAGGTCGGTCTTTTCAAATAGTTGGACCATGGTTGGACATGTACCAGTCTAGTCTTTAGCCTTTAGCCCTCTTATGTGCGAAATATTGAAGAAATGTCTCCTTTAAAAATTGAATTGAGTCTGCAAACTTGGTTGGTGAAATACTGAGGACCTTTTCTTTGCCCAATGGAATTTTCAGAGAAATTTGCTGGCTAAAGAGTGAGTAAAGTTGGCCTGATTTAGTTGTGCACATTTCAGAGCACTCCGGGTCTCAGTCTGGGTCTCCCCCAGCTCTCCTTTTCTGGCTGTTGAAGGAATTCTTGTGCATGGAGCCTATAGCTCTTTCCCCCCAAAGCGGGTTGTTTCTACACTTGTCCAATCACCTTGCATTACGATGGCTGGTCTGCCAGCCATTCTGGAGTGCTGCAATGGCAGAGCGTCAGGCCTGGCGTCTGGCAGACATGACACCAGGAACTTGCAGGTTGTCGGCAGTGCATAGGAAGACGTCAGCACCAATGTGTTCTCTTGGAAGAAGTCACTGAATGTCCAGTCTTGGTAGGGGTCCCGCTTGGTCTCTGCACTACTCAACGACTACAAGACAAATAGGGTAGGGGATGAATACATTCAAATATACAGAAAATGAATTTGTTTGTTTCAGACATAATGTACAGACTAATGTTCTGCACCGGGAGAGGGTTGCATGACCAGGCCAAACCGACCCGAAACATAGATAAAACCAAATCTGAACCAAAACCGATCTGAACTCCCCAATTTGACCCGACTTGACCAAACAAAAAAATGAAAGGAAAAACCAACCTTAACCGACCTGAAACTGAATCGACCAAAGAAACCCCCGAATATCTGTCCTACATTTCACAAAAACCGTGTCCACTTTTGTGTGTGAACTTACTGGCGTCACGTGAAAATTGTTGACTCTCAGTAAAGAATCGTACCATATATGCTATGGTAAACACTCCGAACCTGACCTACCGGTGGGCCCATGATGATAGACCGCACGATGATAGACTGCTGCACAATCACGCAGTGGGTTGATAATAGTCATACTGGACACAGTGACTCTGCAATTACATTGCACCCCAATAATTGCAACTGCTTCATGTTTTATGTGGGTTTTGTTTTTGGGGGGGGTGGTCTATTTTGGGTTATTCACAACATGGCTTAACGGACCCGATCTGATCCGAAAATTGCAAATGCGAAACCGACCCGACCTGACTGAAATGATTGAAAAACCAACCCAATCCGAACCCAAGTCGGTTTCAGGTCAGGTTTGCACAACGTAATCAGTATGCCAAGAGCTGCCAAGTAATTTAAGCCTACCTGAACTGAGATTCCATAATCGCCACTTTCACACTGATGATAGACAGCGTCAGTCAGACGGAGTAGCTTGCACAGCTCCAAACAATCACACAGTAAATCTATGCAATAAAATAAACAAAGTAATTACTTATTGGAATCAATCATTGAAACTGTGAACACTTGCTGTATTACAAAAGAGAATATTTTAATCGGCTGGGTTTAAAATTGAATTATCATTGCCATCTTTTCTATTTCATTGCTTAGTCTAAGGTGTGCATTGGTAGTCGAGTGGTTAAGACGTCTGCACTAGGAAACAGAAGGTTGTGGGATCAAGTCCCACCCTCACAAACATGTGCATAGTGAATGTCAAAAACCAATACATCAATTTAACACGAGAATGGATTGTAAATATTAGCTCCCTGAGGTACGGAAAGTTGGCAAACTCGTTTCTAAGCAAAGCTAAGAGTTTCGCAACTTCAAATATCGAGAACTAATATTGACAATCTTGAAAACAAAAAGGGAGTTGTATTTGTTTTAAATACCTCAAACATATTCAATTACAAATTATTTTGTAATTTCAGGAGCCTTCAATAAGAAACAAATTGTAACCACCCTCTTAAAGTCTGTGCATGCATGCCTGTGTGTGATTGTCATTATGTGCACACCACCCATGTTATAGTTCCACACATGTTCAGTAATACAGTAGCGCAGATGACTTTCACAGGGTTGACTGACTCGTGCAACAGTATCCTGAACCAATATTTCCGCCCTTTTTGTGTCTTCTCTGGCTACGTGCCAGCACACACCACACAAATATCGGTCGGCAAGTGATGGAAAATTGACTGCTTAGAATTCAGCTCCCTGTCATGTAAGAGGTGGGAACATCTCTACCGGTACCTACTTTGGTCACAGTAGGCCAGGGCTTTGCAGGCCAGTAGGTACAGCTCTGTGGACAGACTAGGTGCATCGTCAGCAGGAGTGTTATTCATGATGCTGGGGTGTGACTCAGCCCAGAGTCTGCACACAGTGTGAGCTACCGTATAGATGGTCTTGGATATGGCTGGAGTAAGGGTGTACTCAGAGAGCTCCCTGGTAACATAAAGGAAATCATAGTGATTGTGTTCTTGAGCAAGTTACTTGACCAGGTTTTTTTTCAAACTAGAACACAAGTGAATTGATACAGGTTTTATTTGTTTAAGGCAAACAGTGTTGCACGGTCACGTCCTTTTTCAAAATACATGTACCACAAAGAAAGGGAAATACAACCCAGGCATGCAACTGGGAATTTAGAAAAAAAAAAAACGAGGAAACTCCAAACCAAACAAAACTTTGTACAGTATTTTTCAATTTGTAATGGCATTCATGAGAAGTACAAAATGAGGAAATCAGCGGATCCGAGGAAAAGTTGCACGCCTATAACCAAGTACAGTTGAATTAATCCTGCAAAATTAGACAGAGTAATGGGGCATTTGATTACGGGAAGAAGTCTGACGTTTTGGAAAAATTGTATGCTGGAAATGGATAAGAATTTACAAGTGGAGTCTGACTCACACAAAAGTACAAGTTCTTTTGCAAACAGTTGCAAGATATTTGCATATCTGTACCGGCTGTGTGTCTAAACCACAGAGTTATATTGAAAAAACTAGAGAGCACTTCGCATACTACGCGAACGTGACGACATGGACACGCTGCCGCCATACTTTTGGTGGAACAATGGATCAATGTGGATTGGCCATAAGCCCCGCCAATTTTTGCAACCACTTGGAAACGTCATCGAGCTCGGTAAACTGCGCAAGTGCACTCAGTCTACGTGTGCAACATGTATGTACGTCATAGGACGTACGTACACACGTACGCGCGCAAGTGTTATATTTAGAACAGCAATTCAAAAGTGGAGGCATTGTTCCAACTAAAGTATGGTGGCTGCACATCCCAGTCGGCACGAGTGCATATACGGGGAATGCGCTCTATCTTTTTTTAAAATATAACTCAATGGTCCAAACACATTATCCTCAAGTACTACATAAGCACAGACTAGGTGCTTAGGCTGGACCCCTACTATACATCTTTATATTCCAGTGTTCTTGGGGACTCACAAAAAGGACTCCTCAACAACTATGCCAGGGCTTCAAGCACACAATGAGCTAGATTCAGGAAAGATGTACAAGTTTGATGAGAAGGGGCTATAATGCAGCATCATGACCACCATACTTGATGGATATGCATGTCTTAAGTGAATATTGTACCATATCTCATAATTTGGTGGTAAATGCTTCTTGCATATGTAGGCATGCCCTGTTTTTCACAATTTTCTGTTTCCTAATTGTAATTTTTACATTGCAGTTTTTGTTTTACCATTTACTTTTCTGAGCTACATTTTTCATGTCAATTCTTGTTTTTGCTTTACTGTTTTAATTTCGTCTGTTGATTTCAAATAATTAAAAAAAAAATTAACAGTTATACATTACAATTTCTAACATCTGTAAAGTTTTTTAAAATGTTCAAATGAACCCCAAAGGGAATATGACTAGGTGAATTATAAAACAAAGTGAAAAGTTGAACAAAGATATGACTGGAGCAGGATTTGAACGTGCGACCTCCGGATTGCCATTCCGGTGCTCTGAGCTATCCAGCCCTATGTTGGTAGTTCCCCAATTCATCAACATCTTTGTTCAAGGTGCGCTAGTCAGAAGCCATATACCCGTATGTGCCATATAGCGAGGGATATTGCATGGTCACTCCTTGTCTGGTGACCTCCTTTTGCTAAACAAATGCTTTCTGTGCTGGGCAAAAATCTGTAAAAAAAATTTTTTATAAATGCTATTAATATATAATTTCTGAGGTCTTACCTGCACATTTTCAATGCAGTCTTGATTTGTCCAGTCTCTGCAGCTTTCACAGCAAGTTGACTCTTCAGCTCCTCATGAGACGTGCCAAGTATCCGGGCAAGACTGCATGGAGAGACAAAGGAAATCGCAGTGGTACATGTACTTTCCTCAGCTTTCATCTCTATGGACCGAGGAAACAGCCCCACCAGGGCTGGCACTTGGATACACCTCAAGATCAAATGAAATTACGTGTGTGCTTCCTGAGTGGAACCAGGTTGGAATGATGGAATGTCATCGCCACCTGGCTCCCGGAAAGATGATTTCTTACCTGCTTTTAGCAGAAATTATTGCCGATCAAAATTATGTGCTGAGCAAACAGCAGTCAAAAGCAAATGTGTTTTTGCACCCCTAGAACAAAAAAAAATCCATTACATTTCCAAGATCAAATTATGAAAATCCATGACCTAGTTCATCAAAATGCTGATCAAAACTGTAAAACTTGTTCCGTGAAAAGTGCTTAAAAGAAACAGAAAATCAACAAAACAAAGCAATAATGTCTTAGTTGGAAATCGAAATGTTTGTATCAGCAAAATTTGTCGCACTTTGTAAAAGTTTACAAATCAGGTTTTTGATGCTAAGTTATACAAAGTTTCACATTTTAAATAAATTGGCCCTCACAAAATCCCTTGATTTTTCCATGAGTTTTGTCATTTTTTTTTCAAATTTCCATGACTTTTTCAGGCCTGGAAATTGAAAATAAAATTCTGTGACTTTTCCAGGTTTTTTTTCAGGTCTTGGGAACCCTGTTTTAAGTTGTTGTTTTCACTCAATAAGAGGTTGGTTGAATGAAAGAATTGAGAAAGTTGATAGAAATAAATGTCCGATCCATAAAAAAAAACCCAGCTTTTGCCTCAAAAATCTATAGAGTCAGCATTCAAATAGCTTTACAGAACACAAAAATTGTGTTTCATCATTGAGAGATTGAGGGTAAAATTTGTTTTCCTTAATAAGAAATAAAAGAATATTCCAGCAAAGGGCAGTACTTGTAAAGTCTTGAGAAGTTTTTCCTTGTTGAAGCTGCTCTCTTTTTCGCCCCTTCATATATCGTCTCTTTCTGCAGGAGTAAATTGGAAAAAATGAATATGACACTTCATATGTCTGACCCCAACAATATATAATTGAACACCACTAAAGCGGACAACCACGATGTGAATATCTAACAATCCTGCCTGTAATGACACTTTGCGATTGGTTCATAGCAACGACATCTCAAAAACAGAAATACAGTCAAACCTGTACAGAAAGACCACTCAAGGGAAACAATAAAAGCGGTCTTTATAGACAGGTGGTCTTTCTGTACAGGTTGGTAATATTCGCCCTCCCTTGCCCTAACGTGGGGGTCTGTATAGTCAGATAAACCTGCCTCAGCGACCATTATGTTGTTTCTATGTACATGAGCATGTGGTTCTGTTTTCATTTACTTAAGGGTGCGTCAATATTTTGCAGCTCATATCATAAAAAAAAATGTGATTTTTTTTTAAGGGGTGGGGGGTTGGGGAATTTTAGCATGTGAGAATTAGCTACGCAGAAGCGCAGTACTGGCGCAACGACGGGCCGACGGAGTTTCTCACCAAGTGCCATATATTTTGGCTCTGAAAAGAGCCGTTGGGTTTAATGCGGCCCAGTATGGGCCAATCGGGTTCAGGGTTTTGTTTTTCTTCAAACTTTTTTGCAGAAGGAGAGCAGTGATGACTGGTTTGCGACTTGACGATGATGCAAGCTTTCTGCTGCAACCTTCTCCTCCATGTCCATGCAGGCATTGACGAGACTACTGGAACCTCTCATGATTGTGACACTTTCATGTCATTGAGAAGTGCTGCAAATTGTTCATAGTTCTTGACACTTGTGGATGGAGCTTGTTCTTGGTCTTCATCCCCATCGCTGTCAGGGTCTTCTGCATCATCGTGAAGGCGCTTCTGCAGATCACTAAGGGAGGAGGCTGAACCATTATCTGTGGTTGCAATTTCTTCATCAATGACAACCAGTTCCTGGATGGAGATGTCCAAAGCCTGACGACAGTTCGGGGCTGGTCATTTCTTTGTCAGCCTCCAGTTTCTGCAAGATACTTCTCAGTTGTTTCTTCCTGAATTTCAATTTCAGTGTTTGAATGATGCCCTGATCCATTGGCTGTGCCACTGAAGTTGTGTTCGGAGGAAGAAAAAGCAGCTTGATGTTCTTCAGCAGCAGGTGTGGATGACAAGTGGCGTTGTCCAGCAACATGATGATTTTTCTCTTTTTGCGTCCCATCTTCTTGTCGAGCTTCCTCATGTACAGCTCGAAGACGTTGCTTGTCATCCAAGCTTTCTTGTTGGCGTGGTAGTCCACAGGAAGATCTCTTCTCTCTAGTCTGCCAAAGCACTGTGGTTTGAAGGACTTCTCGATGACTAGAGACTGTTCCTTCTCTCCAAAGGCGTGAAGGAGAGGTCCGAACACGGAGAACATTCTTGCAGTGGAATCCTTAAACCACTCGTACAGCAAGGCGTTGATGTCCTCGTTACATGTCTTGCGAATTTTCCTCTTCCGATCAAGAGGAACATTCCCCTCAAACTCTTCCACCCACTCACTCGTCCTCTTGACTATGTTCTGGACTTGAGATTTACCGCAGCGGTGGCCTCGCATGCCCAAGTTGTCGACGATAGTGCGACAATTCATATTCTTTTCATCGTGAAGCTTGATGACTTCGATTTTCATCTCCAGCGACAGCTGATTTGGAGACGTCTTTCCTGGCTTCCGACTCAAAAGAATTCGGAGCCATATTCTCTTTTTCGGAAACGGTGTTGGAACAAAATTGCTCGATAATGCTCAGAATATTGGAACAAAATGATAATGATCGATAATGCTCAGAAAAATTATGTACGTTCGTATGCGATTTTGTGTTTACATAATATGCGATGATTGAACGCGTACGCATGCATGCTCAGCTGAAAAGATCAAAGGTCAATCCATAGCTAAAACAAATTCAAAGCTCTTTTTTACAATTAAAAAATGAAATTCAAAAATAAAATAACAATAATACAAGTGTGTTTTGTGATATATTTTCTTTCTTAAATATTCACGTCAATATTAAAAATTAAATTTATACAAATAATAAATATTAAATTTGGGCGAACGTTGATCACAGGTCATGCATAACATGCATGCTGGCCAGCCGTACCGTGCGCGTGCGATTGCTACACACGTGGCCGTAGGTCGATTGATACGAGGGCATTGAATAGTGCTGGATACACGAACAATGAGGGGCATTGTGGATGCGATTACAGCCCCGGATTAAGATTGAAGATGTCCTGGAAAAATCCCCTTGTTGATTCACTAAGCTGCAGAAGTGCTTCATGTCGATTTTTGTTTTCTTTAAAGTGAGTAAACAACCATTGTACAGAAGCAAGTGGGCATTTAGTGGTTGCTTTTCATGGCTTGCGGTTGTTGTGTACAGGCTTTGGCGTCTGTACGGAGGCAAAATGTGTGGTCGCTGGTCGCGTTGAACAGATGGTCGTTGTATATAGGATTTAAATAAAAAGCTTTTTTTCAGGGGGGGATTTTATACTGGTTGTTATTGACAGGTGGTCGTTGTGCACAGTTGGTCGCTAAAGCAGGTTTTACTGTATATAAAATATTTAATGAGTATGACTTATCAGCCATAAAATACTCACATCCTTGTCCGAGGATCCACTTTTGTTCCTGTAGAATGCTGCCAGGTGCTTGGTCAATAATGCCTTTCTGACGCTTGCATCCCGAAAGTTGTCCAGAGAAAGAAACTCATTGAACTCAACCTATGGTACGAAAAAAGGGGATGAAAATACAACTTTCAAAAGGTGTGAAAACTGTGTAGCAAACCAGTGCTACAGTATTGCATTCTGAATCATTTGGCTCCAAATGACATTGTCAAAAACCTTGTTTTTTCTCAAGAATAAAGGGGAGGCTCAATTGAGTAATTAGGATTATGATCTGTGGTCTCGATTTTATTAGTTATCCTGCAAGCACGATTGGAAAACGGAATAATGTAGTGCGTCTGTGCCCCACATACCACGAGGCCGAAGTATGTGGGACGCAAGAAGCACTACATTATCCGTGCTCCACGAGTGCGAATGGGTTAACAAATTTATTTTCAAGCAAACTTGACGCACAGTAAAGTTGGAACACGCATGCGGTACACAAACTTTTCAGCAGCTATTCTATTACACGTGTGTTCATGCAGGAGTAATGGCGTGCACATCTTGGAATAGCGTGATACAAAGTGCGATATTGATCGTGCTATTTAGGTATAATATCACACTATTGTTGCCATGGATTGACCAATCAGGATCAAGGAGTCAAGTTTGTTTGAAGATAAACTCATCTAACAGTCTTAATGAAATCTGATGCAGGCTCTAATTAAGGTCAATTTTAGTATGAGTAAAGTGTAACTTGTTTATTTATGTAATCTTGAGTCGTCTTCTTTGGTTTCCCCGAGTGCAGTACAAAAAGCAATGCAAGATGTTTCTTTCATCAAAGTCCACCATTTCTGTGGAACTGTTTCCTGAGACAAGATTCCCTTTGTCTCATGATCTGCTCTCTTTCAACGGAAAGTCAACTCTTTTCTTCAGAGTCTATGCTTTATCTTTTTTTTCTTCATTTTTCCCAATCTTAAATTTATTTGTTGTTAGCCTTTCATCCCCTTGAGTGACTTCTAGCCTCGTAATGAGTATAGAAGTTACAAGTATCGTGGGTTAAGTTGGCCTCAGGTCGACCCACGATTTGCTTACGCCACGACAAAACCGGCGGCATCAAGCACAAAAATTATGCTCAGGTCACAAAACTGACAAATCGTGTGATTGCCGCGGAACACGTCGTAGAAGTTGAAATGTTTCTACTCTTGCGACTGTTGATTTTTTTAGCGCCAACTGATGCCGATCGTCTTAATATCGTCGCAGTTACACTCAGGTTGCACAGAATTGGCGACTAATTTGTTCCCGACGGTTGTAGCTCAGGCACAGCTTGATCCTGAAAAGTCAGTCGCCGACTGATCTGTGTCGTCGCAAGGTCGACCTGAGGCTGGCTTTATTTTCATTGAGCCTGTACCTGCAATGAGAGCATGCATTTCAGGTCCTTATGAAGACCCTGCAAGTCCTCCAGTGTAGAAGGGTCGGTTGTTTTGTTCAGCAGAAACTTCAGGACACTGATAGCTCCGTCAGTGATCAGAATCAGTTCCTTCTTATCCTGCAATGGTAATTGGACAAAAAAGTCAAAGTTCAATTCATAGAGGAAAATGATGAATATGATACTCCCACTTCGGGTTGGACAGCTCTGATTTGTCTTCTACATTCTACAGTCAATCCTGTAGCACATAGGCTATGGAATAGATGCTTGCTCAACCAGGCTCATGAAATGTGTACTGACAGCTGTCTCTTGACTTCCAGATTTTTTACCATTCAGCTGAACAAATATGTTACTATTGTCCTTAATGGGCTCCGTTCACAAGTACCCCCTCACCGGCAATAAAGGGAGAGTTGGGGGAGACCATAGTCTGATACCCCGATCAAATAATTCCGACTTTTATTAATGAGGAATCTTAGATTCATCAGCAACAGATTCTTTGGTCTGGGAACCAGACTCGGTAGCCCATCAGGAGACATTCAAATGCACCACCGATGTCTGATGCCCGCGCATTTAGAATAAAATTAGTAGTGCGTACTGTGCACTATACATGCATGAACCAGTACGCAAATGCGATGTGTCCCGTCCATGGGACTCTCAAAAATGGTCTCAAAAGTGCCCTCTTTTGTTGGTGCATAGAGCCCATAGCAATACAAATTGCACTATTCTGTGCATCTGGCAGTGGTGGAATCAGCGGGTGGATGAAATACGCTTTCCAGGTCAAAATCTTTCACAGAATCCTTCCGTGGAGGCTGCCACGTTCTGTGCCATATTTTAATATCGACCAATAAACAGCTTTGGACACTTTTCTCTGGAAAATTGCATCACAATTTCAAAAGTATGTTCCAATTAGCTGCCGTACCATGTCACATATCGGACGTTCACCGCAGAGCTCGTGAGCACCATGATATTCAGTCTAGTAAGCATGTGGAGAACAAATGGAAACTCCTTTTTCTTTTCTTTTCTTGGAGAAGAGTTTGAAAGTCAACGTCTGTAGAACCTCATCATATAAATTACTAAGTAATTATATAAATATAATAGGTCTTATATTGTGATACAAGTTTGCATATATGGAATTTATTTGTAACTGAATTGAACGTAAGTTAAAATAATAAACTGAAAATAACATCGAAACAGCTGTTTATTTAAATGCTTCCCTTTGGTAAAACAACATGTGAGACCACCAGACACAAGCAGTTACTACAGTTAAGAAATTGTTGTGATGAACAAGAGTAGGAAAATGATGCACATGGGCTACAAAAACGATTGTGTCGTGTTCTTAAATTCACCACATAATTTGGTAGCACCCACAGAAATTATGAACAATCTCCCTCCAAAATCCAAAAGACAATGTTTTTTTATCCGAAATCAACACATTAAAAAGGATGTACTGTGATCAACATACTTCAGAGTCCAAGTTGAAGTGTGGGGGTTCATTTAGTATGACCTCTGACCAGGTCACGACCCTTTTGGAACATTCCACTGCTTCAGAGGGGTTCATCGATGACAGCATCTCAATTCCATCTTGAATCTGTAAGGAAAAAAAACACAACTCATTGGTCTCTGGGCTCTGGGATCAGCTTTACTAGGTTTGCCTGTCTTGTATATTATAGCGCCCTTACTGTCAACCCATGTACATGGAAGCATGTGCACATAATTTAACAATCCTTTTAGCTACATTTAGCAATTGTTGACTGCTGTGATGTGGGATATGACGTTTTTAACACAAGAGGGATGCATGCGCCCCGAGGGGGTTAAAAACAGCATATCCCACATCACAGCAGTCAACAATTGTTTTGTTATATCGGGCCAATAAATCAAAAAGATAAACGATTGTGTTTTACTGTGTGAGAAATAAATTAAACCACTGTGATGGAACCTTTGACAACTGAGGGTGCATTTGAGCATGTAACTCGTGTTAACAGGAGTACACTCGTGGGTGCACGAACGGCAGGAGCACGACCCGCTGTTTGTAAGAGCATAATCTTGGTAAGACCGGGAGTATACTCTTAAACTGAGAGTAATGCGCACGCAACATTTTTCTGCACTCGGGAGTAGCAAGAGTAACACGCTCGAACGCACCCATAAAGTTTTGATATCCTGCTGGACATGAGACTGAGCGGTTGACGTTGCAGTCTTCATTGTGCAAAGCTAGCGCGCCAGTAGGTTCCATAAGCGTGTGCACGCGCCCAATGAACGCAGTGCGACATCACTTATCGTCATGTAAAAGTGGATATAAGTGTGTGACATGCATTTTTATAGACCAGACACGTGGCCGTTCTAAACCAATGAAATTACAGTATCTAAGCACATGATGTAACAATAAGCCTCTGTACTGATGACGTCACACTTTGTTTACGTGTGTACTTTCCTATGGTGCTCAGTGGACCGTGGGCCCCCACTGGCTCCATAGGAAAGTGCACATGTAAACAAAGTGTGACGTCATCAGTACAGAGGCTTATTACATGTTTACTCAGCAGATCTTATTTTCTGGGAAAATCCCCCCCTTTTTTTTGATGACGGAATATCACATTTCATAACTTTGTTTTGTATCAGTCCTTTGTCTGAACCTTTGGGTAAGGTTTTATCATTGGGTCTTTAAGGAAATTGTAAATGATAACTTACCCTGTCATGTTGTATCAGAGACTTGAGTCTGAAGATGTACACATCAGTAGGTGACAGATGATTGTAAGCCTTAGTGACCTGCAAGGCATCCTCTAGGCAGTCTGGCTTGTCACTGGCAAGGATGTACTTGATCACCATCTACCAAAAAAAAGGTACATGTACAGAATAATGATGAGAATCTTTTTGATGTAGCAAACATATAACAAAATGTCCGTGCACTTTGCTGAAATTTCTCTCCCAGAAGGTGTCATGTGGCATGTACAAGAGCCACTGTCTGGATGCATATTGGTAACAAAAAGCACAATAAATAAATGTATGAATTAAGGGGCTAATGTGTGACTTTTTTTCATGTCCCTGTTGCCTTTCAACTTGGTAATTTGCCATTCAAGTAACCTTAAAAATGACTTCAAACTATTGTTTATTTGTTAGATAGGTAGTTTGCTTTATATGATCAATCTTTCAGAAAAGAAAGCATGAAGGAGTGCATCCAAAATTACACAATCATAAATGTCAGATGTAACAGGGACAGGAAAAAATGTGGACCCCAAATTTATAGAATGACCCATGTGCATGTATGGTTGACACAATGGATGGTTGTTGGTCATTAACAAAGTGTATAACTTAAATGTCCTGAGATGTGATCAAATACATGTTTAACATGTAGGTGCTTTTTACACTTTTTTAAATTTAAAAGGTTTTCGGAAAACTGGAAGGCAGATTGCAAATGTACAAAGTCATATAGTGAACTCTGGCTTCCATTGCTTGTTTGAAAACAGATTGGCAAGAGGATTCTCACAACAAAGTGGCAAAGATAAGTTGTTCAGAGAAATTATTTAAAAGAAGTTTAGTGCTTGGTTTTTGGTGACAAATACCAACACACAGTCGTGAATTTCTGTACGCCCGAGGACAATGCTTTGTGTTTCCCTTTGTCCCTGTAATATAACACTCTCCCACAGACGCACATGATCGAGGACCATTTTCAACAAAAGACCCAACGCTTGAGGATTGACAGGATCTTTTGTTCTCCCTTTGTGTGTCTGTCCTCTATCGTAAAGCCATGCATGTACACTAGTACATGTACTGGGATGTGTTCCCCTCATGCACACATTGCCAAAGCTCCTGGCAATGTGCAAATTGTTATCAAGAAACTATTGTCAACATGACAGTGCCCAGTGCTTCACATGGCACTAAACAGCAGCTTTCAAAATCCTCGAAAAATCAATTGTGACTGGAAGTTCAATTTGCTAGTGATACATACATGTGCATGTATCAAATTACTGGGGAATTTCATTGTTCAGCTCGAATAGAAACATGAAATTCACTGTGTGAGTCGGCCATTTAAAAAAACATTAGCGAAGAACTCAGGAAGACCGTTCGCCTTTGTTGCCAACGTTCACAAACATTGGTGACAAATAGTCAGTCCCATTGTTCACCCGTTTCCGTTAATCCAACATACCGGGGCGTTATCCTTGCGTACGTCATCGTGTCGGAGGTCATAGTTTGCCAGCATCTTTTTTAGTTGTACCAGCTTGTACTTCCCACGCAACTCCTCCACCCTGTCAATCAAAAGGCTTAAATGTGTTAGGATCAAGAACAGGGAATGTGTTTGCACGGATGACAATGAAATGGACAAGCTCAAAGTTTTGTGCCTGACTTTCAGACAATATCAAAAGTGTTTGGATATGTCTAGATTAACACACAAAAATAGAGAAAAAATTAGATATTGGCAAACTTTGCTTAATTACCCCCAATTTCCTCCCTAAAAACATTAATTGACAAGAACCAAATTTTCAGACATTAGAAATGTTTGGATGTGTTTGAATTTAAAAAAGAGAAACTTTTAAAACTGTTTAGGGAAAAAGAATAAAGCCAGGGAAAAGATGTTAAAAATGATAATTTGAAAGACTTTGCTTAATTATGGCAATGCCACTATTCAGGCTTCTGGGCTCAGGCTTCTGGGCCCAGGTACATGTAATTCCTCAATAGGAAACACAAATTAATTCCAATTTTGTGAACACTCTTATTTTCTTTCCCATAAAAATTCCAATAAATTTATTTAGTTTACATTGCATTTGGTTGCCTCCTATGCTATCTGTGAAAATTACCTCACGTTACTCGGCCCCTTAACATTTTCTTGTAACGTTTCATTTGTTTAAATGCTATCAAGTGAAAACCACTGAATGTTTGGCAATGATCAACATATGCAGCATTTTATTGCATGTGTTGAGCAACATTTCACTTTTCATAACATTTCCGTACTGACACATTTTTAAAAAGTTTCACAGTATATAAGGTCATAACTTACGCAACAAGTTATGGTGTAACTTGCACGTTCATTTTATGTTGCGTAGGAACTGAAATTAAATAGTTTACTGACTATTCAGGGACGTTGTTGAACTTGTCTTTTTCTCAACTTTCAAATTTGGCACAAGAAACTTAAAGCCTTGTTTCTGCACTTAATGAATTGCTCTTTTTACCTGTGACGTAATTTTTAGCACTGATGCACAATTTGGAAGAAAGTCAGACAAGTCTATTTTCAAAGTGGCATGCTGAAGTGATTCAACAACTGTTTGTGACTGATTTCTAATCAGAAATCCTACACAAACGGCTGTCGTAAAAGCTATAAAAGCTTGTCTAATATGTTTCAATAATTTCAAACGTTGTGCAGCTACTCCAAAATTTGTTAAATTGATCATAAGCTTATTGAAATCCTATGCATGTTGTTAGTTACACATTGTTTTTGTGAAATCTGTCGCTGATGCTTACTTTGGGTGCTTGAGGGACAGCCCCTGGCGTACTAGTTGCTCCATCTTGTCATTCCATGGCATGGACGCACTTAACATCAGGGAATAGATACCCAGGCACTTGCACTGCACCACAGGGTATAACAGGGGAGAAATGGGCACAAAATACAGTGACTTTGTTGCAGAGGTGAAGTGGGGACAGAATCGACACGCACAGCTTTACTTATCAGATTACTGCATTGATTTCAATATGTTTTGTAGATAGATGCCCTTAGTGATAAAAATGCAAACTCTTGGTTTTATTGAAGGACCCTTTTGCATCATTTCAGTTACATGCCCCTACTTTTGTGCATTCATCTCACAAACAAATCTCCTGTGAATTTCTAAAGAAAAAAAAACAACTGAAAATAGTATTGGATTCACTCTGTAGGCCTGCACAGATTAAACTAGTGCGCCAATGCAATGGCTCTGCTTATAGTAAGGGAACAATTCCTGCTACCGGGAATTGTAGCTGAAAATGTTGCTCTAATGGTGAGCAGATTGCAAGGGTTAGCAAGGAATTTTAGCTTTCACAATGAAGAATTTTGTGCTTACTGCATTTGCACAGATTTTCTGTGCGAGAGCTGTAAGCAATTATGGTGATTGTAAGCCCAGAATTTTGAGTTTAAAAGAGCTATGAAATTGGTCTCATAGTCTATACAGTTCCTGTACAAAATCCATTACATTTCTGTGGTTACTCGACATGATTCAATCCATGAAAACAGAAAAGAAAACATATCCCCCCAAAAAACAACATGTTGAGAAATCTTTGTAACACTTTAAATGGTGAACATGTATGTGAGCTTTTAGGGCTTTGCAAGAAATGTTTGAAACCAGAAAGGAAAATAAATCTGGCATATGCTGTGCAAAGAATCAATAACTTCTTGTTTATAGCTAATTAACCTAAAGCTGCATGTGTTCTTTACAGGTACTTTGCATTATTAAAATTGCATGAAAATAAAATATTAAAAATATAGAAATATATATGTATAATTTTTAACATGAATGTAAAAAGTCTATTGATAGTTTCAAATTTGTCCAAATAATGGTGAGTAGTACAGCTTATACAATTTTTAGTCAATCTAATGCTAATTTGTGAAATCAGGACAGATTCTTACCTCAATATCTTTGATGCAGTGGATAATGGCTATGGCTTTGGCTTCCCAGAATGCCTCGTAAACATAGGTGGCTCTGCGTCCCTGGGCGTAGCAATTCAACAAGTCCTGCAAAGGTGTCAAATACAAACATGGCAGTGTCAAAATGATTAATAGGGTGAAACTGTGAAGGGGACAATTCGGAATGCAAACAGTTTGACCTTACCACAGTTTGAAACTACCACTGCTACCTTTGCACAAGTACCCAATAAACAGGGATAATGAGACATTTAATCTAACCATCCTGCAATTTAAACAGTCACAGACAATCAAAATTTCCATCCACTTCCCCTGCTATACTTTTAACACAGGCTAGTCACCACCAGTCAGATCACATGTCAAGCAAGCACATGTGACTAGTCAAACTCAGTCAACAGACCATGCACAGAAAGAGCAGGCAAGTTGTGGGCACAGCTGGTTTTATCAATTACCCCAACCAAAGCATTATAGCTGTATCAAGTTACTTAATCAGTCGCAGCAAGTCAATCCTGCTTTATGTAGGCTGGGAATTCTTAACTGTGGAAAACAGTCACTTGATTGATTTTGACTGAAAGGACTACGTACTTGGCACAGAATGTATGTTTGCATAGGAGGGTTAATCTTCACAATTTGGTTCTTTTTAAGGCAATCAAAAAGGGGGAAATACTGTTTACAAAAAAGTATAAGAATATTCTAAACAGTGCAGTCCAACATTTTTTTGTAATTAAGTGTATGCACCTAATGCAAAACAGGAACTGTGCTTGAATTTTATTGGTAGCTTGTACCAGTTTGTACCTTTTACTTTTTAGACGTTAAACTACCCTTTTCTGGCACAGGGTCAGTTTGCATGTGTATGCAAGATTGCTAATCCCAAAGAGAAAATTGTGACACCTTCATATATGCAGCTGGATTACCTCCATGTACATGTGTAACTGGCTTATTTAAAGAGGTTGTGGAATGCTCGAAGACATTTCCGTCATTTTTCGGGTATATGTAGCCTAAGGTGTGATGAAATAAAAACGACTATTGTGTCTGTCATGAAATGAGTACAAAAGGTACTTTTGAGAGCTGTTTTTCAGGTCCTGTTTCGACCCGAATGTGCAATTTATGTAAAAGTCGTCGTTGGGGGCAGCAAACAAAACATAGTAAATCATGACGTAATAAACAGGACTCCCGGTGCAGCGTAGTATAAACGAGTCCTGTTTATTACGTCACGATTTACTTTGTTTTGTTTGCTGCCCCCAACGACGACTTTTACACAAATTGCACGTTCGGGTCGAAACAGGACCTGAAAAACAGCTCTCAAAAGTACCGGTACCCTTTGTACTCATTTCATGACAGACACAATAGTCGTTTTTATTTCATCACACCTTAGGCTACATATACCCGAAAAATGACGGAAATGTCTTCGAGCATTCCACAACCTCTTTAAAAAAGTCTGACCATCATTTTATTTCAAACTTCACAAGGCTTGTGTACTCCAAATGAAACAGACAAACTGACTGACCTGTATGTATTGCAGTAGTAGCTTATCCTCATTCAGATTGTGTTCCTGTATGTAGGGTCGGATCAGCTTCTCAATGGTGCTTCTGATCAGTTCAGGGGCTGCCACACGGTCCAGCATGCGGAATACCATCGTGCTAGTGGTTTCCTGAAAAAGCAGAAAGAGCAATAAACATTTTTATTGGGGGGGGGTGGAAGGTTGCACTAAGGCTTATATTTCAAGTGCTTGACATAAACTGGAATTTGGCATTCACATCATCTGACTACAATACACAAGTTCATTAGGAAAGGTGATTGTGATAACTATTCCAGTGAAGGGAGCATAGCCTGTACTGTGATAGAATGAGGATGTAATGTTTGCTACAAATTTGTGATATCATGAATACAAGATTTTCGTAGTATTTATGGGGATTTGACTCAAAGAGAGCTGTCTCCTTATGAAAATGTCATTAATCACTGAAACAAAATGTGCCAGATAATCTCTTGCCCATGCATCTTCATATTCACCAGAATTAATAATGTACTATTAAAAGAACTGTTGTACAGTGAAACGGCGCTATACCAAACACCGCTGTACCGAACGTTTGGCTATACCAAACATCGTGCTTAGCTCCTGATTTTTGTGTACAAAACGTACCGAACATTGTTGCTGAAATGTGTCGACAGAAGAGCGACAAATGGCTATTATTTTCCCAAGGAATTGAAGTGGAAAGCCATCCATTGCTGTACTAGTAGTAAGCTCAAAAAGTGTGTTATGACATAATTCAATGGTTGGCGCATGTTAAGTCGTCTTTCAGTGACTTCCAGGGCATGCAGGGTGAAGTTCTGAAGGGCGCTATTTATTGAAAAGTGAGTACCGGAGCACCAGCAGCTTAAAATCACTATATCGAATGATCACTTCTACGAACAATATTTCAGGTGGATCCCGCGATGTTCATTATAGCGGCGTTCCACTGTATATAATTAATGTATAAGTTTGTATTTTATAAGCTTGACATTTTAATAACACACCCATGTATTTTTTGTGGAGGGGCAAGCCAAGTAAAAGCTTCAGCTTACTAACCCCCCCCCCCCCTATTGCTCGAGTATACGTCTATCACGGCATCAAAATACCCATCAAACTGGAATTCATTGGTAACACTAATTGTTCTGAAAAGAAACTAGCCTATTTCAAATGGGGCATTCTCAAAGGAACAAGATTGACCAGAGGTCTTGAGACTCAGACACTCACTTTAATGCCGTAAAAAAAGAAAAAGATTTACCTGCGAGTACTCAGCCAAGGATAGCTTGCATTGGTACTTGCTGTGCAGTCGCAGTAATTCCTTCAGGTTCTTGATCAGCTCCTGCAGTCTACACACAGCCTCTGTGCAGTCATACTCAGTATTTACCATCTAAAAAAAGGAGGTTGTGAAACAACGTTAGGCAGGATTTCTTTATTAAACCAGACAGTTTATAGCTGTTTCTATTTGTTGAAGACATTGGTCTTTTCTGTTGGTCGGAGGCCAGCCTGGACTCCATGGGCGCGTGCGCGTTCCTTCACTAACCCATGGCCGTGATGAACACGTAAACGACACTGACCGGCTATTCAGAGAGTACTGCGCGTATTTCGAAGACTGCACGCCACATATTCGCTCACGCGCTATGCAAGTACGAACATTTTTTCAAAACTGAGCAATGCCTGTACGATATGGATTATGGTATAGTCTCGTTTTTCGCCCCAAAAACCTGTATCCTCGGTTGAAATGGACGAAAGAGGTACCGGTACGTACATTTAATACAAATCCTTGCTAAGTAACGCGACGTTGAAAGCTTGTGTTTGAAAGGATTGATTCTTCAAAAAAAAAACAACTGTCAACATTTTAAGCACTGTGTTGCGCGTTAGATACATCGACTGCAGTCCTAATGTAAATGTGCCACTATTTGACACATTTAAATTAGACATTTCCAGGGGTTAAGATCGCACAAGGCATGATGGGAAACAACATGGCACAGCAAGATCGTACCCATGGAACCAATGTTGGTCGGAGGCAGAGGGGTATGTAACATGGAGGACCATTTGAAATGATGTGCTTACAAGATACGTCTGCACTTCGGAAAAAGGTGCTGATTACATTACCATTTTGTGGTAATTTCACTAGGCCATATCTACATCTCAATATTTTGATGTAAGATGTACACTGTTGATAGTGTACACAATAAAATATCCACACAAAATAATAATTTAACAGGCGACTTTTCTGAGATGCATATTTTTCTGAACGCACGTCATTTCTAACGTAATCTATTATTTTCTATTCATCATAGTTAACCTGTTTCTATTGGTCAAGGGCCTGTTAACATGGGTGGCTTTACATTGTAAACTGTCGTTTAAACACTGGTCAGTGTTAAAAAAAACCAGTGTTCAAACATGCGCTTCACGTCACATGTGCAGTATAAACCGTGCGTGCCGGCTATAACCCAGTGCTACAAAAGCACATATTGTTTACAAGTGTTTAAATGGCAAATCAAGTTACAAGCTTGTTCAATCTATGACACTGATACAGAGTGTATGAACAAAATCTGCTTCACCAAGTGTGCATATAACATTTAAAAATGTGGACTATACCCTAATTTGCATTACAAATGCTGAGGTTTCGACAATAAGAAACCTATTTTACATTTAGCATGTGACCATGTACGTGTTCTACATAACCCCCGAGGACAGACACACAAAGGGAGAACAACAGATCCTTTCAGTCCTTGGGAGTTGGGTCTTTTGTTGGAAACGGTCCTCTGTAGTAAGTTTGTGTGCTGAGTCTATGGGAGAGTGTTATATTACAGGGAAAAAGGAAAACACAAAGCATTGTCCTCAGAGTATAGTGAAACAAGAGTGAGTGAGAAAGAACTGGGATGCAGGCTAGAAACGCCAAATATTAACACCCCCATAAAAACTCCATGCTGCCGAGTTGTGTATTGAAGACACTCACCTCTTTTTCAACCTGATCCTCACTGGCAAGTTTTCTTGAATTCCCAGCAGAAAGGTTGCAGACCTGCATAACAGGTAGTTAAAAGGTGTTATTGGTCATCAAAAACAGCAGTCACTATCTGAGCACAGAGTGAGGACCAATAGTTAAATCTTAAAGAATAAAGAATAATGCAAAAAATAAAGAATAAATGCGAACAATGAATGGGAGGTTTGCGGTAACACCATGTGATGACTGATGAAGAACAGAGCATACTGCTTGAAACTTTGAGTAAAACCAACTAGTTCTTCTCAGAACCACACAACTTAAGCCCCAGTCACACATTTACGGTTTAGAGCTAGGGATCTTCACGGTTTGAAATCTGTGATAAACCATGGGAGTACCGTATTCATCATTAGTACACCCATGGTCTTCCTTGGGTATTCGTGGAGGAGCTACGGAAGTTGCAAACTGTTCATAACTTCCGTGGTGAAACAACACATGAATCAATCTGTAGTGCAACCGTGGGACATCCGTAAGACAACCGTACTGATTCGTAGTGTTATTCGTGGCTATTCGTACAAATTCTTGGAGATTCGTAGCTCATTCGTGGTAGAAATCTCTACAAATTCGCTATGAATGTCTTGCGGATATGCCCTGAAACTGTAGTGCATTCTTAGAAAGTCAATTTCGCCACGAATCTCGACGGTTCATCGTGATCGATTGATTCTTGGTAAACCATGGATATTCATAGCTCCAAACCCTAAATGTGTGACTGGGGCTTTTCAAAGAGATATCATTCACATGGTGTTACCTTAAGTCTCATTTAAATGCAAACAGTTGGAAATATTTGATATCTGACTATAATTTCACCCTCTACTGTTTTACTAAAAAGTATTTGAATGGGTGATTTATTTCACAATGAAAAGTTCAAAGCAATGGCCGTTGGAGGCATTTCTTCTCCACAGCCTACCTCAGTGGCAAATTGGGCTGGTGTGGCGAGATGCCGACTTTGTGCTGCAGATGACTTGGGCTGACCGGCGGCAAAGAAGAGCTTGGCAAACTCCAAGGAGTTACTCGGCCAATGTACCTGGTGGCAATAAAACAATGTGATGTTAACAAAAGGATGGCATAAAGATGCAGTAGATATTAAAGTCACGAAAATAAGAGGGAAAAATATAAAAACTCAAGTCCCATTTCTTCTGTTGCATATGCAATATATAGCAAGAAGACAGAAAACTTTAATCATGAGTTGCCCAATTAGTCCATTTTCAACATGTTTTAAGTTGGAAATGAACCACAAAGTAACTAATAAATCACAGCCTTTTACAAATATCAATCCATGACAAAAACAATAACAATAATTCATTTATTTATCCCTATACAAAACCTGTACCTTTTCTGATATTTCCATATTCCTGGCCCTCTCTTCCATCCAATAGGCCAAGAATTTCTGTCAAAAATGAAAAATAGCATGTAAATACAACATAATGTACACATACACATGGAGATGACGACATTTTGTAAAGTCAGTAGTGCTTGCTTATTCTCTTTATTCAGGTATGCAATAGTCCGAGTATCATCCATTGTTCAACGGAGTCCTCTCTGTAAACAACATCTGATATATGTGAGCATACAAATTTTGTGCTACCCCAAGCGCCAGCCAATCGGAGTTGACTTTAGAAACTGTGACGTCATTTCGATCAGAAATGTGGACTAAGCTGTTAATTGGTCAGTTTGGCTGCCATGTTTTTTTAATATAACGGGCTACGGAAGACTCGATAGAAGACAACCGCATGAATGGTCAGAATCTCGTTGTCAAGACGCAGCCTTGTTTTGCATAATAAATCGTCGAATCTGCTCGCCTATCACAGACCCTTACTATACAAGGGGATATTCTAAGGGGACATTCCGTAGATTAGGGTGCAAGTGGGGGAGTAACCAAACAAGGAGGAAATTCCAAGCTTTACAAGACTTTATACAGTGTTTTCCAATTTGTAATGACATTTATAAGTGTAAAGTGAAAAACGAGGAAATCATGCCTGGTTTCTTCAGATTTCAATTGACAAGCAGAAATATAGTATTTTCTTCGGTTATGTAACAAAGACACAGTTCATCAAGTGCAACAGAGCAGTTACGCTCCAAACATACATGTATGTTAAATTCTTTTGATTTCTTTTTGGTCGGGTGCACCTTTAAATACGGGTACGGTATATATTGGTCATTCTTTCTTTTTCTTTTTTTGTAGTCACTGTTACGTTGGGGTATTTTGTGTTTGCTGTGTGCTCTCCTCCAGCCTCGCGTCTGCACTGGTCTTCTAATTTGTAAGTGTAACCCAATATTATAATTTATCTTCTTTTGTTAATTTACTCTTGGTTTATCTTTGTAAATAGTAAATGTGTGTATTATGAAACCAAAATCTGGGAGACGCCCCCGAAGTCTGTCTTGCTCTCCGTGTGTTTTCTTTGGTTGTTCTTTTACTTAGAAACCTCACGCCATGCCCCAGCCTGCTCGGCCCGTTACAGTTATTATGGTATCTCCAACTTGGACCAGAAATGGTTTATATATCACTGGCCAGTCAGGACACTGAGAACTAAGCCCATTCTCAAAATTTGACCTGGTGTTCTTAATACACATGTTGTATGCCCGTTTCAAAGCAGTCACAATCAGTTAAGCAAATCGTCTCACCTTGCCTCGAGGAAACCTGTGAATGACAAACGGAATGAGATCCTCTCTGAGCCAGGGTATGATCTGGGCAGACGGTGTGCTCTCAGGGACCGAACACAGAATGGATTCCAGGATCTCGTCGCCGCCGGATAGCAACTTACTCTCAATGGCAGCCTGCAAGACAAACCACAAGACACTTTTGATGAGACAAAAACCTAATGTTTCAACATGTTGGTTAATTGAGCAATTGATGCATTTCACAGGAAATGACTGCGCTTCATACTGAGGATCAGGTTATTTCATCATGTCACCAACGAGTTACAGCCAGTCTGGCAATCCTATACCACTGACAACACGGATCAGACAGAGGAGACTGCAGCTCCTGGGTCACGTGGCACGCGTGGATGAGTGTTTGCAAAACAAGTTATACAAGCTGCTTCACTCAGAGATGGACCCCTGGGCTGGAGGAGACCAACAGGAAGGCCTCGCTTGCCTTGGACGTCCCAAGTCTCCAGTGTCCGGCCACTGGCAGAACTATTGGATTTAGCGCAGGACCGGACAGCTTTCAGCCGTTTAGTTACCACGGTCACTTGATGTCCTTGCGAACATTTGTTGTTGTATAGTTAGGACGCATAATTTTTTTTTTGTGGAAATTCTGCAGCCCTTTGCTTGGGGTAAATTCTATCGCATAAACAAACATTCCTAAAGTTTCTCTCTGGTAGACTCCTGATAGAAAGGACAGAGGAAGGCTAAAAACGTGAAGTAGAACTCACATGTTATACCATGATATAAAGAAACAGTAATTAGGCTGGAACAAGCTGAGCAGTAAGAAGTAATGGATGAGCTCTGATCCATTTAAAGATAGAGTAAATATATCCCATAGATGCACTTTTTTCATGAAATTAACAAGGTTTTAGGTACAAACCTTGTGCCTTCTCCAAATGATGACTGCTTTGGCAATGTGGGCCATGGACAGCCAGTGCAGTAGCTCCTCTAGGAGGTCGGCATGCAGAAAGCGATCCCACTGATTAGCACTGAAAACAAACATAAATGTGAAACAAGTTAAAACCCCTGAGGCTGAGGATATTTGCACTGATATTATTCATAAGATGGAATTTGCGTATAAATGATGGAACCGACGTATAAATACTGTGTACTCGGTGTATTACCCCCCAAGTGAAAGTGAGAAAACCTCACTCAGGTGGGACTCGAACCCACTACCTCCTGCTTTCTAGTGCAGGCATCTTACCACTCGACGGTTCGAATCACTTTCACTCGGGGGTAACACACTTGAGTATACAGTGTTTATGCGTCGGTGAGGGGCAAAACCCAACATTGAACTTACATCACCCAGACGCAAATTCCATCTTATGAATAATTTCATTGCGGTACCCGCTATCAAATCAGATTCGAACCAGCCAAGCGATCAGATGGTCCCAGGAGTTCGAATCCAGGTGTACGCCACACGTTGTGTCCTTGGGCAAGCCACTTCAACAATGCAAGCCTCTTCCAACCCAATGTGTATACATTAAGACTGGCATTAGCTGAGGAGTAATCTATGATGAATTGGCATCCCATCCAGCCTCTTCATACTCACATAGAGAGTTGACAAAAGAATGGCCAAGTTTTGTGAAATAAATCCATAAAATATCATTTTGTTTGAGTAAAATATTTTTAAAAACTCATGGTGACATTAACTTTAACTTAGATTGTGAGAAACAATTTTGAGACTACATTTTCCTCCATGCGTGTTTTCATTATCCAATGCATTCTTACCCCCCAGAAATTTCAGAATTGTTTTGATGTGTGTGCTGTTCCTGATTCTATATAAAAAAAAACATCATGCCCTTAAAAGTATTAACAACAGTAATTCAAACAACAAGTTTTCTGAGACATTCTAAGACCAGGGATAATACCTGAACTGTTGATAGCCAAACACCATTTGGAATGTTGTGAGCCGATGAAGCACTTCCAGAACCTTTTGGCAAGAAAACAAAGCAAGAATATCAATACATGTAAATAATTAATATCAAATGCAATCAATAATCAAAAGTTATAACAAGTTCTACCCTTCACCGACGTACACTGTATACTCAGTGTGTTGTGTCACGAGTGAAAATTGGAAAAATCCCTCGGGTGGGACTCGAACCCATGACCTCCTGCTTTCTAGCGCAGACGTCTTGCAGGAGGTCGTGGGTTTGAGTCCCACCTGAGTGGTTTTTTCCAACTTTCACTCGGGAGGTAACACACTGAGTATACAGTGTTTATTCGTCGGTGAAGGGCAAAACCTTATTTGATTTGTATCACCCCGACGCAAAAAATTCCATCTTATGAATATAACAAGTTTGTTCAAAAGTGAGTTTATTTCATAATTGACTGGATTTTGCCTTCTCTGATATACATGTAATGCTATCAGATCTATTCAGTACCGCTGACTCAGGGCAAAGTCACTAAAGCCAGGGATGTAGTCGAATCCATCACAAGTCCATCACAAGTCCAGCCACAAGCGATTCAAGATTCCATTCACAAGTAACAGTGGATGAACAATAACAAAGGAATGCCTTTGCCAAAGCTCATTTGAATAGATTGTGAGTTGAATTGGGACTGGAGGACTTGTGATGGACTTGCAGGGACTTGTGATACACTCAACTACATCCCGGACTAAAGCTGGTCACATTTTTAACTCCAGCAAATTTTGCTATGAACATTTAGTGATGTCAGATACCTGTCGCACTTGCATGCACTCAAAGTAGGAAATGGACGTAAGATTTTTGTCCCACTATGAAAGAGTACATATCTAGACTGAGAATTATTGGCGGAAATCTGGCTGCCAATGTCATGTTTGAGTTAAAGGGTTTATTCCATTATAAATTAAAATTCAGTTTCTGTGGATTTATTCAACCAGTGAGCCAAGAGTGCACACTTACCCTGGTCATAAGTGGGGAGGTGGAGAGGTGGCTATTATCGGCTGGCTGCCCCGTTGGCAACTTCTTGGAGAGCTGTGAAAAAAAACACAAACGAAACTTTTAAAGTTGTACCACTTATGCCAAAACCCCATGTTTCAAGAATTTTTTATATTGAAAATATTGCCGTCGTAAGTTGTATGTGCATGTACAGTGTACTTATGGTGTGTCTGCAATAGCTTTATCTACAAACTACTCAGGGAAGTACATGAATGTTACGGAGAAAATGGCTTCACTTGTTAAATAAAAAAAACCAACTAATGAAACATTACCAGTAGGTAAACTTGTCATACATAGTACTTCAATGTTTTTTTTCAAAACACAGGATTAGTTTGAAGTGTTTTTTTTAGTCATACAATTCAGGTACATAGGCCTATAGATTTGAAAAATCTCTCGGACCTCTTAATTTGACAAACCTCTATTTTAACCGAAGTTTTTTTTGGGAATTTTGACCTTTTTTAACTAATCTGCATCTGTATAGCCTAAGACATCACCACAGATTTATTTTTAAATTCCGACCTTTCTGACAAGCAAAACCTGTGTGGCACAGTGTCTACTATATTTATATGCCTTATAAATAATCCAGCCCGACTGTGGGGAATGCTTTTGGCATACAGCATTGTAAACTGAGAAAAGTATTGTGGCCAAGGGGGTTAACAATGCAAATGCTAGACTAGTCCAAAAAATTGGGACTCTGTGTATGAGAGTCCCAAAACTTAAGGTATTACAAACATGCAATACAAGAAAACAGACTGGCACCTGAAACAGCCAGTCCAACAACCCTTCAGTACTGCATCAATCAACTGTGCCAAAAGAATCACCTGGCATGTCTGGTACTGGTCTCTATTTCTAAACATTTCTCCATAGTCAGCCACCAGACTAATTGAGAGGTCAGTCTTTTCAAACAGTCGGACCATGGTTGGACATGTACCAGTCTAGTCTTTGGCCTCAAATTGATATCACTTGACTTCCCTCTCAGGTGCAAAATATCGAAGAAAAGTCTCCTCTAAAAATTGAATTGAGACTTTGGTGAAATACTGAGGACCTTGTCTTTGCCTCATGAAAATTCTGGAGAATTTTGTCAGCCAAAGAGCGAGTAAAGTTGGCCTGAATTACTGTTGCATGTTTTTCAGCACTCAAGGTCCCAGTCTGATGCTAGACCTACCCTAGCGTGAGCATAGCTGATGAGCTGGAACATGGACTCATAGGTAGGCAGGGTGGCCTGGGCGCACTGCTCCACAACGAAGGCCTCGTCAGGGATGTGGTCCAGACACTCTATTAGCTGGACGCTCAGTGATGATGACCCCTGGTTGTCAGGGTCCAGACGCAGGGACTTACTCCAGGGGGACGCCTTCTCAAGGAGAATGCTGGCTTGGACTTTAAAGACAAGCTGTTGAAGAAAAAATAAATGAGGGATAAATAATAAGAAATCAGTAAAAGCCCTATAATTGAATTGTTTTAAAAAGAGGTGGAAACCTTGCTTTTTTTTTCAATTATAAAAAATACGTTGTGAAGGGCAAAATCCATTATTGAATTTTGTGGGAAAATTCAACGTCCATTAATTTTCCAGATGATGTTTATTTTGCACACAGTTTCAAGTGAGAAATTCCACTTCTTTTGTGACTAGATTTCTTGATCAGATGATTATGCCATAAAAATTAAATAAACGAGACTATACCACCGAGACAATGTGTGTGAAGTTGTAAATGGAAAATGCATCGAAGTAGATATGTCTTGGCTTTGAACATGTTGAATATTGCAGTTGAAATTTCAAAGTAGCTAACAGTCCATCACGAGCTTGTTTTCCGTTAACACTGCATCATATGTCCACCACTTTGGTCCATGTTTTAACACCTTTTTTTTAGGAGGAGATCCGACGACTCTTTGCAGAATATGAGACGACTATCTACTGTACGTTGAATTGATACATATAACAGTCACCATACCATTAGTACACCTACGACGCATCGCACGTACAATGTGGTTTGAGAAATGAATCGCAGGATGCGTCGCAGCTGCGACACATCGTAAGGAAACAATGCGTCGCAGTGCTGCGATGCATCATAAGTTACGATGAGTTTCATGAAATCGGTGAAGGCCCGAACCGGACTGAAACCACATGTTTACAATTAGTCCATCAATCCACTTATCACCTTTCCCTGTTTATGGACGACAAATATCCATTAACAATGCCTGAAAACCGAACCCACCTCCTCCTCCAGTTTGAAGAGCCGGGCAAACTGCAGGGCCTCCTCAAACTTCTGCTTGTGCAGGAGGCGGTGGAACCGCGTCTCAGGGAGAGCCTCCGTCAGACATCGGACACGCAGAGTGGAGATCAGGTCGGTTGGGGTTCCAATATGATCCTCGTCATTGTCATATGAACCTTCTATCAGAAAGATGGTTTCCTAATAAGTGAATAAGAAAATGTGCTGTATGAATTTTGATATTCCATTTGAGATAATCAAAATCCTCACCATCTACCATTAAAATTTCACAAAGAACAACTGCCAAAATCTAGTTTTGATCCGATCACAATATATTCAAGCTAATGAACACACATTCTCTTTCTCGTGTCCGAGTGCAAAAATTTCAAAAGTTGATTTGATTTGTCTTGTAGATAGTGCTCTATAATGCCACAGTGGCTTGGCTACACTTGCCAGGGACTGGCTAAATCATGGACACATACAAGTCTTGGACAGCGTATGTGATGCGATCAAGCTAAATGAGTCTTTTATCCACCCTGGTCAATTTTTTTTTTTTACAGATTTGAAAACAGCACAGTCTAAGCATTACTGCTGTGAAAACCGCAAGCTGGTACCATCTTTAGGTCAGAAATTACGGAGTCAGAACACCAAGAGATGTGATGAAGTGATGTGATGAAGTGGCCCTATTTTTGCCTGAATCTCCAAATGAAAGTTCCTGACAAACGACTCATTTAAGCTTGATCGCATCACAAATACTGATCATCATCACTCATTAGCCCCCTCCTCTTTTTTTGTTGTATAAAACTAAACATCCAGACTTAAATCACCTGATTTGGCAGCACCTCAGCCAGTGTGGTGAACCCACACACAGTCAGCGTATAGATGCACTGCAGGCCTGGCAGGGTAAAGACTTTCAGATGGCAGTCTGGTTCCGGCCTGGTCAGGACTACCAGCTGCAGCTGGGCCTGCTCTGCCTTCAGGTTACTGTCAGAAATTAAAAAAAAAAAAATAAGGTTGAACACGGAAATTGGATTGAGGTTGGGTCCTGCAACCTTCAGAAGACTGTACCGTTGCACTACCAACGGAACTATCCAGGCCTATCCGCTCTGTTCACAAGCACCCCCTCACCGGCAAAGGAAGTACAGTTGGGGGTGACCGACCGACGCCATCTTGCCTGACTGCAATTCATTTGCCGCGAAGCGCGGCCACTGCGTGTAAATAGTACAAATCTCCTGGTGTACGTGCGTCACACACAAGGAACGGTGCGCGTCAACCAGTGAAATGTTCCGCCCATGGGACGTCGTTGTTAGGTGAAAGGGCGCCCTCTTTTGGTAGCGCAAGGAGCTTATACTGGCAGTCTTCTGTTTGCTTGATATCTTTGTTCAAGGAGCTCCAGTCAGAAGCCATAATCCAAAGAGGATTCCACTTTTGTACTGAATACGAACATCGGAGCACTTCGAAGGGCTTGAACTTTTTCATTTATTCAACATGATTTTAACCGGAACTTAGATCACCTTTACATCACAGATTGCCTACCACAAAGTATTTTTTTTTGCATTAGTAGTTGGCAAAAAATTCTCAATTATGTATTTGGTCATTGAATTGTAAACTTTTCAACCTCGTGGGAGTCATTTCAACAGTAATCCCGCAGTCCTTGCTTTTCCTAATTTTGAGAAATGCGACATTTCTGCAGATAACCAAAATGACGTTCTAGATTAAGAATGCAGAGTTTTTGCATGACAATACTACAGATGGTTAAAGTACAAATTTACCAATCATTTACCATATTGTAGGAAGTGCAAATTGCAGCTCAAAACAGATTGTGTTGTGTTTTTGTGTGTAGCAAATGTCCCCCCCCCCCCCATTGATTGAGTAACTGCACTTGACTACCTGTTCTTTTCACCAGTGTTGACAGAGTTAAAGTTCATCAAGAGAAAGTCCTGCACTGCTAGGTCTGGCCAGAAGGCGACCATCAGGAGTGACTGCAAGTCCCAGGCGCTGAGCGTGTGCTGCAGATGAACAAGGAAAAACAAGAGCTATAGTACATCAGAAATTGTTATACTAAAGTATTAGGTTGTGAAAATGTATTGGTTGAGGACTGTTCACGTGACGTATTGCAAAAGTTCATGTATGAAGACCTGATGGAATACCCAGATGTATCCAGGTACACCACCTTCCAGCGTTACCAAAGACTTGAATGTTTTTGTACCCCCTGCTTTGAGTAATACAGCTTGAATAGACCTTGGGCACTCAAACATTGTCAGGTAACAGGCAGAGCATAATACCTGAAAATCCCACAGGTTCTTCTCAGAACCACAGAAACTCACAAAACCAATCTGCTTTCACATGGTGCAACCACGGTCGATCTGACACTTGTTGCTCACTTTACCATGTACACTTTCAAATCTTATCAAAGATAATATTCTACACAAAAATGAAAGTAAGAATATTTCTGACAAAGGAATCTCATCTGTTTTTCAAAGATTTTTAAAGACATCTGCAGATTATACTCACACTGTCGTCAAGCAGAAAGAGAAATCTGCCATCACCACTTATGCGGCACTTTCTTATACCTCCACCTGCAAAAGAAAATTGAAATGGCCAGAGTAAAGTGCGGAGTGCAACAAATTAATGAAAATTAATTTTCAATTATATCCATCAAGTTCATGCACATGTGTTCAAATACTGCAGCAGATTTCACGAAACTTTACACAATGGCGTAACCCCACTTACGCCACTTTTACAAATTTTATTGCATAAGTTGCCAGTTTTCATAAGTTGCCTCTTGGTAAACAGCAAATCTAGAAGCTGACACGTGATGGTGAATGGACTAGTGAGAACTCGGCTCTCGATCATAAATATAGTTGAGGTATAGTAAAACTTGATAACACACTCCACAATTATTTTAACTTTAATGGCATTAGATTTCCTGCTCAATGCATCTAAACTGATGTGCAGCATCATACTGTAAACTTTAACTTACCGTCAAAGAAGTCACTGCCAATCTGTCTGATGAGGTCTACTGCTTTGTTGGTTCGCAACCACAAGCCTACAACAGCCTCTCCATAGCCCTGTGAAAATGCAAAGAATCCTCACGATTAGTGATGGGCAAAAACTTTAAACAAGGTCTGACTACATTAACCCATTAGCACTTGAATTAAACACCGCCAAAAATTGTAATCTGATCGTCTTATGGTAACATCATTCATATAGACCTCTGGGGAATTTTGTTAGCTACAGTTTGATATCCTGTTTGCTACCAAAGACTGTAAATCGTCCAAGATGGTTTATGAAAAATGATGCACTCGGAAAAGTTACAAATTTAAAAGATTACGGAAGTGGAAATGGCGGCGTGACAATGTTACACTGCTCGAAATGAACGCCAGGGAACATCGATCGCACAGAGCTTGTATGCAAATGATCCGCGCTTTGTTTGGGCACTGCACAATTGATAGGGACCAATTACAGTCATACGTGGTTATTTATAGCAATTTCTCCTCATGTAATCTTTCAAATTTGCAACTTTTCCAACTGCATCATTTTTCATAAACCATTCAACCAGTGCCTTTTTTCAGGTGTTATCACCTTCTATTGGGTATTAAATTGACCAATCAACAGCTCAGTTCACAATTCTGAAATGACGTCACAATTTCTAGAGTCTACTGCAACTGGCTGGTGGGAGGGGTTGCATAAATTTGCTTCGCACACACATATTAGAAATTTGTAATGTGGCTCTGCACACATGAATGTATGATCTGTAGACTAGGTGGTTTGGGACAAATGGGTTATTAAAGTACTACATGTACATGTGTATGTCACTGTGACCAACAGGAAGGTTTCCCCTTGACTTTACTTTATTGTACTTTTTGAATGAACAGATGTAACTTTTAAGGGCTACAAGGCATAAATGTTATAAAAAAAGTAAATTGTAATGCTTATATATAGCGCTTTCCATCATATCAACAACAATTTCAAAACGCTTCACAATTATTCCCCCGTTCATCAGGCCACGAGACCACGCGGCAGCCGATATCAGCGCACATTCGGCCCTGTACCCTCACAGGTACCATACAAATTCATACTCCTGGTTAGGGAGAGGCAATTGTAGTTAAGTGTCTTGCCCAAGGGCACAAACACTATGTTCCTGGAACCCACACTCCATCGTACAAGAGTCAAACGCCGTAACCACTGGTAACCAAGGCATTCTACAATTTTTCTTATATTACCCTCCTATTCATAGTACACAAAGTACTATGTCATGAAACATTTATTTCCCTGCAGAAGTAAGATTTTTTTCAACAATCTCTCCAAACCTCAAACTATCACATACAAAAAAAGAAGGAAAAATTTGATGTTTCCAAAACATCCACTTTTTAGTTTACTTTTTAGTTTTTAACAATACTATTAGAAATTAGTCATTCTCCTCCCCCCCCCCCCCCAAAAGAGAATTAATCTCAACTTACACAAGTGATGATCAATGTCTTCTCCATGCAAGTTGCTGTGGTGAAGAAGCTGACAGACTCAGTGTGTGCCACGCTTGTGTCAAGACTCTCCATACAGATACGTCCCTGCAACTGGTTTATTTTTATGGTACACAAATTATGAAAATTCCAAATAAGGCACAGAAAATAATTCACATGTTGACAACTGAAGTTTTCATTATGATGTATGCCAATACCTTAAACAAATCCGCTTTACACTGAAATGTGTGTGAAATATTTGAACCGGCCTTATAAGCCAGCCGGGAATAGCAAAGTCACATTTTTGTGCGAGAACTGATTCTCTGAGAAGAGGGGCGCGTTCAATCGTGCAATACGTCAATAATTCGGACATGGCCATACTGTACCGATACCTTTGACAATGCTTCCTTTTACTTTGACCTACTTTTGACCTACTTGTGATTGACCTGTGATTTGACTGTGGTGGACTTGACTACAACTCTTTCGATTTTTAAGTACCTCTTTAGCCAGCTGCAGATCCCTTGCCTCAATGGCTGAAAATAATAAAACAATGGAAGAAGTGTTCATAATTCAGTTACTGATTACAGGTAAAGATTCTAAAAACGCACATCAGTAGCAGACTTCAAATTGCAACAGGAAGATAAGTGATTGAAAAGAGTTTGCTGCGTAGCACTGGATAGTAGACAATGTATAACAAAAAAATTAATATAGTGCTCACCGTTGACAGCTAATTGTGCCCAATTTTCAGACTTACGTCCTTAAGTCTGAAAAAAATTGGCACAACTATAAATGGTGAGCACTGTATTAACTTTTTTTTATAGATAAGTACATGTACATACCGGTACATGTAGCTTGAACACAAGTCTATCTACAATTATCATTCACAACAGTGGAAACTCATAATAATAGCTTTAGATAAAATTTGAGGGGGCCCCTTTAGGTAGAAGCAATACACTGATTCTGCATTTACATTTAGCACTGGATCTGTGCAGTACAGCTTGCATTACATGTACATAAAAGTATGTAGAGTGCACTGTGTATAGTGTATTGCATAAGTTAACCCTTCTACTATTTAAGAGGTCACAAACAGCCAAAATTTTTCTCACCTCCCGGCATACTGTGTACAAACCAATGGGGGTCTTTACCAATATTGACCCAAGAAATAACTAGGCTGACAATGCATGTTTCCATAGGAGGGTTTTAATCAGGATCATTTTGTGCTTACTTTCAGCATACCACTGTTTTCCAGTATGGGGCACTTTTCTTTGGCCACTTTTTTTTAGGTTTGTCTGGTGAAACTCCTGATATGTATAATGGTGAATATTTTTTGTCTGTGGAGGTTTCTTTGCATAAGGTTAGGTCATCCCTTTTTATTTCGATGGTTTTCATATTTTGTTGCCTCTGAAGTAGGGTCGTGTGTGACCCTGCACGTCCACTCGTGACTAAACTGCATCATGCACAAGCACTCATCCGGCAGGAAAGCCTGTAGATCATGGTTACATCGCACTGATTTAATTAATGTCTTGCAAAGAACATGTAAGTTACAACCATTTATCGTTTTTACTTATTGGCACGATATAACAAAACAATTGTTGACTGCTGTGATGTGGGATATGCTGTGTTTAACCCTCTCAAGGCGCATAGCACCAGCATCATATCCCACATTGCAACACTCAACAATTATTTAATAATAAACGTGCATAAAAAATACAATTTGGATATTAATACACATCATGTTACCTTCATTCAGTTTCTCTAAGTTGATATTGGAAAATCTGAAAAGTTGTCCATCTGCCAGGAGGATAAGCAGATCATGGACAGCTGCATGAAAGAAACAGAAAGGAATAAAACTGATGGGGGAAAAAATGAAATTAAACATGTAATGAATGTATATACATGTGTAAGAAGTTTTGAGGGTTGGTTTTAACTTGGGCAGGAAAAACCTGACCCAGGTTGACTCTAAAAAGAACGAGGTAAAAATTATACCTCATATGCATAATCATGATCGAGAGCCGAGTTCTCACTGGCCCATTCTCTATCACTAGTCAGCCCCTAATTTTGCTGTTTACCAAGCGCGCACGCGAGATTTCACGCACAGGTTAAATACGCATGCGTAGTAGACTTTCGTACTGGTTACCTGTTATACCAGTGTGCTAGTTTACTACAGGGTGAGTAAAAAAAACGAAACCCAAATGTCGGGACTACTGTTTTATTGAAGTTCTGCATGTAGCACTTTCAAAATCTGGGATATGAAAGCCAAATCATCAGCTTTCTTTTAGTACAAGAATCATTCAAATCACTTATGCACTTTTCAAATTACAGAATTTTAAACACAACCACCGTTTTAAGGTGGTTCGCACCCGCAAACATCGCCCCAGCAGCATGCAGCAGCTACATGATAAGATGGGGCACAACAACATTTTGCCGAGAAAACTTATGAGTGACTTCATAAAATGTTTGTGAATATGTATGAGGCATAGTAAAACATTGTTTAGGTTGGGTGGATAGTCGATACTACCTCCCTTGGTATTGGAAGTCGACAGACTAGTTCCCAGAGATGCCACCAACATATCAATAAAAAGCCTGAAACACTTCTAAAAAACCTGAAACTACCCTTACCCTCTTTCAAAAATGTGTTTTCTGGATGTTTCAGACCAAATCCAGCACTTTTAATATGTCACATTTTTTGGAAAAACCCTGAATTCAGGTTAAAACCTGAAAAGTGGCATCTCCGAGTTCCCCCTTTGTCTCGGGAACTACCGGTAGTCTGTCAAATTCCAATACCTCAGGGAGCTAATATTGACTATTAACCCTCAAACCATGTATATTTGTATAATATCCACTTGTCCAACATAGATCCACACTTTAGATGTTAGATGGGATGAAAACATCTTAAAAATCTGTACTTAGTGATGCACCTGGATCTTTGCTTGGTGAGAACATCATCTGCACAAAACATTTCCCGTCTTCTGTTTCACTCCCGGATTTCAAGACCTAAAGGAATAAAAGTGAAATTCTTAGTGATCGCATAATGTAATTATCTGTCATTAAACAATCTTTCCACAATAGATTCCTAATGATAAATTAAAAACCTTCAGATGAGTGTTTCTGAATAAACTTTTGCACATGCCAAATAATGTTTATGTAGGTTTAACATGAACATCTAACTGTTCTTTTGTAGTAGAGAAGTTTAAAAAAAAACCACCGTGAAACCTACACTGTACTTGTTATATTTGGTCCAAGACATATGTAGGCGTATATACTTACCAACTTTCTCTGGGCTCCAGAAAATACCTGCTTAAAAAAATTCACAAGACTTTCTTGCATAAAATACTAAGACGGCATAACAAAATGTGTATGAAACATACATGTGTAATTATGCAAGTAAATTGAAAAGATGTCCACACTTTCTTGAAATATCACTTTTTATCAAATTTAGGTTGCTTTTTGTTCACTGAAACTCTTCTCATCTACCATGTCTACATGTACATGTACACAATGGCATTCAGCCCTATTCATTGGCATTAAGGTGTAACCCTATATGATAGCACTGCCCTGCTCTCTTCTTCAGCCTACAAACAGAGCAAGGTCACAAGTGACAGTCAGTCAGTCAGTCAGTCAGTGAGATAGATGTACAAAGAGGCATCGTGCTGGCCCCTATCTGAGACCATTAAATTAGACTTCATGTGATGTGTTAAACTATAAGGCAACACATGCCACTTCAAACAATAACATGGAAATTAAATACATAGTTATACAATGACTCGAGACAAGAACATTCAAAACTTCTATTTATTTCAATTCAAGAAAAAAAAATCACACTAATTTACAAAACACTGAACACACACAAACATGATAGGGACGCAGACTTTTGAATCAGACTGTTTACTATTTTATTCAGAAAACCACAACTTTTTAAAACTTTTTTCTTGCCCGTACACCAGCTTTAGAGCCACTCAATGTGTGGGCTACAAGAGCCAGCCACTCAAGGTGTGGGCTACAAGAGCCACTCAAGGTGGGGCTACAAGAGACACTCAAGGTGTGGGCTACAAGAGCCACTCGAGGTGTTGGCTACAAGAGCCACTCGAGGTGTGGGCTACAAGAGCCACTCAAGGTGTTGGCTATACAAGAGCCACTCAAGGTGTGGGCTACAAGAACCACTCAAGGTGTTGGCTACAAGAGCCACTCAAGGTGTGGGCTACAAGAACCACTCAAGGTGTTGGCTACAAGAGCCACTCAAGGTGTTGGCTACAAGAGCCACTCAAGGTGTGGGCAACAAGAGCCACTCAAGGTGTGGGCTACAAGAGCCACTCAAGGTGTGGGCTACAAGAGCCACTCAAGGTGCGGGCTACAAGAGCCACCCAAGGTGTGAGCTATAAGAGCCACCCAAGGTGTGAGCTATAAGAGCCACCCAAGGTGTGGGCTACAAGAGCCACTCAAGGTGTGGGCTACAAGAGCCACTCAAGGTGTGGGCTACAAGAGCCACCCAAGGTGTGGGCTACAAGAGCCACCCAAGGTGTGTGCCACAAGAGCCACGCAAGGTGATGGCTACAAGAGCCACTCAAGGTGTGGGCTACAAGAGCCACCCAAGGTGTGTGCTACAAGAGCCACCCAAGGTGTGGGCTACAAGAGCCACTCAAGGTGTGCAAGCTACAAGAGCCACTTGATGTGTGGGCTACAAGAGCCACTCAAGGTGTTGGCTACAAGAGCCACTCAAGGTGTGGGCTACAAGAGCCACTCAAGGTGTGGGCTACAAGAGCCACTCAAGGTGTGGGCAACAAGAGCCACCCAAGCTGTTGGCTACAAGAGCCACTCAAGGTGTTGGCTACAAGAGCCACTCAAGGTGTGGGCTACAAGAGCCACTCAAGGTGTGGGCTACAAGAGCCACTCGAGGTGTGGGCTACAAGAGCCACGCAAGGTGTGGGATACAAGAGCCACTCAAAGTGTGGGCAACAAGAGCCACCCAAGGTGTGGGATACAAGAGCCACTCAAAGTGTGGGCAACAAGAGCCACCCAAGGTGTGGGATACAAGAGCCACTCAAAGTGTGGGCAACAAGAGCCACCCAAGGTGTGGGATACAAGAGCCACTCAAGGTGTGGGCAACAAGAACCACTCAAGGTGATGGCTACAAGAGCCACCCAAGGTGTAGACTACAAGAGCCACCCAAGGTGTGGGATACAAGAGCCACTCAAAGTGTGGGCTACAAGAGCCACTCAAGGTGTGGGCTACTCAGCCACCCAAGGTGTAGACTACAAGAGCCACTCAAGGTGTGGGCTACAAGAGCCACTCAAGGTGTGGGCTACAAGAACCACTCAAGGTGTGGGCTACAACAGCCACTCGAGGTGTGGGCTACAAGAGCCACTCAAGGTGTGGGCTACAAGAGCCACTCAAGGTGTGGGCTACAAGAACCACTCAAGGTGTGGGCTACAAGAGCCACTCAAGGTGTGGGCTACAAGAGCCACTCAAGGTGTGGGCTACAAGAGCCACTCAAGGTGTGGGCTACAAGAACCACCAAGGTGTGGGCTACAAGAGCCACTTAAGGTGTAGGCTACAAGAGCCACCCGACCCAAGGTGTGGGCTACAAGAGCCACCCAAGGTGTGCAGAGCCACCCAAGGTGTGCAGAGCCACTCAAGGTGTTGGCTACAAGAGCCACTCAACTTGGTGTGGGCTACAAGAGCCACTCAACTTGGTGTGGGCTACAAGAGCCACTCAAGGTGTGCAAGCTACAAGAGCCACTTGAGGTGTGGGCTACAAGAGCCACTCAAGGTGGGGGCTACAAGAGCCACTCAAGGTGTGGGCTATAAGAGCCACTTAAGGTGTGGGCTACAAGAGCACTCAAGGTGTTGGCTACAAGAGCCACTCAAGGTGTGCGCTACAAGAACCAACCAAGGTGTGGGCTATGAGAGCCACTCGAGGTGTGGGCTACAAGGGCCATGCACTTGAGGTGTGGGCTACAAGAGCCACCCAAGGTGTGGGCTACAAGAGCCACTCAAGGTGTGGGCTACAACAGCCACCTAAGGTGTAGACTACAAGAGCCACTCAAGGTGTGAGCTACAAGAGCCATCCAAGGTGTGGGCTACAAATTGAGAACAGAAACGAGTAAAAGAAATTGACAGAAGAGATGTTCACATTTCATTGGAATTGTGAAAGAAGGTAGAAGGGAAACAAGATTCAGAAAGAGTGCTTCAGAGAGAAGCAGTACAAGGGAAAATCTTGATGAATATCTCACAGTACATCAGAACTGTCGCAGTGAAGAGGCATGAACATTTCCACAAAAGCTTTTACTTTCACTTAGTGCAAAACTTCACATGAATTACAATCATTTACAAAACATTGAACACCGTACAAGAACAAAACAGCTGAAAACATGGACTTTTGAACCCGACTATCTTGCAGTACTTCAGAACTGTCACTGTGAATGGATGTGATGAGACAGCCAGGCAAAAAGAATGCTTGGAAGTTGGGTCAAGGGGAACTACAACTGTACACGTAGTGATGAGGTCACAAGACCAAATCCACTGGTAATACATGTGTATCTATAAAAGAAATAAGACTTGAAGAGACAGAGCATCAGAAATAGAGAGTGTCCAGTCAAAACATGATGGACAGTAAATGACATAAAACAATGATTGCACACAACAGGCAGAGTTTTTATGTGCTTATTTATTTGCAGCACACATTTCCATGAAGTACAATCACACACAAAACACTGAACACAATAAAGTATTGTGAGATACATGTATTCGTCACGTTCTTTCTCTTGTACTACTGGTACCTCTCTCTAGAACTTTCTACCTGAGTCTTGTTTCCCTTCTAACTAATCTTCAAGCGAAATGTGAACAGGTAATTTCTTTTGCTCTTTTCTGCATCCTCCAAAAGCAGCCACACATTTTTGTCAGATAGCCTCAACCCTGCAAAATTCTCCACGTTGCAAAGAGGATTTTGGAGGATTTGAGAAGGTTAGTCACACGGACTTAGTCATGTTAGTCACACCTTTCTAGTCTTGTCAGCTGAATTCTGGCTCAGTCGAAAGGGGCACTCAGGCTGTGGTTCTGCTTTACTATTACAACTACATGTATGTATGAACATGAAGTCTATTGCAGGTGAGATTCATTGTCATTGTCAAAAAAGGTTATTGTTTTTCATGGTCTGCATCTCCATCATCAAAACTGTTATTACTGTCAGAGTCCAAGTCATCCTCTGAGTCCAAGTCATATTTTATGAACAGATTTGCAGCTTTCATAAGATGGAATTTTGCGTCGGGGTGATATAAATCAAATTAGGTCTCGCCCTTCACCGACGTTTAACACTGTATACTCAGTGTGTTACCTCCCGAGTGAAAAACTCGTTACCTTTCGAGTGAAAAACTCAGTGTGTTACCTCCAGAGTGAAAAACAATAACCTTTCTTGAAAATGACAATGAACCTCACCTGCACTGAGTGGTAAGACATCTGTACTAGAAAGCAGGGGGTCGTGGGTTCGAGTCCCACCCGAGTGATTTTTCCAACTTTCACTCGGGAGGTAACACACTGAGTATACAGTGTTAAACGTCGGTGAAGGGCAAGACCTAATTTGAGATTTGCAGCTTGTTTGGATTTGATTTATTTATTTCATGTTATTTTAGAAGAGTAGCCCCATCAGTTGTCAATGAAATGTTCTCCCTGATGAGGGCCCTGGGAAATGATAAACTGGAGTGATTTCCCTTACTGTGGTTTTAGTTAACAATATTTTAATGCTACTCAACAAAGAACTTTGGCCTTATACACTGCAGACCAAAAAATTTGAGAAGCACAGACCTGCGAGAATAGGATTTGTTTGAGCTCCACGTCCACAAAGTGAATGGAGCCGCTCCGTTCAGCTACCACCAGGAAGAGAGAGTCTGCACTCCACGCCACCACATCCACATCAGATTCTGTAGGGTGTTCCAGAATGACATATGTAATGTGTTCTGGCAAAAGGCGATGTTATGCCCATACTACATGCTGACATGTACAGCAAAAGGCACCAAATACACTCACCAAAAAAGAAAGTCCCCCAATACATTTTTGTCTAACTCAAATACTACTGGGCACTTCTCACTTAAATTACAACTAATCAGTACAGAAATTTCTTAGCAATCCAGCCATACTCTTTCTTTGGCCCAAAACTGTGACAACGTGTTCAAAATTATGCAATTTATGACAAATGATACCGGAAAAAAAGTTGCACTTCTGTATACGTGCAAGTTGAGTGTGAACATTTCATCTCTAATGAAATCTCCAAACAAAAATTTCTTAAAATTGGTTTCTTAGAATCTTATCACCTTATCCTTTACTACATACTTTTCATGCTCTTTGAGGCTCAGTAAAGGAAAGGGTAAACAGATAACCAACAAAATTTGAAATTATTTTTTAAGAATTTTTTCAAATTAGGTTTTGCCCTTCACCGACGTTTTAAACACTGTATACTCAGTGTGTTACCTCCCGAGTGAAAGTTGGAAAAAATCACTCGGGTGGGACTCAAACCCACGACCTTCTGCTTTCTAGTGCAGATGTCTTACCACTCGATTACCACTTGATTTATATCACCCCGGCGCAAAAATTCCATATTATAATAAGAATTTTTTGTTGGAAGATTGCGTTAGAAATGAAATGTTCACACTCAACTTGTACGTATACAAAAGTGCAACTTTTTTTTGGTATCATTTGTCATAAACGGCATAATTTCGTACACATTTTCGCTTTTTTGTGCCAAATAAGAAGTATGGCTGGATTGCTAAGGAATTGCTTTACTGATTAGTCGTTATTTGAGCAAAAGATGCTCAGTAGTTTTCGAGTTATACTAAAAAGTATTGGGGGGGGGGGGACTTTCTTTTTTGATTGAGTGTATAATTCGGCGAGTCCAAACTATAGTTAGGATCGTCTCAAGTACAGTTGGGTTGATGTTATAGTTTGGACAATGATACTTCATTGCAAAATTATTTCTGAAGATATTACTTTTGGCGGGACACATGCTATGCTTACCAAAGCTTAAGGTGCTGATGAACTTCTGGCAAGCTTCGTCAAACAGTGAGACCTGGCCCCCAGCTACTACACAGAACCCCTCTGGGGCACAAGCTGCATACACTGCAGGGTTACGTTCCACCTATATGTTGGGTAATGAACGGTACAGTACATTTTAAAAATGGCATTTTATACCTTTCTATTGCAACTACTGAATAAGAATCCTATGACAAATTCCTTCGGCATGTAATCCTTTTTCCCCCCTTTTTTTAACAATTGGCAGGGATGAAATTGTAAATTTAATTTTAAAAAGTCCGAAAATTGTACGACAGACCTGAAAGGTGTATCTCTTTCTACATTGATAATGTCTTTCTATCAGACTCAAAAAAATCTATCAGACAAAAGTCTGAAAAATCTCATGCCTGAATCGCAATAGGTTTTTTTTTAAGAACGGAATTTTGCAAGTTCGCACACATCCATGGACAAATATATGTACATGTAATTCATATGGCTGCATTCACAAACTGACAAACATGGCATAGACATCACAGCATCTCATCTGTTTATTGATACCTCACATTTTCAGTGGCTGCGCAGAGAGCAAAAGCAATACACATGTATGCATTTGGTTAGCAGGTACGTGCAAACTTCCACTCAAAATGTGACATCACGAAATTAGGTCATGAAAAGGAGGTGGTTTGAAACATGGTGTAAAAATTATTCCATCTGGCATGGTGTCATTTTGAGGAAAGTGAGATTTTGTTGGCTTGCACTCCATGGAGAATTTGATTATAATAAAATACTGCCATTTTAATTGACCCACAGACAAATATTTTTATTCATAAATTGTATTTAAAAAAACCCAACATTGAGCCAATGAAATACACAATTCCTTTCTTACAAAATACTCCACTTGGCTTGAGCAACTGCAGGTTAGAATAAAATAAAACTGATTCCCAAAATGATTCCCAAAGGATTGGAAGTGCTTGTAGTAGCCTTTATCTGCCCCCTCAAACTACATTCTCTACTGGACACTTAAGAACAAATATGTGATAATTGATCATAGAGAGAGATCCAAGTGGCAAACGACTTTACATTTACCGAGAATAATATGTTGTTTTTTTGGGGGGGGGGAGGGTTGCCTTTTTTTTGGGGGGGGGGGGTTCTTTACTGGGTTAATTGCGAGTCGATTTGGAACAGAAACATGACTGGAATTGCAAACAAATCCACGTAGGAGTTGCCCAAGCTTACACTTCATTAACTGATCACAGTGTTCTTTAAGTGCCACAGATACCAGCTTGCGCCACTCAGCAAACTCACCTCTCCTCGTGGTGAGATGGTTGCCAACGTGTCCACCTGGAACAGTGAGGTCCCCGATTCCTGCCGGGGGCCAAAGTTGGCCGTCTCATCACCCCCGATACCCGCCTCGACATCATCCCAAGACATGGCTGAGGAGGAATAAAAAAAGGAGCCTTTGAAATTGAAGATGGGAAAACAAATCATCCATGATTGCCAGTAAGGCCACTTGGGACTAATAATGCCTTTTCCTGGTGGAGATGGTATTGTCCGTCCCGTCATGGAATACCTACTAATCATGGCATCCACGAGAGGTCAATCACGAAGCTGTCTCCTGGAGAGCAAACTATCTGCTGGTTGTTTTAGGTGATTTCAAATGACGTCCCCCCCCCCCCCCCCCCCCAAAAAGTGTCTTTTTCATTCTTAATAATATGGAACAGGGTACTACACTACATGATTACCAAAATTTGGATTTTTGTACCAACACTCGGATGCCGTTCAAAATTGCAAAAAAAATAAAAATAGGGTCACCAAATCAGAATTAAAACTTTAAAGAAGACTGTTTGTTTCAGAAGTTATTTATGCGCATATCAATTGTTCTCAATTTGGGACTGAGAAATATTTCCAATTTTGTTAGGAAATACTTTGAAATTTTCTTGACTGAATGACTCTCACCTCGGAAAGATTCCCATATCTACATGTACTATCTAGCCATCGCTTGTCACCCTGTGCACAAACCCTATGGGACTAGGCCTAGTCTGAAAATTTTTAAGTGTTTTCTTACCAGTAAAAACTTTAATATTTTCTCAGCTAAATTTTACTTTTTTAGGGCGATCATGAAGTGTAGGGCCCGGCCGGTTCCTTTAATGGGAACAAAATCCACTTAAAATTATTGGACTACCAAACTAGTTGGCGACATTCTCAATAAACAGGTAGGGCCTACATGTATGTCATAGATAAAGGGGAAGGGTTTTGATTTTTGACGGAAATTTGGGGGTAAAATGACGATGACAGCGCGGCGACAACACACGACCCAAAAAATAAAGATGGCGATCACCGCGCGATGTACCGTGAGCGCACACGGCGCGCTGAATCGCAAGGCACAAACCGCGCAGGAAAATCATGATTTCTACCCAAAGAATCTGTTCAAAATTGCAAGACGGGTGTCATGACATTAGAATTGAGAAAAGTCTGCTTTTGATTGTAAACTAAAGGGCAGTAAAGGTGATTTTTGAGCTATAATTATAAAGTATAAAAAACATTTTTGACTCTAATTTGATCAAAACAAAACAGCGGCCCTACACTTCATGATCGCCCTTTTTAGGGCATATTATCACTTTTTGATTGCTAATAGGTCACTGAAGCCTGGGGGAAAATGGCCAGATACGGGTCTTTCCTGTATCTGTATCTGTATCTGTAGGTGTACGTTGCAAGAAACCAATTCTGGCATAAGAGCAACGGGAGAGAGAGAGGGTGTTCACTGTACAGAAACTTATTGAGAGAGAGGTCCGCGGCTGATGAGGGATTTGAAGGTGTCAACAGAGTCGGCTTGGACTACGCATTCCTCTAGATGGTTCCAGTCAATTATAGTTCTGTTGAAGAAGGAGTACCTGAATTGATCTGTGTTGCTCCGAGGAACTCTGTAGCACCTTGAGTTGACAGCTATGGAGCTTTCAATGGAGTGTGTTGTTGCAGAGTTGAAAAGTGTTCTTGGTCGAATTTGTCTCCCAGGTTTTTTAGATGTTAGGTAGAGCTGAGATGGTATGGCTGGCACTAGCCCCTTAACCACTTTGTACATGAATGTGAGTCGTAATTGTTTCCTTCTGTCTTGCAGAGATGGTAGTTGTTGATTTTGTAGCATTTTTGTGAGGCAACCGGGCTTCTGTGATCTGTAGTCTCCGGTGATGAAGCGTACAGCTCGATGTTGGATGCGTTCCAGTCGGTCAATATTGGCTTTTATGTAAGGGTCCCACACTGTAGCTCCGTATTCCAAGATTGGTCGTACCAGAGCTAGATAGGCAGTTCTTCTGCAGTTGACTGGGCAACCCCTAAGGTTTCTGCGAAGAAAACCTAAAGTGGAGCCAGCCTTCTTGGATATACTGGATATGTGTGTATTCCATTTGAGGTCCTCAGAGATGTGTATACCAAGATACCGGTTGCTAGGTACTTGATGAAGAACAGTGTTGTCTAATGTGTAGAAACGTGTTGATTTATTCCTAATGCTGAGAATGTTACATTTTTTGGCATTGAAGCGCATTCCCCATTTTCCCGCCCAAGTTTCCAGGTTTTCGATGTCTTGTTGGAGGATGACATGATCACTGGGGTCATCTATTTGTCGGTACAGCAGGCAGTCATCTGCGAAGAGACGGACTTTGGATGTCACACAGGCTGGAAGGTCATTGATTTGGCAAAGGAACAGCAAGGGACCCAACACTGTCCCTTGGGGGACCCCAGAGTCGACCGGCACTTCCCGAGAAGCTACTCCTTCCAATACCACTCTCATTGTGCGTTGGGTGAGAAAGCAGGTTAACCACTGATGTAGAGGGCCCCTGATGCCGTAGTTGTGGAGCTTGTGGAGGAGTTTGTTGTGTGGGATGGTGTCAAATGCTTTACTGAAGTCGAGTATGGCAATATCAACTTGCTTTTTCTCGTCAAAAGATTTTTGTAGGTCATGTAGTGTAACTGTAAGTTGTGTTTCACAGGAATAGCCACGACGGAAACCATGGTTTAACTGTGTGAGGATTTGGTGATATTCAAGGTGTGAAATGATGTGTTTGTAAATGATATGTTCCAGTTGCTTACAGAGTACTGAGGTTAGGGAGATTGGACGGTAATTCTCGGCTAGGTGTTTGTCTCCTTTCTTGAAAACACAGGATACATTGGCCTTAAGCCAATCTCCAGGTAGGATGCCGGAGTCAAGAGAAGTTTGGTATATTGCTGCAAGACCAGGTGCGATGTTGTCAGCACAATTTTTCAGCACAGCGTTTGGTAGGTTGTCTGGTCCAGGTGCTTTTGCAATGTTAATCTTCTTCAGCAGTTTGGCTACACCGACTGAGTGGACGACGATACGTGGAATTGGTTGATCTACTTTTGTGTTTACTTCTGGGAGATCACGATTTTTGTCCTGTGTAAACACTGACTTGAACTGTTCGATGAGTATTTTTGCCTTAGATGAGCTATTACTGTACAAGGTCCCCTTGTGCTTTAGTGGGGCAACACCGACATTATCTTGGCATCTGTTTTTGATGTATCTCCAGAATGGCTTACTGTTGTTGTTTGCGAGGCTTTCCTGAATGACTTTATTGATGTAGTTCCAGTGGGCTCTTCGGATTTTCCTCCTACATTGTTTTTGGAGGCTACGGTATGCTTCCCATTTGTTGTTTTTCTTTGCACGCTTGTACAGTCTTCTTTTCCTTTTGATCATTTTCACGATGGATTTGTCTAGCCAGGGTAACCAGTTGTTACCTTTCCTGATCTTGTGGGGGATGTGTTTGTCAATTTCGCTTAGTACCGTTGAACAGAATTTTTCCCACATCTGGTGTACGTTGGAGCCGCTTTGTTGCATACTTATGATGTCCTGTGAGAGTGCATCCAAGTTTCCAGCTAAGCTCTCCCAATTGGCTTGTGAGAATTGGTAGTATTTCTTTGGTGCTTGTTTAGTAATAGTCGGTTTAGTTGCTATGTCGGTGATCACAATGTCGTGGTCAGATATCCCTGGTGCAGAAACCGAGGACTTTACAAGGCTTGGGTTTGATGTAAGTACCAGGTCCAGTAAGTTGTCCTCACGCGTGGGTGACATGTGGACTTGAGTGAGGTGAGAAGTTATGTCAAGCAGCATTTGTTGTGTTGTATTGTCTTTGCTCCTTGAGTCAACAATACAGTGCTCCCAATCTATGTCGGGGCAATTGAAGTCACCTGCAAGGATAATTTGCTTATCTTGGAAACCACAGCTTGTCAAAAGTTTGAATGACTTATCCAGTTCATTCAATGTGGTAGTATTTCGGTGGGGCATGTAAAAGGATCCAATGATCAGTTCTTTATTATTTTCCAGTTTTACTTTGACCCATTCGAGTTCACAATTTGTCACAAGTTGCGGGAGCTCAACTGTGACCAAGTTTCGATGAGCAAGTACGAAGACTCCTCCACCTAGGCTACAGCGATCGTTCCTGTAGGCAATGTATTTTTCTGGGAAGATTTCACTTGATTTCACATAACCCTCAGAAGGGTTTCGGCCTGGTTTTATTCCTGTCAGCCAAGATTCGGTTCCACATACAATGTCCGGTTTGATATATTCAATGGCGATGGCAAGTTCTGACCTTTTGGCCAGCACACTCCGGCAGTTTACTGTCATTATTCTTAGATTTTGTGTGCCTGGCCGATATGAGACTGAGCTGTGGGCCCTGGGCATTTGTGTTGCCATGGTTGGGCTACATACTTGTGACAATGTGTAACTTTCCCTAGTTCTTTCATCATCAGTCTGGGTACTTGCTATTGGACTACTTGTCTGCAGTGGTTTAAAGGAATTTTCTGATGATGGTATATTGCCAAGTTCGATGTTCGAGTCGATGTTCAAGTCATCGCTGGGGTAGTGTAGTTCATAACTATGGTATGTAAAGCTATCACAGTTTGTGCTATCACATTTGTGGCATTTCCATTGAATGTTGGAATGATTTAATAATTCAAAGTCAGCTGAGCACAAATCAATGCAGGACTGGTGATACCAGATACTACAGTCGTCACAGGCAACACCTTTGCAGTTCCATGTGACAGGGTACTCACATAATCCACAGGGGTATATGCTGGAATATTTTACACGAGGTCCCGGGTTTGGATGGATGTCACCTGCCATCAATAATGTCATGTTGCTTGCAGGGTTGGAGATAGCTGGATTGTGCTCTGGGATGACTTGTTGATATAGAAGTAGCAAGGAGACAACTGATAAAAACAGATGCAGGGCCATCATGTGTTTGTGCATGACATACATGCATCAGCTCCATGCATATGCGCATAAACCAATCGTCCAAGATGGCTGACCAATATGGCAGTCACAGGCCGACCGTCAGGGTGGTATTTTGGTGCTGGAAAACCAGCCACTGATTAAGTAGACTTCAGCATTTTGAAGATAAAAGGATGGTGTAAGCATTCCCTGTGATGGATGTTGATATTTAAGTTCGTTTTTGTGTCTATCTCGGGTAAAAAGCAGTGATTATCCCTCAAGTTTGCCGCCGATGTTAAGTGCATGACCTCCCTCTCTGAAGCGCCCTCTCTGAAGCTTCCTGACTCTCCATCATGATCATGTCCATAAAGCTTTGTACACAACCGCTGATGTCAGGAAGTGGCGTCAAGTTGCAACATTTTTTTCACAAACTGACAAAGCTCATAGGGTAATCCTTACTTTTAGGACCCCTTTCCTATATAAGGCTAAAAGACTCACCAAAACAGTTGACTAAATGGCACTCAAAAGTGACATTCTGATATTTATTGACACATTTGAACATTTGGCAATGACACCTCTTGAATATCAGCAGGTTTGATTTTGTAGAAAGAGGGTAGGGTTTTGATTTATGAGGGGTTAATTACGACGATGACAAACAGAAAATAAATTTAAAAAGCAAGATGGTGAACTGCCAAAAAAGGTAGGAAAGTCACATTTTCTTTGAAAGTGCTTTCAAAATTATAACTAACATGAGTTTGTCTGAAGAAAAAAGACTTCTTTAGCCTGCAAAAGTCACTTTGGTACTGGACAGTCATCTGCAAAAGTCAGTTTTGAACAGAACTCGTACAAAATAGAGGTGTCCTAAAAGTAAGGATTACCGCTCATAGTTTAGTAATTCGGGTTTTCATCGACAACAACTGAACTCACAGTGTTCCCATAACCATAATGACAAAAAAATTGTGTAAATTTAGTACCTGTTGAGTGTAGTTCGACAGCAGAAGCAGAAGCAGTTCTAAACTGACAGCTGAAATTCCCGCGATATCATGCATGTCGCACTGCAGTGAACCTTCCGATTGAGGGCGCCCTAAATCAAGAACGGTGCCGGCCGTTGTCGCCTGGCATGTGTAGTGTCTCGTTTCTGAAAGAGTTTCTGGAGTAGGTGTGTGGTGAAAAATAATTGATTTCATTTGCAGTAGTGTATATACGTAGCTCGGGGTAAACTTCTAGGGGTTTACCCGTTTACCCATGGGGACACAATTGCACAAGTAATTTTCGTGGGGGGGGGGGGGGGGGGGGGGGGTACACAAACTTGACAAAGCCTTAGGCTGGGCTAGCCCCATAATGTGGCCAGTTTACTGGACTGCCTCCGTAAACATAGGCCACACATCCACATGTACAAAAATCGTGTCGACGGAGCCAAATTTTGATTTTCACATTTAGGCTTAGTTTGTAGGGTTTTTTTGCTTTAGAAGCATACTCACCCTCTTTATAGGCTAATCAGAAAGTGCTGCCTTTTTCAGATGTATATTTTTCGTGAAATTTCCAGATTCATTTTTACACGTTTGCGTATCAAAATTTCAACATGAAATTTCACAAAAATTAGACATCTGAAAAAGGCAGCACTTTCTGATTAGCCTATAAAGAGGGTGAGTATGCTTCTAAAGCAAAAAAATCCTACAAACTAAGCCTAAATGTGAAAATCAAAATTTGGCTCCGTCGACACGATTTTTGTACATGTGGATGTGTGGCCTATGTTTACGGAGGCAGTCCAGTAAACTGGCCACATTATGGGGCTAAGGCTGGGCTAGCTCTACTGAGTGGAGCGTTGAATTACGGGTACCCCTCCATACCCCTCGGGTACCCGTAATTCAACGCTCCACTCAGTAGAGCTAAGGCTGGGCTAGCCCCACTAGTGTGTGGCCGTCGGTTAGCCCCACTGGTGTGGCCGTCGGTATGCTGCGCTGAACCTAAGCCTTGGTTCAGCGCAGCATACCGACGGCCACACTAGTGGGGCTAGCCGTCGGTATGCTGCGGCCACACCTGTGGGGCTAAGGCTGGGCGGGCTGGGGCGCCGGGCATAGGTGGGCCTACTATGCTGTTACTTTTTTCAATCCCAGATTTTAAGTGGGGGGGGGGGGGGGGGGGGGGGGGGGGGGAGGGGGGCATGGTCCACTTGTCCCCAATAATTTATGCCACAGGCACAGTTCATGATCATGGGCAGCTTAGTTCAGGGTTGGGAATGGGGAGCTGTTGTCAGTGTGTGACTGTTGACAGATTGTCTAACACTGTAACAGACTAACTTATTAACGTAAGAGATTTCTAATTGTCAGTATGGTCAATATGGTGGTGTACCCTAACGTGGCGCACTTCGAAGCATACCCAAATTTCCTCGTGTAGTGTTGCCAAACCTCTTTGTTGACAAACCTCAAATTCATGCAGTGAAATACTGGTACTTTTACCTTATTAATGCTTGCTGTTTAACCTCTGTGAACAATTTCGGTTTCATAAAATTTAAGCCGAAATTAAAAAACGGTGGCGTCCGGAAATTGGGCACAATTTGGCGGAGTGTTCCCTAACGTGGCGCACTTAAATAAATCTCGGGAAATTCCAAATTAACATTTAAGAATTTCTGAAAACGTGATAAATTCTGATAAATCATTATTATCTCTACTTACATACCCAGCCAGATGTTTGTCACAAAATTATTTTCTTATTTTTCGGGGCATTTTCAAAGGGTTCACTTTGCACTTGAAAATAAAATCGGAAAATCACGCCAAAATAAGTTTTTCTTTTAACTTTGTAGCGGGTAAATAAATTCGCGATTTATGAACGGGAGTGTTTATAACTTGATGAAATTTCACTTTCTGTGAAATTTCAGTTAAAACTTTTGCTCTAGCTAGGCGCTACAGGCGAAAAATCTAAGTGCGCCACGTTAGGGGGCGCGCCACGTTAGGGTACATCAACAATACTACTTACTAGCATAGACAATTTTGAGCAATAGGCTAAAACTTCACAATTGTCACACTGATCTTCAAGGTCCTTGAATTCCGAAGTTATTCCAAAACAATCCAGTAAATTGCACATGTTAATTGATGATGAAAATGACGCAGGTGTGTTCTTTCAATAAACCTTTATGATATGCCTTTGGAATTTTCCGTTGGTACTATACTAGATCGTTTTTCTTTGTTCGGCAAAGCGCGCACAAGCACTGGCACGACGTACACGTGCACGCGGTTGCTATAATTCTTCGGATCGGTAGCTGCAATCGGCTAGGGGAAAATGTGTCTCGGACGCTGAATTCAGGCCCAATTCAAAACATGATTCAGCAACTTTTGATTTGAAATCGAGATCCTAGAATGCTGTTTTTCGCGGAATATACAGCTGAAGCTGAGCTGAAACTTCATCAGATTAGTTGTTCAGCACCCTTCTTTAGATTTTGAGCACATTTGTTGCTTCAAATAAACAAAATACACAAATTACAAATGATGGACTGTACCTTTAACTGGAGGATTTTATTTCTTGTTTTAATTACAGATTAACAATGAAGTAATAATCAGTATTCCTTGAAACTGACAGCAGCAAACAAGATATGTTTTTCAGCTCATAGTGGACCTCGCATTGCCGTCAAACAAAATGAGCTCTTGCAAAAGCAGACTGTTACTGCGGTGTTCCGTAAGGTATGGCCTTTTGCCATTCATCAGCAGCAGGCCTCCATTGGCATGTCAAAGAACTGGGGTTTCATTGCTGCTGTGCCGGCACCAGCAGAGTGACAGCAGCAGCAACAGCAGCAGCAGTACTGACACTAGTAAGAAGGAGCCCTACTCCAAGTTCCTGACCCGCAACTTGAAAATGTGGGGCGGGGAAATCTACGACAGACTAGTTTGCTCAAATCTGGACACTATGTTCGACACCACGCGGTCGATGTGGCGGTTCGCCGGCACAGACAGCTTCAAGGATTTCCAGGTGCTCACGGACCAGGACATCGGCGGCCAGAGCTGGGCCAAGCTTGAGCCCAGCCGCAACAACAAACTGCTGTTTCACGGCAATCTGTGCACGACCGTACCACGGGACGGGGAAACTGCAAGGAGCGGTTATTGCTCACTGAAGTCTAAACAGCAGTTTGTAAGTTAGCAGTAAAGACATTGATTTACGTCACCCTGACGTAAAATTCTATCTTATGAATAGTAAACACATTCTTCTGATGATGGTGCCTTCAGAAAGTATAAACTGATGTAGCTCCTGTTCATCACAGCACCACTCTTTTCTTTTACTAGTGATAGTCACTTTCACATTGTGTATCCACAAAGGCTTTTCAAAGTTGTGTGTACTGTTTACCTTGGAAAGCCTAAAATCACATGTATCTGAATCCAGTTACGAGAACCTCGAAATTTTGTGTACTTGTATGTTTTCTCTGTTTTCCCAAAATTAAGAGTCTCCACTGAGCTGAAGTTTGTGGACACCCTACTAAGGATTTTTGAGCAATTTTGTTGCTTCAAACGAAAAGAAATGCACAAAAAGCAACTGATCCTACAGGCATGTACCTTATATACTTGGATTTCATTCAATAGGTCTCTCTCAAATGACGTCACTTACTACAGACCAGCCACGTGCATCGGCATTTTGAACGTCAACTTGCATGATGCGCATCGGCTGTGTCGTATTTCGAACACATTTCGAGCAACAAGCATGGGTGTTTGGAACATTTTCAACACTGCGTAATGCGTGCTTGATTGCGTAAAATACGCAGTTGCAGTTCTCCTACGGAGATGGCTGTCTTTGAGAGAGACCTATTGGTACTGGGTATTTGTGGAAGATGAAAATCTGCATTGTTCATTAGCAAAATATAGCAATAATATAACAAAAATCCTCAACAGTGAGTTTGGAAGCTGCATAGTTCCTAATAAATGTTTCAAAATACTTGTTGCTGCTGACACTACCTGAACTACAATGCAGTGGGTAAAATTATGGTTAGACGTTCAACATTTTCTTACCATTTACCAAAAATCAATTTTTGCTAGCATCAGAGGTTATTCATCTGGCTATTCGTCTGGTAATTCATGTTGACCACTGAAATACCAAATGCATGTAGAAGACAGAATTCATAAAATTTAATACCAAAAACTACACGTTCTTATAAAAATTACAGGTGTCATTCAATCGCAAGAAACACATGGACCTGACTCCCTTCAACTCCCTCAACCTACGGCTCCGCGGGGACGGCCGGGCCTACATGGTGAACATCATGACAGAAGGTTACTTCACCGATTACCATGACGACATTTGGAGCTACTTTCTATTCACGCGAGGAGGGCCCTATTGGCAGGATGTCTCGGTTAGTAGCATCGCGGAATCTTTCATATTTTAACAGTTTGACCTGAGAAAACAGGATAGTACTGCGCCAAACTTGTCTTGAAGCTATTGATGTCATTATCAAAACAAAGTATTCAAGGTTTGAGCCCTTGAGGTGCATGTTTCTGTTCATTTCCAGCGCCAGAAAATTCAACATAATTGTCTCCTTTTGAAAGCCTCTGATCATCAAAATGTCAAGGTTTTTGTGAAAATATGTTCAAGAAAACTATTAAATATAGTTTGACCAAGATTTCATTTGACAGTCTATACCCATCGTTTATGGTATCTTACTCCATTTATGTGGAGTACCTTGGCCTTGTAGTTTGGAACATTTAATTCATGGTCTGCGGGTAATTCTGCAGGTCGTGGGTTAAATCGAGCCCAGCCTGGGATTATGGTTCGTGTGCCCTTGGGCAAGGCACTTTGTCACTAATTGCTTCTCTCCACCCAGGAGTAAATGGGTACCTGTGAGGGCAGAGAGGGTTATTGTGGTTGATTTTAGCTGCTTTGTGCTGAAATGGCATCATCGAGCTGTACATGTATACTCCCCAGGGAGCTGAGATGGTATTTGGAATATTTCATTGGCCCAAATGGGCAGGGTAATGATGATGTAGCGCCTTGAGCACCAATACCGGTGGATACTTCCGCTTTATTATTACATGTATTATTATTTCTGATTCTGCCCATACAGATCCCCTTCTCCAAGTTCTTCTTGTCCAGCCGGGGGCGCATCCAGGACAGACAGGCAGCTGTGGATCTAGAGCTGGTCAATGCCATCGGGCTGACAATGGCCGACGCCATTGATGGGGAATTTGCACTGGAGATAGACTCCATCGCAGCCTCATATGATGCCACGCACACAGAGGAGTTCGCTTATGAGATGTACCACAAGTAGAGTGGCACTGTGACTGTCAGTGTAGTCTTGGTCCAAGACTGGATTTCAATGTTATATTCCTCTAATACAGCCGGTCCGTGACAAGCGCACTAAAGCCGCTGCAGTAGAGGTAGCTATCAACATGATGAATCAAATCCAGTTCTTGGAACATCGGCAGCACTACCCTAATAAGGAAACTCTGAGCATACCTCATGCACGTGTATGAGCTTGAATACAGGCTCATGATGTATGCTCAGAATTTCCTGGGTAGCTCTGCCAAAGTTCTCAAGGGTGGATTTGATTCATCTCGTTGATGGCTCAGTCTCTTCTGCCGCGGTGGCTTTAACACGCTTGTCAGGGACTGGCTGTATACGGAAAATAAAACCAAATCTGTGTTGGACCAAGACTATGTCTACTGGCACTTTTCTCATCCGACTTGAGGGGCCCCTGCAGAACTACTATGTGATGATTCATGTAAACTGTGAGGGCTTTTGGTGACACTTCATGTAATGCACACATGCTTAATTGCCAAACAGGCTTTTATGCTTCCCCACTGTCCAGGAATGACTGGAGATCTGATTTCGTACGTGTATTTGAGGAGAGGAAACACCCTTTAGCTTCCAAAATTGTCATGGTTGCTTTTCTCTTTGATGGTTCTGTCTTCCCTGTAGCGTGATTGGCTTTGTTCTCAAGCACATAATTTTACCTAAGGAATGCAGTGGTTATTTAAATATGCATAACTATTTTGAATAGTGAACCCCACATTGGAGGTCATTATGATGACCATGTGTTTGTCGTCCGCTGACTCCTTTATATTTGACTAAGCCTCGGATAGCTAGTCCTAGAGTCCTAATCAATTGGTTTCAAAATGACTATTCACTTGGTCATTTTATGCATGTGGCCTACACAATGGGCCAGATTTAGCCAGTTCATTAGGTTACGAGGTAATTCACAAACAAGTCAGTCGAGTACAAAGAGGACTATAGACTAGCCTCTCTGGGACCAGCGAAAGGGACACTTATTAGAATTTTTAACATTTTGACAAGCTTTGATCCTTTGCCTCCATTTCCAACAATGTCACTGTTCACACTTTAAATAACATGTAGCTGGTTTGAGCTGGTTACTTTATTTGTAAGAGAAAGACATGTACATGCAGGTCACGTTGGAATCATCCTTCAATGTGGTTCTGTCTTCCAATAAATAATTGTTTGGGGGTAAATTTATTGTAAAAGGCTAATTTCCCAGTAATTCAACTTCATGGGTATCATGCACTGCAATGTTTGGTTTGTATCACCTGTGCAGTAATAAATAAAACACTGAAGGTTTTTACGTGTAATTTCAATGTCCTACATTGTACTCTCATGATTGTCCCTGTTTACTCTGTAATGTTGTGTATAACACCTACAGTACATACAAACAAATGCTAAGTGAACGGACTACATTGTACATTGTATGCATCAGCATTTATTGATTTACAAACTATAAGGCACATCTGGACATGCTGGATAGTAGGAATGTTGAGACCAATGAAGGAAATAAACTCCTATTTAGCAATATCAGACAAATTATCAATTTCCGTCCAAATTTCTCTGATCTGTTTTGAATAACTGAATAATCAATTAATTCTTCTGCACACGCAGGCCTGTTAATTTGCATATTTGAATGCGCAGTACATCACCATGGAACACCTTGGGAGGCCAGTTTTACCACACCACTCGAAGCAGTCAATATTTGTATGATATCACACAGCTGTTGTGGATCTACCCATTGAATGGCTTGAAAATGGTGGATTTTGTCCGTAGATGCAATATCTTTTCTCTATGAAAAAAAAATGTATTAACAGGCATACATATATATATTCAACAAAAAATTTATTAAGATTAAGATTTGGTCTGTTTATCCTAATAAATTTAGAGAAATTCAATATCACTGGTTGAATAATTTCCACAAAATGGAATACTCTTTGATTCGAAAAATTATAAATATGTTTCTGTACATCTATCTACAAGGTAAATCACAAATTCTCCAATTTAAAACAAAAAATCCTCAACCCAACTAAGCGTTGTAATTGTCTTGTAACAGACTAAAAACTAAAAATATCAAATTAATTTATTGATTTTTGTGCAGCAGCCACTTTTAAACATTAACTTCTTTTCCCGGTTTTTTTTACATCCATCCAAATGAAAACAAACAAACCAAAAGAAAACAAATAAACCAACCAACTAACCAAAACAAAACAAAACAGAGCACAAATGTGCTAGTATACAAATACAACATTGTTTGTGGGGAAATAGTGAAAACTAATGTTTTGGGTGTTGGGTGATCTCCCGAGGCGAAGCTGAGGGAGACAGTCCCAATCATCCAACACCGAGGGATCATTCGTTTTCACTATTTCCCCGGAAAAACATGTTGTATTTGTTTTACTCTAACTCATAAATATTCATCAGGCAGCTGAGGTTTCATTGGTCGAATGGACCAATGAAATACCCTGTTTGTGATCATGCAGCACTTTTTACTGATACATTATATATAAATTGTGTAAAATTTCACCCAGTTCTTCCTCGGTTATAATCGCAATGCAAGCACCACCGGTCGCCATTTTGATTCAGACCGTAATAGACGTAATGGGTACGATCTTGCAGTGCCATGTTGTTTCCCATCATGCCTTGCGCGATCATAACCCCTGGAATTGTGTAATTTAAATGTGCCAAAATACGGTACATTATAATTAGGGCTGCAGTTTATCCGTTTTACGTGCCGACGCCATCTTCAAAATGTTAAAAGTTGTGATTTTGAAGAATAAATCCTTTCAAACACAACGTTTGGACGTTGTGTTAATTAGCAAAGATTTGTATTAAATGTACGTACCCCTTTCGTGTCTTTACAACCACAGATACAGGTTTTTTTTTAGCGAAACACGCGGCTGACATAATCCATATCGTACAGGCATCGCGACTTTTAAATCATTATTTTTTTTTCGTACGTGACGTTACGTGCAAAGCTAAGCACGCAAGCGCGAGCGCATTATGGGCGCGCCCGGCGTGCAATCTTCGAAATGCCCGCGCAGTACGCTGTGAATAGCCATTCAGTGTCATTTACGTCATCATCACAGCGAGGGGTTAGTGTAAGGAACGAGCATGCGCCCCTGGAGTCGAGGCTGATCACAATTGTCCTCACTGGTGATCTCCACAGTACGCACAGAAAGCACATGCGTCGTCGGTAAAAAGATAACACAGTACTGGAACAAATCTATGGCTGCGACCCAGGTGTGCAATAGTACCTCCCTGGTTTTTGCGCATCACGCAGGCATACATGTAGGAAGACACGGTGAAATAGTAAAAACTTTCACACAGTTGTGTTGCTGGAATGTACCAATGAAATACCGCGGCTGCCTAATGAATATTCATAAGGTATAGTAATAAGTGATACTAACTTCCTCACTATGAGGATGTAATGGACATCTACTTTACAAAACCCAAAACCTTTTTACCCTCATCGAAAAATATTGCACAGGTAATCTGTCGCATTCTTATAAAAATAGATGATATGAAAAATCTGCACAATTACAACTAGGACTATTCACTGGAAGTACCTGAGCTTGGTTCCCATTTTATGATGGTCAGAAATTCTCAAATTAAGTGTGCGAATGTTTAATAATTTTTTTTCAAAGCAAAGAGATAAAGTCAGAGGCTATCAGCTTCGGTCCAAAAATTGGGCCACTGGTATCAAATGATCGAAAAAAGCAATGTTCATAGAGATTTTTGGCAAGGTATACACATCTAGAATTGGAAAGTGTGTGATAGCTTTGTAGTGTAAGCGTTGGCAGTCTTTTAGGTGTTATCCCTTTTTTTTTTCTTTTTTCAAAATGGTCGCCAATATGCTTGAACCGGATTAATTATATGTGGTAACAAGCATGTTTTGGCTGCCATTTAAAACAAAAAAAGTGATAGCACCCTAAAAGCTGCCACTGCTGCAATGCTATCACATATTTTCCAACTACAGGGGTGCATACCTTGCCAAAAATCACAATGACCATTATTCCCCTCACTTGATACTGACCAAACCCCAGGCTGATGGCCTATCAGACATTTCTAAAAACATGTATAATATAAATGTACAAGCTTTTTTTGAATAAAAATTTGTGACAGATTTTGTTTTTAACATATAAAACTTGACCAACTGTAATTTGCACAAACTCGGCACGTCAGGTGTGTAAGCAATGCATTCAAATGTCCCTCACAGTGGTCGACCCTAACTCTCCCTCTGAATCTGTTGAAAGGGCACGGAGTCCGTAGTTTTTAAATTACGTACTCGATGAACAAACAAAGTGTTAGGGCATTTTTGCACAGAGCAGGTCGCATTTGAAAAATAGTTTTGCTTGAATGTGAACGTTTCAGTTCCTGCCTAACTGTGCTCAATGCCTGTTCTGCATGTACACCTCCTTGTCCTTCACGTAGCCAAACTTCTCATAGAATGGAATGTTGCTCTCCGCGCACTCCAGTGTGGTCTTGTAGCATCCCAGGTCCTGGCTTAGGAGCGTCAGCACTGACATGAGTCTGGAAAGTTTGAACAAAGAAAAAGCAAAGACGGGTCGACAAAAACTGATAACGTTCATGATGAGGATAATTGCTTGGTGGGATTTTTGCATTTCATTTGCTTTTCATGCATTTTGTTTGTTTCCAATAATACCACCACTCAAAATCCATAGAAGAATGTTCAAAACCTGTTGAAGTTTCAGCTCAGTGGATATTACATTCCACTCTCGCTAATGCAAACACTGTTAATATAAATTCTGGTTTTAACAACATAAACCCTTGGTTCCGACTGTGCTTTATGTGCACAATGAATGGGACCGGCACTTCTCTTAAAACAAAATTCTGATATAACAAACATTTTGGCTCGGTCCAGCTGAGTTTGTATTAACGAGAGTTGAATGTACACTTTTCGAGAAAACATTGAAAAACATGCACAACCTTTTGATCACAAAACACGATGTTGTTTATAGAACTCTACATTTCCAATGATCAGTTAATTGACAAAGTATAGGCAGTACAAGCTGCCGTGATGACAAATCTAATCTATACTTACAGTTTGCCAAGCTGCTGCCCCCTGTAATCTTTGTTGACCACAACTTCTTCTATCCGCCCTCTCTGTGTTCAAATAGGAAAAAAGAAAACTACTAAATCTAATGACTTCATTAAGAAGAAAAGCCATGATGAAATTCATAGTCTAATGAAACACTGTTTACCAATCTGAACCTTAATCCAATAAGATCCTCAAAATTCAGGTTTCTGAAGATTTTGCAGGATTAGGGAAGGTACAGCCACCGTTACCTTAAATTGGACATGTGGTTGAGGAAGATGACAAACTTTTTCCAGCAGCAAAGCCGAGGGCATTTTGTCAACTTCCCATACCGTGGGAGCCGATATCGACTATAAACCCTGTTATATTTGGTCTACTATGCAGAATACATATTTACCATCACTTGGTAAAGTTATGCATGAGTTATCTCAGCTGAACATTTCTGTACGTAAAAAAAAAACCAACCGTACATGCCGCCATCTTTTCGTATGGCTATGGCGATGTTAGCGCATGCGCACTACCCCCATGCATGCCATGTGCTAAACTCTCACGTGGGCGATTGGTAAATAGCAAAACTAGCAGCTAATACGTGATGGTGAATAGATCAGTAAGGAGTCGGCTCTCGCTCATGAATATGTATGAGGTAAAATGAAAGTAGCAGGGTAATCGCTTACCAGGGCACATTCGTGGATGAATTTCTGTTCTAGAATAAGAGTTGCCGTTGCCACAATGAGGTTCCTGCTGGTGTCTTCCACGACTGTGGCATAGTAAATGCCAGTCTCCTTCATGGCATTAAATGTGGCTACATGCAGAAAGGAGATACACATAGAAGGCAAATTATGAAAACAGGAATTAAGATCCTAACAAATCCACATTGAAAATCTGGTGATAACCATCCCAAAATCTAATATTCAATGCCTGCTGTATATGTAATGCCCCAATTATAGCAATGGCCCCTACATGTACTATACATGCTATAGTTGGGACTGTTGGGACTCCAACAATGGTTGGAGAAGTCCTACATATAGTTGGGGCCGTCCCATCTATACTTGGGACCATGCTATAATTGGGCCGTAATGTATACAGCAAGCTATTTGTAGCTTGCACAATGTTGTCTGCTCTGTCTTTAACTTGTACACTTTAGCACTGAATAGTTAAAAATATTCACCACATGATATGAAAGATCTACATGTATCGTTCAATAGGATAATTAATTTATACAAAAAATCCCCAGGACACTCGGAAAAAAGGATATTTGTTTTCACATAAAAAGTGAATTGAATTAAAAGCATTGTTTGACGTTACTCACCCAAATATTTTTCCGGAGTTACTTCTCCAACAATTGTGAGCCCGCTGAGAAGCTGACAATATCCTGTGAAAGTTGTTAAGTGGTATACATTTAAAGGTAGAGCAGATCTTTTGCAGCTATCCAAAAAGTATCTGACAAAATTATGTTGAAAACTTACTTGGTTTAAAGATGGGGATGGCAATAAACTCCCCGTGAAATTATTCTTTCTGGCATGCTGTCATTTTGAAGAAAACAATAAAAAGAAGGCCATTTCCACAGGTGCGTCAAGTGACTGCACTTTTTTTCACCATACATTTATGATGGCTAGTCTCTCCAAATATGATGCAGAAAAAAAATGTGAATTTCAGATGAAAACATATTATTGTTAGAAAATGCTTAGAAAATTTTCATACATCCCCATTCAATGCCATAATAAACATTGTACTAAATGCTAAACCACAAAAGTGGAGTCATGAAACACAGATAATATATATCACATTTTTTCCTTAATTTCAAAAGTAAAAGGCTATTTTAGATGCATACAAAAAAAGCAAAAAATTAGTGTTACGCCCAAATTTAGTTGTTATTTTACCAACTTGGGACCATCCCAACTAAAGTGTTCCAACTGGGACACTTAAGTTGGGACCGTGGTCTACATATACAATGAAGTTGGGGCGTACCAACATCAGCGACAAACCTCTTTCGAAATCTGCTGTACTCAACGGTCTCAGAACCAGCGAATCACCAGGATTGGAAGGTGATGCAGCTGGATGGAATTTAGCCTTTGACCTTTCCTCAAAGTCTATTCTGGACAACAAACTTTTGTCAAACATCAGGGTTTCTTCCATTCCGTTCTGTTTGAAAAGGAAATGGAGAGAATTACAGGTAAAAGATTATTAATGTAATGGTCCCAACTAGCTCATCAGTTCAAAATTAAGAAGGGCCCACCCCAACCATAAGTGTTCCAACCAGCGCAGAACATTTAATTTGGGAGGTCTGAGATTGAAAACTGTTATTTTTGGGGGTTTCAGATGGAACGTGGAGTGCTGTGGCCTCGTGGTTAAGGGCACTGAATTTGTGGTTTGCGGGTAAAGCTGCAGGTTGTCGGTCATGGTGCGAGTGCCCTTGGGCAAGGCACTTTGTCACTCATTGCTTCTCTCCACCCAGGAGTAAATGGGTACCTGTGAGGGCAGAGATGGTTATTGTGATTGGATTACCGGTAGCTTCCTTGCGCCTAACAGGCTGCATCAAGCTGTATACTCCCCAGGGAGCCGAGATGGTTTTTGGAATGTTTCATGGGCCCCACCCCCAAAACATCAGTCATGCATCCCAGCACTTGCATGATGAGTCTGAGGAGAGGGGCGGGGCAGGGGCATTCCTCAAAACATCAACAAATCAATGATCAGCATATAAAAAAACTTTCCTGCTGCTTGTTGTCCTGTGAGTTGTGTTTCATCTTATCATACCAATCTGGCAGTGCACAGCATAAATCATACCTACCTCCATTTTTTTCCTTTGCTTCTAAAATGAGAAGCAACTACGGCGAACTAGTGCAAGGAGCAACCGCACGTCCGTCTTCCTCACCAGTGAATCTGCAACTGATGAATTTGACACGTTTATAGTCTTGTGTCCATCTCTTCTATCGTCAAAATTCGTTTTATAAACTATGGAACCAGACTACACGTTTGAAATCAGGTCCCAGACGCCTATCATTACTTGTGGGTAGGATGCAAACGTACCAGGAGGATCCTGACTAAAGAAAATGGCGGCGCCCATGTGACAAATGAAAGTGAAACAATTCTCTTGCATGCTCAGCTAAACCATTTCCTCCGATTACACCTTCATTAACGCCGTCTTATATACGTAATATAGTGACGCAAAGGCTTTAGACAATGTGTTGACAGAAGTGATCTTTTTTAATGTGAGTGGAAAAGCTGCGGAAAGCGATCGATCGATCAAAAGCAAAAGTAAGCTGAACTGACTAACGAGTATTCCGTGCTAGTACTATACTATAGTAGAAGTAGAAACGCAGTGGCTATTGTTACGGCAGCCGTAACGCATTTCCCATTTTCTATCGTTACGGTAGACTGCAACCTGGCAACTTTTATAAAAAAACATGACAAGAAAATATAAAATTAGAAGGAAAAAAGTGAATTTGAACTTTATGAAATTTGGACTTTATTTCCCTTTTAAAAAAAATCCTCCAAAGCCTCGGGTTAGAAAAGGAAAAAAATTCGAGTGCAAAACTGAGATTCGAACCCGCAACCTCGCGATGCAAAATCCTACCCTCTATCGGCTGAGCTGGCGCACTGCTCGATAAAACGTGGGGAAACAAATAATTATATACCCGCGTGCGTATCAAAAAAATATCGTAGAGGGCGCTAAACAACGAGTGCCGTAACGATAGCCACTTCGAAGTAGAAAAGCAGACCAGCGCTAGCGCTGATGCAGTTGGCGGATTTTAAAAGATGCAAATTTTGGCTATCAACCACTCAACTTATCATGCTTATTTGACATCACTGGTATTTAGGCCTAATGTCAATGATTTTTTTTTTTAGACAACGTACATTTTTTTGAGTATTCTGTAGTGTTAGGTAAAATAGTATTCAGATATTTATTTTTGCCTTTTGGAGTTTTGGCTCACTGAGCCAAAAATAAAGAATACCCCAAAATTTAATCATCAACCGAATATCCGATTAGAATTTTACCAAATACAATATTCGATAAATGTAATACTATTACTAACTATCAATTTATCATGACTAGACGTGCTAGAGGCTAGTGTATTTAAGAAGGAAGGGATTTCACACAAGCTACATGTAGCTTGAGTTGCATAAAAAAATTACAATATAGGCCTTAATAAAAATATGCATAATTTTCACACTTTTCTCAAAACGTATATACATGTATCTACTGAGCTGAAATTTTGACAGGTAATTCTTTTTTAAATGCATGTAATCTGCTTCCTATTTATTGTATTGTTATTCCTTAGAAGACTGATGATCAACAAATATACATTTTTCACATAACCTATGTATGAATGTTACATGTATTTTTCCTATTTATTTGTCAGGGTCTTCACCGTCATGAACGTCCAAGCAGCCAGGTTTCTGAGTTCAGCTCCTGCAATGATGAGCATGTGTACCCAAACATCCAGATCAGTCCCAAGACTCGCATTGAGATCCCAAGGCCTTAAACATTCTCCCCGATTGTGTGGCCAGGTTGCATGCCTGCACTTGAACAAGCACATCTTGAGAACTACTCATGCAAAGTATATTACAAGTTCAGCAGTCGCGGCATGCAGGTTAACAACACTTTATGGGTATTGTCCGAAACTGTACAGTACCGGAAGTCCTCAGGAGACTGATGATAAACGAGCAGCGAAAGATGAGAAACGTTCACCGGGAGAGGTTCACGTTGATACAGACTTTGTGGAAAATGAAGCTACTGGTGAGAAAAGGAGGAAAGGACAGATGAATCGGTATGTGAGGAGGGCCTCCAAAGCAACCGAGAAAATGAAGGAAAAGATGGCAGACACAGTCAAAGACATGGTAAATATGTCGGTAGGAAGAAAGTTGGTTATGTTTTTTTAAATGACAAGTATTATGGAGTGTCATGGCCTAGCGGTTAAGAGCACCGGGCTCATGCTCTAGTGTTTCAGAGGCAACAGTGGCATGGGTTCGAGCCCGGGCCCGGACACTTGTGCCCTTAAGGAAGGCACTTAACCATTATTGCTTCGTCCTTCGGATGGGACGTTAAGCCGGAGGTCCCGTGTGTATGTTGTATAAGGCCTAACGCACGTAAAAGAACCCAGTAACACTTATCGCTAAGAGAAGGGGTTTGCCCCAGTGTTTCTGGCCTCCTAGTTATACTCCCTTGTGGAAATCCTTAGGAGAAGAACCAACCAAGTACCAAGTTTTACTGTACAGTGTATTAAGGGCCCGTCTCAATTCATACATGTATTCGAGACGGGTTCCAGACAAGAATCTTTCACTTTGTCCGAAAGAAGCTCTGCATTTGTCCCAGACATGTTCCGGGGAAATGTCATCAGCAACTGCTTGACTCACCAATACTGATAACTTCTTTGCGGGAAGATTGCCGGGAAGTTGTTCAAAATCCTGCAACTTATACCAAATACAATGTCCGGAACTTGTCCCGAACTCCTACTGAATATGAATTGAGACAGGCCCTTTAACACTGTACTACAGTCAAACCTGTCATTTAAAAGAAACATATACAAAACAAATTGCAGAGGGTCCAGCACAGACATTAAGCATTACATGTACATGTATTTCTTGAGATTCCAGTCGTGCAGAATGCTTAATGTAACTTCGCTTCTATTAATGATTCATCATGCATCCATACATGTAACATGCAAAGAATTTCCCTAAATGTATGGTATTTTCAATACAATGTATCCCTATTTCTGACATCTCAGGCTGAAAGCTTCTGAGACAGTAGCAGGTTAATGAGTCCTGGTCCCTCGCTGATCGCTTTTCTTAGGATGAGAGAGAAATTGTGATGCGATCAAGCTAAATGAGTCGTTTGTCGACTCTTGGTCATTTTGTTTTTTTACAGATTGGAAAAAACAGCTCAATCTCAGCATTACTGCTGTGAAAACTGCATGCTGCTACCATCTTTAGTTCAAAAGTTATGTCGAAACACGAAGAGATGTGATGAAGTGATGTGATGAAGCGGTCCTATTTCGGCCTGAATCTCAAATCGAAATTTCCCAACAAACGACTCATTTACATGTAGCTTGATCGCATCACAATTGTTGTAAAGTGCCTTGCTCAAAGACATGTCCAGCCCATACAATACATGTTGTTACAATGACCGTTTTCAGTTAATCTTTAAACAGGTGCACATGAAATGTTTGAAACCAAATTTCTCTTCATTGTTTACTTGCAGAAAGAGAATATATTCACCATCCCTAACCTGCTGTCCACAACACGCCTAGTCATGTCCCCAGTTCTGGGTTACCTGGTCATACAGGAGTCTTACACACTGGGTGCTTGCTTGTTTGCTGTGGCTGGCATCACAGACTTGGTAAGGACCAGACAGATTCAATGTTTCATTTGAACATTTACATACAGAGTTGAATTCAAATTAGGCAAGTCTCACTTATCACAATTCAATCACAAGCCATGCAGTTCAAGCTATTATCTGGTTCGTTTGTGTGATGTCAATTCAGTTTAAACCACGCCCACTGGCTATTAACAGGGGTGTGAGTGACCACTGATAAAAGTAGCTGAAAACAGCTGGAAAAAAAGTGTAAAAAAGCTGAACTTTGGAAATTCCCAGTACTTTTGTACACAGCCAGTGAGGGAAAAAAAGAAAGAAATCCAAAACAACACAGGAAATCTAAGCTGAAATCAGCTTAGATTTCACACCCCTGTATTAAGTAGCATTGGAACCATTGCAACCGGAAGCTAACGCAACTTGAGTGTTTATCCAATGGGCACTAGTAATCAGTGGATATGAACTAAGAAGTTAAGAACAGTATTCTGTTACAAATTTACGTACATGGTCGAACCACCACAAGTAAATCACAAGTAAATAACATCTTAATTAAGCTACCTGTATTCAAATGGACTATTGCAAAAAAAACCTCTTTCGTTTGTTTATTTGTCACTGTTCACCCTTTACTAGTTTACCTGAATCATGATATGAATTGCGATAGACTTGGAATTTGACTTTTGATTGACTATAGTACCTTATTTGATCAAACACATGTAAAAAAAAAGTACAGAAAATTTGCTTGTTAGGAATTCAGAAGAGATTCCCCCAATCAAAAACAATAACAAAACGTGGGTTTGTATTGCAAGCAGAATACATATTGGTTGTTGCTGCATGTTGATCTTGCAAGTGCCAAAACAACTTGTTGGGAAGTGAGAAAGCTCAAGTGGGCATGGTGGGAGGACTTTTTGCCACCCATCAACCTTATTCACAGTGTTGGTCGTCATTGCTAGCTGAGATACATGTACATGTACATGTACGTACAACAGTAGTGAAGAATTAAACGCATTAAGGATAAGAATAAAGTACACACAGGACAAATCGTATCAAAACAATCTACATGTAGACTCGTGTATTTTCATAGATCTGATGATCCAAAATCTCTCTGTTCCAATGTACATTTATATACTTGTATGCTCGTTTTACTTGTTTCTAGCTGGATGGTTTCATTGCAAGAAACTTCAAGAATCAGCAGTCAGTTCTTGGTTCCATCATTGATCCACTAGCAGACAAGTGTCTGGTTACTATCCTCGCACTCAGCTTAACTGTCAGCGGCCTTATCCCAGGTACAGACTTTGCAAGCATAAGACTGATGTTTCAAACTGAAAATGCCCTCGCTCCTCTAAGTGCACTGGAGTCATCATGATAACTCTCTAGAGTAATGATGCAGTGCAAACATTTCAAACACTACAGATTGTTCCAGTGTTGTGGGCTCATAGTCTGGTGCTTGATATCACGTTCTTTTGGGTAATTCTGTGTACATGCCATCTGGGTTTGGGACTGGCATTTGGGATTGCGGTGCATGTGTCCATTGGCAAGACACTTTACACCTACATGTACATGTAGGAGTTAAATGGATATCTCTGCAAGGTGGTTATTTAGGGAAATGGTAATACATGTATTGTCTTTGAATGGACCATTTTGCCAAGCAAGGTGTACGGTTCCGAAAAACAGATCTAGAGGTCATGTCTAGCTACTTGATCTTTGTTAAAAGTGATATAGCATGGTTCGACTTTAGCGGTAGCTCGCTAGCCAAATGCTAGTCAAAACTGCGGTGGGTTAGTCAAACTATTCCTCTAGTAGCCTGGCTTGCGAGTCAGAACTTATTGGGCTACGGCAGCGATGAAAGGACAGGAAGAATTATTATCATTAAATTCGGAAAGCAAACCTGTATCAATTGGTGTAAATTGTATTAACTGTTTAGGGTGAAACTATTAGATCTGTAAAAACACTGACAAGATTGCCTCAGGATACACGTTTTACATGTACATGTATGCACATTGTTGTTGTTGTTGTTTATAAGACACTCTATAAAAGAAAAACATGCGGGCTCGTGAAGATGCCCACGGGCTAGTTAAAGAGTCTGTTTCAGTAGCCCAGCTGGCTAGTGAAAAAAAAGTTAAGGTCGAAGTTCGAACCCTGTATAGTGTGTACAATACTTTGCCAGTGTTTACAAGGCTCGCAAAAAGTGTCCTTTACTAATTTCAGAAACTTTTTGGTAGACTTTTTTTTTCATATCAATGATCTCATTTTGTTATCCTTCCACCTGTAGTGCCCCTAACTATCCTGATGGTCAGCAGGGATGTTGGTCTAGTTGGCAGTGTCTTCTACCTCCGGTACCAGTCTCTCCCTCCACCCCGGACAGTCAGCCGATTCTTTGACATCACCCACGCCACCGTCCAACTCAAACCCACCACCATTAGCAAGGTTTGTTGTAAAGACTGTCATGGAGATGATATTTCCCATGTCCCTTATGACATTATGAATACACTAAAGTGGTGGTAATGAATATTAAGTGGGTGGCTAGCGTGTAAAGCGCTCTCACCACTATGGCTCTAGTTCATTTCCGGCTAGGACCATATATGAGTAGAGTTGTGCGTTGGTACGATTTTCTTCTATTTCACAAGGGTTTTTCTCTGGGCCCTCCAGTTTTCCTCCCTCTGAAAAAATAAACCACTTTCGATCTCTGGCTGTACTCCGTGGTCATACTATACATGTGTATTAGTCATACGGCTGGCTGCCTTTACATACCTGTGGCTTGACCATGTTGTAGCCGCATCCTTCGCAATTCAGCTTCTCAGCTGTGAGTGAGGATGATAAGCCTTCCAAATTATACACACTGACGTTACCCTAATTATAAGCTCCAGGTGTGATCTATCCCCCCATTGAATGGGGTTGGGGGATGGGCCACTTGGAAGTAAAGATACAATTAAAGTTGACAGTATGCAGAATACACATAACATTGCCAGGAAGGATGTTAATAACACACATTGCAATGCACACCCAACATACATTTCATTCTTTGGGGTATGCTGATGTTCAAGCTAATAATTATTGCCAAACACTCTGCGTGGCCGACATCATGTGCAATTTGACTTATTGTTCACAAACAATTTTTAGAACCCCTGTTGAAGAAAAGGGTCACAACTGACTCGTGATGAGAGGGTCAGGGGTTCGAGTCTTGCTGCTGGCCATATGTTGTGTCCTTGGGCAAGCCACTTCACCCCCACTTGCTTCTCTCTACCACGGGTAAAAAATGGGTACTAGCATTTGCTGTGATGGACTGGCATCCCATAAAAGGGGAATTGGAATATTCTCAGTCGTTTCGTGCCACGAAAAGGGGGGATAAACGCCGGCCTGATGAGCCATGTTGGCTGGGAATAGACTTACTTTACACTTGAAAAAAGTTTTATAAGCATGATGCCATCCTTGCACAGTGATGATTAGTAGGGCATGCTTTGCCAGCTATACATTAAGTAGAAGCCTTTCCTCTGGATGGTGGAAGCATTGCGGAAGGGTTAATTTATCAACCAAGTGCTCCTCTTACCAATTTGCCCTATTTTTGTCTTTTGTTTGTTTGTCACATTTCCAGTTGAATACAGCTGTTCAGCTTGGCCTTGTAGGCTTCACATTAGCAGCACCGGTATTCCACTATGTGGATCATCCCTTACTGCATGCACTCTGGTAAGAGCAAGCAATATCCAGTACAGCTTTATTACCGCAACACAATTACATGGTTACCTGCTTAAGAAAGTTCTGTTGGACATTTTAAGGCGTCTAGTTTCCGTGTAATTTCAAAATGAAATTCTGAGACAAAAACCCTAAAATTAAGTTAGTCACCAAAATTTTCAAAATACTTTATATTTCACAGCTATAATCAGATGATTGTCAATCCTACCATTTTTCTATATATAAAAAAAAATTAGTCGCTTGTGCTTACTATGTTTCACAATCTGAAAACATTTTACGTAGGTGGGAGACCATTTGACAAAAACAAAGCAACTTGGAGGCTCATATAATAAACAGTATTATTAACAGCTTTTGCTTATTTCTCTTTCATTGTTTTCATTTATCATAATTTATCACCCTCACATTACAGGTTTACCACAGCAGCAACTACTATTCTTTCAGGCCTCAGCTATGTCTTCAGTAAAGATGCATTCAAGTTCCTGCGAAAATAAACAGACAAACATTTCTTCAGCTGAACCCAATCTAGTTTGTACATGTAGATGTTATGCAGGTTTATACTTGAAGGTAAATAAGGAAGCAATTCACTTGGAAGGATTGATTCTAATTAAATAATTTACTGTGTGGGAAGTGTGGCCTAGCGGTAAGGGTTCGTGACTCATGATCAGAGGGTCAGGGGTTCGAATCCAGCTGCTGGTCATATGTTGTGTCCTTGGGCAAGGCACTTAATCCCCACTTGCCTCTCTCCACCCAGGAGTATAAATGGGTACCGGCATTAGCTGGGGAGTAACCTGCGATGGACTGGCATCCTGTCCAAGGGGAATAGAAATATTCTCAGTTGTTTCATGCCAAGGAAACCGGAGATAAACGCCGGCCTGATGGGCCATATAGGCTCGGGACAGACTTTACTTTTACTTAAATAATTTACTGCATCAAGAGTGCCAAAGACAAAGCAATTATTTGTTTGCAAATGACCATTCAGGTGAAAAAGATACACAAGATCAACATGTAGGTCCTTACATTACTCAAATTACACAATATCACATTCTATAGAAGATTGAAGTTTGACGTCATTTAGAACCAGAAAGTCCAATGCAAACGAATGGAGTACGCGCGCGTGTTGGTTCAAGGGCTGAATCACGCGCTAATGTCTTTTACACACACATTGTGCGCGTGATGTATTCACTTCGGTACTCTATAGGGCCAGGTTTCAGCTCACTCTGCATGATATCCCAAACTTTTTGTAATGAACAAAATCATGAAATTTGTCCACAGCCTGTTTTCTAAATTGTTGGCTTTATAAAATCAGATGCTTTTGAAATCAAATCATAACTTGCTTCTGATTTCAGAATTCTCTTGAATGTTGTACACAGAAAAGACAGTTTGTATTTTTTTTCTCATTTACAATCTGAACACCAACCTTAGATTTGTATGTATGATATTCAGATTTTTAACAATTTGATAAATAAATCAAACCAAAGAAACAAACCTTAACTGGTCTTTCTGTGCTTTATTACAAGTTCACTTTTATACAACTTTTACAGCAGTAATTACTCCATATTTTTTATTTATTTATACATTTATATACGGTGATGATCTTAAGCTTTTTTGTTTTTACAAATTGTAAGCAACACTAATTGGAAGTCCCAAATGTATAGACTTTCACTTGCTTATATCCCCCAACTTACTCAACATCTACATTTGTTGCATGTCAACCAGCAGTAAGCTTTGCTTTCAACTTCTATTTCAGACCATTGAAAGGCCGCATCCGAACCAGGGAACGTCTCAAAAAGTCTGAACGCTTGGAACTTTCCAACGGGGAACATCGCCTGTTCCAATTGGGAACATGCGTTGTTCCCAGGAGGAACAGCCCAGGAACGCCAGGTGTTCCACAACAAATTCAATTTGTTGGACAGCCGTGAAAAAAAAGGAAAAAAAGACAACGACAAAGCTGGGATTTGAAGATATATGGGCTCCATGCGCCAGCAAAGAGGGCGCTTTTTAACCACTTTTGAGAGCCCCATGGACAGGACACATGGCACGTGCGTACTGTACTGGTTCGCGTGCTAAGTACGCACGACTACCTGCTGAATGTGCCCAAAGCTATTAGCCAGAGTGTCTTCTCATGAGCTTTAGGCGTCGTCGGTGTTCAAATTAATTTTTTTCGATAGTCTCCCAGACTAATCCCCAAATAACTTTGGACACATTCGAAGTCCACAGTGGATGGACTGGGGAACCAGTCTAGGTCTCCCCCAACTCTCCTTTTCTGACCGTTGAAGGGGTACTTGTGCACAGAGCCCACAGCCCGAGACTGATGCAAACACACACACACACACAAACGTGTTCACCGTCGATCATGGACGTCCTATTGTCCCTCTTTTGTTTGTACTCTAACTTTTTAGGAAGACTCCCACAGGTTATGTACACGACCCCAATCGCGGACGTATGACGGGAATCGTGGACGATATTGTTCTCTTTTGTTCTCTGGTATTTTTCGTCCACGGTTTGAAAAGATGAACACGTACACTGCTACTTCACACCTGCACCATGCACAAGCGTGCCGTGTTCAGAGAACATATTCAGGACATTGACCAAATGAGGGCTATCCATCCCATCTTCCCCCTCCACCATTTGATTGGGGGAGGGGGCGGGGCCCCAGGCCCAGTCGCTATTCCACTGTGCATGCAGAAGCGTTTACCTTGGCTCACCTTTTTTAACAAATTCTACCCAATGAAAGCTCAAAAGAGATTAGCCATCAATGGTACAAGTACCTTTAAATAGTGCATTTGGTGACTACAAATACGCAACAGAAAAAGAGAGCACCTTCTTGAATCTAGTCTACACCCAATTCATTTACAGCAGTTCCAAATACAACCGTGCACGGACAGTCTTGTTTTTACTGGCATCTTTGGTAGCAAGCAGAGTTGAGCACAGTAATGACAATATACACTTACTGAACAGAGAAGTTTCTGTGTATTATACATGTCTTTGGCCTCAAAAAGATGATCCCCATGGAAGATTGTTTGCATTGTGATACTTGCGACATTTTAAGCAATCTGATATGTACAAACACTGCTGTTGAACCACATTTTTCTTTACATTAAAGCTACAGTCCATCATTTGCAGCTATCCAAAAAGTAACTGACGTAATTATTGTTAAAAACATACTTGGTTGAAAGATAGTAAGAGGACTAAACTCCCTGCAAATTTATTCTTTCTGGCAAGCTGTCATGTTGAAGAAATCAACGAAAGAAGGCCTTTCCAAAAGACGCACCGTTGGACATTTCCGTTAGTAGTTCGTTTCTTTTATTCGGCGAAGTGCGCACAAGCTTTGGCACGACGCACACGCGAGCGCGTTTGCTATAATTCGTCAGATCTATGCGCGACATCGCGTAGCTGCAATCAGCTCAGTAAGAACGTGTCTTGGACGCTGAATTCAGGCCCAGTTCAAAACACGATTCAGCAACTTTTGATTTGAAATTGAGATCCTAGAATACTGTTTTTCTTGGAATATACAACTGAAGCTGAGCTGAAACTTCATAAGCTTAGTTGTTCAGCAACCTTCGTTAGATTTTGAACACTTTTGTTGCTTCAAACGAACAAAATATAGAAATTACAAATGATGGACTATACCTTTAAAACACAGAGCGTTGGATATGATAAAGCATGACACTGCAGTTTAGTATTATAATTGACTTATATCAGGAGTTGTCAAGAGATGATATATTGTGTAAGTGACAGTGATATACAATCGAGAATTAGTTTATGAGAATATCAAGTATGGCAGTTGACATCAGCAGAAAATCAATTGAAAATCCTATGTGATTGTGCCTTTTTTCAATTGACGAATGCACTGTTGGCTATGGACACCGCAGTATACAAGAAAAATAAAATGAAAGCAGTATTGCCATACACTTTCTGGCTGATTAAATATATACATTTGTATACATGTGAATTATTGTATACATGTACATGCTTAAATGTAATGCCACACTTTGACAAATGTACTGTACACTCAGTTGGACAAATATATTATACAAATAATGAATGTTTGTGAGTGCAATGGTAAGAATAATTTCATGAGGTGACAGATGAAATGTTCCATTCCACGAAGCGAAGCCGAGTGGAATGGAACATTTCATCTGTCACCTCATGAAATTATTCTTTCTATTGCACGAACGTGAAACATTTATTATTTGTTTTATATAACACCTGAATAAATCCTCGTCATCTGATTGGTTGACTTTTAATAGCCAATTTATTCAAGTTAAAAATTGTTTACAAGTTTGACGAGTTCAGAGTTATCATATTCAATTTTTCTCAATTTAAAACTTTTCCATAAGTTTAGAACTCTAACAGTTCAATAAGTTCAGAACTTTTATTGCCAATTTAAACACCACAGCGCCACCATCGGCAACATGTGCAGTGACAGTGCAATGGTACTTCTAATCACAGTGCAATAGTACCTCCATTGCACTGTGCGCTGTGCGCCACACGCACGCCGTGCATTGGTACGAATAATTCAATGACATGTGATCAACGATCCACCAATCAGATGACGGGGATTTATTCAGGTGTTGTATAAAAGAATACAACTGAATAAGTTTAATGACAACAAAACTGCACGTAGCATTTTTGGGTTTTTTTTCCCTTCCAAAATATAAATAATAAAACGTGTTTTTCAGAAAATGCAAAATTGAGATTAGGCCAAAAAAAAAATAAGTCGGTCTCTGGTCAGCGCGCGCGTCGATTTTAATCGTGGGCGTCGATCTTTTTTTTTTCCAAAATGTTCCGCGGTAGCTCCAACAGCGCCCTCTATTTCCTCACCTCCTTAATTTTATTTTACCAAAGAGCACCAAGGAATGGGAAATTGCATCAAGGCAAATGATCGAAAGCACCAAGGCAAATTATGGAGGACACCAATGTACATGAGGACACCAAAAAAGAAAAATAGTACCCACCTTGTCTGTACAATCCAAGCTTGGAAAAAAAAAAAAAAAAGCAAAAAAAAAAAAAAAAAAGCCGAGTGGCCGCGTCAATTCCGGAACTTTGGTCTGACCAGAGACCGAATATTTTTTTTTTTTGGCCTTATTAATCTTTTTTTTTTTAATTGAAGTTCAGTAATTTTTATTTTAATATTTTCCAAAGAAGAATGAATTAAAAATGTGCCTAAATGGCAGATTACATAAAATTCAACAAATATCACTCTCAGCGAAAAGTATAAAAAATTCAGCCTTTTATTCTATGATTTTTTAACATTTCTGTGAATATATGGCTGACATTACCACAAACCTTTCCTTACAATACAAAAGAACCAAGTGTAAAAATAATAACAGATAACTAAATCTTGTTAAACCAATGCTATGACGTCAAACTATTGTTAAAAGTGTGGATTCGGAACTACGAATCTGTTACACTGGTCACAAAGTGTGGATTCAGAACGACAAATCTTTGGTAAAATGTGGATTCGGAATTACGAATCCACACTTTGAACATGTCAGACAATTGTTCTCCATAATGATTATTAATAGGACCGTCTGCATTAAAACTTTCCTTCCGAAATTACCAATGCATCTTCACTGTCAGATTCTCCGCCGTCACTTCAAAAACTACTTTGAGTCAGAAAGAAATCGTCGTCTGAACTATCCATGTTGATGTAAGGAGCCTACACACAAAATGACTTGGTTGTATGGGTGTGGCGATACACATGCTTGATTATGTATAAGAGCCTCGAAAAACTCCCTTGTAAATTACCCCAAGTGGCCAGACTCGACACGAGATATGCCAGTCTTTTCATCTCCACTCACTGGACTGTTAATGACAATACTTCTTTTGACGCAATGGTTTAAGTCAGAGAATACCCTCGCAAGTGTGGATTCTTAATTTACGAATTCACTTGGGGCTACGAATCCACACTTTCTTGTGTATTCTCCTAAACGTAGATGATGATGTTCACAATTCATGACAAAATTATTAAAAATTGTGATTTCAAATGCAAGTACATGCACATGTACATGTATCTTAAACATTTTAAATCATTAATATCGTGTAAATTGTAAGCTCGTAAATTGACTATGGACTGGATGATGACTTGTGATTGACAGGTTGTGACTTATTACAAGTCTACAAGAAAAGCCTTGGAAAATGAATTACTTCGATACTGGTTTCTATAAATACAGTATTTTGTTGATATCAATTTAAGTTGAGTTAAGTTTTTTTGGATTGTTGATTTAAGTTGAGTCAAACTCAGGCCCAGGCCCAGGCCCAGGCAGGACAGTTTAATGTAGGTTTTAATATGTCCCTTTTTGTACATTTTGCCATCTCAACAAGGTTCCGTTTCATCAGTACCAGTATGTACAGCACAGGGCTTACATACATACATACATACACAAGTGCATGTAGAATTTGGTTGAAAATGTAGAATTTGGTTGAAACTTAGTTGAATTCGCAAGTCAATTAATAAGTCAAATAACAACTAGCAAGTCAATTCCCCATGTCACTTTAAAAGCCAATTTATATAACAGCGTACGAGCAATGTCAAATGAAATACATTTGTGATTAACTTGTGATTGACTTGTGATGACTTGTGATGACTTGTGATGACTTGTGATTGACTTGTGATAACTTGTGATGACTTGTGATTGACTTGTGATGACTTGTGTTGACTTGTGATGACTTGTGATTGACTTGTGATGACTTGTGTTGACTTGTGATTGATTTGTGATGACTTGTGATGTCTTGTGATTGACTTGTGATTGACTTGTGATGTCTTGTGACTGGCTTGATTACAACTCTTACATACAGATTCCATACACGAGAACTCTCTGAACAGTGACACACTAGATTGCAATTGCTGCCTCACAACCAAGATGCGATGGGCTTGCGCACACTCACAGGAAAATGGATAATGCACACTCTACGCCGTACAATGTATAAAACTTACGAATCAATTCGCCAATGCGCCATGAAGTTCACTACTGGCTTTTGTGATAGAGCCATATTTTACTCTCTACTAATGCTGCACGGAGTCAAAAGAGCAGAATATGCTCGAGATTTCTTCTGAAGATTTGGTCACCATTTATGCAGTATGAACATCGTATAATTTGCCGTTGACATAATAGTTAAGAAAGTGTGGAAAGGCATTTACCACTTGAGAAGAATGTATTAAGTACTGCAATAATTTGGTTTTGTTTGTCTAACGAAGAGTATTAAGGACAAATTATTATATTTTAGTGTTATTTTTATGTACACAACTTTGTCTGAAGAAACTATTTAGATATTAATGACATATCTGGTTGGACAGTATTTTGGTATTTCTTAATTGAATGGTTCTGTTGTGAATCTTGTTTCAGAATTGTTAGCCCCCTGGCAATAAATATGGCACCCCAGATTTTCACTCCCTTACACTTATTCCGTTGAAACTTAACAGTGGCCACATACATGTAACATACAAAGCATGACTTTGTCATATTTAGCAAAAACGACTCGGCTTGACCTGCTCTGACAATCTGGATTGAGTTGACTATTGATTAGCGTGGCTACGTTGCAACTGGCAGAATGTTAATCATTGTAGCGGGATGGGTACCAGACAAAGGGAGGATCAAGATGTGGGCAACTCCCGCGTTTGCTGCAGCATCCTCACAGCCTAAAATGAGGAGAGAAAACAATTTTAAGTTTCAATAAACCACACAGGGAAAATGACAAGGTGCTTATGTTTATTTTGATGTTGAACACTGGAGCAGGGTTCAAACCTGTGACCTCCGGATTGCTGTTCCGGTGCTCTTCCAACCAAGCTTTCCAGCCCTATGATGGCGGTTCCCATTTTTTGTCAATGACTTTGTTCCAGGGATCGCGCCCAAAGTCACATTGTTACCAACATTAGCAATGCTGCAAACCTGGGAAATATTTCCACCGCGTAAAGAAAAAAATTCACTTGGCCTCTGGAATATAATGGTTTCATTCTCTTCTCAACAAGAGGCAGGCATGCAACTTTTCCTCGGATCTGCTGATTTCCTCGGTTTTTTTACTTCTCATGAATGCCATTACAAATTATGAAAAACACTGTACAAACTATACAACAAAGTCTTGTGTGGTTTGGTGTTTCCTCATTTTTTTCTAAATTTCCAGTTACATGAACATGTTTGTACATGCCTGAAGTGGGTAGTAATTTTAGCACCAAAAAAAATGGGACTAGTAATTTTCAATACTACCCTTCAACTGTGCAGTATAAATGACGCCTTTAAGGAAAGCAACAGTGGATTTTTCTTCTTGAGAAGTGTACATGTACCTTTTGCATGGCAATGATCCAGGAGGAGGCAGCTTTCCTTGAGTAGTCGTCTGGAACAAAGAGCAGTAGATCCCTCGTCTCATCGATGTATCTGTACTTGATGGACATGGATGTGATGACTGCATTTTCTGCAAGGAGAGTACAATTACTGTTAAAGTGCCGTGGCATTGTGGTCTGGAGCACTGAATTCTTGGTCTACGGGTTGTGGGTTCGAGTCCAGCCTGGTGTTATGGTTTTGGTGTGTGTGCCCTTGGTCAAGGCACTTTGTCACTTATTGCTTCTGCCCACCCAGGGGTAAATGGGTACCTGTGAGGGCAGAGATGATTATTGTGACTGACTGCAGACATAAATCAAATTAGGTTTTGCCCTTCACCGACGTGCTTTGCGCCGAAATGGCAGCATCGAGCTGTATACTCCCCAGGGAGCTGAGATGGTATTTGAAATGTTTCATTGGCCCAATGAGCAGGGTAATAATGATGTAGCGCCTTGAGCACCAATATTGGTGGATACATGTACATGCGCTTTATTAATACACATCATTATTATTATTATTTTAAAACTAATTAACTCCTTAAATGCATAGTGAGTTGATACATGAGGTTAAAATCCCACCAGTTATGAACTCTGTCCATGAACAGTAGGTGCTTTGTGACCAGTCATAAGAGCTCGATGTGGGAGGGTCACATTACATGCTCTCACTGGTACAAGCGAAGTACGTTGTATCGTGTGGCACAAAGTGCCCATGACTTGTGATTTCATTCTGAATGTGCACAAACCCATGCCAGGCATAAGACAGTGCTGCATTTCAAGTCCCTCTAAACTCTCCCTTTGTAACCGAGTATCTTAATGTAACTGAGTACATGTACATCTACCGGTACATGAATTGGCTAGACAGTAATAGTGCATTTCTTGATTCCATCCAATGAGAGTCATTAAGTTTATTGTTGAACTGTCCAGATAAACTGATCAGTATCAATGTTGTGGATCTGTTTATAGCATAATTCTGAATTAAGTTTTGCTTTGAAAAAGTGCTATAGAAATACCCATTTCTTATTACAAGCTAACTCACGTACCAGCCAAAAGGCAAGGATATTGGTTTTTGCTTAGCTGTATGTAAATCTAAATCTACTGATTAGTAATGTCTAATATCATTCATCGAAATCATATAATAAACATTGTATATGTTCAGGGCATTTAAAGGTGAGGGTTGCTTATGCACAGTCAATTCTTTTCTTTTCTTCTGCAAGGAGAAATGTGCAGCCTTCCCGATAGACTGATCAATTAACCCTATTACTACTCCTTGGCGTCTTTTACTAAGTACCGGTACTGGACCAAGTCCGCCAAAATCCATCACTGACCCTGCTTCACAAAATGCGTTAGGACCAAATCCGCTGAAATCCACCACAAGACCAACACTACTATACAATGTAGGTGGATTTTGATGGACTTGGTACTCGTGGCTTGCCCACCAAAATCCCCAAAATGGGGGAATGGATTTTGATGGATTTGGGAAGGTTAGGGTTAAGCCCCATCCCCTGTGCATGGGCGACAACACATGTCATTCTGTGAAGTTAACGTCCAACCTGTTACCTTAGTACTTTGAAATTGACCATTCAAATATCATTCATCGGTCAGTCCATTAAGCCATTGATCTTGTTTGGACTCACTCTGGTTAGTCTCGTTACCAGCTGTTTGTATCTTGACCTCCTGGATGCTGGTCAGTTGGACCGGGTCATGGACCCATTTGGATGGTCGGGTATTCTCCCTGTCTGGCTTCTCCTCGCTGAAAAACAGACTCCTGCATCAGATGAGAGAGAAAGAGCAAATTGAGTAAAACCCAACTCTCTAGAAACCTTCCGCGACTTCCTAAATCCTGAGCAGGAATGGCACATTCTTTCTAACTTAACCTTCTTATGAAAACATAGATTCTGTGCCAAGTTGTCCTTTCAGTCAAAATCAATCAAGTGACTATTGTTAACAGTTAAGAGTTCCCAGCCCACACAAAGCATGATTTACTGGCTGTGACTGTTTATGTAACTTGATACAGCTAAGCTTTGACTGTAGGTGATTGATAAGACAGTTGTGTCACCAGTTTACTGCTTTTGTCTGTTGGCTGAAATTGACTGGTCAGAGTGCTCGCTTCAAATATGATCTGACTGTTTGGGATTTTGATGGAGTTGCTAAGGTTAAGGTTAAAGGATTCACAAATTAGATCACCTCAAGGATAAGATAAGGTCTTGAGTTTAAATTGCCATCACAATGACTAGTATTATTCCTTACATGTAGATGTACAAAATCAATACAGGACTGAGGCGATTTCTGATATTATATTACATGTAGCTATGTTCTTACCAACCAACAAGGTTTAACAAATCTGAGACTGATACGTGGTACATATGTACAAAAACCAGTTTTGACATAATTTTGAATTGAACTTGTCTTCATAGTGAATCTACATTTTGTTTTGTGAATATTCCAAAAAAATCCTTCTCAAGAATTTATAACAATATTCAAACCATTTTGAGTACAAACCTGTGGTTGGCAGCTAGGTAACAGAACGCCTCGGCTTTGTCATTTTCCAGCTCGTTACTCTTCAAAGTAAAATTGCTTCCTGTGATTAAAAAATGGAAGAGCGAAACCATAAATAGTCTCTTATAAAAAAACTTTGTTGAGACTTGATACAGTTGATGTGCAGGCAAATGGATCTGCTACCATTTTCAGGGGAAAGGCTCAATATAACGATGCTAAAAACTTATAACAAAATACTAAAAGCTATATTTCAAATAGTTTCGCTTTTAATCAATTTAAGATCCATAAAAAATGAATTGACTAGGGCATGTAGGGCAGGGCTGGTGCCGGCATGCTGTTAGGAAATTGTGGGTTCTATTCCAGATCCAGTCAGTTTTTTTGCTCAACGGAAGACGAGGGGTTTACGACCAGTCAGCCATCGTCAAGAACGCCAATACCACAGACCACCTCTTCAATTAGATGCAGCAGAGATCATCGCTCCTGTCAAGAACTCGCTTCCACAAAGGATCAGAGAGGCCATCGAGATCCACAAGCATCACACCGTTCCACAAGACATCGGATTCCACCTCAGTGACATCCGGCGCCCCCTACTCCCATTATCCTCACCTCCACGCCTCAGCGACCAGCCACCAGCATCCTCACGCCTCAGTGACCAGCCTCCAGGATCCTCATGCCTCAGTGACCAGCCCCTTTCATCCTCATCACTACGAACTAGCAATCACCCTTTAGCATTAATCACTACAAGCATCAGTGATCACCTATCTCCATAAATTGCAGCCCCTTCCACCAGTCCGGCATTCTCCTGAAGACGATCAGACCATATTGATCAGAATGTTGAGTTTTCAACCAACCGGCTCTTTTCAGAACCACACATCTTCCCAATCCTTCACTAGGTCTTTGTTTAACATTATGGACTCTGTGCACAAGTATCCCCTCGACGGTTACAGAGAGAAAGTTGTGACAGACCACTTGCCAGTGTGGTATTCGAGTCCCTGAAAGTCCCTGCAAGTCAATTCAATTCAATTCAAATGACCTGTTACAAAAAGCACTCCTTTGTCAATGTTCATCCTGTTACTCGTGACTGGATTTATGAAAGGACTTGTGAAAGGACATGTGAATGGACTTGTGATGGATTCGAATACAACACTGGCACTCACCTACATGTACATGTACCACATTAACTCTCACAGGAACAAGGCTTTGTGCACATTCAGAAAAAACTACATGTACATGTACAATGTACCTTAATTTTGTACATTGTACCTTGTAGATATCATCTCCAAAGAACATCCTCGTGGAGTATAACTGGAGGCTTGATGACGGTGGTTCGCTTCCTAGTGGGACTTATTTACACATGTACATGTGTATTTGTTCATACTTCACACCATGCCTGCCAAACGCATGCGAACCAGATTGCACACCTGGTGTCCCCCCCCCCCCCCCCCACCCAACTTGAGCCCTCACACATGTCACAAGAGGTCACAAATGGACCGATCCAGTAAGCTCCGCTTAGTGCGCATGTGGGCAAATGAACACGTGCTCCGCTCCAATGCCACGCTGCATTTTCCTTCCGCGCACATCATACGTGCGTGCACGCATGTTGGACTTTTGTGCACGCACGTCGGACATAGGTTACGTTTGTGATTGGTCAGAACACCATGGGGTAGTGCTTACTGGATCAGTCCATTAGCCCCATCCACTGTTCATGAATGGAGTGCATATCCATTATCACAAAAGAAATACCATGAAAAAGAAACTGACCATTGACAAGAAGCTTGAGTTGTTTGTCGTAGAATTCGTTTTCCTTCTTGGTGACCACCGCGCATTCCTCACACATCCGGACCGGATCCACAAAGTTCATGCGAGGCAGGGGCACCTTAGAGGAGCAACACTGGCCGCAGAAACACTTGCCACAACGCCGGCAGTGATGCTGGAGAGCAGCAATGAAACAATAGTAGGGTAAACAAAACTATTTTTAAACAAACACAACAAGCATTTGGAGAAATACAAATTACAGGGAAAGAAACTCAGTATTGATCGGAAGGATGGATACAATGTTTTTGAACATGTTGTGGAGCAGCCATGAACCATAGCAATCCTCATCCAGTCACACTCCAAGGGTTTGTTGGATTCTGTTAGAAAGAGGACTACACTGTAAATGCTTTACATGGGGTTAGGCATACATGTACCACCATAATCAGAGTCCAACATTTGGGTGTATACATGTACTAGAGTTTACCATGTAGTTTTGGAATTTGCAAGGGTGAGGAAGGTTCCTCGTAATTCACTCAAGGGGGTTAGGATTAAGGCTTCTTCATGTACATGCCATCAGAGGTTGATATGGTAGACCTTCCACTTGAGATAAATGACCATTTACCAATTTGTCTGAACAAAACAGATGTTCTCAGTCAAAACAATCAGACAGTTAGCGCAGTGTTCATGTTTTGTTTTTTTGTCGCATCCTGTGTGTTACTGAGTCAAAAACTTGGGAGGCCACTTAATTTTGTAACCACTTACATAATCTGTTTTTGTAAACTTGTAGGAGTTGAAACCTTTCGTTCATTTTGAATTTTTCTTTGGTAAAATCTCAAAACTACAATTGCATTTTCCATTTTCAAATTAGGGTGTTTTTTGTGTGTGGATAATTTAGAGACAATTAAGAGACAAACATGACCGTTAAGAGACAAACATGACTATTGTTTTCTTGGTCCAACTAACACAGAGGAGAATGGGGATAGGTATAAATGTCAAGAGGAAAAACAGGAACCCATGAAACTCTGGTTTTTACTGGATGACTGAGCACTGACAATGAACAAAGATCCCAATTACAATGTACATTTTGTGTACCCATGTGTAAGCCCTACAATGTATGTGTACATGGGATATGTATCTCTGCTGAACATGTATTAATTACTACTTCAATGCTTAACATTTACACATTCATTAGAACACTGCTGTCATGGCAATACAATATGTCATTTCCTGTAACGGCGTCCCTGTCTGTGCCCCTTTGACATTCAAGAAACAACACGCTACACTGTATTCGTTTAGCAGACATACATGTATGTACATACGCGGAAGGCCAAGTCGAAGCCTTGGGATAGTGCAGATTTACATAGACCATGATTAAACTGCAGGGTTGCTTGTTGAATGTTACCGTACATGCCGTACAGTGGCCACCTGTTAACATTTGATACTCATTTACTTGAAAAAAAAGGAAGTTTTACATTAAATATCACAAATGAATGGGAAAAAAGTATCCCTTGAAATACATGTAAGCATTGCTGTCAGGAAGCAAGTGCGCACAGTGCAACACGAAAATCTGGAAAAGAATTAATCTAAAGAAAAAAAACTCTAGCAAGAAAAAAAATGTCCAATAAACAAGAAACAAATTGACAAAACAAAACCTAGCAAGAAAAAAATGTCCCATAAATAAGACACAAATTGACAACACAAAACCTGAACAGAAACATCAACAGGATATGAAAATAACAGCACAAGATAAATTTCAAAAACATATCGTGTTACAAACGAGGAGGATTGTTTCTCCTTATGATGATTATTTCTCCTTCATATGCACAGTGTACATCATGCAGGATTTGTACATCATGCAGGAAAATACAAAATTTACAGTACTCACCCTGCGCTTGACTAGGTCATATTTGCAGCTACATTTGACACAGGCCAGGCACTGCAGGGGAAAGGAAATGAAAAAAATGGAAGAAGTTTAATTTCAGTAGTTTTTGGGAAAGGACAAATAAAAAATGTAAATTGGGTACAATGTATTAAATTTTTAATCAAAATCAAAACATTTATCTCCTCCCAGACCAATCCAATGTCGTCTCTAAGAGCATGCTGGGATACACATTTTTAAGAAGCCCAGCGAGATTTGGCCAGGATTGTAGATGCTCTGTCATGTCTGTGGTGCAATCTGAGGCATTTCCTGGCCACTTTCCCCTGACTCTTTGAATCAAATTTACTCGTGTTTATAACTTGAAGGCGACATTTTTCGGGGGATGGGGGGTCATCAGAAGTCAATTTTATGGGGCATTTAAAAAAAAAACAATTAAGATAATTCATGTCTTTTTTTCTGTAATCATCATCAAACAACGAATGGCATTCCAGGAACTGAACTTTAATTCGCTTTCCTTTTGTTTTGGGTTTCAAACTGCTCATTGGTATGTATGTTTCAACTTTACATTTAACTTCTGTAGTCTAGCATTTTAGTCTTGTACACAACCCAAAGCTCACAAGCAATAATTCCGATCTTGCTGACTTGGCATCAATGAAGCAGTTCTAACATGTCTAAACTGCAGTACAATTAGACATAACCTAATCTAAACCTTGCAGGAAAAATAGTAACGGAATGATTGAAAACAATCAAATTGGAAAATCATTAATGCTAAGAAATGGGATGTACAATTTATGAAGGTACATGTACTGTGTTTTCTGTCAGAAAACCTATGGCTCTACATGCAGGTTCGATGACACAATGACTCAAGTATTATGCCTGAGAAGCCTTCTGTGTTTTAATTTGGTGGCCCATTTGCTGACTGAGGCAAATTATGCCAATTGAGGGAATTATTGGGAGGGGGAGGGAGGTGTCACACCCCCCTATACACATGTATGTATCATACATGTACATTGTGTGCGTATACCGGAATGTACCAAGTAATTCTGGGCCTGGCTAATAGTGGGCTGGGGAGGAAGGAATTGATTGATCATGATCACACTGCAAAAGATCACGACCCTTTCCTCAAAACAAATATCCCTCTAGTCTATACACAGTATGTACTGGTACATGTACATTATGCATGTACACAATGTACCATACTTTTGTAGAGAATTTCCTCGGGGCAAGTGGCTATCCTGAGAAATTGATTATGTACCTACATGTACAGTATGTTTGCAATTAATAGTACCTACACTGTACACATGTACGCAAAAAAAGATGTCAGAAAAGTTAAATTTCCACTATGTGCTTGTACATGTGCATTGCATACTTTGTGCAAACTAGTGAACAAGTAAATGTATGCACTACATATGGACATGTATTTTTTATAATGTACCGGGTACATTAATACTTACCGGTATGTACTGTGTAAATTATTAACCCTAACCCCTTGGTTATTTTTACTAGAACATATCCTGAATCTGCCAAAATCCATCAGTTTTGCAACTCAAAAAAAATGTTGATGGACATTGAGTCCATCAGAATCCACCAGTTAGCCGGAAGTAAATCTATTGAGATCCTGAATCCATCAAATTCCCCCAACTACTCAATATGGACGTATCCTGAATCCATCAAAATCCTGCAGTACCACTAGGCTTCGTGTCCTGAATCCATAAAAATCCCCCAACTTTTTCAATATGGAGGTATCCAGAATCTGCCGAAATCCCCCAAAACAGGGGTGTGGATTTTGATGGATTCAGGTACGTTAGGATTAATGTACATTATACCTACCGGTATGTACAGTGTAAATTTATTAATGGTTTATTTCATAAAAGACCATCACAGCCAGTTGAATTACTTCCAATAAATAATAGTTGAATAAACATGATAAAGAATGAACCAATTATTGAAAACATACTTAGTAAAAACTGTGGTACATGCATATGTACATTTGTACCTCATCCATGTCATCTGAATTTTAAAGGAGCATGCACGATGTCATTATACATCTTAAAAGAAATTGACAGGGAACTCACAACGTTGCCAAGACCATTGGAATTCTCTCTGTTACAAATCTTTCAACTTTCTCAGTAGTATGTAGGCCTACATGTACCGGTACGTCCATAAAGGGTTGTTTGTTCTTTGTTTGTTTGTGTACAAGTTGGTTTGTCTCAATGTGTTTTCCCCCCATTTTTAGCAACAACTGTACATTACACAATATCTTTATTTACCCTGGTTATCAGGGTTGGCAATTTTTTTGATTTAAATTTTTGGTTTTTTTAAACATCAGATTTATTTGATTTAAATCAGATTTTTAAAAATCTAAATCAGATTTTTATGATTTTGTTTACTTTCAAAATATGTGTAAAAATGTGTCTTAATCATGTTAATCTTCCCATGCAACCCTTAGGCCTACATGTACACCCATCACTAAGAAGTTTCTAGGTTCTATAATACCCATTATCCACAAAGCTCATTAAATTCATAAATACTTTTGAAAATTAAATTGTATTGGATCAGTGATGTACACAAAAATGTATGTACGTGTAGTCTTACTAGTCTACCTCATTGGTTGAACACTTTAAAGGTGTATTGCTTGATTGATACAGCTGAGATACGGTACGTTGTGTGTGGATACGAATGAAAAAAAAACCTGATTTATGGTACGTGAATGGTACCGTACATACATTGGTAGCCTACGGTACATATAAAAAATAAAAGTTAGTTCCCACTGGAACCTACATACTGTACATGACATATTGGAGAAATGTTGTCTATCATCAAATACTTCCATACTTTAAAGATAAACTTTTGCTAAAAGTTAAAAACCCTTTTTTTTGGCCTTATGATACTTTCAACACATACATGTAGTTGGGTGAATGTTAATGCAAGGTTTCCATGCATTTCTATTTTAGGTCCATGGATTCTCATCTTGGTTCAACCTCAAATATGACACTGAGCTCCGAGGAAATTTACATATTACCAGCTATAAAGGACTACCATAAAGGGGACCTGAGAATACTAATTTAAGATAATATGACCTCATCTACTTTTCTATTTTTAATTTTTTTTATTTTACACCCCACACCATGCTGGCGGAATAATTGGGGTTGGACATGCCCCTTTAATGGACCATAACTTCACCATAGGCGGGCAGGCCTACTTGTTTAAGATATAAACTTTTAATTGGTAGCCTACCATTAGTTTTCTTTTTGGAAGCTATTTAAGTATTTTGGACAAAAAAATCCAAAAAGTGCCGACCACCCTACTTAAGCCTAACGTTATAACCATGTTAATGTCGTAACGTAAACATGATTATATGATAAGTATGAACATCATATAAATTGTATTGTTGGGCCTATATTTTCACCATGTTGAACTACATTGTATTAAGCAGGTTTCCATTGTTAAGCATGTTTGTGTTAAGTAGGCCTGTTGTGCACTTTCTTGTGATTTGCGCAATGATTGCGCAACTGGATCCTTGCGCAATCTTCGCAAAAAAAAACTCTTCCAGATTGAGCGCACATTCTTAAGAATGCGCGACAAGATAAACGGCCTTGTCGCTGCCGAGCACCGGCTGCATTTGGCAAGTCTAGCTGCATCCTCGTTCACTGATTCTTAGGTCACTTACATGTACATGTACCTAGGAAAAGATTTAACGATGAAAAGTAGAGTGGATATGAAAGTATACATGTACACGTATTCGGGGGACCGGGAAAAATAAAAGACATAATAATAGTGTAGTGGAAAGAATTCTGATTTTTCGGATAACAATTAAAAAGGGGAGGGGGCGTAAGAATGAAGAATGTGAAGAATGAGAATGAATACTGTGACATCCCATAGCGCTAATGCTATTTGCCACTTAAATTGCTATTGTTCACACCCCACCATTATGCCGCAGAGCTGGATTGTATCACCGGTAGTCAAAAAAAGCAATTTTGGCAGCTTCTGGACATCGTTTTTTTGTGACATGCATATGATACATACAGGGACTTGTAACTTGTCTAGCCTAAACAAAGCACTTCCCAGACTTCCCATAGTGGGCAGAAAAAAAAGCAATACATGTAAAAACAGGTTTAATTTGATTCAAATTATCATAGCTATACGGGCATGACGAGTACAGAAGCATAGATCATTTTCTTTCCTCGTTATATGAATTATTTTCCCTTTAACTGCTATTTTATAGGCCTACATTTCATTTAACATAATTATGCCATGCAATGTTTGTTATTGTTAATATTAATAAGATTGCGCAAAATTCATAAATTGCGCACGTGATCATGGTGATATTCCCACGCAATCTTAAGAATAAGCGCTCATTCTTCAGATTGCGTGCTCATTCTTAAGAATGCGCGCTCGTTCTTAAGAATGCGCGCTCATTCTTAAGATTGCGTGATTTGCAAGAAAGCGCACAACAGTGCTACAGTTGAACTTGAACATGTTGAAGTTGAAGTTGAAATTATTTTGTAAGCTTACCTGGACATCTGGTACCCAAGGCGGCTCTTCTAGCTGAAAGGGACTGGTATCCTTATCTTCCACACTCACCATCCGTAGCCCACTTTTACTACGTACGAGCTTCTTACCAGCATCAGCCATTTTCTCGACATTTAAGAGCAACAATTCGTTTCAGAAATTTATGACACCTCCTCTCACCTTCAGACCTTCTGCTCGTCTGAAGTGAATAGAAGAGCGCCCTCTGTAGTTCTTATCTTACAGCATCATGTTTTAGTCTGGTTCCCTGACCCCATTACTCTTCGGACTCCAAAAATAGGCCAGGAAACAGTCTATTTATATTTGGCATGTTTTACACCATGCAAGATTGGGGTAAAACATTTTGCCACATGTGTTGAGTAGCGCTACAAGCACTACATTTCCAACGATACGCTCTCTGTTCCCGACACCATGCACCATGAGTATATCACTACGCAATAGAACTGTGTACAAAACGGGAGGGGAGAGGTGATCCATGCTCTTTGATCCATGCAAACAAAGTGCAACACAGCAGGAAAATCAGTCTCCATAATACTTTGTACAATAAGAAAAAATAACTACTCCATAGAAACGTGTACAAACTAAAAAAGCTTCTTTGGAGGGGAGATGAAATCGCTACTCACTACTCCATAGACACGTGTACAAAAAGTCACTACACAGATCCTACACGGCAGGAAAATAACTACTCCATAGAACTGTGTACAAACTAAAAAAGCTTCTTTGGAGGGGAGATGAAATCACTACTCACTACTCCATAGACACGTGTACAAAAAGTCACTACACAAGTCCTACACGCCAGGAAAATCGCTACTCAGTAGAACTGTGTACAAACTAAAAAAACTTCTTTGGAGGGGAGATGAAATCACTACTCACTACTCCATAGAAACGTGTACAAAAAGTCACTGCACAAGTCCTACACGGCAGGGCAGGGAAAATCACTACTCCATAGAGATGTGTACAAACTAAAAAAAAACTTCTTTGGAGGGGAGATGAAATCGCTACTCACTACTCCATGGACACGTGTACAAAAAGTCACTACACAAGTCCTACACGCCAGGAAAATCGCTACTCCATAGAACTGTGTACAAACTAAAAAAGCTTCTTTGGAGGGGAAATCACTATACTCACTACTCCATAGACACGTGTACAAAAAGTCACTACACAGGTCCTCCACGGCAGGAAAATAACTACTCCATAGAACTGTGTACAAACTAAAAAAGCTTCTTTGGAGGGGAGATGAAATCACTACTCACTACTCCATAGACACGTGTACAAAAAGTCACTACACAGGTCCTACACGCCAGGAAAATCGCTACTCCATAGAACTGTGTACAAACTAAAAAAACTTCTTTGGAGGGGAGATGAAATCACTACTCAGACTGAGTACTCACTACTCCATAGATACGTGTACAAAAAGTCACTGCACAAGTCCTACACGGCAGGGCAGGGAAAATCACTACTCCATAGAGATGTGTACAAACTAAAAAAAACTTCTTTGGAGGGGAGATGAAATCGCTACTCACTACTCCATGGACACGTGTACAAAAAGTCACTACACAAGTCCTACACGCCAGGAAAATCGCTACTCCATAGAACGGTGTACAAACCAAAAAAGCATCTTTGGAGGGGAGATGAAATCGCTACTCACTACTCCATAGACACGTGTACAAAAAGTCACTACACAGGTCCTACACGCCAGGAAAATCGCTACTCCATAGAACTGTGTACAAACTAAAAAAAACTTCTTTGGAGCGGAGATGAAATCGCTACTCACTACTCCATAAACACGTGTACAAAAAGTCATTACACAAGTCCTACACAGTACACGCCAGGAAAATCACTACTCCATAGAACTGTGTACAAACTAAAAAAAGCTACTTGGAGGGGTATGGCGTGTCAAACGTTGCAATATTCAATATTTTGCAATATATATGTTGGATGTTCACTTGTGTTTTGTTATCTTTTACATTTATGTGCGATGTTCAATATAAGTGTAAGATGTTTTTCATTATTTGCGCGATGTTTAATATATTTGTGCGATGTTTTACAATATATGTGCGATGTTCAATATATGTGTGCGATGTTTTACATTTATAATTATATGCGATTTTCAATTTATATGTGCGATGTTTTTGACGATATATATGTGCGATGTTTTCAATATTATGTTCGATTTTTTGCATTAAGTGTGCGATGTTTTTCGATACAATTGTGTGTGTTGTTTTACAATATATTTGCGATATTCTCAAATATGTGAGCAATGTTTTACACATATGTTTGACATTTCGAGCTATTTGTATTCGATGTTTCATCGGTATGTTTGCATTCGATCTTTTGCAATATGCATTTGATGTTTGTTTCGTTAAGAGTCAAAGTCTGGTTACTAGACCGCGAAAGTCACCATTTTGCCTAAAGTCAGTGTATGAGACGTCAGGGGATCGCGTCAAGTGATTAGAGCCAGACCTAAACGGTAAAAACCGGAATTGTGGGTAATTCTTTAAGCATACGCAATGCGTTCATCATTGTTTGGGCAGTACCCCCAGCTGTGCCTGTACTACCCATAGTGTTATGTGCATCATCTATGCATTGAGGAGTGCATGACACATGGTCTGAGCTCCAAGGCCAATGTGCACCTGTCCCGTTTAATGATCCAGTTACCTGATAATTTGTTAGCAAAAACTGATGTAAAATTGGGCAAAATTAGATGTTTATGAAAAAAAATCAAATTGTAAGGGGTTAACCTTGCATTTTTTTTAGCAAAATCGGGAAAAATCAGATGTTTCTGGAAAATTGCAGATTGTATGGGGTTAGATGTTTATGAAACATTTCAAATGGTAAGGGGTGAACATTGCATATTTGAGCGAAATTGGGCAAAATCAGATGTTTCCGAAAAATTTCAGACGTAAGGGATTAACCTTGCTTTTGTAGTGAAATTTTGCAAAGTTAGATGTTACGAAAAATTTCACATTGAAAGGGGTTAACCTCTCAATTTTTTTAAAGCGAAAATGGGAAAAATCAAATGTTTCTGGAAAATTGCAGATTGTAAGGGGTTAACCTTGCTTTTTGAATAAGATTGGGACAAATTAGATGTTCATGAAAAATTCAAATTGTAAGGGGTTAACCTTGCATTTTTTTTTTAGCAAAATAGGACACAATCAGATGATTCTGGAAAATTGCAGATTGTTAAGGCTTAACCTTGTATTTCTAGCAAAATTGGGCAAAAAGAAATGTTTATGAAAAAATTTAAATTGTAAGAGGTGTACCTTCTATATTTAGTAAACTTTGGCAAAATCAGATTTGTATGAAAAATCTAAAATGGTAAGGGGTTAACCTTGCTTTTTTAGCAAAATTTGGAGCATATTTTACTAAAATTGGGCAAAATCAGATGCTTCTAAAAAATCCAGATGTAAAGTTTCCGCAAAAACAGCTGTTGAAAAAGAGCCCAATGTTGAACTTTACTGAGTCTGAGGTCTATCGAGGGGACGATCCTTATTTCAACTCCCAGAGATTCGCTGACAGTCTCTATTTTTCTTTGTAAGAAAGTCGAAATAGCTGAAGAGGGAGGTGAGAATCTATATGTGCCCAGATACAAAGAGTAGAAATCTACGCGTCTGCCTTTTGAAAATACACAATTGCGGTGTTCATTGTTGCGTAATGATCCGCCTAGCACACGACTGTTTTGCACATTAGGCTGTGTTATGCAGCTTCCTAAGAAAACCAAACACACTGGGCTCATTATATCGACTTGTTTTTACCCATTAAGGTAAAGTAAATGGACCCAGTAATCTTCCTGGCGCGTTTGCTCACCTATAAAGACAACTTTTCTCAGTTTAAGGAAAATTCTAAGATAACGAAATGGCCGAGTGGTTACGATTCGTCGTCCACAGTTAGCGGGGTCCCGGGTTCGAATCCCGCTGGTGTCTTTTTGGTTTTTAACGTATGAGTTCAATCATTTACTATAAGAGATTTAATTTCCCGTCGTAAAGTACCTTAGCTTAATAGGTTAGCACTGCTGCTGGTACTGTCCGCGAGTTCCAGGTTGGCGCCTTCGTACAGGTTCAGGGCATGTGGTCCACTCGGAGGATCAGGGCTTAGGGGCCGCCCTGTTCCTCCCTTAGCTCTTTGCTTTTACATGGTGCCTGGCCCTCCGGGGTTATATGGATGGATAGGGAAGGAAGTGTGTATTGGTCGGGGACGCCGAGACCCCGGAAGAGAACTAAGGGATCGGCTGGGGCATTGTTATGGCTCACACCGATCCCTGAAAGCTTGACTAGCACATAACTTTTTGATTTTATTTACCCTCTATCTTTTATACTTTGGTTTAGTTTGATATCTACAGCTGCTCGGCAGGTCTACGGGTAGTATCAAAATTGAAACAAAGGTGTATGTCATAATTCAAAGAATATTTCCTAATTGACTATAATCAAAACGGAGTTTCGTTTGATCAATTTGACTATCATTATATAATGACGCGATTGCCAATTGACGTTAGAAACGCCATAAATTATACCGGGAAAGAATAAAGATGTACATTGTAATATAAATATTATTTATACATCTTTCAAATAACGTGTCTTTAATTGTGAGCATTCCAAACAATACAGTAATTCGCAATAGTAATAGAATGGTATATGATAGCACGATCATTGCGTCTCTATTAAATTTAAAAAATATAATTTACGCCCCTATGTGTGAAATATTCTCTGATTGACTATGAGCATTACATACGAATGAGTTAATTTGCACAATATAGCAACAACAAAAGAGAAAGGAAAAAGAGAAAATTCCTTTACCCTAAAAACTGGAAAAATCATTTGTTTAAAAAAGTCAAATGGGACACTTCATGTATTGATTTAACAGTTTGCAAGGAGTTAGCCTTACATTTTTATCAAAATTGGGAAAAATCAGATGTTTCTGGAAAATTGCAGATTGTATGGGGTTAGATGTTTATGAAACATTTCAAATTGTAAGGGGTGAACCTTGCATATTTTAGCGAAATTGGGCAAAATCAGATCTTTCTGGAAAATTTCAGATTGTAAGGGGTTAACCTTGCTTTTGTAGTGAAATTTGGCAAAATAAGATGTGTATGAAAAATTTCAAATTGTAAGGGGTTAACCTTGCTTTTTTAGTACAATTGGAAAAATTTAAATGTTTATGGAAAATTTCAGATTGAAAGGGGTTAACCTTGCTTTTTTAGTGAAATTTGGCAAAGTTGGATGTTTATGAAAAATTTCAAATTGTAAGGGGTTAACCCTGCATTTTTTTAAACGAAATTGGGCAAAATCAGATGTTTCTGGAAAATTGCAGAATTGTATGGGGTTAACTTGGCATTTTTAGCAAAACTGGGCAATATCAGATTTTTATGAAAAATCTCGAATTGTAAGGGGTGAACCTTGCATTTTTAGCAAAATTTTGCAAAATGATATGTTTCTGAAAAATTTCAAATTGTAAGGGGTTAACCTTGCTTTTCGAATTGTTAGGGGTTAACCTTGTATTTTTTAGCAAAATAGGGCAAAATCAGGTGTTTATGCAAAAAAATCAGATTGTAATGGGTTAACCTTGCATTTTTAGCAAAATTGGGCTAAATCAGATTTGTATGAAAAATTCCAAATTGTAAGGGGTTAACCTTTGCCAAATTAGGGCAAAATCAGGTGTTTATGAAAAAATTGCAGATTGAAAGGGGTTTACCTTGCATTTTTAGCAAAATTGGGCTAAATCAGATTTGTATGAAAAATCAAAAATTGTAAGGGGTTAAAGGGAATATACAACATTTGCAAACATCGAAAAATAAAATTACCAAGATTTTACGAAAAACTAGTGAGAAGTAATTTTCAAGAAAATAGTATTTTTTGTATAAATTTCCAACGGTGGTCGGCCGACCACCGTTGGAAAAACCTGAATATTTTTCAACTACTGTTCCAAATTTACCATTTTTTCAGTCCAAATTTTGTTTGCTATTGGTTGCATGTTTATGAATGGGTGCAGGTAGGCTAGACTGGTTCCCTTACCTTACAATTTTCCGGCATCTATAAATATTGATCTATTTCATCTTGAATGGAGTCAGGGAACCAGACTGCTGAAACATTTTTGTTTTTCTTGGTTTTTCCAGCATTTTCGAACACAAAACTTCAAACAAGTTAGTGTAACAATATTTGATCTATTATACTAACCCCTCAAATAGTTCATTTCTAAAAAGTACAGCAAAAGCCAATGATGTACATTCCCTTTAACCTTTGCCAAATTAGGGCAAAATCAGAAGTTTCTAGAAAATTGCAGATTGAAAGGAGTTAACCTTGCATTTTTAGCAAAATTGGGCAAAATCAGATGTTTCTGAAAAAAAATCCGATGTAAGGAATTAACCTTACTTTTTTTAGTGAAATTTGGCAAAATTAGATGTTGATGAAAAATTTCAAATTGTAAGAGGTTCACCTTGCATTTTTAGCAAAATTGGGAAAATTTTTAATGTTGATAAAAAATTTCAGATTGTAAGGGATTAAACTATAAAACTATAACTATAACTTACAACATTTTAAATGCGCTGTCCACCATGTTTCAAAGCGCACAGTTGTTTCTTCTACAATTATCAATTTACTGATCAAAGGCTTGTGAAAAAAGAAAGCTCTTAAGTACTGTCTTAAAGGGATTAACCATTGATTTTTTTAGCAAAATAGGGCAAAATCAGGTGTTTATGGAAAATTTCAGATTGTAAGGGGTTAACCTTGCATTACACTCAGACACGAATACATGTACAATCAAAACATCATTAACCATTATATTGGATTTGCCGCAGCCTGAATGTGTTTATTAAATCTTCATGCCAAATCAAAGCATGTTTTGTTTTCCGTTTCACCATACGCACCACCAACATAAATAGACGGCCAGATACCAGTCTTTCATTGCTGAAATCCTTTGGGCAAACTGACTCTTACAAACCATTGGGTTGATCAGGCCCACCGAACCTGGGGTACATAACCGGGCCCCCACTCCGGATCCACTTTAAACCGTACCTGGGGTAATAACGTGGATTAACCGTGCCAAACTAGGGCAAAATCAGATGTTTCTCAAAAATTGCAGATTGTAAGGGCTTAACCTCACATTTTTAGCAAAATTGGGCAAAAAGAAATGTTTATGAAATGTTAATTTTTTTTAGTGAAATTTGGCTAAGTTGGATGTTTATGAAAAATTCAAATTGTAAGGGGTTAACCCTGCATTTTTTAAAGCGAAATTGGGAAAAATCAGATGTTTCTGGAAAATTGCAGAATTGAATGGGGCTAACTTGGCATTTTTAGCAAAATTGGGCAAAATGAGATGTTTCTGAAAAATTTCAGATGTAAGGGGTTAACCTTGCTTTTCGAATTGTTAGGGGTTAACCTTGCATTTTTTTAGCAAAATAGGGCAAAATCAGGTGTTTATTAAAAAATTCAGATTGTAATGGGTTAACCATTTTTAGCAAAATTGGGCTAAATCAGATTTGTATGAAAAATCAAAAATTGTAAGGGGTTAACCTTTGCCAAATTAGGGCAAAATCAGAAGTTTCTAAAAAATTGCAGATGGAAAGGGGTTAACCTTGCATTTTTAGCAAAATTGGGCAAAATCAGATGTTTCTGAAAAAAATCAAATTGTAAGGGGTTAACCTTGCATTTTCTTTTTTAGCAAAATAGGGCACAATCAGATGGTTCTGGAAAATTGCAGATTGTAAGGGGTGAACCTTGTATATTTAGCAAAATTTGTCAAAATCAGATTTGTATGAAAAATCTACAATTGTAAGGGATTAACCTTTCTTTTGTAGCAAAATTTGGTGCATATTTTACTAAAATTGGGCAAAATCAGATGTTTCTGAAAAATTCCAGATGTAACGGATTAACCTTGCAAAATTAGATGTTTATGAAAAAATTCAAATTGTAAGGCGTTAACCTTGCATTTTTAGCAAAATCGGGAAAAATCAGATGTTTCTTGAAAATTGCAGATTGTATGAGGTTAGATGTTTATGAAATATTTCATATTGTAAGGGGTGAACATTGCATATTTTAGCGAAATTTGGCAAATCAGATGTTTCTGAAAAATTTCAGATGTAAGGCAGTAACCTTGCTTTTTAGTAAAATTGGGCAAATTGAGATGTTTATGAAATTTTTTTCTGATTGTAAGGGATTAACCTTGAACTTTCAGCTTAATTGGGAAAAATCGGATTGGGCAAAATAAGATGTTTCTGAAAACTTTCAGATGTAAGGGATTAACCTTGCTATTTTAAAGCGAAAATGGGGAAAAAAATCAAATGTTTTAGAAAATTGCAGATTGTAAGGGGTTAACCTTGCTTTTTGAATAAGATTGGGAAAAATTAGTTGTTCGTGAAAAAATTCAAATTGTAAGGGGTTAAGCTTGCATTTTTTTTTTAAGCAAAGTTGGGAAAAATTTTAATGTTTATGAAAAATTTCAAATTGTAAGGGATTAACCATTAATTTTTTAGCAAAATAGGGCGAAATCAAGTGTTTCTGAAAAATTGCAGATTGTTAGGGCTTAACATTGTATTTTTAGCAAAATTGGGCAAAAAGAAATGTTTATGAAAAAATTTAAAATTGTAAGGGGTGTACCTTGAATATTTAGCAAAATTTGGCAAAATCAGATTTGTATGAAAAATCTAAAATTGTAAGGGGTTAACCTTGCTTTTTTAGCAAAATTCGGTGCATAATTTACTAAACTTGGGCAAAATCAGATGTTTCTGAAAAAATCCAGATGTAATGGATTAACCTTGCTTTTTTTTTTTAATTTGGCAAAATTAGATGAAAAATTTCAAATTGCAATTAACACATTACATTCCATGGACCTATTTTGAGATAAAGCAGTCTTGCCCTTTACTATGTCTCCGTTACGTGAACTTGTAGTTGTAGATTAATATGAATTCATTACGATTAAATGAGCCACTATATTCTATGACCCAACTATAACATCAGGTTTCATTGTTCCTCCCTGCACGGCCGTCAGTTTTGTCGGCTAATTCATGGTGCTTTCGGCAAAATAGAAAATGAAGAATAGAGAAGGAAAGGGAAAGGAAGAGGGCATAAGAAAAAATGTAAAAAGTAAACACCGCTGTCCAAAACCCCGCGTTCATAGCCCGTAAAAGCTGACAAGTAAAAGTAAATACTCTTGGTTCATTTTTATTCATACAAATGCAAGTACATGCTTTAAAATGGGATTTTGGAGACCCTGCCCCCGGCCCAGACCCAGGTAGAGGCGCCCAAACATGTCAGCTGATGGATTGTTAATTAATAATTTTATTCTCAGAATGGGGGGGGGGGGCTTGAAAATGTTACAGACACATATAAAGGCACACATTTTTTTAATTCATTAAGATACCGCATATATACTTAATATTGAGGGCGCAATTCAAAGGGTCCGGTTTTTTTTTTTTTTTTTTTTTGAGGATCCGGGCACGTGCAAGTTGGATAAAAAAAAAAAAAAAATTACGAAGGGATGTAGACGCCCAACAGATAGGGGAAAAAAATTAGTTTTTGTTTTATAAACTAAATAAAGTGAAGGTACGTAGGAAAAAAAGAAATTGTTTTACTCACGAGGACAGCAACTTCAAAACACCGATTTGAGATTTGAGGCTTTGCGATCGCTGCAATCATGGGCACGAATTATTGTATGATTTAATTGGAGTCAGAAAGTAACCTTTTTGGTGAAGAGGTTTTCACAAGTATTTTTGATAAAAAAAAATGTTTGTGAGCCGCTTGTGCTTAGTATAACTTGTCACATTCGGACGAATACACAAGCATTTGAAGCCTAAAGTAGCAAATGTGTTATCCTTTGACATTTAATAATATATTGTGAAGGACAGCGTAGACATATGCCTAGTAAACAATGTACCTATACAGCATCGTTCTAAATTCTGACCACTAAAGCCCAGGCCATCCCGAGGTTTGCCAAAATTTAGCATTCGGTTGTTGTTGTTGTTGTTGAAAACTAGCGTACCAGTGCTTTTCTGGTTTAATGGTCCCAGAGAATATTCATCAAACATGTTTTTGGAGAGGGCGTGCCAAAGAGCGCCCTCCCCAACACCCCCTATGGGCGCATACCGGTAAATAGTCCTAAACCCATCCGACCTCATATTATACCGGTACCGTCAAAATATTCTACATTAGAGAGTTCTGAGAGCCATGAATTTATTAGCGCCCCGAATAATTCGGTATCGAAACAGTCTCAGTCCAACTAATTTCATATTGAGGTTAAAATCCAGGCAAAACATTTTTTTTGTTAAATCATCTTACGAAAGGGGAATGAAATCGGAATCCGAAAAAAATCGACGCACTAGCAAGCCCTTTTGAAATTCCTTCAAATCCACAGTGCAATCTAGTCCGGAAGGGCCACGTTCTGAGGCCGAGGGCCCAGAGATGAGAGTGCCCGGCCCGTGCTGACAGGTGCGGTCCGCTGATCAGAGTGCACGTACGTTCGTTGCGCCCCGCACACCGCCGAGGTCTGATGAGGCAGCCGCGGTCGATAACGGGTTCAGATATTGCAGCGATCGCAAAGCCTCCAATCTCAAATCGGTGTTTTGAAGTTGCTGTCTTCGTGATTAAAACAATTTCTTTTTTTTCCTACGTACCTTCACTTTATTTAGTTTATAAAACAAAAACTTTTTTTTTTCTGTTGGGCGTCTACATCCCTTCGTAAATTTTTTTTTTTTATCCAACTTGCACGTGCCCGGATCCTCAAAAAAAAACACAACTAAAAACCGGACCCTTTGAATTGCGCCCTCAATATTATGTATATATGCGGTATCTTAATGAATCAAAAAAACTGTGTGCCTTTATATGTGTCTGTAACATTTTCGAGCCCCCCCCCCCCCCAGTCTGAGAATAAAATTATTTATTAACAATCCATCAGCTGACATGTTCGGGCGCCTCTACCTGGGTCTGGGCCGGGGGCAGGGTCTCCCACATCCCATTTTAAAGCATGTACTTGCATTTGTATGAATAAAAATGAACCAAGAGTATTTACTTTTACGTGTCAGCTTTTACGGGCTATGAACGCGGGGTTTTGGACAGCGGTGTTTACTTTTTACATTTTTTTCTTATTCCCTCTTCCTTTCCCCTTCCTTCTGCATTTTCTATTTTGCCGAAAGCACCATGATTTAGCCGACAAAACTGACAGGGGGGGGGGGGGGGGGGGGTGACACCCCCACCCCCAGCGACGCCCGTGCAGTGAGGAACAATGAAACCTGATGTTATAGTTTGGTCATAGAATATAGTGGCTCATTTAATCGTAATGAATTCATATTAATCTACAACTACAAGTTCACGTAACGGAGACATAGTAAAGGGCAAGACTTCTTTATCTCAAAATAGGTCCATGGAATGTAATGTGTTAATTGCAATTTTTCATCTAATTTTGCCCAATTTAAAAAAAAAGCAAGGTTAATCCATTATATCTGGATTTTTTCAGAAACATCTGATTTTGCCCAATTTTAGTAAAATATGCACCGAATTTTGCTAAAAAGCAAGGTTAACCCCTTACAATTTTAGATTTTTCATACAAGTCTGATCTTGCCAAATTTTGCTAAATACTCAAGGTACACCCCTTACAATTTTAATTTTTTTCATAAACATTTCTTTTTGCCCAATTTTGCTAAAAATACAATGTTAAGCCCTAGCAATCTGCAATTTTCCAGAAACACTTGATTTGCCAAATTTCGCTAAAATATGCAATGTTCACCCCTTACAATATGAAATATTACATAAACATCTAACCCCATACAATCTGCAATTTTCAAGAAACATCTGATTTTTCCCGATTTTGCTAAAAATGCAAGGTTAACGCCTTACAATTTGAATTTTTTCATAAACATCTAATTTTGCAAGGTATTAACCTTGCAAAATTAGATGTTTATGAAAAAATTACATCTGGAATTTTTCAGAAACATCTGATTTAGTAAAATATGCACCAAATTTTGCTACAAAGAAAGGTTAATCCCTTACAATTGTTGATTTTTCATACAAATCTGATTTTGACAAATTTTGCTAAATGTACAAGGTTCACCCCTTACAATCTGCAATTTTCCAGAGACATCTGATTGTGCCCTATTTTGCTAAAAAAGAAAATGCAAGGTTAACCCCTTACAATTTGAAATTTTTCATAAACATCTAAATTTTACTAAAAATGCAAGGTTAACCCCTTACAAGCTGCAATTTTCCAGAAACATCTGATTTTTCCCAATGTTGCTAAAATGTAAGGTTAACCCCTTGCAAGCTTTAAAAATCAATACATGAAGTGTCCCATTTGACTTTTTTAAAACAAATTATTTTTCCAGTTTTTAGGGTAAAGGAATTTCTCTTTTTCCTTTCTCTTTTGTTGTTGCTATATTTTGCGAATTAACTCATTCGTATGGAATGCTCATAGTCAATCAAAGAATATTTCACACATAGGGGCCTGGATTATTTTTTTCTTCAATTTAATAGAGACGCATTGATCGTGCTATCATATACCATTCTATTACTATTGCGAATTACTGTATTGTTTGGAATGCTCACAATTAAAAACACGTTATTTGAAAGATGTATCAATAATATTTATATTACAATGTACATCTTTATTCTTTCCCGGTATAATTTATGGCGTTTCTAACGTCAATTGGCAATCGCGTCATTATATATTGATAGTCAAATTGATCAAACGAAACTCCGTTTTGATTATAGTCAATTATGAAATATTCATTGATTTATGACATACACCTTTGTTTCAATTTTGATACTACCCGTAGACCTGCCGAGCAGCTGTAGATATCAAACTAAACCAAAGTATAAAAGATAGAGGGTAAAAAAAATCAAAAAGTTATGTGCTGGTCAAGCTTTCAGGGATCAGTCTGAGCCATAACAATGCCCCAGCCGATCCCTTAGTTCTCTTCCGGGGTCTCGGCGTCCCCGACCAATACACACTTCCTTCCCTATCCATCCATATAACCCCGGAGGGCCAGGCACCATGTAAAAGCAAAGAGCTAAGGGAGGAACAGGGCGGCCCCTAAGCCCTGATCCTCCGAGTGGACCACATGCCCTGAACCTGTACGAAGGCGCCAACCTGGAACTCGCGGACAGTACCAACAGCAGTGCTTACCGATTAAGCTAAGGTACTGTTGGTACTTTACGACGGGAAATTAAATCTCTTATAGTGAATAATTGAACTCATACGTTAAAAACCAAAAAGACACCAGCGGGATTCGAACCCGGGACCCCGCTAACCGTGGACGACGAATCGTAACCACTCGGCCATTTCGTTACCTTAAGATTTTCCTTAAACTGAGAAAAGTTGTCTTTATAGGTGAGCAAACGCGCCAGGAAGATTACTGGGTCCATTTACTTTACCTTAATGGGTAAAAACAAGTCGATATAATGAGCACAGTGTGTTTGGTTTGTTAGGAAGCTGCATAACACAGCTTAATGTGCAAAACAGTCGTGTGCTAGGCGGATCATTACGCAACAATGAACACCGCAATTGTGTATTTTCAAAAGGCAGACGCGTAGATTTCTACTCTTTGTATCTGGGCACATATAGATTCTCACCTCCCTCTTCAGCTATTTCGACTTTCTTAAAAAGAAAAATAGCGACTGTCAGCGAATCTCCGGGAGTTGAAATAAGGATCGTCCCCTCGATAGACCTCAGACTCAGTAAAGTTCAACATTGGGCTCTTTGTCAACAGCTGTTTTTGCGGAAACTTTACACCTGGATTTTTTTGAAGCATCTGATTTTGCCCAATTTTAGTAAAATATGCTCCAAATTTTACTAAATATACAAGATACACCTCTTACAATTTAAAATTTTTCATAAACATTTCTTTTTGCCCAATTTTGCTAGAAATACAAGGTTAAGCCCTAACAATCTGCAATTTTCCAGAATCATTTGATTGTGTCCTATTTTGCTAAAAAAAATGCAAGGTTAACCCCTTACAATTTGAATTTTTTTCATGAACATCTAATTTTTCCCAATCTTATTCAAAAAGCAAGGTTAACCCCTTACAATCTGCAATTTTCCAGAAACATTTGATTTTTTCCCCATTTTCGCTTTAAAAAAAATGCGAGGTTAACCCCTTTCAATTTGAAATTTTTTATAACATCTAACTTTGCAAAATTTCACTAAAAAAGCAAGGTTAATCCCTTACATCTGAAATTTTTCGGAAACATCTGATTTTGCCCAATTTCGCTAAAATATGCAATGCTCACCCCTTACAATTTGAAATGTTTCATAAACATCTAACCCCATACAATCTGCAATTTTCCAGAAACATCTGATTTTTCCCGATTTTGCTAAAAAAAATTCAAGGTTAACCCCTTACACTGCCGGATTTGATTTTTTTTCTTAAACATCTAATTTTGCCCAATTTTACATCAGCTTATGCTAACAAATTATCAGGTAACTGGATCATTAAACGGGACAGGTGCACATCGGCCTTGGAGCTCAGACCATGTGTCATGCACTCCTCAATACATAGATGATGCACATAACACTATGGGTAGTACAGGCACAGCTGGGGGTACTGCCCAAACAATGATGAACGCATTGCGTATGCTTAAAGAATTACCCACAATTCCGGTTTTTTACCGTTTAGGTCTGGCTCTAATCACTTTACGCGATCCCCCTGACGTCTCATACACTGACTTTAGGCAAAATGGTCAGACTTTCGCGGTATAGTAACCAGACTTTGACTCTTAACGAAACATCGAATGAAAAGGGAAACATCAAATGCATATTGCAAAAGATCGAATGCAAACATACCTATGAAACATCGAATACAAATAGCTCGAAATGTCAAACATATTTGTAAAACATTGCTCACATATTTGAGAATATCGCAAATATATTGTAAAACAACACACACAATTGTATCGAAAAACATCGCACATTTAATGCAAAAAATCGAACATAATATTGAAAACATCGCACATATATATCGTCAAAAACATCGCACATATAAATTGAAAATCGCATATAAATGTAAAACATCGCACACATATATCAGGCGCGGATCCAGGATTTCTTTAGACGGGGGGCACACTTTTAGAGCATTTTGCTCTGAGGAATAATGCGAGCGCGGAGCGCGAAGCCCTTACGGCGTGGGGTCCGGGGCCCGCTTAAGGGCCCCGGGAAATTTTGGATTCTAGATGCTCTGTGGTGCAATCTGAGGCGACTCCTGGCCCCTTTCCCCCTGAATTAATTGAGCAAAAGTTGTGAAGCTTATAAGGATTTTAAAAAAATATATATACTCTTGTTTTTACAACTTTTAAGCTACTGTGTACTTCAAATGTGCAAACCATGTATTTTCGTCTTCATAATTTCTTGCATTGTGACTCAGATTGTAAACTGTTGCAACGGGCGATGCGCTGGGACCAAGGACTAATGCGAACGCGGAGCAGTGTCTTACGGCGTGAGGTTCGGGGCGCGGGCCCACTGAAGGGCCCCGGGAAATGCTTGCAGGCATGGCTGTTAGACTGACTGCACATAGGAGTCCTACTGGCATTGATGCGCTATATCTTAAATTTTCTCCGCAAGTACTGGGTTTTGATTCCAGAGATGCTCTGTGTTGCAATCTGAGGCGATTCCTGGCCCAATTTTAGCAAAATGTTGTGAAAATTGCAGGATTTTTTTGTCATTATCGCTTTGGTTTGCGGTAACACCATGTGTTTTTTTGATTTTTAGTTCATTGGTTTAGTGTACTCTTGTATTTCTTAATACAAGCCTGGTTAAGTTTCTTCTGTTCTTCACTTGATAACCAGGTATTTTCGACTGCATAATACATTTCTTGCATGTTATTTTTGAAAAGGAATTGGATAGGCTTAGTTTGTAAACTGTTTTAAGGGTGCGTAGGGAGATCTTTCCCGAGGACTAATAATGCGGAGGGCGAATGTCTTTCGGCGTGGGGTCGGGGGCCCGCTTAAGGGCCCCGGGAAATTTTTTGATAATTGGATGCTCTGTGGTGCAATCTGAGACGATTCCTGGCCCCTCTTTCCCTGAGTTATTTGAGCAAAATGTTTTAAATTAAATAAGCATTTTTTTCATTGGTTTATATACTCTTGCTTTAACAAGCCTTTTAAGTTTCTTCTGTTTTTCACTTGATAACCATTTTCGTCTGCATAATTGTTTTCGTGCATTTTATTTTTGAAACGGAATTGTATAGACTTAGTTTGTAAACTTTTGCATGCTTTCTAATGTTTTGTATCAAGTTTAAATTTTCAGTTTATCAATAAGATAAGATTTTCTACGGAAATTTTCTACGGACACTGACATGTTTTGGACTCCTTGAAAAGCGCGTGGAAGAAATGCTGGCAAATTGTTCTTACGAAAACACACCTCTTTACTAATAGTGTGGTCCATCCAAAGAGCAGCGTACAACGTGTATGTCGCGCTCAGACACGAGCGTGTTTTTCGTACAGGTACATACGCTCATAATGAATCGCATTTCATAAACCGATATACTATGCAGGGTTACGTATGGAGTACGTACGGTGGCTGGGATCGCAGTTTATTTCGAAGCTTCTCGAGTTCCCAGTACTGTGTCATACGGCCAGTACACAATTTTTGCAGGCCGCTGATGTTTAATATCGGCGCCAGTACTTTTGTTACAAGGTTGCCCTCCTCCTTCCCTCCTTTTCTCTCTCCTCCCCCTCTTTTCCCACCTGTTTTGTTCATTTTATTTTTTTGTGGACTCAATTTGACGGGGGGCACGTGCCCCCGCGGCCCACCCCTGGATCCGCGCCTGTATATTGAAATCGCACATATATTGTAAAACATCGCACAAATATATTAAACATCGCGCAAATAATGAAAAACATCTTACACTTATATTGAACATCGCACATAAATGTAAAAGATAACAAACACATAGTGAACATCCAACATATATATATTGCAAAATATTGAATATTGCAACGTTTGACACGCCATAGAGGGAAGATGAAATCACTACTCGCTACTCCATAGACGCGTGTACAAAACGTCACTACACAAGTCCTACACGCCAGGAAAATCGCTACTCCATAGAACTGTGTACAAGTTGTGTAGGGTTCAGTAGCACTACTGAAAACACCTACCGACTGAGAACCCCATTTCGTGCACCATTTGTTTTTTTCGGTTTTTTTTTTCACCGCTGAGGGCGACTATATCGTTGTGTGTATGTCCGTCGTCCGCATCCCCACAAGTACTTTCTCTCACGTTTTTTCAGTCAAATTTAGCAATGAGTATGGATTTTAGCAGACAGGACACACAAACGGATAGTGGGCCTGGGTTTGTCGGCATTCGTTTCTGTCAAGAATGGTAAGTCGATCTTGGTAGCCCTAGGCCCCCCCCCCAAAAAAGAGGGGGGGGGGGGGTTCTCTGCCCGGCCGGCCCCCCCGGGGGGGGGGGGGAGGGGGGAGGCGCTGCAAGGAAGGGGAGGGGGGTGACCAGGGGAAACAAACAGCCACTTGCGAAAAGAAAGGGTTACGTGAAAAATAGGCACAAAATCGCTTTTTCAGATGTTTATTTTTCGTGAAATTTCCAAATTCCAGATTCGTTGCACACGTTTGCGTATCAAAATTTCGGTAATCCTTATCTAGATCTTTAGGACACCTCTATTTTAACGAGCTCTGTTCAATTTTACTTCAAAGCTGACTTTTGCAGATGACTGACCAGTACCAAAGTGACTTAGTCAGCTGTTTTGGTGAGTCTTTTAACCTGATATAGGAACGGGGTCCTAAAGGTAAGGATTACCAAAATGTCAGCATGAAATTTCACAAAAAAGAAACAGCTGAAAAGGGCAGCACTTTTTGATTAGCCTATTAGAAGGGTGAGTATGCTTCTAAAGTAAAAATAAACTACAAACGTAAGCCTAAATGTGAAATCAACATTTGACAAAGTTCTACATCTTTTTGAACATGTTCGAAGTGTGGCCTTTATTTATGGAGGTAGTCTATTAAATTGGCCACATTTATGGGGCTATGCCTCTGGTTGCCAAATTTCCAGTTGGGGGGGGGGGGGGGCGCACTGAGGGGGCACAAACTTTTTAGTTTTTTGCATGCTCCCCCCCCCCCCCCCCTCCGCCCTGTAGCATGGTAGCTAGTGACTAGCTACGCCACTGGGCAGTGTATATTCTGCAATAAGTCCTACTCCTGGTGGACATTTTAAACAAAGCACACACTGTCACTGTCCCACACAATTCAGTGTGCACAACATACGTTATGAATATGATAACTGATAAAGTTGTAATTCATATTTCTGTTCAGGCGGCTATATCATGGAAAGGCGAGATTTCTTCAGCCGATCAAAACATCTGTTCATTTGCACACCAGTTTTCCATTGGTTGCAAATGCATTGAGTTAGCATTGAACATCAGAGTCCAGACTCGGGAACCATGACTTTTAAGTAAAATGTATTGGAACTACAATGTAGACAAGGCAATGTCCACTAATTCATAAAACTGGACTAAAGCAACTTTTAAATAGAGTTTCCAGTCCAAAATTGTCTATCATTGTTTGCCAGTGAACACTTGCACGCTCTCAAATGTTTTAAAAAAAAAGCAATCATAGGCTCCCATGTAATTTTTGATTTTTTTGACATCATAATTTTTAGTGGTGATTGAAACCAGTTATTTTTCTCCTTATGTTTCAGCAACAACATGCTGTACCCAAAGGAAGACAAAGAGAATAAAGTCCTCCTGTATGCAGTAAGTTCACAGTTGTATAATTATTACTTTACGGTTAGTGACGGTTGTGCACATTTTTGTCATCTGCAGACCTGATGTACATGTAACGTTAAACAAAGACTACATGTAGGTTCATGTACATATAAGCCTAAAGAAGCTGGTCCCATATTGCTCTAAATTATATTTGTTTTATTCAGAGAGGCTAAAAGAAATCATAGAATAAGCTGGAAAGTTTGTAGCGTGTTGGAAATGAACAAATCTACTTTTGCCATTCACCATGTTCACATGGAGGCTTGACTAATTAATGCACATGTCTTGTAGGTGCTACATGATGTACATGAATCTAGGCAAGCTTCGTCAACCTGTCCCAATACTGTCATTTGTGACAGTCAAACGGTGAGAAGGTCAGTCAGGTACAGACAGAGAGTACAAAATTGTTTTCTTTTTGGGATCGGCAAAAATTTACTTGACATCAGGCATGTCGGCCGCACAGCCATATGTAGGAAAATCTGGGAAACAATGATTGTCTTGAAGCATCTGTAGTAAACTTGATTGTGTATCTGATAACTGTACATTTTTTGTTCCAGTGCCGAAATTGTGACTACCAACAAGAGGCAACCAACAACTGTGTTTATGTCAACAAAATCACCCATGAAGTAGAGTAAGTAAACATGGGTATCTAAGTGCCCCCCCCCCCCCATTTCAAATCTTGGGTGGGGAATCACTGTGTTGCATATCTAATTAGCGATGCTGGATCCTCATACTTCAAAGTTGAATATTGCACCCGTAGCAAGTATGATGCGCGTATGTTTACAACTGTTGCATAACGACTATAAACTGCCCAAAAAGGGCTTACCATTCTGGTTAGCTCATCGTTGCGTGATGAACTATAAACTGGCCTTATTGATCATTTTGCTATCACTGATTGGCTCCCTAGGAAAGCCTAGGGACAAAATAAGAAGTTGAATGGCTACTACAAGATTCCCAAGATGCTAGTGAGAGCAGGTGATCTGGTTTAATCATGCCATTAGATGGAACACTACTTCCAAATGAACGTAAAATGATGTGCTCGATCCACTAACGATCACTAGCGTCTTGGGCCAGGACTAATGACTATACAGAGTAATCATCCATAAGCATGAGAAGTAACCAGGATGAACTCACAATCCACAATAACCATCTCTGCCCTCACAGGTACCCATTTACTCCTGGGTGGCAAGAAGCAATGAGTGACAAAGTGCCTTGCCCAAGGGCACACACTCAAGGGCAGATCCAGGGGGGGGGGCCAAAGGGGGCCATGGCCCCCCCCAAAAAACGAAACCAATTTTTTTTTTTTTTTATGTAACATCGCAATAAAGGCAGGCAATGAGTACACCACCATCTTTTCCTCAAAAAAACATTGGTCAAAGTGGTCAGAAATTGCCTCAGATCGCACCACAGAGCATCTAGAATCCAAAAGTTTTTCGGGGCCCTTAAGCGGGCCCCGAACCCCACGCCGTAATTTTTTGACCCACTTTTTGGGGGGACCAAATTTTTTTTTTGGCCCCCCCCCTAAAATTGTGTTCTGGATCCGCCCTTGCACACACTATGACCCCAGGCTGGCTGCTTTACCCGCAGACCACAAATCCAATGCCTTTAACCATGAGGCCACAGCATTCCACGCTGTTATAGCTTGTTTACAACTCTTAGATTGAACAGATTACAGTATAACTGCAAAGATTTGTCCTGAGATTGTATTGATGTTTGCCTTCATTGCAGTGAGCTAACACAGATAGTTGCAGAGGTGGTGGCGGACCCCACTCTACCACGGACCCAGGACCATCCATGCCCTCAGTGCAAACACAAGGAGTCCGTCTTCTTCCAGTCTCAGACAAACAGGGCAGAGGTACATGTAATAATCCTAATAATTAGGGAAAGACTTTTGTGGACATTGTCATTTGTAATTATGATCAACGATTGAAAAACTTCATGAAAAGCTGAAGCTTTGATTTTCACACTGCTTTTCTTACAAAAAAAATCCTAAAACAAAAAGACGAAAGAACATCTTTGAAATGTCATGTGAATGAGTTTCTTATCTGTTTGAATTTTCTGGTCTTTTGTTTTATAGGAGGGAATGAGGCTCTACTATGTGTGCACATCACCAAATTGTGGACACAGATGGACAGAATGACGTGCAGAGCTGAACATGTTTTGTACATACCTTGCCTGGCTACCAACATCTTAACTTCCTGAAATTCTGGAACAGACACATTTTTTTTACCTTCCAACCAATTATGTACTGCCGAGTTATTCCAAACAGCATTATCACCTTGTAACTGCTGAGGTGAATGGATGTTAACATTGTACATGTAGTAGGATTCAACTCATGGCGTAGTAATTTGTTTGTGAATGTTGATTGGTGGAAATTGTTCGTAATAAGGTAATTCACATAAATTTGCAACACAATTGCTCATAATCTTTTGTAGGCATTTTGAGAAAACATATGACAAGTATGTAGGACTCATAACAGGATTTTGATGCTAATGCCTGTAAAAAAGTGTGCCTGTGGGCAAAAAAGCACCTTTAGTGATTGATTTCTTTCAACCGAAACCATTTCTGGCGGAAAAGTTCACAGGGTATTTGAAATTAGGACCAATTCTTCGTGCACTTTGAGTATGGTATTTTTTTGTTTTGTTAATTAACCAGTTCGCGATGGGATTATTTTGACATTAACTGGGCCCAGGTACGGGTTTGTTTTCAAGAACCTCGATGCCAGACGGTTTGAGGCCGTCGTCTACAGGTAGCACACCCTGATATTTCGTGCCTCGCTCGCTGCGAGAGGGTCACTGGCAGATGCCTCGCTCGTTGCTTGTTTATCCGTCATCTGTTCCGAATACCGCAAAACCGTTGCGTGTATACACGTCATCCGACGTGAACTGGTTAAATTGGTACGTTCGTTTCCGAATACCGGTAATTACCAAAATTCCTATGTGCTTTTTAAACTTGAATTTTAATGGTAAATAAATGACAGAGGCAGTTCACTTTTACAAGCCTTCAGATGTCTCCGTATTTATTTTGGCCACATTTCAAAACAGCCATAATTATGACAAATAAACACTATACTTAGATGTCAGTCTTTGTACATGTACACATTCCACTGAGGATCACTATGAGTTGTTATTCTAGCATTTATAATACAGTAAAAGCTTTGAAGTCTGGCAACAATTGTCCACAGCCACTGTAATGACAAATAAAATCCTACTGAATTTGTTTTTAACTGACAAGATAGCAGAAGAGAGCATTTGTTTTTTTCTTTCTTCAAATGTCACATGCTTTTCCCACTTGTAAGACCATTTCCTGAAAACCAATCTAGGCAAGATTGTACAAATGTCAATGCCTGCCATATTTATGTACAAAATGGATATAACATCTGGGAAATGAAATTTTGCGTCAATTTCCCACAAAGCCTGCCTCGTTACTGTTTTCTATAGGTTACACGAGAGAAATGCATATAACAACCACAGAAATAAGCATCAAGAACTAGTAGGCTGATGACAGCCTCCGAGCCACTAAGATGTTACGGGTAGCATGAATTATGAAGATGTCACACTTTGTTCATATGTGTGCTTTCCTCCATTGTGAAAAGGTGAGGATGAGCCACCAAGCTGCCATAAGAAAGCACACACGTAAACAAAGCATGACGTCATTATAACTCGGGCATATTAACCCACCTTTTATGAGGAACATGCATATAGATTCTACCTGAAACATCTGCAATTACTTTAATCATATCTACATTTGAGCATGTGCTTTCCTCTTTAATAGATGAACCATTAGAAGTTAGCTCACTAAATGAGTATGACAACTGTTCTTCAATAATATAAATACAGTCGAATCTCGTAGTAGAAACTCTGTTAATACAAAATTCTGGTTATAACAAACATAAAGCCTTAGGCCAAAAAAAAAAGTCTCCGGTTTCTGGTATGGAGCTTGCCCAAAAAGTGGTGCGGCGACGCGGCTTTTTTTTTTTTTTACCTGTTTTTTTTGCTTCAAATGTCGTCTGATGACTGCAAATGGTGCCCGACTAAACTTAGTGCAAATATATGGGAGTTCAGAGAGGCCACATAAAGCTTATTCTCGATCATAACCCCATCTAAAATCACGTTAAAATTGTGCAGCAGCAGGATTCAAGTCAAACCAGTGAGTTTGGCCGTTTTGAGACATCAACTTTTATTTAAAAAAAAACTTTTTCATTTGCCGACGCGCATGGCTACGGCGACGCGCGCGCATACCAGAAACCGGGTACTTTTTTTTTTGGCCTTAGTCCCGACTATGCATTTATGTGCACAATGAATGGGACTGATGTTCCTCTTAATACAAAATTCTGATATAACAAACAATTTGGCTAGGTCCGAACGAGTTTGTATTAACGAGACTCGACTGTATATGACAGTCACCATAAGAGATCCATAAGCAGTCCATTTCCCCACTTTTAAAGTGGATTATGTGGAAGGTGGAATTTTGTTGGGACAATTCTTTGATTCTTGTCACATGTGAGAGTTAAGACGGCCTCGGGTCGACCTGCGATTTGCTTACGCTACGACAGAACCATCAGCATCAAGCACAAAAGTCATGCTCGGGTAACAAAACTGAGAAATTGTGTGATTATCGTGGAAGAAGCGTATCTGGGCACATAATAATCGCAACCATGCTCACATCATCCACAATGCGACAGCACCACGGCGCAACTCCACAAAGGTCGACCGAGATGCTTACATGGTTACTGAGACCTGTACGAAGCATGATTGGAGCATGTAACACTGACAGTGAAAGCATTTAAATGAACATTTCTAAATAAAACCTTAAAACAAGTTAGGTAAAAAAAATATATATAAAAAAAAAAGTAACAAAAAAAACGCAGTAAAGTGCCCACTAAAAATGCAATATGCTCAACCCACTTGTCACTGTACCATCCCAAACCGCCTGCCTGTTGTTACTCCCTGGAAAGCCCAAGCATTCCTACAATTGTATGGATTGAACAGTGAATAAAACGATATGTAATACAGTGTAGATAGATACAGGTACTAATAAACACCTCAAAAGTCCACACTCATAAAAGGGGTCATTATTTTGAATCTGATCATCTTATGATAACGTCATTCATATAGACCTCTGGGGAATGTTGTTGGCTACATTTTGATACCCCGTTTGCTACCAAAGACTGTAAATCGTCCAAGATTGACAACGGTTTAAGAAAAATGATGCAGTTTGAAAAGTTGCAAATTTAAAGAATAGGCAAGTGGAAATTGATGCTTGATAATGTTACACTGCCTGAAGCGAACGGCAGGGAATATCGATGGCTCAGTGCTTGTATGCATGGGAGCACACAAAATTGAATTACCCGTGCTTTGTTCGGGCACTGTGCAGTTGATAGAGGCAGTCGATAGGGAAATTCCCCAAAGGTCTTTATAAATGACATCATCATAAGACAATCAGATTAAACATTATGACCCCTCTAATGAGTGTGGACTTTCGTTTTTTGCGGTGTTTAGTTTAAAGTCTCTTCAGGGACAATAAAAAGCTCTTTACCCAGAGGTACTGCTTGGTTTGCAAACAAATTATGCGAATGCATACAAAATATTTGTAAAGCTTTGAAGTTTGTACAAAATATAGCAAGGAGGACGCAGCAGTGAACTAATGTCAAATCAAGAAAGCCATCAAACAAGATTTTGTCAAAATGTCGACCAAGTTCTACCTCCCTGTTCGGATATGCAGACTTTGCAATGTACAATGTATATACCTGTGTTGGTCTACCTTTCCACTCCCCCATTGTATAAAATGGTCTAGTCCATTGACCTGTGTGGTTAGATTAGGTGGGCAATAAGGCATACAGGGTCACCGGGTGAGTGCCTCGCACACAAAGCTGGTCACACAGGGTAAAAGTTTTCCATGTGGTGGGTGAAAAATCGTTAAAAAAAAAACCTGCATCCAGACGCAGATCCGGATCACTTCCATAATCTAATCGATTTGTACAAGTTTGTACCAAGGACCACCCTTAAAGAGAAAATACAACATTTGCAAACATCAAAAAATAAAACTACCAAATCATTTTGAAATACCTTGCTGTACTGTTAGTGAATGACAGTGTAAAGCATCCTGTAAAATCATGGCACCTGGTATACTGTCATTTTCAAGAAAAGTGGTATTTTTGTATCAATTTCCAACGCTGATCGGCCGACCAGCGTTGAAAAAAACTGGTTTTTTTTCCAAATACTGGCCCCAATTGACCATCGCACTTCCATTACAATTCCCCAATGTACGTAAACTGCTCTGTTTCTTCTTAAATGGAGTCAGGGAACCAGACTACAGGAAAAGATTGTTTTTCTTGGTTTTTATAGCATTTTTGAACCCAAAACCTCAAACACAGTCAGTGTAACTATATTTGCTATATATTTCCAACCCCCCAATTCCATCCATTTCTGAAAATTACAGCAAAAGCAAATGATGTATATTCCCTTTAAAAACAGTTTCCTGAAAATCTGTTCGTAACTTTCTGAGATATCTACATGTAGTTAACAGACAAACCAACGTCGAAGAAAACATTACCTCTTTAGCGGCTGTAACAATATAGTCTACTTCTGCAGTAACAAAAAATTTTAAAAAAAATCTACGCAATTCTGAGTAAAAAAAACTTAACGAAAAGCTCAGATAAAAATCAAGGAGCAGAGAAATTGTTGAAACCCATTCGCAGATACATTATTATAGCTCAAGTGAAGATCGTACTTTACAATACATGATTAAAAACATTCATTTAAAATATCCATGCACATTGATTGGCATATACAAAACAAAATTACATGAACACCAGATTATCACCAGTCCATGAAATCAAATTTTTTTAAACTTTGCATAAAAATTAGCACAGATATTATACATGTTTCACATAGCAAAGTAGAAAAATTTCAGTTATCGCTCAAGAAAAAGTCAGAAGCTGTTAAAATAATTGAAAAATGATGCAAAAATGTACCAGTCAGTGAAAAACAAATACTTTCTGCTTTTCAAGGCAACATCCTTAATATTCTGAATGATGTCCAATCATTGAGTGGAAAGTTTTCACAACTTCTATTTTTTACTATTATGTGAAATCGATTTGAAAGTTAATTGTGCTTGATTTGTCAATTGTTTGTCTTTTATAACTTTCTTACAACTGAAAATGAGAGGCACTACATTACTAAGTGTTCATAAGATATGTGTCGCTGGATCAAGACCTAAAATATAATGTAACAAAAGCTGCCCTAAAATTAATCTGGCCATGGACATTATGAGCTTGTTGGTGTCAAGAAGCGCAAGTGAGCAACCAAACGCACAGAGCGAACAGGCTTTCTGTGCTTCAACCACTGTGCAGATGCAATAGGAGCCATTCACAATACAGTGCACCACAAAGCATTCGCCTTGAGAAGGCAATTTCTCAAGTTTAACCACTTCACGCCAGTGTTATTTTGACACTGACCGGACCCAGGCGCAGGACTGTTTTCACGAACCTCGATGCCAGACGAACCCATGACCTCTTGCCTTCTAGTGCAGATGTCGTACCACTCGACCACCAAGCTAACAGGATCGGTTGGCTGGTTCGAATCTGATGTACATAGCAGTGGGTACCGCATAACCTATTATAAGATGGAATTTTGCGTCGGGGTGATATAAATCAAATTAGGTTTTGCCCCTCACCGACGTTTAAACACTGTACATGCTGTATACTCAGTGTGTTACCTTCCGAGTGAAAGTTGGAAAAAATCACTCGGGTCCCATCCAAGTGATTTTTTCAAACTTTCACTCGGGAGGTAATACACTGAGTATACAGTGTTTAAACGTCGGAGAAAGGCAAAACCAAATTTGATTCAATCATTTGTCTTTGTTTATTCCCCGACCTGACTTGTGATAAGTGACTTGTGCTGATTCAATTTCAACTCTACTTCTGGGGACTGAACTACAGCTCTGTGACGTAACTCAACTTTGGATTCAGTCTGCATCTTCTAATCTTGGACGAAAAAGAGTTTCCAGATTTCAGTCGTCATCATCCTTAGCTCCTGGTGTCCAATCGTCGGACTCGGGATCAGACGCTTTGCCCGCTTCTTGGGTCCCGTCGTCAATGAAGCTGTCACCATAGTCGTAGGTGTTGGCCTCACCGTCATCATCACTGTCACCATCCGCAAGCGTTGCTGTATTTTCAGAGCGAAAAATTAAGAAGATTTTATTGGAAACAATAGAGCGAAAAAGTTTGAAGCGAATAATTAAGTAGATTTTATTGGAAACAAAGCAGATTTGTAATCAATTAGTTATTGCATGTCATTACAAGCCAATAACAAGTACAGTCATCCTGCCTAAATGCAGGTGACACTTGCAATGAATAATGTGAAATATGTTACTTGCAAACTGAAATGTCATTTGAATTGTAACCAAATGGTGATTTGCTGATTACAACTTTGCAATGAATAACTAATACAAGCAACTGTAATCAGCCAAAAGACGGTACTTTTTTAAATCTAAAACTAGTTTTAAATCCAAAGGGCATAGTTAGTGCATTCTGATGTACATGCATTACAGGATTTGCCTGTTTGACAAAATAAAATTGGTATTAAACATTGCCAAAAAAGAAGGAATAACTGGTAGGTTGGGTACTGTTTTATACATGTATACATGTCTGTACACAATATGTACACATGTAAACATGTACGTATAGGAAAACTGGACAAGTAGACATACTTGTAATAAAGAACTTTATTGCACAACTGCCAGTATTCCAAACTAAATTGTTTCACTTCCAAGACACATAGGTTTTCAAAAGTTAACAAAAGTGTTAACTTTCCCCATTTAAAGGGAATATACATCATTTGCTTTTGCTGTAATTTTCAGAAATGGATGGAATTGGGGGTTGGATATATATTGCAAATATAGTTACACTGACTTTTTTGAGGTTTTGGGTTCGAAAATGCTATAAAAACCAAGAAAAACAATCATTTTCCTGTAGTCTGGTTCCCTGACTCCATATAAGAAGAAACAGAGCAGTGTACATACATTGGGGAATTGTAAGGTCAGGGAACCAATCTAGCTGGCTCGTACCCGCTCATAGGTTTGTAATCGATTGCAAACAAGTGCGATGGTCAATTGGGGCCAGTATTTGAAAAAAAAGCCAGTTTTTCCAACGCTAATCGGCCGATCAGCATTGGAAATTGATACAAAATACCACTTTTCTTGAAAATGACAGTATACCAGGTGCCATGATTTTACAGGATGCTTTACACTGTCATTCACTAACAGTCCAGCAAGGTATTTCAAAACGATATAGCAGTTTTATTTTTTGATGTTTGCAAATGTTGTATTTTCCCTTTAAGGAATTATACATGCAACTACATACATGTAACAATTCCAAAATAACCGATAGTGAGTTTTAGTACCTATCTTCCTTGCAGCTTGTCTCTTTGGCCGGCCAGGCGCCTTGGTGTGCTTGTATTGTTCTAAATGCCTCCTGTTTTTCCTATCAATTGATAAATAAAATGGATACAAAAACAGCATTTGGATTTAATTTTAACAAAAAATACCATTTGTTTTAATTCAGAGTAACAAAAGTCGCATCAGTTTGCCTGCGACGTATAATGCACAGTACAATTCAATAATCATTACAGGATCCTTGAAACTTGTATAGCGATCCTTTGATAAACATCAAATTTAAAGTATTTATAATTTTATTTGTAAGGGCCCGTCTCAATTCATATCTGGGAAGAGTTCCGGACAAGTTGAGGGTAGAATCATTCACTGCATCTGGAAGAAGCTCTGCATTTGTCACAGACATGTCACAGGGAAACTTTCATTAGTACCAACTTCATTGCAGGAAGACTGGGGGGAACTTGTTAAGAATCCTACAACTTATACCCGATACAAAAGTTGACAACTTGTCTGGAGTTTGTCCAGGATAAGACTTGAGACGGGCCCTTAACAAAAATTACCAATGTTATGTTTTTATTCCAAGTAACCAAAGTCACCTCAGTATGCCTGTGACATGTATAGTTTGTAACCACAATCATGAACACACAGAATCCTCAAAACTTGTCCACTTTAGTGATCCTCTGATGCAGAGTTCCATGACATCTATTGTTTATAGTGAATTCTAATGTGAACAGGTTGTGTGCTTGAGCCAACCAGTAAACATAAAAGTAAGGTTATACACATGACGAGGATGTCTGAGCCAAATTTAATAGGACTTATATTTTTGCAAGGCCTTTAACAATGGTAAGTTTCTTCCAGGTCTTTAATTCACTCTGCCACTCGTTGTTAATGTGTTGGCATGGAAATCTATACCCAGCATGATATGTGACAGAGCGGTACCCAAGACTATTGTTACCTAACTCATCCCCCCTAGATATCTCAAAAGAATTCATGAGATTCTGGTAATTACACAATGACCAACACAAAAGAGGTCACATATTGCGCTACATATGCAAAAATCCATTTACAGCTTACATACATGAAGAGTTTATTTTCAAACCACGATATATGCCATTTTGTTTCCTTTTAGAATATCCTGCTCTCTCCTGTCTGCCCAAAGTCAATTTTGACGGATGTTATATAGTTATCCACAATTTACGAATACAATAACGCAAAAAAAAAAAGAAGTTTAAAAATACCTGTTTTATATTATTTTAAGTTTTCTTACAAATACAAATTTCCCAATTTTTTTTCAAACAGAAATTTCGCGTTCTGGAAATGAACTCTTCATGAAATCATATACAGATTCTATAACCAGAGGCTACATGTATAGCCATTGTCACCTGTGATGTCAAACTGACAGGCAATCCAAACACTGAATCGTCTTTTGCATGTTATTTTGCCAACATTAAACAACATGTGCCACCACTTGTAATTAACCACTCATATTTAAAGCTATAGTCCATCATTTGCAGCCATCCGACAAAGTAACTGGCGTATTATTGTTGAAAAACATACTTGGTTGAAAGATAGTAAGTGGACTAAACTCCCTGTGAAATTAATCTTTCTGGCAAGCTATCGTTTCGAAGTAATCAACGAAAGAAGGCCTTTCCAACGGTGCATCTTAAGACGCACTGTAGGAAAATTTAAATTAGTAGTTTGTTTTGTTATTCGGCGCAGCGCGCGCAAGCATTGGCACGACGCACAGGCCCGTGCGGTTGCTATAATTCATCGGATCAGTGCGGGACATCGTGTATAGCTGCGATTCAATACAATTCAAAACATGATTCAGCAACTTTTGATTTGAAATTGAGATCCTAGAATGCTGTTTTTCTCGGAATATACAGAACTTCATCAGGTTAGTTGTTCAGTATCCTTCATTAGATTTTGAACACTTTTGTTGCTTCAAACAAACAAAATGCACAAATTACAAATGATGGACTATATCTTTAAAAGATATGCATGCAGTACAGAAGAGAACAGTGTATTGAAGTTGGCTTCACGTGATACAACTTCCAATGTTGTAAACAAATGTGACATGGTGTATACAACCAAAAACGTCTATATCCATTTGTACATTGTATAACACCTAGTTGCTGAATGAATCTTACCTATAGCAGTTTGTTCCAAATGGGCATTCCTCTTTTTCATCATCATCATCATCATCATCAGCACCATCGTCAGATCTTTCCGACTCATAGTCAGAATCTCCCGGATGAGCAAATTCCTCTTTGTGCTGGGGATTTTTCCTGTCATGCAGCAACGTTTTGGCAAAATAACATATATTCAATTAGCTTTTGATAACAAACAAGAGTAGATCATTAGTTTTAGTCAAACTAGTCATAAAATTCAATAGAAGGGATTCACAATACAATTAAAATGTAAAGGGGTACATTCTAATGTTGACAAAAATTGACACTGCCATAATAATTTGGTTCCTTTAAAATGATTGTGTACTGCAACAAATCAGAGGATCAGTTCTGTCTGGAAATCGTTTTGTAAGCCCATGAAAGCTAAATTGTGTTTCTTAATAACAATCTTGAAATCTGATGGCTTGGGGCCTGCTTACATTGTGCACGGCAGAAGAGATTTTGCAGAGATAAAAAAAGGGAACATGCTGGTTTTAATGGGCCACTTGACATCGTTGCTTATATTCTGAATTACATGGCTGTAAAGTACTAAAGAATAAACGCATGTTTATTCGCATACGGACTAATCGCTGAAAATCCAGCAACAAAAAAAACCATAAGCCAATGCCCACGGATGTTCTAAGACGTTCATTCAGCACCACAGCAGTGTGAGGTCGCTGTTCGCACTTCGTACAGTACGTACGTGTGACATGAGTGCTGTGTATGTTAGCGGCCGACCATCGATCATCGGACTCTACCGCAGAATGCCTTGATGTCGCCCTGGCAACCTTTTTGCATAAACTGCATAAAAATCAACATTTCACTGCCTAGTTTGGTGTGAATGCTTTCTACAGCACAATATGCAGCTTTTCATTACCGCATTCCATACCATGCTTCTGTTAAAAAGGGTCCTAATACTTTTCCTGTGATGTTCGAACTCACCGATAGCATTTCTTGCCAAACTGACAGAGCTCTCGTTTCTTCTTCCCGTTGTCTGTCTTCTTAGATCTCTTTACCGGCATGTCTTGTGAATCGATCTCTAGACTGCTTGAGGTGGCTCGTCCAGATCGTTTGGTTGGTCTGTGGAACCGTTTAATTTTAAACATGTAAATCACCTTCTGATGTTTATGTACAACTTCATTATCAAAAAGACGGGCCTCGGAGCCGAGCAGTTAGAGCATGGAGCTACGGAGTGGAAGGTTGGCGATTCCGACCAAAAACTGGAAAACTCTCTCTGACGACCCAACAGTAAAATGGGTACCTGATTCATTCAGGGAAGGTAAGACGGTGAGAGGAGAGGAGATGGGCACCACCACTCATATGCTTCACCCAAGACACAGTGGACCTCTAACATCCCACTGCCCCTACGGCCAGTAATGGCTATGGGACCTTTACCTTTTTTACCGTATTATCAATTTCTTTTACTAGTGTCTGTACAATGGTAGAACAATTAAACTATCGCGGTAGAATCGCGTCAACGCAGCTTGTGGAATATAGTCCCATTACATGATATACAAATGGACGCGGAATGCGAAGAATCTGAGACAAACAAACTTAACGTACAAAATCCCACAGGGTTGTGTATAAATGGAACCATCACGCAAAATTTCATGGGCCCAATTTCAAGGCTCTGCTTGCAGGAAAACTGTGCTTTATGATCACCATCACAGTCATTCTGCAGTCACATCCTTTGCTGAGTCTGACAAGTACACTGGAAATGTATGCCTGTGCAAGAACTGAACCTCAGAAATTTCAAATATTTTTCGGTACCCAACATCGAAAAGTTGTATTTTGCACAAACTCTATATCTACTTTTTTTAATCCCTCAACGCCATAACTGTTAGGCCATGGACAGCTGCACTTCGAGTGGAATGTGTACGTGCAGGCATTCGGCCGTTGTCTACAAATGGAATGCGGCTACAGGAATGCGGCTATAGCAATTCCCCTGCTTATCGGCTTTCATTGAGCCGCGTCTAAAGCCGTCACCCGGCGTCAAAGGGTTAAAATGACATTTGAGTTAAACCGTCCACAAAATTTGTATTGTGCACAAACACTACACACACATTTTTTTTGTTTTTTAAGAAATTAGTGTCAGAACGTCCACAAGACATGAGTCTGCATAAAAAGGTTCAGCATGAAAATAAAAATCCACAGGGATATCTGCAAAATGTACAGGAAGGGTCTGCTTCACCCCTCTCTCCCCCCCCTCCCCCCCCCCCCCCCCCCCCCCCCCCCTGGGTCTTTCAGGGTTAAACCTCAAGTGTATTACATACCTTGGGATGTAGACTTCCTCTTCACTTAAGTCGCTTTCCTCGTCTGAGCTCTGTCTGCTGTACCTCCGTCCCCCTGCTCTCCTTCCTGGTGTCCTTCCGGGAGTTCGTCCTGGAGTTCTCTTCCCCTTTGAGGGCGTTCTCGTCTGCAGAGGTCACACAAAATGAGGTGCTTGTAAATATCTCAATGCACTTCACAAATGCAGTGTTTATAAATAAGTCGGTGAAGGGGAAAACCCATTATAAACTTTACATCTCTCCTACGCAAAATCCATCTTGCAAAAAAAAATTACCCCTGTTCACCAGGCCATGAGGTCAATTTTTGTTAATTCAGTGCAATCCATTCTCCACTCGAAAAGGTACCAACTTATATACTCATGGGCAGAAAGAGGCAATCTTTGTAAAGTATCTTGCCAAAGAACATAAGTACCATGAACCCTGAAGAGGCCTGTACTTGCATTACACCCTAGAGTCAGAAACTGCAACCACTACATCATGGCAGTGTTCATAGTGCTGAGGTGACCAGAGATGACCCAGACGTAAGTCTGACTACCAGAGCTCCTTTTTTTAATCTTTCTTTTTATGTCATCACAAACCATCCTTAACTTTGTCATTCATTTTAGTGTTGAAGTCATTTATTTTCCTAGCATGGTGAGGGAAGAGAGATCACAAGATTTTGCAGTTTGTATAACTTTATGGCCAACAATAAGGGGACAAACTTGCAGGGTTTGATGTTTTAGAAACTGGTCCTCACCAATCTTGGACTGTGAGACTCAGGTTCCCAGTCGCTCCCATCGTCTCCTTCCGGCACAGGTAGCTCCTCCTCATCTTCTTCATCTTCCTCACTAGGCATGAAATCTTCTGAGTAGTCCATGGCCAGCTTGGCTCTCCTCTTGACTGCGGCCTGGTCTCTGGTCTTGCCGTGACCCCATCTCTTGGGCCCTTCTTCCTCTGCAATCTCCTCCTCGACCGGCACACTGATGACCTGTTCTTCTTCTTCGTCATCACTCGGGCGTTGTTGGGGCCTCCCCCGCCCCTTTCCCCTTCCCCGGGGACGTCCTCTCCCCCTGCTGGGTGTTCTCTTGACAACGGCTGGTGCGTATTCTTCCTCGCTGGCCTCGTCGCTGATTGAAGGTAGCTTCTTGCTTCTTTTCGGGGTGGCTTTAGGTGTTGCTGCAGCGGTGGCGCTTGAAGCCTTTGGTCTTCCTGTGGTAGATATAGCAATTGTTTTTAGCTCATTACCAGTTTGTCCCAGAACAAATGACACTTTAGAGCAGACTACATAGTATACATGTAGCTCAATATTACACTAACTGCAACTCCCTAGCATGATTTAACAGAAACCACACCCATCCTGGCAAATTCCAACACCATATGGGAAACTGCACACACAAATTTCTGACTTTGATTCTGGAGGTGTACCATCCCAATGTAAAAGACCGTCAGTTTAGGAACACTGTACCCATCCTGACAGATTCCAACAAAACATGCCGTTGGGGTTTGATGTGTTGAGTTCTGTAAGGGTTAAAGACTAATTATGATTAAACTTTTTCTCTCCATTCACAAACCTCATTTCATATTTCTCAGAAAATTATCTACATACATGATTTTAAAAGGTTACACTACACGCTTCGGCGGAAAATCAAGAAAATTGCATTCAAATAACATTCCTCTTGTAACTTTGTAACAGGTCAGTATAAAAACTCAAGATTTATGAACGGGGATATTTCAAACTTTAAAAAAAAAAAATGAGCAATTTGATGAAAAAAATATGAGCGACCATGTTCACTGGTAACAAAGGTTTGTCAGCAAATAAAAATCCTAAACAACCCCACAACCTTCCAGTCGAGCAAGGAGAGTTTGGTGGGAGTATCTCCCACGAGCCCAAGCCTGTTGATCCACATTTATTCCTTCTCTACTGTAAACTAGAACATGAAATTATGCTTACCCCTCCCCCTACCCCTGCCCCTGCCGGCTTCTTTCTGTGCAGGTTTGTCTTTTGCAGTGCTTGAACTTCCTCCAAGTTGGGTCATCCAATCCGGTAGCTTCCGCTCTTTCTCCAAAGGAAGAGCCATCTCCTTTTGGCCCGGTAGTGTCACTGTACCACGTTTGTTCTGTTCAATTGCCATAAAAAGTCACACTGAAATTTCCTCATAAAATAATATAAACAGTAATGTAAGAACCTTGGGCCAAACTCACAGTATTAAGAACACAAATATGTAGATCAATAAAATGTAAAAACTTGTTTGCAATGAACAAAATCACTTGGGTAAACCTGGCGAGTGTAAAACCGGTGAGTGTCCAATGATTCTGCACCCAACCTGCAGTCTTGTACCGTCACATGTCCATCACAAGTCTGGTTCGGTCACAAGTAAACCAAAAGTCAATTCACAAGACTATCTGGTGACAAGTACGAGAGGATGATCATTCACTCTCGTAGTGGCATTCTATACTTGTATTCTTACCTGTATTTGTGTGACTGGAAGCTCGTCATCCTGTTTCTCCGCTGCATCATCGCTTTCGTCGTCTTTAGTTCTGTCTCTTTCGTTCTCATTTTCTTCATCTTTTGCAGTCTGCTTCGACCCCCCGTTGGAATTGTTCAACCAATTCTTTTCATCAGCACCTTGTAAAGGCAGAAGGAAGAGATAAATAATTACATCAGTACCTTTAAGGTGTGTAGGATCATTGGCTTTCTGTGCACTATTTTTGTTTAAAGCAAAAAAATAAATTGCTCAAGATCTCAAGTACTGTGAATAACTTGTTGAAGTTTCAGCTCAGTGGAAACTATACATTTTCCTAAAATAGAGAAAACGTATGCATAAGTTATTGGGTCTCGTAACTGGATTTTGTTGCTGACACACGTAATTCTGAAAACACCTTCAATGTTAGTATCTGATATTAGTCTTATCTTCACTTTTAACCCTAACCCTCTAGACCCATAGGCTGGGAATCATCCTCAATCCTGCAAAATCCTCTAACTACCAAGATGTACAAATTGGATTCAGCCTCAATCCTCCAAAATCATCCGTTATTTCTTGAATTTGTTCAGTGAAGGGGTGACCATTGCTTCGAATCCTGCAGAATCCTCCGACAAGCACTGTTAATGGGTTGAAGCAATGCCGATGACATTCAGAAACAGTGCGAATGATAACGAGCTTAATGCAGGGCTCAATTATGCACAGATGAACATAAACAATGCCGGGTACAACCTACAAACTTGACGTAATTCATCCTCCAAAATCAACCGAAACTTGTTGACATTCAGCCTCAATCCTCCAAAAAGATTGAGGGGGGTTAGGGTAAGCAATGTTCCTCTCAATAAATCATTACTTTAAGTTCAATCGCCAAATTCAAGTGGTTACAGCCAATAACATGATTTGGAAAGGCAGGGACAAGTCTTCCAAAATTCAGTTTTGTACCACGTTATCTTAGATAAAATCCAAATAAAACAGATTTGCAAGTGTAAACCACCAAAGATCTACTTTCTTTTTTATTTCCTTGAAAATGAAAACACACTCGACTTGATCTGACTGACTTCTAGAGCAAACCCTTCTAATGAGAACAAATCCAATTATGGATGAAGTTTTCTCCAAAGATCTTGATTTTGTTTTACCTGTTGAGTTCTCCTTTCTATTATTTTCCTGCAGTCCTCTGTTCTCTTCTACGTCCTCAGTCTGTTTTTGTGGTTTCTTTGGAGACTCCTTGACCGGAGAGTCAGTCAAAGAACTGTCATTTGTGTGGAGAAAACAAAATTAAAACAGCAGTGCATTAAACAAACACTTCTGTAATTCCATTAAAAACATTCCATTAAATAACACAAAGGATCAATTCTGAAAGGTTTGGAGTCACCTTAGCCTCATCATAAATGTGTCTCAATTACTAGACGTCCTTTGCACTGTGAGCCTCACAACGATGCGTGCTAAATTTCCTGAAAAGTCGTGTTCCTCGAAATTGAAATTTAGACCGTTTTCCCACTTGATATTCACTATGGAAGCTGCACTTACCTGGTTAAAAAGTTTGTAAAATCAAATCTCTACCAGGCATACAACTGGGAATTCAGAAAAAAACCCAAGGAAATTCAAAACCACACAAGACTTTGCACAGTGTTTTTCAATTTGTAATGGCATTCATGAGAAGTTAAAAACGAGGAAATCAGCGGATCCGAGGAAAAGCTGCATGCCTGCATGCCTGCTTTACATGTTTACTTATCCTGTAATTTTCAGGGGAAATTTTGAGAAAGTTTGTTGGAGAGGACTGCAGGTTTTTACACGATAACTAAGTGTAGGTGCCTAGAGGTAGGGAAGACCGCGGGCCCAACATCCAGCTCTACGACGCCCTGCCCAGAGTCTCTACCAAGGTCAGGGAGCGGAGGATGAGGCTGGCGGCCCACTGTGTGTGTCACCCAGAGCTAGCTACGAACCCGCTAGTACTGTGGGAACCCATCGATGGATCCAAGGGCAGGGGCAGGAGGAGACTCTTTGTACGCCAACCAGCTGAAGAAGGACGCTGGTGCTGGACCAGGATGCATGGAAGGCAACCATCAGAGGATCCCGAGAAGGCGTCGGCTGAAGACGACCTCTCGCATCAAGAGGTACGGACTTTGATTTCCCGATTTTAAACCAGGTGGGTAGCTTCCATAGTCGATGTCAAGTAGAAACACAGTCTAGATTTTAGATTCGGTAACATAACTTTTCAGGAAATTTAGCAGGCATTACTGTGTGGCTCACAATGTGGAGGAAGTTCAGTATTTTGAGACTTTTCTTGGGATAGAGTCACCAAGCCTACCGCAATCCATACCCAGATGGGAAAGATTCCCATACCTGGCCATTACAAATGTTTCCCTATCTGCCATCAGAAAGTGATAATATGCCCTTAACAGTCAAATTTAGCAGGGAAAACATTGAGGCATTTACCGGTGCTGAGAAAACACTTAGAAATTTCAGACCAGTCTCATAGGGTTTGTGCACAGGGTGACTTAAGTGATGTCCAGGTATGGAAATCTTTCCCCCATATGTCTTACCCAAGGCTTTGTGAGCTCTTGATATAAGGTCTCTCGTCTATCACCACCTCATAGACATGCTGATCAGGGGTGAGTGCTATCCTGTCACCGTGCTCCAGAAACTGCCAGACATCCTTGGAGAGGGGGAGGAGCTTGGAGGTCCCCTTGGCCTGGTAAAAGGTGGGGTTGGTGTGTGTCTGAAAACAAAAACCAAGAAGAATCACATAGGAATATGATCACAGCAGATACAACAGATATAATCCATTTATTCATGTTTCATCTCCTGCCACAGACACTTACAGACATAATCTTGAGTTTTCCATCTTCAACCTCGACCAAGCCATGATTTCTTGAAACCCTCTTGTCAGAAACCTGTACCGAAAGGGGCAAGAGAAAATGCCATCATAAATTCCGAGTCAACGTCCTGAGAGAAAAATCGTTACAAAATCAGTCAAAGAAAAATGTTAAAAGTATGACTTGTATTTTTCATATGCAATATCATATGTTATGATATGTTAAAGGGAGGGAAAAAATGTTGCAACCTGACGCCACTTCCGCAATTGGGTATAAAGTCTATGGAGCGTCAAGAAAATTTTGTAAGTATTTCATAACAAATTTGGAATTGTTTCTCAGTCCCAGATTTATGTCTTATCATTATTTTTGCAATGAATGTCCTTCATTGAGATGATATATGAAGAAAAAAGTGGCGTCAGGTTTTAACATTTTTTCCAGAAAAAGAATTCCACACATGGACATCACTAATTTGTTCCTGTAAACTGCGGCAAGATTAAGAACTTCGAAATACTGTCCTAAAATTAATAAGTCAAATTAAAATATTGAGAAAAAACAGGAAAATTAACTAAACAATTAATCCCAAAATCAACTTGATTGCTGTGCTTTGATACAATTAAAAAGTTTTTAAAAAAATTCAAAAAAGAAAAATTAAAAAAAAGAGTTGAACTTCCCACACCGGGAATCGAACCCGGGCCACGGCGGTGAGAGCGCCGGATCCTAACCACTAGACCATATGGGAGTTACTCAACACATAATAAATTTTATACACATTTAATCAACGGCTACACAATGTGTCTGGTTTTCAATACGAAAAATCCCATTCTTACCCCTAAAACAGGACCCCTTCCGAGAACCGTTTTGCCAAGCGGCAACAGAAAGTTTGGGCGTCCAACTGCTGACTCCGAGATCGGTTTTAGTTCAATTCCCGACATCGTGCACTATGGATCAGAAGCGCTCCGCAGCCTACGCTACAGTTAACACATGGACTGATGGAGTCCAATGGCAATGCTTTCTAAACAATGGCCTCTTGTTGCGTGTTGGTAACACTCGGCATTTACAACTCAAAAGCTACGTAGAAAAGTGCAATGCCTCCAAAACTTCCACAGCACAGTGTTTGCTATATTTATTTTTCATAGACACGTGCGAACTAAAATCCATTTCCAGGTAGCATTCTCGTTGCAAATATAGGTTTTCCGTCGTGTTTACAATTTCATACGACCGGGTATGTACGTACGCTCTCGTGATGGTACCCGGCCGGCCCGCCGCATACATTGTGCATATGGTCACCAGTGGCAATGTACATGATCGATGACCACCAGTATGTGGGAGGGGCATGTTCATCATCCACGGGGGTAGTGCAGCAACACAAGGCCCCGGCTCCAGATATTCCGGTTAAATCTTGAGTTTACCTGCCCGTAACAAACTTAACAGAGAAATTATTTTGGGGTGATTTTCCGATTTTATTTTGAAGTGCACCCTTTAAAAACGCGCTCAAATTTAAAGAAAATAATTTGCTGACTATAACTTAGTTCTAGTTCAGTGGGGTATAGCCTACATTCTTTTATGATGAGTGGAGAAGATTTTTAAATAAAGGCCGTTGTGATTTTTTCCGAAGATTTATTCAAGTGCGCCACTTTAAAGTCTAGACCGACCTTTGGAGATTATTCGTGAAAGTCGATCCACAAAGCTGACCAAGTCTTTGAATGAGACTGTATTTCCTCTTTCTTCTTCTACTTCATATACCTTATTTCTCCACATAATCGGAATCTGCAAGCAACGCAATGGTTCTTGTGTGGTCTTAGTCCTTGAGGGCACTAACAGAACTCGCTATATTCTTGCATTCGTTGAGGAAGAGCGAGAAATTAAGTTTGCCAATACTTTATGAGGAAAGTCGAGTGAAACGTCCAAGTGTGTTGGGCGATAGGGGACTCCGCTGTCGCAGCGGGCATGATCATCCAAGATTCTGCAGCGGGTGAGATTTTGAAGGAACATTGTTCAAAATCAAAACCCAAGTCAAAACAAAGAAACCAGATGGATGTCCCAGAATAAGACACTGTTGAAAATGAATTGGACGATGCTGACTTCACACAGGAAGACCGTCACGAAGGAGCTGATCGAGTCCTGTCCAGGATCTAATTCCCCGGTGCTAAAGGACCCGGTGCTAAAAGTTACTGCAGACCTGCACTCAGCCTATATATAACGTGCATCCCATGTAAGATACTTGAAACAATAATTGTCTTGCAAGAACAGGTTACTGGAACACGTCGAAGATTAAAGTACACTTTCTGACAGACAACATGGTTCATAAAGGCAAATCGTGTTAGTTTGACCAACCTATATACTGGAGACCTGAAGTGACGGCAACTTTAGACCAGGGGATAATATTTCTTGACAATGCCAAAGCATTTGATTCGATTCCACACCAGAGGCTGATAAACAAGCTAAGTTGTACAAGCGTACGGGTGTAAAGGCAGAGTACTAGATTGGATACAGGACTTCCTAATGGGGAGAACTAACTGTAAATGCCGCCTCGTCTCAAGCAGATGTACTATGGTGGGGAGGGCTCGGTGCTCGGACCGTTACTATTCATCCTCTACATAAACGACCTACCCATGTCAAGTCAAATATACATACAGATCTGTTCGCCGATATAAGCATGGAGGAATAAGAAGTGTGCGATGTTTTTCATTATTTGCGCGATGTTTAATATAATTATTTGTGCGATGTTTTACAATATATGTGCGATGTTCAATATATGTGTGCGATGTTTTACATTAATTATATGCAATTTTCAATTTATATGTGCGATGTTTTTGACGATATATATGTGCGATGTTTTCAATATTATGTCCGATCTTTTTGCATTAAATGTGCGATGTTTTTCGATACAATTGTGTGTGTTGTTTTACAATATATTTGCGATATTCTCAAATATGTGAGCAATGTTTTACACATATGTTTGACATTTCGATCTATTTGTATTCGATGTTTCATGGGTATGTTTGCATTCGAGCTTTTGCAGTATGCATTTGATGTTTCCCTTTTCATTCGATGTTTCGTTAAGAGTCAAAGTCTGGTTACTAGACCGCAAAAGTCTGACTATTTTGCCTAAAGTCAGCTAGTGTATGAGACGTCAGCGGATCGCGTGAAGTAATTAGAGCCAGACCTAAACGGTAAACCGGAATTGTGGGTAATTCTTTAAGCATACGCAATGCGTTCATCATTGTTTGGGCAGTACCCCCAGCTGTGCCTGTACTACCCATAGTGTTATGTGCATCATCTATGCACTGAGGAGTGCATGACACATGGGCTGAGCTCCAAGGCCGATGTGCACCTGTCCCAGTTACCTGATAATTTGTTAGCATAAGCTGATGTAAAATTGGGCAAAATTAGATGTTTATGAAAAAAAATCAAATTGTAAGGGGTGAACATTGCATATTTTAGCGAAATTGGGCAAAATCAGATGTTTCCGAAAAATTTCAGATGTAAGGGATTAACGTTGCTTTTTCAGTGAAATTTTGCAAGGTTAGATGTTGCAAAAAATTTGAAAGGGGTTAACCTCGCATTTTTTTAAAGCAAAAATGGGAAAAAATCAAATGTTTCTGAAAAATTGCAGATTGTAAGGGGTTAACCTTACTTTTTGAATAAGATTAAAAAATTAGATGTTCGTGAAAAAAATTCAAATTGTAAGGGGTTAACCTTGCATTTTTTTTTTAGCAAAATAGGACACAATCAGATGATTCTGGAAAATTGCAGATTGTTAGGGCTTAACCTTGTATTTCTAGCAAAATTGGGCAAAAAGAAATGTTTATGAAACATTTTAAATTGAAAGAGGTGTACCTTGTATATTTAGTGGAATTTGGCAAAATCAGATTTGTATGAAAAATCTAAAATGGTAAGGGGTTAACCTTGCTTTTTTAGCAAAATTTGGAGCATATTTTACTAAAATTGGGCAAAATCAGATGCTTCTAAAAAATCCAGATGTAAAGTTTCCGCAAAAACAGCTGTTGAAAAAGAGCCCAATGTTGAACTTTACTGAGTCTGAGGTCTATCGAGGGGACGATCCTGATTTCAACTCCCGGAGATTCGCTGACAGTCTCTATTTTTCTTTTTAAGAAAGTCGAAATAGCTGAAGAGGGAGGTGAGAATGATTATCTATATGTGCCCAGATACAAAGAGTAGAAATCTACGCGTTTGCCTTTTGAAAATACACAATTGCGGTGTTCATTGTTGCGTAATGATCCGCCTAGCTAGCACACGACTGTTTTGCACATTAGGCTGTGTTATGCAGCTTCCTAATAAACCAAACGCACTGGGCTCATTATATCGACTTGTTTTTACCCATTAAGGTAAAGCAAATGGACCCAGTAATCTTCCTGGCGCGTTTGCTCACCTATAAAGACAACTTTTCTCAGTTTAAGGACAATTCTAAGGTAACGAAATGGCCGAGTGGTTACGATTCGTAGTTCACGATTAGCGGGGTCCCGGGTTCGAATCCCGCTGGTGTCTTTTTGGTTTTTAACGTATAAGTTCAATCATTTACTATAAGAGATTTAATTTCCCGTCGTAAAGTACCAACAGTACCTTAGCTTAATCGGTAAGCACTGCTGCTGGTACTGTCCGCGAGTTCCAGGTTGGCGCCTTCGTACAGGTTCAGGGCATGTGGTCCACTCGGAGGATCAGGGCTTAGGGGCCGCCCTGTTCCTCCCTTAGCTCTTTGCTTTTACATGGTGCCTGGCCCTCCGGGGTTATATGGATGGATAGGGAAGGAAGTGTGTATTGGTCGGGGACGCCGAGACCCCGGAAGAGAACTAAGGGATCGGCTGGGGCATTGTTATGGCTCAGACCGATCCCTGAAAGCTTGACCAGCACATAACTTTTTGATTTTTTTTTTACCCTCTATCTTTTATACTTTGGTTTAGTTTGATATCTACAGCTACGGGTAGTATCAAAATTGAAACAAAGGTGGTTGTCATAAATCAATGAATATTTTATAATTGACTATAATCAAAACGGAGTTTCGTTTGATCAATTTGACTATCATTATATAATGACGCGATTGCCAATTGACGTAAGAAACGCCATAAATTATACCGGGAAAGAATAAAGATGTACATTGTATTATTATTATTATTTATACATCTTTCAAATAACGTGTCTTTAATTGTGAGCATTCCAAAAACAATACAGTAATTCGCAATAGTAATAGAATGGTATAAGATAGCACGATCATTGCGTCTCTATTAAATTTAAAAAATATAATTTAGGCCCCTATGTGTGAAATATTCTTTGATTGACTATGATCTTCCATACGAATGAGTTAATTCGCAAAATATAGCAACAACAAAAGAGAAAGGAAAAAGAGAACATTTCTTTACCCTAAAAACTGAAAATATAATTTGTTTTAAAAAAGTCAAATGGGTCACTTCATGTATTGATTTAACAGTTTGCAAGGAGTTAGCCTTACATTTTTAGCAAAATTGGGAAAAATCAGATGTTTCTGGAAAATTGCAGATTGTATGGGGTTAGATGTTTATGAAAAAAATCAAATTGTAAGGGGTGAACCTTGCATTTTTTAGCGAAATTGGGCAAAATCAGATCTTTCTGGAAAATTTCAGATTGTAAGGGGTTAACTTTGCATTTTTAGCAAAATTGGGCAAAGTCAGATTTGTATGAAAAATCAACGATTGTAAGGGGTTAACCTTGCCAAATTAGGGCAAAATCAGATGTTTTTGGAAAATCGCAGATTGAAAGTGGTTAACTTTGCTTTTTTAGTGAAATTTGGCAAAGTTGGATGTTTATGAAAAATTTCAAATTGTAAGGGGTTAACCCTACATTTTTGTAAACGAAATTGGGAAAAATCAGATGTTTCTGGAAAAATTGCAGAATTGTATGGGGTTAACTTGGCATTTTTAGCAAAACTGGGCAAAATGAGATGTTTCTGAAAAATTTCAAATTGTAAGGGGTTAACCTTGCTTTTCGAATTGCGAGGGGTTAACCTTGCACTTTTTAGCAAAATAGGGCAAAATCAGGTGTTTATGAAAAAAGTCAGATTGTAAGGGGTTAACCTTGCATTTTTAGCCAAATTGGGCTAAATCAGATTTGTATGAAAAATCAAAAATTGTAAGGGGTTACCTTTGCCAAATTAGGGCAAAATCAGAAGTTTGTAGAAAATTGCAGATTGAAAGGGGTTAACCTTGCTTTTTTTGTAAAATTCGGCAAAATGAGATGTTTATGAAAAAATTCAAACTGTAAGGCGTTAACCTTGCATTTTTAGCAAAATCGGGAAAAATCAGATGTTTCTGGAAAATTGCAGATTGTATGGGGTTAGATGTTTATGAAATATTTTATATTGTAAAATTTGGCAAATCAAATGTTTCCGAAAAATTTCAGATGTAAGGCAGTAACCTTGTTTTTAGTAAAATTGGGCAAATTGAGATGTTTATGAATTTATTTTTCTGATGGTAAGGGATTAACCTTGAATTTCAGCTTAATTGGGAAAAATCGGATTGGGCAAAATAAGATGTTTCTGAAAAATTTCAGATGTAAGAGATTAACTTTGCTTTTTTTAAGCGAAAATGGGGGGAAAAATCAAATGTTTTTAGAAAATTGCAGATTGTAAGGGGTTAACCTTGCTTTTTAAATAAGATTGGGAAAATGAGTTGTTCATGAAAAAAATTCAAATTGTAAGGGTTTAAGCTTGCATTTTTTTAAGCAAAATTGGGAAAATTTTTATGAAAAATTTCAAATTGTAAGGGATTGACCATTAATCATTTAGCAAAATAGGGCGAAATCAAGTGTTTCTGGAAAATTGCAGATTGTTAGGGCTTAACATTGTATTTTTAGCAAAATTGGGCAAAAAGAAATGTTTATGAAAACATTTAAAATTGTAAGAGGTGTAACTTGAATATTTAGCAAAATTTGGCAAAATCAGATTTGTATGAAAAATCTAAGACCGTTCGCATGACATCACAATCCTTTTTGCTAATGCAATTTTTTTTACGGAATTTATTTTGGGGGGCTACACAAAATGTTGGGGGGCTACAGCCCCCCCTAGCCCCCCCCGTAGAACCGCGCCTGGGAAGGGGAAAGGAAGAGGGAATAAGAAAAAATGTAAAAAGTAAACACCGCTGTCCAAAACCCCGCGTTCATAGCCCGTAAAAGCTGACAAGTAAAAGTAAATACTCTTGGCTCATTTTTATTCATACAAAATGCAAGTACATGCTTTAAAATGGGATGTGGGACACCCTGCCCCCCGACCCAGGTAGAGGCGCCCGAACATGTCAGCTGATGGATTGTTGATAAATAATTTTATTCTCAGACTGGGGGGGGGGGGGGGGGCTCGAAAATGTTACAGACACATATAAAGGCACACACTTTTTTTAATTCATTAAGATACCGCATATATACATAATATTGAGGGCGCAATTCAAAGGGTCCGGTTTTTTGTTTTTTTGAGGATCTGGGCACGTGCAAGTTGGATAAAAAAAAAAAAATTACGAAGGGATGTAGACGCCCAACAGATAGGGAAAAAAATAGTTTTTGTTTTATAAACTAAATAAAGTACGTAGGTACGTAGGAAAAAAAGAAATTGTTTTAATCACGAGGACAGCAACTTCAAAACACCGATTTGAGATTTGAGGCTTTGCGATCGCTGCAATCATGGGCACGAATTATTGTATGATTTAATTGGAGGCAGAAAGTAACCTATTTGGTGAAAAAGTTTTCACAAGTATTTTTGATTAAAATAAATGTTTGTGAGCCGCTTGTGCTTAGTATAACCATCTATTCCTTCCTCCATGGTATAACTTGTCACATTCGGACGAATACACAAGCATTTGAAGCCTAAAGTAGCAAATGTGTTATCCTTTGACAATATATTGTGAAGGACAGCGTAGCCATATGCCTAGTAAAATATGTACCTGTACAGCATCGTTCTAAATTCTGACCACTAAAGCCCAGGCCATCCCGAGGTTTGCCAAAATTTAGCATTCGGTTGTTGTTGTTGTTGAAAACTAGCGTACCAGTGCTTTTCTGGTTTAATGGTCCCAGTGATTATTCATCAAACATGTTTTTGGAGAGGGCGTGCCAAAGAGCGCCCTCCCCAACACCCCCTATGGGCGCATACCGGTAAAATTAATAGTCCTAAACCCATCCGACCTCATATTATACCGGTACCGTCAAAATATTCTACATTAGAGAGTTCTGAGAGCCATGAATTTATTAGCGCCCCGAATAATTCGGTATCGAAACAGTCTCAGTCCAACTAATTTCATATTGAGGTTAAAATCCAGGCAAAACATTTTTGTTGTTAAATCATCTTACGAAAGGGGAATGAAATAGAATCCTGCCCCGAAAAAATCGACGCACTGGCAAGCCCTTTTGAAATTCCTTCAAATCCACAGTGCAATCGGGTCCGGAAGGGCCACGTTCTGAGGCCGAGGGCCCAGAGATGAGAGTGCCCGGCCCGTGCTGACAGGCGCGGTCCGCTGATCAGAGTGCACGTACGTTCGTTACGCCCCGCACACCGCCGAGGTCTGATGAGGCAGCCGCGGCCGATAACGGGTTCAGCTAGTATTGTTTTGGACGGGAAAATATTGCAAAAATAGCAAACGGACTGGGGTTTGTACCCGAACACAGTGCTCGCCCAAAACGCACCCATTTTGCCGATAGGCACAGAGCCCCTTGCTAATGATGTAAGCAATCATAATGATGAAATTTTTCAGACATATTAACTTTTTTGTGGTTGTAGTCAGTATCGGCCGTATTATATCATGGCCTTATAATCCCTCTCAGTGCCGCTCCCGGCTCGATTTCACCCGGCTCGAGTCATCGGATATTCGACATGTTGTACTATAAAAAAGAGTGCAACTTGAGAATAAGTCTAAATTGGTACTTCACTACACTTGCACTGAATATTAATATTGTCAAGTTAAAAAAAAAAATATCTATCTTCGGCCCAAATGTCACACAATTTCAAACGTGTGCCACATAAGCCAATGAATTACGTAACTCCGTTTGTCGCCTATCAGCTTATGCTAAAAAATTATCATGTAACTGGATCATAAAACGCAATGCGTTCATCATTGTTTGGGCAGTACCCCCAGCTGTGCCTGTACTACCCATAGTGTTATGTGCATCATCTATGCATTGAGGAGTGCATGACATGATGGTCTGAGCTCCAAGGCCGATGTCCACCTGTCCCGTTTAATGATCCTGTTACATGATAATTTGCAAGGTTAACGCCTTACAATTTGAATTTTTTCATAAACATCTAATTTTGCCCAATTTTACAAAAAAAGCAAGGTTAATCCGTTACATCTGGAATTTTTCAGAAACATCTGATTTTGCCCAATTTTAGTAAAATATGCACCAAATTTTGCTACAAAAGAAATGTTAATCCCTTACAATTGTAGATTTTTCATACAAATCTGATTTTGACAAATTTTGCTAAATATACAAGGTTCACCCCTTACAATCTGCAATTTTCCAGAAACATCTGATTGTGCCCTATTTTGCTAAAAAAGAAAATGCAAGGTTCACCCTTAAAATTTGCCAATTTTCACTAAAAAGGCAAGGTTAACCCCTTTCAATCTGCAATTTTTTAGAAATTTCTGATTTTGCCCTAATTTGGCAAGGTTAATTCCTTACATCGGATATTTTCATAAACATCTGATTTTGCCCAATTTGGCAAGGTTAATCCATTACAATTTTTTATTTTTTATTTAAATTTGATTTGGTCCAATTTTGCTAAAAATGCAAGGTTAACCCCTTACAATCTGAACTTTTCCAGAAACCTGTGATTTTGCCCTATTTTGCTGAAAAAATGCAAAGTTAACCCCTTACAATCTGAAATTTTCCATAAACACCTGATTTTACCCTATTTTGCTAAAAAATCAATGGTTAATCCCTTACAATTTGAAATTTTTCATAAACATTAAACTTTTTCCCAATTTTGCTAAAAATACAAGGTGAACCACTTACAATTTGAAATTTTTCATAAACATCTAATTTTGCCAAATTTCACTAAAAAAAGTAGGGTTCATTCCTTACATCGGATTTTTTTTCAGAAACATCTGGTTTTGCCCAATTTTGCTAAAAATGCAAGGTTAACCCTCTTTCAATCTGCAATTTTCTAGAAACTTCTGATTTTGCCCTAATTTGGCAAAGGTTAACCCCTTACAATTTTTGATTTTTCATACAAATCTGATTTAGCCCAATTTTGCTAAAAATGCAAGGTTAACGCCTTTCAATCTGCAATTTTTTCATAAACACCTGATTTTGCCCTAATTTGGCAAAGGTTAACACCTTACAATTTGAATTTTCATAAAAATGTCATTTTGCCAAATTTTGCTTAAAATGCAAGGTTAACCCCTGGCCTTTCAATCTGCAATTTTCTAGAAACTTCTGATTTTGCCCTAATTTGGCAACGGTTAACCCCTTACAATTTGAAATTTTTCAGAAACATCTCATTATGCCCAATTTTGCTAAAAATGCAAGGTTCACCCCTTACTTCATGATTTTTCATAAAAATCTGATTTTGCTAAAAATGCCAAGTTAACCCCATACAATTCTGCAATTTTTCCAGAAACATCTGATTTTTCCCAATTTCGTTTAAAAAAATGCAGGGTTAATCCCTTACAATTTGAAATTTTTCATAAACATCCAACTTTGCCAAATTTCACTAAAAAAGCAAAGTTAACCCCTTTCAATCTGCAATTTTCCAGAAACATCTGATTTTGCCCTAATTTGACAAGGTTAACCCCTTACAATTTTTGATTTTTCATACAAATCTGACTTTGCCCAATTTTGCTAAAAATGCAAAGTTAACCCCTTACAATCTGAAATTTTTCATAAACATTTAAATTTGTCCAATGGTACTAAAAAAAAGGGTTAACCCCTTACAATTTGAAATTTTTCATCAACATCTTATTTTGCTAAAAATGCAAAGTTAACCCCTTACAATCTGAAATTTTTCATAAACATTTAAATTTGTCCAATGGTACTAAAAAAAAGGGTTAACCCCTTACAATTTGAAATTTTTCATCAACATCTTATTTTGCCAAATTTCACTAAAAAAGCAAGGTAAACCCCTTACAATCTGAAATTTTCCAGAAAGATCTGATTTAGCCCAATTTTGCTAAAAATGCAAGGTTAACCCCTTTCAATCTGCAATGTTTTCATAAACACCTGATTTTGCCCTAATTTGGCAAAGGTTAACCCCTTACAATTTGAAATTTTTCATAAAAATCTCATTTTGCCAATTTTTGCTAAAAATGCAAGGTTAACCCCTGGCCTTTCAATCTGCAATTTTCTAGAAACTTCTGATTTCCCCCTAATTTGGCAAAGGTTAACCCCTTAAAATTTGAAATTTTTCAGAAACATCTCATTGTGCCCAATTTTGCTAAAAATGCAAGGTTCACCCCTTACTTCGAGATTTTTCATAAAAATCTGATATTGCCCAGTTTTGCTAAAAATGCCAAGTTAACCCAATACAATTCTGCAATTTTTCCAGAAACATCTGATTTTTCCCAATTTCGTTTAAAAAAATGCAGGGTTAACCCCTTACAATTTGAAATTTTTCATAAACATCCAACTTTGCCAAATTTCACTAAAAAAGCAAAGTTAACCCCTTTCAATCTGCAATTTTCCAGAAACATCTGATTTTGCCCTAATTTGACAAGGTTAACCCCTTACAATTTTTGATTTTTCATACAAATCTGACTTTGCCCAATTTTGCTAAAAATGCAAAGTTAACCCCTTACAATCTGAAATTTTTCATAAACATTTAAATTTGTCCAATTGTACTAAAAAAAAAAGGTTAACTCCTTACAATTTGAAATTTTTCATCCACATCTTATTTTGCAAAATTTCACTAAAAAAGCAAGGTTAACCCCTTACAATCTGAAATTTTCCAGAAAGATCTGATTTAGCCCAATTTTGCTAAAAATGCAAGGTTAACCCCTTTCAATCTGCAATGTTTTCATAAACACCTGATTTGCCCTAATTTGGCAAAGGTTAACCCCTTACAATTTGAAATTTTTCATAAAAATCTCATTTTGCCAATTTTTGCTAAAAATGCAAGGTTAACCCCTGGCCTTTCAATCTGCAATTTTCTAGAAACTTCTGATTTTGCCCTAATTTGGCAAAGGTTAACCCCTTACAATTTGAAATTTTTCAGAAACATCTCATTGTGCCCAATTTTACTAAAAATGCAAGGTTCACCCCTTACTTCGAGATTTTTCATAAAAATCTGATATTGCCCAGTTTTGCTAAAAATGCCAAGTTAACCCCATACAATTCTGCAATTTTTCCAGAAACATCTGATTTTTCCCAATTTCGTTTACAAAAATGCAGGGTTAACCCCTTACAATTTGAAATTTTTCATAAACATCCAACTTTGCCAAATTTCACTAAAAAAGCAAAGTTAACCCCTTTCAATCTGCAATTTTCCAGAAACATCTGATTTTGCCCTAATTTGGCAAGGTTAACCCCTTACAATTTGAAATTTTTCATCCACATCTTATTTTGCCAAATTTCACTAAACAAGCAAGGTTAACCCCTTACAATCTGAAATTTTCCAGAAAGATCTGATTTTGCCCAATTTCGCTAAAATGTGCAAGGTTCACCCCTTACAATTTCAAATGTTTCATAAACATCTAACCCCATACAATATGCAATTTTCCAGAAACATCTGATTTTTCCCAATTTTGCTAAAAATGTAAGGCTAACTCCTTGCAAACTGTTAAATCAATACATGAAGTGTCCCATTTGACTTTTTTAAAACAAATTATATTTCCAGTTTTTAGGGTAAAGGAATTTTCTCTTTTTCCTTTCTCTTTTGTTGTTGCTATATTTTGCGAATTAACTCATTCGTATGGAAGATCATAGTCAATCAAAGAACATTTCACACATAGGGGCCTAAATTATATTTTTTTAATTTAATAGAGAAGCAATGATCGTGCTATCATATACCATTCTATTACTATTGCGAATTACTGTATTGTTTGGAATGCTCACAATTAAAGACACGTTATTTGAAAGATGTATAAATAATATTTATATTACAATGTACATCTTTATTCTTTCCCGGTATAATTTATAGCGTTTCTTACGTCAATTGGCAATCGCGTCATTATATAATGATAGTCAAATTGATCAAACGAAACTCCGTTTTGATTATAGTCAATTAGGAAATATTCATTGATTTATGACATACACCTTTGTTTCAATTTTGATACTACCCGTAGACCTGCCGAGCAGCTGTAGATATCAAACTAAACCAAAGTATAAAAGATAGAGGGTAAAAAAAATCAAAAAGTTATGTGCTGGTCAAGCTTTCAGGGATCGGTCTGAGCCATAACAATGCCCCAGCCGATCCCTTAGTTCTCTTCCGGGGTCTCGGCGTCCCCGACCAATACACACTTCCTTCCCTATCCATCCATATAACCCCGGAGGGCCAGGCACCATGTAAAAGCAAAGAGCTAAGGGAGGAACAGGGCGGCCCCTAAGCCCTGATCCTCCGAGTGGACCACATGCCCTGAACCTGTACGAAGGCGCCAACCTGGAACTCGCGGACAGTACCAGCAGCAGTGCTTACCGATTAAGCTAAGGTACTGTTGGTACTTTACGACGGGAAATTAAATCGCTTATGGTAAATGATTGAACTCATCCGTTAAAACCAAAAAGACACCAGCGGGATTCGAACCCGGGACCCCGCTAATCGTGGACGACGAATCGTAACCACTCGGCCATTTTGTTACCTTAGAATTTTCCTTAAACTGAGAAAAGTTGTCTTTATAGGTGAGCAAACGCGCCAGGAAGATTACTGGGTCCATTTGCTTTACCTTAATGGGTAAAAACAAGTCGATATAATGAGCCCAGTGTGTTTGGTTTGTTAGGAAGCTGCATAACACAGCCTAATGTGCAAAACAGTCGTGTGCTAGGCGGATCATTACGCAACAATGAACACCGCAATTGTGTATTTTCAAAAGGCAAACGCGTAGATTTCTACTCTTTGTATCTGGGCACATATAGATTCTCACCTCCCTCTTCAGCTATTTCGACTTTCTTAAAAAGAAAAATAGAGACTGTCACCGAATCTCCGGGGGGGGGGGGGGGTGGCAAAGCAATTCCCCCCCCAATTCCTTAACTTTTTCGTTATATTCTCAATTTATCATCCGAGCGTGAGTAGAGGAGCATTTGCCCTACCCTCCCCCATTCAAATTAACAGCAATATGGCTTCACACTTCTTCTCCCTTTTTCTCCTTTATCTCCCCCCCCCCCCGTTTTCCGGGGGGGGGGGGGGGGGGGGGGGCAAGTTCCCCCTTGCCTTCCCCTCGCGACGCCGATGCACCCAACCCAACCCCAGCAAAAGTTGCTAGATCCGCTTCTGACGTAAGTTGGTACATTGACATGAAATGTGATATCGACTTAATATCACTATTTTGACCCAAACGAAGTTTCTGTAGCTCATGTAGAATGCAAGAATGAAATTGGGGTAAGCAATTATTGTTGGAGTCTCCAGAATGTGGGAAGGCCTGTTGGCCACGACCAAGCAGCTAGGCAGCGGGATACCAGCCGATGGCTCGTCCGTTCATCATGTGGCATTTTGACACCTTGAAAAACTTCCGATGTTGAACATGAATGACCCGCCAAAAACGTAGCACACAACAGGCTACAGGGGCGTAACCAGGAATTTTCGCGGGGGGGGGGGGGGAGGGGAGTTCATTAGCAAAAAAATTGTGCAGTGTACACAGGTTGTTTTTTCTCCGGACATTTTGGACTCCAAAAATCAATATAGGGGTATGGTGGTGGTGGGGGTGGGGTGGGGGGGGGGGGATCTCACACCGTACTTTCAAATCTGACGATTATTAACAATAATGTTTTTAATACAGAATAGTGTACAAATACCCCCTAACCAAGCTGCCTCTGTCTGTATTTTGTGCACAGGTTTGCCAACAATCCTATTAGCAATAACTTTTAATAACCGCTTTCACTTTTTATTTTATTATTATTTCTCATCATTTATTATCATTCTGCACACATAATGTACAAAAAAAATCTACAAAATAAACTGAACTGGATTGTAATCAAGGCACTATGCAAGGACGGAAATGGTAGCAATTCGATAAATTATCAAACACAAAGCACAATTCTGTAATCTTACATTTATACAGCACATTATATATACACCTTTTAAAAATATTTTTGGAAGGTTGTAAATTACACTCTTGAAAAACCACATCACCATGATTCTCAAGTCACCATGAAGTGAACTGCACAACCAAGTCAGGACAATCTATGACAAGACAAGACATTTAAAGCCTATGCCCCTTTGACATTATGACGTTGACTCAATGCATACTTAAGCAGGAATCAATTCAAAAGCTACTCAGCTTACAACATTTCTGACCCCTGGTCGTGGGGAAATTTTCAGTATGGGGAAATTATAACGGAACTTGTTTAAAGAGGCACTGCGTCCTGAAATCCACTAAATTTTCATGTTGTGGATCGTTTACTTTCTTATTTTAAACATTTGGCTGAAAGGAAACAACCTAATGTCTTATAACTTTCCCGAAAAAAGATGAAAAAAAAAGAAGCCCAAAACGGTTGTTTACATCGGGCACAGCGGAGTACGCATATGTTTTTCCTGTCCTTTCAGTCAATGTATGATATACATTGTATAAATTATGTCACATAAAATTGCACACAGCACCAATGCACAAATGTGGTTTTTTACACGTCCGCAAAAATCGAATGGCCGGAATCACAACTAGAATGAACAGCCCAACTTTTTGGGGTCCCAAAACAGTGGACCCCGAAGTTATTCTCGCACGCATAGTTTCTAAACCCAGTTTTTAAACATTACTTGTGTACATGTTTGTTAATATCCTACTTTTAAATGTTCTTTCCGATTAACAGCATTTCGTTCAAAGCGCATTTTGTAGCCCAATTGCGCTCATTCCAGTGTCCCTTTAAAGATATAGTCCATTTATATATATTTATTGATATAGTTCATTTGTAAATTTGTGCATTTTGTTCATTTGAAGCAACAAAAGTGTTCAAAATCTAATGAAGGATACTGAACAACTAACCTGATGAAGTTTCAGCTCAGCTTCAGCTGTATATTCCAAAAAAAAAACAGCATTCTAGGATCTCAATTTCAAATCAAAAGTTGCTGAATCATGTTTTGAATTGGGCCTGAATTCAGCGTCCGAGACACGTTCTCACTGAGCCGATTGCAGCTACGTGATGTCGCGCACTGATCCGACGAATTATAGCAACAGCACGCGCGTGTGCGTCGTGCCAATGCTTGCGCGCGCTTCGCCGAATAACAAAACTCACTACTAATTTAAATTTTCCTACGGTGTGTCTTTAAGACGCACCGTTGGGTCTTAAGACGCACCATTGGAAAGGCCTTCTTTCGTTGATTACTTCAACATGACAGCTTGCCAAAAAGAATAATTTCACAGGGAGTTTAGTCCCCTTACTATCTTTCAACCAAGTATGTTTTTCAACAATAATTATGCCAGTTACTTTATGGATAGCTGCAAATGATGGACTATAGCTTCAATTAGGGACTTTCAATATCCCCACAAGGTTTTGATCCCTAAGAAAGCTATTTTACAAATGATGTGTGCTCCAAAGTTCAACAAATACAGAACAAGTATGTAAGCACCTGTATTAGGCAGATTATCTTGGCTAAGCACAGCGTCCCGGCCAATAGGTTACCAGTGTTTCTCAATTCAGACGACACACTCAAAAGCAGAATTTGTTGCATATTGAACTCATTAGGCTGAGATTAAAGAGGTTGTGGAATGCTCGAAGACATTTCCGTAATTTTTTGGGTATATGTAGCCTAAGGTGTGATGAAATAAAAACGACCATTGTGTCTGTCATGAAATGAGTACAAAAGCTACTTTTGAGAGCTGTTTTTCAGGTCCTGTTTCAACCCGAACGTGCAATTTATGTAAAAGTCGTCGTTGGGGGCAGCAGACAAAATATAGTAAATCGTGACGTAATAAACAGGACTCCCGATGCAGCGTAGTATAAACGAGTCCTGTTTATTACGTCACGATTTACTATGTTTTGTTTTGATTTACTATCTTCATGTTATAATAGAGGTCTCAAAGCGCCTCATAATTTTTACGCCTGTTCATCAGGCCACGAGACCATGTTTGTGAAGCACTTTGAGATCAGCGTAATCTGGTCTCTGCCCTCACAGGTACCCATTTATACTCCTAGGTGAAGAGAGGGGCAATTGTGGTAAAGTGTCTTGCCCAAGAACACAAGCACCATGTTCCCTGTCTGGGTTGCAACCCATGTACCGTGGCGTGTGAGTTACACACACATAACCACTGGATCACAGAGCTGCAGATATACACGAACCAACATCCATGGCATGCATTGCAGGAAGCGAAACCCCAAATCAGCAAAGATTCCCTATGGAGTGATTTAGACTTTTGGAGGATGCTCATCGGAAGATAAAGTTGGCATTCCGTGGAGTATGTGGATGCTGATGAGCTGCTCATCCCTGTAGTAATATCCATGCAGTACCAAAGGACGTTTTGAGCCAAAATGTTAAGCGCGCACAGATGCTACCTTGGGGCTTGACCTACAAAACCAAAACACATACACGCACAATAAATGAATAGCAGAAAAATGACAATATAAATTATAAAACAAGACAAGGTAAGCCTAGTAAAGTTAGTCCTAGAGTGCATAAAATTCTATTCAATCAATTCAGAATGGCTGTTCACTGGAAGTCTGCTCAAGCATGATGTGGCTTTTTAATACACAATGGGCAAGATTTAGCCATTTCATTGGTAATAGGGTCATTCCGTGTCAAATCACCCAATGGGTTAAACCCCACCCCCTTCAAACTTGCTCATATTTAGTATGTGGTGTAATTTAAGCTGAAAAAGCTGAAATCTTCAGTTTTAGCGTCGTGGGCTCCGTGCGTCGACAAAGAGGGCGCCCTTTTGCCTAGCAACGACTTCCCATGGGCGGGACATTTCGCTGGTTGATGCGCACTGTTCCTTGTGTGTGACGCACGTACACCAGGGGATTTGTACTATGTACACGCAGTGGTCGTGCTTCGCAGCAAATGAATTGCAGTCAGGCAAGATGGCGTCGGTCGGTCATCCCCAACTGTACTCTCTTTGCCGGTGATGGGGTACTTGTGAACGGGGCGGATAGGACAAACATTTTGGCGCTACCGCCCACCATTGTTTGGCAATTTTGGTAAAAATGGGCGTGTCCGCCAATTTTCAAATGACAACTTTCAAAAGTTCCAGTTGGGGAACATACAACATGCACGTACTGGTGTTCACGCATTCAGCGTGAAGTATGCAAGACTAATTTTTTTCAGAGTGTGCAGAAACCCATAGCATCTTCGCATGAGCATCAGCTGCTGACAGTAGCGTGTACCAATGCCATTCTAAGTGGTCCACCCAAACTGTCCATTTGCAACCGTTGAGGGGGTACTTGTGCACGGAGCCCATAGGCTGGCCCCTCTTGGACTAGCCAAAACACCTGTTTCCCTTGTGGGGTTCAAGTCAAGGGTGAGTATCTGCATACCAACCTGGGTGCATACCAACCTGGGTCCACTGAATACATTGCCTAGCAAGGTTCCGTGTTCGGAAAAAATGTTAACTGGAAACTAGTCACAAGCAATGTGCATTGCTGGACACTTTAGCTGGTAACCTTTTTGATCTCAGATAATACTTCTGTACTTGGCGGCTCTACAAGCTTTGGCCCCGATACTACTAGATGAGAAAATTATCAGTGAACTTGCCTCTGGCTTGGAGTAGATTCTGCCTGGCTTTGATGAAGGCCATGATGTCTGCGTCGGCCCTCTTGTCCCCTGTAAGCTGAACGGCCGACTGGCCGGATGAATCCACTAAGGACCTGTACCATGAAGAAAACAGACACAGTAAAGTGAGCACTTTCCCAATAGAGGCCACTTTTCATTTTACAGTTTACATTCTACACACCCTGTCCTGCAATAAATCATTCATCATTTGATGTTTATGTGGGATACAGCACAGACACAAATGAATTCGGAAATCTTATAAATACTGATGATCATTATTCGCAGAAAATATTTATATTAATTCAAATGTACATATCAACCCCTACCCCCCATAAAAAAAACCCCAAAAGACAAAAACTGCCGAGTCCTTAGTGAGGTCAATGGAAAAGGAGGCCATCTAGAATGAAGTGCGTCATACCTTATTGTTAGAATTCCCTTAGGCTTTGTATGTGTAACATTACAAAGCCAGAGGGAATTCTTTCAAGTAAGGTATGAAGCACGTCGTTCTAGATGGCCTCCTTTTCCGCCTACCCCTTACTGATTCGTTTTAAATGAAAGCTATTCAGAAATGGCTTCCAATTTTTTTTCCAAACTCAATTTTCCCCATGAAAAGCAAAAGATGAGCTTTCCCTATATTTGGGTTGTACACTGTAGTGTGACTCACTCCTTCTGGTTTTGACAGGAATTCACTTTTTTTTAAACTGACGACAGGCTTGGCTGCATACACTCAAAATTATCTTTTCTGTGTATGAGAGCCAGATTGAAACACAGTTGTAATCAAGTTAATCAAATGCCAATCACAGCGCAATTGCTTGTCGGTCACTTGTCAAATCACAAATCAGGTCACAAGTCACAAGGGACTCAGACAATATGTGACCCGCTCCACACATAAAGATATATAGTTGCGCTGTGCATTATCGTGTAATGGCCCGCTCAATATTGAGAGGGGGAAAATTTCGTCAAAATGTGATTTTCATTATTTGTCATGAATGACATCTTTATTACCTACATTTTCAGGGTTCATTCACAGAAATGTTGTTTCGATGAATAAAGTGGGGAAAACAACCCCACAATTTTGAGTGCATGGTGCCCAAATCTACAACAGAGTAAGCTCTTTCAAAGCCTGTCTTCTCAGTTGTGTAATTCGAACTCCAAGGAAGTAATTAATAGGCAAATATGTAATATCTCCAGACAGGAAGGGCTATGTGGAGTGCTGTGGCCTCGTGGTTAAGGGCACTGGATTCGTGGTCTGTGGGTAAAGCTGCGGGTTGTGGGTTCAAGTCCAGTCATGGTGCGTGTGCCCTTGAGCAAGGCACTTTGTCACTCATTGCTTCTCTCCACCCAGGAGTAAATGGGTACCTGTGAGGGCAGAGATGGTCATTGTGATTGAATAAGCTTGCTTGCGCCTAACAGGCAGCATCGAGCTGTATACTCCCCAGGGAGCTGAGATGGTATTTGGAATGTTTCATTGGCCCAATGATCAGGGGTAATAATAATACTGTAAGCGCTGTGATTTAGTTTACTAACAAGAGAGTTCTTAAATACCGATTATTATTATTGATTATTATTATGGAGCTCTATTATACACCAAATAAAAGCTTACGTTGTGGGCTTTCCAACCATGTATATGACTCAATTTAACTTTTTTTTGTGACATAATGCCCTTTTCTGTGGAGTGGGTCACATATGTGTATATGAATCCAATCACCTTGAGCGACGTGAGCTGGACTTTGACTCTGGGCCTTCCACACCCCCTGCGGATGACGGCTTCCCCAGGGGCGGAACCACCGGGGGTCTCCCACCGCCTCTGTCCACCTGTGCGGACAGGGCTCCGAGCAGGGCATTCCTGGAGGTCCCTGAGTACGGCCTTCTGGCAGACGCTGGGTCTGCGGTGTACACAGTGCTTTGTGGGAGATGACCCTGATGATGGGGGGTGGCGGTGGTAGTATGATGGTCCGAGACCTGGTCCTTCAGGGGTGAAATAGGGGGCGTTCTCCAGGCCTTGGAGGGATTGGATGGGGGTGCTGTAGGGGGCTGGGGCTGAGGCAGTGACTGCTGGGCCTGCCAAGAACAAGAAATTGAAACCTGATATAAAACTAAGCCTAATTCTCCTTATTTTGCTATACAGCCTTGTTGATTTTAGTAAAGGATTAAATGATTCACAAAATTCGTTGATATCCAAGCAGTTAACATTGAACCAATCTAAACACATCTGACTTGCAACTGTTCTAATCACATCTGACTAATTACGTGCTGCTTTACTAATAAAGGCATCAGCTCTAATCAATATTCATGCATCCACCGAAATACACACAAAAAAAAGGCAACAAAAATATTTCTGCTTCCGGTTACTCATTTTTTCTTGAAAAGTTTTTTTCTTGACAAGTTTAAAAATGATTTCAAATGCGTATGTAAAAACGCATTCATATTGTCCACTCTGTCTAACCAAACATTCTTCCAAACAACCATATTATGTCCAAAACCCTTTAAACATTCCTGCTGTTTGTATTTTTACATAATTTACAATCCATGAATTCTATTTAAAAAAAAACACTCCTGTTTTTTATAACAAAAAGCTTTTCAGATGGACTGTGACAAAGGCATTTCTTTCTCATTACTCATTTCGCGCTGATTGTGATTGGACTTGTGACAGGACTTATGATTTGACTCGTGATTTGACTTGTTACTGGACTTGGATTGACTTGTGACTGGACTTGTAATAGACTTGGATTTGACTTCTGGCTGGACTTGTGATTTAACCTGTGACTGGACTTGTTATTTGACTTACGACTGGACATGTGATTTTACTTGTGACTGGACTTGTGATTTAACCTGTGACTGGACTTGTTATTTGACTTACGACTGGACATGTGATTTTACTTGTGACTGGACTTGTGATTTAACCTGTGACTGGACTTGTGATTTGACTTACGACTGGACTTGTGATTTGACTTGTGACTGGACATGTGATTTGACTTGTGATAGACTTGGATTTGACTTGTGACTGGACTTGTGATTTAACCTGTGACTGGACTTGTTATTTGACTTACGACTGGACATGTGATTTGACTTGTGACTGGACTTGTGACTTAACCTGTGACTGGACTTGTTATTTGACTTACGACTGGACTTGTGATTTGACTTGTGATTTAACCTGTGACTGGACTTGTTATTTGACTTACGACTGGACTTGTGATTTGACTTGTGACTGGACTTGTGATTTGACTTATGACTGGACTTGTGATTTGACTTGTGACTGGACTTGTGATTTAACCTGTGACTGGACTTGTTATTTGACTTACGACTGGACTTGTGATTTGACTTGTAACTGGACATGTGATTTGACTTGTGACCTGACTTGTGATTTGACTTGTGACTGGACTTGTGATTTGACTTACGACTGGACTTGTGATTTGACTTGTGACTTGACTTGTGACTGCACTTGAATTTAACTTGTGATGGACATGACTACAACTCTACTACCCAGACCAGACAAATACCGTGGTCTTTACCTGCACATTAGCAGCTTGCTCAGCCCACCAAAGCTCAAAGTCTTTCTGCAGCTGCAGTCGAGACTTCTCCAGGAAGTGCTGTAGGTGCTCAATCTCGGTCTTGAGTGACCGGAGATGGTTGAAGATCTCCTTGTAATTGGCCTTCTCTTGTTCCATCTGCTGCCGTAGCGCCTGCTCCACCTCATCCGGTTGGCCGGGGTCCTGCTCCCCGCTCATGGCCAGCTGCAGGCGTCGGTGCTCAATTTGGCTCTTCAGCTTGTCTGCAGACATACAAAGGAAAACAATATTGAGAACCAGTGATAGTGCAGTGTGGTAGTCTCAATAGAGCAGCAGCATCCTCATTCTTGTTATGAAGAGCAAAACATGTTTTTCAAAATGAAACGTTAGGTTTTGTTTAACAATTGAATCACAGTTCCGAGGTCTGCAGCTTTGCTAATGTTGCTGGTGTGGTTTCAAAGATCTGTTTATGCTTATTTTGACTTCTACTGACATTTGCTCATTTGCATGCCAGCATGCAATGCAGGCATAGATCTTTCTCCCAATATCAGTTTGTTTTTTCAACAAAAAAGTGACAAAATTTGTCTAACGTCACAGTCTCAATATCTATGTCCCACATTGTATCCCACTCATCCTTCATTGTCCGCACATCCAAATTGTGCAATTCTCTACCAAAATCATGCTTCCCATTATCCTATAACACACAGTCTTCCAAGAACTTCATCAACACGCTCGATCTCTTATCACTTTCCTAGTCAATCTCTGTGTCAAGAGTCGCATTGACTATAGGTGCTTCCTGCCTTTTCATGGAATTATCTACTGAAAGGTAGAGTATATCATTTGCAGGTTTCCAAAAACGAAACTGACAAAATTATTGTTGAAAAGCATACTTCGTTTGAAGATAGTAATGGCACTAAACTCCCTGTGAAATTATTTTTTTCTGGCACGCTGTCATTTTGAAGAAAACAATAAAAGAAGGTCATTTCCAAAGATGAATCCATTTTAGACGCATTTTTGAAATTTCCGTTAGTAGTTCGTTTTTAATTCGGTGAAGCCGTGAATGGGTGCGCGCAAGCGTTGACACGATGCATGCGGTTGCTATAATTCGTCGGTTCAGTGCGTGACATTGCACAGCTGCAATCAGCTGAATGAGAACATGTCCCGGGTGCTGATTTCGGGCGCAATTCAAAATATGACTCGGTAACTTTTGAATTGAAATTGAGATATTAGAACATTCTTTTCTTTTTAGCAAAACAAAAGTTGGAAAATGCTTTACATAAACAGCATTGCACTAAAAAATTGTCACTGAAAGATTAAACATGGTACAAATAGCTGGGAAAAATTCTCAAGTAAATGTATAATCACATCAACGTCTTACTAATATTTTGTCTGCATTCGTTGACGAACTGTCCCTTGGCCTTGGCTTCTGAGTAGCGCTGTTTGAGTTGCTGCTTGTTGTCCTCTATGCCGGCGTTGTTGGGGTAGTCACGACGGAAGATCTCAAAGGCTTCCTGCCTGCCCACAGACATGTCACCTTTTGGAAAAAAAAAAATCGGTTTTAACAATGCTCAATTCTGTAATGTACGCATGATGAAACAAACAGGAAAGATCAAGGAGTATTCCAAAGGAAATCTGACAGTTACAAAGATAAGCAATTAAATATTCTGTATTACTGGTGATAGTTGAAGTTTGGAAATCAAATAGACATTCTTAATGTTGCTCTCTGAATACTATTTTTTGAGTTTCACCCTGAAAACAGAATTTGCTTTTAAATTGCTTTTTTTTTTTACAAACGTTGTTCACTTTAATCAATTCAATCCCACGTCAAATCACAGGTAAGGTAACAAGTAGCAGGTGATGGACAGTGACGACGCCACAATGAGGTCAGCTCATGTAAGACAGTTTATTATTGATGAGAAATTGATGTACACCCGAAACATCAATCTTTGTTTACATCAATCTTTGTTTTCTTGTGGGAGCTTGGTGGCTCCCGTCCCGGATCGGAAAGTGCACATGTGAATAAAGGTTGAGGTCATGATGTCTCCGGTCTATTGATGTGACTTGTGCTTGACAAGTAACTGAGAAGTATTGGTTATGGATGGTTATGACTTGATTACAACTCTGTTGTGAATATTGTATTTTTCAAAGGCACCGTTTTTGAAGATTTTGCGGAAGGGAAGAACTGATCTCATTCTAATATACTACTCAGTTGCTGAATACGCACCTAAAATTTTCCTTTTCGAGTCTTTCAGCCTGTATGAGGAAGAGCTACTCTCCACCTTGTGCCTTGCACCGTCACCTGACCTAAGCATTGCATCTGATTGGTCGACAGACTGCCTGTCCCTGTCACGTGACCTGTAGTCCTCGTCCGATTGGGTCCTTCCCTGCCTGGATCTCCTCCCATGTGACCTGTGCGGCTCCTGTGATTTGTCGCTCGCTCTGGAGGAGGTGATGTTGGAATTGTAGCCATTTGGAATGTCCTGGTCTGAGGAGGAAGCAGACAGATCCGGCTGGTGACTTCCAGCCCTGTTATGGAGTTGACTGAGGGCGTCCTGGGCTCGTTTCTTCTCTTTCTTCAGCATATTGACGAGGATGTCTGGAATTTCGGCAGGTTAAGGACTCATCAAATGTTTGATTAAGAAAGGAAGGGACCGGAGAGGAAGGAACAACATAACTACGTACCTAGGCACTGACATAAATTTCAATGAAGTCTGATCTTTTTCTTGAAACTCTTTGAGTTTCTACATGAACTGATGTAAATATGAGATAGATCAATACTGATTAGAGTGTTCAAGGAACAATGCTAAAAGCTTATCTCAAAAGACTTGAAACACCTAACTTGAAACATCTAACATTTTGATTTCAGTCAGCCTATTGTCAGATAATAATATTAATAATACCGCAGTCTTATATAGCGCACGTATCTACCAACAATAAGGTACTCAAGGCGCTAATGAATTTATTTTAAAGACAGGTAAATGAAGTATTTGAAATATGAGACCCATTTTATGTAGCACCTTATAAGGATATACAAGGTGCTGTGGCGCATTAAGCGGCCACTGCCAGAAACACCGGGGCAAACCCCTTCTCTTAGCGATAAGTGTTACTGGGTTCTTTTTGCATTGCACAGCACACGGGACCTACGGCCTTACGTCCCATCCGAAGGACGAAGCAATAATGGTTAAGTGTCTTGCTTAAGGACACAAGTGTCAAGAGCGAGACTCGAAGCCATGCTCTGCCGATCAGAAACACCACGGAGCTTTAGTCCAGTTAAGTCCCATCCGAAGGACGAAGCAATAATGGTCAAGTGTCTTGCTTAAGGACACAAGTGTCAAGACAGAAACACCACGGAGCTTTAGTCCAGTGCTCTTAACCGCTCGGCCATGATACTCCAAAGATAATCCTCTTTTAACCCATCTTACTAACTGACTGGCTTACTAATTCACCGACTGTCACTTGTGAGTCTGCCATGTGCTTTCATATAGGATTTATTACACCAGGGGTTAAATGCGGCCCAATGTGTAGACCACATTAATGAAAAGACTTCCAGTGAACAGCCATTCTGAATCAAATGAATAGATTTTTTTGTGCTCTGGGACTAGATGTACTAGACATAAAGTTTCTAGAAATTCTGAAAAGGATACTGATTTCATTGTCCCTCTGTTTGAGCAGTTCCTTCATCTTGTTCATCTCAGCTTGATTGACAGTTGACACTGAGTCAATGGATGACATGGGATCTTCATTAGGCATCCGCTGTTCTTCCATTCTTTCCTCCTCCCTCTGCTTTTGTCTGGAGCCGCCCGAGGCAAACCCCTTCCCTTGTGCCAATCTCTGTCCATGAAAATTATACATTTTGTTCTTCAAAACCAGAAGTGTGTTCATTCCGATCTCAAAAGTTTAATTCCACATACTTTCCAAACCTTTTTCTTTTCTCCAAGTAATACATTAATTTGTGTGAAGTTATGGATTTGCTTGCTGAACATCATTCAGACAAATGCCTTCGAACGTGTCCAATGTATTGGAAGTTTTACTGTCTTTGTGTTATAAAAAGGGGAAGAGGAGTTTGCGTTTTACCAGTGCTGTACACACCTAATGCCACTTACTTTGACAGTCCCCTTTTCGTCATTTTTATTTATTTAAAAATTGTAGTGCCAAATGGTGTACTACATTGTATCAATAAGCTAGATCAGTCATTTGCAGCGCTATTATCAGACTGTTTACACCAGTTTTAATGCTTTCTTTAACCCTTCTTTGCAAAGATACATTCTGTGCCAAGTAGTCCTTTCAGTCAAAATCAAACAAGTGACTTCTTTCAATAGTTAAGAATTCCCAGCCTACATAAAGCAGGATTGACTGCCTTGGACTGTTTAAGTCACTTGATACAGCTATGCTTTGACTCCGGGTGAGTGATAAAATAACTGTGACCACAACTTGCCTGCTTTGTCTGTTGACCCAGGTTGACTAGTCACAGTGCTTGCTTGACATATGATCTGACTGCTGGTGACTAGCTTTTGTTAAAAGTATAGCAGGGGACGTGGAAGTGAAATTTGACTGTCTGTGACTATTTAAATAGCAGGAGGGTTAGAGAGTGCAGTCCCTCTTGCATTCTAAGCACAATGTAAAGCTCAAATTTGAAATCAAGCTTCTCCCTCCATCTCAAAAATTCCTCAATGTGATCCTGACCAGTGCTATAGTTGCTACCACCACACCACCAGGCCTTTCATTAATACATCACAAGTCCTTTCACAAGTCCAGTCACAAGTAACAGGGGATGAAATATAACAAAGGTATGCCTCTGTTTCAATTCATTTGAATAGCTCGGTCACAATTCATTCAGTCTCAATTTACGTAAGCGATTCTGTGACAAAGTTCATGCCTTCAAACTTGTGGTCTGACTTGGGAAAGACATGTGACTGACCATGTGTTTGAATTCTGGATTGACTTGTGATTAACCATGTTAACTGCAAATCTGATTCAGAGCATTTTAATCACAGACTTATCCACAGGGACACGCGACTGTCACGCTCCCATACAAAGCTTTACACACAAGAATTCCTTCCTTTGAGAAAACAAACAGTGACAAACATTGACCTTGAGCATCCTGAAGCACTCATTGATCTTGCGCATGTCAGCCCCGACATTCAGCGTTGCCTCGGGATCTGAGTCTTGGATATAACTGTCAACAAGCTCAGTTAATCTGCAAGACAAATAATTATTGGCGAAATCATTAATCAAAATGAACTCTTCAGGATATCCTCATGAGGAAACGAATTCAGGAAAGAAAACATCAGCACTTTTTTCAACAGTTCATTGAAAATCGTGCCCTTTCTTCCATTTCATTTCACTCAACTCATGATAGTTTTGCTTTTGCTTCAAATGTCCCTCCTGAAATGCCAAGATTGTCTAGGACTCCTACGTTGGACTCAGGAACTGTAAATAACACTTGGTGGCTTGCTAATTGTGTGCCAGACACCGGTACGCTCAATCACAGATCCTCTACACAAGGATAAACGACAGACTGAGCTTGTGTACAAAATGTACGGAACGGTTCGTCTAGGAGTGTGATATGTCCCGTCCGCGCACAGAACAACGCTTAGAACATGTAGAACAATGCACGCGTGTCATGATGGCCGACAGCTGGCATCTTGACAGAAATTTGACCATTGAAAGACTACAGTCGTGCGCCGAGTCGCGCACACGTGCGAGTGCCATATCATGCCACTAACCAGAAATTTGGAGAAGTCGTTTATCCTGGTGTAGAGGATCCGTGGCTCAATTTATTTTCAAGTGATTGTGAACAAACATGTATCATCTCCATGCGAGTGCTGAGTGCATGCTAGCAATGATGTCCAAGTGTCTTTGTCACAGTTAAGAAAGTACTTGCAAACAAAGTCCATACCTTTGCTTTGACAATAAATCACAGAGTTACTTCAAGATTTGTCACTTACCTCTCCCTATCCTCATCAGTCAACTCATCCATGCTCTGTTCTCCCGTGGCTAGAGCCAGTTGGTTCTTCAACTCCTGTATCTCTGCTTTCAATCGTGCAATCATCTGAAGAAAAAAGAAGAAGTAAATTTTACACAAACAAATTAACTGGAGTGAGTTTTGAACTTGCAACCTGTTCCAGTGCTCTACCAAGCTATCCAGCCCTTTGTTGGTGGTTTCCCAATCTGTCAATATCTTTGTTCATGCTTAAAATTATTACAGTATACCTAGTTAGTTTCCCTTTTGTCATTTGATAAAGTACATACACAATTTTCGATAAATTCCTCCTTTGCAGCTGCAGGTCAAAACAAAAGTGGAGAGGCAGCTGACATATGTACGAACTGAAACACTGATCACATCAATAAAATCTTTCATAAAGAGGGAGAGTTAGAAGAGACTTTAACGCATTGCCATCGTATGTCTGGTGCTCACACTGAGACGATGTTGGCTTGAGCACTTTTAAAATAAACTTAATATTTAGCATCATACATGAGCAAACGGGCACTCATGCACTGTGCCCTTCATAGAGAACTCACATGAGTGGTCCATCAACTGTTCAAAATGGAGTCTATTGGCTAATAGGATGAGAAACAGGTTTCCTAAGAAACTGACTTACGAGTTTAGGATCAATCTCTTCATTCAGGAAGGCATCATTCTTGATCAGGGCCACCCTCTGGGCAAATCGACACGTCGAGATGGACTCCTATGGCATAAAAGTAACAAGGTTTTTGTTTGTTTATTATATTATTATAAGATGGTAACGTCAGGATGCTTAGTGCACATAACGTCAACACAACCTGCATTATGTGGACATCTTTTGTTCACAAGTCCACATAGTGACTGTAAGACAAACTCGCACACACACACGCACACATTTACTGAAATTTGTATTCTTGTGGAGACATTTCTTTGTTTTCGAGTTTAATAGTGAAGTTTCAAAATGCTCTTATTTTAACCAGAATTAATTTCCTTGTCTGAAATTCGGACTTAATATCCCTTTTAAAAACTCTTCCATTTGCGACAGATCAACCCACCTTGGAAATTCCTAGTTTTTGAGTAAAATCCATATATCTATTTTGTGAAAATCTTGTGGAGACGTATTCATCTATAGAAATTGCCCTGTGGAGACGTTTACAATCTTTTGTTCCTTATTGTGTGCACGTCTCCAGAGGGCACGGTGTATCAGATCAACCCATGCATGTAATAGGCATAAATGTACACACACAAACGTGTGTTCACTGTCGATCATGGACGTCCTATTGTCCCTCTTTTGTTTGTACTTTAACTTTTTAGGAAGACTCCAACAGGTTTTGTACACGACCCCAATCGCGGACGTATGCTGGGAATCGTGGACGATATTGTTCTCTTTTGTTCTCTGGTATTTTTCGTCCATGGTTTGAAAAGATGAACACGTACACGCATGTACGCACACACATTTGTTTTACATACGCTATGTGGACATTCCTTTGTTTTTGTGTAGTTAAGAAAACTTGGTACAAAAAGTAACTTTACTTTAACTGTGAAAACTCTTTCAACCCAATTTTTTTTTTATGATTCCCTTTAGTGTTTCTCTTCATTCTGCCACAGATAAACCTAACCCAAAAATGCCTCTAAACCTGTTTTCCAAAGAGGGCAAAACGTTATGTGGACACGGCTTAGTCCACATAACGTCAACACAACCTGCATTATGTGGACATCGTTTGTTCACAAGTCCACATAGTGAATGTAAGTCAAACTCACACACACACACGGACGGAGAAGGCAGAAACAGTATGCCCCTTCGGCTTCGCTGGTGGGGCATAAAAATGACTCGAGACTTGACTTGTGGAAAATTGACTCGAGACTTGACTTGGAAAAAAAAAAGACTTGCGACTTGACTTGCCAAAATATGACTTGGGACTGGACTTGACTTGGAAAAAAATGACTTGGTTACAACTCTGGCTTCGCAAACAGCGCCTTCAACTGATTGGACATGCAACCAGGCTTGAAGTTCCACTCTCGTTGCTTGCTGTTGGACAAAAACAACCAACCCACAGAACCGTACCGTAGAGGTGGTGCACTTATGTGAACCTACCAACAGCAACTTACTGATAACCTGAGGCTGGTTGGTATTAGCTCGAATCAGCTACACCAAGCCACTCAAAATGCCGAACATTATTATTGTAGTCACTGAGCAAAGCCCATGTGCTGCACGCGCACAGACGTCACCATGATGCTGATGATGTGGCCACACTCACAACTTAATACTAACATAAATTTGCTAGCTCATATGAACCATCAGTCTGCAGATATACTTACATCAATGTTCTTTTTCTCCACCGAGCATGTCGCAATCATGGTGGTCATGCAGTTGCCCCCTAGGCTGTCTCGTAAGACAGACGTCATCATGGAGTTGCGATACGGTATGTGCGTCCGCGACTTCTCCGATAAGGCAACAATCACCTGATTAAAAAGAAAATGCAACAATATAAACACATCTCACTCCCAGCTGTATACATTGTATTACATTGTGTTTATTCATTGATGAATCCATGAAACAATTGACTACTCAGGTGATTTGAGGCACTACAGGGAATAAAATGCAGGGCAGTCAGGCGTGGTACAGTGACTGACTGGGTTAAATGACAAGTGATGCAAATAGGTGGAATTTAGCATGCGAAGCACACCAAAAAAGTTACTGCAGAGAGGCAACTTAAACATTGTACCCCTTCTACCCAAGAGCTCAGCTTCTTTTTAGTTGCATGTGACTTCAGCTGAAAATCTTTGTGTAAATAGTGAATACTGTTGAATCTATTAACTCTTTCGCTACTGAATTTAATTTCCCGATTTGTTCACGTTTGTACGTAATAAATCGCTGGAAATTCCGCCATGTGTCAATGTGGACGCCGCCATCTTTAAATGTCTCTCTGTAAACAAACTGCTCAAAATAACCTGGAGCAGACCCCGGTGAGACGGAGAGCTGTTGGCAGCAGCTCAAACTAGGGTCAGAGGTTATACGATATAAATTATGTAAATAAGGCACACGTCATGGGGATACCCCTGTTTATTCACAGCAACGTCACCGAGCCGCTGCCAGCGGCTTGCCACACGACATGTACAATTTTTGTGTGCCGCAGTCAGCGGCTCACCGTAGCGAAAGAGTTAATGAGGCTCCCACATTTGTTTGTGTTTATGTGACCCTGCACATGATACCAACAGAGTAACAGATGTAGAGATGTCGACTACAACTTTGAAAAGTTGTATTTCTGAAACAAATGCTTGTGGACGAATGCGTTGTGAATCGCTTCTATTCACCCTGTGTGTTATTTCTTAATTTTACCCAGTGAACGAGAGACAATTTTGGAATTTTTAGTTTTTATAACTCAATCATGACAAGTAATTTAAACAACCTATTTTTTCATGCAACTAATCATGCTAATAGGTAGGATATAAACCGATTGAAATTTATCATCAATTTTTTGAATGAAATTTGAACAACAGCTTTGCTGTTATTGTAGCTTTGGAAAAAACCAAAGAAACACTATTAATGTGAGTTTACCTGCTCCAAATAGTGCAGTGACAGGTTGATGTACTTTGCCTCAGTCAGTAGCGTCCCTCCAACTCCCGTCTTGCCAACTCTCTCGGATCTGTAGAAAGACAAAATTATTCAGCTCTTCCAATGAATGTTCCCTGTTACATCATGATTTCTCCATTTTCGTCAATACACACTCGACAGGCCTATGGGCTGCGTGAGGAAAGAAAAGCTACGCACAAATGGCACACAAAGCACAGACACCATATACAACTGAATGTGTGTACAATGTAAGTGTACATTTTCAATTAGTCATGACGGTCGTGCTTGGGTCCTGTTATGGAATCCGTGCTGGAAAAGTAACTGGCAGAGTTAAGCCGCTTACTAAACCTCGCATATGAACATGATATAAGTATGCACTGGTTTGCACACCTGTATGGCACCAAGTACACCAGACCAATTTGATTTGAATGTGCATGTTATGCCCAACTGTACTTGGGACAATCATCCGAATTGTAGTTGAGCTCATTGCTACTACAGTTGGGACTGCCCCAACTGTATTTGTGATGCGCTCAAGCTAAATGAGCCATTTGTTGACAATTATGATTTTAAGATACAGCCCAAAATAGGTCAGTAGGGGTGACAATGTCAAAATTGACTTTTTTTTGTAAAATCGGCAGGCTACATATGTCCTCTTTCATGTCAACTATCTTTTTCCGAGAAAAACTGATGATAAAGTAGTTAAGATGTGACATTTTTGTTAAGGAGTTAATATTCAATAACCTGAAATAAAGCATGTTTGTTGCTGCTTGATAAACACTTCAATTCTGAATTGTTGATTTCTCTGTTTGATTTCTCCGTTTTCTTCTTTCTGATCTGCCTGTGTTCCAAGTCCCATAACTTCTGAACGGAAGGTTGTATTCGCATAGGGTTTTCACCAAATATAAACTGAAAGATAGCTCTATTAAAAAATGTAAAGAAATATTATTGATAAGGGCCGACAAACGACTCATTTAGCTTGATCGCATCACATTTGGGACTGTCCAATCACCAGGTCGTAAGTAATAACTCACCCAGCGAGATCCACCAGGTGTAGCTTGGCCCTGCGGATGGTGGCTGATCCTGCCTCACGGACGGACACGTGAATGGTAAAGATGCAGTGAGAACGGGTGGAGGCTTGGTTCATGGGCGTCTAAAGACAAAAAAGAATGGCCAAAAGTGATTCACATCAATGTACTGTTAACCCTAACTTCCCAGGCCTTTTTGCTAGAATGTAGCCTCAATCCTGCAAAATCCTCCAATTGGCCTCATGGAAAAATATAGCTTCAATCCTGCAAATTCTTAAATTATTTCTTGCATATGGTCCATAGAGGGGTGACCACTGCCTGAATCCTGCAAAATCCTGCGGCAGTGTCAATATGATGAGGCTTGGCCAGTGACATCCTGGAGCAGTACGGAGGATTTCAAGCATAATATAGGCCTATATTTATGCATGGCTGAGCAAAAACAACACAAGGTCCAGCCAAAGTGCATCCTACAAAATCAGTAATGCACTTTTGCCATGTAGCCTCAATTCCTTAAAGTCCTCCACTTTGGCAAAAAGGATTTTGAAAGATTCAAGGCGGTTAGGTTTAAGCATTGCCTGATGGGATTTAGGGTTAATTTAAGTAAGCCTGTGAAATTAGCCCAGTACCTAACATCAACGTTATGATTTGAGCGTGCCAATTTCTTATCTGTTCTCACCTCTGCAATCATGCGGTTAGTGTCTCCAAGGAAGAGTAAGTTGAGGGCCTCTTCCTCATTACTGGCCTGATGGATGGAGAGATTCTTGAGATGGATGTTGCCATCACTGTCCTCCATAAGGGAAACTTTCCTGTTTCCAAATAAAAAAAGAGAAATTCAATTCTTAAACATTCAATGTCAGGCAAGTGGCATGTTTACAATGTACTGTTAAAAGAAAAATTAACATTTGGCTGTCAACTCCGTGTACATAGTGCAAAGAAATATGTATGTGCATTAACCCTTGTACTTTTGGTGTAGTTTATTGCAAGTCAGTTGTGCATGCCAATGCACTCCAGCAGAAGTGCATTGGAGGATTCTTGGACTCACCAGCCAAGTGATTTGACCACAGACATGACAGACTTGTCTACTGTGGTCTCATTGATTATTGCTGACCAAAGAGTTTCCTCACAGCATGGCCAAGCTTTCTGTCAATACCCTTTGGTAGTTCCTGCAGTGTACTGTGGTTCACCCCCAAAGTACAGTGGCAGATATTGGAAGGCTGTGCAAAAAAACTCGGGCGAGTCACGTTTTTCAAATACTGAAGTGACTGGAGAATCAGGTAGAGCAAGGTTTTCTATTGTTCGGCAAAGTTGGAATGAGTTACGGGGACTTTCGAGTGTCTGCAACCGTATTGTTCAACTTGTGTGTGGTCCCAACAACTCTGGAACGAGTATCAGTACATGTATGTTTGGTCCTACATACTCCATAGCCCTTTCAACCCGTTGGCACCTGTAATATATTTTATTACATTGCATTCATTTACTGAAGAATCCATAAAATCATTCAGTGCTTGGGCAGTTTCAGGCAGCACAGGGACAGATAGGTTAATGTGCTATCTAAAAGTGGGGAGTGTGGCCTGGTGGTTAGGCCTGGTTTGTGACTCATGATCAGAGGGTCAGGGGTGCGAATTCAGCTGCCGGCAATATGTTGTGTCCCTGGGCAAGCCACTTCACCCCCATTTGCCCCTCTCCACCCATGAGTACAAATTGCTACTGGCATTAGCTGGGGAGTATTAACCAGCGATGGACCAGCATCCCATACAGGGGGAATAGAAATATTCTCAGTCGTTTCATGCTTCTGAAACCGGAGATATACACCGGCCTGATTGGCCCGTGACAGACTTTACTTACTTCACCGCATTTACATAACAAGAATGATCCACTACAAAGATAAATAAACACTGACAAAAACCAACACATATTGTAAAGATGACGCAAACAACAGCATATCATTCACTGTTTGTCCACAAGTTTTTTTCCATGTACTCACGGCAAGTCTTCCAGCTTTGCAGCCTCATGCTTGGGGTCCAGCAAGTCGTATCCACTCTCGTTGTAAATTTCCAGATAGGAGATATGAGTGGTGTAGACATGGCCAGGGTTCTAGCAAATAAAGAGGTTTAGTATCAATACACATCTATCAAACTAATTTAAAAAAAATATACTTTTGCACAAGCACTCCCTGAACAGTGAAGACCAAGATTGAATAAAGGACACCCGAGCCCATTGCTACATATGCCCACAAGTGGCCACAATCAAGTGTGTTCATTTGCGAAGTTGCTAAGGGTCTGTGGACTTCAACCTATTAGCACTTGTAATACATTGTATTACACTGTATTTACTCCTTGATGAATTCATAAGACCATAGACTGCTGGGGCGGTGTGTACTCCACACCATAAGCATGCAAACCAGTGCACGCATTCTTGTTACGTAACTGTGGGGGACTACACACTTAATGTCCCATGGTACTATGGGGACTGAAGATGCTATGGGGACAGCAGAAAGTCCCCATAACATCGGTCCTAATTTCCCTAACAATAAAAAAGTTCCCCATAACGCGGTGATGGCCCGCCCACCCATACTTTGACAAACGAACAAAAATAGCTCTCATCAGGAGGCTACACAATGCTACATCACATAAACTCTTCTTATACAGAGTCCATCTCTCCACCAATTGAACCCTCCCCAACTGAATTCGGCGATTCACAATGCAGTGCGCCACCAAGAGTTTGCCACAGAGAGTTAAATTTTTTCCAGTGCATTATGGGAGATGGTTGACAAATTCGCAGCGCGGCACGTTTAAAATCGTTTTTCTGGTCAGTAGTTTTGTAAGCGTATGATTCGAGTGCCTATTTGCCCTTTTCTTTTCTTTTTATTAAATCAATATGGTGCTTTTTTTGTAAGGCGGCAGAATGCTATGCCCCAATCTATAATAAATTAGCTCAAGTTGTCTACTGACACTCGTTCAAATGGGCCGTGTTTCGTCGACCATAAACTTGAACAATGGACTCTCCATGGCAAACTTTTGGTGGCGCACTGCATTGTGAATCGCCGAATTACCTTAGCATATTCCTCGAACAGATACGTGAGCATCCTGGGAATGATTCCACGATCGATGAAACGCTCTGGTCCTCCAGTGATGGTAAATGTCTTCCCACTTCCAGTCTGTGAATCAAATCAAAATGCAATTGGTATAACTTCTCACGCTACAACAAATTTTGATTAAACACACTGTTAACAAGCCAGATATTCATTTCTCTTGAGCACAAACCTTTCCAGGGGTTTTCCCTTGTTTTAAGAAACACATTTTTAAAGTATCTAGGTTTCAAAAACTTTTTTGGCATCCTTCAAACATTTTGGAACATTTTAGTGAAATATTAGTAAAAATTAATCAAGTAATATTCTTTTTACTTGTAACTCAGCATCTGATGACTTGTGATCCACAAGAAGGTAATTGCATTACTAATCTGATCCCATGATTTTGTGTTTAAAACTTGGAGCATGTTCAGGTGAAGAGCATTAGTCGACTAGTGATTGATTCTTGACATACATGTATCTGCGCAATAATAGCAACTGCAGTAATGCAAATATCTCTAGTCAAATGCTGGTCAAGACGTCATCACAAAACCTCTGCTGTTAAGTAGGATGGGCTATTGGTAACCAGTGATGCACCTGTGCCACAGGCTCTGATTCAAATTAATAGAATAGGGTAGGCCAACCACCCTTCATTCAAATAAAGCTAGTCGACTACAGTGAACCACAAAAATACCCAAATTTGCTCTAGGTTGCCACATCACCATTTTGTATCACCGCAAAGTGGTTGCAATTATGTGTAGGACTACAATTCGCGGCGATTCACAATGCAGTGCGCCACCAAGAGTTTGCTGTGGAGAGTCCATTTTTCAAGTTTAGGGTTGACAACACATGGCCCATTTGAACAAAAGTCAGTAGTCAACGCAAGCTTATTTGTTATAGATTGGGTCATAACGTTCTGCTTTCTTAAAAAAAACACCATACTGATAAAAAGAAAAGAAAAGGGCAAACTTTTACTCAAATTATACGCTTGCGTAACTACTGACCGGAAAACCTAACAATTTCAAATGTCCCACACTGTGAATTTGTCGACCATCTCCCTCAATGCACTGGGAAAAATGAACTCTCTGTGGCAAACTCTTGGTGGCGCACTGGATTGTGAATCGCCCAAATTACGTGTAGGTCTACAAAGTACAATTAGGCCATTACCTGTCCATATGCAAAGATAGTTCCATTGTATCCAAGCAAGCAGCTGCAACAAGAAAAAAAGAAGGAACATACATTACTACAAAGAATCAAGGGCAAAAGGTAATCACAGGAACGTACATTGCAGGTACCTCAACTGTGAGACACCACATCATACATGTAGTAGGCTTATTACTTGATACGAAACATCTCTTCTAAAGAAAAGTAGCAACAAACTGGTATTTTTGGGCCTGAAGAACCGGGGTAACAATTGAGATGTACTCAGTTTTATTATGGTTATGTTCCAACTACCTTATATACTATTGTTCCTAATTTAAGTTGGGACCATCCCAAATAAAGTGTCCCAGTTGAGCCGGTCCAACTATAATTCGGATGCTACTACATGAACTCTGTGTTAGAGGGTGCGCATAGTTACACACCATGATTTACCAGTATGTATGTCGGCCACACATATACTGCAAAGTGCCACAGACACTAACTTGTATGTACATGTAGTCACATATTTTGTATAAAAGGACATGAATGAAACGGCAAATAAACAGGGTATTTTTAATGAATTCTGCCATGAAAACAACATGTATGCTGAGTCCAAGACAACTACATGTACATGTAGTTAGGCCAGACCAACTGAAACAGTTTAATTTGGAAAATCCCAACTTAAGTAATAAACAAAAATAATAGTTCTGCTTCCGGTTTCCCTACCAACCCTATTCTGGCAACCCCCACGCTAATATTTTTTTATGAGAAAAAGGAGAAATAAAACACACCAAAAGCCATGATTTACTACATGTACCTTTTACCCTTGACTACACGCAGACGCCTCCATATGATTATTCACAAAAAAATTGCAAAAAAATTGCAAAAAAAAATCCCTACTTTGGCCTAACCAAGGGTACAATTGGGGTGTAACAGGATTATTAAATGAACAACAGAGGAAAGAAAGAGAACATGCTTACTTGTCAATGACATCTTTGGCCACATTGTCAAAGATCTCATCCTGCTTGGTGTACTGGTCAAATAACCCATCAAATCGAAAAGAGTATTCCTCCTTCTTGTTGTTGATGAAGCCGGACGCCAAGTCCTTGGGGACAACAACGCTCAGCTTAGGGAAGCCACTGTCGTCTTCATCAATTTCAAAAAGCTGGCAAGTGGGGAAAAAACGAGTAGTTACATGCACATTACTTAGCAAGACTGATAGAAAAGTAAATGATCTTCATTTTCAGTCAAGTTGTATTCCATTAATATGCCCCCAACACTGGCATTAGTTACTTTTTAGTCCTATGTTACTTACCTACTCCTATGTACATATTTATATGAGAATGAAAGGAAAAAATTCCGTACTCGGACGTCACTTTTTTCAATTAATTTTCTAGCGCCAAAAGTTACATCTTTTATGGTTATTCCTCCACTTTCCCTCCTCTACTCTCACCCTCTCCTTTCCTTAATTTCTATTTATTAATCAGTCAGTTACTTCATCGGGATTCGAACCTCTGACGCTTGCTTGATACACGAGACTCTTAACCGCTAGGCCGCGCACGATCGCTGTTGCAATAATCAATCTTTGGACGTATTTGAAGTATCCATTGAAATAAACTAAATATTCATGAGAAAATAAATATTCATAATGACGTATTGCACTATCATTGGCAGGCTCATGCGACGTCATGGTTGTTGATGTCACGTGTATAACGTACCGCTGTCTTTCAGCCACTACAATCAGTTTTGACCGGCTGCTTCAAGTTAGTTCTGCACGACGTATGCATCCAAAATGTGCTCTAAAAACACATTTTGAGTAATGTTTTTTCACCTTAACACAGCTTCCTGGATTTCTCTTGGTTCAAATGACAAGGTGAGGTGACAATTAATATGTTTGGCAGCAGATAAATTGACATCCGAGTATGGAACTTTTCCCGAATGAAATTGTGCTCTCTTGTTTTAAACTCACCTAACTAAATAGCTGGTGAAGGCTAGCTGGAGTTACCCAGCCCTGAGTTTTATCATTGGGTTGTCTATAAGGGCTGGAGCGAATTTTTCTCGTAACTTGTAGTATTTGCAAAAAAAATTGGAAAATGTTCAATTTTGTCCCCGTTACACACTAATTGCAACTGCAACTCACCCCAAACTTGCCTGGAATAACCATTACACAGGTCCTTGAAGTAAAAAACGATCCACGATGAAGATTCAGCCTACAATTGCAGTGAAAACAGGAGGAATAACCGCTAACCTGACAACCTTTCAGGCATGGCCAGGACTGCTATTGGTTTGTGCACAAAAAAAATTGTGTACAATGAATGGCGGTCGATTAACAGGCACAGAGAGCGATCGCTGTCAACTACTCGTTTTTGCCGGCTGCGCTGGCGTTGGCGCGTGACGTCACGCGGAAGCGTAACACCCGATGACTGTTTCATGCACTATTGGTTGCGGTTCCAGTACCAAAGCTGTGATGCGAGTGGTAAACCTTATACTAGTGCATGAAACAGTCATCGGGTGTTACGCTTCCGCGTGACGTCACGCGCCAACGCCAGCGCAGCCGGCAAAAACGAGTAGTTGACAGCGATCGCTCTCTGTGCCTGTTAATCGACCGCCATTCATTGTACACAATTTTTTTTTGTGCACAAACCAATAGCAGTCCTGGCCATGCCTGAAAGGTTGTCAGGTTAGCGGTTATTCCTCCTGTTTTCACTGCAATTGTAGGCTGAATCTTCATCGTGGATCGTTTTTTACTTCAAGGACCTGTGTAATGGTTATTCCAGGCAAGTTTGGGGTGAGTTGCAGTTGCAATTAGTGTGTAACGGGGACAAAATTGAACATTTTCCAATTTTTTTTGCAAATACTACAAGTTACGAGAAAAATTCGCTCCAGCCCTTATAGACAACCCAATGATAAAACTCAGGGCTGGGTAACTCCAGCTAGGTGAAGGCCATGATTAGCTTTTCATTCTGAATCTGATTCACAGATCTGAAGCATTTTGTTTTTTTAAACTTAAGAGAAGTAAAGTCTAAGAAACCTACTCTCAGTTGACAACTGACAACATGTATGCAACAGTCATGACAGTCAAATCAAATTCCAAAAAATAGAAACAGCACAAAACAAAAAGGGTCCTAAAAGTAACTAATGCCCCAGCGCTGGCAGCGCATTATCCCATTTAATGGTTGGGACGGTCTCAAATTCATTATCCCAACTGTAATCAGTGCAGTGCGTGCCACAGTGGCTGACTGAAATTTACCCCGGTTTTGGCTTTCGTCGGCTTTATCCGACAGAAGATCTTGATTCCTTGTTTGACCATGGCTGGTTGATATATTCCATTCTATTCTATCTGTTCCCCATCGTTTACACTCATCATAGTTTTAGTGGACATCAACATCACCATGTTCACAAAACCCGTCCGCACTAGTAATACACTGCTGGAATTTTGAAGAATTTGTTTGCAATTATAGCGCCCTCTGTTGGTGAAATAAGTTTTTATTAAAGCTGGCCTTGTCTAGCGAGGCGGACGATGCATTCTTTTTCAGCACGTTGTCGTAAAAGTTGGTACCTTGATCCGGTCTTAACTTTTTCTTTCAAATGGGGCTTGCGGTCGCTGCCGAAGTTAATTGAACATGATGGGGAGTAATAAATAACCGTCTGATATTTTCTACAAATACCCCCGGTGTAGGGGGTTTTGCATAGAAATTTTCAGATACCAACATACGACTGAATTGTCATGGTCGATATTCCTTCATCGTTTGACGGTTTCTTATGAAATTAAATTTCGTAATGTTTAAACATGATGACAAATCACTAGACGAAAACTCAGTTTAAAACATCTTGTATTTCTGGAGTTGTTGCCCCAAAACGAGTCTGGTGGTGGATAATTATCGAGACCACTATTTATGTGGCGCGCCCTCTATTAAATGAAAGAATATTGGTGTGGATGCTAGAATATTGGTGCGAATGCTGCACTATTGAACAAAAATAACAACTCAGTTTCCGATCAATAACACAAGAAATACAGGATGTATTAAACTGACATTTTGTGCAATTATTTTCCACGATGTGTAACAGAGGGGCATTGAATATCATGAGAAACAGTCCCATAATAGAAATAATATGATCGTATCAATGTAGTGTTTTACACGCGAAGAATACACATTGATTTTCATTGGGATTGCATTTGTCGCGCTTAAATGACTGTATTGTTACGGTCAATATCGCTACATTGTTTGACAGTTTCTTATGAAATTAAATTTGGTAATGTTAAACATAATGGCAAATCACTACACGAAAATTCAATTTAAAACTTCTTGTATTTCTGGAGTTGTTGCCCTACCCCCGCCAAACGAGTTTGGTGGTGGATAATTATCGAGACCACTATTTATGTGGCGCGCCCTCTATTAAATGAAAACATATTGGTGCGGATATGCTGCACTATTGAACAAAAATAACCACTCAGTTTCCGATCAATAACTCAAGAAATATTTCATTTAAAACATCCTGTATATCTGCCCCCAAACGAGTTTGGTGGTGGATAATCAGGGGCGGATCCAGGAATTTTCGCAGGGGGGAGGTTTCATCAGCCAAAAAATCTGAAGTACACACATTTTTTTCTCCGGACACTTGGCCTCCGTAAAATCAAAAACTGGGGGGGGGGGGGGGGGGGGGGGGGGGGGGGGCGCTGTTCAAATTCCACGATTATTAACACTCATTACAGAATGGTGAACCGTAGTTTATTTCCCATTGAGAAACAACAGGGTGAATTAAGAATAAAAAATAGGAGATATTTTTGACATGTCGTACCGGAGTAAAAAAGTAAGGATGTTCATCGGACATTTTGAGATTTTTATATTTATTTGCAAAGTTGGTGCATTTACATATACGTGGTTTGTTGGTGTGGAATCTTGAGAGATAGATTTTCAAATTGAGTTGATAATTTTCTAGCATTACATTACTTTAATGAGCTTTCCTCCCCCGCCCAAATTCCTGGATCCGCCCCTGCACGCCTGATGTTGCATTTGTTGCCGGGTGGCAAATTGCAACGGGCTACAGATTTTAAGAGCCAGCCAGGCGGGGACGCTGAATGATAGCAGCAAAATTAGGCCGGCGACATCGGCCTGTCGGAAAAAAGCGTGCACGTCAGACCGCAGGGATGAAGAGCGCCGCCTACTGTCCGAGAGTGTCCATGAGTGTCCGCTTTTGACAGTGCCCCTGCAGGGCCTGCAATAAACTGCCATAGACCCCAATGATAAATGCCCTCAATTCAGAAAGTTGGGGAAAATACTCACAATTTTCTTTCCTAGGTGTTCGAGACACACATCAAAACAAAAGCTTATTTTGTCACCTTCCCTTTTCTTTTCAATTTTTGGGGTATTCTGATGACTTTTGGGAGAAACTTCATCCGAATATGATCACCCCTTAAAATAGTCCTGAAGTCCATCGCCATTTTTGAAAAACGGTGCCTACACTCCATTGCAAAATAGAGCGCTTTTAGGGCCCCAATTTCATTCAAAATGCACAGAAATACAAACTCTCTGTCCTGTGTACGGCTTTCACCCTTATTGTTTACGAACCCTCAATTTCATGGCCTACAATTTTTTTCTCAAATACTGAAGAATTTGAGGGCATGCAAATCGTGATATGGCCGACGTAGGCAATTTCGGGCCGATTTACTGGCCTGCACCTAGACTGTTTCCCGGCCCATGCACCTAAATATATTTTCGAAGTCCAAAGGACAATGGGTCTTGGGAACCGGACTAGCCTGCATCCCTTTAAACAGCTACAGAAGCTTTAATTATATCTTTAGATCTAGGCCATGATAAGTTACCCAGAATGCCATCCCCACCGTCCTTCACAAGATTCTGTGAAGCTCGCCAGCCCTTCCCGGCCCAGCGTCCTAGGCCAAGCTGCAGAGCGGGGGTACGAGCGAAGCGCTATGCACATCGGTGTCATGAACAGCGCCCCTAGTGTAATGCGGTGCATGTCCTGATGTAATGCGTCTACATTTTAACAGTCGTGGTTTTTTTTGGAAATTCAGGATGAGAACTTCTAGTTCATATTATTTTTCACGAAAATAATATTTGATAACAGGCTGACGAAGGACTGTTGGGAACAGCGAAGGGAATATGCATATAGCGTTAGCAAACAAATCCGTAAAAAAAAAATCGTTTTCTTTTTAAAGACGTCCATACGATTTTAAAATAGTATTAGGAGAGTTGAGAATCTGTGTCTGTCCGAATACAAAGAGTAATAGTGAGGCGCGGAACCCCTGAGAGAGGTTTGAACCCCCCCCCCCCCCGCCAACCCCCACCCACGTTCTGACGCACACAAAAAATGAACATCTATCACAATTATAATAATAATAAGGTCCAACTGTCCGCAACGATCGAATATAAACATATATCTCTAACGGGCCTGAACCTTCCCCCCGCCAAAATTCCTGGATCCGCCCCTGCACGCCTGATGTCTTTTTCAAAAAAGGCCTGCATAATAATAGTTTCCATTGTTGCGTAAAGAGAAGTACGTTTAGCACACGTAGGCCTACGACTAACGAGGCTGCCGTATACGATTTTCCAAAGAAATGAAAACAGTGGACTCATTATTGCCCGAAATGTCAACTTCTTTTCGTCCATGGAGCCCAAACAGATGGACCCACCAATGTGCCACGTTTCTCCGCCTATAATATTTAAGAAGAACTCTAAGAAAGCCGAATGGCCTAGTGGTTAGATTCGTCGTACAAACATTGCGCGGCGGCGCGGGGCCCGGGTTCGAATCCCGTCGGTGTCTTTTTGGTTTTTATCGCACTCGTTTAGTCATTTAAGATGTTTAATTTCCCGTCGTAAAATACCAACAGTACCTTAGCTTAACAGGTAAGCACTGCTGCTGGTACTGTCCGCGAGTTCCAGGTTGGCGCCTTCGTACAGGTTCAGGGCATTTGGTCCACTCGGAGGATCAAGGTTTAGGGGCCGCCCTGTTCCTCCCTTAGCTCTTTGCTTTTACATGGTGCCTGGCCCTCGGGGTTATATGGATGGATAGGGAAGGAAGTGTGTATTGGTCGGGGACGCCGAGACCCCGGAAGAGAACTAAGGGATCGGCTGGAGCATTGTTATGGCTCAGACCGATCCCTGAAAGCTTGACTAGCACATAACTTTTTGATTTTTTTTAATCCTCTATCTTTTATACTTTGGTTTAGTTTCATATTTACATCTGCTCGGCAGACATACGGTAGTTTTGAAAACGAAGCAGAGGTCTATGTCATGAATCAATGAATCATAATTGACTATTATAATTAAGACGAAGTTTTGTTCGATCAATATGACTACCATTATTAATGGCGCAACTTCAAATTGGACGTAAAAACGCAATATTTTACCGGGGGAAAATAAAGATGTACATTGTAATATAAACGTTATTTACATGTGACAAAGTCCATCACCCTTAAAACTGGAAATTAAAAATGAAAAACAAAGTCAAGTGGAATACGAGAATGTACATTAATGGTTGAATTGGAAAAAAATCCATTGCATGGGGCTTTTACTGACTTGCTTTTTTACAGTCAGTAACATGCAGGAGCGGATCCTGAGCAAGTTTTTTTTTGAGCCCCTCCCCTGCTCTGACACAAAGGGTAAACCTATTCTAGAATATGCATATACCCCCTAACAAAGCTGCCGATGTCCGTATTTTTGTGCAAAGTGGACATTATTACCAGTAAACAGTTTAAGCGTGTCAGAAGGGGGGGGGGGCGTGTTTCGCATATTTTTTTCACGGAATTCTATGAATTTTTTTGGGGACAGAACTGGCCAAGCAACGCGAGGGGGGCGAGGGGGGCCGATTGCCCCCCCCCCCAAGCAAAAAAAAAAAAAAAAATAGGAAAAAAATGAGGAAAAAAAGAGAAAAGAGGCGCGAAATCATAGTGGTGTAAATTTAATGAGTTTGGGAGGGGGGGGGGTTGAAAAATGTCCCTGCCACCCTCTTTAACTGATAAATCGAGAATTTGTTGAGAAATACAAGATTTTTTTGGGAAATTTTTTTGCCCCCCTCTAGAAAAAGTCCAGGCGACGCCCATGGAGGTGGGGAACTCCCCCTCCCCCAGATCCGCGCCTGCACTTCCTCGATCGTTTTGCGCAACACTTGATCGAGTAGTGTGCAATGACATCGGGGATGACCCTTCATTTCTTCAGAAGCTTTCGGCAGCAGCACGCGCCTTCCGCCGCCGTCTCCTGCAAGGCTAACCCCTTGCAATTTTTGTCAATTTTCGTCCAACAATGAAATGCTCCAAACTTCCTGGAAGGACTCCTAAGGGACCTTGGAACGCATTCCGACTCGATCTAGGGACAGATTTATTTTTAAAAAGTAATCCATATTTTAGCCAAATTTGATGAAAAATGTAAGGCTTACCCCTTGCAATTTGGCAATTTTCGTCCACAAATGAAATTGCTCCAAACTTCCTGGACAAACTCCTAAGGGACCCTGGAACGCATTCCCACTCGATTTAGGGACAGATATATCATTTAATAGAAATCCATATTTTTGCCAAATTTTATGAAAACTGTAAGGCTAACCTCTTGCAATGTTTGTCAATTTTGGTCAAAAAAATGAAAATGCTCCAAACTTCCTGGAAAGACTCCTAAGGGACCCTCCAACACATTCCCATTCGATTTAGGGACAGACATATCATTCATTAAGAAATTCATATTTTAGCCAAATTTGATGAAAAATGTAAGGCTAACCCCTCGCAATTTTTGTCAATTTTCGTCCACAAATTAAATTGCTACAAAAATCCTGGAAATACTCCTAAAGGACCCTAAAACACATTCCAAATCGATTCAGGGAGAGATGTATCATTAAAAAGAAACTCATATTTTAGGTATTTTTTTTGTGAAAAATGATAGGCTAACCCCTTGCAATTTTTGTCAATTTTCTTCCAAAAATGAAAAAAGCCCCAAACGTCCTGGAAAGACTCTCAAGGAACCCTCGAACACATTCCAACTCGATTTAGGGACAGATAAATCATTAAAAAGAAATTCATATTTTAGCAAATTTTTTTTAATGAAAACTGCTAATTTTTGTCAATTTTCGTCCACAAATTAAATTGCTACAAAAATCCTGGAAATACTCCTAAGGGACCCTAAAACACATTCCAAATCGATTCAGGGAGAGATGTATCATTAAAAAGAAACTCATATTTTAGGTATTTTTTTTGTGAAAAAAGCTAACCCCTTACAATTTTGGTCAATTTTCGTCAAAAAAGGAAATTGTTCCAAACGTCCTGGAAATACTCCTTAGGGACCCTAGAACACATTCCAACTCGATTCAGGGACAGATATATCATTAAAAAGAAACTCATATTTTAGCTATCTTTTATGAAAAATATAAGACTAACCCCTTGCAATTTTTGTCAATTTTCGTCCACAAATGAAATTGCTCCAAAAATCCTGGAAATACTCCTAAGGGACCCTAGAACACATTCCAACTCGATTCAGGGACAGATGTATCATTAAAAAGAAACTCATATTTTAGGTATTTTTTTGTGAAAAATGTTAGGCTAACCCCTTGCAATTTTTGTCAATTTTCTTCCAAAAATGAAAAAAGCCCCAAACGTCCTGGAAAGACTCTCAAGGAACCCTCGAACACAATCCAACTCGATTTAGGGACGGATAAATCATTTAAAAGAAATTCATATTTAAGCCATTTTTTTATGAAAACTGTAAGGCTAATCCCTCAAATTTTTGTCAATTTTCGTCAAAAAAGGAAATTGCTCCAAACGTCCTGGAAATACTCCTTAGGGACCCTAGAACACATTCCAACTCGATTCAGGGACAGATATATCATTAAAAAGAAAATCATATTTAGCTATCTTTTATGAAAAATGTAAGACTATTAACCCCTTGCAATTTTTGTCAATTTTCGTCCACAAATGAAATTGCTACAAAAATCCTGGAAATACTCCTAAGGGACCCTAGAACACATTCCAAATCGATTCAGAGACAGATGTATCATTAAAAAGAAACTCATATTTTAGGTATTTTTTTGTGAAAAATGTTAGGCTACCAATTTTTGTCAATTTTCTTCCAAAAATGGAAAAAAGCTCCAAACTTCCTGGAAAGACTCTCAAGGAACCCTCGAACACATTCCAACTCGATTGAGGGACAGATAAATCATTTAAAAGAAATTCATATTTTAGCAATTTTTTTTTATGAAAACTGTAAGGCTAACCCCTTACAATTTTGGTCAATTTTCGTCAAAAAAGGAAATTGCTCCAAACGTCCTGAAAAGACTCCTTAGGGACCCTAGAACACATTCCAACTCGATTCAGGGACAGATATATCATTAAAAAGAAAATCATATTTTAGCTATCTTTTATGAAAAATGTAAGACTAACCCCTTGCAATTTTTGTCAATTTTCGTCAAAAAAATGAAATTGCTCCAAAAAATCTGGAAATACTCCTAAGGGACCCTAGAACACATTGCAACTCGATTCAGGGACAGATGTATCATTAAAAAGAAACTCATATTTTAGGTATTTTTTTGTGAAAAATGTTAGGCTAACCCCTTGCAATTTTTGTCAATTTTCTTCCAAAAAATGAAAAAAGCTCCAAACGTCCTGGAAAGACCCTCAAGGAACACTCGAACACATTCCAACTCGATTGAGGGACAGATAAATCATTTAAAAGAAATTCATATTTTAGCAAACAATTTTTATGAAAACTGTAAGGCTAACTTCTTACAATTTTTGTCAATTTTCGTCCACAAATGAAATTGCTCCCAAATCCTGGAAATACTCCTAAGGGACCCTAAAACACATTCCAAATCGATTCAGGGACAGATGTATCATTAAAAAGAAACTCATATTTTAGGTATTTTTTTGTGAAAAATTTTAGCCTTACAATTTTTGTCAAGTTTCGTCCAAAAATGGAAAAAAGCTCCAAACTTCCTGGAAAGACTCTCAAGGAACCCTCGAACACATTCCAACTCGATTTAGGGACAGATAAATCATTTAAAAGAAATTCATATTTTAGCCAATTTTTTATGAAAAATGTTAGGCTAACCCCTTGCAATTGTTTGTCAATTTTCGTCAAAAAAGGAAATTGCTCCAAAAATCCTGGAAATACTCCCAACGGACCCTAGAACACATTCCAAATCGATTCATGGACAGATGTATCATTAAAAAGAAACTCATAATTTAGGTATTTTTTGTGAAAAATGTTAGGTTAGGTTTTGTCAATTTTCTTCCAAAAATGAAAATGCTCCAAACTTCCTGTAAAGACTCCTAAAAGACCCTGGAACACATTAGAACTCGAAAAACCCCTGCCCCCTCTTTAACTGATATATCGAGAATTTGTTGAGAAATACAAGAAATTTTTGGGCAACATTTTTTGCCCCTAGTTAGGAAAAGTCCTTGCGACGCCCATGGAGGTGGGGGACCCCCTCCCCCAGATGCACAACACATGATCGAGTAGTGTGCAATGACACTTGGCATCCGAAACTCAAAAGGGGTAAATAGGGGGGGGGGGGGAGAGATCGCACTATACTTTCAATGGGGGCGCTGTTCAAATCACATGATTATTAACACTATAGGCCTATATCACAAAATGTGCATACACCCCTAACAAAGCTGCCGATGTCCGTATTTTTGTGCATAGCAGACATTATTACCAGCAAACAGTGTTTGCGTGTCAGAGCAGGGGTGGGGTCGCATTTTTTGCATGGATTTCTATAGTTTTGTTTTTGGATAGAGCTGGGAGTGGGGTTGACCCCCAAACACCCCCCCCCCCCTGGATCCGCGCCTGCACCTCCTCGATCGTTTTGCGCAACACATGATCGAGTAGTGTGCTATGACATCGGAGGTGACCTTGCATTTCTTTAGAAGCTTTTGGCCGCAGCACGCACCTTCCGCCGCCGTCTCCTGCAGTGCTGTTTTGGCTCTGAAAGGGAGTATTTCTTTTTCGTGAGGCGCCCTCTCGAACAAAGCTGATGAAACTCGCCCCATAAAATAAATATTCGTGCCTTGTCGACATGATATGAACGTTTAGTTTAATTATATTGATAAACAACACGGTTAATTAAGAATACTGAAAATAGGACATATTTTTGACATGTCGTATCAGAGTTAAAAAGTAAGGATGTTCATCGGACATTTTGAGATTTTTATATTTATTTGCAAAGTTGGTGTATACGTGGTTTTTGGGTGTGGAATCTTGAGAGATAGATTTTAAAATTGAGTTGATAATTTTCTAGCATTACATTACTGTAATGAGCTTTCCTCCCCCGCCAAAATTATTGGATCCGCCCGTGCACGCCTGATGTCGCATTTGTTGCAGGGTGGCAAATTGCAACGGGCTACAGATTTTAAGTGCGAGCCACGCGGGGACGCTGAATGATAGCAGCAAAATCAGGGCGGCGACATCGGCCTGTCGGAAAAAAAATCGTGCACGTCAGACCGCAGGGATGAAGAGCGCCGCCTAATGTCCGAGAGTGTCCATGAGTGTCCACTTTTGACAGTGCCCCTATAGCGCCTGCAATAAACTGCCATAGACCCAATGATAAATGCCCCCACTTCAGAAAGTTAGGGAAAATACTCACAATTTACTTTCCAAGGTGTTCGAGACACACATCAAAACTAAAGTTTATTTCATCACCTTCCTGTTCCTTTTCAATTTTTTTGGGGGGTATTCTGATGACTTTTGAGAGAAACTTCCATCCGGATATGATCACCCCTTGAAATTGTTCTGAAGTCCATCGCCATTTTTCAAAAATGATGCCTACACTCCATTGCAAAATAGAGCGCTTTTAGGGCCCCAATTTCATCCAAAATGCACAGAAATACAAACTCTCTGTCCTGTGTACGGCTTCCACCCTCATTGTTTACGAACCCTCAACTTCATGGCCTACAATTTGCTCAAATACTGAAGAATTTGAGGGCATGCAAATCGTGATTTGGCCGGCGTAGGCAATTTCGGGCCGATTTACTGGCCTGCACCTAGACTGTTTCCCGGCCCGTGCACCTAAATATATTTTCGAAGTTCAAAGGACAATGGGGTCTAGGGAACCGGACTAGCCTGCACCCTTTTAAACAGCCATAGAAGCTTTAATTATGTCTTTAGATAAAGGCCATGATAAGTTACCTAGAATGCCATCCCCACCGTACGTCCTTCACAAGATTCTGTGAAGCTCGTCAGCCCTTCCCGGCCCAGTGTCCTAGGCACAAGCTGCCGGGCGGGGGTACGAGCGAAGCGCTATGCACATCGGTATCATGAACAGCGCCCCTAGTGTACTACGGTGCATGTCCTGGTGTAATGTGTCTAAATTTTAATAGTCGTGTTTTTTTATTTTTTTGGAAATTAAGGATGAGAACTTCTAGTTCGTATTATTTTTCACGAAAATAATGTTTGAAAACATGCTGACGGAGGACTGCTGGGAACAGCCAACGAAATATATGCATATAGACCTGATATACAGTGTTAACAAACAAATCTGTAAAAAAATCCTTTTCTTTTTAAAGACGTCCGTACGATTTTAAAATAGCAGTAGCGGAGTTGAGAATCTGTGTCTGTCCAAATATAAAGAACCCCTGAGAGAGGTTTGAACCCCCCCCCCACCCCCACGTTCTCACGCACACAAAAAATGTACATCTATCACATTTATAATAATAATAAGGTCCACCTGTCCGCAACAGTCGAATATAAACATATATCTCTAACGGGCCTGAACCCTCCCCCGCCAAAATTCCTGGATCCGCCCCTGCACGCCTGATGTCTTTTTCAAAAAAGGCCTGCATAATAATAGTTTCCGTTGTTGCGTAACGAGAAGTACGTTTAGCACACGTAGGCCTACGACTAACGAAGCTGCCGTATACGATTTTCCAAAGAAATGAAAACAGTGGGCTCATTATTGCCCAAAATGTCAACTTCTTTTCGTCCATGGAGCCCAAACAGATGGACCCACTAATGTGCCACGTTTCTCCGCCTATTATTTTTCAAAATAACCTTAGCTTAACCGGTAAGCACTGCTGCTGGTACTGTCCGTGAGTTCCAGGTTGGCGCCTTCGTACAGGTTCAGGGCATTTGGTACACTCGGAGGATCAAGGTTTAGGGGCCGCCCTGTTCCCCCCTTAGCTCTTTGCTTTTACATGGTGCCTGGCCCTCCGGAGTTATATGGATGGACAGGGAAGGAAGTGTGTATTGGTCAGGGACGCTGAGACCCCGGAAGAGAACTAAGGGATCGGCTGGGGCATTGTTATGGCTCAGACCGATCCCTGAAAGCTTGACTAGCACATAACTTTTTGATTTTTTTTAATCCTCTATCTTTTATACATTGGTTTAGTTTGATATTTACATCTGCTCGGCAGATGTACGGTAGTTTTGAATACGAAGCAGAGGTCTATGTCATGAATCAATGAATAATAATTGACTATAATTAAAACGAAGTTTCGTTCGATCAAACTAACTACCATTAGGCCTAAAAAAAAGTTATGTTGGCGTAACGGGCCAGAAAAAATAGGGTAGATAGGTCGGTTTTTTTTTTTTTTTTTTTAATTTTAATCCCAGCAACGAAAATGACATTAAGCCGGTAGTAGTACACGATAACAAAAGAAAACAAGGCTACACACAATATTTGTATACTTTTAAACTCATCATCAACCTTTCCAAACGGCCAAAGGTACATATCAAAAAGCGGAATCCAAAATCAGACAAAATGTTAGCCGTTTCATCTGCGTCGACATCTTTATATGGACCCGATTCTTCCTTTGAAGTTTGTATTTTTAGCACGGTGTAACCCGCTTTTACACCATCGGCACAGCTCTGGGCGATTACCCCCAGCTCTAGACTGAAATTTATCCGCATTAAACGGTCGAAAATGACCGAAGATCCCCGTTTGCCCTTGATGGAAACACTGTACGCTTCGGTACCGGGCGCCATGATGCGACGGCGTACGCACGTAACCACGGCCGGGCCGGGGGCCGGGGGCCGGCCGGGTCGCGTCGGCCGCAGGGGTTACAAAATAGTTTACCATTTTTAGAATAAATATATATCAATTGTTATCGTGTAAGATAGTGGAAAATTAATTAAAATAATTTATATTGTAATTAACTATTTTTTTTTTAACATTGAATAAATAGCGAAGTATTTTCAATAGTGTACGTAGCAGTTCGCGCCGTGCAACAGTCTAGGACGATCGCTATACATGTACTGTACATGTACATGTGCATCTATCATGCATGCATCGTGCATCCATCTCGGCACGCGCACTGCCTAGCCTGTAGGCTAGGCAGGCTTGCGCGATCTTCTGCATGTTCGTTGTAGGAAGGTGCAAAACATTGTGCACTCCAACGTTCCACGCGCGCTATCGTCATACAATTGAGGAGAAACGGTCAGAAATGGTTTCAAAATGTATTTAAAATTCATTTCTATAGATTTTAATAATATTTCTTCCCTTAAAAAAAAAAAAAATATCCAGGGCCGGCCGCATTTTTAGGGTCGGTCGGGTTACGCCAACATAACACTTTTTTTTTTTAGGCCTTATTGATGTCGCAAATTCCAATTGACGTAAGAAACGCCATGGAATACATGGAATATATAAACATTATTTACAATTTTCAAATAACGTTTTTTTAATTGTGAAAATTCCCAACAAATACAGTAATTCGCAAAATAGTGGAAAACTACGAAAGCCCGTTAGTGCCAACATTTTTGGGGGGGAATTTTTTTTTGTTTTGTTTTTGTTTTTGTTTTGTTTTGGGATTTTTTTTTGTTTAACTTTACGAAACGAAGGTTTGGTACGCGGGCATTGCCGTACTGCATGTCCATAATGTACAAGTACGATTTAAGGCCACAGCGGAAGTGTTTTTTTTTTGATTTTTTGTCCTCAGAAAGTTTTTTCTTTTGTAATTTTTTTTTTAAATATTGTTTTAGAGGGTTCTTGTTTTTTTGGTGATTTTTGTGGGAAATTTTTTTTAAATATTTTAATTTTAATTTTTATTTTTGTGTTTAATTTTTTTTTTTTGATAATTTTTATCTATTTATTTATTTTTTCATTCCCCCCACCTCAAATTTTCGGCAGACATCATGGCTGCCGCGGCTCCGGACACACGAAGTCTCCATTAGATTAGGCATCGCTTTAGTTTGGGTCAAAGTTATGACGAAATAATTGCTCCTCTTGCTTGTAGTAACCCTGCCTGCGCGTGCGGTACATATCCTTCGTCGAAGATACATGGGGTCACGTGTTGGGGTGGCATCTCAGGGGAAGGGCGCCGCTGACGGCAGGTAGGTAAAAAAACACACAAAAAAACACACATTTACACCCCCCCCCCCAAAAAAAAAACCCAATTACACAAAAAATGTTGGCACTAACGGGCTTTCGTAGAAAACGCAAGAAAACAAAGCCCAACACCCTTACAACTGGAAATACAAAATGAAAAACAAAATCCAATGGAATACAAGCATGTACATTGAGGATTGAATTGGAAAATAAAATCATTACATGGGGCTTTTACCGACTTGCTTTTTACTGTCAGTTACATGCAGGCGCGAATCCAGAGGAGATCTTTTTTTGGGGGGGGGGGGGTCGAAAGCCTCCCCTGCTCTGACAGAAAAAGTTAAGCCATTCTGCAGCGGTTTTTATGTATTTGACGTGCCTGATGATATTCCAACGGACCTGAACCCCCCCCCACCCCCCGCCCCCAATGCCAAACACCACCACGGGCGGATTTAGGAATTTTCGCAAGGGGGGGGGGGGGGGGGGGGTCATCGACACAAAAATCTGGTACCAATTTCAATAGGGGGCGCTGTTCAAATTCGACGATTATTAACACTCATTACAGAATGGTGTACAGGCGGACATGAGACCAGTATAATTTTTGTTGGGGTGTCACAGCACGGGGAGGGGGGGGGGGGCGGTCGACTTATTTTTTAGGAATTTGTATGAGAATTTTTTTGGGGGGGACCGAGCTGGGGGGGGGGGTGTTTGACCCCCAAACCCCCCTCTGGATCTGAGCCTGGATTATCGAGGCCACTGAATCCTGTATATCTGGAGTTGTTGCTCCCAAACGAGTTTAGAGGCGGATAATTATCGAGACAACTATTTATGTGGCGCGCCCTCTATTAAATGAAAGAATATTGGTGCGGATGCTGCACTATTGAACGAAAATAACAACTCAGTTTCCGATCAATAACTCAAGAAATACAAGATGTATTAAACTGAAATTTCGTGCAAATTTTTTCCATGCTGTGTAACAGAGGTGTATCGAATATCATGAGAAACAGTTCCATAATAAAAATAATATGATCGTAACAATGTAGTGTTTTACACGCAAAAAATACTCATTGAGTGACGGTCAATATTGCTTCATTGTTTGACGGCTTCTTATGAAATTAAATCTCGTATAATGTTAAATATAACAACAAATCACTATACAAAAATTCAATTTAAAACATCTTGTATATCTGGAGTTGTTGCCCCCCAAACGAGTTTGGCAGTGGATAAGTATCGAGACCACTATTTATGTGGCACGCCCTCTATTAAACGAAAGAATATTGGTGCGGATGCAGCACTATGAACAAAAATAACAACTCAGTTTCCGATCAATCACTCAAGAAATACAAGATGTATTAGACAGAAATTTCGTGCAATTAATTTCGACGATGTGTAACAGAGGTGTGTTAAATATCATGAGAAACAGTTCCATAATCAAAATAATATGATCGTAACAATGTAGTGTTTCACACGCGAAAAATACTCATTGATTTTCATTTGGATTGCATTATTCGCGCTTAAAACATTGCATTGTTACGATCAATATTGCTTTATTGTTTGACGGTTTCTTATGAAATTAAATTTCGTAATGTTAAACATAATGACAAATCAGTAAACGAACATTCAATTTAAAACATCCTGTATATCTGGAGTTGTTGCTCCCAAACGAGTTTGGAGGCGGATAATTATCGAGACCACTATTTATGTGGCGCGCCCTCTATTAAATGAAAAAAATATTGGTGCGTATGCTGCACTATTGAACAAAAATAACAACTCAATTTCCGATCAATAACTCAAGATATACAAGATGTATTAAACTGACATTTCGTGCAATTAGTTTCCACGATGTGTAACAGAGGGGTATTGAATATCATGAGAAACAGTCCAACGATAAAAATAATATGATCTTAACAAGGTAGTGTTTCACACGCGAAAAAAACTCATTGATTTTCATTCGGATTGCATTAGTCGCGCTTAAAACATTGTATTGTGACGGTCAATATTGCTTTATTGTTTGACGGTTTCCTATGAAATTAAATTTCGCAATGTTAAACATAATGACAAATCACTACACGAAAATTCAATTTAAAACATCCTGTATATCTGGAGTTGTTGCTCCCCAAACGAGTTTGGCGGTTGATTATTATCGAGACCACTTTATGTGGCGCTCTCTATTAAATGAAAGCATATTGGTGCGGATGCTGCACAATTGAACAAAAATAACAACTTAGTTTCCGATCAATAACTCAAGAAATAAAAGATGTATTAAATTGAAATTTCGTGCAATTAGTTTCCATGATGTGTAACAGAGGGGTATTGAATATCATGATAAACAGTCCAACGATAAAAATAATATGATCGTAACAAAGTAGATTTTTACACGCGAAAAAAACTCATTGATTTTCATTCGGATTGCATTTGTCGCGCTTAAAACACTGTATTGTTACGGTCAATATTGCTTAATTGTTGGACGGTTTCTTATGAAATTAAATTTCGCAATGTTAAACATATTGACAAATCATTAGATAAAAATTCAATTTAAAACATCTTGTATATCTGAAGTTGTTGCTCCCAAACGAGTTTGGAGGCGGATAATTATCGAGACCACTATTTATGTGGCGCGCCCTCTATTAAATGAAAGAATATTGGTGCGGATGCTGCACTATTTATATGGCGCACCCTCTTTTAAATGAAAGAATATTGGTACGTGCGGATGCTGCACTATTGAACAAAAATAAAAACTCAGTTTCCGATCAATAAGTCAAGAAATACAAGATGTATTTAAACTGAAATTTCGGGCAATTATTTTCCACGATGTGTTACAGAGGGGTATTGAATATCATGAGAAACAGTCCAACGATAAAAATAATATGATCGTAACAATGTGTTTTCAGGCCAAAATACACATTGATTTTCATTCGGATTGAACATTACCAGCACGTTTTCGTGAAAGTTGGTACCTTGATCCGGTCTTAACTTTTTCTTTCAAATGGGGCTTGCAGTCGCTGCCGAAGTTAATTGAACGTGATAAGGAGTAATAAATAACCGTCTGATATTTTCTACACAAAACCCGGTGTAGGGGGTTTTGCATAGAAATGTTCAGATACGAACTTTTACGACAATGTGTTAGCAATGTGCTAGTGCTAGCTGTGGGCTAGCTTCAGTCGGACCATCCTTGACGACGCGGTTCAGGCGACAAGTTGAAGTTACAAAACGCCTCAGTTTTTCACCAAAGATTAAGAAAATCAACGTCGACCATTCCGCGGGAGAATGTAAGTTTTCCAATTAACGGCGGTCATGTTTAGCTTGCTTGCTGCATGTGCTGAAATTGTGCGATCGAGAGCGCTAGTGCACATATCGCGCTAGAATCGCTTCAACACAGCTTGTGAATTATATGAAATATTGTACATGATTAAACAAATGGACGCGGAACGCCCAAAATCTGAGAACAAAAATCTTAACGAACACAATTCCTTATGATTGTCCAAGGGGCGCGCCCGCGCGTGTGGCTAACTCGCAAACATCGTTTTTCATGGAAGACCTGCATGAATCTATCAAACTGATCGCTGCCAGAGCTTGAAAATGCCGCCAACGCCAAAAACGCGATGCCGATGGCACATATAGAACACCATACTTAAGAGTACTTAGTTTTAACTGTATAACAATTAATTTTGTGGTAAATACCACCTGACTATAATATTGTTACTGCACATAGGCTGGTTTTGCCTCCATTTTTATATAAACACACTTTCCATATAAACATCTTTCCAAATTGTTACAAACATGTTTGTTAAGTATGAAGATGTTGTATGCTTTTTTGAAATTTACAATTTGGTAGTTATATTTTGTAGAAAACTTGCGGGGCAATTTTGATCAATTTTCGGGGACAGCCATTATGCAAAATAAACGTACAAGCGCATCGATCGAACAAAATCGGTGTTCCGAAAACTTTTGACAAGAGTACGTGCTATTTGTTTTTAGTTGCTAAAAAGATGTTTGACCACGGCGTGGTATTTGGTCAATTAGTTAATTATTTTTTTTGTCAAATCTTTTTGGTTATTTTCGGTGACAGGCAGACCGACCACCAAGTGATTTGTAGAAACTCCAGCTTAAAAATCACAAACAATTTTGATGTGCGGTTGTTTCATCATGTGTTTTACTTTTTGTCATGTGTTTCACGTATTTAGTAGAATTAAAGTGAAGTTGTAGTTTATTTACATTACAGTAGTTTTTTTTACATTTCGTTTACTTTAAATGGCGGTTGTGGAGCAGTCATACAAATATTTATTTCTATTTTCATTTTTATATATAAAAGTTTCAAATTTACAATTTGGTAGTTATATTTTGTAGGAAACTTAGTTATATTTTGTATAACGTATAACCGCGTATAACAGCTCGCAGAGTAATACTGGCAGACGTAACTGCTTTGAGATGTAGAAGTCGTACGTTTTCGACAAGAGTGATATGTTTCTTGCTCTAATATTTTGGGCACTTGTTTTCCGTTGTGAATATTGTTTGCGTACATATTGATCGCAACGTACATGCAGACATATATACCCCCCCCCCAAAGAATAATAAGTAAATAAATAAATAAAATAAAATAAAGACAGTCCCAATTCATTGGAGGCGTCATAATTGTGAATCTCAGGAGGACGTCATTGATATAGATCCTTTGGGAATTTTATCAGCTACATTTTGATACCCCGTTTTCTACTGAAGACGGTAAATTGTCCAAGATTTAATACAGTTTATGAACAACAGTGTAGTTTCAAAAGTAGCAATTAAAGAGATACGGGAGAAGAAATTGTTACCATCGTAAAAACGTAAAAAAAACACCAGTCACCATATTGACTCATGCAGTGCCCGTATATAAGAAGTGCTCTAGTCGATCGAGCGCAAGCCCTTTTGAGAAAGGTCACAACGAGGTCATGTCACACGGGCCGGGGAAGGTTCCAGAAGACTAGGTGATCTAGGCAACCGGAGTGCTTTTGGTGTCAATATTAAGTAATATTCGGAAGTCTGGTCTGCGTAAATTTTTACGCGATCAAAATATAATTTAAAATCGAGTTCATTGTCCAAGTCTCTTGAGCTATGAGCGCGCGAGCAATACCACTCAAGGCGCAGATCGAGTTGAGAAAGTCAAATACCATCCTCCCACCCCGATCTCCTGGTTACTTGCCATTCAAGAGTGAAGACCTTATGAACCAATATGTCTAGATCGAGGTATAAATTATGTGCACGATTCAGACCTTTAAACCTTTAAACGGAATGTTGTTGACATAAATTCAGGTCATGAATTAGATAGTCTGGTTCCCTGTCTTGACAATTCCCCCGAAGCCCAAGACGTATTCGTCGGTTCGTCAGGAACAGTCAGAATCTTTTGGTCTCGGAACCAGACTAATAATATAGAATGATTTTGCAAATCCCAAATCTCTAAACACTGAAGTGTTGTATCCAACATTTACACGAGTTCGGCCAGTGCATGACCACATTTTGAAAGTGTTGAATGCCGCATTTTACAGAACAAAACAGCATTGAAAATGTTACATCCAACACTTACCGTAAATTCAACCATTTAAGTGCTAATTTTATATTTTAAAAGTTAACACATTGAACGTTTTGAATCAACATAATCAACATTAATGTCAATTAACAGTTTAACACTCTCAAAGTGTGGTCACGGACCGAACTCATGTAAGTGTTGGATTCAAAACTTCAGCTTTTAGAATGAACCAAGTTAGCACAAAATCGAACCTGTATTCTGCTGACAAAGGCCTTAAACAAATTACTTGATGACGTCATAATGCCGTCAATGTTTGGCACACATTAATCAGGTGATGGTAAAGTAATCAGGTGATGGTACATATACCTATTGCCTAACAAACCTAATACAAAAAGAATTTTAAATTTAACCTATTGGGTTCGTGATATATGGCTTAAAGGTCCAAAACTTTAAAAAAATCTATATAAAATCACACGATGACGTCATGATGACGTCACCTCAATATTTATTTGTAACACATCCCAGCCTACCCCCATACCAAGTTTCAACCCAATCTGACGTACTGTTCGTGAAATATAGGGGCTTAAATATACAAGTTAATGATGATGTCACATGTCTAATGATGACGTCATCGTAACAATACTTGGCAGTGCTCATTATTTTATTGTGGTTTTAGTCTATACCAGGTTTGAAAACAATCGGATTAATAAAAGTGTTACATTTTGTAAGCTGAATAAATTGGCAATATTAAAAAAATCTTTAAAAATCGACCGATGACGTCATCGTGACGTCATTCAAGATTTTGTGTACTAGTGTTATTATCTACCCACACACCACTTTATATGACGATCAGACATTCCCTTATATGTGTTTCACAAAATCGCATTTTTGCTGACGTCATCATGACGTCGAACATTTTTCCAAATTGTGTGCATATATATATTGCACAGCGAACCTAATACAAAACGAATTTTGAATTTATCATATTGCGTTAGTGAGATATGGCAAAAGTCTTCAGAAATTCAAAATTAAATATAAAATCACATGATGACGTCATGATGAAGCCATTTCAAATGTTATCTATAACACTTCCCGGTCTAACCACATGCTGAGATTCAGGCCAATCGGACATACCGTTCTGTAGATATATGCAAATTTGCGATGACGTTACATGACCCATGATGACGTCATCATGACGTCGCTCGTCCGCACACATCTATGCTGTGTGGACTTCGCCTATGCAAACTTTGAACGATATGCAACAAAGTTTCATGGCAAAAGTGGCGTGTAGAACGTGTACAAAGTCTATGGGATTTTGGGGAAAAAAAGAAGAAGAGGAAGAAGAAGAAGAAGAAGAAAAAGGAGAGAGAGAGAAAAAAAAGAAGCCCTTGCTATAGGACTTACTGCACAAAAACGAAACTGGGGGCATCGTGTACCTATGTCTGGTGCTCACTCCAAAAGTTTCAAGTCAGAAGCCTTGCCGATTTGTCAGCTTGTTGACCTATTCATCCGCTATACAACAAGCTATAGTTTGTCAATATGAATCCATGATAAGGTACCTTTAGACAGCGAGACATGAGAGCCAAGTCGGCTGGCGCTGACAGCCCTTGCTATGGGACTTACTGCACAAAAACGAAACTGGGGGCATCATGTACCTACGTCTGGGGCTCACTCCAAAAGTTTCAAGTCTGAAACCTTGCCGATTTGTCAGCTTGTTGGCCTATTCATCCGCTATCCAACAAGCTATAGTTTGTCAAAATCCATCCATGATAAGGTACCTATAGACCACGAGACAGGAGAGCCGGCGCTGACAGCCCTTGCTATTGGACTTACTGCACAAAAACGAAACTGGGGGCATCATGTACCTAGGTCTGGGGCTCACTCCAAAAGTTTCAAGTCTGAAGCCTTGCCGATTTGTCAGCTTGTTGACCTATTCATTTGCTATCCAACCAGCTATAGTTTGTCAAAATCCATCCATGATAAGGTACCTTTAGACCGCAAGACATGAGAGCCATGTCGGCTGGCGCTGACAGCCCTTGCTATGAAACGTACTGCACAAAAACGAAACTGGGGGCATCATGTACCTACGTCTGGGGCTCACTCCAAAAGTTTCAATTCTGAAGCCTTGCCGATTTGTCAGCTTGTTGACCTATTCACCTGCTATCCAACAGGTTATAGTTTCTCAATATGATTCTATGATAAGGTACCTTTAGACCGCAAGACATGAGAGCCATGTCGGCTGGCGCTGACAGCCCTTGCTATGGGACTTACTGCACAAAAACGAAACTGGGGGCATCATGTACCTGCGTCTGGGGCTCACTCCAAAAGTTTCCAGTCTGAAGCTTTGGCGATTTATCAGCTTGTTGACCTATTCACCTGCTATCCAACAAGGTATAGTTTGTCAAAATCCATCAATGATAAGATACCTTTAGACCGCGACACATGAGAGCCATGTCGGCTGGCGCTGACAGCCCTTGCTATGGGACTTACTGCACCAAAACGAAACTGGGGACATCAAGTACCTACGTCTTAGGCTCACTCCAAAAGTTTCAAGTCTGAAGCCTTGCCGATTTGTTAGCTTGTTGACCTATTTATCCGCTATCCAACAAGCTAAAGTTTGTCAAAATCCATCTATGATAAGGTACCTTTAGACCGCGAGACACGAGAGCCATGTCGGCCGGAGATGACAGCCCTTCAGATGGGACTTACTGCACAAAAACGAAACTGGGGGCATCATGCACCTTGGTTTGGAACTCACTCCAAAAGTTTCAAGTCTGAAGCCTTGGCGATTTGTCAGCTTGTTGGCCTATTCATCCGCTATCCAACAAGCTAAAGTTTGTCAAAATCCATCCGTCATAAGGTACCTTTAGACCGCGAGACATGAGAGCCATGTCGGCCGGCGCTGACAGCCCTTGCTAGGGGACTTACTGCACAAAAACGAAACTGGTGGCATCATGTACATACGTTGGGGGCTCACTCCAAAAGTTTTGAGTTTGAAGCCTTGCCGATTTATCAGCTTGTTGACCTATTCATCCGCTATCCAACAAGTTAAAGTTTGTCTAAATCCATTTATGATAAGGTACCTTTAGACCGCCAGACATGAGAGCCATGTCGGCCGGCGCTGACAGCCCTTGCTATGGGACTTACTGCACAAAAACGAAACTGGGGGCATTATGTACCTACGTTTGGGGCTCACCCCAAAAGTTTCAAGTCTGAAGCTTTGCCGATTTGTCAGCTTGTTGACCTATTCATCTGCTATCCAACAAGCTATAGTTTGTCAATATGAATCCATGATAAGGTACCTTTAGACCGCGAGACATGAGAGCCATGTCGGCTGGCGCTGACAGCCCTTGCTATGGGACTTACTGCACAAAAAGGATACTTGGGCATCATGTACCTACGTCTGGGGCTCACTCCAAAAGTTTCAAGTCTGAAACCTTGCCGATTTGTCAGCTTGTTGACCTATTCATCCGCTATCCAACAAGCTATAGTTTGTCAAAATCCATCCATGATAAGGTACCTATAGACCGCGAGACAGGAGAGCCGGCGCTGACAGCCCTTGCTATGGGACTTACTGCACAAAAACGAAACTGGGGGCATCATGTACCTACGTCTGGGGCTCACTCCAAAAGTTTCAAGTCTGAAGCCTTGCCGATTTGTCAGCTTGTTGACCTACTCATTTGCTATCCAACCAGCTTTGGTTTGTCACAATCCATCTATGATAAGATACCTTTAGACCGCAAGGCATGAGAGCCATGTCGGCTGGCACTGACAGCACTTGCTATGAAACTTACTGCACAAAAACGAAACTGGGGGCATCATGTACCTACGTCTGGGGCTCACTCCAAAAGTTTCAAATCTGAAGCCTTGCCGATTTGTCAGCTTGTTGACCTATTCACCTGCTATCCAACAGGCTATAGTTTGTCAATATTAATCTATGATAAGGTACCTTTAGACCACAAGACATGAGAGCCATGTCGGCTGGCGCTGACAGCCCTTGCTATGGGACTTACTGCACAAAAACGAAACTGGGGGCATCATGTACCTGCGTCTGGGGCTCACTCCAAAAGTTTCCAGTCTGAAGCTTTGCCGATTTGTCAGCTTGTTGACCTATTCATCCCCTATCCAACAAGGTATAGTTTGCCAAATCCATCAATGATAAGGTACCTTTAGACCGCGAGACATGAGAGCCATGTCGGCTGGCGCTGACAGCCCTTGCTATGGGACTTACTGCACAAAAACGAAACTGGGGGCATCATGTACCTACGTCTTAGGCTCACTCCAAAAGTTTCAAGTCTGAAGCCTTGCCGATTTGTGAGCTTGTTGACCTATTCCTCCGCTATCCAACAAGCTAAAGTTTGTCAAAATTCATCCATGATAAGGTACCTTTAGACCGCGAGACATGAGAGCCATGTCGGCCGGCGCTGACAGCCCTTCCTATGGGACTTACTGCACAAAAACGAAACTGGGGGCATCATGTACCTAGGTTTGGAACTCACTCCAAAAGTTTCAAATCTGAAGCCTTGCCGATTTGTCAGCTTGTTGACCTATTCATCCGCTATCCAACAAGCTAAAGTTTGTCAAAATCCATCCGTCATAAGGTACCTTTAGACCGCGAGACATGAGAGCCATGTCGGCCGGCACTGACAGCCCTTCCTATGGGACTTACTGCAAAAAAACGAAACTTGGGGCATCATGTACCTACGTTTGTGGCTCACTCTAAAAGTTTCAAGTCTGAAGCCTTGCCGATTTGTCAGCTTGTTGACCTATTCATCCGCTATCCAACAAGCTAAAGTTTGTCAGAATCCATCGATAATAAGGTACCTTTAGACCGCGAGACATGAGAGCCATGTCGGCCGGCGCTGACAGCCCTTGCTATGGGACTTACTGCACAAAAACGAAACTGGGGGCATCATATACCTAGGTTTGGGGCTCACTCCAAAAGTTTCAATTCTGAAGGCTTGCCGATTTGTCAGCTTGTTGACCTATTCATCCGCTATCCAACAAGCTAAAGTTTTTCAAAATCTATCCATGATAAGGTACCTTTAGATCGCGAGACATGAGAGCAATGTCGGCCGTCTCTGACAGCCCTTCCTATTTGACTTACTGCACAAAAACGAAACTGGGGGCATCATGTACTTAGGTTTGAAGCTCACTCCAAAAGTTTCAAGTCTGAAGCCTTGCCGATTTGTCAGCTTGTTGACCTATTCATCCGCTATCCAAAAAGTTAAAGTTTGTCAAAATCCATCCATAATAAGGTACTTTTAGTCTTCGAGACATGAGAGCCATGTCGGCCGGAGCGAACAGCCCTTGCTATGGGACTTACTGCACAAAAACGAAACTGGGAGCATCATGTACCTAGGTTTGGGACTCACTCCAAAAGTTTCAAGTCTGAAGCCTTGCCGATTTGTCAGCTTGTTGGCCTATTCATCTGCTATCCCAGAAGCTATAGTTTGTCAAAATCCATCCATGTTAAGGTACCTTTAGACCGCGACACATGAGAGCCATGTCGGACGGCCTTGACAGCCCTTGCTATGGGACTTACTGCACAAAAACGAAACTGGGGGCATCATGTACCTAGGTTTGGGACTCACTCCAAAATTTTCAAGTCTGAAGCCTTGTCGATTTGTCAGCCTGTTGGCCTATTCATCCGCTATCCAACAAGCTATAGTTTGTCAAAATCCATCCATGTTAAGGTACCTTTAGACCGCGACACATGAGAGCCATGTCGGCCGGCGCGGACAGCCCTTGCTATGGGACTTACTGCACAAAAACGAAACTGGGGGCATCATGTACCTAGGTTTGGGACTCACTACAAAAGTTTCAAGTCTGAAGCCTTGCCGATTTGTCAGCTTTTTGGCCTATTCATCCGCTATCCAACAAGTTAAAGTTTGTCAAAATCCATCCATGTTAAGGTACCTTTAGACCGCGACACATGAGAGCCATGTCGGCCGGCGCTGACAGCCCTTGCTATGGGACTTACTGCACAAAAACGAAAATGGGGGCATCATGTACCTAGGTTTGGGGCTCACTCCAAATGTTTCAAGTCTGAAGTCTTGCCGATTTGCCAGCTTGTTGGCCTATTCATCCGCTATCCAACAAGCTATAGTTTGTCAAAATCCATCCATGTTAAGGTACCTTTAGACCGCGACACATGAGAGCCATGTCGGCCGGCGCGTAAAGCCCTTGCTATGGGACTTACTGCACAAAAACGAAACTGGGGGCATCATGTACCTAGGTTTGGGGCTCACTCCAAAAGTTTCAAGTCTGAAGCCTTGCCGATTTGTCAGCTTTTTGGCCTATTCATCCGCTATCCAACAAGCTATAGTTTGTCAAAATCCATCCATGTTAAGATACCTATAGACCGCGAGACAGGAGAGCCGGCGCTGACAGCCCTTGCTATGGGACTTACTGCACAAAAACGAAACTGGGGGCATCATGTACCTACGTCTGGGGCTCACTCCAAAAGTTTCAAGTCTGAAGCCTTGCCGATTTGTCAGCTTGTTGACCTACTCACTTGCTATCTAACCAGCTATAGTTTGTCACAATCCATCCATGATAAGATACCTTTAGACCGCAAGGCATGAGAGCCATGTCGGCTGGCACTGACAGCACTTGCTATGAAACTTACTGCACAAAAACGAAACTGGGGGCATCATGTACCTACGTCTGGAGCTCACTCCAAAAGTTTCAAGTCTGAAGCCTTGCCGATTGGTCAGCTTGTTGACCTATTCATCCGCTATCCAACAAGCTAAAGTTTGTCAAAATCCATCCAGGATAAGGTACCTTTATACCGCGGGACATGAGAGCCATGTCGGCCGGCACTGCTAGCCCTTCCTATGGGACTTACTGCAAAAAAACGAAACTTGGGGCATCATGTACCTACGTTTGTGGCTCACTCTAAAAGTTTCAAGTCTGAAGCCTTGCCGATTTGTCAGCTTGTTGACCTATTCATCCGCTATCCAACAAGTTAAAGTTTGTCAAAATCCATCCATGATAAGGTACCTTTAGACCGCGAGACATGAGAGCCATGTCGGCCGGCGCAGACAGCCCTTGCTATGGGACTTACTGCACAAAAACGAAACTGGGGGCATCATATACCTAGGTTTGGGGCTCACTCCAAAAGTTTCAATTCTGAAGGCTTGCCGATTTGTCAGCTTGTTGACCTATTCATCCGCTATCCAACAAGCTAAAGTTTTTCAAAATCTATCTATGATAAGGTACCTTTAGATCGCGAGACATGAGAGCAATGTCGGCCGTCTCTGACAGCCCTTCCTATTTGACTTACTGCACAAAAACGAAACTGGGGGCATCATGTACTTAGGTTTGAAGCTCACTCCAAAAGTTTCAAGTCTGAAGCCTTGCCGATTTGTCAGCTTGTTGACCTATTCATCCGCTATCCAAAAAGTTAAAGTTTGTCAAAATCCATCCATAATAAGGTACTTTTAGTCTTCGAGACATGAGAGCCATGTCGGCCGGAGCGAACAGCCCTTGCTATGGGACTTACTGCACAAAAACGAAACTGGGGGCATCATGTACCTAGGTTTGGGACTCACTCCAAAAGTTTCAAGTCTGAAGCCTTGCCGATTTGTCAGCTTGTTGACCAATTCATCCGCTATCCAACAAGTTAAAGTTTGTCAGAATCCATCCATAATAAGGTACCTTTAGTCTTCGAGACATGAGAGCCATGTCGGCCGGAGCTGACAGCCCTTGCTATGGGACTTACTGCACAAAAACGAAACTGGGGGCATCATGTACCTAGGTTTGGGACTCACTCCAAAATTTTCAAGTCTGAAGCCTTGTCGATTTGTCAGCCTGTTGGCCTATTCATCCGCTATCCAACAAGCTATAGTTTGTCAAAATCCATCCATGTTAAGGTACCTTTAGACCGCGACACATGAGAGCCATGTCGGCCGGCGCGGACAGCCCTTGCTATGGGACTTACTGCACAAAAACGAAACTGGGGGCATCATGTACCTAGGTTTGGGACTCACTACAAAAGTTTCAAGTCTGAAGCCTTGCCGATTTGTCAGCTTTTTGGCCTATTCATCCGCTATCCAACAAGTTAAAGTTTGTCAAAATCCATCCATGTTAAGGTACCTTTAGACCGCGACACATGAGAGCCATGTCGGCCGGCGCGGACAGCCCTTGCTATGGGACTTACTGCACAAAAACGAAACTGGGGGCATCATGTACCTAGGTTTGGGGCTCACTCCAAATGTTTCAAGTCTGAAGTCTTGCCGATTTGCCAGCTTGTTGGCCTATTCATCCGCTATCCAACAAGCTATAGTTTGTCAAAATCCATCCATGTTAAGGTACCTTTAGACCGCGACACATGAGAGCCATGTCGGCCGGCGCTGACAGCCCTTGCTATGGGACTTAGTGCACAAAAACGAAACTGGGGGCATCATGTACCTAGGTTTTGGGCTCACTCCAAAAGTTTCAAGTCTGAAGCCTTGCCGATTTGTCAGCTTGTTGGCCTATTCATCCGCTATCCAACAAGCTATAGTTTGTCAAAATCCATCCATGTTAAGATACCTATAGACCGCGAGACAGGAGAGCCGGCGCTGACAGCCCTTGCTATGGGACTTACTGCACAAAAACGAAACTGGGGGCATCATGTACCTACGTCTGGGGCTCACTCCAAAAGTTTCAAGTCTGAAGCCTTGCCGATTTGTCAGCTTGTTGACCTACTCACTTGCTATCTAACCAGCTATAGTTTGTCACAATCCATCCATGATAAGATACCTTTAGACCGCAAGGCATGAGAGCCATGTCGGCTGGCACTGACAGCACTTGCTATGAAACTTACTGCACAAAAACGAAACTGGGTGCATCATGTACCTACGTCTGGAGCTCACTCCAAAAGTTTCAAATCTGAAGCCTTGCCGATTTGTCAGCTTGTTGACCTATTCACCTGCTATCCAACAGGCTATAGTTTGTCAATATGAATCTATGATAAGGTACCTTTAGACCGCAAGACATGAGAGCCATGTCGGCTGGCGCTGACAGCCCTTGCTATGGGACTTACTGCACAAAAACGAAACTGGGGGCATCATGTACCTGCGTCTGGGGCTCACTCCAAAAGTTTCCAGTCTGAAGCTTTGCCGATTTGTCAGCTTGTTGACCTATTCATCCGCTATCCAACAAGGTATAGTTTGCCAAATCCATCAATGATAAGGTACCTTTAGACCGCGAGACATGAGAGCCATGTCGGCCGGAGATGACAGCCCTTCAGATGGGACTTACTGCACAAAAACGAAACTGGGGGCATCATGTACCTACGTCTTAGGCTCACTCCAAAAGTTTCAAGTCTGAAGCCTTGCCGATTTGTGAGCTTGTTGACTTATTACTCCGCTATCCAACAAGCTAAAGTTTGTCAAAATCCATCCATGATAAGGTACCTTTAGACCGCGAGACATGAGAGCCATGTCGGCCGGCTCTGACAGCCCTTCCTATGGGACTTACTGCACAAAAACGAAACTGGGGGCATCATGTACCTAGGTTTGGAACTCACTCCAAAAGTTTCAAATCTGAAGCCTTGCCGATTTGTCAGCTTGTTGACCTATTCATCCGCTATCCAACAAGCTAAAGTTTGTCAAAATCCATCCAGGATAAGGTACCTTTATACCGCGAGACATGAGAGCCATGTCGTCCGGCGCTGACAGCCCATGCTATGGGACTTACTGCACAAAAACGAAACTGGGGGCATCATGTACCAACGTTTGGAGCTCACTCAAAAAGTTTCAAGTCTGAAGCCTTGCTGATTTGTCAGCTTGTTGACCTATTCATCCGCTATCCAACAAGTTAAAGTTTGTCAAAATCCATCTATGATAAGGTACCTTTAGACGGCGAGACATGAGAGACATGTCTGCCGGATCTGACAGCCCTTCATATGGGACTTACTGCAAAAAAACTAAACTTGGGGCATCATGTACCTACGTTTGTGGCTCACTCTAAAAGTTTCAAGTCTGAAGCCTTGCCGATTTGTCAGCTTGTTGACCTATTCATCCGCTATCCAACAAGCTAAAGTTTGTCAAAATCCATCCATGATAAGGTACCTTTAGACCGCGAGACATGAGAGCCATGTCGGCCGGCGCTGACAGCCCTTGCTATGGGACTTACTGCACAAAAACGAAACTGGGGGCATCATATACCTAGGTTTGGGGCTCACTCCAAAAGTTTCAATTCTGAAGGCTTGCCGATTTTTCAGCTTGTTGACCTATTCATCCGCTATCCAACAAGCTAAAGTTTTTCAAAATCTATCCATGATAAGGTACCTTTAGACCGCGAGACATGAGAACAATGTCGGCCGTCTCTGACAGCCCTTCCTATTTGACTTACTGCACAAAAACGAAACTGGGGGCATCATGTACTTAGGTTTGAAGCTCACTCCAAAAGTTTCAAGTCTGAAGCCTTTCCGATTTGTCAGCTTGTTGACCTATTCATCCGCTATCCAACAAGTTAAAGTTTGTCAAAATCCATCCATAATAAGGTACCTTTAGTCTTCGAGACATGAGAGCCATGTCGGCCGGAGCGGACAGCCCTTGCTATGGGACTTACTGCACAAAAACGAAACTGGGGGCATCATGTACCTAGGTTTGGGGCTCACTCCAAAAGTTTCAAGTCTGAAGCCTTGCCGATTTGTCAGCTTGTTGACCAATTCATCCGCTATCCAACAAGTTAAAGTTTGTCAGAATCCATCGATGATAAGGTACCTTTAGTCTTCGAGACATGAGAGCCATGACGGACGGAGCTGACAGCCCTTGCTATGGGACTTACTGCACAAAAACGAAACTGGGGGCATCATGTACCTAGGTTTGGGACTCACTCCAAAAGTTTCAAGTCTGAAGCCTTGCCGATTTGTCAGCTTGTTGGCCTATTCATCTGCTATCCCAGAAGCTATAGTTTGTCAAAATCCATCCATGTTAAGGTACCTTTAGACCGCGACACATGAGAGCCATGTCGGACGGCCTTGACAGCCCTTGCTATGGGACTTACTGCACAAAAACGAAACTGGGGGCATCATGTACCTAGGTTTGGGGCTCACTCCAAAATTTTCAAGTCTGAAGCCTTGCCGATTTGTCAGCTTGTTGGCCTATTCATCCGCTATCCAACAAGCTATAGTTTGTCAAAATCCATCCATGTTAAGGTACCTTTAGACCGCGACACATGAGAGCCATGTCGGCCGGCGCGGACAGCCCTTGCTAAGGGACTTACTGCACAAAAACGAAACTGGGGGCATCATGTACCTAGGTTTGGGGCTCACTACAAAAGTTTCGAATCTGAAGCCTTGCCGATTTGTCAGCTTTTTGGCCTATTCATTCGCTATCCAACAAGCTATAGTTTGTCAAAATCCATCCATGTTAAGGTACCTTTAGACCGCGACACATGAGAGCCATGTCGGCCGGCGCTGACAGCCCTTGCTATGGGACTTACTGCACAAAAACGAAACTGGGGGCATCATGTACCTAGGTTTGGGGCTCACTCCAAATGTTTCAAGTCTGAAGTCTTGCCGATTTGCCAGCTTGTTGGCCTATTCATCCGCTATCCAACAAGCTAAAGTTTGTCAAAATTCATCCATGATAAGGTACCTTTAGACCGCGACACATGAGAGCCATGTCGGCCGGCGCTGACAGCCCTTGCTATGAGACTTACTGCACAAAAACGAAACTGGGGGCATCATATACCTAGGTTTGGGGCTCACTACAAAAGTTTCAATTCTGAAGCCTTGCCGATTTGTCAGCTTTTTGGCCTATTCATCCGCTATCCAACAAGCTATAGTTTGTCAAAATCCATCCATGTTAAGGTACCTTTAGACCGCGACACATGAGAGCCATGTCGGCCGGCGCTAACAGCCCTTGCTATGGGACTTACTGCACAAAAACGAAACTGGGGGCATCATGTACCTACGTTTGGGGCTCACTCCAAATGTTTCAAGTCTGAAGTCTTGCCGATTTGCCAGCTTGTTGGCCTATTCATCCGCTATCCAACAAGCTATAGTTTGTCAAAATCCATCCATGTTAAGGTACCTTTAGACCGCGACACATGAGAGCCATGTCGGCCGGCGCGGACAGCCCTTGCTATGGGACTTACTGCACAAAAACGAAACTGGGGGCATCATGTACATAGGTTTGAGGCTCACTCCAAAAGTTTCAAGTCTGAATCCTTGCCGATTTGTCAGCTTGTTGGCCTATTCATCCGCTATCCAACAAGCTATAGTTTGTCAAAATCCATCCATGTTAAGGTACCTTTAGACCGCGACACATGAGAGCCATGTCGGCCGGCGCTGACAGCCCTTGCTATGAGACTTACTGCACAAAAACGAAACTTGGGGCATCATGTACATACGTTTGGGGCTCACTTCAAAAGTTTCAAGTCTGAAGCCTTGGCGATTGGTCACCTTGTTGACCTATTCATTCGCTATCCAACAAGCTAAAGTTTGTCAAAATCCATCCAGGATAAGGTACCTTTATACCGCGAGACATGAGAGCAATGTCGTCCGGCGCTGACAGCCCATGCTATGGGACTTACTGCACAAAAACGAAACTGGGGGCATCATGTACCAACGTTTGGAGCTCACTCAAAAAGTTTCAAGTCTGAAGCCTTGCTGATTTGTCAGCTAGTTGACCTATTCATCCGCTATTCAACAAGTTAAAGTTTGTCAAAATCCATCCATGATAAGGTACCTTAAGACCGCGAGACATGAGAGACATGTCGGCCGGATCTGACAGCCCTTCATATGGGACTTACTGCACAAAAACGAAACTGGGGGCATCATATACCTAGGTTTGGGGCTCACTCCAAAAGTTTCAATTCTGAAGCCTTGCCGATTTGTCAGCTTGTTGACCTATTCATCCGCTATCCAACAAGCTAAAGTTTGTCAAAATCCATCCATGATAAGGTACCTTTAGACCGCGAGACATGAGAGCCATGTCGGCCGGCGCTGACAGCCCTTGCTATGGGACTTACTGCACAAAAACGAAACTGGGGGCATCATATACCTAGGTTTGGGGCTCACTCCAAAAGTTTCAATTCTGAAGGCTTGCCGATTTTTCAGCTTGTTGACCTATTCATCCGCTATCCAACAAGCTAAAGTTTTTCAAAATCTATCCATGATAAGGTACCTTTAGACCGCGAGACATGAGAGCAATGTCGGCCGTCTCTGACAGCCCTTCCTATTTGACTTACTGCACAAAAACGAAACTGGGGGTATCATGTACTTAGGTTTGAAGCTCACTCCAAAAGTTTCAAGTCTGAAGCCTTTCCGATTTGTCAGCTTGTTGACCTATTCATCCGCTATCCAACAAGTTAAAGTTTGTCAAAATCCATCCATAATAAGGTACCTTTAGTCTTCGAGACATGAGAGCCATGTCGGCCGGAGCGGACAGCCCTTGCTATGGGACTTACTGCACAAAAACGAAACTGGGGGCATCATGTACCTAGGTTTGGGACTCACTCCAAAAGTTTCAAGTCTGAAGCCTTGCCGATTTGTCAGCTTGTTGACCAATTCATCCGCTATCCAACAAGTTAAAGTTTGTCAGAATCCATCGATAATAAGGTACCTTTAGTCTTCGAGACATGAAAGCCATGACGGACGGAGCGGACAGCCCTTGCTATGGGACTTACTGCACAAAAACGAAACTGGGGGCATCATGTACCTAGGTTTGGGGCTCACTCCAAAAGTTTCAAGTCTGAAGCCTTGCCGATTTGTCAGCTTGTTGACCAATTCATCCGCTATCCAACAAGTTAAAGTTTGTCAGAATCCATCGATGATAAGGTACCTTTAGTCTTCGAGACATGAGAGCCATGACGGACGGAGCTGACAGCCCTTGCTATGGGACTTACTGCACAAAAACGAAACTGGGGGCATCATGTACCTAGGTTTGGGACTCACTCCAAAAGTTTCAAGTCTGAAGCCTTGCCGATTTGTCAGCTTGTTGGCCTATTCATCTGCTATCCCAGAAGCTATAGTTTGTCAAAATCCATCCATGTTAAGGTACCTTTAGACCGCGACACATGAGAGCCATGTCGGACGGCCTTGACAGCCCTTGCTATGGGACTTACTGCACAAAAACGAAACTGGGGGCATCATGTACCTAGGTTTGGGGCTCACTCCAAAATTTTCAAGTCTGAAGCCTTGCCGATTTGTCAGCTTGTTGGCCTATTCATCCGATATCCAAAAGCTATAGTTTGTCAAAATCCATCCATGTTAAGGTACCTTTAGACCGCGACACATGAGAGCCATGTCGGCCGGCGCGGACAGCCCTTGCTAAGGGACTTACTGCACAAAAACGAAACTGGGGGCATCATGTACCTAGGTTTGGGGCTCACTACAAAAGTTTCGAATCTGAAGCCTTGCCGATTTGTCAGCTTTTTGGCCTATTCATTCGCTATCCAACAAGCTATAGTTTGTCAAAATCCATCCATGTTAAGGTACCTTTAGACCGCGACACATGAGAGCCATGTCGGCCGGCGCTGACAGCCCTTGCTATGGGACTTACTGCACAAAAACGAAACTGGGGGCATCATGTACCTAGGTTTGGGGCTCACTCCAAATGTTTCAAGTCTGAAGTCTTGCCGATTTGCCAGCTTGTTGGCCTATTCATCCGCTATCCAACAAGCTAAAGTTTGTCAAAATTCATCCATGATAAGGTACCTTTAGACCGCGACACATGAGAGCCATGTCGGCCGGCGCTGACAGCCCTTGCTATGAGACTTACTGCACAAAAACGAAACTGGGGGCATCATATACCTAGGTTTTGGGCTCACTCCAAAAGTTTCAATTCTGAAGGCTTGCCGATTTTTCAGCTTGTTGACCTATTCATCCGCTATCCAACAAGCTAAAGTTTTTCAAAATCTATCCATGATAAGGTACCTTTAGACCGCGAGACATGAGAGCAATGTCGGCCGTCTCTGACAGCCCTTCCTATTTGACTTACTGCACAAAAACGAAACTGGGGGCATCATGTACTTAGGTTTGAAGCTCACTCCAAAAGTTTCAAGTCTGAAGCCTTGCCGATTTGTCAGCTTGTTGACCTATTCATCCGCTATCCAACAAGTTAAAGTTTGTCAAAATCCATCCATAATAAGGTACCTTTAGTCTTCGAGACATGAGAGCCATGTCGGCCGGAGCGGACAGCCCTTGCTATGGGACTTACTGCACAAAAACGAAACTGGGGGCATCATGTACCTAGGTTTGGGACTCACTCCAAAAGTTTCAAGTCTGAAGCCTTGCCGATTTGTCAGCTTGTTGACCAATTCATCCGCTATCCAACAAGTTAAAGTTTGTCAGAATCCATCCATAATAAGGTACCTTTAGACCGCGACACATGAGAGCCATGTCGGCCGGCGCGGACAGCCCTTGCTATGGGACTTACTGCACAAAAACGAAACTGGGGGCATCATGTACCTAGGTTTGGGACTCACTACAAAAGTTTCAAGTCTGAAGCCTTGCCGATTTGTCAGCTTTTTGGCCTATTCATCCGCTATCCAACAAGCTATAGTTTGTCAAAATCCATCCATGTTAAGGTACCTTTAGACCGCGACACATGAGAGCCATGTCGGCCGGCGCTAACAGCCCTTGCTATGGGACTTACTGCACAAAAACGAAACTGGGGGCATCATGTACCTACGTTTGGGGCTCACTCCAAATGTTTCAAGTCTGAAGTCTTGCCGATTTGCCAGCTTGTTGGCCTATTCATCCGCTATCCAACAAGCTATAGTTTGTCAAAATCCATCCATGTTAAGGTACCTTTAGACCGCGACACATGAGAGCCATGTCGGCCGGCGCGGACAGCCCTTGCTATGGGACTTACTGCACAAAAACGAAACTGGGGGCATCATGTACATAGGTTTGAGGCTCACTCCAAAAGTTTCAAGTCTGAATCCTTGCCGATTTGTCAGCTTGTTGGCCTATTCATCCGCTATCCAACAAGCTATAGTTTGTCAAAATCCATCCATGTTAAGGTACCTTTAGACCGCGACACATGAGAGCCATGTCGGCCGGCGCTGACAGCCCTTGCTATGAGACTTACTGCACAAAAACGAAACTGGGGGCATCATGTACATACGTTTGGGGCTCACTTCAAAAGTTTCAAGTCTGAAGCCTTGGCGATTGGTCACCTTGTTGACCTATTCATTCGCTATCCAACAAGCTAAAGTTTGTCAAAATCCATCCAGGATAAGGTACCTTTATACCGCGAGACATGAGAGCAATGTCGTCCGGCGCTGACAGCCCATGCTATGGGACTTACTGCACAAAAACGAAACTGGGGGCATCATGTACCAACGTTTGGAGCTCACTCAAAAAGTTTCAAGTCTGAAGCCTTGCTGATTTGTCAGCTAGTTGACCTATTCATCCGCTATTCAACAAGTTAAAGTTTGTCAAAATCCATCCATGATAAGGTACCTTAAGACCGCGAGACATGAGAGACATGTCGGCCGGATCTGACAGCCCTTCATATGGGACTTACTGCACAAAAACGAAACTGGGGGCATCATATACCTAGGTTTGGGGCTCACTCCAAAAGTTTCAATTCTGAAGCCTTGCCGATTTGTCAGCTTGTTGACCTATTCATCCGCTATCCAACAAGCTAAAGTTTGTCAAAATCCATCCATGATAAGGTACCTTTAGACCGCGAGACATGAGAGCCATGTCGGCCGGCGCTGACAGCCCTTGCTATGGGACTTACTGCACAAAAACGAAACTGGGGGCATCATATACCTAGGTTTGGGGCTCACTCCAAAAGTTTCAATTCTGAAGGCTTGCCGATTTTTCAGCTTGTTGACCTATTCATCCGCTATCCAACAAGCTAAAGTTTTTCAAAATCTATCCATGATAAGGTACCTTTAGACCGCGAGACATGAGAGCAATGTCGGCCCTTTCTGACAGCCCTTCCTATTTGACTTACTGCACAAAAACGAAACTGGGGGTATCATGTACTTAGGTTTGAAGCTCACTCCAAAAGTTTCAAGTCTGAAGCCTTTCCGATTTGTCAGCTTGTTGACCTATTCATCCGCTATCCAACAAGTTAAAGTTTGTCAAAATCCATCCATAATAAGGTACCTTTAGTCTTCGAGACATGAGAGCCATGTCGGCCGGAGCGGACAGCCCTTGCTATGGGACTTACTGCACAAAAACGAAACTGGGGGCATCATGTACCTAGGTTTGGGACTCACTCCAAAAGTTTCAAGTCTGAAGCCTTGCCGATTTGTCAGCTTGTTGACCAATTCATCCGCTATCCAACAAGTTAAAGTTTGTCAGAATCCATCGATAATAAGGTACCTTTAGTCTTCGAGACATGAAAGCCATGTCGGCCGGAGCTGACAGCCCTTGCTATGGGACTTACTGCACAAAAACGAAACTGGGGGCATCATGTACCTAGGTTTGGGACTCACTCCAAAAGTTTCAAGTCTGAAGCCTTGCCGATTTGCCAGCTTGTTGGCCTATTCATCCGCTATCCAACAAGCTATAGTTTGTCAAAATCCATCCATGTTAAGGTACCTTTAGACCGCGACACATGAGAGCCATGTCGGCCGGCGCGGACAGCCCTTGCTATGGGACTTACTGCACAAAAACGAAACTGGGGGCATCATGTACCTAGGTTTGGGGCTCACTCCAAAAGTTTCAAGTCTGAAGCCTTGCCGATTTGTCAGCTTGTTGGCCTATTCATCCGCTATCCAACAAGCTATAGTTTGTCAAAATCCATCCATGTTAAGGTACCTTTAGACCGCGACACATGAGAGCCATGTCGGCCGGCGCGGACAGCCCTTGCTATGGGACTTAGTGCACAAAAACGAAACTGGGGGCATCATGTACCTAGGTTTGGGGCTCACTCCAAAAGTTTCAAGTCTGAAGCCTTGCCGACTTGTCAGCTTGTTGGCCTATTCATCCGCTATCCAACAAGCTAAAGTTTGTCAAAATTCATCCATGATAAGGTACCTTTAGACCGCGACACATGAGAGCCATGTCGGCCGGCGCTGACAGCCCTTGCTATGAGACTTACTGCACAAAAACGAAACTGGGGGCATCATATACCTAGGTTTGGGGCTCACTCCAAAAGTTTCAATTCTGAAGGCTTGCCGATTTTTCAGCTTGTTGACCTATTCATCCGCTATCCAACAAGCTAAAGTTTTTTCAAAATCTATCCATGATAAGGTACCTTTAGACCGCGAGAAATGAGAGCAATGTCGGCCGTCTCTGACAGCCTTTCCTATTTGACTTACTGCACAAAAACGAAACTGGGGGCATCATGTACTTAGGTTTGAAGCTCACTCCAAAAGTTTCAAGTCTGAAGCCTTGCCGATTTGTCAGCTTGTTGACCTATTCATCCGCTATCCAACCAGTTAAAGTTTGTCAAAATCCATCCATAATAAGGTACCTTTAGTCTTCGAGACATGAGAGCCATGTCGGCCGGAGCGGACAGCCCTTGCTATGGGACTTACTGCACAAAAACGAAACTGGGGGCATCATGTACCTAGGTTTGGGACTCACTCCAAAAGTTTCAAGTCTGAAGCCTTGCCGATTTGTCAGCTTGTTGACCAATTCATCCGCTATCCAACAAGTTAAAGTTTGTCAGAATCCATCCATAATAAGGTACCTTTAGACCGCGACACATGAGAGCCTTGTCGGCCGGCGCTAACAGCCCTTGCTATGGGACTTACTGCACAAAAACGAAACTGGGGGCATCATGTACCTAGGTTTGGGGCTCACTCCAAATGTTTCAAGTCTGAAGTCTTGCCGATTTGCCAGCTTGTTGGCCTATTTATCCGCTATCCAACAAGCTATAGTTTGTCAAAATCCATCCATGTTAAGGTACCTTTAGACCGCGACACATGAGAGCCATGTCGGCCGGCGCGGACAGCCCTTGCTATGGGACTTACTGCACAAAAACGAAACTGGGGGCATCATGTACATAGGTTTGAGGCTCACTCCAAAAGTTTCAAGTCTGAAGCCTTGCCGATTTGTCAGCTTGTTGGCCTATTCATCCGCTATCCAACAAGCTATAGTTTGTCAAAATCCATCCATGTTAAGGTACCTTTAGACCGCGACACATGAGAGCCATGTCGGCCGGCGCTGACAGCCCTTGCTATGGGACTTAGTGCACAAAAACGAAACTGGGGGCATCATGTACCTAGGTTTGGGCTCACTCCAAAAGTTTCAAGTCTGAAGCCTTGCCGACTTGTCAGCTTGTTGGCCTATTCATCCGCTATCCAACAAGCTATAGTTTGTCAAAATTCATCCTTGATAGGGTACCTTTAGACCGTGACACATGAGAGCCATGTCGGCCGGCGCTGACAGCCCTTGCTATGGGACTTACTGCACAAAAACGAAACTGGGGGCATCATATACCTAGGTTTGGGGCTCACTCCAAAAGTTTCAATTCTGAAGACTTGCCGATTTTTCAGCTTGTTGACCTATTCATCCGCTATCCAACAAGCTAAAGTTTTTCAAATTCTATCCATGTTAAGTATCTTTAGACCGCGACACATGAGAGCCATGTCGGCCGGCGATAACAGCCCTTGCTAGGGGACTTGCTGCACAAAAACGAAACTGGGGGCATCATGTACCTAGGTTTGGGGCTCACTCCAAAAGTTTCAAGTCTGAAGCCTTGCCGATTTGTCGGCTTGTTGGCCTATTCATCCGCTATCCAACAAGATATAGTTTGTCAAAATCCATCCATGTTAAGGTACCTTTAGACCGCGACACATGAGAGCCATGTCGTCCGGCGCTGACAGCCCTTGCTATGTGACTTACTGCACAAAAACGAAACTGGGGGCATCATGTACCTAGGTTTGGGGCTCACTCCAAAAGTTTCAAGTCTGAAGCCTTGCCGATTTGTCAGCTTGTTGGCCTATTCATCCTCTATCCAACAAGTATAGTTTGTCAAAATCCATCCATGTTAAGGTACCTTTAGACCGCGACACATGAGAGCCATGTCGGCCGGCGCTGACAGCCGTTGCTATGGGACTTACTGCACAAAAACGAAACTGGGGGCATCATGTACCTAGGTTTGGGGTTCACTCCAAAAGTTTCAAGTCTGAAGCCTTGCCGATTTGTCAGCTTGTTGGACTATTCATCCGCTATCCAACAAGCTAAAGTTTGTCAAAATTCATCCATGATAAAGTACCTTTAGACCGCGACACATGAGAGCCATGTCGGCCGGCGCTGACAGCCCTTGCTATGGGACTTACTGCACAAAAACGAAACTGGGGGCATCATATACCTAGGTTTGGGGCTCACTCCATAAGTTTCAATTCTGAAGGCTTGCCGATTTTTCAGCTTGTTGACCTATTCATCCGCTATCCAACAAGCTAAAGTTTTTCAAAATCTATCAATGTTAAGGTACCTTTAGACCGCGACACATGAGAGCCATGTCGGCCGGCGATAACAGCCCTTGCTATGGGACTTGCTGCACAAAAACGAAACTGGGGGCATCATGTACCTAGGTTTGGGGCTCACTCCAAAAGTTTCAAGTCTGAAGCCTTGCCGATTTGTCGGCTTGTTGGCCAGTCATCCGCTATCCAACAAGATATAGTTTGTCAAAATCCATCCATGTTAAGGTACCTTAGATCGCGACACATGAGAGCCATGTCGGCCGGCGCTGACAGCCCTTGCTATGGGACTTACTGCACAAAAACGAAACTTGGGGCATCATGTACCTAGGTTTGGGGCTCACTCCAAAAGTTTCAAGTCTGAAGCCTTGCCGATTTGTCAGCTTGTTGGCCTATTCATCCGCTATCCAACAAGCTATAGTTTGTCAACATCCATCCCTGTTAAGGTACCTTTAGACCGCGACACATGAGAGCCATGTCGTCCGGCGCTGACAGCCCTTGCTATGGGACTTACTGCACAAAAACGAAACTGGGGGCATCATGTACCTAGGTTTGGGGCTCACTCCAAAAGTTTCAAGTCTGAAGACTTGCTGATTTGTCAGCTTGTTGGCCTATTCATCCTCTATCCAACAAGGTATAGTTTGTCAAAATCCATCCATGTTAAGGTACCTTTAGACCGCGACACATGAGAGCCATGTCGGCCGGCGCTGACAGCCGTTGCTATGGGACTTACTGCACAAAAACGAAACTGGGGGCATCATGTACCTAGGTTTGGGGCTCACTCCAAAAGTTTCAAGTCTGAAGCCTTGCCGATTTGTCAGCTTGTTGGCCTATTCATCCGCTATCCAACAAGCTATAGTTTGTCAAAATCCATCTATGTTAAGGTACCTTTAGACCGCGACACATGAGAGCCATGTCGGACGGCGCTGACAGCCGTTGCTATGGGACTTACTGCACAAAAACGAAACTGGGGGCATCATGTACATACGTTTGGGGCTCACTCCAAAAGTTTCAAGTCTGAAGCCTTTCCGATTTGTCGGCTTGTTGGCCTATTCATCCGCTATCCAACAAGCTATAGTTTGTCAAAATCCATCCATGTTAAGGTACCTTTAGATCGCGGCACATGAGAGCCATGTCGGCCGGCGCTGACAGCCCTTGCTATGGGACTTACTGCACAAAAACGAAACTGGGGGCATCATGTACCTAGGTTTGGGGCTCACTCCAAAAGTTTCAAGTCTGAAGCCTTGCCGATTTGTCAGCTTGTTGGCCTATTCATCCGCTATCCAACAAGCTATAGTTTGTCAAAATCCATCCATGTTAAGGTACCTTTAGACCGCGACACATGAGAGCCATGTCGGCCGGCGCTGACAGCCCTTGCTATGGGACTTACTGCACAAAAACGAAACTGGGGGCATCATGTACCTAGGTTTGGGGCTCACTCCAAAAGTTTCACGTCTGAAGCCTTGCCGATTTGTCAGCTTGTTGGCCTATTCATCCGCTTCAAAATGGTACCGAGTTTGTCCAGATCCATCCAGGTTAAGGTACCTTCAGGCTGCGATACATGGGAGCCAGGCGGGTTGGCGCTGACAGGCCTCCATATGGGACTTACTGCACAAAAGCGAAAGAAGGGGCATCCGCTGCTACTTCTGGGATTTTCTCCAAACGTTTCGGGTCTATCGACTTGCCGATTTGCATGCGGGTTGGCCCATTCATCCGCTTCAAAATGGTACCGAGTTTGTCCAGATCCATCCAGGTTAAGGTACCTTCAGGCTGCGATACATTGGAGCCATGCGGGTTGGCGCTGACAGGCCTCCCTATGGGACTTACTGCACAAAAGCGAAAGAAGGGCATCCGCTGCTACTTCTGGGATTTTCTCCAAAAGTGTCGGGTCTATCGACTTGCCGATTTGCATGCGGGTTGGCCCATTCATCCGCTTCAAAATGGTACCGAGTTTGTCCAGATCCATCCAGGTTAAGGTACCTTCAGGCTGCGATACATGGGAGCCATGCGGGTTGGCGCTGACAGGCCTCCCTATGGGAATTACTGCACAAAAGCGAAAGAAAGGGCATCCGCTGCTACTTCTGGGATTTTCTCCAAAAGTTTCGGGTCTATCGACTTGCCGATTTGCATGCGGGTTGGCCCATTCATCCGCTTTAAAATTGTACCAAGTTTGTCCAGATCCATCTAGGTTAAGGTACCTTCAGGCTGCGATACATGGGAGCCAGGCGGGTTGGCGCTGACAGGCCTCCCTATGGGACTTACTGCACAAAAGCGAAAGAAGGGGCATCCGAAGCTACTTCTGGGATTTTCTCCAAAAGTGTCGGGTCTATCGACTTGCCGATTTGCATGCGGGATGGGCCATTCATCCGCTTCAAAATGGTACCGAGTTTGTCCAGATCCATCCAGGTTAAGGTACCTTCAGGCTGCGATACATGGGAGCCATGCGGGTTGGCGCTGACAGGCCTCCCTAAGGGACTTACTGCACAAAAGCGAAAGAAGGAGAATCCGCTGCTACTTCTAAGATTTTCTCCAAAAGTTTCGGGTCATTCAAAAGGTTGGCCCATTCATCCGCTTCAAAAAGCGAAAAAACTGCACAAAAGCGAAAGAAGGGGCATCCGCTGCTACTTCTGGGATTTTCTCCAAAAGTTTCGGGTCTATCGACTTGCCGATTTGCATGCGGGATGGGCCATTCATCCGCTTCAAAATGGTACCGAGTTTGTCCAGATCCATCCAGGTTAAGGTACCTTCAGGCTGCGATACATGGGAGCCATGCGGGTTGGCGCTGACAGGCCTCCCTAAGGGACTTTCTGCACAAAAGCGAAAGAAGGGGCATCCGCTGCTACTTCTGGGATTTTCTCCAAAAGTTTCGGGTCAATCGACTTGCCGATTTGCATGCGGGTTGGCCCATTCATCCGCTTCAAAATGGTACCGAGTTTGTCCAGATCCATCTAGGTTAAGGTACCTTCAGGCTGCGATACATGGGAGCCAGGCGGGTTGGCGCTGACAGGCCTCCCTATGGGACTTACTGCACAAAAGCGAAAGAAAGGGCATCCGCTGCTACTTCTGGATTTTCTCCAACAGTTTGGGTCTATCGACTTGCCGATTTGCATGCGGGTTGGCCCATTCATCCGCTTCAAAATGGTACCGAGTTTGTCCAGATCCATCCAGGTTAAGGTACCTTCAGGCTGCGATACATGGGAGCCAGGCGGGTTGGCGCTGACAGGCCTCCCTATGGGACTTACTGCACAAAAGCGAAAGAAGGGGCATCCGCTGCTACTTCTGGGATTTTCTCCAAAAGTTTCCGGTCTATCAACTTGCCGATTTGCATGCGGGTTGGCCCATTCATCCGCTTCAAAATGGTACCAAGTTTGTCCAGATCCATCCAGGTTAAGGTACCTTCAGGCTGCGATACATGGGAGCCAGGCGGGTTGGCGCTGACAGGCCTCCCTATGGGACTTACTGCACAAAAGCGAAAGAAGGGGCATCCGCTGCTACTTCTGGGATTTTCTCCAAAAGTTTCGGGTCTATCGACTTGCCGATTTGCGTCCGGGTTGGCCCATTCATCCGCTTTAAAATGGTACCGAGTTTGTCCAGATCCATCCAGGTTAAGGTACCTTCAGGTGCGATACATGGGAGCCATGCGGGTTGGCGCTGACAGGACTCCCTATGGGACTTACTGCACAAAAGCGAAAGAAGGGGCATCCGCTGCTACTTCTGGGATTTTCTCCAAAAGTTTCGGGTCTATCGACTTGCCGATTTGCATGCGGGATTGGCCATTCATCCGCTTCAAAATGGTATACCGAGTTTGTCCAGATCCATCCAGGTTAAGGTACCTTCAGGCTGCGATACATGGGAGCCATGCGGGTTGGCGCTGACAGGCCTCCCTATGGGACTTACTGCACAAAAGCGAAAGAAGGGGCATCCGCTGCTACTTCTGGGATTTTCTCCAAAAGTTTCGGGTCTATCGACTTGCCGATTTGCATGCGGGTGGCCCATTCATCCGCTTCAAAATGGTACCGAGTTTGTCCAGATCCTTCCAGGTTAAGGTACCTTCAGGCTGCGATACATGGGAGCCATGCGGGTTGGCGCTGACAGGCCTCCCTATGGGACTTACTGCACAAAAGCGAAAGAAGGGGCATCCGCTGCTACTTCTGGGATTTTCTCCAAAAGTTTCGGGTCTATCGACTTGCCGATTTGCATGCGGGTTGGCCCATTCATCCGCTTCAAAATGGTACCGAGTTTGTCCAGATCCTTCCAGGTTAAGGTACCTTCAGGCTGCGATACATGGGAGCCAGGCGGGTTGGCGCTGACAGGCCTCCCTATGGGACTTACTGCACAAAAGCGAAAAAAGGGGCATCCGCTGCTACTTCTGGGATTTTCTCCAAAATTTCGGGTCTATCGACATGCCGATTTGCATGCGGGTTGGCCCTTTCATCCGCTTCAAAATGGTACCAAGTTTGTCCAGATCCATCCAGGTAAAGGTACCTTCAGGATGCGATACATGGGAGCCATGCTGGTTGGCGCTGACAGGCCTCCCTATGGGACTTACTGCACAAAAGCGAAAGAAGGGGCATCCGCTGCTACTTCTGGGATTTTCTCCAAAAGCTTCGGGTCTATCGACTTGCCGATTTGCAAGCGGGTTGGCCCATTCATCCGCTTCAAATGGTACCGAGTTTGTCCAGATCCATCCAGGTTAAGGTACCTTCAGGCTGCGATACATGGGAGCCATGCGGGTTGGCGCTGACAGGACTCCCTATGGGACTTACTGCACAAAAGCGAAAGAAGGGGCATCCGCTGCTACTTCTGGGATTTTCTCCAAAAGTTTCGGGTCTATCGACTTGCCGATTTGCATGCGGGATGGCCCATTCATCCGCTTCAAAATGGTACCGAGTTTGTCCAGATCCATCCAGGTTAAGGTACCTTCAGGCTGCGATACATGGGAGCCATGCGGGTTGGCGCTGACAGGCCTCCCTAAGGGACTTACTGCACAAAAGCGAAAGAAGGGGCATCCGCTGCTACTTCTGGGATTTTCTCCAAAAGTCTCTGGTCTATCGACTTGCCGATTTGCATGCGGGTTGGCCCATTCATCCGCTTCAAAATGGTACCGAGTTTGTCCAGATCCATCCAGGTTAAGGTACCTTCAGGCTGCGATACATGGGAGCCATGCGGGTTGGCGCTGACAGGCCTCCCTATGGGACTTACTGCACAAAAGCGAAAGAAGGGGCATCCGCTGCTACTTCTGGGATTTTCTCCAAAAGTTTCGGGTCTATCGACTTGCCGATTTGCATGCGGGTTGGCCCATTTATCCGCTTCAAAATGGTACCGAGTTTGTCCAGATCCATCCAGGTTAAGGTACCTTCAAGCTGCGATACATGGGAGCCAGGCGTGTTGTCGCTGACAGGCCTCCCTATGGGACTTACTGCACAAAAGCGAAAGAAGGGGCATCCGCTGCTACTTCTGGTATTTTCTCCAAAATTTCGGGTCTATCGACATGCCGATTTGCATGCGGGTTGGCCCTTCATCCGCTTCAAAATGGTACCAAGTTTGTCCAGATCCATCTAGGTAAAGGTACCTTCAGGATGCGATACATGGGAGCCATGCTGGTTGGCGCTGACAGGCCTCCCTATGGGACTTACTGCACAAAAGCGAAAGAAGGGGCATCCGCTGCTACTTCTGGGATTTCTCCAAAAGTTTCGGGTCTATCGACTTGCCGATTTACAAGCGGGTTGGCCCATTCATCCGCTTCAAAATGGTACCGAGTTTGTCCAGATCCATCCAGGTTAAGGTACCTTCAGGCTGCGATACATGGGAGCCAGGAGGGTTGGCGCTGACAGGCCTCCCTATGGGACTTACTGCACAAAAGCGAAAGAAGGGGCATCCGCTGCTACTTCTTGGATTTTCTCCAAAAGTTTCGGGTCTATCGACTTGCCGATTTGCATGCGGGTTGGCCCATTCATCCGCTTCAAAATGGTACCGAGTTTGTCCAGATCCATCCAGGTTAAGGTACCTTCAGGCTGCGATACATGGGAGCCATGCGGGTTGGCGCTGACAGGCCTCCCTAAGGGACTTACTGCACAAAAGCGTAAGAAGGGGCATCCGCTGCTTCTTCTGGGATTTTCTCCAAAGTTTCGGTCTATCGACTTGCCGATTTGCATGCGGGTTGGCCCATTCATCCGCTTCAAAATGGTACCGAGTTTGTTCAGATCCATCCAGGTTAAGGTACCTTCAGGCTGCGATACATTGGAGCCAGGCGGGTTGGCGCTGACAGGCCTTCCTATGGGACTTACTGCACAAAAGCGAAAGAAGGGGCATCCGCTGCTACTTCTGGGATTTTCTCGAAAAGTTTCGGTTCTATCGACTTGCCGATTTGCATGCGGGTTGGCCCATTCATCCGCTTCAAAATGGTACCAAGTTTGTCCAGATCCATCTAGGTAAAGGTACCTTCAGGCTGCGATACATGGGAGCCATGCGGGTTGGCGCTGACAGGCCTCCCTATGGGACTTACTGCACAAAAGCGAAAGAAGGGGCATCCGCTGCTACTTCTGGGATTTTCTCCAAAAGTTTCGGGTCTATCAACTTGCCGATTTACAAGCGGGTTGGCCCTATTCATCCGCTTCAAAATGGTACCGAGTTTGTCCAGATCCATCCAGGTTAAGGTACCTTCAGGCTGCGATACATGGGAGACAGGCGGGTTGGCGCTGACAGGCCTCCCTATGGGACTTACTGCACAAAAGCAAAAGAAGGGCATCCGCTGCTACTTCTGGGATTTTCTCCAAAAATTTCGGGTCTATCGACTTGCCGATTTGCATGCGGGTTGGCCCTTTCATCCGCTTCAAAATGGTACCAGTTTGTCCAGATCCATCTAGGTAAAGGTACCTTCAGGCTGCGTTACATGGGAGCCATGCGGGTTGGCGCTGACAGGCCTCCCTATGGGACTTTCTGCACAAAAGCGAAAGAAGGGGCATCCGCTGCTACTTCTGGGATTTTCTCCAAAAGTTTCGGGTCTATCGACTTGCCGATTTGCATGCGGGTGGCCCATTCATCCGCTTCAAAATGGTACCGAGTTTGTCCAGATCCATCCAGGTTAAGGTACCTTCAGGCTGCGATACATGGGAGCCAGGCGGGTTGGCGCTGACAGGCCTCCCTATGGGACTTACTGCACAAAAGCGAAAGAAGGGGCATCCGCTGCTACTTCTGGGATTTTCTCGAAAAGTTTCGGGTCTATCGACTTGCCGATTTGCATGCGGGTTGGCCCATTCATCCGCTTCAAAATGGTACCGAGTTTGTCCAGATCCATCCAGGTTAAGGTACCTTCAGGCTGCGATACATGGGAGCCAGGCGGGTTGGCTCTGACAGGCCTTCCTATGGGACTTACTGCACAAAAGCGAAAGAAGGGGCATCCGCTGCTACTTCTGGGATTTTCTCCAAAAGTTTCGGGTCTATCGACTTGCCGATTTGCATGCGGGTTGGCCCTTTCATCCGCTTCAAAATGGTACCAAGTTTGTCCAGATCCATCTAGGTAAAGGTACCTTCAGGCTGCGATACATGGGAGCCAGGAGGGTTGGCGCTGACAGGCCTCCCTATGGGACTTACTGCACAAAAGCGAAAGAAGGGGCATCCGCTGCTACTTCTGGGATTTTCTCCAAAAGTTCCGGGTCTATCGACTTGCCGATTTGCATGCGGGTTGGCCCATTCCTCCGCTTCAAAATGGTACCGAGTTTGTCCAGATCCATCCAGGTTAAGGTACCTTCAGGCTGCGATACATGGGAGCCAGGCGGGTTGGCGCTGACAGGCCTCCCTAAGGGACTTACTGCACAAAAGCGAAAGAAGGGGCATCCGCTGCTATTTCTGAGATTTTCTCCAAAAGTTTCGGGTCTGTCGACTTGCCGATTTGCATGCGGGTTGGCCCATTCATCCGCTTCAAAATGGTACCGAGTTTGTCCAGATCCATCCAGGTTAAGGTACCTTCAGGCTGCGATACATGGGAGCCAGGCGGGTTGGCGCTGACAGGCCTCCTATGGGACTTACTGCACAAAAGCGAAAGAAGGGGCATCCGCTGCTACTTCTGGGATTTTCTCGAAAAGTTTGGGTCTATCGACTTGCCGATTTGCATGCGGGTTGGCCCATTCATCCGCTTCAAAATGGTACCGAGTTTGTCCAGATCCATCCAGGTTAAGGTACCTTCAGGCTGCGATACATGGGAGCCAGGCGGGTTGGCGCTGACAGGCCTCCCTATGGGACTTACTGCACAAAAGCGAAAGAAGGGGCATCCGCTGCTACTTCTGGGATTTTCTCAAAAGTTTCGGGTCTATCGACTTGCCGATTTGCATGCGGGTTGGCCCATTCATCCGCTTCAAAATGGTACCGAGTTTGTCCAGATCCATCCAGGTTAAGGTACCTTCAGGCTGCGATACATGGGAGCCAGGCGGGTTGGCGCTGACAGGCCTCCCTATGGGACTTACTGCACAAAAGCGAAAGAAGGGGCATCCGCTGCTACTTCTGGGATTTTCTCGAAAAGTTTCGGGTCTATCGACTTGCCGATTTGCATGCGGGTTGGCCCATTCATCCGCTTCAAATGGTACCGAGTTTGTCCAGATCCATCCAGGTTAAGGTACCTTCAGGCTGCGATACATGGGAGCCAGGCGGGTTGGCTCTGACAGGCCTTCCTATGGGACTTACTGCACAAAAGCGAAAGAAGGGGCATCCGCTGCTACTTCTGGGATTTTCTCCAAAAGTTTCGGTCTATCGACTTGCCGATTTGCATGCGGGTTGGCCCTTTCATCCGCTTCAAAATGGTACCGAGTTTGTCCAGATCCATCCAGGTAAAGGTACCTTCAGGCTGCGATACATGGGAGCCAGGAGGGTTGGCGCTGACAGGCCTCCCTATGGGACTTACTGCACAAAAGCGAAAGAAGGGGCATCCGCTGCTACTTCTGGGATTTTCTCCAAAAGTTTCGGGTCTATCGACTTGCCGATTTGCATGCGGGTTGGCCCATTCCTCCGCTTCAAAATGGTACCGAGTTTGTCCAGATCCATCCAGGTTAAGGTACCTTCAGGCTGCGATACATGGGAGCCAGGCGGGTTGGCGCTGACAGGCCTCCCTAAGGGACTTACTGCACAAAAGCGAAAGAAGGGGCATCCGCTGCTATTCTGGGATTTTCTCCAAAAGTTTCGGGTCTATCGACTTGCCGATTTGCATGCGGGTTGGCCCATTCATCCGCTTCAAAATGGTACCGAGTTTGTCCAGATCCATCCAGGTTAAGGTACATTCAGGCTGCGATACATGGGAGCCAGGCGGTTGGCGCTGACAGGCCTCCTATGGGACTTACTGCACAAAAGCGAAAGAAGGGGCATCCGCTGCTACTTCTGGGATTTTCTCCAAAAGTTTCGGGTCTATCGACTTGCCGATTTGCATGCGGGTTGGCCCATTCATCCGCTTCAAAATGGTACCGAGTTTGTCCAGATCCATCCGGGTTAAGGTACCTTCAAGCTGCGATACATGGGAGCCAGGCGGGTTGGCGCTGACATGCCTCCCTATGGGACTTACTGCACAAAAGCGAAAGAAGGGCATCCGCTGCTACTTCTGGGATTTTCTCCAAAAGTTTCGGGTCTATCGACTTGCCGATTTGCCTGCGGGTTGGCCCATTCATCCGCTTCAAAGTGGTACCGAGTTTGTCCCAGATCCATCCAGGTTAAAGGTACCTTCAGGCTGCGATACATGGGAGCCAGGCGGGTTGGCGCTGACAGGCCTCCCTAGGGACTTACTGCACAAAAGCGAAAGAAGGGGCATCCGCTGCTACTTCTGGGATTTTCTCCAAAAGTTTCGGGTCTATCGAATTGCCGATTTGCATGCGGGTTGGCCCATTCATCCGCTTCAAAATGGTACCGAGTTTGTCCAGATCCATCCAGGTTAAGGTACCTTCAGGCTGCGATACATGGGAGCCAGGCGGGTTGGCGCTGACAGGCCTTCCTATGGGACTTACTGCACAAAAGCGAAAGAAGGGGCATCCGCTGCTACTTCTGGGATTTTCTCCAAAAGTTTCGGGTCTATCGACTTGCCGATTTGCATGCGGATTGGCCCATTCATCCGCTTCAAAATGGTACCGAGTTTGTCCAGATCCATCCAGGTTAAGGTACCTTCAGGCTGCGATACATGGGAGCCAGGCGGGTTGGCGCTGACAGGCCTTCCTATGGGACTTACTGCACAAAAGCGAAAGAAGGGGCATCCGCTGCTACTTCTGGGATTTTCTCCAAAAGTTTCGGGTCTATCGACTTGCCGATTTGCATGCGGGTTGGCCCATTCATCCGCTTCAAAATGGTACCGAGTTTGTCCAGATCCATCCAGGTTAAGGTACCTTCAGGCTGCGATACATGGGAGCCAGGCGGGTTGGCGCTGACAGGCCTCCCTATGGGACTTACTGCACAAAAGCGAAAGAAGGGGCATCCGCTGCTACTTCTGGGATTTTCTCCAAAAGTTTCGGGTCTATCGACTTGCCGATTTGCCTGCGGGTTGGCCCATTCATCCGCTTCAAAATGGTACCGAGTTTGTCCAGATCCATCCAGGTTAAGGTACCTTCAGGCTGCGATACATGGGAGCCAGGCGGGTTGGCGCTGACAGGCCTCCCTATGGGACTTACTGCACAAAAGCGAAAGAAGGGGCATCCGCTGCTACTTCTGGGATTTTCTCCAAAAGTTTCGGGTCTATCGACTTGCCGATTTGCATGCGGGTTGGCCCATTCATCCGCTTCAAAATGGTACCGAGTTTGTCCAGATCCATCTAGGTAAAGGTACCTTCAGGCTGCGATACATGGGAGCCATGCGGGTTGGCGCTGACAGGCCTCCCTATGGGACTTACTGCACAAAAGCGAAAGAAGGGGCATCCGCTGCTACTTCTGGGATTTTCTCCAAAAGTTTCGGGTCTATCGACTTGCCGATTTACAAGCGGGTGGCCCTTTCATCCGCTTCAAAATGGTACCGAGTTTGTCCAGATCCATCCAGGTTAAGGTACCTTCAGGCTGCGATACATGGGAGCCAGGCGGGTTGGCGCTGACAGGCCTCCCTATGGGACTTACTGCACAAAAGCAAAAGAAGGGGCATCCGCTGCTACTTCTGGGATTTTCTCCAAAATTTCGGGTCTATCGACTTGCCGATTTGCATGCGGGTTGGCCATTCATCCGCTTCAAAATGGTACCGAGTTTGTCCAGATCCACCTAGGTAAGGTACCTTCAGGCTGCGATACATGGGAGCCATGCGGGTTGGCGCTGACAGGCCTCCCTAAGGGACTTACTGCACAAAAGCGAAAGAAGGGGCATCCGCTGCTACTTCTGGGATTTTCTCCAAAAGTTTCGGGTCTATCGACTTGCCGATTTGCATGCGGGTTGGCCCATTCATCCGCTTCAAAATGGTACCGAGTTTGTCCAGATCCATCCAGGTTAAGGTACCTCAAGCTGCGATACATGGGAGCCAGCGGGTTGGCGCTGACAGGCCTCCCTATGGGACTTACTGCACAAAAGCGAAAGAAGGGGCATCCGCTGCTACTTCTGGATTTTCTCCAAAAGTTTCGGGTCTATCGACTGCCGATTTGCATGCGGGTTGGCCCATTCATCCGCTTCAAAATGGTACCGAGTTTGTCCAGATCCATCCAGGTTAAGGTACCTTCAGGCTGCGATACATGGGAGCCAGGCGGGTTGGCGCTGACAGGCCTCCCTATGGGACTTACTGCACAAAAGCGAAAGAAGGGGCATCCGCTGCTAATTTATGGGATTTTCTCCAAAAGTTTCGGGTCTATCAACTTGCCGATTTGCATGCGGGTGGCCCATTCATCCGCTTCAAAATGGTACCGAGTTTGTCCAGATCCATCCAGGTTAAGGTACCTTCAGGCTGCGATACATGGAGGCAGGCGGGTTGGCGCTGACAGGCCTTCCTATGGGACTTACTGCACAAAAGCGAAGAGAAGGGGCATCCGCTGCTACTTCTGGGATTTTCTCCAAAAGTTTCGGGTCTATCGACTTGCCGATTTGCATGCGATTGGCCCATTCATCCGCTTCAAAATGGTACCGAGTTTGTCAGATCCATCCAGGTTAAGGTACATTCAGGCTGCCGATACAGGGAGCCAGGCGGGTTGGCGCTGACAGGCCTTCCACACGTGACTTACTGCACAAAAGCGAAAGAAGGGCATCCGCTGCTACTTCTGGGATTTTCTCCAAAAGTTTCGGGTCTATCGACTTGCGATTTGCATGCGGGTTGGCCCATTCATCCGCTTCAAAATGGTACCGAGTTGGTCCAGATCCATCCAGGTTAAGGTACCTTCAGGCTGCGATACATGGGAGCCAGGCGGGTTGGCGCTGACAGGCCTCCCTATGGGACTTACTGCACCAAAAGCGAAAGAAGGGCATCCGCTGCTACTTCTGGGATTTTCTCCAAAGTTCGGGTCTATCGACCTGCCGATTTGCATGCGGGTTGGCCCATTCATCCGCTTCAAAATGGTACCGAGTTTGTCCAGATCCATCCAGGTAAAGGTACCTTCAGGCTGCGATACATGGGAGAGCCAGCCGGGTTGGCGCTGACAGGGCCTCCCTATGGGACTTACTGCACAAAAGCGAAAGAAGGGGCATCCGCTGCTACTTCTGGGATTTTCTCAAAAGTTTCGGGCTATCGACCTGCCGATTTGCATGCGGGTTGGCCCATCATCGCTTCAAAATGGTACCGAGTTTGTCCAGATCAATCCAGGTTAAGGTACCTTCAGGCTGCGATACATGGGAGCCAGGCGGGTTGGCGCTGACAGGCCTCCCTATGGGACTTACTGCACAAAAGCAAAAGAAGGGGCCATCCGCTGACTACTTCTGGGAATTCTCCCAAAAGTTTCGGGTCTATCGACTTGCCGATTTGCATGGGGTTGGCCCATTCATATCGCTTCAAAATGGTACCGAGTTTGTCCAGATCCATCCAGGGTAAAGGTACCTTCAGGCGCGATACATGGGAGCCAGCGGGTTGGCGCTGACAGGCCTCTAGGGACTTACTGCACAAAAGCGAAAGAAGGGGCATCCGCTGCTACTTCTGGGATTTTCTCTCAAAAAGTTTCGGGTCTATCGACCTGCCGATTTGCATGGGGTTGGCCATTCATCCGCTTCAAAATGGTACCGAGTGTGTCCAGATCCATCCAGGTTAAGGTACCTTCAGGCTGCGATACATGGGAGCCAGGCGGGTTGGCGCTGACAGGCCTCCCTATGGAGAACTTACTGCACAAAAGCGAAAGAAGGGGCATCCGCTGCTACTTCTGGGATTTTCTCCAAAAGTTTCGGGTCTATCGACTTGCGATTTGCATGCGGGTTGGCCCATTCATCCGCTTCAAAATGGTACCGAGTTTGTCCAGATCCATCCAGGTTAAAGGTACCTCAGGCTGCGATACATGGGAGCCAGGCGGGTTGGCGCTGACAGGCCTCCCTATGGGAATTACTGCACAAAAGCGAAAGAAGGGGCATCGCTGCTACTTCTGGGATTTTCTCCAAAGTTTGTGGGTCTATCGACCTGCCGATTTGCATGCGGGTGGCCCATTCATCCGCTTCAAAATGGTACCGAGTTTGTCCAATCCATCCAGGTTAAGGTACCTCAGGCTGCGATACATGGGAGCCAGGCGGGTTGGCGCTGACAGGCCTCCTATGGGACTTACTGCACAAAAGCGAAAGAAGGGGCATCCGCTGCTACTTCTGGGATTTTCTCCAAAAGTTTCTGGTCTATCGACTTGCCGATTTGCATGCGGGTTGGCCCATTCATCCGCTTCAAAATGTTACCGAGTTTGTCCAGATCCATCCAGGTTAAGGTACCTTCAGGCTGCGATACATGGGAGCCAGGCGGGTTGGCGCTGACAGGCCTCCCTATGGGACTTACTGCACAAAAGCGAAAGAAGGGGCATCCGCTGCTACTTCTGGGATTTTCTCCAAAAGTTTCGGGTCTATCGACCTGCCGATTTGCATGCGGGTTGGCCCATTCATCCGCTTCAAAATGGTACCGAGTTTGTCCATCCATCCAGGGTAAGGTACCTTCAGGCTGCGATACAGGGAGCCATGCGGGTTGGCGCTGACAGGCCTCCCTATGGGACTTACTGCACAAAAGCGAAAGAAGGGGCATCCGCTGCTACTTCTGGGATTTTCTCCAAAAGTTTCGGGTCTATCGACCTGCCGATTTGCATGCGGGTTGGCCCATTCATCCGCTTCAAAATGGTACCGAGTTTGTCCAGATCCATCCAGGTTAAGGTACCTTCAGGCTGCGATACATGGGAGCCAGGAGGGTGGCGCTGACAGGCCTCCCTATGGGACTTACTGCACAAAAGCAAAAGAAGGGGCATCCGCTGCTACTTCTGGATTTTCTCCCAAAAGTTTCGGGTCTATCGACTTGCCGATTTGCATGCGGGTTGGCCCATTCATCCGCTTCAAAATGGTACCGAGTTTGTCCAGATCCATCCAGGTTAAGGTACCTTCAGGTGCGGGATACATGGGAGCCATGCGGTGTTGGCGCTGACAGGCCTCCCTATGGGACTTACTGCACAAAAGCGAAAGAAGGGGCATCCGCTGCTACTTCTGGGATTTTCTCAAAAGTTTCAGGGTCTATCGATTGCCGCCGATTTGCATGCGGGTTGGCCCATTCATCCGCTTCAAAATGGTACCGAGTTTGTCCAGATCCATCCAGGGTAGGTACCTTCAGGCTGCGATACATGGGAGCCAGGCGGGTTGGCGCTGACAGGCCTCCCTATGGGACTTACTGCACAAAAGCGAAAGAAGGGGCATCCGCTGCTACTTCTGGGATTTTTCCAAAAGTTTCGGGTCTATCACTTGCCGATTTACATGCGGGTTGGCCCATTCATCCGCTTCAAATGGTACCGAGTTTGTCCAGATCAATCCAGGTTAAGGTACCTTCAGGCTGCGATACATGGGAGCCAGGCGGTTGGCGGACAGGCCTCCCTATGGGACTTACTGCACAAAAGCGAAAGAAGGGCATCCGCTGCTACTTCTGGATTTTCTCCAAAAGTTTCGGGTCTATCGACCTGCCGATTTGCATGCGGGTGGCCATTCATCCGCTTCAAAATGGTACCGAGTTTGTCCAGATCCACCAGGTTAAGGTACCTTCAGGCTGCGATACATGGAGCCAGGCGGGTTGGCGCGACAGGCCTCCCTATGGGACTTACTGCACAAAGCGAAAGAAGGGGCATCCGCTGCTACTTCTGGGTTCTCCAAAAGTTCGGGTATATCGATGCCGATTTGCATGCGGGTTGGCCCATTCATCCGCTTCAAAATGGTACCGAGTTTGTCCAGATCCATCCAGGTTAAGGTACCTTCAGCTGCGATACATGGGAGCCAGGCGGGTTGGCGCTGACATACCTCCTATGGGACTACTGCACAAAAGCGAAAAGAAGGGGATCCGCTGCTACTTCTGGGATTTTCTCCAAAAGTTTCGGGTCTATCGACCTGCGATTGCATGCGGGTGGCCCATTCATCCGCTTCAAAATGGTACCGAGTTTGTCCAGATCCATCCAGGTTAAGGTACCTTCAGGCTAGCGATACATGGGAGCCAGGCGGGTTGGCGCTGACAGGCCTCCCTAGGGACTTACTGCACAAAAGCGAAAGAAGGGGCATCCGCTGCTACTTCTGGGATTTCTCCAAAAGTTTCGGGTTCTATCGACTTGCCGATTTGCATGCGGGTTGCCCATTCATCCGCTTCAAAATGGTACCGAGTTTGTCCAGATCCATCCAGGTAAGGTACCTTCAGGCTGCGTACATGGGAGCCAGGGGGTTGGCGCTGACAGGCCTCCCTATGATTCTTACTGCACAAAAGCGAAAAGAAGGGGCATCCGCTGCTACTTCTGGGATTTCTCCAAAAAGTTTCGGGTCTATCGACTTGCCGATTTGCATGCGGGTTGGCCCATTCATCCGCTTCAAATGGTACCGAGTTTGTCCAGATCCATCAGGTTAAGGTACCTTCAGGCTGCGATACATGGGAGCCAGGCGGGTTGGCGCTGACAGGCCTTCCTATGGGACTTACTGCACAAAAGCGAAAGAAGGGGACCGCTGCTACTTCTGGGATTTTCTCCAAAAGTTTCGGGTCTATCGACCTGCCGATTTGCATGCGGGTTGGCCATTCATCCGCTTCAAAATGGTACCGGTTTGTCAGATCCATTAAGGTAAAGTACCCTCCAGCTGCGATACATGGGAGCCATGGCGGGTTGGCGCTGACAGGCCTCCTATGGGACTTACTGCACAAAAGCGAAAGAAGGGGCATCCGCTGCTACTTCTGGGATTTTCTCCAAAAGTTTCGGGTCTATCGACTTGCCGATTTGCATGCGGGTTGGCCCATTCATCCGCTTCAAAATGGTACCGAGTTTGTCCAGATCCATCAAGGTTAAGGTACCTTCAGCTGCGATACATGGGAGCCAGGCGGGTTGGCGCTGACAGGCCTCCCTATGGGACTTACTGCACAAAAGCGAAAAGAAAGGGGCATCCGCTGCTACTTCTGGGATTCTCAAAAAGTTGGGTCTATCGATATCCCGAATTTGCATGCGGGTTGGCCCATTCATCCGCTTCAAAATGGTACCGAGTTTGG